>NC_058125.1:15951846-18503096 GCF_914725855.1 Thunnus albacares | reverse complement strand
AAGCTTTGAAGAGAATATTTTAACGGAAGAGCAAAGGATGGAGAAACAGGGTGCAGGGAAATCAGAAACAAAGACTGCAGATGGTCAGATTAGGTCAGATTATTGTTATTCACTTCCTGAAACCAACAGATGCAGAAGGATGGAAAGGAGAGGAGAAAAGAGGAAAAAAAAAAACTGGAGAGGAACACGTCCTTCCAGCCTCTGAAGCTGCATGCATACAACAGATTGCACCAGGGGAAAAAAAAAAAAATAAATCTGCTAAAAATACCACCTCTTCCTCTAGTTCTCACCCTCCATCTCTCCATCCTTTACTCCTCTCCATCCCTCACGTCAGCACACACACACACACACACACACACACACCATTTGTTTTTATCAGCATACATTAACTTGACGAGCACTCAAGCCAGATGAACTCGGAGGAAGTTCAGGAGTGGGCGGAGAGTGGGTCGTGAGGTTACATCGGAGTGTCCAATCATCGATGAGGAGGGCAAGACACGGATGCCTGAGTCTGCATACGTGTGTGTGTGTAATCCATGGCTCAATCTCACCTACTATTTTAAGAATCTACTCCATTTCTCTTCGCTCTTTACTGCTCTCTTGATCCATCTACACAGAGATATACTATACTCTATTGTTATACTGCTGAGCTTTCTCTTCTGGACCCTCCTCTACACAGTCACACACACACACACACACACACACACACACACACAGACACACACATACATATATGTGCACGCTTTCACTGGAAGGCAGAGGACTGTTTCTATTTATAACCAGGTGTGAAGATACACAGGTGCAGGTGAAAATCACTCTTATCAGGCGGCATGTGAGTGAGCGAGTGTTCCCGTCTGTGTACGGAGAGGCTAATTGAGAGAGAGACGTTCCGCATGTTTCCACGATTAATCAATACAAACAAATAGAGGAGAAGGAAACATGGAACAAGATAGTGAAGAAAAATAAGTTCTATGAATCCTGTTGAGTAACTTTCTAGGAAAACAGGAAGGCCTGAGCCTTCATGTTTGACCTCTTTTTTTTTTTTTGTTATAGTAATCTTTCCATCTCACTCTGTGGCCTCTGGTTTCAAAGCAGCAGACTGGCAGTAATGGGCAACGCTGTATGTACAGTGTGTTATGTTAAAGCTGCAGTATTTCTAATGTTTGAAATGTGCTCCAAAGCGTATCTGGATGTGGAGAGGCGTTTTCAAAGGCTTCTGTGACCCAGGTTCATTGAACAGCCTGGCAGCAGTACAGAGATGTTTACTTCTCTTTGTTAAGGTCAAAATTGATCCATTTTTACATTTAAGAGGAATAAAAACACTCTAAACACAACCGCCACCACTTTTCCTGACCCAGAATCTACAAAAATGGAAATATTTTTTTATTTTTGTGCAGTTGTGTACATATTTTTGTACATAGAGGGGTAAAATTTGACAAGTATTTATTAAAAAAACAGTCAAAAATCACTATTCAAAAATGTTGTTGCATTCTTCACATTCAATAACATTCGTTGACTTCTTTATGGCCATAATATAGTGTGATTGTGAATGTTTTTTCTCCGTAAACAAATAGCGTAAATCCTAAAGAATACACTCTCTCTGCTCTCTGACAGCTTAAGTAAGGATTAATCACCCATTAAAGGACACACATTATGCACATTTTACATATATATTTTTATTCTGGGGCTCTACTGGAATGTATTTGCATGACTCCTCCTCTCAAACTCCTTATTTAACTAATACTGGTCCTTTATGCAGCACCTCAGTTCAGCCTCTGTCTCTATTTTAGCTCCTGTCTCTTTAAGGCCCCCCTCCTGATGAGCTGCTCTGTTCTGATTGGCTAGTTTCCAGAAGTTGACTCTCTGCAGTTACATTAACAATAGTACAGTAGTAGGATTACACTCTTTTTTTCTTGTTCTTTGCACAAAATGGAAACTTCTCAAATACATCCGTACATGTTGGAGCCAAAATCTGATCCGAAACATAAAAGTGGACAACGCAAACAACCCATGCATCAACCTTGTCCTTTTATGGGCAGTTTATAGGTATAAAAAACATTGCAGGGAGCATTTCTACATACGTTCACCTCAAGTTTTGGAACTTTGACGATGTTTAATATAGATATCTGACATCATAACAGTGTGTAAATAACACAAAATCACAAAAAAGCATGATATGTCCCCTTAAATGACTGATAAGGTGACGAACCCAGAGAATTATCACCCACTCTTTAGTTCCCCTCAGTTCTATGTAGTGTTTCTCAGCTCGTTTAAACTTGTTTGGGTTTTACAGCCCACATCTTTGATGTTTTGGCTCACCCTCGCTGCTCTCTAATCAAACCCATTTCAAGCCACAGAAGGCAGCTGTTGCAAACTAAAAAGCTCTTATAGCCCAGTGAACACTCAGCACAAAAAAGGCAGACAGTTAGCAACTAGCTGGTGAACATAGTGGAGCATTTTGCTGCTATAGAGGCAGATATTTCCCTCAGGAGTTGGTGGAGACTAAAAACAGAGGTAAAAGGAGAATGAATCCTTGAAATAAATACTACTGTTGCTTTGTGTCTGCTGGATGTGTAAACAGGCAACTGTTTGCTAAAAAGTTCACTACATCGACTTAACAAACCATAATAAGTCAATATTGTATTTACAGCTTTAAATAAGTCACAACACTAACTAAAAAGCTCTGTAAGGAGCTTCAGGTGAATATGATTTGTTTGTCTGGAGGCTGATGGATCTCAGATTTCAAATGAAGTACGTTACACTGAGATGAGGTGATTTTAGTAGCTGAGACGGCTGATAGAGGAACAACCAACCAAAGGCCTGAGTGAATGCATGTGTGCTTTGATGTGTTTTTTTTCTCTTTTCTCGCCTTCTCTTTTGTTTTGTTTGTTTTTTTTGTTGTTTTTTTTTTTGTTGGTAAAAGAGTGTGTTGCATATTCTTACCCTCAGTGGAAGATCCAGACAAATCAATGACCACGTACACCTTCCCCTCTGGCTCCAAGTCAATCTGAACAGACAAAGAAAGCGAGAGAGAAAACAAGAGAGTAAAGCGGTGAGAAATAACACAGCTGAACAGTGAGTGCAGCGGGGGGGCTTTCCTCCAGCAAAACAAACACACCAGCGCACATGGAAGAGGTCATTATCTTCACCAGCGTTACACTCGCTTCATTATCTGCGTTAACATCACCATCTTCAGCATCACATCGTCACAGACCCCCGTTTACACCTGGTATTAATGTGTTTTTAATGACATCTGACCACAGACTTTTGACTTTGCTTTTGCTCTTTTTCTCAATTCTGCACTTATGATTGGATTTTAATTTGCAGATTAGGCGGGCGGAGCTGGCGGATTTCTCCAGAAACAGGACGCCCCGAGACACGAAGGAAGCACCGGTGCTGTATGTGCTCTACTTCTTCTTCCTTTGCAGAGGAAGTTGTCCTCTCTAGCTTTTTTGCTGGACTCTCTTAAGCCAGCAGGAAGAGGTGAAGTTAGGAGAGATTCAACTTGCTAGACGCTTTTTTTTTTTTTTTCCCATAAGAACGTGGTCTGTCCGATCGCGACGTGTTCAGCGTATATTTACAGCTGCATTCATATGTTTTTTCCTTATTCAGATATACAGATACACGTTGCATGTTGATAGCAGGTGGAATTGAGGTCACTGCTGCCTCTACTAGTATCACCATCATCCTCATCTTTATAACCCATGTCATCACCTTCCCCACTATCATTACATCATCATCATCATCATCATCATCATCATCATCATCATCATCATCATGCTTTGTTGTCAACTTCATTGTTGCTGCACAGAATCACTGCTAGCTTAATTCTAATTGTTAACACGTGTGCAGTGTTTCCCCTAGATGATTTTTTTCAGGCCCGGTGGTACGTACCGAAAAAACGAAATGAGACGAGGCACTCAACATCGCATCAAGAGTTTCCAAGGCAACGACACTCACTTGACTCACATTTCTGAGCAGCACCGCACAGAGGCTCCCGAACGCAAATGATTATTGATTTCTGAATGAATGGATATTTGGCATTATTTTTGGCGTTAAAGAAAAGATTTTTTTTGGCCCGGTGGCCAACCAGGCCTGTATAATTATAGGGGAAACACTGCATGTGAGTCACATATTTTATGTTTTATCTATGTTTTGTCAGAAGTAAACCCCTGTTGGAAGTTGGGAGTATGTAGAGTGAGAAGCAGTGCTTGGGTTGAAATAAAAAAGGTGCCAGCCGCCTGCATGGCGCGCACACGCAGCATTTAGGGGCACAAATCATGCACGCAAATTTTTTATATGTGGGTACAAATTACTAATTCATGATACCGAATTGGGCTGCAACTAACGATTCTTTTCATTATCGATTAATCTGTTGTTTATCTTCTTGATTAATCAATTAATTGTTCGGTCTATAAAACATCAGAAAACAGCAGGGAACAAAGAAAATCCATCCCAGTTTCACAGAGCCCGAGGTGACGTCTTCAAATATCTTGTTTTGTCCAACCAACAGTCCAAAACCCAAAGATATTCAGTTTACAATTATATAAAACAGAGAAAAGCAGCAATTCCTCACATTGGAGGAGTTGGAACCAGAGAATTTTGGCATTTTTTTTGTTAAAAAATGACTGAAAATGATGAATCTACTGTCAAAATAGTCGCTGATTTATTTTCAGTCGACCGATAAATCATTGTAGTTCTAATACCAAATACTAATTCATATGCACAAATGACTCCCTGTACACACATTTATAGACAGAGGATTTTGGAAGTGCGAGCAGAAATCCAGCAGCAGCACATTTTTGTCTCGTCTCGCAGCTTGTTTGAGCAGGAAACAGGCCGGCAGGAGGAGATCATTTTCATACAGACATTACTAAGGTATGACATTAACTTTCTGCATGTCATCAAAGTTGATATTATTAACCACAGCGCCGATAAAACGCTTTAGGACTGCAAAATAAATTTAATAAGATACTAAATATATGAGATATTGTGTTGGCTGAATCCTTCCTTGACAAAATGTTCTGGTGCTGTGAAGAGTTTACAGCCAGCAAATTTGCAGCATTGCATGTTGGACAAAGTAAAGCTTGCGGAGTCTCATCCAAACCTCGTATTTTTTTAGAACACCACTGAGGCCGATCCTCTCTGTCAACAGACTGTAAAATGGTAAGAAATGAAATGTCCGTTCTTACACTCAGGGACGTTAAAAGTTGCCAAAAACACAAGACTAGGCGTTGGAAGATAACTGAAGAAGCAAAGCTGCTGAAATAGGGAATGATGTCACTACTTGATATACAGCACCTGTGTCATAATCCATTAATCCTCTACATACAGGACATAAGTTACATAAAGTAAAACTGACTCAATACATCAAAAGCACAGCTGATTAAATCATCAAATGTCTCATTTATATATACACACACACACATATATATATATATGAATATTCTGTGGTTAAAGACAGTTTAAATTACAAATCATAATGAGTCCTTTCGTCACTCTGTGTGAGCAGGTGTCTTCAAGATGGAGGCTATTTCATTCTGGGAAACTTCTTAATGCACGCCGAGTAAAAATAAATGTTCCTGCTCAAGCATCACAAGATCAGCAAACATACAATCTGCATACACGCAGGCTGATTCAACAAAATAATGACATCACCACCCTCCGATATATGTGCAATTACAGAGATTAGAGAGAGTGCAACAGAGAGCGCTAGAGAGACGGGCGACACAGGAAGAGAGAGACCGAGAGAGTGCGAGAGAGAGAGAGAGAGAGAGAGAGAGAGAGAGTGAGAAAGAGAGGTTTAAATCCTTAGTTAAGCTCTGGGACAGCAGCAGATCCTCTTATGCAACAGACAGACTCACACACACAGCCAACAACACACACACACACACACACACACACACACACATACGTGGCCATGCATTGCTGAACATGAGACACAAAGATTGCACACAAACAAATGTGAAACAGCAAAATACCATACTTCCCACCCACCTCCCCCTCCCCCTCCCCCTCCCCCTCCTCCTCCCCCCCCCTCTACTCCACCCCACCCACCATCAGATACACTGCGTGCATAACATGCAGCTACAGCAGCGACGGCACAACATCATGTGGGAATTTACAGCATTGTGATCCAAAGGACATATGGAACCTCGGGCAAACGCGGTGAAGTTACTTCTGATATCAGATTGTTTACGAGCCAGAAACAAATAAGAGAAGCAACATAACGCCGGTGTAATTAGTCAGTTATCGTCTAGAAACAGATTGTTTAGATTTTGATATACAAACTAACACAATTTAGAGAACTGAGGTGAGAAAAGGCTGCAGGTTGGAACCAAATCAAAGAAACAAATATAATAAAAAAGAACATGAACACTGTTTAAGAGGTTGGATAAATCTTATGAATGTGAGGGAAAAGTCTGAGCTGAAATTAAAATTACAGAGAGAAAAATCATGTCATGTGAGTGTCTGTTTGGAAATGTGTCCCTTAAAAATAATGACAAAGGACCAATTTTTCTGGGAAGAAGAAACAATGTGTGGACTCATTTTTTTTTCAATTTTTGCCTGGTTATGTTCCCTTAACAGAATAAATAAAATGCTACCGGCTTTATTCTCCTTTGTGGTTTAGAAGTCTAAAGTTGGCAACACATGTTAAGAAAGAAGAAACATTAATTTAATTCCTTCATTTTATTTTATTTGATTATTTATTTCAGTCTGATCTATGAAAGTACAGAAATAAATAACAATAAAACTGAAAACTGCTTTATAAATAAAAGTTAGAGTTATTATAACATTTTTATTGTGTGATGACCATCAAGGAATGTACCATATCTGAAAGAAAATACAATAAAAGACACAGAGAGTGTCGTACATCTCATCCAGTGTCATTTTGTTGTGTGTATGACACATAACGACTGCCGGGATTTGTGACCTATAAACGCCATCGGATTCTTGATGTCTGCCCTTGAAAACCATGTGCTAATCCCCCAAAATGTAACCTCTTGCATAACAGAGCATCTCGGCGGGATTTTAGCTGAAAGATGTGATTTTGGAACAGAGCGGAACAAACGGACGGCGCCGTGATCGACTTAGCGCTCTCGGGTCTGTCGCCGGTGGTTACGGGCCACTTGAGTTGTGAGGTGTCTTCAAGCTTGTTTTTTTTTTTTTTTACTACTACTTCACACTTGAGGATGAATTGGATCATGCCAGTGTTCAATATGATGCCAAAAAATCTGAAATCAGCACAGACTCTCAATGTTTCTCCAGAACTGTATCTTTGGCAGGATGGAAAATAATTTAATGGCAAAACAATCTACTAAAACCAATAATCCAGTGCATTATTTTAGATATATGTTAAAGAGGTAAAGCAGGTGTTTTTTTTATACCGCCACTACTAAAGCTGTTGACTACAACTGCATTATTTACATACTTGTGCAAATTTGTTAGAAGTTAGTTAGAAGAAAAATGCCACAGCACAGCATTGCATTGATTATTTAGTGTCACAGGCTGATGCGGTGGAACATTAGAGCTGAAACGTTTAGTCGATTAATCGATTGGTGAGCAGGAACAGAAGATTAATCAGTTGCTATTCATTTGAATATCTTTTTTTAAAATGTAAAAATGCCACAAAGTAGTTGGTTTCAGCTTCTCAAATGTTGTGATTTGATGTTTTTCTTTGTCATACATGATAGTAAACTGATTATATTTGGGGTTTGGAACAAAACACGACATTTGAAGATGTCACCTTTGACTTTGGGAAAGTATAACAAGCATTTTTCACTATTTTCACATTTTATAGACAAAACAATTAATCGATTAATTGAGAAAATAATAATCAGCCCTATGGAATATACAGAAAAACATCTATAAAGGCTTTGAATCCCCTTACAGGTTGGTGCAATCATGGTAAGTCAAATAATGAGATAATATCAAATCAGATCATATCTGAGAAGGTCAAAGTGTAGCTGCATTAAAAAAATATATTAAGAATCAGCAGTGATAGCGTCAGAAATCCTTATTAATCCTAAATAAACAGATGCTGATGTTAGCTATGCAGACATTTCTATGGTTACCGCTTTACTACAGTGTAGCCATGTATCCTAGCAACAGACGTTTCTATGGCTACAGCACTGCTGAACCTTTTTTTTTTTTTTTTTTTGATGGGAGCCTGCAAAATACTGTAGCTGTAGCCGGTATATTATATAATAAAGGTATATATTATGTATATGTAAGTATTATATCCACAGACCTGACTGCAGGCAATTTTCAGTATTTAGTAGTTAATAGTTTCCACTGATAACGATTCACATTGAGGATTGTGTATTATTCTGACTAACAGGGACAGTGTTTCTGGAAAGATGCTGTTATGTTTTTCCAGTGTAATTTTTTAAATGCTTTAAGTGCCTCAAACGAAATTTTCTTCACCTCCATTTCACTTCAAGGTGACAGCAGACGTCTCAGTAATGGATATTTTCTAATCCTGGCAAATAAAACACAACTCTCTGCAGGGCTGGGTGCCACTGGGGAGCGGGAAAAACAGGAAAATATATTTTTTTCCGTGACTTTATGGAAGTGACCCTTTAACCTTCACTCAGGGAATTCTGTTGAGATCTGTATTATATCAGTTTTCAAGTTGAAAGCACTCTGTAAGACGGTAAATACATGAACATAAAAAAGTAAAATGTGGCTACGCAACCTACATAATATTTTCTGGAAATATGGCAGCTCATAAACAATAATTGATCAGCTATTGGCACTTAAATATTGTTTGCATTTGATGTGCCACATGGGACAACAGTTTAGTCAACTGACTTTTGTCACAGAGGACAATTTAACTTGCCAAACACAGGTGTAACTATTAACATTAATTATGTTGAGTGAAACGCTGGTTTCATGGTGCACCGAAATGAAATGAAGGAAATTAGTATCAAATAAGTATAAAACCACGTGTTCAACAAGCATAAACATGTAGAAAAGCCATATTTTCAACTATTTTGCCCGCAGTGTCCCATCCACTACTGGTACATTTTACACCATGACAGCGGGCTGGTTAAGGTACTACGACACTTATCCCACACAGAAACTGAGAAACACTTATTTGATTTGTATCACTATGAAATCAGGGAGATTGATGGGAGAAATTACCAAACAGGAGAACAGCAGGAGAAAGAGTTAAAAATAGACTCCTGTGAAAATTGGGAGCGTTGGCTAGTTCTTACTTTATTTTATTTTATTTTATTTTATTAGTTTTGTTAGATTTTTTTTATCTTTTTATGTGCACCAGTCTCAAACAGTTTTTATTTGGGCTGCAACTAACGATAATTTTCATTATTGATTAATCTGTGGATTACTTTCTCGATTAATCGATTAGTTGTTTGGTCTATAAAATGTCAGAAAAATGTGAAAAACGGCTGTTTTCCAAGGACCAACTTGACATCCTCAGATGTCTTTTGTCTCGACCAACAGTCCAAAACTCAAAGACATTCGGTTTACTTTCATAGAAACCAGAAAATATTCACATTTGAGAAACGATTAATCGATTATCAAAATAATTACTTTAAAGGTTAATCATTTGATCAACTAATCGCTACAGCTCTAGTTTCTACTGTTTACATTTGTTGTGTCTTATTATCAGCTTGAGAGTTTTAGAGCCTTTTAGCTCATTGTTTTGTTTTGGATTTTTTTTACCCGCCTGCTTGTTTTCAGTCACATCTGGCAGCTGTTTTTGATGGAAAAGCTCTGATAAACCCACTGTGCACTAAACGCTCCGCACCAGACAGACAAAGCCTGTGAACTTAGTAGAGCATTCGGCTTTTAAAGAGCCAGACATCTCCCTCAGGAGTTGGTGGAGAGCAAAACAAAGCTAAACAGTGAGTGAATATTGGAGTTTTTATTTATTAAGTGGACAGAAACTTGACTCCAAATGAATGTTCCCTGGTATCTGTTTGCTAACACATTGACCGTTTCATCTTAAAGTGACAATATGTCAATTTTGTGCTTCCAGCGTGTCCCTCTGCCCGCAAGTGGCCAAAAGATCAATTGATGCAGGTTTAAATATCAATGGTTGTATTAGGCCATTGCAGGCAACGATGCAAATCAATGAGCATGACTGCTTTACGGCAGCATTGGATTTATAAGATTGAGCATCAGCTGAGTTTTCAGGTGTTTAATTCAATGTATTAGTCAAAAATGGCTCATTTGGTTATTCTCCATGTTCTAGAAAACGCACTGAATCATAAAATGATGTCTTCAAAACACTTGTTTTGTCCGACCAATTGTCCAAAACCCCAAAATATTCAGTTTACAATGATATCAAATAAATGATCATACATTTTAGAAGCTGAAGTGAATGTTTGGCTTTTTTTGCCTGAGAAAACTATTAATTGATTATCACAACAGTTTTTCTGTCAACCGACTAATTCAACCGACTAACTGATTAATCGACTAATTGTTTAAGCACTTTTAAAATTACATATACCGTGTTAGAAGATTTTATCCACGTCAATACCCCTGTTTAATGAATTGTAACGTGACTTGGATTTAACCTGCTGTGTAGAGACACACACACGTGCACTGTGTGGCTCCCCGCCCTGGCAACAAAACATGGGAGGACAGAGCTGGAGAATCTAGTTCGCCTCATTAATCTTGTTAGTCCAATTAGGACACTGATACAGCCAAGGAGACGGATAACTTCACAAGCCCCCTCTCTCTCTCTCTCTCTCTCTTTCCCTCACACACACACACACATGCACAGGAAGCAGTGTGTGTGTGTGTGTGTGTGTGTGACTGGGGATTTTAAAATGGACTTCAGAGGGAGGTTAGCGTTAAACACACATACAAGCTTAACTCTCTTTGCGTTCGTTCCATCTCCGCGCATACAAACGGGCTACAACGACACACACACACACACACACACACACACATTCCTGATAGAATAAACACACACGCACCATATTGCAGCAGCACAGAGAAGCACTCAACCAAGCAGACAGGCCACTCAAAGCTTGCATTATATCAATACTGTGGAGCTAACCCCCTCCCACTCTTTGTCCATCTAGCTCGCTATCTCTGCCCAACCAGACAGCTCTCTCTGTCTCTCTCAGGAGCGTTTAGTCTCAGTGACAACCTCCCACTTCCATCTGTCAAATAACAAATTTCGGCTTCGAGGGAGCTCGACCGCATTCACACAATAACATGCCTATGTGTGTGTGTGTGTGTGTGTGTGTGTGTGTGTATGTGTTTGCATATGTGTGTCCTTCTCTCTATCGGCAACTCAAGCATGTCCCCCTGCACGCACACACACACACACACACACACGCACATACACAGGAGGCCCATGCTGAGTGAGACAGCGTGAGAGTCATGCATCTTTAATGTAACATCACAGACGGCTAATAATGTAAGAGGAGCTGTGCTGTGTGGTGGTGGTGGTGGTGGTGAAGAGAGGGAGGATGGGTGAGATTTGGTGCTTGCATGCAACATAGCCTGCCATCCAAACCCCCCCGCCCCTCCTCCTCGGCTCTAGTGACAGGTCCGTCGGTCCAGTAGTAGTGTACAGTAACTACTGTAGAAGGTGGAGAGTTAGATTTAAAAGAATGGACGTTCTCAATCAAAGCACTCTGTCCGTTCAATCGTCTTAGACATCACAGTCATTCAAGGCGAGTGTGTGATATCCAGATGGACTGGCAGACAGCCTGAAGATCAGTCAGCGCTGTTGGATCAGTCTAAATGAAAACACACTCTATATCAGCTCAAGCTGTGGAAAGGAAGCCCTGTTGTATAAGGGCTGGCCGATTTGAGGAAAATATCGATTTTTTTTTCTGACTTATACTGCGATTATGACTTAAATTGTGACTCTCCAGCTCTGTATATAGAGCTGAAGTGAAACCGGAACTTTCAGGTTCTGCTCCAGAAGTGAGAAAATGTCATTCAAAATGTGACAAAGTGACATTTGTAGTTATATAAATAACCGAGTCTTAGTGCAGAGCCTTTCTTAACATGTATGTAGTGTTGACCTCTCTCTTTGTTTAGACAAGGATGGCACTAAAAAATGATCTGATAATATAATCATCGCAGGTTAAACGTCACGTCCAGACCATGACTGAGTCGAGGGGTCACGGTTAAGTCCGACATATCAGTAATAACAGCAGGACAAGAGTTGGTGAATTATATGTACAGTAATGTGCAAAAGTTTTAGGCACTAAAAGTGAAGTGAGGAAGCTTTCAAATAGAACGCTATGAATAGTTTTCATTAATCAATTCACTTCATACAGAGTTCAGTAAACAAAAGAAACCTAAATCAAACCAATATTTTTGGTTTTGCCTTTTTAAAACAGCAGCAGTTCTCCTAGCGCACAGTTTTTCAAGGTTGCTTCTGTCTCTTCATGTAATCCCAGACTGACTCGATGATGGGGGAAGGGGAGGAGGGGAGGGGGGGGGGGGGGGGGGGGGCAAAGGATCTGTTGAAGGACTCCTTGTTCTTCCTGTCGCTTAAGATAGCTCTTTATGACTCCGACTCTATGTTTGGGGTCATTGTCATGCTGTGGAATAAATTTGGGACCGATCAGACACCTCCCTGATGGTATTGTATAATGGATAAGAATCTAAAAACCTACACAACTTTTGCACAGTAAAGCCAAGTTACAATGATATAAGTATCCTTGCTGCCACACCAGTAAATTTTCATGGGAGCTGTAGTTTTACACATGCTAAAAATAAATTGTTTAACTGAAAATGGTGAAGGTTTCAACTTCTAAAAGCGAGTTCTGCCAATTCGTCTTAGAATATGGAAAGCAAACCCCAGGAATGCGTTTAATTTCTTCATAAAGAACCGATGAAAGAAACGCTGAATGAGGGATTGCACTGAGTTACAGAAGCTAGTGGGGTAGAGGCTAGCTGCTTACGTGACGTCATGACTTCAGCTCTCTGTTGGTGATCGACTCAAATGAGATCAGTGTGTATCGAGCACAATCATAAGCATCTCTTTCCATGAAAACTGTCAGATAAAGAAGATACAGTTGCTTGTTGTTGATGTCCCTCTTTTTCAAACTAGTCAGAGAAAAGTTAACTTTGCCAGTAAAAAGAAAGCATATATTTTTAAATATACTAATTATATTGACACACATGCTATATCTATTGGTAACAGCTACATACTGTACTGTACATGTCCAATAACTGCATTGTAATGATAAACTGACATAGCTCACAGTTCTGATATCTGACTGACATCCTCTGATGATAACGTTAAAACTGACAGGATGAGCAACTTCAAGGCCCCGAGTACCAGGTCCTGATTCAGACCTTTTAATGTGATAAGCTTGAAACACTGATATGATGCACTTAATGGTCAAACTGGAAGAACTACTGTTCATTATCCAGCTGCCGTTTACACTCATTAACTAGCGAGCTAGCTGCTAACTACATGTCTGCAAATGACATGACAATACAGAGTGCGTGTTTCATTTCTACTCTGTCCATGGCTAGAATAAAAGTTGTTTGAAGTGCATCTTTTTTTTTGGGAACATATAAAAATAGACACTCTCCTGAGGTCACAAAAAGACAGAGGGGACGAACAGCGTGCGTGTCACCTGCCGTCCCAGAGCTCTCAAACATCCTCCCGTTTCTTCCCTTTCACTGAGAACATGGACGAAACACCCTCCAGCATACACACACACACACACAATCACACACACCAAAGGTTGACCTGATTTGGCATCAGTGGGCAGAGCACCGTGCTTGTCTTTGTGTGTGTGTGTGTGTGTGTGTGTGTGTGTGTGTGTGTATTGTCACTGTAGCAACAGCGCATCTTAAGTCCAGTCTGTCCTACTTAACCAGCAGGACACCAAGGGGTGGAGCCCATGATGTAATTGTCCGGCAACTTACCACGGTGAGGGAATGGAGTCTGGTGGTCGGAAAATGAAAGGGCCAGTGACAATACTGCTGTGACCTCAAGGATGATCAGAATCACATGTTGAAAACAGAAAAGCGGGAAGGCGGGGTCGAGGATTAAGGTGACACAATCCACTTACTCAAACGTGCAATGCTACAATGGTAATGGGTGATATTTTCAACTTTAGCTTGGTATTCTTCAAGGTAAAAAAAAAAAAAAAATACCATAAAGGCCAAATCAAACCAGAAAATGACACAGCAATGTTCATCTACTACTGTAACCAGCAAGCTAATGGCTAACATGCTACCAAGCCAGGGTCAAGCTAGCCCCTAACATAAAAATATAGTTTAATTTCCAAAGTGTCCATTTTTATGTTTCAGTTAGATTATGTCCATCTTTGCTGTCTGATCAGCGCGTCAACTTGTATTCTTCTGACTGATTGAATTCAAGTTGGGAACATTTGGGAATTGTTTTGCAGTCATTTTTGTTGGCAGGTGAGATTTGTCCATCTTCCACCTGACTGCATTGTCTGAATTCTTGCTGAATGTTACCACAACATGAAATGTGATAATTGGTCCAAATCACAAGCAGTCTGTTGATTTGGCCATTTCATGAGGGAAAGTTAGCTAAAAAAACTAAAGCTAGCTAGAAAACTAGCTAGCACTGGCTAGCACTGGTCAACTAGGTTTCCATCCAAATGTAGCACAAATTTAAGCCGAATTTCCAGAAAATTGGCAAAAGATTAAAATTGATGCTGGCGAATATCAAGAGCTGGGTTGTATGGATAAAAAGTTGGTGCTAATTTTCCAGTTAAGAGCGACGCAACAAGAAGACGTAATCAAAAGAGCGCCAGTGAGACGTCAAATGATGAACAATAATGTAAAAAACATGATAGAAACACGGCATTTAAGTTAGTTTCATGTATTAATTGGAGGAGCATTACAGTACGTCATGAAATATTCTCTACATGTGTTTCCATTTTGCTCCTCAGCCAAGCGTAAAAACCTTTTTTGGTGATATTTGGAGATTTTTTCAAATTTTCTGCATTTCCACTCAGCTTTTAGACGCAAATTGAAAATGTGAAAACAGGTAAATGAAAATGCGCCTAATAACTCTCTAAACTCAGTGTGTCATTAACTCCCCACTGACATTTTGTTCTTAGCATTGTAGATCATTTCATTCAGTAGTTAGCAAGCTCATTAGCAACTGCGCTAACAGGACAAGTTCATACATTTTATTCAGAAGAGTAAAAAAAGAAAAGAAAAAGTATTTGTACAATCAACTCCTGTCTCATAACCGTCTGTAAACCATGCCTTTTTTGTGAAGCAGTTTAAACTCCGATAAATTGTGGCTTAAATAAAAGCGGACGGTGCAACACGGCTGATAAGTTACATTAGCCTCCTCCATTTTGGACTCTCTGGTTCTTCGTTTCTTCAAAGGTCAACACTATCAAGATGGCTACGCAGTTGTATCTGGCTTCACTTGTTGTTGAACCACAACAAATATGTAGCCCGTTAAAAATAGCTTATTTAGGCTTAATATCTAGTGTCACTACAAGTCTGGCAATAAAGGGTCGCCATCTTGGCGTAATGTGTGAACCCCAAGTAAGAATAGTTTTCTTGTAAAGTAGTAATAAAAGTGATATGTTAGATTTTATTTTAGTATTTTTGTTTAGAAAATGCTAACTCACATAGTTTAGATGTTTTTGTACAATTGTGTAAAATAAAAAATCATTAAAACTGTTTTAATGACAGTGAAAAATAGGGCAATGATTGGCTATTCAGTCATTAATCCTGGCTGTGGTAAGTGTGAGCGTGTGAGCGTGTGTGTGTGTTTGTGTGTGTGTTTATATATGTGCATTGATGCTTCAAAGTGTCAAACAGTGGCTGGGTGACATCTGAAGTGGCCCTTGTCCCTGTGAGAAAACATTACACTGTCATCGTGTCTCTTGACTCGAGTCCACAGAAGCTTCCAGCAGCCTCACAGCTCTCGACCTCGAGCCTGAAATATTTACATGTACACAGAGCTTACTTCTACACCTCATCTCCTCCTCTCTCTCTCTCTCTCTCTCTCTCTCTCCTTCCCTCCTTCATCACAAATTTCCTCTTTTGCACAGCCTTGCCCTTCTCTCCTCTTCCCTTTCACCTCCCCATAGCCCTTCTGTTTCCACCTTCCTCTGCTTTGTCTCTCTTTCTATCTCGTCTCTGGGTATGCCAATTTCAAAAACCTTAAGATTTAAGAGTTTTTACATCTTTTAGTGCTACCTGGAACTGCTTTTAAGACTAATTTTAGAAATAAAGTGGATGAAACCAGCCTATTTCCATCTTTTTATTTATTATTTTCCTAACAGGAGTCATAACTGCAGATAATATTTCAATTAATTTAGCAGATATGGTGAAAAAAATGAACACATTTTGTAAATTACAACACTGTTGACATACAGTATGCATGGGTGTCATAATATCTAGCAATGACTACCACAATCCTGAAGATCCCTTGTTTAGATCATAATAAATATTAATATAAAACAACAGAGCAAGGAAAATGCATATACATGAAGTGATTGTTATTGTGTTAGGTCTGCTTGGAAACGTTTTAAGCTGGCCCAAGAATAATTTATCTCCAGTCTGTGTTTACTGACAGAACAAACTGCCTCATATTTAGCCCTAATCTCTCTAACACACTTATGTGTTAAAGCAACTGATGTTATTAACATGTGGCTACTGGTCGTCTGATTTATTACGTGGCTAGTGTGCACATCAGCTTTTCTTATCAGGACAATAAAAGATAATGACCGGTCAAAAATACACTATAAAATATTGTTTAAAAGACCAACTCATGGCTGCCAGATAATGTCTTCCTTTACTTCTAAGTCCTCTATCAATATTTAATATAAATGTAGTTATACATATTATGTATGTAAAGTTATATACAACACAACACCAGATGATATGGGAAGAGGGGTGTTTGTTTTTGGCTCATTTGTGGCTCTTTCATGTGATCATGTTCCCTCCTCCCTACTTATTGAATCATGGCGAATGGAGGGGAAAAAGAGATTTCAGTCTGCAGTTGGTTACATCAGTTTTGTAAAAGGTGCCAACAGAAAACCATTAAAGCGGCAGCCAAACAACAAAACGTGACACATCTGTCACAATTTTAACGTCATAAAACATTTCATTTGACTTCAGTAACTACCAGGATCATTTTGGCCGAGACAGTCGAAGTCGCGCTGTTAATTTTTCATAGTCTGCCTACAGCTTTTTATATTTATATTCTGGATGCTACTATAATAGGTTTGGCCTATTTTTATATTCATATTTATACCAAATATAACTCATCAGCTTCATTGCAGGGACTCCACATAAATATTTACAATAACATCTGTGAAAGCAGCCAAATGTAACCTAAACTGCTTATTTTGAAGCGAAAGGTGAAAGATTTGAGCCAAATGGTCCATTGTAATCATCCTTTGCATTGCACAGCTGCTGACATACCATAGTTACCACAGGAATGTACAGACAGTGTTGTTTACAGCGGTATGTGGTTCACCTCTATACGAAGGCGAAGCAAGCCAATTTTTATTTATATAACACATTTCACTACAAATAAACCCAATGTGCTTTATGTTCAAATGTTTATACAAGAGGTAATGTACAGAAAACATAAACTACCGTATGTCGCACCATAACAGGATTTGGATTCATATGACTGCTCACATAAAATGCAAATACTACCCTTAACTGTGTGCACCCCGACAGGTACACTGTGTTAATGTTGATCTAAGGAGTAGCTCCACATTGTGATGAATGATTATAGGCACATTTTGGTCCACAGCTTTTACTGCAACTAGTGATATTATGGCTTTGACCTCAACCTCAAAACTTTCGCTTTTTGCTGTCAGATAAACAGTTTAGATAACTGAGTTAAACTTGTTTAAACCTGTCTCAGGCTTGATTTTGGTTTGCCCAGGAGACATTGCTGTAATGTTGTGTTGAGCTGAGTACCTGCAAACACAATCTCTACAATAATGCTGGTGAGTAAAATGGAATTTTCTTTAACGAGTGGCCATGAAGCACAAAGAAACCTTTTCTCTCCCTTTGAAACTGTTTCTCTACCTTTGAAGGCCTTGAATTTACATTATTCTGACTTCTCAAAGAACCACCGAGGCACCGTTCTTCGTTGTTTTTCCCTCTCTTCTTACCCACCTCCACCCTCCATCTCCCCACAACTCTCACCTACCCGTTTCTCTCTCTCTCTGGTGTTTCTGTGGGTGAGAGGCTGTCACCAAGGGGACGGGCTGTCATTGTCACCATGGGGATGGGCTCCACAGAGCATCTCAATTACTGAGTGGGACAATTAATAAGCATCAAAGCCTGGTTAATATTTCACCAGCGGAGCCGAGCAGGAACCCGGCCCACAGCGCTCGGCTCCACCAGAGAGATGGATGGAGGGGTGGTGGAAGACAAAAGAGAACAGGAAGCAGAGAGGATGAGACTAGTGGTGCTGAGACAAGACAGCGAGACAGAGGAAGATAATGAGAGGAGATGAGTGAGGCGGCAGAAGGGTGGAGGAAGTGAGAAAGACGGAGCCGAAGCCTCATGTTCATCTGAACGGCCATTTAGTTAGACTCTTATTTTTTATTATTGTACATTTTCCATGTTTAACTGACATCACTGTTCTGCTTTCTGTCATGATCCTTACCAAGTGTCTTTCATTTTTCCCATTAAAAGCTTTTTTGGGAGTTTTAGTTTCACATGTCTTGACTTCCAGGAGTTCTTCCTCTGGGTTTTGGAAAGCACTTAATATAAATAAAGTTTATTATTAGTGCTTAGACAAGTAGTCAATTCATAAATTAATTAAATTAAAATCTAGAGAGAGCACGTCAAAACTATTTTGATTTCAATCTTAAAAAATACCAAAACATTCTCTGGTTCCAGCTTCTCAGATGTGAACATTTTCTGTTTTTTCTCTGTTTTATTTCATCATAAATACAATATATTTTAGTTTCAGCCTGTTGGTTGGATAAAACAAGCAATATGAAGATGCTACCTTGAGCTTTGTGGAGCTGTGATGACTATTTTCCACTATTTTAGGACATTTTTTAGGCTAAAATAATCAACAGATTCAAAAACAAAAATCATCTTTAGTTGCAGCCGTAATATATTTCATGATTTAGGATATTATCTGAAAATTCAATTGAGCAACTAAATGAGGATGTGCATTTTTGGCTAATTCAGCGTATTAAATACCAGATTTGCTGCTTTATATCATTATAAATTGAACAGCTTTTAGATTTTTAATGGTGGTTAGACATTGTAATGAGCATTTTCCACTGTTGTGTGACTTTTAATGAGCTAAACAATCAATCAATTAATCACAAAAAATAATCCACAAATTATTACAACTAATTAGTAGTTTGTCAACCCTGTTTATTACACTGTTACGTTTTATTGGATTTTTTTTTTTTTTGAAAATAGCCTCAGTCTTGTCACAAAAAGAGAAAAGTCTAATCTATCAATACATATATTAAATGTGCATATTCATTTAACTTAGATGCAGTCTGTGAATGTTTTACATTATGCTTGTGGTAAAAGATTAAAACTGTTTTTATTGTTATGTCTTTATCTTACTTTGAAAAACACAGTATGTAGTGAGAAATCACTCACAAATGAGCAAAATGTTTAAGAGAAAAACTTCATTGATACTACTCTGACAACCTATTACCATCTATATTATACTTCCTTCCATCTCCTTATTGAGTCTGAACTTCACATCCGTCACTCCCCACGAGACTGAAGAGTAAATTAATGTAGGAGCATAAGTGTAAGGAAGATGAGAGAGGATGAGGGAGAAACAGGAAGCAGAAGTAATGGAGTAATGCAGGGAGGAGGATGGAGGGGAAGTGGGGGAGGTAGTGGTGGTGGTGGTGGTGGTGGTGGTGGGGGGTGGGGGGGGTGGGGGTACTGTGTCGCTGTGAGGCAGAAGTATTGACGAGCCGGCTGTCTGATCAATGGGATGTGGTCGATCGACAGAGTGATCCATACGCGCTGACCTTACCCTGGATGGCTGGGGGACGAGGTGTGTGTGTGTGTGTGTGTGTGTGTGTGTGTGTGTGTCTGCCTATTTATACGCCAATGTATGCTGATATAGTATAAGGTTACATAACCACACATCAATTAAACCCCTCCTAATGGTCCATACTGTTTGGTTTCGCATGCTTTAGTCTATTAACTACAAATCATTTACACTTTTTAATTGTATTTATATATATTAACAAGCATTCAATAACATTTTACACAAATGTTATTTCCATCCTTCTAGACTGCTGCTGATTTTTATTCATTTCATTACAGGATGAACATCAGCTTCAAGTCTGTGATAGGTAAATTTTCACAATGAGCCTTTGTTTGTCCCCTTTTTTTTTAACATTACATCATGGTCATATGTTAATCCAGCTGAGAGCAGGGTCTGTATAAAAAAAATAAAAAAAAACATTGTGACATTAAAGAGAGTGTCTTCAAAGTAATCCATGCTCACATCTGCTTTACCATGCAAAAAAAAAGCCATTTTGGCAAAATAAATACTGTAATATTATAAATTAAACATTGAGAGTTGAGATTCAAACAGGTGTAAAGTCTCTGTCAGTTGATTTTAATTCTGTACTGGTATAAACTGACACCAATGGCTGCCTGGAAGGTAGAAAATGATTGTAATAACTCAAGGTAAGCTCTGGAAAGTGGTCGGCAGTAATGTAATGTATATGTAATTTGTTGCTAATGGGCTAAATGCAAACATGTGGTTATTTAAATTGCACGTCCTTAGCTCCCAGAACGCTTGTCCTGACATCACCTTCATCAGGCTTTCATGTAACGTAAAGCGAGACGAGATAAAAAACAAAGCGTACAAGTGGAACGAGATCACATGTTACAGCTGAAGACAAAACTTGCCGACCCAAAACAAACAGCTCTTTATCCCCCTTACATACAGATGTACATGCGGCGATCCGACATCACAGTCCTGACGCAAATGAGATTATTTGACAAGAAACCATAACAAATGAACGGAATTTCAGTCTTTCCCAGAGCTGAGTTACAGTATGTGTGTCTCTCAACCTACAGTCAGAGGAATTATAAAAGCAGGTCGGGGATGAAGTCTCACAATATGTACACTGTTCTTTAAAAATTGAATTCTAATAAGGAAAAAGACAGGGGCACCTCCTATTCCTTTCTAGTCCAAAGAGAAAGGAGGAATGTGAGGAATTGAGGAAGGACGACTACAGGCTGGACCTGAGATGCCCAAATCAGATCTAATACAAGTCCAAACAGCTCCTGTGTCACCGATAGAGGAGGGAAAGCTACTGGATTAAAAAAAAAAATGGCAAAACGAGAAGCCTCTGCCACAGAAGTGCAGAAGTTAAAATACGACTTACATGACCGTGTCAGAGAGCAAAAAACAAGAGCAAGACCGGAGTGGAGAAACAGCATTGAGACACACATGCAGTTTGACAACCGACGTGTGCAACTGATTTCACAGTTAACTAACACACTGCTGTGCTGCCAAACAAAGTGAAAGAAGGTGGTGGTGGTGATGATGATGATGTAAAGACTAAATGTATCATCAGAAAAGAGGAAAGGTTTCACATTTAAAGAGAATATTTTTGGTAAGGTGTTTATGACCACAAGGCCCAAACAATTAAGACGCTCTAAATTCCATAAACAACAATCACCAATCTGATCTGCCAGATCAGTATCAGCCCCGATAACGACCGTATTATGGTGGTTGGGTGTCAGCCAATACTGACAATAAATACAGTTTCTTAATTTATAACATTATTAAAAAAAAATCACTGTTTACACTCATTCAGATTAAAGTGGAAACGGACGACTTTTCAATCCTGTTAGCTCTTCTCGTTAGCTACGGTAGCTAACGGGGTTGAAAAGTCGTTAAACACTCATTAAGCCCTCTATAGATCAAAAGAAAGTTTATTCAGGTAGGTGCAACTAAAACGCAGCGTACACTGATATAAGTAGTGTGTCATCAGATCTGCCTGTGCAATATTCCACATTTATCACATAGCAATAAGACAACAGAAAGAGGTTGGCCACCTAACTAATTATTATGAAATATAGCTACCGGGGAAGACAGAAGCGCTATCCTCTTCCTCTTTTGGTTGGCGCACTTCCTTTGTGCCGTAAATCAAACCTTCATTTTCCCAGGAAATCGTACCCAGCAGGGGAACCGAGGCTTATACGGAACCAATCTAAACGCCAAATGTGTCATTATTCTTATGGCCGTTACACTGTGAGATCAATATTTACTTCATAATGATAAGTTAAAGCAAAAAAAGTTGTTTATTCCCACTTTAATATTGTCTTATTTATTCCAGTGAGTCCCATGCAGTGAAGCAGCTGTTACACAGATTTTAAATTTGGGAAAAAGAGAACAATGGTAACAATTCAGTACTCAGCAGTGGTAGTACAGAAGAGAAAAAGTCAGATCAGTGCATCCCTACCCATGAGCAAGGCATTTAACTCCCCAGAGTGCCAAGGAAGGAAGGAATTTTTTGAAGCAGGACATGAACAATTTGGTGTCTTTCCTGCGTGAGTAAGCTTAAAACTACTTGGTTTGGGTTTAACTCACCCAAAATGTATCTGTGTACGTGACCAGATTGACCCGCTTAGGAGCCACTGGGGCCAAAATGCACCACATTCCCCATTCAGCACTGCTGAACTGGCCAACAATGCAACAGAAGTTGTGTTGCAGCATCTGTATGTTTCAGAAACCGGGGATCCTGTTTTGTTTCAGGGGGTCTGTGTTTAAATTTCATTTCACCTGCAGAAGCACATGTTGCAAGATGTTGTATCTACATGCAAACCCTGGTGTCAGGACATCGAGACATACTCAAACCATCACATATCAAACACGTACCCAGTCTTCATAGTGCCTGGTTCCGTTCTGCAGCAGGTCCTCCAGCTGGATGGTGCAGTTGGCCACAAAGTCGTCGTATCCGATGGGCGCATCATGGAAAACAGACAGCTCCAGGCTCCTTCCTTCACGGACCTCTGTGCAGAACTCCTGGTGCCAGGCGGGGCTGTTGGTCTTGGTCCTGGTGGCGGTCTGGCCCAGCCGAGTCTGGTCCAGGTTCAGAGCAAGGTAAGGGTCCAGCAAGAAGGAGCCGCTCTTCCCCACAGCGTGACGCAGGGCCCATGGGGTGGGCTTCAAGTCCACCGCCTCACACACTCGCACCTTCAACAGGCCACTGAACACAGGCATGGCTGCAGGCTGCTGGGATGTGTGTGTTAGTGTAAGTGTGTGTGTAAATGTGTGTGTGTGTGTGTGTTTAGGCTAGTCTGCCTGTTCCTGCTCCTGTACACAGAGTGTTTCCTTCCAATGAGCGGGGTCACTGCACAGTCCTGCTACATCCCATAATGCCGCTGGCTCCTTGGACTCTCAGTGTCGTACAGCCATATCAGAACACTGTGTTATGCACACACACACACACCACACACACACACACACTCACACACACACACACACACACACACACACACACACACACACACCAGACACACACACTAACAGTACAGCTGATGGATCCCCAGTGGGCTGAAAAACGCTGTACTAAGGCAGACTCACACCCTTCAGAGGTCGGCTGCAGAACACTCTCCCACCCGAGAAGCTGCCTTGTTTGTTTATGGTCGGTCCCGTGCGCCAGACAAGATTCCCGTTTCGGCGGAAACAGGCCGGGATATAAACGTCAGTGAGTGGCGATGCGGGTTAACGGGCTCCGCTTGGGTTCATCTGAAGCCACGGAGCCTCCCCACGGTCCTTGCGTGCCTCTCCTGGGTCAGGGTGGGAGAGAGCGCGAGCAGCCGCGCCTAGCCATCCGGGATTGGTGCTCCGTTTCCAGCCCGTCGCGGCTCGCTCGCTCCTCTGTGGGATAATCTCCTTGCTTCGACCTCACGGTAACGCGATATTTGCGCGTACTCTCGGAAAGGAATGCCTTTTTGCCTCCCAATGCAGTCTTTTTCGGGCTCACGAGCACCCCGAATACATCACGGTGCTACGCTCCCGTTGGTTTTTTTCTCTCCCCCTTCTCCTTTCGGTCTTTGCGCGCGCCCCCTGTTTCCCGTCGCCTCTCTCCTGAATCCGTGAGTGAGCGCGAGCTGCAGGAAATGCGCAAAACGCGTCACCCGCGCTGCCGGGCTCTTGCGCCGGATGAGAGAGAGAGATAGGGAAAGAGAGGGAGAGAGAGAGAGAGAGAGAGAGAGTGTCTGTCTGTCTCTGAGTGTGTGTGCGCGTGTGTGTGTGTGTGTGCCATGTCCAGACAGCCAGTAGAGCCAGTCAATCAGTCAGTCCTTATGCATGGTCACAGACAGCCAACACACACACACACACACACACACACACACACACACACACAGTAGTGTTTCCATCACTTCAGAGGACGTTACATTGATTTACATTCATTTCCTGGAGCCATAATCCTAAACTTACCTTAACTTTAAACAAGTTTTCACCCTAAAAATAGTGATTTATCTTAAGATGACTTGATTTTTGAGGAATACTTGGACCATACACACACAGAAGAGGAGAGTCTGAGGAGACAGAACAAATATTATGACGACAGTATTACAAGTTGCTTGAGTATCCTGAAATATTGTGGGGAGATGAATAATCAATGACAAAATATGGTGTCTGCACACTATAAGTTGCTTTAAGGATTTTTACAGAGGCGTGATGCTGTTTTGAGTGTTGCTGTAACAGGAAGCCGCCCAAACTCCCACAGTTTGGGCGGCAAAGCCCAAACTGCAAGAACTTCCTCAGGAGGAACATCTGTATGTTATTATTATACATTTACAATATGCTCTATCTCTATATTAGTATAATATATTATATACCTGTATTATTACACTCCTATGTACCTGTTATGTTGTTAATTTCAAGTCATTTTCTGTACAGTTTCAATGCAGCAACATCCAACACACAACATCAATATACAGTATATACTTCAACATGATTGTATTATTGCTGCAGTACGGCTGGTTATATTTCTAACACATTTTATCTGCGCTTTAGTTTTAATCTGTATGTTTGTGTGTACATATGTATATATAGTATATTTATACATTTACGTGACATTTCTGTAGGTTTTTTGTTCTCTTGTTGACCCCATTAAGAGTAGCTGTTGTGTGTTTTGACAGCTAATAGAGATTTAAATGAATAAATAATGAATAAACTTGCATTGCCAGTCTACAGATTATAATGAGGTACTATCATCATCGCACAGTATCGTCTTATAGATCTCTTCCTAAACCATACTTTTATCAAAGAGCTTAGCCTCAATTTACTGGAAATTGTTACTTGATTTTAGTTTGCTTTTTCTTTTTATTTAATTGTATTGTATTTTATTTAATTTAATTGTATTTTACTGGATTTTATTCTACCTTCTTCTGTGTTAATCTAGTTTTTTGGGGGGTTTTCACACCACAGGATGTACAATGAAACATCAAACAACAAGCATCAGAAGACTGTGCAAAAAGACACAAAAACCAAAATGCTCAATATAAAAAGTCTTTTTTTCACAGGGAGAATGCATTGACAATGGTAAATGTTAATTTAACATATTGTACTATAATATTGAATTTAAAACACTTTATATTTACTGCTCTATGTGCTCCATTTGCTCTCATTACAACCATGTCTCCTAAAAAAAATTAATATTATATATTTAAATCAATCAATTGGTCTCTCTATATGTGTTACACAAACACACACTCACACAGTGCACAAAGTGCCTGTGTGTACAACTTGCACGTATGAACATGACATGTGACACATCACCCTGATCCCTGGTTGTTTTGTGGCTTTGTTGGTTGGTTGGTCACAGTCGCAGTGAGTGACAAGTGGGTCACCGTAGCAACTGCAATTCTGCATCATGCACTGTGATGTGAGTCGCATCAAACTGATACACACAAACACACACTACATAATGCAGAAGCTTGTCAACAACCAAAACTTCCGAGTAATCAGAAAACCAATTTGACCACAACAAGATTTGTGTTAAGAAAAATCTTGATTTTGTGAACATTTAGATTTTTTTTCAAGCTGTTGGCAGGTCAATAGTACTTGAGAATGCAAAAGGGAGCTCATTAACTAATTTATAATGTTTGGCCTGCAGGATTTACAATAAACAGGACATTGCTATACCTGGCTGTTAGGTTTATGTCACTGTTAAAGTCTTACAGAGTAATCACAGTAAAATAAAGCAGTCTGCTGTTATTTACAGTAGTAGAAAGGGTCTAACTTGATGACACTTTATTTCCATGTAAAATCTGAGTTTATTCTACGTATAAAACATCTCTTACACTCATGATTCTGGCCTTAAGTGCCCCCAAAAACCGGTTTTCTACTTGGATCATTCACATGGACAAAGAGAAAAGAAGAGAGAATAAAAGAAGAGAGGAGAGAAATAAAGAGAAGAAAACACAAATGTAGAGAAAAGAAAAGAAAAGAAAAGAAAAGAAAAGAAAAGAAAAGAAAAGAAAAGAAAAGAAAAGGAGGAAAGGAGCAGCTCCGCCACCTGCTGGCTCTCGGGACGTATCGCCGGGATCATAGCGCTTCCGGGACGTGACGTCACGGAACGCTGTGTTCAAGTGCTCCTCGTAGATTACGGCTTCAACTGTGGTCAAAAGTGGATTTTTGTGAGTGATTGTGACACAAAGAAACTCTCCGCCGCAGCATCACTGAAGAGGACAAAACACACATTAGGCAAGTCATGCTGGCAACAATCGGGAGCCACAGATAAAGTTGTTAAAACAAGTTTACAAAAAAGAATTAACGATACAGTTGCAATATTACAGTGACACCTAACGCCATTGAATGCCCTTATTAAAGTATTTAATAGACGTATATCCTGTTGCGTCAATTCCGCCGAATTCATCAGCTTTATAACTTTTGTTGTCTGTGGTTGAATAACAATAACAGAAGTGAAAATGCAACTGGAACGATTATGATAAGAGCCCGCTGTCTTATCTTTGACCACTGGATGGCGCTAGTTTACCTTCACACTGCAGTGCTGTGCAGACGTTTCCAGAGTTGGGTGGGAACATGGATGGGTGAGAACATTGATGGGTGGGAACATGGATGGGTGGGAGTCGTCCAGAAAAATGTGTCGCTCACAACATGAAGCACATGACAGGCAGTGAGAGAGTCCTCGTCAGCAGTTATGTGGCACTCAAAGGTCACTGAAATGAAAATCTGTTACTGTGGGACTTTTCTTTAAGCTTTGTTTTTTCAGACTTTTTAGAAATGTTCTAACTTTATCTGTTTTTATTCTATTTAGCTTATTTTTTATTTTGTATTCTCTTAACTCTTTAATAATTATTTTAATTATATTTAAATGTCGCTTTATACTGTGGTTCTTTCGCACTTTGTCTCAATGTTTTTAATGTTTTATGTAAAGCACTTTGAATTGCCTTGTTGTTGAAATGTTCTATACAAATAAACTTGACTTGTCTTAACTCCACAATGACATCCCTCCACAAGGTTCAACGTATGGACACACAGTAGAGTTTCAAATCATACCTTTTTGTATAAGTCAATAAAAAAAACTTGACACAAATGTAGGAGTTATAAAGTTATAAAGAAACCAGTCTCAGCATTGTTGACCAAACGTACTTTTTACCATTAACATTATGGATTAACAAAGATCATTGATCAAAGCTTACAGCTCTAAAAAAAAAAAAAAAAAAAAGACTCACTCAATGGACACATTTATAAAGTTTTACACCCACCTTGAGTCATTTGTAGGCTACATGTGTCTTAACAGTTAATAAATTATTATTGACACACTCTAAAAGTTTGTTCATGTGTGTAATCATATTATTAAATATGATTGCAGCCATGTAAGTCTGTTATCAACCATTCATTAACTGTTAACACACCAGTTACAGATGTTTCATGGTATAATTGTTGGCAAATACATTCATTAACACTTTAAAATGTGCTTCTATCTGCCTGCAGCTATAATTTTGCATGTTATAAAAGTAAATAAAGGAATTAAATTAAATGATGCTGTATAATGGTGAATTTCTAACCGTTACATTCGGACTTTCTGATGTCAAATTGGATTATCAGTAAACATTTACTGTTTTACCATAAAATAACTAAATTCCTAAAATAGTTTATGGAAGCCAATAATAAATCATATTACTATATGTGAATATCTTGACATAAAGGTTAATCCAGAAACGATATTGGACTACCATAAAGGTATCATGTAGTCACTTTAAAGTCACTACACACACACACACACACACACACACACACACACACACACACACACACACACACACACACACACACACACACACACACACAGGAAAGTTACAACGATGGTGCATAAAAGACGATTTGTCAAGATAACGGTCATAATTAAATAATTTTATTTATATAAAATACCAAAACATTTATTCTGCATCGAGTTGAACATAAAGTACGACATGGCATCACACACACTGCACAGTGAACTTTGTGAACATTAAATAAATGCGCAGAAGTGAAGGTAAAGAAACAAAAAAAACCCTCTATAAACATACAGTACAAACAGCCACGCAGGGAGGTAGGCTTCAGTGCGCATTGATTGTGTACAGCAGTGGAAATCCACGGGTTTGTCAGGGGAAGAACATCTCCATGACGAATAGTGTCATTAAAATTTAAATGACATACAAATTGGAGAAAATAAGAATGATGTGTGGCAGGTTTCAGTCTGTAAAAGTCCTCCAGTGTGGGGGTCCCTGGGTTAAAGTCAAACAAGGGTTCACGGCTTGACGTCTGTTGAGTTAGACTGATGGTGAACGCTGGGTCAGCAGGTGTGCACCATCCACTGATAAATCAAAAAGGTGATCACCAGAAGAAAAAAAAACTATTATATGATCAGAAAACAAATAAAAAGAATCAAATCTTAATGTAGGGTTTGGGTAATATTTAGGACGATTACAACCCTGACCGGCTTTTGTCCGTATACATCATCCTCTCTCCGGTAATCCACGACGAGCCATCACAGGCCCCTGAAGGTCCATTTCATAGAAAAAGTCTCAGACATCCAAATCAGAGTCACTGTCCGTTACTGAGAGTAGAGTTTCTCCATCCGCGCGCTCCGCGCTCCCGTCTGGACTGCACTCTCCTCCGCTAAGTGCACGCGCACCGCCCGGCAACATCCTGTGGTGCTGCAACCTGAAAATGACGAGAGACGTTTTAAAGTGAGAAAGTTTGAGCCATCTGCCTGACACTGAACCCAGGTGTGAAATTGTGCATTTTTGCTCAAAACAATTCAAAGTGCAGAGATTTATTTTTCATTTTTGTCTCAAGTCCAGTGGAGTCATTGCTCTAATGTCATAAAACGGAAGCGTAAAACAAAAATATAAATGACAAAGGAGAAAAAAACCAATCTAGACACTAAAACACACGATTGAATCTGAAATGACTTAATCGAGCTCTGGATTAAAACGTAACGTTACAAATTAATCTGTTGTCAGAGCATCTCTGAAGCCTGTGAATACACGCGTGCATGGTGAGCTATTTGCACTCGTTCATGCACGGTTTGCCTTCACCAACAGGATGGTTGACATGCACGCTGACCCTGAAACAAACTATAGAGGGAGAAAATGGAAGAAAGATCGAAAAGGTCAGAAGGAAAACAAAAACCTACAAGCTGAATGTTCGTGCGCTTTTACGCATGAACGGCCCTTTTTACGCACAATCTTGGCTGCCTGTGGAGGGAGAAATTGCTTCAAGGAGTGATTGAATGAGTAAGTGAGTGATCAATTAAGAGACTAATTACATTTTGGACAAATAGTTGCCATTTTAAAAGCATTTTGATGCTGTACTAATAAAATAAAGCCCAAAGACGCTGCTGGCATGTATTGGATAAATAAAGACTTAATAGTTCCTTTATGCTTCTCTGAAGTGCAATACGTGCAAGTTTCTTCCGGCTCCCTGTTGCCAACTAATCCACTCTATGAATAACTGATGTCAAGCCAAGTCACTGACCTGTTTTTGGCTGCTGCCGCCCGGTCTCTCTGTCTCCGGTTTTTGAACCAGTTCCCAACTTGAGTCGGTGTCAGCCCGGTGGCGTGCGCCAGCTCCCGTTTCTTCCCGGGGTTCGGATACGGGTCCTGCAGGTACCACTCTCTCAGCAGCCCCCGTGTGCGCTCTTTGAAGCAGTGCGTCTTCTGCTCTCCATCCCAGATGGTCCTCGGTAACGGGAACTTCTTCCTCACGCGGTACTTGTCCACAGGTCCGAGCGGCCGCCCCCTGAGCTTCTCTGCCTCCCGGTAGTGAGCTTCGAGCCACATCGCCTGCAATTTACCGTGAGACGCGCGCGTAAAGCGGTGCGTCTCCAGGATGTGATACAGCTCGCGGAAACTCCCGGTGTGATAGGCCACCACGGCACGAGCCCGCTGCACTGACTCGTGCTCAGAGATGGAGTCTCGGCCGTCTGTGGCCACCGGGAGTGACCAGAGGAAGCGGGCCAGCCGCTCGATGTCTCCGGTCTCCTCCAGAGTCTCACAGACGCTGGCGATCTGCGCCGCCGAGAAACACAATCCCGGAAGAGCCAGGGGAGGACAGGCGGCGGGAGGGTCCTCCGGGGACCCAGAACGGGCCAGGATAGGGGTCCCATCCGGGAAGGGGGGCAGAAGGAGACGAGTGGCTGAGAAAAAGTCGAGCGGGGACCTGAACACCATCTGGAAAACAAAGTGAAATCCCCGAGAGGCGACGAAGTGTGTTTCGAAAACAGTCTGACAGAAATCTGCTGGAGTCTGACTCTTTAGCTCACCTGGGAGTCAGGGAGGGACCCTGAATCTGACTCCTCATTGGACACCCTGGAGCTGATGCGGGGTTGTCATGGCAGCACTGTCAATCAAACACATCCCCCTCCTTTTGCGCACAAGCTGGCTATACACTTAACGTCTACTTCACACAAATCCCTTCTTAACTGTTTCTAATGTGAACTAGTTCACAAAAAAAGAATCAGATAGTTTGATAAAAATCTTAACTCAAGCTTTAAAACAAAAACATTAAAACTGGTTAAAGTGTTAAACCCATCAGGCAAAAAATGCAGCATAACCAACACAACAAAAGCACAACATCTAACTTTACAGTTTAGCTTTTTATTTTAAATAAGATTGACAGTTTAAGAAGCTTTTGTGAACCAGAAGCCTCCAGATAGACAGAGACACATTAACCTGAGCCCCTGCTGGATCACAAGGGAAGGAAAGTGGGTCCATATCATTTTTGAAAATATGCATATCAGCTTTGAATAGGCTCATTAACAATTTCATTTCCATACTTGGCCTGTTCAGTGAAATTTATCTGATTATGTGTTAGAAATGTAAATTTAAAAAGTGAAAACTGCCTATCTTACATTGATGTGGTGTGAATTCCTTAACGTCTGCAGGATGTCTGAGCAGAGCAGGCAGTGCCTTCATTGCTGCTATGCAGTTTTTAAAATTAAAGTCTGTTTAATTCTCTTTCATCTCTTTTTTTCTGCATCACAATGACAAAAAATACTTGTAGATAATAGAGTATTAATTATGACAAACAAGTAAGAAGAAGACCATAATGCCTCATAAGCAAGGAGACATTGAGATTGAGATGATGATATTTTTAAAAAGTGAAACAAGACTGAGCCGACATGTCATCGCTCTCTGCTATCAAATAAATCTCATAACCTCTCCGATCCTGCCCGTAAGCTGCTTGCATCATTAATAGCAGTAATGTCGACGGTGTGATTGGAAATCTCACCCCAGACCTGAAAGCGTATGTTTCTCTAATCACTTTCCTATTCTCTAATATCCATAAGTTCAGAGATAAACCGCACTCTCACTCCATTCTGTTACCTTGGATTAAGCGTTGGGCCTATACAGCCTGCTAACATTAGTCTAATAGAGGAGCATATTCAATCAACATTAACACATTCTGGTTGTTCTAGGCCATATGCTTTGGAGTGTGGCACCCTTTGTGCAGTATCAGTGTGTGCGTGTGTGTGTGACATATGACTACAAAGTAGATCTTTTTTGGATCAGATCAAACTCCCTAAAACACACTCTTTTATACCTTTATCATGCACCATCTCATCCTGTTTTGTTACAAACACACGTACACTCTTCCAAATGCTCTGATTGCAGATGTGTTGGGCGTGAAAAAGGGGGTCACCCAGCTTAAAGGGGTTAATGCCAATTTACCCCATAGACAGATGTCCCTGTGTGGTGGGGTGTTAGGAGTTGTGTGCCAGTTTTTCACTCCAGATGATGTATATAGCTCCTGCTTGTCGAGGTAATCCCTCTTCCTTTAACTGAAAGCAAATTAAATAAGCTTTACGATATTAATGATATATAATAATAAAGTTCATCAAATTAGATTGAATCTTTATTGTCATATGCACAGAGAACAGTTAGTTGCACTGTTCAACAGATAATTAAACAGAGTTGAGAATTAAATATAAAACTATGAGCACAATATATACAATTTCGGGGCCAAATTAAATTAAAAGAAGATACTGATTTTGCAAGTCTGAGTTTGTCAGTCAGGTCACTCCACAGTTGAGGTGCCCAAACTCAGAGATACAATCTGTTGCTTCAAAAGTAACCCGTATAAGGACTCTACAAGAGGAGTGATACTGTATGTTCTTTTTTGTTTGTTTAAAGCTCACTGCATTCTTCTGGAGTTTGAAAATGCATTGTTTTTTTTATTTATGCCATTTAAAAGACCATCGCAACACTCCAAGCAGGAAATGAGAGCATGTATAACGGCATAAATGTTGAGGTAAGATTATTGCAGAAACTAAACTAAAGAATAAAGCTGGCAATTTTCTATATTTTTCTTTCTGTCAATAAATCTCATGTGCAGAGCCAAACCAACAATGAATTGATTTACTCACAAGTATTGTGTGTGTACCCAAAGTGCTCCTTCACCACATAGAGTACGGGAACATTTGTTGAACGGCTGCAAAGACTAACAACAGTGATTTTCAGTCTCCATAGAGTAGTTCCATGTAAGGTAGACAACACCGCTTCGCTAGCTTGTTGTGCTACATATCAAAACCTCTTGAGTTTGTGTTACATTTTACATTGTAAAGAACTTTAGCACAAAGTCATGAGGTTGCGTTATGTAGCACAACAACTTTCTTTAACAGAACTACTCTCTGAAAAGACTGAACACATGATTGCTGTTATTAGTCTTTACAGCAGTTTCTAAACAAACTAACGTGCCCAAAAGTCTTTGCGGTGAAGAAACATGTCACCCAGTGCAACGGTGTGGATCATTGACATGTTTTTAATAGTTTTTGGACAACAGCGAAGGTCTACAGCACAAAAGAATAATATATATCAGGTTATGGATACACACACAATACTTGTAAGTGGGAACAATTCATTGTTGGTTTGCCTCTGTGCATGAGTTCTTTTTAACAATAAGAAAAATACTGAACATATTCTATATGTACATATTCTGGAGTGAATGTGTACAGTTTTCTAAGAATCATAAGAAAACAAAGACCTTAGGTCGACATATTTACACTGAAGAGAACGATGTTATATAAAGGAGATGTCAGGTTTTTTGCAGACACATTTTGCAGCTCAGAGACCTGTTTCAGTGTCAGTTCTGTTTCTTTCCATCCCATTCACATGGAGAAGCTCATTCTGCTCCACTTGAGATGCTTGGGTCTACAGAGAGTCACAGCATGCTTCTCTGTGTGTTGTAACAGCACAACAATAGACAAACACACACAATAGTCTGTGTCTCTGAGCGACAGTCATTGCCAGGGCTCCTCCAAGTTGAAAAGACATTCTTGTAACTGGAGCAGGAAGGACACACCAAACACACTCAAGAAAACACTCAGGTGTGTGTGTGTGTGGTGGTGGTGTGGGGAAGAACGAGTGTGTCCTAATGGTGACAATTAAGTTAATTCAGCTACATCTCTTTTCAGTGACAGAACAATTAGAAGGGAGTGGAGGGGCTGGGGAGCAGAGCTGCCTAAAAGATGGTGGATGACACTTCAAGGGTGGCTGGAGATACACAGCGAGGATGCAAAGTGAATCGCCTCCACGTCTCCTTATCCCCCGTAAACAAAAGCCCAGCTCCTAATTAACCTCTCCACTGACCTCCATAACTTAACACTGACCTTTTAAGCCCTGAAACTTTAACCCCCTCACCCCACCTCATGGAGGAGGCCGTACAGCGCCCCCCCTAACTCCCTCCAAAGCCTCTTCCTCGTTAAGCCACTAATCACTTCCTGAGTCTTTGTTGTGCTTTTGTGCTCTTACACTCTCCAGGAGAGTTGGTGTACAATGGTACCCCCCAAAAAATAGAGGAAAGGAAAGAAAGGAGTGAATTGTAACCGACTGAGAAGTATGAAATTAGGATGTGGAGAAAGTGGAGGCACCCAACAGAGATACAGGAGTGATGAGCACTGTTTCTACATAATAATCTGATGCTAAACTCTCTGTCGAACAGTCGATAAACCAATTAGTCAATTGCCAGAAAAGTAATCAACAGAAAACATAGTAATCAATTAATTGTTTAAATGAATAAGCCAGGTACAGCCAGGAGAGGGTTAACTTATTCAGCGTTCACTGTATATCGGACGGATGGGAAGGATTCCCATGCATGCAAGTGTTCACATCATCTGACCATTTAGGATGGTTGTACGCTAACAAGAGTTGGTCTTATGAGGGTTTAGAAACACTGTGCATTGACAAAATTACATTATATCCATTAAATTTTGGTTTAATTGCATTGAATGATGGACTGGATGTTGGTTTGGTTTCCAGGCACTTCTTATTAAGTTGTGAGTCGGATATATCGGAGTTGTTTTTTAAAAAATCCTTGTGTCCCAGTTGTAATTACGACTTGGAGGTTGACGTGAATAATATTTACACATTGGAAAATTGTATTTATGCACCGATATGACATGAACATGGCAGTAGCTCAGCAGAGAGACTGTAAACTGGAGGAAACAGCTAGCTTGGCTCTTTCCCACAGTAACAAAAAGCTAACGCTCACTGATTAACACATTGTATCTCATTTGTTTAATCAATACTTAAAAACAAAGTGTAAAAATGACAAGTTGTGGTTTTACAGGGGGCATTAGCTGTTTCCCCCCTGCTTCCAGTCTCAGCCAAGCATGTAGGAGAACCTACGGTGGCTTCAGTAGAAACATGGTGGTGCAACATGGCAGGATCCGTAATGGAGGATGTGCTCCCAATGCAGATATGAAGGGCTCATTCTAAGGTAACGAAAACACAATAATTCTTATTTTCAGGTGATCATACACTAATTAAAACATACTTATTAATATTATATTCGATTTCCACTAGATGCCACTAAATTCTACACACTGCACCTTTAAATGTGACAGACAGATATGAGAGTGGTGTTGATCTTTTCATCCAACTCCCAGCAAGAAAGCAAATATGTTTATTTTCCGAAATGTCAAAGTATTCCTTAAAGAAAGGGTTGTTTGAGAGGTTCCAGCCTCTCAAACATGAAGATTTGCTATATCGTTGTAAATTGAATATCTTCGGGTTTTAGACTGTAGGTCAGACAAAACAAGCAGTCTGAGGACATTTTTCACTTTTTTCTGATACATTACAGACTAAAGAATTAATTGATTGATTGAAAAAGAAGTGACAGACTGTTTGTCATTCTCATCCTCAAAAAAAAACCTTTAAGGAAACCTGGCTGCATATGAGGACAGATGGATGCTGTGTTCACATCGTCTGTGTGTGTGTGTGGTCACCAGGTGACCACATCTTGACCCTGTTCACAGAAAGCTGAGGAGGACAGGTACTTAAGTAACTGTACCTGAGCAACTAATCCCGCACCCTGATTGGTTTGCAACCTAATACCTCAAAGTTAATCTGTCTGTTTTAGTGGTGCGGCGTTAGTCCAGCTGTGCAAGTGCAGAAACAGCTGGAGAGAGATACACATGTAAACACATAACCAGGTTTATGATACACAAACACACCCAGATGCACACAAACATGCATCCACACATGACAGATGGGTGACAAGCACAAACATTAAAGCACAAACACCTTACTGATAAATGAATAAACAAGATAATCAGATAATTTGACAAATAATTCCTCGTTCCGCGGTGCTGCTTTCCAGGCTGTATTAAGACTATAGATCAGGCCAGCTGGGCCAGATGTTAAGGCAGTAATTACATCATTATCCTGTGTTTTGTTAGTGTCATCTCACCACGCGGGGTGTTTTTAATTAATAGCGTGTATGAGACAAACACATCAGCGGCGGCCTGACAAACAAACACCAGGCAGCCAAAAATACAAACAGCTGGAGCCTGAACAAACGTCTGGCTGTCAGGTTCCTCCATGACAGACACACTCATACAGATGTAAGGACACACATACTGCACACAAACAAACCTGCTAGTTCCTTCATCTGGGGATATTATTGTAGAAAATTTTAGTGAGTTGAAATGTCCAAGTGTCACAGGAGGCGAGTTAAATTACAGTGCTTCTTAATTTAATGCAGGTTTTACTGAATCACCTGTAGATGTGTAATGAAGAGAATGGAAGAGAAGGAAATAGGGGATAAAATAGGTTTTTACAGTTAGGCGGGTTTGATGGTAGTAACAACATTTTAAGACATTTATTTATTTTATTTAATATATTTTTCATGCCCTATCAAAAATATTACACCCTTTCTTGATCATAAAACACCATCCAGGTAGCAGTTACTGTATTAATCTACTGTTTAAGTTCAAAAATACTGTGCATGCACATGTATGTTCACATATACAAATACCAACACATGTTCAGTGTGTCACCTCATTATGAAAGAAAACTTCTAATTTCTACACTATAAATAAAACAAAACAAAATAAAGCCAATATGATCAACGATTTGAAATATTAGCCATTAACTATAGGGCGCCTTTTTATTTATTCTATTTAATTTTTATATTAAATACATAGCATGGAGCAGTTCTACATGTCACAGCATTTATAGCCTAAGCTAATACGTAGCATCCATCCAGATACACAACTCATACAGAACCATACAAAACATAAACTATCTTACAATAAAAACTAAAAACTAAAAAACCTTCAGCTTGAGTTTAAAATGATGATGTCTATTTTTCTCGGCTCAAGGTGATATCATAATGTCTTGTTTTGTCTGTTCAACACCCAAAATATTCAATTTACAGTAATGTAAGAGAAGCAGCAAACTCTCATATTCACAATCACACATCTACATTCTTGCTTGAAAGAAAAATGACGTGAATGATCAAAACAGTTGCCGATGTTTTTTTTTCTCTCAGTTGACAAATCAATTCAAAGTTGTAAACATTCACCTTGCTCAGTCCCATTATTATGATCTGTTTAAGTACGTAAAGGCAGAATATAGCATATATTTCCCTTATGTCTGATTCATTTTCTTCTCCTTTGATAATACAGCCTTTGTTTGATAGATGCTTTTTTTTATTTTCAATGCGTTTTTTACTTATGTAATGAATCAATAATTTGAATTTTTTTTGTTTGTTTGTTTGTTTTTTATCTTGTTCTTTATCCATGTATAAAAAAAAAAACATAATAAGCAACAACGAGGGCATCTGACAGTGTTGCAAGTGTTTCAAGAAGTATACGTTACCATTTATGGAGTGGCTGAAATAGATGTGTGTGCAAAGAAAAGGAGAAAATGAAAGGATTATGAGTTGGATGCAAAGTGGGACAAGGATGTGGTGATAAAAAGCCGGGAGAGGATGAAATGAAATGAAGTTGGGGTCAGAACGAGTGAAAAGAGCAGGAAGGCAAAGAGGGGAGGGTCAGCTCTGCTCTGAGGGAGGGGGGAGTGAGGGGAGTTCGGAGGGGGGGAGGGGGGGAGGGGGAGGAGGAGGAGGCTGCATGGCCCTGTCCTGTCTGGTGTGGTTGGGGGTAATCTGGTCTAATCTGCTGCATGTTAACCTATCTGAGCAGCAAGAGCCGGATTATCCCTCTAACAATGGCCACCCGCTCATCTGCTAAATTACTCCACTCAAAATCATATGCTGAAACACACAAAATATACAGAGAGGAGCACGCACACACACACACACGCACACACACATGCAGATTTCATGGAGGCCATCAGTATATTATGTTTAACCGTGGATGGAAATTGCACTCCTTTTGAGCTCTCATCTTGGAGTGTTAAAATCAAATTTTATAGGAGAGGTGTCTTGTTTGAAATGTGATGCGTGTGCAGAATAACCCGGTCACCATTTCTCTCTCCCAAGGTTACAGCCACAAGCGGAAAATCTTTCGCTGTGAAAAGACAAGAGTGGGTGGAAAGAGAAACTCGAATGAAAGCATGAGAGCAGGTGAAAAAAAAAAAAAAAAAATGGAGAGAAGGAGACCAAGAGAAAGGAGAAAGAGACTCCACACAACAGCACACCAACATCTTCCTCCCTGCTAACAACCCTCAGCAGTTGGTTTTTCTATTGGCACGTATTCTACAGCGTGCCGGGGTCTACCGGGTCGGCTGACCTTGAGATGTAGAGAACACAAGAACCACTGGCATTGAACACCTTCACTGCACTTTCAGAAAAGGTGGTGATAAACAAAATGCTTATACAGCTGCAAGAAAACATCAACATATTAGAGAAATATTATAACACGGAGCAGCTTCAGTGTCATCATATATGTGCCCTGTAAATGGAGTTTCTGAAGCAGCTGCAGATTTTCTAACTATTCCAGGTTATAGGTTGTGTATTGAGAAGCTCTGAGGTTTTCACAGAAGCTGCTATCAATTCAAATAAAAGGAGAGAGGGAAATAACTAGCTTAGTTTAGTATGTTATTATTCCAAGTGGAGTATTTTTACATATCTTAAAACATGTCCGGAGGGGATCTTTACTTCATTCAACATTTCTTCAAGCGCCACCAGCAGGTCAATAATGACCAAAAAGCTGCAAAGCTATTGACGTTCCCACCAGCCTCAGGTTTACTTTGAGTTTAGTGCTAATTTTCAAATATTATGTGTCTGATATGGTTTTTTCCACTAAAATCTTTAAAGGAGTTTTTAGAACTTTGACCATGTTTAGCATCCGACATCATAACAGTATATTTAAATAACAGAAAATCACAAAAAGCATGATATGTCCCCTTTAAAATCAAATCTACTCCTTCTCTCTCTCATTTAAAAATCAAGTATATATGAAAATATAAATATTGTTAATCTCAAAAAGTTAAACTGACGGACATGTCTCCTATGTGCGCTGGAGGCTTCAAGTTTCCACATCATGCTTGTAAATACTGGACCACGATTGGCTCCAAACTAGTCGTGATGTCACAAATCCTGCTTGTAGGTACACGCCTTTAATTCAGATTTAAGGTGAGCATCAAGCAGCAAATACCACGGCTTAAGGCTGAAGCCGATGTGGAAATACCTTAAAGTGCAATATGCCACTGACGACCGCTGGATGCTCCAATAGACTCCGATTCAAAAAGTGTCAACTTCTCTCTATAAATACTAAGTCAATCAATTTTTTCAACAAGTCATCATGGTCTCAGTTGCTGAATTCAGGCACTCTAATAAGTGTGCTAGTGGTCATTTAGGAAATTATTGCTCCGTTAATACAAACTGAAGACTTACAGGGACTTTGGCTTCAAACGGAAAAGATGGCGTTGACCATAAGCTGCAACTCTGAGCTTCAAACCGGCTCTAATGCAAGTTATGGGTGATGTCACACCTTGCTACGTCCATCTTTATATACAGTCTATAATTAGCACAGAGAAATTTTCCCCCTTCCGCAGACAAATGTGAAAACTTCTAGTGTCAAACTGTATATATATATATACAGTGGAGATCAAACATCTGATTAAAGTAACAATTAGGATTCATCCTCTGAGGACAACAAATGATACAAAGATTTTTGCCAATCCGTTGCATAGATGTTGAGATATTTAACTGGATAAGTGAAAAATTTGACCTGCTGGTGGTGCTAGAGGAAAAGTCAGCGGATCACCAAAGTCATTAGGGTTCATCATCTGGAGAACATGAATGTTTCTATCAAATTTCACAGTTATCCATCCAATAGTTGTTAAGATATTCCAGTCTGGATCAAAGTGGTGGTCAGAACGACTGACCAGTAAAGTCATTCTACTGGTGTGGTCTAAAAAGAAATATGGGTGGAGAGGAGGGAGATCTGTGTTTCTTGGACTTTGCTTTATGTCATGCAGCTACAAAAACAAATTAAAGTGAAAGAGATTAAAGATGAACCGAGCAGGGGTGCACACGCACACACACACACACACACACACATACACACTATTTTAACAGGTCAGTGTCTATTGTTGTTTTATCAGGCTTAAAGTGGATTCAGTGGGTGAATCAGTGAGAGGGCACACTCTGCACCCCACCATCATCAAATTAAATTCACCCCTTTTACCCCCCAAACAAACACACACACACACACACACACACACACACACACACACACACATAAACACACATCACAAACACCACCACCAGTGTAATATATTTGGATTGCTCATTCACACTCTAACACACATGCTCTGCAATCCCATAATCCCAGTCCAGATTGAGAACACCTTTAAGATACTATGTGATTATGATTAGGGATTATGATCAAATTATGACAGAGTGACAGATTAGACGGGGGTTGTGTGTGGGCGTGTGTGTGCAGGAGGGGAGGAACTGTGGTGTCAATGCAGCACTCGCAATTATTTATCAACTATTCTTTCTTCATAAACCATCATATATAGTGTATACTGTATATATATAGAGAGAGAGGATTAGCAGAAGCTTTTGAGAAAGAGGAAAAACAAAATACTTCTGTGAAGTGGATGGATGAATAAATGTGTCCTTCAGAAAAATAGTTTTCTAGTTGTAGGCATTGATGAACTAGATTATTATCTAAATCTACTGAATTTTTCCTTAACACAAAACCTCTCATACAAGCAAACCTCATGAAAACCTGTTCAGTTTTTGAGCTATCCTAGTCTATATACAGAAGTATGTATATCTGCATATATTGTACATCTTGGATCATTTATTGCACTCAGGTTATGATGCACTGTTACACTTTACAGTGGATGTTTTCATGTTTTTAAACTCTGCTCGTAAATCAGCTCAAAATTTCATTTCAGTTCTATTAATTTATAGTTGAAATGACAGTTAAGCTTAACCTCGATTGTGATAAAATAGGCAAAAAGCTTAAACTTCTCGTCAAAGTTTAAGTGACTTGCTTCATATCTGAAGGTTAATTTGTGTGAAAACATTTTGCAGATGTTCAGCTGATTACTGAAGTGTTGCAGGATTATGTAAAACTATTGCAGTAAATATTTCACTATAGTTTTTATATGATGGACAATAGTTGGTTGGTGTGCACACATTACACATATTCATTTTTTTTATATTAGGCTACACACTGGCAGACTGGTTGGAATACTATCTCATGCACATTGCTCCTTATGTATGTGTGTGCTCTAGTTTAATATTTGATGTAGTTTTGCAGATAATTTTTTGGGGTATTTTTGCCTTTATTAGATAGCGAGAGAGAAGGAAAAACAACCTGTGTCCCCAGCTGAAAATGAACCAGGGTTGTCATGATAACAGTATAAGGTATGTGCCTTAGCCACCAGGCCACCACGTCTAAAACTGATGTTTTACTGTGGCCATTTTCAAAGTGTTAATGTTTTAATTCACCACGACTGATTGTTAGATTTTACTTCAGCAACTTGTGCATCACTGGTGGCTTTCAGACAAATGGAAATGAGCTTTTAGCTACATCTGGTACAGTAAATGTGCGTTGTCCCCATTAAATAAACAATAAAATAAAATAAAACAGGCCACCAGACGCCCCGCAGATAATATTTTTTAGAATTGTTAACCTTTTATCGTTCAGGACAGTCCAGTTTTCCTCTTTAGATTTGGAAGATTGTGGGAAAGTCTCTGCACATTCATTATTTCATAGAGGTCAAAGGTCAAGATCGACTATATGACAGTGTTATTTTTTTCCACATCCACATTCTGCAAAGACCCGCCCCTACTCTGTCTCTGATTGGCTCTGACTGATATTCTTACCCTAACCCAACCATCTCACTCCTCATGCCTAAACCTAACCAACCTAACAAACGAAGTCAACGAGTACTAGCCAATCAGAGGCAGAGTAGGTTTTTGCAGAATCCTGGTGGGGAAAAAAAATATTAGGCTACATAACAGGATCCCTGGAGCTGCACTCCAGCAGGTTGCACTGTGAAACAATTCATCCTATAAAGAAATTTAACTGTCAAGGAGCAACAACCATGAGACAAAACAAGCAAAGACATTTGAAAACTGAAATTATGCAGGATGTAGCTTTCTGAATGATCGCTAACCAGCTCATGTTTGTTTTAAAATCTGTCCTGGAAGTGGAAACTACAGTTTTAAAGAACACACAGATGTCGAGAACCTACAGACGTACACGATCATACAGAACCAGAAATGACTTCTATATAAAATGCACAGCCACCACTGGTCCTTGGCAGGTATTTTATTTCATATATAGACGCTTTCTGTAATCAAATGTGAGTGCAATCAAACAACAGCAATACAAACATTACCAATGCAGTCTGAGAACCAGGAACAGGGTTAAAACAGGGATTTCACTCACTCTACACAGCGAGCAGCTAGTAACCTCATGAACAACATAAAAATAACAAAAAAAAAAAAAAAATAATAAAAACTTTCCTCTGTCAGGACAGTCCGCCGTCATGTGCACTTCCAACCGCGATGGTGGGGAGGGAGGTGGGAAGCCAGTTTACTCTCCCACCCACCTCTTTACAGGAAGTCCAACCAGTGATACAACAGCGCCCCCTCCCCCCCCCCACACCCACCCCCACCTCCATGAGTCCAACGTGCACTCGGCTTTTCAGTGAACTAGATAACCTCCCATTTCCCCCCATCATGATTATCATCATCATCCTAATAGTATCATCAGAGAAAAAAAAAAAAAAAAAAAAAATCCAAAAATCATTTCCACTTCTCACACGGCAGGAGCCAATCAGAATCCAGAGGTCCTTCGGGTTCAGTCTGTTTCAACCAATGGCCGTCCATCCCTGTCGACTAGAAAACCACGTAGCTGTACATGTGGAACCACAGTCCTCATGCAGTGCCCTGCTAAGGTGGCACATCACATACGTGCACAGGTGGAGGTGGGGGTAGGTGGGGGGGAGGGGAGGGGAGGGGGGGGAAGAGGGGGTGTTTATGGGTTTTTGGTGTGCCTGTGTGTGTTAAAGAGAGTGTGTGTGTCTTTTAAGAGGGGAGAAGCAAGGGTGTTAGGCAATTATCAGACCCAGGAGCACAAAAAAAAAAAAAAAAAAAAAAAAGTCCAGGAGAAGAAGAATTACATACAAAGTCTTTATCCACCATCTGTCTTCTCTTGGCCCTCCTCAAAAAAACACTCTCACACACCAGCTCTCTCTTGCACACACAAACACACTCACACAAGGTCCTCATGTCATTGTGAAGTCAGGTGTTCAACGTCAACATTCAAGAAAAGAAAAAGAAAAAGAAAAAAAAAAAAAAAAAAAAAAAAAAAAAAAAAACACCTCAATGGTAAAAATCATCTCTACCATCACAATGCTTCAGTTCATAAAATCTTGACATTTCTGAAAAGTGATTTTTTTCCCTCCAGGTTTAAAGCGGTCTGCGTGTGTGTGTAGTTGTTGTTGTCGTCTTTTGTCCCACTGCTGCAAACACACACACACACACACACATGCACAACCAACATACGCACACTCACGCACTCCAACACACACCACATGTCCTCTTTTTAGTGGAGAAAGACATGGCGCAATGGAGAGACACTCCTCCTCTGGGCGGACGCACCGATCACCGGGGGAGGAGACACGGGGTCGTTGCCACGGCTACCAGGGGTCTTCCAGCTCACCGGCATTCTGGGTGAGTAAAGAGGAAAGAAGATGGAGAGAGAGAGAGATGCGTTAAGAGTTGTAGTTAAGATACTGCTCCTGATGATTTAAGTGTATTTAAACTGGAAGATGGTACATTTTTAACCTCGCTGCCCTTTCATCTATTCAAAATGAATGGATAATGGTGAAAGACAATGAGACTCCCCTGCCCAGCCTTTAACACAACCAGAACCCAGACCTCTGATGACTCACCTTGCGGAGAATCACAAGGCCAACTGTCAAGACTGAAAAACAGGGGAGAAATTAAGAGAACCGAGGAGTCCCTACAGTTGTTGCCGCCAGCTCAAGCACAGCAGCGGGCTTTTATTTTGGAGGTTTCAAACCCCCCCCCCCCTCAAGAGCCTCTATTGTTTTAAGACAAGCCCAAAAGCAGATGACAGATTAACACGTCTTCAAGCAGCTGACATGAAATTTCGAGTCTAGGCTGGAGCTAAAAGCTGACAGAGGAGGGCGAGGAGGAAGGTGAGGGTTTACTTTCTACTCGAGCTGTTACCAAAAACTTCACAACCTACACAGAAACATATAGAACACATTAAATATAGAAACACTGACTGAGTCCTCTAGAAGTTTCGGGGAATGGCCCTGTATCAAATGCCACCATATTGTTATCTCTATATTAGGGATTTTAAACATTTTTTTGGGACATACAACTCATTTTAAATGGAAAAATATGACTTTTTCCTGCTTTTTGTATCCCTAATCACAACCCTGATGTACACGTTTGCATGGTGACTGATTTGGTACAGGACCGAGTGACAAAAGTTACACTTAAGAGATGCTCATACACTTGACACAAATCATGGCATTATACCTCAAATCATTTTTATTTGTTAATTTGTCATTTAACTGTGCGGGACTGATTTGGCCCACGTAACCGCATACAAATACAACTCATACATACACAAACGCACATACATACATACACACAGTGTTAAGCATAACCTCCCCTCATATAGTTAAGTGCCTTTAGATATTGAAAAGATAAGTGCAGTGCATGCATTACCAGAGTCATTGTGTACAGGGCATTATACAGGCTCACAATAACCTCTTTCTACCTGCTTTCACAGAGAAGAGAAATAAACACTGTAGGTTTCAGCTGTTTGTTTGAATCAAACTTTCACAATGAAGTAAGAGTTTGAGATTGCATTTTGTTTTGTTAACCTGTAAGTAAAGGAATATATACTGTATGTGGGGCTTTAATCTGCCACAGTTAATACCAGTCAGCATGAGCAGAGGGTGACTAATTAAAACCTGGTTTATTAATACTTCAGCCATACTAGGAATTTACAGACACACAACCATCTCACATGTAACACATTCATTGTTGTCCAGGTGTCATCGATCGTACAGGTGCTAAACCAGGTTTTAAAGTCCCTGACTGGACATCATGGCTTGAATGCCTATAATGGAATTCAATGGAATGACATTTACAGCCACGCTTGTGTTGTGTGACTCTATGGATTAAATGTTGGTAACCTGGTCTGTCGGTCAAAATTAAAATATTTGGGGAAAAAAAGATTGATGGATCAATATTTGGAGAAAACACTGTGATCTCAATATATCATCAAGCGCAGTAATCAGGTCTATTTTTCCCGGTCAGAATACCTCTCAACCTAATGAATGAATGATAGCATAGCATGCTAGCATGTAGCACGTTAACACAGTAAATTTTAGCATATCATCAAGCTAACATGATAAACATTACATATTAAAACGCTAATATTCTAGTCGTTAACATGTGTGCTTACATGCTAACTGTTGGCATGTTTGGCAAAAAAAAGATGTTGGCCAGACTGTTTTTCCAGCTCTACACAGTTTGACTTAGCTCAACTTTTATTAGACTAAGCTACACTTTATCAGCCTCAGCTGCGCTTTGAGATGAAAGCTTAAGTAGCATGGTCACCATTGTAATGTTAGCATTCAGCTCAAAATAGCTAACGTCATGCAAACATCTTAACGTTAGCATTTAACAACCGACAGCATCCAATAAACACGTATGTTTACATGCTAACTGTAGGCACGTTAACATGAAAACCTTCACACAACATTAGCTGTGATTTGAGCTGCTAACGACAGCTTAAAACTAAAACTGACAAAGCTTTGTGTTGCTGGGTCGAAGCAGACACGGGACTGACGAAAGCTGAGCCAAGTCACACAATGCAGTGCTGCTTAGCACAAAGACATACCCACTGTAGAAAGGATAACACTTTTTGATTTCACTAATACTTCCTATCGTGCCACCTTCAGGCCACACTTTACATTTTTGTCCTCCTGGTGAAACTTTCTGTTTTTTCTTTGCAAGTGTGTGATGAGCATTACAGCCTTGCTGGTGTGGCTCTAGAGTTTCAGTCTGGTTTTCATTTAAATTTTATGTCTCCTTTGGTTGCCTGGTAACCTAACATGTTTTGCCTTCTTGAGAGTTACTCAAATTTACATCCACCTGAACACCAACCAGGAACACATTTCAGCTCCTTTGTGGTGACTGTGAAGCAGCATACTAACATGTGGTGATGTGGTGGGAGAATGATTTAAATCAAACCTCAAGTATACACCCACCGACCCACCCACCCATCCACACAAGCATCCCTGTGTGGTCAGACTGCCTGGTTTTTCAGTACCCAGACTGGTTTGAACGACCCAAGATTGCTGAAAATGTGGATAAACGGGCTAACACTCAAGTATCCCCCCTTCCCCACTATCAAAAACACACATTTCAGTAGTGATGACTGGTCTCTTGCTCGGTCACGCAAACTCATGCAGACACACATACATACATATACACAAAAGAGTGTGTTCTGAGTCTGTAGATGAAGTAGGCCTGGAGACAGAGCAGTGTGTTTGAGACAGCTGCAGTTCCTAGGGTCTCCTCTCCTTCTTTCTGTTTCAGTTCGTCTGCTGTAAGCAGGTGTGGGGTTGAGGTTTTGGAGGGGGGGAGAGGGGAAGGGTTAAGGAAGGGTATCAGCCAGAAGCCAACACTGGTAAATGTAGGCTATGGGGGTGCTTAACCAGCCACTTTTGCCAATGATTGTTATGGGTTATTTTCTATTGTAAACATCAGTCACATCAGTGTGGCCAAGTCGTAAAGGTAGCTGACAAGTTTAGGAATCCAAGCCAAGGTGGTCAGTGGAAAGGGAGGGGAGGGGGGGGGTCCTCATTAGGTGGAAGGTAAATATGTAGCTCCGGGAGACAGAACTTGAATAGACAGAAGGGCCGTTTTTATTTCCATTGCATTATTAAAATAATCATGAATGGCAACGGTGGCTGTAGTTGCAGACTGTGATAAAGCCGGAAGTGGCCAGAGTGTCCATTCAAGTTCTGTGATGAAGGAAAGAGGAGGAGAGGTCATAGCGCATCTGACTAGAGCTCTGGGACCAGGATCGGATGGGTGGGTGGGTGGTTGGGTATGCAGGCGGGTTGCTCAGTCAGAGGAGGGATCGGACTCAGGAGTGGGCGCGTCTTGGCAGGTCTCCGGCTCAGCGGTGGCGGGTGAGGGCGGGGGTGAGGGGGGAGAGGGAGGGGAGGCGGGCTGCTCCCGGCCGTCGCTGCTGTCGTCGTCGTCGTTGTTGTCGGAGATCCTCCTGCTCTCCCCTGCTCCCTCGGCAGTGTTGTCCCCCCGCAGGTGGTAGGCAGCCAGGGACTCCTCCAGCACCGTGCGGTACTGCCCCCGGTGGTGCAGGCGGAACTGCCGCAGAGCCTCCAGAAGGTGAGCCGCCGTGCTGCCACCTCCCTCCTCACTCTCCTCCTCTCCCCCCGCACAGGCCTGAGGTGACACGCCAGGGGTCAGACTCTGCAGGCACGCTCCACGGTCAAACACACACCAACACACACACACACACACACACACACATACACACATCTAACAAGCAGTGGCACAGTACTCACATCATTGTCACACAAATATCTACCACACACTAGCGTGACGATGTCAGAGACATTCTTGCACCAGTCGGACAGGCCCATGCAAACGCTACCTCTGACCCTGTGACCAACAACCCTTTGTGATATTTGCTGTATGGTATAACAGAGAGAAGGGGGTTGGTCAGTACCCACACAGCTCTGAGAAAAGAGCCCTGCAAGTCAAGACCTCATTGCCATTAATATGACAAATACAATCATGTGCCCTCGTACATATTGACAAACACACACACACACACACACACACACACACACACCATCACGTCCACCCTTCCAGACTACTAAACATCTGATGCTAATTTCTTCTTTAGAATAAGAATGATATTTGTAAAAGTGTCTGCTGCAGGATACTGGATGTGAGATGTCCTCCTACGCTACACTACATGTGAATTTAATATAAACTTAATTTTTGAGCTCTGATTCTCGAGCTGGCATTAGATTTGCGGTTGCATAGCTGAAATTTTTCAAGTGGACTGGAGTGGATGGGAAACTCCATTTTCAAGTGTATTTCTTAACATCCATCTTTTTTTACAATGTTTAGCATTTGAAATAACATTTTAATTTGATCCTGTTTCTACCACTGTTTGGCCTGAATATATACAACAATATTTTACTCACCAACACCAACAGAGAGTTGCATTATAAGTTGCTTATAGCCTTAATGTTGCTAGGCTAGCGAGTGATTGACCAAATCGGCAGACACTTTACACTTGTTTTCACTCATCATGGACTCTAAAAGACTCACTATAAACAAACAGACTTCTGAGTCTTTTAGACGAGTAAAAACAAGTGAAAAGTGTCTTCTGATGTCTTCACTACAGAAACGGGACGGGGTCCAAATCGCCTGTCGAGCAGCCAAGAATTACTGTTGTCACAGATGATGAGGAGCTCAAACAGACTGAAAAAAAACACTGAAAAAATCTGAAAAATGCTAAAAAAATAACTACGACTGTTTCCAAGAGCCTGACAGGAGAGAGAGAGTGTGAGTATGTAACCGAAAGATGCTCAAAATGTGAGATTTATGTTCTGCGGACGGAAGTATTTCACTTTTATGAGAGAAATGGCTTCAAGGATTTGGGACTCTCTTCTTCTTGGATTAATATCATCTCGGGGAAACTTTCCCCAACAGGATGAGTGTGAAAGTGTGTCGTATCTTCAAAAAGTCTTCGTTCAAAAACAGCTGTTGTAACGAGGGGGGTCACCTTATAGTCAGGGTCATCTTTTAGTCAGGCCAAAACAGTATTTATGATATAAATTCGGTGTGTTATAACTGTGATTTATGGGTTTCTGAAAGCGCTAGGCAATATTTCTGAGCAAGTTTATTCAAAACTGAATAGCTGTGCCAGAAGAGTATTATCTATTGACATTTTTGTTGTTTTTAAATGTATGGAGACAAGTGTGACTGAGAATGTAGAACGTCAGTAATCATGTCTAGATGCTGCATCCAGAGCAGCTATTGGTTTAGAGAACTTTCTTATTCTATTTCTCATATTGTATTTATTAAGTGTCCTTGAATCATCATGACATTCTCTTTCTTCTGCTCAGTTTGCAGGACTTGTTTTCAGGAAAAAAAAAAAAACAATCCTGAAAACCAGACTGAAGAAGAATTATGTCATGCTATTTATTTAACTCAGAAATATAAGACCGAATAATACAAAATAGAGTAAATTGCTTCTTGAGGATATTATTTGTTAAGTCTACTATCACAGTTAAAAATGCTTATAAAAAGGTCAAATGCAGACCATTTTTTATTCAGGGTCATGAAGCATTTAGTAATATCAAACCATTTCATTTAGTCACATTTAAGTCATCTGCAGGTTATGCTGGTTTAAACGATGTGCATTCAGTGTTGAGGAGTTCAAGAGGTTTATCTACGTTTTATTGTATATCCTATTTCAATGATAAATACAAAATCGAAATTGAACGCGCGGTGCTTCAATGCTTTTCAACGTGGAATGCAGTCGATAAAGTTTCACCAAACTTGCCAAGGTTATTCTATTGAGTCTATCCTCTACCCTCTTTCACACTTTAACCACATTCATTCTTCTCTTTCTCACACGTACATACATACACACACACACACACACACACACACACACACACACACAAAAGGGTGTCCTTGTCTGGGCTGGTGTGTGTGCTACTCTCGTTTATGAGGTCATGTTGGGAGGGGGGGAGTGAAAGGTTGAAGAGGTGAGGGGTTTAGAGAGAGAGAAAGAGAGAGAGGGAGACATGAACTTACCCCTTCCTCTTCTCTGTGAGGGTTCAGCTTGTTGTACACCGCCTCGATCACGCTCCGTCTGCAAACACACACACACACACACACACACACACACAAAGCACACAAGCTCGCTGCTTAGAGGAGAGAACGACTCCTGACATAATACAAACAATCCCTGTTCATTCTTTGCAAATGTGTATTGATTAACGTTGAAATGGAACTAAGCAAGCATCTGAGTCGATATTTGAGTATCTGCTAGTATGTGCACAAAGACACTTTCAAAGACTCTCTTTCTGCATATATACATTTAAGTGTTTCGATCAGTGTTGTCTGCATGTTTGGAAGTTTTGAAAAGCGTGTATGTGTTTGTTGGAATACATGAAACAGCTGCATGTCCTCATTATTTTCTATTAACAATTAACCTGATGATTATTTTCTCGATTAAACATCTATAAAACATCACAAACTAATTAAAACTGCAAACAATTTCCCAGAGCCCAGGTCAAATTCTCTTTTTAGTCTGACGACAGACTAAAATACAAAGATATTAATTTAACCAAGATGTAAAGTAAATAAAAGATTTTAAGATTTTAAAGGCAGGAACCAGAGAAGTTTGGGATTTTTGCTTTTCAAATAGTCGACAATTAATTTTTTTGTTGATTGAATAATCGATTATTCAACTAATTCTTTCAACTCTGACATTGTGTATTTAGGTATTTATCAAAAAATGAAGTAATGCATGTTGGGTTGCTTCTGCAAGTTGGAAAATTCAAGACCAATGAAATCATGAAAATGTTCGAGTGCATGCAATTTCATGAGAAATATGCATGGATAAATATTCATATCTTTGCAAAATAAACAGGCTAAAAGGTCGTGAACCCTCAGAATCTATTGCCAGTAAAATCCTCAATGCTAGTTATGCAATTTCTTTTAAATGTCAGTTAAAACACACCTTTTATAACTGGCTTTTAACTGACTTTCTTATTTATTAATTATCTGGTTTTACTTTTTACTGTAAAAAATAAATAAAGTTATTATAATTATTGGCAGCCTGTGGGGTTAGAGAGCAAATACATTAAATTATGACTTATGTGTTCATTAAAATGCATTCTGGTGGTAAATTATGAGTTTTAGAAGTTTGTTAGCAGTAACAACATAATGTGTATGGATAGTTGAGTCCTATATTATTTAACAGTGTGGTTGAAATGTAAAACATGTAGTTCAATGTTGTCCCGAGCTGTGTATTTACTTGCTGGCCAGGCCTCCGCCGGGTGGAAGGTTGGGGATGTTCTCTGTGGCAATGCTCCTCAGGACAGACACCAGGTCAGGGACTCCCGCCTCCCCACAGTTCCCCAGCAGCTCTGCACGCAAACACAAAAGGTGGCAAGGGGGGTTTGTGAGAGGTTATGTTGTATACCAAGGCAAAGTTATAGCAAGTTCTGGGCTGAGAAATTGTCCAAAGTAGGGCGGGGGGAAGCAGCACAGTGTAGCAGACTGATTTCAAATATGTGTACTACCTAAAGAATGTTTATTTTGTCCCGGTTGTGTACACAGTAACTGAGCATAGTGCGTGGTCACTTGTTTCACTTAACCTTTTAAGAAAAACATTTTTCAAATAGGCATTGAAAACATGCAGTGTAGGCTTTTAACTACTACTGAGCAGTTATATGTTTATTACAAACCATTACAGCATATCAGCCTGTGATAGTTTAAGTGCTTGGTGTGGCAGCAACACTGAAACTAATATTGATTTGTAAATTTGTGACTCTAATTTTAGATCAATGTAAAAGGTCTCTACTGAACATAATGCATACTGTCAGTCTATTAGCCTATATGTATTGTGTGTAGTTGTGGGTGTGCGCGTGTCATGTATGCTGACCCTCAACACGGGTCTCCAGGTATTTATCCAATTCCTCTTCTTTCTTCACAGCCTCCTCTGAGATCTTGGGGGCTCCGGGTAAACACACCAACACCACGCTCATATTGTCTCTGCTCCCCTGCAGGATGAGGACAGGGACAGAACAAATAAAAGTTTAAAACAAACACAAAGTAGAGGGGCAACTATACAAACATGTGACGCAAAAACAATTTCTAAAATCAACATGACACTGGCAACAGTCACAGAGTTGTTGTTCTTATTTAAAATATAGGAATTTTTCCACTCTTCACTATAGATTGTCAAGTGATGTGGAAAATGCTCACCAAAAAGTCCCCCTCCACTCAAACGTGTTTTCTCTTGTTCCTACGATTGAATGTTTGAGCTTCACTGTGCAGGATGATGTACGTGCAGAGTTTGACACTACAAGGCTGTTTTCACTTTCATCTGCTGAAAGTGGAAAGTTTCTCTGAACTGACAATCTAATTTTAAGGGGAGGGCCTATGAGCGTGATTTGCGACATCACAACTAGTTTGGAAGCCAATCCTGGTCCAGTATTCATCTTACACAAGTGTGATGATGTGGAAACTTCAAGCCTCCAGCACACAAACACTGAGAATGGACTTTACAGTGAAGCAGGACACATCTTGTATTTAGAAGGAAAACTTCTGGATTTTTTTTAATGAGGGAGAAGGATAGATCATTTTAAAGTAGAATATTTTATATACATCGTTAATATGTCTTGGGGGGGAATCTTTAAGGAAAACAAAACAACACCTAGGAGAAGCATTGCAGTGTATGAGTCCTACTGTAAAAAGATAAATTCAACAATTTCTGTAGCTGCTTTTCACCATCAAAGCTTTCTAGTGAACATTATGTACAGCTTTCGTTGTGAAGTGGTGTCAATCTGGCAATAATAAAAATCATTTATATTTTAACTGAGGTCATTTTTGGACATTTTTTACATTTTCTGAATTTTTTTTTTTACACAGTAAACATGTCAGAACTTTTTCTCCTGCTGTTGCTAGTATTATAAATGACGGATGCATCATAAACAATTTGACAAACAGTAATAAACTGTTTGTGATATATCATGGACGTAATACAATACCACAGAAGCAGGTAGGTTTAGTACCTCTTCATAAAACACAACACAAACTGACATTTATATTTTATACAGCAAGTTACTGAGAGATAATTCAAACTGATAATTCACTGTCGTCTTTTTAATTCTTTAATTAGAAACCTCTAAGACTTGGCTTTTATTCACCTGTAATATGTGTATTATTACACAACGTCTGGACAGCATATTAAATGGCTTCACATAGACAAAATAGAGCCCTGGCTTTAAACCAGTGGATAGTCACGTTGTCATTACCTTGTAAAAGTCAATGTGGTCAGAGTAACTTTCTGTAAGTGTACACTAGGGATGGGTCAATGAAAGATTTTATCGTGGATCACGATAAAAAACACGATGAGTTGATCGTGGTGAATTTCCATTATCGGGATAATCGTGAATATCCTCACGAGTGACTTGATAAGCTGTCTCGCTCGCTAACGTACAGTCCTATTTTGATTTCCTGATTTATTTTGAATTGCCACAAGGGGGAGCCCGTTCCCGTCACTGCTTTTTTTTTTTGCGTTTTTCACTAAAAAAAAAAAAAAAAAAAAAGATGTGTGTCCCATCTCTGATGCAATAAAAATATTTATTTCTTAACAAAATGTAAGGTTAAGAGATTCTAGTATGTTTTAGCCGCATTTTAAGAGTTTTAAGCATATTTTGATGATTATCAGGATAATATCGTGAATCGCAGTTATGTCAGTCAGGATTTATCACGACATGAAATTTCATATCGTCCCGCGCTTAATGTACACTCTGTTACATGCATCACAAAAGGCACTGGCAGCGCAGAAGATTTATGACAGCGTGTGGCTGTTACTTGAGATAACCCGTCCAGCACGGTAAAAATAACTAGACTGCTGTGTACTTGCTGGTTATTGGACTACTCTAGACGCAAAATAAATGATCCATGGAAGGCAAAAGTTCAAGATGTGTACTTATGGACAAGTTCAGCTGAGGCAAAGAGTGATTTATCAATAGCTGAAAGGGCCAATGGGCAGGGACAGATTTGAAAGCAATAATGCACCATTTAACTAGGCTGCCAAGTGAAGCAGAACAGCCAATAGTAACTGATGAATGAATAAATCATTTATCTGGATGATCTGATCTCAGACTGAGATGTTACATTCTTTATGCGCAAGATCATTCTGTTACGTTGTGATACTGATCCATTATTTACATATTTGGTTCAAATTTGGTTATCATTCCAAATATGAATACCTGAAGCTTTTGTTCTCGAACAAGTCACATTTTCCCCAATGCTAAGAACGAGAGCAGAGATCTGATGACGGTTTAAACCCTCATCATCACCCACTCTGTCAAGATATTAGTCAAAGCGAACACTAGACAGCTTCAACTATTCCCTCGTCAACACTATCAGGGCAACCATCACAATATAAGATTAACAATAAAAAGTTTAAAGAAGTATTTTAATTAGTACTCAACACATGACTATTTCAAATTCCTCAACATATTCAGATTTCATTTTCAACATTCAAACCATTATCACCAGAATATTGTATGATCATTCTCACATTATCTGTAACTTTCTAATCCTGAAACATATCTCTGTCCTATAAACCACACTGGGAGACAACAAAAGTTTAATTTTGATGAAAAACATGAATTTTGTGCCTTTTTAAAAAATTTTTTGTTCACATTTAACAACATAGGCCCCCTTTACACCTTGCATTAAAATGCGTCTCATATCCAGATTGTATCTAGATATCATTTAACCTGATTACATTTACACCTGGTTTTAATATGTGTCTCCAGTGTCAACATTGAGATCCGATCGCTCTGTCCAGTTCAAACAACTGAACATCACATCCTCCTCTCTTTGCACAGGTCCAAAAAAAACAACAACAACAACAAAAAAAAGATGGTAGCCGTCCATGAAGCTGCGCTACTGTATGGACTTTTACTTGCTTTTCAAAGAGGGGGAAGAAGCTGACAGTTGATCTCATCCATGAGTGTCTTGTATATCCATAGCGTTCTTGCTAGTAGCTTAGCTCGCTAACTGGCTAATGGCTGCTACCTTGCTGGTTTGGAACAGTTGCGCGCAACAATGTATTTCCGCCAACATCGTTGCATTTACACTTGTGTTCAATGTGGTCACAATGTGTCCTTGACCACCTCCAGAGGTGGTTTGGCCAATCAGATCACAATCCGTCCTCAATGCGTCTTGGGTGCATTTACACCTGTACTTTCATGTGGTCAAGCGCTATCCGATTGCAATCTGAGCACCCAAAACACATTTTAATGCAAGGTGTAAAGGGGGTCATATATTCTTTCACCTCCACTGCATGATTTTTTTGTTTACATCATGAGTAAAAACAATAGCTTACCTTATGCAGGCAGGTGTCCACCACTGAGTTACAGACCTTCTCCAGGTCATCACACACCAGGAGTCGTGAGCGGACAAACTCGCACAGCTCCTCGTTGGACATGACGTCCCAGATTCCGTCACATGCCAGCACCACAAACTCGTCTCCTTCGGCCGCCCGTTCCAGCACGCACACCTCAGGCTCAGGGCTCACCAGCTGCTCCGTGGGGCCCTTACCATCCACACATTTGTAGTCGTAGTCCCCCAGGGCCCGGGACACAGCCAGGGAGCCGTTTACCCTCTGGATCATGACTGAGCCGCCAGCGTTCTGGATGCGCTCCTTTTCGCGGGGGTTGCAGGGCTTGTGGTCCTGGGTGGAGAAGCCCACCTTGCTGTCTCGACTCAGCACGGCCCGCGAGTCGCCGCAGTTAATGAAGTAGAGGTGGGTCGGGCTGAGCAACACGCACACAGCTGTGGATCCACTGCGGTCCAGGCCCTGCCGCAGGTCAGAGAAGCTGCGCATGTACTCGTCAATGTTCAGGAAGCCCGAGCGGATGCCGTCCTTCACGCCCTCCACGGAGCCGGATCCTGAACTAAAGTCGGCCCCTCCTGACAAGATGTGTTCCAGCAGGTGGCCGGAGCAGTAGTTGGCAACCCGGGAGCCTGCGTGGCCATCATAAACAGCAAAGAAGGACCAGTCGGTGAGTCCGTGGGGGAGGCCCACCACAGCTGTGTGGGCGTCCTCCATCTCCACCCGCCAGCCCTGCATGGAGCTCAGGCCATAGCGCAGCCCATTGCCCTCACCGTGGGCACTATGCTTCTCCGTCTTCGGCTTGTCCAGGAATGCACCCATTGCTGCCTATAGCTGGAGATTTATCAAGGAAAGAGAAGAGAGAAACAAAACACATGAAATGTTACAACATCCTCCATATACTATTAAGTCAGCCACCTTCACTGCCCATGCACCACAGTATCATGAAAATATTGTATACAGAATTAGAAGATTGGTAATATGGGTGTGTACGGCTTCTCATTTGCATGTTTGAAATTGTTTTGAGTTGTGAAAGCAGAAATGAGAACTCAGTTGAGAAGGAGCGTTATAGTACCGCTGTAGTTAGTTGATTTCATATGTTTTCATGATCTGACATTAATTGAGATGATATGAAATCAAGAAACAATCAAAAAATGTATTTCACTGACTACGTTTCAGCTAGATTTATGAATCTTATAAGCATTTTTTGATCAAGTGCATGTTCGGTGTTTAAAACATCACAAATACAATACGTAGTTACTAACTCCTTTTATCAATTCTTTATATCAAATAATATTCTATATATAGCCAAGTCTATAATAATATCCTCCGTTCTATAAATCCCTCTGTAAATCACCATGTTTTGGTGTCAGTAGTTCAGTAGGCTGCTTTGTACTGTGATTATAGAGTGCTTTTAATTACTCAATGGACGATGAGATCCTGACAAGACAAAGATAGCAAAGAAGGAACCACAGAGCTGAGGATTACACTGCATCTGCTTCTTTGAGCACACAGAGCCTCCTTTTTATCTGAACACAAGGTAACTAATACTATTAGTTAACTTGTTGGCAGAAAATAGAGTGTGACAGTACTGCATTAGAAGAGACTGAAACTCTCACCTGCCAAGTGCTGAATGGGGATGAACTCTATCTTTGGTAGTTAGTTTTTGCTCTTTGCCACTACTAAAATGCAACGGGATGCATTGGTGGGGGTGTGTTGGTTGAGGTACTAGAAGTCCAGTTTGGGTAACAGATCCATGAGTTTGAAGGGTTATCAGATGCCAAAATACTGCACAGAGGTTTACAATATGTCGAAAGATTTTACTGCTCTGGAAAGTTATCAAAGCGGCAATCGTTTTATCTTTCAGTGCAATGATCACTCTAGAAATACAGTAAGGCTGCAGCTAACGATTATTTTCAGTATCGGTTCATCTACCAATTATTTTCTCAATTAGTCGATTGTGTGGTTCATAAGATGTCAGTAAATAGTGAAAAATATCGATCACCAAGTTAAAAATGTCTTGTTTCATCCAACCAACAGTCCCAAACCCAAAAATAATTGGTTTATTATCATAGAGGAGTATGAAATCCAGAAAATATTAATATTTGGGAAGCTGGAACCAGTGTGTTCTTCCCACTTATGCTAATAAGTGGCAAAAACAATATAATAATTGCTGAAACAATAATTCGATTATCAAAATTGTTGACAATTTTCTATTGAACAACTCACTGATTAATTGACTGATCATTACAGCTCTAAAATAGTGTTCACTTTACAATTTAATTACCCAGGGATGTATGCTGGTAGATTCGGGCAGAAGTTGAGGGAGATTAAACTTTTTTTGTCGGATGACCATGCGTTTTATGCCAGAGCCCTCCATTCTACTAAATGTACCATATTGGCCTGAATATAAGGTAACCGTAATCCTTATAAGACGACACCCCACCTTTTCCAACACCTGTTTTTGAAAAATACTTTTTTAAGATATAACTTACTTCATAGTATAGTTACATAATCACGCACTCTCCTACCAGGCTCTTGGAAGCAGCCAAAAATTATTTTCTCCAGCTGTTAGCATTTATAAGGCTGCCTGTTTGTCTTTTTGAGCTCCTTATCTGTCACAGTGGTATTTGGCAGCTTGACATATTCCATTTCTGCAGTAGAAAAGTCGGAAGACGCTTTGGACTCATTTTCACTCGCCATGAATTGATTTCCTCCGTGGCAGAAAAACATGTTACACGAGCCTTCAGAAACTCCTGCAGGTTAAACTGAACTAACGAAACACTTTTAAGGCAGACTGACTCTAACACACTCACTACAAACAGACTTGAAGACGTTCGCTAGCCTAGCAACGTTAAGGTTACAAACAACCCATAATGCAACACTCTGTGTAGGAGTCAGTTTTACACTACTACTTTATCCATTCAAAATTAATATCTGATGTTGTGAACACATAATTGTCTAAACCCCGAATATAAGACAACCCCACTTTTTCAGATGTATTTCAAGGGAAAGGGGTTTTATATTCAGACCAATACGGTAATAAAAAGATGTTAAAAAATTGCTCGTTACGTTTTTATTTTAAAAGATGTTTATTATTTTGGTCTTTATTTTGGAAATTTCTGTTTGTAATTTACTGCCAACTGTACCTTAAGACACTAGCAGCACCTCCTGGTCCTTAAACTGTCCGCAGTCTTCCAATACTCAGTCTACTTACCCCACATGTATCTCTAGCATTTTTGACCTGGACTTTATTTTTTCCATCATATCAATCAATTCTGACCTAATGTCAGCAGCTGCTTACAGTATTGCTTGGTTGGGGTTGTAGCACTCATGAGATCTTGAAATCAATAAAAAGCGATACAAATCAGAAGCGCCCTGGGCACGTCTTTTTTTTTTTTTTTCCAACATATTGATTTCTCCCTCTGCATTACCTCCCACATGAGCGCATACACGGCATGACAGGCATGTGCCCAAAAAAGGCTGGTACATGCGAGGAGCGACTACAGCTGGTTTCAGAAGAACGTGTGTGTGTGTGTGTGCGTGCGTGTCTGCTCTGCGCATGTGTGCAGTGTCATAGTCAATGTGCGAGAAAAAGACACTCTATAAATACGCCAGGCCGGTTTAGATTTCATGTCCAGGGTGGGGCAGTGGGCCACGTTATTCACATTTCTATTTTCTTTTCAACTCCGTGATTGTATCAACAGACTTCCCTCCATCAAGCTCCCACCACTACTGACACTCAGAAGAAGTCTATATGTTCAAGTATGGTAGGAAAGAGCGTTCACATGTGTGTGTGAGAAAGAGAAATCTGTTATGTTCACCAGCAGTGATTCTCTCTAAAAATAAAACAAACACACTGCCATTGCCTAGCAACCACCCACCCTGCAGTGCAAACATCCAGGCTTAGCTTCATTCAGCGACATCCCCCTCTCTATGTCTCTCTCTCTCTCACTCGCTCGCTCTAAGAGACACACACACATACACACACACACTCAGTCGCCTGGTAGAGAGAGGAAAGGGGAGTTGCATCATCCATCCATTAAAGCAGTCGCAGCAACCAGACCCTGAAAGGAGACATGCAGACTGCAAGAGCACATGCAGATACTATGAGATCTCCCTGGCCGTCAATGGTGCAAGAAACTGCTGGGAAAACACACACACACACGCACACACATACGCAGAAAACCCCAGAAAATATCTTAATTGAGACATCAGACTGAAACCAGGAACTCTCAACCACTTAACCCCCTCAAAACTGCTTTCACCCGTGCTGTAACCGCAGGTCGAAACCAACACCCCCTGATGCTAAGACGCACATGTCTGCCAAAAACTACTGGCTACGAAGAGGGAAGTGGAAGGTCGGGGATTACATAATGCTGCAGAGAGCCCGAGTGCTGCTCTGAGAGCAGGCACACTCGCAAAAAACAGTTAATGCTATCCTGGAAGCAAGGTTAACACACCGCTTCCAGCACTATCCATGTGTACAAATCAATATGTTGAAATTCACCTGCACTTGCCCTGCAGGTTCATGAGTTGTCACATTTTCCACAACTCAGCGTCTTGAGATTTTGATTATAGTCTGAGGCTCTGAGTATCTGAGATAAATAAATTACTGAAGATTGTTTACAACCTTACATTTAGATAATGTGATTTTAGAGATTTCAAGAGGTTTTTTTCCAGGAATGTGCAGACCCTCAAGGTGCCGTCCCCACTTCACCACATCTCAAATTTTGTCGAGCAATACAAATTTGTCTGGTGATGCTTTTTTGAATGACTGTTTTCCACAATACAGAAAAAAGAGAGCCAATCAGAGCCTTTACAGGGGGCACTTAAGTAGACAACACTATTATGAAAGTGATATCTGAAAGTTACAACAATTTATCATACCATATAAGGAAAAAAAAACGGCCTATGCTAATTGGCTAACATTGATATTTAGCAACATTAGCTAACATGTTGGCATTACAGTCAACACAACTATTTTTCAAGCTGTTGTCACAACAAAGCTTTAGTTGCTAGTTCTTTCATTCTTTAATCTTAAGTGTTCGTTGAGAGATTACACTAGAAATGTGAACATATAGCTCAGAGAAGAGTTGAGCGATATGGCCAAAAAAACAAAATCTTTCTTTTCTTGTAAAATGCAGAAATACTGATACGTACCATATTTTTTAGGCGTTCATGTGCAAAGCAGTTGAGCAAGAATTATGAAATACTGCACCACTTACAAGGCTTTCATCACTGTGCATATAAAGATGGGCTGATAATACCAGAGGTTTCAAATAGGTACAGCACGGATATACACTTCAATTATCAGTTTCAGCACAGATAGAGCAGAAAAGTCTCATCTCCTCCTGCTTTTTGTGTTCCTAGAGACAGCTGGCAGCAGACTGAACAGGGTGCAATCCACACACTTTTACATCAGTCCCTGTGGCGTCATCTCTAATCGCAAACACAAACAGAAACAACACAAACCTTCTTTTTTTTAGTGCATACCTCTTGTAGGCGCGACCATTAAATTCACTATCTAGAGCCAGTTGGAGTCATGACAGTCCCTTAAACTGTGCCGAATTAATGACATCACAGTTTGGGGGACTGTACTACTTAACAAAGCCATTAACCAACTATCATCTCTGTTACTTTTACATCTAGAGGTAAGCTATTTGTGTATAACAACTCAATTTAGACAATGTAGACATTTTGGCCAATACCCAGCCTAATTAGAGAGGGTAAAATAGGACAGCAGGTAAGCATTTGGCAAGGTTTGCTAGCGTGCTTGTTAAAGCTAACCAGCAAGCTAAGCCAGCCTGTTACACACTGCTAAATGGATAACACACTAGCTAGGTCAGGTCTTCAATAAATCTTCTTGGCTGCCACAATAATTTACTTTGAGTCAATTAAACACTTGACCTCCTCTTGGCCGGATATGTTACTCACTAGTGATTGGTTAGGCCAAAATGGAATCCTTCCCCCACAGAAAAATAGGAACACAACATCCGACTGAATGAGGGAGTGGCGATGAAATGACCGTTCAGTCTGAATATCTGGCCAACAAAAATGTAATGGACTTGGCACAATAGTTTTTGAACGGAATATTTCTAAATCAAAAGGAGCACCCAGGACCTCTCAAGACACAAAAGAATTTGATAGCATGGAGTCTGATAATCACACAATGCTGTGCTGGTCCTACTAGAACTGTGTCCAAGTGAAATGGCCCCAAATCAGGGGCCATTCACCTCACGTTCTGTCCAAACACACCTTAATGAAGCATTCAGGCATTCTCTGCGACTTGTAAAGTTAAAATTGTCCAAATTTATCCCCCCCAATGTTGCCCTCAAATGACAAACAAAGTGGTAAATATCAGCAGAAATCACATTGCCAAGTTGAAAAATTTTACCTCAAGAACTGGCTGACAATGTACCAGGTCAATTAGTCCATTCATCTTTTCTTGAAGACCCTGTATGACATATCCAGGCAGCTACCAGAAATAACCAGAGATTATAACTATCTTACAGTACTAAAACCTTTTGTTTTTGTTTCATTATTTAGTGGCTGATGACCACTTGAAGGAAATGACCTGGTAAATATGACATGGTCCTGTGGTATTTACTCTATTTACGAGGTGAAGAGAACTACCTGAATGCACCATTAAGGTAACCAGCCGAGAATGGATTGTGGGATAGTGAGTGAGGACTGCAAAGGATACACCGTGTCACATTTCACAGCCGCATTTGGAGGAGCCTCTGGAATGGGGCAGCCGTGTCGACCTGTTATGACGTATTCAGTCTTGAAATATGGACTTTGAAGCAGCCAACGCTGAACTGGGACACAGCTCATGTTGTGTAATTGGTGCCCATGTAACAGTTATAACTTCTAAAGCCACACCTTCCCTATTAAATCTATTCACACGCATGAAATGAATTCATGTTACATATTTAAATATGCCTTTTTATCTTATCTAGCACTCTTAACAGTCTCCCACCACAACCCTTTCTGATCTTTACTATAATCAAACTCTGACCTTGCCGCTCTCTCTTTTTAAGTTGATTTTATTACACATAGAAGAACATACAACACTTAAAGACATTTTATTGACCCGCCATTTCTTCATTTCCCCATGGTGCACTAATCTGCTACAGAACACATTCAAAGTCGGCCATAAAGTGTGAAACCAGAACTTCCAGGTTCTGTTCCAGAAGATCCAAACTTAGAACATAGTTTTAGTTTATTGGTTCACTCAGTATGTCAACATAGGGATGTAATTTTAAAAAAACATGTCATGTTGTTGTCTATTAAGTATTTTAGTGTCCTTTAACAGACAGCATTTTCCATAAGTCTTTAACCATTGCCAGTTAAACATTACAAGCCAACAGTAGAGGTGAGTTCATATACAAGGTTAGTTAAGATATGGCAGGACAAAGAAGATCAGCGTTGTTGACGTTTTTAGACACCAGAGATTGCAGCTATAAAGTTAGAAAAATTACTTTAAAGAAGAGTATTGGTGAATATAACAGATACCGACTGCTACACTGCTAAATTTTCATGGGGCTGTAGTTTTTTTGTATGCTCAAAGTAATCATTAAACTTTGTCAAAATCATGAAGATTTCAACTTCTAATAGTAAGTACTGCAGTGGATGCAAATTTGTCCTAGAATCTGGAAGTAAACCTCAGGAAAATGCTTGATTTTTTCAGAAAGAGCAGTGATAGAAATGCTCAATGAGACTGCAGTGAGTTAAAGAAGATGTGAAGAGAGTGGAAAGGAGGCTACCCTACATGTTTTCAATGGTGTTTTTCAGAGTAAGGCCAAATGTGACATGGTGAATCCCTGCGATCCTTAAGTGACAAAAGGAGTGTGGAGATCAACAACCCACACTATACACCTGAGAGATTCTCAAAGTCTGTGGTTGTACCTCATGGAGGGAGCGGCCATTAAAGGACCAGTGTGTAAGATTTAGTGGCATCTAGAGGTGAGGTTGCAGATTGCAACCAACTGATAACCCCTCCCCTCACCATCCCCTCCTGTGTAGGAGGGGGCTGCAAAACTTGCAAAAAACACAAGGCCCTCTCTAGAGCCAACGTGTATTTTGTCCGTTCTGGGCTACTGTAGAAACACGGCAGTGCAACATGGTGGACTCCTTGGAAGAGGACCCACTCCCTCTGTAGATATAAAGGGCTCATTCTAAGGTAACAAAAACACAACAATTCTTAGTTTCATTTCTACCAATATTTCTGCCAATAGAGCCCCCTAAATCTGACACACTGGTCCTTTCAACAGTTAACAGACAACGGTGTTGTCTGACTCTGTACACCATGACAAAGCTCAAGCTTCATGGATACTCCATTTTAGAGCTGCAACAAGTATTCGATTAATCGATTAGTTGCCAAATACAGCATTAATAGCCAACTACTTCGATAATCGATTAATCATTTGGAGTCATTTTTTTAAGAAAAATACATGATTCATGAACATGAACGTGATTCCAGCTTCTCAAATGTGAATATTTTCTGATTTCTTTAGTCCTCTGTGACAGTAAACTGAATATCTTTGGGTTGTGGACTGTTGATTTGGACAAAACAAGATGTTTGAGGACGTCACATTGAGCTCTGGGAAACAGTGATCAATGTGTTTCACCATTTTCTGACTTTTTATGGACCAAACAACTAATCGATTAATCGAGAAAATAGTCAACATAATCAATAAGGAAAACAGTGTTTCTCCTGGGTTGATTAGGTTGACTTGATTGCTAAGCAAACTTTGAGAGAGATTCAGCAGCCACACATTTCTCCGTTCTCTGTTGAGTGTTGTCAGGTTAGGCTAATCCATTGTCGCTAACTTTGGGGCTAACCCCCTTTGATTTCAAGCAGTTGGGGAAACAACAGACAAGACTGTTCTTGGTCTTGAGAAGCTGCAGCATTTTTTAACTGACACACTGTAGTCTGTACCGTACATTTACTGCCAGACAACTTACTGCTAACCTTTTCCTCTGCTTGCTCACATTCACCGTCACTTTTCTGCCACTCGCACTTGCTCAACCACTCACTCGCTATGCACACACATTACGCACTGCCCATTTCCTTAAAAGGAGCTACACTACCAAGAGTTTCCCAGGCAACAACACAGAGGTTGACTCATGTTTCAGAACAGTGCTGCACAGAGAGGCCCCCAAAAGCTATTGATTTCCGAATGAATGGATATTTGGCGTTATTTTTGGCATTAACAAAAAGATTTTTTTGGCCTGGCAGGGGTTCTCGTTGGCCTGGCGTCCCGCCAGGTCTGTACAATTATAGGGGAAACACTGGAAAATAATCATTAGTTGCAGCCCTACACCATTCAACAACAAACACAGCACAACTAACAATCCTGCAGCAGTTTCCTAAAACCTTTTTAATACCAAGATCACCTTCCTTCACGAGTGACTTACAAAATAAAACTAAGAGTATCTAGGTACATTTAAAGACACCTAGCCAAGCCTTTAAATCCTCCCAAAGTGTAACAAACATAATATAAATTTTGGAAACACATATTGACTGCTGCCATACATATTGAGTTACTAACAGCTATTCCGTGTAGCAGAGGCAAAGAGGGATGGTTTAGATTTTGATTCCTCATTGGCATCACTCTTCTCAATGGATCTGAGAGGAAACATCAACAATCTAGTTGATTAAAAATGAAAACTATATATCAGAGCTGCAAGTAGTTGTGATTTTCATTATCAATTACTCATTTGATCCATAAAATATCATCAAATTGTGAACATGGCACAAGTTTCTAGAGTCCATGGTGACGTCTTAAAATATTTTGTTTTGTCTGAACAGTGTACTATCATAAAAGGGGAAGTAAACCGGAAAATATTGACATTTGAGTAGTTGAAACCTGTGAATATTTGCAATTCCCCCTTAAAAAACTACTTTCACAATTTATAAAACTATCAAAGTTGTTCATTTTCTAACAGCTCATCGATTAATAAACCAATCATTGCAGTTGTACTATATATCATTCATCGCATTTTTATTCCAGATGTACTTATGCAAACACATATGGACATTTTCTCAAATGTCTATAAATAACATGACCCCAGCATAAAGCAACAGCACTTAATATCAGTGCACCATTGTTAGTGGCAAATATAAGCCTTTTATCCATATGCAATAGCTCATACTCTGAGGATATTTCATCAATGAAATCAGCACAAAAACCATATCTGAAAGGCTCAACAGTAAATGTTATCCAGATGCCTTCATGTTGGTATGCACTTGTTGCCCTCAGAGAATAATCTTTATGAATGAATGAGAAAGCTGCAGTTGAACTAATTTACTCCACTGAAAATTGTCAAACGGGTTTGTCAAAGTGAGGACTGTTTTTTCAAACCAGTGCTAATTCTTCCCTACGACAGAAGACCAATGTGGGTTCATACAGTGATTCACATTTTTTGAAAGCACCTTGTGACGCCTACAGTTCCATCACCGCACAGCCAAGGCTGTAAAGATCTGTCAAACTCTAAAATAAGCTTGTTGACTGTCTCAAGCTCTCACTGACACTGTGTTTCATCTGCCCCTCAGTCTTTACACAGTGACTGCTGACTAAGATAAGATTATCAGCTATTGAACTCCTCCCGTATCTGGCTAGCAGGACACATGCCCAACACCAGGTGATGTCATGTACTCTTCACCTGGGCACCTTATCGCAATCTGATATACTGGAGAAGGTGAGTAGAGTGGCCACTGAGCTAAATTTCAGCACTGCGTAATACAAAATTGATGATGAAATGTGAACTTACCATTATCCTTATCTTAGATAACACATGTCTGAATTATAGTAGAGCAAGGGCTTAATCAACAATGATTTTCTAAAGATCATATAAGATTCCCAAAGTGGATTAAACTGAAACACCCAGGTTTGTCTGCTCAGAGATTTGGCCCTTGGCAAACATTTTTTTTTGCATTTGAACCAGGACGTGCTAAGCCAACACATCAGAAGTTGAGGGAGTACTGTCTATAAAGATTCTTGGAGGAATACGCTTCACATTGCTGGTAGGGGTGCCTGCTTATTATTATGGAAAGTCAGGGTAGAAATTGTCATTTTGAAAGCCTAGATGAGACTTGGGTTTAGACTGTGTCAAACTGGGAATAAGGCCAGGTTGCATGAAAACTTTCAGACATTCCTATCACAATACTGGGAGGAAGATATGACGAGAAAATCTGATAGAGATGGGTTTGATTACTGATCTGAGTTGTTAGAGGGGGTGACTTATTTCTGATCATATCAGACACATTATGAAATGTTTTAATATACTTCTACTATACTTAGAGCTGCCGCAGTTACCGCGGTAACGCAATCACATCACACCCACTGCAGAGTCAAACCGATCACCGCTTCACCGCTGAGTGAGCAGTTCAAGTGATGGGACATTAGTTATTCTCTCAGGCTGGACATAAAGAATGACGTACCTGCTGAATGCCGACCAATATTCCTACTGCAAAGTCGGCTTATTTATGACAACACTGGCATAAAGTTAGACATTTACACTATAGATGCTATAAAGAATAGACTACTACAGGAATAAATGCATTCAGAAAGTTTACTGTATTGGTCCGAATTTAAGTTTTTTTCCTGGGAATACGTCTGAAAAAGTGGGGTCGCCTTACATTCAGGGTCTAGATGATTAACATGTTCATAACAGCAGATATTATTTTGGCTGGATAAAGTTCCAGTGTAAAACCAACTCCTACATGGAGTGCTGCATTATGGGTTGTTTGTAGCTTTCTGTCGCAGATGAAAAGGAGCTCAAAATGACAAACAGGCAGTCTTATAAATGCTAACTGAGGGAGAAAATAATTTTTGACCACTTCCAAGAGCCTGGTAGGAGAGTGTGTGAGTATGTAACTATACTCTGATGAAAGTTATATTCAAAAAGTATTTTTCCAAAAACAGGTGTTAGAAAAGGGGCGATGGGATCATCTTATATTTGCGCCAATTATTTTATAACATCTGAGGTTTCTTTTTTTTTTTCATGGCAGTTACTGTGACAGTTTGAATGGCTTTGCTAATTTTTTACAGTAAGAAAAAAAACAATACCACAGCAGCTCTAACTATACTCTACAAAGAGAACAGTAAGCAAGGTTTCAAATGTTAGTAGCTGCAGTCAGCATCTAGTTGTTGGTTGCTCTCAAAATGAGAAAGAAAATACTGTGAATCAAGAACAATGGCTCATACAAACCCAAATTCAATGGGAACCCAAAATCTTTTTTTAAAATAGTCTGAGTTATGGTTGAACATGTGTGCTCATAAATTCCTGTATTTCTATACAGCTGAAGCAAAGTTAGGAGTTACCAACCAAGCCCATGTTTATGGTCAAGACATTCCCTCCACATTTATACAGCTGTCCTGCGCCTATGGATCTGCCCCTCCCATATACAGCCTAGAATATATACTGTACAATATATATCAAATATGAGAAAGACATTAACATACATAGCTGCTCACTTTGCAGTACCATCAATCAACTGAGACATGAGGCACAAAGTGTAACTTGCCGCAGTACTTAACCAGTTAACAAGCAAGACAATGAGTAAAGTTTGAACTAAATCAATTGTGATAAATTATTTGCTTGTATGTTAAGATAAAGTTTCAGTATTTCTTAATTCATAGTTCATTTCACAGTTATTTTGATAGCATCTCACCTGCACAATACCAACTGTGCTAGATCAAGAAACTTTAGTTAAGCTGTACATTGTTATACAGCTGTGTGTATCACTGAATATGCAATATTTAAGGTAAACAATGAGCTGGTGACCACCGGTTAATTGCTGCTGCCGCAGTGAAACATGACTGGTTATAAACACCTTACCAGTTTGTGACTTACATTAAGTGTTATCTGCTTAGATTGCATTTCATGTGTACTGAGTGACTTCACGGGCTTCAACATAGATACTAGACGTGCCTTGAGGTTATAATTACCTTCTAAGGTCGCAACACACACACAACAGAACATATAGCAGCAATGCAACTGGCACTGCGTGCAGTTAATGTTTGACACATTGACACAATTAGCTCTGGACATTTATCGCCACATAGCTACTTATTGAAATGAATGTGACTTGCACTTATCTCGCTTCATTCTGTGGCGTTGTGTTTGTGTAAATGTAATATCAGACCGTTGGAAATACCATTAGACTGCTAACCATTGACACCCTTATGACAAAGTCCGCTAAGCTGTCATTAGCTGGTTAAAGCTAGTGTAGTTATACCATGCTAGATTAGCTTGCTGGGGACCAGACTAAGCACTGAAGGCCAACGTGTCGTTTGATTGATAACAGCAGTGTTACTTTAAATTTGCTTCATTCAGAATTGCCTCGCTAAATGATGGCGGTAACGTTAGCCAAGTTACTTTGAAACTTCAGGTGAGGAACCAGGTTTTATTTTGACTATGATCTGTTTGCACGCTAACGTAACGTACGTTATTACAACACAGTTTATGTTAAACATGAACCCGACTGGCTGATTTAGAAAATGCGTTTCTGTGTTAAATACCAATCCACTGACCACATGCTGAACTCCATTCCTCTTTACAATGGTCCCTCTGCGGAAAGGCCTAGTTTGCTGGTGTGTTGATGTGAGCTAACGTTAGCTGGCTCGCTAATGTTAACTGAACAGTTAGCTGCCGTTGAAGCCAACGCAATTCCCCTGCTAATGACGTTAGCGCACATACTAGCATGCTACTTACGTTTTCCTGCTGTTATGCGAATGTTGATCCAATCTTGATGATCTGCTGGATTCTGCTTTTGTGTGAAGATATGTCGTTAACCTGGCTATCTACGGAGCTAACGTGAGCTAGCTAGCTATGTTATGTTTCCTTATTTGACAAAAAATAATGGAGATTGGCCTCAGATGAGCGGCGATAATTCCTTTCTCGGTGGTTCCCTGCTTGGACAGCGTTGATTTTTACGCATGTTTGACGCCAGTTCTGTCTCTCACATTAAATACAGACTATTCCGATCGTTCCAAAACAAATATGGACACTGAGAATCGGTTATATTATACAACGCTGACAAATCTAGCACTTTCTTCCATTGAAAGGCCAGAGCTATCCTTCGACTTTGGGTGCTGAACAAGAGGAGGTGTTATTTTTGGCATATGCTCGGTGATTGGTCACAACGTCTAGGCAAAACGTCCGTTAATTGGCTGATCTCTCTGTCAATTAGCTCTGCCCCTGACCAATACTACGTTTCATTGGTCTATTACCGAACTTCTATGATGCACTGGATCTAAAAGGTAGACACTCGTGAGTTATACCTGCGTACGCCGGAATTGACCAGTTCAAGCGGAGTCAGCCTTGAAATAAAAACGTCCACCCCGCGGAGGATGCTGGTTGAGCTGTTTCAACCTGGCAACAAAGATAAATAACAGAAAACAAAGCGTGGCACAGTTTAGTTTGAAGTGTTTTAATATAAAAATATGTTTGGAAGTTGCACCACACATCAGCCCAAACGCCCCGGAGTAAATAACAAGCGCAACCTAACTCAAGCACAACAGGGACGCTTGAAGGGGTTCCAGGGAGTCTCCAATAAAAGCATTTTCATATAATTCACTAGAAATTATCATATTTCAAGAACTACTACTATTATATCTGTTATATCTGTATCTTATGTTTCATGTAGACTGAAGTTACACATGTCATAACTAAATCAAACATGACAAAATATCTTATCAAATATACAATGTGATAACAACAACAACAAAAATAATAATAGTAATAATGATTATTATTATTATTATTATTATTATAGTTTAATTTATATGGGACTTTTTTTTAAAAACGTTGTTTACAAAGTGTTTAACATTGTCTGCACATTATAAACAAAAAACCCAACAAAAAAGCACATATGAATAGTCAATGCATTTTAAATTAAAGTGTTAAAACAAAATACAGCAATGCCCACAGAATAAGGTAAAGGAAAAGAAAAGGAAATCAATGGAGAAGTTAAAACCATGAGTACTAATTGATGAAAGACCAAATCATATAAAAGCACATCTTTAAAAGTACGTTTTCAGAAGCGATTTAAAAGTGTGTACTAAATCTGTGAGCTTAACATCCTCTGGCAGGCTATCCCATAATTTAGGAGCCCTGACCGAGAAGGCCCGGTCCCCCTTTGTTATAAATTGGTATTTATAACATAATAATTGCTCACTATGTAGGCCTACATGTGATTGACTGACCTCTTTAATTAATGGTACCCTATTTTTTATTAGTCACAACCTCTCACAAACTGAGGGGCATTCAAACTGTAATAAAGTTGCACCTTTTCTTTAAAATTATGCAACTCTAAAATTTCCCAATGCCAGGCCTTCCTACTTCTATCACCATTTCTGGGTGATGGACCTGACACAGCTAAATAAAATGCTATGCTCACACGTAGTCTTGATTGTGCCACTCAAAAATTTCTCATATCATGTTTTTAACTTATTATCTGGTTTTAAACATGCAGCTACACCTTGCCTAGAACAAACTGCAACACTTGAACATTGACCCCTGCGTTATCATGTGACACATAAAGTTTTCTCTACATACAGTAAGAGTCAAAAGAAATTGCACCATCATTATCTCCACTGATCATAGCTATAGGGGCTATATAGCTATACCTTAGGGGGGGTTGTACAGTAATTACTCCCCTGCTTATCTTAAACTCTACTAACCAGCTGAGGGATTCAGACAATAACTGCTCTAGTATTGTATGTTTAGGGAAGAACTGCAGTCTACAAAAAAATACCACAACACTGTAGCGAGCCTGACTCTAGCCTGATTTACAAACCAAGCAAAGAGGGGACTTCCCTAGGGGCAAGAGAAGTGTCAACACGTAGTTTGTCAGTGTAGAAAACTGTACAGATTGTACTGAGAGTAGGGGGGAGGTTGTCCTGGAGCCACCTGGCAGGTTTATCTGGCCATGAATGTACCTGCAAGCTTCAATTTGAAACCACATTCATTCACTTTCTGTATATTCTCTTCCTTGGCCTGATACAGTGCAGCAGACTGCCTGATTTTGGTGCAAAAAATAGGAAACAAGAGAGTTTTTCATGGCAATGAAAGACGTCAAACTCCAAAATAGGTCAATGATTTGCAGTAGGCCTGGTGGTTCCCCATATGACATAATGTTTTACGTGACCTCTTCCTGGTCTTATAGTGAGAGAGAGTCTCATTTGGAACAGTGTTACAAAAGAATGCTTTCCTTATCTCCAGTTAATCTATGCAACTGGTTCTTAAGGCGCCAGTATGATTAAGACGAAGTGCTTGTTAGATCCTCTAAAGCCGAGCAGAGTGTTAGTTGTGTCAACTCTACGCTACATGTTTTAATCGGCCTTTCTGCAAGACTAAAACGTACAAATTCTATGCTTACACTGTGCAGATCAACCAGCCGGTCATGACACACTGATTTTGACCATTGACAATTCCTATAAAGTTTATTGAAATAAGACGACCACATCCTCAATGTGTGTTGACAAAAAGAGAGAGACAACAGTACTATTTTGGAAGATTGGGATTAAAGTATTACTACACTAGGCTATTTAAACAACTGTAAAAAGAAAGTATGGAGGTACAGATGCTTGCAGAGATGCAGATCATCTGTCTGTTCCCCTGTCTGACGGCAGAATCGTGGGGGTTGCACCTAACAATTTTTCTAACTTTTGAAACAGAGAATTCATCAATCACACCCTCTTCTACGCAGAAATTGGCCAAGTTTTATATTTATTAATTAGCCACATCAGAAATATGACATCACATCCTTTTTCAGAGCCCAGCGCAAGAAAGAATCGAGGAATAGAAATATGCATATTTTTTTTAGAAGCCTGAACCAATCAGTTGCATGACCGGTATATAAAGAGAAGTGATATTTCATTCATTCGATTAACAAAGATAGCTATAAAGCTATAAAAAGTAGGCTGGAGTGAATAAAACTGGGGTGAGGAGATTAAAACATAAACAAGAGTATAAGTGCGTGTATAAAGATGTTTAGTGAATCCGAGTCGTGTGTGTGTGTGTGTGTGATGGCAGGATGGGGAAAGCAGGGCTTATCCGTTGTCATTTTGTGTTTCTCTCTCGGGATTAGAGTTGATTCTTATTAATGAAAAACTCATCAGATATCAGAACTCCCTTAAGGAACCAACCAGGGTTATGAGACACAGGTCAGATTAAGACCCAGTTTAAATACTCTGTGTGTGTGTGTGAGTGTGTGTGTGTGTGTGTGTGTGTGAGTGTGTGTGTGTGTGTGTGGGCATGTTACAGACAGATAGAGAGTGTGAGAGAGCACAAGAGAGACAGCAGAGTGGTATTTAATTTTCCAAGATGAGGGATTATCACTGGCAGAATTTGATCATTCTGCTCTGATCTCAGGATGTTCAATCACAGCTTATCCCAAATATTAAACTCTCTGTCTTTTGTCCCCTTTCCCCTCAATCCCTGACACACACACACACACACACACACACACACACACACACACACAAACACAGACGCTCGCGCCACTCCAACTGCCGAGCTTCTCATTGAGTAAAGTGGCCCGCTGAGCCTACTGTCAGGGTGGTGTGTGATTGTTCAGCCACCTGGTCACCTCAGGGGATGGGGGAGGAGTGGGGGCAAGGAAGGGGGGGGGAATAGGAGAAGGAGGAGGAGGAGGAGGAGGAGGAGGAGGAGGAGGAGGAGGAGGGGAGGGTCTCTGGTGGTGAAATGCTAGGCTTTAGCGTCTTATGTAGGCAGCTGAGGAGAGTAAATTAAAAAACTGTTACGTCTAATCCGGAGCACCAAGAACAAGTGGCACACACTCCAAAAATCTGATCCCTCATGTTTACATGGATCAGATGAGCTTACACAAACACACACACACACAAACACACACACACACACACACAGACGCCAATGACACGCGCACAGACATGACAGCGTTCTCTCAAATACACACACTTACATGCATACATACACACATATTCCCCGCTGCTAAATACCCTGTGATTGTGTCCCGGGCCGGATGGAGAAGGGAGGGAGGGAGGGAGGACAGAGGAGGGAGGGTGGTGACGGGAGGTACAAGGCCCTGATCTGCACTCTTATTTTCAGCCTGGAGATCTGCACCCGGGGACATCTGGGTCACATCATTACTGCAATCTTTTGCTTGTTCATTCCCAGCTTTACAGGGCTTAGAGTGACAGACCTGCACACAAACACACACACAAAGCACACACACACACACGGGTACACACATATATACAGCATGTAACGGTTGTAAACAGTGAGATAAAATGATGTCTGAAAAGATTAAAATGATGGTTAGTGTCTTTAGTAACACGGATTTTAAGACACAGTGAAGAAACTGGAGGTGCAGACATCTCTGAGGTTGTGTGTGTGCCAAAGTAAAGCTTTTCTTTACAGCTGGATTTTGCTTGAAGCAGGGGAAATGAAAATGTATGTTTATATATAGATTTTTGAGAATATAAATAAGCAAAACCATGTTATAATGTGATATCATATACTAGACTGAGAGACTGTCCTGCAGCCTTCAGTTGTCGATTTTTTTTCCCCCCAAGTGTGAAAAAGTATCTCAACAGTTTGAAAAACATGCAAAAAGTCCAGGATGCTCTGTGTGGTGCAGTTGTTCTGCCCTCTAGTGGTGAAAAGCTGTTCTTACAACAGAGTAGCAGTTCCGGGTGTTGACCTTGAGAGGGCACTGTTGAACAACCTACCGGATGAAGACAGGTGAACTAAAGTTTCCAAAAGTATTTGAGTATTCAAAAAATATACTTTTTCTGGTATAAAAATGTCTTGTTTTGCTGTGATCTTTTCTTTTCTTTTTTTTTCCAAATGTGTCCAATAGGAAAAATCCAGGATATTTTGTCTGTATTCATGATTATTATCAACTGATAATGAGCGTTTGATAAAGGATAAATGTGTCAATATAAATGTAATTATCACTTTTAAAGTTAATACCAAATAATATAGTTATTGTCATGGCAGTCCCTGAAGCAAACGGAAGTTAGTTTATAATTATTGTTTTTTTAGCTATTTGCATTTTTAGTATTATCATCAATGTCAAAACATATGCAGCATACTTCATGCAGCATACTTCATGTATAAACAGAAAATATGACTGAAGGGATGTACACATAAAACTACATTAAAATATGATTAGAATACCATTCAGTGCTATATTTAACAAGAACTTAGAAAGTCAAAGACAGTCAGAGTTACCGCAGATGTAAAGTTAGTTTCTACTTCATCTCACATCTTCCATTTGATTCTTGAGTTTCCTTTACATCTATTTTTAATGTCTTTTTTTAATATCTGATGTAAATAACATTGAATTACCTTGTTACGAGGTTTTATACAAATAAGCATGCCCTGCTTTTCTTTATGTTTTGGAAATACTATTAAGAACAACATTGCACATCTCAGTGTAGTAAAACAGAGTCTACATTGTGTTGTTGGTTTAGTGTATCTCATTATAAAATAGTCAACATTAATCCAAAATTACACGTGTGTGTGTATGCAGTTAAGTTATACGAATATAGCCTACATTATCACACCTAAACTTGTTTGTTTTACACATAAAGTCCTAAAAACCTTCTTTTGCATTATACAAACACACTAGTCCAGTTTTGTACTGAGCCCAGACTTCACTGATCATTTATCTGTAGCAGTACACAGCTGCAGCGTTGAAACATATTGGATTAAACACACCTGATGATATAGAGGAAGGTGTGTTTATCACTTGGTGTCTATATGCTCGTTTGTACCTGAATGTAGCACAACTGTAAAGGGGGGGATTAGTGTGAGACGTCGTTGGTGCGCAGTGCAAGAAGTCTCCTCTCGTTGAGCTCCTGAGGGGGTTTTACCTGCCGACACCAGGTGCTGACAACAGGTGAGGGTTAGTCTAAAAACTCTGCTCCAGGTGAGGCTCGAACTCACAACCTCGGCATTGCTCTGCTGAATACTGTCATATAAGTACCGCGCGCTAACCGATTGCGCCACTGGAGCTACGGCGTGAAGCCGCTGGGAAAACGATTTAAGAATAGACACGAGCGCCTGCGTGAGACCTGTGTAAGATTTGTGTCTTCTATTTGTGTTTATGTCTGTTTTTCAGTCAGTGAAGCGTTGGAAACAGCGGGGACCGGATGAAAACATGTCGGGACGCCGGTGGTCACACAGAGTTCAGGCTTCAGCAGCTTATATAGAGCCGACTCACATGCTGCATTCACGTACCTCTCATAAAGCTCCGAATTCCAACTATCAACATGAGTAATGCAACTTGTGTGAAGTTCAGCGTGTTGTTGTTCGGGAAAAAGTAACAAAGACATTAAGTGTGTTGTTACAATAATATAGTCTTTGTGTCTGTTTAGGATTATGTTGATTTTATGAAGGTATCTCACAAAAAAGAAATTTAAAAAATGAAAACACAGCTGTGAAGCGTTTTACAAAGAACAATATTAACAGCAAAATCACTTAATATGTGAAATATAAAATCAAGACATGTCACGGACTCCGTGAAAACACATGGAGCATGAAAAATGTAATATATGTCGCCTAATAAAATATTTTCCTTTAAGTTTTCACTCTCCTCACACACAGATTGTTGGAAAGTGGATGGATTGAAGGTTTCCAACCATATCAGAAACAGGAATTTATTTGGGAACTTGGTTCTCATGGGTCCTTGAAGTCCTTGAACGTTTGTGAATTTGAGAAAAAAAAAAAATCAAGACCTTGAAAGTTTTTGAAAGTAGACATAATAGACATGGTAGACATGGGTCATTGAAAGTGCTTGAATTTGTATATTTTGTGCAAGAATAGAATCATGTTTTAGTGTGATGTGTTAGAGAAAGCAAGAGACCACATAGTCTGTGAGCTTCTGGAAAGCCTGATAGTTCTCATTATAAAAATTCTGTGTTATAACAGTAATTAACCTTGGTCCATGTCTCAAACCATACTGTGTTGGGTCCTTGAATTTGAGGGAATTGGGCCTGGAAAGTCATTTAATTTGATGTTTAAGAAGGTGTGGGAAAACTACAAACTACAAAAAAAAAAAAAAAAACTTTTTTTTTTCTTCCTTTTGCAGTCCCACATTGTGATTTTGGCCAAACAGATGTGTGTTTACATGCCTAATACAGCTATATACCTTAAATTTAATGACATGTTTGAGTTTATGCCACAGCAGCAATCTGTAAAATCTCTATTTCTACATTTTACTACATGTCTAGAGACTGTCCTCTCAAGAAAAACTACAAAAAAGGTTGTAAAGTCAGTTGCCCAAAAATGACATATAGTTACGTTTGAGTTTAATTCGGAGGACTTATTTGTCCTCCAGGATCTGTCTGCTAAGGAAACATAAACTCATTAAAAGCATTTTTGTATGTGCACATATGATATTTATAATATTCCTGGCAGCACATGAAGGCAGCAGCATTCATACAGGTGTTTCTCTTACTGTTGCCAATAGTATGTGGACACACCACTTACATTTTGTGTACTTTTGGTCTGGGGCTGTTTTTCATTGAGATAAATCTTCATGCCACAGAAGACAGTAATCTTTTAAGTCTGCTTCCAACCTCGTGGCAAGGTCCAGAGAAATGCTCTTCCAAGTTTGGTGGAGAAGAACTTGAAAGGCCTGCACAGAGCCCCGACCCCGACCCCGACCCCATCCACCTTTGAGATGAGCTAGAACGCCGACTGCAAGCAAGGCATTATCGCCCAACATCAGTGTCAAACCTCACTAATGTTGTTGTGCCTGAATGGGAGAAAATCCCTGCAGCCAGGTTTCAACATCTTGTGGAAAGCCTTCACAGAAGAATGGAGGCAGTTACAGCAGCATATGTAAATGTCCGTGGTTTTGGGACAAGAAATTCAACAATCACACACACTTTTGGCCACTGGAGTAGTCTCTAAATTTAAGTCAAATGTGCAGCTGTTAAAATATATTAGTAGAGAACAAATGACATGTTAAAATTAATCTGTTGAGGCTTTTCTAATCCCCTGCAGTCCCACGTGCCTATAGCTGAAAGACAAATCCAATTACAACATGTCAGGTTCAATCAAAATATTGTCATTCACACTCTCCCTCTGTTTCTGATTTTCCCCTTCAGTGGAAACCAGAAACTGTATAGAAAAGATGAAGGGGGGGAAAAAAAAACCAGCAGTTGACTGTGGTCACGTTTCTAAAGCTGCGTGCAGTGACGAGAGGTGTAAACTGAAAATGAGAAGCCTTTCTGAACACATACGCACACACACACACAGAGTAAAGTACCTTGAGGCAGGCTATAAGCTTCCAAGAACATGGTTCATATTCTGAGAGCACTCCTCATTTCTCATCACTGTGTCAAATTGCCATATTTTGTGGGGGTATTTTACGATATCCTCACACAGGCCGCAGTGTGTATCAGGCCTCATCTATCACACACCCCCTCAAGAGCAACACAAAGAGAAACAGAGAGACATAAAGATGGAGTAGGTGGATGGGAGACAAGGCAGCCTGTCAGAATGTAACACTACTAAATGACTCACTGAGACTGGACACCAATAATCTGGCATTGTGTTGTTGTTGTGTTTTTTTTTTATTATTCTCAGCATATTCATAAGTCAACACATGACATACAGGAAACACTAACATAAACATTCGTAATGAAAGAGAAGAAATCATGTGACCCATCGGTCATCAGCTGAGGCTCTCACCTCAAAGACATGCGGCGGCGATGCCAGATTCGAAACTCAGAATAAACACACCTGAAGGCCTGAATGGATTAACTGGCAGCTTTTTGAGGCAACGCCCTCTGGCAATATTGTCATGCAGCGGGGGAGAGGTTCGAAAACAGGATAAACTCGACTGTTTGGATTTAAAGAACAAATGCACTGAAGAAAATTTGTTAGCAAATAGCAAACGGCTGCTGGCAAAAGTTGCTTGTGTTTTTTTTGCCTCAAAACGTTGCCGGTACATCACGGCCTTGAGTAAATTATTAGAGATCCATGCCCTTTTTCTGCTGCAAAGGAAGTGCTTTAGTACCCATGTTAGGGCTAGGTAGGTACAGTCGGCCATAGAAATAGGATGAGTAGAATTTACAGTGCTGTAATGAGATATACAATGTATTATACACTTGTTCATAAGGGAGGCTTAGCGCTATGCTGCTATTTCTTTGCCTTGTTATCCTGCAGATTCTTCATGAATAACAGACAGCTTGTTAGGTGGAGTTATAGAAGGTTTGTTAAATAATGTCTTCAATGTCAACACCAGCTCCACCTCACTGATTTTGAGCCTTAAGGATGAAAAACTGCAGGTGAAACACAATTTGAAGCAGCCGTTTCTTAAAAGGCCGCCAGTTCAGTCTTCATATAGTGCATTTTCTTTTTTTCTTTTTTTAATGTCAGCGTTGGACACTTCTCCAATGTTAAAGGATATGGCTGGAAAATATTTTGTTTTCTATTTTCTTATTGTTAACAAACCTCATGTGCAGCGCCAAACCAACAATGAAGTGATCCTACTTATAAGTTTTGTGTGTGTATCCAAAGCATGATATGTTTTATTCCTCTGTGCCATAGACCTCCAATGTTGTCCAAAAACTATTAAAAACAAATCAGTTGCACTGAGTGACAAGTTCCTTCGCCAAAGAAATTACGGTCACAGTAATTTGTTTAGAAACGGCTCCAAAGACTAATAATAGTGAACAACAGTGTGGCTCATTGACGTATTTTTAATAGTCTTTTGGCAGCAACAGGAGGTCTATAGCACTGAGGAATAGAGTTGCAAAGTGGGAGTTATTTCTGGCACTCCTGGTTCCAGAAGTAAAAATCCCATTAATTTTTCCCACAGACAACATTACTTTTCTCACAATTTGAGCTCTTCTACGGCTTGAATCAGCATGAAAACAAAAGATGGACAACGAGCTACAACTTCAGCGACAAAGTGTTTTGAATTCATTAGGTTCTGTTTGCACCCATGGCTTCTTCTTCATAGCCACGACGGTTGAGGCTCATGGGTATTCTAATAATCTTAGCCATCCCCTAAAATCATGGACAAAACATGATTTCTCAGAAACAAAGTTGAAATAATGTGCTCGTAATACGATCTTATAGGATCGTTACATTATCCAGGCGAGTCCTGAGTTTCTATATTAACATTAAACGCACAGTATGTTATTTCTGCCACTAGGGGGTCTCTCAATCACAACAATAACAAAAGATGGAGTTTAATGACGTGAAGTAGTGTGGGATCATGGGAGTTGTTGTCTTCATTGTTTAACTAGACAGACAGAAGAAAAGAAGAGAGGCGAAATCGTGTTCACAGACGCAGTAATGTATTAAAGTTATATAGCCACAAGTAACTTTAGCTAACGTTCGCTTTACGGGGACAGCTTCGGCGACAGAACGTACAGCAAATGACAATGAATATCAATCGTGCGCCATCATCAGTGAGCAATACAAACAATAGTAAACAATAGAGTGGCTAGTTAGCTAGTTCGTTGAGTTCCTTCCTCCCTCTCTTAAACATCATCTGGTTTCTCCCGTGTTTCCCTGGAAGTTAGAGCAAGTAAAGTGACCAAGTGAAACAGACCGTTACCTTGATTAAAATTACAGATTTCTCTGGGTTTGAACATTGTTGGAAATATTTGGGATAATGTAAGTACACAACTCAACCAAATATATAACATAGGACTGGTCATTTTTAGACGTTTTCATGCAAAAAAGTTACATATTATGTCTTTATGTCTCTATAGAATATATCAGACTATGGATACACACGCAATACTTGTCAGGATGAGTTCATTGTTGGTTTGGCTCTGCACATGAGATTTGTTGACAAAAATATAGAAAATCACCAACCATATCCTTTAAAAGAAGGTTAGCCCCCACAAATGCAAAACCTACCCCCCTCCCATCCCAATCCAGCCCCATGCCCCTCCCCCCCCCCCTTCCCAAAATAACTTTATACAAACTGATAAAACTTCACGATTCACAATCAACACAAAAGTCACACGAATTTCCGTCATTATGGCCATCCATAGAAACTAAGAACGACATCTCCTCATTCTCTCGCATGTCGTTGGCATGATCACACACACGCACACACACACACGCACACACACTCTCTCTCTCTACATCTCTGTTACACACTCACATGCACCCATGTATGTACATATACATATACATTCCCACTGGATTAAAGACAGGCAGCACTTGCAGTCAGGTCAGGTGTATGTTTCTATTGCATCACGGCTCATCACATCCTTCTGGGTAAAAGTGGTCGAGGATTATGAGGGTATTTTAAGGATTAAAAGTAAAGGAGGGTTTGATTTTATGAGAGAACGGGGGGGGGGGGGGGGGGGGGGGTTTGTTAGTGTGTGTGGAGGTTGGAGGGTCCGTGTTTGATCAGTCGTGGATGACGATGGGGCCTCGCATCCTCAGGCTGGGGTGAGGGTGCGGAGGGGCCAGGACGAGCCCCTGCGGCGGGCCCTGGGAGACCCTGCGCAGGGTGATCTGCTCGCAGGGCTGCCGGCAAGCGTGTCTCAGCTGGGACCGGGACAGCAGCCGTCTGGCCCTCCTGGAAAGGTGGAGACAAGACAGGACCATGAGTGAAGAAGATTTACCCATGCAAACCTAATATCAATAAAAAGTCAAATATTAGTGGTTAGTAATATTAACAGTAATCACAGTATAGACAAAACAATCTCACCAGTTTGTCCAATTGGTAGTTATTAGTTTTTGGTATACCTATTTTGTCATTTTCTATATTTCCCAGAATCCTGTTCCTCCTCCTGAATAGCCTCTCTTCCCAAGTTTGTGTAACTTAATGGGTTTTTCTCTTCAGTCTCTCTGAAAAACTGAAACATGTTCCTGAAATGTTCTGACTTTAATCTAAGATAAATGGGTATCTACTGCTGTGCTGCTGGGTGGTAACATTTGAACCCCTTGTCATTTTAAAGCAGTATTAAATTATTTTTGACCACTTGGGGGCAGCAGAAAAAGCTGTTAATACAACATGTTGGAAGTTGTTGTGTCAAAAGTGTTAGGCAACAGTTGCTTATTTACATGTCCAGCAGACACAGAGCAACATTAGCATTCACTTGGCGTTGTGTTGTGTTGTGCTGTGTCTCCACCATCTCCTATGGGAAATGCTCCACTGCGTTGTTGTCACTAACTTTGATCCTTCAGTTGTTTTGTGCTGGGCAGGTAGTGTACAGTTGTTTTTTTGGTGAAAACAGCTGCTTGTAGAGACTGGACGAGATGAATGAGTGCGGTAAGAATAAACCAAAACATCCAATTTTCTTTTAATTTGTTTTCTTGAATTCTTTTTTCCGTCTTTGTCTTTCTTTTCTTCTGAATTTATCTGTCAATCAGTTATATCAATATGCTTGTCCTGTTCTATGTGAATGGTATAAAACTAATCAAAAAACAATTTTAAAAAAGTTGGTCAAATATTGATTAGTGCAGTTTTAAACAAGAAAGAATTACAATTACATATTTCATAACCACTGGCATGCAACCAGAGCCTCATTGAAACTGCTTATCTTAGAATATGGACAACAACAGATGAAAACAACACTTCAGGAGAAAAAACCCATTGAGTAACAGAAGCTAGAGAAACAGAAGGTATTCTTTCAGTTCGAGATATAATTGATTTACAACTGCTTCTCAAATCACAACATATGTTGTGGCTGCACTGCATCCTGGTCGATTGAGTTTAGTGGTGTACAAGACACTTCCTCTCTGCCTCTGATCTTTAGGAAAATAAGTACATCTAGGAATACAAGACCATTGCCATTAGCTGTTTTTAACAGTTAAGGTGGACTGTAACAGTTTTGCTGTGATTTGCTATTGTAGATTTGTTATTAAAGTTGAATAATAGAGCTCAAAATTAATCAGTCGCCAAAAATTCATGATATTTTTTTTTTTAGCATTCTTACTATATCTCATAACTGTAGCCACCTATGATCTGTTTACTTCCATACTGCAATGTGGCAGAAACAGCCTGCAGCTGAATGAGGTGCCAGCACAGAAACAATGGTGATAACTGGCTTTGGGTTGTGCTTTATAAGAGTTCATTTCTCATGTATATTAATGGTTTACCAGTAGTTTAATAGCGACAATCCTACTGGACTAATTACTTGGCTGTAAGTATGTCATAAATCGACACCGTATTCTATTTTCAGTGTGTCCGGTCTATGAGATAAATAAACTAATAAAGAGAAAGGACTGTGAACTTTAAGGTGATTCAGATGATTTACTGTAAACAGAAAAGTTCAGCTCGAGGGCACCGAATTGAGTTTCCACGCCGCTGAGAAAGTGATTATAAACAACCGCTCTTTCTCATTTCAGGAGGATTCACTAAAGCGGAGTGCAACATTTATTGAGCATCGGGACTAGAATCACTAATACACATCTCCGTTATGAGGTAAGAGAGAGGCGCATCTCTGCAGGATTTTTGTGGCTTATGAAGGGAGCTTGGTGGTAATTTCCAGACTGCAGTGGGTTTTGTGCTGTGGCAGGAAGGCTCTTTTCAACAGCCCACAGCGACCGATAACACTAAACCCAAGACCGTGTGGCACACTAAGATGTGTTGGAAACAGCACTAATGGAATTCATTTGGAGACAAATGCAACATACATAATCACAACGTATAGGTGATTATTCATGGTTCCTTTTAGGGTGTCGAGAAAAACACTTTTAGATGTAATGCACAGCAAAGCCTTCTTTATGTGCTCTGTATTTTCTTCCTCTTTCACAGCACTCAGTGGCACTGAGATGTTTTTCTTGTATACTGAACAGGAAAACACACCAGTTCCCTACAGATCCCTGCTGATGATAAGATAAGCACTAGAGCACTCAAGAAGACTCTTTGCACAGTGTGTGCCTGCATATTAAAGTACAGTAAATGTGCCTGAAAGTGCGCATTTGTGTATACAATGTACTCTGAGATTGATTATCACTAAGCTTGATATTGTCACTTGGAGGTTTTTTTTTTTTTTATTATTCTTTATTTATTCAAGGAATTTTCACTGAGAGGAAGCCTCTGTTTTTTGCAGAAATGCCCTGATCACATTCACACAGTTACACACATTCACACCTTGAGGCTCCTCAGTAGAACCACAGTCTGATCTACAGTTAGGGTTGCTCAAGGGCACCTCGGTGGTGGTAACGAGGGAGGGGGGACTGAAACGACCGATCACAAGCTCGCTTCTCTAACCTTTAGGCCTCCACTGCCCCCATGCCAATCCACGAGCAGAATATAAAAGTAGGAGCAGAATATAAAACAGAGACGAACAGAACAGATTTCGCTCCGGTGGCACATAATCTAAAGCTCTGCTGTTTGTCTGTTCAGCTGTCCGTTGGGAGGAGTAAAAACAAACATGTAAATCGATGGTCAAACATATCAAGCTGTCTCATTTACATGTCAGTTGTGCTTTCTCTTGTTTTTCCAACTTCTGATGCTTTGTCTGTCCAAATTCAACTTCTCTGTATCAGGTATCTCAGTATCTAATTAGCTTTCTATGTTCATCCTTTTAGGACATGCTTTTACAGTGTTTTTTTTGCACTACAATATAATTCTGAGATCTATTTTTTAACCATGCTAGCTGTGTGGGTCTCGGGACGTATCTCAACAACTTTTAGATGGATTGGCATGAAAGTTTGCACAGACATTCATGGTGCCTACAGGATGAATCCCACTGACTTAGGTGATCATCTGACCTTCCATGTAGCTCCACCAGCAGGTCAAAGGTTTCAGTTATCCAGTGAAATATCTCAACATATAGTCTGTCACTGCACTGCGACAGAACTGTGATCATTTGTTGGTCTGCTGGCATTTTATCAAGCTTCATCATCAGGTCAAAATAGCTCATAGTTTTATTACTTTGTTATTTTTGTCCCATTTGAATTGTTTTTTTTTACCCTTTGTAAAGCACTTTGTAACCTGTGTTAAGAAAAGTGTTACTTTGCTGCTTTTTTTCAGTTTCTTTTTGTCTCTCTTGCCTCCTTGAATAAGTGGGAGAGATTTCCCACTCCCACGTCTCTCTGCTCTGTGACACACTGCATTCTTCATCGCGCTGAGAGAGAAAAAGAGAGGGATAAAGAGACGGAGAAGGGGAAGAAAATGAAACTTCTGATCATCTCTCATTAGCAGCAGCCTTTCAGAGCAGATCTATTAACATCTTCTATTTCAGAGAAGCATTAATTGAGTGCTAGAAGAGCGAATGACAGTATAATGTAACAAAGAGTAGAGTGTTCATAACGATGCTTTCTCTCTCTCGCACACAGCCATGTTGATGTCAGTGGTGAGTGAGTGATCCATAGCCATGGTTAATGTGGTAATGATATTTCCACTCAGACCCCAGCGGTGCCTGGCTCCTCGCTGGCCCATCTGCACCAGTTAGCTGCTCTAATTTTAGCCTCGGCGGTCCGAAGGCGGCTGTGAGGGCCGGGCGCCATGGCTCATTTAGACACAGGCTTAATGGAAGAACATCTTTCTCACTCACATACAGACATGCAAGCTTTGACTCATTATCCGCACGCACATGTGTGTATGAGTGTATGAGAGAGTGTGCGTTTGTGCATAAGTGTGTGTGTGTGTGTGTGTGTGTGTGTGTGGAGGAAAATAAAAAGGAACAGATTTTGTGTGTGTGTGTGTTTGTTTAGCTCTATATTCAGTTATGTCTAACACAAAGTGTGTCCAGTGTTTGCAAAGAAAAACACACCATGAATGTGAGTAACCTGTTGTTTGGGTTCTTGAGATATTCAGATCAGCAGTTTTTTTTTAAACGCTTTCTTTCACTGGCATTTTATTTATTTACAAGGCAAAAAAGAAATACAGACATGTTCCTATGAATTGTAAGCAGAATATTAGGCTACTGCTGAGGCATCATATCACATATTGTGAAGAGCTGTTTATGGATGAGCACATATTTCTGAATGAAACCTCACAATATATCATAAAATGAGGTTACAAAAGCAAACTACACACTGACGGTGCTAGAGGCTTTACAATTTATTGATTTGATTTAATTTTTATTCTTTCAGCAACAACTGAATGCATCATCAAATCTCACATTTCATTTGTTTCATTCAATTTGAGTTTTAAATAACTTTTAAATACATTTTTTCTGACTGTGGATTTTGGCCTCCATCACTTACACTGAAAACATATTGAAGGGGGGATCTTTTAATGGCCAGTATGAACAGGAGGAATGATTACAGTGAGAGAAAAATCTGTTTCAATGTTCATATGGACAGACTGACTGTTGTTTTAAGACAAACATGAAAAATTATGAACCTATCCTTTAAGTGCTTTGAGCGAAATGCTAACGTTAGCATGTTCACCATCTTAGTTCAGAGTGTTAGCATGACAATGTTTGATAATTAGCATGTAAACACAAAGTAGAGCTGAGACTGAAGGGAATATCACTACTTCTGTAGGTATTTGGTCATAAAACAAATATGAAGAAAGGTATTTTGTCTTCATTAGACCACTGATAGTGTAGATATAGACAAGAAATATTGGGAGAGAGAGAGAGAAGTATGTGTGCAAGTAAGGTATTTAGCTGGAATCAAACCAGGGATTTGCAGTCACTATAAAGCCACATGGCTAGCATGGCTAAAATAACTGAACTGAATCAGGCAACAATAATTAAACCTAACAGTGAACCACAATTTTGAAGAATTTAATATATTTTGATGGCAAAAATTAAGCCTTAAAAAAAAAAAAAACAGCTCAGCGTGTCTACATTCAGGGAGCCAGGAGCTTTTAAATAAGGTCATGAATGGATGTCAGGTCCCCCCAAAACCCCCTCTCTAAAATTCTTTCTTTTTATTTTATTATTATTATTATTATTTGGATTTTTTTTCCCCCCCTCTGTAAATCAGCAAGTGCTTATAAAGTCAACACACATTAGTAAACTAATAGCCTGAGAGTTGTCTCTTTTCCCAATAGACCTTTTTCATTGACGACATGTTGACATTTCACATTAGGAAAAGTGCAAATAATATAATTAATGATGGCTGAATCCCATTTAGCTGCTTCAGTTTCAGGGTCCTGGTATCGTGCATCCAGACTCTCTGTCAAGCTGTCATGACTTACGAGGACGCTTGAATAGAAAGGAGCCATCGTTACTGTTATTGGTAACAGCTGTGCTTTTCCTTCTGGGACAAGTCAAAATGTTGCTGTGAAAAAGGCCTATTGGTACCAGATTACACTGTTTTTTTTCTTCCAGGAATCCTTTCTTATGTTATTTCCAAACATGAAGGTCTAAATGCTGTTTCAAAGCCGTCCTCACACAGACAGAAATTAAACAACCGTGTCTCGAAATATTGAAAATCAAGTTTTCATGTGTAGAATGCTAAAAAAAAAAGCAAATCTCACCCCAAAATACAGATAACATGGTAGTTACGGCCCTGTTTATGTCATATTTTCATCAGTTTCTTCTAGAATGAGGTTTTGCTTCTTATTTAGCTCTTTAAAATAAAGAGGTCACAAAAATGTCTTGGTTCAGTTTGTCTAAATCAGGGCCTTTACTGTGTTTCTTAGCTGCATGAACAGCTGTTAGTATTTGTGTGATTTTAAGCACTTGGGAATTATGTGGTATCCGGTTGTGGGTGTTTGTACTACACTGCTGTGTGAAATCACAACAGGACAAAAATAACTACGTGTCCTTTTCTGTCACAGCTCAATTCTTCTCATCTGCTGTCGCTCAGCTCTCAGCACACATTGATTTCTTTTCTCATACATTACACACACACACACATACACACAGTCAGGCCATCAGAGGTCGGAAAAGGGTCACCTTTGCTTACCTGGTCTCCCGGGTGACGAGGAAGAAGCTGTCATCGGGGGCATCGATCCAGTTGGGACGTCTCTTGCGGATCATCACTCCTCCCCGGGTGTTTCCGCTGCTGCTGTTGCGGCCGTTATGCTGCGAAAAGATGATTAAATATCATTTAACTTCAATAATCAGCAGTGATGTGAACATGTAGGAATTGTTTAATAAAATATGTAAGACACCTACCAGGAGAGGTCCACCTGTTGTACCTGGGTTCTCTGCAAAACAAAGCCAGAGCAATGAGAGAGAGATGCAAAGTATGCATGAGGGAATCTGTCAGTTGTGAATAGTATTGATTAGTTTATTACTTTTCCTAGTAACAAGTGGTGCAACAAATGACTGTGTTTCAATTTCAGTAAAAATAGTGACGTTACCAATAAAAAACAAAGTGTCAGACTGAAGTTGAATCATCCAAATTATCCAAATGACCCCCATCTGCTGATTCGTTTTCATTAGAATTAGTTGTCATTCTCTCCAACGAGCTAGTTTAGATAAGAAATGGCAGAAAAGGTTATCAACTCCGGGTGTATCTCCACTAATTTGATTTTTATCAAGCAAAAGGATGACAAAAACATTGGATATAAACACTGTTTGGTCCCCAAGGGTCATTAACATCATAACTGACTTCGTTAAAAGCAAGAGGGGATGCATTTTCCAATATTTTGGGGGGAGAGGGAGGTGTAACAGATGTAACACAAGTAGGACTTTCTGCTTCTAGGAAGGATTAAGCAATAACAGTCTTATTGAGATACAACTCATAATTACTTTTGCAGAATCAGTTTATAGCTCTGCTTTTAAGATATGTGTGTCGGTGTGTGTGTACCTGAGCGCCTGTCCGGCTCAGCCCTGCTGTGGTGATGGTAGCTGCGTTTTCCCAGCATGCCGTGGGGTCCGTGCGGGAGAGAGGAGAGGAGGCGTCGAGGGGGAGGCGTCTGCAGGCCTGCGGTGCGGTGGGAGCGAGGGGCGTGGGCTGCCGGACGGGACTCTGGAAGAGACACCACACAGGGGCTGCATCAACTGGCTCCTACAGGCCACCTTAAGTATTTTTTTTACTTTTTTACTCTTTCATTGGACATTGGAGTCAAATTAAACTAATTAGGGTCAAATGACTTAATTGTGTGTGTTGATTTACCTAGAAACTGCAGAACACTGGTCAGAGTGCTCCTTTGGGCGGCTCTGGTTTTGGGTAGGCGAGTCCCCTGCCCTTCCGACACCCTTAACATGTCTAAACCACACAAATGCACGCACACACACACACACACACACACACAAATACGTATTTTACTAAGCACTGCAGTGGCTCTCCCACTGCCCTCTTTTACTCCAATTACTGACTGAACAAGAATATTAAATAGTCTTTAACATTTCTGCAAAATCATGCAAATAAAAACCAAGTTCATGTGAGTAGACTGATTCTGTGTGAAATAAGTTGTTGGTCAAAACGTCTTTATGGTGTTCATGATTTGTTCAATGAAAATGATTTTTTTTTTTCATGTTTCAAACAAATGCATGGTTTCAAAAACAGGATGCAGGTGAGCAAATCAATTCAAGGTGTTAAAATGGTAACTTACTTCCAGGGGGATGGCATGACCACAGAGGAACAATCTCTCACACATGCACATACAGATAGATGTAAGTACATGCTTACATGCACACATGTCCCAAAAAAAAAAAAAAAACATATTGGAAATGCACATACATCACAACATGAGGGCGGTATGACAGCAGGCACTGAAGGTGGAGTCCATGCTGGAGGGGAGGCGTGCCTTTGCGGTTCCTCTGGGCTCGACAGCCGACCAGAGAGTGTGTGTGGTGGAGTTGATGGACAGATAACACGGACACATGAAGCACAAGGACTCGGAAGAGATGCTTTCAGGTGTGACTTTATTTGGAGGTCTACTCTCACATTCACACAGTGATGAAAGAAAAAAGCGCATAAAAGAGGTAGAAGATGAGATGGAAATATTGCAACTGTCGTTAGAAAAACGGAGGAGGAGGAGGAGGAGGAGGAGGAGGAGGAGGAGGCAAAGTGGAGGGGAGAATGACTCTGAGTGGCAAATCCTGGCCGCAGGATTTACAAGACAGAAGAGGCAACAGGATGGATTTGTATGAATATTGCATGATTTGAACACAGGAAATAGCTGAGTGGATGGTGCGGTAAGGTCATGGCCCTGTAGAGGTCTCCTTATGGGTGATCTACAGTGGGGGATGCAGCCAGCAGCAAAGCAGTCAAGAGCAGCTAGTTATTACTTCAGCTTTTAACCTCCCTTCTTTCAAGTTTCATCAGTCCAAATCTGTCTAAAGCTCATTATAAATCCAAACACAATTGGACAATGAATTGCCTAATACACTCACAAAAAACACACGATTTACAGCATGGAAAAATATGTGCGCAAAATGGAACAAAAATGTTTAAAAAAAAAAAAAAAATGGCGAGGGCAAACACACTGAAGCTGAGATTCAATATTTACAATAAACAATCATCCTGGATGAAACATTCAGCACAAAGTGAGCGCGCCTTCGCCAGGAGCGCCGTGCAAAATAGAGCCTCTCTTAGTAAAATACATTTTCTCTACATCTAATTGCAGCAAATATATGGCTCAGACTAGAATATGAGTTCTTTTGGATCCTATTACAACCTAGTTGTTAATTACAGGAGCAATATCAGTAATTGTGTCTGTATTTTAAAAGCGTGTGCAGGCGTGCTCATGTAGAATAGCCCTGTTTAACCAATAAATCTTTGTGTATAATTCCAACAATGGCTTTCAGTTCACAGTTAACTAGGAACCGTAACAGATAAAAGAATTTTTAAAAAAAATGAAAGCACGAATGAAAAGATGATCAAAACTCATAGTTATGAGGACAGGCAGTCTTTATTGGAAACAGGGGGTGGGAGAATACAAAAAACCAAAATAATAATAACAATAATAATAAAAACAGAAAGAGAGACAGATGGGAGGGGAAGGGGTGGGGGAGGAGGGGGTCGGGCAGAGGGGAGAGACGGGCAGAGATGGGGGGTTTGATGGGGGGTTGATGGGGGGCAGTCAGGGTGAGGAGGAGGGGTGGTGAGTGTGTGTATGTGTGTGTATGTGTGTGTGTGTCTGTTTGTATGTCTGCATATGTTGTGTCTTGTCTGCAGGTGTGTCCATGTGGCAGAAGTTAGGAGGAATTGAAAGAGCTCTTACACTCTGCCTTTATGGCCCCACAGTTAATGGGGACAAAGGGCCGGCGCGCAGCACGGCGCAGCCTGATGATGTCACGGCACATGTGCCGGGCCAGCTTGGTGAGGCGGGTAGCCTGCAGCAGGAAAGCCTGCTTGGTCTTCATGGAGGACTTGGGGCTGCCGCTGTTTCGCATCGGAACCATGTGGTTGGACTGGCGAGGACCGTGACTCCGTGAACGAGACTCCTAGTGAGAAAGGACAGGCAGAGGGAAAAAAAAGGCCACTGAATAGTTGTCCTGTTGACAGCTGATGAAAAGACATTTAGATGCTTTTTCAAGTCCCACTTCAATCCCACACTATTTTCTGTTCCATTAGCCTTCATGTCACAGCTGACAGTGCAGTTAAAGCCGACTGACTGCAGAAGCTGTAGTTTTTGAACGTTAAAGGGCACATATTATGCAAATTTCCAGGTCTATAATTATATTCTGGGGCTCTACTGGAATATCTTTGCAGGATTTACAGTTCAAAAAACTCATTATTAATCTTATATTGGCCCTTTATGCAGCCCCTCAGTTCATTCTCTGTCTGAAACAGGCCGTTTTAGCTCCTGTCTCTTTAAGGCCCTCTCCTGATGAACCCACTCTATTCTGATTGATTGTCTTGACCAACTTCTGGTGGCTCCAGAGGCTACATAAACAAACAACAGTAGTAGTTCACCCCTTGTTCTTTACTTGAATTGGAAACTTTTCAAACACATCTGTATTGTTAGCCTAAATCCGATCTGAAATATGCGAGTGGACAACGCAAAAACCACATCGAAAAACCTTAGCAACAAAGACTACAGAACAGACGGCATCATCAAGTCCTGGCTTTCAACTTGAAGGGAGTATTTTACAAACTGCATGTTCACCTCATGCTTTGGATCTTTGACCACGTTTAACATCTGACATTTTAAACAATATAAAAACAGAAAATCACAAAAGCAATTAAAATGCTTTTAAAATGTTTTTAAAAATGTACACTTATACTACTTGTTGTATAAATATAATACATTTTTTTATTGAAGTACAGAAGTTAACAGCTGTTTGTATCAACCAAATACCACTACCACCTCACACACACAAAAAAACCCAAAAAACCCTACATTCATGAAGGTTATAAAGTTCAGTTTTTGTTACAACAGTTTTACAGATGTACTGATTCAACATGGTCATTTTTGGAGGCAGCAGTTTGCAGTGTTGCTGAACTATATTGAATTATACTGAGAGATGATACAAATACTTTGTCTGCACCATTTATGTAAATGAAGGTAACTACAGTCTCCAAATGACTATGAAGTTGAATCAACACCTCCCTGAAAGAGTTTCAACAAAAACTGAACATTACAACTTTTATGATGGTGTGGTGGTGGTAGTATTGGGCTGCTGTATTAGACTGAACTGGATAAACTGGTAGTTTAGTGAACATTGTGAAATGGAGGCTAGTGGAGCAGAAGCTCGCTACAATCAACCACCTGTGAAGTAAAAGCACAGGTATAATTAATAACTTCAATAAAGGCTCCACTCTATTTATATCAGCCAATTCCAGGGTTCTGGTGCTGTCACGTGAAAAGGGTCTATCTTGCCCAGAAACAAGGGGGGACTTTGGGTCTATGTAAAGAAAAAATGTAGATGGATCTCTAGAAATAAATAAAACATGGCATATTTATTTGTATTATTGCCTTTAAAATATTATATGCCAATCTTCTTTACTATAGCATGTTGAAATTTACATTACAATTCACTGTACATCAGCATAATAAACAATAACGTGTTACAATTGATGTAAAGGATCAATTTTCTTATTCAACTACCAGCTGAGGACATTTAGACACAAGTTCTCTTTGCTAGTCAGAAAAAAATAGAGTCCACAAAGTAAAAGTGGACTGTTTGTTGTTTATTAAGAGCTAATATGTGAAATACACTGTGTGATGTGTTGAGCTCACTGAATAATTGATGTTGACAGCTCAAAACATCACTGACGTACTTGTAGACATTCCAGTTTAAAAGACCTGCAGTGTGCAGATTCTGATATTGTTTAATGCTTTAGTCTTCTGTACAGCATCTTTATAATTTGGGGGGGCATTTATTAAAATGAATATAAGATTGTTTTAACTGGTAAACATGTTTTTTGCATCTGCAGACACCCTGATTTCATCACATATACCCTCCGCTACACCCCGTGTGTTTCAGGCCTTCTGACTGAGCTTACATTGGCTGCCGGACTGGGGGAGGTCCTCTCCTCTGGGCCCTCTGCTCTGCTTGGCATCTTCAGGCCGCCGTACTTCTTCCAGTACATCCAGCAGGAAACGCACAGGCGGCACTGCATGTTCGGAGGCCCCCATGAGTACCACTGGGCCGACTGCATGGCTGTTAATGTAGGAAATTGGTTAGAGACATCACAGAGGAAAACTGATCAAAAGACTATCAAGCACATCTATCTCACTTCACCTGTCTCTAGTCTCTTCCTAAATGATTTCATCAATGTCCATAAATGATTTTATCAATGTGCATAAGAGAGACACAGTGAAGGCCTGCTATCAGCTGATGAGATTAGTGCCTTTAGTGATTTAAACATCTGAGGAAACTCTGCCTGCACGAGATGTATCGGTAAAAGAGAACATGAGTATATAATAGGATTGGGTATCGTTTGGATTTTGATGATTTTTACTCTACTAATCAATTCTGTGTCTTATCAAATCCTGATCCCTATCCCTAATAGATGGTCAAACTAAAGGGAGATACTGATCCCTGCTTTAGTAACAACTGTCAAGATAAACAGCAACCTTTAGCTGGCTAACACTGAATTTCTTCCACTTTTCTAAATTTCCCACAAATTCACTGGCCCTGTGATTTAGTTTCACACGTGCTGTGCAGGCAGGCACACACACACACACACACACACACACACACACACACACACACACACACACACACACACAACAAACAAAACTCACTATAGCAGCTCTCGCAGGCTCTGCCACCGCCCGCTGCATGGTAAGCCCCTGGGCCTGCTCCGTTCACTGTCGCCATCTTGCCATTGGTCATTGAGATCTGGTTGGGGTTGGGCTTATTACTGTCAGAGAGAAGAAGAGGAAGAAGATTTAAGAAACAGACCAACGCTGCAGCTGCTTCCTACGGCGCTTTAAATCAAAACCTATTAATTATGCATTAATATTACCATCTTGCAGCCACAGGTACATAAATAACACTGACGTCTACATGTGAATATAGAAATGTGAAAACAAGTCACTCACTATGTGGGGATATAAACCTGCTTCAGTTTGCTCTCTGCCTCCGCTGCCTTCAGTCTCTTCTGCTCAGAGAGGAAAAACACAGCAGATCAATTCATTAATAAGAAATCAACAGTTGTCTTTGATAAAAATGCTCTCAGACAGTTCGACACCTTTCAGAGTTGACACTGACAGGCGGTCTAAAAATAGGGCTGCGAGATTGGAAAGATAATCATTAAACGTGTCGATGCGTTTCAAAAAGGTGTCGTTTCCCTTCTTCTTGACGTCTGAGGGGGGGGGGGGGGGGGGGGGGGGGGGGGGGGTTCTCCACTGAGAAGCTGATTTATATTTCATCACATGAGAAATGGTTGGGCGAGAAACGTTAACCCCTACTAGGAAACCGGGTTGTGTTGACTTTATTGTCCCTTCAAGCGAAATCAGCTTTGCAGCAGTTAATAAAATACAACAAAAAACAAAGAAAACAAAGACAGAAATACATAAAATATATACACATAGAAATCACAAAAAAACAACAACACAAAAATAAATCAACACCCTCAAGGCAGACAAACATTTTGTCCAAGTACAAAGGAAATTTTCTATCTGTTTCTTTTTATTTTAGGCAGCTTTAAAGGTACCCTGTGGAGTTTTTACTCAATTGTAGCACAATGGAGCAACATTTGTATGAGGGGAGGGAGGAGGGGGACTTGTTTTGTTTGTTCTTGTTGATATAAACAATGCAGGTTTTAAAGTGTAAAAGAAAAAAAAAACTGATTTGTTAATGTTTTACGAGGTCAGTTTCAAGGATGCACTCAGTGTGTTTTAGTAGGAAACACTATATGTAAACAGAAACTTTGTTTACAAGAAAACTCCACAGGGCACCTTTAATGCTTGGACTCAAAAAGGTACAAACTGGAAATTGTCCTTGAAAGACTACTTCCCATCACGGGAGAAAGCTATTTCAAGATGTTGTTGTTTTGAAAATACTGAATTAAGTCTCACCTGTTGCACATATCTGTCTGTGGTCTTCCACATGTAGTAGTACTCTATGATACTGGTCAGAGACTTCCATGGCAGCTTCACAAAAGGGAAAAAATAAAAGAAGTGTGGAGGCAGAGGGGGGAGAGAGAGAGAGAGAGAGAGAGAGAGAGAGACAGACAGAGAGCAAATTAATGATATTAATATCTCATGTTCTTGCCATCTGGGTGCGAAAGCCTTCATGTATATTTATGAGCAAGAGGCATCGTGACCACATAAGGCTGAAAGCTACCGGCTTTACTTGATTCTGAGTCCCAGACGGAAAACACACACTCTCGCACGCACACACACACACAGACTCGCACATTTTAATAATTATTCATGAGCACCTGGTGCCACTGAATAGACCCATATCCTGCCTTTATTGTAGAGTATAGGTACAAGGTGGGAAGGAAAGTTCAATAAAATCAAATAGTCACCGTCTTTAGGCTTGACAGGTGGCTGCTAAAATTAGTAATTTCATCCTTCACAGAACAGCGACTATGGCCAGCTTGAATTCGTGGCGATTACAGTGGATTCCCATTGTGACAAGTTTTCACTGAGGGGGGAAAGAAGTGTCGAAATGTCCATAAAAACTTTTCAAAATCACTCCTGCAGCATAATCGAACTTCTCCACTGTCAATTTGTCATGCTGAGTAAATTTTTAAAAGGTGGTATTCTTCACGACAATCCATCTAAAACACACGGCTTCTATTTGTGGCTTTTTTGGTAGATTACATTTGCTGAAGTTTATCACCAGCAGCTTAAATGTGTGAGATATTTTTTGACTGGCAAGTAAGGGCTGCAACTCACGGTTGTCGATCATCTTCTTGATTAACTGAGTGATCGTTTGGTCTATAAAATGTCAGAAAATGCTGGAAAATGTTGATCAATGTTTCCCAAAGAACAAGATGCAAGCTTAAATGTCTTGTTTTGTCCCAACAAATAGTCCACAACCCAAAGATATTCTGTTTATTACCATAGAGAGTTTTAAAATGACTTAAATGACTAATCGATGATCAAAATAGTTGGTGAGTCATTTTCCATCTAACTATACATTGACTAATCGACTGCAGCTCTAATGCAACTGGGCGGCAGTCAAGAGGATTATGATGGAGGAGTGATTTGAGGATGTTTTCATACCTTCTTCCCCGACATGAAACCTGGTCACTCTTGGAGTGCATTATGACAGACATGATCTCATACTACTCACGTTAAACTGTCACCTCTCAAGCCTTTAAAAGACAGACTTTAATCAGATATTACACTTTCTCAACCAAGGACGAACAGGATGTTGAGAAGTGTAGCTAGCGTGTTTTTCCTGTTCTTCTTGTCTCAACTTCTCATGAAGACAAACAAAGAGCCTTTTTATTCTAGCAGTTTTGGAGTCCAGGGGAAAAGATACAAAGCCACATGTTTGGCTAACTGAGCTAACCTATAACTTGTTAATTTGCAGGGCAGAATCGTGACAATAACGCAAAATATAACACTGAAAGACACCTTGTAAAATAGTAAAAATTACAAAATAAAACATTAAAAAAAGTAGCACAAGCCGTAGCGCGAGCGCAGTGTGGAGCACACTTACAAAGTCTTGTCGGATGTCGTTGAAGTCTTTTCCGTATTTCTCTAACGCCTCTTCAAACATGGCAGCTTCCGAGGCGCTCCACTCCTCCATCTCATCCCTGCAGAGCACTGGGCCGCCCGCTGGGACCAGCACGCTCAGCGCGCTGGACAGGTCGTAATTATGACGATGCAGCGTGTCCATCGCATGGAACTGCAACCGACGGACACAGAAATAGTTGAGAATCTTATTGTCTCGCTGTCTGTCGGCAGGGTGAGCGTGTGTGCGCGTTTTGAGTCCAAACTCACCAGTGTGATATCTCGTGAGGCTGCGGCTGCACTCATGTGTAAACTTGGCTGTCTAACTGAGCTGCTGCAGTCCAGCGCCCGGGCAAAGGTCCCAACCGCCCTGAAAAAGTTCACACAAACATAAACATAAATACAGAATATATGGAAAAATTAACAGTAAGATTCAGGCACCACGTTCATACATTGTAGTCAGTAGGGCTCATTGTTATTGTTAAATGTTCTGTTTGTCCAAAGACGTAGTAAATGCAAATTAGTTGATCACACATTAAACACAATAAACAGTTCAACTAAAAAGTATTTGAACTGATTTAAACATTTTTTGTTTTATTCATTTTCTATGTAAGAATTCTTTATATCCAAAACACACAGTGATAAATCCTCAAATATTTTTGAAGAATAAAAAATGTCCGAAGCACAAAAAGGGGGGTTGACACACCCAAATTAATTATTTCACCAAGTGTCTTTTGGTTAAGTGTGATATTTCTAACTTTTTAACTGTTATCCCTCAAATAATAATAATGTGCATTTATTGCTTTTGCAACCATATTTTACATTATCACACACACAAACAAAGCAAAACAATGAACGAGCTGTTAACTTCACAGCAGTGAAGGGTCATAACGTTTCAATACTAAAAACTGTTCCATCTGTTTGAAGTTGTAGATCAGAGGACTTAAGTCCATAACAGTATCATGTGACACTATTTGGTTAATTAAATGTCTGGAGGTTGTCAATACAAGGGTCAGAGGTTAAAGAGTTAGGCTTACCGTGCCACCACTAGGAATTGGTCTATCTGTTTGTTGGTGAGTGGACACTCTGGATCCCACAGCTTCTCTTCTAGCTTGGACTGGTCCCTGTCATCTGCTTCACCTGCAGGAAAAACACACAGACAGAACGGCAGCTTGAACACAAGGTGAAGAAATCTGTCTTCTATAATCTCTAATCCCCAGTTAATTAGCAGGATGTAGAATGAACTACACTTAAGATGGTTTGTAGCTCCGACTTCTGTGAGTCTAATATGCAGATTTTTTTTGTTTTTAAATATAACATATGTAAACACTTTGCTAACACAACTGATTTTCAGCCTTTCAGCTAAGAAATGCTTTCTGCAGGCAAGCTGCAAAAGGAAAATCCCCCAAATTTTTACAGCTTTTATTTACATTAGCGAGAAAAAAAAAAATCTAACTCTCCACTCAAGTTATGAGGTTGTTATTTCCCAAAGTAATTTTTTTTTTTCAATTTCTGGACTATTGACTCCAGTTACCAATAATACTTGACCCTGAGATGGAAGATTAACAGAATCCTTCAAGCTGTATGTGTGAAAGAGGCTTAAAATCAGGTCACGGGACAATATCATTCATTGTTCGTGTTATACCGAGTGTTATACACCCTCTGAACCAGGGGTGTCAACCATTTAACAACTGATTTACTGATCACTAACTGGGACAAAATGCCACTGTACCCTATATTATTAAGAGTTTAACCTGCATATTATCACCACTCCATAAAATAACCTTTTCCTGCCGCGACCCTTTGAGACCAAATACACTTCAGAGCTGTGAATAATGAAGCTAGAGAAGGAAAAAAAAAAAACGCTTTGACACAGATATTAATGTGTCGTGTGCAGTTCTGACCCTCTTGTAGCATTTCAGGTACGTCTGCCTGAAAGCGCGGTCCCACTCTGATCTCTCCTTTGTCGGCCAGCAGGGTCTTCTGTGTCGGGTCGTACACCAGCGAGTAGAAGAAGGTATCCTGAAGAAAACAACATAACAGTTACCAAAACTAAGAGCGAGCCTCCACATATGTTTAGGGTGCTTTTACACCTGTAGTTCAGTTCACTCGGTCTCAACAGAGGAAATAAATTACACATCGTTGCCTTTTAGTTCTGGCGACTGGCGGCCAGCATCATCACATCATTGACCCACGTGGGGGAAATCTAATTCTGGTGACTGACAGCAGGTCATGCTGCACTTTTCTATGCCTCATTTGTTTATTTATCTTGTCTGGAGTCACAAAGAGCTCATAAATAAATAACTGATTATGAGCAATATTAGTCTAGATTGCAAGTCAACTTAGTTTTATGAAGGACGACCAGCTAAGTATCTGTGTTTCTCCGTGGTACTCGGCGATGTTACAGAGACAAATAGATTTATGATATATCAGATTATTATGTTAGGAAAAATATTTGCTTTTAAAGCTGCTGGAGTGGACTCCTTGAGCATCAATCAATTTAAAAGGTTTATTAAATATTCTGGAAGGATATATTGCAAACAGGAATAATATTAAAAACATCTGGAAAGGTGGGAGACGTTTATTGAAGCTGACAGCTGGTAAGAATTTTTACTAAACTGGGAAGATACCAAAACAAATATATCAAATTTATGTAACTGTTTTTCACATTTAATAGTGAGATTGATTTGTGTATATGTAGTAGGAGCTAATGTTTCCTTTTTCTATTTGTTAATGTTTTGTTGCCTACTTAGGTTGTTAGGCCCGATGATAAGTGTCAACGATAGGGATGTATAGATGTGATGTTGTATTTTGGTTTGTTTTGATGTTTTCTGTTGTTTTGTTTGTCTTTTATTAACTGTTTTTATCATTTAATTTAAAAAAAAAAAAAAAGAACGGGGAAAAATAGGGGTTTTTTGTCGTATTCACAAACTTTTTAGTGATGAATTAAAAATACAAAGAGTATGAAACAAGTACAACACACCCGTTTCAACTGCTTTTCACTTGACAGTTAATGTTGGAAAATCCCTTTACTGGCATGCTGACATGTTTACACATTACCATGGTTACAATTTGCATAAATCTATCATATAATGTAGCTTATACAGATCTTTTTCTTTATATTTAGTGGCCATAAGATGGATTTAATAGCAGTTTAGCTGTTGAATTCATACGTCCTGTAGTTGGGTCTGTTTTCACACCACACGTGAATCGCACCGGAGTCGGTTAGTTTGCCGTTTTTTTAGTCGATGCCAGGGTTCAAACCGACAGCTTTTACACCTGCCTGAACCAACTGAACTAAGGCTGAGTATTGATTCGGATTTCTCAACTCAATTACGATTCACAAGGATTCAATATTGATTCGTTTAGGGATATTTCAGTTATAATACCAATTTTTTTGGATATGAAAGAGATTCTCAGAGAACTAATGCTGTAAATTGTACTAGGAAGCCTCTACCTGGTGCATTATTAAAAATATGAAGGTTTACAGTAAGAATTGACCCCAAAGCAGTTATGTTAATGTACTTCTTATTTAACATGAATACACTGCAGCAGTCACACAATAAAGTGCAACTCTACAGACTCTACAGTCACTGAGTACTGAGTGACCCGATAAGTGCTTTCTGTAGTGCAGGGTATAAACAACAACTTTTAAATCAAATCGCCAGGCAGTCAGTGTAAATATGGTTGCTACAAACAAACCGACTATAACGTAAACATCACTAATACCTCCGGAAAACATACACTTTGCTCTGATTATTTCACAAAGCTTCTGCGCAACAAGCTTGGCGGTGCTCCCGCCATGTTCAACAAGATCTGGCCGCTAGATCTCATTGTGTGAAATCTCATGACCAGATCTTGTTGAACATGGTGGGAGCTGCTCCACTGAAGCACGGATGTATAAAGAGAACTGGATACAGCGTCAGAGATGGGGCCCCATTCATTCCTATGAAAGTTGCTCAGTGGTGCATGAAACCAAAAAAGTTTAACTTCGTCCGCATTGCTTCCGTTTCTGTGGGCCCCATAGAACAAGCACACTAGTGACTTTTGCCGACTGAGCCTGCTACTTCCGGTTTATCCCTCCGGCTACCTTGAACGGAGAGAAAACAATTCGATCGTGCTGCTTTTTCTAGACTTTCGAAATGTGATTGTACTGAACGGATCAATGGATTTCACGGGGGTTGTGATGCTCAAAAAAAATGTATCCGCTGATTTACAGACGTCTCTTTCATAATTTAAGTTTATGGGGAAAAACGGGAAAAAGTCTCTTTGGGGTCAACAGCATCACATGACGTTGTAATAACACGGTTTGGCCGTTATGTCAAATTGGCTTCACTGAAGTCAGATGTCTGGACTCATTTTGGATTTAAAATTCACAGGAAAAGATGTATAAATTAAAGATTGATCTTGGATTTTATGAATAGATATTGGAAAATGTACATGAAGATCGATTTGAATTGGAAAAACTTTTTTTTTTTTTTAAACCCAGCCCTAAACAACCCCTAACAGACAAGCTCTCCAGAGTTTGTTTAAACTGAACAGGTTATGTGTGAGGGGCTCTGGAGGTCCTACACTGGCCCTGATGTCAAACTCAGACTTTCCTTGTGTGAAATGTAATTATTAGAACTGTAAGATTACCAAGAGATTCTGGTGGGACACCTGTAATAGCTGCATGTGTATAAAAGAATAATCCTTACTGTGCTGTCAAGCCAGACAGAAATATGCTCAAATCAAAATAATAACGTTCAGAATTGCTGGGAGGTGAAGAGGACTGCTGCAACTGCTAAATCAACATTTTGCCTCCCTTGATTATGCCAGCTTTGACACAGCATGTGGTAAACCAAAAAAAACAGTCATCGTACCTCTTTGTCAAGGTATGAAAGAACAGCTTCAGTCTCATTCAATAATGCGACACTGCACTTCCCCCTGAGAAAAAGAGAAAAAGCACTATGTAAAACACTGTTACAGGAAGTGAGCAGTACTCGATTTATGTGTTCATGGCTAAATGAGTAACTATTCATGGGTACTGCCTGCAGATGATGAGCTGCAGGGCCCGGTGTGTGTGGGTGTGTGTGTGTGTGTGAGTCGTTTTACTGTACCTGATGTGTGTCGCAGGTAGACTCTCATACTGCCGGGAGAGGAAGAGCTCTCTGTGGCGAAGCTGGTGTTTCTGTTTTTCTGTTAGTTCTGTCTCTATCGGGCTCTCCTTCTCCTCTTCCAACTCCTCTGCAAAAGGGACACAAAGAGAATATATTAAAAAAGAGCCACAACATTGTGTTTAAAGGGAAAATTCACCTCTGAATATGATGATTTCTGAAAACTAGGTCACCTATGTAGTAGAAATGTGCAATTATTTTTGAAATTGGTGCCCTATGACTAGAGGAAAAGGCTGTAGATTCCCCTTACCGCTCTTAAGGGGGGAATCCTACAACAACCAGAATGCACAGCACCGCATCCTGCCCAATCAGACTGATTTGACTCTACTCAAGGTGTGTTTATAGCCAGCAGAGCGGCAAAGACTGAGGCTCGTTTTCATTTACAAAACGTTTTTTCCTCACCCGAGTCTGGATATATTATACCAGTGCGCAATGATCATAAAATAAACGGCGTGCTGGAGTCATTTATGTTGATCATTGCAAACTTACCAAGAGTTTGCACGGCTGCACGCAAGGCAGAGCTGCCAATAGACAGTCAAAACACCACCCGAGTCTGCTGTCTCTATTTGAAGTTGTCTTGGAAAACGATTGTGGATGACAGTGTGAAGAAACGGCGACCAAACACTTCTACGTATTTTTGAAGACGAGGACACCAGATTGTGCTCGAGCTGGATGCAGCCGCATAAATTAACTTGCAGGTAACTTAAAATAGCTGCTGTTTTGTATTCAGAGTTAAAGTCTAATATACTATTCAGTCAGGTTTACCAAAGCAACGCAAAGTTCGTTGAAGCATCGCCGCTGTAACAGAGCTCCAGTGGTGGTAGCTTCCTCCTTCACACTGTTGTTGTCTGATTCCACAGCACTATATTCAGCCTCATCAGTTGTAATAGTGGCACCACATCTCTGCTCTGACATTATATTGTAAAGCTAGTTGTTTGTTTGTGTTAGGAATCACGGAGAAACTCAGCACTGTGAAACTAGTTTTCTTCCAAATACTACTACTAAGTCAGCTTTTACCTAATCGCTAGCAGAAAAATAGTAGATGGGAGGGTTTTGGGAGACCTACATTTGACCGTCCTTGAAGGCACCACTACAGAAAATGAGGAAACATAGTTTGTAGTCTAAGACGGATTTCCAAAGTCCACGTGATGACTCATTTTGTGTCACCCGGTGAATGAGCAGGGAGCTCTGGGTGTAGGCAAAATGGAGGGAAGTTAAACATGGCTCATTTGCATATACTACCCACATTATAATGATACAGTGCTGGCTGAAAAATCGACAAAGTTTCCCTTTAGGTGTTAACAGAGGCACAGTGAAGAAAAAAAAAATACCACAAAAAAAACAACAAGAAAGTGTCTGTGAGGTGATTTGTGTGTTTTTTTTGTTTGTTTTGCTTTGGGGGATTTTTCCACCCTTGTACTGTTTGTCTTTTGTTGACATACATCTGAAGAAAAACATTACAATCACCCCACAAAATTATGTACCCTTCCTGCACATATACCTCACAACAAAAATATTTGGAGAAAAAAAAAAAAGAAAAAAAAAAAAAAAGAGGCTGTGAAAACTAAAAGTAAGACGAAAGCAGCTGTGAGTGAAGTATTTACTTCTGCACTGTTTTCCACTGAAAGATTATCACGAGTCATAAACGGTTTCAGCAAAATTCATCCATTCATCTCTCACATTTCATACGAAGCAATTATATTTCGTCACTGTCTTCAAATATAAAACAATAGGCTGGTAAAATGGCTCTCCGGGGGTTTTGCAATCACAAACTATTGCTGCCATCCATTAAAGACGCCCAAGCTATTATGTCCAGGACTATTACTAGAAATGTAATTTTAAGAACAGAGTGTTCATCCATAAATACTGGATTAGCTGGTGTGCTGCGGATGAGTCAGCACACAACATCAGGCAGCGGATAAACACATTAAATCACTGTTACACATCATAATGTGCAGTGTAGGCATATACTTAAATAGATAAATAGATTATCTGCAATAGGCACCTTTCTATTATTATTACATGTGTTGTTTTCAGTAGCTTCTATTAGCACTTGTACAGCTTCTGATCCCTCTTAGAAAGTCCTACACGACCCCAGATTCTCCATTTCTACTCCCAGTGGATCACGATTTAGCTGCACTGAGGCATGACAGGCTGTGACTAAGGCTGCAATTAACAATTATATTAATTACTGATTAATCTAATGATCATTTTCTCAAATCAGTCGTCAGAAAATGGTGAAAAATGTCGATCATCGTTTCTCAAATGCCGACCTAACGCAACCTAAGTTCTGGTTTTGTCCCGACCAACAGTCAACAATCCAAAGATATTAAGTTAACTATCACAGAGGACTAAAGAAACCAGAAAATATTCACATTTAAAAAGCTGGAACGAGAGAATTTTAACATTTTTTCTTAAAAAAAAAAAAAAAGACTCAATACGAATTATTTAATGTGAAAATAGTTGGCGATAAATTTTCAGTCGTGTGACTAATCTAGCTCTAGCTCTGACCACATCACAGCAGGGACAGTCAGACCTAAACCTTTTACACCAGGATATAGTCGAAACAAACTAGGCCGCGCAGACGAGTATATAGACAATAACAGCTGTCGGTCACACTCAGGGTGAGCCTCGAAGGCATTCGTGACGTTGCAGCCATTTGCACACATTAACAGTGACAGAAGTAGTTGTGTGAGGAAGAGAGAGAGAGAAGTTGAAATCAATACTCTCTACCCTCTGCACACCTGATCAATCGCAGCGTGAAGTGGCCGTGCTCGATAGGTTTTTCTAAAAGTTACAACAAAAACTGACAGATGCAACCCCGTTCAAACACTGGATGAGTGAAGGAGGGGTGGGGGGGGGTTGAGATGCTGTTCAACCCTCAGACAAGCACTTCAGTTGAAGCGTACTGATCCCCTGACAGTCCACTTAACCGACCTGCGTCTCTGGTTGGTTCAACATTTCTAGAAGAAGTCTCTCTTTGTTCAGCTTTCAGTTCTTGTGTCGCTTCTATATAACATAACGTCTCTACTGTATGTTCCTGTTCCTACTTTAATCTAAAAGAAAAGCAGCACCGCCGTTTTCTCGTTCTCGTTTCTCGCCTCTCTCTGATGTATCACCGCTCTTGACTGCTTTGTAAAGACACAGCTGACGCAAAATGAAAATATTCTGCTGCTGATTCGTTTTAAAAGCTTTCCATCTTGCAAACCACTGGAGGGCTTTCGTTGTGAGGCATTACAGGAAGTGTAGCATGTGAGGTTAGCGACTGGTTGCTAAACTTCTAGGTCAACACAGCAGGATATGGACATCTCTCAGGATTTTTTTTGAGTCAATTTCATAAATGTATTTAGTCAGGTTGCAACCTCACTGCTTGATGCCGCTGAATCCTACACACTGGTCCTTTAACTCTGTTTAGCCTCAGCCGTTGTTTAATCTTGGTCTGTAAAGATTAATCAACACGATAGACAAAACAGATGCAAATTTTGCTGACGGGCCTGCAGAATCACTCCACCGAGGGAACCGGTGCTCCCTACTGAAATCTGTAGGAAAACCAATAAACTTTCAGAACAACACATCAATATTTTTCAGTCTCAACCTATAAATCTGTAGGTTTGGTATGAAGTAAAGCTATGAGTTTTTGTTTTTCCCCCCCTGAACTAATCTGAGCCATAAATTATGCGAATTCTTTTTTTTACTGTGTGGTAGGGAGTGTTGCATTTTATTGTTGTTTCTGTCTCTTCTGCTGACCAGCTGGTAGACTCCAAATAGCTTGTGGAATTGGCACAGTATCGCCATCGATGCATATGTCCCTGCATATTGTACGTTCTTAGATGTTTGTGAACATAAAACAACTTAACCTTGAGCACAGACTCAGGCCAAATAAGCAAACAAACAGAAAGGACTGTATTTAGACCCACAATTCATTCCTGTCTTTCCTGTCAGTCCTGTGTTGCAGTCATGTAGACTTAGGCTGCATTCAGACCAAATACGGCAATGCGTCAAAAAAAAAGCAGCAGCCCTCACATTCATTTGAATGTGGGCAGTGGGTTTTATGGTTGCTCAGAACTGGTTCATACGACATGTATTCCAACCACGTCGGAAATCAAATGTGTTCATAGTTGTTCTGAGCAGCTTCACTGAAAGGTGAAGTGAAAAACCGACTGTCACGGAGAGCGAAGGGAGACGTGATATCGTTTAAACGCTGGGATAACGGCGCGGATTTGCAGACTGTCTCTCCTGGAAGGCAGAAATAACGTTTGTCATTCATGACAGTAATAGTTGTGTGAAATGAAAAAAAAAAAACTACTGTAATCTAGAAGAAAGCAGTAGAACTGTTTTCTTATCGGCTCTCTGATGTATCACAGCTCTGACTGCTGTGCAAAGATACAACTAACGCAAAATGAAAAAATTTTCTGCTGCTGAATCATTTTAAAAGCTTTCCACCTGCAAACTATTTGAAGGCTTTCATTGTGAGGCATTACAGGAAGTGTAGCTGCATTTGTCATTGAAGTTAGCGACTGACTTCTAGGTCTACACAGCGAGATATGGACATTTTTCAGGATTTTGTTAGTGGATGAGTAAATCTATGTTCTCAGATACTGTGTAGAAATGGTAAAAGAGAAGGCAGCCACAGTGAACAGACTGTTGAGTTTTTCTAAATCTAATTTTTGGATGCTTTGAACGCCACAAACAAAATTATGTTCTACTCCGTTATCCCTCACGGAGTCATTAGTCCATGGGGAGGAAGCAGCACAGTGGCAAACACTTTAAAAACTGTCTAGACGTCAATGAGGGTTTAGCAGAACCCGTTAAAGGACCGGTATGTAAGATTTAAGGGCATCCATTGGCAGAAATATTGGCAAAAATCAGACCGATGCATGAAAAAACGGTGGCCCTCTCTGTCATTTTAACGGGGACTACTGTGCAATTTATGGTCGTTCAGAACTGGTTCTTACGACGTGTAGTCCGACTACGTGGAACATCAAATGTGTTTATAGTTGTTCTGAGCAGCTTCACTGGAAGGTGAAGTGAAAAGCCAACCATCACAGAGAGTAGAAGGGGGACGGGGGAAGACGCGATATCGTTTAAAACGCTGGAATAACGGTGCAGATTTTCAGACGGTCTCTCCTGGAAGGCAGGCACAGTGTTTTTCATTCATGACAGAAATAGTTGTGTCATGAATGAAAAGGCAGAGTTAGAGAGAGAAGTCGAGACCGTGACTCCTTTCTCACTTCCGCACAGCTGACCTATCGCTGCATGAAAGTGGGTATGAATGTCGGCTTGTCTCGATTCTGAAAGTTACAGAAACAGCCGTGCACAGCGTTCCCTTATCCGCCGTCGGAAAGGTGCGGAGGGAGGGGAGGGGGTTAATAGTCATTTCCACCGTCCAACGAGCTTGTCTAAGGGAGGATACGGCCATCTTAAGACCCTTCCAGACATGCACCTCATTGTGTAAATGTGCAGGAAATATAACATGTTGGTCTCATGTAGAGCCGCAACGATGAGTTTATTAATTTATCAACAAAAAATTGATTGCCAACTATTTTATTCATCATATTGAGTCATTCTTTTAAGGTAAAAATGCAAACATTCTCTAGTTCCAGCCTCTTAAATGTGAATATTTTCTGGTTTCTTAAGTTCTCTGATGAAAATAAACTGAATCTCTTTGGGTTACGGACTGTTGGTCGGGACAAAACAAGACATTTAAGTTGCATCCTGGGTTTTGGGAAACCGTGATTGACATTTTTCAACATTTTCAGATGTTTTGAAGATCAAACAAGTAAACCACATAATAATCAATAATAAAAATAATCATTAGTTACAACCCTAGTCTCGTGTCTGAATAAGCGCCTGAGTCACTTGCACAAGTCACGACGGCAATCTCACTAGTTCGTAACACTTTCAACACGGCACAAATTTGAATGAAATGCAGTAAGATCACAGCAGCACAAGGTGAAACATGCACACACAGAGAGATTAAATACACTATGTAATAAATCTAAATTTCAATCATAATCTCTTATGCAAAAAGAAAGAAAAATAAGTTTAATAAACCAGGAAACACATTGAATGAGCAGATTTAAAGTTATTAAAGAGGTCAGGCTATGAAAATCTTTTTTTTTTCCCAAAAAAAAAAAACAAACACGTAGAATCACAATCCATATCTTCAGTTTTCATTCTTGCCAAATAATGAATCGACATCGAGCAAAACACTTTACAGCAACGACCTTAATGATGCAACATTTTTAATGACTGCTTAAACGGCAAATTAACTTTAATTATCCATTAGTGGCGCAGACAGAACACAAAACAGTCTTCTTCTTTGCTGTCATATCAGTCAGTCTCTCTGTACAAAATATCGAGCGAGCATTGTGACTCTTTCTATAAATGTCCTGTCATGTCTGAATGAAGCCATAAGGAACATCGACGTCCATGTCTGAGTGACAAAAAGCCTTCAAATTAACAGACAGACCGAGCGAACAATGTTACATATTCCATGTCTGAAGAAGGGCTCGTATAAAACATTCCTGATGGAAACACTAATGCTTAGTCATAACCTTCTTCAACTGGCTCCCTTGCCGTCGTCTCCTGATCTTAACCCTCCTCGCCAAGATTGTGGAATTTCTTTGGCAGAGGTTTTTACTGTCAGAAAACATCCAAAAATGTGTTTTATTGCGACCAAAAGGGCCAAATGAAACATCACAGGAAACAGGTAGAAGAAGGCTTCCCACACAGAACATTTGGTGTTGTGATAACACCACTTTCCTTCCCTTTAGGACTGAACGATTTTTTAAAAAAAGCATCTAATTGCGGTTGTTTTTGACTGATGTTGCAACGGCGATATGATCTGTGTCATTTTTACATCATTATTATTACTCATTTTCATTGAAAAACATATTAAAATGATTGTGGTGTGATTTTTTTGTGGGGATTTGTACCGAACAAAGATGTTTTCTTAAGTGTGTAGAATATGACGTGGAGGCCAGGACGTCATTTAAAATGGTATTATGACATATTTCACCTTTAACAAATATTACATCTCCTGTGATTTGAAAATTGCAGTAGTCAAATTTCGATTAATTGTTCAGCCCTACTTCCCTTCCTCCCTCTCCTCATTAAGTCACACTGACAAACCAATTCACTCCTTTCCTGGTGAAATATATATAAATATAAATATTGTCATATTTTCAAGTCACACTGGAGCACCTATTTATGTTTCAGTTGCATCATCCCCCAAAAATAGCTATGACTAAATGGTTGCACACTGGAACCATAGCTGACATGAAAAAAAAAAAAAAAATCAGCTTATTGACAGTAAATGTTACAATGTGCAGTAGCGTGCTAAGTGGAAACACTGGTGACTGACATGCAGTACAAAGCCAATAATGACAGCTGCCCTCAATGAGGATGGCCGAAAATACAACCGTACCTGAAAGCCACATAGTTTTAAAAGCAGGTGCTGAATTGGCAATTGATTATTTAGTAATTGTAAAACAATATTAAACAATTAATTAATCCTTTTAGTCAGTTATCAAGAAAAAAAGGGCAAAAATTCACTGATTCTAACTTTTCTCACGTCGTCATAAATGCATTTGAGTTAAAGATATTCACTTTAAAATGATGTAAAAGAGAGAAAAGCAGCAAACCATCACATTTATGAAGATAGAAGCAGAGCGTTTTGTCATTTTTGCTTGAAAATTAATGATTAATCAGTTATCAAAATTGCTGCCGATTAATTTTCTGTCAACCGACTACCTGATTAATTAATTGTTTCACCTCCACACTTGAGTTTAATGTGCAATAACCTCATTAACTCCTCTAAGACAACAGTGTCTGACATTTTGCCCTCTCTCTGTTTGTTATATTTTTGTCATAATCAGAAAGACATTGTGTTAAAACAATATCGAGTCTCTAAATGTACTTTTTGGAAATCTGCCTGAACCTTTTCATGTAAACACACTGAAGAACTGTCACACTGTCTGCTATCTTCTTCAAATTTGAGCCACGTATTCACTGCTATTTTGTTTTGAGCCCTACACTGCCCTTGAGTTTTACAGATAAAGGCACAGGCAGTTATTTAGACTAAAAACAATTTTTTTTTTATCTTAGGCAGACAAAATCTTTCATCCTTCTGCTCTGTTTCTGTATCACTAGAGTGTTTCTGACACTTTCACGAGAAACTTTTTCGATTTGTTTCTTTTCTGAAAAGACCTCGTTTATGCATATAGTCACTGAGAGTCAGGAGCAACAGCCATTTTAATACGTGTTAATGTGTGTCGCTCCAAAATAGGGGGTGGAGTAGAAGAGGTTAACACTCCGTTGTCTTTCACAACGTTTAATTGCATGAGAGGAAGTATGACTTTCATTCACATGTGACACTTAAACAGAGAGCTGTACGTCTGATTATGTGACAGAGCTGACCACTCACTTGCATGTTTGTCTGCCAGCTGGATGAGGCTGTGGGAGATGTCTCTCCTTCTGTAGAAACAAACCACCTTGGCCTCCACATTCCCACTGGCAGTCTGAAACAGAGAGAGAGAGAGAGAGAGAGGAGAGATCCGGGTTGACTGAAAGAGGTGGCAACAACCCCCCCCCCCCCTTTCCCTGCAGAAACCTCTAATTTCCCAAGAGACCTGCCTCCATTGTGTGCTCGTCAAGCTATGTTGCTATGACAAGCTGACCAGGGCAGCGATAGCGCTTTTGATCAGATGATTGATTGATTGTCTTGCTGTATAATTAGCCCGACAGGCTTGAAGACTCAGTATTAAATGCTGTGACTGACCGGAGAAAGAATGGATTTAAGGGTAAATGCTTTGAGAAAACTGCCTTCAACTTCTGCTGCTTTACAATTGTACAATAAGAGTGAATATTATTTAATGACAGGAGGAAGGATGTGGACGAAATAACAAGAACACCTCACAGCATAATGCAATACAAAAGCAAAAGCACCACATGCGACAGCCACAAAAAAATGTCCATCAAGGCCGATCAATCACTCTTTCTCACTCTCAACAAAAACAAACAAAAGCTTCATACAGGTGGTACTTTTGTTGTATTACACTGAATCGTGAGCAGGCAGTCTCAGCAAAAGTCTCATTATATTTTTTGATATAATGTAGCGCTTCAGTGTGTTTTTTTGTCAGGTTGATACTGACCTGATCTGACATTTTCCCACCCACATCATCTGATAATGACAAGCATTTATCGAGGTATGTCGCAACATAGGAAAAGCTTTTCTGACACTTCCATTTAAAGATAGCTGCGTGGTATTTAAAATAAAAGACTATGTTAGCTTTGGTGTGTTCTTAATTGAGATTAGTCACACACTGCTTAGAAACAAAACAGGAAATTCTACATCTGATCAAAATATTGGCAGGAAAAAAAATATCTATCAGCTGATACTCAGTCTGGCGATAAATATGTTGCATCTAGCTCCTGAAATGCTCATTACACTAATGTTCCCCGCCTACACATACACTCCAATACAAGGTTTAGCGCACTATCCACAGGTTTCCTGTGATATCAACAGCAGTTAGGAGAACCGGGGAACACCTGTCTCTTTCCATCATATTACAAACACTTTCCCGTCGCAAAATGACCAAATGTACACAAACCATCGCAAAAGGAGGGTGTTGGTGGAAGAAGGAACAGAGAGGAATCCTAGCAATTCACCCTCAGGCATAAAAAAAAAAAGGCATAAACACACACACACAAAAATGACACACAAACACCTCAATACCTTGTTGAGTTCTTCTATCCGGCGGATCAGGTAAGGGTTACTGGAGGAGTTCTCAAAAAATACATAATCTGCAACAGAAAACACAAACTGATCACTGTCATGCTGAATGATCCTGTCAAACAAAGTGAAAATAATGCAATATATTTAAATGAGTGTATATTGTGGATTTACCGCCATCATATTCACATCACACTAAAGGATGATTCAGGGAGGGGAAACAGGTTGAGTAACATATTTTAGCCTTTCCTCTCATTTATTAAAAGAGTACTCCACAGATTTTGCATCGAACTCACTTAATATTGTCAGAAAAAGCAGCAAAATTGATGGAAAAGAACCAGTTATTGTCTTTTTTTAAATCCCACACATTCTTCTTCCTTGTCAAAACCTGACATTACCCAAAATACAACTCGACCACTGACAGTTTGGTCGGAGTTGGGCGTGTTATAGTAGTAACAGCTAATGTAGCCTTGAGCAGAGATGAAGAGCGGGCTACAGAGGTCTGGTGACCTCACGTCTTCCTAACGCTACACCCACATATCCCCCCCCCCCCCCACCACCATTTTTAAAATTTCCTCATGAAGCTGCATTTGGACCCACATAAGTCTTCATACAACTCCCCCCCCCCCCCCAACACATGCAGTAGTACTTCCACAGACCTGTAAACAGACTGATGCGCAAAATTGGTGGAGTTCCCTTTTAAATACACCTTTGAACAACTACTGCTACACTGAGGCCGTCATGTGTATCTGTCTAAATGTGTAGAAATTCATGACTGTCAGCGATTGTTAGGTTTAGAAAAGAGGTTTTAAAAAAAAAAAAACAGATCTGTAGACCACTAGTGGGTAACTAACTGGATAATTGTGACAAGCAGGCACCACAGAGAATATCAGATTTCTGAGTTAAACAGGTCAAAGGCAATTATATGTGTAATGTAGGGTGTTCACATCTGAAGAGACAGTTACCACAGTTTTGATTTTGTAAGACGAAAAAAAAAAAATAGTAGACAGGGATACAGGGAAGCCATAATAGATTTTCCGCTGCCCCATTAACAAAATCCAGCATATCATGATTTCATCTAACCTGAGGGACAGAGCTTCAGTGTGATTCAAATTTGACTGAGCAGACTGTACAGTAACATTGTAAAACATCAGCCCCTGGCAAATGCTGTCTGAAATCAAATAAGATGATACATCCGCACCGAGAGCTTTATTAGGAACGCCTGTGCAATCTAACGCAAACCAACACGGCAGCTCTGCCATAAATTCTACTTTCACGAAGCACATACAGTATATTGAAAGGTGTTCCTAATATTTTGTCCACCCTATGAACATACATACATGAGGCAAAATATTAGGAACACTTTTCAATATAATGCACTCCAGTACACCACCACCACCACCCACTATAACCTCAATAATAAACATAAAGTAGAATTATCAGCTTTCTGACAATGTCAACAAAAACTGAGATTGTATAAGATTTGTCAAAGTAGAATTTGTGGCAAAACTATTGTATTAGATTGCACAGGTGTTCCTAATAAAGAGCTCAATGAGTGTATATATATATATATATATATATATATATATATATATATATATATATGTCAGACTTGTCATGGTGTGATATTCAGTTACATTCAGTGAGTGCATATAAATATTACTGTTGTCTCTGGATCCAGACTGTCATCCTCTTAATGTAATGATTGTATAAAATAATGATTCTCTCTAATTTGCCACTGTAGCAATATTTCAAAAAGACCCTTTTCATGACACATGTGTTATCATTTCAGACAGGAAAACTTGAGTGCATCTGTGAATTTTAAGTTCAACAAGTTGTGAGTAAAAGGACAGGTTCGCAGTTTTTCCAAGTCTGTCTTAAAACAACAGTCAGGTGCCCATATGAACCTGCTTACCTCCTGCTTATACTGGCTATTAAAAGATCTCCTTCAAATGCGCTTTCACTGTAAGTGATGGGGGCCAAAATCCACAGTGTGTCCACACAGTCATTTAGTGCAAAAATGCATCAACAGTCTGAGTTAGTCATATCAGTTAGATATCAGCCACATTTACAGTCTTTTTAGGATAAAATTCCCCTCTTTCTGTTTCCTCGACAGTGTTTCCCTGTTGAGCTGCGGTGGAAGTATAATAACAAAAACAGGGACTTTGGCATGGCTGAAACTTCATATTAGCTTCAGATAAACTTTTGAATACATTTTTGCACAGAATCCAAAGCTTGTGGATTTTGGCCCCCATCACTTACACTGTCAGTGCATTATAAAGGGATCTTCTAATGGTCAGTATGAACAGTAGGGATGATTATGGCAAGAAAAACACATTACAATGTTAATTTAGGCACCTGACTGTTGTTTCAAGACAGACTTTTTAAAAAGAATTGTGAACCCATTCTTTAATTTGCCATTATAGCATTAGTAGGGCAAGCAATATTTCAAACTGACTCATTTCATGACACAATTGTTATTATTTCAGACAGGAAATCTTGAATGCACCTGTGAATTTTAACTTCTATAAGTTGGGAGTTACCAAGAGCACTTGAAGGCAGCAGAAGTGCACCAGAGGTGACCATATGGACACAAACCGACAGACATTGTAACTAATCTGACACGCCAGTGATAAAAGTGTTGCCAGTAATATAATCAGGGTAAAGATGCTTATTGTTTACGTGACATGTCAGGCGTCTGTGCAATTTAGACTAATTCATGGTCCTGATAGAGATTTGAAGCCCGAGTGCGTGTTAACAGAGGTGTTCAGGTTTATCCAACGCGACGCAACGACGCCATGAACCGAGACAATAATTTGATGTTGAATTCCAGTAGACTGCTAACAAGCTAGCTAGCCAATTTGCTCATTAATTGTGCTTGTGGTGTATGTAGGTGGACTGTGCAGCAATATTCAGCATCTAATATCACCCTCCTTGTTAGATGCATTGCTCAAATACTGTAAAACGGGCGATCTGGCTGCAATAATGGTAATTAGTGAAGCCACTGCTGGTGCTAACGTTAGCTAAATAAGGACTCGTACTAATGGCTGCATGCCAGAAGAGGCAAATACAAAGGCAGCCTCAGACTGCCCGTGATAACATTTTAACAACCTTTTAAACACATGTCTGGTCGAGAGGTCCCGCGGGTTATCAGTTCGCAGTATCCCCGGTGTAATTATCCAAAAACCAAAGAGCAACAAAAGGTGCCGACAATTGAAAAATGTTTACATTGTAAGCTAACGTTAGCCGTTTAGCAAGCTGGCGGCTAGCTGCTGTGGCCGCGACAGACGCGAGGCCTGACCCATTTTGAATCCCAAATATTTAGAAATTCTCACCTTCCTGCTCCAACTTAATGCATCTCTGCTAGTGTAGCACAGCCTGTATCTCGCTATTAAATGCAGACGAACTGAAATAAGGCCACATAAACCCCCCCTGCGGGATGCAAACTGGAAGAGGTTTCTGTTTGATAAAAAAAAAGATCCACATTGACATACATACCTCCGACCCGGTACATGTTGGCCGCCATTTCTGCCCTCCCGGAGTGTTAACATAAACCATAAACTAAGAGAAATAGAATAAATTAATAAAAAACAATAAAACCCGGTTTCTTAAAACGTAAAGGTGCGATAATTTATGATCGTCGAGACTCCGGATGTGTACCCAATCTGGAGGATTTTGGCAATTCAACCCCCCCTCCTTCTATGCTTCACAGTACCCTTTACAATACAGTGAACTCACACCAGCCAAAAGAAGTCGGATCAACCCGAAAAACCACTGACTGGTGACGTCGGGAGGGGGACCGCGCACGCGCAAACACAGGCACCCACACACACACACGCACACACACATATACACACGCGCGCACACACCTTTAAGTCATCATTTATAATATTTGAAAAAAACAAGGTATTTTATTCTAAATGCAATAATAATATCATGATGTTAGAGATAAAGTATTTGCAATGCAACCATACGATAAGGGTTAATATTATAGAAACAGGGATAAGGAAGAAGTTAATTGTTTCCTAATAAACGTATCATAAGCATAATAAAATATATAATTATCATAATTAACATAATAATAAGTAAAGTAATAAATTACTTTTGATGCAACTGAACAACTTTGCGTACAAAAGTTTATTACAGTTATTTTATTCATGTTTGTGTTTGAAGTGTTTGTGTGCGAGTTAAGCGAAGGGGGGAAAGTGTGAGAACCACCCATAAAAATATTTGTAGCTATTGTTTTATATCTATGGAGGCAGCATCCACATTGGAGATACATGTGCGTAAAACTACACTCACGAGTGTTTCTCGTTTCGTGCGTGCGTCCGCGTGCACGCGCGCGCATGTGACATCACTACTGGGATTGGCTCGCCCTCACTGGGGTGGAGAGTCTCCTCCACAGGCTACAGTGGGAGACGAAGAGGAGAGTGAGGGACAGGAGGAATAGTTTCCATCAGCCACGGAGCTCAGCGCAGGGGCCACCTCCACTCAGAGCGAACCACGCCCGGGGACAGGGGGAGACTGAGGGCCCCCCTCCACCCCAACTGTCCAAACTCCTGGAGGGAGGGATGGACTGTGAAGAGGAGTTTTAGTGAGGTTACAGGTTGACAAGATGAAGTTCGGGAAGAGCATCTGTGTGCTCAATGTAGGGGGAACCCGGTACGCCTTCACCCGTGAGGTGATCAGGGATTTCCCTCTCCGGCGCGTCAGTCGCCTGCATGCCTGCGCAACCGAGAAAGAGGTTCTTGAACTATGCGATGACTACGACCGGGATCGGAATGAGTTTTTCTTCGACCGCCATGCGCAGGCTTTCTTGTTCATTATGCTATATGTGCGCTCCGGCAAACTCCGCTTTGTCCCTGGAGTGTGTGAGCTGTCCTTCTACACAGAGATGCTCTACTGGGGGCTGGAGAGCGCGCACTTGGACTCCTGCTGCCAGAAACGCCTGGACGACAGGATGTCCGAGATCGGACTGGACAGTCTGTCTGAGGAGGACATCAGAGTATCGTCGGATGAGTCCCAGAATCCGAGCGAGCCGGTACAACGGACTGAGCTCACCGGTCGCGCTAGATGGCTTGAGCTGATACGCAAAACATTCGAGGAGCCAGACTCTTCGCTTGCGGCGCAGGTTTTGGCTTCAGTGTCCGTGATCTTTGTGATCGTCTCTATGATCATGCTGTGTGCCAGCACTCTGCCGGACTGGGATACAGCCAAGAGAAATACTGTGGAGGAGCACAGGTAGGCGAGAGTCAGGGTCACTTAAGTTTAGAGGAATATGAGCCCGAAGAACCCCTTCATCAGGATGCGCCTGTAATTAAATAAGTTTAGGCGCAAGGTGTGTGGATGTCCTAGAGAAGAGAGACTGTGCTGGTCTGGTGCGTAAAAGCGAGTAGTAAACTCATGTCATGAGCTCAGTAGACTAAATCATACGTTTTTGAGATGATAAATATCTCTCCTCTCGTAAACACCTGGGAATAGCACCTGCATGCGTTCAACGCAGTAAACATTGCGCATCCAAAGGGGTGATGGATGGAGGCTTTTGTCACATCCCAGCTGTTTGAGTCCAAATGTAATGTTTTAGTCTTTATCACTATAAGAAAGGGTCAAAGATCAACAGATTAACAGGGGCAGTGTGCTTATGGATAAGTATCAGTAGATGCAGAAGAAATCGTCCTTGTGTTTGGTGACTTGAACCCCCCAGAGGTCACACAATGACAAGTTACATTAGGCAAATTAAACACCAGGATCCTCACATGAAAGACAAGCTCACAAGGAGGCCAATTACCAATCCATATTATCTACAAAAAGGGTCATGTTAATTATTACACAGGAAGCCCTCCCTCTGCTCTGTCTTCCTCCTGACTCTCTTCCCTCCTCTCCTTCGCTCCCCTCCTCACCCTTAATTTGAATATCTTTATTGGCTCGGTTAGTTGACATTGCACAGTACACAAGAAAGACAAACATATCAGATAACTGACAGATTGACAATATTCCAGTAGGTAATGAATTGAAAGAACATGGTGTACTGAGGGATTATAAATTAGGCAAACCAAACAACACTGAATGAAGCCACTCACAGGAATCACTGGCTATCTTTTCCACGTTTTCCATTTTAGCTTCAGATTGTGTCAAAGGATAAAAAGTGCACTTTTGTCTCCACATTATCTCGGCCGCATCTAATCCTTGGATGTCCCCCCGCAGACAGACTGTCCCCTCTAGGAAGCCTGAGGCGGCCTTTCTCTATATAAGGCTGGATTCTGTTCACTGTACCTAGTTTTGAGTTTTGGATCAGTTACAGTGGTTAGGTAATCAGATAAGTGTGTAGTTTATACATGGGGTCAAAAGGATTCCAATTTCATTTCATCCCAGTAGATGATGCAATTCTCTCAGTTGCTCTATAATTTGCTTTGGTCTAATTGTGCTGATGTAGTTATCCTTAGGCTCTGTGGTGTTTGTGCTCAACCTTGACTGGCTCTATGTCAAATACAAGCACCACCTGACTCTAATTCATTTTGATTGGCTTTGCTGTGCTAATCAATGGGGTAATTGTGTCTCTCTCTCTTTGAAGGTTTTCAATCCCTCCCTCTGTGCAGTTTCCTGGCAGTTTTCTTGTCTTCCGTCCATATTGTACTATATATCTTTCCCCCCGTGTTTGCTCGTGTCAACCCTGAATTGCGTCACATCTTCCTTGTTTCCCATAATTTATTTAAACTCTGCTTTGCTTCCCTCTCCCCCACATTTACTGATTGTCAAACAGCATCTCATATCATCTTTATCTCTCTGTACGTCCCCTGTCATTTCCTGTTTACAGTCTGTCACACTCATATTTCTCCTCTCTGTTTTGTAGGATAGTGGAGGCCGTTTGCATTGGCTGGTTTACAGCAGAGTGCACAGTGCGCTTTCTGGTGGCCAGAGACAAGTGGGACTTCCTCCGCCGGCCGCTGAACATCATTGATGTGATTGCCATCACACCCTACTATGTCACCATGGTGATGGCCGGAGCAGGGATGCCGGGTGCGGGGCTCGGGGTTGCTGGGGTAATACTTCGGGTGCTGAGGATGATGCGAGTCTTCTGGCTCATGAAGCTGGCCAGACACTTCCTGGGGCTGCAGACACTGGGGCTGACGCTCAGGCGCTGCTACCGGGAGATGGTCATGCTGATGGTGTTTGTCTTCGTCGCCATGGCGATATACAGCGCTCTGGCCCAGCTGCTGGAGCACGGCTTGGATTTGGGCACGCAGAACCCGGATTACGCCAGCATCCCTGCCGCCGCCTGGTGGGTCATCATCTCCATGACGACAGTTGGGTACGGGGATGTGTACCCTGTGACAGTTGGGGGACGGGTGCTCGGGGGCATGTGTGTAGTGAGTGGCATTGTTCTACTTGCGCTGCCCATTACATTCATCTACCACAGTTTTGTACAGTGCTACCATGAACTCAAACTCCGCTCTGCCAGATACGCTCGCAGCCTGTCAACAGAGATACTGTAATGACCATTTATACCAAACACCTATGGCCCCCGGCTACATCAGAAAGGAACTCTACAAACCAGAAGAGCTGCTGATGCCCCTTGTGAAATGATGCTCAACTCTGCTCTGCCCTGTTTCCTGCCTGAGCTGCATCTGTTGGCCCGTGTAATTCCTGCCTGTTGTGTTGATGATCTCCAATCATCATCTTCAATCAGCATGCTGTGCGCGCGTCTCCTTAACAACACCATTTGGACAGAAGAATAGGAATACGCAAATAATTATTTATTAAACACACACAGGAGCAGTCAATCCAGATTCGACAGTGGCTGCTGTTTACACTGTATTTCCATGGTTACAACATTGGCAGAGACGACTGCTTTTTTGTATGTTGCATCAAGTGCTGTGTGTGTGTGTGTGTGTCTTTGTCTGGCCATCACTTTGTCTAAGCTTCTCACCCAGATGGTACCAGTTACACAAGATTGATATGTGACCTAGATACATTCTGTTAAACCTATGAAATATAAAGAAGGAGTGAACAAGTGAGTGCAAAGTGGAGATGGAGAAGGGGTACACAGAGGGCTTATTGTGTAGGAGTGGCTTAAACCTGATAATGAAATATGGATACAGGTCAACAAGGTGTACAAGGTGTCAGACAAATAAAGGGTTGACGGATATGACAGGGCAGATGGAGTGTGAAACGGGAGGATAAAAGACGACGGGACGAAATGACAGACGACAGAATATGAACAAGCTGGAGCACAAAGACTGAATAGATGGAGTGTGTGTTCTCCATTTGTGAGAGAATGCAAGGCATCTTGTATTTCTGCGTCTCCAAGGCAACCTCATCCTCCAACATGTCAATCATAACGTGCACACACAAATAGGCCACATACACGCACATGTCCATGCTGGCACGCAGCATTTTTTGTGATTACTGGGAATATGACATCACAGGATTAGTTTAAAATTGCCACAAAAAAAAAAAAGAAAACCAAGAGAGGAAACAGAAATGAACAGTAGAGGCTGTCACAGATGATGGTTCTGACATTCGGTGAATGAGATGTTTCCACTGTCCAAGGTTTGCCAAGAGACACGTGATCCAAACAAACAAGTCAACACCTCTCCCACACAACAGTCTTTCTCTGCATCTTCTCTCATCTTCCTCCTGTTGCCATCAACCATCCTCTTTTTACACACCATGCACACACACACACACACACACACACACACACACACACACACACATATCAAGCTCTTTCCCTTCTGTTGCAAAGGAAATTAAACAATGAATGAGTATGTTCATTATCAGTCTGTCCTCAACTTTAAAGTCAAAATTTGGTATTTCATCATGAATTTTTGCGGTGTGTATTATAAACAGTACATGTCTCAATATCCTCGTCTTTGTAGTACCAACATGCTTTTTAAATAGTTTAACTGCCTCAAAAAATTAAAGATAATCAGTATTTTATTACCTACTGGTGAAAACACATAATTTTGAACTCATGTATAGCTTATAGCCAAGTGAATTTAGGCCAGGCCTGATTGAAATCATCAATCAAAACTTTTTCATCAGTAGTCTATGGACTTGTAATTAATGTGACCGATGTGCAAGTTTTTATAATAAAATGATTCTGTGTAAAATGTCTGCGAATGTGTAATCGCTTTTTACAAATCAAACTGTACCATAAAAATTGTCAAATTTAAGTGCTGTGACCTCAGAGGCATTGGGCTCCATCATCTGCTTTTCACAGTGTTTGAATATTAATCTTCAGGTTTTTCACATCACTTATTCCTTTTAAGTCCCCCTCCGACTCAAAAATTTGTTTTGCTCACCTCAGTTGGATGTTTGAGCTTCACTATGCAGAACGATGTACGTGCAAGAGTTTGACACCAGAAGACCGTTTTCACCTTCATCTGCTGAGAGTGGAAAGTTTCTCTGCACTTGCTGAAAATCTGAGTTAAAGGCACGATTTGTGACATCACAACTAGCTCGGAAGCCAATTGTGGTCCAATATGAAACTTACACAAGTGTGATGTGGAAACTTGAAGCCTCCAGTGCACAAACACTGAGAATGAACTTTACAATGAAGTAGAAGACATTCAGCCTGATCACCAGAATAAAACGTTGGCATTGTACATTTCTGCAAACCACAGATACGTTGGATATCTACATTTCCAAAATATGTTTATCAACATCTCCAGAATACATATTATATTAACATTTCTAAAGTGACGTAGCTCACATGACATCTATATGAGCTGACTTTCGTATTAGGAGGAGGAGGGGTCAGAGGATGGCTGGGAAAGTTGTTGGCAGAAAGTTGGAAATCAGCAGATTTTGTTTGAGACCACCTCAAAATCAATCCCTGCTTCCCACTTCAATTTGCAGCCATTTTTATTTTATTTTATAGTTTTATTTTAATCCAAACCATGATCTTTCCGTAACCCTAACCAAGTGGTTTTTAAACCTAACCAGACCTTAACCACAGCGTTGTCATCATAAAACATCATAATTCAACTGACAACAGCCAACATTGAAATGTAAACATTCAACATATCTGTGGTTTGCAGAAACGTACAATGCCAACATTTTATTCTGGCGATTGGGTTGAGACATTTTGTGTCTAGTGGTTAAACTTCAGAAATTTTAAGTATTTGCCTATTTGTAGATTCTGGATTTTTGATAGAAGGAGAAGGTTTAATTTTAAGAATTTCTAACTAGGTCATTTATCTTTTTTTTCATGGGAAAAAAACACATTGGCCACAAGTTATTATTCAAAGCAGAGCATTTTTATAATAATAGTACTATGTCATATGACCTTAAGATGTGATACATGGATAAGGCTTTTATGGCGGATAGAGCCTGACCCTTTATGCGATGATACTCTATTTGCACCTCTGGGCCTTCTCTTGGCAATGAAACGTAACACTCAATGTGAGGAGCACCTGAGCCTGTTGGCAAGGGCATTCGGTGCACTCATCAGATTCACACTATGGTGAACATTGTGCCACAGTCTGGTTCACGAAGTACTGTCATAAGGTTAAATCGACAAAGAATCACAAACGGCTGCTGCTGCACTGCTCTCTCAGGGTTCAAGCGTTTTAAAAATGTTCCACATTTATCAGTAATCAAGCCTTCTCAGTCAGCTCATTCAGTATTCACAAGGTTTTTTTTGCACACTAAAAAATCACTGAATTAAAATTTTACCCAGTTTGGGTCAATATAGCACTAACGCTATACTGGGTTAATGTAACTCTTGAGAGCCACTCAAGACATGGGGTTGTTTTGGTTCAGTTTTAGTGTTATTTTTTATTTTATTGTTAGGTTATTTACCCAAACTAAAGGTTGTTATAGTCTACTTTGCTCTTTTTAAACTTACATGTCACAGTTTGTCATTGATTGTTAATAACCTGTGTATCTTTTCAATGTCATATGCACAATGTTTTGTACAAGAAACAATACATTTGTGACAGTTTTTAGCTAAAGCTCGGGTCAAAATAACATATTTCTACTGTGTTAAGATAACCCAATGTTGTATTAGTGCTATATTGACTCAAACTGGGTAAAATTTTTAATAACTTTTACAATATATACAAAACACAACTTGGTTTCATTAAATGGAACACAAGATCACGTATTACAGTAAATCAGTGAAGAACAAGTAACAGAAAAAACATAAAACCAATAAACCCAAACAAAAATAAGGGGGCTCAATGTATCCATAAATACAACATAAATGAGGTATCACATTTTTATGAAAAAAAAGCAAATCCCTCCTGTTAAGTTTCTTCCATATACATCTAAAGTTGAATATAAATGCCTACATTAACAAATTAAAGGAAAATAAACATAAGGTCTCACTAAGGTGTCTACAACAGCTTCGGTGCTCTTTGGCAAAGATTCTTCAACTCTCTGAAACTCTTCTGGAGGAATTAAGACCATCCCCAAAATAAATTCCCATTTCAAATTCATCATTTTTTTTGATGATGGTGGTGTTGGAGAGTGCTGTCTGACATCTAATATTTCCCATATGTGTTCAGTTAGGTTCATTCAGACATTGTGATTGCAAAAGACACAGCAAATTTCACATAATTTTCAGTTACCCCTCTTGCCTTGTATCGGAGCATCTGCTTCCCTAGTCATTAATTTATTTATCACACTCTCCATGTGTGAAGGACTTTTTGTTATTGTAAACTGGGTTAGACACCAAATTTGTCTGCCACATGGTGTGACTGATTTTTGATTGGGGTTTAGTGGACCTAATAGTTTACCCATGTGGTGAATAAATAGTTTAACATATGAAAATATGGTGTTTTATGAGGAAAAATACCGTGTGTCCTCTTTCCAGTGTCCTCTGCCTTCCCAGCTGCCAAAATCCACATCATAAAAATCCACATGATAAAAATGTTGACACACTAATTGCAGTTGTTACTGTGCACTCACAGCAAAAAGCTTTAGCAGATGTGAGTGCCTTGTGGACTGTTTTTTTTTACGTGGGTGCTCTAACCTTCTAATTAATGGAGTTTTTGAGGCTGTATGCAGCCTGAGGGAAGACCTGCAGACACTAATAGGAACAAAAATCTACCACTATGTTCTCTGCATATTTTTCAGGAGAAAATCATTTAATCACATTTTGATTTACGCTTTGATGTATCATTGTAATATTCTCCTAAAAAGATTATAGACTTAAACCTCATTTAAAGAGGAGGCAGTTAAGGACTCTTTGTAACAAAGATGCAAATACAACGTTATCATGAACATTTTCATTATCTATCTATATTAAGTATCAGGTTCCTATCAATAACCTAAATTTGATTTTAAGTAGGGCTAATGCATTTCTAATTCTGTTGTTAGACTACAATTATTATGGAAAGCATAATAAGCAATTTCATGATTATTTGCTAGATTGATAGTTTCATGTGTTGGTTGAAGAACCAATGACTACATTGCACCCAGTGGTGGAAGAAGTATTCAGATCCTTTACTTAAGTAAAAGTACCAACACAACAATGTAAAAATACTGCATTAAAAATCCTACTTAAGTAAAAATACATAATTATTAGCAAAATGTACTTAAAGTATTGCAGTAAAAGTAGTGGTTTGGTCCCTCTGACTGATTTATGATATAATTATATTATTATATATGACATCATTAGATTGTTAATACTGAAGCATCAGTGTTAGAGCAGCATGTTACTGTTGTAGCTGCTGGAGGTGGAGCTAGTTTCAACTACTTTATATACAGTTAGCTAGTTTAGTGCAGTGGTTCCCAACTTAGGGGTCGGGCCCCTCCAAAGTGTCACCAGATAAATCTGAGGGGTTGTTAGATGAGTAATGGGAGAGAAAATCAGAAAAAACAAAGTTCTGATACACAAATCTGTTTTCAGTTGGAATTTTTCTCAGTCTTTGATTTTTGGTTAAATATTGGATCAAATGAAATGAAATGAAACCATGTGAGAAGTTTGGAGGGAAAAATCACTATTTGGTGGAGCTGTTAACAACTCATAGACATCTGAAATGTGACCACAACTACACACTGCTTTTTGTAAGATATCAAAAGCCAAAAAGGTTGGAAACCACTGGTTTCATCTTTAACAATGTGTTGTATTTTAAAAGCTTGTTATATTATCCATTGAGTCAAATCTTCATCTGAAAAGTAACTAAAGATGTCAGATAAATGTAGTGGAGTATAAAGTACAATCATTCCCTCTGAAATGTAGTGGAGTGGAAGTATAAAGTAGTATAAAATGGAAATACTCAAGTAAAGTACAAGTACCTCAAAATTGTACTTAAGTAGGCTACAGTACTTGAGTAAGTGTACTTTCCACCACTAGCATCACCCCACTTTATGTACCATAACACACAAAACGCAGTTTCTAAATGATCAATGCAGAGAGTATAGTAACTATCAGTTAAGTAGTTGGTTTTGGTGTCATTTACGCAACATCTCCTCACGTGCCTCCTACAGCCCTCACACTTGAGACCAGCTGACTTCTGACGTCACTTTCCCTCGACGTTCGCAGCAGGAAGTTCTTTCACCGGGTGATTTTGTTGTGGATAACACGTCGTCCCCTGCCCTTCAGCCGTAAAATGTACTACAAATTCAGCGGTTTCACCCAGAAGCTGACGGGGTCTTCTTCCACGACGGCCTACAGCCCTCAGGTGAGCCCGGGAGTCGCGGTGTCGGTTAGAGAGCGAGCCGGTAACCGCTGAGGATGACCTTCATGTCACCGTGCTGGATTACGAACCATGAAACTGCAGCTACAAGGGCTTTAAAATCACATAAAATACTTTAAAGGAAGGTTAAATTTAGGATCTTGTGTTTTAATGGTTTTCTTAGTTGAAGAAATAACGGTTATTAACGGGCGTTAACATGCTTACTGTTTAGTTACTTGGTTGTTAGCTAAACTAGCGTTAACCGTTACAACTGTCCTCATTTGAACTTCATTTTAACCTCAATTCAGCAATTTCACTCTCCAGAAATGTCTTCTAAAGTCATCTTCAGTTTTTATATAGTAATTTAACTTTTAAAAAGTTTCAGACACACTATAAAAAAGCTTTATTCTATCCTTATTGACATATAAAACAATTACAAATTTCTTCTTCCACAAAATGAATCTATACAAAATATCAAAATATTCATCTTGCGGTTTTCAGAAGAAAAATAAAAAAACAAATTGAGCTAGCTAGCTAGTTACGGTTCATACAAAGAGTTGAAACAAAAAAAAACAGGAATTCATATTTTTTTTCAGCCTTTGGATGAAAGGAAAATCAAATTGAATCAATGTACTGTTTGATCTCATTTGTGAAAACCAAGCATTCGTCTTTTTACCTGTAAAATATGTTTCTGATGACGTATATACGTCGTGTGTCGCTAGTTTATTCTTTCTACAACCAAGTGAAGGCCAATTAACAATGTTGCCATTTCGACATTGGGTGGTTATTTATTTTACCCCACTGTCAGTGAAAGGCTCCTAGCAGCAAATATGTATATTATATATCAGTCCCTGCAGGAAATTGCGATTTTGTGATCACAATAATTAACGCAAATTCAAGAAATCTCAGCAATATTCGCAAGAGCTTGCAATTTTGCGCAATTACTTCAACTTTTCAGCATGAAATGGCCAAATCAACATACGCCTTGTGATTTGGACCAATTAATGCATTTAGTGTCATGGTAACTTGTCATTGCAGTGTGTTCGTCAAGGATTCAGGTGGACGATGGACGGATCTCACCTACCAATAAAAATGATGCCATAGGCCGAGCAAAACAATTCCCAGATGTTCTCAAATGAGATTTGCATTCAGTTAGTCAGAAGAATACAAACTGATGCGTTGTTCAGACAACAAAGATGGACATAATCTACCTCAAACATAATAACGGGCACTTTGGAAATTAAACTATATTTTTACATTAATGGATTTATTTTAATTATTATTATCGACTGATTTTATTTGGTGCTAATGTTGAGGTGAAAGTTTATTTAATAAAGGCTTATAAATGGAACTCAAGTACATTATTTTCTTATTTATATAATTTTGAGCCCATGGTTTTCATGTTCAGAAAATAAATGTAAAAATTGGCACTGAAATACAGTTGACTTTATGATATGCAGTATGCTTTTTATTGAAGTAAGTGATTACATATGACTCTTCATTGGTAGTAGTTTTTTTAAAATGGCATTATTTTCCTTTGTTAGCAATTTTTCCCAATTCCTGCAATTTTACCGCAAAAAGAGCACATAAAACATTGCGAATGGTATCGCAATCTTTGAGAAAATGCGCTGCAAAATTAAGCATTTTTGGCCACTATAATCACAAAAAAACATCGAAATCCTGGAGGCACTGGTTGACAGGGACAAGTAGGTCTTTCTACAACCAAGTGAAGACCAATTAACAACGTTTCCGTTTCGTCGTTGAGTAGTTACTGATTTTACCCCACTCTCCATGAAAGGCTCCTAGCACCATATATATTAATATATATATATATATACACATCTATAGATGTTGCCATTTCCTGCGTTAATCCTACTTGCGTTTTCCCGACAACCATGTGGTTACCAGGTTACATTGTCATGATGTCGTTGGCACATAGGCCTATTCTGGTTAACTGGATGCATCCTGCCTGTCTGTCTTTATTATGTATGAAATTACCCTTTTGCATTGCTGCCTTATGACAGAACCTTTATTTAACCTTTATTCTGAAAGGTTATTTCCTATCTGTTGATCTGGCCTTCATGTGACTTTATAGCCAATAGCCTCTCAAAGCATTGGCCAGATGTGACCTTTATTATTCCTTTATACTACAGCAGCCTCCTTGTTATTCTATTGATGGGGGTGTTAGGCTGCCTTTAAGTTCTTCTGTGTCTTAGTCCCTTATCTGACATTTACATTCTTTTTAGTTGTACAAAAATTAGCCTGTAACATAAATACTGTCAGTGGCAGAAATAATACATTTAGTGAAGTACTATACTAAGGTTCAACATTGAGTTACTGTACTTGTACTGTACTGAAGTATTTCCATTTCATGGTACTTCTACTCCACTACATTTCATAAGGAAATACTGTACTTCTTACTCCACTATATTTATTTCTCAGCTACAGTTACTTTGCAGATAAAGATTGAACATACAAAATTAGAGCTGCAACAATTAGTGGATCAATTGATTAGTCGATCGACAGAAAATCAATCAGCAACTATTTTGATTAAAAAAACGCCATAAATTTGCTGGTTGCAGCTTCTCAAATGTGAAGATTTAAAGCTTTTCTATGTTCCTTCCAGACATGTTAGGATATGAAAAAAATACTCTGCTTTAAAAAATATGACCTTGTGTCTACTGTTGTTTTTCCACAAAAAATCTTAAATCTTAAGTAATGAATCAAATTACACTGTTGTTAATAGCTTCCTCTCAACCAGCTACAACATTATAATGGTGCTTACATCATAATGCATCAGTAATAAATTATTAATGTTATAACAATGACAGGGCCATTCTGCACAATGAGTAGGCTACTTTTTATATTTTATATACATTTTGTTGATAATATACTAAAAAATGTAATGCAGTAGTTTTACTTGTAACAGAGTATTTTGATGAATATTTAGATACTTATTCCAGCAGTAAATATTGTTACAGATCAATATAGAATATTATAGGATGCCATAAAATATAAAAGAAGAAGAAAAGACAGAGATAAACCTATACAGCTGTCTGAAACAAACCAATTAATTTCATATATTAATACTTTATACTGTAGGATTTTAGAGAATCTTCTTTACTCAGGTTTTGACACTTTTTTTTTTCTTCTTACAGTCCCACAGCTTCAACTTTTCACACTTACAAAGTAATTGTCACCTTGAAAGCAGATCATGTGACATCATCTCCCTTTATCCTCTCAGGGTTGCCTAACTTAGCTCAAACGTGGTGTATAGATTGAGGCAGGTTAATAGATAGGCTGTTATTCTTTCCAGTCCATCAATCAATTAATCATTTGTGCCATCTTTGATCCGAAGGTTGGCTTTCATAGTCCTCCCAACTGTTTGTCTTCTCAGCCTTTCTCTTGAGTTGTTTGTCTTCTTTCTCTGCTCCATCTCCTTATGTCATCAAGCCACATTATGCTTTGTCTTCCCACTCCTCGTTTCCCTTCAGTCATCCCTTCCAAAACCCTTCATCAGCCTCCCACTGGACCCCCTCATCAAGTGCCCCATAACCTCAAACTTCCTCTTCCTCCCTCCCTTAAACTGTCTGTCTTCTCCTACCACTTCAAGAACTTTATCATTTGACACAAATCTTCTCCAGCTGATCTTGAGCATTCTCCTCTAGCACCATATCTCAGATGCATTTATCCTTTTTTTTGCTTCTTCTGTCAGTGTCCCTGTCTCTGATCCATATGTAAGAACAGAAAAGATATACAGTAGGTTTCAGTGATCTTTTTCCTTACTTTGATGTTGATGTCGCTTCTTAGAAGTTCTTTATTTTCCAAGAAAACTACTTTTTCTTGTCTGATTCTGCATCCATCTTCGTAAATTCAGGTGTTTGTATTTGTGCATTTGCTCTACCTCTGAATCCTCCAGTTTAATTTTGATCTTCTCAATTTCACCTTTTCCCATTATCATTTATTTGGTCTTTCTGCTGTTCATTGCCTGATATACAGCTTCTAACATTTCTTGGAGTTCCTGCTCATCTTCTGCCAGAGGAACTGTATTGTCAGCATACCTGATGCTCGTCAAGCGCTCCCCATTTATCTGCATCCCTGTCTTCTCTTGTAGTGCTTCTTCGATCATCCTCTCCATATACAAATTAAAGAGAATTAAAGATGCGTCCTTTTTAAGATGTCTACTACTTCTATTTCCATATTTTCTGTAATGACAGCTGCTTTCTGGATTCAATATAGATTTTTTTTATTATTCTTATATCATGTGCTGGAATTCCTTCATCTTCCAGTATCTCAATTAGTCGCTCATGGTTTACCTGTTCAAAAGCTTTTTGAGAGTCTATGAACAGCATGTAAACTTTTTTGTTCCTTTTTATTATTCTCTGTCCAGTTGTTCTTAGTGTGGAGACGCCATCTCTTTTTCCTTTTCTATAGCTCTGCTGGCATTCTGAAATCCTGATATTAATGTTGTTGGTTATACTTCTCTTGATTATATGCAACACTATCTTTGACCCATAACTTATAGCCTAATACTTTACCAGCCTGTGCTCTTCGCTTGAGTATTTTTCACTCTCCGTAGAGGAATGAAATTGCTCTTCAGAAATTCTTCTGGTAGCTTTCCTGATTTGTAGATCTTGTTTGTGACATTTTGACGTTTCTTATTCCCTCTAGTCCTCGACTTTGAATTAGTTTTGCTTGGATACCATCTGCTCCACATACTTTTCTTTTGGATAGCTTCTTATCACTTCCTGAATTTCTTCCTCTGTGATTTCATTCATTTCTTTGCCAGTTATATAACCTGTTTCTCGATTCGTCTGTGTTTCTGTCCTTCGATCCACATATATTTTCTTGATATACTGAGCCCATCTTTTAAGCACTTGGGTTTTTTTCCTTGTTTGTCTTTTATTGTTGTTGATTGTGACTTGCTAGTGCTTTTCCCTTGAAATGTTTCACTTTCTGAGGAAACCTTAGGTTATGCTGTCTATTCACAGGTTGACACAGGTTGTTAAAATGTTCTTTCGCTTCACTGTACATTGGTTGTTACTCTTTCTTTTGGTTTTGGTACTCTCTTTGTCAACCTTGATCTTTTGCTTCTGTCAAAAGATTCATTAAAACAGACGACAACGTTCACACTTAATGTCACCCGACCTGCATGTGTAGGGACTAGGAAACTCTAACCAGACACAGAAAAGCTCATTATTCCCCAGCCGACTGCACAAAGCACTCTATGTTCTCCTGTAATAACAAGTTACACAAGAGAAGCTACAAAAATACATGCTAAGAATCTTCTCTGTATTTGTGGTACAATGCACAAATATGAGTTCCTGCTGCAAACACTATCAGTAAAGTCTTTTCTTAAAGGGGACATATTATACACATTTAAAGGTCTATATTTTTAGTCTGGGGCTCTACTGGAATATGTTTGCATGATTCACAGGTTAAAAACATATTTATCTTATACCGACCCTTTATGCAATCCCTCAGTTCAGGCTCTGTCTGAAACAAGCCGTTTTAGCTCCTGTCTCTTTAAGCCCGCCTCCAGGGGAGCCCACTTTGTTCTGATTGGCCAGCTCTTGGAAGCTGCCCCTCAGTAGACATCCGCAGGCTACAGGACTACATCAGCAAACCATGCAACAAACTATAGTAGAGGGATTTCGCTACTTTTTTCGCGTTCTTCACTCAAAATGTCATCTTCTCAAATACATCTGTACATATTTGAGCCACAATCCAATCTGAAATATGAGAGTAGACAACGCAAACAACACATGGAAAAACCTTAGCAACCAAGGCTACGGTACAGACGGCCATATATGTGCATGCGCAACAATCTGACATCAACTTGTTGGCAAGATAGAAAAAAACGTCACTAAAACGAAGTGTTCAGAGCAGGCTGAAGCCCTGGTTTTTGGCTTGCAGGCAACATTTCCACATATGTTAACCTCAAATTTCGGAACTTTGACCATATTTAGCATAGATGTCCGACATCATAACCGTATATAGATAACGGAAAACCAGCAAAAAAGCATACGTTCCCTTTAAATAGCAAGTAAAAATAATCTGCTTTCAGTGCCTCTGCGTTTTCATATGTCAGATTTCATTTCCCTGCTCCCACTCTATCTGCCTCCACACACTCTAACAAGGTAATTGGTCTCCCAATTATTTTTCAAACCAAGGTGGGTGAGAAGCTTCCTCCAAGTGACAAGATATTAAGGAGGCACATTTGTACTTCATTAAATATACAGTGCACGTCTGATCTTTACTTACTTACAGTGTTTACTGTCTGAAAAATAGAACAACATTATGAAATTTAATGATTTCTCCAAACTTGTGTAGATTAATAGCAAAGTTACTGGTCCAAATCACACTGATTGAAGATTTCTGGGTGTGAAATGATCACAGACCATAAGAATACAGCAAAGCAGGTGTCTACAGGTCGAAACTGTGTAAAAAAAAAAAAAAAAAAAAAAAAAATATGACTGTAGTAGACTAGGAGCCCAATAAAATATTGTGATATTGCTTACAGATATAACATTGAATAGCTTTAGACAAAAATAAGCCTAGATGTTAAAATACTGTAGTTTGTAGTGTTGAACTGCTAATTGGGGTGCTCTTTAATAGTCGTAACAAGTACTTGAACAGTCTCACAAGTGGGGAAACAACTCAAAAGATGAGATTAATCAAGGTTCAAGGTTTCTTTATTAGTACCCACGGCTAAATTTGTTGTGCAGAAAGGAGATTCAGTATTCCAGAGTTAAAAAAGAAGACATCACAGCAATACAGATTCAAAAGACATTAAAACAAATACACTAAAACAAGTATCATCACAATATCAAAAAATAGTATCAGAGTATAACTACTCCCAAGAAGGTCATGACAAAGTGCTTCTCCACACACACACACTCACCCACTCACTCAAACGCTTAAAGTGCCAGGCATGGATGAAGTGCATCATCTCGTGCTAGCTTTGTTTAGTAGTGCAATGGCTGTTGGTACAAAAGCATTTCTGTATCGTTTTGATCGCCACAAACCGGAGCTGTCTCCTTCTCAAAGGTCAATTTAGAGTCTATGACTGTCCAAAGATATTTGTAGCTTTCTACGCAATCCACAGACTGGTCTTTTAATGATCTTAGTCTCATAGATTGAAGCATAAGTTCTGAAATCTACAATCATATCCTTTGTCTTGGATATGTTTAGCTTCAGGAAAGATTCGTCACACCAGGTGACAAACTCATCAATACCTGGGCCGTGGCTGAACTCATAAGCAGACTGACTCATCTGCAAATTTCAGTATGGTCCTGTTCTCATGCTCATTTTGGCTCATTTTTATGTATAGAATATAAATTAAATGTAAGAGAACACAGCCCTGGGGTGAGCTAGTAGAAGAACATAATGAATCTGATGAAATTCACTCTCACCCTTTTGTGTTCTGTTGTCAAAAAAAATCCATTATCCAACCCACCAGATTGTGACTCAACTCAAAATGCTCTGTCAGCCTTATGGCTAGAATGCAAAGTATTAAAGGCTGAAGAAAAATCAATAAATAGCAATCTAGCATGGTTTTTATCCCCCTCTAGGTGTTTAAACAAAATGTTAAGTAGGGTGATTGTAGCATCCTCAGCTCCTCTGTGTGCCTTATAGGCAAATTTCATAGGGTGCATGGTTTCCCTTTCAAACTCTCAAGGTTTTCATTACAAGAGGAGTGAGGGCGACTGGCCTGAAGTCATTAAAAGCTTTGGGGCACGCTGCCTTCAGGGTGATTAGAGCCTGCTTCCACAGGTTAGGTACACGTTGTAGGTTCAGAGACATGTTGAAAATATCATAAAAGATAGAACTTCATTACCCTGCACAAGACTTGAGTAATTTGCCACTGATATTGTCAGGACCAGGGCTCTTGTTTATCTTTAGAGAAAGGAAAGACTTTTCAACTTCTCTCTGCACCAGGACAAAGAGCCACTTGTATTTAAGTTAAGTTTTTTTTAAGTTTATTTAAGTTTGCTCTCTACTTCAGTTTTATACTTTTGTTTAGCCCTTAGGATTTCGACTTTCACTTCCCTTTTGGCTGCATCTACTTCAGCAGCCCCTCCTTGACCGAAGGACAGCTGCTTCTTCTGTAGACTAGACTTAAGTGCCTTAGACATGATGTCCAAGGTTTGTTATTGGATTTAACCTTAAACTTTTTAGTAGGAATAATCATATTCTCACAAAAAGGTAACAAAAAAACGGATTACATCAGTCAGTTGATCAATGTCCTTGCAAGAGTCTTTTTTTTTCCCTCACTTGCATATACACAGCAGCGTTGAGCACACCATCTTGGATTTTTATTGCACTTAAAGCAGCTAAAATCAATATTTTTATAATAACAATGGATCAAAAGACTGCGTGTAATGTGAGACGGGTTATTGTTTTAGTTTTGATTACTGACATACAGTGGAGTTGTGCATTTGTGACCAACCGGTTGTTTGTGTACAGGGGCTGAGGCCAAGCGTGCCAGTGGAGACCCCAGCTATGGTCTTCGCCACACCCACCAAGGTGGTCTCAGAGGCCGGGGCCACCGTGGAGTACATGGGAGCAAACAAGGTGCCCGAGTTCCAGAAGCTATTCCAGGTAAAAACACATACTGCAATATGCGGAGCCTTAATCACGACACTTATAAAGTTGTCACATTGAGTCTGCTTTTGCTAATTCAAAGAAGTCCTCAGAGTGATCTGCTAAATTGGCTGCCTCTTGGGTCGGACAAGTCAACTTTCAGTCAAAAATATGAAGATTTTTTTTTCAGCATTAGGAGATGACAGGTATTTATTTGACTCTCTGATGTTAATGGCCCTCTGCTTCCCCCTTCAAAATTAATCACCAGAGAGGCACTGTGGGAAATAATAAGAGACTGTGAGGTTGGGCAGAGCAATCACTCAAACAAATCCAAATTACCATATTGACTGCTGCACTTTTCTAATTGCAAGAACATTTATTATGAAAGCGAATGTGTTCCAGTGTACAAATATGTATAGAAACTCCAGCCCTCCGAGGCAAATTACACATTACCTTTCATTATAATCAATCATTAATCATTTTAGTTTTTCCAAACACATTTTTCAGTGATAATTTTTCAATCTGAAAATGTTTATTACATTTTGCAGTAAACGTTGAGAAAATTTTACTTTAAAAAAATGTGCTGACTTGGTTAGAAACTTTGTGTTTTTGTTGTGTTACAAGGGAGAAAAAAGTAGGTAAAGAGTTTAAAGTAAATGGTGTTCTGACCCAAATACCTCAAAATGTTGAGGCCTATCTTACACAGCAGATACTCTTAACTATCTGTTCTGTACTCTCTGCCACAACTTCATTATTTGATTTTTCTTATTTTCCTCTTTTTTTTTCTTGCTCCTCCCCCTCCTGTTTCCTCTTCTCTCAGACATCAGACGGTGTCCCCATCCATCTGAAGCGCGGCGTTCCCGACAAGCTACTGTACCGCACCACCATGGCTCTCACAGTAGGAGGCGCTCTATACTGTCTGGTGGCTCTTTACATCGCAGCTCAACCCAGAAATAAGTGACCAACACAAACCCGGGAACAACAGATCCTTTCATAACACCTCTGCCATGTCACGGCTTTATCACCAAACATTCACATTTTCCGTCTGCCCTCGCCATGCCACCTCTTGGGACTCTTGAGAATTTATCGCCAGCTGAACAAAATGTCACACAAATGATAACAATAATGTCTTCTTTGTTAAAAAAACAGTGTAAATTAATAAATTTTAAGTGGAAAAAAGTTAAAATATTCTGAGTTCAAGTCTTTTTCATCCTCGTTTGTCAAGATTACAACTTTATGCCCTGCTTTTATATCCCACTAATTAGCACTGACTATATCTGAGGTGTCATTAAGATGTGTAGACATCATATATGAAGCCATCTATAAGGTAGGAAGCTGCATCATCTCTCAGCTCTTAAACATGCCAAAATAGAAACAGACACGTAAAGATTCATGCACACAGCTTTCAACAGGCTTGTGGCAGCGCAGAAATAACGTGTGTGTGTGTGTGTGTGTGTGTGTGTGTGCGCAAGAGAGACCGAGAGCAAGCATGATGGAGACACCCCGTCTGGAACATAGCTGCTGCTCACTTGGCCTAAGTACCGTCTCATACAGTATTTATATGTGTGGGCCCTGCTGTGATGTCAGATGCTCCAAGCCGAGTTCTGAGAGAGGGTGGTGGGGAGGGCGCTTCAGACAGACATGTTGGCAGTCCGTCATCATGCTGCTGAAATACTGATAATTAGTCTCTGCCTTTTCTCTCTTGTCTTGATGGTATGTTTTAAATGTGTATGTGTTGATTTTCTCTGTGTGAGTGTGTGTGTGTGTGTGTGTATTGATTGGGCAGGGTCATGTGATGCATGGCAGCTGAACACTCACAAGAGGTGGTCTTTGTTGATTTAATTGATTGGTACAGTGCTCATGGAGTGCTCGCCCACTTGTAATCATCAAATAGTACATCGTATATGTACAGTACAGCTCTGTACTCCTCCCAACTCGGATATAGACGCCTTCAAGTTAAAGCTGTTTGACTTTTTGTACATTGTGTCCTAAAACGAGGCCAGCGCAGCAAGACGATTGATCCTAAACTCAAGACAAGGTAATCAGTGAGTATTTTTTAATGGCAAGATAGCAGAGTGTTCTTGACTGTCTAGGTCAGACATCTGACCTCAGTCCATCAGATAATATGTTTCACTGTTGAAGACCAGACTGGAGGCAAAAAGCCCCCCGAAATAAGACAGAAGTGAAGGCGGCTGCAGAGCAAGGTCTGGCAGAGCTTCAGCTTTCTGTCCCCTCAAATTAGAGGACTGTTCATAAAGGACAACAGTCAGTTTCCACACTATTCATCTGATGTGGCTTAACACCCTCAAGTTAAAGATGAGAGTCAGAACTTAACCTCTGTTTCGTTTCAATCAAATCATTTAAAACAACTTTATCGTCCATGTTTTTTTGCACAAAAACAGAAATTCGTTTTCAAATCCAATGTGCTGAAAAACAGAGCCAACACAGCTAAAAGAGTGTAGTAAGGTCTTAGTTAGGCCTCTGACATCAATGTCTTTCTTTCTAAAAGCTTTCAAGGACTCCAGAAAACCTTAAAAGTTTACGCATTTTAAAAAATAAGGCAGTGATCATCTTTCAAATGAATGTGTGGCCATGAAAGAGTTTTATTTATTGAAATATGGCACCTTCATTTGTCAATATGATTTAACCCTTTGTCATGGCATCAACACCTCACACTCTGAAGAAACCTTATGATGGATAATTGATGATGGCACTGGTTTAAAAATGAATAAAATGACCTTCTGGGGAAAATAATTAATACAGTTTAAAAAAAAAAAAAAAAGACACAATGCATAATTTGAACAGTGAATCCCCTCCTGTTAAAAAGGGGGGCAGGACGGCCCAGAAACCTTGATATACAATACAATACAGCGACTGGAGGGCGGCTGGTGTTACATCTATAACCATCTGAAAACTGCTCCAGGGGTGATGCATTCTGTGCTCTGACTTTTACAAAAAACAGACTGTGGTTGGTTTCGCATAATACAATATTTGATTTTAGTAGATACAGTAGATGTCTAGTTTATTAGGTGCAACAAAAAAATGTCTGGTTCCTGGTCCTGGCTATCTTAAATAGGACTAATTTGTCATGTAATCATAAGGAATAAATAAGGACTCTTTAAACTCACTAAAACATGCTCTATCAAGCTATAACTTCTTATAAACTGTAAAGCTTTAGTTATGAGGTCACGAATCATGCTCGTAGGCCCACTCCTTAAACTCACATTTAAGTTGACCACAGAGAAAGTTTCCCCCTTCAGCAGATAAACGTGAAAACAGCCTTTCAGTGTCAAACTCTGCACATATACGTCATCCTGCACAGTGAAGCTCAAACATCCAACTAAGAAGTAACAAGAAGAAAAAAGACCATGTTGAGTGGAGGGGGACTTCAAATATGTGCTTTGCATCTGGAGGAAACACTTGGGTAATGATGAGTTAAACAGCAAACCACAAATTAAGCCACGGTTTCCTCTTTAATCCGTTATGAGCGGATGTCCTTGATTGTTACCATGGAGACATAGCTCAGGGACCAGGGTGGCTAACTTTAAGACTTGATGACCCAGTCTGTATTTTTATGCAACTGTTAAGCCGGCACCACACTATTACATAGACCAGTCAAAAGTGGTTCCCGACCCCTGATGAGAGTATTGTTCCCTTCTAAGATTGTTTCATTTGAATAGTTTTTAGAGACTCGAAGAGGTGAAGGTATCTCGTATTTCCCAAAACAATATGTATTGTCTTTTTATTAATTTCACAGTCACCTGTAAAGCAATTTGAATTGCAATAACCTGTATGAAAGGTGCTATAAAAATAAAGTTTAATTGGTTGGAAAAAGGTATTTTACACATCAGTGTCTGAGCTGTGTGCTCCTCTCCCCGCTGTCTCCCTTTTTCCCCCTCCTGTCCTCTCTTGTCTCTCAGGCATCTCTTGCTGGACCAGCACCCGTCCTGAAACCACTCTGCTGCCATGGCTGTCGTTGCCATTTCCTGAGGATTTTGGATCTGGTCCCCTGTCCAGCAGGAGTTCAGCCTCACCTCATGTCTCTCTCTCTCTCTCTCTGAATGGTGTCTTTATCCTTCCCTCTCTCCTCTGTGAATAATGTCTTTTCTTGTCTCTTCTCCCGTGTATGTGAATGGTGTGATGCGGGTCTTCCTTGTGTGCATGTGTAGTCTGTCTTCCTCCCTGGTCTCCATGGTGATGGAGGTCGCGTGGCTCAGGTCCTATTCTGTTCTAGTTACACCTGAAGCTGCTTGGCTTCCTCTTCATCACATTCTTCACATATATTATAAACCCATTATAATTGATCACCCTGTTCAATGCTGTATTCGATAATTTGTGTTCTATTCTGTACACACAACATCTGTTGCACGTCTGTCGTCATGGGGAAGGGATCCCTCCTCTGTTGCTCTTCCTGAGGTTTCTTCCATTTTTTTTCCTGTTTAAGGGATTTTTTTTAGGGAGTTTTTCCTTATTCCAATCGAGAGTCTAAGGACAGGGGATGTTTTATTGCTGTACAGACTTGACTTTTTTGAATTTCAAAATGCAAAATGGAAGTAAAAAGCCTGTTAGTGTTTCAGAGAGGAAATCCCCCCCTCAGACCCCAGTCTCTCTTTTCAACCACATTTCTCAGTTGTTGAGTCACTGTCCTCCCACTGAGGCTTTTCTTAGAAAAAGATAATCATGATATGTACACATTAAATTGTCAAGAGATGCACCTAATGTCTTGTTTTGATAATGAATCTTGTACCTGCTTTTCACCAAGGAAACCTTCAGCATCCTCTTAATTCCACCCCTCCGTCTCCCCCCATCCCTTTTCCGTCATGCCAGCCCACTTGAGCGTCCCTCAGTAACAATGGGTCCCTTTGTTGTCACTCTAAGACCCGACAGGAGAGACATGAGAGCTCTGCAATAACATGTTTACCACTCAATAACAGAGCACTCCAAATGTTAATGAAGCACACACCAGGGGGAGCGTGAACACAGGAAACTGGGGCAAAAGGAGAGACAAAACACAGGAAGCAAGTGGGGTGTGAGGAGGGGGAGGACGAGAGTGTCAGAAGGAGGCTGTTGTGTGGAGGATGGGTGTGACTTATCAGAAGAAAATTGAAAATGTAATCCCTCTTTACAGCTATTCGCTTTCTCCCCAGCAGTACCAGATGAGTACACAAGGAAGCTATTTATTTCTTGCGGCAGGAGGCACTTCTATCCTCTCGTACTACTTTTCCACACTAATCCTTTGTTGATTATGGGATCATATCGAGTAGGTAGCGTAGTGTATATTTATGTGATTATAACATCCTTCAACTTACTGCGAAGGTATATTGTTTGTCGAAAAATGAGACAGTCCTGTTGATAATTGATGCAGCCTCAGTCTGTTTATTCATTGCCTCAGGTTGTATCTGAGCTGAGAGTCTTTTTGATAAAACGTTTGGGGGTGCCTAAATCAGTAAATTTGAAGGTTTAGCCATAGTGGCTTTAAAGTGGTTAGAATTGATTATTATTAATGTATCAAATGACAATGTGTACTGTCAGAGGTGTCGCTCATAGTGATGAAACTACAGAGAATTATCACACAACTCACATGCAGTTTCAGCTCATCGTTTAGCTGTCTGGTTGCAACTTTACTGCTCTCATAGCTTCGTTTTTGGCTGCAGCAGGCAGATGTTTTCAGAGAAAAAGCCCTCAAAATCCACTGTAAACTACCTGCCCAGCACCAAACAGGAAACAGACATGATCAGTGGAACGTTGGTGAACATAGTGGGGGGACTGCCCATTGGTCCAAAGACCTATTATTCATTATTAAACCCCAATAGTTTAAAAAATGTCCTATTGGAGCAGGAGCCCATTAGTCCAACAGCCCGTTATCTACAAAAACAAAGTCTTATTGGTCCAATGACCCAATACTCCGAAAATACACTCTGGAGTTGTTGGAGTTCAGTGACTGCCGGCCTGCCATTATTTATCATTAGGTGTTCTGATTAGACTACTTCTGTCGTCTTTTGGGTTAGGGTTAGCATTTAGCAGCTAAAGAGCCAGATATTTCCCTCAGGAGATGGTAGAGAATAAAAACAGAGCTGAAAGAGAGTGACTATTGGACTTACATTCACCAGGGAGACAGAAACACAACTCCAAATGAATGATAACATTGCCCTTTAACTACTGAAAGTGACTGATGTTGGGTGAGTCTGTCTCTCTTGCACTGTTCCTAGTATCATTAACATTACTGTCATTATTGCTCATAGATCTGTTTGATGTCAGGACGAAACACGCATGTAGACAGAAACATGAACAATGTGGTTAAGATTCACCAGCTCAGACCGAACACAAAGTCAACCTATTTAGAAAGATGCCTTTTAATGTAAGGTCTCTCTCCTGTAAAACTTTATTTTAAATGACTTAATTCTGTCGGCAAACCTGGATTTCATGTTTTTAACCAAGTCTTTGTTATATCCTAATGACAGCAGTCAGCTCATTCAGCTGTGTCTGAGTTTTCCTCCTTTGAAGTGCTAATGTTTTAACTCAAGGTTTCTCAACCTGTCCTTGTGGTTTCAATTTAATGTCCCCAAAATCAAATGGTGAATTTTTATGAGAGCACTTGTGGTACATTATGACAAGGTTGTTCTCTGTGGTGATTTTAACATTCGCATTGATGAACCAACCAATGCTCTTGCCTTCAACCTTGTACAACATGTTTATGGCCCAAAACATAACCGTGATTAGACCTTTGATTTAGTTTTTACCCTGGGCGTGAAGTGTCAATCTTGAAGAGTCTGACTACAAACACATCATTTTTACCTGTGAATCGCAGTCCGCCACTTATGCCCCCCACACTGTGTGCATGCACGGCCTTGATAAACAAAGTGCCCCTAAGTTTTATGCACTTTTTAGCCACTATGCAACTGAAATTTTGAAAACTTCCCCGGCCCAATGACCTAGTTGACCCCTTTAATTATTTATGCTGTCCATCTTTAGAATAGCTCCTTCAAAAATAGAGTTAAAGCGAAGGGTAAATTGCAACCTTGGTTAAATTAAAAGTATTCGTAGCTATAAAAGAGAGTGCACGAAGGCTGAGCGGAGGTGGAACAAAACCAGTTCTCTGGTCCAATATGTGGCTATAAAGGAGTTTCTACTTCATTACAACATAATGGTGAAACATGCAAGAACACGCTATTTCTCAAATCTTGTATCAGAATCAGCGTAATCCCAGGTTTTTATTCAAGACTTTAAAGCTGCACTCATTGATTTTTGGCCACTAGGGGGCAAACGAGTGTGTGAGAGGAAGACTGTTATATTGAGAGTGTGAGTCACCAGAAGAAAAAAGTGAAATTTAAATCAAAATTCAATGTCAGAACATTTCAAATTCTACACATGATGGGCGGGATTGTTTGATCCAAACTAAACATTTAAAAGAGAAAATATGAAATTGTGTGCATGGAGAGATGAGGGTGCACTATACACTGTGGACACGTGGATGAAGACTTTTTAGAGTCTTCAACAGTCTTCAACTCTTAGATATAAGAGTTATATTGTGAATGCTGCAGACCTGCAGATTCTGTCCATAACTTTATATTTTATTTATATATTTTGTGAGCTACTATCTGTTTTTCATCAATGATTGAAGGACTGGACCCAGACAGCAATATGGAACTGGAAGACGCCTGGAGGTCTTCCTCATCAAGATTAGGTGACAGTGTTGGGAAAAGTTCCTGCATATAAAAGAATGTAATAAAGGATATTTAATTATGACAGCAGTAAGTGAGGAATATAGTTCTTTGATAAATGCAAAAGCAAAAGGATGATGTAGAAGCTGGCTGGTTTCTATTTGGCAGCTGCCCTTTTGTTCTGTCTCTCAGTATTGTTTGTTTTTCTTCTTTGTCTCTACTGTGTTTTGGTTCATCCTCTTGTTTCTGTGTGTTCTGAATGAGAAATTAAGGAAAGTGTGTGTTTGGAGTTAGGCTGATTTCCATGGCTGACCATTGCTATGCTGTTGCAAATCACAAAAAAATGGAAATGGTAAATCATTGTGGGACAGAGAAACATCAAAACAAACTGACAGACACACAGCTAACACAATATCCTGGCTTATAAAACTGTTCTAGCTGACTGTCTGCAAACTATTTTCACATCGAACTGATGCAGAGCAACAATAACATTAATTTGGTGTTATGTTTCACCAGACGAAGCTAAATCCAATATCCACACTGATTTTCACTGGGGTGTTTTTACACCAACTCCTGAGAAAGATATCTGTCTCTTTAGCTTGTTAGATGTTTTTCTTGAATTTCCTCAGCAGCTAGATGCTAAATTTACGAGTCTGAAGTTTGGTGCCGGGTAGTGTTGAGTGGGCTAAAGCAGTGGTTCTCAAACTTTTTCACATCAACCCCTAAACTGACACAAATTAGACCTTGGACCCCCATCTGTTAAGATTTTTGCTTTTAGATGTTTTATTACAGAAAGTGTATGAATAGTCATATATTCTGTCATTGTGTTACTTATGGATGGAATTATAGTGAAAATAAATGATTCCCTTTTTGCTAGGGACCCCCTCAAGGACCCTGGGGGTCCCACTTTGAGAACCATTAGACTAATGGTTGCTTGCTGTAGCTGGAAACAGAGTTAATAAGAGCTTTGAGACTGAACCTTATTAAAAATTTGCAAGCTGTAAAACCAAAATGAGTCAAAAGTGGCTAAAAAAGCTGTTTAGAGCTGCAAAGTTGGATGTTAATCATCAGCGTTTTCAGCACTCAGAGTATACCCTTTGAGTCATTGCTGTTCTTTAAAAATGCAGGTTTAATTTTGGGTGAAACTATCCAACACAGAGAGCAGAGAATGGACATTAACTCAGAGTATACTACTATGTCTGTTTCTCCCTTCTCAGAGGAACAATGCAGAAACACAACAGCTCTGGCTACAACTGCCTTGCGGAAAAGACTGGGGAGGGAGGAGGTGTGGGGAGTGACAAATTACTTCTCCTCACAATGCTCTGCCTCAATAGCACAGCCTGAGAACAAATAATGAATAAATAAAGTTCTCTGAGATTGAATGAGGGGAGCAATTTGTGAGGCAGCAGCTTTTGTGTGTGTACGTGCTGCAAGAGAACAAATGGCCTTGTGCTCGTCTCGCAGGTGAAACAACTACAAGTGGAAATGAGGACATGAACAAAGCAACTCCATCCAGATTTCTGGATGTACATTGATTACACCTATAAGAAAACCACCAGATGTGACATGCCTCTCCGCAGTGACATGGATGAATCATCTTAGCGCTCCTGAAAAAAATACATTCACACTACAAGAGGGCCCCGGAGGTGAAATCAGGCTGAGATTTAGCTCAAGTTAGGGCAAAATCAGTTTGATTGCACCTTTTGCTCTTTAAGGGCCCAACTTGCCACTTCCTCCGCTCTCTCCACAGGTAATGATGTATCAGAGCCGTAATGGAAAATAGAAGAAGGATAATGGAGGTAACAGCATGAGGTCAAATTGAATTTCATCAGAGCGATGGAGAGATTGAAGCATGGAAAACGTGTGCTGATGGGTGTTGTAAGTGTATGTATGCCACTTAAAAGGCTTTGAAATTCTCACTGTATTGTTCCTGAAAATGTGTTTTTCCCTCCAGGTTGATTTTCTCAGCCTTTCCCTGGCAATAACCTTATGTTTTTAAGAGTTCAAACACAGGATCAGTGTGCAGCTCTGCCCTTGGCTCTACACTCAAACTGTCCAATAACGCCAATAATACAAGACAACAAATTTCACACTGCTAAGATGACTGATTTTTCCATTTTTTCTCCCATATTTTGCTTTTTTTCTTGAATATAATTACTTACATTGTACTGTACTACAAGTCTCTATACCGTCTGTAAACTGCATCCCTCATTTACTTGCAATTTGACACTCATACAGAAAATGCAAGTTTCATTGTAGTTAATGGCTGCGAGGGAGAACAAGAGATGTGGGCGGCATGAAAAGAGGAAAATTAATGTCCCTAAAATGAAAGTAAATCAGCATGGTTGCCTGAGGACATGAAAAGGTGGAATGAGAATGAGAGCAAGAGAAGGAGAAGGAGGAGGGCTTTGAAATAGAGTTGGAGCAAGATTAACGATTGTTTAAAAAGGAACAGCATTCATCAGTAGTCGGCTTCAGGTGCAGAACAGCAGGGTCAGTGTGTGTGTGTGTGTGTGTGTGTGTGTACCAGAAGAAAAGTACACTTTGCAGTACGATTACACTTTGTCTTTAACTTTCTAACTTTCCCCCCAGAGTAGTTCAATAAATGACCACCCAACCATAATACTGATTGCATTGTATTACTTTGCAATTGAGTGTGAGGCTCAATTTCTTCTCTTCATTTAAACTCTCTCGTCTACATGTACACACACATCCGCGCGCGCACACACACACACGCGGTGATCCAACAGCTCCACCTACAGGTTTGAGCATTTGTAGATTAAATCCTTCAAAAACAAGTCACTTGATATTGAGGAAATCTCATCTATAAACTCCTAACCTTTTATTTAAAAAAAAAGTGCACATTGTTACAGAAGTAATGTTTTTATTCATGTCAAAAAATCTTCAGGAACAATTTTCAGCTTTCATGCATAAAAAATAATGATGCGTTATTACAAAATCATCATTCCTACTGGCAGAAAACAGAGTGAATGTTCCTAATAAATAATTCAAAAAAAAGTCAAAGGAGTACAAGAAATACCCTCTTGGTCACATTCAAACACACATTTATGTATCTGTCCATCACTTGCACTTGTAGGTAAGCTGTTTGCGATGATAGTGGATCCACGCAGGAGCAGCAACAAGCCCCGTCAGGAAGCCGATCATGGCGCCCAGGCTGCAGGAAACAGGCCAAACCTAGAAAAAGCACGACAAGTGAGTCTGGTGATTGAAGTGTGATTAAACGCTTCACCGTTGCTCTGATAGATGAAGAGGAGCTAAACTATCAGACATCTTTTTTACTCACAAGTATGTCTCCACTTCTAATGTTCAGTTAATTTAAAGAGGAACTTCTAAAAGGAAAAATACAGTGTCATCTAGAGTTATGCCCCAATTACCACAGTCTACTTCTAATTTGCATTTTCTCCAGTCATTTTATTGAGTGCTCCCTTTGCAATTATAATTTTAATCTTTTCTTTTTTTGTCATAAATAATGGATTTAATAGTTATTATGTTGGAGCGGAAAGCCTGGGTGAGTTCACTCTCTATGGAGGTTTAATACTGTTACAGGAAACTGTGGAGTAAGTAAAAACTTACAATTACTCCTGTTATTGGGGACACACTTTTAAACATTTTAGCCTTAAAACAAAGTTCTGTATACTTGCACATGTTTTTTATTATTTATTAAGACCGTAAGAGGTCAAAATTTCAAATAATTCACAAGAAAAAAATAGTCTAACCAAGAATTTTGTGTGACAGAAACATGTTTTTCTACCTTCCTCTTCATCATCTCACAACCCCTCAGATTTATCTTGTGACTCCTCCGTGGTGTCCCGACCCCGCAGGTTTGGAATCGAGTGTCATAAATGACCACAAAATAGAGCTGCCTGTACTTTTAGAAACATCTGTGCTTGTACTGCTGTCACATTATGAGGATAAAGATCCCTCGGTAGGGAATTCCCAGTGTGCACTGACCTGCCAAGGCCTGTCCCAGTCCAGAGGTATAGGGAAGGCTCCCACCCAGGCTCCTACCAATGTGCAGGCCACTGTGATCTGTAGACAGGTGTCCCACACAGACATGGCTCTGGAACCAAAGATAAAGCAAAACAAGGACAGTTATATTCAATTTAAAAGACATTTAAAGAGATTTTTTTTCAATACTGCCCCCACTTACATCTGCAATACTGAACACAGATTATTCTGACATAAGCATACAAACATCATATTCTTGTTCATCCATGTACATTATGAAATTCATCAACTGCCCTAGAAGGGTTCCTCTTTGCTCCTCCGACTCTTTAAAGTTTCCCCACCTCCCTTTCCCCCACCCTGGAGGGCACATGGGTGCCAAAAAGACCAAAGACAGAAAGAGGAGACATCCGTAATAAGCCCCATAGAATACAACCTTGATGATGGTATGAATATTTGCATATAATCACTGATATTATTTCCCAATTTGGGTTATACAGATTCATTTAACTTTCTCCAGTGCCTTGGACAAGGTGTCAGCTGTATTTCCCTTTGCACCACTGGTTCGAGCTGTAAAGAGTTCCAGAGAGATGATATCTAATAATTAGTGAATCCACTGGGAATCCTGGAGTTCATGGGGTAATATTAACAACTTTTTAGCAGCTGTCAGACCTAAAAGTAGAAGTCTTCTCTGAGATTTGGCAACATTAATTAATGAGTCATCATTAAGAAGTAAAACATTATATAAGCTAGGAGTATGAGTTCCAAAACTTACAGAGATAAACACATGGAACAGAAAGAGAAGCAGATTTCAGGCTTACCCGTGGCGACTGAACACTCGTATCCAAGCCTGGATGTTGGGGCCGAGGACACAGAGACACCTCAGTGTGGTTAGAGAGGTCAGCAGTACGGCTAGAGAGAAAGTTTCTAAGGCGAATCTGAAAAAACACAGACATTAAAGACTCAAAGCACCAAATAGCACCATAGCAAAAAGCACGATATCCCTGTGTAACAGTGCAAACTTTCAGGTATACAACATGGACTGGTCAGACAAGACAGATGCTGTCTTCAAGAAAGGACAGAGCAACAAGCTACTGAGGATGTTTTACCAGTCTGTGTTAGCGAACACACTATTCTTTGCAGTTATATGCTGGGGAGGAGGCATCAAGGCTGTTGATGCCAGAAAACTTAATAAGTTGGTCAGAAAGGTCAAATCTGTGGGCTGGAACTGGACAGTCTGGAAGCAGCGGCAGAGCGGAGGATGAGGGACAAGATCAGTGCCATCCTTGACAACCACTCTCACCCTCTCTATGGTGAACTCAGTCACAGACTAATTCCATCAAAGAGCATTCAGGCGCTCATTTGTGCCCACTGCCATCAGACTGTACAACAAGAACTGTAACAACAGGATAAAACAGCTGCGGAGACCCAACATCCCCATCCCCACCCCACACACTCCTCCATCCTATGTACATGTGTGTATATATGTATGTGTGTATATGGTGCTGATCAGGACAACACTTTCTATTTCAAGTGAGGGGGGGGTGTGTCTGGACTTTTGACTGGTACTGTATATATACAGTATATGTAAGTAACAATACTGCATATTTAATTTATTTTGTATTCAATACTTCACCTATATGACATATACATATTTATATGTAGCTACATCTACCAGAACCATTACTAATGCACATATTTTGCATAACTTTTCTATTTCTACAACCCACATGTCAGGTCATGCAGCCTAGTACTGTAATATGTATAAAGTTTATAATGTATATAGATTGAATTCCATTTACTTGGCTTTTTATTTTGTTGTGTTGTTCAGTTACCTTGTTTCCTGCACTGCTGTAACATGCAATTACCCCCTCTGGGGATCAATAAAGTCTTATTTTATTGTGTACAGGCAGAATCTTTGTTGATGCAGCAAGAACTATAAAAAAAGCAATGGCTGTGATAATAATAACTGACCAGTTACATGGTATAAAACCTAATACAGACAATGTGAGAAGAAAAAAAATGAAAATTTGTATCATGACAAAAATAAATATCAATTGAAAACTAATTTCAGGGTGTGCAGATTTATATAACCACTCTATTATTACTGGTGTTCGCTCACTGCAAGCAGTTGTTGTCCATGTGTTTATTTGTGATTTTATGTTACAGGTGATTCTTTTTGAAGATGTGTCACTCATTATTCTCTTTCATTCAATGCACACACATGAGCACAGCACTAAAGCAACACTGGCTACTCACTCGATCAGCGGAGCTCCATAGAGAACCAACACAGTATGGAAGAACAGGCACGAAAGGAAGAAGTAGAGACAGGAACGAAACAACCTAGACAGCTGCAGAGAGAAAGTGAATAATGATGTTAAAAACAATGACTAAAGACTGATGGATGAAGCCTTTAATACACAGACATGATGATGTTTGCTAGAAAAAGTTCATTTTGTTGAGAAATTGCCCTGGTTCATTCAGGTTCAAAGCAAAAACATTAAGTATTTACAATCCACCGTTATTTCTATATAAACAAAATAAGAACTAGAAGAGTGCAGATCACTGCCAGGTGTGTCTGGAGGCATGTAGAGTCTGAGTTTTCTTTAAGATGCATAGAATAGTGTAATGGTGTTGTAACCGAGCATCCTTCCGGGTTTACCTAACTGTATAAACTTAATGAGATAACAATAAATAGGGTGATAAGTCCAAACTTCACAATTTAATCTGAAAAACACAGAAAAGTTTGACATTTGTTTCAAGATCTAACTTTCTACATGTATGTTTGACTGTAATTGTAGTTTATATGATCAAAAGCATCATAAGCTTACAAAAAGAACCTGACCACTTAGTTCAACTGAAGCACATTCAGTCAGGTTTTAAAGAAACTAATATCATTGAAAATATAGCTCATAGGCACTCACACTCATACTTGCAAAACTTTATACACAGAAGTATTCAGATCCTTTACATAAGTAAAAGTACAAATACAGCAATGTAAAAATACTCCATTATAAGTAAAAATCCTGCACGAAAAATCCTATATCAGTAAAAGTACATAAGTATTATCAGCAAAATGTACTTAAAGTATTAAAGTAGGCTACTTGTTTGGTCCCTCTGACTGATATATTATTATATATGACATCATTAGATTATTAATAGTGAAGCATCAGTGTTAGAGCAGCATGTTACTGTTGTAGCTGCTGGAGGTGGAGCTAGTTTCAACTATTTTATATACAGTTAGCTAATTTAGTCCAGTGGTTCCCAACCTAGGGGTCGGTCCCCTCCAAAGGGTCACCAGATAAATCTGAGGGGTCGTGAGATGATTAATGGGAGTTCTGATACACAAATCTGTTTTCAGTTTTTAGACTTTTTCTCTCATCTTTGATTTGTGGTGAAATATTGGATCATTTGAACAGTTATTGAAGTGAAACCATGTGAGAAGTTCAGAGGGAAAAATCACTGTTTGGTGGAGCTGTTAACAACTCATAGACATCTGAAATGTGACCCCGACTACACACTGCTTTTTGTAAGATGTCAAAAGCCAAAAAGGTTGGAAACCACTGGTTTCATCTTTAACAATGTGTTGTATTTTAAAAGCTTGTTTTATTATCTATTGTGTCAAATCTTCATCTGAAAAGTAGCTAACTAAAGCTGTCAAATAAATGTAGTGAAGTAGAAAGTACAATATTTCTCTCCGAAATGTAGTGGAGTGGAAGTATAAAGTAGCATCAAATGGAAAACTCAAGTAAAGGATAAGTACCTCAAAAACTGTAGGCTACTTAAGTACAGTACTTGAGTAAATGTACTTAGTTACTTACCACTTTCCACTGTTTATACACAATGCTAATAAGCAACCACAACTATTAGTATATAGGGAGTTGTCAGGTAACTTATCCCTCAAAGTACAACAGACACATTTCCTCAGCCCTCAGCCCTCTGTTCACCTTGTATCCCACCGTGTGCTTCTTGGTGGGCGGTGTGATGCCGAGCAGCCAGAAGACGGCGACACTGACCGCGATCACCGCAGCGGACACCGAGTATATCCACAGCAGGTGAGCACCGTACACCGAGAAGCCCGGGACGAACACCGCAGGTAGGACGGTGGCCATGAACACCGAGGCGGCGATAATGGCGTGAGTGGACGCCATGGCTCTGATTTCATGGTCCCACATGACGGCTACTGTATCTATCTAAAACACAAGAATATTACTAAATGCAAATAAAGGCTTTAAAATGTTAAACTAGCACCAGATACACGAAGTAGAGCCGTCCATGAATGACGGTCGTGTCTTGATGGTTACCCTAGATTTGCGAAACTCTCGCGAGATTTGTATGCGTTGCTTCTTAGTTGTGCGCGTTGTACAAAATAATTATGTTTTATGATATGAAAATGCTGTGGTTAAGGTCTGATTAGGTTTAGGCACAACAAACAGTTGGTTAATGTTGGGAAAAGATCATGGTTTGGGTTAAAAATATAACTCTCGCGAGATCTTTCGCGGCGAATCCCGATTCGACCTTTCTTCCGTAAATATGGAGTGACACGTCTTCCGTTTGGCCTTCACAATAAAAGTCCAATGTTTATACATAGTAAATTTAAGCTTAGCTGACACACTAAACTGAAACAAAAAGGAAAAAGAGAACACCAGTCATAATTTATTTAATATTCATTTGTATAGGGACAAGTATATAGCATGGGGAATTGGAATAAACAAATGAGGGGGAGTATTGGAATTACATTGTTCCTGCAATATGCTGAACCAACTCTTCACAACAGGATGCCTGTTAAACCTGCACTCATTAATAAATGAGAATACAAAAAAGCGTATAGCATGAACTTATGCCACATACCACAGCATTTATAGCCTAAGCTAAACTGGAATTTTGTGTTTGTGTATAGATTGTCATTATAATTATAAATATTTATATTCTTTAAATCTAACTGTAGACAGCTGACATAATTGAATTTGCAAATACCATTATTCTTTCTATATCATGTATCCTGTAGCCCTCAAAACAAAGTCTTTCTCCTCAAAGAATACTCAACTTCCATCCAGAATATTTAGTATATACACTGTACTATAAAAGAGCAAATGGCAAGTAGTTTCTGTTACACAGAAATCACAATTATATAGAATATACAGTCTATTTCTCCAACACAATTTACTGGATAAAACAAGCCCTAAAAGAAACCTCTCTTAATTTATTACTGACACAATGTTTACACTAGTTTACTATATCTTATGCCAGTTCAATTCCACATGAAAGGATGCCCTTGAACACTTCACTGAGGGAAGGTAACATCATGATATTTCTGATATATTTATTTTTTTCATTTTTATAATACTTGGTGACATTAACTCTTGGTTCTTGAAATTGTGTCTTGCTAGTTAGTCTACATTTTTTTGGCTTATATGAATTCATTTTTCTGTCAATACCAAACCTGAGACATGTACATGAGTAAAAAAAAAACCCAAAACAAAAAAAAAAACCCAAAGCCATCGCGTAAACCAATCACAGAAATGCAGGTGACGTATCCTGGGATCTTCTCTGACGGACAGGACTATGAGCCAATGAAATTTGAGATTGTCGTGGCTTTGCCCAATCAAACTGCTGCGAATAGGAGCAAAAGGAAGAAACGACCGGAAGTTTACAAACATCAACCTAGCAAGCTAACATTTAGCATAACATTTTGGAATTTTGACCTGCCGTCTAAAAGCCCAGCTTACAACGGGCAAAAGAGGAAAGATGGTTTGTGAAAAGTGTAAGTATGATACTATTCAGGTGCTCTCTATCTTCAAATCCTGACCTTCATTTTATTATTATTATTATTTTAGCGAAGGCTGGAGGTTCTTCGAAAGCTAGCTTAGCTGCAAACTGTTTTCATGACTGTCCTCGTTACTTTTGAGATGAAAGAATGGCTGAGGCTACTACTCCAAATAAAATTTATAAGCCGGATCCGAGAAAGTCTCAAGTCTTAGACTCAGGTTCAACCCTTTTATTGGGAAACTGCCACACAATTCTCGAACAGTTGGGTTTCTGTACTCCCACGTACAGGTGTCATATAAAGCAAATAAACAACAGAAAACATTAATAAACTAATATGGATCGACTATTTGTGTGTTATGTATTGTTTCAGGCGAGAAGAAGCTTGGTAAAGTCATCACCCCTGACACTTGGAAGGATGGAGCACGGAATACAACAGGTAAACTGAGGACACAGATTGAGTGAAACGTTGGCAATTGTGCATAAACAGCAGTTGAATTCATATTTATTTAATTATAAGTCTGCCTTAAAGCAAAAGTCAGGAGCCCAAATGAATTTTGAAACATGTTTTTCTTGCTGTAATCATTCCTTCCGTTCATATTAGTGATGGGGGCCAAAATCCGCTGTCCTCCTTCTGTACAAAAATGTATTTAAAAGTTTATCTGAAGCTAATATTAGGCTTCAGTTGTCCAAATTAGTCAAATTAAGTAGATATCTTTCAACATGACTGTCTTTCTAGTGCCAAAGTTCCTCTTTTTGTGACTATATACCCACTGCAGCACAACAGGGAAACACTAAGAGGGAATTTGATGCTAAATAGACTGTAAATATGGGAGATATCTACTTGATATGACTAAATCAGACTGCTGAAGCCTCATATAAACTTCAGATAAACTTTAAAAACTTTTTGTACAAAATGACTGTGTGGACACAGACATAAACAGTTTTTTGCAAATGTTGTCCTTCAACATACAACAAACAACACAATGCAACACTAAACTGTAATGTCAGTACCAAAAGCCTACATACCGGTACTCCAAGCTCTCTTGATATTATAGATCAGGCTACAAAGTACTAAGACACCATCTTAATACAGTCTTTTCAAAGCCACTTTGAATGAACTCTCTGATGTGATCAGTTTTAGGTTTAAAGAGAGATTATTTCATTAGAGTTGCAACAATTAGTCAATTAATCGAGAAGTCCATTGACAGAAAATTAATATGCATCTACTTTGATAATTGAATAATTGTTTTACTAATTTTTTTAAGCAAATATGCCAAAAAATGTGCTGGTTTTAGCTTCTCAGATGTGATGGTTTAATATTTTTCTGACATACGTGATAGTAAACTGATATTATCTTTAGGTTTTGGAGTGTTGTTCAGACTAAATAAGACATTTAAAGATGTAACCATTGATTTTGTGAAATTATAACATGTATTTTCACTATTTTCTGACATTTTATAGAATGTTACAATGAATATTATAGAAGTGTTTGTTACACTGCAGGCATGTATGCAAATTGTAAAAAGTATTAGTGATGTATTTGTGATCGTAAGTAGTTTACCTAATGGAGGTCAACAAGGAATAACAGCTTGGATTCATGTCACCACCAGTGTACTAGGGCTGCCACTAATCTGGTGATTTGTTTTGCTGTTAATTGATTAATCAATTAATGGATTAACCCATCACTAAAACAGCAAAACCTCACAACTGAGAAGCTTGAAACTATGAACATGTGGAGTTTTTGCTTAATAAATGACCTAATGCTTAATTGATTATTAAAATTGCTGTCATTTAATTTTCTGTTGATCAACTAATCCATTAATCAACTAATTGTTTCAGCACTGGTACTTATAAAAGAGAAAGTCTCCCTATTATCTTGTACACCGTGTATATTTATTCAAGTTGACAGCATATTAAAACACTTGTAGAAAGTGTATGTTTGTTGTTGCCTGATTTGTAGAAAAACACTTGAGTAAGATCAGGCATATCTGATCAGGCAGTTCTTCAAATCAGTCAGGAGCTCCCAAACAACATCATCAGTCTCAAGTTGCATTGTTGCTCCCAGTATTCAGCAGTTTGACCTAGAAAATGTGTCCTCAATCTTTCTGGTCTGTTTTGTAAATCGTGAAATATTTAGGTCCCAATGTCATGTGTGACTCTTTACTTTGGCCTCAACAAAGTCAAATTTCACAGATAGGTCAACAGGTCATCGTCAGACTGTATAATCTACTGATGTATTGTTCATATGATGAAGACCATTTGTTTTTTCACTTTTGTTTTCAATACAAAACACCCATTTTTTGCAAGTACAAATATCAATTACTGACAACAAAAATAAGCTTGACCCCTCTTTTTTGTTTCTGATCTACACTTCACATTTTCCTTATTTACTAAACCCACAAACACCGGACATTCTTTCTTATTATATTGTTTTTTTGGAGGAAATCATACATACAAATCTTTCAAACTATTTGAAATTTCTGTGTTTCTTTTGTTTGTTTTTTTGTGACATATTGTGATGTAATGTTACTTAGATGATCATGTTTATCTTTATCCTAGAGAGCGGTGGGCGCAAGCTAAATGAAAACAAGATGCTGACTTCTAAGAAAGCCAGGTGAGTAGCTCGACAAAGACCGACTCTAAATCAAAGTGTTATTTCATGTGACTCTGTACTTTGTTTGTGAGGGAATATTACCATTTTTGTCTCTGTTCTCTCTACAAGAGGTCACACAAAAGTAGTTTTCATCCACTCACTCTGATGGTTGCACATTAGCATTCAGCATGTTCGTTTATTCCCTTGAGCTGTGCTGCCAACAAGGCTGAAAAACATATTAGTTTATCCTCAGTGATGGATCTCTAATGCATCTTCCTCACAGGTTTGACCCTTACAGCAAGACGGGCTTTGCAACCTGTAGGATCTGCAAGAGCTCAGTGCATCAGTCTGGGTCACATTACTGCCAGGGCTGCGCCTACAAGAAAGGTATGAACTCAGTCTCCTTGGACAAGATTCTCAATCCTATAATGAGCCGAAATCCTGATGAGCTTATGTTCCACAAGGTTTCGGTTCTCAGTGTGTTTTTTTTCTTTTGTGAGTTTCCTTTGGTCTGTCTACAGCATGCCATGTAGTGCCATGTAGTTAAAATTTGAAGAAAAAATGGAAAAAAGTAATCTTTTTAAAATACAGATGAAAGAAATTATCTGTGGTAAACCTGTTGTCTTTCTCTAGAGATGACTTTACACAACTTATCCACTGAGAATACCCTCTTTCATCCAGAGCTGCAACTAACGATTATTGATTAATCTGTCAATTATTTTCTCAATTAATAAATTGGTTGTTTGGTCTATGAAATGCCTAGAAATGAAAAAAGTCAATTACCATTTCCTAAAGCCCAAGATTAAACCTAAAATGTCTTGTTTTGTCCCAACCAACAGTCCAGAGCTTTCTAACATAAAGACTAAAGAAACCAGAAAATATTGACATTTAACAAGCTTGTCTCTCAAAACAAATGACAGATTATCAATATCAATAGTTCACGATTAATGTTCTGTCGATCGACTAATTGTTTAATCATTGCAGCTCTAAACATCAGTGAACAACAGTGAGTAATAGTAATACATAAATAAACAGAAGATACGCAGTCAGAATTAAGAGGTTCAGTTACTTTATAGATTTGTTTGCTTGCGCCAATGTCTAATATTTAAAGTGGATGATGAAATACAAATAACAGGTCAGTTTGTCTCAGCTGCAGAAATCAGGCCAGCTAAAGCTGCAGCGGACACACATTAAACAGTACAGATACCTGAGGTGTGGGTCCACGTGCAGCATGTAAGGGCCACATTACCGGACGGTTCACCAAAAATGACAATGGCTTCAGTGGACTCCAACAAACTGCACATTTCACAAATCACAACCCAAAACAGTGTTAAGGATTACGAAGACCACAGTATTTACAGCTTCAGTGTGTCACAGATAAAGCTGGTGGAGTTGTGTGTTTAACTGTCCACACGTGGACTTCATGACAGGGGAGTTACAACAGAGAAGTCACATTAAAGACACACTGATGCAGTATAATTCATAACAGTTCACTGCTTAAGTACCAGCTCCAGTTCATACACTGCAGAGACAAGAATAAAGGACCAGACCACACATATATATATATATATATATATATATATATATTTTAGTATGTTTTTATTGTAAATAATGTATGATACACCACAACTGACCATTTTGCAAACAATGCTGATGTGTTTTTGAAATGCGCATGTTTTTCCAGGCATCCATTGGTTTCTATTAATTTCCACACTGTATGAAAATCAATCAGCATATTGTTAAACTTGCTGATGTGTGAGTCAAGTTTATTAACAGTAGCTCAAAATCACAAACTTTTTCTCTGAGGAGTTTACAATCCATACAGTATACTACATCCTCTGTCCAGGATCAACAGACATTCAGTAAATGTCTTATACATGGACTGTATATAAATATATACAGTATATATTTATATACAGTCAATGGTCTTATATAAGATCAGACAGGAGTAAATAAAATAGATAACATACACTATTGAGTAAATATGAAGCTGAACAGTTTCAGGCAAAGTGTAAAAGTGTTTGAAGTGCAATCTATCACAGTGAATATCAAGTCTGCATTCATTTTTGTCAAAGTTACATTCATAAAGTTTTCATATCTATCTGCATTACTGTATATCATTATTTAACATTGACAAAAATTAGTGCAGACTTGTTCACTGTTGCATAACTTTCTGATTTTCTTGCTGTGCATACATGAATAATTAACACCTACCTGGAACAGCAAAAAATAAAAATCTATAATGTTGCATGCATTCAAAAAGGGATCAAAAGGGGGACTAGTAGTTAAGAAGCTAAAGCCTGCAAACACACTAGTATAGTCCTTTTAGGTGCTACATAATACAAGAAGTGCAGCATCTGTTCCTTACATTGACATTTATCTTGTTTTCTCTCTACTAACAATGTTGACAATATATACTTTTGTCTTTCCAGGAATCTGTGCAATGTGCGGAAAGAAAGTTTTGGACACCAAGAACTACAAGCAGACGTCTGTGTGACAGTTTGCTGATCAGAGAACAGTTATGTGACAGAAGAACTGATGTAAGGATGGGACTGAGGTGTATGTTTGTCATCGTTTTCACATTTTCCCCACAATGTCCTGTGATAGACAGCTTTAACTCTTTACTGTTATTCTTCCCACCTCAGTGAAAGAAAGAGATTTGGAGATGGCTTTGTCCTCTTATTATAAACTATTATACAATGCCACTGCAATTATTACAGTGGCCATACACAGGCGAGCACTGTTAACTCCAAATACTCCACCAGTTATCACCCGTTTCTTAACCTGAGGCTTCTACATTTTGTGTTAATTTTAAATTCAATACTTAGACTGGATTTTTTTTGCTTTTTTTAAAAATGTTTTCTGTGTGTAATATATCAAGTGTTGCTTTTTTTGAGTGAATTAAAGCATTCAATATGAGGACATGAGGAATTATTCTGTGCATCTGCCTGAAGGCATAAAGGATATCATTTTAGCCTCTTACGCACAACATACCCACATTTGTTCTGTATGCCTGAAATAATTGGTTTACTCTGACATAATCATATTTGGAACCAGCATGCAGCACTGTCAGGTGTGACCCCCAGTGCTATTAGAGGTTATAGTTCACAGTCTGTCTGACGACAGGCTCCTCCCGTGATATTTAAAGGCCTTGCTCTCCCTCAGGCCTTCAGCTACATGTGCGCACACTTCTTTTTTTTACGTCTCATTATTGATTTATGCAGTCGTACCGCAGAACAAAAACAACATCAGTCTCCAGCTGATACAGATAATACAGCGAATGTTTGGATGGAGGGAATGAGTCAGATGTCAGGAGCCGGTGTAGCACAGTGACCTGTTTAGGAAAGTGATCTAAAATAAAAATAAAACAAAAACAGTCTACTTTAAATTAAGTAACTGGTTTATGAAATTCTGAATCCTCTAGTTTGCTTGTTATATCACTGCCCTTTGGCTCCAGTTATTCTGTGTTGTGGTGCATTCAAGGACATCAGTACAATATTATCCCAGTTTATACCTATTATAACACAGAGCCCTCAATGCACTGAAAATGTATTTAGGGTCTGCCTTATGGCTGCAACGATTATTTATCATTATCCATTAATCTGTCAATTATTTTCTCAGTTAATCGATTAGTTTTTTGGTCTATGAAATGTCAGAGAATGTTGGAAAATGTCAATCACTGTTTCCCAAATATCAAGATGCACATAAGATGCTTTGTCCTGACCAAGAGTCCACAACCCAAAGAGATTCAGGTTACTATCATAGAGAACTAAAGAAACAAGAAAATAATCACATTTAAGCTGGAACCAGAGACTCAAAACGATTAATCTATTATCAACATAGTTGGAGATTAATTTGATGGTTGGCAACTAAGAACACTGACTAATCGTTGCAGCTCTGGTTTAATGCTTTTCTTTGTCATACATGATAGTAAACTGATTATCTCTGGGGTTTTGGAGTGTTTGTACAAAATAAGACATTTAAAGACATATCCATTGACACTTGGAAATGATAACACACAGCTCTTTTGGAGCTGTCTCATCACCATCCACAATCTTATTTTTTTGGAGCTGTGAGTAGCTCCCCATATTTGCTTTTTGCAATGCATTTTGGGACTGCGGGATACATCAACAGCAGAATCAAGCAGATTTACTTAAGTAGCATGGAAATGCCAATTTATCTGTTACTGTTCAATACACTAACTTTGCATGGGCTGTTACTTCTCATCGACATACACGAAGGACAACTTTCATAATGTTTGCATCATTTTATTTAAGCAAAGAATCTTCAAAATACATACTACAGTGGTCATTGATAAAACCAAAAATCTAGTCAGTACATCCATCTGTTCTACTCTTTGGACTACAGAAATAATAATTTGATTGGTATCTTAAAAATTTCATATATATATATATATATATGTATATATATTACAAAGACTTTATAAAGGTATTTATAAATGACCATTTGTTAAATTCGTACAATCAGTGGATACGAAATACAATAATAAAAGCAAGGTAAGGTGTAAGAGTACCACTTTGCACCAAGCACCAAGGATATTCCCATCAGAAAAAAAAGTAAAGGAAGGTATTGTCACATTACAACATTGCACCCAAGTTTCATACTTAATAACAACAATTTTGCCATGTAAGACTGTAAAATATCTATCAAAGGCACCCTATGTTTCCTGTTGTGTTCACAGTGATTTCATATGATGGATTTCAGCAGCAGGACTGAAATCTTTCAGGCTTCAGTGTGTTGAGGTGAGCTCCAGAGTTGGCTCGGATCATGCATCAAACATCAGCTTTCTTATGATGATTTTCTTGTAAACTAAAGTCAGATGCGGATCTGCTTTTAGTCTAGAGCTTTCTGTGTGCTACTGTATACAGAGGCTCGGGAGTGAATGGTGTATGACGCCTGTTAAGCGTGGTTTGTGAGGGTCAGGAACTCCTCCCGGGTTTTGGGGTCTTCTAGGTAAACGCCCAGCATGGTGCTCGTCACTGTGCGGCTGTTCATCTTCTGGACGCCACGCATGACCATACACATGTGCCTGCAAACACACAAACGTTTGGCTCGGATTTTCAACTGCATTTGCAGCCTAAACATGCTTTATTTGACCTAAAGAACATGTGTTTAACTGATATGTTTTTGCAGTTTTTCAAGTCCGTCTTAAACAATATTCAGATGGCCAAATGAACATTGATACAGGTTTTTCTTGTAATCATTCCTCCTGTTCTTACTGTGCTTACAATGTAAGTGAGGAGGGACAAAATCTAAAAGTTTATCTGAAACTTCAGCCATGAAGATTAGTCAAATTAAGTGGATATCTTTCAAAGTTACAGTCTTCTTAGTACCAAATTCACTCTTTTCATTACTGTCCTTCCATCGCAGCTCAACAGGGAAACAAAAACAAAGAATCTTATGCTATAAAGACTGTAACTGTGGAAGATATATCTACTTGATTTAACTAACTCAGACTGCTGAAGCCTCATATTAGCTTCAGACTTTTAAATACATTTTTGCACAAAACGACAACTGTGGATTTGGCCCCAATCACACTCTAAGTGCATTTGGAGGGTATCTTTTAATGGCCAGTATTAGCAGGAAGAACGATTACAGTGAGCAAAACCTGTTTCAGTGTTCCTTTGGGCTCCTGACTGTTGTTTTAAGACAGACTTAAAAAAATTAGTGAACCTATTCCTTAAGGAAACATGACATTTTCACATTTTCATGTGAAGTATCTTGGTGGTGTGTGAGTGTGTACTTACGCTGCTTCAATAACCACAGCTACACCTTTTGGCTTCAGAGCTTCTGATATTCCCATGGCAATCTGCTTGGTCAGACGCTCTTGAACTGAAAGAAACAAAATAATTGGACATACGTAAACAGATAATACCAGATTTTATTCAAATTCTCGGGTCAAACCAAAGAAAAGTGCTGTGATTATATGTAAAGTCAAATATCGCATAATTTCTTTGGTACCTTGAAGCCTTCGACTGAAGATCTCCACAATCCTGCAGAAACCAGAACACAAGCTGATTAAAGATCAAACGTAATAATGATTAATCTTTCGATAAACACAGACTGGCATCGGCCCCTGACCCCGAGCCTCAACTCTGGCCATCCAACTGTACAGACCCTTCATCTGTGAATGATTCACCCTACAGAATTCTCTGAATCTCACGCAAGATTCACCAACAGCGAGTTTGTCTAAAAACCTCAGTGACTTTGCTGTTATTCTGGGTTTGTGTATTCAGAGGTGGTGCGATATTTGTAGGAAAGGGAGTTAAGGAGACAGACTGGCTGACAGAGAGGCTGTGATGATAACTGGTGATTCCCACAGGTCCGAAGGGATTTTCTCATGGTTCGAGAGCGGATAGAGTTTAGACTTGTGTCTGTGAGTGTGCTCGATGAGGGGACTAGATGATGGCCAGTGGGCTTAGACTCTAAGCCTCCAGGTCAATGCACTGAGATAACAGAAGAACGCAGCCAGCCGGAGATAACACCAGAAACATACAGCCACAGTGACAGCAAGAGGGTATAGTGTGTGTTTTGTTACCTTGCCAGCTTGCTCAGTCCCACCACTTTTTTGTTGGGAATATACCCGATGTGAACCTGGAAAGAGATGACAGCCAGTGTGAGCGGAGGTCACATAATCAGAGCAAAGGCTGGTTAATATTAGCAATTCAGTGCTGACCCTATTATATGCTCAAAAAACGCACACATCAGCTCACAAGCAGAAACACAGGAGAGTGACATCCACGAACTTGGACAAATACATTGTTTCAGATCAGTTATTTGTGTTTAAGATTGATTTATGCATGTATTGTCTTAAACCTGCAGTGTGGAACTTTTGTCTCTCCCCTCTGGCAGTGCGAGTAATTACAAAAACACTGTTGAGCGTGCTTATGTCATAGCTGTAGCCTACCTCGTCGCTACATCAGCTACAGCTTTCATGGCGGATAAATTGTTTTAAGTGTCAAACAACCCCTGTGAAATGACTCGTTTCACTGTCGGAATTTGATCCATTTGGTCTGATAACATTTGGAAAGTCTAGAAGAGCCACATGATTAATATGTTTTAACCAAATTGACGTTAGCAGAGGGCAAACCGCTCAGTCGGCTCGGCTGGCAAAAGTCCCTGGTGTGCATGTTCTGCCCATAGAGCATGCCAAGTATGCATTCATCTAGCCAGCATGGGAAAGTCACCAAACACCAGATTTTAAAACTCTGTATAAAGTGAAATACAGAGAGATTAACATTGCGGTGATTGGCTTAATTAGCATTGTGTTAACTTGTTTGGCAAGGGCTTGAATGTAACTGGAGGCTCATTTATATGTAAGTCCCGCACTGGAGCTTTAAACTCCTATTAGGTTAATGCACACACACATACAGACTTACCCTCCCAAAAAAGGGCACCAGGTGGTGTTCACACAGTGAAAACATGTCTATGTCCTTCACAATCACCATCTCTTCGTGGTCTTCATCAAATATGGCGTCATTTAGGATGTCTGCGGGCAAAAGCACAAACAAACACGCTTTAAGAAATATCATCCAATTAACTGATTCAGTAGGCTTTAACAGGGGGGGGGGGTGTTCCATCCACGTACTTAGCAAAATGACCAAAATGCATCCCCCCTCTCCATCCCCTAGTAGTAGAGAGATTGCAGGGGCAGAGGGGCTGTTTAGTTAAATATGTTAGTCTAGTCTGCTTGACTCATTGATCCTTTATCTGACTCAGGTTTGTGCAGAATTGGGCTCTAGGTCAGCGGTCATATACCTTGACAGGTTGGGTTTAGAGACACAGAGAAGCACAGCAACAACAATAATAACGATAACAACAATAAAAATAATAGAAATATGACTAATAATAATAGTAGTAGCAGTGGGCGTCAAGCTGGTCTGCATTATTCAAGGTAAAGTCAAAACTAGTCTGTTTTGAAAAATATGCATTATTAAGATGTTTAATATCCACATCCAGTAAAAGAATAGGCCTACACAAAATTTTGCCTAATAGCAGTTCTATTAAATTGAAATTATAATTGCAATTATAATATCAAGAATTGGGTTAGCCTACATGACCCAAACTCTCCCACCGGGCCACCCTCCCCCGTTAAAAATGAACCAATCACCCACTGACTGTAGCCAATAAGAGTAATCATATCCCATTAATCACTGCAAAGAGCATCTTCCAGATCAACCTGTTGACTCACCATCGACGGTCTCATGGTAGCCCTTGGTGAGGAACTGCATGGCCTTGGCGGCACGCAGCGGGGTGCGCAGCAGCCCCTGCCGGTCCGTGTCCTCCCCGAGCTCCCGCAGGATGCTGGTGTAGGCGGCCTGCAGCGTAGGCAAGCGGGACTCGTCCTCCGCCACTTTGCGGGACGTCTCGTGCTTGCGGTGCACGGCGGACCTCTTGGTGTCTATGATGAGGTCGCTGAAGCTGTTGTTGCGCTGGAAGTCCTCCACGGCGTCGTTGACCTTTCCGTTGCAGTGGCCGTTCATGTCGAAGCGCGTCTGGATGTTCAGTGGAAGAGACGGGAGATGAGATGGAGAGACGTCCTGAGGCTGTGTAAACCGGCAGGTCTGCTACTCCTGCTGCCGGTGCTCACCGCGCTTATAAAGGCGTTACCCAGTGCCGCGTGTGCATCCGTTCCCGATTCGTCAAGTTGCCGCCTACGTCAAAATATCTAGTTTCGTCAGCGGGGTCATCAGAGAGCAATCCCCCTCCCAACCCGAGCAGGGCATGCAACCTAATTTTCTGCATCTCTCATCACTTGGCAAATAGCCTATCAGCTGTCTCCATTCATTAGTTCTGATTGTTAGTTTACTAGAAACTCTACAGACCGCTTTCTTGCAAACGGGCGGCTTATGACTTCACGTGGATATGTTGTGCATTTCGGCCTCCTGTCCTTCTTTCCATGTAAATCCAATCCATCTGATAAACCCTAAACAATGACTGAAAAATATACTGCAGGTCCACAGTAATCCACAAGAGAAATCATTGATCATCTAGAGGTGTGAAGGGTAAGAGGAGAGCACCAGAAGTCTTAAAACACACATTTACTCAAGTGAAATCATTGAAGCAGATCCACTGGTATAATTTACTGCTGTATTGGTGTGAACTGAATATTCCCATAACATAAATATCTCCATAAATATACCAGAGGCTTTGTGTTTGAACAAATGCAAGAGTTTTATGACATCTTTATTTCAAACCTGTATTCAATAAGACACATCTGCAGACAAAAAAAATGCTCATCTCAGTTTCCCACAGCCCAAGGTGACATCTTCAAATTTTTTGTTTTGTCTGACCAAGCGTCAAAACAAAGATATTCAGTTTACAGTGTTATAAGACAAGACAAGAAGAAGAAGAAGACAAGACGAAAATCGTCACATTTGAGAGGCTGCAACCATTTTTGGCATGTTTGCTTGAAAAATGACTGAAACAGTTATCAAGTTTCCAATTATTTTTTCTGTAAAATAATCAATTCATTTCAGCAACTGCAGGATCATAATGGATGAAACATGGATGACTCTGTGATGCCGGTAGAGTGCAGTTTTTTGTTGTTTTTTTCAACTAATCAAAAACTATTTTATTGACCATGTGTCACAAGTAAGACTCTCCATACATAAAAAGAAAAGAATTGCATGCAAACTGTATTTTATGTAAATTATTGCAGAGTTTGGTGCAAGAGGAGGATATAAAGCTTCAGTGTCATCAAAAATTGTAATATAATGTCATGTCAAAATGAATAATCTACCGGACTGAAGTTGTAGAGTCAGAGACGTTTTAATTGATAGGCGGGGAGTCTTCTCCAGCACTTAAACTTCATTTACAAGTTGTTGAGAGTCAGTTAACATGAATCAAGGTGTAAAATGCCTGAGAATAAACAGACAATAAAATGTGTTAATTAGTGAGCTTTAGATTCTTGGCTGTTTTACGATGCCATACCACTTTATTATTGTCAGCTTACACTGAAATTCATTTCAGTTCTTGACACAGTTTCACATATGACACTTTTCATAGCCGTACATAACACAAACGGTCAAAACAATTGTACATAGTATCAGCCAACAAGGACGATTGTGCTGGTAGGCTCATGACACCGTAACCTCCTTAATCTTAACCTGTTATGGCTGAGAGTTTCTCTCTTCCTTAATGTGATGTGTGACCATTATGGTAATTTACAGTTCACTAATTGGTGTAAACGGAAAGTTTAATCCTAAATTCTTTCTCCTGATCCTTAAATTCTCCATAGTCAACTCAGTTTTAAGGGTTACAGCTGTATATTCCTTGACAACAGACAGTTTGGACTTTGGGTGTTTATTGACCTAGATGCTTCCTAAAACTTCAACTTGTTCCTGCAATAAAAAAAATAATAAATTCTGTAAATAATGTTTGACTACTGGTATCAATCTCTCAGTCCATTCACCACTTTTGTCCAGACTGAAATATCTTCATAAATATTTAACGAATTGCATTGAAATTTTGTTCAGACAATCCTCATTTCCAGAGGATGACGCTAACTAACTTTGGTAAAGCCCTGGCTTTTCATCCAGCACCATGAAGTCGACACTTTTCGGGGGTTAAATTGCAACATCTAACAGATGGACTGATATATTCATAGTTCCCAGACATAGGTCCCTTTAATGACTTTGGTGACTTTTCCTCTTGCGCCACCATTACGCTATTACACATTTGTTTTGACAGACTTTCTTTCATTCTTTCTTTAAGATCACCTGAGACGGCTGAAAGAGAACATTCATTATTTTGTGCAGGAATTGATCATTTGTCATAAGACCACATGAATATAGCAGCTGTATCTTCTATGATGGCTGTACTTGTGTGTACTTATACCTGTGTTACAGACAACAACAAGACACGACTCAATTCAAGGATCTTCAGTTGGTTAAACTTTATGTACATCAGAACACATGTGCACACAAGAAAGTGCTTTCTGTTTATCCACAAAACAGACGGATTACAGAACTGGACATTAAAAAAAGAGTTGTAAAAAGGGTCAAGAGAGGACAATGCAGGACAGGATAATGGTAATGACCAGTCATGTTGTATAGTTGTTGTAGTTTTGGAGGGTGTAGGTCGCCACTGTATCCAACAGCCAGCTGCGAGTGACAACTGTAGCTTGTCTAGAGAGACCTGTGGAGTGAATAATAGAGGGATATATATATCTACCGAAAGACAATATAACCCACAAGGTATCAGTTATCAAAAGGGGAACCTCTCACATGCTCTTACACACACGTAACGTAATATACTCTCTATCACAGCATGATAAAATAACATCATTACCTTCTGTCCAACCCCAAACACCCTGAGTCTTTGCAAAAAGTGAAGTCGTTGTTGGATCCTTTTGCATACAGAACTCACATGGACATTCCAAAACAGATTACAGTCGATATGTACACCCAAGTATTTGTAAGAATGAACCTGGGTAATACAAGCAGTTATGGAGCAGTAATGGAGAATGAAGTGACAACAAAGTATGATCTCCTGTTCTGGAACAACAGGGCATGTTTGACTGTAATGGGGCCGCAGCTGAAGACATTAGTCATGCAGTTTCTTGGAATCTCAATGGCTGCATGTGTTTTCACAGATCCTGGAAAAGGGAGCAGACCTGTCAATATACTCGCACGCAATGCATGTAATTACCTTTACTTTTTACCCTTCAGTCACCAGAACACAACAATTCTTGCCTTTGTTTCTATGCTTGATTTTCCCCTCAGCTGAACAATTTCATGTTTTGCTCTAAAAAGGCGCACACAGATGATTTTACTTATTTTGCTTAATCTTCTCGGGAGCGTCTTCAGACTGTGTTTGATTGACATGTCCCTCTCTCTGCTGTTAGCTTTGTTGCAACTGCTAGGTGGGACAAACTCCGCTTTTATGATTATTTTTGGTACATAGAGTGAGGTGATCTCACATATTTTTCCAGCATATCTCACCTACAACCTGAGTAGCTGTCTAATCAGCCAGAGTAAGTGAAAACACTCAAAGTACTGTAAATATACCCCAAAATGCCCAAAAATTGTATACCCAAAAGCAGTGAAACCACAATATACATACTGAAATACATACTTGAAACTAACTGGTGTAAATGCACACAAATTCACACAAATTCAACATCCCATTTTAGTGTTTTTCCTTTCCATTATGTAAGATAAAAACAAAAGACTAAAATATAAATTTAAAAAAATGTTTAAGCTTTCAAAGATCACTGTTTTTCTTCTTCTTATTCTACTGAGTTATTACATGTTTTTCCTGCTGTAGCCTGTTATAAGAAAATAATACTTGCTACATCCATCCAGTCCATGCAAGTTTATTGTTGTAGCCTGTGCCACAATGCAACAACAAATCCTCAGAACTAATGATTAAAAATCATCAAACATTTGAAAATTAAATGACCACAACAAATAATGCAATGCACACCTAAATGTTCCCCAGCATAACCATAATCTTAGAGTATGTGATATAAATAGACTGCAATGTTTAATGTTCTGCAAGTTTGTATTATTGGATGTGATCATTTATTATATTTGTAGTACAAAAACGATTCTATGAAATTGTTTCAAAGCTGTGTACATGAAACTAGCATGCAATGCTTCTAAAAAAAAAACTGGTCGAGGTGAAATGTTTTTTTTTTTTATAAGACCAATATGTCTACTGAAAGACAATATAACCCAATTTGTTATGTAACACGGTATCGGTTATCCTGAAAGGAACCTCTCACATGCTCTTACACACACAAACACTTTGGTAGTGGACGCTGGAGACAATGGAGCAAGATTCAAGATTATTTTATTTGTCCCTAGGGAAATTTGTCTTGGACATAAAGGCTGCCACATAAAAAATACATACAATTAAAGTGCAGTTACAGACATAAAGCACATAGCACAGAGAGTGTGCTATGCATTCAAATATGTGCAATGTACCCACTCATTTCACACCCTCCTTATGAACTGAGTTTAGGACATTCACTGATAGAGGAATGAAAGAGTTTTTACACCTATTCAGGCAGTTGGTGGTGATAATTTGCCAATAAGCCGCTTTAAAAAATAAACAAAAGGAAGAAAACTCAACAATATGTTTTTCCTCTTGTTCCTACAGTTGGATGTTTGAGCTTCACTGTGCAGAATGATGCATGACACCAGAAGGCTGTTTTCACATTAATCTGCAGAAAGTGGAAAGTTTCTCTGTGCTCACTGAAAATCCAATTTTAAGGCGCAGGCCTACAAGCATGATTTGTGACATCACAAATAGTTTGGAGCTAATCCTGGTCCAATATTCAACTTACACAAGTGTGATGTGGAAACTTGAAGCCTGCAGTGCACAAACACTGAGAATGAACCTTACAGTGAAGAAGAAATATCTTCTGACAGTTAAAGTTTCAGCAGTTAAACTTCTGAAATTTGCATATTTATAGATTCTGGATTTTTAATAAGGGAGAAGGCTTAGATGTAATAAGATAAATGACCTTTTTTGTGGAAAAACTATATTAGACACACATTGTTATTCAAAGTAGAGTATTTTATCTACAACTTAAAACATTTCTGGAGGGAATCTTTAACGATCAAAAGTATAGAAGGCACTAGCAAAATCAAAGCAAAAGCAATAGTTGTAAATTAAAAGACAATGATTAAAGTGAATGGATGAATTTCAATTCTTTTCTCCAATTTTTTGTAATACATTTCATTTCCAAGACAAAAAAGACAAAGCTGCTAATAAAAACTTTACTTTTTTTTTTTATTTTTTTTTTTTTATAAACAGCTTTATTGAAACAAGTATACAACAACTTTACAGCACTTGTGTTTATACAACTCGAGTCTACAAACACGCCAGCTGATTAAAGGGTATAATTAAATTATAGTTAAATAAATATCTTGAAAAGCTTACATATGTTTTTGTTCGTACATTCAATGTATTCAATGTACATACAATGTATTGTTTGATACTGACAGTTAGCTCGGCCCCGTTTCCATGGCAACACGTCACAATGCAACGTAGCTTCCTGTTTGGCAGGGAGCCCTGGCGGGAGATTCATCCAGCATGGCGGTGCAACCGAAACAGAACCTGTCCATGGACAGCGCAGCCGAGCATGGCTTCCTAAACTTCTTTTTCTCCATGCCGGAGAAACCGGACTCTACTTTCAGAATATTCGACCGCAACGACTACTACACTGTTCATGGGAAAGACGCCATATTCGCGGCGAAGGAGGTTTTCAAGACGAATGGCGTCATCAAAAATTTGGGCTCAGGTAACCTAGCCTCTATAGTCTAGCATACCACGTAGCTGGCTAGCTTGCAAAATGTATTTTATTAGTGACAGGTTATTGTTTAGCATGCTAATTTAGTTGCGTGTTCTTGTCTTATGCATTGACTCAGATTTAAATGTGTCCGCAAGCTAAGCTAGCATAGAGACGGATACCCGTGCTAGCATAGAAAGCTAGCAGAGGCATCGTGGGCTCATGTGTAGTTTGTGATGTTAATCTGAGCTTGTTTCGTCAACAGGGAGTCGCAAGCTGGAGAGTGTGGTCCTCAGCAAGCTCAACTTTGAGGCCTTTGTGAAAGACTTGCTGCTGGTGAGGCAGTACAGAGTAGAAGTGTACAGAAACCACAGCAAGAGCAGCAAGGAGCACGACTGGAAGATTGAGTACAAGGTATTGTTTTGACAATGACATCAGACTTTGTGGTTTTGTGTTTGTTTATATTTCATCTAGCCTTTTAAATAAAGATGAGCTGCTGTCTTGCAATGATGATGTCCCACTTTCACTGTATCAGTTGTGAATTGTGTTGTCCTGCTTTGTGTATTATGTGTCCGTGTTGAATATATTATAATATTAACAAAGGCTGGCTGATATGGATATGAAGTATATATGAAGTATCAACGTATGGAAAATAGAGCTGCAACGATTAGTCATAGATAATCTTTGGGTTATACACTTGGTTGGGACAAGAAAAGACATTTGAGGACATCAGGTCAGGCTTTTTTTAATCTATAACATTTTAATTTATTTTACTACTCAGGGATGCAGAGTTCTGTATTTGTTTTTTATATATTTATATTTATTATGTTTTCTTTTTTTTCATATGTATGTTTGATTTCCACTGGACCCTGTAGAGAAAGAATCAGTAATCAAATATTTATAACCATTTTCTGACACTTCATAGACCAAACGACTAATTAATTGAGAAAGTAATGGATAATGAAAATAACTGTTTGTTGCAGCCCCGATGGCAAGTGTACAGAAAAAAAAAATCACATTTTGTTTTGATTTATTTTTGGATCTACAAAAACACACCAGGGCAAGAAATAACATATTAAAGTGAGAACATGTAAAAGTGAACTTTAGATTATTAAAACTACATGAGTGCAACCTAATCCAAAACATAAATATCCACCAAAATACAACTAAAACAGATTAAAAGCACACATAAAATCTCATTAATAACCTTATTCATGCATACATTAGCTCTGACCTGACCACTGAAAGTCCCTCTTAGTTTTTGTCAACTTCATACCTCATGACACAAAACATCCATTGTCAGTATAAAAAGAGTCTCTGGCTACATTATTTGCATGCTCACACAATGGCCCTGGTATTATAGCCATGTTGAATGTTGAGGATCCCCACTGTTGATATTATACATATGATGCAGATTCTGTTGTTCTCTACTGACAGGCAGCAATCCTGCACTTCTAAATTCAATTCAAGAAGACTCATTCAGTAAATACATACATTTATTTTGGGTATCACCAACAGGGATGATCATAAATCTATTGTATCGATGATGACACAAGAAGTTTCATATTAGGAATATCAAAATGCCCCATTCTGCAACACAGGAACTTAAGTTTACCGTCACTCTCATAATATTCTAGTAACAACAGATGCATAAGAGAGTGACTGGTCCAATATTATTCCTAAATATGTAGCAGATCTCTCAGAAACAATTTAAGTTATGTTACACACAGTTTTTGACCTGTTTGTTTTGGAACACACAACATCTAACAGAGCTCTTCATACATGTAAATAAGGCAACTAATAGTTATTTTCTTTATCGATTAATTTGCACATGATCTTTATTAATTGTTTTGGCCGTTAAAATGCCAGAAAATAGTGGAAAATGCCCTTTATAGTGTGAAATGTTAAAATAGCTTGTTTTATGAGATCAGCAATTCATTCATTAATTTATTTATTTTGACGCGAGACCATAATCACATGATGGAGCACAAACAGAACATACAGTATAATAATAACAAAGCAATGGCACACACATGGATAAAGTATAACATATGCTACTTAAACAAAGGAAGGATATTGTTCAAAAAGCCACCTAATTTACAAATAACTTTTGGCTTATCTGATTTGTAATAACAAAATTAATTTAAACATACATGGACGGTTTAAATAACACCTTTTCCTGTAATTCATTATGGTTACATTCTTACATTCAAACAGAAATATACTCGTCTCCTAGACGGTTGTCATTAAAGGTTGCAGATCGTCTGGTTTCTATCCAGCCCTTTATATCTTCCAGTGACATCGGGAATTACAAATAGCCTGTCTGTACTTCTGGTTTTCACATAATAAGATTCTTTTCCAATTTAGGCTCTTGTTTCGAGATCACATGCTATCAAAGCTGGATGATATTCAGCTTACTATCATATATGACAAAGAAAAGCATTTGAGATGCTGGAACCTGCAACTGTTTGATTTTACTTTACTGAAATTATTAATCAAATTAGTTGCTGATTCATTTATTTTTTTTTGTCAGTTGACTATTCGAGTAATTGGTTCAACTCTACATGTTAAAAAAAAATAAATAAAAAGAAACATCAGTAAGTTATTTGTTAGCTTTTTAAATAAAAAATGAAATCTAGCCCTGGTTTGTGCGTCTCATGTGTTATTACATTTGAGTCGCAGTGCATCAGTTGTTTTGAAAGATAAATACCTGGCAAGGTTTGAAAAAAGCCCAGTAGGTCTTTTACCAACACTAAACATCTTTGAATGTATTTCCAGAATCCTCAAAGACTCCTCTGTCCGTCTGATTAAAAAAAAAAAAAAAACTATTCAGTGTGCTTTACAATAAAAGAGATTTTACCTGTTTCTCAAGTTGCGTCACATCAGCTACATATAAGGGAACTAGTTAAAGTCATGAAATTGGACGTCTGACTTTTTAAAAACAATAACATAATATGATAATCACAGTATGTTTCCTCTGAAAGCTGATGATTCTCCCCGTCATTGTGCCTCTTTCTGTTGTTCCCCTCGTCCGTCTCTTCTGAACTCAGGCTTCTCCAGGAAACTTGACTCAGTTTGAGGAGATCCTGTTTGGCGGCGGAAGCGGAGCTGAGGGCTGCGCCGGAGTTGTAGCCGTGCGGTTTGCTACAGGAGCTGACGGGCAGCGTGTGGTCGGAGTGGGATATGTGGACGCAGCTCAGAGGACGATGGGAGTGTGTGAGTTTCCAGACAACGAGATCTTCTCCAACCTGGAGTCCCTGCTTGTCCAAATCAGCCCCAAAGAGTGTCTCTTAGCCCTGGGTGAAGCTAACCCTGAAGGGAATAAACTACGGGAGGTACGTTAAAGTCAATTATTCTCGATACAACTTAATATATATATTTGAAACAATTCTTGGGAAGGTCTTATGTAAATTTAAGCTCTAAATAGCATATTACTTCTCAAATTTAGTTTAATAAATCTTGAAATTACGTTTTTGCTCGGACAAAACAAGACAATTGAAGACATCAAATTGTACTATAGTAGTACTGTAGTAGATTTTTTTTTTGCTATTTTCTGATTTATTATAAAAAATGTGATTAATTGAGAAAATAATTGTCAGATTAGTCAATTATGAAAATAATCATTAGTTGCTGCCCCAGTATGTATATGTAGCCTCTGGATTTTAACAAGGTCATTGAACTTTTTTTGTGAAAAAATGATATCATACACATTATTATTCCAAGTAGAATATTAACACATGTCTTGAGGGGGTCTCTAAATCAAACATTTTAATGTAATTTGATGAAACTTGCAGATATCCTGATATAAGAGCATAAACATAGCCTGTCACACTGTAATTATGGTATGAATACATCATGTGTCTGTGCAGGTGGTCCAGCGAAGCGGCATGCTGGTCTCTGACAGGAAGAGAGCAGACTTCAGCAGCAAGGACATGGTCCAGGATCTCAACAGGCTGCTGAGAGCCAAAAGAGGAGAGACTGTGGCCAGCAACACACTGCCTGAACTGGACAAACAGGTAAACAAAAGATCTTCCTCTACACTGTTGGCTGATTTACGTGAGACAATTCCAAAGAGAAGTAGAATATAAGAAGAAGGGGGTGACTGAGCGAAAACTCGGGAGAGACTCAGCAGCCAGATGTTTTTCCGTTCTCTGTTTACAGTAGGAGCGGCTCAGATTGACACTAAAATGAGAATATCTGGTCCACCTTAAAAGTCAGCCCACCTTAAGTGAGCCTGGTCAGGTTAGGCTAACCCATTGCGAGACAAATTGACTATATGAGAAGTAATAGTTGAAAGCGCTTAAGTGCGTGCGTGTGTTTGGTTTTATTCACAGGTGGCTATGTCATGCTTGGCTGCAGTCGTGCGTTTCCTCGAACTGCTCTCTGACGAGTCCAACTTCAACTCCTTCAGTCTGACCACTCTGGACCTGGGTCAGTACATGAGGCTGGACAACGCTGCCGTCAGGGCTCTTAACCTCTTCCAGGTCAGTGCCAGGCTCATAGGAGCTCACATTTCTCCATTATTAACAAGTTCTCCCACATCCATGCAGGTAGATTTGTAGATGTATTCTACGTGCTAATGATAATGATCGAACATATATTTTATACTCCGGGATCAGCAGTACAGAGGCCGTGTGGGATATTGATCATTGTATTGAAACATGCTGTTGTTGTGTCCTCCAGGGTTCACCCGATGACACCAGCGGAGCTCATTCATTGGCCGGTCTGTTGAACAAGTGCCGTACACCTCAGGGTCAGCGGCTCGTCAACCAGTGGATCAAACAACCACTTATGGACAAAACCAAAATAGAGGAGAGGTAATACAAGGATGGGAATAAACTGTGAGATCTGATATTTCTACAATGTTAATTGAAATAAAAGAGTGTACTTTTTATGAATCGTGTGTCTACCCATGAGTCATGTGTCATACAGGTCATTAAAGTCCTGTTAGTTAGAGATTTGAATAGAGTTTTATCTACATTAACCTCAGAGTGGAGGATCTTTCTTTGAGTCTGCTATAAGGAGAACTTTGTGTTTTTGTCATATAGTTTTGTTTTACAGTGTCACAAAGTCCTATTAAATGTAGTTCATCTTTTTTTACACCGATCAACAGTTAAATACCTCAACAACTATTGGATAGATTGACATTTGTTGAGGATACTCTTGACTCTGTGTGTGTGTAGGCTGGACCTAGTGGAGAGTTTCGTGTGTGACTCTGAGCTGAGGCAGACCTGTCAGGAGGACTTGCTGCGGCGGTTTCCAGATCTTCACCGCCTGGCCAAGAAGTTCCACCGTCATTCGGCGACCCTGCAGGACTGTTACCGCGTCTACCAGGCTGTGAGCCACATCCCTGCCCTCATCACGGCCCTGGAGAGATACTCAGGTACGCCTTGATGCCAGTGTGGTCAAACTGTAGGCACAGAGAGATGGATCAGATACTCTGCACTCTTCAAACATTCTTTGGTGGATCTCAGGGGTTTTCAGTGTGTCATAGGAGAACACATTAAACACTTGTTACACTCTTGATACCAAACAGGATGCTTTTGTCCAAATTGATTTACAATGAGAGGATCGTGGCGCTCTTTCTTGTCTAGTCTAAAGCGGCCATTCTGAGATTACATTTTCTCACAGTAATGTTGAATTCAGATATGATTTTCTGGCTATGTCACATCAATTTGTTTGCATGATTCTCACCCCTTTTTCTGATCCACAGTTGTTTAGAAGATGCAAGAATCAGCACATATTGTTCATCTATCATGCCAGGCTGAGTTAAACAATGATGCTAGAGATGCACGTCCACCTGATTTACACCACACTGCAGTCATGTCATATATCAAGATTTGTTTTTTACGATTTGTGTACCTAGTAAACTAGCAACACATTAATAGCCTGGATATGTACGGAGTAGTGCATTCTTTCATCTTCCGTGCATACTGCCTATTTCTATCTTCCTATCCAACATGCATATACAGTATATTCATTGATTTCTGAGGTGTGTTTGTTTTTGTGTGTGTGTGCAGGTAGCTACCAGTTTCTGTTGGAGGCAGTGTTCCTCTCCCCTCTCAGAGACCTGCAGAATGACTTCACTAAGTATCAGGAGATGATCGAGACGACTCTGGACATGAACCAGGTCTTTTCTTTTGTGTTTCTATAGATGTGTGCACTGTAAGAAGATTGTTTTGTGCATTTTGTCTGCATATTATCTATTTTGCGTGTTGTTTACATGTGTCTTCTCTTGCATATATACTGTGTGTGTGATACATACATACATTAGATTGACCACCATGAGTTCCTGGTGAAAGCGTCATTTGATCCAGTGTTGAGTGAGCTGAGAGAAAAGATGGACGCCCTGGAGAAGAACATGCAGACCGTGCTGAACAGCGCAGCGAGAGAGCTAGGTGATCAAAGCACACACACACACACACACACACACACACACAAACACACACACAATTACATACCGTATATCACAACATGCCGAGACCGAGATAAGTCTTAAAAGAAGTTTAGAACTGTATTTTAAGGAAGTGAGGCACGGGAGGCGTCTGCTGATGAGCTTTTAAATCTGTGGTGTGACAAGAATGCAAAAGCGTCCAAAAGCCAAAGCAAGTCGATTACACCATGCAGCCGTCATGTGCTCAGAACCAAATATTTTGATTGCGGGAAATTCAGCAGATCCCTCTGACTCAAAGACTGACATAAAAGGTCAGACTTAATGTCTGCTTTGTAATGAATCCTTCTCCATGTGGAGTCATTGTAGACTTTAAAATCCCAAATAAAACATTAAACAACATTAGAGTTATTATTGTCTCTTTTTATTTACTAGAAGGTTAATTATTATTATCCCATTACAGACATACAAGACCAGTGTTTGGGTTATAATGCATACTGCATCTAAATCTATCATGTCTGATAACCAGAAAGCTTTATGTTAGTGTAAAGTAACTTGAGCTATTTGTCCCTACCTCAGTGTTTTTCTGTATTGTACAATTTTTTGTCATTTAGATTTAAATTCAATATAGATTTGGTTTTAGAGCTTTAATTGACATAATTGTTTTCATTGTTGTCCTTTAATTTTTTGGCCAGTTGTGTGGATGGCAAAAACTCTTCACATATTAAAAGTACAAGAACTAACATTTTCTTAGTTTATCATTTTAAACTTGATCATTGTTTGGAGAGCATTTTGTAAAATGATAACACAATACCCTAATATCTCAACATGCTTCCTCTGCAAGTCAGTGAATAATGTTGTTGCTTATTGTCTTGTCCTGTATTCACCACATTATAAATGCTTCTTATATGACTAACTTAAGGTGGAATTATACATGGTTGATGTGGTTTGATTATATATCCCAGAGTGCTCGTGTTTACATTCTTTGAATTAATTTGTAATGTGACAACAGGAACATTTTGCCTACAATCAATAAGTTGAAGTAATTGTGTTTACATGCTTTTCACTTTGTGATAGAGCATGATGATTTATATTTATATATTGATTTATTTATATTACACAAACACAAGTAGGAAACAACAATACACAAGTGGAAACCCCCCCGACTTGATATACACCCACTGCCAAGCAAAGAAAAGCATTACATGAGTGCAGGAAAGATGAATCGGAGTCCGCTCAACTGATTTACACAGCAGAATGTAGCAGTGGGGATGGTTTTGCTGAATGTATGTTTCTGAAATTTGCTTGATGTTGTCAATCCATCAATCAAACTTTATTTGTATAACACTACAGGTTGTGTGCAATTCAAAGTGCTTCACAGATCACTGACAAGTAGATAATAAGACAGAACACATGAAAACAATTTGAGACAAAATGCACACAAGAAATGAAAGTCTGTTGCTTCTAGCATTACACCAGAAATTCTTGCTCTTTCCAGATTAAGAGTAAGCAGTTCGTTTTATATCCATGAGTACTTTATTTTCACTCAACAAATCTTTTTTATACTTGGATTTAAGTTTGAGCTCACTGTAGGAACTGTGCGTTTCAGGTCTGGATGCTGGTAAGACAGTGAAGCTGGAGTCGAACGCCATGCTGGGCTTCTACCTGCGAGTCACCTGCAAGGAGGAGAAGACTCTGAGGAACAACAAGAAGTTCACCACGCTGGATGTTCAGAAGAACGGAGTTCGCTTCACAAACAGGTCGGTCCCACTTTGTCACACATCTAATGTCAGCCTCGGATAACCCCGCTCCTTCTGTCAGCTGACGGTCTGCGCTCACGCATGTGCACTTTCACATGTCTACAGTAAGCTCAGCTCCTTGAACGAGGACTACACCAAGAGCAGGGAGGAGTACGAGGAGGCCCAGAACGCCATTGTCAAAGAGATCATCAACATTTCCTCAGGTGAGGACTCTCATCACATGCTGCTCACTGTGTCTCAGCAGCATGGCATTGATTTTGACAGATGAAAGAAATGACGACGTCTGAGTTACATGGAAGTGATGATCACATGGAATTTGTCGAGTGACCTTTAGTAATTGATTTCATTCACATTTTCTACAAAGGTCAGTAAACTGTACACTGCTTTGAGTTTTTGAATAACAGGTTTGTTGAGATTGTGGTCTGATGGAATTCTTTGATCATTTTTATTGATCATTTTGGAGCCGGCACATGCAGCAGACTTCTATCTCTGTGATAATTCACTTCAAGTTTTTAAACTCTTCGAACCACCAGGCTATGTGGACCCGCTCCAGACGCTGAGCGATGTCATAGCGCAGCTGGACGCTGTGGTGAGCTTCGCTGTGGCCTCCGTCTCCGCTCCCGTGCCCTACGTTCGGCCTCGTCTGCTGGACGATGGCTGCAGGCGTATGGAGCTGCAGCAGGCCAGGCATCCCTGCATGGAGACAGACGCAGACACCGCCTTCATACCCAACGATATCACCTTCGTCCAGGGAGAGAAGAGCTTCTATATTATAACAGGTTAAAAGAGGCGTTTGTACTGCACCTGACATACACAGTTTAAAAAAATATGCACTTTATAGCTGAAAAGGAGAGTGAATCTGGGATTATATTACAGAAACATGATCTCAAATGAGTGCTAATGCCACTCTGTGTCTGAAATGTGTAATTCAGCAACTGTTTGGACACCTTGGAGTTCTTCTTTTCCCAAATGGGCAAAAGAAAAAACGATTATCACAGCTTTAAAGATGTAAGAATAGTCATCTCTTTGTAGTTGTGGCCATAATTCCTCTCAGCCAACAGGCTGCCTCCTCAGTAACTTTCCCACGGGTCTAAGAAATGCCAAAAAAGGCCCTGCTACTGTACCGTCAGATGGTTCACATATTGGGCGGATTTTCCAGGGCTGAACGTCACTGATTGGTCAAACACAGACACCAAGCATGCGGCAGCTTGCATACAGCTTCATTCTCAAAATAAGAAGTAGTGGGCAACTCTTGTATCAATACAAGAGGTGCGGACATCATGTCAGGAGTTTGCAGTCTCCTTCTCAGTCATTCATTACATCTATTCAAACATCAGCATCATTCTACTGTTAACACCAAGAACGACAGGACAACTTTATGTTGTTGAAAATGCATTTCAAACACTGCTGTTGTGTTTTAATCTGTCATCAGTCTAGTTAGACAAATCATCATGTTATGTGGTGGAAACCTAAACTAGAATGCACAAAAGGGACTTGTAGTTTCTAGTCTTGCCTGAGTTTAGTTCCTTTTTCTAGAACTAATAAGTTGCAAGGAGCTACAAATTAATTGCTGAAATCTGAGAATGAAGACGCCAAAACAAGTTGTAGCAAACCAGGATTATCTTTAAACAACTAACTTTTCTGTATCTTTGTTGTACCTCATCACACATAATACACTATCTAGCTACCCTCTCTTCTTGTCTGCAGGACCAAATATGGGTGGCAAGTCGACATTCATCCGTCAGGTGGGCGTGATCGCTCTGATGGCTCAAATCGGCTGCTTTGTGCCCTGTGAGAAGGCGGAGCTTAGCGTGATTGACAGCGTCCTGGCCAGGGTAGGAGCGGGAGACAGCCAGGTGAAAGGAGTGTCCACCTTTATGTCCGAGATGCTGGAGACGGCTGCCATTCTACGGTAAAAACACACACGAGTCCACTAAAAAAAAAAAAAAAAAGTGATACACAAACCTTGTCTCAACTCCACTGTTGTATCTCCAGCTCGGCCACGGAGAACTCGCTCATCATAATCGACGAGCTGGGCAGAGGAACGTCCACGTACGACGGCTTCGGTCTGGCCTGGGCCATCAGCGAACACATTGCCTCCAAGATCAGCAGCTTCTGCCTGTTTGCCACTCACTTCCACGAGCTGACGGCGCTCGCCACACAGCAACCCACCGTCCACAACCTGCATGTCACGGCCCTGACCTCCCACAACACACTCACTATGCTGTACAGAGTCAAACCAGGTCACTTTTCTGCATTTTCTATCCCTAATATGGATGTAAACTGATATAAAGAAACTTTTTCCTTAGTTTTATTTAGTTTTCTCTCTGGAACGTCTTTCTACTTCCTGTTCATATTCTTATATCTGCAGAGATTCAAGTCCTGTTGTTAGTAAGTAGACCTTGAGTTAAGATTAAAAAGGCTCCAAACTGACGCAGCCCTCACTGTGTGTTCAGGTGTGTGTGACCAGAGTTTTGGAATCCATGTCGCCGAGCTGGCTTGCTTCCCGCCATCGGTGGTTGCCATGGCGAAGGAGAAGGCCGAAGAGCTGGAGGAGTTCCAGGAGCCTGCAGGGGAGAAGTCGGAACAGGAGGAAGAACCCGAAGCCAAGAGACGACGAACAGATAAACAAGTAGGGCTCAGTTCTCCTGCTGTCATCCCAGCCCAGATACATGACATCATATCCTGTCTGCATAGTTGACAGGTGGACTGACTCAGCTGGTAGTGCTAAGGGTCACTTTGACATTTGACGATCAAACCACCAACCCTGTGATTAACGGCCGACCTGCTCTTTCACCTGAGCTACAGCTGTTTTGATAGGAGGAATGATTACAGCGAGCAAAACCAGTTTCTGTGTTCATTTGGGCATCTGACTGTTGTCTTCAGTCAGAAAGGAAAATAGTGAACCTGTCCTTTAATGTTCATAAGGAGGAGATGCACTATTGATGCAGACAAAGATGGGATAAGATAAATTTCACTGATCCCATGCAGGAAAATAAGGAACAAATTGTAAAAGTTGTAATCTTGTCTGAAATATGTTTTTTTTTTTTTCTCTCTATCAGGTCGGGGAAAACCTGATCCAAGACTTCCTGGAGAAGGTAAAGTCACTTCCTGCTGCCACCATGACTGAAGAAGAGGTGAAGGCCGAGCTCAAGAGGATGAAGGAGGAGCTGATGGCCAAGAAAAACACGTTCATCTCAGAGATCCTCGCACGCTGTGTTCCTGTAAAAACTGCTTGATTTTTTTATGCTCCTATCTATGTACTCATGACCATCAAAGCTCATATACTGTAGGTAACCACACTAAAGCGCTTCTATTGTATAGTTTTTCAATAAAGAATTATTCCTGGACGTGCTGAATTTGGTTTTTTTTGACCATGTTATTGTAGTTACATGACAACATGTGGTGCGTCATGAGCTTTTTTTTATGATTAGATGTGTTTGGACACTGATGAATACATTTCTACCACACAGCTGCATGTAACAGCTTTGAATGTGTAGAAAGTATAAGTACAGCCCACTAACAGATTTACCACTTTAACTAAATTTTACCCGTATGTTTCTTTAATTTAAAAAGGAAAAATCTTTTTCCACACTGTGCAACAGTGTCACATATTTTCAGTATCTTTGTTCCAAAATTTGTTTTACTACTGATACCTTCAATGAAAACTTAAAATCCAAGCTTCAATGTTTGTTTGTTTTTTAACAGTTGCACTATTACATTAAATGATATTCTAGATGTTTTTTTTTTTTTACACATTTCCCCAAAATTCAGCCTGACATGTTCTGTGGATTTTAACACCTAAAAAGCTCATTTCTGCTATATTGTGTAGTTTTTACAACCACCACATACAGTTAATGCAGTGAAATAATGCACCTAAAAATGTTCCTTGTGTACAGTACACAGGAAGAAGTTATCAAAATGTAGACAGCTGTATTCTCTGTAAATCAGTGCCACCTCTGTGAGAACTACAATGATCTACCAACCAGCATGTTCTACAAACATTTCTACTTGAACTCACTATGGGTTTCAATGTATTTTGTGGCACTTTCAAAGAGTTATGAGGTGCACTTTGTAGCTACTAGATTTAACTCAAAATACAAATTAGAGGTTTGCAATTACAGCTGTTAAAATGATTTTATCAGGCTTCAATAACTATTGATATTTGTAGAAAATAACTTGCATATGATGTGGCTTTGATCGTATTCACACATGAATATCAGCTTATTTTCTCACATCTTCTGTCTAAGCTGCATATCATTTGACGACATCACTGCAGATGAGCATTTTACAAACATTTTATATACTCAATGAATTGGTAAAAAAAAAAAAAATATATTTTCAGGCCTGTTAAATATGTCAGACCTGATGGACTGCAGCCTTTAAGCTACTGAAAGTGAAAAGTTATCCGATACTGTTAATTCTGAAGCAGCTTTTGAACACTTGACGGTCTGTTGAGATCATCTGTTAAGTTTCTTCTGCATCTGGTGACAACAATGTCTCCAAACAACCTGTGAACACTGAAAACCATTTAGTAAGATCTGCACAGGTTTGACAAAGGTAACATAATAAAATAGGGATGTTGTAAAAGACACATCACCTCAAAAATTCAAAAAAAAAAAAAAAAAAAAAAAAAAAAAAAAAATCACCCGCTGTTGGAGATAAATATTGCACAGCATTTTCTCAGTAGCAATTTCTCTGTGAAAGAAGTTGCTCTTAATCACATCTGTACAATTTAATTAGCAGGTTTTCTAACTCATCAGCTGCAAATTGTCAAGTGAACAATGTTTTTAGGGCAGTTTTTCACTTCCAAACATCAACTCCTAGGGTACTTTTAGCAGCATATTTGTTTAACAAGACGATGCATCTATTGGTGGTTTCGCAGAATGAATTTTCCTCACAGCAAGTGAATTTAACACAAGACACCTCTGATCTAATAAAGTTTTATTTTCTTAGAAATGGCCAGTTTCCTGTTTTCTTTTTTTGTCTTTCTAAGAAAGTATACCCCTTTTTGAATTCCAACTAGCATCTACATAATGGTTATTGAATACTTCACAATATATTAAGTCTAGATGTTATGGTACATGCATACGATTCAGGCTGCATGAGGAGCCACAGTCACCACGATACACGGGGGAGGACGGGAGGAGTGGGTGGGGAGGGGGAGGTGGGGAGGGGGGGGGGGACACGGGGGGAGACTGCAGACCGACTCTTCAGTTCCAGTTCAAAAGGAGCTCTGACGCCTCCTATTAAAACCCTCTCCATAAAACACTGACTGCATCAACTTATAAACATATACACACACACTCTCACACAACTTGCACTGTACACAACACACATTTACACACACACATACATACACACCTTTATACAACTGTGGAGCCCCTCCACCTGCCATTTAAGCTAATATACTGGAGAGGGTTTTTAGTGTTTAAACGAGATTCTCTTTCACAGAAAGAACTTCACCACTGGGACCTTTTGAGTTTCTGCAGTTTGCCTGGGTGTCGGGGGTGGGAGGAGGGACGCTAAACCAAAGAAAAATAATAATAATTATAATAATATATATTAAAATAAAAGACATTCAAATACAGTCAGCTTTTTGCTTGAAAATACAAAACTACATGAGAAAGCATTGAAATAAAATCCACTGATCAGAACATAGTTTTTAAAAAAACAAACAAAAAAAAAAAAAAAGCCCAAGTGCTCCATCACACACACAATCTTGCTCTTTATCCACACACAACAGAGCAACATCCGCCCATATGTTGCCTAGTTACAACTGCCTGGGCAGCCAATGGGGATGGCAGCTGCGAGGAAGCAGGAAGTCTCTTTGACAGCAGTTCTTGTGAAGAAGAAGAAGACGAAGTGGGCCGGGAGCTGAGAATTAACACCGAGTGAAGGGGTGGGGGGGTTGGAGGGGAGGGGGGGGGATCTTCACGTGCTGCCGCCATTGACAGCCTCTCTTCAGAGCCCTTCTCTTCCCTTCTCTTTGTCTACAGACTGCAATAAGAAATACTCGAGTGAGGAATCTCTTGTGGCCGTTCTGTCAGTCTACTCTTTGCTCCACTGCTCCCTCTAGTGGAGTCTGCCGCCGCTGCAGTGTGTCTTGACTGCAGCGGGCAGGAAGCTGCTTCCTCTGCAGCCTCTTTTCACCTCGATCCCGTCTGAGAGCGCCGCAATCACAGAGTCTCTCTGGGTCCTTATGGCTCCAAATGGATGTGTGTATGTCACTGTGCCTGTGTGCGCGCGTGTCTGTGTGTGTGTGTGTGTGTGTATGGCTGTGTGCAATGTAATGTGTTTTGTATGCTTATGTGAGAGAGTGTAACTCGACTGGATGCCTTCAGTTATGTTGCAGCGTGTTGGACTCGATGGGCGGCGCTGAGTCATACAGAGTGTCTGTGTCGTGTGTGGGCTCTCCGGCCAGCGTGCACGGGTTGGACAACGTTCCTGCTCCGCAGTCACAGAAAAACCTGGAAGGCACATATATCAGGGATTAGACGCCATACTCCCTTTAAATTTGTGGTGCAAATGCTAGTTAAGTGGATTTTTTACACATTTTTCAGTTCAATCAAGGCTGCAACTGATGATCATTATTATAAAACCCCCAAGATTATTATCCCTGATGTTGGAGAAGCAGTGTCAGAGAGGAATAAGAGGCTCACCGATCGTGCCGTATAAACTCTACGTCGTGCCCTTGGTGGCATTTTTTAATGCAGTTAACACAGATGGCGTTCCTATCTGTTGTATTACAGGTGTGACACCTGCAGAGACAAAAGACAACAAGATAAATAGTTAAACATGAGGTAGTTCCTTACTTGAGTGTTTTTAAGCACCGCTAATCTAGCAGGGATTTAATCTTTTCTGATTATTTTCCAACTCTGAACCTTTTGTTTACCTGTAGAAGTCGTGCATGGGGTAACTGGTGTAGCTGGAGATCTTATAGAGACACTGTCCTCTGCTCACAGCCTTCTCAATGGCATCCTGGTTATTCAGAATCTTATTATCTAACAGAGGAGAGAGCACAGCAGAAAATTAACAGGGCGATACCACGGCTTGACTTAAGCTTTAATGTCCGCAAAAACACTAAGTTACCTTTCATGGTGACGTTGACCCCCGAGGCGAGAAACAGCCCTCCGAAGCGATTGTTGAAGATCTGGTTGCCCTCCAGGGTGGCTGTGGCGTGGTTAGTGATTTCAATACCTGGAGAGGAAAAAAAAAAGAAAAATCAGCACCAAAATTAGATACAATCTGATATGTTTGTCACATGGAGTTTATCGTAAACAAAGCTAACCTGCAGCAAAGCCGTCAAAAATGCGGTTCTTGCGGAGTATTGGATGGCTGTTAGTGCTGATCAGCACGCCGGCCTGAGCATTCCTGAAGATGTCGTTCTCCTCCAGCAGACCTGAAGAGAAAAAGATTTTATAACACAAACTATAAGACAAAGAGGTGCCAAATTAGGAGGAGCAAACACCAAGGTAACTGTTAATATGTAGCTATGCTCTAATTTATAGGGATGTCCTGAGCCAATCTCAAAGATCGGTATCAGTGCCGATCATGGCATTTGTTAACTGAACGGTATTGGCTATATTGAGTGAGAATTTGTGCCAAATCCTTTCTTTTCAATCGTCAGCTCTCACACAGGTGTTGTAAACGGAGAGCGCAATTTGTGGCAGGACACAGAAGGGTACTCTGGCATATCCGCGGCTAAAATATCTGTAGTATGGAAATGTTTTAAATCGGAAAACAGAAGCAGTCCGACATCCACTTGTAATGTCTGCAATGCGAGTGTTTCGCAAGGCAGCAGTAACAGACCTGCGCTCAATTTGATACAGCGCCTAAAAAAAAAAAAAAAAAAAAAAAAGAAACACTCGACGTAACACAGTGAGTTCATGCAACAAATATTGGAGGACACTATTATAAAAGAGAGAGATTTTCTCGAGACTGTGACAAGGCCAAAAAGATTACAGAGAAGGTGACTGAATTCATTACTTTGGATGACCGGCCCGTCGCTGCCGTAGCGAGCCACGGTAGGTACACACTACCCTCTCTACACTACTGGACCTTTACAACAAGGTTCCTGACCACCCATGAGGTCATTTAGCAGATGTGACCGCTATTGGCTTTACCACAGAAATTTGGAGTTCTGTTTACTTAGTTATTTTGTAAATAAAACAAAGAAAAACCTTAAAGGAACAGCTTGGATGCAGGCAATGTTTTTCTTAATGCATTGCAGAGCTATTCAATTATAAAGCATATACACTGGGTTGATTTTAATAACTTTAATGTACTTGAAGTGCGCAGCTGTATTATCTAGGCACATACTCAAGATCAAATGACTCAGATTGGGGCAAAGAAACTTGCTCAGGACATCCCTGCTAATTTAAGTAAACTGAAGTTCAACTGATGGTCGGTTGTACTGTTTGGCAGTTCAAATCAAATCAATTTTCAGAAGCTACGACACATTTTCTTAATTATCTTTGTTTTGTCAAAGATGTTACAGAACATGTTGGGAGTACCTCTGCCTCCGTTGAAGATGCAGATGCCTCCGTCTCTGCCGTCGTGAATCTTATTTCGTCTCAGCGTGGGGTTGCTGTCGGTTTTGATCCACACGCCGGCCATGGCATTGTCAAAGATCTCATTGTCCTCGATGAAGCCCAGACCTGTTGACATTAAAACACCAGAATTAGATATAGGAGTAGCCACACACAGAATATAACAGATTAACAGTGGAAAGGTAAAATACAGACCTGAGTTGTAGACTAGAATCCCTCCATTCTGGCCTCCCCATATCTTGTTGCGCCTGATCTTTGGGTTGCTCCCCGTCCTGTCGAGATGAAACATTATTCACAACTGATTCTAATAATCAGCCACATAATCCACAGTTTTATTGCTGAAAGTGAGCATGCAAGCTCTTTTTATTTGTTACGAGCAGATTAAGAGATAAACGACAAGACGCAGATCGATGGATAAATAAAACTAATTCAAAGTTTGTGAGACAAAAAACCGCTGAAACACGTTACCTTATTTGTACACCAGAGTACATGTGATTGTAGATGTCATTGTCTTCCAACACGCCATGCCCGTTGTCATAGAAATATACACCAACCTAAAAAAAAAGGCAGATGATCATAAGATTTAACGGACACAAGAAACGTCCATACAAAGATAAAAAAGTGATTAATTGCAGATATATAGATTCAATATAGAAGAAAAAACAGGCCACTCCAATTAGGATATGTTCTATAACACAGTGGGAAGGCTGAAATAAAGACTGCGGGGTATTTGTAAGGAATATTTTGTGCTTAGGGTAAGAAATTCACTATTTGAAAAATGTGTGACATCATGTTTACTTTCACATAAAGGTGCTAATCATACCCGAGCTAATTGAGGGTGTTTATATTAACCTTTGACACCCTGCAGTCTAGTCTCCCTGTTGCCAAGAGTAATCCAATTAACAAAATATTCACACACAAAAAAATAGTCAACTAAAAGTACATGTACACGGCAAAATATCCCTTCTGTTGTTTCAGTGCACTTCACCTCTTAGCAAAATTCAACTGCAAACTTTCCTGAGTTATCTTAACTACATGACGTTAAACCAAAACCAGATTTCTCAAAAATCCAAGAACTAAATTCAGAACTTAAAATAGTAAAACTTCAAGGCATTAAAGCTTTTTGATATGTTTAGTTAAATGTATCATCACTCAAACGTCTCTTCACTCCACCTGGTTCTGACACATGCATTCCTTCACAGTGCCAGAAGAAAGATTTGTATCTCTAAATATAGAGAATGAACTAAAAAGCATGACATTTAATCAGTTACAGACTATTTGAGGATGTTGTTTTCCAGGTTTTGTAACAGTTTCACAGGGGCAAACGTTTAAGTATGTTGGTTTTTACCTGTTTGCCACTGTGAATGCGGTTCTTGCGGAGGACGGGAGTGCTGCCTGTGGTCACCCAGACTCCGGCCAGTGTGTTGCTGTAAACCTCGTTCTCCTCGATCACCCCCTGGCCTTTCTCGTGCTGAAACACAAAACAGAATCAGCTGTCTGACAATCTTTCTGGAGAAGGTGACTTTTTTTGATCCACTTGTGAAGCGAAGAGTGTTATTTACCACGTAGATGCCCCCGTGCTGTCCGTCGTGGATCTTGTTGTGCCGTACAATGGGGCAGCTGTTGGTTCTGATCTGGATTCCCGCCAAGGCGTTACCGTAGATATCGTTACTCTCTATCAAACCCCGTCCGTCTCCAAATATGTACACCCCTCCTTGGTTACCGTTGAATATAGCGTTTCCCCTGGATATAAAAGAAAAAAAAACAAACATGAAGTAAACATGCACATCATAATAACATAATGTTTTATTTTGTGAAGCGTGTGTTCTCACCGTATCGTCGGGTCACTGTTGGATGTGATCCACACGCCGGCGAAGTTATTGGCATAGATTTTGTTCTCTATAAACTGCCCCCGCCCCTTCTCGTGGACGTAGATGCCTCCCGTCTGGCCGTGGTGGATCTCACAACGCACCACTGTGGGGTTGGCGTAGGCCTTCACCTCAAAACCTGCTATACGGTTTCTATGGATGTTACAATTTTCAAAGTAACCCTGAAAGCACACAGAGAGGAAGAACGATCAGCTGGATCATTATGTGGGGGTAGTAAGAGACTGGAACCAGAATTTCTTCAAGTAAAAAATATTTGATAGTTTATGTTTAGTTACCATGCCGTGATCGAAAGTGAATACTCCGACATCTCGCCCGTGGTGGATGTGGTTACGTCTAATGATGGGATTGCCGTGGTTTTTCACCCAAATTCCCGCTAGCGCGTTGTTGCTGATTTCATTGTCTTCATAAATGCCCTGAAACAGACAAGAAGACTCGGAGTCAGAGGCAGTGACAGAGTTAACCTATTTGTGTGTGTGTGTATGCATGAGCGGTTAAATCTATTTTTACCTGCGCATGGTCTGTAATGTACAGTCCTACGTTCTCACAGTCGCTGATGTTGCAGTGTTTGATGGTTGGGCACGCTCCCTGGCCACTCACACACACAGCTGAACCCACTGAACACAAAAAAAAAACAAAACAGAAGGGTCACACATAATGATCACTTAACACTATCAATTAATTTAGGGCTGCAACTAACGATCGTTTTCATCATCTGTAGATTGTTTTCTCGATTAATCGTTTCGTCTATAAAATGTCAGAAGAGTGAAAAATGCCTGTTATGACTTCTTAGAGCCGACGGTGACGTCTTCAGATGTCATGATGAACAGTCCAAAATCCAAAGATATTCAGTTTACTATCATATAACACAGATCCTCATATTTGAGAAGCTGCAACCAGCAAATGTTGGGCGTTTTTGCTGAAAAATGACTAAAAGATTATTCGATTATCCAAATAGTTACTGATTAATTTTCTGTCAATCGACTAATTATTCTAGCTCTAAATTAATTTATCATTTGACCGACTGTCAAAGAACCCTAAAGGTATTTAATTTACAATGACAGCGTTGGACGATTAACAAATACTTTATGCTTTTATTAGCAGTAGTGGAGACATGACGGGAAACAAAGGAGAGAGATGCAACAAAGGTCCTCAGCTGGATTCAAAGCGGGGGCATTGTGACTCATGTTTGGAGTTTTGACCCCTGAGCTAAGGGGGGTGTCCTGTTATTATCAAACTTGATTAATTAATTTTCTGCTTATTGACTCGATTCATCATTTTGGCACAACTCCATTGATGCTGTCATGTGTTTACAGTAGTCTTGCCAAATTTAATCAACCCTTCCGCAGCGCATATACAAGCATGTTCATCCTGTATATAAGGCCACTGGTCAAATGTGTGCCACACATGTATGACTTGAGATACAATTTGGACTGGAGTTGCAGCCCCTCGAGCAGAGTTGTCAGGAATCCATAAAACTACAATTTGGTGATACTAAACAACGACGAGGCTTTTGATATTTTCTTCAAGTAGTACTCCCGTAGTGTACAATTCATTGATGCCAAATGTGATCTGACATTTAGTACTACATGGTCTCAATCAGACAAGACAGATAACACACTGTGCTGATAAAAAAAAAAAGCCTCAATACACAAGAGATGGTCTTATACTGAGCAATACTGGCATTGATTTTCCAAAACTTCGCTGAAACAACCTGAAAATTTTCCACTAGAACAAACTGTCATAATAAAAGTAGTTGCCAAAAAAAATACTGCTTCAGGGTTTCTTGGTTTTCAGTCCAAGACCCAAATGACAAATTTAGTGTTACATGCTGGGACACACACTCAGAGGGAACATACTGATCATTTAGTGATATACCTAAGTTAGGGACACTGTGTGCTTTTTAAAATAGCAGACCATGGCTCTAAATCACTATACAGGGTGTTAACACATGCACAACATCATGTAAAACAATACAAGAGCCCTGCAGTAACGCTACTTTTGCAAAAGGTAAAGTTGCATTTATCAACAAGGTTGCAAAGTCAACTTTCATTTTTGAGACCCCCCCCCCTGTATATGAATGATCCGTGTGTGTGTGTGTGTTACCTGTGCATGTGGAGCGGATGATGCAGTGGTCGATGTTGGGGCTGCAGTTGACTGTGATCTCCAGACAGTGGTGGGCGTTATGGTGCTGTGCTGACTTATCATCAGGATTAAACTGAGGAGAGAAGTGCAGCAGAGGTCAGACAGAGGCTGCGATTACTGACAACACATCAGGCTTCTGTCCACCCACCACATCCAGACTGACTCTTCCTACTGGGAGGCATAAGTGACACTAATAATACTTGTAGCTGATAACGAAATGTTACAAGGAAACAGTGAAATCTACACCATAAGACAAATAAAATAATCAGTACGACGCCGACTGCGATGAATTTTCTACCAATGTGAACGTTCTAAAAATTGTCTTATGACTTACAAATTATTGCTTTAACACTACATAAAAGATTGTCCAAGACAACCAAGACAGGTGTTTCACACATCAGCCAAACACAAACCATAATCTTTATTTTCTACTGGTTTTTAAATATGACAATTCATATTATAACCTAATTTGCATTTTAAAAAACAGTTAATTAACAGATAATAAGCAAAACAATCTGAAACTGAACAAACCTTTATGACAAAACAGTTACACTAGTATCTTCTAAAAGTTCATTAAAACAAAATAATCACTCTCACAGGTTTGTCACAGTGAAAAACTGCACAGACAACAATTTGCAGTCGTTATTAGGTGTTCATGAGAATTGTTACAAGACCCGTTTTTATTTTACTCTTTTGTGATTCAGACCCAAGAGTCTCTGTTGGAGAAATAATAATTTTATCCTCAGTTATGAATAAATGATAAACTGGAGGCCAACCTTGACTTTCCCCACTGTGACTACATAGCTCAACAGTGAAGCCCTGTGATGGGACTAGAAGGTAGAGACCTTTGATATACAGCCGGTTCTTCAGGTTCAAGTTACTATGCTTACCTTGATGGTCATGTATCCCACGTAGGCGTCCTCTGAGCCCTCCATGAAGACAAATGTTGAGTCTCTAGTATTCTCAATCACCACCTTATCAGCTACTTTACCAGGAGCTGAGGAGAAAGCGGAGAACCCTCATTAACACCCTCATATATAAACACTGCTGAGACTGTATCCCTATCTTGAGAGATAATGATTACATGTGGCACAGGCATACTTTTTTTTCGGTGAAGGTATCATACTTACCTGCACCAATCATGGTGATGGGGGACTCTATATAAATCCACTCGTCCGTATAGATGCCAGAGTGGACAAAGATTAGACCGTCAAAGTGGGCTTCTTGCACCCCACCCAGCGCATCTTCAATGGTGTCATAATACTGCCAGAAGACAAAAAACACATAATTCATAAGAGGACGGTTTGGAAAAGCAAGATGATGTTTACATTGGCTTTGCAAAGTATACACTTAAGTACTATGGCCAAAGAAATGAATCCTTAACGATTTCTCTTTAGCAGAGAGGTTTTGACTTACCAGCATATTCTCCCTGCCTTTGTATCTGCCGGGGTTACTGTAAAAATGTTCGGCAAAGCCTGGTTTTACGTGGGCACCTTTGTACTGCAACACAGAAAACACCAGGGTCAATATACATACACTGCTGTTAGGTAGTGTCATCATACAACCTGGGTATCAAACTAACATTTTCCAGCAGGTAGTAAAGCAAAAAAAAAGTCTGCAAGTTTTTGAATGGAGAACACAGACAAGAAGGGAATGTGCTACTCAACAAATTGCTGTAAGGTGACAGTTTGTGTACATCAGACCTTCCTGATTTTTTTGGCTCCTGGCCCTTTAAAGCAACCGCAGAATTATTTTTTTCTGCATTTATATTTAAAAAAAGGTTAGATGAAGCAAAGTCCTGTCCTGTTAACCATCTCGCAAACCCTCAGATTTATCCTTCAACCCCCACGTTGATGCACATGAATATATGCAAACCAACCACCACAGAACACAACATATGCCGAGGTACAAACTTTCACAACGATTATAGAGTGATTCACAGTTAATTTCGTTTCTAGACATCAAAATTACAAGGAGTACAACTACAGTAAAAACAGAAGAAGAGAGTAAAACTGCAATTTGTAACACGACCAGTGTTTTGATTTCACTACTACATTATGATCAATAAAAAGCAAACATGTTTACTTTCCAGTAGCCTGAGGACGTTAGACCAAGTTTAGTCTGGACTGACATAATTAGAAAATGAGATTAACTCCACGGTAAGACATTTTATACATACATCTGTTGCCATTGCCTTAAAACAACAATGTGATACAGATATTAAACTCATCTGTGTGCGGATGAACTGAAAGCATTCACCGCAAGACTGAACTTCTGAGAAATACTGTCTATGTGGTTTTGACAGCTACTGGTCATTAAAGTTTGACAAAAAATTTCCCCCAGAAGAAACATGATAAGGAGATGCATGAGTGGCTTGACAGTGTTTCTAAACCACTTTTCAAAAGGGATTTAATGGAGTCAGGTCATTATATATGTATATATATGACAAAATCTGTCACATTTGATCAATTACTTTACACCTTGTTGTTGTGTTTCATTTACTGACGATTAATAAAAGCACATTTTGCTAAGTTCATGACTGTGTTAAATAGTCATGTTAAAGCCATTCTTCCATTTGGCTCTGTATATATTGCAATATTTCAAAAATAAATACACATTAATTTGCTTTCTTATATATATGTGTGTGTGTGTAAAAAGTGTTTTATCTTTACATGCACTCTTTTTCCCTATGTCAGACATTGATACCCTACAGTGAAGTGATTGGCATGGATTTTATTGCAAAGCCACTTTCACCTTGTTCAAACTGCAGATTGTTTATTTTTAATATGTATATACACATATATGTAGAGAGAGAGAAAATGTAAGGAGAGAATAAACCAAACCAGATCTACAAAGACACTGAGGCACTTTCTTCCTCACAAAAAGACAACGCACCCAGAAACTATAAGGACTGACTTACCAGCTGTTGAAAGCTCTCCTTCCAGGGGTTTGGGTGTTCATGCTCCTCTGGGCTGACTTGGTAGAACCTGCCCGGCTCAGGGTGCATCATGGGACGCGTGTACTCAAACACTTCCATGTATAGACGCTTCCTAGATAATGAAAAACAGCATACCACAAACTTCAGCTGTCTGCACTTTAATGACTTTGATATTCAAAACAGAAACCAAGACATTTCCATCTCTTCAGCAGCACTGACCAGAGGATAGGGTCGTTGGCTAGCTGGCTGAATCTCTTGCAAACACAAGCTGCCTGACAAAGGTCCTGCTCCAGTAAGTAGGAGAAGATCTTCAAAACAACCTCATCTGGAAGCTTCTGTTGCAGATATTGCTCTGCTGGGGCTGCTAAAAGACACACAAACACATACTCACAATGTAAGCACTGAAAAATCTCTTCACTCCAAGCACATTAAACTATGGAGTTGTGCAATTTAATGGATTGCAAAAAAAACAAAACAAAAAAAACAAGATTTACCAGCACGCACAGAAAAAAAAAAAAAAAAAAAAAATCAATAAAAAGACTCAACTAAAAAAAGCTAACACTCTCTCTGCCCCAGTTCCAAAGATTTAACACACACCTGGCAGGTCGTGGCTCTTACCGGACACTCGTGCCCGCTTGGCTCGATGGCCAAAGGCTTCTGTTGATGAAGTGGAAGCTCCCTGTAAAAGAGGGCAAGTAGGATATTAACTTCATGCCAAGATTCAAGCACTAAGTAATCAACTTGGAAATTTACTGCTCTGTCACAAAATCATTGTTCCTTCAGAGGAGGACACAATCAATCAGCAACTCTCTCTCTCATCCACATACACAATCAAGTCTGCAGACCCTCACACTGCAGCATGAAAAAAAAAATGCACTTAAATGTTTCAGTCTAACCTCCATTGGGCCCTTGCTGGGGCAGGCAGAGGCGGTGGCAGAGGCAGCGGCGGTTCTCTTGGGAAGCAGGGTCTTGCGTCGAAGCTGGTAGGGACTGTTTTGAGCTCCTGGGCCGGACTCCTCAATAGCCATCTCTGCTGCGGCTGCTGCAGGAGCCTCCTCATCTGGACAGAAGGGCAAACAGATTTGCTATACATATACCACTTTCTAAAGAGGCACTTCAATGCACAAAGCTGCAGTATAGAGCGAGGACATGCCACAAAAGAAAAAAAAACCCCACAGTGTATGTCATTGGGTGCACAATTATACATCTAAATTTCCTCCAGTAATCACAGTAAACACAAAAACCACTGACCCTCTTATTCTCCTTACCCTTATTGACAGAATGATGTGCATTCAGCTCACATGCTGTATGCACACTGCGCTAACAGACAGGGCAATAGTTGGTATGGCAGACAAAGGTTAGTGATTGATAATGGCAGATGCACCCTTGCAGCCACATTACTAGTCTTTCATGTCTAGTCATTCCCAGCTGATATCGGGCAGTGTGTATATGTCGCTGGGTCATATGTGTGCAGGATCAGACACATCTTTGTGCTGCTGTCAAATTAAGGGCCGCAGATGAAGTCGATCAGACGTGAGGCTAATGGCTAAAAACCGAACTGCGTAGCTGGCAAATCCGCGGTGTAAACAAATCGAGCTCGGGCTAGCAGGCACCGAGAACAAGGAAGGGGACATGGTTCAATCTGCTGGCTGCGTTAGCTTTTAAACAGCAGCTCCGAGCACACAAAATGGACACAGTGAATTCACCTAAAAAAAAAAATAAAAAAATCACACCGTATCATCTATCACAGCTGATCTGTGTGGCCTTTTGAAGCCGGGGCAGCTAGCTAGCATTGCCCCCATTCGCTGCTAATGTTTTTGTTAACGTTACACCCCAAAAAAATGGCAGTCTGAAAGACAGCGCAGATTTACACCCTCAGAATCGGTAGTGACAGCTGGGAATGCAACGGCCGAGCAGGCACGAATATCCTGGTTTCAGCGTATGGAGTCGATCCCCTTTGCCTCCAGCTGAGGTTACCCGAATATCAGCTATTAATGTTGTAACCGTCTAGCTACATACGCATTACGTTAGGCGAAGACAACCCCCAACCTCCTCCTAACCTGGTAGCTAGCTAGCGGCGTTAGCTAGCCCCAATCACTCAAGCCAAACAAAGCGCGGCCTGGCCTAAGCCACAGAGCAAGAAGCCTCGGGTTTTCCTGCTGAACCCGCCGCCTCTATGTGTGAAAAACAGGCCAGTGGGGGAAAACCGAAGCGTTACGTGAAGGCTGCTATCGCCTGACTTTTGTTTTAAATCGTTAGCTGAACATGGCCTAGCTTTACCTCTATCCCCGTTGTTCCGTTCGGGCTGCACCGGGCGCGGCCTCGACACTCGCCTGGGTCTCCTGTTGGTGGCTCTGACGGAGTTCATCTGGGGAGTTGGTTGTTGAAAAATAGACTGCTATCCTCGACCGCCCGCTCCTAATTTTAGCCCTCGACCCCAAACTACCACCCGGGCAGCCTTTTCCCAGATACACCTAAACAATTGCGATCAAGAACCCGCTGGTATTTGGGGTGTAATCGCCTTTTTTTTCTCCTCCGTGGTGTTACTGCTCCCCCCGTATCGCTGCTCGGTGCCAGCTCCGTCTCAGTCTGTAGCAGGAGGAGCCATTAACCCACACGGGAAACAATCGCGAGAAAAAAAGAGCAGAGTGTCTGTTTGACCAATCACATTTGTCGTTTTATAATCTCCTGCTGCAGCGGCCAATCAGGAGCGTCGTATCAGACGACTTGACAAACCTTTCTGTTGGGGTTCGGAATCGGTCAAGCGGCGATTTGATAAATTCATGGACACGCCAATGGACTCTACAGCCACTACAATGATGTACACACTGCAGGTCCAGCTCACATTACTGGAGGTACAAAAGTGCATCAAGGCTACATATACATGTCAGTGCAATGTGCAACAATGTGCCACAATAATGACCAGGAATAGACTTAAATGTTAAAGCTAACGTTTCCAGAATATTTAACAGTCAGTGTATTATTTTAAAAAGCTGCAAGTCAATCTTTAATTTGTGTAAATATTTTCTATCTACTTGAGCATTTATATTTGCTATCTTATGCTATCTTATTATCAAATATATGTTTATATTTTCACTAAGATATGGCACATAGGTATGGGTTATTCTGGCAGTAACAATGGCTTATAGACACTTAAAAATATAAAAGTAATCTAAGAAATAGATTTTTATTTTGTTTTATTTATTTATTTGACAATGCTCATTAATCAGCAGGAAAAAAAGAGAAGTGTAAATGAGCCAGAGTTAGCCTAAAAGGCACATTTTCATCTGTTGTCCCCTGGCCAGATGTTAAAAAGGCAACCTAAAATTTAAATAAGATTATATATAATTAATATGCACAGACTAAAAGCAACACACATCCACCAATCCAACGATGTCACAGCACAACATTGTTAACAACAATACATAACAAGTAAGTTAAGAAAGAAAAAAAATGTGACTTGGATGTGAATATGAATATAGGCAGACACATTAGTGAATTTAATAACCAACATTTTATTAATTGATTCTAATATACATTCAAAATACACTACTCCAGTAGCACACTCATTCTCTGTGTAATTGGAGTCCATTTTAATTCACATGAATGCAAGCTGACTACAGCCTCCACTCTTTTATCTATTAACAGCCACCTTTCAAGCCTGTATGAGTTGAGTGTTTGAGTCACAGAATATAGATTTTGGGTGGAGTATCACTTTAATAAAACACATTTAGTCAATTAGTATCGTTTTACGTAATCTGAACACCAGAGGGCATTGTTTGACTGCTATTAGGTTAGTATCTCAGAGTACTTGAGGACACAGCCTTTCAATGAAACTGTCTTTTTAGATTGTTACAGGTTTCTATGTGGAGATTGTTTATATTTTCCCCTTTTAGTTTTCTGTCCGGAGAAGATTTATATGTATGAGCTTGTACTACACCCTTCACCCCAACACTGAACTGAACAAAAGCAGGGATCAATAATTATTAGTAGGCCTAGTAAGTGCAACATTTAAGGACCATTAGGCTGCCAGAGTGATGTAATCCCTTGAATCTTTTTTTTTAATACTCGCAAAAATGCTGTGATTGAAATTTCGTAGAGGTATGAATAAAAAGGTTTGACATGTCAGGAGAGTGCTGTTGACATAGAGCTTGTGTAAAGAATCCTTTTCTGGAGGCTGATTCATTGGTATTCAACTATTTTCTGTCTAGCAAGAAGCTCTACTTTGCAGTGTGTGACCCTCGCAGTTTTCTTTATCCATTTTAACAAAATCATCTTCATCCAGGATTGCATTGCAAAACTGAGACTGTACCATTCTAAATTCATTTCCAGTCTCTCATTTCTTTCTGCAGACAGCATTTTCAACCTTGAATGTGTTTTATACAACCTATGTTGCTTTGATTGTGCTATGAAGACCAGTTGAGAAAGAATGCCAACAGCTGTGAAGACATGCTGAAAAATGTGCATGTAATGTCAGAAAATACTATATTGTATTATTATTGCTGTGTTAAAACTGCATATAGGTGCTTTGTGCTGCCATCAGAAGAGGTTTTGTTGCAATTAACAGGGGTGTTCAGAGCAGAGCAGAGATCACAATAAATCCAGCATCAGTAGCATCACCTGGTGGCTAAAGTGTATAAAAGCACCCACACATTCATTGTTGGCATGAAGGAGGCAGTGTATCCATATCAATGAGATGGATTCCTTCTTGCAGCTGCAGCCTTGAAACCCTGGGTTGCTTCTGAGAGGGTGTGTGTGTGTGTGTGTATGTGTGTGTGCACACGAACCTTATCTAGTCGCCATATCGGTCCTCCTGTAATAAGCAGAATGAGCAGCTGTGTGGTCTCCCCCTCCTACACACACACACACACACCCTTCCTGTCACACAGAGCAGAGGTTCGTAGGGTCACTTTGTCCTTGAATGCACTGGATACTCTGAAGGACAGCATTTCAAGATAAAGATAACTAAATTGAGTGTGTGTGTGTGTGTGTGTGTGTTGGGGAGGGGAGCGGGGTCTGTCATAGGCTACTTTCAGGGACAAATTTCAGACAAAAGCTTTTTTTGGGGTCAGTGTTCAAGGTTGGGGTTAGGTTAAGGTTAGGTTTAGGCAAGTAATGGTTATGGTCAGGTTTAGGGTAAGTCTCTATGAAATGAATGTACGTCTATATAATGTCCCCAAAAGTGACCTAGGACAACATGTGTGTGTGTGTGTGTGTATGTGTGTGTGTGTGTGTGTGTGTGTGCGTGTGTGTGAACTCACATTCGCCATACAAAATCTGCTCAAGCACAGAGGATATAATAAACATCTTTATAAATGATATGAAAAAAAACATCCCAAAAATCTATTTTGTACAGAACACACAGATATAAAAAAAGGTTACTAATACTTTCATTTACAAACAATAAACATAATTACATTACAAAGATAATTACACATCCTTCTTTCTTTTTAAATAGAGAAACTGAAGGGTAGGGAGGATTTGGAGGCATGGAGAGCTACAGCAGACAGAGTGTATGAGGAGATTATTAATCAGTTGAAGTCCCTGCGGTGTGCTTCTTAATGAATATCATTCAAAATGAATGTGGATTTCTTGATGTGCATATGCTGATATCCCAAATGTCATGCCTTGGTAAACTGTTTCAAAGTTTATTTCATTGTCCTGGGACACCAGATGGATGGCATTTTTTTGTCTAAGACAATGAAAATGAAACAAATTCACTTATTCTGCCTCTTCTTCTACTCTTATTTTCTCCTACTTGTAATCTAAATTGTTATGATGCAGTAAACTCCACCCATCTGGCACTCCACTCAAATTAAAACAAATAGAAATAATTATCTAGGACACAGTAATTTGACCTAGATTTGGTCAAAGTATCTGTAGTTGTTCTGAAGCTATCTTTACTTGGACTGCTACGGTACATACAGAAGTAGCAGTGCACCCGTGGGTCACATGGTTTCAGAAGGATACTGAGCCTTTATGTCCCGTGTTGTTGCGGGTCAGAGGACAGGCCTGAAGAGTCAGTGGTTGATATGCTGGTTGAAGATGTTGTCAACATAAATCAAGATCAAACAAACCATAATAATGATGAGTTGTGACATCCTTTTGAAGAATTAGTAGTCTGATGGTTCATGTCCTCAACATGCACAGGTGAAAATAAGTGCCACCGTTAAACAATGAATTTTTCATACCTGAAGAGGTATTCATGCAAGTTCTGCCAATACCTTTGTAGGATCTACAGTTTTGCTTTATTTCCCTCAAAGATTTAGGACTCCTGTGCGGACAGAAATATTAGTTTTAAAAAAAAAACCTGTAAAATTTGAATAGACCAAGTCTGTATCTATGAAATTTTGAAAAACAGTCAACACTCTTGTTTCCCATCTAGACTTGACATATTGGCTAAGGAATACAGCGTCACATGGCTGTTCTTCGAAGAGGTCCACGCCGGCTGCTGACAGGAGGAACTCTCTGTTCGGTAAATCTGCGCTCGGGTTTTAAACAGACCAAAGCGAGCTGCCAGAAGAAAGAAATCCCGCCTGAAGGTGCGGGTGAAGAAGGCGTACAGGAAGGGGTTGGAGCATGAGTTGATCGGGTAGAAGAGAACCAGCAGGAGTTTGGCGTCAGAGACGGTGATGAGAGGGAGCTTGAGGGCGGCCGAGGTGGCAAAGAAGGAGATGGGAGCCATGCAGATGAAGTCGGTGAAGACGAGCATGGCCATGCGCTGGGCCACGAGGGTGTCGGTGTGGGCCGGCACTGACGAAGGGTTGTGGACGGTCAGGTAGATGCTGAGGTAACAGCCGCACACACAGAAGAAGGCCAGGATGTTGAGGAGGAGTAGAGACACAACATAGACCTGAGACTCCAGAGACTCCACATCCATGGGCAGGCAGATGCTCACCTACATCCCACAAACAAATACAGACACATAAACAAACACGTATTCAAAAATCACACAATGTGCTTTCAATGTGCTTAATTTCCACACAGCCTGGGCTGAAATCCTCTCAGAGGGTTTGTGGACTACGCAACAAAAACTGAGCTGTAAATAGCTTCATATTCAAATGAACACAGAAACTAAGCCACCAACTAAAGGTCAGCAAATAAAAACATAAGGGAATTATTGTTAATATATTGCACCAACATAGCAGCAACAGTGTTGGGGGTCCTGGTGGTCGAGTAGTTTAAGACATATGTAACTACAACCTTCAATTCCAGCTTTTTCTTCTTTGTGTCTTTGTCATCAGACCCACTCTCTCCCCATGTTTGCTGTCTCTCTATAGGCTACTGTCACTCTATCAAATAAAGTAAAAAATGCCTTAAAGTAAAAAATCTTAAAATGCTATAACGCTGTCGCCCCGTTTCTCCAAGCCAAAAAACTCTACTGCTACTATCACAGTACTACAGCAAGATGGACATAGGCTTAGGGGATTTTTGAAAATAACTGCTGGTAAATGTTTTTGAAAAAAATATTCTACAAATGAAGAAAAGAATGCATTTTATAATTAACATTTCATATAGCTAGATAACATTGTTTAAATATATAGATATAAATATGTAGATTCGTTACTGAAAATGCATATTTAGGTGTTCCAGACAACATATTGTATGTATGACTATAGTCTGATTGGATGTCATCTCAGACATGCAGAACATTACATTTGTTGTTTTGCATAATTTTTGTATATTTAAAAGCATATTGTAAGTCATTTTGTAGAGTATGAGTTCATGCACCATTTTGTATCCCCATGAATCTGAGCAAATTCTACAAAAGAATATACATATATTAAATTGCTGGGAAGCAAACTAGAAAGAGTAAATGAATGAAGAATGTGCAGACTTTATGAAGCACCCACCTTCCTGTAGCTGCTGACCCCGACTGTGGGAAGCAAAGCGGCCAGGGTGGAGAAGATCCAGCCCGCTGTCATGACGATACAGGCGTGTCTCAGACGGAGTTTACGGTCCAGCCGAAGTGCATGTTTGATGGTGTGCCAGCGCTCCAGGGTGATTGCTGTTAATGTGAACACTGACAGCTCACTGGCAAACACCTGCAATTGACACACAAACACACACATTTCTATTAAAAAATGAATATTATCATTGATTTAAGGGCTATCATATGTTACGTATGCAATGAACTCCTTGCGTACACACCGTGAAGAAGCCTGCAGCACTGCAGCCCAGGCCTGTCTGCCAGTCTATGGCGTGGTTGTAGTACTGGCCACGAGTGAGCGTGTCTACAGTCGCTATGACTACCAGGTAAATGCCCATGCAGAGGTCAGCAAATGCCAAGTGGCACATGAGAAAACGAGGAACAGTCAGTTTGGACTTGCTGCCTGGCAACACAACAATAGAAAGAAAAAAAGTACTCAAAAGTAAACAAGCATCAGCAGAAATATGTAGTCAAATGTACTTGGTAATGTGTACTAATCTGTCTTTATGAATAAGATTAGATCTTAATCTCTCTGTCCTATGAAAATCTCCAGTCTTATTTCCTGTTTTCATAACAGAAAAGGAAGTCAGACAATAAGAAAAGAGGAAAAGATGGAAGGAAGAGATGAGTCACGATGAGTCTGTAAAATATTTAAAAAAGTACCCTCCAAACATGTTTTACAACAAATAAAAATACTCTACTTGGAATAATAATTTGTTTCTGATATGGCTTTGCTACATAAAAAGTTAAAATACCTCCGCATCAGCAGTCCTCTCTTCTCAATCTTATTGTTGGTCAGAGATTTTTATCCGACAGCTTGTTTACTTAGTGTGTAGGTGTTTGCTAACATTGACATGTACAACGCACACATTTAAAATGTTGGGGTAAAAAAAACAAGAGAGACATTGCAGTTGTGTTAAATATACTGAATTTAAATTGTGCTTCATCTGTCTTCTCTGTTGCACTCTCTCTTCCTCTGTCAGACCAGGAACTGGCAAATTCGAGCTAATGTAGTAGCAAAGTAGAGAGGTTTTGCCTCTTTTGGGGGATTTGAATGTTAAAGTACTCTTTTTTTTAAGGAAAAACATGTTTTAGAGTAAAATTAAATGAATTTCTATTTGACAGCATATTGTTATTTAACACTGCTGTCCTTGTGAGTGTTTTTTAAGAGATGATTGATATTGTTCTCTTGAGTAGGTGGAGTCCACCTGTATAAAAGGGAGAAGGCTGGGGTGGCTGGGGGCTTCTGGTCATACATTGAGTCCGCAGCTCCTGCCTTGAGCCTAATCTGAGGGGGGCATAGCCAAAGTGTAGTTTAGAGTTGATTTTTTTTTTGTATTCCCCTATTTTTGAGAAAAGCGTTATTTTTGGTTAGTTAGTTATTTTATTTTTTTCATTTTCTTTCTACTTTGACCAGACATTTTTTTATGTCCACTGTAAGTATTTGCATTGGACTCCACTGATGTCAAATAAAATTCACTTGGACTGCTGAACTCTGCATGCAACTCCTCATTTTTGTGCCTGGCTACTCGGCAAACCCTCACAAACATCTACTCCTTTTCCCTCATTGAAAAAATCTAGAGTGTATGAATAAACAAATATTGTTAATTTCAAAAGTTTAACTTCTGGACACAAGATGTCTCCAACTACCCTAAAAAAGTCTATCTTCAGTGTATGTTTAATGGAGGCTTCTAGTTGCCACATTTTCCACATTTCCAAATGTTCCAAATTTGATGTCACAAATCAACAACCATATGTACACATCTTAAACTCAGATTTAAGGAGAGCACAGAGAAACTTTCCCCTTTTAGCAGATAAATGTGTTAACAGCCTTCTAGTGTCAAACTCTGCACATACATCCCTCTGCACAGTGAAACATCTAAGTGAACTAACAATAAGCAAAACACATTTTTGAGTGGAAGGGAACTTTAACTACAAAATACTGTAAATAGTAGCTACACCTAATTTGTAGTCACAGTACATGACTAAATATATTTAGTTACTTCCGTCTTTGAAAGCAACACCACAACATCTGAGACACACAGGCAAAACAAAAAGACCACATATGTGTTTTATGGATAGCGATGATTTTCTCGTTTAGTACCTAACAAGACAAGGAGTACAGCTGTGTTCCCCATCAGTGCGAGGACAGAGATGACCCAGATGAGGACTCGCAGTGGGACGGGGGACATGATGTCCTCACAGGGGTTAAAGTCATCTGGGGTTGGGCTGCAGGTGATGGAGGTGGAGTTGGAGCAGTGGTCCCTGTAGAAGTGACGTTGCTCACGGGCCTCCGGGTGAAAACACAGGGGATGCCCCCTCGACCTGACACACATGAAGTACACACACGTTAAAAAAAATGCTTGCATTCTTAATATTTTCCACTAAGAAAGCATTCAGTTTTTGACATTTTTCTACTAAATTATGACAATAAAACCTCAAGTTCAGCACTGTCAGTTAATGATAACTGACCATAATGGAGTCATAGAGTTATATATATATATATATATATATATATATATATATATATATATATATATATCAAAATATATAGTATAGTATAAAAAAGTATAGTAAAATCTTGCTGTAATATCTGTGGCTGTATGTGACATCCATTGTACATATATGCCATAATAACCCATTATCCTGCGAGGAATTTGTGATTGAATCTCATGTATTTTGCTTGTCCAATTACTTATAAATATCCTAAAATTAGTAATATGGATTTAGAACAGGTAAATGTAAATTAAGATATGATTCTGACTGTTTAATTTATTATTATAAATTATTACTCAATCTTTTTTCAAATTTTAATTAGAGGATACACCCCTTGAGATGCACCATCTCGTTTTTTTGAGGGGGTCCTAAGGCACAAAACATAAAAGTTACAATATTTAAACAAAACAAAATACATTAGTAATAATAATGCTAATAAATTAAACAATACAACAACACAAAACAATCAACAAAGCGAAATCAACATGGACATACACATAAGGGATCTCCCACCATGCCAAACCCCACACGCTACATCTGTTACACTAGTCATCTGTACGAAGAATGAACGATAAATACAATAAATGAATAGATTGAATAATATTATGTCAAAATACAGAGTCCACATATAAACTAAAATGAGGGTAAATACAATCAAAAACAGGAAAAAGTAGATTTATGGTAATCAAGTAAAGAAGTCTTGATGTCTTGGAAAGAAGTTATCAATCGGAGTGAGTTAGGCAAATTATTCCAGTCTGATGGTGCTGAAAAGCACGTCTCCCAATTTCTTTAAAGCTTCCAGGCACAGTAAAAAAAAAGGTTGTTGAGTATGTCTGAGTGAATATGATGATCTGAATCTTGATCACTATAATTAGATAACAGGAGCAAACAGCATACTGTCTCTTTGTCTCACAGACAATCCTAAGATGTTATTATTCCCTCACAGGGAAATTAAAAGCTGGGTCTTTGTTCAAGCCTTTGTTCACTCATTCACTATTCCCTACACAATAAACACTCAGCGGAGTGTGGAAAGCAAATACAGTGGAAGCAAATAGTGTGTGATTTTTGTACACAGCTTCTGTGTCACAGCTGCAAGAGAAGTACAGTCAAAGCAGTGAATGTTGGAACAGGAAAAAGTAGTACAGTTGCATAAGGTGTTGGTAAATCATTACAAAATAACATATATAAAGTGTACAGTGATATACAACAATACAACAACCGTACTGACCAGCAAGTACTTTATTGTTCACTTGTCTATTTTTTACTATTTTCACTGGATCTGTTCTCATGTACACCGTTACACTGAGGGGATGCAATTTCATTCCCTTGCGTACTGAGTATTGTATATGGAGAGAATGAGAATAAATTCTACCTTGACCTGAAAATATAAAACTGCCTTTAGGCAGCCAAGACATAAAATCTACGAAAGACATACAAAGCTATAGCAGAAGATTGTCCAAAGTTAAATTTGTCAGTTGTAAGAATAAAAATCACTCTTGCATGAGATAAAGTGTCCAGTAAAATAGTACTGAAACTATCATGGTAAAAGACAGTAATGTAGAGCTGCAACGATTAGTCGAGTAATCGTTTAGTTGCTATACTAACTAACTAATTAATAAATTAATAAAATATTAATATATTAATTTGTTTAATAAAACAAATATTTTGATAATCGATTAATTGTTTTGAGTATTTTTTTAAGAAAAAAATGTCAGTAAGACAGTAAACTGAATGTCTTTGGGTTGTGGACTATTGTGGACAAAACAAGACATTTGAATCAACTTGGGCTTTGTAAAACAGTGATGGACATTTTTCGCCTTTTTCTGACATTTGATCGACCAACTTCCGAGGCTGAAAAAATGAAGCCAATGTATGGGGTGCCAAAAAACTGCAGTTCCTCTAATGGCCACTTGAGGCTGGCTCCAAAAGTGAGTCAATTGCCATTCACCCCCATGTTAAAATGCCCAACTTTACAGCAGAAATAAACATGTTTACAGCCTGGTACAAAAAAGGGTGTTAGTCTCTATAGCTAATTTCCCCACTCATGACAACTATATGGGGGGTGAATATGTATATAACTCACTCGTTTAATTTTTATTAAGGCTTAAAGTTATGCATAATCAAGGGTATGGCGGGTGGGTGTCGTCACAGGCAAGTCGTTACCACGGCGACGACGTTGATTACGTAACGTAACCATGGCGTATCCTTAGATTCACAGAGTATAGCCGTAGCCCTCGCTATTTCAGTGTGTTTTTTGTTCATGAAAGTTGATAGTAACATTTTGGTCGCCTAAAAAAAGCCTTGTTCAGCGTTTGTTTGACTATAAGACTCTAAGGAGTCGGATGTTCAGTTTTTCCGGTAAGTACATTTTGTTTTAATGGTTTTAAGCCTGTTTTGCACTAGCAATAATTAGCATTAGCATTGTCACAGTTAACCATAGACTGTAAATACACCGTGTTAACAAGGCTAGCACCTAGCATCAGAGTCAGCTCCACCCTCTCCTACATATATGGTCACTTCTGGCTCCAAAAATACAAGATGGCAATGGTGAAAATGCAGACTCGAGGCTTCAAAACCATGGATGTTAAAAGAGAGCAAAACAGGAGTCAACAAACCAATGAGTGACGTCACTGTGGCTACGTCCATTTTTTTTTAATAATCTATGGGACCAAACAATTTATCAATTAATCAAGAAAATAATCGACAGATTAATTGATAATGAAAATAATCGTTAGTTGCAGCCCTACAGTAATGTTAAATGTACTTAAAACAGACTTTATTGCTGTTTTTGACATGCAAGCTTAAAACTGGCCTTTCCAGTGCACAGGTGCCTTTAATCAAGCGCTAATTAAGAGTCTCATTAGAAGTGGAGTGGCTAACAATAAATCAAGTAATCAAGATTAGAAAAAAGTAGGAAAAATATTACACATCATTTCTCAATTCACATATACCCACTCCTTATTTACAGTAAGTTTCTTATTTAGTGGTATTTGCATAACCTGATGTGCGTGATGGTTGATGTCATGATCTCAGGAATCCAGCTGCCTCGTTAGGTAAATATTTACAAGAAATTCTCAATAACATAACCAGAGACTTAAAGAAATTGTTCAACATTATGGAAAAATATGCTATTCACTTTCTTTGCAGAGAATAAGGGTTAGATAAGAAGACTGATACTATTCTCATGTCTCTGTGGTAAATATGAAGTTGGATCAGCAGTCAGTTAGCTTAGCTTAGCAGGAAGACTGGAAACATGGGGGGAAACAGTTAGCCTGGCTCCAAACACACACACACACACACAAAATCTGTCTACCAGCACCACTAAAACTCACTAATTAACATAACAATTTGTTTAATTCATACAAGAATGTAAGTGTTAAAATGACAAGTTGTGGTTTAACGGGCAATTGGACTACCTCTTGGCCGGAAGCCGTTGCCAGGCAACCAGCAGATTTTCCAGAAAGTTACTGGTCCCTAAAGCCAAGAAATAGTCCAGTATATAACCCTTTGTAAAACAGTGAATGGTACACTTTTTGAACAGATTAAACCAACTATATAAAATATGTTAATTAGTGAGTTTTAGAGGTGCTGGTAGGTGTTTTTTTTAAACCTCTGAACAGAGCCAGACTGTTCATAGCTTCATATTTACCCAAAGAGGTATGAGAGTATGACGTTATCTACAGTATCTTCTCATCTCACTCTCGGCAAGAAAGTGAATAAGGTGTTCAGAAACCTTTTGACTGTCAGTGTTTGTGCAGACTACCTGTTCCTGCGTATGTTTTGGAAGGCGCAGCAGTGTGACGGGTAGGTGAGTTTGGCCAGGTGGAGTTTGGTGAAGTGCAGAGGAGGGAGCTCTTTCAGATGGAAGGCAGACTCTGCGATCAGCCACTCCAGTCCACCGAGGATGGAGTCCGGCAGGGAGCTGAGGGCTGTGTGGGAGATGTCCCTGCAAGCACAAACACAAACAAGTGGGTATTTAACAGAGGAGTATGAGAAGCTGGCATTTTCATATCAGAATACATGACATTTTCAACAACTGTTATGCTATACGTAATATGCAACCTATGATTGGTTCATAAAACCTGCTATTTATTTCTCTTTGGAGAAACTCCGATTTAAAAAAAGAAATGTGCCAGCTAAATTCCAGGTTTGCTTGGAATGAAACAATAAAATTCAGATTTCCTGAAGAGAAAATTCACAGAAAGAGCCAGCATGTGATTGCCAAGTGATTGCCTGAATGTGGAGTGCAAAAAAAAAACATCACAGCAATGACAGTCAAAAAAAAACCCTGTGTTTTTTTTCTGATTGCTGCTTCAGTGGTGTCTTTTTATTTGGGGAATAAACAGGTTAAAAAAAAAACCCAAAAAACCTCTTTCCGGTTAAAATGAATTGACTTCACTTGCTCTCGTTCTATTTTTACCTTAAATCTGGCATATTTAAAAGGTTTTTTTTTGTTTCCCCACATATGCCACATTGTTTCTTGTTTTCTCCTACATCTTGAATTTAATAAGTGATGATGAGGAGGGTGAATCATGTAGGCATGAGTTACTGTTGGATGTCATGCTTACAGTACCACCAACTCACTGGAGCCCACAAAGGCGTTGGGATTGATGTGAGTAAGCTGTTGGTTCCCTTTTAGGGACCTGAAAGAGAGAGAGAGAGAGAGAAATTAAACATGTGAGCTTGATATTTTATTTATTTATTTATTTTGTTTGTAATTGTGTCTCTGCCTGTGACTCACAATTTGCCCATCTTTGTGCCGCCGAAGGCGTCACTTTCCACCTCCTTGATGCCGTTTCTGTTGAGCCGTCTGTCATGAGAAAGCGAAGCCAAATTACAGTCACGTGGCTCCAACACGGGACATTCCCAACAGTAAACTTATCTGAACTATCAAAGCTAATTTTAGTGTTTGCAGTGATAAAAACTGTACGGATACGCAGGATTTTTGGGTCAAACACAATATTACACATTATTATTGTGTAAGTCCTTCAAAATTATAAATGTATTGAAAGTAAAGTAAGTAATTTTTATGCAGCAGGAACTGTGCCTGTTGGTGTTTTTATGCATTATATTATAATAGTTAGTGATGTATTACCCATTAAGCTGCTTTTTAAGATGCAATTTGAGCTCATTTTAACTATTTGGTTTGATAGTTTAATCTATAATAATGCATCACAATATAGAAAAATGTATAGTTTATGGGCTGGTAATATAATTTGTATAATATTAATTTGTAAAGCAAGTAAATAGCAACTCCAGCTCTCAGAGAGTAGTGAATGTAGTGCAGTAGAAGTATTAAGTAACATAATATGGAAATATTCAAGGAAGTCCTTCAAAATTCAGCTTAAGCAAATGTATCCATTAGTTTTCCACCGTTTGAATTATTCACATGAGCAAAATGTAGGACAAATATATAGCGCAACATTAAAATACGTCACTCTTTGCCTGATTCAAAACACGATTTTCAGCAGGGATCCTGATCTGCAGCGTAAAAGGGGGATAGATAGAGGAAGCAACAAAGTAGGAGTTTTGCAGAAGATAGAGCTCAGGAAAGAGGGCAGAGAGCATTTCAGGGAACATTCATCACTGCGCCTCTAATGCCCACTCGCAGCTATGTGAGGGTGGTGCGTATGTTCCTAAAAAAGTGATGAATCTCTTACATCTCCCTGATGGTTTGAGTGCAGAGGCCTCTGAAGGCATTGGCGGGGACTCGCTCTATGTGGCTGTTCTCCTCCAGGTCACTAAGCAGCACGCACAAACAAAAACACACACGATAAACAACGTATACTGATTCACCAGCAGGAAAACCAGCAGATATATATACAGTTAGTGAGCAAAATATAAGGAATGCATAAATCCACTTCCTTTATGACGCTGATTTGTAGATGTCAGATGGGAGACAGTTAAAAGATGGATTTTTTAAAGGCTTGAGACGATGGACAGATGGTTTGCTTTCCTGATAAGCTCCTCTGTATGGACTACTCAGTGCGTAGGTTTCAGCTTAACTATTTTATGTCTAACGGTGTGATTTCTTCCGGGCATATTTAATTCTGAATGTGTAAAATAGCCTATATGCTCAGTGCATATGGGAATTATGGCACGTGGGTGTGTGAACGTGTGTCTTTAGTTCATTTATATATCGTGTTGAGAGCGTGTCAACCTACAACACAAAGTGGTGGGCCGTAGAGCGGATCTTGGTCAAATCTGGAAAAATTCTCAGGCCGGTGTTGGAGATGGTCCTGTGATGTGCAAATTAACAAACAAATGTTACTACATTCACACCCTGACCTCCAAACAGCAGACACTTAGTTTGCAGTTCAGTCACAGCGAAAAAAAATCAGGACAATGTAGCATCCATTTTATTAACCAAGATAAAAAAAATTAACACGTGAAGGGAATCCAAGACAATTCAGCCAGAAGCTCACGTGGCAGAGAGATAAATCAGACCATTTAAAGGGGTGCTATGTTCCAAATGAAAATGTCTTTTTTTCTTTCTTTTTGCAAAAATACATGACAATTATCTCTAAAATTTTTCAGTCTGTAAAACACACATTCTTGTGCACAACAGGTTTTCAATTTGAAAGCATAGACCTCCAAAAAAAGACCTTGCTTTTTTGAAAAGATTATGGAACATTTTTTAGAAGTTAAAAGGTTTTTCAACACCGACAGACACCAATGAATGTTTTTTTTTTTTTTTTTACATATTTAGTCAGCAGAGATGTTTTGCCCCTTTTTCAACTGCATTTCTGCATTACTCATACACATAATCATGTTAGCTTTTCGTTAGCTTCTTTTTTATTAAACCTTGAATTGTTTCCTTGTAGGTTTTATTGATAATCATCCTTTGTATTAAACCTCTAAGAGGCAATACATTTAATTTTTTAATCAAGACAGGGTTTTTGGGTACATTGTGGACATTTCATTGTGTAAAATCAGAAATATTTTAGATGTAATTCAAAATGCACTAATGTGCCCTAGTTTAAAAGTTTAATCATTTACATATTTTCACCATAAATTGCTCTGTTTATGTGTCCCAGTTCTCATAAATTGGGACAAACTTAACAGTAATAGTTATGATAATGTCCATGAGGGATACTGTCCTTTATAAACTGTTTGTTTGGAAAAGTATAAACAATCCAATTTAAGATTACTGTTTGTACCAAATGGGTTTCATAGAGTTAAATAGTGGATAACTTATTTTGTGGGAAACTTGTCACACTTCATCCTTGGGATGAAATGTGACACTTGATATCTCTTCCAGAGGATCCAAGCTAATTAAAAAATGATGCCTCCGGCCGTGTGGGGGCCCGTCAGAAGTAGGCCTGTCACCCATGACCCATTTTGGACTCACAATTAGTTTGAACCACACACATTGAATAAGTACATATTGCCGTACTCACAGATACTGTAGTTTTACAATGTTCATGAATGCATCTGGATGGATGTGTCTCAGGTGTTGTGACAGTGATATGGTTCTGAAAGAAAGACATTGTCACATAGTCGCTAATATAAACCACTGGTCTCAAAATTATAGGGTTTCTGCCAGTTATACTTACATATGACTGAGTTCAGGAAGATCAGAGAAAGCAAAAGCTCCGATACTCTCCAGTGGTTCGTTCTTTGAAATGTGGCTAAGAGAAACACAGATATATAAATATAAATCCAGCTGTTACATCTTCAATCACACTCTTTGACGTATTTTGACTCCACTGCCCTGCCTACAACTGTTTGGGTGATCAGTTTTCTCAGAGTTTGTGGCTCTTCTTGTTCCATGACAAAGACTAAACACTAGAAGCACGTTGGATAAAATACGTCATGCACAAAGCCTTTCAGAAAGTGTTAGACTCACATTTCAGTCAGCTGAGGGAGGCCGGCAAAGGCAAAAGCTCCAATACTCTCCAGTGCACCATTACCTGAGATGTCACTAAGAGAAACACAAATATATAAATAGAAAAATATGTAATGCACTAAAAAAATCCAGCTGTTACGTCTACAATCACACTTATTCTTTGACATATTTTGAATCCGCCGGCCTGCCTACAACTGTTTGGGTGATCAGTTTTCCTCTTGTTCCATAACGAAGACTAAACACTAGGAGCACGTTGGGTAAAATACATCACGTGCAAAAGCTCTCAGAAAGTTGCATACTCACATATGAATGAGCCGAGGGAGGCCAGCGAAGGCAAAAGCAGAGATATTCTTCAGGATGTTGTTCTCCGAAATGGTGCTAAGGTTGCGAGGAAGTGGAGAAAGAAAAGGATGAGGATGCAGGTTTTAGTGGAAAAGAGGAAAAATAACGTGAACAACTGGTGGTATAGATGATTTTATTTTTACTTCATTAATGCTTAAGTCACACACAAGACAGGAGGACAGGGGATGTTACACTTATTGTTACACTTTTGAAAAGATCACCATACTAGTAACAAAATGAAGAGGTGCAAGAAGGCTAAAAACGTATATATGGAGAATATAATGGACCTGCACAGTTAGATCCAATGTAAATATTTATAGTGTTGCCAAGCGTTCTCAATAGTTCTGATTGTTAATGTCCTCTTTATATCCTAAGTCTGATTAGAGATTTTAATTTCCTGATTGCTAAAGTTTGGCTGTATTAATAGTTGTATTTGACCCAACTATGCAAAGGTTTAATTTCTCTATAACTTTACACAATTAAAGATAACAATATATGGAAACACTGTGATATAAAAGATAAAATTAAACACAAATATAAATATAGAGGTACAGGTGATGATAAAGCCCAGTGAAAGAGAAAAACATCCAAAGATGTATAAACAAAATTAAATAGAAAAATACATAAAATAAAATAAAGGGGAGATATGATACTGTATGCCTTGTTAAAGGGCAAAAACAATTTTGCATGCCATCATATTTCTGTCTCAATTTTGAGCACAGAAAAAGATAAATTATTATCACGCAAAGAATAATCTGAGCAAACAGATATCTCCCCTGTGTTCAATAAACAAATATGTGTGTTTGCTGTTATCCACATAATATTAACACCACTCGAATTCTGTATTTTGTGCTTTCTTGTTCTCCATTAGTTTCATAATTTAAAGTCATGTAGAAATACTTTGAATGTAGTTTGAGTCTAATTTTAATACTGAAGCTTTTTGTGCTGTAAATAAAACATAAACATAAAACTGTGCTGCAACAAAGGTACTTTTTTTTTTCTCCCTCCTTTGTTTTGATGATTCATATCTCCAGTGTTTTGACCTCCTCAGTTCATTATGTTACACATCAAAGAATAAACATGACACAGACACACACAAGAACACACACTCACAGTATCCTGAGGTGCTGCAGGCTGGTGAAGGCGCGCTGGGGAATCACACTGATCTGCGTATTCTTAACATCCCTGTTGATGCAAAAACAGCCACTCAGAAATGTAATCACAAGAACAAACCTTAAAGAATAATTATCACAACAATTATCAGACTGTTGAGTTGTGTATCGCGGACGTTGGTGGGATCATTTTCATATTTGCATCTTCGTATAATGAAGGAGGTCAATGAGGCCATGACCAGTTACACACTCATGTTGGGGATTTTCTTTTAGCGTACAGAATATCTATAAAAGATCCCAAGCTTATTTTGCATCTGGTTGTTGTAGATCACATCTGAAACGGCCATCCATTGCTGCTTACTTGTAAATATCCCCACTGTTCCTGAGCCTTGACCTTTGAGCAGAACAGAACAGATGAGAACACACACATCGCCACCTGGGAGTTCACAGTACGTCTCTTGGGAAATGTCGCTACTTCTGCCACAAAGCATGTCCTCGGCCGTATTTGTTTCTATGCTTTTGCGACTACCGTTATGTATACGTGCACTCCGCTCTTGTGTAGGTGTATGTTTGTGCAAAACCTTCATGCAGTCCTAATCTTTACACAGACCCTCACCCCCCTCCCTTCCCTTTCTGGCCTTGAGATTCCTTCTAAATGTTTCAAAGGCCAAAACAACAGGTCAGTGTTTACTCCGAGTGGCGATCACCCTTTTCTGCTTCGTCCAGTTCTGTGTCACTGTGTCAAAACAACTTGCAGTACCTTCAATTAACACCTTTGGAGGTTAAAGTGACACCATGGAACTTTTGAAAGCAGGGAAAACACAATCTTTCTCTTACAAATTAAAATATGAACTCATAAGTAATAAAACACACCTTTGCTCGATTCAGTACACTAAAGGGTTTTTCTGCTACCGCCTTTCTTGGTCTGTTATGACCATTAGCTTATGGTGGCTAATGTTAGCTTATTATTGTTTTTGTCTACTGGTGCTCCTGTTATACTAAGTTTTAGCATTCACCCCGAAATTGCTGCTTGCAAAGGTTACAGTCAATCAACACTGCTAAAAGTTTGGGTTTGAACCATGGCTGTATTATAAGATTGGGTGGATTGAACCATTGAAACCATTAAGTCTGAACACTTAACTCGTACTTATTCTCTGGCCATCAGTAGAAGTCTGTGGTTGTACTGTGAATCGCTAAAGACGAACAGATGTGCCTCCCCGAATAAATGAATATTTAATAAAACCAGCATTGGCAAGTTTGGTGCAAAATTCATCCAAGGATTAGAAAGAAAAGTCTAAATGATTATGCATGGTCATGAGATGGGATTTTGATTTGTATACCTTCTTAATCTCTATTGGGGTAAGATGGTTAATAGCAAATACTACTGTATGTATGTATTCTATGTAATAATGATCCATGTCGCTTGCTGTAGATGAGTAGAGATGTCAGTTTACTCTTTATAAGAAGTACTATCCATCCTGTGGAAACAAACTGGAGGTGTGAAATCTGAAAGATGTGGGAGTATACCAGGCATGGAGGGTCTAAAAGATGTTATTGAGTCACATAATGGGAAATGTAGGATCCAGTGTTTTTGGAGCTTGACCCAAACTAGAGACTAGAAAACAGAAAATCTTGGCCTCTGCTGCTTCCAATTTGTCCCCCATCTTAAAGAAACGTCCCATTACTTTATGGAAGTACAATACTGAATTTCTGAAAATTACAAAAATGAATATGAAAATATTAAATACAACCACAAATACACGTTTTCAGAAAGCAGCTTGAAAAAAGAAAGAAACCAGGAGACAGCCTGTCATATCTACAGCAGGTAGCATGCCAAATTACATTACGGGAATAGATAAATGGTTTTAAAATAGAGTAGAAGAACAGGACAAAACATGTTGTTGCTTATATATTGAGAATACTACAGTATATACCTACTATGTGTATTTAACCCTCATCCTACCAACATATTTAACATAATAAACTACAACAAGAATAAACTACTGTAAGAAACAACCATCATAGCAAAATGTTAACTTATTTCTTCTCAAAACATTATTAGTTATGTAATTAAAAAAGAAAAACAGATTATTATTATTTAGAGTAAGAGTTAACTCTTTCCCAGTACAGCGCTAAGAAGACAGGATTTAGGCTTGTTGACAGAGCACAGGAGGAAATCTGTGTCTGCTGCATCTGTGTCTGTCTCCTCCAAAATGACTGACAGAGTGCCCACGATTCAGATTCTGATTCTATATAAGGCTCCATAAAGCTTATATCCTTTACGTTTTTGTACAGTTGCCAACTAGAAAAGGGATGAAGTCAGAGCTAAACCGCATTATCGCTGCCTGTTATACCACAGAAGAACTTTTCAAACAATTTCTCTGAGACATTGTGCAGCAGCAGAATGTAAACTTCTACGATGACTGAAGCAACTTTACATTTGTCTCCCATCATTGCTGCATATATTTGTGTGCATCCATTGTGTGTGTGTGTGTGTGTGTGTACTCACAGGCACTGGGTGTTTGTGGAGATGTTGGTGGGAATCTCTGTAACTCCAGGTCTGAGCTGGTAGCAGGGCAGGGTTCCTTTGGCCAAAGTGATACCCACTCCAGGTTTGATATCCATCTTGCAGTCAGGCGCCGAGGCTGATGCCGTCCTAATCAACACAATTGTCAGCATTATCAGAATCATCAACAGCATCATTGCAGTCTATCTCTCAGTCCAGGTTGTTATCTTTTGGTTTCTTTGGGTTTTTCTCGGCTCTTCTCTCTCTGTCTCCCACGTGGTTTTTACATCTACGTCGGCCTTCCACCAGAGCCTGCGCTCCACATTTGATATGATTGTTTTTGTCCGTTCGTCCGTCACTCCACTCAGAGTTCACTGCCAGGTCGAACAGACAAGAAGTGTAAGGCGCTTGCTGTTGTCTGCCCAGCAGCTGTGAATACCGGGGGGGTGTGTGAAAAGCTTTATGGGTTTATGAGGATGTAGGAGGTCTCTGCTGGGTAGTGTGTATGTGTCTGTGTGTGTGTGTGCGTGTGTGTGTGTGTGTGCGTGAAAATCACCACAGCAGAGCATGGAACATCTTAACCAGATGTTTTGATAAGGACATTTCCTGATTTTACAAATGACGTAATTATACACTTCCCAGTTTCCAGTCATTACACTTTGACTCCTAAAATTTCCTCTTCAGATGGAATCACACAAACAAGCAATCACAGAAAATAACAGTGTTACAGGATGAAATGCTAATTAAATTTGCACGAGACGCCTTTGAACACTTCTTTGAACGCATTTGTTTCTTATTCAACAGATTTGAAAATTACACACTCATTAATCCTACTTGACCACAAGACTCCTATTTGTCGCCAAAAAGTGAAAGCAGGAAAGTATTATAGCAAATAAAGAAAAAAACGGAGGAAAAAGTAATTATAGTATACATAAGTGAAGTAACTTAACCTTATTCCTGAACAAGACCACTTATGACTGAGTTTGTATTATGTGACTTTTTATGGAGCCCCAAAACTGACAAAATGTAGACAAGTGCTTCAGCCAGCAAACTTAGCTAATACTAAGTTTTTAGTTTAGTTAGTTTGATATTATGAGAAAAACTACATTAAATCAAATCAAATGTCATGGAGGACGCAATAAAGTCCAAGACTTTGAAAGTCTTTTAGGTAACACTGAGCTACGCTTTCTGTACTCCAACACAACAAACTCCTCCTGGCACTCCAACTCTGTCATGGCTGAATATTTAGCTGATTTCGAAAACAACTCAATCTCGTGAGATTTCAGTTTGAGTGAGACTTGGTTAGATGCAATAACAAACAGACCAGATCAAGTGAAAGGTCAAGAAAAACGTTTTATTTCTCTGTATGGTCCTTTCCATAATGTTGTCACACACTTATAATGACGGTCTGAGCCTGTCAGTGTCAAAAACAAGCACTTTCAGTGGATGTATATTGACGGGTGCTATTGCCCCAAAGGATTACATTGCAGCCTGTTTCATGGCTGCTGGCTGAAGCGCTCTCGCTCAATACTAAATCAATTTCAAAAACTGTTGTCCCCATTAGTCACACAAAAACACAAAAAGATAGCAAAATCGGGTCAGGGTTGAAAAATACAGAAGTTTGACAGTTCAAAGATTGTTACCCACTTATTCCTTAACTTCACATCGTGTTCCCTTAATGTACCTGCATGTAAGTATTGGATCGGTACGTACTCTACTGGTACACCGTTAGTACAAAATATTACACTGTAAATTGGGAACAATTACGCTGTGTGCGGCGGGCTGCAATCTAAAGCATTACCATAAATTTTCATGGGAGCTGCAGTTGTTTACTTTGTTAAAATCACAAAGGTTTCAGCTTCTAAAAGAACGTACTGTAGTGGATGCCAGTTTATCCTTTTTTGCTTGTTATGCTTGTTTTATTGGCAAGTTAGTCTATATTATTTACAGTTTTCGAGAGAAATATGTTTTTTTATTTTGGTCTGATGGTGTCTCTTTTAGCTTCAAAGTCACGTCAACAAACCAGCAGTAAGAATAATTATGGGGAGCAGACGTGAATCTGTTTTGTCTCCTTCATCATATTTGTGTGGAATGATGAGCACAGCTTGATAACGATGGACATAATATTCCTTTCTTCTCCGCTGGCTGAGCCAAGCACACTTCAGCCAGCTTGCAAGGACACTCTGCATTCATGTGCGCACACACAGACACACACTTATGCAACAAACAATCTTTTTTTTTTGACTTTTTCTCCTTTATGCGACCTCAGTTTCTCCTTTCTCTCACATTTTGTCGTCTCTTGTATTGAAACATAGTTGTGTGTGTGTGTGTGTGTGTTTTGCACTGTGGGAACTTCATGTGGAGAAATAGAGCACTTTGTGATTTATTCCAAAGCAGGAGGAAAAACGCAGCCTTGAGCTCCTGACACGACCACACACAAAAACACACCCTCACACATTCACTCTCCCACAGTTACACACACAGCAAGAAAGAAACAGGACGAGAGAGAGCGAGAGAAAGTTAGGCAGATAGACAGACTCTGAGAGATGCAGGTGCACAAAGGAGTTGAAATGACAGCCTGAGGAAAAGGAGTATGTGCGTGTGTACGAGTGTGTCTCTGATTCATGATATGAACTTGTAGATTAAAAATGTTGCTGAGTATTCTGCACCTGTGCAGGGGATGTGTTGATGAAAATGTCAAGGAGCTATGACTCCCTCTTTGCTCAATAAACCAATAAATGCATAAAATTAAAAAGTCAATACGCTCTTTTCACAGGAAGATTTCGACCAAACTACAGGTGATACCAATAATAATGGATGCACTTCATTTGGATGTTTCACCTCCAGGGTCCTGTTATTGAGCTTTTTGATTTATTGGACTAGCTTAGTGGGAAACTTCAGTGGAGTGGAGCCATCATTAATGTTATTAGATCCACCTGTGGTTTTCCGATAAGTCAAAATGGCAGCCGTTAAAAAGGTTTACTGATGATTGTACAAGCCTATCAACCTCAATTTGTGTTCTTTTCACCTTTATTGTTAGCAGTGATTGGATGTACTTTGAAAGTGATCTGCCTACCATCTGGTGAGTTTTTTTATTTTCAACATTCTTCCTGTAATGCATTTATGAATGGATCAGTCCAAGTTCTGGAAGATTGCCAGCGATACTTAGTTGGTCCTGGATCTGGGATAACAATCTATAAAATGGGCACTGTCAAGGATAAACCTTTCTTATTAAGGTAACAACATGGCCTTTCCTCTGGCAACATCCCCAGGGCAAACATCACATTTTTGGCTTCACTAGTGGTGGATCTAAGAATAGTGCAGTTCCCTCTCCAGTTGTCATCCATCCAACAGTTTTGTTTTTTTGATGTGTAATGAAACACCTCATGGGACTGCTGGTGTAGGTCTTTAAATGTTGTATGTTAAAAAAAAAAGGTAACTGATTGGCCACTTGTGAGCATTGGGGTTCTTATTTACCCCAATAAATATAGCAGGGCTGTCTTTATCTCTGTGCTAGCTGGCTGTGGTCAAGGACAACACAGCGGCAGATGGTTACAGCCTAACACAAGCCTTCTGTTGAGCACAGACTGTTCAGCAGAAGACAAAGAGAACGTAAAAGGGAGAGAAAAAGTGAGAGAACACGATAGCGAGACTTGGGAGGTGTTTATTTAAATAGCAGGTCCTTGTAGCTCCTCTCACCTGAGGACACAAACTCAACTCTGCAGTCTCAGGGATCTTTCATCCAGCAAACAGCAACTCTGCAGAGACTTATACCGTTCACTGCACTGAGTCATACTTCAAAGCTGTGCTCGGTGTATTTATGTACTTGCGTGTCTACTGTCCCAGTTAGAAGGAGTGGGACTTGGAAGAGTGTTGCTTCTCACTTTGATGAAACGAGAGGTTAAAGGAAAAAGAGGGAATGACTTTTTGTAGATAGTTCATAAGTAAAAAATAAAGATCTGCTTGTCAACACACTGCTGGTTGCTACTGGTTTGCAAAAGCCAACACACAAATGCACTCCAGGCTCACTTGGGTAATATTTTATTTACTCATTAATCTTCAAAACTATTTTTCATAATAAATTTCCACTTTATGTTCATCAAAGAACCGTAACAATAAAAATAAAAGTAAATACTGTAGAAAAATTGTACATATAGAAAATAAACATGGTTAATGAACACCTAGATGTAGAATCCCATTGGTTGAGACACCTCCTTTGTTTCAGATGGCAACACAACAGAGATAGAGGGAAAAGAAAGCGATAGACACGGAGGGGGACTGGGAGGGCAGAGAGGGAAACATACTAAACGAGGGGAAAACAAGAGAAGGGAGGAAAAGGAGGTCTGAAAGGCCAGTTAAGGATGGAGAGAATAAGGGAAAATGTTAAGTTAATTTTGACAATATTATACTTTGAAATCTCACACACATGTCTTTTTCATGTCCTTTCTTGCCCTCGTCTGTTTTGCATGCATCTGACTGGTCGGTTACATTGTTTGGAAGAACTGGAGGGGCTGGTTCACGTCATGGCACGGTTCGTATTGATATATCATGGGGCTACAATTCTTGAGCCGCTGAGGGCTCAGACACTGCAGAAGTCCATAAACAGATAATTATACTGTAGCCCATCGGAAAACCCATCTGTCTGTCCTGTATTGGTCACATCATGAGGATTGATAAATCAGTCAACCAATAGCATGAAGACAAAGGACGCAAAGAGAAAGAGAGAGAGAAAAGGGAGAGCCAATGAAATCAAAGCAACTCAAGTTGTCAAATAGCCAATGGCATCATGAACTGGACTTTTCTATCTATTAGCAACACATGGTAACATTTACTTTATTCTGTTTTTGATTCTTTTCCTCGGCTGGTTTTTGCTAAAAAAAAAAAAAAAAAAAAGAAGGTGGTTGGTTAGAGCAGGTTTAGTGGGCGTGGCCTATAAGACATCAGGCTAGAAAACAGGGCGTGGCCCGCGGTGGGCGCACACATCCGGGCGTTGCACTGGAGTTACATTGCAACCCTCCTCCTCCTCCTACCCCCACAAACAAACCTACCACCTCTGGACTTGGTGGCACACGCCACCACTCCACAGCACAGCTCAGAGACTCAGGCATGCAGCACACTCGAGATGGTCACACTTTGTCAATGAGGGTTTGAACTGAGAGTCGACTCGTAGATTAAATCATTGTTGAATCCCACAGACTGAAAAACCATTTGAAGTGCGTATTCAGGTATACTTCAAGCCAAGGTGGTAAGTTTATGATGGTGGTGCGTCAAGGTGTAACCTCTGGAGTTTCAACGCGGTATAAATCACACGGAGTAAGATAATTCACGTGCAATAAGACCCCCCTCCCTCCCTTCCCCAAAGAGTCTATACTGCCCAAATGTTCTTCATATTCATCATAATCATTGCCATAACAATTATCATAATGGTCTTTGTCATTTTCACCATTGTCTTCTTGTATAGTCTTCAGTTGTGAAGATATGGTGGGTCTTTAGCATTGCAGGTACGTGTATGTCTGCATGTGTAGATTGGTATTTGTTCATGTGTCAGTGTGTGTGTGTGTGTGTGTGTGTGCGCGTGTGTACTGTAATATGTGTGTGACAGCGCAGTCATGCATGACTGGTGTATTTTGTAGGTAGCATCTGAAGTCTCAAGTATCCTGTCCAGGAAATATCTCTCAGTTTTCAGCTGATTCCACCGTCATGATTTACAGGGCGCCATAAAACATCAGCTCTGCAGTGTAACAACCACAGCCCATCCTTTATATTAACGGCACCAGCCCTGCCTCTGCTTATTCGACCATAATTCACTGTCTCTATGGCTACACCCTGATTTCCTGTCCTGTTGCGTGGGGTTAAACTTGGACCGTCAGTGTGCTTGCTTTTTTTTTTTTCAGCATCTTCAGTGCTTCATTGAGTCCCGTCTGCTAACAGGGAGGAAGGCCAAGAAGCTTGGAAGAGACACTTAGTGCTTATCTTGGTGCTTTTACATCATCTTTGTTTTGGTGCTCTGCCCTCTCGCTCAACACACTCAGTCTGCCGTGTGCTTCACTTAAAGTCTTCCTTGACCTCTCTGAGTCCATGAGGAGAGGTCCGACTGTGGCAGGGGTGTGATTCATCTTTTTAGCTGGCTGCCCCCGAAATGGTTCTTAACTGGGAGTTGAACTGGTGCTTTCTAAATCATTTGGAATGGTGTATATGTTCATAAAACAAGCCTCTCTCAGAGGCTCTGCTCATTGGTAAATACTGTACAGTAAGGGTCCTTGCCCTCAGGCCAGTCTGTATGTGTGTGTATGTTTGTGCTTAAATGTATGTGTGCTTGAAAGTGTGTATGTATGTGCTTGCCAGTATGTGTGCAGGTGTGATTATTGGAGAGTAAACATTAACATCAGCATGTCTATGTCAGTGTGCATGTGTGTATTTTTTTTTTTGAGAATATATCTATTTATGTACATATACCGTTATATATAAAGGTGTATGCGTATATGTCTGTGTGTCGGACATCTTCCGCCTCAGACGTAGTACTCCTTGTCTTTGTTCTTCTTGTTCTTGGAGATCTTGGCGATGCCCAGCGGCTTGTCCTTGGCACTGCCGTTGGGCTGTGTGGCCGAGTTGCTGATGTAATTACGGCTCTCGTCCACGTGGTAGGAGCCCTCGTCGCGGTTGCGGTACTTGTACATGGCGTAGAGGAGGATGAGGATGCAGAGGGCAGCGGCTGCCACAATGCCCACCACCATGCCTGTGGTGCTGCTGCTCTCCCGCACCACCTCGGACGGACCTGGGAACACCTTCACCTCCGGCAGGGGAGGACGGGCTGTGAAGAGAGCAGGGAAGAACGTGATGTTACATTACAGTTTACTGCATACATTATTAATTTGGATTACATGTCAAGATGGTGGGTGGAGAGCTGGAGCAAGAAGATACAAGGCATTTTCATGATGAATTATTTGACATGAGTTTTGCATAATGCTACATGCTGGCAAGGGAAGGCTGCAGCTTGGGGCTAAAGCTGTTTCCATATTATCACATAATGTGTAAACAGATTATATTACACAGTGTTGAGAGGAGGGCCAGAGAACAGGTGCACTTATATCAATTTTTATTACATACATTTGAGACTGCATGACATACAAAAGGAGCGAGGGCTGCAGAGTAGTGATATATGCCACCATATTAAATGACTGTAGGTAGAAGAATTTGCATGTGATTTGCAAGTAGGAAAGGATGAAAAGAAAAGGATAGAGACAGGTGATATAAAAATAAAGGATTAACAACAAGGGAAAAGGGAAGGTGAAGAGTGGCGAGAGCAAAGTAAGGGATGGAAACGAAGATTGGGGAGTGGATGGAGAGTGTTAGGTAATGCCTGGAGGCAGGAACCTAAGTGGAAATGAAAAATTCATTGCAGCGAGGTACAAAGTGGTAGAAAAAAACCCCTGAGAAACAGTGAGAGTGGAGGAAACATGAAAAAAAGCTTAAAAAGGCAGTGTGATGTGTATTTTTGTGGGATCTCACCTGAACTGGGGTCACAGGGGTCAATGTCTTCATCATCACTTGGACACTCCGCTGACGCCACCAGCAAGTCATCTGCCGACTACAGAGAGAGGATACAGAAAAATTACACACACATAGTGGGATCCAAAAGTCTTCTTCTCAGAAAATTTGAGGATTGAGAAACATTTAAAACACAAGATGTTATGAAGTAAAATGAAGAAGAAATATTTAAGATTCTGCACTATTTCGAGGTCAGTAATCAAATTTAAGCAAATGTGTGGGATTGACCAACTTAACTCCTTTGTACAAAAGGTCAGATTTTACTTCAGTTGTGTCTCTTCATTTGAAACTTTGATTTGTTCTACTCATCAGAGGCTCGTTCAAGTAACTCAACTTGCAGCCAGTGTTCACTTGTTAAAAATATGGCTGTGCCTGAAGTTTCCAGCAGATCGTTGCTTACTAAATAACATCGTGATAGTGGAAAACATGGCGTCATAACTAAGTGAAAGTGTCTGACGTCAAATTGTTATTCTAAGCAAAGAGGGGCTTTTTCAGCATCAAATCATGGCTAGACTAAATGTTTCTAAGGAACTCTAAAACACTTAGTTCCCTGGGAGATAGAAAACTTCATCGCAGACACAGAATTTGCTAAATAAAGAACGCAAGACTCCAATCAGCAGAAGCACTGTCTTGTCGTGGTCTCAGAGGACAAGTAGCAGTTTCTAAACTACTTCTCAGGAGGGGAAACAAGGCCAAACGCTTGGGGTGGGCTAAGAAATAACAGTGGATGACTGGAAAAAAAGTCCTATTTACTGATGAATCGAAGTTTGAGATTTATGGCAGTAACAGAAGGGGTGTATGTAACGAGACAAACAGGAGAGAGAAATGATGCCGCAGTGTATCAAACTGACAGTGAAACATGTCGGTGGGAATATTCAAGTCTGGAGTTGGACACCTGCACCGAGCCGACTACACCCAGACCAAGGAGAGGTACCACTATAGAGACATGCTATACCCTCTGGTTTGCATCTTTGTGGAGAAGGATTCATACCACAGCAGGATAATGACCCCAAACACACCTCAAAGCTTTGCTAGAACTACTTGAAGACCAAACTTGTGGACTCCATGCCAGCTCAAATGCTGAAAATTCTGAAATTAATTTTCAAAGATTCAACTTGTCACTCAAATTGTTAAGCTGATTTTATCATTTGTAATGAAAAAAAAAAAAAAATTAGATATAGAGGTATCTTGACTAGTGGTCTTAGACTTTTGGACCCCATTGCTACATAGACGCACATTTATCCATAAAATCTCCAAGAAAGACAAAAACATTTCAGGGCTCAGTAATCAACACCTGGCCGATGCTGTGATTTTTTTGCTTATTTTCTACATGTGTGAATAGACAGAGCCAGTCCGTCGCCCACCCATTTTCCAGTTTGCCACAAACACTTTGCCTGTTACAGCCCCCAGCAATGGCAGGCGGCCAAAACTAGGGTACTGAGGAGAGAAGAAGAAAGGAGGAGGGAGGAGAGAAACACTGGATCCTGTTTAAAACCACAAGGGGACAGCCAGTTATCATCTCCTATTCTCTTGACCCTCCCCCTCTTTTTTTTTCTCCTCTGGCCTTTTCTATCTTCCACACCTCCCTGTCTCCCTCTGTTCTGCTCTCTCCATCTGATATCGGCTAATGTTCATGTGCGTTGGAGAATGCGCAGTGTGAGGCTAAAGAGATTTCATTAAATATTCTCGCCAAGCACTCAGTTGTTCATTAAAATCTCCTTTATTTAACACCTCTCCATAAGCATCATGTCAATAACCCACTTATATTCAGCCTCCAACCTACATCAACCAACTAACCACTCGTTCTCCCTGCCTCACTGCCTCTCTATGGAAAAGGCGCCCTTTTTCCTCTCCATCCCTGCTCCTCCTGTTGCCATGGCAACTCTAAGTTCAGGCTGTTAAAAATGATGGGGAATAAAAAAAAACAGGAGTGTGCACCCTCAGTGGGGACCTGTGCATTGATTTGCCATTCTAGCCAGAGTGTGAGGAGGGGGGGGGGGGGGGGGGGGGGGGGGTAAGGAGGGAGGGAGTTGAAAGATAGATGGATGGATAAAAGGAATTTTAGGAGGAGGCGATTGGGGAGAGAGAGAGAGAGAGACAGAAAGGAAGAGGGGATAGGAGGAGGAGGACTTCAAAGTGCTGCGGTCTTTACTTAACACCGTGCTAATGTGCTCTGCATATTCATGAACTACTGTTAAACATCACCCGCCTTGACGCTTCGGCATGAGATATGAATGTGTGTGTGTCGGTGTGTGTGCATGTGTGTGTGTGTTTTAACCACACTGGGTGCTCAGTGCCAGCACTAAATTAAAATTGGATTGTGATGCATTGCAGTAGATGTTAGTAACCCTCAGAATAAAGGAGAGGGGAGAGAGCGGTAGAGCTGTAAAAAAGAACGAGCTCTAGAGGCAGATTACAACCAGACCGGAACAGAATCTGAACCAAATCAAAGCACTTAGTAGTCGATGATGCCTTAGCGGAAACCTACCGTCAGTATTTTAAAGTCAGTATTCATTAAGCTGCGTCTCTATCCTTGGTTCTTTATTTTGCCTTTTCTTTGTAAGAACATAGATTACATAAGGTTAGAGAAGCAACCAGTTACTTTATTCATTTGGAAAAAAAGCCTGCACGGGCCTTGTATGGTGTGGTCTTAGTCCTGACAAGTCTACTGTGGTTTAGTTTGGCCTGAAACATACATTAGGTTATTGATGCTTGACTCTGTCTCTTTCCTCCACTGCCTTTCCAATCAGTTCTGCCCACTGGGCTGTCAAATGCTGCTAGGGTGAGCTTAGCCTCTGGAATCCAGCCAGTCAATAAACCTCTGTGCCTTTGCCAGGATCCAAATAGCACAAGAACCAATCAGCCAGTAGGAAACACATCACCCCTGACATCTGTCACTGATCAATGTCGGGCCACCATGCTTGATTATTGATTGAAAGACACCTATGTTCCCTCCATGGAAACCTGCTCTGAATCCTGATTTCAGCTAAAACAAAAAAATTAAAAAATAAATAAAAGCAGACAAGTGAATTTAACAAGGCCCCTCCTCTGATCTGTGACATCACTCTGTCAGCTGACCACCCCACTCAACCGGGAGGATGTCAATTGCACTATTGATCCCATGGGAGACAAAGAACACGAGGAAAACTAGAGACATGCCAAGCACAACTTAAATCCCGTCAATAAGCCTCAGAAGTTTACTAAAGACATGTACATCCAAGAAACCTCCGCCCCTCCGTCCCTCCCTCTTTGTCCACATCTTTGCAAGTCTTTTCATAGACTACCAACAGAGCATGCTGACATAATGATGGACGAAGACGCACAACGACAAGGAGAGAAAACAAAAGAAGAGACAGAAGGAAAGAGAAAAGAAGTGAGAGAGCGTGAAGAGAAGGATTTCTGCATGCTGAAAGAGCAAAATCTCTACCTGAGCAGCCGAACAGTGCCAACGACCGTCCATGCCTCCCTGACTGCCTAGTTCACACATTGTATCTGCACTCTGTTCTCACACACTCCTGTAGAAGATTCAACTGCTACTTTCACAACTGTAAATCACACACACATGTACACACACAGCTCTATAATAACCAGATGTGCTCCATTGGTCTATTTCTATTTACATACATCTACACAGACACACAAGCGTACACAAAATCAGGCTGAAGTTGGCAGGCTGATGGAGAGATCCTGACGAGAGAAGAGAGAAGCTAGCTCCACTACTGCAGATGGTGAGATAGACTCATACACCGCCTGCATTAACAGCCTATCACTAGAGCTCAACCACAGAGAGAGAGAGAGAGAGAGAGGGAGGGAGGGAGAGAGAGGAGGAGAGGAGGAGGGGGGGGGGGAGTGACGGGTAAATATGGAAAGATATGGAAGGAGAGAGAAAGCAAAGGAGAGTGAAAGGAAAGGAAAAGAGAAAAGTGAGCAAGGGAGGAGGCAGAAAGTATCTCCGGAAGATGGATAGCGAGCAGAAGAAAGGCAAGAGGGAGAAAAAGATGTGAGAGATGTGGAGAGAGCAAAGAAGATATCAAGGAAAAAAAAAAAAAAGAGACAGGGAGGGAGCGAATGAGAGATAGATGTTCAGAAGGCTTGTGGAATTGTCTGGGTCAGCTGATTCCCGATACCCAATCGGACGCCGCTCTGGGCCTAAGGTTTCTTCTATCAGTCTTCCCATCAAACACAGGTACACACATACACTCACATCCTCAGACAAGACACCGAACATCAAAAACCAAAGTCAAGCTCTGTGACTCAGAGCAGCCTCTAGCATAAACACTGACACACACACACACACACACGCTCGCACAATCTCTTCCTCTCTTCTCCTCGCTGGTGCTCAGCTGTCATGCATTATTAATCCCCTCCACTTTTCAACATGCAAGGAAAAAAAAAAATTTCAATAAACTGTGGACTTCAGGAGGAGGCGCATAACATATTCTCCCTGCACAAAGTACCGACAATAGGAGTAAACCCATGGGAAGGAGGGAGGGGACGACTTCAGCAGATCCACTTCAACACACCCAAAACTTGGGGCGTGTGCGTGAAATCGATAAATTGCTCAGAACAGTCGCCCCTGTAAAAGATATCGCTCACTGCCCCTCCTCTGATGCAATGTGCTGCAACTCAAGTCTATTGTTCTCAATCCACCTGTGTGTTTGCATGTGCGCGTGTGTGCGTGCATTCTGTGTTCGTCTCTACATTGTATGTGTGCTCTGGTTACGGCCAGGTTGGTTGCCAGGCAACACTAGGCAGCCTCAATGGAGAAGCTGTAGATTCTTCTTAAACAAGACAAATACACATACAAACACACAGAGTTGGGGGCCGGCAGGAGTGACACAGACGAGCAAACGCACACACACACACTGCAGTATGTTCAGCATATAGCGGGTCTGACCTAGTTCTCATACAGTGATATTGACTCCAGTGCACAACTCTGCATCCCGGATTTAACACTGACATCAGCATATCATAGGAGCAGGAATACTTTGTTTGAAACTACACACATATACACATGAACAGGGAGAGACCGAGAAGTGCGAAAACATGCCCCTGTGACAACGCTGTCACTCTGCAGTGCTATCCATCCAGCTCTCCTATCCATTATTGATGCCTGAGGCTTAGCTCACAGCTCTCTGCGTTCTATTATTTATGTCTGAAACAGCTGGCGGTTCATACACAGAGGAGCTATTCTCTATGGGAGTCTGGATGGGAGAGAGAGAGAGAGATCAAGCAGCAGGTAGTGGGGCTCACTATCTCCATGGCAACTTGTATCACTGGGAAAAAAAAAAAAAAATCTTTCAGTGCGGCAAGCAAGCAGGCACAGTTTTATGGACACAGAAGAAGAACTGCAGTACACACAGACGCCCACAAAGAGCTCAGTAGTGATCTGAACAATAGAGCAGACGACTGTGGTGTACCTGCTGATAATGTACCCTCTGACATTAACATCGACTCTGCTGTTGCATCCGCTATAAATATCTCCATAACATTTATGTGTTTCTATTGTAGAGTCCCATTTGCATCAGTTTACTAGACGCATATTATGGAAAAGCTATTAGAGCGTCCATTAACACAAACATTTCTCCTCCTGTAATTCAGTGGAAAGGGACCACTTAGTCGAGAATTAGCCCTGTAATCCATTCATTTGAATGTAGGAGAAGAATCGTGTATGTGAGCCTTGTATTGAAGAAACGTTTTTGGCTCTGTTTTGAATCTAAAGAATGTTTGATATAGATGATAAAATACAATTAACCAGTCATCAGAAAGTGCGAAAACATATCGCACTACCTGAAAGAAAGAATTGCAACATCAGTTAAGGGTAAAACTTATTTTACAGCAGCGTTTTCTTATGATACACTAATTCTTTGGTTGTGTCAGATAAGAAATTCTCCATCTCTTTTAACTGTGAGATACAGCTCACATTAGTGGGATTTTCAGATACATTTAATAGATTTGTCTTTGACAATCTTTAAATCAAAGTTAAAAACTTTGATGTTGAAGCGTCCTCGAGGCCATGGATGTCTAGGACACTGACCGTGTAATTGCAGTGTCCTCAGTTCGGGTCCAGCTGGGGACTTTTGATGCACGTCATCCCCAATTATCTTCTTATCTCCTGTCAGCTCTCCACTGTGTACTATCTCATAAAGGCTAAAATGCCTGAAAAATACTTTACTTAAAACTTTTATGTTCTTCTCTGCCTTTGAATGAATCGTGAGCATTCATCAGTATCCACCTTGTGCTTAGATCCTGAGCTCCTCTGTTTATTTTTATCTTTTGACATTTGTTCTGTATTTCAGACTCAGATTTATACTGTAGTTCTTTCAGTTTTAATATAATTATGTAAAACACTTTGTGTATGAAATATGCTGTATTAATAAACTCGCCTTGCCTTGAGTGCAGTTTAAAACAATCCCACTCCTGACACATCTTGCTTTACTCTAGTCCTTGCTGTGTGTGTGTGTTAATCCTCTTACTGAGTTGGAAAAGGAAGTTATCAAAGCAAATTAACACTTTTTAATTACCCGTTGTCACACCAAAGTAGGATGGCAGTGGGATGATAGGACATACATGTACAAGATATCTGAGGAATTACACTTGAACAGCAAATCTTTTAATGACCATACATTGCATGAGTTTAGCTGGTGTTACATATCCAACCATAAAACCAACAAAAAAAGGTGAACATTTTATTGTGAAGGCAGTAAATGTGTGCGCTGACCTGCTGCGTGGCGCCCTGTTTCCTGTTGGAGGCTGTGGTGGTTGTGATGTCACTAATGGAAGGGGCGGAGTCAGAGCGGTTGCCACCGGCAGCGGCGCTGGACTGCGGGGTGATGGAGGAGGACGGCATGTCGCCCACCAGTCGCACGCTGCCCTCCACCCTGATGTGCGGGTGCCCCTCGGCGGCCATGTTGAGGATGCGGAGGCCATTGTAATAGAGGCCGGAGAGCTGACCCTGGAACATGCCAGCGCTTCGCTCACCTCCACCTACACGCACCGTCGTCTGGCTGTTGAAGATGGTCAGCTGGCGACCTACACAGATGCACGCACACACAACCACACACACACACATACACACACACCAAACACGCAGAGACACACCAGGAAAGAAGGTGGACAGACACACGCAAAATACAGTCACACACACACACATACCAGTGGTCACATACGTACATACATACACACACAAGAGTGTTTGAGTGTTACACAATTCACCCCCAAGCCATGGTGAAGAGGATGGGATAGATTAAGCATGGCAGAGCAAATCGAAGCTGTGGAGAACCGTGGAGAGGGCTGAGACTGAGAGAGAGATAAGAAGTGCGGAGAAGAGAAGAGAAACAGAAAACAGAAGAAGAAGACGCAGAGAAGAGGAGGGGAGAGCGTGAAGAGACGGTAGAAGTCTAGGTGGATGGAAGAGGCAAAGAACAGAAGGACGAGGAAGAGGCAGCAGATGAGAGGAGTCAGAGGGCCCTGAGAAGACAAGCCTGACAGATGGTTGCTATGGTGATGGCTGTGCAGCACGACATTGTATTTGAAGGAGCAACAGACAGGCAGACAGAGAGACAGAGATCTAGAGAACTGTTGTAACAGCCCTATGAAGCATGCACAGGTTATAAGCTCTAGCACTGCTCACTGTTAAAGGGACTAGAGGCTAATTTAAGGAGCTCTGCTGAAGTTTAGGAGGAAACCTTTTACATTTTTTCAAAAAGCATTGCTCTATTAGTCATTTCAAATTTACATAATTCTTACATGTCACAATACTTTGCATGTACTTTAATTTGATTACAAAATTGTTTTTCAACATGAGTATATAATCTTTAGTAAATGCTTTATTGTTTACAATTTGATAATAAACAAAATTATTTACCAGTCTTAATAAAGCATCTTTTATCAGTACTTCTTTTCTATTTTCTCATTTATTCACATTTAAATCTCTCCATCGTCCCTTTAACCTGATATTATCAGATACACACTAACAAGATACGTTCACAGGCACTACAGTTTACACAGTATTACACACTACAGCTGCCCAACTTTTAAATACTTAGTTATGGATTTAGATTTTTAGATGTTAGTTGATGGTGCACAATATAGTATATTCAACTGTCTTCAAATTGTATTTTTTAAGCTCAAAGTTTTAAGGAATTTTAATCAGGGTTTTTACCTTTGTCGAGTAGCCAATCGTCAACTACTCGACCGAGCCGATAGGGGATTCGCTGTCTGGCGATGGCCAGGCGCTCGTTATCAATGTTGCCTTTAATTTAGAGATGAAAACACAGTAGTAATTACGCACATCCAAACGTGGTACAGGAGCTGGATACAAAAAGAACAGCAATGAAAAGAAAGTAATGGTCTGCTCATTGTTAGCATGTCACGGCGTTAAGATCAGCTTAATGTGCTAAGAGAAGAGAAGCTGAATTCACTATGTTTCCAGTGAGCGGACTCTTACTCTCTGTTCATTGGGTTTAATTTAAAGAGACATTTCAGGGGTTAACATCTGCAAGAGCACAGGGAAATAATGTTACAGCTGCCACATACTGTCTATATGACTCACTGAGTTTAGAGTTACATACAGGAAGAACCCTTACACACACCTCACAACAACTAGCATTTAGCATTTTAGCTATCAGCTACCTTCAGCCTGGACTCGTTGTGTTAAAGACGACTACCTAAGATTACCACTTTATATATAAAAACCAACAAATATAAAAACAAAATCTATGTTCAACAAAATACACTTTTTTCTTTTTCTTATTTTTTCTCTCTAGTTAAACATTTAACTCAACATATGACATGTTTTTAAATTATTGTTTGTCCAAAAATGCACCAACTGTTATTATTTTCTTTTATGATGAGAAAAACAACTGACACCTGAATTAAATATTTTCATAAATTACCTTTAACACTATTTAACAGGTCTAACATAACATAGCTGGCTAGTATACAAGCTATTGTAATAACTATCTCATTTTATGGTTTAAAAAGTCATGTTTCATATCAGATCACACATATTTCATTTCAAACACAATAACATAAAACAAAGCTGCAATTATATTTCTCAACCTCAGTGTTTAAATATATAAACATTGATAGGAACACTGATGTGGTTCATCAATCAGGAGGTGGGCTGATTTGAACTAAAGTGTAGTCAGCTCTGCCCCTGCCAGGCAGTGCCGTGGTGGGTCGGTGGGTTGGGCTTATGTGGGCGGGGCAGGGCCTACCTGAGGGATAGCGCTCTATGACCGGCAGGTCGTCCAGTTGGAGGGTAGCATTGCCTCCGCTGCGGGTGAACCGAATTATGTGGTACTTCCCATCGTTGACAAACTTGGAGCTCTCCTCGATGTTGATGTCATCAGTGCCAACATTAAACACTACTCTAATGTTGCCTTTGTCCTGAAGAGGAGGAGGGGAGATATGAAAATGCTTCATGAGGAATGTAATTGTCTTAAAGAGCTAAGAATATCGCTCCCTTCAGGTCCGTTTTTATTGCACTATTTGCTTGTGTGTTCCCATGTGACTGTGACAGTGTGTGTTTTTGTGTCAACTACTTACTACTGACATTTTGGCCTTGTCTCTCTTGTGAAGAAGTTAATGGTTCTGTCCAAATACCCACACTTGTGATATGCGAGTAGTCAAGTGCCTACTTGTGTGATATATTTCACAAACTGCCTCCAACGATTAAGTACCCTCCATTGAGCTCAGATGCTCTCTTGTTTTTGTTTTTCATTTCCACATAATGAATGGTTAAGTAGAATCAACCATTCAGCATCACAGTTACGATCAGATACAATCAAACACACATTCGGGAGCTGAGAGGAGTAATATAGTTAATGAAGCCATTAAATCGACTAATGGAAATACGTATGTTTACTTCACATAGAAGAGACAACGTGATATTATTTTGAATGTTTTTGGTCTGATAACATCTTTAGCTGAAGAACATATTTGTCAATTATTTATGTACTGTCATGTCAGATATGCAATATTATTCTTATCAGTGTGATCCAGAAGAAAAGATTTTTGAGTGACAACCATCTGTGCAGGTTCTGCGATAACTGCGTAGTGTTTGGACATGAATGATAATATTCAGCTGAATTCAACATGTCATAAACTTCAACTTCCTCATGTTTTAATTACTGCAAACAGCTGGATTGGTGCTGCCAATGGAGCGTGGTGAATTGTGGGATGCTGCTCGCTCCAAAGCGGAATTAGGATGGGTGTCAAATGAGCGTCAGTTCAATGCAGTTGCATTTTTCAGACGTGGGATACACTTGCCTTAAATCACAAGTGTGGCTATTGGGACAGACCAAATGTATCTCACAAGACTTCCTGGTTAAATAAGGGTTAAATAAAATTAATAAATGAAGCATATTCTGTCAGTGTATGCGTTGCAGAAATCAATTTCTCAAGGAAAAGCAACTTACACACAAGTATAAAAATAATCACCATTTATTTTCTTGGCCTCCTGTTTGAAAGTGAGCATGTGTACTTACTATCTGCAGCTGAAGGTAGTCTCCCAGGCCAGACGCACTGTCCACCCGGAGCAGAATGGCGTGTTTCTGTTGGGTGCTGAATCCAAGGGCAAGCCGGTCTGCCCTGGTGCTCGGACGTTCATTAGGGGGCCATGTGTAAACCACCGCGCCTCCATCACGGCCAAAGATATAAGTGGTCCCAGCTGGTCCACACAGATAAAAAATGTAATTGCAAGCACATCTATACGCTATAAACAGTGCTATCTATCATCAGAGGTTCCCTACTGCAGGTGGCACCTCTGCCTGTTGTCTTAATACAAGATGGCTGTATTGGAAAATAATAATAACAACTCTAAAATGTCACCCTTGACTGGCCCTCCACATTTTTCTTGTTCCTCCAATTGGTTGAAAAAAAAAATCAGTATTTTTCAAACTACTTCTCAAACTCACTGCAGGAGGCTGACTGTAATAACTGACTCACAATACAAGTAATGATTATTTGACTCGCTGTAGGATGACTACATAATCATCAGGTCTCTTGCTTGTGAGGCCGGATAAGTATAATTTAGCATTTAAAGCTAGGAAATGTAAAGACGAGGGAGGCAAGGGTAGAATAACCAGCAAGACTTTGTGCAGGTAATGTTTTCGTGCCACTTCAGAATCAACAGTTGACAGTGCCCTCACGTGGCGGCTCTGATAAAATGCACACAAAATGCTTTGATTTGTTGTGTGTGCTCCAAATCAATCATCCAAGTACATCAGTTATAAACCTACAGTTCTACACGTTAAAAGTTGAGGTTAAGGTTCAATTTAGTGTGGGTCTGCACTTCAAAGATAGTAACTGTAAGGATGAAGGTTTGACAGAGTCATCAAAATGTTTTTTTTAACCTCAGTAAAAACACAATGTTCATGTGTCATCTACAAATGCAGGTTTACATCTGATGCTTTATAATCTAGATACCCAAACAGATATTTACGATTTTTCACAGGTCATACATACAGTTAAAATTGTTTTTTGGGGGGGGTTTAAATATCTGAAAAACAAGAAGTAAAATAAAAATCCAACCCATCCTGCAGTCTACACCATGAAAAATTGAAATGATCTGTCATCCACCCACGTCTGGGAGAGAGAAAATGAAACCCACAGACTCACCATCATTGCACAGTGGCCCAGCATACGAAGTCATGCTGCAGTCGCAGGTGAAGCCCTCCCACTGCTGCAAACAAACTCCCTGATTTGAGCAGGAGTCTTCCTGACAGGTAGTGCTGGGACCTGCAGTAAGAGACGTGGCGGTGTGGGAGGGTGCAAAAGTTAGGAGAAGATAAACAGACACACTTTCTTGATTTTGTCTGGAGCCCAGTATGTCAGTACAGTATGGTTATATTTAGACCGCATTTCCTTGAAAGATTTTGCAGTTTGAAATGGGTGGGTAGTCTGTAGTGCTGCAATGGTATTATGATTAGTAGTATTAGTAGAAGATCATTGTGAGACTTGGATATTGTGGATAGGCTCCCATTTTTTTTTTATTTTAAACTTACAGAAGATGTTAGATTCTCTGTATAATCAACTGAAACTAAACTGGAATCTGTGCTGCTATGTGAAAAGAGCCAAATGTGGAAAGCATGCAGGTAGTGAGGCTAGATGAGTGGGGCAGGGACAGGAGGAGGAGTTAAACATAAGAGGGCAGAGTTATGTTTAAAGGCCTTCATCTCAATACTCTCTCTTCAGCAGTCTGTCACCATTCTCTCCCTGCCTCGTGCTAAAACCACACAGGAGGAGAATATTAAAGCTCTAATCTTATAGCTGAAATACACCAGGCACGGACACGACGCGTCACGTAGGTGGGGCGGAGCGGGATTTTCTACCTGCTACACAGACTCCGTCTCGGTCACTGCATGCATATTGAGTTTTGCTAAGTGATAATGCGGTTGGCTATGCAGGGTTTGGAAGCGTAGGCTATATTAAATTAATTACCAAGGTTGTTTTAACCACAGGATCATGGATACACATCGATTTGATTGATTTATTTTAATATGCGATGTTTTGGACTGTTGCGTTGCGTTGCCTCTGCTACAATAAGGTATTTATTTAATCATTTTCACAGTTTGTACTCATTTTTTTACACAGTTCTATGTAGTTCTTACCTGTTGGAGGGCTGCGTAACCACACACTGAGAAAAAAGAATAAAATAGACCAACCACGCAAAAATAGAGATGAGTCGCGCGACGCCCACGTGCGTGGTCAGTGTAGCAGCTTCAATTAATTATAATGATGGTGCTCTGCTGAGGCCATGCTGCGACAGACATGTCGCTCCATGTCCGTACCCTGTGTATTTTGGCCGTCAGTCCTCCTTTGTTCCTCTTCTAACACGAGGCATGGAGGAAAGGGTGTGAAATGATTCACAAATGGAGTATTGAAGTTTAGGTTGGGAGTCAGTAGGAGGGGGGTTAGAAAAGCATGCTGCTTGGCTACTCGGGTGGTGGAGCTGTGATCAACTCAAGTCAAGCGGTGGTGATGTCACTACTGTGATGAAGTCACTATGGTGAGGCTAGGAGAGGATAGGTCACCTCTGACCTTTGACTCTGGATCACTGGGATCCACACAACACTGGACACCACTGGGTAGTTTCAACACAAGCATACATACACATACACACACACACACACACACACACACACACACACACTCGCGCACACACACACACACACACACACACACATACACACACACACATTTTCCCCACTCTCACACACGTGTCTCACATGCTCACACAAAGCGATATACCTTGCAAGTCAGCTTTCATCAATGTAACTTTTGTCAGCCAAACAAAAAAGCAAACAAGCAAATTAAGTTAGATGGTTAGTCAATGCACACAGATGCCTGTGAACTGCTGAAAGAGTGGAACAGAGAGAGAAAACACAGTGTGCACAAAGATAGAGGAAGAGATGAGAAGAAGAAAAGAGTAAAATTTACATCTAATAGACCAAAAGCTGTGTTAGTGGGTTATCCTTAATAACAGAGAGCATGACTTAAATGGAAACTGAAAGAAAAAACAATAGGGACATGGGACTGGTACACATGTGCCAATGTGTTTTCACCTCACCTTCACAGCCTCTTTCTACTTGTCCCATGGTTGCCAAGGCGTCAGCCAAAAGGTCAGGGAGCCGGCCATTTAGATCAACTGTTGCTAGGCAACCCTGAAATCCCTCACGGGAGTGGACTAGCTTAGGCAGGTCCCGGTACATCTCTTTGGAAACACCCCCGATGTACAGATCACCTGTCGAGGAGCAACACAATGAATGGCAGCTTCATGAACTACTAATGCTCTGTCAGACTGTATCAATAAAGGGCTGAAACTAATGATTTTCTTTATTGATTGATCAATCCATTATTTTTTATTTTGTTTGTAAAAAGGAAAAAAAAATACCAACAAGTTCTGAGAGCCTGTCTTCAAATTGGTTGTTGTTTTCAACCAACAATCCAAAAAACAAGAAATAGTTTTAATAATCATCAATATATGTTCCCAAGAATTTAATGTGTATATACTGTACGTGCAACTATGTGCATCCCTTCCCCCTAAATGAGCTACTGCTTGAAATGTATGTATGTGCATACCCTTTAGGTCGAGATTCTTGGCTCCCGTGGTGGTCTGCGTGGTGACCTTGGTGTCAATCTTGACCGTGTGGAGATTGTTAGTGTCTCGGGAAATGTGCACGTTGTGCCAGTGGTTGTCATTTAGAGGACTGTTGGAGTTGCCCTTGATCAGGTGTGCTCCATTGCCCAGGTCAGAGATGTAGTGAAGGTAGCTAGAAAGGGAACAAGGAAAGAAGAGATGAGAGGATTAAACAAGTCAGCAGTGAAAAGGCAAATGAATCATATTCGTGATGAAGAGCAACATGGGGTCATACACTTCAGGGTATTATAATCTGTCTTCCAAATTTTAATCTGTCTTGCAAAACGTAATTACAAGAATGAAGAAAAAAAGCTGCTTGACCTGTTAATTTTTCTTATTTGATATTTCAGCTCGGCAGTCAAGAACTTTAAATTTTTTTGTTCATCAAGGACAACGTTAATTGTAGTAAAAATGGCAACATTGGACATATTTCTGCAGGACAGATATTACAACACATACTCAACCACATTATTATTATTCATTAGTTTACCTTTTATTTGTTTTCAATGCATTTTTGTACACATCATTTTACATTATATGCACTAACTCATAAAAAGTTGACTTATTCACTAAATACTACGCACTGTGCATTGTAAAGCTCACCCTTTAACCAGCTCTACCACTATGAAGTCATTGCCATCTCCCCTGTTGTAGAGAATAAGGCCGTCGGGGGAGGTTGTCTTGAACTGCATGAAGAGATGCATGGAGTAGTAGGCCTGTAGCGTGGGCAGCGTGACGAAACTGGAGCGCGAGCGGAAGGTGACGGGGTCTGCCACGATGGTCTTATAGCCGATAACAGCATTGAGCTCGCAGTAGTCAATGTCGCCGTTCTTACACAGGTCGATGTAGGGCATGCCGTTCAGCGTCAGGCCCTGAAGGTGGCCGATGAAATTGGAGGGCACGGCAGGAATGTAGCGCTTCTCCGTCACAATACCCGTCTCCACATTGTGGAACTCTAGCTGGGTGTGATCGCCCGCCATCTGACCTGGTGGTGGGGGGTAAACTTCAAAGATGAGGGCTACAGAAAGTTGTGTTTTAAGTGGAACTGTTCAAAACTAAAACAAATTCTAATACTGCTACTAATGTTTATTTCAATGCATAAACAGATCTATTAGTAACAGAGAAAACACACTAATTTTATAATTATAGTTATAATTATAAAATATAGAACTACTATTTTCACTTACACAGGTACAGATGTTCTCTAAAAAAAGAATTAAAACCCTTAATGTTGGTCTTACAGCAATATATCCACTAATGTAAATAAATAAATAAAAAAGAATCAACAGGTAATTCACCAAATAAAACAATTTTTACACACAATTCAAGCAGATTACACATAAGTCTCAAAACCTGGGTGTAGTGTGGAGTATCATTTTGTGGTGAAAAGCTAGAGGAAGTTTAAGTTAGGCTGATGTGGTTACCTTCGACAGGCTGCATGTCGTCCACGGTGAGTTTGAGGCTCTTGCCACGCCGGACTACTCTCACTGTGTGCCACTCATTATCATTGAGGCCCGACCCCGCAAAGATGGTCTCTGGGCCTTTACCTACACATAGCCCAGAGCACCATTAACATATGCACATAGAGGTGGAGAGAGAGACAGACAGAGAGAGGAAAAGGAGACAGAGATGCAGAGAGACAGAGACAGAAAAAAAGGAGGAGCAGAAGAAGAAGAAGCAGAAAGCCAGGCAGGTTGAATTCAAATTTAAGGACAAAAGCGAGGAAATGGGGTGTGGGAAATAGCGCAAGGAGGGACCATACATATCCTGGGGAAACAAACACCTCAGTGTCAACACACTCTCTCCACAGATAGACAGGCAGACAGATCTCTTTTACAGATATGCCAGCAAGACAGATGATGTGACACAGACAGAAAGATTAACATAAATGGATGCCATGGACGCCTAAGATGGAGACTGTGAGTCACAACAAACCCACGCTGAGACAATCCATCTGTGGACAGATCACACCGCCATGATGACCACCTAATACTCACACATGCACAGACAGCACATTCACACCCCTTTGACTCCCAAACCGCTCCACAACCCTCACACCCCCACACATATAACATATATTAGCCTCTGCGCCTGCATGCAGGATCTTTTTTTTTTTTTTTTTTTTTTTAAATTTTGCACAAGAGTGCAATACTGCAGTGAGCCTCATGGTGGCACTAGACACACAGTGGTATATTAGAGAGCTCTCCAAGGTGCTGATGTGCAGCAGAATGAGAGGAGCTGAGCTGTCCTCTCGTGATGTCTCTCTCTCTGCCCATCTACCAGCTCATATCTTCACATAGTTGACTGCACACATTTGACAGACTGACTGTTCCAAAAACCTCACTGTCCCCTTCCTCCTACTCACAACAAGCACCCCACCAACCTTGAACACAACACCCACCACCTCCCAACACACATAAACACTCTTCCCTCCTCCTCCTCTAAGCCCTGTTGGTTTGAGGAGTGTGAGTGAGTCTGCTTACAGTGACCTATAGGAGGTAATGATGGGGGAGGTGAGAAGTAAACTGACCCGAACGGATTCTGCTGCAGAAAATGTCAAGCATGCCTACATCACTCATGGAGGCACGCAGGCAGGGACACACACACACACACACACACACACAGGTAGAAAGAGAAAGAGAGAGGCAAACAGGCAGGCTGACACGCAAACATAATTAAATGTATGAGAAGTAAATCAAAATGGATACGGTAGTGTGAAATGCATGGGTGTGTGTTTTTACAGCTAAAAGAGTGTGTGGTGCATTCGGAGAGGACACAGGGTTCCCCTGAGGAGACTCAGCTGTGCTCTGGGCATGAGCATCTCATCCTGTTACCATGGATCACTGCCTAGCACTGAGTGAAGGAGAGAATATATGTATGTATGTGTGAGCATGTGTGTGTGAGTTTGTGCATATGTAACCGAGTACTCAAAGAATGAGCAGACTGATGTGAGAGTGAGGCAGTGATCTGTGTCAACCTGGGAGCCGGGAATGGCACAAACACACACACACACACACACACACACAAATGTGCACCTATTTTGGGCCAGTGCACTCCACCACACCATGGTGAGTTTTTAGCTACTAGCGATCACTGTGGTCAGCAGACAGTCGACAATCTGTGCTGTTAAACCAAAAGACAAATAGGCGAGACAATTCAAACAGAGAGAGAAGAGGGATTGTTTGCTGCAAGAGAAATACAATTCAAATCAAATTGAAGCTACTGGAGATTATAAGAGCAGGATAATGAAAACAAAATGATAAAAAGCATTTCATATTTCATTAGCTCTAAATAACAAATGGCTTTGCTGCTGGATAAGCCTCAAATCTCTCCAATGCTAAAGCTTTTATTTGACTGCTGAGTGGACTATTTCAGTGGCGCCTCGCTGTTAAATAAATTTTTTCTTCCCCCTCGAAATATCAGATGTATAATTTATTGTATGCACACGGTGTGCCAGAAAAGTGGCTGCCTACTGAAATGTTCATTGAGACAACCGGTCTAAAATTGTCCGACAGACATGCGGGATAGCAACAGTGCTGTGTGGCTAGTAGGGTTTCTATGGCAACTGCAGTCGTCCATTTCACCACCTCTTTGCCATCACGGAGCATTCGTCTCCCTCTCTCGCTTTCTCTGTGGTCGTGACAGAGAGAAACTCCACGTGAGGGAATTAAACTTCATCAGGGATTCAGATCCACTCACAGCAGCATGAACAGAAACACACACACACACACACACACACACACACACACACACACACACACACACATTCTCACACAGGAAAACACATCCAGAAAAACACACACGCTCACAGATGGGCAACGAAAAGAATACAGAATGAACAGAATGCACTCTCTTATACACACAAACACACGCTAAACACACTGAATGAAACACTACCCAAAAATCCCTCATGTACTGTTTAGAGAGAAACAACAAGCAAACAAAGAAAGCTACCAGACAGACGCTGGGATGAAGGTGCGACAGAGAGAAACAGAGTGATAACACGTCTTTTGTCTCCGGCATGAAGGAGAAGTAATTAGCCTGCAGCTCTGAGTTGCATTTATCCACTCTGTCTCTTTAGTTCCCACTTTTCAGCGCACCTAATTTTACCTGAACACCTCATACTCAGATTTTGTCCTTCTTCTTCTCTTTCTTTTTTTTCCCCTCCCTTCCTCCAACCCCCACCGTCCTCTCTTCCGTCTATCCTTCTTTGCTAAAATGGCCGACCTGGAAAACCCTGGCCCTCAGCAAAAATCGCACCACTCCTGTGGTGTAGCTGAACATGCAGACACAAACACGCATATGTGCACCTCCCCTCTCCGACACACACACTCATACACACATATATGCACACAGACACATGGCACAAAGATATGTTGAATCAGAGATTAAGATCAGATGGACTGATGAGACAGAGAGATTGAAAAGTAGTCAGACATTAACAAAAACACACACACACACACTGCCGCACACACACAAACATACTGAGGAGGAAGAGGAAGGGGGAGGGGGGGGTTAGGTGAGATGGAGGATCACTTACTGGATGTACAGTTTATCCTGATACAGTCTGGAGGGAGAGCAGAGCAGAGGGTTAATGCTGCACACATACACATACTCTCCACGCCCTGGGGACGCACACATCGACACACCCTGCACGCATTTACAAACACGCACACACACACACTGCTGAGAAAACACACACTCTCCTTTGTCACAGGACCTCAAGCTGGACCGTGCATTTTCTTACAACAGTGTGTAACAAAATTTAAAATGTGACACTTTGGTTTTCAGCCAGGAGAGAATAAACTCTAGAAAAACCTGGATTTTTATTGGATCTTTACATGGAACAGCTAAGGAGAGCGGTGTATCCCAGCATGAGCTGTGTGCTCATTGGCTGCTCTGGCCTGGGCGACAGATTCAGTCACCAATCAAAAGCACCGGGAGACTGAGATGGGTTATGTGTGTCACTTTGTCTGATGACATCGAACACATCCCACAATTTTTGTCGCCTATCCAGAGCACAAATCTCCGCAAATGGCCGGAAGATTCAGCCCCATCATGATTATTATTATTACTGTTTTTTTTTTTGTTTTTTTTTTACCCATGATGCCTTGGTGTGTCATGTGGCGTCAACCACAGAAAAGACGTGGCTGCAGACAACCAGAGACCAACACATGCACCCCTCTGTGCGTCTGTGTGTGTTATCATGTGAATGTGTTTTTTCAATCAATGTGAAAATGTGTGACTGTAAAAGAGCGAGGCTGGAAATGTGTTTAGCAGTTGAACTGTGGGAAAGAAATGTACAAAAAAAAAAAAAGAGGGATGTGTTTTTCCTGCAGTTATGTGTGCGGTGTATGATTTGTGAGTCTTTGTGTTGATTGTTTTAAGGTGTTAGGGATGCACAGGTCCACTGGGAGTGAGCAGAGAATGCAGCTTGAGGCTTGACCCTCTGTTCAACACGAAAACAGTACTACTAACCTTCACTTGTGTGTGTATTTTTGAAGTTAAGCTATATATATATATATACACCATAAAGTGAATCCAAATGCTATAAAGTTTCTTTCAAAGCCTGTGAAACCCATGTGAATATATCAAATATAAACAGCGCAGTAGAATTATCAGTGCTATCTGTTTTCATTACGGTATCTATAGAAGTTTATTTTCCTGGGATAACATATTATTAATCAACATTTAATGACATTTCTATGCCAAGAGGCCAGTATTAGCTGCATTCCCCTGACAGGTAATTAGAATAATGTTTGAGAATCTACATGTGAACGTTTGTGTGTGTGGACATGTGTGTACCTAAGTTGACAGTGAGTCGGACACGGCCCCCATCCAGCTCCAGACGGAGGGTGTCTGCGGAGTTACGGGATGTGGTTGCCATGAGAACGCCATAGGCCCGCTGGGAGCGAAACCGTAGCGAGACGTCCTCCGCCTCAGTGTGCATCGCCACAGGCAACTGCACCTTCATAAACTTACTGCCGTCGTACGACAGGATAGTCGCATCTGTACATGATGCACAGAGAGAGAGAGAGAGAAAGAGAGAGAGAGAGAGAGAGACAGGGAGACAGACAAGGACGCAGTGAGAGAGGAAGGGAGGATGTGCGGAGGAGAGCGAAGTGAGTAGAAACACAAAAAAAAAAAAACACAAAAAAAGATAAAAAAGATGATTGACAAGGAGAAAATACACGAGGTGGGAGGAGACAAAAGCAGTTTGACGTTGAGTGAATCAGATTTAAACATGACAAAGTACGTCGCAACATGGCTACACTCCCTCGTTCCCCGCCACGTCATGTTGAAGCTCAGAACCTGTTCCTACAAAATTACCCCATCACTCCCCACCCTTAATTCATCGTCACTCCCTCCGCCTTACAAAAGAGGATGTAAAAATAGCCGCAGCTGGTTGGCTGGCCCTATTATCCGGTTAAATCAGAATGCATGGCGGTGAGTGTGTTAGCCACCGTTGCTGACATCCCAGACCCTGGAGTCATAATGTAACAAGCTCAGGTGATCCCGCTTTAATGTCTTTTGCATACTCATTTACATATTCATAATCTTCTCTCCCTGCTACCTGCTGGGGCCAGTCCCCGACCGCTAAACTGTTTACCTCTGAGGACCCTGTTTTTTATTGGCCAATTACATACACAGCTAAACACACTCTCTATGTCGTTGTCTTTATCTCTCCCTCTCTTCCTTCTTTCTTTCTTCTTGTATCTCTCCATTCCATTCCTACTTTGCTTTCTCTCCCTTTCACTCTCCCTGTTTCCGTGGGAGACTGTTGGAGCCAAGGCAAAAACAAGAGAACAGGAAGAGAGGGAGGCCTCATGAATACTGATGAGCTAAGAAGGAGGGAAAGAGAGAGAGATAGTGTGTGTGTATGTGTGTGTGCATGTCAGAATAAGTGAGTGAATTTAAGTGTGAACAGAGGAGGGTTTAGTAAAGTGAGAGCAAGAGGAGAGAAAATAGGGACAGAGCAAGACAGAGAGAAAGGAGGGGAGGAAAGGGAGAAAAGCTCTTGGCTAAAATGCAAATGAACCCTCATTAACTTGAGGAAAAAAGAAGGTGGTTGGCCTGTTATATCACAGATAACATAACCAACAGCCACACATACACCAATCCAAGCGCACACACACACGTACACACACACACACACACACATTTCTGATAAGGGAGACAGCTGACTAAATTTTCTACACCACAGCACCTGACTCACTACCAGGCAAATAGAGGAAGGAAGGTTAGAGAGAAGGAAAGTATGGAAGCCCATTTCTGTCAGGAAAAGAAAAAAAATTGGAGTTCAGTGCAAAACACACTGGCTGTGTCGCATACCGTTGCATCACTTGATGCCTGTAGCACACACCAGATGCAGACCGTAAAGACAGAAAAAGTAGATAAAGGATAAGGTTGGTCATATTATATATTTCCTGTCCGTGGCACTCAGCCCCAAGTACGCCGGTTCCTACTGAAGACATCAATCTTTAAAATGGGTCACAAATATATAGTTTTGTCTTTAAAAAGGGCTCAGTAATTTCCTAAAACAGCTGGCTATTGTTGTTTTTCGCAAACCTATTACTCAAATAGGAGTGTTTTGGTGCCCAAGTTTATGGCAGCAGGATGGAGTATGTGGCATTGCCCGTGTTTATGGTAATAAAGTAATATGTCACCCAGTGCAGCAATGTGTCTAATTGATGTGTTTTTAATAGTTTTTGGACAGAAAATAGAGGAAATAAGGTAAAAAGCACATAAGGCTTTGACTACACATAATTCTTGTTAATAGGATGAATTCATTGTTGGTTTTGGTCTTTCCATAAGATTTCTTGACAAGAAAACTATAGAATATCACCAGACTTATCCTTTAAGGTGTGATAGCTGTGATTTACCAGTACTGAGAGCAAACATGATAAGAATTAATGCTTTTTTAGAGGGTCGAGGCATGTTGACTCTGGCCAAACATGTTTCATACCCCGTCTGTACTGTAAGTGTTAGCTGGACTTTAAAAAAAGTCATAATTTTGAGTCAGCAAATCCATATTTTGACTTATTATGTTATAGTTTTGACTCACTATCTCATAATTCTGTATTAGTAGTTGTAGTAAGAAGTATCTCTTAATTTTGACTTTCATTCTCATAACTTTGAGTTAGTATCTCATAATCTTTCATTTATTTTAACTATCCATGAGTAAGTTTATTTTTGTCATTCCTGAAAAAAATTGATTTTTTTTAAGAATATGAACGTAGATTAAAGAAGGGCAACCGTATATTGACTAAGACATACATTAGGCTTATCCATATTTCAATATGTGTTTTAAGTTTGAAAAAATAAAAATAGGTTGACTATAGAATTTGTTTAGTATTGAAAAATTAAGTCATTTACATTTTTGTAATTCATAACATCTTTTTTTTCTTTTCGTGGCAGGAATGGGCTTCCATAGAGAAAGCAGGGCAGCAAGAAAAAACATAATCCACGAGTATGAACAGCAAGCGAGCAGGAGGAAAGAACTGGAAATGTGTTAAGAGATGTACAACTGTGACAGCAGAAATATGTCTGGGACCACTTTTTTACAAAATAGAAATTCATCTCGGAGCTGAGAGTGTGGCAACCATCTTTGTTCATTAAGGAAGAGAGAGAGAGAGGGGGAACAAAGGAGAGTGAGAGAATGAGGGAGGAGAAAAAAGGGAGGGAGAAACCGCAGGTAGAAGGCGTAAACATGGCCAATCACTCTCTCCATCTGCTTGTCCATCTGTGCTTCCTTTAATCCACTGAACCACCAGTTAGTGACCCCTCAATGCACACAGAGAGGGATGAAGAAAGATATAAAGAGGAAGACAGACTAAGAGAAAGAGAGAGGGGGGGTGCATTGCTATGATAAACATACACTGCGGATGTTTGTCCTCAGAAATAAAACATTTTCATATCAACACCCTTCAGAGCATGTGTGTGTGTGTGTATGTGTGTGTATATATCTCCTGTTAGATGATAGTACAGTCATCACTTGAGACGCGTCAGCAGTTGTGGCACGAATAACATTTCTTCTCTTCTCCTTGTCTGACTCCATCTTGCTTCTTTCAACAGGCCTGTATCAGTCCCTCTGCCAATCTTTCCTACTTTCCATTTTCTCTCTCTCGGTCCGAGTTCATACCTTTTCTCATAACTCTCTCTCTCTGTCAGATTTTCTACTCCCGTCCCCCATTCCTCCTCATCTTCTCACCTGCTGTCATATGGCGGTTCCAGCCCGGTGGTTCCACCCTCCTCTGTCACAGCTCCTGCTCCCTGCTTTCTGCACATTTCCTCTCCCATCGATTCCCAGTCTCTACATCCTATAGCAGTCCAATACTCCTGTCTGCAGCTCTGCTTCCTCCAACCTCCTCTCTTTCACCTCTGTTGCTCCTCTCCATTCCCTGCCTCCATCTTACTCTCAATTTCAGATAGAAAATGTGTGTTTCTGAATAAAAAGAAGATACAGCCAAAGATAGAAAACCTGCTCTATTATTATTTTTCTTGGAAAGCTTGCCCTTATTTTCTATCTCCCACTAACCCTACCTACTTTCTACCTGTCATCCTCTTTTCATTCTCACCTTCCTATTCTCCATATCCACAACATAGTGGCGGGGAAACCTACTGAAAATCAATTTGCAAGCCTTTTTATGTGAATAATGGTTTTGCTGCATTTTTATCAGCCATAAATCTTTATGAGGGTACCTTTTTAGCGCACATCAGAGTAAGTGCTATCAAAGTGATGTAATCTGTATTCGGATAGGCTAACTTAAAGGTATAATGAATAAAGATTTTATTGTTTAATATAACTGATTATCATAATATATATTTTCAGCGGTTGATTGAGTTATTTCTGACTTTAAAACTTCAGATTTTCTACCCCATACCATCTGTTTTCTGTCACTCATCTCTTTGACATTACACAATGTTCTCAAGCCAGAAAGGAAATAATAAAGCTGCTATTATGACTGTGTTTTGCATCATGATATGAATTTCTCACTAAATGTTGCTGTTAAGTAAATGCAAATTACTATTCAAGCTGCCACTAGTCCAGTTTAAGTATTTTTCATGTCCTTTTCTCTATGACCTCCTACTATGTTACTCTCACCTCTCTCACAGGAGCGTCCCAGGTAACCTGTCCCGGAGCAGTCGCAGACGTAGCGGTTCCATCCTTCCCTGCAGTTGCCGTTGTGCTGGCAGGGGTTGGAGAGGCACTGTTTTGGTGGCTCTCTGGAGCATGAGGGCTTCACGCCTACTGCCCTCTGGGCTTCTGCCAGCCGCCGGATGTCTTTACTCTGCCCGTCCACAAACAAGTCTCTGACACAGCCCACATAACCGTAGTTCAACAGAGCTGTCCACACCTGAGGAAAAGGTCAGTCGTGTTGAGTAGTTTCACTGCATGCACAGTAACTATTAAAACAGGAATGTGACAACATTTTTCAGTTGCTTGATGGTACACTAAACTCAAAATTAAATCGTGTTTGGCACAGTTAACAACTACAACTGCCAGCTACTTGTAAGATATTTTGTCATAATTTCACGCTGCTGTTGGTTTTATTTATTTATTCCTTACACAAGTTGTACAAGTCAGGTGTTCCAATTCAATTACTTATTGTATTAAGTAAAAATTTGCTGAGCGTTTTGAAAATTAAAACTGCAAACTAGTTTGTTTCAATCCAAATTTAGGTCAGTCTGCAGTCTAGAATGAAAATGTGCAACAAATATCTGTACTCCTTGGCTATATGTTGTGTATGTTGTGTTTTATATGTATATTTTATGTCTTATATTTATATTGACATATACATAATCCTAATCCTGTCAATTTTATATTTCAGTGTAACTATTTTTAATTACAGAAGTTAAAAAACATATCGCTCTTCAACATTTCTCTTTACTTCTGTTGCAAATAATAATAAAAGAGACGGTTACTGATCAGTTTGTAAAATCCCATCGAAAAAGAAACAAATATAAGAAAAGCAGCAAAGACAAATTGGACAACATGTAAATGACAACAGAGCACAACAAGCTGGGAAAAACTCTAATCTAATCTAATTTAGTCTGATCGGAAAAGATCTGATATAATAGCTCAAAGAATGATTTTTTTATATGTTGGCTTAGAGTTACTCATTACTTACAGTGTATCAACTAAGGCTGCAATTAACAATTTTCATTTGATAATCTGACGACTATTTTCTTGTTTAATCGATGAATCCTTCAGTATAAAAACAGCAAAGACTGAAAAATGCACATCTTAATTTTCTAGAGCTCATGGTAAGAAATATTTTTTTCCCCTGACCAATCAGCCAAAACCCAAAGACACTCAATTTACCATCATGTAAGATATGAAACCTGCAAATTCTACAATAGGAGCATCAAATGCTCATCATTTTTGATTGGAAAATTACTTAAGCAATCATCTGATTATCAAAACAGTTGCAGATTGACGGACTGATTAATCAACTAATTGAGCTTTGTATGTCATACTGTAGATATGGACAGACGCACAACATCAACACGCACCTCTGTAGGGAAGATGAGTCCAGCACGGTCCTCAGGTAGTCCTCCCAGGTAAAGCATGTCATCCAGGTCCAGGATCTCACTGTCTCCTGGTGCCGTGTACGCAGTTCGCACACTGTTCACTGAGATGGTTCCTGAATACACCACGAGACATCAAAACAACATCAGTAATCATTATGACCTTCAGTGTGAACATCCTCATTACAATCATCACCACCACCATTGTGACTGTCATCATCATCATCATCATCATCTTTATCATCATTGAAATCGTCATCGTCTTTCCCCCCCATCTCTCTTTGTACTCCTCCTCATCATCATCACCACCACCCATCACTGCTGTAATCAGAAGTTATGCAAATCTAAAACTAGACAAGCCTTAGTCATCACTTAGTTCAGTTCAGGCATACTACTTTAAAAGTGTTATGTCCAACATTTTGTCATCGATAAATCATTAATACATTCATTTTTAGACATTAGTACACTTATAGTAAACAAACGAGACCCTCACTGAGAAAACTGGCAGCCTCTACTGTAAGTTTCTAGACTGTAATCAACATGCAAACTATGACTACATCCCAGGCTGAAAAAACATTTGTGAAAGACAACAAAATGTACTGTTTAAGGTAAATGTGCTAAAAGGAAGAGATGGGAGATTAAAAACCATCACATCACATGTCTCTATTTACCTGATACTAGCCAGTATTTATCACAGGAAGCATGGGGTTTATGATGAATGAGGTCATAATTTTGAAAAGCATTACTGCACTACAAGATGAGAGCTAGAAATGCTGCCTCACACTTGTATCCCTCTGCCAACCAGTCAAGTTGCAGTTGTCTGTCTAGACTCATATAATATATATATATATATATATATATATATATATATATATATATATGTATATATACATATAATATAAAAATAGTTGTAGTGAAGACTTTGAAGGAATTTAAAAGGTATTTAGTGTATTTTTGGCAAAATGGAAGTTATCACTATATTGATATGTATGATTCCAGTGAATAATTTCCAGTGAGAAACATGCTGTCTTCACTTAGAGACTATTTTTTACAGAGGAGTACTGAGGACTGATAGAGAGCTTTGTCACATGGTGCAACGATAATCACCTGAAGCTCAATATCAGCAAAACCAATGACGTTGTGGTGGACTACCAGAGGAACAGGAGGCTCCCTGTCCTAGTTGTCATCCAGGGAGAGGAAGTGAAGAGGGTGGACTTACACAAGTACCAAAATGCAAAGAAGCTACAAATTCTAAAACGTGGATGCTTCACACACATCTTCAACCCGGCAGCACAGAAAATCTATACAGTCACCACAGTTTCAAGGTGGGCACTCAAGTTAATTGTCACCAATTCAATATCTGACCAAAATGTGAAATATGGTCACAATCTCCCCTTCTGTTCCTGAGTTATGGGGTTATAGCGAAGTCGACTTTTGACCTTTTGGATATAAAATGTCATCACTTCATCATTTTATCCTATTAGACATTTGTGTGAAACTTAATCATAATTAGCATATGAATTCTTGAGTTATGGCCAAAAACGTGTTTTGTGAGGTCAAAGTGACCTTGACCACCAAATTCTAATCAGTTCATCCTTGAGTCCAAGTGGATATTGTGCCAAATTTGAAGAAATTCCCTCGTGGCACTCCTGAGATACTGTGTTAGCGAGAATCGGACAGACGGATAACCCGAAAGCATAATGCCTCCGGCCATGGCTGTTGTGGGTGTGGAGGCATAAAAAGGCTACCAACTGCTTTGATTATAGTCGTAATTGTTATGGTAATTAAACCAACACATTACAATAAATTTGACAATGCTACTACTGTATTTTGATTGTATTAAAATGGTCTATACAACACACTTAAAATCAGATTCAATAACCACAGTTTGAATTCAATGCAGACAGCAGGCAGATGGAAGCCAAAAAAGAAGAGTTGAGCGAGCAGTGAGTGTACCTGAGCGCCCGTCCCTCTGGAAGTCCACGTGATACCATTCTCCGTCATTGACCTTCCTGTCGATGGCCTTGGTTTTGGTGGTCCCTGAGCCCATGTCCAGCAGTAAGTACAGGTGCCCATCCAGCATCTCAATGGCAAAGAAATCCACCTGTAAGTCAAACAGATACAGCATCAGTATTCTGTATAAAGCAGGGAAGTTGATGGCTGGCAATTAACATGCTAATTATAGCTGCAAGTTACAAAAAGGTGATTAGGCTCCAGTGTAACCATTTTTATCAGGTTTCTTGTATAAAGTTGTTCAGATTTAGTGGAGATTTTAGAAAATACATTGCATAAAATTGGAATTTTACCAAATGTCAATATAGTGGCCATTTATATTTGTGGGAAATAAGGATTTCTATACTGCTTAGAGTCATGATTCTGGTGGCCAAACCCAAATTTTCAGCGAAAATCACAAATCCGGTGGTACTAAAGGAAAAGGTACAGATGATTATAATAATGATTAAAGGTAGAGTAGTGATTCTTGAGAAAGATTGTTGATATTTAAACTTAACACCCAAACAAATACACCCCCCGCTTTGTGCTCCTTCAGAGGCTCCACCCCCCCAAATTCATGGATGCACATTGCCATGGCAACAACACTTACAACTGGGCTGGCTGACCTAAAGAGAGATATGGCGTCAGATGTAGAGTCACTTCTGTTCCTCTCATACATTATCATAAGCGGAAAAAATGTTTCATCTCATGTGAACACAACAGTCCATCCACACTTTCCGCCTCTCTGCGGCCTCCCAGCTTCTCACTCGACCTGCGTTCAGCGTTTCTGTCCACAAGAAGCAGCCGTCTGTCAGCTGCAGCTCCCGGGGAGCTGAGAGGACAGCGGCCGGACAAACTGTCAACCAGGCTGACTGACAGCAGAAATTTACTGAACCAAAATAGTTTTTGTGTCGGCTCCACAGGAAGAAATCATCAGTGTTTGTATTTATTGATTAATTGATTTTATTTCCCCACCCTCTGTAGCGAGTGAGGGGAATCTGCCTGTAGTGAAACAGACAAGCTTACAGACAGACTGTAAGCCTTGACCAATCAATGTAGGTACAGTTAATAAGTTCAAAACACATATACAGCAGGATATTTGTGTTATTTAACCCTACTATTGTGTTAGGGTCAAATTTGACCCGTTTTCAAGTTTAGATGTGTGAAACATACTTTTAATTTTTTCTGATCAAAACAAGGCTTCATTAACATGATCTTTTTTCTTTTTTTTAAATGCCTATAAAAAAAAAGTTACATCTATTGTGTTATGGGTCAAATTTGACCCGGTAGTAATTATGGGTTGTTTATGCAGAGAAATACATATTAACTGATGCCAAACCATCATGAATAACAAAAAATACAACAAAACAAAAATAATTGTAATAAAATCCTATAAAAAATAGTATAATAATATTATGTAATAATATTAAAATTATGTTTCATGCCAAGGAAGCGTGTTGACTTGAATTCAATTGTAGAATGGCACACAGCACATATGATCCCAAGCACAACCCCCCCTCCCCTTCACCCCAGCTTTATAGCAGTATATAGATTTGGGCTTTCTCGTGCTTTATTTCTCACATCTCACCACACATCTGGCACAACATGCACACACGCAGACACACACACACACACACACACACACACACACACACACACACACACACACACACACACATACACACCATGCCAGGGATGATCATTAGCCTCTCATGGTCTTATAATGTATTTGCCTGTTCTGTTCTTCATAAGCAATAAATTAGATAAATTTTGCCTATTTTAAACTAAAAACGATTTGTACATTGTAAATGTGGTCTAAGGTACATAAAATATCAAAGTAAGAATATAGATATTATGGTTATGGTTGAATAACAAGTCACTTAGCATATAAAACATGTTTCTGGATGATAATTAGTTTTTTTTTCAGTGTTTGCTAATTAATTCAAACACGGGTAAAATTTGACCCGCTAACACAAAAGGTGTAAACCCTTTTCTAACACATTAGAACGGTTAAACAGTTTCCTGCTCAGATTACCCTCCACTTAACACGACAGACTTGGAGTGTAAAAAAACTGCAGGGGGTCTCCGTGAGATGTGTTTCACTTGCGCGTGTCTAGGATTCAGTGTGGATTGATACATTTAATAAGATGAAAGCGTATCTGTTCCATGAAACGCGCAAGTGACGGATGTCAAAGGTGCTTCTAAAAACACTTGGCCATGGCCTCTCTCTCTCTAGTTTGTGGGGGTACTGGAGATGGGAGAATGTCATGTCATCACAGACAGCTGCTCTGATAACTCCCCCCTGTCCTGTGCATGAGCATGAACGCCCCCTGCTGTTGATTGACTGGAATAGTGTTGTGTGGCTCAGTCTAAGCCACTTTGTTTCCCATTTACAGAGCCAGAGCTGTGTATGAACACCAGGTTTTTTTTCAGCGCACACACAGAACGGACTAGCTAATGGATTGTGAGGAGATATTTGCTGAATTTGACAGAGTGTATTGAACAATCTCTCTCCAGAATTGCTGACTCCATCTTTAAAAGCATCATTTCTGGCATCCATCTTTGATTGTAAATGCACAAAGTGAAATCTTGTCTGTTCAAAATATCACAAAAGATTTTTCTTTTAATAGCAAGATTAAACAATAAGAAAAGAAACTATAGGGAGAAATTGAGCTACTTTAACATTAGCCCCAAAATTCAACCTCAGCCACTACTTTGTGTTTAGTGCTAATGAGCAAATTTTACCATGCTAAAAGCTAAACTAAGATGGTGAACAGGGTAAACATCATACCTGCTAAACACCAGCATGATAGCATTGTCATTGTGAGAATATTAGCAGGCTGACATTAGCAAATGGCTAAGTACAGCCTCACAGAGCTGCTTGCAAGGCTCTTAGTCTTCTTCCTTTTAGTTTTAAGTTTTCCTGTTTTAAAAAAACTACATTGTATATTTCCCACCTTGATAGTAGGAGGCGTGCGAGGGTCCTTGCGTTGCTGCTGTCTGGGTTTGCCGTGGCTGAAGAGCATCAACCCGTTGGGCTCTGTGGTCCTGAAGTCGAACGAGATGGATCCTGCCTTCTTTGCTGTCCACTTGCTCAGCGCCACGTAAGATTCTGGGGTGTCAAAGGTCACGGGGTCCAGCGTTGCTACACTCTCGCACTTAAAGGACACCACTCCACTTACCTGTCGCAAGTAGAAAGAAAAAGACATGTTTAGAGGTTCTAGCATTTGAAAAGTTTGGTGCTTAGTCTGATGTCCAGTGGATATAAAGACCAAAATGGTTTCTTTGTAGTCTGGGATTGAAATACAGCCAGTTCCTCCTGGCTGTGAACCGACTAAAAGACAAAAGCTTGTGGCTACCTTTCAAAAATATAATCCTATTTACTGAGTGGCGACTTTCTTTAAATCCCTACAGTACTGCTGACGGGAGGTTGTGACACAAAAAGATGACTGCGTGGCGTGTATGAAAGGATAATGTGTTGTCTGGCTCAAGTTGAACATGCTGTTAAAATGCATACCTTCATCTTTGGGTCACCCTGTTTAGCCAGTCTAGACAGCTCCAACCGTACATCATTGTTCTTGTACACCACCTTCAGGGGAAGAGATTGAGGGGGAAAGGATGACACATGAATTCACCTTTGAATTAAATACCAAGAAGCTTTTCCTTCACTTTTGACGGATGTGCCCTTTCCTCGGATTCCTTTCAAATACTTATGCTGTGGCACAGAATTGGACTACTGCAACTTTTCTTTATTTAACTCACTGTCTCATTACAACAATCAAAAAACAATGCAAAAAGAGAAAGAGCTGCTTTGATAAACTCTTTCAGAAATCACAAACAGGATGTTGAAGAGATATAGAGGGGATGAGATATCCATTAATCTTCCAACCCAGGAGACATATTTTTTTATTCAAGTGTTCACGTATTTTCATATGAAAGCGACTACCTTAAGACCAGCGAGGCACTCCAGCCTCATCTCTTGATAACTCCCATTTGTCCCTGCCACTTGCATGATCGCTTTTACTCTCTCCCTCTTCTTCGCTTTTCTTTTTCTTTCCTTTCCCTGACACAGTACGCTCTCTGACTGAGCAGCGAGTGTAAAGAGTGTGCTTGTGCTGAGCATTTTGATGTTGAGAGAGTCGAGCACACACAGGCTCTGCTTTATTAATCCAGACCTCTTTCTGTGACCTGTGAGCAACTCGGCAACATCACAAAATCCCTCTTCTGCGCTGGCTTTTCACCTCTGTTTTTAAATTTTTGTATATCATGTGCTTTTGTCTCTGTGTGTAGGGCAACGAGGGTGATTCTTGAATATTCAAGTGCTGCAAGTGTGCAAAATGGTGTTGGTGTGTGGGTTTGTGTGTGTGTGTGTGTGTATGGAGGAGTGTTCCTGCGTCGCATCAAATGCACAAAACTGTTACAGCCGCGATCGTTCATGCGCGTGATTCACTGCATACATCTTAATTTGCTCACACGGATTATCATATCATCGTATTAAATATGTAAATGTGCCAGTGGAGGGTTCACTTTGACAGAGGCAGCCTCATTTAAACACCATCAGTCTTAATGAAGCAACACAGAGCGCATTCACCACTGATACAGATAGCTCTCTGTTTGGCACATCATCTGTCGGCTTGTTTGGTTATTTGTTTATGCCTCTGTGTGAGTCTGTGGGAATGAAAGAGAGACTCAGACAGGGTGTGTATATTATGGGTGTGAGGATGTATTTGGGAGTTCTGTTGTGTCAGTGTGCTGTGCATATGTACAGTATGTTTATTTGTGTTTGACTATTTTTGTCTGTGTGTTATAGCGGGTCTATTTGTGCATTCCTGCTCATGTATGTGCATGCACACGTCTGTGTATACAGTACATGCTGGGATTGTGTTTATGTGCACATGCATGTGTATGAGTGTGTTTTTATCAGCGTGTCATGTGAGTTTTTGTTGTTGCGGTGTTGTGGCCCATTTCAAGCACAGCGGATGGATGGAGCGTCTCTGTGGCGTAGCTAATTAGCATGTTAGTGCTTAGTGCTGTATCTACTCCCTCAACGACACTCATCACTGATTCTCTCTGATGCTGGGGAGGGTGTGTGTGTCTGGGACTGTTTCTGTGAGTCTGCCAAATGGAAGCATTTCTGTGTGTGTGTGTGTGTGTGTGTGTGTGTGTGTGTGTGTGTGTTTTAGAAAATAATGTGTGTAAAGTGTTTGCGTGATGCATGACAGAAAGGAAAAAAGAGTAAGGGAGAAATAAAAAAGAGTGAAAAAGAGAAAGACTGGTGATTTTTAAAACCTGAGTGTGTCAAAATCTATGCAGCAATACTTGAATATTACCATTTATTGACTTTCATTGGAAACACATTGAGATGAAATGGTCATGGTGTTTACTCTTTCTGAGCAACATGTGTTATTGAAGTAGTTGTTCAGAGTTTTGTCTGATGTAAAGCAGTTTGGCAGTTTCATATGTGATTTTATACACGTTTGCTATAGTGATTATACCCATTCTGTATATCACTGTATATCATATAGGATAAATATTGTTATTTATGTCATGCTGTTTCTTTCAACCATTTCGTCGAGCCCTAGTATGGACCTCTAAATGTGTTTTCTATGTGCAGGTTTACACGTGTGAATCATGCTTGCATCCCACCTCTTTGAGACAGCCCATGAAGTTATTGCTGACTGGAGAACCGGGGAGGTCAGCGGTGCTGGGGCTCCCTCCCACGTAGAAGAAGTCATCAGAGCCCAGCATGGTATAGTCCTCCTGGGTGTAGCCCGTGGTGGTCAGGATGCCGTCCACAGAGATGGTCACCTACACAACAAAGCACAGGGAAAGGACACGCTATATACTCACACCAAAGGCAGCGCTAAGCGCTAGCTAGGCGCTGACCAGCCAAATTAGCCCCCGTTATTCTGGCAACCAATGTGTATGCATTCTGGTGGGGAGAAGGCCTAATTGGTTTTGGGAATTGGCCAGTTGTGTTGTTGGGACTTTGATTCATGTGGTTGGATCAGTTCTAACTGTGTGGTGTAAATGGGTAGTGCTGCCTCTTGCCTTTGCTGGTATTACTGGCATTAGAAATAAGTTGCTATACACTACTAAATGCCAACTTCCAGATTTAACATTCTGCCTACAGTTAGTCATACACTCTGTAGCCACAGCTACCACTTATACACTCTAACTGGAATCATATTATGTGGTCTGCCTGCTTCAGCCTGTCTGTCAATAGTAAGACTTCTGTACAAGAAAACGAATAGAACTTGTGTGGGATGAACAACCATTTACTGCTATCCAAAGTCTCAGTACCGCAATTGGTGGACCATGGATTGTGTCCACACCAAGGCTACCTTTTGAAAGCCAGTCCGTTATTCAGTCACAGCATAGGATAGTTCTGGCTTTACAAAACATAGTGAAACAACCCAGTTTGTGCAAGGTTACACTGCAGTAAAAGGCTAGCCTCGCCTGCTATAAGTAAGCTAATTCAACCTTTACATTAACATTTTCCTCCTTATGTGTCTCCCACAGATTCTTAGCTGCTCTACCTTTAAGGCAGAAGATGCAATTTGATTAACTGTTTTACTAACAACTTTCCTCAGTGATCCCCCTAAAGTGACACTGGAGTTGCTTTTCTTATAGCCTGTATCAGGGCTAATAGCTTGCACTGACTGCCAACCCTTTCACATGTAAGTCACAGTTAGTGGTATGTTATTACCCTGTTCCCTTTCACTGATGATGCTTATCATTGCCAGGCAAACTTGCCCAGCTAGGCAGGTGTTAGTAAAGTCTCTGCAGGCATCTTCGTGCTACACACAAGGTGTTAGTACTATTTACTTGTTAGTAGTTGTTAGTTATTGCACTGCTGGCAGCCACAGCAGTGTTACATGTGTCAGGCCAAGCTGTGTTGGGTTACTGAGGTTAGGGTTAATGATTGCAATGCTGTTAGTAGTTGTGATGATGTTATGTTAGTGTATTGTTAGGGTGAGTTGTGATGATGGTGTTACTTTGTGGTCAAGGGGGTTTGTTAGATCAGCGAGTCTGAATGAGATGACACACTGACTAACACACACATATTGATGTACACACACGCACAGGTGTTAGATGGGTTACGGCTCATTCCACACACACACACGCACATGCACGCACATACATAAATATATAAACATGCAGCCTGTTCCTCTCTCTGCATGCAGCCACCAGCAAAGAGGACACAGGAGATTAAAAAAACAACAGATGAGACTTGAATCAGAGGCACCATGGAGAACATGCAGTGGCAGAGTGGAGGACGAAAAATCAAAAAAAGAAAGAGAAAAAAAAAAAAAGAGGGGAAGGAGGAACCTCTCTATCCATTTTACGGACCAGTCAGAGAGGGGAAGGGTTTCTGGGTCACACCATGCAGGAAGGGGGGAGGGGGTAGGGAGGGCTCGCCACTTGCGTGCAGGTGAGGGATGAGCCAATCAGTACACCCCTACATGTCAGTCACATAGTGATGGGGTGAAAAAAACGGGAGAGAAAGGGAGGATTTAAAGAAAAAAGTGGTTGGCAAGGAGGGGGGGGGGGGGGGGACGGGTTTTTTTAAGCGTAAAAGATTACCAACCGCATTTATCCTTTTATTGGTTTAGTTTTGATGTCTATGGTTCAAAAGGAAATAGACACGGGGCAAACCCAAACTAAGAAACAATTAGAATGATATCTACCGAACAATGGAGTTTGTTTACCATAGCGTGTCCAATGCCTGAGTGCTTTGTAGGAGAGGGGGAGAAAGGAAAGCAAAAAACTGTGAACAGAACAACTTCGGGAACAAAAAAAGGAAAGCTAGAAGGCCTCTGGTGAGGTTAGTAGGTTGGTTGGAGTGGTTTCGCTAGGAGAAGGGCACAGGTTAGGTTAGTAGAATGAATCATTCCATGGATGGTGGTTAGTTTCACTAGCAGGTTAGTAAAGTTAGTAGTCAAGTTAGTAGTACACACAGGCAAACGGTAGAGGCAGGGTACAGGTGGGTTACAAGCACCCGAGTGCTCGTGACCCTCAGTGTTCTCTAGTTCACTCTTCCTCTCATTCAGTCACACACACACTCACTCACTCACTCATTCATACACACACACACACACACACACACACACAATTGAAAAAGCACTCACCTAGAGCTGAAAGCAGTGCTGGTCTGGTGGTTAACCCACTGTAAACTAAGACCAAAACCTCAGGTATTTTCTTCCTACCACAGCATCATTGCAGTTGGACAACAGACCACTGACCGTAGCTTCTACATTGATTAGATTCTTGCTGCGGATTATAGTCTTTTCTGCTGCCCACAGCCCCTGAAACATCTGCGGCAGTCATTGTGGTTCACCAACGTCAGATACACACTGAAACGACTTAACAGGCAATTGAAATTAGGGCTGCAACTAAGGATTACTTTTCATCTGTTGATTATTCTTCAAATAATCAATTAATCATTTAATCACAACTCCTCACAGTCCAAGTCTTCAAATTGCTTGTTTTTTCCAGAGATATTCAATTTACAATTATATAAACGAGAGAAAAGAAGCAAATATTTGCATTTAATATACTGAAACAAGTAAATGTTTGGTATGTTTGCTTGATAAATGACTTGAAGAATTTATAAAAATTGTCAGACTTGTTGTTAATTAATTTTCCGTCAATTGCTAATCATTTCATCACATACATTCCATCCATCCGTTCATCTACTACTTGCTATTTTTATCTCCCTCCCTATAGCCATTTTTCCTCTAATTCTATATCTCCTCTCCTCTCCTCCTCTTTGCTCGGCTGCTCACTCTTCCATCCCCTGTTGTCTGGTTACCTGTCTCAGGTTGCGGGTGACCTTGACGTCGTGCCAGGCGTTGTCGTTGAACTTGCCGTTGACGGGCTCCACCAAGGCCTCAAAGGCCCCGGAGCCGAGGTTGATGACAAGCGACACGGCACCGTTCTTCAGTGCCAGGTTGACGTAGTCGGCTGACTTGCCGGTGTGCAGCATCAGGCCGTTGCGCTGCAGCGTCTTGAAGGAGAGCGTGATTTCATCGCTGCTAGACTGGATGGGGTTGGGTGACAGGTCATAGCAGAAATACTCAGAGCCCTTGAAGGTGGCAACATACTCCTCGCGAGCTGAGAGAGATAAGGAGAGGTGGAAGAGGAAGAAGAGGAAAAAAGAAGTGTTGAATCATTACACTCTTGTTGTACATTATCATAATGATTAGTACAATATCCAAGCTATGTCGCTTCTTCCCACACTGCTCTTCACAATATGCTCAAAGATGATAAAATGGTGGGTGTTCATCAGAGCCAGCCGAGTAAAACAAAGCTCAGCTGGGCCTGGTTAAATTTGACTCGGATGTGCAGTACAAAACATATTGTTTAAGATGCTGAAAATGTTGTTATTGTCAAGCAAAGCCTCACTGATGCCAGCACTTGGAAGAAACACTTCCTTCCATACCTCTAATCGTACCATGGAGTGGTGTGTAAACAAGCTTTGATCACTCATGTGGGTTGGAGATTAAACAGTGTGGATGCGAGAGAGACAGTCGTGAGTCTGTAGCATTCCAAACTCGTTATGAAACCTGCCATCCTCTCTTTTGAGAGAACAGCTGTGCTGGCAGTCTGAAGTGATGTGGTCTTGTTTGACAACATGGCTCATTTCGTGATGTTCGTCAAATGCCAGAACGTGTGCGTCTATGCATGTATGTGCGGTAGCACAAGAGGTTAGAAAGGTTTTGAGAAAGATGGCAACAACTGACGATGAAGATGGAGAACAGCAGCCTGGAAGCATCATGGCAGCCAAAGCAGGCAGGATTGGCCAATTAGAATTCAGACTAACAGGCAGACAGCCAATAGCAACTTACCTTGCACACCCTTAGTGACCCCCAAGGACACTAGACCAAGGTTTTGCAATCCATCATCCTTAAACTCACACTCTCTTATCTACTCTCTCACACCTTCTCACACACAAGTGCACAGCCATATACGCAAGTGAGCCGAGGAACAAATATGCACACCTACACACACATCTGTGTTCAAAAAATGATCGTACTATTGTGCCAGCATACACAAGCAGGGGCGACATTATCTGTCTCCTTCACACCCATCCCCCCAAAAGCGTCACCCTTCCTCCGCATCCGCTCCAGCGTTCTCCTCACCACCATCCCTATATCTCTCACACCTCCCTTCTAGCTTCACGCCACCACTCCTCTCCGCACATCTCGTTGGCCTCTTTTTCTCGGCTCTATGGAGCCTCTGGCATAACCACCATCTTGTAGTTCCCAATAATGAGGAGAACAGAGGGGAATTTAACACACTAGGTCAGGCTTTAGCAAGACAGACGCTCGGTAAGGAACCGCTAGAGAGAAGGGGGGGGGAGGGTGAGGGGTGGGGGGCGAAGATTGCCATGTAATGAATAGACTGAAGTGTAATAGGTTATTAAGGTAGTGAGAGGCAGAGAGAAGAGTGTTGAAATGGAATCGGCCGCACTTGAATGAATATAACACAGAGAATAATGAGAAGGAAAAAGTGAGAATATATCACAATTCAAAGAGCAATTGTGGCAAATTGTCTTTCTTTGCTTCAGCTGCATGAAAAAAAACTCAAGTGTGAATGCCAATATGAGTGAGAAACAACACACGTTGTTTGCCAGCATGTGTGTGAGTTCCCCCTAGTGTGTGATACCTTCCCTCCCAGCATGTTAATTAAGAGAGTGTGTGTGCATGCCTCGAAAAGATAAAAATGGTGTGCAACTTTGTGTTCAAGCACGTGAATGTGTATGTGCATGCGGACAAGTATATGCTTTTTATGTGTGCATGAAATGTGCGGGGGTGTGGGTGGGTGCTGGTCTCTGTAAATATTGGTGTATTGCTGTCAGAAAAGCTATTACCAACTCAGGGCCTCGGGCTAGTCTTTACTGAGAGGAGCGAGAGCGAGGAGGAGGAGGGAGACACACAAAAAAAACACACACACACACACACACACACACATATACACAGAAAGAGCAGCCACAAAATGCTAACACAATCACATATACGCACTGACACACACAAGCAGACACGCAGACAAATGTAGATGAGGTGGCAGAGCGAGGGGGGGAAGCCAAGTTGTTCACAATGAGAACACACGCAGCCGTCCGGCAGCATTCTAGCGGTAATTTACAGAGGTGCCATTAGGTTTCAGTGTGGTGCTCCACCATTCTGGTGCTAATTTACAGACATGTCATTAGACCAGACAGGAGCACATAAAGCATCACTGCATCGATCTGGAAGCTCTGGCCCGCAAACGCTCACTCCTTGTTCTATTACATCACATGTACAACAGGCACATACACACTCAAATCAGGAAGGAAAATGACAAACAGATTGTAGAACATGCCCATGTGTCTTGTACGCATGTACTCAGAGCACTGACATACCTAAAGCACACAAACGTGCGCACAGAAACACGCACACACACTCTCAAGTGGGCAGGTTGGAGTGGATCTGTTGTAGCTCAGATTAATGGAGTGAGTCAGTATTAGCTCAGAGTAAACAGTGAGACAGACACTGACATACACACCACATGTCACACTTCATCCTGTGGAGAGCACTGTCGATCAAAGCACGGGAGCAGGAGAATGAAGGAATACAGTGAAAGAGGGAGAAAAAAGAGGGAGGGAGTGGAGAGGAAAAGAGAAGAAAAATATTCAATTTCTTGTTGAGTACTATGTTTTTTTTATTTGTTTAACTGCTGTAATGGTTTCTTGTGAGCTGTTTATGTGTTATAACTGACTGTAAAATGTTTTTGACCTTGATCTTGATGACACTTGATGACTAAATAAATTTTGTAAATAGAGGAAGGGAAAGGAAATCTCTCGAGCTGAGTGCTTTCATTTCCTTTGGAGATTTTAAAGGATTATTTTCTGATTCTTTTTATGACTCATGTAATTGATTCTTAGTGATTGATTCTCGTTGTTGCTCAATTTTTGGTTGTTGGACTCAATATTTTCTTGTTTTTTGTATGCTGGTTGTGTTGTGTTTAACATCAGACTGTAGTGCTGAAAGGATTACTCAGTTTATTGACTGATTCAAGGTTTGACTGCAAAAGTTTGTCTCTGTTCTTAGGTCTTGATCTCATCCAGACTACTTGATTAAATAAAGCTTGTAAAGGAAAAGAAATTCTCTACAAGATTTTGGAGATTTTAAAGCTTTATAATCAGATTTTCTTACTCATATTTGTAAACATCTCTATTATTTCTTAATGTCACTTGATTATTGGTTAAATCTGTGTTAACTTTGTCTTGTATGCAGGTTTAGTGGTTGTATGTGAGACTCTACAGCTGAAACAATTAGTTGATTTCTATAATAGATTAGTCAATCAACAGAAAATGAATACAATTTTACAATTTTAGGATTTCAGGATCATTTAAATAATTTATCAAGCAATAATGCCAAACAGTTGTGGGTCTGAAATATGAGGATTTGCTGCCTTTCTCTGACAACTAAATTGAATATCTTTGGATTTTAGACTATTGGTTGGACAAAACAAGCAATTTGAAGACATCAGTTTGGCATCTGAGAAATTCTGATGGGTATTTTTTTCCACATTTTTCTAACATTTTGTGAACATCTGTTATAAATAATTCATAGACAAATGAAACTACTTGTTAGTTGCGACCCCATCTCACTTTACATGTCTTTCTTTTTCCCCAGTTTTCCCTTGAAAAAGAGATTTCAATCACACAGAGACTACCTGATTAAAATAAAAAGAGAGGAAAAGACAGGAAAGGAGAAGAGGGAGCATGAAGAATGGAAAGCAGGGAGTTATGAAACAGGGTAAGAAATAAATATGCAAGCAACTAGTAAAAAAAGAAAATGGACTATGCAGGCTATGGGAGTTGCAATAGACAAAAATGTAAAGGTGGAGGGTGATTGGTGTTAAACATTACTACTCTAATGAATAAAGCAGTCTACGGGGAGGCAAAAGGGAGAGAGAGAGAGAGAGTGAATAACTGATCTGATGGTTGCCGCTGTTGGGACCAGCTGCAACCGTACCGCCCCTCCAACGATCAAACACACATCACTTGGATTTCTCGGTGTGTTTGTGTGCATATGGCGAGTGTGAGTGCGCGCGTCTCATATGGCTTTGTCTCTTCTCATGGGTCTCCTCCTCAACGTTTCACACACTAATTTGTCATTTCCATGGCAACCCCGTGTTTCAGGGGCTGCAGCAAATATGAATGTGTTTGTGCATGTGTGTTTCAGGGAGAGAGAGAGAGAGAGAGAGAGAGAGAGAGAGAGAGAGGAAGAGAGATTGAGAAGGAGGGTGAGAGAGAGAAAGAGTGATTGAGTGAACAGTACATTATCATGGACAGCTGTACTGAATCAAAATGGCGGATGGAGGCTGGGAGCACATCAGGGGAGCCTACATTATACAGCACCTGATAGAGGGAGCAGGGTGGAATGAAGCAGGGTAGAGAAGAGGAAAAGATGCACAGGGGGAATTTGAAAGACGAAGTGGGAAAAAAAAAAAAAGGGGAGAGATGGAGAGACTCATTGAGATGAGTAACACAAAATGGAAGAGGAAAAAAAAAAAGAAAGAGACAAGGGAAGGGAGTGGCAGAGAGGGAGGAATGGATGGATGGCTGTAGAGAACGAAAGAGAGAAAAATGCTGGTGTATCTAAATCCTAGTGTAGCAAGCCTCAATCATGGCAGCCCTGTCATTCTGGAGATAGCACACTGCAATTCCCCTGCACCTCGTTTTTAGCCCACCATGCAGTTCTGCTATCAGCTCCTTTCAGACTGTCCACACACACACACACACACACACACACACACACACACACACACACACAGCATAAACTCAAACAACCTGCATGAAGGCATCCCTCCTTACGTAATAACAGACAGGTGGATTAACTATGCACTCGTACAGTATATATAGATGACCAGTGTAGGAAATGTATGTAAATGTATGTATAACATATGCATAGTCTCTATATTAAGTTAAAGTGTGAAAATCTACACGACCAAGTTCACTAAAGGCTATGACTGCCGTCTCCATCTCTATTCAGTGATATACAGCATCTGGCTTTGAAAGCGATTGGACTATCACATCACAGCCAGGGGAGCAATACTGTAGAGGAGGATATTACTGTCAGGACACAAGTGACAGATTGGTTGTCGCAACGTTGATCTCTTATTCCTTTTTCTTTGTGGTGGTGGTTGTTGTTAAATTGAAGGCGTTCATGCCCAGAATGAGATATGCAGTAAAATAAATGTGACACCAGTTCTGACAAAAATCTTCCACTGTCACAAAAAGTGAAACCAGAGAAGAGTATTTGATGATTTTAATTAGTTGATACTTATAAAATTAATCAACAACCATTTTGGTAACTTAAGACTTGTTTATCAAGCATAAGACGTCACACTTGACTCTGTGAATGATTTATCAATTATAGGGCTGTAACTAACGATTATTTTCATAATTCATTCACTCGTTGTTTTCTGGATTCATCAATTTCTCAAAACCGAAAGGTGATGTCATGTTTTGTCCAACTAACAGTCCAAACTCCAAATGTTTGGCATTTTTACTTGAAGAATTACTTAAACGATTAATCAATTATGAAGGTAATTGATATTTTTCTGTTGACTGACTAATCTTCGCTGTTTTAATCGACTAATTGGAAAAAAACACATTAATCAATAATGGAAAGAATTGTTAGTTGCAGCTGTAAGTAAAACATGTTGCTTTTTGAGCAGATAAGTCTTTTTCCCTTGATGCACAACTAGAACATAACTACATAATATTTTAAATCGTTAATTCCTTTGAATTTAATTTTAAGCAAAAACAATGAACAGCACACTTGCTGAATTTATGTTAAATCTTTTATTTCATGTCCCTTTTTGTTTCTTTTTTATCTATGCTCATCTTTCTCTCGCTCTCTTTCTGTCTGTAGCTCAAATTTGGCCTTCTCTCCGGTACCCAGGGAAACCGACTTGTTTCCATGACAATGTCTGCAGGCAGAACAGTGTATTTGTCTTAAGCTGGATAAGATCAGAGTCAGTTTCATCCCTTTTAGACACACATACACCCGCATAGGCGAGCACACAAACACATGTACTAGCCAGGTTAAATAAACCGATACACACACACACACACATAATGATGCTCAGGTTTGGATGCATGTAATTTCAGAGATACACACACACACACACACACACACACACACCGTCACACCAGCACGCCTAATGAAACCCTCTTACAGCAGGTTGTTAACAAATAACAAGAGCATAAAGACCTCTTTTCATAAAGGTAATGTAATGGGTTTTTTAATGAATGCTGTGGCTATTTCAGTTGTTGTAGTTATGCCAGACGAGTACAAAAAAAAAAAAAGAGTGCTTGTGTGTGGGTGTGTGCATGTTCATGTGTTTTTTTATTGTTTTGGCAAACAACAAAGAAAACTTCAAATGCCGGATGGGGCACTGGAGTGAATTGCCAATTGGGCCACTACCCTCAGCACCCACCCAGACACAATGGAAACTGCGAGAACAGGTAAAAAAAAAAACAACAATAGGAGCACAGACTAGCCTGTTTCTTTCTTTTTCTTTCTAAAGGGAATGTGTGCATGGATAAGGTATCTGCATCACTGATGAATACCGTCCTGGCTGACGCGAGACTGTGTCAAGTCAAGGAGCCCAAGGAGAGATGCAGGCGCCCCTGCTGAGAAACGCTGCAGTCTTATCTCCCTTCCTGTCTCCCTCTGCGTCTCCGACCTTCTCTTTCCACCCTTCTTTTCCCACTTTCTGAATACGCTCCTATCTTTCCTCACCATCACTTTTCTACACTCTTTTACCTTATACCGCCCACCCCTCCTCCCGCCCTCCCTTATATACTCGCAGCCAGCCTCCACTCTATCTTTCCCCTTCATCCTCCGTAAATGGGGAGTCCGTTTGATGTCTTTATTTTTAGGCGATTACAGGGTGCAGCGGCTTTGTGTGTTCCCTATTAGCGTTGCGGTGAATGTGTAAAAATGTTAATGTATACATTTGCTAACAGGATGGTAATTGCATACAATTAGCAGTAAATGTGTACATTTACATGTGGATTGCTAGACTTTTCCCATGGTGAATTCGGTAACTGAGCATCTCCCTGATAATGTGGGGGTAGAGCTCTGTATGTGGTGCTGGGACTTTCATTACAAGAGCTGCATGGGTGTTAAGCATTAATGAGTGTTGTAGTACAGTACTGTAATGGATGTTAGTAGTAGAGAGTGGAAGCAGAATTAGCCCCATTAGTGAGGAGGGTATATCAAGTAAAAATGATACATTTTTCAGTAAAAACTTGGTTGCAATTGCTTATCACCGCTGATGGCCGGAGGGGGCACAACTTAGTTTTAAGAGTTTTTTTTCACAGCTCAAAATGCGGCCATCAGCAGCCAAATTCATGCCAGTCAGTCCGGCAGGCAGCCAATCACCAGACACTTGCCTCTTAACACCGAGCGGCTCTCTCTCACCTCGAGTTGGATGTTGCTCACTTGCCCGTCTTGCTAAATTGTGTAAGCATTACCACTACAGTGGCTAATATACTGTATGTGTCAGATAAATATTTTTCTACTGACATATACACAGTATTACAGTAGTATTATAGTATTTACTTCAAGGCTTAGATGATTTTCCAGATTTTCTTACAGAAGCTACAGAAATTTGGGGAATGCTGAGACAAAGAATTATTAGACACTTGGTGATTTTAAATAATTATAATGTCACAAAAAATAGTGTCAACATATTAAACTTATGTGATTTTTCTTTTATGTTTACTAAAACCAAAGTTACAGCTGATTCAGTACACCTACAGACAAAAACACAAGGCAACATCCTTTATTCCTATTAGTCTAGCAGGGCTGCAACTATTATGCAATTAGTAATTACAATTAGGGCTAAGTATCGTTTGAATTTTATTGATTCTGATCCGCTTATCGGCTCTTATCGGTTCAATTCTAATATGGCAAAAAAAAAGAGATCAAATGTTTAGATAACAAAAATGTCTTTATTCTTTTTAGCGTTTACTTTGACTTTTATTGTTTTATTAAAATAAGTGAATTCAAAGTCTTTTTAACTGAACATTCACAAATACATACAATAAAAATGTATGATCCACAGTCAGTACATACATTTTCTTGTGGATGCTGTAGTATGTAACACTCCTCAGTTTTGTCTTTCCCTTTATTGCCAAAGAGAACGGTGTATCACGGGTATCCCTGGCTCTACCGCAAGACATCAAATACTGAACATTGTTTCAGATTGATGCCGTGCTGCCTTAAATGTTTGGTCAAATTTGATTTGCAACCTGATTTTCAGCCAATTAGATTCCCACATGCATTGCACTTTGCCCTGTTGTTTTCTTTAATAAATTTAGCCACACTTTTGTGGATTTACTGCGGTCCATCTTTTACTATTATTGTGATGTTAGCCATGCATGCTTATATCTAAAAAAAACTGACATGCTGTTGTGTTGGTGCATGATGTAGACAGGTCCTTGCAGATATGTAGCCTTTGTTTGCAATAATGAAGGATTAACACATTTAGGAACCAATAAGCAGAACTGAAATTCAAATTTTTTAATGAGTACCCGGTTCTTGGCATGTTGGATTTGGTTCTATTTTTTTTAAATTAATAAATGAATCATTTTGTATTTAAAACCTCGTAAAATATTGGAAAAATACCACTAAAAAGTTCCCAGAGCCAAACTTACATCTTTAGATTCCCAACAATGGACCAACAGTCCAAATCCAAAGTTATTGAATCTATTATATATAAAAGAGAGAAAAGCAGCAAATCCTCACACTTGAGAAGCTGCAACTAGAACACATTTGACATTTTCTGCATAAAAAGTTAAAAAAAAAAAAAAAGTATTTAAAAATAATTTATGAATTATTGAAATGGTTGCTGATTAATTTTCCGACGATTGACTAATCATTAGCCTACTACCTTAAAAAAAACACACATGATTGAGATAAATGACAAATTATAAAGGCATTATTAAAATAATGACAATCTGTTTTTTAATTTAGTCTCATGTGGGCCTGTATTTTATTAAAAAGTAATCAGTCTTTGTGTGATTTATTATTAGGACTACTGGATCATGATGAGTAAGAGGTAGGAGACAAGCTGTACTTTGCTGGTACTGACTGGTTCCTCTTGTCTTGGCGTCTGCTACCACTCCCAATCCCACATATGGTGGAGTCAGCACGGAGCTCGGTCCGCTGTGTGTGTGTGTGTGTGTGTGTATGTGTGTGTTTGTGAGGAAAGCACGCACATGTGCTTTTCCCGGAGAGAACAAGAGAGGAGGAGAGACAAAAACGAAAGCGACAATATAAAGAGGAATCCAAAGAGTGTGACACTAAACATGTGTGTGTGTAGCCTGTGCCTGAATGGAGTGTGCGCCCATCTGTGTGTTTTCGCCATAAGACAATGTGTTAAAATGAGCCGCTTTGATTGCCGACGCTTTATGAGTCACAAGCGATGACTCACAATCCACCTCCCCTAAAACACGCACTTGCACAAGACTCACACAAACATACAAACACACACACACACACACCTCGTTCCCTCTCCTGCCTTCATCCACTGACCGTGAAGAATATGTGCAGGCAGCCTTACTCATGCATATTTACACTGAACACACACTCACTCACCTACTCAGCAGGCACTCTCTAAAGGTTATTGTGTGTGAGCGTGTGTCTGTTTGTCCATCCGTTCACGTACGTGCATGTTTAAAGGTCACTTCAAGACAGGCTGACCACTTGTCTATGCTGCGCACAGATTGTCGGATTGATATCGAGAACACTTGGACATGCGGACCAACAACCGTTATTAACCGGACAAAGCACCTCAAATCTAAAATAAATAAATAAACATAAACAAGTATCGCTGCCAATTACATCCAAGAGCCACTCCTCAATCCTATTCAGAACCTCCAATTGCTCATTCACCCGGAACTCTTCACGGTCTATTCTTGGCCAGACAGAAAGAAGAGAAAGGGCAAAATCTGCTACTTGGCTTTAAGCACATTTTCCATCCAGATTATTGCTGCTCAATACTTTTCAAAAAAAAAAAAAAAAAAATCCTTTTCCCCCTCTTCCTTTGGCTGCTCGATACTTATGAAAATCCAATTTGGCTCCCTCTTTTCTTTCTTCCCTCTACAATTCGTGCATTTTCACCCACTCAAAGTGATTAGTGATCTGTGGGTATCGTTTCCAGGGAGAATGATAGCTGTGTTTTATGGAGGAGGGGAAAGGTCCGGGGCTCCCCATCAGGGCTGATGTCCCTTGGAGAATGACTGGGCTGGGAGGGCAGACAGGAGCACCGCTGTCCCTTTGCAGATACAGGCAGTTGCTCTACATCACAGAAGCGAAGACGACTCACTTTATCTCTCTCTCGCTTCCTCTCTTTCCCTCTCTACTACCTCTATCATTCATTCCTTTAGCTCTTCTCTCACAGGCGCAGTCTCTTTTTCTCAATTTCTCCAGCACACACACACATACATACACACACACACACACACAAGCAGACACACATGCTATATATCTTTCTAAGACACCCCTCCCCACACCCAATCCGCCCCCTCAAAGAAACTCATTTCAGCTTTGCAGGCTCCTCAAAAAGCCTCTTTACACTGAGCTAACCTAAGCTAGGCTTCGTCTGCACAATTTGACAGCCTTTACATCTCAGTATGCAGAGCAAAAACACACTCACACAAACACACGCACACACACACATATACGCACACACAGTTTTTTCATGTGTAGAGTTTCTGAAAGAGACTTCAAAGGTTTTAAAAAAGAAGAGAAAAAAATTCAGCGACAGTTCTACCTTCAGCCTATCACAATCCAAACATCCGTAATAGTGAGGGTATCCACTATACATACACAAATACACCGAATACATTGTGTAATAATGCTGGAAACATATGTTAATACATGTCAGTCCTTAAGTAGGTGATTTAAAATGCTGAGCATAAGCCAGATGAAGCAATTAAATTTTCGCTGCCACCTGGATGATTCATGGCAGACATTTTAAGGCAGAAACTCCTGCACTAGGAGCTTACTTAGCAATCAAAGCATAGTAAAAATGCTCTGATAAAAATATACACGTCAGAATGTCTCACTGTGATAGATGGTTAGAGACATAATTTGCGCTCTGTTCAAGATATTTCTATCCACCAGCTTGGATGAACATTTCATTAAATAGCACATTTCAACTGGATACGCGCCGGCCCTGTCACAATGGGAGACAGCCGTCATCATGTCCTCTCTCATCCAATCAAAAAACCACAATAGACTCAGCTCAGCCTGTCACAGTCAGGCCTGTCTTCATGTGGGCCAATCAGTGTATTCATCAGCGTCATGCAGAGCCAACTGATCGAGCAGCACCTACCTTCAGATTTTCAAAGGCACTGTAGGCCGTAGCTCCTATTCATTCACACGCATGCACACACCACACATGTAAGTATGAGCACGCTCACACACACACACGCATGCAACAGCTTACCTTTTTCATAAATGAAACATTCCAATTTTATGGCAAATTGAAGCCATACAGCTCTAAAGGTCTGCATTACCATACATACAAGAGCCTGTCAATACATTCAACTTCAAAACCATCCAGAACAGCCCATTAGCCATACACATGACAAAATCAGGGGGGGTACCTCTGAGCTTTCCTAAATTCACAGAGGGTGGTGTCCCAAACAGTGAGAAAGAGGACAGGAAACAAAGAAGGAAGGGGAGGAAAAAAAAGGAGAAGGAGGGCAAGAGGAGAGAGTTTTGTTCATCAGTGAACAATTTTCAAAAGGAAGACCAGTGGCATTTGTTTTTGGGTTGTGTTCAAAAGACACTGGACAACTTGGGGGGGTTGAAGTATAACAGAATTGCTTTCATACACAGCAGGAACATCTGTCACATGCGCTCGCCAATGTAGGAACAGAAGCAAAAAATGCGCGGACCGGTAACTGCAGAGCAAAGCATGCTGGAAGCTGATGAAAAGCCACGGATGGATGTGGATGAGAGTTCCTGTGAAAACTGCCACAGTCGTTGATTCAAACCCTGATGTAAAGGCACACGTGCACACATATGTAAACATCGTGCACACACACACTCAATGCTCCATCCTCTCGATCAAACTCCTATACAGATGAAAGAAAATGAAATGAGGTGGAAGAGTAAGGACCAAATCAAACCATCCATGGAGTCAGTCGGTCAGTCGGGCCTTAGCTCCATTTCCATGACCTGGAGCCCTGCCAAATCTAACCCAGCGAAGTGCCATCAAGCTGCAACCACCTACACCTTCCTGTTAATCCCTCCCACATCAGCAGCCATGATTATATATATATATGTCCCAGCAGAAGTTGCTCTCAGGCTCATCATTCTCTTCAAAAATCAAACCAGAAATTATCTTTAAAGCCATATTTCATATTTAATTGTTCCACTTTAAATGCCCAAGTCATCCATTTCAGTTTAAATTACAACTGAAATTTTCATTGAGACCAAATGGGACCGTTTATAGAATGAAGAAATCTCAATTACTGAAAATAACTGACCTTACTTCAGTGCCTAGAGAGACAACTTCCTCTCGCGCCAGGTGGTGATGAAGTGGGGGGAGGGATACAGGGAGTTGTGAGTGTGGGGGTGAGGAGGTAGGGAATGATGGTATAGCAGAGGACAACAGGAAGTGAGGTAAGAGGAGGCCATACCTTGGTCGCCAATCATCAGGTGTGCCAGACCTTAAAGGAAGACAAGAGCACAGTCAGCACAGCAAAGGATCATGGGGTGTGAAGTGTATGTTTGCATGTGTATATATATGTGTTTTTGTGTGATACAGGAGTTTGCCAATGACATGCTGGTGAAAGCTAAAGTTCTCTTTGTGTGTTTCTGTGTGTGTATGAGTCCTCTAAATTATTCCAAATGTCTAAAAAAACTCGCTTTGAAGTCACTTACTCATCCTAGGCAGTGATCCTACGCACAAACAGGTACGCACACAGACGTTTGCACACAGCCATGAACTAGGTTGTATAAAGTACAGTATTTGTGTGTGTCTATGTCTATGTAACCTTGAGGCAAGAGCCACTTCAAATGATTACACACTGGATGTAGTACTTACCAGATGTCAGCAACCAACCCCTATATACCCACACAGACCAACATATATATATTTATATATATATATATATATATACGCTGGATACCTTGTACTGTATTTCCACAATAGAGGTTGTAATGAGAATGTGAAGTGAAAAAGAACAGAAGGAATCAGATAAAAAGCAAAGAAAGAAATGTTTGAGTGAAGAGCAGGAGGAGAAACTCAAATATAGACAGACAAAGATGGAATTGAGAGATAGATAGATAGATAGATAGATAGATTGATTGATTGATTGATTGATTGTTAGATAGCGATAGAGAAGTGCAACCTACCTGGAGTGTAGCTGTGCTCTGGGAAGGTGTCGGGGCCGGGCGAGGAAAGAGAGAGACAGACATTCATTAACATGCATGCTCAGCCCTTGGGTTACCATGGCTACTTACTGTACATGCACACCCGTCCAGGGTTACCGTGGTAACATACATGCAAAGTCCACGCAAACGTCACAATGGATACCATGCTGCACTGGTAGCCAAAACTGAGGTTTGTCTATTATTGTATATATATAGTATATATATGCACAAAGCTGCATAAAAAATATTGCACAATCTCTTTCTATGACTTCACATGTGTACAAATATACATACATAAGCGCACACACACATACCCACCCACACTTGTAGATACATAGGGTGGAGAGGGGTGTGGGCGAAAATATACATTCCTACCTGTATATTTGGATTCAGGAGCCGTTTACCCCAGAACTTACCTTGCAGCAGCTTCCTCTCCCCTGAGCACCCGACAGATAGCATGCAACACACACACACACACCCGCACACACACACACATACACACACACATTCAGTCTCACAATCACTCCCTCAATCTGTCGTTCACACACACACACACACACACACATACTTACATTGACTATGGCAGTAATAATGACGTGAAATAGCAGGGAAACATGTAGGGATGGATTAGCAGTGCAGGAAGACGAGGGGCATGCATGGTTCAATACTGGGACAGTGTGTGTGTTTGTGTGCATATGGGTTTCTGTGTAAGTGTGTGTGTGTGTGTGTGTGTTTTCTGAGCTTTCTGCTCATCTGAGTGTTCCTTGACTCTGCCCTTGTGCTAGTAGCATGGCAGAAACAGGTGGAGCCATTAGCATGCTAACAGCGATTTGCCCTCAAGGACAATGCAAGCCAGGCCAGGCCTAACAAGCAAGGTTCACTCTGCCTTCACTGGAGGGCAGAAAGACAGTAATTACATCTATGCATAACCCTGCACAAACTCTTACTACAGCTATATTTTCAATATCTCAAATAGTGAGTTTTCTCCAAAACTGACATATTCTAGTGCTTTGGAACAACCCCCGTGAATGAAATATATAATATACTGTCTTTCTGGGGAGAATAAAAATGCATACAGTCTATAATAATATCATGTTTCTAAGCTTGTCACAAACATGTGAAAATATGAATGTGAATAAAAGTGGATCATTAAGGAGCCTTGAAGATATCATGTAATTGTAAACGTGTAAGGAAACTAGCACTGCCACAGTCGAATTGCTTATTTCTGGCTTCAAATACGATCCCGAGGATCCATTTTTTCCTCTAGCAGAGCATATTCATTCTTTATTAAAGATTCATAACAGAATTTTTTTCTAATTTTCAGAGGGTTATAATTTTATCTCAAAGCTTTACTGTGCAGCTTCAGTGAGGTTGCTGGATTCAAAATAACATAATAATTTGAAGGTAGCATATAAGAGATATACCTTCATCCCAACCCTGCCTCTGCTCTTACAAAACAACTACAAAGCCTGGACTCATATACTCACAAATAATGATTCCCATTTCCAAAGAGACATCTACAATTCCACCACATACAATCACCATTAAACAAAACTATAGATGCTGTTAACATAATATTTTTACTTCAGTCAAAGGGGGATTCTGACCTGAGCTTTTTTTTTCCCTACTCCCTTTGCCTCCCATCTCATTTTTCTCAGATACAGCCTTTGGATTTTCCTATCTAGAGTGCACCTGAAAAGAGATTCCTGACATACTCTAAGTTGGTTTGAGTTACTCACTAGTAGTGATATTGATGCATGGATATTAGCTCAGCCTGTGTATCCTGTGGTCAGCGATATCCAAGTGAACCAGCATCTTGTAAGACCAAAATGAACCACAGTACATGGGGCCAGTTTAAAAATAAAAAATAAAACATTTTCAACCAGAACACAGCACTCCAAAAACTTTTAAACCATCCACAAAAGAATACATCATCTACTTGATTCCCCTCTCAGACCTCTCTGTATCTCTCTGAACTATTTTCAGACGAGTTTTATGATTCACAGAGGTCTGAAAGAAACCAAGCATCGGAAGTACTCTTAACATGTTGTTGCACTCCATGCTTTTTGCAGTGTTTTAGTTTAAAAGCTTTAAAAGTTTCTATTTCCTGGCCCCATTTGCTGCTGTTTAATATAGCTCTGTCCCTTAAGTACGTTTTGTGAGCTAATGTCAATAAATGAAGGTAATATAATTACCAGTGAGTAACCAAGAAAACCATTAAGCCAACATCAATTTCTGCCACCATCATACTCTAAACCCTGCAGAAATTTCTACCCAAACTCTAGTATGGGAATCTAAGAAGAGGAAACTATTGATCAGAAACAACAATCACATACTAAGATTCAATAATGGAGCAAGAGAGCATTATGTTGTTCTGGTAATGTGATATGATTTCACATCATAGAAAATGTACCACAATCAAATATATAATAACAATAATACATTTAACTTGTACCGCACTTTTCATTTATAGTGAAACTCAAAGTGCTACAGTATTAATAACACAGAACATACAACATAAAGAAAATAGTAATAAGGTTTTTAGGCCTTTTTTAAAGAGTCTAGGGTCTGTGCTGCCCTCAGATGGATAGGAAGGCTGTTCCACAAGCGTGGTGCAGCAGAGCAGAAACCTCGACCCCCCCCCCCCCCAGTGCGGAGCTAAGTACTGAAGGCCCGGAGGAGCAAGCTGCTGGCAGATCTGATGTACCACTTCAACCAAATATTGCTCAAAACATGTACATCCATCCAAGCAGACCTCCTAACTGGGACTATTTTATGAGACTACTATTACTAACATTAGCCACTACTGCTAAGAGAAAAAAAAAAATGAATGTAGCACTTGTGCTCCATGGTAACACTTGGCATCACTCACAATTGAAATGTGAGTCCATCTCTAGGAAAATAAAACAGCCCCATGAAAGGTATAAGTAGCCTCTTGTTGAGCAACAAAAGTACCAGTCCAAAGTAGGTATTGTATCAGGTGAGAGCCTTTATGTAAAATGTCTGTAGAGCTACACTGCTGTTAGGAATCTCACTGGTGATGTGACTAATGGTGGTGGTGGTGGTGGTGGTGGTGGTGGTGGAGCTTACACACTGTGTGAATGTGTTTCTCTGTGGGTTTGTATGTTTATGTTACATGTGTTACTGCAGGTATGTATGCATGTGTCAGCGCTGAGTGTGTCTCCTACTGTGCCCTAACCAGCAGTAATAACAGCAGACTGGATTAGGCTCAGATCACATGTAATTCTCAGCGCAGCAGTGAGCTTCCACAAAGCGCTGATCATAGCTTCACCTGTCACTTCCTGAATGTATAGACAACCCCCATGCTGCAGTGAGAACTACGACTGCAAGTAACAATTATTTTCATTATAGATTGAGCTGTCATTTATTATGATACCTCAATTAAGCCTTTAGTCTATAAACCGACAGTAAGGAGTGAAAATGTAGAGCTGCAAGTAACAATTATTTTCCTTATCAATTAATCTGACAATTTCTCAATTAATCGATTATTTGTTTGGTCATAAAACATCAAAAAACAGTGAAAAACGTCTATCACAGTGTCCTAGAGCACAAAGTGGTGTCATTAAATATCTTGTTTTGTCCAATAAACAGTCCAAAACCCCAAACATATTCAATTTATTATAAAGTAAGACCAAGAAAAACAGCACATTCTCACATTTAAGAACCTGGAACCATTGAATCCTTGCCGTTTTTGCTTTAAAAATTATCTAAACGATTCATTACTCATTAAAATAGTTACAGATTTATCTTCTGTCAATCGACTGATCAGGTAATTGACTAATTGTTGCAGATCTAGAAAAATGCCTATCACTCTTTCTCAGAGCACAAGGTGATGTCTTCAAATTGCTGTTTTTTCAGACCAAGAGTCCAAAGGTATTTAGTTTGCAATTATATAAAACAGAGAAGCTGGAAAAAGGAGAATGTTTTTGCTTTAGAAATAGCTATGATTAAGTACCTTTGTCATTGATGATTTTTCTGTCAATCGAATAACCATATCAGCACTAGTGAGTAGAGCTGCAACAATTAGTCGATTTTTTATCAATCAAAAGAAAATGAATCATCAACTACTTTGATAATTGATTCATCATTTTAGTCATTTTTCAAACAAAAATGCCAAAATTCTCTGGTTTCAGCTTCTCAAATTTGAAGATTTGCTGCTTTTATGTATCATATGTGACAGTAAATATCTAACTCATAATCTAAACAATTAATCAATTAATCAAGAAAATAATTTGCAGATTAATCTTAATGAAAATATTGCATATTGCATTTTGCATATTGCAACAGCCACCTGCCCCACCTGCTTGGAAAATTAAGACCAGTGGTCAAAACAGCCATTATTGCCTTGAGGATGCCCGTCATACATATGAACATACGTGCCCATCATTCACTACCACAAACATGTAAAATATAGAAGATTTGTGTGACAGCCATGATGTCGAAGTCACTAGAAGACGAGAGAGCTGTGCAGCAGGAGTGCGGGAGGGGGAGGCTAAGGATTGGAAGGCAGGAAGAGCGAGGACGAAGAAACACTCCTGGCATGAGGTCTCCCAATTAGTTCTGTCTCCATGGTAACCTAGGCCATCCCACTGTCCGCTAAATGCTATATGGTGGATGGCTAAAGGGATGTGTGATGCTGACAGCGGTGCCGGGTCGGGTGTGAGGTCAGGCCAGTGACAAACGGTGGCCGCGCAGCAAGGCCACTCTGCTGTTTTTGGCTGATGCATTTGTATCATTAAAAAAATCAATCGCTGAGGCAACGCTGAAAGCCATCTTTGGCGTCGAAAGGGGGGAAAAAAAAGACATACAGTACTTAAAAGTGCTATTGATTAAGAATGCAGATTTGCTCTGTGAATGAACTGAAGCAAATCTGACGACACACACAACTAAGCAGGGGGAAATGAAAGCATTTGCAGTATTGGCCCATAACAAGGTAGCTGAGTTCATTAAGCAGCTGTTTCGTTTTTGTAATGGACATCATTACTGTGCTCTGTATATTGGCGCTTGTATTGACCAAAGGCTTATTTGACAGTATTAAGGGAGGGTGTTCTGTAGAGTTGATATATTAAATAATTTGTGAAACAGCATTTTTCTTTTGCCTCTTCCAATAACGCAAAGACAAGTTTTATTTTTATACAGGGCTGTATATTGTCACAGTTCTTCATATTTATAAAGCACTACTGACAGGAAACTATTTCCTCTTTTATAATGCACAAGACACAAGAATACATACTTTACACACTCACACATACACAAACAGAGCATGTTCAATATAATGGCAGGCAATAGATTGTACACGCTTCATTTCAACTCCCTATGTATAGTACCTGTGAAGGCCATCTCTAATCAATGCAAATCCATTAACACAGGCAGCCAGGTGTCAAACATGTAACAACCACTGATTTTCAGCCTCTTAGCCTAGTTCCAATTAAAGTCTCTCAACATGAGCCAACAACCAAATCCATAATGGATCTATATGGTTATTGTGTTTTGCCAAACACACCAACTGAGCCCATCAAGGCTTTAACACAGTCAGCCAGGTAAGGTTTTTCTGTGTTTCTGGAATTTGTCTCAAATCTCCAGACTCTCCAGCTTCACGGTCCAAATGCAGCTCAGAACAGCTGTTCAAGCTCAAGCTCAAGCTCTCAGCTCCATCTCCAATAAACTGGCTGCACTTCTTGGGAGGGGGCTTAGCTCTGACTTGTGGAGGTACATACTAAATAGTGAGTCATTGGCAGCCATAAGAAATCAATATCAAACATAATCAGTATGCATGTCTTGCACTGTTTGTGAAGGCTGCTGGTCCATACACACCTACTGAACACAGCAGTGAAGGTGTGAATGAAAAATACATGTCTACACTCAGGGACCTGGTGTTTGAAATCTGAGGTATAAATTTGGAGATATGTATCCAGAAAAGTAACCGAATGTGTGTGTGTGTGTGTTTATTAAAGTGTGTGCATGTAAGGGATGAGATGTATATGATGGGTCAGCATGGTTCTGGGCCTTACCTTCGCTGCAGTCGTTGCCTTGGTAACCCGTGTCAGAGCAGTCGCAGACGGCCTGGTCGTTGACCACGCTGCACACCCCTCCATTTTGGCACTGGTGGTCCGGCCCACATCCAGCTGTTACTGTGACGCCCTCTGAGCTGTCCAGTGTCACCAGTGAGCCGTTGATGCTCACCGCCGTGATCCAGCCACGGAAGGCGGGGTGTTCCCGCACCGAAGGGGAGGTGAGGCGCAGGGGTGAGGAGTGGAGCTCTGGCGTCACCCCGCCCATAAAGGTGTGGCTGAATACTGTCATGTCTCTTCTCTTGCTCTTCACCTCCGCCCATCCCTCCAGTCGCCCGTCCACCTCCAACGAGGTGTTCCTCCAGTCCCGCTTGACACGCACTGCGTGCCAGTGCCCATCGCTCACCGCCACGCCTGACTGCAGCTCGGCCGGCTCAGCACAGAAGATAGAGAAGCGCAGGCGGAGGTGGCCATGGAGGAGGAGCAGCTCCAGGAAGTCGCAGAAGCCCTCGTCATCCAGGTAGAGCAGCAGGCCCTCCTGGCTGTGAGTCCGCAGGCTGAAGCTCAGCACACTCTCGCAGCAGGCGTTCCACACTGGAAACCGCCCCCACTGACTGGACACGCCTCCAAACTCCAGGACCTCCCCTTGGGCCTGGCCCCCCACGCTGCACAGGCACAGCCCCAGAAAGAGCAGGGGGGCCGCCGCCCAAACACACACCGCCATCACACTCATACACACACTCGCGCTCACACTCACACACACAGGAGATAGAGGCTAGAGCAGGGGTGTTCCTGCTAGCCTACAGCTCATTGTGACAACTGTAGGGCACTTCGAAGAACACTTTCTAGGTGTCTCAGGTGCACCCTGCTTTCTTGATTGTGCTCTTTACAAGGGGAGGCCTCTATAAGATACAGCTCCAGTAGGGGAGGGGTCAAACAGAAGCTCCCTCCGTCCTTTTTAGCACACTTGATGCATCTTCTTTTGCCTCGGCCTGGTGTTTGTGTCTTCTCTGAGATGTTCTAATGTCTTTCCCATTCAGTCTTTCATTCTTCACTTCTGACATATGAGATTCCAGGTGTGTGTGTTTGTGTGTACATCTGTGTGAGTGTTAGATACGTGACGAATAGGATGTGAACTCCATCTTTGTGGCCTAGATAGGGCCTTCTCCCCCATGCAGGCAACTCCCCACGGAGTGTTAGTGTGTGTGTGTGTGTATGTGTGCGTGTGTGTGTGTGTGTGTGTGTGTGTGTGTGTGTGTATGTGTGTGGCTCACACACTGGTAATGGAGAGAAATGACACCGTCATAGCAGAATTTTCTCCCCCTCCTCCTTGTCTTAGTAGGGCAAGACTTAAAGTGTGTGTGGGCAAATATGTGTGTGTGTGTGTGTGTATGTGTGTGTGTGTGTGTGTGTGTGTGTGTGTGTATATGTGTGCGCGCGAGTGAGGTATGTGTGTCTCTCACTGCCGCGTCATCACTCTCTCCAGCGACCTACAGAGAGAACAGAGACGGCACAATCAACCAGGGTCACACACACACACAACACACACACACACGTAAACATGCACGCACAAACTCTCAACACACACACACACACACACACACACACACACACACACACACACACACACACAGAGCATACACAAGCCCAGCCTGGTATTACTCTCAAATTACTCTCTCTCGTACATTTTGTGCACACACACACACACATAAACACATCACATTGTCACATTACACATTTTAAAAGGCCTAAATTAAGCCTCTATTCACATACTGAACATACATAATAAAAACTAGATTTATTTTACTTCACACAACCCACACAACAACGACTCAAGCTTATAGGCACGCGCATACACATACACATAGACATACACAAAAAGCAGCTCCTCAACAGAGCTCCCATCATGCCGCAGGAGATTTTTATAAGGTGGCATACCTGCGACTACCTTAAACGCCATTAAGCATATTTTTAAATCACCTCTGAAACTTAACAGTATGCTGAAAGAAACGCCGTCACCAATGGCTTTTGTCTTTTTTTTTGTGTCATTTTCTTTTTAAGGAGAATCAATAACGGTAAACGGTGGCCACCTCGCGCCACCGTCAAGGATGCTGTGAGCTACATCACAAAGAGCGGGAGCAGCACCGCGCGCTGCGGCGGATGACTCAAACCGCCTCGCTTTATCGAATTAACGGCTTCCGAGCTCATTTCTAACAAGTGAACACACTGACACACACACACACACTCACACTCACACACACACACACACACACACACACAACACATTGGGTTCAATTAAACACACACATCGGGCTACACTTTCCTCTCCGCGTCTCGGGTCCTTTGAAAGGCGAAAAGCGGCGGACATCACAGTTATTGATAGACGGGGTGAATGAATGCGGTTGAAATATCGATTGTCGATTTGCAGCCATAGCCTACCTCCTCTCCATTTTTCTCTCTCTGCGCGCCCGTTACACCGGGGTTCAGTTATCACCTGCGCCCTAGCACTTAACAGCTTAGCTAACCGGTAACACGGTAATTACTTTTTTTTTTTCCACACTCGTTTTTTATTGACATCACTACCTGTACCGGTGATGTGACAGCCTCGCCCCGGTAAATAAAAAAACCCAACAAAAAACAAGCCCACAGCGGCTTTTTCCTCAATGCAGACACATATAGCTTACAGCATAAGGCTAGAAAACCGACCGACCTACCTCTCGCGCATCCTGTGGTTCCGTGGCAACAGTGCCGCGCGCGCCTCATCGATTTCCCTTCTCATTTGAGGAGAATCTCATAGCCGCGAGAGAGAGGAGAGAGCAGCCGCGCACCTGGTGGTAGGTCTACCGGGCAGTTATAAAATTATCACGGGCTCGCCTCCGGGCTACAAGGTGCTATTGGTCTTCCCCTCTCTCGCGCTCTCTCTCTCTCTCTCTTTAGCTCTCCGTCCCTCTCTCGCGCTCGCTGTCTCTGTCTGACTCAATGTCTCTCTCTCTCTCTTCTCTCTCTCCGTTTCTCTTGAAGAGGAAAAGGTGCAGTCTGATGCTCTCCGCGAGACTCGGCAGAGGGAAAGTCACGTGGTTGCCAAAGAGAGAGAGAGAGAGAGCAAGTGTGTGTGCGTGCGTGTGTGTGTGTGTGTGTGTATGTGTGAGTTAGAGAGGAGAGGAGGATGGGCGGGGCCGCGCGCTGCTGCAGCACCTTGGACAGCGCGCACTCAACCGCCAGCACGAAACAGAAACGCAATTACCGGAGGCAGAAAATACGGGCGAGAACCGCGGTAGATCCGAATGATTAAATCCGTGAGTGACAGACGATGGCCTTTACCTCTCTCGCGCCACAGGAGCGAGTGTAGGGAGACAGCGATTCAGTGAACTGTGGGGGGGAAGGACGGAATGAAAAGGAAACAGCGACAGGCCGCCTCAATTTACATATCTCTCTCACTCTATTCCCCCCCCAAACACACACACACACACACACACACACACACACATATGCTGCACGGTTACGCTCACTTATACAAAACACATACTTAATACCTGTGAGCGAGATTCGAGAGTCACACTTATGGACAAATGTATACGGACACCCCTGTCCTCATACTTTCAAGTACTATTTTTCATGGTTCGAGCAAGGCCTCTTAGTTCCAATTAAGAGAAAATCTTAATGTCGCATGATTTTTAGACAGTAGTGTGTTTCCAACTTTGTGGCAACAGATTAAAGGACAGGTTCACTATAGGCAGGTACCCAAATGAACATTGACACATGTTTACAATGCTGTAATCATCCCTGTTGTTCACCCTGACAATTAAGAGATCTCTTTATGATGCACTCTCAGTCTAAGTGATGAGGGACACAATCCACAGTTGTTTTGTGCAAAGATGTATTTAAAAGCTTACCTGAAGCTAATATGAAGCTTCAGCCATTCAAATAAGTCATATCATGTCAATATCTTTCAAAGTTACTGTCGTTCTAGTGCTGAGTTCCCTCTTTTTGTTATGATATCCAGTTTATTTAACTAACTCAGACAGCTGAAGCCTTATATTATCTTTAGATAAACTTTAAAATACATTTTTGCTCAAAATGAGCAAAAATCTGGCTCAAAATGAGCAAAAATATAGATTGGATTTTGTCCCCCATCACTTAAATTGTAAGTGCATTATAAGGGTATGAACTGGAGGAATGATTACAGCGAGCAAAAACTGTTTCAGTATTCATTTGGGCACCTGACTATTGTTTTAAGACAGATTTGATAAACTGAGAACCTATCCTTTAAGGTACGCCCCCCTGTTTCTACATGACAATCCCTGCCATGCACATAGCCAGGTCCATGAAGAAACAGTTTTTCAATTTGATGTGGACAAACAGATCTCATCCATATTCAACACCTCTGTGAGATGAACTGTAACTCAGACTGGGGGCCAGGTCTTATCACCCAACATCAGCACTGAACCTCACTAATGTACTTGTGGCTGAATGGGAGCAAATCCCTGCAGCCAGTTAGCCATTAAATGTATAAGACCTGATTGAGGTTTGTGATTTGTGTGTGTGTGTGTGTGTGTGTAACGAATCCCCTTCATTTGATCCCTGTTAGGTACATCTTTCTTCAGGCAGTCGGACAATCAGATACGGGTGTTATGTTCAAGTGTCCACATACTTTTGGTCATGTAGTGTATTTACATTCATGCTATATTGCTACGTGTACAAATTTCGTAAATATGCTGTACACACAAACCTGTGCAAGATCAGCAGCAAACACACACATGCAGATACACACACAAACACACACACACACACACACAGGGCTGTTTTCCAGCCTGTCCCAGTGAGGCACTCCAGCTGTGTTGAGCCCAGCTCAGAGGTGCTCTCCCTGGGCTCCGTGGGCCAGCTGCTGCTGCTTCGCTTTCTCTCTCTTTCTTTCTCTCTTTCTCTATCCATCTATATCTGTCTGTCTATGACTAGCCAGCACAGCTGCTTTACTCTGTTTACTCTGCTTTACTGCTCACCTTCATCGAGTGCTGTAGCTGAATGACGTAGAATAGTAGAGCTGAAAAATTCGCAACAGAAGGCTAAGGCCTCCTTTAAAAAGAACAACCGTGACCTGATCGTAGATGTTGATTCGAGATGCACTCTGCGAGAACGATAAATAGAATGGCATTTTATCTTAGTGATGTGCAGCTGTCAACTGCACAAACATACATTATTCCTGTCTTTGTACAGGAGTTGTCATCTTTATCTGTGTGTGTTTGCAGGGGATTGTACAATCTGTATCAGCTGTTGGGTGCTATAAGATATCTGCTTAGGTACATATTTACTCCAGCAAGGCAGGCAACTAGTAGAGAGGGAATTTTAATGGCTGAGCTACAGTATATCTGTATGACCACACAGCTGGAACATGAAACAGATATTCAACAGATATTAAAGCAAACTGGGATGACCACTGAGAGCAGTACTGGGATGAAGAGGGGAGGTCTGTGCATGCAGTTCTGCACACGGTTTTGTGTGCGTTCTTATGTGTGAGGGGGGTGTTAGAAACAGAAGAAGGGAGACAGAGACAGGGAGGAGGAGGTGGAGTTACTATGGAAACTATCTCAGCATCAGCACCTGGTTTCCCATTGGACTGACCACCACCACCACCACTCCTCGTAGCTCTCCAAACTGTACTCCTCTCTTGCCTCCTCCCCATTCTCTCTCTCTTCCCCCATCCCCAGGCCAAGCTGACCTTTTGGACCAAATGGCATTATCAAATAATAACGTTCTTCCATCTCTTCCCAGTGCAATGAAAAACACCAGGGAAATTTTTGGTAGAAACACATCTTTTCAGTGTAGAGGACGAACGTGCACAAACAGAAGGTAAAATTCACATGTACACGTTATTATTATCTGCTTTGACAGAATGAATGTCACATTTAACACAGTAAGATATTCTAAACTAAAAAATTTTGCAAAAATATGGATCTTATCAGGTATTTTTTTTCCGTTATTGATCAATAAATGTGTTCTTTTCTTCAAATGTGAAGAATCTGCCAGTGCAGAAAGATTATCCCAAAGAATTTTCAAGCGATAATTGTAAGTATCTTGAGAGAAGAAAGTGCAAAATCACAGCATTACAATCAAGAGGAAAATACACTTGACAAAAACATTTTATGACTCAATAATGAGACAAAAAATACTTGATCATGTATGAACATGATTTTAAGATATTCTAAAATACAGCATATTCACATTTGGTGGAAAAAATAGCCACTCTGGGAAAGTGATTATTAAATTACAGCAAAACTCCTTAATGGATATCCTTTGTGGCCTTTGTTGGAGTAACCGAGGCCATAATTATCTGCAATAATTCTAAAAGACTGAGCAGTGAACTTCAGGTAACTGTTGTTTTTCAAATGGTTTTTGGAATGAAACTTCTTTGTAGCCGATTAAGATATAAACGAGCAAAATGGTCAGGCATAATGGAGGCCTGATCCAGCATGCTGCAGAGCAGGTTATCTGTTTCTACAAGAGCCATCAAGGCGTGATGTGATGCATCATCAGTCTGTAAGAGGCACAGGAAAATGCATTATACCATGAGCATTTTAAATTGCTGCGACTCTATCAGCCAGCATTAACCGTGACAGATATGGGCCGCCTCTGATTGCATTAGTCTTTATTGAATGATGAAGCGGAGGAACTCCATTCTGTACATTCCTCCAACCATGTTTGCTCTTCCTCTGCCTCTCCTCACTTCCTCTCTCCCTTCCTCTCTCTGACAGGCTGACAGCAGGCAGTGACCCCTGACTCTTTGCCTACTCAGCAGAGAGAAGGTCACTGTGTATGTGTGTCTGGGTGTGTATAGATATTTTCTTTATATATGTGTGCGTGTGTGCAGGAGCGCTTGTGCAGGGGGTAATATGTGTCTGAACTGCCAGCAGAGAGAATATACAGCCAAAAATAAAAACTCATCTGTCAGCATCCAGTGTGTGTGTGTTTGAGTTTGTGTTTGTGTGCCCATATTTTTGTGCTTGCATTTATGTCAGTTTGTGCTACAGTGTTTGGAGCTGAGCTTGAGACGATGAGGTTTACCTAGTTTGTGCTGTGAATGGTGACAAACGGGGCAGAGGGGGGTGAGGAGGGGAGGAGCTGAAGTGCCACATGCAGAGAAATGTCAGGTTTTTAAAGGTGATATGATATAAACAGTAGAATTATGTATGTAGAAGACTTTGTATTTCAATTTAAACACAGTATTTACAAGTGCAGTGAGAGCATATGATTAGAAGGGTGTCATATGAGTCAGAAAGACACCCCTGCTGTCATTCCTACAAGGAGGGTGGTCTTTGTGTAGGTACAAATGTGTGTATCTCTGTGCATGCGCATAAGTGAGTTAGTGTGTGTACGTGAGTGTGTTTGACAGGCAACCACCCTTTTCTAAATGAGATTAAATGGGAGGTTTGTCTCTAATCGTGTTGTAATGAGTTTCTGTGTAGCTCATACATTTACTAATTCTACTTGCCAATAGTGCAAACAGCCACGTGCGCATGTGTGTATACGTGTGTGTGTATGTGTGTGTCTCTGTGTGTGAGGTGGGAGAGGTCACCTCCCTGCAATCTTACTCTCATTTATAACAATAGCGCTGACCTGTCCTCATCAAAGGATTGCAATTTCTAAACACAAACAACATTATGTGCGCAAACATGCACACACGGACACCTACACACGTGCGCAGGCACGCACACACACTCAGGCACGCGAGCGAATGCGCAGTCCATCTGCGTATGGATCTGTGTGTCATTAGAACTCTCAACAGGCATTAGCATTGATCATCTGACCAGCAGATGGAGAGTGACCGACAAGGACCAAACAAAGCCCGACTGATTGGGTGTGTGTGTGTGTGTGTGTGTGTGTGCACAGAGGTGGGTGAAGAGACTGAATGAGAGGAGGGGAGGAGTGTGTGTGTCAGGGTGGGCTTGCTTACATGTGTGGCCAAATGGGGAAAAAAAACTCAAGATCTATAGGTCATTACAATCCTCACAGTACTGATTTACCTTTGTGCGTGTATGTGTGTGTACATGTGCAAATCTTCGTGTGAGTCTGTGCACATCAGAATGACCATAAATCTTGACCTGTGTGCTGCTGCAGGTTGTCATGGCAATGCAGCCACTCACAGCCTGCGGCACTCCATGCCCTACAGTAAGGGGTCAGGGGTCAGCAGTTTTGTGCAGTAGAACAGACTTTCAGAGCGGATAATGAACAGGGAAGCCAGTAACAAGGAACACATTGTTGCCTATTAGATATGTATATATATATACACACACACACATACATATATATATATATATATATATAGATAGATAGATAGATAGATAGATAGATAGATAGATAGATAGATAGACAGATAGATAAGTAGATGGATAGAAAAGAAAAGAAATACAAGTAGTATTCTAAATAAAAATAAGTAGAATAAAAAAAGAATTTTAAATAGATAGCTATTGCTATTAATGCGCAAATGAAATGTAAAATGTCCATTGCCACTCAGTGGATGAGTCTCCCTTCTAGGCACAGAGGGGAGTCATTGTAGATGCTATTACGGTGGGTAGGAATGACCTCCTGTAATGGTCCTTGTTGCAGCAGAGCTGAAGGAGCCTCTGACTGAGGACCCTCTGTGGTGGTGTGGTGTGTAGGGGGTGTGTAGTGTTGTCCATTATGTTGAGCAACTTGTGTAACAACCTTCTCTCCACAACCAACTCTAAGGACTCTAGAGCAGTCCACAGCACAGAGCCCGCCTTCTTTATCAACCTTATAACCATACCTTTAACCTTTGAACTTTTACTTTGTGCCCTCCAAAATGTCATAATAACTGCACAGCACGCAAGAAGTACACTCCATCGCCCTACTGCCTGAAGCAACATGTACCTCACAGAGCAAAGATAGAATTAAATAGAGTGGATACACCTGCATACCTGATCAAACATACTGCACAGTTCACACGCACACAAATCATGAGTGAACATCTCAAACACCATATGGCCAAAGGTATGCAAACACCCAAACATGTCAGATAGACATTTTGACATGCCACAGCAGGTGTAAATGACAAATTCAGTTTCAGGGTTCTGGTATTGAGTATGCTGGCACACTGTCACACTGTCATGGCTTACTGGGACACTTTGTTTCGTTAATGTCATTAGTAACACCTGTGCTTTTCCTGCTATGACAACACAAAATGTCTGCTGTGAAAAAAAATGCCTGCTGTTGAAAATATCATTCCCAAACCATGGGCATTATTATGCAGCTGTATCAGCCTCCACAGGAGCATTAGCGAGGATGGGCACTGGCTCGCAGAGTTCCGGTTCATCTCAAAGGTGTTGGATGGGGTTGAGGTCAGGGCTCTGTGCAGACTAGAATAACTCGGAAAACCATTTATTTATGGTCCTCGCTTTATGCATGGGGGCACCGTCATGTTGAAACAGGAAAAGGCCTCCCCCGAAACTGTCACCACAAAGTTGGAAGCACACTATCGTCTAAAATATCACTCTATGCTGTAGCAGAATTGTAGAACAATTGAGGGAAAAAAAACGCAGACCAAAAATACACACAATATTGATTATTTATATGATTATACACAGGAAGTGCCCCATTTGTGTGCGGGTGCAGGTATGTGCACTATGCGCACAGGCCATAGTGGAGCGGGGCAGCATGAATTTGGAAGTGTGAGCGGGGAGAGGAGGGTTACTATGACAACAAGGGGGGGGGGTGTTCCAGGTGACAGTGAGATCGTTGAGATGCTAATTGTCCATTTTCAATCCTCCATAAAGTTTAACAGCCACTCTGCCTCCACATGTTATTCTAACTCAGTCACAGAGTATACCTCTGGGATGTACAGCTATTCCTCTGTCTCTTCCCTCCCTCCCTCTTTTTCCTTTATAATGACACCCCATCCTCCCTTCACACCCCTTCATTTCCTCCTCCTTCCTCCTGCCATCACTGGCAGGGAGGGGGAGACTGTGTAAATATCATAGACGATGTGGAGCATATGTGTTCATCTCTCAAGAGGCCAACCAACACCTGATCATCAGACTCTCTTTCCATCCATCCCTCTCACACTCTTGTTTCATTCGCCTCGTCCTTGCTCTCCTCCCCTCTCCTTCTTTATGCCCATCTCCCCTCTCCTCATTTCCTCCTGTCCAAATTCATCTCCCTCCAAGTTCCCTCTCCATTTTTTCCCCCCTCCTCCCACTCATTCCCTGCTGTTTATCTCTACCGCCGCTCCCTCCCAATGCAGTGCGTTTAACCACTTTGTTCCCCTTTAAGATAAAGATAATTAAATCAGCAGCTAAATGAGAGAGAGCGTGCTGCTGGCGTCACCATGGTAGCGCTTTGATGTTCTATTTCAGCGCGATAGTATCAACATCAACTCATCAGTCCCAAACTACTGTTGCACAACCTCACACACAATTACACACATATGCACGATTCATGCATTCACACCCCACATTCCTCCCACTCCCTCACACCTTCTCACCCTTCTCTTACAGTACACACAAAGACAGATTTGACATGCTAAGCTCTACTGTCTTAGGTCTTATTTCCTGTCATCCAACCACAGCATTCTTTACTGTTGATCTCACCCACTTCTCTTCCCTCTTTCCTTCTCTCTCCAGACTCTCCATCCCTCTCTCTTTTCTAATCTTATGCTGCTCTCTCTCTCTCTCTCTCTCTCTCTTTCTCTCTCCCGCCTCCTTCCTCCTGATCAGCAGGTTGCTAGGCAACTGTGCTCCATTGATCTAGAGGAGCACGATGACAAGCTCCCATAACTGTCATGAAAACACACACGCACACACATACACACACATCACATAAACACACACATAGTTACTGGAGATGTCTAGTAGCACCTTTAGAATGAAGGCGTCCTCGCTTATCTGATAAGGACAAGGAACGGGAGGAGAGAAGGAGGAGGGACAGAGTGATACAAATGACAGAAAAGGAGGAGGAGGAGGAGGAGGAGAGAACGGCTCTTTATGTTGCATACCTACTCATACCCTCCCTCCCCTGTATCCATTCTCGTTCCCTATTTCTTCCTTTGGCTCTCACATGTAACCCTTGCCATCCCTGGAAAACAATTACTTTCTCTAGTGGCCTGGCTGAATTTCTGATCTGACCCATCACACAGTCATTGCCACCTCATCATCGCAAGCTACAAACTGGTTCCTCTCCATTTGTGCCTCAGCCTCAGTACTTATTACACGCGCTGTCACAATAAAATTAAACAAAAGAGGAGATAGTGGTGAAAGAAATGGAGGTAGAGTTTGTAAATGGTGATAAGTGGTGGTCGGCTGTGGTGTAAAATGTACACATTTTCATTTACAGATAATGCAAATGTCAATATGTGCTTAAATACTTGATGCATTCGCTCATAAAGCATGTCACAAAGGACGTTTCAGTGAGGAAAACTGCCTTGGACTAATCAACACTCAGTTGTATTTTCTGGTTTCAAGGTATTAAGACAGAAGTTAAGTAAACTGGAAAGAATTCTAATCAAATGCAGGAATAAGATTAGTTTACATAGATTTTTAAATCAATATGTTAAATGAAATAGTCCTAAATTGTTCAAAGGAATAGTTCCACAGTTTTGGATATACGCAACAGTTAGATGAGAACATCAGCACTGTCACATTTGTCTGTTTAATATGAAGCTACAACCAGGAGCAGTTAGCTTACAATGAAGATGAAACAGCTCTGTCCAAAGTTTAAAAAAAATCTACCATCTAATACCTCTAATACTCACTAATTAACACATTATCCTCTCGTCTAACTCTCAGCATGAAAGTGGATAAACGTATTTCCCAAAAATATCAAAAATGTGATTGTTTTTCTTAGAAAGCAGTCTACAGTGTTAATATTCTCAGGGCATTCAAAAGTAGGTGATGCAAAATGATGTTACAATCAGCTGAGTTGAAAACACAACATCAACATTTCAAATCACTGGAATGACAGTCAGCTAGATCAGTGAAAGGGGAAATGTATCAATTTTTCATCATTATAGTAGCTGATTACTAATTTAAAAAGAACATAAATCATTTGAAGATAGTCTTCATTTAAAAAGAAAACACAATCCCAAAGAATCGAATTACATGAAAAATACAACAAGACAATTAGTCTACTATACTCCCGGGTGAGGATTTGTATTAAATGTATGGCCATGAATAAGGAACTTACCATGAACTCTATGAGCTATGATTTCCTTTCATTACTTCCAGTGCTTTATCAATGTCATGTTATTGTGTTCATTGTGTGCTTTGTGCTATATATTGTAGTCAATAGTACAAAGACTAGATGCACTATTATCTGGTCTATTATTTCAGCTTTTTCCATGCTCTCTACTCTATGCAGTTGAGACAAAGTATAAAATGAAATGTACTGATGACATTATTAAAGCTGCAACTAACAATTGTTTTCAATGTTGATTAATCTGTCTATTATTTTCTTTATTAATCAATTCGTTTAAACCATAAAATGTCCATAAAATGTCAGAAAATGGTGAAAAATCTCAATCACTGTTTCTCAAAGCCCAAGGGCATAACCTTGAATATCTTCTTTTGTCCAAACCAACAGTACACCAAATATTCACACTTGAGAAGCTAGAATCACAGAATTTTCTTAAAAAATGACTCCAAATGATTAAATTGATTACCAAAATAGTTGGAGATTAATTCAATAGTTGGCAACTAATCGATAAATTGACTAATTGTTGCAGTTCTAGAAATAATACTGACTTGCTCATCTTTCCCAGACCACTTTGTCATAAGGATTTGGGGCACACATGCTTTTTCTATCCCACAGCTGGGAACTACAAATGATTGAAGTAAAGGCTTGCATCTGTAAAATCAAAGCAACTGCATATGAAGGTCATGCAACTGACCATCATTCGGGTGCAATACTTTTATACTGTATATCCCGAACATATGGAGCCCTTGAGTACTGTATACTGCAAATCAATCCTGCAGATTAAACACAAAAATGCAATTTTTTTTCACTGAGGCTCTTCACAAGACTGAGGTATAGAAGGAAGAACAGGTCACCTTATCAGTAAAGCAGACTAAAAGTAGGATCTCAGGATGAAAATGAGAGGAAGGGAAGAAAAGAAGTTAGCATGAGATGTGGATCTATAGGGCAAAAAAAGAATATAACAGATGATTTAGCTTAATCATATTAACTTACTTACTGTGAATGAAAGAATAGACACACAAGGAGAGGCAAAACATGGACCTTCTTCTGGAGGTGGGAAAGAACTTTCAAGGAATACATTGCAGAAATTCTGGTAACTTCTTTAGTGGATAAAGTGGACACATCAACAAAGAGAGAGCATAGCAATGAATGCTCTTTGAATGAATTAGAGAGAAGACAGAAAAAATATTTTAATCTAATATTGGGGGAGAAACAGGAGTTTATAATTTGATGTAGGGAGACAAAAGGACAAAATCGCCATTCAAGATGCCTCTATGGGCCATCTGCAAAATTTGCTCTAATGAATTACTTGATTCAGAGGAGACGGTATAAATTATCTTGATGACATTATGATCTGTGAGTAAATTAGATTAATGACTGATTTGATTTCGAGCTCTAAAGTAGTCCCTCTGTTAAAAGGTCAGCATAAGAACTGGAGACAACAATATTTATAGCAAAAAAAAAAAAAAAAAAATTGTTCTTTTCTGCGGCTACCACCAGCTAGTCTGTCAACTGTCCAGAGCAAAATGTTCTGTCTCCAGCCAGAATGACAGATTCCTTTTCATCATATCAAGTCACTCCTCCTCACCTGCCAAGCTCAACATATTCATTGACAGCACAATTTTTCTTCGTCAGCTTCACACTGTTCTCCGCTTTTAAATTCAACACATTGTTAAGATCAGAAAAGGAATAAAATGGAAAATGAAAGAAAGTCTTCGTGAATCCCCAGTGTCTTACAACTCTTCATCTTAGTTCTCCTCCCCCACTCCAGTTTCCTCTCTGACTTCAGTACAGACTCCAGCAGCTTTATGCTGGCTCTTCTCCAGCAATTATCTGGTTGGTTCCACTCTGACGCAACTCAGACTCCACTCATCGTCTTCTTCGTCATCAGCTCCTGCTTCCTCAGTAAAAGCGAGACTCCCTCTCTAACATCAACTCCTACTCATCTCCAGAATGGGCATCAGCTCAAGCTATGCTCAAAAATGTCTCTGGCACTGGCTCAATCTCAGCTCCATCTCCTCGGTGACTCTTCGGCCAGATTGGCACCAACACTGACTCTGCTCTGATATGGCTATGACTCCACTTTGGCCCTGAGTCCATTTTAACTCCATGCCAACTCTGCTCCAGCTTTGGCATTCACTCATCTCTGCTCTTAAACCTCAAGACCCAAGCCTGCCCTCTTTCCAAGCCAAAAGCTGTGACAGCACAGTGGTAAGACTTTATTTTTCTTCCCAAAGTTCTGCCTGAATAGTTAACAGTGATGCAGCCGGCTCCATGCTCAATTTTTAGCCACTCTGGCAGCATGGCTCTAGGGAGGGCAATTTCAGTCCGCCACTTCTTTGGTTCAGACTAAAATATCCCATAAAAAATTTGTAATGACATTCATGGTCCCCAGGGGATGAATTCTGATGACTTTGGGAATCCCCTGACTTTTCCTCTTGCGCCACCATGAGGTTGACACTTTTGTTTTTAGTGAAATGTCTCTACAACTATTGAATGACATGCCATGAAATTTGGTACAGATGTTCATGTTCCCCTTTAGGATGAATTGTAATAACTTTGGTGATCCGTTAAAGGACATAGCAAGTGATTTTCTATATTTTTCTTATTGTCAACAAATCTCATGTGCAGAGACAAACCAACAATGAATTCATCTCTAGTGTTGTGTGTGCATCCAAAGCCAGATATATTGTATTCCTCTGTGCAGTGTTCATCAGCTGTTGTCCAAAAACTGATGAGAAACATGTGAATGAGCCAAACTGTTGCACTGGGTAAGTGCACTGGGCACAGTAGTTTGTTTAGAAATGGCTCCAAATACTAATAATAGCGATCACATTTTCAGTCTCCGGAGAGTAGTTTCTTGTATGGCAGATGCCACTGAGCATGCACAGGAACACGGTTCTGTTTACAAAGCTCTGCTAGCTAGTTGTGCTTCTTGACTTTGTACTACATTTTAAACATAACTTCAGAGTAACTCATACTTTTAATGGGACAAAAAGACAAAAGACAAAAAAAAAGTTAATTGCACAGTTGTGCCAACCCAGATCTGTATCGTAACTTCTGCCACTTGTCTGCAGTTAATTTATTTATCTTTTCATGAAGTAGCCTTACATTTTTAAGCCCATGGGTCACTGCAAATTGTGTTGTGGATTCTGCTACATTGTGCCATCTGTTCCCCACATAGATCATTTTAAACAGGACAATCCTGCTGCCAGACAAGGACCATGCACAACAACCAAAAGGAGTCCTTTCTGATCAGTCTCCTATAACACTTCATGGTTCTCACTCAAACATGCTGATAAAGTTATAGACTTTGGTTAAGCTTAGGGAAGCTTTAAGTATTAGTTTCCATTGCCGTGACTGGACTTAAGCCTTATTTATCCCTTCAGCAATGTCAGTTCCAAGTGAGGAATATCCATCTTTGTAGTTACTCACCACATAGAAGTGGTGGAAGAATGAAAACAGGAAGAATGAAAACAAAAGTTGGATGATTGGACACTTAACAAAAATTTCCAAAGGTCTCAGTGATCACAGTTTAGACCCAATGAGGAAAAGTGGCCTGTGGTTCATTTTTGTAAAACAGATTAAGATCAGCAGTAATCTAATTTAGGTGTATAAAAGCCTAATTTTTAAGAAAATGAATATTACTGATTAAGCTGATATTACTGGAGATATTACTCTCTTCTTAGTGGTGCAGAAAACTAAACATAAAGGACTCCATATCGCATCTGCTTCTTTCATTTTATTGTCAGCATCTCAGTCAAAAGACCCTTCTCAAGGTTCAGAGTTAAAATCAAATTCTGAATGTATTAACAGAAGCGTATCATTATGGGGATGTTTGAATGTTTTGCTTTGGTTGCTGATAACATTTATCATCTGCAAAACTTTCTATTTTATCATCATTTCTATTATTACATCCACAATGTTTGAAGACAGAGGAACAATATCAGTCATGCCAGTGTGAATGTGGTACTCATTGTGTTATTCTAATTAGTCAATGCCTGTGCTGGTCCAACATTTTTTACAAATTAACTAGATTTTTGCAGTCTCGGGGTAGAAATGGAGTCAAAATAGATAACACTGACTTGCTAATAATGACTCCCTTATCTTACAGTCCTTCACATCACCATTATTAGTTGTTAAACCCAGAATAGATTCACATTCTCATGCAAGTAAAACAGCACTGATAGATGTGGCTGCATTCACCGAGCCTGTATTTGAGCCTGTAAGAGAAATCTCAGGAGTCATCTGAGCAGTTCAGGATCAAACAGTCTGAGACCTCGTTGCCCAAAATGGCCCACTCAACTCAGCTCTCTACATATAGCGGTCTTTTATGGCTCAGCTGGAAAATTCCTCACTATGGCTGCTGAGATGGAGGTCAGAGGATCAAGAGCTTTTTTGTGTCCGACCACTGATGCTAGAGTGAGTCAATATGTAGGAGATCTACGAAGATGCCATTTCATTCAAAACCCCACCCAAACTGCACGCCACCTTTCCAGTAACCAGACGCCACCTTCTCTCTCGTCTGTTCTCTGTAATGCTATAGCTACCTACTTCCTATGGCGTACTGCTTCATGCTTGTGCATGCATGATTAGTCCACTACCTCAGTGATGGTGATGATGTTGATGATGATGATAATGATACAGAGACTTTGACAATTATTAATATTGAGGGGCTGATATAATGTGTTTATGATTATGCAAAGTCAATGTTTATTCAGCGTACCTTTAACTATCATCTAACCTAACCATATATATTGAAGGTTAAGAAAGAGGCCTAGGGTCACATGGTTTCTGAGCGTCTTAGAAGAGAAAACAACACTCCTCAGGAACGTTAGTTTCTGTTGACTTAAAGCTATAATGTATAGAATTGTGTGAAGGACCTTATGGAAAACATATGTGCCTTTGACTCTATGCCAAATGGATGTATGGCAAGAACTTTCAGTATTCCAGATGTTGTGGGTGGACCATATAAGGGATTACAACCTGTTTTCCTCTGTCTATCATTCCTTGCTGTATTCTGTATGCTGTGACAATAAGTGAACCAGGCCTGATATAATAAATAATTGAAGACAGTTACTTGGTGGATCTCAAATTATGCTTCGGATGAGCAGAAATCACCTTCATTAACAACACTCCCTCATAAAGGCATAAGGGCTGTACATTATATTTGTAGCGATGATTTGCCAATGTCTTGGGGGGTTATGGTGGATATTTACTTGTCTATGTAAACTGTATGTTTCTGTGGCATATTGTATATTTTTACGTTTAACTGTGTGTTTTTATGCTTTCCCATTTTGGACAAATAATAAAATTGAACTTGAACTACTGTTTGTTATTGATATTCCTTTTGACAGTTATTTATATTTTGATATATAGTCCAATACTTGACAAATATTCCATCAGCTTCTTCATTTTAGTCTAGTTATCCAGGTTGAGTAAGGTAAAAACAGTTTCTCCAGCTGCTCCCAGGTCTTTGAACAGCTTCTTCCTTTGAAGTGAGTAATTCTTGCACTGGATGAGGATGTGTCTTACTGTCTCTCCACACTCACATTTGCCATCCGGATGTTTCCCAATCAGAGCCAACCCACTCCTAAGCCCACGATGCCCAAGCCTAAACCTGGTTATGACAACTGAATCTTTCCTTTTGCGGGCAAAATTACGTTCTGCTTTTTCCACTGTTTTCTGTATTGTAAAGTAAGATCTCCCCTTCTTTTCTTTTACCCATATATTCTGCCATAATTCTTTCACTGACTTGTTTATGACTGAAGTGTATTCTGAGAGTCCATATTGTTGGGCAATTTCTACTCTATCCTCATGAGCAGCATTCTTTGCAAAGTAATCTGCTTCCTCATTTCCCTCCACACCCATGTGTACTGGTATCCAAACAAAATCCCACCTCACACCCTGCCTTGTGAATTCTGTATACCGTTTGATAAATCTCTGTCAAGATATCAGGTCTGAACTTAGATTTGCTTTCTCTTATTGTAGTTAAAGCTGCTATGACTGAGTTTTCTGGTTTTTTGTCCTCTACCCAACAAAGTGCCCAGAATATTCCCAGCATCTCTGCTGTGAATACTGAAATATGATCTGAAATTCTATGTCCGTTTTTAATTCTTAACTCAGGAATAGTTACTCCAAATGCCACTCTCATACTCTCTGGATCCTTTGATCCATCATTAATCTGTAAATATGAACTCCATTCTTGTTGCAGATGAGATTTAACTTCCTTGACTATGTCTCCTGATAACTTTTGTTATTATTCAGTATGCATAGATCAAGTTTAGGTTCTCGTATTAGCCATGATGGTACAACTGACCAACAGACTAGATTTTAGCTTATTTCCAAAGTTTCAAAGTAATCTACTTACATTTTAAGAGAGGTGGTTGAATTTCTATCCAATCAGCACTAACCAGCTGGGTAGTGCACAATGTCAAATTGGGTCTTGGGTCGCTCTGCGCTGTGGACTGGGTCGCGTACAATGTCCACTGGGTGGCAGAGCAGGATGACTGGATAGGTGGTGTCTGGTAACTGGATAGGCAATGTAAAGTTTGGGTGGGGAATTGAATGACGTGGCTCTCCGTAAAACGTTGCAGTAAAACAACTAAATATTGGAGATTAGTCAGCAGAACCTGCAGGTGGATGGTGGAAAAATAAAAAGTAGTTTTCTAAGTGAACGAATCTCTTTAAAGCTGAACCAGAAGTGGAAGAGCAGGTTAAGTACACAAAGACCATATAGCCTTAAAAGCACCAGCTGAAAGAAATCACCAGTGGCACATTTTCTCATTATGAGCAATAACAAGGAATAAATTTAGTAGGCTGGCTGGTATTGAACAGAACCTCTAATATAGCCTTCAACCTGCCAGGCATAGACAGATTACCACATGGGCAAAGTGGCCACGTGCCCAGGGCCCTGGAGCCAATATGGGCCCTTAGCCTTAAGATTTATTGTTATCTATTATTATCTATGTGTAAAGTATTTTTGTTTTTTTTTTAAATATTAGAGTAAATGTGATTTTGAAAATGTAGGATGATTATGACATTGTTTGACTGTTTTGTAAATTAGCCAAATAAATCAGAAACGTGCGCTTAGAGGGTCGCAAAAGCGTAAAGTCAATAAAGAAAAAGAAGCTAAAGATGCCACTTTTCTACAACAAATACCTTCTATTTCAACATTATTCACCAAAAAACAGGTCGAAGGTGATGGTGTTACTGTTAGCAGCTGTGCCGGTGATGACCTGGATGTACTATTTCCGTGTGCAGGTAGGGGTCTGTGGCGAGTTTGTGTCCAGGGCCCATGGTCATGATAATCTGTCCATGCTGCCAGGTAGCCTTGAGTGGAACAAACAAACTAAGAAGATGTTCTAGATGTTGAAAGCTCCATTCAGCGATGCACAATGTAAGTGCATAAAAGAGAATACGGTCTAAAATACAAAAGACTGAGAGATACAGACATATTCTCTTGGATTTTTGTTCTCAACAAGAGAACCCACCTAGAGTGGGGAAAGACATCAGAAAGAAAGATTTAAATAGACAGTGGGGAGCATCAAAAATTGTCAAATGTTGTTGAGTAAAATGCGGACTTACCTAAATGAAAGGGGGCAAGTGCAAATGAGAAAAACAAAGAAGAAGATGGTTGAATCTTGGTCGCCTCCCTAATGAATAAACAAGACTCTGCACAGGAGGAGAGCAAGGTTTGGGAACAGCTCTGGAGTTGGAGAAGGAACACAAAGAGGAGGAGGAGCACAGGGAAAATAGACTGAGAGGATGTACCCGTCAGAGAGGAAGAAGCCCTGGGAGAATATAAATTAATGTAACATGTATGGGGAATGGTAAAAAAAAAGAGAGTGCTGTACAAGTTGGCTGTTGGAGGAAGACATAAAGGGAAAGCCACCTATATACAGCACTGATTAATTTTTTTTTTAAAATGATGACTTATTTGATTTGGTATGATTATCATGTTGATACAGTGACTCTTTTGATTACATCAGGAATGAGGAAAGGTGGATTACACTAGATTTAATGTGGATTTGTGAAGTCATATAATTACTTATGGTCTGTATTAAAATTGAAAGCTACAGACTTGTGTTACAAAGAAGTCTATTTCTCTTAATGCTACAGAAGTATTCATTCCACTTGAGTTATCTTCATTTTTACTGCAACATCTTTGTTTACCATCTTCCAAACAAGAGATAACGAATTTGCCAAATTCACCAAGTGAAGGCACATACTGCATGTTTTTTCAACAGAGCAAATAAAACATTTGTTATCATAAAAAACAACATTTTTCTTAGAAAACAAATATGCTGCACAGCAATTGTTTGTCATTATCATAAAATAAATGCCAGAAATAGCAGAAAAAGACAATATTTCCCAAAAATGTGTTCCTCAGAGATGAATACTGCATAAAAGATATGCTCAGGGGACAGTTTTTAAGCTGTTTGTGGTGTTGATCCACATAGGAATTAGTTTAACAATTATGTGAACATTATGTTTAAGATATTTGAAGCAGGATTTAGTTGCCAACATCAGTAAGTACACTGCTGTGTAACTCTGTAGAGATTTATAGTTAATATAAATAGTTCATTTTTTTCACAATAGGGAACATGTATTTGAACAGTCTGCATTTACAGAACAACCTGCTTTAAATAACAGGAAGTGTAATGATTGTAGCTCAGGCAACACATATGAGGTGGAAACCACAGATTTCGTGAGCAGTGAGTAGTATTTTTTTTTCATTTACTGCATGCACACATTTACACTCTGCCTGCTGTCAGCCAGAGAGCACCTTCACTGCAGCACACGAGGTTAAGGTGCCTTCAAGGAGTGCACCTTTATGGCAGATGTTTCCTCTGCAACATTTTCCGGCCTGGCTCTGTGGATTTCAACTACAGATCTGCCTCTCCAAACTCGAGGCTGGTATGTTACATAAATACTTCGCTGACTAGCTGCTCTCAGAGGCAGTAGAATGAGCGTGGCTGCTGTTCATGGAGCTGACGTTACAGGCCAGACTGTTGCTGTCCACTTTATTTGGTTCTGAATCACTGCTCACACAGCATACATGAGGAGCATGTTATTTGAGAAAATACACAATGAGGATACACTGTGGGAAATAGAAACTCAGCACCCTCTGGTGTCAGGATGCAAGCCCATATTCCTTAAATGATCTGTCCCAGTTTGTGTTTTGAGCACATGTATTTTCCTAAATAGAAAATAATTGCAAAAAAACACAAGTACACATAAAATGAAAAATAAATTATATCAAAGTTATCCCATAAGAAGTTTTAGGGGCTTATGATGTATTAATTAATAGGTCAAGGAGAAGAAAAAGAGAATAACATTCTGTCTGACACTAAAATCAGTCTATTTTTTCCACAAGAGGACAAAGCCACATAAACAAATATATTATTCATTAATGTATTATGACTTTTTAAAATTTTTTAATTAACGTGATATTATTCTTTTTTCTGTCAGTTACTATAAAGTACATACAGTAGTTTGTGGAAAACAACTGTGCTTTTAATAGAAACTTAAATAGGTAAATATTTGTTAGATAAAAACATTCCAGTTCACTGACATAAACATCAAGTATAGTACAGTAAACAGTAAAAATCTTTATACAGCACTATGCTTATAGAAAAGTCATGGCCACTTGCTTAATAAAGAAAAAATCTATTACCGGAGTGGTAATAGATAAAACCAGGCATTCCTGTGTTACACAATGAATCTTATACTTGTAATTGGTAAATTCCACATACATAAGGCAAGATTCTCTATGTCATATATGTTTTTCTGGTTGAATTTAATATATACATATATACTTTAAGACTTATGACAAACAAGGAAAGTACTTGGTATTGATGTATTATGAAGAATTATTTTCTGTGTCCCCTTGATTAACTTCATGTTGTCTTTCATTATTATTATTGTTTATTTACTGTTTTTGGATATTACTTGATTATGTTGTAGGGATATAATAAGTGTTAAATATTACTCCATTTATTTTTCATCTATTTCACACATTTCTTATATTTTATTTCCTTGATATATAATTATGTTTTGCAACATGATATTTTGAATTGCACAAGAATGCACATTTAAATGCTGAATATCTGTATGTTCATGATGTTCAATTTTTTTTTTTTTTTTTTTTAAAAGCATGTTTCTATTAATATAAAATGCTATGGAGAACATACATTAGACATATACATTATTAATTACTGAATTACCACTACATAGTTTATATTATTAAAATATGCTAAATGGCGGGCATTTACGGTTTGCTATTTTTTTTTTCTCCTAGGAACTCGATGTCATGTCCCGTCCTACTAAGCCTCTGATTGGCCTATCCTGATATTCTTACCTCAAATCTAACCAATCTCACTCCTCATGACTAAACCCAACCAAGGAAGGCAACGAGTATTAGCCAATCAGAGGCAGAGTAGGGCGGGACATGACTTCGCCTTCCTAGGACAAAATATTTGACAAGTCGTTGAACGGCATTGTGCGTGCTTACGTCAGCCGGAGAGATGACTTGACAACCTTGTCCTACCACAGAGGGAGCAGTTATGACCGTGTGATACCATCATTCAGCACCAGTACACTGTCACAGGTGAACATGTCTGTCATTATAATACTATAACTATCGTTGTTACCTGGTTGTCAGACAGAAAAAGGTGCCAGTCAGTCCAACTGTAACCGTCCTTGTTTAAACCGTCACGGAAACGTTAGCGCGCACCGGTTAGCTCGTCATGTGGGTTTTCGGTTACGGGTCCCTGATATGGAAAGTGGATTTTCCTTATGAGGAGAAAAGAATTGGTTACATTAAAGGCTTCAGCCGTCGGTTTTGGCAGGGCAGTACCGACCACCGGGGAGTACCGGGTAAAGTAAGTATACGTTATTGGCTTTGGGACCAACAGTATAGCGGCCTTTAAACAAAAATACATTATAGTGATTCACTGGTGCCATACAGTGGATTCAGTGGAGCTTCTTAACGGGGCAAGCATGATGAAAGAAGTGCTCTGAATGTGCAAGATAACAGTATAAATAAACAAAAAGTTCTTGGGACATTTTTGAATTCTAGTTAATTGCAGCAGGGAGAGTAACTTGCTGTGAAGACACATCACATTTCCACCCCAAAAAAAGACGGATACAGTAGGTTTAATTCATTTTTCCTACTCGATTGTCTCCTGTAGAGTTGAGTACAAAAGTTGAGGAAAGGGAAGTTGTAGAAAGTTGTCACTTAGGCCTACAAGTCATTATTCATCTGTTAAAAAGAGCTCAAACAGCAGCTCATTGTGGTGTTACTCTCCAGCTATAACTTTAATGTTTTAGAATATTATTGTGATTTATAGTATGTAGCTTATAATATTCCCATAACATTTCCTAAAAAACCATAGTCTGTTTTGATTTTATTTGCGTAGTATCCCTCTACAATTTTAATTATGACACTTCTACATAACCCGCATGTATTTATGTGTTTGAGCCTGTTTCAAATTTCTTGTTATGCTTGTATGTTACAGCCTGGCCGGGTTGTGACACTGGTGGAGGACCCTGAGGTAAGACGAAGCTTTCCGAAACCCAAAAATATTCAGTTTATAATGATATAACGCAGAGAAAAGCAACAAATCCTCCCACTAGAGAAACTAGAACCAGCAAATGTTTGATGTGTTTGCTTGACAAATGACCAAAATGGTTAATTGTTAATCCAAATTGTTGATGATTCATTTTCTGTTAATCTGAATCGACTAATTGTATCAGCAGAATGGCTGGAGTTTTACTGAAAGTTAACCTGACGCGCCAGATGATTTCTCACACAGAACCATCTGAGAAGTCGTCCTTGGAAACCGTTTGGAAAAGGGCAGACACTTTCAAAAAATACTTGGCAAGTGATTCATTATCATCGTCTATCACAAGCTAACTTCTCTCTGTCGTCACACCTAAACTGCGCATGTAGCTGCCAGTAGTTCCTCATAGGACGCTTATTGGTCCGATCCAATCTTAGTTCAGACACAAGCTCATAACTTGAAGCCTTACAAGATAGATTCTTGTGTGATCCTGTGATTTTGCAAATCCAGCTGCATCGCAAGGTAATAAGCTCTACTCTGTAAAATGTCACATACTGTATATGTCCAATATACGTCCATCCTATATGCAAAAAGAACCAAAGGAACATTTCTAACAAACATCAAGGTGTGTTATAAATAAGGTCTACACACTTTATCCACCCTTTTCCTTGAATATATATCTTTCCTCACCTGCTAAAATGACATAAATCATTATAATATTATGTAATTTGACAGTTGCAATCAGTGTGGTGTTTTTATTGCTAGTGGAAAAGCAAACATTACACTTAATTTAAACACTATTAACAGATTATAATCACGTTAAGGTCATTATTCACCTACTTTGTTATTTATTGCTGTACAATTGGGTGTAATTAAGAGCAAACTTGCAGCGTGGAGGCCAGCAAACCAACAGCGTCACTAAGTTATATTTACTTATATGCTTTTTCAAAGTGTCTGGAGATAAATGATTCTTTACTAAAGCATAAACGCTGCCTGTGCTGAAGAGATTCAGCTCTGATTTGGATTGTCATAGGGTTACTTTACTGGCGCACGCTGAGCAACACAGTTGAAACAAAGGAAAGGACGATGCATTGTATTGTGACCTTGGATGAGAGACAGTTTTGTTGCAGTTGATGGGGAAGATATAAAGAGATGGGGAGTGCGTCTTGTGATGTAAGGCTGTCGAACATGATAAGAATGTACAAAATATGCATTTAGAGGTGACTGATGAGTACAACTTTGAATGTAAATGTCTTTCTTTTGTAGTCAAAGGTTATGATCACAACGAGTGTCAATACAAACAGTAGCAGGGTTGCAACTTCAGTCATTCTTTGTATTATTTTCCTGATTAATCAATTAATTGGTTGGTCTATAAAATGTCAGAAAAAAGTGAAAAATGCTTATCACAGTTGCCAAAAGTCTAAAGTGATGTTTTCTTCAGTGTTTTGTCCCAAACCCAAAGATATTCACTTTACAATGATATGAAACAGAGAAATGCAGCAAATCCTCAAGCTGGAACTAGAAAATTTTTCCATAAAATTGATTTAATCAGATAATCAGTTATCAAAATTAAAGCACATTCATTTTTTTAACTAAAGGATTAACCAACTTCTTGTTCTTCTTCAGTGCTATGAACACAGTACACCGATTTTACTTTACAGCTGAAACGAATAGTCAACAGAAAATTGGGTGACAATAAATTGACTGTTGATTATTCATGCATGTCATTGATCAAGCGAAAAACATTTACAGCCTCTCAAATGTGAGGATTTGCTGCTTTTCTCTCTTTTATATCATCATAATGTTGGGTTTTGGACTGTTTTTCAGACAAAATGATCAACTGGAAGATGTCACTTTGGGCTCTGAGAAATACTGAATAACATTTTTCCCAATTTATGGGAATATATATAATATAGTTTTAAACAGCTTTACATTTATATACTAATAGTTTATGGCGTACACTATTACCAATATTACCAGTAGGTTAAAGTAGGGCTGCAAATAAAGATTTATTTCATCATCGATTAATCTGTTGATTATTTTCTCCTGTATTTGATTAGTTGTTTGATCCATAAAATATCAGAAAATGGTGAAACGTCAATCACAACGTCCCAAAGACCAAGATGATGTTGTCAAACGTTGAGTTTTGTCCCGACCAACAGTCCACAACCCAAAGATATTCAGTTTACTTGAGAATACAAAAGAAACCAGAAAATATTCACGTTTGAGAAGCTGGAATCAGAGAATTTGGACATTTTTTTCTTAAAAAATGACTCCAAATGATTAATCGATTATCGAAATAGTTGGCAATTAGTTTAATAGTTGACAACTAATCAACTAATTGACTAACCGTTGCAGTTCTAGATTAAAGGAATTCCAGCTTTCTGCGTAGAGTTCATCACTCTGCGTTCTTTCCTACAAATGTCAATCTACCTGTTTTTCCTCTTTTGCTGACATTCAGGGGTGTGTTTGGGGCGTTGCTTACAAGCTGCCGACGGGCCGGGAGCAGGAAGTGAAGAGCTACCTCGACTACCGAGAAAAAGGTGGTTACCAGGTCATTGCGGTGACCTTTCACCCCCGTCCACCACTCACTCCCCCGCCCAGCCAGACGCTGCTCTACATCGGTTCTCAGGACAACCCAAACTACCTCGGCCCCGCCCCTCTGGAGGAGATAGCCAACCAGATCGTCAGCTCCACCGGTCCGAGCGGACAGAACACTGAATATCTGTTTCAGCTGGCTGATGCTGTGAGGACAATTCTGCCCGAGGATTCAGACTCCCACCTGTTTTCTCTAGAAACTTTAGTGAAGGAAAGACTACAACGTACGCAGAAACACTCACGCACTCAAACAGATTGAACAGTGATTTGATAAAGAAAACACGTCAAATAATCTCAGGGTTTAAGATACGTGTGGAGGAAATCAGGATATTTCGGGTACAGAAAATGTGTTGACAAAGTCTGTTTTATCCCTGTTAGTGTTACACTGCAAAAATTGCATTAAAGTACAAAACGTGTAGAAAGAGCAATATTATCTCAGTATATTACTTTTTTTTTTTTTTTTAACATTACAGTAAAACTTTACATGGATTTGATGATGTTGTTAGGATGCCAAAAAACACAACGCTCTGTTTCACCTTGGCTCACAAACAACTTCAAAATATCTCATTTGGATGTGACTGTTTTCACCTTGCTCATGTTTTTTAGCCATGCCGCTAACATTGCTAAAAAACATGAGCAAGGTGAACTTGGGATGTAATTCTGTTGGTCGGTTTGACAGTCTACCACTTCTTAAAAAAGATTTTTATCACAATTCTTTCCAAAGCTGCTTGTCTAAACTGATAATCCTGCTTTGGTGAATACCCTCTATCCTTCTTCCTGATTAAAACCAAATTCCATGGTAGGTATCATCATAACACCGCTGCTAACACGCAATCACACAGTACACCCACACAAGTACACCTTGTTTATTCTAGACTGTACTTTCCTTGTGTGAGTACTTGTACCTATTGGTGCAGTTATGCCTCCTCTCATCCTGCCAGCATATATCTCAGCGCAGACAACTTATCAAAGTCAACAGCATTGCATCAGAAAAAATCAACATGTCTTTCAAAAAGAACACACACATACTGTATATCAAGTTGTAACCAGTTAACAGTGTTTATAGGCAGAAGTCTGTAGTGGTAGCATCTGTACAGGATAACATACAATGTTATGTAGAGAGAAACATTTCAATGTTTGAGCTCTGTCTCTGTGCTGAACATAAGCTGCTGTGGAAAGCTACAGTATGTATGTGAAACGGATATACACAGAAACACTGCAGGTACTGTACATGATCAGTCAACCATGGCAAATATTTAGCACACCGCACTCACACTTCTTCCTCTAAAATAACATACACCTCTTCACAAATGATGCAGTGAGTTTATTTTGCAGGTAACAACTATCAGTGCTGAGCTACTGTATAATACAACACAGTGGGTTGTATAGAGATATGATATAATGTTATTACATCATGTTATAGACTTTTTATAGGCTTATATATATGTAGCAGTGTCATATACATGTATATCAGTCGTATAATTTATAACATTTTTATTATATTGTATGTTATCCATTACCTTACAACTGTAGAGTTACAGTAGTATAGAGCTATGTATGCCATTTTTCATATTAATATTGCATATTTATATTCATCATATATTTTCTTGCATTTAATAAAATGGCCAGTCCCACCCTTTAAAATATTTAAAAATCTTCTAGTGAAATAGTGTTTTTGAGAAATAGTGACCTGAAAAGATAAAACTCTTTTATTCTAAAACAGAAAGTACACCTAGAGGGTGGTTATCTCTAAAGTAAAGTGGCCACCTTTGGGGCTGTTGAACTGCTTGGTGAAACAAAACAAACACACCAAGTAAGTTAAATATTTGAGACCATTTTGCCCAGGACTGCTTTCCTGCTGGGTTTTACTGAAGGCCAACATTGACACGTGAGGTTTCAGAGGCCGCTGCCACATTATCAAACATTATTTTACAGAGGACTGGTAGACTATAGAGTTCCCAACAGTGTTGATGGTGTAATTATTGTTCTATGGTGTTGATCAGTCAGTCTATAGAGGACCTGGAAAGGCAGCTGTCTGTCTAGGCGTAGTAACAGGGCGACACCAGCAGGTCTGTGAGCACCAGCAACTGGTCGTCAGTAAAGCACTGCCGATGCTCCTGCCAGTTATCATGGTGAGTACGCCTGAACTCTGACAGGGTCTTCTTCACCGTCATCTTGGGGAAAAAAAAAACAAAACATAAAAGTCGTTACTTACTCACTGGAGAAAAATATTATCATGAATGAATTCAGTTTTTTGTGTCGTGCATACAAGTACGCCAACAATTCATACAAGAATGCTGCACACACATTCTCAAAGAAAACCATTTCAATGTCAACGAAAATCACAAACCAGTGACAAAAACCTTCAATATATAATACTGGAGAGATCAGAAGAAACACACATTTAAAAGCCCGTCTTGCCTTCTGTTGGAAAACTTAAATAAACTTAAATAAACTTAACAAAACTAAACAGACTTTCCAATCCAGAATATTTCAGACTATACTGAATATCATAATATGTACAGTATAAAAGTACAAATCACACAACTTCCTGAATATTTTTGAATCTACTCACCTCAATAGCTACAATAAGAAAACCAAACTTTTTGTTTAACATGCATATATGTATGCATACAGGTTTTTCTTCAAACTTGAGTAAAACTTGATTTTGAATGGAATTTACACTACAATACAAATAATTGTTATAAATAGAAATCAGCATATCAGCCTCCTCAGAGACTGAGTGGAGCCCTTTTATATATAGATCCTTTATTTAAAGTGGTAAAAGTCTCATTGAGATTAAAATCTCTTTCCCAAAAGTGATCTGACCAAGAGAACAGCATAAACATCGTTACAACAATAAACATAAACAATAAAACAGACAAACACTACTGTCACACACTACAAACGAGGGAACACACTATCCAGTTAATGTCCTTTTGTCGAGAACCAATTCAATTAACCCCGCAGTAAACTACTGCAATAAAGCAGATGTTGATATTTCTTCATTGCTTCATTTGTTTTGAGGAAGGGAAAAAAGTAAGGAGCTGATAACAAACCTCAATAACATCCGCTATCTATTCTTACAAAGTGATATACCTTTAAAGTTTAATAGTGGAACTAGAAAAAAGCTGAGTATGACTTGCAAAGTAAATAGTTCCACTGCCACAGTGTAAATGCAGTGTAAAATCCAATAGCAGCTGACAATCTTTGCAGCCACAGTCTCGTTTGTTTACACTGATTAAAAACTAATGAAGCAGTAATTATTTATTGGTGTTTAAATGCCACAATGTAACAATTTAAATAAGAAATCATTTAAAGTGGAGCAAGTTTGGAGTGAAAAGTTAGCATGGTTCAACAAGGACACAAAACAGGGAATTAAACTGATTATCACTATAACTAAGTGTGTGCTCATGACTTACAGTACATTCATTTTATATTATGGCCTTCAGATAAAATTAGCTTAGATTAGGAAGAAGGATTGAGCGCCTCTGGCTAGACAACAAAGACTGACTTTGCTTACAGATTAGTTAGTTTGCCTGAAGAAACAAAAGCCACATTTTGACCGCAGGAACTTTCTCCAGGTACTAAGAACCTTTTGAGGAACTCAGTTCTTCTACCTGCATTTCCACCAGAGGAACCAGGTCTAAATTAAATCAAGTTAAGTTCCAGAGAGACTGTTTTATCCCCCAAAAAGTCCCTGCTCTGGGGGCAAAGTTTGCAGGGATGACCATTGCTGATTGGTCAAACACACAGTGCAGCTGCTTCAACTTGTGCGCCACTTCATTCATAAAACAAGGAAGTACTCTCGTATCTATTGAGGACCAGTTTAGGACAAGGCCAGGACATTTCTTTTTCGTTTGTTAACCTTAAAAGTAAAGTAAGGCATAGTTGTCGGCTTCCCGGCTCATTTTAAAAAAGAGCGAGAGAAAAAATGAGATAGATAGTGCGAGCGAGCTGAGAGCACCAGCGAACGAGAGAGAAAGAGAGAGAGAGACAGAGCGGCGGTGTTCAAGAACAAAGCAGTGAATGAGAAAAATAAAACATTATTTTCTGATTGTTTCACGGCGGTTATGTTCTAAAGCAGAAAAAACACTCGACGGATGATTTACTGTGGAGACAGATACTCTTAGTTTCAGTTTCATTTAATTTCATCTCATTCAGTTCTGTTTTCCTCCTCTGTGTTTCTCCTTTTTATTCATTCATTACATCCAACTCATGCAGCAGTAAATACAAAGAACAGGACAAAACCTCATGTGTTAAAGGACCAGTGTGTAGGATTTAGTAACATCTAGCACTGAGGTTGCGACTGAATACCCCCCCATCCTCCTTCTCCCCTTCCAAATGTGTAGTAGAACCTACGGTGGCCACGTAACTAACGGAAAACGCGAAAGGCCCTCTCTAGAGCCGGTGTTTGTTTTGTCCATTCTGGGCTACTGTAGAAACATGGTGGTGCAACATGGTGGCCTACATGGAAGAGGACCTGCTCCCTCTATGGATATAAAGGGCTCACTATAAGGTAACGAGAACACAACAATTCGTATTTTCATGGTTTATACACTAAATAAAACATACTTAAGTTCTGCTAGATGCAACTAAATTCTCCTCACTGCACCTTTAATACTGCATCTCAAATGCTGCCATCATTTTCAAATTCCTCATGAATCTAATTTGCATGACCTAACTGGTTCCTCAGATGCAGTGGAAACGCAAACAGGACTGCACTACAGGGATTTAAAGTTCAAAGTTTAGTCCCTGAGATTAGTTCCTCTGGATCCAAAGTACCTGGAACTTTCGGTGGAAACGGGGGCTTAAGATAAGTATCCCTTCTTATTCTACACTAAATCTGTTTTTACATAGAATTTGCACGACAGATATTCACTCCAGTAGCCTTTATAATAGACTTTGTAATTCATCTACATGCATATATATATAGTTTTTTACAGTATTCCATTGTATTTTCTTTCTCATCTTTCACTTTGCAACAGGAGAAGCACTAAATTATCATCATCATTGGCTCCCCATCACTGTAATGTATTATTCAGACTCTGCACAACGGATTACATTGTATGTCTTCTTCATGCCTGAAGTAAGGCCAAAGACACAATTTTCTCCTCAATTGGACAATGAAATTGTATTCTTTCAGCTCACACTGTGTTGAGCTAGATGTTTGTATATGAGTGGTTATGTGTGTGTGCTAAAGTGTGTGTGTATATGAGTGTGTGTGTGTGTGTGTGTGTGTATGCATGTATGTGTGTACCTCGATAGGCTGTGGGTCGTTGAGATGGTCACTCAGGTCCATCAGTATATGAGGCATCCAGTCTGGAACATCGTAGGGGCTTGACAGGATGCACGCACTGAGGCCGAGCACTCCAGCATGGCGCCGCACTAAGTCTGCACATGCACACACGCGCACACACACACACACACACACACACACACACACACACACACACACACACACAAATACAGTTAAAATGGGCCTTAAAATTTTCAAGGTTCACAATTCCCCTGGGATAAGAAAGGGTAATAGGGCAAGTATTACTGTGATTGCCTCACTTTGTGATTGTGACATGCACGTAATTGTGTGTGTGTGTGTGTGTGCGCGTGCGTGTGTGTGTGTGTGTGTGTACCCGTGGAGGCCAGCTCTCCTCTGGCCTTGGGGAGGCGAGTCTGACTCAGCGTCTGGAGCTGTGTCTGCAGACTGGAGTCCAGGGGGAAGAACTGGCACTGCAGTAAACCACTGAGGGTGGTGCCTGCCATGTCCCTCACCTACGGGGAGAAAGGGGGAGGGGGAAGGGAGGGACAGCGAGGAGAGAGAGGAAGAGTCAGAATTTAAGAAAAGAGACCTGCGAAGATCAGATGCGACAAATTAAAGATGCAGTGGAAAGCACGAGGCAGTTTTAGGGTGAGAAACGCATACACAATTTATTAAAAGAGCTGAGTGAAAGGAGATCGGGGGAAAAGCAAGGTAAACGGGACAGAGATGAGCAGAGGAGGAGGAGGAGGAGGAGGGGAAGGAAGGATAGATGCAGAGTTGAGCTGAGGTAAATATCACTTGCAGAACACCACTGCCTTCCTGCAACCCTTTGCATAAATTATGAATAAGCACTGAGTGACTGTTGATGCATTGAAATAGACAATGCTACACAGAGCTGTACACTTGCAAAGTTTACAAAATATTAAGAGAAGCAACTGCTTTTATATTTCAGACAAAACAGGTGCAGCCCAGTGCTTATTGATTGCCACCTGTACAGCCAGATCGATAGAAAGAGACAGGTTAAAGAAGGTTTTAAAAGCACTGAGACAAGTGAGACATGGATTGTTCAAAAGATGTAGCTCCATATTAAGAGGGACTGCTGTGTCCTGAGCAGCAGCAGTAAAGTTGATTTTATTGCATTCAATAATCAATTAATAACCAGTGGAAACCGCTTATAGTGATCACATCTGTCTGGGTCAAATTGATCACCATAAGCAGATGATTATTATAATTGATTTTTCTTTTTCTTTTTCTTTATTTGTCATGCAGTTACCATCTAATTGACATTATTGAATATAAAGCTTTGCTATTTACTGAATTTTATTGACTGTTTCATAACGCAGCTGTTTCAAACGCTTGTTGTCGTTTCGCTGCTGCATCTTGCTGCAGTTTCGCTGCTGCATCCCGTTGGCTCATTTTTGGCAGTTTGTCATAATCTTCAAGGAGACTACGTTTTTCATTGAGAGAAAAATGACTTCCTTTTTCCTGTCATGATTTCAATGTGCATGCAGCACCAGCCACGGGTAACCAGCCGGAAGCAGACGGGTTACCGCGAGGCAATAATGGTGACAGTAAGTGCTGCTAAGTACATACATAAGAATTACTGTAGTTTTAAAAAAAATTCCATATGTTGTCATGTATGAAAAGACCCAAAAGAACACTGTAAGCAGACTACTTGATTACTATAAGCAAATGATTTAAACAGCATTTGTACAGGAATGATTCTGCCTGAGCTTTTTGATCCATATAAGTGGTTGATCACTGTAACTGTAATCACTATAAGTGGTTTCCACTGTAATTTAAATAAAATTGGTCAGTCTATACACTCAAACTAACATATTATATTTTATTACCATCATATATTAAGCACACTTATGATGATGTTTTGATTTTAGATCTCTAAAATGACATTTAGCTAAGGAGTGCAGGATAGTCACAGTGCTTTATCAACATTCCTATAACCACAGAAGAAGAAGAAATGCACCTGAATAGGGAAATAAATTAAGATGTGAGCAGTGAAGCAGAGGGTTATTTTCAAGCCATAACTGTGCATAGAAAAGAGGGATTATGATTTAGAGAGAAGAGACTGGGAGACAATAAATTGGCCATTTATAATCCTGTGACAATTACACTTTATAGAGTGGCAACGCCTGTGTTAAACCAGTGTTTGCTGCCTTTTTGTGCATTCATTACCTCAAGCTGTTCATCAAGCAGCAGCTGCATCACCAGCGTTCGGATGCGGAGCACCTCAGCAGGCACACTGAGCAGGGTAAATAAGTTGTAGAAAACCATGATCTGGAGGTAGGTCAGTACTGAGTAGCGTGCATGCCACGACCTGCTGCCTGCCATCTAAACAGGGGAAAGGGTGGAGAGACAGAGACAGATGGGATCGGGTTTTTATGGAGGCTCCAAAGTCCCAAAAGATATTGGGTTTTTTTTTTGCAATGTGTGCAAACAAAATATTAGGTTGAACGTGCACAAAATGCAGATATTTTGTTATACTGTGTATCAATTTATATACTTCTCTACCAGTTAATCAAGTTTTACGTTCACTGTTGAATGTCATACAATAAAAATCTTTCAGATCGAGCATAAAAACATGGGACTGTCCTCAGCAGATGCATATATTAATGGACAACAGGCACAGCTGATGCAAAGACTATGAAGATTTAGACCACGTCTTTACTTCATCCGTGATTAGTTACATGGTCCAGGGAGGGGAGGATGCATAGGCTTAGATGGATGTTTATGAAGTCCCGAGACAATGGCTTCAAAAGAAGTAGAAGAAGAAGAAAGAAGTAAGACTCTGAGCCGTATTGGATCCCAAGTGCTCTAGCGCACAGATGGCAACGACTTCACAGAAGACCGGATTTCTCAAAAGCACTGAATTATATCTGGCATGCCGACTCACAAGAAAACCTTTTGCTGTGTGTATTAATGAGTGTATTGATGGCTTCTTGCAGAGAATCATTTGGCTGAATGCCTACCAAACAAGCAGTCACCACTACGCTGGGCGCTATAGTAGTGCTACAGAACAGAGGTGTACTTCTACAAGAATACATTAGAAATGTTAGGTAGCTATCCCAAACTTGTACAAACTTTTAAAAGAATAGTTTGACATTTTGGGAAATATGCTAATTCACTTTCTTGCTGAGAGATAGATGAAAAGACCGATACCACTCTCATATTACGATATGGTATCAATCTTCTCATCTAATTCTGGATGAGAAAGCAAGTATTTTTCAAAATGTTGAACTATTCACTCAAATAACAACATATTCCCTTCCCACAAGATAAAGAAAACATCCATCTTCAGGACTTTAGGGGCTCTGTAGGTTTGGGTGTAAAGGTGAAGCCAAGAAATGTTTTTGCACTGCTTTCACACGTTTCGATGAAATATAAAACTGTAGATAATGTGGTTAGTGGCGGAAAATTGGCACAAAAGCAACATTCGTGGCTTGTGGAGAGAACAGAAATTTCACAATCGAGGGGCCACTCACGTTCAAAAACTCGAACATTACAAAGTAAGCAAATTTAAAACAGCACAGGTTGCTTTTACTCTAACAGCACTTTGGGCAGCATTAGACTCGCAACATTGACAGCGGACAGGTGGGGCAGTGTGTGTTTGTGTGTGTTCTTGTGTGCGCATAATACCTCTTCCAGCGCTGCCAGAACTAGAGGGATGTGCTCAGGATACAGCAGGCCCTGGGACATAAGAGAGAGACACGTGCGCGCATCCTGCTTCATCTCATCATAGCTCTCATCAATCTCCACCGGGGCAATCTGCAGGGAGAGGGAAACAGAGAGAGAGAGATGGAGAGAGGTAGGAAGACACAGAGCTACGCACCATTTTGAGTAAATGAAGAGAGAAATTGAGTTTAATGGGCAAGTAAGATTGAGTGGGTAATAATGCTGTGCTGGGACTTGCATGTATGTGTGTGTGTGTATGTGTGTGTGTGTGTGTCCTTACCTTGAAGAGAAGAGGCAGGAGCTGTAGTTGCTGCTGAACTGGAGTGGTAAAAGTTCGCCCTGCACTCGCCATCAACCATTTCAAGACTGCAAATGGCACACAAACACACACATGCACACCAAAGGAGGAGATTTTGGGTTGACGCCAAAGAATAAAAACAACTGACTTGGCGCTGTGACCTTACTGCATTGCTCTGGTAATAAAACACAATCTATCATGATTTAGTATCTAATGATTTGGATAATTTCATAACTAGATATTTATCTGTATAATGGAGATTAGAGTAATAACAGAAACTGAAAGAGCAACAATGTGCAAATGTTAAGACAAGAAATGAGATCTAAATTCAGTCGAACGCAATCAGGCATCCCGCTAATAAAAACTAATGTAGGTATGAATAAATATCTGTTCCCAACTAACAAGAATTATATTTTCAAATAATTTTCTACTTTTAGAAACACACCTACTGCTTGACCTTGAGTAGCAAAACAAAAAAAATGCAAAAGTAATCACATTTAAATGTTTTTTTTTTTTAGCTTTTTTCTCCCAGCAAGTTACTGAAACCACCAAAATCCCCAAATTGTGTCCTCAGTGGTAGCTACGGCCTTGCTCACAGTACCTTTAATAGCATTTGGTCATTCAGATAGATTTGATTTCATATGCCCAGGTTTTAAAAATATCCATATCTCAGATTTCTGCTGCCACATCTTATTGGAAAGAGATCCTGCTGTCAGATTTTATAAATGAAATCTTTCAATGCCGTAAGCACCAACAATGAAAACCCACCTCCAAATCACCCTCATTGTATAAGGTCAGGGACAGAAATCTCAGTGGTAGATGTATTAAAACTTGGGCAAATAAAACCCAAAACTATTTGCATTTGGATAGAGAGCAGAGGTAAGTGAGGAATTTTTTTTTTTTTGTAATTTGTATTAACTGACCCTTTAATTGGATATAACAAAAAATATTAAATGAGAATTTGCTGAAAAACAAACTGAACCCAATTTATTAAACTGCTACTGGGTCTTGTTTGTAATGAACATGAGTAATATAATATAATGCAGATGACTGCACCGTGTGACCTGTACAAATGTTAATATTAGAGACACCCTCCCAAATATTGAGTTGACCTCCTTTACACAGCCCATAACTTCTTTTTTGAAAGACTTGAACACACATCCTTGAAATCCCCTTCATCTACACCTCACTACCTTTTAAAGTAGATTTAAAATGGTGAAATCAATAAGGGATTACAGCTTTCAGCCTGTTTTATCTGGCTTCTGCATGTCAGTCTATTTCATCAAGAGGACAAGCTGCCTTGGTATATATATTTTTCCCACAGCCACTGTCTATCCCTGGTCTACACCACGTCCATCCACCACACAGTTTACATGCTTGCATCCACATTCTGACCCGTCTTGAGCAGTTTGACAGCCTGGGTGCGCTCGTCCGTCTCCTGGGTGTTCTCCTCGTGGATATGGTTGTGGATCTCCAGTTCTGATGTGAGGGGCTTGAGTCGCTCTAGGACCCGAGTGACAAAGTCTGCCACGTGGGGGGAGGAGGTGGGCCTGGTGTGTGGCAGGGCCACGTCTATCATGAAGATATAGGTCAGGACACTGGAGAGAGAGAGAGAGAGAGAGAGAGAGGAGGAGAAGGAAACAAAGGGGGAAAAAAACAGAAAGAGGAGATGGAAAGAGTAAAAAAAAAAAAAAAATACAGAATAAGAGCAGTCCAGACAGATAGATTGAGATAAATAGAGGCTTAGAATTTAACAGCCCAAACAGTGCACACAGGTTAATTAGATTAACCTATTTAACCGTGATTATGTAATCCTGAAGAGATAACACCAAGTTGATTTGGTACCTGCCAATGCGCTCCCTGACATTCTTATACACCTGGGTGAGTTTGGGCTCCAAGTAAGCCAGCAGCCTGTGCAGCAGTTCAGATACTCTCCACTGCTGCTGGGCCAGACCACCTTGAAGCACATACAGCAAACTGACAGAGACAAAGAAAATGGGGGATGGAAGGATAGGATAGGAGGGGGGGGGTCGTTGTGTTATTGCGGCATGTCAGCTTGCATCAGCTCAGGTTACTACTGCAGCCTGAAATCAGAAACCTCTGAAATACTGTAGATGACATGAACACAGTCTGTGTGTATAGATATTCATGTACACACATACACGTACCTGGCGTCTCTGAATGAGCCGCCCTCTCCGCTGAGCGGGCTCTCCATCAGCAGCTCAAGCAGCCAATGGAGTTTCCTAGGGTCCCGACCCTCCTATTGGACAACAGCCAATACAAAATAGGGTTATTTTTCAGGTGGGCAACATATATTCATCCACTGAGCTGTGATTTGCAACTACTGTATGCACAGATTCCCATACTTTTACTTCCAATTTAAACAGAGAGAACTACTGGTTGAAAATAAGTCAGCAGTACAACCAGAAGTTTCTCCTTGAAGATTTTAAAAGGAGCAAAGCGGTTGATTTTCAATCAAATTATATGTCGTCCCCATTCAAAAGTTATGTTTCGTGCTGCAATAATCCCTAATACAGGCAGCAATAGTTTGCAGTAAACACTGTCCTCCTGTGAAAAGCACAGTTTTATAAAATTGTCTGCTAAGGTTGCAGAGAAAAATGGTGAGAAAAGATTTGCGGCTGATTAACAAGACTAATCATCTACTGTACAGTGGTGCTTTGAACTAAATGCTAACACTAGCATGGCAACACTAACAATGATGACAAAATGCAGATTCTAGAGGTTACCATGTTCACATCGTAGTTTAGGGTGTTAGTATGCTAACATTTGCTGATTAGCACTGAACATAAAGTACAGCTGAGGCATTCATTTTGCAGATCTCATAAACCAAAATTCTGACCTGATGATGGCTTTAGAGGAAAAGTGAAGGAATTACCAAAGTTATTCATCTTGAGGGGAACATGAATGTGTGTACTAAATTTCATGGCACTCCATCCAAAAGTTGTTGAGACACTCAAAACTACACATGTGAACCTCATGATGGCCTGAGAGAAAAGGTCTGGGAATCATTATGATTCATCCTTTCGGGAATCATAAATGTCTGTTCAATATTTTGTGTAAATCCATCAACTAGATGTTGAGATATTTCAGTCTGGACCAAAGTTGAGGACCGACAGATCAACACTGCCATCCCTACAGAGTGTTTGTGCTGCAAATGGTGTTTTCAAAATCCAATTTTCACCCAAATGTTTGTTTTATTGATTTTTAAAAATCTGATCTTCACCATTTTTATAAGGAAGATAAACATATAGATTCCCACATTTGTTTAATGAGCCCTAAACTATGGTGCGTAGGGTGTATTTATATGCATGTGAGCAACTCACACAGGCCGTAGCGATACAGGTGCCCCAGTCTGCGTAGGTTTCCACTGTGATGTTGGTTAATGCTGTCCTTATCAAAGGGCACAAAAGCTGCCATAACCTGTCCACCTGAACACACACACACACAATAATGAAAGTTTTTATTAATATTGACTTTTCTTATCAAAAAGTAGTGCAGTGTGTATATTTGTTGCTGAGTGTGTGTGTGTGTGTCCAGTACCTTGCTGAAACTCCAGAGTTTGCTGCCTCTGATTAGTCCTGCAGTAATCTCACACACACAGCGCTGGGAGCTCTCGTGGGGGTCGCTGGCGAGCTGCTCCAGGTGAGGCCATAGCAACGGCAGGAACACGTCTCCATAGTTACGAAACAGCCCCTGTCAATCAAACGTGAGCATGAGGGTTTGTTCAATGTGGGGGAACCAAGATTTTTTTTTTTTAACCAAAGAAGACAGATAAGTTGTTCATTTGACGCAAGTGTACTGTCAGCCGTCTGACGGAGAGCAATGAATTCCAGCTCTGTGGAGTTCAATTCAGCCTTGGCTAGAGGTGGGATGCTGTGTCACTTCTTTGTAAAACGTTTGCCAGATCGATTGAGGCTGAGAGTTTAACCTTAATCCCACTGACTGGAGTCCCAGATGTATACTTTTTGTCATATGTCACAGGTACTTTTATTCTATCATTCCAATTTTTCATGACTTTTGTCAACGAATTTGTTCCTAATGACTTCATATTATTGTTTTCTGTTTCTGGTTTAATTAGTGCTTTTTAAAAATACCAATGTACTGGGGTCCTGGGGGACCCCAGTCAAAAGCACCCAATTCCAGGTCCTAATTTAAAGATATAAAAATGAAAAGTAATTAAAAAATCACACACTTTCTAGGGAGGGGAGGGCTTTGAAGGCTTTGTGGAAAAACTGTATTTGGGATAAAAACTGAAATTAAAGAAAGTATATATTGTTGTTTTACACAATATGCAAATTAACTGTAACTTTCCAAAAATAATGATAATCTGTTTTTTTCAGATTACATTAATTACATAAAAAAATAATGTTTTGAGAAGAAATAAGTAAACATTTCGCTAGTTTATTCTTGGGATCCCCAGTCGGTGGTCCTTGTATGTTAAATATATTGGTAGGATGAAGATTAAATTGCACCTTGAAAAGACAGAAGCGTCGTGGGTTGAAACTGTCTTTTCCTTTCCGATCCTCCAGAGAGAGAAACTCTATCAGCTGGTCAATAAACTCCGGGTCAGAGAAATATTCAAAGATGATCTTTTCACCCTGAGTGACACACAAACAAACACCAGATGTGTAACAGTAATACTGAGGCACCACTGAGCAATTGTGTGCGTGCTACAGTACTGTATGTGCACACACCTCGCTCATCTCCTCATACGGCAGGTCATCTTTTGGCTTTTCAGAAGCTGCATAGATCATCATTTCTCTGAGAGGAGTGGGAGACAAAGAAGAGGCTGCTGTGATTTATAGATAACAGCAGAGAGAAAATATGGATAGACACATACTGTCTTAAAATGAGTAGCAAGGATAAATGAATGATTAAAAAGTCAGTTAGTCAGCAAGCCGTCCGCATGCCGTCACAGCCAGCCAGACAGCCAGCCAGCCCTCCACCTATACATCAATTCCTCTATCTAGGCCAGGCAGTAAGTCGTTCAGTCAGCGTTATCTAGGCCAGGCCGTGACAGGAAGTCACTTCACCCCCCTGCTAGTTATCCAGCCACCCAGATCAGTCATCCAGCAGTTAATCACACATAAAGTTAGCCACAAAGCCACAAAGACAAGCATCAAATCAACCCGGCAGTTAAGTCAATCAACTATTTAGCTCCATCCAAGCAAGCAGTTAATCAGCTTTCCACATTCTAAATCCACCAGCTAAACGCTAAGTCAGTCATTCTCTTTACCTCGGCCATGAATAGTAGCCCCAGTGTGTTTTTTCCACATATTGCAGAGAATCCCAATGCTCCTGACTAAGAGGTAGGTTGCTGCTGTCGTACTGCAGCCAGCGATTCCCCTCACGATCCCCTATACACACACCCTCTGGATCCTCTATACCACCTAAACACACAAAACAAATACATTAAAAGTCATTTGTATCAAGTTTTGAGTCTCATTTGTATGTGAGCGAGTGTTTTTTGGTCTTTCTCCACTGTTGGAAAGTTGGCCCATTCCTAGACAAAGAAAATCGGTAGGAAAGATTCTTTCATTTCAAGCAATTTATCTTTTAACGGAAAGCAAATGTAGATTCTGATCTTATTGCTCACTCAACGGGAAATGACCACAAAATTAGTTTGTATATGATGATATTTTAATTAAAATTAGAACTGCTAATGCTGGAATTTCCTATAAATTAAACAAGAACTAAACATAAGAGTTGTATATATGATTGTTTATTGTGTGTTTATACTTGTATACTCACTAATATCTGATGGTTTCACTAACACTTTCTGTATTGGTCGTTTCAGCTGTTTCAGGATAGCAGCCATTGCTAAAATCGCCACCTAAGACAGAGAGAAAAAGCAACATATGAGAGAGGTTTGCCAACTTTTTTCCTCCTCTTAACTGTTGGTGTGGAGGTTCTGAGCCCAGAGTTGATGCCATGTAGTAACACATTTATATCTACACCTAAAAATAGTACACTTTAGATAGAGCCACAAACAAACACAGCTGCTATTCCACCAATGTTTTACCCATTATAGCAGAATATGCACAGTTCAGTCTCAGTTCTACATTATTCTCTGTCATTGCTGCGATACTCTTTAATATATTGCTGCTGCTTTTCATCATACTTAGCTCTTTAGCTACTCATACTTGCACTTTTTTCCACTTGCCTCTTTGGGATTTGCTGCCGTCAGTTTTACGTCTGTATTGTTGTGTTGTCTATGTAATGCATTAATTTTGCACCCTGGCCCAACAGACAACTGTATACTTGTATATGGGTAAATGACAATAAACTTGAACTTGACACTACCTGTGGCCCAAATCAATACAACATAATTATTCTATGCAGATTCTGAGTATATAGTGTGTTCACACAGAAAAATGAAAAAAAAGTATACTCAAAAAAACAGCATGTGTAATACAATGCACATAATATTAAATCTTTAGAGCTTTAGACATTTTGCTTTCTCTTCATGAAGTTGTGACAATGTCCTAGATTGACATCCAAAATATAAAAATGGTGGAAAGGTCCTGTATATTACTGGAAACTGTTCTGCCGTTCATCTGTACTTAAATTCAAATAAACACAAACTCAGACAGACACACACATACAACCACAGACCTTGCGTATGCTGATGGAGTCATGTATGAGGCTCTGTGTGAAGTAGAGGACAGCATCGGGGGGCAGCGGGTGATCGTCCCTTAGGAGGAGAGACAACAGGTCCGCGGCCATGTGCTCAAACTTCCAGGGCCTGATTCACAAACATACATGCAACGCACAAGCATACGTGCATTAGGAGCATTAGAATAATAACCCTTGTCGGTGATTGACTGAGAAGTGTTATTACTGTGGCAGAAATAGCAATGCATAATTCATATTGTAATGTAGTGTCTTTTTTCATTAACATTCATGTTGTATTGGTTTCTTTATTTATATCACTGGCAGGGACTATAGGAGGAGCAAAGTTTTATCAGCGCATTCACAGCTGCTACTGGTTGTTATTAATGAATGACCTTTTAGAAACATAATGCACACTGTATGAAATACCATAACTAATGTACTGTATGCTGATATTTTTTATATACATTTGCATAGCAACTACATATACATGTAACACATATACAGATGGAGGGAAAACCTACAGCTCTCTGTCTTCAAGGCAATCCAAGAGGTCATTGACCAGCTTCTCATATTTCCTGGACAAAAGAAAAGCAGACTGTATTAGTATGTGTTCTAGCTCTTCTGTGCCCTTGAAAAAGACTAAGAAGGTATTGAAAATGAATGAATGAATGAATAACAACAGCTATTATAATCCAGTTTATATTCCTACCTTGCAGTGACCACGTTTCTGATTCTCTGACGTTGAAGCCCCTCCTTCAGCTCCTCTATGGAGGGTGCCTCCAAACAAGGTGTGGGATTTTCAGACTGCATGATTTGATTGGCTATCTCTACACAGTTTTCCGATACCTAGAGGTGGGGGCGGACAAGAGGAGCAGTACACAGCAGGCGATTAAAAACAGATCAGATGAGGGTAGTGAATTGACTGTTAATGGTCGTGTTGCTCACAGTAAAATAGATCCCGATGGTGTCGTGCTGGCGATGGATCCTGTCAGTTATGTCGTCGAGCAGGTGACCAATGGAGGGCTTCTCCAGGGTCATGGAGGGCGACAGGCCACAGCGGACCAGAGCAGGCCACACCTCTCCTACACATTCCCAATCCCTCGCACTAGCCTGACAAACACCACTATGCACACCCAGCAGGCAGTACAGGGCACCCTGTGTACACACATACAGGATAAGGACACATGACAGATGATATATGGTGGTATAAACATCTGAAGCACAGGCAAATGAACAGTCATGTGCTGTGGCTGAATTAGAGACCGGATCCTGCACAATCTGCATTTCTAGGGCCAAATATGTCAGAAGGAGCTGACAAGACCAGTCTCATTTTAAAGGATCTTCCAAATGCATGCAGAGAAATGTAGCCTTTTGTTTGAAACTGAAGGACAGAGCCGGTGTATCTTTGCAGCTCAAATAATCTACAAAGTACCGGTCATTTGTTAATTGGAGCATTCAGGCATTCAGACATCAAATATTTCACTTGAATGAGACCAATTAAAATGCCACAGCAGGATGTAAATGATAGAAACCACACATAAACGCCATTGTTCTTGTTAGCAGAATGGACATCAAGTTAATTCAATTACAGCGCATGAAAAATGGAGGTTACATGGACATGTCCACCATTAAACACTGTTTGCTAGTTGTCCGTCATGTCTTATATTTTACCACCAGTAAAAATTAAGGTCAACTTCCTGGTGGTAAATCCTTGGTGGTAAATATTTGACTTTATGAGCTATGAGTGTCTGTGAGGGTAGACTGTCTCATCTGGAAAAAAAACACATTGTCCAAATTATCCAATCTGCTTTTCATCAAGTTTAGGTAAGTTTGACAAGCTCATTGGCTGGTTCTCATGCTTAAAATGATTTATGTTGTAAAAGTGAAACAGGCAATAAATCATAAATCATGAACAGGTGGGTTGCACAGTTATATTTTGCAATAGCAAACAGCCAAAAAGCTTTAGCAAGTTTAGAAAGAAACAGTACTGTAATCTTACACACATTTTAACACTCAGGCTAAATAGCCAACTGTAGAATTCACAAATTACATGAGCACTCACAAATTTTCCTCTTGAAGGGGGAAACTTTCTCTGCGTTCACTTTTAATCTGAGTTTAAGACGTGTACGCACAAGAAGGATTTTGTGACATTACAGCTACTTTTGAAGCCAATTGTGGTCCATTATGCAACTCCCACAGATGTGGTTCTGGAAATATCCAGCACACATACGCTGTCAATGGAAACATTGTGTGTAGTACGTAGTTAAACTTTTGAAAGGAAAAAAACATTTCCATATTACATTCTTACTTCGTACGCTCTTGTTTTTTTTCAAAGAGGGAGAAGTAAATGTAGTTTTAAACACAATTAACTACGTAATTTATTATTTTTATTATATAAGTTCTTATCATTTGTAACTACATCATTTTTGTGAAAAAACAATATCAAACATAAATTATTATTCAAAGCTGAGAATTTATATCTTAAAACTTGTCTAGAGGAGACCTTTAAAAGCCAATTTGTAGAAATTTCAAAAAAGTTCCTGCACACCATAAGGTCTTAGTGAAGAAATCATTAACCATATAATACCAAAGTAAAAACAGATACCCTGTGAATGGATGGTGCTGTTTGCATGGAGCTGTTTGTTTGTATGAATTTTACCCGCTGAAGGGCTGAGGACTGAAATGGGATTCTTAGGCTTTCTTTTCAAGTTGAAAGTGAGTTTTTGAAAAATGTATTCAGCAGAGTTTTTTTTAGTACAAGATTAATCCAGATCAAAACTCTGCAGACCTCCAGGCTATGAGCAGGAGTGTAAGGAGAGAGAAGGTCAACAATATAGGATGGGGCAAGCACTATGTCAGGCGTGTGTCTTAAAAACAAGCTGTAAAACAGAGTAAAATAAATGCTGTGGGCCACAGATAACCAATGTAGGGCGGCCAGGATGGGAGAAATGTGCTTTGGTGGCAGTATGTATGTAGTACATACTGAAGACAAGGTTTTGGACTACCCTCAAGTACCACGGACAGTGACCATTATGAGCAAGCTCAGAGCAACAACTACATTTGTCAGCATGTACCGTATGTATGTATGTACATGTATGTGTGTGTGTGTGTGTGTGTGTGTGTGTGTGTGTATGCGTGTGTGTGTAGTACCTTGAACTGCTGTTGTGTCCCAGTGGTGTGTTGTGGTGAGAGCAGTTGTAGGATTCTGGGAATCAAGTCTCTGTAGGAGAAGCTATAGGTTCCCAGTGCGATCGTCAGCACATTCTGGGCCCTGCTACGCACCTGCAAGGACACACACACATACACACACACACACACACACACACACATACATACACACAGATGCACATACTTACACTCTCAATTAATTTCTATTTCACTAGAGATATTTATGTTAATGCCGTAAGGAAACTGGGAACCAGCAGATGTTCTGAAAGGTTCTTTCTTGTTAAAAAAACCAGCTGAATTAATTAATGTGTGTTGTGTTGGTTTTACCTGGCTGTAAGTGCTGGTTGACAGCAGCAGCAGATCACAGAGCAGCTCCTGATGAACTACTTTATATTCACTGCCCTCAACCACCAGCTTCCTCATCTATCAACACAGAAAAACAGTTTTCAAATATTATAAAAACACCTACATTTCATTCTGTGCGCATGTGATTGAAGCTACATCTGTGCCCCTGCAGGAAGTGCATGTGTTTTTAACCTCACCTCATGCTGGAGCAAAACCCGGTCAATGAGCAGTGCTCTAATGTGCTGCTTTTTCCCATGAAGCTGCGGAGGGAGAGGCGACATACTTAAATCACGCTTAAAGTGACGTAGTGAAACTGACAACAATCAGCAGCCTTGTTCGCTTTTCCAACTCACCCTGTTTTCCATTGACTTCTTGACAAGAGTGAAGCTTTTCCAGCGTGAGTCAAATTCCTTCTTGTGAGTTCCTCGGAAAAACATGAGGTCACTGATGATCTGCATTCGGACAAAGGGCTTTGTTAAAACCTTCGCTGGTCAACCACAGGATAGAATAATCTCATTCAAATCACAAACTACAAGGCCAGGGACGTGGCACCTTAATGATGACGAACAGTGACTTTGTATCATCCTCCGAGTGCTCCAAGATGTGATCTGGTTGGCAAAATGAGGATATGTTTAACTGTGCATTATGATTACATTCTAAACAGAGTGAGTGGTTAAGAGCTGGAGTGTTGTGAAGTTACAGTAAAATCTTCACTCACGTAGCAGCAGTCTCATGGTTTGGCAGATGGACTCTCTGTAGTTCTCCCGTGAATCATCTGGAGGGGAGGAGACACACAGAAGTCCCATATGGATACAGAGTGCGGGATGAGCGGCCTTATCGCCCACTGAAACCATTGGGAGAGCATCTACTTGTGTATGTTTGTATGTGCTTGTTTGCTTGCGCTTTTCTTACCGTACTCAACACCTATATGCAGCTTGATCTCCCCAAGATTCACCATAGAGGGCACGCTGAGGAGAAGCGAAAATGTAAGAAGCGAAACGTGACAAGCCTGCATAAAAAAAATGTGTGTTTCTGTAAACAGTATGAGTGTGTAGCCGCAGGACTCACAGGTCAGATACGTGTGGTCCATCCAGAGGGGGCAGCATGCTTCCAGCTCCGAGAAGGCAGTGCTGCACAACAGCAAGGCTCTGCAACAGCTCCTCCCTGTGAATCAGGTCAGACATTACAGACCTTTCATAGTTGTGTGTGCATGTGTGTATGTGTGTGTGTGTTATGAATTCACTTGGTCTGTAATGGCGTTTCAGCACTCTGAGGCGGCTAAATTCAACTTCTCCCCCTTTTAAGCTCTTGATTAGGCATCTTCAAAAGCATCAAGACATATTAAAAACAGATGTTATATTTCAGGTTTTATTTTTGGCCCTGCACACATCTCATTTATCACTAATGAAAGGCTACAGTTTTCTTTGTTGTTTTTAGTGTGTGTGCCTGATTACATCCAGAAATGGAGAAATGAGAAAAACGACAGCACACCTGCTCATTGGCTGATCTCCAGAGACGTGGCCCTTGATTCGCTCTAGCTCAGGGTGCAGGAGGCGGGACAGCAGCTGGAAAACAAAGTTCTCCTCCTCCTGACTTGGCACGTGCCAACACACACCCAAGGCTGCCACATCTCCAGCTCTGCCCCAGTCCTGGAGAAGAACGAGAGAGAGGGAGAAGTTTTCTCAGAAAGTTATAGAGAGAGTGAGAGAGAGCTTGCAGTTCTTCCACTGGAACAACTGGCAAGAAAACCAGCACAACCAGTCCACCGCAAAACCACAGATCTTTGACTCTAAATAACTGAGGAAAGAAAACAAATTACACAACAAACTGATCCTCTGTCAGCAGATGAATCCAACTAGCAAAATACAGAGAAATGAAAAAAATGTGCAAAATAAAGAATGAGTGACCATAAACTGCAGATGAAAAGAGGGCGGCATTTGAAACTTTCGAAAGCAGCAGGGGAACATAGCTGTAATTACCGCCACCTATACATCATAACATAAACACACTTCCCCTGCCCAAATGTACAAAAACATCACAAATGATGCCAAGGTTTTACAAAAACTATCCCAGAAAAGCTTTTCTCTCAAGTGATGACAGAAATACTGCAGGGCAAGCAGCTGAACTCTCCTGCTGCCGCAAAGTAGAAAAAGACAGAATAGAAATCATCTTTGAACTTGAATTTAGCAGCCTTAAAGCAAGATTATACAACTTGTACTTGTGCTACTTTTACACTATTTTTTCATAACCTGTTGGGCAATCATAGTTTAGTAGGAGGGATCAAGTGTGGCAATGTCACCCTCCTTGCTGCATTCAAGGAAAATAGTAACACCTGTACAAACTGACGTAAGAGTATGAACAGAAATAACAACTCTAAAATCAACATGTTTCTTTGATTAATGTAAAAAATGGCTCCTAGCAACTGTGTTTTGAACTAAAAATAAAAACAAAATAAACTCCCCGCCAAAGAAATCAAGCTTAATGAACAACAGAATACTTCAGTCTAATTATCTCGCCAACAGTGTCTGCTGTTTAACAAAATGTTACTTATGCTCACTTTATCACCGCATAATGTGTGGTGTATAATTTTGCAACATATAGAGTTGTCAAGTAAGTAAGTGGTTCCCAGTCTTTTTTGGCTCATGATCCATCAAAATGAAGAAATGTCTACTTGTAAACCCTCATTACAAGGTAGTATGTATGTGTGAACATGAGTTGTGAGCAGTTCATCCAAAGTGTTTTTTCCTTCTCAGACTGCTTGTGTTGAAGAGTTTTTACAGGCTTGAAGAGATAAAATATTCAATATGTCACAACAAAAAAGCAAAACAAATCATAATAAAACCCTCTCAGATTCATCTTGTGACCATTTATTTTCTTTCAGTGAGTAGATATTGTTGTTATCACTTTTGTCTTTCTTTTCCCTTATCTACTATTCCCCTCTCTGTACAGTATACTTTACCAACACAAGGTGTTTACTTGTTATGCAGAGAAAGCAACAGAAAGAGAGACAGTGACAGAGACAGAGAGGTATTAGCCAATGCATGGTCTGGCACTGTAGCAATTTAATTATCATTTGATAAATGTTTTCTAAATTACATTTAAATAACCAAACCTGTAACATCCAATTTAATTAAACTGCGAGAGACAAAGAGCAGTTTTAAAGGTTTCACTTGTGGCATTTTGTGTTTCCAAGAAACCTCATTGTTTCCTGTTGCAGACTAGATACTGTAATAGCTCTGTTAACAGCCAATTTGCACCAGAGGAGGTTAGAAAATAAATTATAGTTGAAGCTATGTGGTTACAATCAAGTAAGTAGATTTAACTAGTGTTAGTTTGTTAGATGTAATAATGGTGGTCATTGTTTTGTCTCGTTAAGTGCCATAAAGCATTGAAGCACTATGTGTGTTTACCCGTATAGGGAGGTCAGTATCAAACCCTCCAGAGGTGCTGCGGTACTCGGTGGGATAGATGAGGGACAGCGACCGGAGTGTGTGCTCCAGCAAACTGCAGGCGAGTGTGTATGCCCGTTTACAGCGCAGACGCACGCATACACTCAGGATCCGCTCTAGGTCCCCTTGGTATTTTAACAGCTGTTCACCATCCACACGGGTTACCTAAAAACAACACACATACACACACACACACAAGCATATGCATGCACACAAACACACACACACCGACACGGGCAATTCAGTGGAGAGTTGTGTCTTAAATATTGAGGTTCTCCTGTAAATCACAGCATCTGGCTTGCTCCCACTCGCATTACACTCCCAGGAGTAATAAAACAAAACAGAAAGGGTATCAATACGTTCTGGTTAACGAGAAAGCTCTTTGATATTTATGACATTGCGGGGGAGCACACTGCAAAAAATGTCATTGGTTATAATTTTTTTCTCATACGATATCACAATAATGGACTTATTCTTTAAAACAAGTAGGGCAGCAACTAATGATTATTTTCATTATTGATTAATCGATTAGTTTGGCCTATAAAATGTCAGAAAATGGTGAAAAATGTTGGTCACTGTTTCCCAAAGACCAAAGTGACGCCATGTTTTGTCTAGAACAGTCCACAACCCAAAGATATTCAGTTTACTGTCATAGAGGACTATGGAAACTAGAAAATATTCACATTTGAGAAGTTGGAATCAGAGAATTTGGATTTTTTTTTTTTAAAAATGACTGTGATTAATCGATTCTCAAAATACTTAATTCAATAGTTGGCAACTAATCAATTAATCGACTAATTGTTGCAGCTCCAAAAACAAGTGAAAATATTTGTCTGTTGCATGCATTTCAGGTATTTCAGTGTATTATATTGCAGTGAGGAAATGACTGACAAAACTGACAAAAAATTGATCTGTAACAGAATAAAGCAAATGTGCCACTGGATGTGTAGAGATAAAGTAGGTGAAATAATTTTGTCAGATGAAATATTTTTTAGAGTGTTGAAGCCCTTGGGATGCGATAGATCCTTGTCTCACCTCGGAGAGCAGCTGGAGATTCCACAACAGCTCCTTATCCAGCTCCTCTTCGCTCTGCAACTCCTCATCTACACACACATTAAGAGGCTGAGTTATGTACTGTACTGCTCACCTGACAGGCTGACCTTCTTTTGCCGAATTTTGGGGTCATTCCAGTCTGCGATATTTTGGATGGCAAAGTCATAACCCGCCCTACTCTGCCTCTGATTGGCTTATCCTGATATTTTTACCCTAACCCTAATTAATCTCACTCCTCATGCATAACCTAACCAACCCAACCGATGAAGGAAATGAGTACTAGCCAATCAGAGGCAAAGTAGGTCGGGTCATGACTGAAAAACAGACAATATCTCTCTGTTAGTCAGTCCACCTCTTTGATCAAGACTGAAACCATTTGATGGATTACCATGAACTGTTGTACAGACATTCATGGTCCCAAGAGGATGATTCATACTGATTTGGTGATCCCCTGACTTTTCCTCTAGCGCCTCATTGACATTTGCGGCTAACCGAAAGATTGAACTGTCTCAGTTATTGAACTACTGCATTGAATGGATTGTCATGAAACTTCATGGAGACATTCATGTACCCCTCAGGATGAATTGTAATAACTTTGGGAATCCCTTCACTTTCATATTGTGCCATCATCAGGTTAAAATTTTAATTTGTCAGTTATGAGCAAATACCTGCAAAACTAATTACACTACCTCATCTGTGCTTTGTGTTTAGTGCTAATTAGCAAATGTTAGCATTCTAAACTGATGGTGAACATGGTTAACATTACACCTGCTAAGCATCATGACATGAACATGTCAGCGCTGTCATTGTGAGCACACTAATGTTAGCCAAGGTGCTGCCTTTACAGAGCCGTTAGCATGGCTGTAGACTATTGTGTATAATGTGTGTGTAATAAGTGATAATTCCATAAATTTGACTGTTTTCATGACAATACAAAAAAACACAAACAAAGGCTATACAAGTACATAAATTCTGGCTGAGTCACCACATAATTCACATTTTTTTGTTAGTGTCAAAAATCAATGCTTTCTTTTTGTTCCACTTCACCATCGCTTTTTAACCAAATGCTAGAAGATTATTGCTAGGCAGAAAAATATCTAATGAACAATTATCACTGATTGCCTTCTTTTGTAAATGAGTTTTTTTTTATAATGACTCAATAATGAACACTGGCATTGTGTTATATATCCAACCTGAAGAATGAAGATTTATCTTTACTGTGCAAACTGCAGGTTTCATTTAGCAATGAATAAACTTGTGAATGAACATGTTCAAAGCTATAATAAGCCTGTAGAGGCCTCCTACAGTTTTCATGCAAACACACTACTGTTGTATCTACTCTACACACTAGTCTTTTTAACACACACACAGTGTGGTACTGACTGTCAGTAATGTGGAAAATGACGCTGCAGCAGTGAGGGACGAACAGACGGAGAGACTCAGCAGGATGACACTGCAAACACACACACACACACACACGTGCACACAAGCACACATTTAGATGCCATGCCAAGCATGCAGAACATAACACCAGTAAAAACGCATTCCTCCAAATCTTAGGCAAAGTGAAAGTGAAAAAAAAAACTGAGACTGAGAAAAATAACACATAGTAAAACAAGTAAAATATGTAACTACAGTATGACATGTAAGTAGAGGGGTCAAATGAACAGAAAAACAAAAAAACAGTTGTACAAAATGCAAAATTATATATCAAGGCCTTATCAGGTTGTATTTTCATATATAATATATAATATATATACTATATATTCTTGATCTTGGGCTCTAGTGAGTGACAATTAAAAAAAACTATTACAAAGATAAAACACACTACCTGATAAATACACACATACCTTTGCTGCTGCTCTGCACATGTCAGCCACCATCCTGCCTGAGACACACGTCTCAAAGATGTTGGAGGTGGCAAAATTATACACCTTCTGCAACGCCACCTAACATAAAGGTAAAGTTTGTCAAGATCAGACATATCATGTGTTTCTGTTCAAATTTGATTCACACATTGTACATTATTGAAAGGTTTGACATTAAGACAACTATATGGTTTTTGTTTTGTTCTCAATTAACCATAATTGATAATGTACTCCTGATTGATTCAAATGTTGCTAAATCCTGATTGGTGCTCAGAAGTATGTGACATCACCCTTTTCCAACTAAGCTCTGATCATTTCAAACCAGAAACCACCACTAAAACTCTTCCAACTATGGCAGAAAATGTCGTGTTGATGTAGGAGTCTGATAAAATGTGTTTTCAGGTTAACAGTCTGTAGGAGAAACTGATTAACAAGCCGTGCTCAGTTACGGCCAGATCACATTGAGAATTAGAGCTTATGATTAAAGATAAATGAGCTTAACTAAAGAGAGTTGTTACCTTTAAGATGAGGACGTACTTGTGAGTGTGTTTGTGTGTATGTGTGCGTATGTGTGTGTGTGTGTGTGCTACCTTGTATATTTCTGTGGAGCACTGCGTTAGGATGGTGCTAACAGTGGAGGACAAGCCCAGCTCCACCAGGCTCTCCAGATGAGTCTGGGTATCCGTCTCTGTCTCGTCTCTTGTCTGTTCAAGGGTGCTGCTGTCTATCAGAGCAAAACACCTGCACGAGCACAAATACGCACAAATACATACTGAACTGTAAGCACACACTTGTACACTTGTCAGCTATGAAAATGTCAACTGCACAAACCCAGTTTTATCGTCAAAAAGAAGACTGAAAAGGATGTTTTTACACGCCTAGCATAACCATTGATGCAGACCGGTGAATTTCAAACAGAAAGTACGTTGACAACGTGGTTGTTAATTAGACTTTACCTGTCCAGAAACTGGAGAACGAAGTCTTCAAACTCTCCTGAAGCAAAACACAGATCTTTCTCAGTCTGAGATGAAGAAAGAAAGAAGATTATTTAGTTATTTGTATGAGTAATCATCTGTTTATGTCTTTGTATGTGAGCTGGTTTTATCCCAAATAGAGAAAAAACCATTTCAGTGGAATAGTTCAACTTGAAAAAAAAAACTTTACATATTCTTTCTTGCTGGGAGTTGAATGAGACAATTGATACCACTCTCATGTCTATCTGTAACATACTGTATGAAGCAGGAGCCAGGAGTCGGTTAGCTTAGCTTAGCATGCAGACTGGAAGTGGGGGGAACAGCTATCCTTGCACTGGCAACCCCACAGTGACGAAAACTTTACACTTTGTTAAATTGATTAGCGAACATTAGAGCAGCTGGTAGGCAGATTTTGTTACCTTTGGACAGTGCCAGGCTAACTGGCTGTGTATTTTCTGTACAAACATTAGAGTGGTATTAATCTTCTTGTCTAATTCTCGAGAAGAAAGCAAATAAAGGTATTTGCCAGAAACAAGTCCTCTAACAAAAAAAGGAAAATATCTTTAAATTATTAATGACAGGTTTTTCAATACTTTTATTTAAAATGTTGCAGATGTTATGTTTATTTAAGCTCTGTTGTGACTGAATTGTTTATGTGTGTTGGTAAGTACCTCTGTGAGATCACTGTGTCGAGAGGGAGCAGATGAACAATCCACTAAAGGCACCAGAGTGGTGAAGGTGGTGATGAACTGGAATGTTATCTGGGCAGAGGGAAACAAAAAGAAACCAATCCATTTACATCATCTGATGTGATCACAGCCTGAGTTACATAACCAAGCAGATGTTGGTGGAATACCTGTTTTCAAATGTATTAATTCATTGTGACGTGATGGATTAATGTAGTCTGGAGACAATGAGCACACCAAAAGAGAAATCCAATCCATTTTGCAATCCAAGCAGAAACTGAAGACTGAGCCAAGGTAATTACGAGTTCTTCAAATTGAGATATTCATTCTACTTTCAGGAATTATTAATAGGACAGACCAAAGTACGCGGGAAGGGAATTTAATCAGTGAGAGCTGCATTGTCTACTTGTCTAACAATTCTTCTTCATTGCTAATCAACACAACCATTACTCACCATGCACTTGCTGAAGTCGTTGGGGTCCACCCCTGGCAGAGAGCCCATGAGCAACGGGAGCACGTGCGCACGGCCCTCTGGGTAATGGTTGTTAGGGGAAACCAGGCTGCGAGCCATGCCGATCATGCAGCTGAGAGTGGCGGTGAGGGTGTGCGGCTCCGTCAGGGTCTCCATCGCTGCATAGGTCCTGTTACACACAAGATACGAGGAGGTAAATAACAGAATGAGTGGTTTCTTATGCTTTTTATTCATATTTGAGTATATCTATAAGACTTTAAAGTGGACATAACATGCTTTTTGTGATTTACTGTTATGACATTGGATGTCTATATTAAGGAGATGGCCAATCAGAACAGAGTGGGCTCATTGGGAAGGGGGCCTCAAAGAGATAGGCATTCAACCAGCCTTTTTCAGACAGAGGCTGAACTGAGGGGCTGCAAAAGTGCCAGTCTAAGATAAATAACAATTTTTTTTTTACTGTAAAGCATGTGTGGGCATCCGATTTAAGAATATTTTATTATCAGCAGATATCCCAAACACACACTTACTTCTCAAGTACAGGTGGAATGGCGAGTTCTGGCGTGAGGAGAGCCAGGTTCTGTAGAGCGTAGGCTGCATCTGTACTGCCGGTTTTACTGCAAAACACCAGAAGAGGGCAGATGAACACACAGCAACATGCAGAACGGCATCAACAACAACAACAACACACACACACACACACACACACACACCCACACACACAAACAGATAATCACAGGTGACCTGTCTTTGTGCGGATTAGCTCTTAAGGCCAAGCATGTACAGTGACTGCGCTCGCCAGTATGACACAGTAGTCTAGTCTTGTTAGATAACTGACTGGCAGTGATTCAAATGCTCAGTGTTTGTTTGTTTTTTTTACAGGGTTACAACGTATCAAACATAGTTTTGGTGATTTACATGCCAAGTGTAGACATGTAGGTTAAAACTGAGCTAAATTTAGCTGAAAAGTTAACATTTTTGATAATTATAATCATTGTCTCACCTGCATTTCATGTTATATTATTTCATTATTTCAACATGAAATGTCCTGACTACACACTGATATAAAGTAGTTGAAATCCTATTGAAATAACTACTTAAAAACCTTTTTTTTTTCCTTTTATAAGCAAATTTGGCCCAGTTTTAACCTAAACTGCAATTGATTTAGCTGATTTGCAGCTCAAAAGACTGACCCACCAATTACCAAATAACTGGGAGGATTTTAGTGGCTGTGATAATTGTCTGTAATAATAACATTATTGTTGAGATAAAACCGGTAAGCGGGAGGTGGAAAACCAAATACGTAGTCAGGATCTTTTTGTGAGACCGTATAAACCAAAATTCTGGTTCAACAGATGGAGGTCTGGAGAAATTTTGGTCATTAAACGTGGGTTGACAAGACCACTTGGCTCTGACTGTGCAACAGAATGCTCACACCTACCTCCACAATGGCACTTATGGTTTCTATTTCTGCCTGAGTAGAAAAAGTTTCTATCGGCCTTCCCACTTAGTGTACCGTAAGGTTGGCTTGTGTTGTCTCTGTTTTAAAATGTCATTTTACATTAGGAACGACTATTGTCACAGAACGGCATCTCTTCACAAGTATTATTATTTATTTATTTATTTACTGGGCTTCTGTTACTCTCTCTTCTCTTTTGTTTTCTTCTATTTTTGTGATTTTACTTTTTCACTTGTAATTTTCTGCTATGCTGCATCAATATTTAATGCAGAATTTTTTTTTTATGCTCCTGTTTTCAAGGGCTCTTATGTCCTCTTATTACTTTGTACATCTTAGTTCAAAAGTACTCTCTAAAAATAAATAAATGATTAATGGTGAATTACTGTGTTGTTACTATAGAGATCCAACTGATCAAGGTTAAACTATGGGAGTAGTTTTAGTTCATTATTGTATAACCATCATGTGAAGCTCATCATGTTACATCAAGTCCTCTTGCTGTGTCTATGTACAGATATTTTTATTTACATGCATATATGAATACATCATACATGTATACATATGCCTATATACAGAGTTTATTCATTAGATGTATAAATGTTGTTATAGTTGTTTAAATTTCTCCAGACTTCTGACATTTTAGACACAAAGCTGACTATGAAAGCTTACAACACAGGATGATGTTGATATTATGACTAACTACTACCGAAGTGCAGTACCTGAACATGGCCAGCAGGGCAGCTCCAATGAGGCTGCGCGTGAACTCCTGCAAGTCCGCGTCCGTAAGCCTCTGACATTCAGGAACCAGTGTGATCCAGCTGGGAACAGCGTGACGTTCCCGATGCACGCGGCGCACAACACTTGCCGGGAGACGCTGAAGCAACCGCATTAGTCGAGACTGCAGAGACACACACACACACATACACACGCATGCACACACGCACAGTCAACATTAGCATTATGACCCAGAAACACATTCACACAGTCTACCACAAACAGATCTGTGATATCGTTTCTCTGGAAGTTATGCGTTTTATTATTGTGTTGTTAGTGTGAGGAAAGCCAGCCAAGTACTGAACGACAGGTTATAAATCAAACAAGCGTGACAGCAACAGGCTGAAAATGCATTTACAACCTGCTCTGAGTGTGTGCATGAGTGTGTGTGTGTGCGTGTGTGTGCGTGTGTGTGAGTGAGAGAGAGAGAGAGAGAGAGAGTGCGAGACTTACCTGCCAGCGACCATGATTGGATGGATGGTAGAAGGAGGCAATACTGTTAAAGAGGCAGGTCAGCTCCTTCTGTGCAGGATTTCCTGGTCCACCCTGCAGGTTTAAAATCAGATAATAACCATTATTAAGCAGCAATAAAAATATGTTTTTGTGATGTATTTTTATAAGACAAAGTCTAAAATGTGTGTACCAGTAGGGCTGTGATCCACAACACCAAGTGACCTATGTCATAGGAGTTGGTAAGATAGCGTGGTGCCACCATCTGACTGACCCCAACTGGAAGGTTCAGACTGCGCAGGATCCTGGTGAAGATCTACACACACACACAGACACACACAATGGAGAGTTTAACCAATGACAGACACACTTACATAACCACATAATTCTGCTAATGACTCACCGTGGGAATATAAGGGGTCCAGTCCACATAGCCAATGTTATCGTTGGCGAGACGAGCGAACAGGTTCACTAGGTGCTGCAAGACAACATAAAATAAAACAATCACTGGGAGGACAAAGAACATTCCCAGAAGTGAAGGCTGTCATTCCAAGAATTAAATATAACCACTTTGACAAAAAAAAAAAGATGTTCAGGAAGAGAGGAAGTGTGTACAGCCAGGCTGCTTTGGACCAGGAGGTTCAATGAAAGCAGGGCAGAGGCACAAATGGAAAATCTTATCTGTACACCGGCTGGAAATTGTCAATACGTTAATAATATTTCAACATTTCAATCATTGCCATTGGGAAATGTAAAAAAGTGTGTCATTTCAAATTACTTGGAAATGGAAAGCTACATGATTCATTGCTCCATAATTTAAAAAAATATTTTTAAAAATCCACCAGATTTATAAGATTTGAAGGGTGGAATTTCATTAGTTTCAACTTAATGTAACTTTGATGTTGCATAAAGACTTAAACTTTCCTGCCAGTCAGCACTAGGTGTCACATTATTTAACATAAGGGTCAGAAAATACCTGAAATATTCTGAGTGTGTGTTTGTGTGTGTGTGTGTGTGTGTGTGTGTGTGTGTGTGCGTGTGTGTGTGTGTGCGTGTGTGTGTGTGTGCGCAGCTCACCCCCTCCCAGCTTGGTTGATTTTGCACTGACACCCAAAGAGTCATTAATTCATCAAACCACAACCTGAAAGCACACACACAAAAAAAACAGCATTATATTCACACCCACTGACACACACACACGCACACACACACACATACACATACACACACACACACACACCTGAGGCTACCATCGAATTCCCCTCATCTATCTCCCATTCCCCAAAATATGAACCCACTCACTCCCCTGTAGATTCTGGAGGAGCGAGAGAAAGACTGAAATGGAAAAATAGAGTATTAAAGATGATGTATTGTGGAAACTGTGCGGAAACTGCTGATGAATCCAAGACTAAATCCAGACAAATAGCTTGCGAAAGAGTGAATACACTGAAGATCGCTGTGAAGAGGCTTGGTAGTTGGAACACAGTCGTGAAAGGAGCAGAGAGAGAGAGAGAGAGAGAGAGAGAGAGAGAGAGAAAGAGGGGCAAAGGTTTTCCAAGAAATCAAAATATTAACAAAACAAGTAGAGTGGAACCACTGCTAATGCAAGAGGAACATTATTTATTGAGGCTCTCAGGTGCAAAGGTATAAATGGTTACAGAGCCTGAAAATGTGGTTTTTACAAGACTGCACACTCAAGGCAATGCAGTTGGAAGGAATACAGCAAGGTAACAAGACCCAACCAAATTAGCTGATGAAAATATTGAGAGGAAAAAGGTTTAGTTTCCTTCACAGGAACAAAAAAATGCAACGTATTTGAGCTTTTTCTGCTGGCAGAGATGGATCTATAAATAAATAAGGAGCACTTTTGCTAAAACTTTATCAACCTTTTGTGTTAGCTCTGGCTCTGGAATGCTGCACTTGGCGTTTAATCTTGTTTCTAAACAGAAAGTGCGCGAGGAGCAATTCAACTTGGCCCACTTACCGGAAGCCCTGACTGTGCTCCTCTGGGGGCATGATAGTGGGAAGAAATAGCTCCATGTTGCTGATGGCCTTCTGCATGACCATGTCAAACACGCACAGCAGGGGGCGCCACTCTTCCAGCATCTCCTTGGTGGATGATGCAGGGAAATACCTGGGAAATTCACAACAACACACACACACACACACACACAAGCATATAAACACAGAGCACAGACAGACATGAGTGTAAATAGATGCAGACAAGCAAATACAGCTGAAGATACAAACACACACACTGATCAACAGCAAACAGCTCAACTGAAGATCAAAGCAGTACATTATCCGGTGCACAAATTACATGATCACACAGGATGAGACTTACAGTCTGCAGCTTTTGATCAAAGCCTTCAAAATGTGGTCCACTGAGCTGAAAACAAGCAGAGAGAGGAAGTGTGTGAGCGTGTTTGTGTTCTGCTTTAACTGTCTTGTGAGAGCCACATGTCCCTGCCAGTACTTTTGGGTTGCAACAAACAATTGATTTAATCATCAATAAATCAATGATCAAAATAATTTAGTCTGTAATATATAAAAAAAAAGAGCCAAAGGTGACACCTTAATATAGCTAGTTTTATCTGACCGGCCCAAAACCCAAAGATAATCAGCTTAGAGTGATATAAAACCAGAGACAGTTTGACATCTTTTCTTGATAACTGACTTAAAATAAATTTCTATGACGACCGTGTCTATAAAGCATTATAAACATACTTATAATGCTTATAGCACTGTATAATCATAGTTATAAGCACTCATTAATATTCATAATCCTTTATAATAATAATCATAACACATTATAAAGCATTTTATAATGACTTATAAGATCAAATATCATGATATTTCATAAAAGCTGGTCACTCACAACATTTTTTTTGCAAGGATTATAGTGTATTATAACTCTCATAGTTATAATACCATATAATCATTTTACAATGCATTATAATCACTGTCATAATGCATAGTTGTTTACAGATTGTACTGGGCTGTACATAGATTTGGGATAGTTGTTTATAAATTGTATGTATGAGTTTATGGATGAGTAGTTGAGGAAGGAGTAGGAATAAATAAGTGTCTACTTTTTCTCCTCCTTTTTGAACGTGTAATGTTTAATTTGTGTTGTTTATGAGAAGTTGTTTATCGAGGTTTATTGTTTGTTTCATTTTATTGTTATTCTTGATTTGTTTTTATCTGTTTTTTATTTGCACATGTTTGAAATAAAATCGACTAACTAACTAACTATTACAATGTGATTATAAGTTACTCTAAGTGGTCATTGTTTGCTTTCGGCAAAGTGAGAAAAATATCATTATATCTATGTGTAGTGAAGGAGGGTCCAACAGGCGTTGAACCCCTCTCTCCCAGACCACAGACAGCTGTGCTAACCAGTCTGCCAAATGTTTAATCCATTGGCCAACGGAGTGCAGCGCGTCATCCGTCATCAGTCATCCATGGTCATTACTCTCTAGCGGGCACTGCCCTGCACCGTGACACTATGCAAGAACAACACACAAAGCCTTATAAAATGTATTTGTTTAACAGGTCATAATAGAAATTGAGCGCTCCGATTTGACACGACTTTTTGATGATAAACAACTGACTGACGGACAATTGCGTGTCACTAATGTAATGTTTTCCCAAACAACTCACTCTGAACACTAAATTGACTCAAATTATAGATAATAACTGAAATCTGTGTTTTTACAGATTTATAACCTTTGATAAATAGAAGCAGATCCGATCAATTTGCTGTATGCTTGAGTGTGTATCTGTGTGTATCTTTGTCTTGCATGAACTGTTGGGGAGTGGTTACCATGGTTACCTGCTGGAGTAAAGACTCTAAACATCTGTGAGAAGTTGACAGTTGGTCAAACTCCACCTCATGAGAGAAACAGTTCCTATGCTCATAATTTGAGAATGGCAATATATGAGCTCAGAAAAACAAGTAGCATTGACTCTGAAAAGTATATTACACTGAATAATATTGCTGTATTGTTTGTTTATAATTCAGAAGCATTATATTTCCTGGTCCTCAAAATGAATGGAAGTGAATGGGCAGTCTGACACCTGTGAGGAATAAGTGGTGTTGACAGCAGATGACAGCGACAGCAGCAGTTCTTAGTTTATGACTTTAGACTTTAGAGGTAAGACTGCTCATTTTTGGAAAATTCTGCTAAAGTGAGATATCACTTTGGATATTGTGTCAACACCAGTGCATGGTTTGCACCTGTTTTTTAAGGAGTCACTTTTGTTTTTGTTGACTTTTGTTAAACGTTTGCATAAAAGTAAAATGTACAGCTACAGGTAAAGTAGAAATGTTTCAGGTATTATCTACAATTTGACTCAATTGAGTCTTTCGAGTGAGTTTTTTGGGGAAACATTACATTAGTGAAATGTAAATGTCCATCAGTCAGTTGTCTGAAGTTGGAGCAGTCAATTTCTGTTATGACCTGTTAAACAAATAACTTAATTTTACAACATTTTGTGTGTTGTTGTTGCATATTGTCATGGTGCCCGCTAGAGAGTAATGAGCACAGATGACTAGATGTTCTGGCCCTTGGCCAACAGATTAAACCTTTGGCTGACTAGTTAGCACAGCTGTCCGTAGTCTGGGAGACCGGGGGAATCCTCTTTCGCCACACATAGATTTAATGATATTTTTCTCATTTTATTTAAAGCAAACAATGACCATTTACAGTGACTTATAACCACTTTGTAATGTATTATATCTGCCTGTACCTCAGGAGTTTCATTACTTTACTTAAAGCACCAAATGACCATTTAGAGTAACTTATAATCACATTATAATGCAGTATAACAGTGATTATAACGTATTACAACTATGAGAATTATAATATACTATGATCCTTGCAAAAAAATGTCAGCGAGTGACCAGCAGTTATAAAATATTATGATACTTGACCTTATAAGTCATTATAAAATGCTTTATTATGTGTTATGATTATTGTTATCAAGAATTATTAATATTCATGAGAGCTTATAATTATCATTATATATTATTATGATTATAACACATTATTAGTATGTTTATAATAAATTACAGACATGGGCATCATACAAATTTTAACCTGTTCATTGTGGGACGTTTCACTGAGAGCCAGTTTGGGGAATAAACCAGCAACCTTCTGATCAATTTTTTTTTTTTTTTTTACATATTTCAATTTGGCATATTTTCTTACTAAGCTATCGAGGGAAAACTGTTTACTTGTGGATTTAGGGTTTGGAATAGAAAAGCAATAGAGCTACAGTTAATGCAGATTGGTATTTAGGATAAAGTTTGGTAGGAAGAAATCTTAAACAATAAAATAAAAAAAACAGTTAAATGAATAGGAAGTACATATAAACCAGTACAGTGTTATAACTTCTCATATAAAAAACACATACTTGGGGAACCAGACGAGTCCAAGGTGCTCAGTTTTGGAGTAGATGATCCTGTCGTACAGATCATAGAGTGGTCGCCATGGCAACTCTAGGTCATCCCTTGACAGCAGTTCCTTCTTCCTGTTTGAAAAAGGAAGTTTATCATCAATTATTTAACCTATTTATAAGGATTTTTGCAGGACTTCAGGCGGATTCGTTGAAATTCAAGCCTTTGAAAAATTCCCTACTCAAGACAAAATGACGGTAATAATGTTACACTGAAGTGAAACACTGCAGGGTGTCTGAAGGCGTCTGTAATTGTGGGAAAATTACTCACTACCGTACAGGCTGCGCTAAAAATGAGGCCTGCCAAGTTGCAGACATGTCTGCAAACATAACGCCATGAGTCTTTTAATTCAGTAAAGCATAACTGGATTAACAGCTGCAGGCATTAGTCATTTGCAGGTGCAGACTCAGCTGATTAAAAATATTCACAACACAAACCCATAGGGAAAAATTAGGAAGAATTAACATCTGAAAGTAGACAGAACCGGATTTCTGCTAACCAATCACACAATAAAGTTATCTTTTTTTATGATTCTTGACTTCTCAAACACCATGTTAAGCTTTTAGATCACTAGTTTACTTTGTAAGTGCTTTAAAGCAGAGCAGGTTTTTAATTTTCCTGAGAAACTTTCACAAACCTTCTCTTGACTGCGTTACTTAGTTCTTTGTTAAATTGCCATTTTTATGTGCTTTATATACTGGAATAAACTCCACAGAAAGGTTAAAAGCCCCCGCAGTGGGGAATATGCACAATTTCCACAGCCTTGGATTCCTCTTGTCTGCTCCTCTCTCAATCATCTAACAACTATAAAACAGACTCTCATTGGGGAGATTTGAAAAAATGAAGGCAAGAAGAGACAATCGGGGAAAACGATGGTGAAATGCGAGGGATGGAAAAAAAAAGAAGCCTATTGAGACCTGATGCGTGATGTCGAGTATCAAATTTATCTCTCAGCTGTGAGACCTTGCACTTAATATACGGTTAGCCTAGATCTTTCTCTTTTCATCCAACGGACAAGACAAACGACATCTACATTATGATGTTGTTTTTGTGATGGATGTAAAAATCGTGGAAACAACGGGAGACAAATGGGAAGTGATGAATGTGACCGTCTCGGAGAATACGCTGCAGTCGCTGGAGTAGTGACAGATCTGATTTGAGAGACAAAAGCGAGGGAGTCACGCTATAGGTCAGGACTTAAAAAGTAATAAATGCACCGTGAAGCCAACACACTTTATTGTCCTTGTTTTTATCTATGTGAGTGCGTGTCTGCTTGAGTGCACATGTCTCTGTGCATGTGTGTGTGTGTATCCACTCTCTTTAAACTAATTACGACTTTATAGACTATTTTATATGATGTCATATTGTTATTTGTATCCATAACATGCACGTGTTATATTGTTATAGCCTCATAAACTGTCATTTTCACTCCATCACTGACAAAATCAGAGATTTGGGCATCAATTCAGAAGCTAATATCGTTGTCCATGTAGACCGAAAGGTGTAGCAAAACTTTAGTGTTGCCAGATGTGTATTTTGTTGATATAAATCATCAGACATGAAAGGAATATCACAATGACACCACTGTTGCTTTTAACCCACAATACCACATGAATGTACTAGTTGCTGTGTATTTATTTGTTTGTTTGTCTGGTAACAGGATATCTAGAAAAACATATAAACAGAGTTCAATGAAATCTGGTAGAAATTTATCCCATGGAACAAGCAACAAAAGACTTTGGGTCTGATTTGGATTAGTCTAGGTTAGTTTTTTCTTTTTTGAAATTCCTTTTCAATGATACCATTACACTTCATTCTGATGCAGGTCCAGACCTAACATTTTCTATAACTGAAATAATAAATTTAGAGGATTACGCAGCCACCACTCTCCGGGTGCTTTCTAAATTACTCTTATTTTTCTTTCTTAACTCTGCGGGTTGTCCAAAGCTCCACATGGCAGGGCTCCAAATAGCGGAGAGGTAAGTGAAAAATCCACTTTAACACGTCATGTGACTTGACATCAGTATACCACTTGTGGCACACTGATGTTTACCCACTGGGCCGCTCCGTGATCTCATTATTAAGGGCAGAAAAGGTAACGGCTCTGGCGCTGGTCAGTCTAGTTTTCTAGTCAAAAGCTCTCACTGTTTATGTACAAAATAAATGTTATTCTGGCTTTCTGTCATGTTTTCTTAATTATTTTAATGTTCTGTACAGAGTAGTGCCTCCATAAATCCAGCAGCAGAGTAACCCAGACATTCTTCTCCCCAGCCACATCCTCCAGTTCCTCCTGGGGGATCCCAAGGCATTCCTAGACCAGATGGGATATATAGTCCCTCTGGTGTGATCTGGGTCTGCCCGGGGGGTCCACAGGGAGGCGCCTGATCAGATGCCTGAACCACCTAAACTTGCTCTTTTTAAAGCAAAGGAACTGCGGTTCTACTACTCTGGGCTCTTCATCTTGTCCCTAAGGATGAAGAGCTCAGATATCTCATACATGCGTGTGTGTGTTTATGTGTTGGTGTCAAACCCACTTGAGAAGCTGAATGAGCAGCCTGGCGTAACTCTGCATCATGTAGGGCTCCAGGTTCGGCAGCGTGACCAACTCATAGAGCAGCTTAATGAAGAGAATATGGTCCTCTTTGCTGAACCTCCGGCCGTACAGCTTCAGAAACCTGAGGGTGAGAGGTGAGGGGTGAGAGGTGACCATCAGTGAGCAGCTGATCGCTTCCTGCTTCCTTCGTCTGACCCACATTCTCAAATACACAGCTACAAAGCCTCGGTGGGATGAGAGGTGACACACACTTGTCTAATATAACTAACCTCATTGAATTTGAGCAAATGCCAAGTAAGCAAAGTAAATTAAAAGTCTTTATTTAAAGTTAAAGGGGGAAGAAGATGATGGCCTGATGCTCTCTAGGCAGACAGGGTAGCTTGGGGAAGGTCTGTAACACCACGAAGGTCTCTGCTTAAAATATGACTGATACTTTTTGTGGCGCTTTGTTCCTCATTTTCTTAAGTATTGAGTGTGTGTGTTGTACCCTTTTAAAAATAAACATTACAGCTGTGTCCAACTGTAAGGAAATGCAGCCACATGGTAATCTAATAAAACAGTCCTGCAACTAATATTAGGCTAGTGCACATTTGTGAAGCTTATTAATTTTGTTTTTGTTGTTATTGTGCCAGAGAGGTATTTATGCAACTCAAGGTTTCAGAGTTTTATGGTTGCATTATTGACTTAATATGTCAATCCAATACAATGGTCTCAAAATAACTGTCTGAATGAGCTGATATATTATGAAATCATTATGTTAATAAATAGGAAATGTGCTCATTAACAAATTACGGGTTAAGCTGTCTTACTGTATACCCAGAGGACAATTTTCAACACTTACGAGAAGAGCTTCCTGGACCAGAAAGCGACCCCGGGCCACAGTTCTCTGACGAGGACAGCTCTGGACAGGTTCGCTTTGATGTCCGCCAACAGTTCCGTGGCCTCCCGGTCCAACCGGTCGGAATAAGGCAGCAGGTCGTTATACACGATCTCCTTCTGAGGTGTGAACACAGACGGGTCAGCCATATCTCCATCCACAGTCATAGTCGGGTCACTTTTCTGCTTAGAGCGCGCGTAAAAAAAAATAGAGCAAAGTAAAGCGTTCCTCTTTATTTAATGAATGTTGTACTGCTTGGAAATGCTCTGCCGAAGTTAGAGGGCATAATCTGCTGTGTCCAGCAAGCAGGGCGGAAGGCAGGCGATCACAGGGGAAAGTGTGTCACGCTAATTGAGCTGTGCAAAGCCCTGACAGCGGAGAGGGCCGGTGTTAGTTGTGCCTGCCCGCAGGGAACTGCATGCGCCAGGCGGGAGCGCGCACAGCCAGAGGGAACACTACCAGACATTGTAATGACTTTTAAGGCCAAAGTACTGTTTAAAAACGATATAATCTTGTTTGTCAGGTTCATCAATGACGATAAATGATATTTTAAACTCATCAGTGTTTTATTAGACTCAGTAGCTAGCACTCCCTTAATAAGATTGGTCTGAAATTTACAAGGTTTCATTGATGAATCTCTTAATATTTTTAGGACGAATTCTTAGAATAGGATTTCAGATACTTATACTAAAATGAGGTTTTTAAATGCAAAAAACAAATGTGGAGTGTCAAATTCACTCATAGTCATTCAGTCATAGTCGATCAAATAAATTATGTGCTGATTAAACCATTTGATTCCTGTCAAACTTTTATTAGAAGTGTCATTACTAAGTGTTAAGGGATGCATGCATTATTCTCGGCAGAACTAATTGCCCCTGCCGAGTAATGCATTCCGTATTATTTCAGCTTAGGTCATTATTAGCTAAATGTGTGAAATTCACACTGTCGAGCCAAAACAGCCCAAAATATTTGCTGGTGACACCATTTGATTAATAAAGTTACAGCGCAGGTGCAGGTTATTACATGAAGAGAACTGCATCCTCTCTTTTCTCAAACCAGGCGAGTGTTACAAGTAGGCTCTGACATTATACAACGACCCATTATATGAACTGATAACAATGTTTGATCCTAAAGTGTCTGAAAAGAAACTTAAGAGGAAGAATATCTGGAATCCAATGCACAGTTAAAAACACATCGACAGTACTGACTGATTAATCAAGGAAACCTTGTAGCCTAAATTTCAGACCAATCATCATGGAAATGCCACTACTACTGAGTCTAATAAAACATTGATGACTCTAAACGTTCAGAAACTATTTGTCATCATTGATGAACCTGTCACAGAAGATTACATCGTTTTTAAACAGTACCTTGCCTTAAAAATCATTATGGTAGTTTTCCCTGTAACTGTGCGCGCTCCCGTGAGGCGCATCCAATTTTCTGCGGACCTCTGACCTCTGCGCAAGTTCCGCTTTGACCTACAATAACAAGACGCTGCGTCACCTCTAATTGCACATTTCGAGCAGTGGTGGCCGTGACGCGCGACACAGGCGGTCGAGTTAAATGACGAGCCCACAGGTTGCTACTGGGTGCATTACTGTGAATTCAGACTTTGATTTCAGCACCAGTGAGACTAATGAGAAAAGGCTTTGATATGTGAAGGCTTTCATCGTGTATGCTTTCTGGGAAATGGGCAAGGAGGAAATCCGAAAGCATCATTCTGGACTACAAATCCCAGAGGCGCTGTGTGCGTGTGTGCGTGGTGCGAGCTAATCTGCAGAATATTAGGATGATCTGATAAATGGATTAATGTCCCTCTGCTGTTCTACTGACCCACTCTGACTGTTGCGGGGATAAACAAGGGGCTGCACTGTCTATCCGGTGCATTTAGTGAATCAGCATCTATCTACCTACCTACCTATCTATCTATCTATCTATATATCTATCTATCTATCTATCTATCTATCTATCTATCTATCTGCCTTTATGCTTTGGCTGCATGCCACTTTACCTGTGTGCTGAAATGTGCCAATAGATAAATAAATTCACAGTCCCTAACAAGTCCTGCTCATATTATCTATGCCTTTTCGGCTCTCTTATGACACTTTTGTCCCCGACCTTCTCCATTCTTATGTTACTGTGTGCACCCTTCCATGTAAATCCTTTTACTTTAAGCCCATGTAATTCTCTGACCACTCCACGCTTAGAGTGGTGCGGCAATTGCAGGATATTGTCTGGGTGAGTTTGCTGCTCACAGCTAGGGCTTAGAGTATAATGCAAAGGCCCTTTGAGTTGTCTGGTCTGGATACTTGAAGAAATGGGGCAATTGCTGCAACTCCACCTCAGCCTTTTCTTAAGCCGCCTGATTGCATAAAGTGCTCTGTTTCTCAACCCCACCTCAGTCTCACTGGCTACAGCCTGTGATGGCCATGCAACCTTCAATCAGTTTAACCTTTCTGAGACAGTGAGGGCGATGCCCTCTTTAAAACTATTTTCTCTCTATAAACACAGGGGAAAACAGACTTTGAGAGAGATCCCAGAACAGAATGTGCCTTCCACACGACAGGGCAGTCAGTCCAAGGGTGTCCAAAGTGGTCTTTGCGAAGTAATCTCACCCAAGTCTTTACCCTTTACTGTATATCCCCTCAGATCTTTATTACTTTTGGGCTTTTCTGCCTCTCAGAGCAGTGAGAGCACCTGCTTTTGCTGCCTCGGCTGTTGAACCACTTCCACGAAGAAACATGGTATCTGTTCCTATTTGCTCTTCGTTGTGATGTTTCTAGGTGTCTGTAAATAGAGATTTTGTTGGAATATTGTGTGTGTGTGTGTGTGTATGTGTGTTTGTATGGGCACAGGCGCTTGCATGTGTGTGCCTGCGTGTGTGCACACATCTGTAAGATTCATTATTCCACAAGTGGAGTCCACAGATGGAAAATGTGATTCAGGATGATGATGCCTCTTTGACTCAGCAGGGAGAAGCCCGAACAGAAAGAGAGAGGGAGGAAAGTGATGGAGAAAAAAGAAAGAGGGAAAGAGAGAGAAAGGAAAGAGATGATGATCCCAATGGAAGTACATGTTTTTGTATTCCGTCCGCCTGCTCATCTTTAGCTCATGATCTGAGCTTCTGCAGACATTTAAAAAAAAAATCAGTCCTAAGAAACAAACACACACATCAAGTCTTTCATTTTCACCAGGGATTCATGGTGATGCCAGTTCTCTCACTCCTAAAATATTGGAAAACTCAGGCAGCCAATGGGTGTGTGTGTGTGTGTGTATGTGTGTGAGTCGGTGCATGTTTTCGTGTGTGTCTCAGTTTGGAGAGTGAAGAGTGTAAATGATGTGTCTGGGAAACCTGCATCCAAACGTCAACACACACACACACACAGACACGCACACACAAGTTCCTTCCATCCAGCTGGGTTTCTCGCTGGGAGATATGCAGCCCAGTTCATCGCCAGACAGACGGGTAATATATGGCCCCCGCTCCTGCCTCACTCACTCACACACACACGCACGCACGCACACACACACACACACCCACACACACACACACTCACACTCAAACAAATACATAACCACATTAGAACTTTCTACAGAACTAACAGAGCTGTCCACATGTTCTTCACTCAGATTTCTCTCTCACCGACTTCTTCCCTATTTTATTCGGATGCTTTAAAGACAAATTACTGAGGAAATTGTGCTGGTGATCCTCACACCGGATGCCAGGATGGGGAAGGAAACAAGGAGACGAGGAAATACTGTAAGGAAGAGGGAAAGGACACAGACATTCCATCACAGCCCCTGTGGAGCTGCAGCGGGGACAAGCTTACCAGCCATGATTTCTAATCGTGGAGTGAGGCAGAGCAGCGAGGAGTACGCAGGTATGCAAGGTTAATTCCCCCTTATCTTCTTCTTCTATCTCTTTGGCAGCAGTCCTGCTTGTAATGTGTGGTGGTGGTGTAGCATGGTTACTGTATTTCATGGCGACTACACATGTGATTTATGTGTGAACAGGAATGAGTCCGCTGAGAGGTTTTCCCTGGCTTATGATACTCCTCTATGCAGCAGCTGTGTGCACAGGTACCACAGATGTGCATTTGCTCATGCACACATGGACACACATAAGATAACTGCATTCAAATATACTGTATGTATGCATACAGTTTCTCCTTCTATTTCACTAAACACAGACTCAGTATAAGATCTGACACAGACCACACACACTTGTGCCTCCTCTGCAGGTGTGGGTGGTGCAGAGGTCGACAACAAGTCACCAGCAGTATGTCGTCATCCATGTGAGGAACTGGTGGAGTTGCTCACTGAGATCCACGGCTTGCGTATTGTTACCAGCAGCCTGCTTGAAGATCTGGAGAGAGTAGTAAGACACATACGTGCACATGTGTCATCTGCATGTTGGAATTTGTTTGTTGTGTTTAACTTTCTGATGCAACATTTAGATTGATATGGCACAAGCAAAAAATTGGATTTCAGATGAGAATTTAAGGAATTTACTTTTACGAGAAGTGTGCTCTTCTTTTCTTTAAAAGGAAGGAGTTTTAAACATTTAAAGATGGCCAGTAAAAGGTGTTAAGTGTAACATTTTAACATTGGTTAAATATTGTGAAATTCACAATCCACGCATTTTTGTTGTGGTCATAAACAAATGAACAATGAGAAAACTGTCCACCAGCCTCTGCAGCGCACTTTACATTGCACTTGATTGGGTTGAGTTTTGTGGGAAAGCTGTGTAACAAACCAGAAACAAAGTGACTCTTCTTCCAGTGCAAATGGAACAAGTGGCAACATCCTTTTTCTGGCAGGAAGATCTGTGGTTTGTGGTAAATATCCTCGTAATTTTGGAAAAAAAACAAGCTGAAAGAATACAATCAGTGTTAGAATTTTGGCTGCTATTCATCTCGCAACCATTCTAGCCTAGGTCTCTGAGTACTAATAGCAGGTAAATCTAAATAAAGTATGTATAAATAAATAAAATACAGTTTTCCTGGCAATTATTTTAATGTTTTGAAGTGCTACATATGTTTTTGTGTTTTCAGTCAAAAGAAAATGAAGAGATGCGCATATCTTTGGCTGAGCTTAGCAACAGCAGCAGCAGCAGCAGCAGCAGCCGCAGCCACAGCAGCGGCAGAGGCGGAGGCGGTGGTGGTGGCGGCAGTGACGATGGCCGTGGCCTTGGCGATGGCCGTGGCCGTGGAGGTGGCGATGGTCGTGGTGGTGGCAATGGCCGTGGCGATGGCCGCGGTGATGGCCGCAGCCGTGGCGATGGCCATGGCCGTGGCGATGGCCGTGGTGATGGCCGCGGCCATGGCGATGGCCGCGGCCGTGGCGATGGCCGTGGCCGTGGTGATGGCCGTGGCGATGGCCATGGCCGTGGCGATGGCCGTGGCCGTGGCAATGGCCGTAGCCGTGGCCATGGCGATGGCCATGGTCATGGCGATGGTGATGGTGATGGCGATGGTGATGTTGATGGCGATGGCTATGACTATGGCGATGGCGATGGCTATGGCGATGGCGATGGCGATGGCTATGGCGATGGTGATGGCTATGGCCATGGCCATGGCCGGGGCCGTGGCCGCGACCGGGGCCGTAGCAATGGTCATGGCCGTGGCGATGGTGATGGCGATGGTGATGGTGATGACTATGGTTATGGCTATGGCTATGGCTATGACGATGGCGGTGACGACAATGATCTTGACGGAGACGGGGAGATCTGGTGCGTGCAGGATGGACGAATGTACGAGCAGGGGGAGCATTGGGAGGTTGACAGCTGCACCTCCTGTACCTGCCAGGTCTGTGTTGAACAAAACTTTTTGCTTGCTTGTGTTTCCTGGGAAACCGCCATGCAAGTCTCTGACTGAATGGAATATCTATCACAGATAGATCTCAGCATCACCTGCATTATTTTAAGTTAGATAATAAATCCTCTCAAGTCCCCATGGTTGTGACTAAAGTCTGACTTGACTCCAAGTCTTGTGTTTTATTTATCTAAATTAATAAAATCTTTTGACTTGGACTTGACTGCTGTGAGATTTGACTTACATGATACTTGATACTCTAAAGACTTGACTGACTTGAGTATAGACTTTTATTGATAACAGAGACTTGAGAGCCTTAACATTTAAGTCTCAAGTTTTGACCTGGTAGTAAACCCCCAAAAGTCTCAAGTCCAAGTCCAAAATTCATGCTATATCTGTTTAATCCAAAAACAACAACAACAAAGAAAAAACAAATGTAAAATCATCAAGTTGTGGTTTTACAATTTCCTTGATTTGGCAGATTTCTTCCTGTTGACAGAGCCAGGCTAGCTGTTTTCCCCTGATTCCAATCCTGTGCTAAGCTAACGGCCTTCTGGCTGTAGCTTCGTATTAAATGGACAGACATGAGAGTGGTTTTGGCAAAAGAGCAAATAAGTATATTTTCCAGAATGTTGAACTGTAGCTTTAAAATGTGTTTACCAGTTGGGGAGATACCTAAGTTTCACTTGTATCCACTGTAGTTTTATTTATTTCCAGAGCTGCATTTGTTAGTCTACTTTTATTTTTTTGTGCTTTCTTCATCCTCCTCTCTGTGTCTGTTTCTCTTTATAAAATGTCATTAGTATTGTCAAGGATGGCTTGAGGGAGTAGATTTATTATGAGTCATGACAGCATACCATTCCTCTGGAAGGATCGGCATATAGTAAAACATCTGGCTCAAACTAACATGGTCTGACTAATACTATTGTTTCAAAATCTAAATGTGTGAACGCTGGTCACTCTTTCCTTCACCAGGATGGGAAAGTGGTGTGTCAGCAGGTATCGTGCCCTCCTGTATCCTGCATCAATCCGACTTTTATTGATGAGGAGTGCTGCCCTGTCTGTCTCAGTGAGTTATGATTTAGTGCTGACAAAGTGTGCTAATATGACAAAATTCAATAGACGCATATCAATGGTCAATGTTTGTGTATGTATTTAAAGATAACGGAGATGGTTGGTCCCAGTGGTCTGAGTGGACAGACTGTTCGGTCACCTGTGGGCGTGGAGGGCAGCAAAGGGGCCGATCCTGCAATAGCATCATGCCACCCTGCTCTGGCCCGTCAGTTCAAACCCGCAGCTGCATGTCAATGAAGTGTGAACGCAAGGGTAGGACGTCACTCTGCATGTCTGATCTGTGACATGTCTTGACTTAATTTGGATTTTTTTTTTTTTTTTATTGATTGAGCACAGCTGGTCCAAGGGAACGAATTGAATATTCCTCAAAGAGCAAAAATAGGGAACTGCATACACATGGATTTTAGAGATTGCTATCATAATTGAAACCATGTTGTTTTACTTCTTTAAATGTACACACAGTATGGAACTGTGGTGGTGGTCCATGTTGAATTCTACTCAGACTTTTCCAGGCTTCCATGCAAAAAAATGGAGCTTTTTACAATCTGTATGTTCTTGCTCCATGTCTAGCACGTGCTAACGGGAACTGGGGCCATTGGTCTCCTTGGTCTGCGTGTACAACCACATGTGGAGAGGGTAACATCACACGCGTCCGTCTGTGCAACAATCCTCCGCCACAGAAGGGGGGCAGAGCGTGCACAGGCGGCGCCAAGGAGAAACAATCTTGCAACAATACACTCTGCCCCAGTGAGTACACAAGCACAAATGTACATGCATGTTACACTGGTAGTACTTAACTGACTTACTGGTGAATGGTTTGTCTTTGTGTAGTTGCTGGAGGCTGGACAACGTGGTCCGAATGGTCACAGTGCTCACAGTCATGTGGGGGAGGCCTTTTAAGTCGCCAGCGGGAGTGCTCGAACCCTGCCCCTCAGCATGGCGGGAAGCCGTGTGCTGGAGATGCTATGGACTATGAAGCATGTAACAAACAGGAATGTCCCTTAGGTAAACCATAACCCAGTCCAAAAACCTTAAACTATAGGTATGTACATCCCAACTGTGTAAGCAGATATACTGGGAGTAGGCTAAGCCTCACATCCATGGATAAAAGGTAATCCTATTTTATTGGAAGAAACATATTTTCAGGATTAAAAAATAATACAGTGTTTATTCTGCCTTTTATTAAATTATAGAGGCTTAGGACAGAACAGACTAATTATTTAAATATACATTTCCTCAAACTGACCCAATTTTGGACAACTTGATTTGTGCAAAAGACTCATTAACCTTATATGCATGTTTGTATGTGTTTCCAGACATGTGTTTGATATCAAACCCATGCTTCCCTGGGGTGGAATGCACATCATATAGCGATGGATCATGGGAATGTGGAAGCTGTCCATTGGGTTTATATGGCAATGGCACTCACTGTGAGGATGAGAATGAGGTAATAAGGGCTGGTCCTGAATGATACATGATATCAGCCTTATAATGGCCTGATGTCACAGATGTGGGGCGTTGAGAACGACTGTTTGTTGATTCATGATAGTGGAAGTCAACCCAGGCCTTAAAAAGTCCAGACATAAAGATCAGCGTGCCAAACGTTCCCTCCTCTGGCCTAGTTTGACATGTACAGATGTGGCCGAAATTCTTGGTACTCTTACATTTTCTTAAAACAATGCACCATTCGCCCTGAACAGTGTTGAAATTAAAAGATATCTTGTTATCAATGCATGTCCATGTTTGGTTTGCAGTGGAACAAAACAAAAAAGTTGTGAAAATAACTGAATTCACGCTTATTTCACAAAGACATTCTAAAATAGCCTGGACAAAATTAGTGGTACCCTTTAAAAGTTGTAGGAAATAATTGCTTTGTCGTAATACTTTAAGCAGACTATTGTGTTTTAATTAGTATCACAGGTGTTTTCAATCTTATAATCACTCATGCAGCCAGTTTAAAAGGAGAAAATTACTCTCTCTTACTCTTTGTTGTTTTTTCTGCTGCTGCGTGCATCACATTGAACATGGAAAACAGAAGGAAAACTAGAGAGTGGTCTGAAGACATTAGAAAAACATAATAGCCAAGCGTGGTCAATGTCAAGGTTACAAGAGCATCTCCAAAGAGCTTGATGTTCCTGTGACCACTGTTGCCAATATTATTAAGAAGTTTAAGGCCAATGGAACTGTAGCCAGCATCTCTGGACGTGGTCGCAAGAGGAAAATTGGCCCGAGATTGAACAGAAGGATTGCTCGAATAGTCGAGAAAGAACCAAGAAAAACTTCAATACAGATCCAAGCTGATCTTCAAGTTCAAGGTACAATAGTTTCAAGTCACACTGTCCGTCACTGTCTGCATGAATATGGGCTCCGTGGTAGAAGACCCAAGAAGACCCCACTTCTACGAGGAAGACACAAAAAAGCTAGACTGGACTGTGCCATAATGCATATTGACAAGCCACAGTCCTTCTGGGAGAATGTGCTTTGGACAGATGAATCAAAATTAGGGTTTCACAGTTTTCACAGCAACCCTGTGTTTACAGAAGAAAAAATGAAGCCTTCAAAGAAAAGAACACCATGCCCACCGTGAAACATGGAGGAGGCTCAGTGATGTTTTGGGGTTGCTTTGCTGCCTCAGGCACTGGGTGCCTTGAATCTTAGCAGGGCACAATGAAATCAGAAGACTATCAAGGCATTTTGGAGCGAAACATACATCCCAGTGTCAGAAAGCTGTATCTTAGTCATGGATCATGGGTCTTCCAGCAGGATAATGACCCCAAACATACACCAAAAAGCACGCAAGAGTCGATGAGAAGAAAACATTGGACCGTCCTGAAGTGACCTGCTGTGAGTTCTGATCTGAATCCCATTGAACATCTGTGGAAACAGCTGAAACTTGCAGTTGGGAGTCAGCGCCCATCAAACCTGAGAGAACTGGAGCAGTTTGCTCAAGAAGAGTGGGCTGAACTGCCAGTGGAGAAGTGTAGAAACTTTATTCAGAGTTACAGACAGTGCTATACTGCAATTATTGCCTCCAAACGCTGTGCTACAAAAATATTAAGTTAAGGGTTCCAAGATTTTTGACCATGCCGTTTTCATTTTTTTATTGTATTAAATATGTTAAGTTGTAAATCAAAAGTTTCAGTTATATTCAATGTGACATAAAGAATGATGTATACCATATACTTCTCAGTTTCAACCTAATACAGAGAAAATTTAGTTTTTTAAAAAAAAAGGTGGAAGGGTCCCAATATTTTCAGCCACATATGTATCTTGATCATCTTGTATGTGATTATGTCAGACGGGCTGACAAAGTGATCTTCTTTTAAGACAAAAATATTGTGTAGTCTGGCAAAGAGTTTCTCCTTTACACAACAGCTGTAACACCTTTTTACGATATGCTGAACATGGTTAATCCCTCTATCTCTGCAGTGTGAAGTGGAGGGTGTGTGTGTTACAGAGTGTGTGAACACAGACCCTGGGTTCTACTGTCTGCCCTGTCCTCCTCGCTATAAAGGTACCCAGCCATTCGGCCTTGGACTGGAGGAAGCCCAAAAAATCAAGCAGGCATGTATTCACATTTTCCTTTGTATGAACTACTTTCAATTGCTTTGAACTACAATTAAGAACCACTTTTGGATTCTCAAAGAGCTGCTCTGGTTGTAGGTGTGTGAGCCACACAATCCTTGCAAAGACAAAACACACACCTGCCACAAGTATGCTGAGTGTGTTTACCTGGGCCTGCAATCTGAAGTCTTGTACAAGTGTTTATGTGCTGTCGGGTTTGTGGGCGATGGCTTCGTGTGTGGTGAAGACGCTGATCTGGATGGCTGGCCCAACTACAAACTGACCTGCAAAAAGAATGCAACCTATCACTGTCAAAAGGTTAAAAAACAAAATATAACAAAAATAAATCATCTGAAACACTGAAGTGTTTATTGCTAAGACCTGTTCTGGTTGGATGTTATTCCACTAAACTGTTGTGACTGGCTGCAGGATAATTGCCCCATGCTGCCAAACTCTGGACAGGAAGACCTGGACAAGGACGGACAGGGAGATGCCTGTGATCCTGATGACGACAATGATGACATCCTAGATGAGAGGGTGAGACTGCGGCTCAGACATTGAGTAACTTTGAGGGTAACATGATTGAAAACAGCTGAATATTCATATCCCCTCTGTGTATGTGTGCACTAATATACATTTGTTTGGCATAGGACAACTGCCCACTGGTGTACAACCCTAGGCAGTTTGACTCTGACAGGGACGGGGTCGGGGACCGCTGTGACAACTGTCCGTTTGATAGCAACCCACTGCAGACGGACACTGATGACAATGGAGAGGGAGACGCCTGCAGCATTGACATTGATGGAGATGGTGAGAGCTACTCATTAAATGTCTATGTTTTTTATGGCCCTAAACTGTGGAACACCCTCCCCTTGGTACTTTTAAAAAAGAAATTAAAGACCTATCTTTTTTAATTTGGCTTTTAAATTTATGTTTAATCAAAAAAAAAAAAAAAATTTACTTATTGTTATTCTTTATTTTTTATTTTAGTTTTTGGTCTAGCTTTATTTTTGATCTTGTCTTGTAAAACACTTTGGGCTGCATCTTTGTATGAAAGGTGCTATACAAATAAAGTATTATTATTATTATTATTTTCACAGAATGCCATAATTATGCAATGACAGATAGTTCAACTAAAATTATCACCTTTAGATATTCGTGGGGTTCCAAAAATATGTTTTATATTTGTATCTATCACAGCTGAAACTATGAGATATACTTACCTAAACACAGTCTTGATTTATATAGGTTGCCATGTCTTGTTTTTATGTGTAATAAAAGTGTAAAAGCAACACACAATGCAATTTATCTGTTGTCTATCTGAGTGTGTGTGTGTCCTTCTTTCTCCAGAGGTTCTGAATGACCGTGACAACTGTCCCTTAATCTACAACACTGACCAGAGAGACACAGACATGGATGGCGTTGGAGACCAGTGTGACAACTGCCCCCTTCTAAACAACCCAATGCAGGTATAGAAAAACACATACAACTTCATATTGTGTGCACATAAATATTGCCAGCGTGTAATCGTGTGTGTGTGTTTACAGCTCGACTCTGACAGTGACCTGGTGGGAGACATGTGCGACGACAATGACGACATCGACGAGGACGGCCACCAAAACTCTCTAGACAACTGTCCCTACATCCCCAATAGCAACCAGGCTGACCATGACAATGATGGGAAGGGAGACGAGTGTGACCATGACGACGACAACGATGGTATCCCTGACGACAGGGACAACTGCAGACTGGTTCCCAACAGGGACCAGCTGGACTCAAATGGTCAGTGTGAGAGTTTCTCTCAATTTTAGCTGAGAATATCTCTGATATAAAAAATATGCAAGGAGAAGTATTTTGTACAATTTATGATAAATGGATTTTGCAGTCATGCAGGAAAATCTTGTCACTATCAGTCCAGTATACTCCCACTGGTCTAGGTCATGTCATTGTTGGATATGCAACATAAACCGTTTATGGCTCTCGGTAGAGTGATCAATCATGAATGATTGTTTAATCTATCCACCATCAGGACAGGACTTTCTCACTACATTTGCACATTATCAGGTCGTTTATTTCATTCTTGGCAAAAAAATTCCAGGATGTCACAATGTTACATTCTGTCTCTCACAGGTGATGGCAGTGGAGACTCATGCTTTGAAGACTTTGACAATGACAGTATTCCAGATGCGTTGGATCCCTGTCCACTGAACCAGGACATCGGGTCTACAGACTTCAGGAAGTTTCAGGTAGTTTTGTTGGACCCTAAAGGCACCACACAGTCTGACCCTCTCTGGGTGATCCGCAGCCAGGGCACTGAGCTACTGCAGACGGCCAACTCGGATCCTGGCATCGCTTTAGGTGAGAAAAACCACAAAAAATCGAATCCCATTCAAAGTATAATGAAAATCGTCAGGAAAAAAAGAGAAAGGAAAAAAAGAAAAACAAATGTTTCCTTCGCTTAAACAGGATATGACAAGTTCAGTGCAGTAGACTTCAGTGTGACGTTTTATGTGAACACCGACCGAGATGACGACTACGCAGGCATTGTGTTCGCTTACCAGTCCAGTCGACGCTTCTATGTTGTCATGTGGAAACAGGTGAGGCATGAATGCTGGAAGTTTATGATAACACCTACTGGTTTCACCAATGGAAGGAAAACATCGTCCTAAATTGCCTTTTAAACTTATAGTTCTGGGCTCAAATCGAAGGTTTTAATATTTGATATATTTTCAAAAATCTCCTTGACCATATTAATTTATACCAGAGTTCTCACTGGCAAAACATGAAAAAGTACATGAAAAAGTACATAAAAAAAAGAAAAGACTTTACAACCATGTCTTCTTTTGTACAGCGACAGTCCTCTTCAGCCATCTACCGATGTATACATAAATCCAAACTCTCTGACTCTCTTTTATCCTTCATATCCTTTCATTCGATGACAACAGGTATCACAGGGCTACTGGGAAAAGAGGCCGTCCAAAGCATTTGCCACAGCTGGAGTCTCCATTAAATTGGTCAATTCCACCACAGGACCAGGGGAGTATTTACGCAACGCTCTGTGGCACACCGGAAACACCAGACACCAGGCACGAATCAGTGACTTAATATGTTTTGTCCGTTATTACACACTACATCTCTCATTCACACAGATAAATCTTCCAAACAACCTTCAACAGACCATCCGTTGTTACATTGCCTGTGTAAAAATCAGACACAAATACAGTATTCTTGTCTGCCCTGAATTCTGTGTTTTTCTATCCGTCTCAGGTCAGAACACTGTGGCATGACCCCAATAAAATTGGCTGGAAGGACTTCACAGCTTACCGCATCCACCTCATCCACAGACCCAAAACTGGGTTCATCAGGTATGAAGTCTGAGATAGTTACAAACACGAGAACTGATAACCAGTATGAAGTTCAGAGTATCGTCACTTGGCTGGTTTTCCTCTTAACGGCCTGGATTCATATTTTCATGTTGAGCTGTTAAAAACCACAAATGGATGAGGATCATGTAAATCACCCGACTTCTAAAGTTACAAAAACAAAGATTTGTGGACTTCCGTAGTGTAAGAACACTACTCCCTAATAGAAATAACTCAACATTAGCAGCAACCTTTCACTTTTAAATTACAGTTAAACATTTGATATTAATGGCTTGGCTTTTAGAATATCATATCAGTGTTTTGGCCCATTTACTACATTACACTACTCTATTGGTATAAAAATATTCCACTAATTTTTAAGCAGCCACTGCTTCCCCCTTCATGTCTGTACAGTATGGAAATCAACTTTCAAAGACTTCAGATTTGTTTGAGACTGGTGAACATCAGCTAAACATCAACTGAAAATATGTTACCTTGAAATAAGTAAAAGCAGACATAATGCTCTCCGGAGACCACCAATTTACCATAGTGTCTGCATGTTGATTTTCAAATGATATTTTATGAAATGAATGGAGACAAATTTCTGGATGAAAGGTAAAAAAAAAAAAAAGAAAATTCAAAACTCTAAAACACAAAAGAACAATAGCAACATTTTTAAGTAAATGTGATTTGTACAAAATTCTTTAAGACATAGAAAAAACACTGGTATGTTCCATTGAATCACACATTCAGGGCTCAGTTGTTCACTCTCTGTGCTACAGTTCATGAAGGCTTTAGTGGAGAAATAGTATGTGCTAAATAACTTCTTAAATCTGTGAAAATCACATTCAATGCCACCACTGAAGGAGATTTTTCACCCTCAGATGTTCTTACGCTCCAGTATATATCATAAATCACTGAGAGTTATTTTGTGATAACAGTTTAATTCACTTTTTCGTTGTACCCAGTTCTCCTCAACCTGTCACATCTACTTCTACTTAGTTGTACTTTTCACTAATGGACTTTCAAACTCCCCCAGGCAACGAGAACTTTGTGCTCTGTGTTGTTTATGTGCAGACTGAGAGAACATCACTGCCTTAGTAAGGTTTTCATGCTGAGAAAAGGTGAGGGAAAAGAAAGCTGTGTGAAGCCCAGTTGTTCAAATTACAAAGGTACTCTTAAAGAAGGCTATCTTTGAAAATGTCAGCGACGGCTGCATTGCATTCTGGGTGCTGAATGATTGTAGGATGACTGTGTGCTTATTGAATGTCGGTTTGCACTTGCTCTTTGATAGTGAAGGACAGACGCATTATATTTTGGATAGTTGCTACAAAACTCCATTGTAGCAGCCTTGAATGTATCTCATATGACGTCATGTCCTCAGTGTTATCCACAGCAATAAAGAGTAAAATATGGAATAGAAAGGAAAATAAGCTACTAAACAACAAACTTGACCCAGACGTGTAGGGTACATTGCCATTAGTAGAGGAAGATGTATTCAGATCCCTTACATAAAGACTAGAATCAATATATTTTATAACAACATATCAATTGACAATGTGTAATGCAAGGAGTGTTGATGAACCTACAGAGTTTTAAAGCAAGTTTCAGCTCATAGCTGTCAAGCCCACAACTTTACTGTTTTGATTCCCTCTCACCGCTCTCATTGTGCCATTTTCAAAACCAAACGGACACAGTTAGCAACTAGCTTGTGGACATGGTGAAGTATTTAGCAGATAAAGAGCCAAATATTTCCCTCAGGAGTTGACAAAGATCCAAAACAGAGCTAAAAGAAATTCAATATTGGATTTACATTCACCAGGTGGACAGAAACACGACTCCAAATGAATAATAATGTTGCTCCGTAACTGCTGGATGTGTAAATAAGCAACTGTTTGCTAACAAGTGTATATAGTATTCAATATATCAACTTAAAAGTGGAGTGTGTAGAATTAAGTGGCGTCTAGTGGATGTGTAGGTTCGCCTACACGCCCTAGATGCTACTAAAACCTACACACTGCACCTTTAAAAGGTGATGATATTTCATTGTTGTGTGTGTTATGTAGAAACAAGTTACAGATACTTGTTTCTGCTGCCCCCAAGGTACCCACATTATAGCTGCGTCTATGGTAAAACACACAATTGATGCTGCTGTGTATGAAGACGTTAGCGGTGTTGTATTTCCACTGCAGGGTGGTGGTGTATGAGGGCAGGGAACTTTTGTCCGACTCGGGGGCTGTGTACGACCATACCCTGGCTGGAGGCAGACTGGGGCTGTTTGTCTTCTCTCAGGAACACGTCCTTTTCTCAGATCTCAAATATGAGTGCAGAGGTAAGACATCCTGTCAACACTTTTTGCTCTGATTAGTGATTGCTGTGCGCTTGTCCTGCAATGTTTGTAAATCAGTTCCTCTTGTAACCATATCTGTGACCTCTTTTTTTTTTTCTTTTTTTGTTCTCAGATAACTGAATTATTTTTGCTGGGATGTTCAGGAAACTCTACAACAAGCCGTCAGAGATCAACATTGCTTTCAGAAAATACATCAGAGAGAGAGAGAGAAAGAGAGATGAAGCTGGCCTTTAAACTGCCAAGACTATCAATTAGTGACCATCATCTATCTATCAGCTTTTTATGCAACAGTATTGATTTCAGGCTGCTTTCATTTGCTGTACACTACTGACAGCATCTCTAATGACAGTAACTTCTTGTTCCTTTTCATTTGCTTCTCACTATGGTTGTAAATAATTATTTATTGCCAGATACCAGAAATGGAAGGGAGAGATGAATTGATGATGGCGTAAGTAGAGCACTGTGCAGATGTCTGGTAACTTATCAATAAAATACTTTTTTTTTTTCAATGTTTTTTTTTCCTTTTCTGATGACGCCAGCTCATTAGCCTACACATGCGGTTGTGGAAACATGGTCTCTAGCACCCTCTAGTGGTGAAAGTAATACTTACAAATACTGAGTGGGAGGGATGAAACTGGGCTGACAGGTTAATTGAGGTTGACAAAGCAAATAAGAATTTGATTGATTGTTCTTAAACAGTGACACTAGATGAATTATGAAATATCTGACATGTGTTCATATATATGAAAATACTCATATTTGATTAATGATTTGGGTCTCATAGCCTATTTTCTTTCAAAAAGAAAAAAGTTTAATTACCTAACTAAGACTTATTAAAATTACATCTACTCCTTCTGCCTCATTGAAAAATACAGTGTTTCCACATCGCTTTTTTTAAAAGTTGCATACTGAACATTCGGCATCCAAACTAGTTGTGATGTCACAAATCATGCTCTTACATACACAAAAACTGAGATTTAAAGATCCCCTCCAGACATGTTGTAAGATATAAAATACTGTGCATGGAATAATATGTGTCTGATATGTTTTTTTCCACAAAAAAGTCCAATTACATCATTAAAATCCTTTTTCTAATCTCCTTTTTCTCGCTCATTTAAAAATTCAGAATCTGATCAAAAGCACAAAAGCCGTGTCCCCATTTGGTAAAATGATGATTTTTGGGTCAATAGTTGAGGTTATGTTAAAGGTTAGGGCAGTAAGCAGTGGTTAGGGTTAGAGTAAGTCTGCAAGAAATTAATGTAAGTCTATGTAATGTCCCCAAAAGTGACCATGATGTGATAAATATATGTGTGTGTGTGTGTGTGTGTGTAGGTCATTCACTGTCCCTCGGGTTAATTTTGAGACGTTATTAAGCTCTTTGAAATCTGAAACTAGAGTTGAACTTGTTCCTTCTTTCATTGTTTTGAACTTATTCCACTCTTTTTATTCTGTAGCTTTGAATCAGCTGTGTGTGTTGTTTTTTTTCTCCATAAAACTGTGTAACTGATTTAAAATGCAAACACAACGACTAAATCTGGGTCTTCAAATATATTTGACCTTAAGTCGGAGAAAAATCCTTGTAATCCTGTAATAATGCAAAACACAAAACCTGTTAAACCGGTTGGAAGGGGGAAGTGCACGAGCAGATACCTGGCCCGGTGAACGAGCAACGTCACCACCGCCCGCATCCACTGAGATGGAAAGAATGAGGAAGACGAGTTCCCTTACCGGGTAGAAAGGATAGAGGTCATTACCAAGAAAACAGGCTTTCTGTTGAGTTAACTGTAACTGGTTACGCGTATTAAAGTGAAATAAAGTTCGATAAAACAAGTTGTGGAAACTGGAGTGATGGCGCGCGGTTGTACGGGGGGCTGGTGTGCTCGGTTTGTGGAGCGACACCAGTCAGCGCTGAATTTTGCGCTGTTGGTTACCGGATACATCCTATATCTCATAATCGGCGCCGGCATCTTCTCCGCCATCGAGCTGCCTTACGAGCACCAGCTTCGCCAGGAGCTGAAAGCAGCCCGGCGGGACTTCCTGAACAACAACACCTGTGTGTCCGACGCGCACCTGGAGGAGCTGCTGATCCGCGCGCTGGAGGCCAGTAACTATGGAGTATCCTTGCTCGGTAACGACACAAGCAACAACTGGGACTTTGTGTCCTCCCTGTTCTTCACCAGCACTGTGCTGACCACCACAGGTGAGGACACAGGTGTTCAGACACTGTAACAGTAACAAGGAAAGTATTGTATGCTTGAGAACCACTGTTTTAAACTGGCAAAGTGGGAGCACTGACCTGCGAGTGTGCATTTAATCTGACTATTTTGGTATTTATTTGTTGGACTTTCCAATTAGTCACGATTTATAAATTGCTTTCTTAGTTGTAACTAATGGCTTCATAGCTAAAAAAAAAACAAAAAAAAAACAAAACACCCCAGACATTTCCAAAAATATAAAACACTACTGAAAAATAATTTGTATCTAATAGTTTTCCCACAAAAAAGTTCAATAATCTACTTACACCTTTTGGGTTGCCTGGTTGTGAAAAATAAACCCTCTGGCTGGTGTTTATCCTTATCTGTTTGTTAATAATGCAGTTATAAATGTTGGTAATCTATTCATAAATACTTATGGGTTTCAAAGCCATCAGTTACACATGTTATCCTCCACAGGTTTTTCTGGAAGTGGTCAGTTAGAGAGTCCTCTTAGTGAATTAAAGAGTGAAAAATGATGCAGAGGAAATTTTCACAATCTGGCAACCAAAAAGTTGTTCTTGTTCCTGACTTACAGTTGAGTTATAAAGAATTTGTAATTAATTTAATAACCAGTGATAAAGTCATCCGTTACAACTTAAAAACGACTTTATTAATGGAGACTTATTAGAAAGTGGTTTTGTTACGTTTTATTTTCCATCATGAGGAGGAATCAACAAGTAAATGACTAATGAGAATTAAAACCCATGAAGCTCTATTAACACATACAGTAGTTAAACTGTGACTTCTGCTAAAAGGAACACATTAAAATCCATGTGTGCATACTAACTTCCACACCAGGTGCTCAAGCTGTAAAAACAAAAAGAAAATAAATACACCTTGAGGTGGACGTGCAGTCCACGCCTTTACTTGCAGAGTTTACCAACCTTTGTGTAAACAGTGTCACGGCTCTTGTCAATCAGACGTATTTGTCTGACGAAATAAATTGTAACCATAGAATGTAAAAAAAAATATGGATGTAGTCACTGTGACGTCACCCATTGGTTTGCGAACTTCTGTTTTGAAGCCTCGAGTGTAACGATCATGGTAGCGATTTGACCATCGCCACCTTGGATTTGGCCGTCGCCATGTTTGATTTTTGGAGCCAGAAGTGACCATATTTGAGAGGGTGGAGCTGACCATAGCGCTAGCTGCTTGCTTGGTTGGCACGGTACATTTAAAATCCATGGTTAACAGTGATAATGCTAATGCTAATTGTTGTTAGCGAAAAACACACCTGAAACCGTTAAAACAAAATGTACTCACCGGAAAAACTGATCGTCCGACTCATTGATGGGTCTTTTATTACAACCAAAGGCGGGACAAGACTTTTTAGGCGACCACAATGTTACAATTAACTTTAATGAAATGAAAACACACTGTGAAATAGCAGCAGCTACGCCCATACGCAATGGTTACGTTACGTAAGCAACGTTGTCGCCGTGGTGGCGACTTTTCAATCACAACGTAGCTGCGCCCTAAAGTATACGCTGCTTTATCGTCTGTTTTACTCTAAATGGGGCCATAATTTACTAAATGAACATCATGCTGTATTGAAGAAGACTTGAAACTAGCAATTGAGACCATAAACTCATTAGGAAACAATTTACTGAGGTAATACATTTAGAGAGAACTGGGGACATTTTGTCATAGACGTCCATATAATCGGACTTCTTTTTGCAGCCAGTGGAGTCGCCCCCTGATGGCCATTAGATAGAATGCAGGTTTTTGGCACTTCCTACACTGTGCAGTCATACTTGCAGGGAAATGACAGCTATTTTTTTTTTACTTACAACTAAGACGAAGTAAACCACCAGACAAATTCTGTCAAAGAGGCCAACCTGGGATGCATGCTATGAAAGTAACTAACCCTAACCCTGGCCCTCACATACATTATTATATCATACATTGTTATAAAGATTATTCATTTAGCCTATTATTTATTTATGGAGTTAAGATCAAGTCTGTCCTGGATTGAAATTGTCTTACAAGAGGACACATTTCTGTTGAATGAACTTCTTTCTTTCTAATTATTGTTTGACAGGAGGAAAGTGACCTTTAGAAGAACCCCACCTGTAATTATTCCTCTGTAATTAAGGCCGTGCTGCATTTTTGGGTGTGTTTTCAGGTTATGGCCACACTGCTCCTCTCTCAGATGAAGGGAAGGCTTTCTGTATCTTCTACTCCCTCTTTGGCATCCCTGTTACCCTCTTCTTCCTCTCTGTCGTGGTGCAGAAGATTGTGGCCCTGGTGACCCGACGTCCAGTGTCCTACTTCCACCACCGCTGGGCCATGTCTAAGTCAAAGCTAGCCACCATCCATGCCACTTGCCTTGCCATCATCATGACCCTGTTCCTCCTCATCATCCCTGCTTGGATCTTTGTCAGTCTGGAGAAGGACTGGAACTATCTTGAGTCTCTGTATTTCTGTTTCATCTCTCTGACAACCATTGGCCTTGGCGATTATGTCCCAGGAGAGACCCACAGTAAAGAGGCCATCCCACATCCACAGCTCTACAGACTGGCTATTACAGGTGAGTAGGGGACAGAATACACTGTCATTGCTGTCAGGTGAAAGCCTTGTATCTCCAAACAAGATTGAGAGTACTAGCAGCTCCTTGAGGCTGAACTTAAGGTTTCAGTTTCACAAATATGATGATTTAATGCTTTGTAAAACATGAAAGCAAACCTAAAATGTTTGGGTTTTGGGATTAATCAGCACTAAACACAAAATACAGCTGAAGATGAGGTAAAATTCATCACTTTTACTGGTATTTGTTTATGAACAATGTATTGGACAAACAAAAATTTTGGTCTCATGATGGCGCAAGATGAAAAGTCAGCAGATTACCAAAATCATTAGAATACATAACCTGGGAACCAATAGTGTGCCAGTCCTTACAGGAGATGTTGAGATATTTTGCTGCATAAGCAAGGTAGTGCAAGAAGAAAAGTCACCTAAGTCATTGGGATTCATCCTCTGGGCACCATGAATGTCTAACAAAGTTCATCCAATGGTTGCTGAGATATTTCATTCTGATCCAAGATGAGCGTAAGAGCCACACTGCTAGCATGGTTCAAAAGCAAGGGAAAGTCAAAGAATAACAGAAATTTTCTTTTTTATTCCTTTAATCATGTTGAGGTGTATTGACCCCCACGCTGAGAACCACTGCCGTAGAGGACCATGTGATCCTTTAACTGAAATTACAATTTACAAATCACAAAGTGTAAAGTACAAATGTTCACTGATCATTGATAATATGTTCAATGTTACCATTGTAGCTTTTCTGATTAACAGGGTTACACAAAGAAATGACGGCTCACTGCTACACCCTTCATTCAGGGACCAAGCCTTGGTTTGATTTTATTAGTCACACTGTACTAGTGTTTGTTTCCTCATGTTGCCATTGTGTGTGTGTGTGTGTGTGTGTGTGTGTGTGTGTGTGTGTTTACTCTTCCAGTCTACTTGCTGCTGGGCTTGGTGTGTGTACTGGTGGTCATGGAGACGTTCTGCGAGCTTCCCCAGATGAGACGCCTCAGACAGAGGTTCTGCCAAGAAAACGTGCGGGAGCTGGACTCTGAGACCACCAAAATCATCGAACGGGATCAATTGAGCGACCAGCTGACTGACCCCATGGATCACGTGACAGATCACCTACCGGTCATCCCATCTGTGTCAGAACAGGCTGCCTCCCTGCGGCAGGACAAGTTGCCACCTTACAGTCCAGCATCAGGACTTTCTGTTAATGGAAAACCGAGGTGACAGATTGGGCTGTCAGGGAGTATATCTGACTTACATTGTTCATAAGGGGCTGGTCTATGCACTTTTGCTCTATATGTGGCTGCTCAGGACATACTTGCTTGGACCTTTAACAAAACATAAGTGTATAAGCAGTCTAAGTCACTTAATCATCTAAAAAGTGATTTCTTTCTGCCATTGCCAACACCAACAGACATTTGGTGGACTAAAAGCAGGAACCACCCACAGATTATCAGAATGGCATTGTTTTCTTGTTCTCCCCTGTTGCTCCATTCCCGGCAGATAAGAGCTGGATCTGTGACACAGAGGAAGGGCTGGGCCCACAAACGGATGGGAACTCCACAAGTTTCCACTTCCCGCCAAAAGTCTGGATGCAGTAATTCCAAAGCGGCACAGTCTGCTCTAGAGGATTTCACACTCGCTTTTAGCACATTATATAATCTATGGCAGTATTTGCATAGGAAATGTGCCTTCTTGGAAGCACTAAAACACTACCAAGAGAATCAGAGGTACCATCAGTTGGCCTATTGTACGGTACAATGTTTCCAAGAAGATGATCAAGATATAAAGGAATAAACATGTTTTTCTTCCTGGTTGCTTGTAGGTGATGATCGCTATGCAGCTCCGGATGACAACATGCTGAAATATTTAATTGTTATAACTGTAATGCAATGTGCCTTTTAATCACTAGAGGGCAGCACTTTCATTCTCTTTACACATTTACATGAGGTTGCCAAGAGTTTAATTCTCATGCTTATGGGAGTATTTCTTAAAAATGTAATTGAGTGGCAAGAATATGTCATTGTACAACTAAGGGTGAGGGAACATATTGTAGAAAATACTAGTTTTAAAAAATAAATTGTAGTTTTTTAATTATATCCCAGTTTACAAGTTTTTTTACTCACTAACAAAGCAGTGGAAAATTCATAAGAATCAAAAAACATTATATATATTACTTGTCCTCCAAAGATCATTTTGCTGTTTTCATTATCATTTTGTGGTTTATGACAGCTCCTTTTCATAAAAAACAATCTGGACAAAGTGCAAATACATTATTTATACATATTTTTACAAATTACAAATGACAAGTGAACCATACATTATATATAAACTTGGGTTATTTTATTTATACAGTAGCATATTCACATCATAATTCAAGACACATACATGCAGACTTATGTTGGTACACACACTCAAGCACACATTCTAATGCCCATTCAAACTTCAACACACACTCACTCATTCACTCACTCACTCATAGAAATTGTCCTTCAACCAGAGAAGCAGAGCGAATCCCCCAGAGAGAGAAAGCATTTGTCCTTCTCTAATATCCATACAAGCAGGTATTGACTTTTGACCTCCCCACAAAGGCTAGGAAGTGACAAGTTGACTTTCTTTTCACCAATTGGTAGAATAACACCCACACCAACACTGACACATACACATTCCCTCCCTGGCGTCATTCATACATTTCTGTGTGTGTGTTTATATTATCTGTGGCTGCTTAGAGCGACAAGGCCAGAGAGGGCGCAGGCTGAGGATGAAGAGGACGAACAGCAGTATTGCGATAATGGTGACGATGGCGACGTAGCCGGCGTGGGGCAGAAGGGGCGAGTCAGGAGCCTCGGCTGGAATCATGTTGGTCAGATTCAACATGTAGCCCAGTGTCCAGCCTGCATCACTGCCTTTTATCTTAAAACAACACAGGAGGAGGAAAAACTCAGAATCTATACAGAGGAACTCTGAAGCTGTTCTGGCAGCTCTTGATACTTTATTTTGGTTTTTCCTTTAATTTGACACCCATCTAGACTTCTATTTAAAGATGTTTTGACACACATTGAAGACATATAACCATAGGCAAAGGTTAAGTTTGCTTTTAAATTGATAAAACACTGAAAAACTAGCACCGACTTTGACTTTCTATGTGTACAAAAATATTAAACCTGGGGGTTTAATATTGAATACACACCTACTGTAGATGTACACTAATCGCATGCATGCACACAGGAACATTTCAAGTTCATTTGACTGAAGCATTAATTGTACTGTAACTGGAATAAATGTAGGCCTGAGTTTTTCACATTCCTCCTAAATTTGCACTTGCAGGTGCAAATATTCTTTATCTTAGACCCAACCCTTACCCTAATCTTAATTATTTTTTTATCATGCAATAAACTGCACACACTGATACCATAGCAGGTTTCATTGCACAACAACATCAACACAGACAGAAATTTACATTACAACACATTATCATAGCTTATACAGAGCATAAAAGGAGTGTGCTGGGTTGGACAGAACAAATGCCAACAGTTTTATAACTCATATCACTGTACAAGCACATTGTGTTACATACATTGATTATTTTATTATATTCTGTCATACACTAAGTGGCAAGGCTGCTGAGGGATTGTTAAGGAATCTGCCCCCAAGATAATAGAGCATAGACTTTTCAGCTACTTGGCTAATCAGTGATGGTTTATCTGTTTACACCAGAGAAACACTTTGCAATCTTAATGGCATTCAATGGATTGAAGAGGCAAAACCTTTGAGGGCAATTGTTTGTTTGGATTCAAGTTGATCACTAGCCAGTTTGAAATACAGCCAATCAGAGTGCAGCTTACCAGATATTTTGATAGAAGTACAACAAACATCATAATGAATTCAAATGATGGGACTCGATGTATGATATTCTTATGGATACCAGCACATAATTGAATAAAAGGAAATTAATTAGATAAATTTGCCACACTGATAGAACAGTAAACTTTAGTAAGACAGAAATGAAGGGTGTATTTAAGTATAGATTGAAGGAAAGGTGGCAGAAGCAGTAGGAGGAAGAGAGAATGAGGCGATGATTTTATAGGATTCATAAAAAAGAAGAAGCAGGAGAGAAGAGACAATGATATCCAAGTTCAGATTTGGTCAGCACATTATTCAAAATAGAGAAAGGTTAATACAGAAAGATGTTACTTTTGTGGAGAAAAAGAGACTTTAGAACACTTGATGCTTCAATGTTCAGGAGATGAATGTTACATTTCTTTCATTATCTTAGAGGAACAAATCTGATAAAGAAGACATGGTAGTTTGTGTGTTTGTTTTTTAAATTGTAATTCATTATTGTTATTAATAATAATGAGTCCTGAACCACACTCCTTACCGGTGGCTGTAATGCACCATTTCATTGTTTTCCAACTACCAAACAACATCGAGAGGAAGAAGAATTTACTTGGCAACCACAAAACTAGTAGAGTCCAAAGTCCAGTCCAGTACTCCACCTGTTTTATAACTGTGTTGTCATTAATATCCTCTGGGAAAGGTCATATAAGTGGCTGGCCACCAAAAATGTAATTCCTGATTTTCAATATGTTAACATCAAATTTGTTTTTTATGCTAAACAAATAATTGGAATATTTATGTAAAAACATTTTGATAATAGCTAAATTTAATACACATAAATGTAGATATTTGATGGTCACTCCAAAGTTCTAAGCCTTGGAAAATGGTTTGAGACTTTATTTTAAATCACTAAGAAAACTACAGTATAAAAATGCCTGAAGACTATATGAACAGATGGCAGTAGGCTATATGTTATGTAGCCTAAGCCTAAGGAAATGTATTTATTTTACTTTGTTATATTTGTGTTAAGTTGCTGCTGCTTGGATTATTTCTTGTATGTTTTATACAGATGCAATGACTGTATGTAAATAAACAAACAAACAAACAAAAAAACTCCAGGTGGCTGTAATGCAAGAGAAGAAGAAGAAGAAGAAGAAGAGGAAGAGGAAGAAGTAGTGCTGTCCAGTCATATTCATGTAGGTGTACAGAGTAGCATTTTCAACCTGACACTAATCTTGTTGCTACTGCTGTGTTGATTTGATATTCATACCAACACTGTGGCCCAGCAGGCTACCTTAGCCTTGCTGTTGATATGAGTTATTTTGATTTATTGCCTCTCATGCTTGTGGGTAATGATATACAGTTGACTGTTAAGTTTGCCATGACGCTGCTGAATCACATGCTATAATTTGCATTGGTAATAACTGAGACATAATTTCAAGAAGCAGACAGTTGAGCTCATTTCTTGACGCTTGGTTGAAGTTTGGCACATTAAACCCTACTTTCTAGCTTTTAGGGCTGCAGTTTATGACTCTTTTTATTGTTGCTGTTTTATAGTTTATTGTTTGCTTATTTATTACTAATGTCTTGCTGTGTCCTATTGCTCTGCATGGCTTGCGCACTGTCTTTGTGGCATCTGTTGTCTTCTGTCTGTAATTTTTAGATCACTTCATTGGCTTAAAGGACTGCAGTGATAATGTGTGTTGTCCTTAAAAATAAATAAATAAATACATTAATGAAAGAATAACATTTTCATTACTAATTATTGGTGGGTCTATATAAAAAACAAAACAACAAAAATTGTGAAAAAATGCCACTCACAATTTCGATTCGTAGAACAGTTGACAAATTTCTGTCGATCAACTAATCAATTAATTTTTGCAGCTCTTTTGCTTTAATGTCCCAATTTAGTGAATTGTTGATAGCCTTATCCTGTTATGGGCTGAAATGGTTTTGGTCATTGCTTTTGTTTTTTTCCTGATTGTGTGGATGTTGTTTGGGGGTTCCCCATTGCCTTGCAGAAGCTGTGGCTCGGGAGGAAGAGCTTGTTGTCCAATAATCGCAGGGTCGTAGGTTTGATCCCCAGCTACTCTACTTCCCATGTTGAGCATGTTGTGCCTGAACAGGACACTAAAACCCAAATTCCTCCTGATGGCCAAAGCAGCGCCCTGTATGGCAGCTTTGCTGCAATTTGTCCGTTAAAAAGTACTATTAAAGTGCAGTCCATTTACTATTCCAGGGTTGTCTTCCTCACATTATTTCACATAATTTTAGCTAATGTTGGCCTCATGGACACAATAAAGGATAAGTAGGAACATTCATAATTCCTCTTCCTCTTTAAAGCAGTTTAAAGCTTAATTTTTCTTTATATCATATGTTTTTTTCTTTTGCTATTTAGCTTGCATCTAACAGCTACAGTAGTATACACTGAGTTGAAGAATATTTCCCTTGTATGAAGAAACTATTATCTTGCTGTATGATCATCTATCTCAAATAAGAAGTGGTAGCATTTACAGGAAATTACGACATGCTTGCTGCTTCAGATAAGTTAGATACTTTCAATGTTGAATATTTAGATACTGTTAGTATCTTGCTTATCTGCATCTTGCCAGAAGGTTGTCTCTGAGCTTTAACATTGATGAGAAGGACTTTGCTGTTTGCAAGAAGGGTGAGTGACACTGGCTCGGCTGTTTTGAGGGGTCTTATCTGCTCCTTGCCATTACTTATTAAACAGAGAACATATGTGTCATATGTTTTGGGGGAGTAGTTTTCCCAGCAGAATTCTTTGAGAGCTCCCTCAAAGAGGAGGGCCTTTTTCAAATCTAGTTGCATAACCATGTGCTGTACATGGTCAATGTCTTGGCAAGGACCAGCCAAAATCCCTCACTTTTCAAAAACATCTTCACTCTCAACATCTAAAGCTCAAAAAGATCCTCACATAGATAAAAATAGCCTACAAATGTGCACACACACACACTCACACAGAGTATAGTGAAGGTCAATATAGGATATGGCTTGAACAGGGAGATAAGAAGGGAGTGGACTGTGATCTACTGACCTTCTTGATGAATTTTATGTTTGAGTAAGTCTCCGAGGTGAAGTTGTATCCTTCTGTCAGCAGGGTGACGATGTATGTGCCGGAGAAACAGTACTCAGCCAAATACTTCACTTTTACTTTTGGATGCTGCTGCTTTATCTGTTCAAGTAGTTCAAATGCAACGATAACATCAATGTACAGCCTAAGCAAGAGAACACAGATAAGACACAAAAGTGCACAAATATAGCTGGAAAATGTATTTTTGTGAGTGTGTAAGTGACACATAAATATGCCCTCCAACCTGCTGCCAAGGGGTAGCGCAGTAGTCTGCTAGCTTTTGCTTGACAGTTTTCAGAGGGATGGATGTATCAGTCAGATTGAGGAAGTTCATCACAAAGTAGTAGGCAGAGAAAGCCTAGAGTGAGGGGTGTGGGGAGAAAAAGAGATGATGCAAAAAGGAAATTAACTTGTCCTCCTGTCTTTAGCAAATGAAGTAAACAATTTATTAATACTCAATTCTAATTATTTACCACATCAGGCCTTTTTCTGGCCTCACTGACTCTGATGTCTTTGTTTTGCAAGACACTGTGACAAACAGAATAGTTGTATATAGCCATGCAGTTACAGTAGTTTTGGTTATTTATGCTTTATTTAGTCAATAAATCACCAGTAACATATCTTGCCAAGAAAAGTATCCACATTGTTCTGAAAAACACACAAACCTCTCTGTAAACACTTTTTATGGGAACTATTTCTTCAGTAGAGAAGTGCTCACACAGTGAGGTCTGTGGATGTACTAGAGTAACTGGGACACGATTTCTATAGAGAGATCTTCAGCTGAATTTTTCATATGCATGTTTACAATGCTATGAATGCCACAAACAAAATATTATTCACCTCCACTATAGAATTTGCAGAAATCTCAAAGATGGATAAAATAAAAACAAATGTATCTGCATGGCTTATTACCACTAAAGGTATCAGAAAATGTAATATGTGGGTGAACCTAATCTAATGGTAAATCACTTTAACATTGAATTTCATATTTTATCATATTCTAATGCATCAGGATCAGGAACATTTGGGTGAACAAGTAGCACTCACTACTCCAACCATCAATTATTAGAAAGGCAAGTCACGCACAAGAGTGAAGTTGCTCAGTGGCCTGTGGTTGTTACAGATTGAAACTGAAAGATCTGTATGTTGTATAATCCCTGCGTGCTGTTTCTGTAACCCTCCAAACAACACACAGTGTATCATAGGTCACTGATGTATGCTGATAAATAAACGCTGACAACATTACCCCAAATGGCCCCTGCAAAACTGGCTGGAAGACCCCGTTGAAAGAGCATCGGCTGTATTTGCAGTCAGTAAAGTTGAAGACTCTTTTGACAGCTTTCTGGCATTCTAGGAAGTTTCCTGTCCCGTTGTGATAAAAGGATTCAGGAGCATTTTTGGGTGTCATGTCTGACACGCAGGGGCTGTCATAAAGGGCTGTGTAGTTCTTTGTCTCATTGTAACCAGGGTGGAAACAAGGATCTGATACTGTTTCTGGACCTGACTAGGAGAGAGAGCAAGATAGAGAGGGAGACAGAGAGAGGAAGCTAATTGAATCTGAAGTCAGCTTGAAGTCAGTACCTTTTAGCACATTACTATCTCTCTCAAAGTTATTAAATTATTAAATCTTGAATCATCTGATTAGAATAGATTTGAACAGTCCATTAATGTTGACAGAAGAAGTTTACCTGAGTCTGGTATGCCAGCGTCATTTTTAACACTTGGTCTTTCCCGTAACACAGGAAGCTGTTTGTGTACAGATTATAACCATTTCCATAGAGTCGGAATGTCACAGAGTTGCTAGGTGACTCTGAGCCATTATAATTATCAGAAACAAAGCTAATCTGAGTGGAGGCCCCACCAAGGTCAAGAGCTCCTGTGGTTTCCAAACCCTGCAGCACAGACAAAAAGGCATTGAAGTGCACAGCAAGAACATCCTGACTGACGCACACAAAGCACATTTGAATGTGGACATATTTGCATGAACATGCATGCAGACATACATGTGCAGACCTGTTTGAGGCGATCATCCAAGTAGTTGACTGTCACCCAGCCGAAGGCTCCCTCTTCCTGACCACTGAGGAGCCTCGCTCCTTGATAGGAAAAGGGGAACTTTTGCAGGGCCTCTGCCACGGCTTCAAAGACCTTGGCTGACGCCGAGTGGTTCTCAATACTACATGCACACACACAACACAAATTTATTAGAGTGATTCACATCCATATGTCAAATCAATACACCAGCGCATAAATGATAAATAGACTAAATCGTATACAATAGACTTGACAGTAACATATGCACTGCTCTGGCAGTAAAGTTCATGTGGAGATAAATCACGAATAAGCACATGGAAAAAGGATACAGATAGCAGCACTTTGACTGCCAGTGCAAACACAATTACAGAGTTAGGGATATGGTCACAACAATGTCAGCATGAAAAGGCATTCTGTATTATGTTTTCTTCTGGAGGCATGCCTGATGTGTGATTATATATGTGGGGTTGTGTGTGTACATGTGTGCTGTACCTTAGCAATCTCATTCCAGCAGTAGCTCCCAGATAAAGAGGGGTCTCCTGGTGTCTTTTTACAGGGACATGCTCCATGGCCTCCTGCATGCATGCACTCAGAGAATCCCCTGCTTTCCACGGAGTGGATGCGTAGCTGGAGATACCCGGACCTGTAATAAGAACCAAAATGTCAAGAGGAAGGTGAAGTCATGCCACCTAAATTTAGCTGCCATAAAACATAATAAGAGCCTTCTGTTCAGAGATGCTGGCCTGCTGGAGAATGGAAGGTCATCTGTACAAAATCATGAAGTGGCAAGGAAAGCTTGGTGAAGATGTTATCATGGTCTTCTCGTAAGCATGCATGATGCTGGTACTCAACCCTGAAAGTTCTCCTTTGTATTTTCCTAGTGGCCACTTGTAGAGTCTGAGGGTATCACTGATTAGATACCCTCCCTACTTGAGAAAAGGTACACATGTTACACACTTGGCTGGCTTAACAATAAAGGAAAGAGTAACAGGGTAGATACTAATGGGTTTAAATTCAAATGATTGATAAGGTGAGGAGTCTGTGGGAGTCCTCTGTCTGTGACTTATGAGAGCCCTCTACTGTAACCTTTGATTATGATTTAAATTAAATGAAGATGGACTCAGAACAGTGTGCTAAAGCAGTAGTTAAATCAACTTGCAGAAGGGAAGCAAGCAAGAGTCCGTTTGAAAGACCTGTCTATTATATGGTGTGTGTTCAAACATGCTTTAATAATTCAGCAAGAACAACTGATTGCATAAGAAAGGCACTCTGAGGCTGGGGCGCTCTAGCTCCAGGACAAAACAAAATATAACTTTACCTAAACACATACATACATACTAATGGCTTTATTAATGATTCATAAAGCAATTGTTAATGTTATATAGACTAGTAATTGGTAATGTGGAAAATTGCTGCAGGTGTGAAAATCTCTTTGGCTGGTTTATATCTTTCTTCAACATAACATTCTTTGTATTTACAGCTAAAGCTCTTTAGTTCATCAGAAAGACCCATCCAATGTCTGTTTGACCACTTACTTTCTGGGAAAAAGCAGCAGAACATTCAGACCAAAATCCAGTCATTAAGAACGTATAAACATTTACAACTCCAGACTTCATGACATATTTTAAAGCTTAACGCAATGCCTTTTACTCGGCTTATCAAGAAGTGAGTAATTCATGGGGAGTCACGGGTTGCTCACTTTATAATGGGCCATCAGGTTTGCAGCCAAAATAAAAGTAAGTCATTAATAAAAGCATTTTCCAATACAATAACCCAGGTCTGGAGTTGTAAATGTCAATATGTTTTTAATAGGAAGACTTTGATTACAGATGCCCTGCAGCTCTTTTACAGAACGTAAGCCATTTAGAGCTGAAACATTTACTTGAACTGAATACTTGATCAAAATTAATCACCAACTACTTTGATGAATGAATCATTAATCATTTAAGTCAGTTTTAAAGCAAAAATAGCAACCATTCTCTTGTTTCATTTTCTCCGATGAGGATGAGGATTTACTGCTTCTCTCTGTTTTATATAATTGTTAACAATTTTGTCCGACCAACAGTCCAAAACTCCCCAAAATTCAAAGACATTTAAAGATGTCACTATGGACTTTAGGAAATCATGATGGGCATTTTCCACTGTATTATGGCACTTTACTGACCTAGTGATTAGCCAAATAATTAAGAAATAAATCAGATTAACTGATTATGAAAAAATATAGTTAGTTGTGGCCAGATAAGAGGATCAAGCAAAAATGCTTCAGAAGGATATACACCAAGCAAAGAAAATCTGGAAACCTAAAAGTTTTTCATATAAGTGGCTTATTTCTGATCTATCAATGACCAATAAATTATTTAATAACCATCAATGAAGCCATTCATTACAATGTGTTAACCCGGTTAAGTATTTCTGATTAGAAAGTGGTATCAAGTTCTATTACAAGCATACTGTATGTCAGTATTTACCCATGAAGACATTTCATCAGTACAAGCAAATATACTTATATAGATGTTCTAGTGTTGCAGAATTAACATATTTATTTACAATGAACAAACTAAGTGAAGTATATGAGTATATATTCTTACATACTTCATTAACTTAAATATTTGGCTTAATGTGCATGCACTTAGAAGTGAGGGCTAAGTATGTTTTTACATGACACATTGTGTAGTGTATACCTTTAACTTTGCAGGAATGCATCTGTTCAGCTCTGCCAGTGTCGTTATCCTTCTCTGCTGGCCACTGATAGATATACAGAGCTGTGTGGGAGGATCCAGCATCCAGCACGATCCCATACTGATGTGGAGACAGAGTGAAGAATTCCAGCTCAGCGCACAGTGAAATAAATTCTACATGAGTGCCATCCAAACTGACTGATTATATGTTCAATATAAAGATGTAGGTTATAGTCTACTGACAAACTTCCCGGTATATACAGTATATGTGCAGAGAAATTTAGTTTAATGCTGAAACAAATTAGTTAAACAGCTCCTTAGACACTGTAATCAATAACAGCTGTGAGACTCATAGCAGATAAGGGTTTATGAGGAAAAGAAGTGGTGATTTAATATCTTTATCAACATCCACCGGCCTTATTTGGTAGCTTTTAGAACCAGTTGTACAGATTGAGGTCATATTGACAAGAGACCATATTTGGCTTGTGGACTTTGGACAGACATCCCACTGTAAAGCAGCGACCTCCCACACAGAGTACAGGCTCCAATATTTTACTCTTTCCCTCCACCATACCTTGTACTTTTGGGGTAGTGGCTTGTTCTGCAAAACTGCTACCGTCACCAAGGTAACAATCGCTATGACGCCAATCACAGTGATGATGATGGTCACAGGCGATTGCCAGGGGTTCTTCTCTTTCATCTCTGAGAGCGGGGGTGGAAAGACAGACAGATAGGAAGGAGAGGCGAGAGGGAAGCCGTGGTAGAAAAGGGGAAGATGGGGACACATTGGAGAGAGAGGAAGAGGTGTGTGTTAGCCAGACTTGCATCCAGATGTGAGTGATGTCACACCATGAGAGAGTGTTTGTGTGGGGGTGCCTGGAATGTTTAATTGTGTTGTTTTGTAACCAAGGACTACAGATGGATCTCCGATTTGGTGTGTCTGAACTCGTGCCAAGCTGCTCATTGATTCTAGTGAGGTTGTTATTTCAGTCGCAGCATGCTTAAGGGGTATTCCCTTCCTCCAACATCACCAAAGTATTTAGCTAATGCTGAAAGATCGACAGATTTCCACTTTGGAAAATGATTACAAGGAAACTTGTTTCACAAACATTATTGTGGAAATACATGAAGTGTTTATACAACCCAAGAGAACAATGGGCTTAAATGAAGAAGATTTGTATGATCATTCCACGGAAATGTTGACACATTATGATGATGGCAATGAGTCAATGTTAGCCAACAGTAATTAATAATTTCAACATCTTCTTAAGTTGTTACTGTATTTTAAAACCTGTATTTGGTTGCTGTGTCTGCTCATACTTTGTTTTGGTTTCCATTCCTTCCTAAGTACTTGAGTTTCCACTGCTACTAACTGGATTTGAAACATGCACAGAGATCTGCACAGGTGCTATTTTAGATAATATGCACTTATATATTCACTGTTTATAAAGGGACAAAAAAAAAGAGCGTAACAGGCTGCATATATTCACAAGGCTATTGTAATGCAAAAGACTGAACAAAATACCGGCATGAATTGTAAAACACACATACACGCGTCTGTTTGATTATCACCAAGGTAAGTAAACTGGCAGACACTATCCAGGTGCGCATGACAGCTGGCAACACAAGTATTGTTGAAACTGACCTGACTGTACAGTACACATTTGATGAGGACATACAAAGGCACAAACACACACAGCTGCTTTTCTGTTGCGCTGTATCAGCAGGACCTACAGCTGTGATAGTAGCACAAACCTGACCTTTGTCTGCTTTAGGAAAACGCAAAAAGACTGAAGATTAAAGCATATTAAAGCAGAGAGTCAGTGGTGAACGGAGAGCGGAAGAGAGCACTTACCTCTGTTGTCTACTTCAATGAACTTACCACTGATGGGGGAGGGAGAGGGACAGCGAGAGATAGAGGGAGAGAGAGAGAGAGAGAGGGAGAGAGAGAGAGAGAGAGGGAGGGGGAAGGGAGAAGGAAAAAAATGGGGAGGACAGGAAGAAGAGAGAATGGACAGAGGGAGGTAGCAGAGTGATAAGATGAAGTGAGTTATTTTCCGTTGTAGCCGGACAGAGGATTAGAATAGAGCTCTATGTGTGTGTGTGTGTGTGTGTGTGTTTGAGTATTTCTGGTGGAGCAGTTCTGAAGCACAGAGTTTGGCATTTCCTCCCCAAGCTGGGGCAGCCGGTCACTATGGAGACACAGTTAAAAGTGTGTTTGTACGCGTCACAGCACTCTTGTGTGCATGTGAACCCCTTAAAAGGGACTCTCTCTTTCTCTGTGAACTAATGAGAGTCACTCTCCAAAGCACTACTCTCTCCCTCTCTCTGTTCATTCTGTGGGTTGTGTAGGAGGGGAAGTGGGGACTCCCTTGTTTAGCTGCTTTTTTATTACAGGCAGGCTGTGATGTCATCTCTGTGACGGATCGGAATCCCCTGCTTGTCTCTTAGACCGTTAGTGTGTGTATGTGTGTGTGTGTGCGTGCGTGTGTGTGTTAGAAGAATAAGGGCTGCTGTAAAGCAAGTGTGTGTGTGTGTGTGCAGACCCAAAACATGACTTGCCTGCAAATTTGTTGATCCATTCACAGATTCATTCCCTTATTCCCCTCTGATTCAACACACTTTGCAAATACACTTACAATATATTTAAACACGCACAAGAGAATAACCGTCAACTTGTCATTTATATCACTTCTCTACTAACTTTCCTCGCTGGAGAGAGATGTGTGACTCAAAGCCTCCCACATTAAGGAAGTACAACCATACACAAACATTCAGCCACCACAAAGTATCTTGTAACTGTTTGACATTGTCAAGGAAACAACCAAAGTTTATTGCTATGATTGTTCTTTTTAAACATTACCCAGGCACTAACATCCAGAGACAGTGTGACTATTTATTGATTTATTCACTGTGGATTCTGTCAATCTTTTTAGCATGAGCATTGGAAATTACTGCCACACTGATTAATCTCTTTGTGGACTTTTAGACTTTAATTATTTTTAACAAATGACACAAAATACTGCCACAATGGTCACAATTAATTTTTTAAAGCACAGTGAGAGACAAATTGTACAAATTGAATGTATGAAAGAGAGAGAGAGGCATGTGACAGATCTCCAGCTGCTTTAGGCACAAATGTGACCCTTGACATGACTGACTCTCTGACATTTGGACCCCTTCAGATGTCAGCCATAGACCTAGAAAAATACAAAAACATGTATGTTGTACATTGTCACTACAGCGTCTAAATGGACGGTTCATAATTGGATTCAGATTCAGTGCTCATCTCCAATTTTTCCAGATAATGGAATCCAAAAAATCCAAATCTGGCCAAAGCAGAGAGGGGATGGTCCTGAGCAAGGAGAAACAACTACACTACCAGGCGTGACTTGAAACATCTGCCAGTGAAATTAACAAGCCCCATAACATTCCTGTTTTTAAGCAACAATACCTCCGTAAGGCATGTCTGCATTGGCCTCAGTTTCCGATTCTTAATGGATGTTCCTCTCTGCTGCTTAATTGCTAAACCTGCAATAGTCATGGGTGGTCTGGAGTAGTAGGAGTAATAGTGTCCAGTAGACTAAATGGTGTTTTAGAAGCTTTTTTGTGAAACTTTCTATCTCAAAAAGTTAATAAAACTCAAAATTTGAAGGACTGTCTAAATATTTGTGTTTTGAGCCGAACGTAAGGTTCAACTTTAGATCAAAATTTCAACATGTTTTGCCAACTAATCTTTTGTTTCTCCTTGAGTCTGAGTTGCACACAGTGAGAATTCGTAATATATCTGCCAAGTTTGTTGTGTACACTAAAGCCATGAAAGCTAGTTAATGATGTTAATATTTAAAACTGAAGTTGAAAGAATGACAAAACTGATTAACAACTCAGTATTTCCAAAGAAGTTGAGAAACACACTTGGAAACATGAAAGGATTTTGTCAGTGAACGCAAAATAGACATGGACAGCTTTTATATAAAAGTACCCACACTGGTGTCAGCCATCAAAAGGTAAAACAGAGCCAGCCTGACTGGAGGTCCAACCACTAACCAAGACTGTCTGAGCTACAGTACATAATACAAGCCCAGCATCTTGCTTCAGTAGGATTATGGGATAAATCAAACATTTCCTCGACAGAGTGCAATCGCAGTGAAGCAAGAATATAACTACATGTGATTTCCACAGATGTTAACTTGTTTTACAACATCTTCACATGCCTTGATTTTTATATACTCATTAACTATAGTTGCTGTCTAGCACATCTAAAATGTATGAGAACATCTGCTGTTTGAAGTAAACAAGCCTTGGCATAAATGAAGATTCCATTAATGACATCTTGCTCCAATTACAGAACCCTTGTTTTATTATCGTATAAACCAAAGTCTAAGAGGGAAGTGGTAACAGTAAAGCTGTAAAGGTGCCCGGGTCTGACCTGAACCTCACCCTATCCTTCCAGTTACTGCCCAATTTAAGTCTCTCTTTAAATTGCTTTCGGATTAAAAGAGGGAGCCACTCTTTCACATTATGTGCAATCACTTACTGATGACAATGCTGTTTGGCAGCCGACTAAACACAAACACACATGTTGAGACAGAAAACAGAGCTTACCTGAGCAGCAGATTAAGTGCATGAAATCATAAAGGAACTCTATTGGAGCATCAACACGGTCACAACACAGGCTCTCAGGCTACAAAAACACACAAGGTTTGCACTTTTGTGCTTGAGGAATTTTATTGACATTTCCTAATGATCACAACCACATGCCTTACCCATATCATTAGCATATGCTCAACCTAAAGCTAGTCTGTTTTTAATTCTTGAACAGCTACATGATGGAATAAGGACAAAATGTCCTCACTTTCCAAAACTATCGGCGCGTGCAATCTCTTATTCACAGGCACACTGACTTGCACACACACACACACACACACACACACACACACACACACACACACACACACACACAAAACACATATACACGCCATTCCAGACTTGCACACACCACAGTGTTTCCATTTCAGACCCTTGTGTAAACACAAATGTAGTGTTAAGGTGAGGCTAGATTGGTTCAGACAACAACATGAGGAAAGACAGTGCACTGGGAATGAGAGAGCACAGAAAAATCAAAGTGGAAAAGAGGAGAGAAGAGAAGGAAAGACAACAGTATAACATCTGTTATCACTCAATGTATCTGTCTGAGTCTTTTTTAAGAACTTAATGAAATAATTTATGAGTTAAAGAGATTTTTAGTGAGCTAAGTTAAATAAACAGTCTGTGCTTTAATGAACGTTTACATCAGGAAGTAGGAAGTTAACAAAAAGGAGAAAACGATGAGCACCCCCGCAGGAGGACTTGATATTTAACATTAACATCTGTTGCCTGGTGTAGGATAAGTGTTTGTTTAGATTAGCAGCATTCAGATCATTCACCTACAAAAACAATATTCAACAACTCTGACATGTAAAATAATATTCACAGTGCAAAGCCATTTTGGCTGCCTAACACACACATTCTTCAATTCTCATGATGAGCACTGACTGCATTCATTCCATAATCCCTAAAATAAAATTTAATCCTCACTACTCATCAATCATCATGTTAATATAAACCTAACACAGATGCAATTGATTCTAAATTAGGCTAAGTAGGACATTAGACCAGACGAAGTGATGTCATCCTCACTTTGAAGTCCAAAGTTCAAACTGTGTTAACAATAAAACGTCGATAGCTACACACACAGACACAAACACTGGCCCCCTCACACAGACAGAAAGGCTAAGATACAGAGTTCGACTTAATCTTCTCCATCTTCCCACAAAGAAGCACACAGGTACGGAGTTTATAATGGCAGTATGTCGAAGCCCTGCCAGGTCCTTGTTTATTTTTCTTATGACATATGACACATCGGAGTCTCCACCCCTGTTGATAGGAAACTTTGCACTCATAAATCTCTCAAGACAAAGAGATACAGAGAGGAACAGAAAGAGGAATAGGGATAAAGGGAGGGCGTTTTGAATCAGCAGATACAGAGAGGGTTATTACTTTACGTTCTCCGATGAGTCAAGGGGTGACACAGCTGGGGATCGACTGTGTGGTTTTATAATGATGGGAAGACGAGACAACAATGTCCCTTTAAGGCATGTCTTAAAGTTGTTGTGCCGCTTTGGTGGTTAGGCCCTAACAAGTCCTAAGCCTTTGAGTGGACAGGTACATGCACATTGTAGAGGTAACAGATGTGTTAATTAGGTGTAATCACAGTACTTTGCCTAATTCCAGTGGTGAAACAAGTGTTAAAATCCTGACTACAGTGGATAATTTTAAATGTAAACAGGTTTCGACTGCAAAACGCAATCGAGCATCTAAAGTAAAAGTACTCATTAGAGTAACAACAAGAGTAAACATTGTGTTTCCACATTTCTCAAGATTTACGATCAGAAGGAAGGAAACGAGGAAAGGTGAAATAACAGATGCAAAGACGATAAGAAGGAGGGAAAGATTTAATGACGTAAGGAAAGAAGGAAATACAAAAGGAGGGAAACAATAGGAATACATAAAGGCAATAGTGATATTTTAAACTAATGTTTTGAATGTTAATCTGCAAAGTAATTACAATTTTCCTCTGAAATGTGGAGGAAACTTCAAAAATCTCACACCAATACACTATGGAGTTGCTCACATGCTCAAACCTGGAGGCATGACCTAATGCACAAGATCTTCCAGTAAATAGCGGTGCTTTAGAATGATGGATATGAAGCACTTACTGTGTTTGGTCAGTTTAATTCTGGTACTTAATCACTTGAAAGTAAATGGACACACATGCATGTACACTCACAAAAGTCAAGATAATAACTATCTTCCCCATGGATAAACACATCCATCGTTGCAACACAGTTGTGCCTCAGTACACAGCGTCCTTGAGTTGTCGTTGCAACTTCCACTACATAAGGCAAACCCTTATTTGTCTTAAACAATGAAGGAGCCGACAATACTCACTCAGCAGCCCTATAAATACTCTTGTTCAAAAAGCTATTGTAAAACAGCACCGTCTGCCTTTTTTTCTGTAAAAAGGGGAACCTCTGGCAGCGTCATATGATGAGAAAGGAGAGGAAACGACCCTGCCCTCTGCTGTCGCTCTGCTTGCCATAGGGAAGTGGTCTGTTGTTACTGGTGTTCAGTCCAGTGTGACCTCGCCGACAGGACACACTGACACTAACCCTGGGCTGAGCTGGTATACCCTGACCTTCAGCAGAGAAAAAAAACAGGAACTATTGCACTTTCCATTGTGTAAATCATCTTGCTGAACATCTTGGTTGGAATGAATATAATAGCCCCAAATGTAAGAGAGAGAGAGAGAGAAATGTACCTCAACTGATAAGTTATCAGTCACTGAACATAAACAAATTGACATTTGTATACATTTCTTGGGGATTGTCCAAACATTCTTGAATTCAAAATGGGTTACGTAAAGGGTGAAGTCACCCAAATTACAAAAGAACACTTTCACTTGACTTTAGCGGTGTTTTGCCATGCAGACAGTTTTGGTTTTTATCCACATAATACTCAATAATAAGTGGAGGTGAATGAAATTTTATTTGTGGCATTTAAATAATACTTTTACTAAAAATCCAAAAAATCTAGCGAGCACCACAAATGAAATTCTATTCACCTCCATTGTAATGGGGTAGAGACAGAGACATACTGTATATCTTAAAACATCAGGACATAACATCAAAACTATTTGCATGGCATATTATATACATATATTTTTGTAATTTAGGTGAACTGACTTCAATCCAGAGAGTCACTGATACCTGAGTAGCCTAAAACAAACCATATAGGTTTAAATAATATTTGGCACAGTGAAGCTCTGCTCTTATTCTAAACATCAATGACTTGTCAACAAATGCAGTTCCCATTCTGGGTCATACGGATCACGACAACATGATTCTAAAACAACACAATTATTAGATCATCTTATCAGATATATTGACAACTTTAATCAACTACTGTCAAACGCATTCACTTATTCAGATAACATTCCTCTCATTCACATGCACTTTCCATGATAAACTACCATAAACCTCACATGATCTTAAGAGTGTGTGTGCCACTGTGTTTATCTTCAGCAACTTAATCAAACGGACCTTCATCCACCTGCTAACTCCCACTTGAACGCACGCGCACACACACACACATAGAGACACCTGCTTAATGCCGCCTGTATGCACACTCAGGCATATGCTAAGGAAAAGTCACACACACCTGCCCCACACTACTACACAGCTGCTACATGCAGTAAAGCAAGTCACACAGTTGGAAGAGAACACACACTCACCTGATACTCAACATATAGACTGCTGTTTCTTCCTGCTGCTGAATACACTGAGTGAGAGGGATTTCCTGTTCTTGTGTGTGCATGCACGTGTGTGTATTTGTATTTGTGTGTCTGTGTGTGTGTACCAGTCATGGCAGTACACCTACCTCTTTGTGCAGACATGGGTTCTTTCTCAGCAGCAACACAATGCTCTTTCTATTCTTTGCCCCTCTCCCTCTCTCTCCTCTCTCACACTCTTTCTCTCTAACCCTCTGTCTTCCTCTCTCTCTCTCTCTCTGGTAATACAGCTCTGTGCTTGGTCTAACGTTTTTCAGCACCTCCTTTCACATACACTCGCTTTATTAGGAGAAGCTGAGCTTCCCTCCTCCCTCCTGCTCAGCCCCCTCCCCTCGTTCCCTGGCGCCTTTAGCTTTGTCTTCTATTTACCCCTTTTTTATCCTCTCTCCCTACACCTTTGTCACTCTCATTGCCGCTGTCACTCATTTTCTCGTTTACCCAATTTCTGCTTCTCCCAACTCTCCCGTTCTCCTCCACTGGTGTCTTTAAAAAAAAAATCATTTTCCTTCTGCCTCTCTTTCTTTGCCATCTTCTCTGTCTTGTAAAATTGGGTCAAACATGAAAGCAGTGTTAGATCTGGATGAGAGCTGGAGCTGAAGCTGCGAGGAAATTAGATAAAAAAAAGCAGTGGGTGAACTCAACCTCCTGCTTAAATCCTTGATACTCAGCACTCTCATTTTATCAATATAAATTTAACTCTGTGTAAATTAATTGGTGTCTTAATGGCTTTACTGAAGTCTTTAACCTCAAATGCAATACCTATAAAATTAACACAAAGGGGCATTATGTACGATTTCTACATGCAGAGCAGCATGACGCTTTCAGTTCAGGAAGACCTTGAGTCCATGGCCATGGCATGAATACTGCTACCTGTGTGTTGTGTGTGTACAGACTGCTTTTGTGTGTGTTTGTTATACTCTTTCACCAAGGCGTAAAAACAAAGCCTTGCCTGTTTTTGGAGCCACAGTCACAGGAGAGAGAGTCCAATTCAAATTCACACACTAGGGTGCACTTTAACCAAGGCAATAAAACACCACTCCTCTGAAAAAAATCTGTCACCATCTGAAGATTACAGTTAATATATGGGTGTGATCAGTATGCATGCTAGTGTGTATAGAGCAATCAGTACAAGTGGTATTGGGGGAATGCTTTGGTATTGGGGGAATGCTTTGGGGGTTTTTTTTAGATTCGGACCACAGACGGAGGTATTATTTTGCTTAGAGCTTTTGCAGTGATAGAAGACAAGCACACATGGTTATGACAACAGTAATCCCCATTTAATGATATTCTAAATGTCATGTAGATCATTTCCTTCGAGATGGCAGTAATTTGCTTTTGTTCAGCTTGAATCTGTAAACGCTCAGTCACTCTGTCACTAAATATGAAAATCATCATTAGTCATGGTAAATATCTATCTATCCAGTGGTGTGCACAAGGGGGAGGGCGGGGGGGGGGGGGGTTACTGCCTCTGTTTTTCATGCTCTAAGCATCAAAGTCCAAGTACCCTCATGTCCCCTCTAGTCGTCCAAATTTCCCTCTGCTCTGTCCAAGTACATCTCTAGTTAGAGCAGGCGTCCCCTCTGTGCTGATCTGGTTGGCCCAAGTGCTGCTCTGATGAGCCCAAGAGTCCTTTAGGTCTGCCCAATTGTCCCTGCAGTCTGGCTAATTGGCCTTTGGCCGATCCAAGTTGCTGCTAAGTGGCCACCTGGTTGCTTAAAGGAATAATTTGACATCTCAAGAAATTTACATTTTATAGCGTTTGTTTAATCTGTACAAAACCCGAAGTGCAAAAAAGTCGTTATCTGCTGGACTGTTTCTTGGCCCAGCACAGTAAATTCCTGTGATTGCCTGGCAACCTCATGCTAACAAGATTCTAGGGATATATGAGATACAACGTGTTAATTAGTGAGCTTTACCGCCAAGACCGAACAAATGCGAACAAATCGTGCAACATCGCCCCTCTGCCACTTCTTGCTCGTCGCTATGGGTGTGTTGATACTGGTTAACAAGGATGCTGTGATATTTAGGTCACAGTGTCAACAAGGAAAGACCATTGTCTATGTTTCCTGGTAATATTTGAGTTATGTTTTCAGCTTGTCAGCATTTCAATTACAAGCATTTTTATATAAACAAATCTCTGACAATTTGCGCTGCTTTGTGCCAAGTCGCAGTTCTTTTGTTCTTGTCCGTGTAATCTGGTCGAGAAGGGTCGTATATATTTCCATAGCTTCCTAGTCCACCATCAAGCCACTTCATCAGTTTCGCTGCATCACTTTTGGGCAAATTTTGTCCCAATTTCCATAAAATAGAATTTTTTCCATTTTTTCCCCCCGCTGGTCATTCCCACATCACCAGGAATCCCACAATGCCTTATGAACCCATTCGCTCGTCTTCCATGGAAAATGAATGGGGGCAAACTTCACGTCACCTTGAGTTGGTCTTCATTCTTAGAGGAGCTGATGGGTTTTGTTACCTTTGGACAGAGCCAGACTTGACATTTTTAAAACTCAAGAGTTTTAAAATGTACTTTTCCAATAGATAATAAATGAACAACAGGTAACAGAACAAACAGCAAAAAACAAATCAAATCTGGGCACATTGAAGTACCACATAAATACAACATAAATAGAGAAACACATTTTCATTATAAAAATAAGAATATTTACTTCCTGTTATGTTCCTTTATTTATATGTATAAAAAAATGAGACCAAACTTCAAACCAAAATGAGGCTTTGACTCTTTAATTGCCAATAGAGCCTTCTAGCTGTAGCTTCATATTTATGTAAAGACATGAGAGGTATCAAAAATGTCCAATGTCAGTGGTATACACCGACTCTCTGTCTTAGTTGTGTCTATATTTTTAACACAACCTAATTAGTTTTGAACATTGCAATCATTGCTTACTATCTATTGGTACGACTTTATTTACACATATGTATATCTAAATAATTGCTGATTGTGAACTAATTCTGTGAACTAATTTAAATTAATTTGATTTCACCATAACTCACACAGAAAACAAAATTTATCAGTCTAATTGCCTTCTTTTTCTTTTGAACACTTTTCATCAAATTACTTCATTGGGTGTGTTTCCATGATTTTCCTGGACCTCCTCTTGATTTCCTAAGAACATTTAAACATTTTGAACTTGTTTCCTTGTAGGCTTTGATGATGAATAAATTCAGCTTAAGTGGGGTCACTTAAGCTGAATTAAACTATCAATGAAACATTGCTGGTGCTTACTGACGTATTTACCTTATGAGACTCACCCCTTTTTGTTCTTCAAATGCAAATACAAGAGGTTTACGGAGCATTTAACAGAGGTTATTTTTACTAAGTAGGTTCCTGTAGTACCAGGAACATGTCATATATATTTGACAAATGCCATTTTTTTCTCCAATGTGACACATGTACTGTAATGTTTGAGTATGAGGTAACTTCATTGCATGATAAATATAAAAGATAAGCTCAAAATGATTTACCCCAGAGTTCAGGAGGTTTGCTATTCAGTCAAGTCAAAGTCAACCAACCCGAACAACCCAAACATGTCAAAAATAAGCACAATACCATGAATAATTACAAAGACACCCACAAACTAAAAATGCATGTATCCTAAATTTAAGAGTCAAGTAGCCTTAAAATGCCAGAACAATGTTTTACACACTCTTTAGTCAACACCATGACAAACGAAAACAGAACAACAAGAGAGATCTGAAAACAAATTGCTGAACCTGTTGGGCGCACATGTGTAAGAAATGTGACTGAGTTCTTTCGCTTTTTCCTTTCACAATTCTCCATGTTTCCTCATTTTATCGCTTACTGATGCAACAACTTGTAGTTCCTCAGAACAATAAAACTATAAACTGACACAGACAGGCCAGAAGAGCAGACAGGAACTGAAAGGGTTGCAAGGCAAGGCTAATGGCGTTCGTTGGACCAAATACTCAATCAACAGTAACTGACACAAGACAATCAATAAACCAATATTTACATTCTATGGCCCCTCTCTCAACTGGCACTCAGAGGGCTTTTAGTTAGAGGGCAATTGTTAAATGAAATATGCCCACAATAACAACATTTCATGTTAGTTGTCATCAGCTATGCTGACCACTTAAAAAGGAACACTTTACATAATTCAGCACATATCTGGTCACTTAATAACATCAACAAGCTGCATAGTCAGGATATGTTCTGTTTTTGTTTTATTTTGTTTACTGAATGAGGCTTTGTTGATGTTTTAAATTCAATAGACTATATTTATTATAAAGCTGTATGTTGAAAATATACCAACATCAGAAGTGCTATCGTTAAACTGTGGTGGCTTTGGTCAAATGGTGTACAATTTAATAATATTCATTAATTTCATTTAAAAAAACACACAAAGGAGACATTTTTCTTGGCACCAACATTTCTCCCACTTAGAAATGGGAGGCAAACCTTAAAACCTTAACCTTTTTAAAAGCACAGAGGTCATTTTATGCAAAGGCTTAAAAGGTTTGGTGTGGCTAAGGAAGTATCAATTCAGTGTCACATATTGTAGCTGCTTCTCTGTCACAGTCTCAAGTCAAGAATGACAACTCTACTGCTCAAGAGAGTTGACAGCTGGGCCAGGTTGTTTATAAAGCATCTCTGCTATGCCAGTGCTTGTGTTTTCTCCCTTGATGACACATGCATCAAAGACACGTGCCAACATGTTTTTTTTTAATTTCTCTCCTCCGGTCAGGGACCTCTGACTCTGCAGTGTCAGTCCTCTGCCTTACAGTCTGCATCCTGATGCTGTTCGGCTATTGAACCAAGATGCACAAACAACTCTTTTGAACTGCCAGTAAGCGCTCTCATCATGCACTACCACTGGATGTTTCCCTGAGGGACACTTCCTCCATTATAGTTTAGTTTAGTCTAGTTTAGTTTAGTTTAGTTTGGTTTAACTGGCACTAAAGAGCAACATTTACATTTCAGCTTGTTTGTCAAAGACAACACAATAAATTTTGGGGTTCATTTCCATCATGGTCCTTGGTATATAAACTGCAAGAATTACACATGGATGCATTTTTCATGACAGTATCCAACAGAGACAAAACATGCAATTAGTGTATAACAACACTTGAAAGCAAAATAAAGAATGGAACAAAATGACATGAGAAAAATACAAATGAAACATTTGACTTTCACACCACAACAAACTGGATCGGTCAAGAGCTTAACATCAACAGGACAATTGTTCCCCTCTTTTGAATATATAGATAATATAATATTATAATATAAACTATATACTATAAACTATAACTTATATAGCACTTTTCTCAACAGTTACAAAACGTTTAACAGAAAGAAGAAAGAACTGAAAAACAGCAATTAAGAACAAAAGAAAAACTGACATCATAAAACAAAGGCGAATAAAATGAAGTTACACAAAAATATAAATTGTTGAAAGTGGGATAATAAAACACAGCAACATATCAAACATTGATAAAAGCTTTCCACCGATAAATTACTGTTTTAAGAAGAGATTTAAAAGTCACTAAAGATGTCACCTGTCTGATCTCAATAGGCAGATTGTTCCACAGTTTGGGGGCTCTAACTCTCTAACAGCAAAGGCCTGGTCATATTTGGTCAATAGCCGAGATCTAGGAATAACCAGAAGAGCCCCGTCCACTAATCTAAGTGAACGCCCAGGCACACAGGGGGTCGTAAGTCCTCGATGTAATTTGGAGCAAGGCAATTTAATGCTTTAAAAGTGATCAGTGGAATTTTAAAATCAATATGGAATGTAACAGGCAGCTAGTGTCAGTTGGCAAGTACTGGAGTAATATGTTCATATCTCTCAGTGCCAGTTAAAATCCGGGCGGCAGTGTTTTGTACCAGTTAGAGTCGGTGAAGGCAGCTCTGACTGATGCCGGCATGAACTGCATTGCAGTAGTCGGTCAGTTAAATAAATACATGTATGACCTTATGTAAAAAAGCACTAAGCTGAGAAGGATGACTGAACAACATTTTTCACTTTAGCATCAAAACATAGATCTGCTTCAAGAATAACTCTGAGATTTCTGCCGGCCTGTTTAATATTTTTGGTCAGGGAGCCAAGCTTACTCTACGGGATGAATATCATATCATATTTCGAAACTGAAAAGGGAGCTTTGTAATGTTGAAACTCAGTGAATAAAAAAGGTTTTGCAAGATTGAAACTAAGTTTTGAAGGCTTGCATAGTTTTGAAAAGTCAATTCTCTTATTATTTTGTATTTAAGTTTCCATTTTCAGTTTCAAATGTGTCACTGTTCTCCCAGTGTATTAGTTTGTTTTCCAGGTATGAAACCTTGTAAATGGTGATCTGGAAACCGGTGCGCATATTTTGGGAAAAAAGTTTTGAAACGTTGAAACTTGAGTTTCGAAAGAATTTTCTTGAAACTTTTGCGGATGTGAATTGGCATTTGTATTGCAGACTGCTCTTTCAGAGCCGACACCCACTTTTCAGATATTTTCCCACCCGCATTCCACAAAGACTCACCCTACTCTGCCTTCATCGGTTAGGTTGATCAGGTTTAGGCATGAGGAGTGAGATGGTTAGGGTTAAGGTAAGAATATCAGGGTCAGAGCCAATGAGAGGCAGAATAGGGGCGGGTCTTCAAAGAAGTCGGGGAAACAATTACACAATGTGCCTGACATGATCTTGTGCCCTGGGATCTTGGAGGCAGATGCATTTGCTCTTAACCTATTGTTTGCTCTCTGCTGAAGTACAGTCCAATCACATGTTGTATTTACCGAGTTTACCGAGGGTTGACAGACTGCTCCGCCAATGGCTCATGCACACAGGATACACACAGGATGCATGGTGTTCTGTGCTATGGAGTACAAAAAATTACATAAACATAAATAAATACATTTTGGTAATGATAAAGGACTTAATTAAATGAAATGAATTTATTTCTACATTTCCATACGTCAGCTTTTATTTAGGATAGTTCGGTATTTCTACATTTATTTATTTATGTATTTCTACATTTCTTCATTTATAGACAGGTCTCTGTGAAACGTCATCACAGAAAGCAGCAGAAAGCAGCAGAAAGCAACACTCTTCACAGCACATCTAGCAGAGCCAAACTCCAAAGCAAAGATGACAAGGAGTTGTTGTGCAGCAAACTGCATCAGCCACAAAAAAGATGGATGGAAAATGTTCAGTATTCTGAGGGGATCACATGCCTCTGCTAAGAACAGGAGATTATGGATCCAGCTCATTAAAAGGGTGGATCAGCCCCACAGGCAAAACTATGGCAGATCCTCTTGAATCCTCTGAAGGTATGAGCAAGCCATACTATTTAGTGTGTGTTTGTGCTGGTTGGTTGGTGGGTGGAGCTGGCTGCTTTTTGTGAAGTGTTGCACATGAAGAGTTATGAAGTAATGGTTCTCACTTTTGTGTTGTAAATGATGATGGGGGATGATGGAAATGAGATGGACCAACTCAACCTGCAGTACAACCAGCTCTGCGATGGCTATGAAGCTGTGATAAGAGAACTGAGGGCCACACAGGAAGCAAATACAAATCTGAAGGAGCAGCTTAAAGGTTCCATATGTAGAATTGTGACGCAATGTGCATGTATTAATCATTTTTTATTGCCAATGAGGGAATGAGTAGTAATGTTATGTAAAAAAATGAGACCTTCCCTGACTTTCTTGGTTGTCTGTGGACTGATTTCTATGTTAAGGCCCCACGCTGGATTTTCCGCAAAAATGCCTTGCCTCTCTCCCGCTAATGTCAACAAACGACCAGCATGACAACACAACAAAAACAGTGGTATCCGACTAGAAACGCCTGGCATATTTCACAACAAAACAACCCCACAAGTTAACATTATTTCCTCAACAAAGGATCAGAAAACAAGCTCCCGAGCCATAGCAGAACATAACTTACCCCTTTCGTTTTCCCTATTGGTAGTCCAAAGTTGTAATAAGCACACATTTCGAAACAAGACGGCAGTTTGTCGCTCCCCCACCACAGCTCATTGCAGCCCAGCCACAGCCAGTTGCTCCCCAGTCGCAGTTCGTTTCTACACGGTCACAACGTGTTGCTATTTGACCACAACACGTTTCTCTCTGGCCACAGCATGTTGCTGCCTGACCACAGCTCGCTGTTGCTCGGCTACAGTGTGTTGCTCCTCAACCTCAGCTCATTGCTTGTGTCGAGCCTCTAAGCCTCTCATCGGTTGGGAGTTCTTGATGCATGAACTGACATGTTTTAAATGAGTTGAAAATGCAACCTAATATCTAACATAATTCAATCAAGTGTTTTCAACAACAACAAATGTGAACGATTAATAACACCAAATGAACAGTATTATCTCCAGTGTTTGCAGAACTGCAGGTGCACTTCTTTCCATTCATTATTTGAATATATTTGTAATATTAGTGAAAGTGTTAGCAGCAGTCTGTGCACTTGATCATTTTCCCAAAGCTAGGCCTTTTGCAGTACAGACATTTGATCTCTTCAGCCAGGTGGGGGTCTTTGCAGCGGAAAAATAAGTTCTGGAAGGAGGTGGTCCATGAAAACATGAAATCACAGAAATCCATTTGACAAACACATCTATAGTTGAATCTGTGTGTAATAGGGGTGGGTAGGTCACAAATGATAGTTTTTGCCAAGGCAAAAGGATGCATCAGACTCTGACCCCTGTAATCCCTCCTTGTACAGACACTTAATCTCCAACATGCCTGTTCCACCCCAGCCACAGGAGAATATGGCTCATCTGCTTTCACTGTTAGACCCTCTGCTTTTGGATTAAAGTTCATGTGTTTCTTCTTCATTTCTGTTTGGTCACACTGGCGTGCAGTATCTTCTATTTGTCTTCCCCACATGACAGCTGGAACAGTGAGATCTCTGGATTTATACTTCATTAACTGTTTAACAGCACTTTCAACTGACTGACTCCTTGCTATTAATAACCCTGTGAAAGCTACTGGCCGTTTTACGTCTCTGTGTATGTTTCCTGTTGTGCACTTTACCTGCTACTTAGTCACATCCTGTAGGAGTTCCAGTCTGTTAGTTGTGCATTGTGTTCTCATTTTGCCATAGCTGGTTTCGTACTTCTCTTCAAGGTCAGCTGACGACAGGTCACTAGCAGATGGGTCATACATAGCTGTCAGGGGCTCAAGGAGTTCATATTCTTTTTCTGATGCTGTATCTGTGTCAGACTCTGCAGCTGTGTTGATGGATGCTAACATAGCAGTGTTTGGATTTATGTGTGTTTTCCAGAGCCTGGAGATCTTCACCTAGCTCCGTTTAGCTAAATATTTATTTGTATAGCAAACTTAGTGGGGCAGTTTCATTCAGAGGGGCCGTTTTCAGAAAGATATTTTAGACTGGTTTGTATTGTTGGGCCAGTCTGCTCATAGATCTCTGTATATAAAGCAAGGAATCTTGGTCTGTATGTATGTATGTATGTGTGTTTGTCCTTTGCATATCTCAAAAACCGATCTACTTCATACCTGGTGGATGTATTGCTGTGGACCCAAGGAAATGCAGTGTCGAGTGTGAAGTTGTTTGGATTATTTATCTGAACTTCTAATCCATTACGAACCCTCCAGACTGCTCAGGTCAGCTGGCTCGGGATTACTTAAATCTAAAAGTGGCCGTGCTGCTTTTAGTTACTATGCTGCCAAACTTTAGAACAAAATGACAGAAGACCTGGGACTAGAAACAGGACTGAGAATTTTTAAATCTAAACTCAAGACCTATCTTTTTACAGTTGCCTTTAACTAATTTATTTATTTATTATTTGTTGCTTACATACTTATGTTTCCATTGTTTTAATGTTTAATGATTTCTAGCTGTTTGTCTGTGCATTTTGATGTCCTTGTTCTTGTCTTGTTTTTCTGCATTTCCATGGAACACTTTAGTTGCCTTGTGCAGGATAAGGTGCAATATATAAATAAATCTGCCTTGTCTTGCCTTGGATGAGTGGTTCTTGAGAAATACATAAAAGGACCTCATATACGAGGTTGATTTACTTCTTCCTCTGCCCTTGAAGTCAATGAGCGGAAATACAGATCTGCCACTGCAACCCACATTGTGGTTGGAGGAGGGATTACATCCGTAGTGTTAATGTGTTGAAGAAGTTTAAGAGACCTAAACTCTACTATTGAAGTGTTCACTGTGAACAAAACTTGGCATGTACGTTCCAAGAATTACTGCAGGATGTTTCAGACATCTAACTAAAAAGCAAGGAATCTCTGTCTGTCTATATGTGTGTGTGTGTGTGTGTGTGTGTGTTCTTTGCATATCTTGGGAACCGTTCATCCAACTGACTGCAGATCCCAAAGCAACCCAGAGGACACTGTCAATTATTTTACATTTGCCTAAGGAAACTATCCTGAGCCTGTCTGAAGAATTAGCAGAAGTACTGAGCTCTAACACATTAAAAAGCCACAGCAACACAGCTCTGCTACATTTTGGCACTGCGTTGAGATTCTATGCAACAGGAAGTTTCCTAAATATCTAGTTCCTCAACTGTGTTGCCTGTCGGCCCAGATCAATTCATGACTTGTAAATCTTCAAAAAAAAAATTCCCAGTTGTTGTGGCTTCCTGCTGTTTTGCACTTTAATATGATGCTGTTTGCATGAAACTGTGTACTTCTGCTTATGCAGAGGATGTCAATTGAGTAGGAAGTCCTTCAATGTGGCCAGAGACAAATTTGCATACACACTGCTACAAGAATGTGGCCATATGTCAGTGCGTCTTGGGTGTATTCACACCTGTACTTAGAGCTGACCACTTGTGATTGGTTCACCCAAGATGCATGTTAATGCCAGGTGTGAACAGGACCACTGTGTTGCCTGCCTCCCCCTCCATTCAATTACATAAAGAAACTAAGTAAGTAACAAATATAATATTGTCTCAGTTTATTTTTTTAACTTAGGTGTTACAATAAAATATTTTGTTAATTTTCTCACAAGACAATTAATATACGTTCATTCAATAAATTATTCTGATGACTTAAATAATTACTCAATTAAAACCACAATAACAATGGGCAATTGAGCATTAGCATAGATATAATGTGACAAAAAGAAATATAGCACTGCACTCTCAATGAAGTTCATGTTAAAACTCATCTGAATTACAGAGACTACTGGTATTATAAGTAGACAACTTATGTATTCCTCCATCGACTGCATCTCCAACTTCAATTTATCTTGCTGAAGCTTTAAGACCTTGATTTCAAGCAGCAATTTTCTTTCTTCAAGTTAGAGATTTTGGTGTTGTTTGTTTAGCGTTATAGACAGAGTCGCACTTGTTCCCTCTGACACTGAAGGGAAGACCTCTGTGCTCAGACGAGCTGCAGCTGACTCTCTCAGTGTTGCCAGATGTACGATAATTATTGTATTTGTATGACAATTTTGCCCTCTGTACGATGTACGATCAATAATGCCAAAAGTCCTATAATGTATGATAATTTGATCATTTTGTGACACTTAGTTGTTGTAATCTTGGCAATCTCATTTTAATTCATTTCCTGACACGATCAGGATAGTAAAATATGGATCCTACGTCTGTGTTTACGCATCTCTTCTCGAGTGACATCTTTCCAGCCAATCATGCTTGTTGTGATGATGAACGTGACTCACAAGCAAGGCTATCGTTCTCCAGCGAGAGTTTGCACAAATGATAGCTTTCTGCCTCATCCATGTGAAAAAAAAGTAAAGAAAATTAGTGCGGATAAGGTAAGCATGTTGTTTATTTAATTCTCATGTAAATGCTGAACAGGCTACAACCACATGTTGTAGTTTACTAGTCTTGAACAGACTACGCCCTTACATGCATCATGTAACTATGTCAGTAATTTTTTTCTTTTTCTTTAAACAATGTGGCTAGACTTGTAGGTGGTGTCAGAAGGTCACTTATTTGATGTCTTGGTTATGACTCATATACAACAATTATTTTATGACTCTGGTATGATACTTTAAGTTTCCTCATCTGGCAGCGCTGCTCTGTCTCCCCATCTCTTGTCCCCCCCTCCTCTCTGATCACTTGGCTCCATTTCTCCTGCTCCTGCTTCTCCTCCTCAGACCTGCCAAATCTCCCATTTTTCCGTGGTTTCTCCCTTATTTCCAACCTTCTCTCCCGCTGTGCTCCCATTTTGTTGTTTTTCCCTGGAAACTCCCATAATTTGTATGGCCCTCAACCTTTATTACGTATAATCATCATACACATGGATCCATAAGTTTTGTATGTTTGTCTGACGTTACCCAAGTTACCAGATCACCTCTGAGACACAATTTACACTGCACAGGCAGTCTTTCCTCCTGTCCACTGTCCTCCTCTGTCTGCTGCTGATGTGATTCACTGCCTGCAGGTGCCACTGATAGAGCGGCTGCGTTGTCTCCAGGAGCTAAGTTTACAAGAATTTGCCAAATTTTAAAATACATGGCAAACTCAGATAAACAGTGAGGCTACATACAGATGGCTTTTGTGTTGTGATGGATGGGACACTGCAGACAAAGCAGTTGAAAATATCGCTTTCTCTGCATGTTTGCACTTGTTGAAGAGGCGGTTTGTTTAAGTACTTATTGGCTTTTTACTCCGGTTTTGTTGCACTTAGAGTAACGAGCATAGTTGTCAGCAACTCCAGTAAAATGTTATCTTTCACTTCACCCCTGTACTTGCAGATGGTGTGCTTGCAAGCAGGGCCAAGGAACGCTCCACAGGGGCAGATCCAATCAATATTGGGTTTAATTTAGCCTAATTGTAAGAGCTTCATCTACATAAAGCAGATCCCCTTCTCTTTAGCATGGGTGATGGGTTGGCTGAGATTAGTGTCCCAGTGAAGATTCATGTTGCCACCCCAAGTATGCTGAAACAGTTGTAATTTTGTTCCAGACTTGTTGCTGCGCCAGTACATTCCCTATAATATTGCTTTATCTGAGTTGTTACCATGGTTAATGCTAATAAATAACTTATCTAACTAATCTATGTGGACTCTATGTGGCTAGCAACTAGCGGTTACAACCTAATACCATGTCACAAATTACATGTGAGCAAAAAATTGATGTGCAATATGTGAATTAATAAAAACTTTCTTACCATCAACCAAACATTTACTTTCATCCACCATATTTCTGTGTCAACTTTCAGCAAGTCAGCAATTCATGTACCAAAATTTTCGCTGACTTTCCAAGTTGTTGTTCCAACTTGTTCATGTGAATTTTCCCAATCGAGAACTAATTTTTCCAATTATTCCGACACCACATGAATGTGCTATAAGACTTTCACAGTAATGCAGGTTGGTGATGCGGTAGCCTGGGGAGGTTGGGGTCGCATACAATGTGAATTTGAATGTATATGTTGGGCTGGGATATTTGTATGTGCTGGAAACATTAGCGAATCACACTAGCTATTAGCATTAGCAATTAGCATGTGTAATTCACAGTCTAATGTGTGTCAACAGACAGCATTAACGGCCATTTTGAGTCAGTTAAGTCTGTGAAATGTACACCCACCTTTGCTCAGTGTTGTTAGTAACATTGTACTGTGTCATGTAGGTGATGTTATTTGTGTTCAGAGTGTGTAAGAGTGAGAATATTGCTAGATAACAAGCAGTTTGCCAGCCAAGTAAAACCTTAGACTGTCTAGGTCATTCAGTAAATAGAGTTTAGAGGTGTAATGTGATGTTTTCAATTAGTTAAACTGAGTAAGAGACATTTATGGAACACAATGTAAATAGGAACAATGTACAGGTATAAAAACAATAAACAAATGTTTTTGTAGGCTATTTGTTTTACAATATTGAAGACATCACTGTACAACTCAAACATTATGTAACTACACTGGGGATCACTAAACATAAAAAGAAAAGATGTAGGGTAAAAAACCCCAAAACTAAACACTATTAAAAACGCAATAAACACAGGGGTTCACACTGGCAGCTCACATCTCTGGTGTTTGACCACGAAGCAGCAGTGCTCTTGAAAAACAGATAAACAGAAGATACACTGTAGAATTCCCCATTGAAAAATATTTCACAACAAGCAATCTCATATCCATGTCGTATGATATGTAATTAGCTTTTGTGCATAGTTGTCTGTTCAAAATGTGCTAACACTGACTACTTCTTGTCCGCAGATCATGCATATGAACTTGATTTAGCTAATGTTATCTTGCTACACCAGAGACATATATAAATAAGATAAAGACCGAAGAAAGTCATCATCATATAACTTGGCAGACTAACGTTAGCTATTAAGCGTCACGTTATCTAAGTTAGCGCACTGCAGATTTGTTGGATACAGTCAATGGCTAAAACACAAGAAAAATAAACTTACCGGTTTACCAATATGTTGGCTCGAACTTGCCGTGTCCCCAGGATAAATGGATGGCACAGCATTAGGCTTCAGTCCAGGTTTTGTGGCAAAACCCATCTGCTTTTGTGATAAATTTTCAAAACAGTGCTCTTGAAAAGGGCGACTCAAACCTGTGTTTTCACTGGAAGTCTGAGTGGGACATGACAATTTTTCCAAATAAACTGCACCCATTTCTCTTGATTTTTCAGATCCTTTGGTAATAAATGAAGGCTCACTGTTTCTCTTTTTGTAAATTTGCAGCCGAAAATAAAACACGTCTGCCATCGTTTTGAAAGTATTAAAACTCCAAATCAAAATTACGATAAGTAGCTAACAGCTGGCTTCAAAGTAGCTAACGGTTTCACCTACACATAATGATACATGAAGCACCTCTCTGTCTATTATGGGATAGGTTCCTTAGGTTTGTGACACATGAAACCCTGCCTGACTGAATCCATTTTTCGTTTTTTGAGACTGTCCTCGGTACACTGCAGTTTCAAAGCAGATATGCTCAGCCATGGCGTTGACTCCTTATTTTGCTCTTGATATGTCGTATAACATTAGAAAAGCGCCACATGGACATGTTAATGAGATCAAAAACTTGATTTTCATCAGAAGGGGTCTTTAAATATTTAACTGCAATTTGACACTCACTGTTGATAAGCAGTGATATAACTGATTTATACTTAGTTAAACCAGTCCACAGCTTAATGAAAGATACTTTTGGATATATTTACTCACAAACAGTTACTACCCTGTCTGCATGAAATAGGTAGTATTTTAACTTTGTAAAATCTTGCGTTATACTGCTGTCCATCAACAGGCCCACATCCTGCAGTGAGGGGTAGCCACAGCAAGACCATAGCAGCAACATGGGACGCCTGAAGAGAGTGAAGCTTGATGCAGGGCTGAAGCAGAAGCTGCAGGACATCCACCAACTTTTCCTAGATGAATATCATCCTCTCAGTCTGCCCAGCCAGGGGGAGACAGCGTAATGGCACCTGTGTTGGTGTGCTCAAGGGAGCATCAGCTTGTTCAGACAGAAGCATCCAGGGCTTGGCTGGGCCTTGGCTGCTGGGTATCAGTGTAATCCTTCACATGTTCCCTTTGTAAAATAAAGTTTTATTCTATACAATTTTGATGTGGTGTTTTATCTTTCATATTATACACTACTGATCTAAAAGTAAATCTAAAAAGCACCAGGACTGTGCAGTCACCTCTTATCAGCTGTTAAAAGTAGATCATTAGAAACCTTCATGAGGGCTGTCTCTGTGCTATAGCGAGCTCTAAAACCTGACTGAAAACTATTAAAAATATAATTACTATTCATTAAAGATATAAATTGAGTTGAAATGACTTTCTCAAGCACCTTAGATAAAAATGATCATTTAGAAAATGGTCTATAATTACTGAGTAATACAAATTAGGCTTTTTCAGTAATGGTTGAATGACTGAATGTTTAATATAAATGGGAAAATTACCAGAAGTCAGAGAACTGTTAATAATCAAAATAATGTTTTCAATAATCAAAAAAAACAAAATAACCAACAGAGGGGAATATATCTTTAAAAAACTAGGAAATCATTTTATCTAGTACTGAGATGTTAATGGTTTGAAACTGGGAGAGTGAAGCAATATTATTGTTGAAGGTGGGTAGATTTCGTGGATCAGGTGAAATTTGAGACCGAATGCTCTCTATCTTCCCAATAAAAATGAGCAGCGAATTTCTCTGTAGTTAAATCACTTCTTGCTACTCATTGTGTGGATCTAACAGACTACACTATATCTTGTAATGTAACTGTGTCTTGCACTGACATGGGGGGGAAAATTTCGTGACATACTGTAGTTTGGAGCCCTGTTGTTAATTACTTTTTTAATGTGTTTGAAACCCATCAAAGTTTTTTATAATTGTGTTCATATGAATTATTGTTTGCTACCAGGGAGCTGCATTAAAGCACTTCCTCATCAATAATGTTAACAAGGTGATAAAACATTGATATTAACTCTGTAATTAGTAATTATAGGCCTGTGACAGATTTCCTTTCTCTTGGTAAGACAATGTCCTCAAGCAACTATTATAACTGTCATAACTGCATGTTTTCCAGTCAGTTTTTCATGCAAACTATTGCACAGTAAGCTTGTTAAAGAAGTTAATTGCTCTGAGTCAGCAAGATGCCAGTATGGTTACCGTCATGGTTCACTGGATTTGAACCAGTTGAATATTTTAGCTGTGGCCAATGTGGTTTATGTATCATTTGAAAGATAGTCACTAAACAAAATAACTGCGGTGTCTCACAGGGGTTAGTTTTAGGACCATCTACAATTTAACTTTTATACTTTCTTTTAATTTAGATACACCCAAGAAAACTGTTTACCATAATTCACCATCTTAATTTCACATGTTGGCATGCTAATATTTATTAATTAGCATTAAACACAAAATACAACTGAAGCTGGAATGCCATTTATGTTGAATGGTAAGGGATCACCAAAGTTGTTAAAAATCATCTTGAAAGGGACATGAATGTTCATACTAAATTTCATGGGAATCCATCCAGTAGTTTTTAAGTCATTTCATTAGCACCACTAATTTCAAGTGGAACTAAAAAAAGTCAAGGGGATCACCAAAGTCATTAGGATTCATCCTCTGGGTAATATGAATATCTAAACTAAATTTAATGGAAATCCATCCAATAGTTCATGAGATATTTTCAGTTTTTATTGCAATATTTGCAGTTGACATTGCCATCCCTGAAGCGATGCTGCATGTGTGGCTGTTTTAGGAAATTACTTAGCCTTTTAAAAAAATAAAATTAAAAATATATTTATGGCTTATTTTCAAAGATGAAAACAAGCCAGTGGGATTAAGGCTTACACCCACATATAGGCTGGGGATTTCAGAAAGTAACATAAAAATATACATACAGTGAGAGTATAATCATCAGTGTTTAAATAGCATAATTTAAATAGTAGACAAGCTATGATTTTTTTTGGCATTGGCATTTAACTGTTTTTTCTTTCCATCTACAATGTGTATTTAAAGATTTTGCTCCAAACCAAGCAGCTGGTTCATCAAAGCATCCACTTGATTTCCTGAAAAAGAAGCTTGAAAAGCACACTAGACTAGATGGAACAAGGAGGAATAGGATAACGCTTGTAATGCATTTTTAGGAGCATTGTGTCACATTAACGCCCCCAGTAAAAGCTGTCTGATTGAATTATGGTAAGTCTTAAAGCGTCTGTTGAGAATGTTTTCAGTGTAGCAAGATGCTATGCCCTGAAAGGGAGATGCAGGGAGTGGAAGGGAGGGTGAGAGAACAAATTTAACAACAAGTCATTACCAAGGCAGTGAAAACTCAAAGAATAGTGCAGTAGATAACGGCCAGACATCCAAAATAACAGGATCTCCGGTTCACTCTTAGGATATTAATGGGACCGCCTCCAAGTTCCACCCTGTGCCTGTCTCTTTTCATCAGCTACAACCACACTGAAGCAAGAGAAGAGAGTGTGGTAAAATGGTCACGCATATATCTAAGTAACATGCAACATTGATAAAAATTTGACTCTTGTATCTTTCTGTTCTTTTTTTCTCCTTCCCTTTTTGTAAATACAGGGGATTTTTAGGTTTTTAGTTTGCTTGGCTCCCTGCATGGTAATGTGGGTCTATAGGTCCACCACCTTGGCCCTGACTGAAATATCTCAACTATTATTTGATGGACAACAAAATGTTGTACGCACATCTCTGGTTCCCAGATGACTAATCCTAATGACTTAAAGGATATCCTGACTTTTTTTCTAGCACCACCATGAGGTTCACATCTGTGGTTTTGAGTGAAATTTCTTGACAAGTATTGGATGCTATGAAACTTGGTTCCCCACACAGTAATTTTTAATAACTGTGGTGATCGCTTGACCTATCATTTAGTGCTATGAGATCAGTTTTAATTCGTCCAGTACTTTGGCCATCAGCATCTGCTGTACATTCCTATCAGCCTCTGCTGCACATTGTGTTTAGTGCTAATTAGCATGCTAACACGCAAACTAAGATGGTGCACATTGACATTGTGAGCATACTGTATTAGCATGCTGTTAGCATTTAGCTAAAAGGATCGCTGTGTCTGAGCTTCACAGAGCCACTTAGCATAAATGAGGTAAATAAAATTAAATGAAAAGATTGAATGAATCATTGAATTCCTTTAATTGAAATTAGTTAAATGGTCTAAACAACCGTCATTAGGTACATTTTTCAGCATCTCTGGCTACTTTAAAAAATGTAAAAGATGGATTCCACATGTTTGTAATTCCAAATGCTAAATTCTCACATGTTTTTGGTTTTGGAGTCTTACTTTGTTCAGGAGATGGTGAAATGATGTTTTCGGATAACGTGATAATCTTGGCACTTGTGAAAAAACTTGTGTTTCACATACACTGTATGTAATCAGAAATATAGTTTCCCAAGCCACACATGAATGCATTTCAGGAGGGGGGTCAGAGCGCATACCACCCCTGCCAATAAATGAGCATGTTCCATATTATATTAGAAAGAAAATAGGAAGCCTTGTGAAAGAAAAAAATAGAAGTAGTTAGGGGTCAATGAAAATAAGAGAGTTGGATAGGGTTAATCCATAATTCATATGACCTCTTCACTTGTGCTGAACTTTTTTTGGCCTACAGCTCCTCCCGCTGTGGAGTGTTACCATGGTGCCGGGTCCCTGAGGAAGTGGAAATTGTCAACAAAGAGGCTTTTTGTCATTTGGGCTTTTCTGCAAGATAAGAAACAGGATTGTTTGGCAAAAATAGTTGAAATTTACTCCTCCTTGTTATTGACTGGTGGCAATCACATGGATGAAAGCTTTATGTAAGCACACATTTATATTTGGAAGTAGTAATTTTTTTTGTTCTGTTCATGTATCATTCGCAAAACAGTGTATTTAATTTGATTTTATGAAATATGTACAAGATGCAAAATTGATTTAAATACAGTCACTCCACGTTACAACCATCCCAGTGTACAGGGAAGGTTGTTACACATGCCAGGGACAGTTGTAACATGTCTAAAATATACATAATTAATCAATCAAATACTCAAAATGAAAAAGATAACTTATCATTCATGTTGTTGTGACTATTCATTTCATTTTTTAAATAATTACCTTTTTTCACACAACATAACAAAAAGAGGGGAAGCCGTCAAATTATACTGCAAGAAAATTATTTAATGGGTGCAGTACAAATCAGTTGCCTGCATCAGGTAGTTTCTGAGAAGGATTTCCTGCTCTGTGGAGAAAATCCTCTTGGGGCTCCAGTACCCTATTCTGCAAAATGATTTGGATCCCTCAGCCTCAGACTTTCCTGTGAAAACGGATTTGGCCACTCATCTGACTGATTTGCCCTGTTTTATTTCCTTCTTAAACCCCCTCCAGTGAAGGAAGTGGGACTCTCTTGTTGGTCTTCCTCTTTCTGATATTTGGCATGCTGTAAGCAAACATGTGTTTCCACTGACTATTAGCATCCAACTGTTTGTCATTAACTTAGCATGTAATCTTGTCACACCCTGCCTGGACTTTGGGTGTTTTTTGGTCTTTTTTATGTTCTTGTGTTCTTTGGGGTTTCCTGGTTTGCACTTCTCTTTAGTCCTTCGGTTCATATGGGTTTTCTTGTTATATTTGGGTGGTGGGTTTGGACTGCCTTTTGTTGTTTAGCCTGGTGTGTTGTATACTTTAGTTTAGGTTCTTGGACAGGTTGGTGTGGGTTGTATTAGAGTATTGTGTTTTCTAGGTTTTAGTTTTGTCACTAAGTTTCCCTTGTGTGTTCTTGTACTCCTCCTCACCTGCCCTGCTTCACCCTCGTTAGCCCTGCTCTGCTCTGTGTCTTCCCCACACCTGCCCTGTATCAGTCTCGTCAGCCCTGCCCTGCTTCCTGTGTTTCCCTCAGCCAATCACTCCCAGCCTGCCCTTGTGTCTCGTCACCTGTTCCCCATTCTCTGATTAGTTTAGTCTGTATTTAAGGTCTGGTTTTGAGTTGAGTCTTTGTTGGATCGTTTTGTGTTATCTTGTCCGCCAGTTCTGTTTGCCTGTACTTGACCATCCATTATTAAAAGAGATTTTCATCATATCTGCATTCTGGCCTCTGCATTTGGGTCCACTCCTGCTTCCCCACCTGACAAATCTAGTTTATGCAGGCCTTTAGGTTTTTGAAATATAAATGAATGCACTTGGTTCAGGGACAAGGTGTTACAACCGTCTCAGTATCACCAGCCATGTTTTCACCTCATGTGAATTAGCCTGACAGCTAGTTTGACACATGTTAGTCATTTCTATTTTTAGCTTACAAAACAATGATTTTAATGATAATTGTTTGGATTCCTACACATTTGATCTCAGGACAGTGTCCAAAAAATACAACCGACACTTTTGCTGGTAGCTTTCTCTGGGAGTTTCAAAAGTGGCTCCTTTTTTGTACGTTAGAAGACAATCTAATTGAGCATGTGCAGAGTGAGTGTAATCACTCTAACTTGTTTCTGATTGGAGGAATAAGAAGTTGTTACAACCATCCCTTGTTACAATTGTCCCTGGTCTCCCCTGCTATTTTAAAGTCTGATCAGTTTCTGTAGGACTGTCGTACCAGTTTTTGGCACAGGAGAGATTATTTGTATTTATGTAAACAGAGCAGTGCCTGCTCATAATTTACCAATGTTCCCTAAATGCCTCACACACAGAATATCTGGAGACTACAGTGTTGAGTTGAACTGAAGTTGATTGGATGAACTGTAGTGCCCTTTCAAAATGTTCCTGAGACTTCCTGCACTATGTCTTGAACATAAATACAAAGTTCCCACATGTGAGGAATGGGAATAGAGCTTAACTCTCTAAACTTTTTCAATTCATTCTTTATGGTAGTTCTTATCACCACAATGTGGGTTGCAGTGGCAGAGTGAGAGTGGCGCTGTCTGTATTTCCACTTGTTGACTCCACGTGCAGAAGAAGAAGCAGAAGCAATGTTGTTTATGAGATATTTCTATATATTTCTGAGAAATTGCTTGAGAAATCGAGCACTAAGTCTTGCACATACATGCCGAGTTACGTTCTCAATAATGTTACACAGTGCTTAAGTCTCTTAAACATTTTTGTCATTAGCACTATGGATGTAATCCCACCTCTGACCACAATGTGGGTTGCGATGGCAGTGTGGTGCTGTCTGTATTTCTGTTCGTTAACTCCACGGGCGGAAGAAGAAGCAAATCAACGTTATTTATGAGGTATTTTTATATCTTTTTTGAGAACCGCTCATCCAAACAACTTCACACATCGACATTACACTTCCTCATTTCCCCAGCAATCCAACCACCGGGTACGAAGAAGATCGGATGAACGGTTCTCAAGATATTCAAAGGACAAACTTACATACATACAGATACAGACAGACAGACAGAGATTCCTCGCTTTATGTAGAGAGATAGGGAGATACAAAGCTTTTGATTTCAGTTCAACATCATTCTTTGTTTGCTTTGTAAAAACCAACTTATTTTACCATAAACAGTTAAGAATACTAAACAAAGGAATTATTCTCTATGTGAGGAATAAGAACTCACTCTGATTTCTCTTCAAAATAATGATCATTCATTTGAACTGGAGATCTGGTGAGCTCACGAGACAGATTCTGAGATTAGGTTCTGAATAGTTCATCTCTAAGCAATTACTAACTAAGTGTGTTTTAAGGTCATGCATATCTAATCTGAGTCAGGTTTTTTATAATGTCATTTAGACGTTGCTGTATTATTCACCACCTATAAATCCACTTCAGCACTTTTCTCCCAATAATCATCACAGCAGTCTCTCTTTATGCTGTTCATTTTAAAGAGGCTGCAATAACCAAATTATGACTAGTAATTATGATGAGTAGTATCATCTCACAGAAACATGAATTCTATTTTTGGATGGATTTTTCCCTTTAGATTTATAGACCTTCTCAGCTACATATAGATTGAGATGCACTGCCCCCTGTTGGATTAAACTATAACTAACACAGGTCAAGAAATGTGCCTTTGTGCCTCAAATTATGTTACATAACCACTGCAACTCTTATCCAAATACTGATTGTAGGTGTAATTTTATGGAGCAATGTGGAGTAAACAGTTTCATAATTAACTCTATCAAGTGATACTGGCAATCCCCAATTCAAATTTAGAAAGGTTAGACCTTAAATCATTAATGTGAATCCATGATATCTTAATTTAATCAAAATCATTTAATAAGATTTGTCTTCAGTCTCTCTTCATTGAGCAGAAAGGAAATGTGCAAACAGGAGTGTTGGAGACAGGAAAAACCAAGCCTCTTTGTTAGTTTGCATGTTTTGAATTAGTTTGAGGATTTTTGTTTTGCTTTTGTTGTTTTTTTTAATTTTTTTTTTTATAGCACAGTCAGTTGTGGTTTTTTAACCAAATCGCCTTTAGTTATTGAGCATCTGCTGTACCTTATTGTATTTCCTCTGTCCCTGCTAGTATTGAATCTTATGTTTCCATATTCTCATTTGGTGTTCTTCCCCACTTCCCCATTATGGCTATTTCCAGCATTGATGAACAGACATGAGAGGAGAGGTAAAGAAGAGAAGGAAAAAAACTCAAACTGTAAAGATATTTTGAAACTTAATGGCAAAGCAAAGTTGAACTTAATGGCAGCTTACAGACTGAAATGACAGAGGTGAAATTATTAGTCAATGTATCAATTAGTTGATCGACAAAAGTATTTAACTATTTTGATAATGGAATTGTTTAAGTATATGATGTTAAACTGAATATCTTTAGGTTTTTAGAGTGTTTGTCATTTCAAACAATCAATTTGATGACATCACCTTAGGCTTTAGGAAGTTGTGATGGGCATACTTCAGTATTTTCTGACATTTTATTGATCAAATGAATTGAGAAAATAATAGATCAATCAATTATTCAAATAGTTAGTTGTAACCATGGCGTAGAGCAATAATAAGTAGAATCAGACATGATTCTGATGAACATTTTCATCCAGTGTATAATCTCTGTATTAATATCTAACTAGATATTCTGAGTGTGAGAGCTCAATCAGGTCACCTGGTTAAAAAGCGGCTTTGGTAACAAGGATTCAAAATAATCCTTATTTTATTTACAGTTGAACTAAAACTTAAGCAAGTACGCCAGAAAATCACCGGATCCAGTTCCTCAAATGTGAGTACTGGTTGGCTTTCTCAGTACTGTAGTATAGGAAATGAAAAACAGGACATTTCAAGACGTCAGCTTGAGCTCATGGAAATGGTGATGGGCACTTTTCACTATTTTCTGACATTTTTCGGACCAAATGATTTGTCAATTAATTGATATATTATGAACCATAGGGTTACGAGGAGTATATGCGACTATAGTTGTACTGGGTTGAGCAGCCCTCAGTACATCTCCCCAAAGTTAAAAAGAACCATACGGACAGTATAAGTTGTTGCACATTGACACTGCGGCTAGAAAACACATCTGAAAAAAACACTTCCACTGACCCCTAAAGCATTTTCAGATGAATTTAATATTGCAACTTGCATTTCAAAGACATTGAGAATCCAAAAAGGGATAGACCACCCACAGAGAGAGCAAAGGCAAAGAGCTGTAGCCTAAACACACCCTCTTCAATATTCTTAAAAGGAAGGCGTAGACAGAAAAGAAGCCATGGGAAAATCAGTTGTTTTGCTAAGTCAATTCTTCTTGTGCTGCACCTCACATCTCCCACAGACAGACAGCACACAAAACATGACCAATCACTTGACAGTTCCTTGCTCCTCACTTTCACAATGTTAGCACTTTGTAATGTAGTATTTACAAACAGATTCAACAAAACCACATGTTTCATTGAGGATTTAAAAGAGCTGGGTCAAGTTATTCCAAATGTTTGGTTAAATTTTGGAGTACCGGATGAATGGGGGTCGCTACTTCAGAAGAATTCCACCAAAAAGCTATTTTACATTCAGATACTTTCCAATTAATGCCTCGCCAATGAAACACTCAATACTTTCTATGAAACATTCTGGTTCCTCATTTTGACCTGTGTGGCAAAACAAAACCCATGTATTCTAAAACATATAAAGTAAGAGAAAATCTTGATAATATGGAGTGTGTTTTTTGTTGTTGCTCTGGCGTTAAGCAGGCACTGAAGCACCACTTTTGTGTATTGTGGTTTTTACTATTACATGTCTCCTCTTGTGTTACAGTAACTGTGCATCTGACATAAGTTGTCATGAAAACATACTTGACAAAGTAGGTACTTGCTATAATGCAGTCAGTGATCACACTTACCTTTTTTTTTGGATGAACTTTAAATGTTCTGCTTTCATCTCAGGGTTGTTTTACTTTTCCATGTCTTAAAAAAGTACATATGGCACTGATTTGTGAACAATCTGTAATCTATAATACAAATAAAGCAATCATAAACATACTCTTGAATATTGCAGGTTCTTGGCAAAAGGCTTAGTTATATGTGCTTTTTAATGTGCAGTCATTTAAGCAAAATACTTTTTGCTGTCTACAGACAAAAGGCAGAATGTAGTAACGTTACATCCATGTTAAATGCAGCTGCAAACCACTTTTTGAGGTACAAAACCAGTTTAATGGTCTTTCACGACTCTAGTCGAACTGTGAAACCTCTGCCTGAATTCATGTTGGGTTGTCATCTTGGCTTCTGTTGCATTACTTTGTTTTCTGCATTATGGCTGAAGTGATGCTCTCTTGTTCTGACAGTATTTCCATTGGAAAGAGTATCATATTCGTTATGGACATGTAGCTTCAGGGCAATTAAAAATTTGGTTCAAAATCGCCTCTAATCTCAGATAGAAGTCATCAATAAATGAAAGAATGTACTCTTAAAAAAAAAAAAAAAAAAAAAGATAATCTTAACATTCCCGTAATGTTCTCCAAACTCAAGAATGGAATGTCATCATCAACACATAAATACATTTACAATAAGTACAACTTTTAAAAATATTACGTGGTCAATCCAAAATAACACTTACATGAACATTTAAAGTACAATATTATACAACAGAACTGAAATAAGAGACCAACTTTGAAACTACACTTCATGACAAAATAATTATCATACATGATGTGAAATATACATTATTAATCTAACTTTTTTCCATTTACAATTTTAATCCACTGAGATACAGTATATTACAGCGAGGATGGAGTTTTAGTTAATAGTAGGACAAGTGCATAGCAAAATAGATCATTTGACCAAGTTAAAGAAACACATAAAACTGACAAACCAGCTTTAGAAAACAACATTAAAAATCATGTTTAAGGCAAATCTCGTCATTTAAAATTGGCATAGTCTGAGAAAATGTCGACAAAGTCTTGTACCACCCTGTAGCAGAAGTCATATTGTTCCTGTGGGGAGAAAAAAAAAACAGAAAAGACTGATTAGGTGGAAAATCAGTATTGGTTTCACCCAAGATAAAGCAAAACAGGAGATAAACAGAAGATAAACGACATTTTTAACATTTTTTAGTACTTTAACAGATTATTTAAGGTTCACTTCAGCTGATACTTACCACAGTTTGGACCATATGAGGCCTCTGCATGCGTAAACTCTTCACAGTTTGGAACACGTCCAGCAGGCCCTCCGCCTTGACTCGCTCCAAGATATTGCTCAGTGCAATGAACGTACCTGTTCGCCCTGCACCAGCACTGCAGCACACAAAGAGCATTGGAAATTAGTTAAAGCATCAACAGTGGCTTGCAAATATGACAACAGATATATTAAAAAAAAAGGCCTGAATGTATGCCTAAAAGAGTGATTTGAAGGTACCTGCAGTGTACGACGATGGGATGGTTCCCAGACTGCTGCTGCTGTCTCTGCACTGAGGCGATGATGTCGATCATGCCTTTCCCCTCGGCCGGGATGCCAATCTCCGGCCAGCCGTGGAAGTGGAAGTGCCTTATCACCCTTGTCTGCTTCTCCTTTGAGAGGAAATGCACAGACAGGCAAGAGATCATAATACCTTTCAAATATGATTTATTAGCAGTATATGAAAGCATAATGGCAGGTGCAATGTCAGTGTAGGTTAAGTGTACGGTAGATGAGTGGTGGACTGGCAGGAATAAACTATTGAGCATCTGAGAGGTAATGTGGGTCGAATTTAATGAAATATATGAGATGGGAGGCTCTCACATTAATTTTCTTAAAGACATCCTGCCCAACACATTTCCTCTGGCAGACAAAAAGAGTTTTTTTGACTTCATTATGAGACAGTTACATCAGACCATGTGTAGCATTACAGCATGAGATACGCCATTCTCTAAGGATTCATAAAAACCCTATAAAAAAAGTCACTTTTGCATTTTACCATGTCCAGGTATCAGTTCAGTTTTCAAATATTCACATATGAATGTAACTATAGGCTCCGCTCTCAAAGAACTGCTTAGTGAAATTGCATGCTAAGGGCCAATAAAAGTCCTTTTATCCTGACAGGCAAATGCAATGTGTCATGACTGCCTCACTAACAGCTGTATGATAATACGTTCATTTGCTTACCGGGATAAAGGTGAGTACCAAGTCTCGTAGACTGAAGGTGTCACATAAAGTGTCTCCCTTCAACTCTACTGTGTAATCTCCATAGGTGGCTGAGTCCTCTGTGGGCCAGTATTGGCAACATTTGTCCTGCAAAAACAGAGATAACTGTTTTGATCCCAGCAACAAGTCAATAAGAAGCAGCTTAATACATTAAATGTGTACATGAAATGCACAAACATGAACTGACATAAAATGTTTTGTCACAGATGCAAGATATCAGAACTGGGATGGTTTATGAATGCACTGTTGAAGTGTTTATTGGAGCAATCAATCATTGCTTGCTTGCAGTCATCCCTTTTTTGTAGCTTACCTGCTCCCTCTCCTGGAGCTCAGTGAGCATGACAATAGAGTGACATTTCCATTCCCACACCATTCTCCAGAAATCCTCCACTGTGTGTGTCAGTGGACCCTGGGTGGCAATGAAGTAGTCTTTCTGTCTGTAGCCCTGAGTCACAGAAAAATGCATGCAGTACTTTAGCTTTACAGGTCCGATAATGTGTGTAAATAGCATTAACACAGACTATTGCAGACATGAAAGAAAGAGGGAAAACATGAGGTAATAAAATCTGCTTACATCTATGAAAGATGCATTGATGTAATCGGTGAACTCCTGACCTCTTCTCATGGAGAGAATAACTCTGTTGAAATCATCTGAAACAGAAATAGAGCAGGAAACCCCTCATGACCATTTAGAATAGACCAGCTCAAAACCACACAGAATGTCAGGTCTAGACAGTGGCCTGTGCTATTCAATGCTGCAGAGTGCAGGATTGAATAAACTCAGATCCTAAATATAGTATAGACAATATTATCTTGAGGTCAACATCTGCCTCAAAATATTTGGCATCTTATCTAGTAGTTTTTGGTACTGTGGTTTTCCAGACATTCTTTCTTTCTTACATGGAATAATTTGCAGAACTCTGTTCTTCTTCATGTTGGCGGGAAGGTTCCCCGTTCTCATGTTCTCCTTCATTATTCGCATGTTGGTCAGTTTCTGGGGAGAAATCAAACAAAAAGTCAAAATGTTACAAACTTGCAAATGTTTACTGTCCTTTAACTTACAAATTAAATTAAAGAAATAAAACAAGTTACACAGTTGATTATAAATCACATTTGGTATTTGCAGGTAAGTTGTCTGTCGTATAAAAGAGACAAGTTAGTTAAATAGGCAAAGCTCGACCGTTAGTGGTATGGTCCTAATACATTGGCTGCGGCATCCTCTTAAGCTTTTTTCAGTTTTCTGTCACAAAAAATGTCTCTACTGAGTAAGAGTTAAATTTTCAGGACTAATCCATTGTACTGTACCAAAATCTATCCAAAGGTGTTAAGGATGGTGATATTCTATAATTTTAGAATTGTCAACAAATCCCATGAAAAGACTTAAACTAAAAAATAGTTGGTCCGTGTCACTACTTCCTGACTTCCCCAGTCTAGCTGTGGCTCAAAGGCCCAAGCCCCTTGGTTCCAACTGAACTTAAAAAATGGGTCACAAATATATAGTTTTATTTTTAAAAGAGGCTCAGTAATATGACAAAAGATCTGGGCACTGTAGCTCTTAGCAAACGTCACTCAAACAGGAGCAAACGGTCCATTTCTTGCAAACCATTTGTTGTCACACATATTGCTAGTGTGTATTTATAGCAGTGTGTGTAGCGCTCACAGGTTCACAGTAATGAAGGAACATGTTACCGAGTGCAATGATAATGTGTTTTTCATAGTTTTTGTACAACAATGGCGGTCTAAGGCACTGAGGAATAAGATACTGTGATTATGATTGATTATGGTGTTTTCATGGGATTTGTTGACAGTAAGAAAAGAACAGAAGACTTATCCCTTTAAACCAACTCTGATGGATGTGAACTTTTCTTGATAAAAGTATTATTGAGTTTAAAATTTAAAAACAGTAATTCTGCAATAAAAAAAGAACATTCTCCTCTATATGGTATTTAGGTTGTGTTGGACTTTGAACTAAGGTCAATTCTCTGTCTTCAGATTGGTGTGTAGCAGGCTTGATATTTTATTAAATGTGATCTGTTATGAGCAGGCATCTGAAATGAGAAGTCTTACCTTAAACTCCTCCTCCAGGCCGACCCGGTCACCATTTGTAAAGGTGTTGTGCAGTTTGTGCAGATGTCCTTCCAGAGACGACACGTCCAGCTCCGTGTCTCCATAGAGGTAGTATTCAAGCAGGGCCTGGTAGATGAATGAGTACTGCATCTGGGGTGAGAAGACACACACACACACACACGGATGAACACACACTATGTATAGGCACATTTGAACATTTATAGATGATAGAGGGAGGGTTAATTCACACTGTGAATGGAACACTATCACACGTTTCACATTAGCAAGCTATAATAATATGTTGCATGTCCGATGTGATAAAGACTTATTTTTTTTGTGTGTCTTACTTACATCTGTCTGGATGAGCTGTGAGCGTTGTTCTCGTATCTTAGAGACGAATCCAAACACATCAATTTTCTGCTCTGCGTGCGTCATGTCTATCATGGCATCTATTACGATGAAGGTTCCTGTCCTGCCAACACCAGCACTGCAGATACACAAAACAAACCACAGACTGAATGAACCGCAAATCCTCAGCTGACACTTGCATGTTAATAGACAACAGGCAGGAAACAAAGGGACATCTGTGCCTATAAACACATGTATTGCTATAGTTATTCAAAATGTTTCCAGCCATAGCTGACAGATTCCTTTTCCAGCTGAGACAGAAAGCAGATTTAGGCCTAAACATATTTATCTCCATAGAAACAAAATAGATAATTAAAACCATTAAAAGTAATGTTCAGTCAAAAGCATGTTGATCCAAGTAAACAACATAACATTGAGTCCCATTAGCTTTCCGGTACCTGCAGTGGACCACAATGGGCCCAGAGAAGGGTGGATTCACCGCCTTGACCTTTTTGAGGAACTTGAGCATGCCGATGGGAGAGAAGGGAACTCCAAAATCAGGCCAGCTGGTGAAGTGGAGCTGGGTAACTAGCCGAGGAGTCTTAGCTGCATCGCTGGCTTGCTACAAGGAGACACAAACATGGACAGAAACACAGTTAGCAGTATCACAACACCTATGTAGCATAAATTATTGTTTTAACAAGAACCTCTATCAATTTAGCAAGAACTGTTGGTTAAGGATCTGAGCTGGAAATGTTCAGTTATATTTAATTCAGAGCTACTTAGAATTTTGACACTGTCTGGTTGGCTCATAACGAAAAGGGAACTACAACATCATGTGTTCAGATGTTTCACAAACATGTTTCTGTTGCCAATTTCTACACTGCACAAAAATGACATAGTAATGCTTGAAACTCACATATTGTATACAGAACTTGCGAATGGTGTAGTCCACCAGGACAGTGAAGTCTTCTACTGCCACCCTCACATTCCCATAGGTCCAACAGCCCTGATCTGGCCAGTACTGGTGACATTTGTCCTGGGGAGAGATGACAGCCATTATTTAATAGATTAAATACCCAAAGAGGAGTTGCTGTTCTGGAACGTATTCAAGGACTTTCTTTTCAAGAGACAAAGCAGTTCAAATGCATGACTTCAGCAAATGTGAGCTCTACTAAAGGCACACATGCTTCAATTTCACAGCCAGTCAGTCCAGATTAGTGTAAGTCAGAGGGGTGAAACCACTCAATATAAGACTTTGCAGGGTAATTATGATACTGCCTTCGAGGACTTTATTACACATTATGTAGCCATTGATTTCAACTCATCCACACGCTGATTTAAATCTTCACCAATTCTCTTTCTATTGATCTTTTTAGCCATTCTCTGTCTCTCCTTGTTCAGAGGTGCTCTGATTCACATGCAGGAAATACAAACTGTGCAATTATAGCAAAATAAATAAATAAATAAACAAACAGATGTCAGAGGGGAGATTACAGGTGTGAAATGAATAGTCTAAATTAAACTGCATAGTATCACCTTTGACCATAACCGATGGAATCTATTCCAAGCACTTTTCTTCTCAAATCTTTCTGTAATGCGCCATTAATCCCTAAAGAGAAATCAGACTTTGCGCTTGCCCCTCCACCAGGAGCTCAGAGCAGAGAACTGCTTGGAGAAGCAAACACTGGAGCTGGTGGGAATGCACTTTAGCAGGGTGGATGAATCCATGCCTCTCATTCAGAGGAGCTGAGAAACATTTAAGAAATTAACGAGGCTGGAAATCACTCACTTCTTTCCTTTCCTTCAAATTTGTCAGCATGACGACAGTCGCCACTTTCTGCTCCCATATCATCCTCCAGAAATCTGCAACGGTGTCTTCCTTTGGACCTGAGAGACAAAAAAGTTCAATCACATGAAAAAAAATCGAGGCATCATCATAATTATGTAACATATGTCATTCCAAAATGTAGCATATCTTACCTTGTGCTGCTATGAATTTGTTCTTTTCCGTGTAACCCTGTTAGAAAATCATGTTAAGTTAACTGAGAAGATAAAGCTCCAAAACAGACATTAATGGACATTGTGATGAGATTGATTGGTCAACTGCTATTTCCAAGGTCAAGAATGAATGTTCACTTTTAACTTTCACATGAATGAGAAGTCATGAAAGAACTCCATGACAACAAGGCAAACTCAACATCTGTCGAGGACAATCGTGTGATATGATTTAAAGCTTCAGAACAGCTACTAATGAACCAATATTAAAGTTGTATTATGAAACTGTGAAGCTGAACATTCATGAGAGTCTAAGATAGTAATTCTTGCACCATGTTCATCCAAGTGATGAAAAATTTTTTAAACATAACTCACATCAATGTAAGACGCATTCACATAGTCTGAACAGGGATTTCCATCCAGCTGAGTCAACACCACTCTGGAATGATCGTCTGTTGGTGAAAATAGCATTGCAGGGTTGAAGGTGAAAAACAAAACAAAGAGTCTGTCACCACTCTCTGAATACACACTATTAGTGTGCAGGTAGATGAAAGAGGATCAAAAGAATAGTTTAACTTATTATGAAATATGCTTATTCCCTTTCTTGATGAGAGTTAGATGAGAATATTGATGCTTCAGCCACATACTGTAGTTACTGTTCAAATGGTCTTTTCATCTATCTCTGGGCAAGAAAGCAAATAATTGTATTTCCAAAAATGTCAACCTATTGCTTTAGGTATCACAATGCATAGGTAAATAAGAAAATTTACACAATTAAGTATTAGTGAGTCATGGAGGAGTGATAAAAACTGTAAAATTGTAGGAAAGGGTGAGACAGAGGTGTTACATTGTGAATTAGTACATAAGCAGTTGAAGAGGATCTACCGCAGGGGTGTAAAAATAAAGATTCATAAAGATACAGAGGCGTGCGCAAACACACACACTCACACACACACATACGCACACACACACACACATGTACACACACACACGTACACACACACACACACAGGAAACTGTGAGCTTTGGGTGTGAGTCAAACGAAAACCCAGTTCATACAGAACAGAAAGTACACTCACAGGGAAGGATGTTGGGGTATCTGTTCTTCTCCTTGTTGTCCTCCTTGTTGGCCTCCTCGTACGCCCCCTGGGCATGACCCCCTGGCAGGGACTGCGTAACAAAAAAATAGACATTTCGTTTTTACATAACCTCACATGCTAAAAATCAGTCCGACAGGCTTACTTTCAATGGCTCACAGCCGGCACATTGTCTTCTGCTGTATGTGGGGCTTTGTTCAGCCTCGATGTAGGCACTTCCTCTGCTACCTACAGTAAACAGTCCATTAAAAAGCAGAGAACTTCAACTTCCTCTGTCTGTGCTGACAAACCATCCGATAAAACCAAACTTTTATGTTTAACTTGAACTGTGAGTCATCATTTGACTCAACCCTAAATCATTGTCAGAAATAGGCAAAGGGGTATTTTTCATATGCGTGAGTGTATGTGTACAGTATGTGTCATGGACAATGTGACACATATAACTCCAGTAGTTTTCCTGAATCAAAAATATACACACAAGTCATGGTCAGAAACTTCTGTCTTCACATGAACACATAGCAGTTGTCGTGGGAAAATCCTTTAAGTCCAATTTTGGAGGCAAAAAACACTCCGACCTCTTGGTTCAAAGTATACTTTTGACATTTTGGGAATGCAGAGCTACAAAACAATAATAACATAGGTTTTTTTATTATTTACAGTAATTGTTATTTACAAGATTTCACTCAACCAATATTTGAGCAATCCTACAAATCATGGGGTAGGTGCCGCACAACGACTCAGTACTTTAACCCTAGACACCTCCTGTAAATAGTACAGAATACAGAAGACTCTGACTCATGACCATGTATTACTCCAGCCTCCAGGCGGAGAGGAGAGGAGGATGCTTACATTGTACTCCTCTCTGAAGAGCTTGCCATCGTCAGCCGAGCGGAGTCTGTACTCCTCCTCGAGGTGGTCCACTGGGATGGGGAAGTAGGTCTTAGAAGCTGAAGGGGATCTGGGCAGAAGGACCACCGTCTGTTGCTCTGTGAGGAGATCAGACAGTCAGTGGGTTTATCATCCCTGCTGGACTGAGTTTAAAGTTTGTCATGAAGAAAATTACTGATTTAACTTTTCAAATCAGGTTAGTAATTTACAGTTGTACTAATAAACTAAGTTCATTTTGTAGTTATGTTTTGCTTTATTAAATAACTAGTTCAGATAAATAATTATAAAAACAGGATTGGGTTTATTTTCCATAATCAGCTTGTAGAGGAATTTCAGTAACAGCTCAAAAATTAAAATGATTACCAAACTGACTGGTTTAAAATCTTACATGTTGTTGTTAACATGTTGGTGGGTGTTTGCCGTTTGATATCACAATGAAGTAAAAACAGGCGCCAAGTATTCAGTGATCACCAAACATCAACAAGTGTTAGAGAGCCAAAGGACCCCAGGGAAAAGCCACTTACAGCAAGCACCCTGTGGAAACCTTATAAATCTTACAAGCACCCGACTACAGTATGCATTCAGTTAGTGCTTGCAATTTGAAAATGTAGGTCAAAAGAGTGCTGGGAGAGTGTTAGTAACATGAGGTTCCTGATTCTGCTACCCTATATACCTGACCTGGTGACACAGTGGTGTATAACGACTCAGTACTGTATCCAAACTCTAAAACACAACATATATCACATCAAAAACACAAATGTACAAGATCAGAACAGTAAAGCAATACTGTGAGAAAAATGCTATTTGAATAATTTTGACAACATCATGTTCATACAACCACATACGACACTTTTGTTTTCAGCTTTATAAATAAAAAAATGTAACTTGTACCATAATTAGTACGTCAATTTCAATAAAACAGTGTAAGAATGTGTATGTTTAATCATTTCTTTATAAGAACTGTCTTACAGCAAGACATTTTTCAAATCTAGAAAAACCTCTACTTCCTGAACTTATTTAAGATTAAATCTGAACTACTCAACTACTTACAACTACAGTAAAATATTACAGACAAAATGAACTATAACATCACTCATGAAAAAGTGTGTCACGTTTACAATCACTGTAATCAGCAACTCAGCGAATACCTTGATATTTATTGACCATTTGAAATGACCTGACCTTTTGAGTGTTTTCCAGCCACATCCTACTTTAAATTCCAATCTGCACGAATACAACCTGCTCTGTACATTCCACTGTAATGTTAGATAAGAAAATACTTCCTAAAGGAACCCTCACAGGTCCTTGAACTATTGTTGTCCAAATAGTTGTTATCATACTTCACACAAAGCAGCTCTTATTGAAAATGATGCAACTCAAAGCTCAGTTAAAACTGTTCTCATCTTTGCACCAGTAATGGTGAGAAAAAAATTGAAACATGTCATGTCAAAGTGCTATAAGACGTAGTGATCATCAACACAGTTTTGTTCTTACCCACAGGAAGCCAAACACAACCACAAGGAAGTAACAGGACAATCTGCACATACAATAACAAAGTTGAAGCCTCCTTTACACCTCCTACTGTCTGTCTTAACCGCTTTCTTTTTCCTTGCCTCATGTCTCTGTGCGTCTCCTTTCTTTCATTTGACTGTCAGCCCGTTGCTCTCACAATCTACAATCTGTGCGGCCATTACAACAATGTCCAATTCACAATAATAATGTTACCTTGTTCTTCCAGGATGCCATTTGGTATCTTCTTGTCAACTGTTGTGACGACTGCTTTTCTCTGGTTTTTTAACCTGCCAGGAGAAAATACAATGAAATGAGAAAAACACATTGCACAAACCATAGACTGAGATGATTTCACGGTAAAATAAGCTCTACTTTATGTGTAATCACAAGTAAAAATCTAAATAGCTGAGAACAAAAATCTATTCATCCTACCATCTGAAGCTTGAGAGGCTATTCTTTCTCATTAGCTGACGTCTTGGAAAGACAGCTCACTAGTCCGAATGGGGTTCAGAATTTAGTCTTAACTCCCTTCTGCTGCCTGTGTAGGTCCACTGTCACCGCCTGTTCTCTTCTCACTCAGACAAGCATGAGAGGGAGTCAACTAGCAGCACTTCCTGACTGGGCTCCGCCTCAGTGACTAAAGGAGGAAGCGTTTGTCACCCTGAGCTCTGCCCCAGAGCCTGGCTCACAGCCAGTCAGCGAGGGCAAGGGGAGGGGGCGAGGTGAGGCGGGTGAGTCTTTACCTGAGGAAGTACCAGGTTAGCAGTGCGAAGATGAGCAGCAGCAGGGACAGGACCAGCACGGTGGGGAGGATGTGGTTGCTTTGGGATGTAACGCCTTCTGAGGAAGAAGGAGAGGCAGGGCCAGGGGTCAAGGAGCACCGTCAACAAAGAAGCAGGAAGAGGGGGCAAGGACAATATATGTGCATATGTTTGTGTGTGCAAATGCTTGGCTGCATTTATGTGTCTGAGCCAAGTGTTTATTGCATGAACTGATAAAGCTAAATCAATACTTGGTTCAGCAAAGCACCTCCCATCCTATTCTGGATACAAGCCTGATTTAATAACTGGCTTCAGCAGTATTTTGTCTACAGAGATAAGTATCAGCTCATTTTGTCCTGTCGGTATGTCTAACACAAAATGAGAGGCTCTAAGAATGGAGACTCAGCCAAGAGTCACAGCCAAACAGCCAGCTATTAGCTGTGTTTATAAAGACACACAATAAGCCATAAATTACTGTCCAGGGCTGCTGAGGTTCATTGTGATCCGGTAATAACAAGGCTGTAAAAAAGGCTATTATCAAGCAGATGCATGCTCTGCAGAAGATACATAATAATCATATCTCAGGGAAAAGTGATGACTGCAGTGGGCAGTGATGGGATTTGTTTGCTATTGCAAATTGTTCAGTGTTGTTCAGTCTCACATGTTGAGGTGCATTACTCTTGTCATTGTTCTTACCTTGTGTATGGTTGCCATTGCTGGTGGAATTGGATGTTGTCGTGGTTGCCACCAAAAACAGAAGTGGAACCATTGTGACTGCAGAAAAACAAAATGAAGACGGATATTAAATTTAGTGCCAGACATGTTTGCAAAGTCAAGATTCATGAGAACATGGCCGCTGGATAATATTGCCATTCATGGGAAACAAAAACTATTGACAGATCTAAGGCATATTTCTTTATTTGTGACTGCTTTCGGGAATGTGCTCATCGGTGCAAAGTTCATGGAGACACAATGGAACAACACAATCGTATCCTAGTCATTCATTACTCCTGTCATAAAACCCACAGTGTAATGCCAGACATGTCCACATGGAGGTGCAATTCTCCAATATTTGAAAACAATGCTGGCCATGAGAACAGCTTCCTCGCCAACCCATTGAGAAAAAAAATGCTCTTATAAAGCATATGCTCATGCTTTAATCAGTATATTATCAGACTGAGCAAGAGAACTTGAGAAAATGCCTCTAAGAGCTGATAACAGCTGTTGTCCGTCATCTGTTTCTGTGACAGTGCCATGCTGAAAGAGTGTGTGATTTCCAGGATATAGCATGTGTAGAGTGTTAGTGTGCTATACTGTGTGTTAGAAATTACATACACACACACACACACACACATACAACATGTGTGCACACATATGCATGCCAACAAAAGGCCTGGATAATGTTGACATTGATCTACCAGTAAGTGCTTAAGCTAAGCTAAAGTGGATGGATCAGATCATAAGGAGCGAAATCTAGAGTCGGGAGGCAAGAAGCTTAACACCTACACCCTCATGCTCTGCTCTCTGTCACCCCCCCCCCCCCCCCCCCCCCCCCCCCCTCCCCTTTGATAAACATCACCCTACCACCAACACTCGTTCACATGCACACAAAGACATACAGAAGGCACGCACACACAAACACGCCAACACCCACAGCACCATGAGCTCCATCCAGAGCCCCTACACACAGCGACATCCAGGAGTCTCAGCGGAAAGACTCCTCATTTTCTCCTGGGAGAGGAATTCAGAAGAGGGAGTATAAAGGGGTATCTCTGATCGATTCTTATGTTTGAGCATTCAGAATGGGTTTCACATCACATTGATTTAAGCACCTCTTTTCTTTTTAAAGCTGTTGGTTAGATCTAAAAACCAATAAGCCTTGAGATGTTTGCAGTTTTAAAGCTGTTTTTTTTTCCCCCCTCACATAAGCATAGTTGGAAGTAAAGTGCGACAACACAGAACTGCCATTACAACAGTGAAGCAGAGCACAGTGTGCTTTGTCTACTCAAGGCTGCAGGTGTGTGTGTATGTGTGTGTGTGTGTGTGTGTGTGTGTGTGTGTGTGGTGCTTTGCAGCTGCGGTGAAAAGAAAGCTCGGGCCAAGTGCATAGTCAATGAAGACACTGTGTGTTGAAGCCTCCACGCTGTGCCGCAGTGTCCTGTAATGTGTCCAGGCAGGACATCGGAGGAATGTGAAGGCAGCGGAGCAGAGACACTGACTGCAGCAAGGAGAGAGGGAGCAGAAGGTCCGGGTCAATAATATTTCCTGGAGCGATTAATAAACCCTGACATGTCAAGCCCCTGCTCCGTAGGGAAGACTGATGAGAGAATTCTAATGAGAGAAGAGAGGAGGCGTGATCCCCCGCTTCTCCAGTTCTCCTCCCTCTTCATCCCCCTCTTTAAGGCTCTCTCTGCAAATGTCACAAGCTTGCATGAGGGGGAGGATATTGAGCTGTGTTAGTACAGTGTGTGAATCCTCAGGGTAGACTGTGTGTAAGAAGTTTTTGTGATGTGGAAATACACTCACGGCACCGTTTGGGACTTTCTACTACACAAGCTGCATTGAATTTTATGTATGCTGCGTCTGTCTGTTTGTTTGTGTGTAATGATACAACAGGGACACCCAGCTCAGTGCTAAGAGCTAGCCTTAAGGCTGTGCCTTGTGGTTAAGTGTTGCTGCTTCTTGTAAGCATCCCTTAGTTCCTGCCTCCCTCTTCCCTCTCCATCACCTCTGGAGATCTCACCCTGTCACATTTTAGCCTACAACCCCTGCATGGCTCAACTGCTCCTGGGGGACCGCAGACTATACAACCACTGTTCTCCAGCTTTTCCCATCTTGTCATTGCAGTGGTCTCCAGCCCGAAGTCTTCAGCATCTCTAAGGATATCACCCCCTCTGAGCAACTTCCTTTCCACTGTCTTTGTGGGGAATGTCCCTCACATCACTATAAATAAACCTGCTCCCTAATCTCCAGAGTATCTCATCTCTTCTTCTTTATTTCCCCTCACTCAGCATAAATCAGCCTGGACCACAAGTCTCATATTAGACTATTACTATTAGTCATCATTCAGCTCGGGTCAGACTCTGGGCAAACAGCTATCACCACATTGTGTGCGCTCTCATCTGTGTATTGTCCTCTCTCCATTTAGCACTCAGCAGCTAGACACCAGCCATCAGCCATAATGAAAATAGGTCATGGGAGAAGTCAGCTCGGGGGAAGTTCTAAGGCGTCCTTATTTTCCGATACGAGACATTTGCAAGTAGCCTTGGGGAAGGGTATTGTCCTGCCCAACCAGACAACCCGTTATATTGGTGGTATGTGTGTCCCGAGTTACCCAGGCATAGAGTTAGCGCTCCCTTATGGCGGGTCAGTGACTGTGTGAAGCCTTCAACTGTATTGGCAGTAACTGGGGTCCTATACAGACTGAATGTGATTAACTTAAACCATGACAGAGTGATCTTTATGTACACTAAATTTGGATATATTGGGATATTTTAAAAGTTTATCTTAATACAATACTCACATGCCCACATGCACACTGATGAAGTCATTAGTTAGTGTCATCATTCCTCCTCTCTACACTGGCTGTGAACAGATCTCTCTTATGCAATGTCAGAGATGGGGGACAAAAGCCACAGTCCTCATTTTGTGTTAAAATTCATAATAAAGTTCAGCTGAAGCTAATATGCTTTAGCAGTCTGAGTAAAAATAAAGTGGGTATCTTCAAAAGTTGTTTCCATCCATTGCTGTTTTGCAAATATTTGGAGTTGGTTCATCAAGATTAACAGGTGGTGCTATTTTTCCAGTTGGGGTCATTAAACCATTTAAGAAGATGCAGGGGCAATGAGATGGTGTAATTAAAAGAGTGCCAGTCGAACCTCAAACAGTGAACTAATAATGTAGAAAACATGATGAAAATATCACATTTCTGTTTGTTTCATGTATTCATTTGAGGAGTGTTACACTCTCCTCATCGCTACACACAGATCTGATGTCTTTGTGTGCTGCGACTTTTCGTCTCTTCAGTGGAGCGGAAACATAAGTGAACATTTAAGTCACATGCTTTATGCATGTCATCGCTACTTATGTTTACATTGCACTTTGTCGCATTTTGCCGATATCGATACCACCTCAGCTAATCATAAAATCTTTTTTGTGATATTTTGAGATTCCTCTGAATTTTTTGTGTTGTTTTGAGCACAAATTGAAAATGCTAATAACAAACAGGTGGATGAAAATGAACCTAGTGTTTCCTTACTGAGCTACAGGAGAGACAGTAACAAAAAGACTATAACTTTGGTTGATACCTACGTGATTGAGCCAAAGCTTCATATCATGTCTCCCTGAAAAGGAATTTCTCCATGGCTACTATGGACAGGAGGAATAATTACAGCAACTATTTTAATGAATATATGGGCATGTGACTTTTGTATTTAGACAGACATGAAAAAATCTGAAGCTATCCTTTAACACTGCACTGAATAGCATACAATTCTGTACTTTTTCTGTTTAAGTGCTGCAAAAATATTCTAATTTACCGACTTTTAGTGGAATCGAATTGTGATGATACAACCATCGCCCAAATGAAAGATTCCAAGAAAACTGTGATTAAAAACAGAACAGAACAAAATGATCATTGAAAATTGTGGCAAACGACAATGGGACTACAGCAGTTTTCAGCAGGATTATTTCAAAATTCTACGCATCATATGATGATTTATTATGTGGTTTTGCATACAATTATAATATCAGAAAATCATTTGTAATAACATTGTGAAATTGACTTTAATCATACGACCAAGCCCTGTTTCTGCCTACACAGAGTATGTGACAACACTTCAGCCACAGTTATGTGTTCATACTGCAGAAACCTCCAGCACCTGGTATGCACTGTATGAGTCACAGCTCTGTCTCCACTGATTACAACCTGCCACCAGAATACATGCATACCTCACAGCATGCAAACGAAAATGTGGGGAAACACACATGCACAGACATCAGCATGTCACATTACACACACACAAAAGCAACACAGGATGCAAGCAGACGACTACAAGGCTTCTCTTTGCTTCTTAATCCCTGCTTCAGACATTAAAAAGGCAGTGAGGGAATTCTGACTCTCGTGTTGTTTATAGTCCCGGACCAAAAAGCTGATAGGTGTTTTCCCTGACAGCATTTTGTTTTGGAGGATGAGCTATCCCTCTCTGTGGACTTCTTTCTTGTGGTGTGTGTACACTCTCTGTCATTCTGTCAGTGTGGCTTAAAAAAAGCCCTTAAGTGACATAATGATAACCCTGCAGCTCCCCACCATTGTCTCACTAATTATCTGCAGAACCCTAACCATCAGAAAGGACGAGCTTGTTACAATTAGAAGATAAGACGGAGAAATTGGCTGTCTTTGCCTTTGACAGGAAACGCGATGTTCCCTGGCACTGTGTCTTCCCGTGGACAGAGCACTGTCAGTTCCACTGAACGTGGTTTCTTTGGGCACAGAGTCTCTCTGTCTCTTCAAATACATCAGCTGGGGAATTCAGAAAATGGGTGGTGGGTGTAGGGGCGATGTGACAGGGTGAGCTAGCAGTAGGTACATTGTGTCCTCAGAGCAAAAAGCTGCCAGACTGTTTACCCTTTAGGCCACAAGGATTTTTATAACTGAAACCCGCAAGATGGCTTATTGGAGGAAAAACAACCAGTAACCTGAAGCCTTCTGTGCATTTTCTCACTGCTGTGATTGAAATATGTTTAACCTTTTTGCTCCTACCCAAAACTTAACCCACTCTAGTGTTAATAGGTTATTCTATACAGTATGCTATGTTTTTTTTAACTACTGAGGAAATAAATAATTTGACTTTTAGGGAAACATAATTATTTGCTTTCTTCTTGAGAGTTAGATGAGAAGACCTATACCACTTTCATGTCTGTGCATTCAATATGAAGCGACAGCCAGGGAACAATTAGCTTAGCTTAGCTTAGCTTAGCTTAGCTTAGCTTAGCATAAACACTGGAGGCAGGGGAAAACTACCTGGCTCTTTCCAAAGGTATATTTAAAAAAAAACAACTTACCAGAACCACGAAAGCTTACAAAGTAACACATTATATCTCATTTGTTTAATCTGTACAAAAATTCTAAAAAGTATAAAAATGACAAGTTGTGGCTAGTTGTTTCCACCAGTTTCAAGTCTTTATGCTAATCTAAGCTAACTGTCTGTTGCTTCTTATTTAATGGGCAGGCATGAGAGTGGTATCAATTTTCTCATTAAACTCTCAACAAGAAAGTGAATATGCATACGTTTAAACCAACTAAATTCCTATCAAATGTAAAGAGGAACAATTAACAGGCTATAATAAATAGCCAGACCAATAATTCAGTCATCCAATATTATTGGCTTATTGGATTTGTTAACATAAATATGCTGTTAATTACAGTTTCAGACATTACAGGTTTTTTTTTTATAACTAAAACAGATATTAGACATTTTATGTAATTTAAAATTATGAATTGTATAACTTTACGTCATCTTGACATCTGTTGTGTTTCCGATCAAAACTGACTGACTTGATTGACAAGGAAAACACACTTTTTCATAAACATTCATTCAGTAAACACCATTGAGCAACAACACTGATCCTCTTAAATTATTACAGTATATTGTGACATAAAAAGCCCAATTTACCTTTTAAGTCTCTGGTGCAGCTGTAGAATAACGTGATTGTGGGCAAAAGCATTAGTGTTGACCAGAATGTAACATTACTGCCAACAGGGCCCTCTTCTACCTCTTCTGTGTCGATACTCTCGTCCTGGTGAGGGCCCTCATTTTAAAATGATATAGAGACTTCATCATTGTCAGCTGCGTGTCAATTTTGGCACTACCACAGAATGACATGTGATCAAGATAGAGAGGCTTTATTTATAAAGCAAAAGCAGTGTGGTTTCCAGTCATGTTGTGGTCAGATGTTACATTGTTTTTGATCTCATCATTGCAACAGTCACAGCATAACCTGTCAGTTGAAAAGATGTAGATGTGTGTTGTTTTTAGTACGTCTTAATATTATTGTTCCCATGTGTTTAATTGTGTGTCTATGTGTCTTTCAGTTCTTTGCAGTACTGTAGGCTTATAAATGTATTTCCTCCGGTTGCGCACGTTTGACCGCAAACACAACAAATGTACAACACCTCAATTAATCACCATAAAAGTATGAAATGTGTTATCAAGTTACATTATGGGAAGTGTAGGATCCAGTGTTTTTGGAACTTGAACCATATTATGGACACAAAGTTAGGATATCTCGGCCTTTACTGCATTCGTTTTTGACCATACTTTTAAAAAAGAAAATCTGTCTCTTGTGAGTCCCTCAACTTTAAGAAAGTGGAATACTAAATATTATTGTGTAGTATTGTGTGTCTTTGTATCTAATGTAAAGGTTTTTATGAAAGGAAACTTTGATGATAGAAAAGTAAAGCTTTAAATCAGTCAGTTTGGACAAGAACACAGCAGGAAGTTTAACAAGTTCGCGCTTTCTGTTGGAGTAGGTCGACCTCATACTGCTGTCTCTCTGCTCTCTGTCTTTGGGGAGCTGCAGTGTGTAAACCTGGGCTGGGTTAGCTATTTAAAGGACAGTGCACTACATTCACAGTTTTGACTGAAGAAATGAAGCTGGGGTGTCCATCTGCTCACACAGATGTGCGACCGCTTCCCATGCAATGTAACCTAGTTGGACAAGGTGTTCAGTGTTGCTCTTTCTAAAATTATCCATCCATTACTGTTGATAATTGTCCATTACTATTCTGCAGATAATGTCCATAATCTAAAATCAAAATGTACCACAATGCAGTAAACGCATATATTTTAACATTTAAAATGAAAATGCTGGAGCCAGTTTTCTCCACGTGACACACTATTTATTATACCCAATTTGAAATCATTCTAAGATTTACAGTACACTGTGAAAAATTAGGATTTTTTTATTATGTATATTCTGCTGTTCTTCACAGTGTGTTCCCATGGTAACCTGACCAGCAGTACTGCCACCAATGTGGTACCTGTGGGATGTTGAACACGTCAGCTTTAATAAAAAAAAAAAGAGAGAGAGAGAGAAAGAAAACCCAGCAAAGAGACACACACCGAAAACCTGAGAACCTGATGTCAATCTAGGCTTTTGTCTGAGTTAGCAGCCACTGAAGAACAATAAAGTTTGATTAAAAAAAAAAAAGTGGAGTGTGTTAAGGTATAATGTTATACACACACCGAGATGCAGCAAAACCTCACTGCAAGAGCTAAATATCTGTATTCTCTATGGTATATTCATATAATTTGTAAACATAGGTTTATACAACAGTTTAATATATATAGTTGATTAATGGATTATGCTAAAATTATTATTATAACTAGGGTTATGCTTTCTTTGTGTGCTAAAATGCAAGTTCAGGTGACAGTGCTGTTTAGTGTGTAAGTCAGAGGTACAATGTGGTGCTAATTAAGAAAGAAGCCTGCTAACTGTGTGAAACAAAGCTTTTAAATGTGCTCTACAGTATACCAAAACAATTTGGTAATGGACCAATAGCTTTGTATTGAATAAGATGCACCTTATCTGATATTGTAATGGACAGAACTTCAAGTAAACCATCAACGCTTCCCTGTCTCTTCGACTTGAGAGTATATAGATACTAAGTCACAGAAAAGGTGGACTTAAGCAAATGGAGCACAAGTCAAAACCGAGGTATGACTAGCAGTCTAAGTGTCCTTGAAATATGGTAAAAACGTCAATTACACTGGTGATTCTGAAAGTTGCTGTCTATAAGACCCTCTACTAATTTGTAACTTTTCACTGTCACTTTACTGGCTTAAGTAATTTCAGCAGACAATGAGTACTAAAATCTATCAAGTTGCACGTCTGAACTTGGAATTTCAAAATCCTTCCATGGGAACGTAATACTCTCTATTGCAGCTTTGCAACTTCATTTAAAAAAAGATTACTATTATCATTATCAGGAGTAGTTGTAGTACTGTGTCACACTGCAGTATCTCACACTAGCACTATCTATAGCAACATTGTACAGTAACAAGTCTACCTCTGCAGCACTGCTCTCTTGCCAATCTGTGTTCCTCCCCTCCTGCGCTCCTAGCATTGTCATTAATCAATTCCTGCCTCCTTCCCAGGGTGCCCAGACACTGTGGCAGCGGTAATGACCTTGGAGACCCTCTGGCTCCACTCTGCAGTGTCAGCCCTCCACCTCAATGGGAACAAGTGTAGAATCTTTCACAGTGATCACAGATGAATGTGTGAGAAAATGCATACATGCTTAAAGTATGTATGCATGTTTCCATGCAGTAGAGAAACATTTACTTAGCAGAGGAACAAAGAGAAAACCACATTTGCCACTGCCATAAAAACAAAAACCAAAAAAAAAAAAAAAAGGCGCTGTGGTTGGTTGCCAGGTTCAGGTCATAACATCCTGTTGACTGAGATATGGCGGCTACTGTGTCTGACCCTGAAAGCACTGCCATTAGAGCAGTCCTCACTGGAAATAAGAGCTTTTAGCCGCTGCATATTAGTTAAAAATAACATGGGAGAGATGAGAAGCGATTACTGATAATCCTCTTAAAAACATTCCAGCCATAACTGCAACATTTGAGAGCTGCTCTCAATTAGCGTATAACTTAGTGTCTTCAGCATTTGTTTTTTTGTTGTGTTTTGGGTTTCTGTCTTTTTTTTGTTGTTTTTCTGTTGGTGTTGTGGATCAAGTGTGATTCCTTTAGATTAATTTGTGACCAGCACAACTGGAACCTGTTGTATTGTAAACATGGATGCTTGGTAAAGGTGTCTTTTAATCCCATGAGGGATGAGATGGCGGACACTTTAATAAAAAATTAATTAATTCACTCATTCATAATATTTAGAAGCTACTGTCACATTCTGGTGGGACATGAAAACTAAGAATGTAATTGGGAGTAAACATTTACTCCAGTCTGTGGTCTGCAGAAGCATACACCACATCTGAGCTTACACTTGGTTGGCTTGTTTGAGTGTCATTTAGTCAGTGTGTTCACGCAGTCGCGTGTATGTTAGCATGTCACACGCAGTCACAGTTTATATTCTTCCGAGGAGCCTGTAGGTCTTTTAATCACTTCTGATCCACAGATTTACATGCCTGCACAAGTACACTACATGCATACGTTTCTGCACCAAATCTGCTAACAATTGGCATGCAAAGCCACACTGCCTAGCGACACTAGGCTGCTTGGCATGAAATACTCACACATAGGGACACACACATTCCCACAAATCCACAAACGCTACAGCAGGGATCCATGGGAAACACATGTGCCAGGGCCTGTTTGAGGACCACCGTGCCAGAAATCATTCTGCTTGCGGTCCATCATCCACAACATGTGTGTGTGGTGGGGGGGTGGGGGGGGGGGGCAATTTCTCTGTGAGGGTCTCATCATGTCCTCCAGGCTCCATACACCTCCCGACCTGACAACGTTGAACACTGAGGCATCCATCTTTCTCCCATCCTGACACCTCTGGGATTTACCTCCTCCCCTCTTTCAATTATTCAGAGGCAGAGCAATTATGGCCTGGAATCAGAGCCGTCGATAGCCTGTGTAATGCACGGCAGCTGGGCTGAAAATGACAAAACCGGCGTTGTGACACTTCTTATTATCACCCAGCACTCTGTGATTAGCGGCACTCTGTGACTGAACAGGTATTAGTGTGAGAGACATACTGTATAGAGAGAGAGCGAAGAAGAAGGGATTGTGTATAAAAGCTGGGACTCTGTCAAGGTAGTGAAGCATGGGAAACGTACTGCTCGACCTGTAGGGCCATTAAGAGGACAAAAGTGTAGCATAAAATGGCAAACTACGTTCTTGTTCTTGGACTACTGTATATGAGGTGTGCACTTGTCGTGTCAGTTTTAGAGGTCTGAGTATACTATATAATATAGTAGACCTGTATTCTTCAACTAATTAAATGACAATTCTGGTATTTGTCAACTTGGGTGTTTTTGTCCATTATGACTATTAGTCATAATCAGTCCTCCTCTATTTTTTGAGAGGCAAAAGGGAGATCAAAGTATAAAAAAGAATATTTGGTTGAAATAAACCATTACCAAATCTCAGTATTTATAAAGTATTTTTTCTCTCTTCTTTGGAAAAAATCCATTGCTGAAATTCTGTTTAAAATGCTTCAACAGCGACACCTGCAGGAGGCAGGCTGTAAGGCAGAGTAGCAGCAGTAGATAGCTCCTTGCGTTAGCCAACACAACAGTTAGCTTGTTGTAGCAGCCTAAAGGACTCTTTATACATCCATGGAAGGACTGTTAAGGACTGTTGTTAAGCTAGTGGGAGAAATTATCTGGTCTGTGCAGTGCAGCAGCTGCAGGACGCTGTCGTGGAGGCTGGAGAGAGAAGCAACCGGAGAAATAACCAGGAGTGTTAGCTTGTTTGGTTAACCAGCAGCCACAAAGTTCTGTTAACTAACATACAAGATGATCATCAGCTACAAATGGACGTTATGACATGAATACTTCATCTCCATGAAAGAAAGAAGAAGACGTCAGATAATGTGAGTCAGATACAGCTTCTCTCTGTCTCTTTGGTCGCTAATTTCATCTCTCATGGTTAAATGTCTCTGTGTGGCTTTTTTGTGTTTTTTTATCTCCTTAACAAGAATGCAGCAGAGATCATATAATGTGTTGTGGGTAACATTAGTTTGCTTGTTGAAGTTACAGTGAGCTGTCTGAGCTTTGCAAAAAAACTTTAAGTCTACAGAAATCATCTCAAACACTTGTCTTTTAGTCTGACAAAAAAATCATCTGTAGAGCAATTAGCCACAACTGCAGTCTCATTTTATTGTATAGTGGTGTTCAATGAACGCAGCACTGTTTATATTTTGTCATTTTATATTTACAATTTGGAAGCTTGTAGACACAAATCATCTTTTTGTGTTTGCTAACACTTCCCTAGCACGCATACAAGATACATCCAATGTGAGCCACAGCCTCACAGTAATGTAAACAAACCTCTAAATCAACTGGAAATTGGACCAGGAACTGAATCTGTTATGCAGTTTATTTTTTATATATTTGCAGCTATTTGTCTATCTGGCACTTCTTATTGACTTTACTGCCACCTTGGGGTTGCCAGCCAAGGCAGAGACTCCAGGGAGTCACTGGCTGTTTCCCCCTGCTTCCAGTCTTTATGCTAGGATAAGCTAATTGCCTGCTAGCTCTAGCTTCATATTTGTCATACAGATACTCTATGAGTGGTATCGAGCAAGAAATCACAAAAGCATATTTCCCAAAATGGTGAACTATTCCTTTAAGTTTTTTGGAAAGTTGTTGGAGGTTCATGCTTCTTGCCTTGATCAATATTGTACTTGGCAAAGTCAACATTTCCTAAATTTCCTACAATTGTGCAGGTGAGTGAAATATTATCATGACCAAATAGTGAAAATGCACAAATATATAAAAATGAAACCAAGACTGACAAATACTGGAATTTCCCTTTAAGGTTGTCAATCATTATAAGGACCCCTTTATATTTTGCAACACTGCCATTCTGTGGATATGATTTTGATTAGATGGTGTCGTTACTTTAAGTTGTTCTAATACACTTAATGGCAGACATAAATGCAGAAATCACAGCAGTAGCCATTCAGGAATGTTAACCACCTCTGATTATAAGCCCCTAGTATTGCCCACATTCAGCTTACACATCAGAATAAATCTGAAACAATAAACAAAAAGATGAATGGCAGGGGTCACATTATTATCACCTCTTTAACTGGCTATAAATTTGTCAGAGGTCCTTAGAAATTTTTATGGCCAATAAAAAGGATTAAATAGATTAAAATATAGTTCTATGCAGAATCATAATAGCTGAGTCAGATGCCGTCTGGGAGCCTGGTTTTAGAGAGCATTAGAACCAGACTGTCTCCCATGAGAATGTATGGCTCATTTTTATGTCATGTTATTAAAGCATTGGAATAACAGGCAACTGAGAAGTCCTGTGGGACTAAGAGACCCATTTTACTCAAATGAATTAAAATAAATTGCAGTGTCAGTGCTTGTAATGATGACAATCCACAAAGCTTTTCTATTGTGGTTAGATTTATTTAACATCATCGCTGACACTGGAACTGAGGCTGAACAAACCTGGCTGTCGCAGAACACCAAACCTCAGAGAAAGCGAAAGGGAGAGGGTGATCCTATTTTGAACCCCCATTTTCAGACATAGAGAAACAGAGATAAGCACAGTCCTTCGGGATCTGCACATGACAGACAAGATCTATACCCCAAAATATCCTTTCATTCCCTGAGAGAAGGATGGGGAGGAGGGGGAGGGAAGCGGTGGAGAAACAAGTGATAAGCACCGCTGCGGGAGAACAAAAAGCCACTTGATTCTAAGGGAGGAAAAGAGAGAGGAGGAGGAGAGGAGATGTGGAACCAGAGGGGATAAGTAAACGGCCCACGCGGCGAGGATGAGGGGCCTGCCTCCGCTGCTCTGCAGAGATAGAGCAGACCTGTCTGCTCAGTGCAGACGCAGACTGTGAAACCCTCTTGTGAGCCTTTAAAAAGGCATATGAGGACTGTGTCTTATAGCTCTTCACACGACGTCCCCAGACTGTCAGCATGTCTGCACTGCCGAACAGTTTCGGTTGCCATAGCGAACCGCGCTATCACACTTCATCTTTCAGAATAACTGCCCCTTCATGCTTCATGCATCACAGAAACACACTTGATGACAACAGGTTTGACAAACAAGTAGAAAAACAGTACAGTCCAGATTCACAGAGTAGGTGCAGTAAGTGCTGTTTCGAACAACAACCTGCCTTTTAGGAGAAACTGGAAGTGGAAGCATAGTAATTATGTTACCTAAACCTAAACCTCACACATTTTTCACAATCCTCTTTTGCAGGATCACGGCCCCTGCAGAGCACATTATGAGCAGCACTTTGTTGATTAAGATTGTGTAACCCTGTTGTTTGCTCTCTGCCTGAATTCTATAGAAATATGAGTCATTCAGTGAGGCCTTGGGCACCATAGTGAGCCTCATTGTCCTCCCTCCTAAGCCGGCTTGTTACACGAATGAGAAAGGACACAAACACACATAAACCATACGGAGCGCAAATGACTATTCTCAGTCGAAGGCCTCTTGGAGAACTCGCTGCCCTCTTGGAAAAAGGAAGTTCAACATCCAGTCCTCACACACTGCTGACAAAAGCTCTGCGAGACAGGCCGGCATACTGGGGGAGACCTGGCCCCGCCACTAACAGCTCTTGACAGAGGCATGGAGGCATGACAGGCCATCAGAAATCATGGATATACACACCAGACAGGGTGCAGGAGGAGGTGATGACACATTGGGTACCCATAAATCTCAACAACAGACAATGCATTTGACCTGCAGGCCACAGAGGTAACAGAAGGGGTCGAAAATCTCAGCTCTGTTTACCAATGAGATAGGAAAAAGCTAAATTGTAGAGCTCAACTGAAGTACTTGCCTGTCTTTGCCCCGAGGACATGACAGATTGGGCTTACTGGAAAAAAAGTTCAGACAGTATTTGAAAGTCATTTCCATACCTTACATAATCAGACTTTCTTCTGTTTGTTGAACAAAACCCTGACGACACTCCAATGCAAGGGAAAACAAAATACTTTTTGACCCAGGTCTGTTTTTTTTACTGGCAAATTGAAATCTGAAAGTTTAAGAGTTACAGGGGACTGCAGCACTATATAGCATAAATACTACGAGGGAAGAAAAACAGAAAGGTCGAGAGGGCAAATCAACCTTCCAGCAAGAAAAAAAAAATGTCCTTGCTAATATTTCAAAAGTTCACTTGAAAAGTCAAAGTGTCCTCTATCCTTCTCATTCAACTAGAACTCTACAAAACCTTATGATTCTCCGAGGCTGACATTTGCGATGTGCGATCTGGGTCACATTCCTAATAAAAGCTACTGTATTTGAACATAGTTGCTCGTCTGTGTAAGGCTGCATGCGTGCAAGCCTGCAAATGTGTGTGTGTGTGTGTGTGTGTGTTTCTGCAGTGTAAGCACATGCTGTCCTCCATCTGCTGTTTGATAGAGACTGTTTCCTTTCCTTTGCAGCCAGCCAACCAGCCAGCCAGCCAGCCTTCCTGTACCGTTCTGCTCCAGAGGGGAAATGGGAGCAAGACTACCACACGCTCCTGACAAAAAAACCTGGATAAGATACGTACACATGCAGAGACAATCGGACAGACAATGACTTAACCACACATTTTAAACACAAACATGCACACAGATAGTCTCCTCTCTTTTCTCTTTCCTTCCTTCTTAGACTTTCAGCTTTGTTTTCCATTCCCCCCATCTACTGCATGTTCCCTTATTTTATCATGGTCACACACCTCCACAAGTCATTAAACAGCTTGGTGGGGACTAAAATATTTGAGTTGCACAACAATGAGGGGGAATTCAAATACAGGAAAAGTCAGCAGTATGGGTGTTAGGGACCTTTTGCAGTTGCGCAACCCCTAATAATGACATCAATACAACAAAACTTCTATCAACGTATCAGAACATGGGTGTAATAACAGGAAAATGAATCTGCAGATGCATCTAACTGGGACAGCCCCAGTGACCTCAGTTCATGGTGGACACTACATATAAAGAAAGATTAATCTTGACTTAACAAAAAAAACACTCATTGCTTTATGTCTCTTGAGAAGGATTCACTTTCATATCTGTCTGTTTTCCGTCTCCAACCATGCCAAACAGTAAGACAATAAAATGTAACCAATGAATGAATCCAAATCTCAGTACAAAACCAAAAGCAACCCTGTCTCACAGACTCATATTAGCACAATGTAAATACATTTAATGTTCTAAACAATACTGGAGATTTTGAATAATCGTCAACTTGCACAGTCAAGTTAACATTTTTACTAATGTACATTACACTATGTTTTTACCCCCATTGCACATCACCATGCTACTTCCTGTTTCCTGATCATTTTTTTAATAGCTGATAGACAACACGCTATTGCTGTGAATCCCCAGATTGAGGAAGTGACAGTATGGCCGCAAGTGTGCCAGAAACTTGTGATAAAAACTGTATCTATATACGCAGAAAATACATAGCCTTGTGCAAATGAAAGGGAGTTGTGTGTCCAAGTGAAATCCTCAAAAAGATCCCCAAAGACTGAACTCAAGTGTATAAGTGTATAAAAAGTGAATATCAGCCGTTGTTATACATTAAATATGCTTAGGATGTAGATGTAGGCCACAGTGTGCTAAATTACCTAGATGAGTGTTGATTCAAAGTATGCTGATACTCAAATCCATAATAGCAGGTCACATGGTGCTGACCGAGTCCAGTGGTCACATTGTTGTTGACGTCTTCGGTGTGAGGTTGGACAGAAGCTGGAGGCGGGGTGAGTGAGGTCTGCTCTCACAGCCAACGAGGACAGATGATCCCCGGATCCAAGTGGCAGTGAGATGTGGGTCTCAGTGCTTCACTTCCAGCAGCTCACCAAGCAGAAGCAGCCAGCCTGGATTTTTGTAGAGCAGCTCTGCAAGTCTTAAAGGGATGTTCACCACCTTTAGTTTAACAGAGAACGAGAAGGACAGAGAGCATATTAGACAACTATTAACACAGCTAAAATATGACAGAGAGAGAGTAATGCAAGAGGAAAAGCTGCAAGATGTTGGAACAGAGCAGAAATGGTAGAAACAGAAATGTAGAAATGGTATGTAGCAAGAAGAAGCAAGTACAGTTAAGAGTAGAGGACTGCTTCCCCAAAGGAGGAGGCTGTGAAATAATGAGGGGACTCTGGGGCATTGTAACAGCATATATATATATGTACACCCTCTATAGGTTAGCCTTTATGCATAATAATATTTAGCTTTAAGGGAAATTCATAAGTTTGTATAAGTATCGACATTTTCCTCATATGCAACGGAATGGTGAAAATGATCACAAAAAGTCACCATGGTGAGGAAAAGACATTTAAATTAATCAGGAGAGTTTATTGAGTTCATTTTTTGGGGTAACATTTTACTGAGCGCCTACAATGCAAATTAGCCTTCCAAATTTAGCAGACACTGATAGTGAACCTCACTTTATATTCAGGCTAACCCCAATTAAAAACAAAAAAAATGTATTTTCATCTGATTTTTAAATCTACTGATGGTAAAAATATGCATATCATCCAAGATTTGTACCCTAGATTTACAAAAAGCCTCTTTCCGTCTCATAACCAACATATTTATTTTGATCCCTGAAGAGTTATATATGTCACTGAACATTTTTTTTTCACTATTTCTGTCTGTTTGTATTAGAAAATACTGGTAAATACTGCACACTGTAGTAGAGATTGCAGGTTGGTACCACCTAATATATAATCCTTGCTATTACCCACGGGAGGCCTAAAAGGAGGGTAAGGGGGGGAGGAGGCGGGTGTGAGAAAAAGGGGACAAGGAGCACAATTTATCTACCTGGGAACACTAAGCAGCCAAAGAATCTGGAAGCAGTGTTTTGATGTGAAAACCTCATAAGTGCAGCTTTACCTTCAGCTGCAGGGGTCTAAACTTTGATGGACTGATTGAATCCTTTAAACTATGAAACAGTTTCCAAAACTGAGAAAACTCAACACTGCATGCTCAGAAATAAAATATCTTTTTCAGCCTTTCTCAGCCCTTGCAACTGACATTTTGGAGATACAAGGTTTTCACCTGCCAGCGGCAAGGGAGCATGCCGAGTGGTTGCTATAGCGACGCTCTCGTCTAGCCGTGCAGAAGGGAGGTGCGGAGGGGGATCTCTCTCCACGTTTCTCTCTTTCTAGGCTGTAAGGATAAATGAATGGACACATCTCCTGCAGCCCTCCCCGTTTCCACCCCTTCCCCACTGGAGCTCAATGAAAACAGGCAGCCAACATTTGCTCTATGACATCCTGGAAAATGAGGTGTCATGCTTGAGGTTTTCCATGACAGCCAAATAATGGCACAAGCTAAAGAGTGCTCAGAAGGCAGGAGAGAGTGGAATGGAGATGGGAGACTTAATAAAAAAAAGTTAAAAAAAAAAAAAGATCACATCATTATTATTGTAATTTAAATTTTTATTCCTTCTGTCAATTACACCTAAGCTCCTGGAAAGCACCGTGAGGGGGTATTTCAAATCACATATCATGTCAAAGTTCATGAATAAATAATATGAGGTCTGACAGTGTGGAATCAGATCAAGCTAACTGTTAAATAATAGAAGAACCTTCCTGTAATGCAATCGGATGCAGAGCATCATGCTTGACAACATCAGAAGGAAACACTGCAACTCATGGAAGCCGCCAAATGCAGACTTGTGTGTAAAATCCCTGTGTGTGTGATTTTTTTAGATGGACTACAAGCTGTAGTCCATCTAAAAAGGGTCACTGTTCATGCCCTTTCACAGCTTCGACTGGGCAGTCCCACCCAACCAGCAGGCACTGGACACTTGAAAAAGGTAGTTAAATATAGGCGGGAGTGAGTATAAGAGAAAAAAGGGGCTTTTAGTTGCCATCTTAACTTCCCCAGGTTGCACCAAAGGCGAACTAACTCATTCAAACAACCACTGCCACCTCAACACTATTTCTTACATACTTTCTTATCTTTACTGAAAACAACTATTCCTTATCACAATTAACTACAATAAAATAACCATTAATGTGTTCTTTTCAGAGGTTATTTAAGGGAAAGCTAGAGCAATGACACAGACATAACTAGACAGCTCATGATGACTGTGCTATCACTATATCACTTCCTCACAGTCAACACCCAGTACCACAGTGCATATGATAAACACTACATACTGTAAATAAAGGTGTTACTGAGACAAGACTCCTGTTACGCGACAAGTGTAACTGTGGGCATGACAAAAAAAAATCCTTTAAAGGTGACATATCATGCACATTTCCAGGTCTATATTTTTATTCTGGTGCTCTACTGGAATACCTCTGCATGAGTTACAGTTCAAAAAACTATTTAAGCTTAACCATTTAAACTTATTTATTTTAAACTGGCAGCCCTTCTGTTCAGCCTCTGTCTGAAACAGGTCATTTTAGCTCCTGTCTCTTTAAGGCCCCCTTCCTGATGAGCCTCTTGGCAGATGTGGCTCGGGAGGCTTAGTTAACAAACAGTAGTATTTTGATTTCCGTAGTATGCAAGCGGACAACGTGAATAACCTGTGGAACAACCTCAGCAACAAAGGCAACCACATCAGACAGCTGTTTGTGGCCATGCGTGAACAATGGAAGTAGAGATAACTTTGAAAATGAAGCGTTCAGAGTAGGCTTGAACATACAGAGACAAGGAAAAAGGAGAGAAACAGGAGGAAAATATTATAAATATATAAATCTTCACATCTGTAGTCAGAGCACTGTTTGTGACTAACAAACATGGAGTGCAAAAAAACAACCCTGCATTCAAATTTGCATTAATAACAGGAGGTGAAAACAGACATTAAGGGTTTTCACAGCAACATAACATACAGGCAGCACAGAAGAAATGATAAATCATCTCTGGCACTGTATCTGATCACTGCTCCCTGGTGAGCCAGATCTAGGTGTGTGTGTGTATGTGTGTAGCAACCTAGTGTTCATAAAACTAATGTTGTATTTGGGTGTGTAACCTCTCTGAGCTTCACCTGTAGGTGTAATGGATCGTCCAAGTACAACATGTGGACAGCAGGTGTTGGATTTACAGCTGCAGAGTCGAAAACACAGTTTCACGAAAACTATCATACAGCTGTTATTTCCCTGCGCTCAGCTGAAAATACATAGAACCAAGGTGACAAATACCAGCTCAAAGATAGACAGACACCTGTGAACACATGTATACACACACACACACAGACACACACATTTGGCTCTTGGACTCTTCCACCTCTCCAGGGTTGTGGTCAATCAGATTACAGCATCATACCGAGATCTGCGAGTGCTCCAACACAAATCCATTTATAGAGATAAGCTTTGAGGGCAACCATTGGCACACACAGATACACACAGCTGGAGAAAAAGAGGGAGAGATGTCACTTCACCCCACTGAGGAGCCATCCGAGTCACTATCGGGCGCCTGCATGGGTCCAGCACAAACACTGTGTTTATAGAAGTCCTCTCTGACCTACCACTGTGTGCCACTTCCAAAAACATAATGCCTCCATGAACAGTGCAAGACCCCCACAAGGGGTCATGAGATAAATCTGAGGGGTCGTGTAAGGGGAAAGCAGAAAAAATATATTTTATTTCTTTTCTGGCTATGCTGGATGTTTTTACTTTCTCAGGGCTCTGACAATTATTCAAAAAGATCAATCTGAGAAGACAAAATCACTATGTGGCTGACACACTCTATCCATGATGAGCGGCTGCAATTCATTAATTGCTCTGTTGTAAAGGGGACACATTTACATTTCCAGGTCTATATTTATATTCTGGGGCTATATTGGTATATCTTTGCATGATTTACAGTTCAAAAATGTATGCAGCCCCTCAGTTCAGCCTGTCTGAAACAGGCCGTTTTAGCTCCTGTCTCTTTAAGGCCCCCCTCCCGATGAGCCCGCTCTGTTCTTATTGGCCAGTTTCTGGAAGCTGTCCCTAAACAGACTTTCGGCGGCTCCAGACGCTACATAAACAAAAAGCGGTAGTGGGATTTCACTTATTTTTCTCAGTCTTTACTTGAAATGTCAACTTCTCTAATACATCCGTACATGTTCGAAGCCTGAATCCGGTCCAAAATATGTGAGTGGACAACGTAAGCAACCCATAGAACAACCCTAGCAACAAAGGCTGCAGAATGGACAGCCATTTGTGGGCATGCGCAAACAATCTGATGTCATCACAAGGAGGAAGTAGAGATAACATTGCAAATGGAGCGTTCAGAGTAGGCTGATTTTGGTTTTCAGGGAGCATTTTTACACACATTCACCTCATGTTTTGGTGACCGTCTTTAAAATAGACTATAAAAATAACAGAAATTCACAAAGTATATGTCCCCCTTTAAAGGGTCACAAGCCAAAAAGATTCAGAATCACTAATGTAGAAAGATTAAATCATAGGCAATAGAGAAAATATGAGAACATGGCTATTTTCTAAATGCTGCGTAATGGAAAATAATAAGATCTACAGCAATAAGGCAGTGTTAAATTTTTAATGATACGGTTTTAATTAGAATAGAGCTGCAGCAGAAGCAGCAGTCTAGCACTTTGCCAAATCAGTGTTAGAAAGATGTAAAAATAAAAGAAGTGACAAGGCTCATTGTGATTTATGGTGTTTACAGCCAAACCTGAAAAGGACACAATCAGCCCCTAGATGAAAATCGCAGCAGCAGAGATTATAATAAATGGCACTGCAGGAAACACATGCACGCGTGTGAACTTAATGCCTCTATGATCAAATGTGAATAGAGCCGTGTCTCTGATGAGCTGTCCGCACATTGTGTGCCTAATGTTCCAGAGTGAGAGGACAAATGGTAACAAGGAGTGTGATTTTGTTAGCTGAAACGCTTTCTCTTCCATGAGACTCCCTCGCCTGTCCGCCTCACTTCCAAACTCACCGGTGTATCTTGGCATCCAGGTTTGAGCGAGTGGCCCTTTGCCAAAGCAAGCAGGATGTGAGTGTGATAATATCATATAGCTGCTCTTCTAAACTTGGCAGTTGCTGTTATAATCAAATATCAGGAAATTTCCTTAAGGGCCCAAACAGCACTATATCATTTACAGAGAGATTGTGTCATAAATAGTGTTATTTATTTAGTGGGTGGATAAACGAGAACCACGATTTAATACTCACCTGTGGCTCACTCAGATCAATAATCAATAGAGTGATGGAATAAGCCTCTGCAATGTAAGAAATGTCCAGAATCCATCAAGAATATAGGAAAGAAATGCTGCTAAGGCCAGACAGAGTGACTTCTAGCTGGTAAAAAAAAATAAGCTCTCGAGGTTAGTGTGAGATTATATCTTATTTCTCATGTATTGTTATGATAGCAGACTTGCACAACCCCTTTCCTTTTCTTCAAACATTTCCTTTTTTTCCTTTTTTCCTTCCTCATCTGAAGTTTTCATTGCATCTTGCTTATCAGGAGATGTGTTGACTGGTCTTTTTATGCATTTGGCTTAACTGAGTAAATGTCTAACTGTCTCAGGTATTCTTATGATTTGACCCCTTTTGTTATTGGTTGCTGGAGCCTGTAACAACAGTATAAAGGTGTTGCATATTGAAGTGTTTGTGGTAAAAGGTCTACGAATGAAACATAGTTGGATAATCAGACAAATTTGACATTTTGTACTTTATTTTACTTTCATTTGACATCATATCTAAGTTAGACAATTTCATGTTTGCCCTGACCAATCACTAGCGAGTGATATATCCAGGATGGCAGGTTGGCAGGATGCCAACATTATTTTCAGTTAACAGAAGCTGTGATAGTGGTTGCTAGAAACATTTAAATTTATGTATTTCACATTGATAAAAAAAAAAAAAGATTTTAAAGTTATTTCTGTGCATGGACTTGACACAGCTTATTACTATTTCTCTTGAATGTAGCTACATAACTAGCTATGTAGGAAGACGACATTCTTAATCCTGTCAACTAAGCTCTGATTGGTCGACTTTCTCTTCAACTCACAGAAACAGCGGTCAGTTAGCACAATGCTAGACTTATTTGAAGCAATGAACAAATCTGACATATGGGCAGTGATTCAGAGGTCTAACCAGGCTAAGAACATAGCTTCTTTAGGACATTTTATGCCACCACTTTATCATTTTGCTCCGTTTTCTTATGCACCAACTTACAGGTTTACATTAGATTATATACCATTTTGGCTAAAAACTAAAGAAGATCAGTCTGAACAACCTACCAATTCAGTTCTCCTGCAGTCCAAAGACCCAGACATGACTTACAGCTGGCCAGAGGCCTGCAAAAAAATCCTTAGTTCATTATAACTGCAGCATGTAAAAACAGACTGCCATCCCACAATCCGATACACATCCCCCCTCAGTGGTGGTGTCTCTCTTCCCTTCCTCCTCTCACATCCTTTCCCAAAGCTTCTCCTAGGCGCCTGGGAGCAGCTCAGACAGAACGGGGTTAGGATTAAACAAGTCCCCAGCCGAGGATTCCCTGCAACACTTAAACTCCATGAACCCCACCTGGTAAATATTCATGATGAAGAAACAATGGTATTCCAGGACAACAGGAGGAGAAACAAATATATCTCAACACGCAGGCAGTTACAAACCATTTTCTGATACACATAAGGAGACACAAACACACATACAGACTGACATTAATGGGCATGTAAGAAACATGTACACCCACACAAAGGGGGAAAAAAAGCCCTGTGGATTTCTCAAGCTATCTGTGTGTATATCTGGCTACAGCCCAGGGCTACATGTCTTGTCTGTCTGCACAACCTTGTCTGGGAACGGAGATGTTTTGCACGTTGGCGTGAGCGAGAGCCATAAACGCCTCCTCCTCTTTCACAAAGAATTTCTAAAAGTAGGAACCAGAATGAGAAATCAAAACAAAAATGTAGCTGTGAAGAAATATGTTGCGATGCTCTATTTCGGAATGGGTTTATTTATCCTCTTCAGATCATTGCTACAGAAAGGTCAGGATGTCTATTGGATGATTAGCACATACATCAAAAAAAAGACATTGATCTGCAGTGTTTTAAGCTCTAAAAGATACATTCCTGCTCCAAACTTTTATGGATATCACAACAGAAAACAACCCCTCTGTCTCCCTAAATCTAACACCTTTGGCTGACGGTCAAGGGAAGTATTTCTCTCAGCTCCACGTCTTTGTCATTGTATGAAGCTGACTCAGAAGACTCGCTGTCCACAAGCAGGAAGAGGAACAGTTTAGATCATATCCTGTGTGTGGAACTGCAGTTTACAGCCAAACACTGGGGGTATAAAATTAGCTGGACTGTGAGAACTAGAAAGAGAGAGGGTTGAGACAGAGAGAGTGGGGACAACACCCCGACGGACATAAGAAAGAAAGACAAAAGGACACAGACGAGGGAAAGAGTTGGAGCTGTATTTGGAACAGCTCTGGGTGCATAGCCTTCCCGTCATGTGTGACAACTCTGACTACATTAACACAGATGACAGCGTTTGCTCAACGCTGGCTCAGTTGTGTGGCATATTAAGCCAGATTAGAGAAGGAAATGGCACACTAAAACTGCATATTTACGAGCTATGACCTAGAACATTTATTGTGGGTGTGTCTCACACGCATAAGCCAAGTATTAGTTTTTGAAAATGACTCATACTTAATAAACATTGAGGAATACCAGACCACAGCTGACAGTGGTTACCAGTGGTGGTAAATTAAACAATAAGAACTATCTGTGGCCACACCATGAGCTCATTACAAAGCAAAAAAAAAAAAGATAGATGAAATATGGAGAGAGAAGTTTGCCATTTTTAGGTCCTTAGCACTACTGAGGCAAATTTAAAGCTTTTTTTTGGTTTGCTCTCAATAGAGCATGAAAGGGGGAGGATCTATTTCCGGTGACCCTGGTTTTGGAAGTAGAAGTCCTATTCATCTTCTCCATAGATACTTTTTAAAAACTTTCATCAGTGCAAAAGATAAACAACTGTATAAGAAAATATCTTGTTCTTTGATTTAAAAAAAAAAACCCTCAAAAGGTACAAGACTGTGTTCACAAAAACGTAAAGTGAGAAGTTAACTACGACTCCCAAGGTAAATTTCATCAAGAAACATGAGATGATGGATGGAAGCTGAAGATTATGGTGCTCCGAAAAATGAAACTTTTTAATTCTGGGTCAATTTTGGATGAATTCAGCAGGGTTTTTTGTTCTTAACTACAAGGAAATGCTATGAATTTGCCTCTGAGTGGCTTCTTTCTAGCAATAGCAGCTCTCATGGGTATTGCAGTATTAGCCATCCGCTGTCAAACTGACGGAAAAGTAAAATTATTCTCAGAGATGAAGCTAAAATAATTAAAACTGGCGGTCATAACACACACTCATAGGATTGTAACACAATCTAGGTGAGTCTGATGTTTCTATAAGACTGAGGATATCATTAAAAGAAATGATAATACAGAACGGGGTAAAAACACAAGAACAAGAGGAACTCTCCCACTTTGCAACTCTATTTACAGCTGCAGATAGACTGACAGCACTGGACATGTAAGAAATATGTACACCCACATGCAGAAACACCCTGTGGATTTCTAAAACTAATGATTGTATATCTGGCTCTATGTCTAGTCTGTCTGAACAACCTTCTCTTGGAATGGTGATTTTTCGCAGGTTGTAAAGAAAGCCATGATCGTTACCATGTTAGCATAGCTGGTTAGCTCTCAATTCACAGCTGGGGCTGACCAGTCATTATCCTGTCACGTCAAGTGTTGCACAGGTGGAACATATTGAATGGAAAGTCAAAATCTCCTAATACTTTATAATTAAAATGGAGGTCCGTAGCAAGACAATCCACCCAGGTGTAAAATAATTCCACATAAGATCCTGATTTCATCCCAATTCTGATGTAACTGTTACCATCATTTGTATGATTTGAATTGACTGTTGATTATTGTTGGGCTAACTCGTTACCTATGAGTCAGTCTAACACTGCAGGCGAGAAATTCTAATCTCATGGTAAGTAACTGTAAAGTGTTTCACTCATGTCGGACAATCAGTCTGCAGTTAGAGGGGCAAAGGCAACGGGTGCCTGCGATTGCCCCAGCCGCAGAAACATGGACCTTCAGACGTTTATTCACCATGAGATGAGAATGTCTTGGCATTTAACATTCATTTCATATTGCGGATTGAGACATAAACAATTATTCAGCATGAGATGAGTGTAGTCTGGTCTGCTCAGGTCAGTCAGTAGTTACGTGACTGGTAGTTGATTTCACTAAAGTTAAAGTTGAGAAAAATCCAAAACTTGTCTAACGGACTTATTTATTACCTTCCACATACATCTAATTAATTTTAGATTTATCACAGCAGCAAAGTCAACCACAGCCACAGCTCGACAACCCCACGCTGTCCCAAGGAAAGTAATCCTGCGACAGGAAGTAAGAGCTCATAGGAAGAATGCTCTGTAAACTTAAATCAACAGGATATGGGTGATTTACAGTGTAACATCCACTGCACTCAGGATCAGTGACCAACCGCGCCTGAAGTAAAGTTCTCAAACCTTTTTGTGTCTTTCTCTTCAAAGGCATCACTTCAGCTGATATACAGGCCGGGCTGTGCACACAAGTAAATACTGTAATCTAGTCATCAGACAGAGGGGAACTTGCACCCACCCCTACCCCCACCTTACCCTCCTTCCAGGAAGCAGTCATGTAAATATTCTGCTGTATAATTGTCTGACATGTAACGTAAAACATACCGGAGGCCACTGGCTGCAGCTTGGAGGGCAAAAGGATCAGATTTGCAGGGCGGCGGATGCATTGACCACATTTTCGATATTTCTAAAAATGAAAGTTATGATGGAATTACATCTGTTTTTGTAGACATGACGTGCATTTGATGAACAGGCCTGAGAAAATTCAGCCTTATTCTTAAGAGCACAGCATTACTGTCTGCCACGCTTCAAACAATCAAAACAGGATTTCTTGGATCTCAAACTATCCAGGGGCTGAGATTACAGATGCAAATACCATGGCGGGTTATTTTAATCTATTTCCTAGCAGTGTTAGCGACCCAGAGGGAAAGCACGATCCAGGGAGCTGAAAGAGAGGCTCTGCTGTGGTACTCTATCTTTAACAGGTAACAGGAAATTGGCCATTCAGCACATCATCTACAGTACCTACTCCAGTCAGCCAACGGACTGATAGATGGCAAGTTACACTCGAGCTGCGACACCATTGATTTTCTTCTCATACAACCCAAGACTGCTGATTCAAGATAATGTTACATTTTTAAAGGCTCTGCTGTGATATTGTGGTGATAAATTCAGCCCCTGAAACTGATAAATGAGTACAGGCAACATTGACAGGTGAGATTTATTTTTACCGCATTGATTTATTTGTCTGGTTATGTACATTATTTATTGTTTCCTGTTAGTTCATTTCATTTCTGGTGCAGCATTGGGCTTTAAGAGACAAAGACTGCAAAACTTCAGCCATCATGTAACATTTAATTATTTAAATTAAATGTTGTCCTCTGTCTTCCGGTTAACCACACTGTCATTTAACGACATTTCACAACAGTATTTACCACATCACAGTTCATCACGATGACATACACTGAAGCACTTTGTGTTTCTGTTGTTAGCCTCCATTGATCCAAAACACTCTTTTCACCCTTGTCTGTAAATCAAACAAGAACCATAGTAAATATCACTGTGCTCAGCTAAGGTGATATTCTGTTACACTATCTTTTTACTGTCTACATGGCTGTCTACAGTTGAGGCCACATCCACACTAAGTCAGCTAAAAATGCATCTTTTTTCTCCAATTTGGGCTTTTGTCCACATTAACCCGGCAATTTTCACACCTGTAAAACAGCTTCTTATAAATTCCTGAATACATTTTAAAAAAACACCTGTTTTACATTTTAGTGCAGATGGGAAAAACAGTGATGCATGTCTCCTTGATATGATCTAGGCCTTGTGGTAGTAAAGTTGAGAAGAACTTTTTGCCACTTCTGCAATCACTCATTTTAAATGTCAATACAGCAGATCACACAGTAGTGCTGTCATTAACCTGTATTTAATAACCTATTTTTATGTCACAAAGTGGAAAAATACTGACTTTAATGACAAAACATAGACAAGGGCCTTAAGAAATACACTGGAACCGAAATAGGCTGTTAAACGTTCCTTCTCTGTTTACATTATCAAATGTTCTTCACTAGAAATAAAACACTAAAAGCATAAAATAATAAATTCTTTGACTTATTGCACCTGAAACAAGACAACTGTGCTTCCAGATTTAGCCGTTGCTAAAGAGTGAGTGCTAGCTCTAGCCTAGCTTGTATCGGTCTTGGCCATCACTAATGGGATGAAAGGTTGGGGCTTGTCAGAGAGTCATGCTACCTGTCAGTGGGATCACTGGTGTAGATCATTGGAAAGAGCTGTAAACAAAAGGCCCACGTGCACGGCTCTGAGAAGAGGAGATAAGAAAGTGTAGGAGGGGTTCTGATGAAGAGGAGGAGGGGGGGTTACTGATCATTGTGCCAAGCTAGCAGCTGTGTGATGGATTTCACACACATCTACTCGTCTATCTCTGCATCTCTTTGTGTCAAACAAAGAGCAAAAGAGCCCCTTCTAGCGCACACAGTAGAGAACCACCATTTTGCCATTCATGTCATTTGCCCTCACTGCATGTTGTGCTCCGGTGAGCAAACACACCCCCATGGTCCTTTGGCATGCTCAACGCAGGCACGCAATTATTGTGTTTGTCAGCCACTCTGGTCTCAGGCTTGAATATTTTCAGGAATGGGCAGAAAACATACAAAAAAACAATTGTTATTGGCCATCGGGGAAGCTGATTGAATTCAAAGTGAATTCATGGATATATTTGACACATCCAGCGACATGACAGCCTTGCATTGTCTGCGCTGGTATCAGACAAGTGCAGCATCTTGGCTACGCAGCACTCACACAATTTGAACAGGATATTGCATCCCTCATGACATAAGCCGTAAGCAACCCCATTCATTTTTAGAATCAGTGACATTACACAAGCAAATAACAACAGAGATGCCATGTCAGCTTCTCCAGAGGGTCAAAAATGTGCGGATTAGACTGTCATTAATACTGAATCTGGATTATAGCAATCCTGAGGCAGCTCTACAGCTACAGATTACTTCTATCGCAGCCACAGTAATGAAAGACAATGGCACTTTTTGTTCCCCCAGAACTGACAGTGCTGCACAGTAACAAAGGGGGACTCATTTCTAATAGGGTCAGGAGTGATTAGACAAGCGGCAGCCCTGGCAGCCCATAGAGAGGCCCAAGATCCCCCAGAATCCCCCGGAATCAGACCGGATTTGTCAGATTACGACCTCACCAACTCCAATTAACCTATTAGTGTAGCAGCTAGCTGTTGTGAAATAAATTAAAATGGCAACATAGTCTCTATGCAACAACTTTTAAAAGATACTCCATTATAATGTGGGCCTGTAGTAAAAAACGGATCCTTTGTTAACAGAAAATGTCTTTGCAGGATGCATCAGAGTAGCACTAAACTGTGATAAAAAAAAATGGCACCCAACTGTCTAGACATCTTCTCATATCTTGTGATGGTAGCCAATCTATTGTGTCAGCCACAAAGAGGATTTAAAACAGAAACCAAATGTAAGTATGAAGCAGTTAAAAGTGTTGTATTGGCATCAGTGTTGTTTGCAGCAAAAGTGAAGTGCTTCATCATCACAACTTATTTGGCTGCAAGCTCAAGCCTGCGCTTAAAAATATACAAGATGGCATGACGGTCTCCTGAAATCTAAGCTATCATTTTCAGGAAAGATAATAATTTATTAAAACACAAGCACCTATCCTTTCTTATGGCTTCAAACAGAAATATGAGCAGTAGGGTATAGACATTAATATTCATTTTATGGGATTTAAGAGGTAGATACTGCTAGTATCTTGGGTTTTGTTAGCATTCTTTCATTCACAGTAACATGTGTTATTGTTATTTTAAAGGAAGAAACTGAAGAAAGTCACAAGAAAGACACAAACCAGAGAGAGGGGATCAGTGGGATTTACTATACACAAGATGTGAAGACAGGAAATCTGAAGATTGAGGGGGTGGGGGGGAGGGAAGAGAAACTAAAAGAAAGAGAGGAAGAGAGAAAGAGAGAGAGAGAGGGAATACAGATCAGCCTGCGTGACCTGTCCTTGCCCCACAAAAACAAATGACATCAGAGTAGCTGCCAATCAGCTGACGTGACTCAGAGAGAGGCTGTAATTCACTCCAGCTTCTCTCTGAAACTCTGCCATAACTATATCAAAGACTCACACCATGGATTAGAGAAATCTCACAAAGCTAACATCATGTTTTAATACAGAGCTTACAAAAACATTCTTCATTGCCTCCTACAATGATGACTGATGCAGTTGGTCTGAATAAGTAAACAAGCACAGCTTATTATTCTTCATGTACAAATCTTCCCTCAGTAAAGTGATTGTACAAGACACCTCGCTCTAATTCAATTCCAGTCATATTAAAAGGAATCAATTTAGAGTGGAAAAATTTAAAGCAATTACAGTGGTTTATATATGGGTGGCTCCGAGGAACTTAATTGGATGCAGCTTTGGTGACGAGGCATAAACCATTACAAACAGCAGAGCTACAGGCGCATTGACTGCCGATTTCAAAGCCAACAATCTCATCATGCCCTTATTGAGTGGAATCACTGTTATAAATGTATAGACAGAACTTCTATAAATAAAATGTGAGGAATCAAACTGGATTCAAATCGACTGTCGGCTAAACAAACAGTGATTGTCTAATCATGGATAAGCATGGCTGGCCTGTCAAATTTTGGAATCCTTCACATGTTGAAGAGTTTGGAGGGTGTTATCATTTGTTTGTCTTTTCAAAAACCAAAATAGCAAATAGAGAAGTGTAAGGAATGACCAAGTCAAAAACCCCAAAATACACAACTTACTAATGTACTATAATGTAATGTATCACAATAGTTCCTGATTCTTGCAAGCGACTAATCAATTGACTAATTGCTGCAGCTCTACCCTGGATTACTACAAATGTGTGTTTTCAAAGTTTCAAATTTTAATGTTGTTTTATATGAATGAACAAATTTTTATCTGTTGGACAAACTCCACTTTTTGTATTGTTTTGCTTTTGAAAGCAGGAGAGGCACTTCTTCTCAGGGCATTACACACTGGAGAGTGATGACAGAAAATCATTACAAATCTGGTGAGCTTCCAAAGGTCAAAAGCATTGTGTGCTTCTGCTAATCAACCCACCTACTGTTCCAGAACGACGATCTGAACGCTGCGTTTAATAACCTATTTTTATGTCACAAAGTGGAAAGATACTGACGTTAATGACAAAACATAGACAAGGGCCTTAAGAGATACACTGGCACTGAAATAGGCTGTTAAAGGTTGCTTCCCCTGATTCAGCGCTATATTATCAAATGTCCTTCACTAGAAATAAAATATTAAATGCATAAAATGGCAGCAGTGGACACCAGCTGTTTCAATGCAAAGTGCAGATTTTCTGCTGATCTCTAGGCTACTAGGAAATGTTCAGCAAGTTTTGTGACAGATCAGTGAGCGAGCATGCTGTCATCAAAGGGGAAGCATTCTCTAATGACGTCCAGTGTGTTTGAGATAGATAAGGTTTTTCTACGATTACAATCTACAGAGATGTGACAAATCCTTGCAGGAAAGTTTTGCAATGAGGGCCTATACCATGAAATGCTAAGCTGTATATTAACTAGGAACATGCACATAAAAGTATTGCAGCAGATCACTTTAGGGAGTTAAAGTTTTATCTGGGAGGCAGCAGGATAAAAAAAAAACGCTAAAATAAGTGCTAAACAAAGTATTATCTTAAATATTATAGAAATGTTTAAGGGTAATAAAATCTTTAAGTAGCATATAAAGTAATGATTACTTTTATTATTGGTTAATCTGACAATTTCTTTTCAATATATATTTTTTTCCTTTTCCAAAAAATAAACCCAAACAAATTAGTTCAGGACCCAAATGTAACCATGCTGATACACACACGTTGTTTGTGGCGAACACTGTGTGCCTTAAGAGAAGAGATCCCAAAAGCAATCGTCCCCTGCCACCATCACCCCAGCAGGATCTGAAGGACACCTAATTGGACACATGCAAATGAAAGATGTGTTAAAAATTCCTCTTCATCATGGGGGGATGCATTTTGGCACATAGCTGCCTGTGTTTCATCTTTCGCAGTTGTGCTCGTGGTAGTGGTTTGAACAGAAATATACACCCACCCCCTATTTTCTCTCTCTCTCTCTCTCTCTCTTCCCGCTTTCTCTTCATTTCCCCTCCACACCCAACCCACCCCCTCCTCAGTTTACCCACCTACGTATTTCGACAATAACCAATTACAGGCACAGGAATGCAGGGTGAAATGTGTGGCCTGGAGCATGTAGGATTTTATACCAGAATCCACACTGATGTGATAGCAACAACAAGGGTGGGGAAGCTATAAAAACAAGCCTCTGCTTCACCTCTCCCATATTTTTGGTCAGCTCATGGAAAATGACAGCCATGGTAGTGAGTAGTAGTATCAAGCTACCGCCGGCAGACTAATGAAAACAATCAAGCAGAGCCACAGGAGTGCGGGCTGTTTGCGGGACAAAAAGTGCACAGCACTGAAGGACCAACTGCTCACTGGTGCAGCCACACATGAGAAACACTGTGTACCTTGAGCTGTACATGATAAAAAATGGACTCCAACTAGTCTGCGCTAATGAGTTTTTGCCATGAGACTGAAGGCATCTCTCTGGCTAACTAAGCGGCTAACTAGTCCCCTGCTGTGGCCCAGCTGCTGGATGTGATAGTACAGTAATGAATTGGTAGCAGGACAGAGTCTTTTGTTTATTTCCTGTTGTAGTTCAGGCCAAGTTGGACAAGCATCACTGATGGCTCAGAGCGCTGTGTCCACGTGTTGGATTTAGTTGAAAATGCTGCCAAGGAAACAACAGGACAGACTGAACATTTGCCTCAAATGAACACCACAGCAACCCCGACACAGGGACAAAATCCCAGTATGCTGCTTCTAATAAAGCCAACAGTCCAAGTATCTACTGTGCCTCCTCATCTTACACTAGTTCATCCCACACAGGCATAAAAGACTGCAAATGAGGGAGTGTCTTAGTGTGTTCAGAGGGCAAGGCGTTTTCCCTCTCCAGGGAGGATAGATCTGATGATCAAATCCTTTCCTGTCTCCTCGTTGAGCCCCTCTCCACAGCAAACAGCGGGTGTATTTCTCAGTCTCTCATGTCAGCCATGTGTCACACTCCACTGCCCACCAGTTTTGATAAAAGGCCTAAATATGTACAGCTCAGAGAGATTGCACTTGTGAAAGGTAAACAAGGAAACGTGGATCTAATTACTGCCAAATTCCATATGTGCAAAGCCCAATCCAAGCATACAATTTAGGAAACCTAATTTGATGAAGCAATGCCAATCAACTTAAAGAGTAGTACACCATAACCGGATGATTTAAGGTTGAACATTTTTCACTTCTCTGAATTAGCGCTTGAACTGCAAAGATATGTCAGAAAAGCAGGAAGTGGCGTGTGATTTATAAATAAAAACAACACCAACAATACACAAATGAGGCCATCCAGTGTGGTTGTTTTCTAAAGCGCCCGTGTAATTTCTCTAGCAGGGTAACAAATTAGTCATTGTTCAAAGACACACACCACATGGAGGAGCCCCACAGGGGACGCAGTCTCCCATCGTTAAAAATACATATCCCATAATGTATATTTGTCTTCTGTGTGAACTCCAGATGCAGAGAGATTCTGAAAGCATGGAGGAAAAGGGTTTGAACAATCTGTAAAATAGAATTTTTGTGAAGAACCACTCACTAGCTGGCCCGAAAAGAAACACTGTGTGATATTCAGCCCTGGGACACATCATTACTATGATTACCATGATCTCTACCCTTATTTGCTGCCACGTCTTGGTTCTCTAGAAGCAGCAGAGAAAACACTCAGGGTTCTGTGATGACTGCCTGTGATCCCTGCTCCTTGTTATCCGAAACACAGCGGTCTCACGGTACGAGGTGCTATGAAACAGGGAGGCCCAGAGGAAAGAGTGGGTGGATAAAGGAGAAACTAGGCTGTTAACACATGTTGCTCAATTATCATCACCAACTGTAGCTAGCACTATACCTCCAAGACTTAATGAAAAAGGATATTAACAGCTCCAGAGTAAATGAGACCCACTTCCTTCACATCCAAGTTTGTATGTATGTATTTTTTGAGTGTGTTTGTCTACCACATGTCCCTTTTGTTACACTCGATCAGCAAAGAGCAAGCTCATTAAAATTGAAGTGAAAACTGAGTTATGCATTAATACTGCTGTGTATAAGAGCTTTGGTATGATAGACTGTGAGCTACATAGATTCACATCAACAGGTTGTAAAACTCCTCATAAAAGGCTCGTTTCAGTGTTTTAGTGATTTTCCCAGTACAATAAGACCTGCATTTCCTCAAAGCAGGAGATTGGATTAAACCTGTTTTCACCCTGGCAAAAATAAGTGTGTATCCTGCTGCAAGACAACGCTGACCACAATAATCTGCAGTAAACAATGTCCTCTTTCTGTAAACAGGAAATGATTAGGTGAAAGAAAGTGAAGAGTAAAATGGAAGGAGAATGAAAACAAGCTAGTGATTATGCGCCAGAGTCCCTTGAAGGAAAATGACAAATGATTAAACTACAGAGGAATTTTCCCATGGTTTTTTTGTATTACTGATAGATTTAGCTTTAATGTTCAATAAATAAAAATGAGCCCAACATATATGGCATTGTCATTAAATTACTGGTTTTCTCTTCTGTAAAAAAACACAAACTAGCTTGTCATGGTTGCATCACTGTGAACATCAAAGCAGAGTGATTATGAAACAAATGTCCCATCATTGTCAGTGAACAGTGTGAGTCCGGCATTGTCTCTGGCTAAGCACATAGAGGCTTTGGCTGTGTTTAGAAGAGTGTTTTCGTCAACAGTGGGCTTTGCCAGACATATTTTTTGACCAAAAGCTGCGATGATTAGCAACATACAGCATGGTTTTGTTGATTAGCATAGAAACCTTGCACATTTTTTTCATACATAACACCCTCTCACAAAGTGAAAATGTTTCACAGCACTCAAGGATTAGATCTGCGGAGCTGAAGGTCAGCGTGACAAAGTCACGGTGTAGCATGTATTTTCTTACATAGATGAATCAATCCAATCTTACCCAAGAGGACCAGGCCTATTATATTCTATACTCAAAATCATTATTGATGACTTCACACACTGGTGATTTATTTTCTAAAGGAAAATGGATTACGTGATGATGCCATAAACATGGCAGAAGCAGCCATCTAACTATTTAAAGAGCATAATAATGTTAATCAAACGCCAAGGTCTTCTCAGCTGAGAATTTATTGGAGAGTTGACATATGACAATATGTTTGATCAGTATTATAAAAAACAGAATACCTTATTAATCACATAGTGTCATTCCAGTAGCCATAAAAACCAGCCCGCTACAAAATGAATGAACAAATAGCTGCCATGGAAGCCAATTACAGACAAAGGTTCATAATTGAAAATGGGATATTTTGGTCCTCAGATTAGATGGTAAAGTTAGAATTAGAGTTTTTTTTTTTTTGCAATTTCTAATGTGTTGAGATATTTCACTGGATAAATGAAATCTTAGACCTACTGGTGGCGCTAGAGGAAAAGTCAGAAGATCCCTAAATTCATTGGGATTCATTATCATTCATCATTTTCATCAGGGGACCACGAATGATCCCCTGACGAAAATTAAATCTGTCCAACGGTTGTTGAGATATTTCAGTCTGGTGCAAAGTGGTTAGCCTTCACCACCATCACTTCCTTCATGTTTGCAGCCTGTCAGAAACCTGAGGAAGCCAAATACTACATGTAAAAATTTGACAAGGCTTGCATCACTGTGAGCTAACATTCATAAATGTGATTTTCCTGCTTATCCCTCCATCTCTATAAGTCTAGGTGTTTTGTTTTGTTTTTTTTTTAAACCATATCCTCTTGCTCTTTTTACATACAGAGATAGTTGTGCAATACCATCACATAACAGCAACTGAAATTACATCCTTAAACACTTGACAGGAATTCAATAAGATGAAACATGTTCAATGGTGCTTCCTCTCATTTTATTTCCAACATACTGCATGTTCCAGACTGCCTTTAACCTTGGTCACTTATATCATCCAAGACAGCCCTGATTATCATCCCATACATTAGCGTTTACTGTTGCTCGCCTGAGCCCAACATGCCTATCAGCATGCAGGGCATGTCAGCTCACCCGTGACTGTGGGCTCGCTGCTGCATACTGCGCTCATTTAGACACATTCATCACAGTCAAAAAAAAAGGCTTCAATACAATAAGAGCCACAAGTTAAAAGGTGCTTTTAATGAAAGAGATCTGACCTGGCTCCCCACACCACATCCTTTTCAGCTCAACACAAAAAGTGACGCCAGACATTGAATTAATGCTTGTCGCTGTCACTGCAGGCCTTTTTGATGTGATCAGCACACTTGTAATTATTACAAGTCTCAGGAATACTGATGTTAAAAGGACCCTCTTAGTGGATGAGATGAATGAATACAATAAAAAAATGAATAGGATTGATTGCTTTCTTTATACAGAGAATCTACAAATAATGGGTGGTGTGTTACAATTTCTATTCTTTATTTATTTGACGTGATGATACAATAAAATAAGCAGTCCTCTTGAATTAGCCAATCGTGCTTTGCATTTGCTTGTGTGGCAATGTTTACTGGAGTTATTCCAGGGCATTCGAACCGCATCATGTTACTGAAAGCACAATGAAAATATTGAAAGGCTGACATGATGATCACACACAACTCACTGTGTAGCAGCCTTGAAAGAATGAATAAGAAATGGGCTGCTTTAGTAAGCATCCATTATTCATTAAGCACTGTACTCTTCCATGTCAACAACCTCTGTAGTGACACAGCCAAACCATTCTTTCTTACACTCACTCTTTACTTCACACTTTTTTCTCTTAACTCTCACACCCAGCTTCATTTCATCTCTACACGATCAGCAGCCAAAAGCTTAAGAGCCTGTAAACTCCAAAACATCCAATAAAACACTTAATGAGCCAAATGTGTTTGATGTAAGAAAAAAATATGATCCCACGTTTAACGTTTCAATATAGACAGGAGCCACCGCGGCTGCTTTTCGTGGCACTTTATGAGGTGCAAAAGAAACATCATTGCATTTGTTGATATATTGCAAAGAAAAAAACTATCCAACGTTACATGCAGAGGCTGATAACATTAGTCACGAGACCGGCTAAGACCGATTGCATCTGCAGCCAGGCTTTACAGTTTATGGTGCTGCAGAAATGAGGGAAGATAATCACTCTTTCTATATGCACCATCGCCATGTGAGACAGCCACATGCCCGCTGCTTTTGGAATCAATTAAAAGCCACTTTACATGTTCGCATGCAAGCATGAATATTAAGAGTTCAATACTGTTTTAGAGCAATACACAACAAAATAAATACTCAACACTGTAAAGAAACATCAATAATTCCACTACTGTATACTCACATGTATCGTAGTAAGCTTCAGTTTCACACTATTTGCATCATCTTTTACCTCCAGAGACAATATACATTATCATATACATCGAGCTATCTAGGAATGTGTGGGTGTGACATCTTATGTGCGTAATTATATAAAATGGCTTCTCAGATTCATACTAAGATCAAACAAACAGCCTTCAAGGAAATCCACATCAGCCAAACCTTTGTCTTCCTGGGTGTTATTAACCATGTTCTCGGCTTTGTCCTTCGTTTTCCGCAGAAAACCTAATATTTGTTTTTGCAGTCGTTCATTCAGATAAAATAAAGAGGACTGAAACATGTTTCAAGCCGGATCTGGAGATGTTTGCTTTCACTACAGTTAAATCAGGCCACATAGTGCAGGGACTTAATCTCTTTTGGGCTCCACCCTGTTTTCCCTGAGCAGGTCACCAAATTAGGTTTCCATATTTTGGCCATAAAAAAACATACCTCAGTTCAATAAGAGTTCTTATGTTAAATTGAATCCTGTCAACATGCCACCCCCACTAAAGCAGCTGATGTTAAGTATGGGAATGTATGATTATGACAAACAAGTTTTGGCAGTCAGCTGTTGTTTTCCATTTCTATGAGCTTAAACACAAACAAAAACATTCAGATCTTTTCGGGTCAGTTTCCAGCAATGTTTTTTTTTTTTTTTCCTCTCTCTCTTTGGAGACACATAAAAGCAACTGCAAGGTCACCAACTCAATCTCTGAAAACTTGTCATAAAAAAGAGCTTTGTGGTATGCTTTGTAATGCACTCATGTAGTGACTGACAGAAATACAATAGAGAAACCATGTGTTGCCTGAAGGAGGGAATACACCCATATTACTACTGGGCAGCTGTGGTGTAGTGACATCATTCAGTACTTCCCTCTGCTATGTTCTCTTATTCAAAACAGAAGGGCTGGACCCAATGGTTTCCAACCTGTGGATCGGGGACTCCCATGGGTCCGAAGGTAAGATGAATACACAGACAAGGAAGAAACATTTCCTGTTGCACAAATTTATGTTTCATTTTCTCTCATTTCTAAAACACTGGATACTTCCTCTGCTCTTCAGCTCTAAAAATCCTTTAAGTGACACTTTCTCAAACAGAAAAAAATCACGCTAAGGCCATAACTTGTGGTGAGTGGTCACAAGCCAAAAAAGTAGGGAACCACTGGCTTAACATTTCCTTGTCAACTCCTGGATTTACATTCACCACAGCAACTAACGAGGGATACAGCGGAATTTAAATATTACCACAATTATGAACAGTTGAATCCGCAGCACACAGAAAAACAACATAATAAATAAAAATTAGAAAAGACATGTGCTAAGCGAGACCGACAGACAGTTTTTTGGGGTCGTACCACTGATTTCCAAATGACAGACTAATTTAATTTGAACCTCTCCTAAAAAAGATGATCTCTCTCTCTCTCTCTTTCTTGTGCCTCGTGCTTGGTCGTGGTGTTATCTCAGAGGACAAACTTACAATGCCTCCTTTGAACAGATGGCTGGTGGGATCTGACGCATCTGAAAAGGGAGAACCTTGATCTCTGTCCAGCTGTTTCAATGCTGCGGCAGTGACCTAGCTGATTCTTAAACACAGCTGATAGTAAACAAACACAAATCTCCACAGCTTCAGTTTGTACTTATCTCAATCACAAGCCAGCAGCAGCAGCAACAGCAACAGCAGAGTGTGAATGCTTGTAACGCAGATCATCAGATGGAGAGGGAGGGCTGCAGGTAGCGGTTTGCACAGCTGCAGACTGTCCTCGCAGCAGCCACTGTGTTTTAATAGGGCCTCCTATGATGGAGACTCACCCTCCCTGTGTCACTGAAGTCCTACCTCACTATGAGCATACGGGGCTTTCCAGTTCCTACCAAAGTCCTCCAGGCAGGAAGCAAAACACCACTCACATGCTCTGTTTCTGCTTTCTCTGGTTTTGCTGTAGTTGCTGTTGATCTGGGACTGTTTTCAATCACAGTTCATACTTTTATTCTAACGCAATGTCACATCTAAGCTGTACAACTACCCCTGGTCATCACTATGGATTGGCCCACTCTATTTATTTATTTTTTTTTTATCTCCTCATTCTGCATGACTTGTAATATGCTTTATCATTACTAAATCATTTAAGCATGATGCCAAAATCCAAAGGCAGACTGCAGGGTTTGCATTCTGAAGCATTAGCCGCAAGCACAAACAAGCCTACGGTTGCAACACACTGCAGTCTAATGTGCTTTAGCAAGCCTCCACTAAGGCAAGCAGAAAAATAACAGGTGGGATACAAATGCTGTTTATATCAAAAGGAAGATTTTACTATGACAACTCCCATGCCTAATTCATGAGCCTTTCTTACAGGCTTGCTACTACCATTTCTCCCGGCAAATATCTGACAAGTTCTAGGTCAGACCAGGCTCGCTCCTAATTGTCGAGACTTTATTCCAATTAGTTCCTTCTCCGCCTATTTGAGGAAAAAGCAGAGTGTAGTTAATGTGGTTGCAGCCTCAGAGGGAGCACCACACAGCATGTAGTCTTCCTGTGGTAGCTCAAAGTTAGTGTTTCCAACACTTTAGAGAGAGGTTGCAGATAGAGGGTGGGCGAGCTGCAGGGATTAACTATGTGCTGGTAATTTGAGGTTTATACCCAGCAAGCTGTTAGAAACTCCAGGTATGCACAATTCATTTCTCCCCTCCTCACTATGGGTTTCATTAATCACCACATCCGTTGGTTTCGCACAGCACACCCACACTCAAATAACACGCACCTCACAAGCATTCCAATATGGCATTTTACAGTTCTAACTATAGCCGAAAAACTAGAAAAGAACATCTTGGCAGTTTATTAAACAGCAATTAAATGTAGGTTGGAAATAGCTACTGCACCATTTTATTAAGACAATTAGCCACTTGTACAAACAGCCTCCCTTCTGACCCTTATTTCTTCGATAAATTAGTTTTCCCATTGAAATACATCATTGTACGTAATATATTCAGTTAATATTCTCACTCCTGAGACTTCCCAAAAAAAGTAGCAAACCAGAGGAAGGCTGGTCTACACAAGTGTAGCCCAAGTTGATTATGACTGAGATCAAAATTATGCGGTCAGTTCAGGTTTCTTTTGTTTCCAGCAAGTACGAACTACCCTGAGGGAACAGAATTTAACTGGAATCACCGAGATGAAAGCCAAATCCATCTGCCAACAAGACTCAGCAGTCAAATGTTATTTCTTCCGGCATCCTTACACAATCTCATTTGTCGAGGCAAGCACTGACTATTTGTTTATTTCATTGCATCCTCATTAGCTTCTTCGACAGCAATTTCCAGTCTTCACGGAGTCCTCGCAGTACAACTGAAATGGAATTCATGACGAAATATCACAGAGACAGTCAGAGCAGACTGTCGACGCACATAAGAGAAAAAAAAAAAAGGAGAAGGTAAAGAAAGTTAAAATCGAGGTGAAGGATACATCATGTGGCTGCAATGTGAATATGAAAGTAAAAGACTGGTTTAAATGAAGTCAGATGTGATGAAACAGGAAAATACAGCAATAGGGAGATGTGCAATTGATGGTTGATTGTCTTCTAAAGTCAAGTAGCTGAGTCCATTAAATACAAGCACCATGTATCTCTGTGTTTCAAGAGGTTGATCTTGGGTTCAGGAAGAGACAGCTGACCTCTGTTAACTCGGCAGCTTTGACCCGATTATTCAAGTTCAACTGAAGAGAAGTCACATTTTTCATGAATGCGGCATTTTTAATGTAATGAAACATAATTGATCGTTATTTAGAAAAAAACTAGAGATCATAGCCCATTTTTGTGATCATGGTACCATGGAAGGCTGATCTAGCGGTCCGATTTTTTAAGATCCTTTTTGTCAGCAGTACTGAAGATGAGATGAGACCAGTAATGAATCGATGGCGTATTTCTTATTGTCAAGAGTGACTCAATTTCAACAATCGACATTCAAAATATGCCCTCTTTTCTAATTTGTCACATGACTTATTAGAAGGTTTATCAGGGTCTCTTAGACATTAATTCATTTAACTGACTGTCCAGCCTTGGTGCCAGACAACCCGAAATACAGTAACAGCACATCCTAAAATCCTGAAAGAACCAAGCATTAAAAAAAACCCCAAAACATGACAACAAAAGTAAAATTCTTTGATTACAAATCTTCTATTTCAGAATTATGTCTAAATTGAGGTCTTTTTAGGTTGTCATAGTTCTTTCCCTTGTTAATGGGCAGTGAAGCACCACTTCAATGATGTCTTGGTTCATTTAACTTTTCATTTCCATGGTCTGATTAGACAAATGTCAGACTTGACAAAAGGTCTCAAGTGTAGCGGTTAATCTCCCCTTCCCTTTACTCAGCACCCTGCTGAAGAAAATCTGCTCCAGGGATGCTGATCTGTCCCTGACCCTGACCCCTGACCTCCCTGAGGAGAGACTTTCCCTATGGGGTTTAATATTAAGTCCAGTGATTACGACAAAATTAGATTTTCTCTTTTTTTTTGCAGCCAACATTAAACAAGAGCCAAATATCAAGCCATAACTCAAAAACCTGGAGAAGAGTCCTCCTCATAAAGTAACAAGTCTTAGCAGCTCCATCCACGATTTCTTAAGTACCAATATAGCCTCTTTACGGACATGTTGAAACTGGCTCAACTGCAGCCCACATAGAGAAGCAGTCAACAAGCGAATATGGAGAAAAGAATGATTCTTGATTGTGATGAATGCCAAAGATAAACTGAATAGATAAGCGAGGAAAAAATAAAGACCAAGAGGGGAGATCAGGACAAAACTCCAAACGCTTGTACCATTAACCCACATTGACGCACCGGGTTGACTGCAGGTTGTCAAACGGAGAGCTCCCAGAATTGAACCATATGTACGGTAAACACGGCGAGTTTAACAAGGAATGTATTCACTGCCTCATTAAAGCTGAATTCCCTCCAGAAATTAGCGTTTCAGTGAAGCGGTACATGTGGAATTTCACCGTGCGCTGCTGTGCGTAACGGACAGGTATCACGGCGTTGTGTTTGAATGTAAAAAAAGGACTGAAAAACAGACATTTTCCAATCGCCAAATAAGTGTCAAGAGGCAAAAGACGACTCGGTGAAATTAAGTGATCTTAACACTCACCTTGATGGCCTAAACACGTAGTCCTGAGCGCAGATTGTCTTGGAAAAGGCGAGGCGATGCTTCAGCGTTGCCGCCTGTCACTGGGAAGGAGGAGTTTGTGTTTACTCCAACATAACAGAACTGGCTGTCAGTGACCAAACGGATCCTCTGTCTGTTTGGCGAAGAAAGGGAGCCACAGTCTGGCCACACACTTTATTACAACATGTGTCAGTCATTATGAGGCCACGAGGATCTCCAGTTTGTGCCAAAGTGTGTTTAGAAATGGTTCGGTTTTATCATAATTTTATGTCATTCATGTTGGAATAAAACTTTAGGTTCTTATTGGACAAAAACCTAATTGATAATTGTGATTTTAATGGGTTAGCGTGTTCTTATAATGAGTTTGGGATTTAATAACTTCTATATAAGAGGAATTTTTAGGGAAAATAATGTGCAGGAGAGAAAAAAAAAAGCCCCCAAAGTGCTTATTTATGACCTATACCTAAATAATATAAAATATTATTCACAATCTCAAAGGTTGTGAGATTATAATATATATGCAAAACAAAGGCTTAATTGTGTTTTACCATGTTCTTCAGGACTTTCAGGGAAATTGTTTCATAGTTTAAGACCTCAATCTTATTTCAAATTTACTTTTACAATGTAATATATCATCATAAAAATGTGTTGCAATGAATATAATAACAATAATAATAATAATCTGTATTATAACCATAATAATAAAAATATTATATTTGTTGCTGAATTTAAATAAAAGCTTTTAAGCTTTTAGCTCAATTTAATTGCACCCAGAGGTAACAGATCTTGATTATCGTCATGTCTCACCTGCTTTATCAGGAGCTCCTGAAGCTTTACAGCTCCATTTATGATGAAAAAATAGTGTTCTCATCAAGTCTTGTTCTGTTAAGCTGTAAAGAATTTTGTGCCATAAATCAATCTCACTTTTCTCTGTTATGCTCTTATTGATTTATGGTGCATGATTATCGTTAGTAGCATTTGTCAAACCACGTGTTTGTGTCATTCTTGAAACATATCGTCATGTCTTTATGTGAAATCACTGAAATGAAGTCAGAGTAGTTGTGTGCACATCTACTTCTACCCTTCCGAGCTCTCTTTAGTTTTATCAGTGATATTTCAAACAACTGCAGGTCTTCCTTAAGGCAAAAAAATGTCTGTATGTCATTTTTGTGAGATGATACCAATCCCAATCATGGCTTTAGTGTTCCATTGACGATACATGTGTGATCAGAGGGAGAGGTACATGTAAATAATTAATCTGTATCATGTTTTATGGTCCCACAATTACAAGGACAGGACTTTGATTCCAAAGCTGTGAACAGCTACAAGACACATGCAGACAAAGGGAACTACATTTATAAAGTGTGTCTTTTTAAAAAATGACTTTATTTAGATGGATTCAGCTCACACCACAACACAGATATGATTTCTTGTTGTGGTACAGCTAATTATCATATTTAAACTGTTGAGGAAACTAGTGTCATTACCATGACAACCAGTTATGTCTTCTCCTCTCTAACCAAAGGTCACAGTCATAATCAAGTAATTTTATGACCAGCAGTCCACGTTTCACTCCACCCTTGAAGGTAACTCATACACAGAATCTTAAGAGGACCACAGGGTCCTAAACTGCTTCTGAGACGTCGTCAACACTTTGGAGAAGAGACACTGGTATTTAGATTTAACAACTGGAATACAGCAAAAATGCCTTCCACTAAGAAGACTTTATTTTTCATGTCCAGTGCACTGGTTTCGGCCATATCAGTTGGGCTACTGGGGTTTAGCATGTCAACACAATGGGTTACAATGACCATGGAGTGCGCAAGAAGTGAAAGCGGCTTCTTCAATGGAACTGCTGAGATCAGGTTGGATCTTTTTGATGGAAATTTGGACAGAGCCTTTTGTCCTTCATTTGGAGCTGATGATGATTTCCAAGGTAACTTGAAAGGGCCAGTTCATCCAAATTAACAGACAACTTATTGCCTTAATGTACCTCCTTACTACCTTACCGTAACTATGCTGATGTAGATGTTTTGGTTTTATATTTTTTGAAGATATCATCTCTGAGGTGCCTCCACCAAATGGCACTGACAATTTTGATTTAAATAATTCAACAGCAGTATGTTTTCCAGAGTCAGTGTCCCTGTTAATCTTGATAATCCACATACACACCAGCAACAGTTTTTGTATAGGGCACAACTTCTTCTGCTGAAGGTAGGGCCAGTGAAAACTATTCACAAAGAAGTCTCAACCCGAGTTAAATGAAGGAATATGGTGGTTTCCGCCTCTCTTGCTGTTATGGTTGTTTTTTTGGGTTGTTTGCTTTGGGGGGTTTTTATTGTGTACATTCACAATATTGCACATTATCACTAGACTATCACAAAGCTAACGCCTTCTCACACAGTTTCACATTTTCAGGCAGCCACCAGACTGTAATATAGTGTAATGCAAGCAAGTTGTACTGAACTATATAACCATAATGTTCTCATACTCTCTCTCTCTGTCTGTGTATGTGTAGTGTTTCCTCAGCTGATAGAAACAGGAACTGTCCCTCTAGTCCTACATGCTTTGGTTGTGTGCCTGCTGTGCCTGTGTCTGCTGTTTTCTGCCGGCAGCATCCTTATCTCCCTCTACAACAGTGTCAGTAACCCTTATGAAACCTACATGGGGCCTATTGGCATCTACACCTCCAGCTCAATCAGCAGTAAGTGACACAAATGTTAGAGCACTAAGCATCTGGGAGAAATAAAAGAAACATATATTTGCACTTGCAATGATGAAAATCACCACTGTATACATTTAAGTGGTGGTTGGGGTATAATTTTATGCCAGTCTTTCATTTGTAACAGCACTATACTCTTTCTCCTGCAGCATGTTTGTCTGTTCTGGTCCTCATCATATATGTGCTGAACGTCAACGTGACCAGCATGGCAGAGGATTTGGTGGGGAAGTTCACCGAGGACACTCCAGTGGACCTGAGGAACAAGACTACAGAGATGAGCGTCGGATACTACCTGGTCATCCCTTACACAGTGCTCTCTCTACTCGCCCTCGTCTTAATCTACATGTATGACCATGCAGCCTACACACAGAGGAAAGAACAGCAGAGGCCTACTGAAGATGCACCCAAGGAGATAATGATGTATTAGTGGCAATGGAGTCAGTTTTCAGTGACTCTGACAAATTGCTCATTAAGACTTCCTGGAGTCACTTAGTGCAATGGGAAATTACAGAAAGAGATTGTAGGTATGTACTGTAAAATATGAATGTACAGCTTGTTCAATGTACAGAGAGCGGGAATAGATTTGTAGCATTCAGTGCTGACCTGTACTAAACGCAACATGTCAGTAGATGTATTTAATGTCATCACATCATGAGCATCACATTATAATCTCAGTGTTTTCATCTGATTTCATACCCAGCTATCACATTAAAAATCTTAATAGTTTATTTTGTAGAAGAATGATTGAATAGTTGCTTGTTTAAAAATTTATTTTTCATATAGAAAAATCTTTATCTTCATCTTTAGTGTATCTTTAACTGCAAGACATCAATATGTGTTAGAAATGAACAGCTACACAAATAACTCAATGGCCTTTTTTGTGTGTTTTCTGTGAATAATAAAAAGATGAGATAGGTTGGATCTTCTTTTTATTTCAGAGGATGGATTTCTCCAAATTACAGTTTACCTATAGGCTATTTGTATTCTTGTCATTTAATGTTTCAGGGTTACTAAAAAAATAGAACACAGGCCAAGGAACAGGCACAAACCATATAATAATAGTTGATATATTTATGGGAAAAATCTAAAGCTGAAATTCAAATAAAAAGAGAGAGAAGAGAAAAATACAGGAAATCTGAAGTATTACCGGATGGGAAGTGACAAAGAGGATTGATTGATCTCTGCTGCCCTCTATCTCTGAGATGATGTAAATGCAAAGAGATGTCTCAGTCCAAATTTCAAGTCCTATACCTGAGCAGGAGTAATCAGTCTTTCATCACTCCTTTTAGATTATTAGAAGAATAATTCGAGGGCTGGTAATTGTTGGTGTTTTTCTTTTTTCTTTTTTTTAAATCATGGGATATTTCTGTCAAATGATCTTACTAAAGAAAGACAGAACACAAAGCTGTCCTTGATCTTATAATCTCCAAGAGGGAGCAGTGACACAGGACACACACGCTTGGATTCTCACAAGTGTTCCCACAACTGGAAAACTCCAGACGTGGGAATAACATAGACCGCATGGATTACTTTACTTACCTTCATCAATTCATGGCTCATGATAGAAGCAGTGCTTTGGTTGAGCCCTTTAAACTCCAGTGATGCATTGCATTTTAACTGTATCCACTTCCATGTGGGATCAGTTTGGAAAAGCTTCAATGAGAGACAAAGATTTATTACAGATCTGCTCAATCCCTTCAAAGGATTTAAAAAACAAGCAATGCAGACAAATAATGATCGAAACAAAGCATGCTGATTCTGTAGAAGCTGAGATCTCACTCAGAGCTGGCGTCTATTGTCTCCCGGATCTTTAGTCGTTCTCACAGCTGTGATTCACATGACTGTGTTGACATGAGAGCAGGGGCTCGAGGTGTCCTGTTACCGTTTCCCGTGTCCCATCACTCAGGGCCCAAGTCTGTTTGGACATGCCCTTTCCAGCACCTCTCAGCCCTGCAACGCCTTCTACCTGCCTTCAAAGCAACCACTCTTCCTTCAAGTCTCACACTTCAAGGGACCTGTGGAAGGATGCAGCAATCTGCTTTGTGCTTGTCAGCGTGAATATGTATTAAATTTCGCAGAATGCACACTCTCGACAGTGAATCAGAAGCAATTCAGGCCCAATAGAAAGTCTGTCAGTAGAGTAGGAAATCCACCACGCCTTCTGAGGTACAAGAGTATTATGCAAGTTGAACCTTCAGAGTCAAGTTGTATTCATTAGTCCAATAAATTTCAGTTTTTAGTCTATTAGAAGCATTGAATTACAGTGATCAAAATTGAATGTACTCATTTATTTTCTAACCACCAAAGTTTTGCCAAAATTTCCACAATGTAGAATGACACATCCTGATGCAACCCTGCAGCTGTGACTGGGACCCAGTGTGATGCTGGGGCAGGTTGTGTTCACCAGAGGAGGCCACGTTAAATCCGGCTTCGGTGCAAAATGGCCTGCTGTGAAACTGATAAGCTTTTCACAACACAGCACAGATCTGTCAGCCATTAGAGTCCCTCTTATTATATTTTTCACCCTCTGAAATTCGCCGCTGACCCATTCTGACCTCTGACAGAGCACAGCTGAACTAAAAGACATGAAGGAACAAAACACTAAAACCTTTCCTTGACTTGCTTTCTCACACACACAATATTTCTTTCCAGTCAGTTTGCACATATATGCAGCACATATCTTTACTTTTCTCACTTGATTTCCCACGCCATGATAAGAAATAAAAGACTCTTTGTGGAAAGGAATAATGGCATTTGTTGGATCCCTTAATTCTTAACATCAACCTGTTTAACAGCTGCCAGAGGAGATATTTAACTATATCTATTACCGATCTCCTCCTGTGTGCGCTGAGGTGTGGAATAGCTGAATTGCTATTTTGAGAGATCCCTCTCGCCGTTTGCTGTGCAAACATCGATTGAATAAAATCAGAGATGGGCAGTAATCTCTTCCTCTCTGCATACTTTCTGTCTGTTTGCCTCGCCAGAATGGATAAACCTGGGATTATGCAGGAGCCCTGAGCCCTGACCACTCACTCTGTGTGATAGGATTAAAGCAAAAACTTTTGTACCTGTGAAACCTTATCCTCCCAGGTCCCGCATTACAGAGGCCTGTGAAACAGACACCTCCAGCTGCAGGGCAGGGGGGGCACACATTTGGCCACGTAGAGTCCATTTTGGTGGGGCACAGAGAGTTTGGGGGGAAGGGGGTTTGTTCTCTCTCTACCTTCAGGAGTTAATTTCTCATGGACAACTGAGAGGTGTATATATGTGGGGGGTCTATAACACTTGTTTTAACACTTTCGCAAACACCTCAAAAGGCTGCTTACCTATAAACAAATTGTTCCACCATTATGAATGAAAAAAATAATAATGTGGCAATATACACAGGCCATAAGACAACAGAAACATTCAGAGCATCTTCAGAGAAAAGAGTTGAGCCTATCACTCTGAAAAGTCCAGTCATGCCCCACAGGCTTTTTATTTGATGTCCTTATCACCACTGAGTGACCTTCTCCCTCCACATAGTGGCAGTAAGAAGGGTGTGTCTCTTAAGGCGTGTGTGATTGTGCGTCCGTGTTGCATTTTTGTATGATGTAATGAACATTTATGGCAGTACTACTGCCCTGTCTTGACATAACACCTTAGCAACGGTTGAGATTCAGACTTTTGTGCATATTTTAGTCTCTATGCTGTCTATTGTTTTTCGGGAAAACTTTTTATTGTTTTTTCACACCATTCACACAGAATAGAACAAGCTATATTTTCATACAACTAACAGATAATTGCAAAACAATTGAAAGACATTTAAATGTCTAAATTTGACATTTATTCCTTTATATTGTAACCTTGTATTCAGTACTTATCTTTTTTGCATGCTTTGCACAGTAAACATAGAAGGCAACTTAGCATTTCACTGCACATTGTGCTGGTATGATTGTATACAGTATATGACAAAATTTACATTTTCAACTTTACATTTGAAGAAGGAAGGTTTACCAGGAACAGTTATTGCAGGAGAATAACACCAAGTGACGAGCTGTACACTCGTGACATGCCCTCACACTCAACCTGACCATGTGATATTGGAAAGAAGGTAGGCAGGTTCCTTACTTATCTCCGTCATTAATCTTAATTTGTCACTGAGGGCTGAGGTGAAGGCGGAGGGAAGGAGAGGAGGAGGAGAAGGGCTAAAAGGTAATTGCACCCCTGCTGCTCCATTATGGTGTCATTCCTCTGTTAACATAAGATAAGATCTTCTCCAAATCACCTGAAGCCAATTCTCCACTTTACCTGGCTGGGACAGAGAGACAGAGGAAAAGAAAGAGAGGGTATCTAGCCTGGTCTCACAAGTCTGATGGAGACAAACTGAACTCATCAATCTGTTCAGAATCTTACTGACCAATCTGTCTGTGTGGTAAAAAAAAAATCAACATCTGATGCCGTATGACAGTTTACAGCCAGAGTGATGGATGGAGGGAGGGCCGAGCACTTTCTCTGCCCCATGCCGCTTGACACCATTGTTGATTAATGTGCCCCTGATTGGCAGGTGTGATAGATATCAGTGGGTGCAACACGTAGGGACACACAGTTAACCTACTGACACAGCACACTGTTCAACTGAATTGGTACCATTTGACCCGTATACAGAAACAAACAGTTAACATCAACATCAGTAAATCTTAGAAAGCTGTAAGAAAGAAACTCTGCAGGGAATTTAATAGATTTGCGTGTTGTATATTAATTTAAATCCATATATTTCATACAGGTCGTCCATAAAAGAAAATGATAAAAGACAAAGAGGGAAAAAAGATAAGATAAAAGAGAGAGTGTTTGAAAAATGATATTTACAGGTCCTTTTGGAAGAGAAAAATGCTTTCATGAATATGCAGACACTATTGTGTCATTAGAGTTATGCTGGGATGATCTTGAGCTATTGAACTTCTTTCTTATCTTTCATTGAACTGTCTGTGAATCATTTCTGTCTTAACAGGACGCCTAAAAGATGAATCTTTTCCTTGTTTTAACTGAAATGCCGACATTGCTTATCCTCCAGCACACATAAACAAACTTTTACTGTGATTTCCTGCACAGAAATGATCTTCAACATTTTTAAAATGGTTTTGAACTTTGTTGATAATAAATATTATAAATAATCATGTCATGCTTTGATTGGTTTAGGTGTTTCTTTCTACGGTGTATAACAAATGTGTGAATGGGAAAAAGAAAAAACGTAGCACATACAATTCAATTTTTGCCCTTTCAGTTAAAAGTATAGGCTGTTGCAGAGAACATATCTAACCTTGAAGACACTTCAACACTCCAAAATGATTTATTGAAAATAGTTTTAGACATGGACACTTCGGTCTTGGAGCAGATCTTATGTGTGTGATCTTCAGCAAGGCATCTGAGCCTGCCCAAGTGTACGAGCAAATGGCTGTTAAACCACCTATTCAAGCTCTATACCTGCTTGCAGGTCTTGTTTTTTTTTTTATAGTTTTTAATTGATTATCTAACCCACAAGACTTTTTAAAAATTTTATCATGATCAAAAACATCTACTTGATTTTTAAAATCAAAATCAAAATAAATTTCTTTGCTTTGCACAAGGTGGCAGCATTCAATAACTGAATCAAACAAATCCCCATCTGAAACTGGTAGTACAGCAATAACTGCAGTTATTGTCTAAGTCATATAAGCTTATAATATTACATCAACAACATAAAATCACACTCACAGCTTAATAACCTGCTTATTTAATTATTCTATTTTATGTGTGAGTTTGTAGGTCTTAGATGTTTTTTCAGGGTCATCTGTGTCTGCATGAGATAAAAAGCTCCTGTGTGAAGGAGGAGCTCAGACTGTCACTGGAGCGGGACACAAATCCATAGATCACAGACACTCGACTGTAACTGAGACACTCAGTCACAGACTGCAAGCTGTTCTCCAATCCATATGGCCATAAAACTACAGAGATTCCAGCAGTCTGCACCCATGGACAGCATATATAAATTCTAGTCTGCCTTCTGCAGTATTTCCTTGTCTGGAAAAAAAACTTTTCTAGGCGAAGAAGTTACACTAAGCAAGAATGTAAATGTTAAGATAAATATGATAAATTGTGGCAATGTGAAGGTTAAACAATGTTTTCTTGCATTTCTATGTTCCATTAATACTGTGCAGTGAAACGTCATGTCTCATAAAAGCTCTCAACGCTGCATGTCATCAGCTCCTGTCAAGGCTCTCAGAGCATCTGACGGCACTGAGTGTCTTTTACAGAAGCCAGATGGAGAGAGGTGCTGGAATAAAGTGCATCAAGTGCCCCCTGTTGAGCTTTATGAACGGATTAAAGGATTTGCAAAGCTCTGTCATAAGGCCGTCAATCATTGTCACACCCGCGTGAAATTTACAACGCTGACCGCAGAAAAAGCCTTGAGGCTGTTGTCATAAAGAGTATAACTTCATCTGTCAAGTCATTCATCTCAAGATCAACACCTTGAGCAATGGAAAATAAAAAAGAGATTGGAACCATGACACAAGACACTACAAATTACCACAGCATCTCAATACCTGAAGTTTACCTTTAGGAATGCTGCTGCAATTCAATACTTCTACACCTCTATTCCATTCATCACCAAGTTTTCCACCTCTCCCCTGAGCTGTGTCGCTGTGGCATTTCATCCTGCAATGCAAAGTCTTGAAAGCTGCAATCACCTGTCTGTCCTTTTAATAAAACAGAGGTTCTTTGAATGGAGCTGAATTTGATAGCGGCTTTCTAAATCCCGCATTAGAAACAATGCAGCCTCTCTACAGGAGACGATGTTCAGTGTCATTTACCATCTACGTGGAGACACGGTGTCTGACTGCTGGAGGGATCGGAAGTGCTTGAGGCCTGTTTGCATGTGTATGAAACAATTTGTCAGACTGTATAGCCAGCTCACCCCTAGCCTGACCTCCTTCCATTAAAAGATGTTTTATTACAACTTAGGTCTTACTTTTGTAGTTTTGGTATTATTTTCTGTTGGTTATGACAACACTGTAATAGCTTAGATTTGGGAACATTGTGACATCACACCAAAGTCCAATGGAGCAAGAAACACAATAACAAGACAATTTAGCCACCTTATTTTTAAACGGAAGTGAGCACATCTGAAATGTTGGTTATAATCCCTCATTGCGCAGGAAAAATGTGCGGGCACAGCTATAGTGGAGGTCAAAGTTGAACCAGAAAGTGAATGAAACTGTGATGGATGTTTACAACCTATATTTTATCATTACCGCCTTAATTTTCTCTTTCAAATAAGTTTGGCTAACCTGGCGATTTGTTGAAAACCTTTTTCTGAGTCCATGTGTTTCTCTCTGACTGACTTTTCTGTAAAGGGATGTTGCAGCCATTCCCACTTTGTCATTACAATATTATCAGTATTGATAGAAATGATGGACAAAGCTACAAAAATTTGACCTAGTTTGTAATAAACTAGAACCATCCTGTAAAAAGCCATGACAAAGAAAATACGCTAAAAAAGATAGAAAAGCAGTAATGGTAAAGATAACAACCCCAGTCCTGTCTTCACCCTGTGTGTCATCTCATCACCTCCTGGTTGGGTGTCAACGACGAGAGGAAGAGGAGAGAGGGGAGCGGCTGGAAGGAGATGGATGGGGGGTGGGTGAAGGGATCACCTTGCCAAATCCGCTGTGAAGACCTCTGCTCAGTGCACTTAGCGTAGCGGCCGGAGCCAACACGTAGCAGAGTGTAGGTCTCCCTGAGGCGACACTCAGGCCCCGGCCTCCTTGCCATTGTCATCTGTCCGTCTCTCAGCCTCTCCATCCAGCAATCTGCCTGAAGGAAACTTACTTCCTCCCTCTGCATTCTTCCTCCCACCATTACCCCCAGGAGGAGCAGGGGAAGTTGTGCCGAAGGGGACTCCCAGGCAGGGTCAGGAGAGTATCGATGTCGGAGCCTAAATGTTGGGGTCTTGCCACTAATTAGATCATCTATCAAGCACAATAAGCCATAAAGAAGAGAAATCATCTTACATATGTCCTTTGAATAAAGTTTGACAGAGGATGTGTATGGTTTGAGCTACTGGATCTATGACAGTGATTAGAGGGTGATAAGATGCTAGCACACCTCACTGAGTGGAATGGCAAATATGTCATCATCCTGAGACAGGGTCTAGCCAGGCCGTTTCAATGAGTGCACCCATGTCAGGGTGATGTATGGACGCAGTAACACAACCTCTGAGAAGACATAGGGGGGAAATGCTGCACTGCCAACCAGCCTCTCAGATCCTGAGCAGAAGAATAGGGGCTGCATGTAAACATTTGAGAAGTGTCACTCATTTCTCCTCTGGTGATTTATAACAAAACTTGACATCCTGCTTGTCAGCAGCCATGTATAGAAAAAAATATGACTTAAAGCTCCAGCAGAGGTGCAGATTTATTTGAGCTTTTAGATACATTTATAGTTCACGGTGAGGAACATCAGATAGTTCAAACCAGAGGTCAGCGACTGTGCTTTTAACACTATGGATTACACCTTCAGAGGTTTGTCCGACAAAACTCTGCCCTTTGGCTGGTTATACATTTGTGAAGCCCACAGAAAGCCTGTCCCAAGTCTCTTAATGGAAATGGCTTGGGAACTCATTTGTGAGGAACAGTGAGAAAAACACTAAGTCTTGGAGGAATTTCTTCCCCTGGGGATCCCTAAGTGATGTCCATCTCCCCTCAGCTGAAACTGGAGATCATGACTGACACTTTGAGTTGTCTCACTCGGGATCTTTTCAGCAATCTATTTATTAGAATCCAGTATGTTTAAAGGGTTGGTTCACTCATGTTCCATGCAGATATTTTCAGTTTTATTTAAAGGAGATTTGAAATATCTGACAATGAAAGTTCTGAATTCAGTTGAATTTGTGGTGTTCAAAGCACTGAATAAATGTATTTAAAAACGTCCATATGCAGAAAAAGAGAATTTGTCACTGCAGAACACACAGCCAAGTTTTTTAAGGTTTTTATAGAGATTCTTTTTGGGGTAGAAAGTAGAGCTGCAACAATTGGTCAATTAATTGATTAGTCGATCAACTGATTGAAATTATTTGGCAACTATCTAGATCATTGTGAGTATTTTTTTTTAAAGAAAAAAATACAAAAATTCTATTATTCCAGCTTCTTAAATGTGAATATGGTTTCTTTAGTCTTCTATGATAGTTAACTAAATATCTTTGGGTTGTGGACTTTTGGTCGCACGTTGGTTGCACGTTGGAAAGTGTAATCGAAATTTTACATCATATTCTAACATTTAATAGATCACACTAATAGACTAATTGATTAATCAAGCAAATAATCTACAGATTAATATGTTGTGAAAATTATCAGTTGTTGCAGCTCATGTAAAAAGTACTTTAATTGAAAACAGTCTAGATCATTTACAGAAACAAGAACACTTCCCATGTTGCTTTTGAAATTTTTTAAATGTCACTTCTCATTGCTATGCAAACAAACAAAATTCCATTCACCTCCTTTGTAGCCAAAATTTCAGACAGATATTTCAGAAGCTGGCCAAATTAAAACTTAATCTATCAGTATGCCAAGATACCACTAGGGAAGTGAGAAAATATGTTTTGTTGTTGTTCTTGTTGTTGTTTCAATTTTTAAAAAATTATAATTTGAATGAACTGACTCTCTAAATTCAGATTCCCTGGAAACTGTGACTGTCATTACATTCTCAACATGAAATAGATTTATTGGATGTTTAGGAACACCATCAGAAAAGCTAGAAATAAAAATTCAAGCTTCTGTGTGGAAAAAACATTAATTTAAATATTTTACTCTACTGAATGTATTTTTTAATATACAGTATTTATGCTGAATTAATCAGTGCCACAACCTGCCCAGCAGAGGCCCTCGTTCCCTCTCCTCCCTCCAGCCAGAAACCAAAAACCTCTGTCACCATACCAAAGCCATACCAAGACAGAGGATCCTAAGACACAATAAAATCGGAGATGTATGGGAACCATCGAGGTAGAAATGTGTGCAGTGATTTATCCCAGCACCCCTTTCCCAGGTTAGACTCAGACATGCCTATATGTGAAGATTTAAATGTGAGATACAGGTGAAGGGATTTAAAATTACCCTGACAGAAACTATGAAATATGGGAACATAAATGTACATACTGTCAAATGGGTAAAATATCATATGGGTAACACAAACTCTACCATACAGTGAACCCCTGCCAGCTCCTGGAACAGTGCCCAAACTTGGATTCTGGGACTACTTTGCTCCCTTTATTCTGGCAAAGTTGCTAATTTTACCTCGTATACAAATTTGAGGTTCATTGCCTGTACAACCTGAGCAGTAAAACTATTCAGTAGGTGATTCCAAACATTATTCCTTGTGCTTTTCAAAAGCTTTCTAATCCCTTAAGTGTGACACAAACACTTAACAAAGGAATGCTTCTTCACTGTGCTTAAGCGCAACCCGCTGAGAGGAGAGCTCTACTTGCCATAAGATGTCAAAATAATCAGCTCAGAGAGTTCAGAAGCTGGCACAGCTTCAAAAGGCCGGCCATCGTGTATGACAAAGCCAGAGTCCGCACTCCGGACGCAGTGGAAAACAAGACCGTGTCTGTGAGTTCAGTGGACCAACAGTGACAGAAAACACAATGATATAATGACCTATAGACAACACAAAAAATAAGCTTTTTTAATTTTTTACAAATCAGTACTGTATGCCCCTTTTCTTCAGCAAAATCCTCAGTTATCATGATGTGTACTCACACTTGACTTTAGAAGTAGGGTCACCTCATTTCAGCGAATATAAAACTGGGCCAAGCTGACTCATACTGGGCTTCATTTTCCTCTCTATCCTTTCTGACTTGTTACTGCAGGGGAGTTAATGGAGTGACAGTGTGCTGCAGAATAGTTATTATAGGTTGAAATATGAAATAAACACGGATAGACTCTGACATCTTTTTCCTACGCTAGCATCATCATTATCATTATGATCCAGCTTCTAAACTGTGAGGATTAGCTGCTTTTCTTTGTCTTATGTTATAGTAAGCTGATTATATTAATGTTTTGAAGTGTTGGTCGGACAAAACAAGACATTTTATATCATCAACTTGCACGTTAGGAAATTATGATTTTCCACTATTTTTTTGACATTAATCAATGAATAGACAAAATAACCGTTATGGAAGCCCTAATTATGGGAGTCATCACTTTGGGGGTTACTTTTTTTAACCTTACTTTTTAAAAATCCTATTTCGTATTTTACTTTATTACTAATTTCAGACCATTCTTTCTCATTTATTTTTTTCAAATACCATTTTATATATAGTGTTTTACAAAATGTAAAATGTGAGACAGATCTAACAGATGAAGGTCACATGTGAGCAGTTTTGCAAGCAAACTCAGATCTTTTTCTATTTAGCAACTTAGAATAAATTTGTCTTTTGCAGTTATACTCTTTAAGAACCGAGCGCCAGTATTTGGCCTCTGTGCGAGCCATATAACAAAATGCCATAATAGTGCCTGCCATAATGTATCCGGCATAGTCAGTCATTGCACAAAAAATATGGGAACTTGCTCTATTCAGGAAGTACAGAGATGATGTGGAATACTGGCCAAAGCTGTATTGTTTTCCCTTAATAAATCTATGCAATCATAAAAAATGGAGAGTAGATAATGAAATAAACTTATGTTCTTAATATTTGAGAAAACTGAACATGTGCTGGGACCCAGTAACCAAACAGAACTTCCCTAATATATTGTACATTTGGTGCAAAGGTGACCATAAGCTAGGAAGGTGATTACTATTTAAAACTCTTGATACATCCCACATGTGGATTTCAAGTGCTGTTGACTGTAAATAAGAATCCAACCTGACCTGCAGGTACTCTTCTCTCCAACAGTCGCTGAGGAAAAGTGAGACAAGAACATGACCAACTTGAAAGACGGTGGGACGTTTTCATCTTCACAACATGAGAAAGGCAATTTGATTTTAGGCAAATGTGAAATATCAGATAAAACATAAAAGCTTATCAAGCCTGTGCCAACACTTCAATTTATCCTCACAATCCGATCTTCCATTTACATCAGGCATTTACTTCCTCCTTCATGTCAGCCTATTAAATGGCCTCTTGCTTTAGTGTCAGTGAGCAGATTGGGCTTTGTTGGAAAATGTTGGGTTATATGATATGGACTTTGGCAGAGTAGTCTAATGAAGGATGCATTGTCTGTAAGAGCAGGCTTTTCGCTGTCTTACGAAAATGCTTGTGACTGCCCTGACAGCTTCTCCGGCTCTGGCATGAGCTTGGCTTTTAATCAGAAACAACATCGTACACCTGATCATTCTGTTCACACCTGAGCTAGAGTGGCTTCATGCTGTTACAATGACGCCTTTATCTCAGAAATACCTCTTACCACCTACTTTCTTACATGAAATACTTGTTGACTGTAGATATTTGATGGACTCATGACAAACTCTGAGATTTTCTGCTAGAAATAAAACTGTGGGACACACACACACACACATTGGGCTTTCATGCATCTGCAGTTAAAAACACATTTGATTACTGCATCCATGGCGTCCATGACTACCATGATTCATCTTTAAACGATCACTTGTCTCTGTGGTCAGTCCGTGCACTTTAGCAGGTGGCTCTTTTCATTAAACCTAAACGCTTGATGATTGTGCTCTTCATTAAAGGCTGTCCAGTAATATGGGCCTGAGATGATTGCCCCTGCGGTGGTTAAATATAGTGGTTGGACAAGGCCTCTGCCGCTACGTAATGAGAAAAGTCAATAGAGCCGGGGCTATTACGCTGTCAGCGCTCGTACCATCACACACCATTAAAAACAGCACAACTCTCTGATTCATCCTCATTATATTTATTGGATAGATGGCCTGATCTAATTGTAGAAGCAGTCCAACCCCTGCATAGTTCAACATGTGTCATCGTTTTGTAGCCTCTCAGCAGGCATTCTCTGTTATTGAATAATAAATACAGTATATGAGGGATTGATAAATTCACTATATTTGAGATAAAGGAAAATCTGATTATGGGTTTTCCTGGAGTATTTCAACTTTCTCACAAGTGAAAGGATTGATAGAGGATGAGGCAACCTATATAGTATTTCTATTGTTCAGTCAGTGCAAGGAAAGTACTAAGCTGTAAACTCAGTCATTAGTGTGTGACCCATACAAGCTCCCAGTGTTGACATGTACGCAGAGGGCAGTGTGCCTGGCTTATTTAACAGAATGGAAATTAACCACTTGTCACTCCCCCTTTATCAAATTCTTTCTATAGTGCTACGGCTCCACATTTGGCACTCCTGAATGCTAACTGCAAATTCTACTGCCTCTTAGCGCAGGTACTAGACAAAAGGGGGATTTACACAATCCGACCACACATGCCCATACAGTAGGTCCTGAGATAGACCCAAACAAAGCATCTTCTGTGTGCTCATTTGTGAAGGTCATTAATGTCTAATCATATTCGAATCAGTCTTGAAGAGGCATCTGAGCAGTATGCAGATGGAGGTCAGGGGGACTTGCCCTCCAGGACATGTCCCAAGGCGGCTGTCCCCTCCTGGTTTGAATCCCCTGTGGGCCTGCGGACAAGTCATGGCCCATCACCCTGCAGACAGACAGACAAGTCTCAGGCTTGGGTCGTCCGCTAGACTGGCAGACTAGCTTGATAGCTGCTGTTCACCCCCCTCTATTGTGATTTAACTGCTGGTCACAAGCCCCATTAGCATAATGATAAGAGATAGTGACACCTCCCTTTGAATTCTATCAGGTAGCCTGAAAGCTGAGTGTAATGAAAGGGATAATTACACAATTTATATAGGGAGGGGCGCTGACAGTTGCACAAAGCTATCTGGCCAAGGACTGACCCACCTAATTAAGACAGTGTCCCATCAATCTTGATGTCCCTGTCAGTGTGTTGGACCTTGGCAGCTTAAAGTAAATAAAAAAGTGTGTCTCCAAACAATTCTTTGCACAGTCCATTTAGGATTTTAGAGTGGATGAATATGGAGATGTTTTATAGAAAAAAGTTAAACAACTTTTTCTGGTGTGACAGAAATCTAAAGAAAACTTCATTACACCTCCACGGACTTTTATTCATAAGCTATTCACAAGTTTCTTGTCGTAGTGACAAGGGTTTAAAAAGGTGCTTCATGCTGGGAACAGTAGGGGTTTGAAAAACAAGACTCTTTAAATCACAGCCTGGTTAGTAACAGAAGACAGCTGAGAGGGACAGTGTGAGATATAGAGAAAACTACCAGTCTAAATTGGTTTTTCAAACATTTAACTGAACTAACACCAAGTTTTTTTTTTTATCAGAGGTAAGGCATCATTTCTCCATACAAGACCTAACATTAGTGGACCACATCATTATTTAGATGTGACTCCTCACTCTATCCTTTGTGATTCAAAATGAGGCAAGGCTTGTAAAAACATATTTTCCCTCATGACGAATAAAAAAAAAGGCTTCTTTGTCAAGTGGGGGCATGTCAACACACTTCTGCGGATGATGTTGGCCTCTCAGCGGTGCTGTCAGCATCAGTGCGGAGTGGATACACACACACACACACACACATATGAAAACCTGCACGGGTGCACGTGTGCATGTGTATCCTGGATTATGTCACAGCACTGGAATGCCATCACATGACAAAGGGGAACAGACTGCGTTAAATGAGTTAGAGCGACACGCCACTTGCTTGTTTTTTTTATCACGAAACACAGCACGAGCAACAACGGCAGACTGAACACGACTCAGAGGAGCTTTCCCGGCAGCAGTGAGCCTGGAAGCCTGCTTCTCTAGACAGGGTGCATGTCTTGTGTTTATAGTTGACACACAAGCTGTTTGGGGTTGATAGACTCCAATACCAGAGTCAACACATAGCACTTGCTGTGCGCTGATGTTTGTTTGAACACTTGTCTGGCAAATAAGCATCTCCTTTCTGTTTCCTGGGCTGCTGCTGCTGCTGCATAAGCAAAGCCTGATATCTCTCTATTCCTAAAATAGTTCTGGTGTTCCACTAGGAGATGAATGCATCAAACCACAGTTTTAAAAAACAAGTATTTAAAAAAGGTGGAACAATGCCTCGTTTTTATTTTTATACTGCGTAGAAATGTCTGCATGTTAATGTGTCTCTGCAAAGAAGAATGAAAGAGGTGAATTATAATAATATTAATAGCACACTGAGGCATAATTAAATACTTAAGGGGGTGATCAGCTTATCGTAGTATTACATCTTCTTGATTAAAGCAGTTTAAAAGTGCAGCCTTTCTTTCCCTCCTCTTTAAGATGATAGCAGCTGCCTCAGAAGTGAGCTGGGGCCTTGAAGTGCAGGCTAGGATTAGTGGCAAACACAAAAGGAGCATTTGGAGGGGGCATGCCTGTCCCTTTTGAAAGGCTATCATTTAGAGCCTTCAGCCATAGATCATCTGCAGCTTACATGGGGAAAACTTGCTTAAATCTTGATCAGGCCCATTATTTGACTCTCTGTGAGGGGTGCGTTTGATGGTTTAGGCCAGGGAGGGCTCCAGAGGTCTCTGAGGCTCTGTCTGTCTCCCCTCTCCTGTCTCTCTATTGGTATGCATCCCTCATAATAGAGGCAGGAGGTAGGGGGTCTCATTAGAGGCTGGGGGAGTGTTGTTTTGGGGGGGTGAGGGGGGGGCAACCGATGAATTCCTCAGGGCAGATGCACCAGTATCACACAGGACTGAAGCTGAGTAATGTTTCATAAGAGCAGGTGAAACTTATAAATACCTTCTTGTTTGCTTCTGTGCTGCAGTTACAAGTCTGAAGACATGATCAAGACGTGTCTGAGAGTACAAAAGTGCTCCAGGTGGGCTGCGTCTTTTGACAACAGGAACTTCATCCCACGTAACATTCACACTGAGAGATAGCTTCCTTTAGAACTACTGACAATGAGTGACAAGTGGCACGGAGGTAGCTATTTTGAGGATCCCCCTGAGTACAGAATAATCTCCTCACTTCCGTCTTGCCACCAAGAGTCCAGGCAGCGCCGGGTAAAGTGGATTCCCTCTGGGTAGCTACTTCCTCTGTCATCTGTCACCACTTCCTGTCTGTGAAGAGCAGGTAATGACAGCACACAGGTGTTGCTAGCCGGGTGGTATCACTGCGAGGCGTCCAGCAGCACACAAAACATGCTATTTTTCCCTGAACATTTCGTGCAGTTGCTTTCATTTCAAAATTTAGTGTTGATTTGTTTTTTTCAGTTTGTTTTTTACAGTACTCCTCCAACATATTGCAGCAATCACTGTAGTGAGTTCTATTGTGCGCCAACAGGTCAGATGCACCATTATCATGTGCAAGACTTAAAGTGGTCTCTGAACCGAGCTAAAATGATTACATATTGGCTGTTACTCAGATATTTGTTCTGCTGCACTGCACATAGAAATTGATGTTCCATGAACCCTTGGATATTGTTCTCATAAGGTCATGGTTTGGAATTTCATGTAAGTGATGAATGGCTGAGGATTTTTTGAGGAGCTTATGACTAAGTCAGTGTATTGAGATTATTAGAGAAAATCACCTTTATAAAGAATTAACAGTATCTTCTTCAGATGTTTGCTTTTCTTTTTATCACAGAAGGTTGGCTTCTCATGAGTCAGAATGACCCATAACTTGTTAGAAACCTCAGCCTGGTTGATGTGAACTTTCTTTTCTGGCCTCTCAGCAGTGTGTAAAACCACTGCCATGGTTTGTTATGACAAAGGTCACGGATAAAGGATGATCTGCCTACAGTTCCCTAATGTGAGAACAAAGACTTTGTCAAAATATATTCCAGCAATAGAGTGAGCGGTGGGGATAAGTTACATTGTTTTGAGGATAGGTTTTCCAGACAGAGTGATGTGAAGACAGGTCCTGGCTGTGGATTTACTGGGGCTCGTTCTAGTCCGTTAATCCTTGTATCTCTTTGACTCTTTCAGCAGGTTCCTCGGCTGGCAAGCCTTACGGGCTCTGAAGTGGCTGCCCTTCCTGTGCTCACCAATAATTCCTGGTTCTGGTTTACAACCTGTTTCCCCTGCTAAAATGGAAAAAGAAAAGTATACTGTATGTACAACAAAAACAAGAAATCGATTGGTAAGAAAACTGGATTTGATTTGTAAGAATATAACGTTCTTGACATATAACACCCGAATTTGAATCTTTATTTGAATAAAATGAATCTAAAATACAAATAAAAGAAAAAAAAAACAAAGTGAAGAGTGTGACAAGTGGTGAGGTAAGAGGTGTCTCCACATTTTTCACATGCTCTCAACAACCGAGCAGTTTGCACTGAGATGGCTCTTGTTCTGTATAAAATAATCCATATGGCCGCTTCTTCAGAGTGAAGATCCCATGCCGTTATCGGCCCATACGTTAGTCTCTTTATGGGCCTCGGATGGGGTATGATGAAACCGAATCAGGTCATGCCAATTGATAGACATTATCCTCAGCTATCATTTGCACACACAATCCTTTTAAAGTGCAGCGAGGAGCGATGGCCCCCCTCCTTCCAGCCATACAGTGGGTTCCCCAGAAGCTGTCATCATATTGTTCTCTTAAATATTTAACTTCCTCAAGAGATTGAGCTGTAATATAAGAAATTATCCCTATAATGCCCACTGACTGCTACAAACAGATGTGAAATTTCAGGGTAGATCCAGACTGGATTCAGCCCCCCTATTGCCAAGCTATCATGTTCTTCACTGGGGTCAAACGGACAGCCTCCCTTTTCATATTACCCCTCAGATTCGTCTGTAAGGTAGTGTTATATGGGCTGTGGAAAATTATTAGGCTCTGGATACATCTTTTTATTTGAAATCCTGAATGCTTTACAAACCAACAAATAGCCATAAAAAGCACATCTTAAAGTTACCTGTACATCTCTGCATCATCAGAAATAAATCTGCAACATGTGGTAAAGAAAAAAAAAAAACCTGCACAGTACATTTTAAAAGCAAGGAAGGGTTGCAAGTCTTCGTTCTAGTTGCTTATTTATCAGTTGAGGAGATCTCGCTTAACAGCTAATGGGAGTTAAGTTTCTCACTTTGCTGAGTGCAACTTTATCCACCAGTGATTCATCACTCCAGCTCATGTCACTCACTGGCTGCCGTACACAAGCCTCCAGGATCCGAACGGCAGACAGCTCATCTTCAATGTTGTGCTCTCTTAACTGTGACATATTGAATTGCTCTTTTTAATAAAAACAGATCAACATCTCCATTTATGTAGTCGGTTATCTGTTATCTTTATATATCTGTTTTATCTCAGTAAAACTCACTTCAGGTGGAGCAGACGTTGCACCCTTCAAGAAATACCCATCCCTGCTCTCCACAGTTGGCATCGGATGACTTGCTGGTGTATCTAGTCCCGTAGAGAAAGAGGATTAAAATAATCTAGTTCTGAACCAGCTCCTTCAATTATGAGACAACCTCGCCTTTGGAGGGATGACCCTTTGAGGCTGAAACCCATCATTATGGGTTTAGCCCACAAGGCATTTATGTGGACCGGGGCCATCCTTATGCTCAGGTATTCTGCTGGGCCTGGGCCTATAGCCCTGGAGCCAGGGGCCCTCAAGCAGGTAGAGCAGAGACATAGTAGCCTGACTGATATTCATGTGGCCCGGGTAAATGTGCCCTTCAGGCACAGGGCACTGGAGCATTACGTGTCTGAGAACTGAGAGGGCTGAATCGAACTTGGAAAGCAAGGGGATGTCCTCTGTAGTATCTTAATATAATAGTTTAACATTTCTTTGAATTGAATTACAGTTAATATAACTATACATAGTTAAAACTGTGTTGATGTATGACGAAATGACAGTCATAAGAGCCAAAAGGCCTCTGATTATGAAAGGCTTTATACTCTGTTCACTGAATGTGATGAGGATTTCAACAGAAAACGTGTTACTGTGAGAACCTGCTCCTGTATGACAAAAATCCTCTTTGTCTGATCCGTGGCCCTGCTCCATAGATAATAGCTCAAAATGTGGCCTGAGGGAGATAATTTGTTCCCAGATCTTCAGATGGCAATATTTTCATTTGAGCCCAGGAGGGGATCTCTTGAATTGCCAGCCTCCATTGTGTTCCAACAAGGGACACGAACGTCTTGTCAATTAATTTCTCTTTTATTCCAGACCACAGAGCGGGATGCCGTGCGTATCCATATTGTTTGAAAATAAGACAGGAGCAGGGTGTTAAATCACTTGAACATTTCCACTGCATGGGCTATTTAATATTCTCGCCAAATAGCAGGCTTTCTGTTGCGTCCCCCTGGGTCACAAGCACAACAAAAGCACATTACATGCCGTTGAACTCTCAACTCGTCAATTGTTCAGCGGATGCTCTTCCACAGTGGTTCCCAATACAAAAAAACAACAACAAAAAAACAAATCCCATTAACGGGATTCACACAGACACACACGAAACAGCGAGCGTTTTGCGTGACCAGACTTTGGGAATAGATGGAGACAGGTGGAATATCCAGCAAACAGGTCAACATCAAACGGGCACAGTCTGAGTCAAATCCAGCCCAGACAAAAAGCTGAACTTCTGAACCTCGTGGAAGTTAAAGGTCTGATTGCTTGTTGAAATGGGGCTATTGGAAGTGACAAGCGGAAAATGTCTCTGTCTTACACACTTTACAGCTTACAGCCACTTGACTTCAGATTTCCTGACAGGCTCGAAAGCGTTTATACTGGTTTATTTGGTACTTTCTTGTAATACCAAAACGTTTGAGAAGTTAATCTGATTTTTTTGGAAGGCTGCTGAGAAACAGAGAGCACAGCAGGGCCTCTACAATTCTTGAAACGGCCGATTTAACTCGAAAACTTGCACTAAAGGGAGGCTTATAAAACCCTCTTATCAGCTACAAATAACCTCTTAGAAGGGATATCATTCAATGATGATAAAATAACTACATAAGCAAATAAAGTTGAACCATAACTAAGTAGGAAAATCAAGAATAGACCTGACATCCAAGAACCAGATAGGAGATAAACAGCCTAAAATAATGTAAAGTAGATCAACTTTTGTTAATGATGAATTCATCCACATATAGTGACAAGAATAACACATAATCATGGAGTTCAAATAAATGACTTTTATTCAAACATCGACGTGAGTTTAAATAAAACACACAAAAAACAATTCGTTCTAAAAAATACATGACACGTTTCTTCTTATGAAAATAATTTCTGTACAGATGTCTTCCTCCTTTATACAGAGAGTCGGCCCAAACAAATCAAAAAAATAAGTAAAGTATCAGTTCAAGGATCTCTGTGGGCAGTTTTTTTTTTTTTTCAATTGTAATATTTTCTACAAATGAACATGTTTGTTGCGCATAATGGAGCAGTGTCAGGAATATTCATTTTCTAATACACGGACTGCTTTCTAGGATTATTGTGGGGAAAAATAGCAGCTCAGTTCCAGTGACAGTTTTACAATGAGGGCTACCAAACCAGACAGTGAATAATACCTAACAACAGTTGGCTACTTAAGAATTGTGAAGGCTAACAATGAGTGATAAATTATTATTTTTTTCTGCAACCAGCCCAACAAAGACAAAGATAAGACAGTCTACACCTCTGTTCCTTCCCGGCTGTATATGAGGTTATTAACACTAAAATGGTTGGAGAGGCTCTGTACAGATGTGTAATAGTTCATTCTGTTGGTGTCAGAGTTCAGAGGAGAGATTAAAGTGGGCGAGTAGGAGCCCAGTCCAGACATGCCCTCTCTGGTCTGTGACAATCCCCCGAGATGCCCGGAGCCGAAGTCCCGCTCCGCGCCCCTGGAGCCGTCAGTGCCCGCCAGCAGCGAGTTCACGCTGGACACGAAGCTGCTGAAACACGGGCTGTGCTCCGCGGAAGGAGACGGCGACGACTTTGGCTCCGTGGAGGCCGGGGATCCGTGCAGGCTAGGCGGGGAGGAGCTCAGCAGGCTGGCGGTGTCTGAGAGCTTGTGCGCACCGTCCTCTGACTTGACGGGGAGAGCGGTACTGTCAGCTCCGTTTATGTCAGCTCTCCTTTTTCTCTTCCGCCTGAAGTTGCCGTTGTCGAACATCTTCTCACAGTTGGGGTCCAGCGTCCAGTAGTTCCCCTTACCTGGATGAGAAACATAAGAATGATTAAATATATGGATGACAAACTTTCAGTTCAGTTTTTTTCCCCTCCATCTCCTTAAGTTTTTATGTTTAAAATCCAATTTCCCCCTTAAAGAGTTAAAATTGACAATATGAGTTGCAATGATTCAACTTGTCTCAGGAGCAGTTTTATCAAAACAGTATCCTCTAACAGATTCTTGAACCAGATTCAATAAAAATATATATTTGGCACTTATCTCTACTCAAAACTTTTTGGCAAAATAATCCAAAGACTCACCGGGGTCATCCTCGTCCCGTGCCACTTTTTTGAAGCAGTCGTTCAGTGACAAATTGTGGCGGATTGAATTCTGCCATCCAGCTTTGCTCTTCTTGTAGAAAGGGAAGTTGTCAGCAACATACTGATAGATCTGACTGAGCGTCAACTTTTTGTCTTGGGCGTTCTGTATGGCCATCGCTATCAGTGCTGAGTAGGAGTAAGGTGGCCTGACCATCTTGAAGAGCTCCTGCTGGCTGGATATGGACAACCATCCCAGGTCTGCTCCACCAAACCCTGTGGGAGGTGGTAAGAACTGCCTCTGGTTTGACCCGTATCCAGACTGTATGTAGGACGTGCCGTTATTCCCCGGGAGATATGGAGAGGAATTGATGCTGGGTCCGTTCAGCCATAGGTAGGGGTTCGTGGACGGGGAGGTGTACTCGCCTAGGCCGTAGCTTGAAGGGTGCGTCGGCGGCCTCTGAGGGTGATGGTGGTGGAGGTTCTGCTGGTAAACACCGTAGTTGTCGCAGTACACGGCCATGTCCAGGAGCTCCTGAGCGCTGTGGTGCTGAATAGGACTGGTCTGCTGGTTAGATGGTTGGTGTCCAAAAGCGTTCATAATCCGCCCTAACCAGATTCCCAAAACCTAATTTAGTCTCTGTGTCTCTCCCTCAGGACTGAACTCATCCTCAGAGGGAGGAGTATTTATGCGCAGCGCCCGGAGCCTCTACAGGTAGCCCATTGAAGAAAACTTTTGGGATGGTCACACCCCTCTTTTCTGACTTGCTGCAGCCCATTTGTATTGACCCAATCTCCCTATCAATGAGCACCGATACTGCCTTTGACTCCAAAGCTGAAATCCATGTCACGTTTAAAGTATATTCTCATTAAGGCACGTTAGTGATATATAACTAGACTATCATTACTCGTGCGTAATTACGCACTGAGGCTCATGTTGGCTGTGGCGAAGTCCTTATATTTAGATTTCTTTTAAAACAAAACCCGAAAAGAACTAAGTGGATGACAAAGTGGAGGTAAAACTATATGACAAGAAATGATTATGTAAATCTGATAAATTATAGAAGTCAGAATAAATATTTGACCGCTTTATAGTTTTCAAATATATGTCGGCTGATTTTTTTCCTTGATCTTTGTTCTTTGTTGTTGAAATATAGTGATCAAAATTTAAAGGTTGGACAGATTTCCCTTTTTTTTCGGATTTAACAAACCATGATCCAAATCAGACAGATTTATGCCTAAAAATAAACTTCGTCAGCGCAGCGATGAACAATAAACAAGGATTTGACAGCTCCTGTCTGCATGTTTGAACCCGCTGAACTTTCTGCAGGACAGTGTCAAACCCAAACAACGACGAGCTGCGTGTGTTTGTAAAAAAGCCACCTTGTCTTAAAAGAAATTCGTTTGTAATAAACACTTCACAAGCGCCGCAAGTTTAGTGTCAACAGGTGACTCGTGGATAAAACACCCCCAGCAGCAGCAGCAGCAGCAGGCTCTCGACGTAAACAGGCTGAATATGCATTTTTAATAAAAACAAGTTTTAATTATGTCACTCGGTCACACTGATCACTGAAGATTTTACTACAGTGTTAAAAATGAGGAAATCAATCGCGTTCAACAGGTTTTTTTTTTTTTTTTTTTTAAATCTCCCTTTAACTTCTGAAAAAAAGTGAATTGAATTGCCCTGATAAATGGTAAAACTTTATGATAGCTTATGATAACTGTGAAAGATTAGAATAATGTAAACGTGTTGCTTCAGTTTACAGTTAAATTAGAAGTAATAGCACAACTACAGTAGGTAGACTGGACTGATAGGGATACATTAGTGGTCTGTCATTAATCGAGTCTTAAGGGCTGGAGATTTAGCACATAAATGAAGAATCTGCCCCAACAGATTTATTTCAATTGTAATTTAATTTATTTAGTCAGAGGGGGGGCAACATGGCTAATGGTTTCTAATTCACCAGGTAAATGGTCCCAGTTTCGATTGAAAGTGGAAGGGAGCCCATCGATACTTTGAGGCGCCCTGTAAGATGCTTTTAATGGTTTTTTTCTAATTTAACTGGTACACACACACACCTCACAACACAACACTACACACTTCCTCCTCTGTAGTACTGAGAAGTGATTCCGCAGTAATCATCTGACATTTTGTTATATGTCACAACACGTCTGGAAGTTATTTCAGTAGGCCCATGGCTGTGAACTACTGTATTATGTGATCAACCATTTCAAATATGCTGTTATGGCTACTACATGTCTAAGACTTTGTTCCTGCCTCCATGAATAGGCCTAAAACTATTTCTATGGTGTATTTAGGACTCACTCAAACAATCAAAATTCACAAGCAAACCCAACAAGTGCATTTTTTGGGGGGATCTATGATTAAAGTTGCCTCCGTCTGTTGTCATCCATGTGAGGAGTGCGCTCTGCAGGCTGCTGCTGCACTCCTGCGCTAATCGGCAGAACATTCCTCCTCTCCATGACCTTGATGTAATTGTTTGGCTCCTAGGTGTTGTCCCGACCACAGGCTGTACAGCAGTGGCAAGCAGTGGACTCCGCGGGGGGAAGTGGCATTTAACCCCCACATGAAAACAACACAACCTGTTAGGTGTCTAACACCCAGCACAGCTAATTACTGCTGACTGCTGGCTGGACATCTTAGTCTGGAACAATGCAAGCAAAGCCTACAATGATCCCCCACAGACTGTAACTCTAATATTTATAAATACTGTGTTTCTGAGATCCATTATAACTTTTAAATTTAATATGTTATCTATCTCTGTAGGCTGCACATTTTGCTTTTTCCATTTTCATTCATTCTTACCCCACTTTTTTCGCACTGGGATCAATTACAAATATACAGAAATGACAGAAAACAAAGTGTCTTCCACCAACAAATACTGGCTGTGTTGAAGCAGCCATCAATCACAACTTTCAGCATCTATTTTCCTCTCAGATTAAGTTAAGAGATGTCAAATGTGGCCGGACATGGCAACCTCAAGCCCCCGTGTCATTGTAAAGTAATAATTCAAACATGCTGACTGTGTGTACGTGTGTGTGTGCAGGAGGCGGGTTAGTGCCTATTGTTGCTCTGCCATGTCTGTCTTCATCCCGTTTCCTCCAGCTTTTTGAGGTCACGGGAGCTTTTCTTTGGGAGATCAAGTCAATCACGGTGGGGTCAGGAAGACAGAGCAGAGCCATCGCCGGCTCCTTTAGGCAGAGAAACCTCTGCCTGCTGCAGGTGATGGGAGAATCAACCACTCTGCTACTTCTCCATTCAGTATGTGTCAGCACATTTTACTGCTGGGATTACAGCTCACACCCTCTGGAATCAACAAAGACCCTGAGAGTTAACAAGGCTTGTTTTCTGCAAACATCCTTGGCTTTAACCATGTGGCCATGTAAGTTAGACATCTGTTAACTGTTTATTGCTTTGAAGTAATTACCAGACTATTAGATGCACTTAAGGCCAATAAAATCATGAGAGAGCCCAGATAAAGTCATTAATTTTGACTGTGTAAACAAAATGATCCCTTAGTGTAGCCAGGGGCTTGTCCCCTCTCTGAGTCTCCCCCCAAGTGGAGGAACAAAGCAGAACACACTTTGAGTGCTAATTAAAATATAGCCTTTATGCAAGGTGATGTGTAAAAAAAAGAAAAAAAAGCTGGTCTTGTTGAATGCTTTGCAGAAACTTAACTCCTCAGCAGCTCTGACTGTGTAGGAGATTAAAAACACTTGAAGTGTTGTGATCTAAAACTTGTCAGACAGAGTCGCTGTCTGGCCTTGGAGCATCCTTTATTTCTAGACTCAATGGCAAAGGTATATCAACTACAAGAAACATTTATAAAAGGATCTCTATTTGGCATGTTTTCATACCGCTATTTCAGGAGTTGAAAGGGTTTTTTTTTGAAAAACTTGCTTTTCTTATTAAACTTTCTATGATTTAAATGAATGTTAAGCAAGTCATTTACAACATTTTAAACCCACCTTTAAGTACATAATGAAAGATCCCTGTATAAAGAAGTCCATTTGAAAGTACAAGGATTTATTTATATTCAACAAATGCAATTTTAGAAGAGTAACAGAGTGATTGAATCACAGAAAGATTTTTAAATTAAGCTTGCTTTGAGAGTGTTTGGCTCAGCAGTCTCAAATATCGTCAGCACATAAATATCTTAAGGTATTTGTCTACCTGCAAGGCCCAAGGTGGAGAACCTGCTTCTTGGTAATTATATGTTCTTCTCTGTGTGGTCCCTTCTGACCAATTACAGTTTGGCCCTGACAGTCCATCTCCAGGAGCGAAGGAGCCAGCCCAGCAGACAGCACACTGACTGATTGAGGGAGAAATACAACCGGCCGGGCCTTCTGCTTCACCGCTGCTGGTTGCATTAACTTAATTCTCTGCTCTTCTGGGCAGATTTACACCTCTGCTCCTGATTACATCCTTGGAGAGATCAGATGTTACTGGTCTGTTAGAGCCAAAATCACACTGTGCTGGGCTTACCATCAGCTGCAGAGAGGTTAAATATACTCTGTTTCCTACTGTGGTCTTTAAAATACAGAACGTTGGCAGAGGGGAAGTCCTGAAATAAGATCCATTGCCCATCAAATATCTGCTGCTTCCGCTCATTAGTGTAAAGACACGGTGGACATGATTTGATGTAGTAGGGTGCTGCTGGTGTCAAGACTTAATTTGACCTCATGTACACACAAGCCAAAGGTTTAGTTCACTTTGGTAATTACTTAGGCAGTGTGATGTGGCAGACAGGCTGCACTAACATTATTACCCAGATGAGGGCAGCATTGCTTTAGACATTTACTTTCAGCATTACTCAATAAACCAATATCTTTACAACATCCATCTATCAACCATGCTGTGCAGCTTTCTGAGAGGTAAATATATCAGAATCTGATCAGTGTATTGATTTTAATCACACAGAATTTGAGAAATACAGAAGGTTTAGGATTTAAAGTGAAAGTGATTTAAAAAAAAAATGTACCACTGGCTGGAAGCTAGCAGTCTGAATGCGCACCATTCTGGGTCTTTAAAACCTTTACAATTGTACAAAAAAAACCCTAAACAATTTTCTTCATTGTTTACCTCACTACTTTAGCATTGTGCCCAATGTTATTATAATACTAAACATATTCTGCTCTGAACAGGTCAACTAAAAGCTAGTGGATTATATGTCAAATGCAAGCAGGGATTTGTATTATAATTAATCATAATTTGCAGTTTAACAGTTGTGATAACAGCCTCTTGCTCTTAGTTTGCTCTATACATACACTAGAAATCCTTATGAAGGGGTTAAAAATATGGACATGAGATCAAAAAGACCAAATTACAAAGATTTAATTAACTGGTTTAAATCAATATTCTTTTACTAGGACAGCATGCCTATGGCACTTTTTTAGTTATTTCCATGTGAGGCTGAAAGTAGCAGGGAACTCTGCTTCCTCATCAAACCAGTTCTCCACCCCCGATCTCTAGGTATGTTTCCTAGCAACACGTCTCACTGACTGCCTGGGAAAACCCAGTGCTTCATAATAGCCTCAGCTAATATAGATCACCACCACTTGGCTCTCTCCCTCAACATAATGAGCTTGTGTACAGAATGTACATTTTGTATTTAGTGCTGAATGCAGCAGAAAGTAACATCCACAGTAACAGATTCAGATTTAAAAATGCTAACAGTTCTCTTGTGGTTTGTAGTGTAGTGTTGACTGTGCTTATAAGAGCCGCTTGTGACAGCCGCTCTTGATAAGAGAGTGATGGAGTGTCTGTCTGGAGTGCGTAAAGTTGGAGGCAGTACAGAAAAACAGCATTAAAGTGTTCAATCAAAAAGCTTGGCTCACAACTACCGGTGCAGGTGTTTACTCTAAGCTCTGTCCACACATTAAAAACAAGTGCAAAGGGCAGTTTGCTGTAACAGTGAAAAGACATATTTGAAATTTCACTCACTAATTACTGAAACACATTTAGAATTAGTGTAGGGCTGCAGCTAAAGAATTTTTTTACCAGAAAACAGTGGAGAATTTCCTAAAGTCCAGGATGATGTCATCAAATGCAAGACTGGGCTGCCAACCAGGCAAAGCGGGAGACTTCCCCCGGGCCCAGAACCCCTGAAGCCCAAAGTTCACTCCATACCAATAACTGGTTCTACATAATTTGGTTTATTGCAAATTTTATTATGAATTTGCACCACTGAAGTGCAATATCAGCTACGATGGGTCATCTTGTTGAATAGTCTGATGAATATTACTTTATTTATCAATTAATCATTAGAGTAGAAAATGTTAGAAAATAGTAGAAAATGCCCATCACAATTCCTCCAAACCCAGTAACATTCAAATTGATTGTGTTGCCTGATCAAGGGTCTAAAACCAGAAAATCAATTTATCAATCAATTTATTATAATGTAAGACAAGGAAAAGTAGCTCATTTTCACATTTGAGAATCTGGAAGCATCACGTTTGGCATTTTTACTTGAAAAAGTATTTATATGATTGATGAATTCTCAAAATGATTTTCTGTTGATAGACTAATTTAGCTCTCATAGCAGAGAAATGCAACTACTTGTACCATTACTACTAGCTTCGCCTTGCTTTTGAGACCAAAATTAAAATAATTCTACAGTGTCATGTCCTCAGTGATTCATCTACTATTATGTTTTTTTTAAAGAAATTCAATAAACACTCTTTAGTAAACTAAGACGAGCAGTTGAATTGACCCAATGACAATGTTTAGTTTCATTTTTGCAGAGAGCATTGCAGATGCTCACACAAAAGAGTAAAATAACACGAGCCTTGTTCTCTCCGCACAAGTGATGTTTACTCTGTCATTGAGCACAATTCATTCAGTCAGTTTACTGAACCATTCAGTGACAACTCTGATGAGATAGAAAGGGGCCTTATGGTTCCTGCATGACACTATCAGTGACAGCTACACACAACACTCCACTGTCATGTTGACATTTATTGACTGCTGGTGAAGCTACGTGTTTGTTTACAAGGAGCTACAGGCAGCTGTACATTTAGATGATAACCGGTGATGTATATGCAATTTTTTTTTCATTTCTATTCAGGTTTAGGATGGAAATGTTACTTTTAAGCTTAATATAGTTTATATTAGATTACTAATAATAATAATATTAGGCATTGTTTTCCTTTTAGATTGTTGACTGTAAATAGCATCAACAAATAAGAGAGTGAGGAGAAGGGGGTGGCATATAATGTTTTTTTAAGATGGACTGGAATGCAGGACATTATATTTACATGGTGAGTGATTTATGCCACCAGAAAGTTTAAAATTTGCATCAAACAGCTGCTGCCTTCATCATACCAGACCTCTACCCATCCTGAAATTTTTAGCCATGGTAGCTGCATGGCTTTATGGATGGCAATGTCAGTCTTTCTTTGGTCTTTGGTCAAGACTGAAACATTTCAACAATTGAATGGATTGTCATGAGATTTTGTACAGACATTCATGATCTTCAAAGTATATATCTTACTGTTTGTTGATCCCCCCGACTTTCTCTTGTGCCACCAGAAGGTTGACATTTGTGGGTTTTGAGTGAAACTTCTCAACAATAATTGGATGGATTGCCATGAAATCTGGTTCTCACTCACTCAATCACTTTAGTGATTCTTTTAATTTTTCATCAAGGGCCATCACACAGATCAAAATTTCAATTTGTCCATTGTTTATGACCAAATACCTGCAAAAGTAATGACATTCCCATTAGCCTCATCTGGACTTTGTGTTTAGTGCTGATTGTTAACATGCTAGCATGCTAAACTAAGATCATGAACATAGTAAACATTATACCTTCTTCACATTAGCATGTTAGCATTCAGCTCAAAGCACCACTGTGCCTGAGTACAGCCTCACAGAGCCTTGAGCATGACTCTTTAGTCTTCAGAAATGACTGTGAGCAGACAATAACCAACAGACAATAACCCCAGCTCCAGAACAGCTAACATAAGTCCTGAATATCTATACATTTTATGACAGTTTTGGCCATATTAACTGTATAATAGCAACCTCTAACCACATCCATTACTGCGTACTTGTAGCGAGTCTTCATTTGGAAAAAAAAAAAAAGCCATAAAACCCACAGTCAGTTGTGATTGAGTTTATGCACAGCTGTTGATATATGGAAATATTGTCCTCTTTCATTATGTGAAGGAGACATTTAAAGAGAAGCATGCACATTTGCAGCCTCCCAGTAAATTAAAGTGTGTCAAGAGAGAAGGAAAATATACACATTATTCCAGGCTGAAATGACAAATGAGATGGGGATAGAGTGCATTGTAAATACATTTCTCCTGGAGAGAGCAGCTAGTTCACAGTCGCCTCCCACCCCCCCACCCTCCCCTCAACCGCCCACCCCACCCCACAAAGCCTCTGGAAATCCTCTCAATTAAGTGATGCATTTCCCTATGCTTTGAGGAGAGAGAGGGTGAAGTATAATGCCTGCGCACAAATCACAGAGCCTATTGAAATAGCTGCCAGTTAACTATGTAATATTACCAGTGCTGAAATGCTTCACCCTTTATCCCTTTTCAATTGCGAGGCTAGATATTGAGTGTGCACTGGGTATTCTTGATAAGTGAATTACGACATTGGTGAAACTTTTTATTCCCACCTCACAGTTTGGAGAGAATGAACTTATCATTGCAATGCAATAAGCAGGTAATGGTGACTATATAAAAAAAAAAAGTCTTCACCTCCCCTCTGGACTTCTTCAAGTTTGATTGTTTTACAACTTTAAATCAGAGTAGATGTAATGAAGCTTTGATGCTCATCACCCAAAAACTTTTTAATGCCCGCGTGAAAACAAATCTGTAAAAAAAATCTAAATTAAGCACAAATACAAAAGGCTAAGCAACTGATAAGTATTCACCACTCTGAAGTCAATATTTAGTAATAGTACATTTGGCAGCAACTGCTGCCTTGAGTCTGTGTATATATTGTAGATCTATATCAGCTTTGTACATCTAGATGTTGCAGTTTATCCCCCATTCTTTTTTTTTTTTTTTTACAAAACTAGTCAAACTCTGTTAAGTTATAATTTTAAACTCTGTTGTACCCTGATTTTAAGAAATTTTTCTATTTTATGGTCTTTTTTCTATGTTTATATTTTATTGTCTTGTCCCATTATTTTAGCATAATTTACAGTTTATCTCTACTTTACTGCGACTAAACTGAGAAGAATGAGAATCTATTTATCAGCCAATTATGCAAGCAAACAAAGAATATGTCTTGGCATTTGCTCCCATAAATGCAACATAAAAGGATAGAAATAGAACAAGAGTAAGGTAATAATAATAATGAAATAAACCAAGTAGTACTAAAATTGAATTTAAAGTTTACAATCTGCTTACAGAATGGAATAATAATAGTTTTAAAATGGGCTATAAAACTTGAAATGAAATATCGACTGCACAAAGGAAATATGGACTGTGCTATGGACAATTAAATGAAGTGAATGAAATATATGGAGGTGACAAGTGCAAAAATTAAATGTGACATGTGCAATAAGTAATTAAATTATGTAACAGTGGAGGTTGAATGCAATGTACAATGTAAAGTCCAGTTTGATAACAGCACAGTTCAGCTATTTAATAAGGCAACAGCTTCTGGAAAGAAGACACTGTCCCTGTGTCTGCTGGTGGAAGTTTTTATGAATCTCAGTCTTTTTCCTGAGGGGAAAGTGCTAGACAAATTAAGTTTATGCTTTGGAGCCATTCCTGTATAGCTTTGGCTTTTTGTTTGGGGTCCTTGTCTTGCTGGAAAATAAATCTTCTCCTACATACCACTTGTCTTGCAGGTTCCAAGTCAAAATGTCTCTTGTGAAAAAGGTCAATCAATTATTTTGGGTTTTCTATTTGTACTCAGTTTCAATTTGCTATATTGGAGATCATTTTATAGAGATTTGGTTATATTTTGACATTAATGTTTTCCATTTAGTTAGTGCCAAAAAATAAAATCCTACTTACATCCGATATGATTCAATATCGCATAATAGTCAACAAAAGGTCAAAAGGGAAGGTGAATACTTTTTATAGCTACATGTAGAAAATATATACTTTAATCATTTTAATCAGTTGTTTAGCAGCGAAAACTAAAAGACTCTACATTGGCTTGTGGCCACTGATCAGTGTTTGTGAATAGTTGTTAAATTAGTGGCCATTATTCATTTTCCTCATGCAGCAGCTAATGCACTAGCTTTAGCTTTTTACTTAGAATCAGTCAAAGACATAAATTCCAACAGTTTGACATTCAAGTTACTATGTAGTGGGTCGAACATGCAATAGCACCGAACAAAAGGCCTTAATGAACACCATCATGTTTTTATTATTGTAAGCACTATATGGTACTGCACTGAAGCAAGGGTAATGGTCCTTAGAGAGAGGCGGGTAGCTTTGTCTTGAGAGGAACTGGAAGAAAGGAACGAGGAAAGAAGGAAAACATGAGAGAAAACAACATTGGTATGATAGTATAACTTGCATTTTTATTGAATATTACTTACTCCATTTCATTCTGTGTTTGGAGAGCAATTTATCATCTAGACAGATACTACATGGTCAAATCAAAGTCCTATAGTGCATGTACCGCACCTTGTTTCCAGCAGTGGTACCATGTGTGCAACAATGATCGGGTCTCACCGGGATTATAATGGATTTTACAATTTGACTATCTACACATGAGGAAAGAGGGAGCTTGGCTGACTGGTACAGGAAGCATGAAGGGAAGTAGAGTATCACAGATGAGTATCATCTTATAATCTATAGAATTACTTTTTAAAGCCGTACCACCTTTCTGATGAATTCGAGTCCCTAGGAACATTGGTTCTGCAGCATGTTTTTAATGCGTTTGATAGTGAGTGTATTATCAGTGTACCAATTGGATATTCTATAGCCTTACCAAATAAGTTAAAACCACCCATGAGATATTATAAATGCTCTCTTATAATTGCTTTTCCCAAATAAAACTCCAAGGGAAAAAGATGTCATTGAGTGTTTTTAATTGGGATGAGAGCTTTATAAACCTCAACTTTCTTTAGATGTTTTTTTTTTTTTTTTTTTTAAAAAAAGAACCTTCAAACAACAGATGCTACAGTTTGAGGATTTCTCCTCAGGCAGACACCCACTCACAAAGTGTCAGCAGAATAGCAGAGCAGAGGAATATGAGCCACCTGGGGCAAACACTTCAAAAAGGCCCCACAAGCTAGTTTTATGGTACAGACAAGGGGGGTCTGTAAATACATTAACGAAATGTGTAGGCTGTGATGAAATGACAGAACTAGTTAAAGGTTAAACTGAACAATTGTAAAATAGCTCTGAGCTACCGGAGCACAGCTGGAACCTGGGAAAAATTAAATATATGATCAACTGATCATGATAAACTGTGAGACTTTATGAAATACAGTGTGAGAAGGTCAACTGACCATTGTCTTAATATGTGCAGGAAGAAGACTGGTGAAAAGCACAAGATTTTATCCCAAATAATACAACTCATAAGTATATATATGTATAACAACCACTTTCAAAATATAGTATAGAAGGACATTACATTATTAAAGACTATATTTCCTAAAAGTTGTATGCTTAAAATGCTGTCTATGCCAAAATGATTACAGTCACTGGGCTTTAGTCAAGTTATTCCTCTGACACCCAAAGTGATGCACAAACTAATTAAAGTGTAATTCAGTTTAAAGCTGCTGCACAACAGATAATTATAGACTGATCATTAAGGGTTCAACTCCAATCACTAATTTGTCAAAATACATTAAATCCATCAAGCATAGGAGGTTGTTGAGGAAATCTCATTGGCCTGCTGTCTGTCTGGGATGGGAGTCCCATGATGCCCAAACTGTAATTTTTCAAACAGCAACAAAGAAACATGAAAAAAAAATTGATCAAATATATTCGCATGGTGAGTTATTACACTGCAGCAGTTTTGAACAAATTTTAGTATGACCTTCAGCAGTTTCCATCAAAGAATTCAAGATTGAATGACAAAGCTGGCACCTGAGGTTTGTTGGTTCATGTACGCTGCTCGACTGTTTGTCAAATATGGGACACATTCCAGTTTCAGCTTTGAAAACAGAAATGATCACTTGGTGAGCGAACACATTATGTAAATTATATTGCATTAGCCTATATAGACGTCATTTCGTAGCGCAACATGTCCCAACACGTATAAAGCTCTTGTGTGTGTTGATAATGAAGTGGCAGTGTTGTGATGGCTGTCAATCAAGCAGGCAAGAAAGCTTTGTTGCTCGGTGTTTAGTTGAAACGAGGAAATACGTACAGATTGCCTGTTTGTTTTGGATTTCAGAACTGTGCAAAACACTCACATCTATTTTCAGCACCTCTCGCTGTAGACAAAATAATGAGGCAGACATCTTTTTTCTTTTTTTTTTTTTTTTTTAAAAATACATACATTTGAAAGTTTATTCAGAAGTCATGTCAGTAGTGAATTGGGAACAGTCAATATTATTGAAATCCAAGGTTACAGCAATCTAGGACAAGGTCTGAACAATGATAATGTGGTAGGAGTTAGTTGTATGTGCACTCCAAACTTTTACCAATAAAATCCACGATAGGCTTTTACATACCAACTCTTTAAAGTCCCTGTCAATTCAAAACCTACAAGCCCTTTTTTGTTTCATATAAATGCCACTTAATCTAATGATACGTTAATACAAAAAGAGTCATGATCAAATCACATACAAAAACCTGAAACGAAATAAAATAAAATCATATATACAAACCTCTGTACATAGTGGGAGTATGAATAAAAGAGAGAGGATTTATGTTTTAATGAGCTATATGCTGTCATATACTTGAAGAGTGGGTGAATATTGGAAAGCTGTTGGTCCAAGCTTATCTGTCTGAACACAATCTCATGTCATGTCAAGTCTTGAAGTGGCATGGTCTGTCGTAGACAGCATCTACAAATTCAGTGACTACTCATCTGTGCAACATGCTCCCTGTTGCAGACTGCATCATCTTCAAACTGAAGGCAAAACAAAAATGGAAAAAAAAAAAAAAAAAAAAAGATGATAAGAGGGGGCGGGCCGCAGTGAGGTATTCATCTTGTCAAGCTGGGACAGGGAGCGAGGAATGTGTGGGTAAAAACAACCACTTTTCAGGGGAAAGTGGTTACTGTTGATGTCGTTTTTGTTGCGTTGTCAGTGTGTTGTTTGGTCCTACTGTCAGCGTCTTTGTTCACTGTACAATTCCTGAATCGATGGAGGCCTGTTTCCTGGTGGTCTTGGGAGGAGGTGGAGGAGGGGTCTTGCTAGGCAAGGGAGGTGGTACGTGCTGCAAACAAAACAGTCACCTTGAAATCTCAGTTTTGACAAGTAAAGACAACTTTATCGCGAGTCAAAATGTCAACATAAGGGTTGCCCTATCACCAAAATTCAATTTCAATTGGCAGGTTTTTTTTTAATACAACACAACATTTGTGTCTTTTCAGATGGTTATTCTGTCACATAAGTTGACCATGGTGCCTTAAATTCCTGCTGTGACACAGCCAAGAACTTGAAATCTGCATATGTGTGCTGAGTGGACTGGGCAGGAAGGACCAGAGACAGACCTTTTGAATCAGGAATATCAACAACAATGGCTTCATGGAGCAACGCCGCGAGCATTGTCAAACTAAGCAATTCTGACTGGCTTGTCTTTCTGTCCGGCCCTCATTAGAAGTCTGACACGAAACTAGGTGACACACTAGCCACGTTCTGGCCTGATCCTGGCCTGAACACTAGACACATGAATTTAACTTATTCATGTCCTCTAATACTGTTTACATCAGTTATACCGCAGGGAAACATGTTGTATTTGATCATGATCGGTTAAGGAACTATGGGGCCTATAGACAATATTAGCTGAATATCTTGTTATCACAGGTAGAAGGAAAATGAGGATTCTGGTATCTTGACTTAAGTAATTATTCAATCCAGATAGAAAATGTCTAACATGAGGTTTTTCATCCACCTGCATGCCCTACCTAAATCTCTCACCACAAAGACAACAGACAAGGAGTAATGCTTGTGAATGACCTCACCTCTGCCTCCATCAAGGACTGTAAATGAAGAGTGGCTGTCACTCAGCCTCTGAACATCTGCTCTCACTACATTACTGTCAGCCTGCTGCCACACTGTGTGCAGAGGCTCCGTTTTACTACCTGTCCACGCGCCGTGACAGAGGATAAATAAGATTAGTTAACGGAGTGGCGAGGCGAGAGGATGGCTAGCATAGACGTCGGTCAGTGTGGAGAGGCGAGCCACTGATTAACAGCGGGAGAGCTCCTGATGGATGTGAGAGGTAAAGTAATCATCCAATCAATCACGTCTGAGTGCCGGGCCGGCTGAGGGGAACGAGTATAAATAACAGCGGGGTGGACAGGCGGGTGTAGGCCCTTGCTGCTAACTGACTGATGCCTACACTCTTCTGTGACACACATTACAAAAATGACGCATAAATGCAGTGTAAAACACGCGTGCGCATGCACAGACATGAATGTACGCACATTAGCGCAGCTCGTACAGGGGTAAGGGATAGTGGAGGTTGACCCGAATGTCAAGTGTGTGTAGTGGCCTCTCGTTTCATTATAAGTGCCATGCATCATTAAGGAGCTCCTCTCAGCCCTAATTAAAACACTTACCCTTTGATGTGGCGGGGGTGGTGGAGGCGTCGAGGGACTCGTCAAGTCTTGATTATCTAGCAGGTTGCCGTAATCAGCCGTGCTGCCTTTCACAGGCAGCGGAGGAGGGGTTTCACCTTTGTCAGAGCATCCCATCCCGTTCAGCTCCAGATCTGTGCAAGAGGGCGCTCATCAGCTCACATTCATCATCAAACTACATAAGTGTTTCTTAAACAGTATGGCTAGGGACCCATCACATGCACTTTTTCTGGGAAATCTCAATCATTAAGACTAGTTGTGTGTTTTAAAGAAACAAACCAACAAAAACAATAGGTAAAAGAAAATATAAGAGAGAAAAACTCCTACGCACACTTAGGGGAACTTCACTGATTTCACATCAAGATAAGTTCAGCAGTCTTGGGGGTTACTACTTAGTTGTATAATAAAATCTGGTGCTCTGGCGAACCTACCAAAAAGCTATTAAGTGGATCTTAAGACAAAATTATTATTTTCAAGATCAAGCATGAACTTTTATGCTCAACCCTGATGATGTCATTAGGGTTATCTTGGCTTGGAGACAGGGAGGATCTAATGAAAAGAAGCTTTAGTTGCACTGATTTTAGAGTTTTACTATAGGAAGCGTAGCATCCGCTGTTTTTGGAGCTTGGCCAATACAATCATCTAAAAGTCAGGTTATCTCTGCCTCTGCTACATTGATGTGACCATTCCTTTTTTTTTTAAACACACGTCTCTTGCAAGTTCTACAACTTTATAGAAGGGCAATTCTAAGTTGATGGAGTGCTCCTTTAATCCATAGTGCATTGAGTTGCTACAAACTGCAGATGTTATACAAGAATCCTGTGACTTAAAGATACTGCAGTGAAACAGCTGAGTAATTAATTGCATCTCTGCATCTCACATTTGGGAAATGTTTTACTTTTAATAGAACAAGCGTTGCATATGAATTTGAAATAGTGCTACTGTACATCACGACGCAAAGATTCAAATTTTTGAAGCAGCCATAGCAGACCCTGGATGAGCGAGTTAACACATTGAGCCCGTTATGTGTGATCTTGGTGTTAGCAGCTAGCAAAGTGACAAAGAGACAAATTTAGAAGTAAATCCGGGGTGCTGACAGTTATGTTTGCATGGCCATTTAAAGAGGTGAAGCTAATAACACACATAGTGCTCTGATTTAGATTTAACTGGGCGTCATCACATGTACCAATGAATGTGGTAACAGTGATGCAAGAAGTAAAACAAAGTCAGAGGGAGGCAGAGAGGGCCTTAAGAGATTGTGGAAGCTCCAATCCAAAGATCCTTTGAGTGTGTTTGAAGTGTTTGAATTGGAGTGAGAGTAAAATAAGATTGCTCTCACTGGAAACAGTGTGCAGGCTAAAGGAGGGTTTGCTCCTGGGTGTGATGGGTGGAGGTCCCGGTGAGGAAGAGGAGTTGGAAGAAGAGGAAGGGGGCCCGGGGGACACGGAGAGCCGACGGTCTCCGCCCAGCTGGTTGAGAACTTGACTCCTCGGTCTCTGAGGCCGCAGGGGACTGATCTGTCGTGAACAAACAAGCAAACAAAAACCGCTTTCAGGGATTGAGTCATTACTGAGTGCCAAATTAAAACCAAGTCAATAAAAAGAGTACTGAGAACAGAGTTTACTATGTGGCAAATGAGTTGAGTCTATGATGAAATATATGAGAAGATCAATAAAAGATCATTTAAAGGAGAAAATTAGTTTCACATCTCCTTTGGGACTGTTGCGTGTGTATCTACACGCATATTAAGTTGGCTATTTGTATTCCTGAAGGAGACACCATTTAGATAAATGTGCTCGTTGGGTTGCAATATCTTATTTGTGGTTACAAATAATTGTTTGCATGCAAGACTGCATTCTCCAAGCTTTATTATGGCTGGAATTTGAATATGAAAAGATATGTCCTCAGGGCTATTCCACACTGTAGACTACATTAACAAACAACTTTGTAATTGGCCAAACTCAAACATTCAGCCACGAGGGAAACACTGAAAATAACAGCACACTTCATTCAGGGATGTTTTTTTTCCCGGACATAAAAACAGAAAGCTGCAATTTGTATAGTGAGTGAGAAAGCTATTTCTTTATTTTTGTGCTCCTGATTAAAACCTCAGCTGAAACTACTATATCCTTCCACTGCTTGGTAACTACCAGGGACCCCTTGGTGCCCTACCCTTGACCCCTGAGGCAGGAGGCTCCCCAATCACAAGCCAGACGGCTCCACCACTGCCAGGGGCTTCCTTTGGATCCCATTCCTACCCTTATCTTTAATGATGTAAAGTCAGAGAGCACTCCCACTGGGCATGCAGAACACAGTGACACCTCCCCGCTGTAATGGACACAGTGTGGTGAAGAGGTACATGAGCACAGCAGAGAGACGGGGGAAGATAAAACAAAATGTTGGAAGACAACTGGGGGGAGCTGTGGAGTGGTAGAAATGTGAGCCATGTGAAATATAGAGGAGGAAGTAGAAGAAAATAAATAAAGACAAAGTGAAAGACTGAAATTATAAAGACTATGCTTGAGATACAATGTTCCTAACTTTTCTTAGAGACTTGGTGCTATGGGGACTTAAAAAGTCAAAATCTGATTTCAGCTAGTCACTACAAAGCACCAAATTCAACAGAGGTCTTCCTTTGCTCAACAGTGTGTATCCTCTGAGGATCATGAATATGCACAGCAGATTTCTCAGTAATCTTGCTGTTATTTTGTCGACAAACTTAAAAAACTTCACTGTGACACGCAACAGAGAGGCTCTTGGAAAGTCAGAAATAGAGAGAATTTAGCTTTTTGAGAGCATAAATGTGCTGGTGGTCAGTGGTCACCAACATCCTGAGGAACCATGAATATCCAGGAATCCACGTGAAACAGTGGGAAAAGGTTTCCTTGACATATCAGTGATGTCATCATGATGCTGCCTGAGGGAGAGCACCAATCTTGAAACCTGTTGCAATACTGTATTTGTGCACAAATTACATTGTCTCACTTTTCTGCATTTAACATCTCCTCTAATTTCCTCTCTGTGAATCATGAATGTCCACAACAAATTCCATTGGACTTGTGTAGGATAAAGTATAAGAGAGAGAAGAAAAGAGCAGGAGAGTACAGAATGTCTCAGGAAAATAAGTTTTATCAATTAATTAAATAAATGAAAGGAAAGGAAGAGTGCAGAGTTACTATTGGACGGAGAAAAGAAGAGTAAAACATGAGAGGACAAATTCCTTAAAGAGGTCACTTTTTCAATACCGTCTCTGAAAGTATAACAGCTTCAGCGGGCTGCAGTGGGATCTCCGTAGTCTTCATCTCTTTGTCAAAGATCTCCTGGTGCTTACTGTTCCTCTTCTCTTTCTTTTTCTCTTTGCGCTCCCTCTCGGGCTCATCCCGGTCCAGCTTGTCCTGAGACTTGGTGTGCAGCTTCTTTGGCAGGAGGGGCTCCAGGGCAAAACTGAATAAAAGATAGTATGATAATAGCCAATCAAACTATGTTCTTCTCCTTCCTAGTCTCTGACCCTGAAGGAGCTTTATCAATCATTTACAGGCTTAGTATGCAGGACAATGTTGGACTGCACTCTCACACTTATATACTTACTTAATTTTAATGCAGCCTTAAATAAGCCTTGAATGTGGTGTTACATACTGACTCACGCCAAAGAAGATGCTGAGGTATCCCTCCATAAGCACCTAGCATCTACCAACTTATCTAACAACAGGGATCATTAGGGAGACAATGGAGACAGGGAGACAATAATCCAATTTTTTTTTTCTAAACTGCTCATATATAATAACTAAAAGCCAAGGAGGACGTATGACATTTTATGCCCTGAAGAATTGTGAACCACATGTTACCCATCTGAGCCAGGCCTGGAGGGGGAGTTGTCAGAGGAAATGGAGGTGACTGAAGCCACTGACAGCGGCCTCTGGGAGGAAGGCATGGTAAAGGAGCGCACCATAGAGTGAGGACGAGGCCCCCGCCGTTCATCTGCTGCCGGCTGAAAGAAAAACAGAAACATTAAAAAAAAAAAAAAAAAAAAAAAAAAAAAAAGAGTTCAGCTTAAGACACTCTGATGCTTTGAAAATCTCTTGAATTTTTACTTAAGGTTCAGGTACTTGTGCTCAGAGTACTGTGAAAAACAATCACAGAGTACACATTCTCTTATATACTTTATTCATAGACTGCAGCCCCCTGTCACATCACTCATAAGTACTTGAATTGATTGAGGCCACGGTGAGGCTGAAGATGGATGGGCAGTGCATTATAATAGGCTGAGGTTCCTGTCAATCAAGCAAACACGCCCTTCAAAATACTTCTCTTTAAGCTTGGATATCTCCTAAATGGTAGAATGATTTTTTAAACAACTAAGTCTACAGGCAGTAGTAATGTTTAACCAATAACCAGTGTTACCATCTGAGTTTAGCTTGTTAGCATGTTAACATTCGCAAAGTATCTTGTATTCACATAATGTTGGCAGAAGAAGAACAAGGAAACCTCCTGTTATTCTAACTTGGGAGTGTTCACACATGGTTGCCCCCACTGCTACCCTTGTAGTCAAACTGTTTAAATAACCTACATTAGCTACTTTTGTGGTATTAAGTATTTGGAGCGATTTGTTAACAATTGAACCCAGATGCAAACAAACTGGGACTTGGTGGTGGCACCAGATTGCCAAAATCATGTTTCATTCTCTGGGAACCATGAACGCCTGTACCAAATTTTATGGCATTCTATCCAAAAGTTCAGATATATTTCTGGACCAAGCTTGCGGACTGACATTTCCATCTTTCGAGCCATGCAATTAGCATGTCTAAAATTGCTACAAAGATACATATTAAGAGGTCAAACTGAAACTACTCAGACATAAAATTAAAAAAAAACATTTTGTTCTATGAGAAGGAATTTGGGGCTTTCAAAAATAAATACAGTCATTTTTTAGTCAGCATGTAGAGATTTTTAGTAGTGCATAAGTTTTAGACACTTCTGCTTTGGCTTCAACAGCTCCGGGCCATGGTTTTGGCTGCTTACATTCATCATAACATAGTCACAGTATATAGTCAAAGTTCATTTTTACCTCTACAAATAATTTAATATAGGAATGATATTTTCTTTGGTGAGCAGTACAGTACAACCTTTCTTGACATCCCTATTCTGTCCTTGGGAAAGGCTTTCAGACCTTATTCATCATATATACTGTATATGTCCTCTAGCAGTGTGAATTGCCAATACCATGATACTTGAAAAAGTGCTCATTTTATTATGTGTCAAAAGGGGGGGGGGATCCTACAGGAGACTCACATATATTCAGGTCAGGATATGATTCAGCACTCTGGTATTTTATGAGGGACAGATAAACTGTAAGAGTGAAGGTCATCCACAGTTTGCCCTAAGCCTATGTACAATATAGAGCTCCACACACAGCAACATTAATTGAGGGGAAAATAAAGAACTCTGGTGGTACTATTATTTTCAGTGCTTCTATAAAAAGACCCTGCTGAAAGAAAAATCTGGTAACAGTAGCTCTAACAATGAACCCCTCTGCATTTAAAGAGTCTTTTCAAGCGAAGAAAGGGGCTATCACACATCTGATAGGATAACCTTATTATCACACCCTGGAAAGTGATGGCTTTTCTCTCGTTTGAAAGGTCACCACCCTCTCCCTTTAAATTGAGCGAGGGTCCCATTACCTCAGGCAAGATTGAGGGAAAAGCATGGCCAAGCAACAATTAAATCCGTAAAGGAGGAGAGAGATGGGAGGGTAGTCCCCAGCAGCACCCCGCTACACACGAGCTGACTTCAGCTAAAACTATAACGCAAGTCTGACATACATGTTCTAAGTGGAACATGACCTTGTTGTTGTTTGTTTGTATTTGTTTAATCATGTTGTTTCTTTGCCTAGATTTTATCATCTTTATACCAGGTTCAGACACTGAGTTTTAAAACAGTTTGGCAGCGCTTTGTCACACAGAAAAATAGATCCAAATAGAGAACACAGCTCCTTTCTGATATCTTTACATTGAGTGCCATGTTTGTGTGTTAGCAGAATAGGGATTTCTGGCACAATTTCACCTACTTTGAAGGTGTATGATGAAGAAAAGAAGTTTAAACGTCACCATGGACACATCCTCCACATGGTTTTATTGTTCTAGTGGTCGTCTCGATTTTCTCTGCATCTTATTCTAACAGCTATACCTCACTGCTGTCTAAACTTGTGAGAAAGTCAGAAAAGACTGAGTGGTTTTTAGATGTTATTAGAAGTTTTCTGTAATTATAAAAGCTTTGCATAGTACATCACATTCTACATATAGATATGGAAAAAAGGCGATTCGAAATCAAGTTTCCAATAACAAACCAAGAATTATAATTTTTCTTATAAGTTATTTGAAATGACAGAAGTTGTTTCTCTCTGGAATGTCTCATGTCGTCCTGTGCCCACACACCGACCATTCAAAATACTGAAGAATGAATATTTTCAGATAACACAAAGTAATCTCTGCTGAGGTTGAAATAAAAAAAATCTTAAAAGGTATGATAATAACATGTTATGAAACATCACATCAAAAAAAAAAAAAAAAATTCCTAAAATTGTCAGCAAAACAAAATAAAAGAAATGGCTCCCATTAGAGCCTGCTGAAAATGTATCTCGCTCACTACAAAGCACTTTTCCTGTAAAAGAAAGGTCACAAATTGATAAAAGCTCTTACCAGGGTCTTTACCCCATATTGTTTCTCCACCTTCTCCCGCAGTTGCTTGAAGCAGGCCTCCATGCGGTCATGGAAAGGCCTCAGCGCCTCCGTGACCTTCTCTCCATGGATGCGAACACCTTCGGCAAGGTGCGGGATCTGGAGAAAAGAAAACAGTGGTGTAAGAAACCTTCATCCAATATACCCTGGAGACATGAGAGGTTAGCTACATGTCGGTTCTTCATTCATCAGAGGGATATGCTACTGTCCCACCAAATACATCTAATTAAACACACACCCGACCTTCAGCGGCTTGGCTGTGCATACTCAGCATAACCAGTGATTGTACATCAGTGAGAAAGTGTGTGTGCACAGAGAGAGAATATCACTGCAACCTTATCCAGGTGGTAGTTGATTCAACTAGAGAAGGCTGTTGCCATGACATCCCCACCCCTTACTCCCACCACCGACATCAACACATGTACACATGAACATGGCAATGACACAGACAGACTACATGTATACGCAGGTACTGTATGTGGTGGATGTTTTTCCACCCCCTCCTCTGACGCAAATAAATACGCAATGCATCTTTTCTGGCACACTGCTGCTTCTCACACTGTAGGCAGCCGGTGAATAACAAAATCTAAACACATAACTGAGGCAGCTCAGGTAGAAGGATAGAGAGGGAGACAGAGTGAGCAAGGAGGAGGGAGAGACTGAAACTGCTGAAAACTAGTAATTAGGAAACCCCAGTGCCACAGTCAGTGTCAGCAAGCTCTGCTGACTAAATCTGGCAAGAGGAGGAAGTGTCATCCCTTAGGGACCGAGCGTTTGAGTGATTATTTTTCCACCAGTGCTGGTTGAAATCACAGGTAAAGTTATTATTATTTCTTCAACGCCTGCTGTTGCAGTGCAACATACCATCTTTGAAAGTGGTAAGGCAGCGAGGAATTGCACAATAACTCACCAGAAACCAGTAAAGATGGTACAGTCAGCTGTGGTAATAGCAGACCATTTTCTTTCCCATGGCAACTGAAAAAAAATATTCCCTGACTGTCTCCCTGCTATAAGTGAGAAATACTGTTAAATGGTGAAAGGAGAGCAGCTTCTGCTTTTTACATTTAAGAATAAGTAAAAAACAAAAAAATGAACCACATTAGAGGGGATTTAATTCAAACGTTTATATTAATCGGTCCCTGTCAGAGTGGTGCATTTGCACACATGAAAAACAAGGAAACACTAAACAGCAGAGTGCATCTTGTGCCTCATCTTAAAAACAAGGGCTTTTACAGCTAACAAATTCACCTAAGCCCTGAGCAAATGGAACAAAGAATCTGCTCTGAGTACAAAGAAATGTGTGAAGTATCTTGCATAGGTGGGCAAGTACAGAGAAGACTGTGTGTGTGTGTGTGTGTGTGTGTGTGTGTGTGTGTTAACCTCTGATTCCCTATAGAGCCTGCAAGTCTTTCTTCCTTTGCGCTCAGGGTAAACTGCCCCTCCACAGCAGACAACAGCAAGAATTTATTTCACTCAGCTGACACACAACACCAATTCAGTTTCATGATGCAACCTTTTGTAATAATCTCAGTGCATGTTTTATTTACACACATTTCAACACATGGTGGGCTTATTAACAGGGGAACAAAACATAACTAATGCAGAAATACACATCTATATAGGGTCTCAGCCATGCGCAATACACTGCACTAACACATTAAACAGCATACTAATATAAGAGAAGCACACAGTGTGCAGAGCAGCGTGAAAAGAGATACTGTAGATTGGATCATAGTGTCTAAAAATCTAGGGTATTTCACTCACTGAATGTTAGTTACTGTGCTGTGTTCTACAAAACCAGAGCTATGGCACAAGAAGATAAATGAGAGAAGGCTACAGGCACCCTGCAAGGATTTCCCCTGATACTGAGCACCTTCATCATCACCGCTGGGACCTCTTGGAAGAGAGAGAAGAGAGGAGAGGAGAGGGGAGAAGGAGGCTGAGAAAGAGGAGGTAAAGCAAAGGAAAAGAAAAACAGATGGGAGAGGGGGGTAAGGAGTAAGAATAAGGGGAGAGAGAGAGAGAGGAGTGAGAAGGACAAAATGATAGAAATGGGGAGAAAAAAAAATAGTGAGAGTAAAAGCTGAGGCAAGATTCACGTCTCCCAGGATACCCACATCTTTTTATAGACCTTAGGATGATTGAGTGCGACTGAGTGGCGGCATGGCAACAGAATTCTGCTTGGTGGCTGCACGGAGATAAGCTAATTGTGGGAGACACTTAGGTTGCTAACACACACACACACACACACACGATATTCAATAGTTTAATTACAACTTTTTTGCTTTCCAGCAGAGGGTTGGTTTATGATTGGGATATGAGTAAGAGATATTAAAATGAGCTAATTAGACACTGGAGCCCTGGGGCTGATTTTAAGAACCCCAGCATAGATGAAATATCTAAAAGTTTAACTTACAAAAGAGTGACAATGCACACTGCAAAACATTATGTACGCTATATAGACGGCATGTATGTAGCATGGGTTGGGAAATAGCTCTTTTTTAATTCTTTTTATAGGGGAAAAGCATAAAGTTGGAGTGCCAGATAGAAATTTTTGTGTGGTGCGAGATACTGAAATGCTAGCAGGGATGGTGAAACAAGGCCAGAGTTTCTGTTTAGTCGTCATCAACTAAAAAAACTTTTATCGAGGCGTCATGTCACAGTGACCGTTACAGTGCCAGCTTTAAAAGGTGGACTCTTAATAAAAACTAATATTAGAATAAACAGCCTGATACAGTGAATTAAAAAGGCCAAGTTCTTTTACAGGCATAATGAAAAAAGACACACAGGCAAAATCTATGGTTGAGCTCTTTAATATAAAACTGTAGACATCTAGCAAACCAGGTCTGACAAACTGAGTGCACCCGAATTTAACTTCCCTGGCTGTTAGAGTCGAGCATGCAAAAGCTGAAGTACCAGATATTTTTCTCAAGAGTTGGTGGACCAAATCAGAGCAACAAAAGTGATTAGATATCGGTCAGGTGGCCAGAAACAAGACTACAACAGGATGCTCATGTTGTTCTGTGTCTGCTTGTTGTGTAAATAGAAAATTATTTTCTAAGGGTGCTGATACACCAAGCTCTCCCTCACCAGCTGCCTCTGCTATCAATTCAAAATGCTCAATCAGCTGGCCACCGAAAAGGGACAATTAGAGCCACTGACTAGTTCCAACACTGCCACCAGACTCTGCGCAAAAATTCTTGGCGAGTTGCCCTATGGCACCTGACAGCTGACAGTCCGCTTGTGTGTCAGAGACCTTACAAAATATCTATAAACACTTGATAAGCTTCTAGCATCTCAGACTTGGGTTTCTTCAGTTTTTCAGTTCATTTTGGAGTCTTTAAGTCCCGTAGTGGTCAGAAACCATTTAATGCAGCTTTAAATGTGGAGTAAGTAATTGGGACATTATGAACCCATAAAAAAGTTGGCAACGCTTTATTTTAGAGGTCCTTTAATTTTATACTAATTTCCTGGGGTAATTTGCAGGTATTTAAAGGTTAATTTTTAGGAAATGAGCTCATTACAGAGTTTTTAAGAAATAATCTAATATCTAATATGTGGTTTGACGCACAAAACTACTATTGCAAACGAAGTATTTTCTGTCAGTTAAAGAACTGTTAAAGAGTTTAAACTAAGAATTCTTGCAAATGATCGACTATGTAAGAGCCCAAATATAAATGAGTGTGCACTTAACGACTAAACCAACTGCCTTATAATTTGTACAAAATTGCACCACTTTTTCTGTAAAATGTCCTAAAATTTAACCATTAACACCAAATTACCCTCTCTCTCTCTCTCTCTCTCTCTCAGAGACACTGCTGATATTAAACAGTTTTAACAAAATAGCATACTGTTTAATATCAGCAGTGCCGCTCAGAGCCCACTGTTCTTAGCTGAACCTTGTCACTCTATCCCTCTCTAATGCACAGTGAGTAGACTTCTGAGCCACACCCTGGGGTGATGGGACAGCCACATTGCCTTTGAGATGCCTGGTATTAAGGCTATGATGACATATTAAGACCTTTCATGAAGGTCATAAAGGTCTTGGAGATGTACACAGCCGGTGGTGAGTCTGACAGACTTGTAAGCAGACAGACTCTACTCTATATGAGATGAAGGCACCAAAAGCCCAAGCAAAAAATCTTAATCAAAAGACTTACTGTTTATATGCATGTGAAAATGCCATTGATGCCCTGGTGAAAAGGTCTGATTCAATTTATTGATCGCTAAGCCACAGTGGATAATGCTGCAGTGAGAAGTTTTAGGTACTAATTTAGGCATCTGTCTGGGATATTTGCTAATTATAACCAGAGACATCACAGTAAAAGACCTTGTACTTACTAACTGGAACTTTTTACAATACCTAATTTCCTGATTTCTAGTCGCTCATTTCCTATCCTACTAAATGCGGACAATGAGTATTTCAGAATAACAGTGTACGCTGGCTCATTTCTTCCCATTTAGTTTGTTCATTGGAGCGGGCTTGCCTTCATTTGTCTCATTTAGACAGATTCAAGACGTGAGATAAACAAGCATGCTGGTTCTGGCAAGGAGACAGCTGATACCATTTCAAATCAACAGCTCTGCCTCAGTCATCTCTTTAAAAAGTTCCCTGTGTATATGTTTGGCGTGGGCTCAGAAAACACATTTCTGCTTTTTCTGACATGTCTCTGAGATAAAAAAATAAAAAAAACAACACCAAACAACAACTTCAGTATTGTCTTGTAGCCTGGAGATACATCTCTCCTTGATTTCAAACACTTTGTCAATAGGCCATGAAGGACATTTTTTAACCTGACACAGTTGCCAAGCTAAAGCATTTCGTTTATCTCATACTGGTATGACTGGGATGTACAACAGAGTTCTCACTAATTAGAACTGTGGATTGTGGGTGGGGGATCATTTCAAACTTGCAGTGTGATATCTGACACAATCTTATTCAACTGAAATCTCAAATTGATGCTGAAATGGAATTCTGAGTATTACATTGCCACTGACACAAAGCTTTGAACAAAGAGCGACCTACAGACGTTATTGTTTGGTGCCTTTGCTTCAAGATGGATATAAAAATAACTGATAGGTCCAAATCCAGTTGCACACTCCAACCTTGTCAGATATGTATTTTTTTTATATTCACTTCTTTCCAGGAGTGATGAAGTAGAAACACATTTATTTTTAGGTTACCCTCATCTGCTTTGTCAACTTATACTTCAATCAGTGATTTATAACATTTCCACTCGCTATTTGGATATCTTCAAAAAATGAATATGAAAAAACTGGTGTCACAACTCATATGGAAAATATTAATTATAAAAAAAATGTCTTACTTTTGCAAAAAAGCTTTTCTTTCTGCTAAGCTATGTGTGCAAAATCTTGAATGACATCAAACTTTATGACTTCAATGTCAAAACCAATATAAGACATGCATATTTCTGTGTGAGTCACTGTGCCTTATAAAGACAAAAGGTTTCACAAACAAAAAAGGAGAAAAGTTTTTAGATTCAGGAGTTCCACCAGAGATGCAGAGCGTAAAGATGACCTATTTTCCAACAACGGGGAGGGGAACAACTATTACAAATTCAATTAACTTCCTTTTTCCTTGCAACCAGTGATAGGAAGTAGGAAGAAAAACTGCTTGTATCTATGCTCAATTCCTAGGTGAATCATAAGGCAGGAAACCATGACTTCCTGAGTGTTAAAGGTAGAATCAGTCATTCTGGATGAAGATTGATGATATTTGAACTAAACACCCAAACAAATACACCCCTCCTTTCGTGCTCCTTCAGAAGCTCCGCCCCTAAAATTCACGGATGGTTCTTGCCAAGGCGACGACCAAAAGAGAAATATGGTGGAATTCAGAGTGATGGGTCAGCTATAGTCAGCTGGGAAGCTGAGAGGACAGCGGCCGGACAAACAGCTATTTGCGCGATTTAAACAGCTGACTGCTCAGATTATGCTTCACTAAACGCAACAAAAACAGACTCGGAGCGTAAAAAAACGTGGGGGTCTCCGTGAGACTGTCTCAGATTCAGTGTGGAATGATACATTTAGTAAAATGGAAGCGTATCTGTACTGTGAGAACACGCTTCCTATGAGAATCGGCCGAGGCCTCTTTCTCTCCAATGACAAGCCCTCCCCCACCAACCGGTGCTGGAGACGGAAGACTGTCATGTCCTCACACGGACAGCTGCTCTGATGACTTCTCCCTGTCCTGTGCACAAGCATGAACGTCCCCTGCTGTTGGCTGGAGTAGCGTTGTGTGGCTCGCTCTGAGCCACTGTGTTTACAAGCCAATTTACACAGCCAGTGCTGCGTATAAGCACAGGATTTTTTTTTTTTTTTCAGTGCACACACAGAATGGACAGCTAGTGGACCGTGAGGAGATGTTCACTAAATTTGACAAAAAGTGTATTGGATTAGAATCACTGACTTTACCTTTAACATGAACTGTAGTTAAGAGCTAAAGAGTTGAGAGAGCGTAATAAAAAAAAGCAAAACAAAACAGAAAACCTACAGTGCAGCTTTCTAAAATCCCAAAGGGAGGAAGTTCTCTTTATTCCTCTAGAAAGCACAGATAGCCGGGAGTTTATTAATCAAAGATGAGCTGCAAATGAGCTAAAGATCTGTTGAGTTTCATAGTAAGCTGTGTGTTGTGATGTATTCCAACAATGTGTGTCGATTTCTTGTCTGCTGTGTGTGCACTTCCTTCAGGCTCAGTGAGGGTGCAGAGCTCGCAAAACCGCCAATGCTGATCTCTCGCTGTCTCTTCACGCAGTGGAGCATCCTCCTTAACTTCAGAATGTTTGGTTCAGCACTTTCCCTCGCTATTATCTCCACTGAACTCTAACACATTTCTCCCCTGCTCACTTCAGTTACTGTCATTGGACACTCTTGGCAGTGCACTCACAAGTTCTTCAAACGATATTATATTTTCAGCTGTAACCTTTCAGAGTGACTTTTTTTTTTTTTTTTTTTTTTTTGCAGTAGCAGTGCTTTAGTAAAGTGACAACATTTCAGACATAAATGTCAGAATATATAGAGCAGAACAAGTATTGTCCAGCATTTAAACGATCCACTGTGTATATAAATGACTTTCAGGTGACAAAACACACTGCCTGGTGTCTGCAGGGTCCATAACTCCATAATTTCTGATGCTGATTCCAATAAATAACTTGACTCTAATCATTTAAACACAGGCCGCTATTCCAGCACCTGAAAGGCTAAATGGATAGCCTGAACGTAATTTATACACTTTAAGAAAGCTCAATTATGTTGAAAGGCCAAGTGGCATGAATTCACATTCTCATATTTCCTCTATACCATCTAATCCATGCTTAGTATTTTGGCTGCCTGCGGGCGATAACTCCTTCTGCTCTTTACATGTGCTATGGAAAAAAATATACCATGGGATATGACATGACATTTGTGATGAGCTGGTTAATTTTTCTTGAACCGTGACATCTTTGGTGAGACAGACAGATGCTTTAAGATCGCACGCACAGTTTATCGACACATACAGTCAATACATTTGACCATTCCGAGCTTCGGTCTCACCTGCCAGGCAATGAGGTCCTTCAGTTTCTCTATCTTTTCAAGGTCCTCCGGGTGTTCCTGCATGTACTTGTCATTGAAGAAGGCCTGCAGAGGAGTGAGAGGAGATTATAGAGTAAGTACCGTATGTTTGTATGCAGGGAAGAAGAGGAGGAGTAAGTACAGGGGAAGAAGGAAGGAGTGATCTGAAATGTCGAGAAGTTTTCTGATATAGAAGAAGTTGAAACAGGGGAGAAAAAAAATTGACGAGTCAAGGAGTAACGCATCGGGAGAGGCTGATGAGATGAGAAAAATTTAGTCAAGACATCCGTCTCTGCTCCACCACCTGAACTATTTCACTGAGATGAAGGAGTGACCTGAGGGCAAAGAATTCACGTCGCTCCTCCTCTGACTCACACTGCACCGTTTCCACAGACCAATATGAATCCATTCCACGTAGCAATATATTCTGGGAAACCAGCAGACTATCACTTTTTTTAATCATCAAGCACAAGGTAAAAAAAGAGTTTCCTTTTCCACATGAGTCGCTATGGTGTTGCAGTGAATAGAGCGTGCAGCACATAAACCAGTAAGATCACTGAAGAAATGATGAAAAACAGGATACAAAGAAGATTATGTTGATGTTTTAAAAAGAAAAAAAAAGGCCTGGGTCATAACAAACAAAACCAGATTCATGATTACCTAGGATGTTAAGAGAAAAACAATATATGAGTGAGTAGTCACAAGTGTAGTGATAAAAGGCTGATGGTATGAGAGCTTCTCTGATATGAAATATGCATGAGATTATGATTGGATTCAAGATTATTTCACAGCATGAAATCAAACCTGACAAAAATATGGTTCATCTGAATTATTTTTGATATAGTTTGATATATTAGAAATTGCTGCTGAAGCATATTATTACCTTATCAGCTTTAATATGTGCAGGACATGTGCAAAACTAAATATCACAAGCACATGTTCATGTTTTGTTTTCAGGAATATAAAATAGAATCGTTTGATATTTTGGAAAAAGCTTTTTTTGCTTTCTTTCAGAGAGTAAGATGAGAAGATTGACACCACTGTCATGTATGTATGCTAAATATGAAGCTGAAGCCAGCAGATGGCTACCCAAGCTTAGCACAAAGACTGGAAGCGGGAGGAAACAGCTAGCCTGGCTCTGTTCAAACGTAACAAAATTCCTTCTGCTGGCAACTCTAAAGCTCTCGATTTGACATACTTTGTTTGTTTAATCCATACAAAAACTCAAGTGTAAAAGTGGCAGGTTGTCATTTTACAGGGGTGTTATGTGTCGGACTATTTCTTGGTCTCCGCTGGTTGCTTGGCAACCCCGAAGTGATGTCAAGGCTCCAGAGAGTCATGCATTTTTTTAACGCCGTTATCTCGAGATCACAAGTTAATTATTTCGTTATCTCGAGATAACAAGATAATCAACCCTTTATCATGAGAAAACAAAAGGTCGTTTCCTCTTATTACTTATAATGTTTTATCACAGATCAGATTCAGGAGTGCCATGCCAGCATTAGTGATGGAACGAAGCATTCTGAAGCAGTGAATCATATGAAGCGATTGTGTTGAAAATAGTTCATTGTTTCGAATGACGTAGTCAGAATGGCGACATCTGCTGGGAAACTTTGACATTGTTTTTATATGTAAGGATTTGGGGCAAGACATCATGAAACAGGCAAAACATCTGTAAACTCACCACTGTCATCACTGTCATCTGTTTGATGTTTTCTGTCATATTTTATTCAATTAAGGTTATTTACCAAAAACTGTCTCAGTGCATGGATATACAAATATATATGGAGATAATTATTCATTTTTAATAAGGCTTATAGAGACCCTTTACTACTTTTATAAACAATTAGGGATGAATTAGGGATGTGGTCAAATGAACCAGACACTCATTTTCGAGTTCTCCATAATTATCCCCTGATCTTGAGAAAGCAAAAATCTTTAACTCGGGAAATATGCCTTTTGTTTTCTCAGATATAACACGCAAGCACGGCCGTTCTTGGCTTCCTTACAGGTTAGCTGTTTCCTACTTCTCGTCTTTACACTAAGCTGAGCTAAGCTAAGCTAACTGTCTGTGAATTTCCCTTCTTATTTAGCGGACAGACATGAGAGTGATATCAATCTTCTCATATAACTCTCAAAAACTCTCCCAAAATTTTGAACTGTAATTTAAGGTTTCTGTGGAAGTAAAGTTGAGTTATAGAAGTATATATAAGGTATAAAGGCTAAGACAATATAGGAAGAGAATAAATAATAAAGAACCAGTTGACTACCTTCTCATAGTTGGCAAAACCCCCCATAACAGCTGGGTCCACAATCCCGTTCAGCAACATGGAGAGAGGATTGATGGGAAGGTTGGGGTCGTTAAGATGCTTCTGCACCATGCTGCTGATCTTCTCGTTGGCCAGCTGCATCGTTTCCATGGCGTTCTCCAGCGGACTGATCTCCTCCTGTGAAGTGAAGGTGTCATCAAATATTCGCAGCACTTATTCACCTGTTTCAGTATATACAATATATGCACATACATCACTACTGTCTCCGGTAATAATCCCAACAATCAAGTGGAAACATTTTGTGTACATCGACTAAGGATAGGTTATTTGAAGATGCGCTTAGCAACCCTTAACTACACACATAAATCATGTAGAATAGAGCAGCAATGAATCATTTTCCACTGTGCCCATACATGAACATGCAGCTGTCAAATGAAGATGGATAGTGTGTTGGTGCAGGGGAATTTTAATTCCCACGTCAACAAAATATGATGGCAATTCTGAGAAGGATGAATATAATACTTGGAAATGCTGTCATTAGATCCACTACCGGTGTGAAGGCAAATTCTAACCCAATCTGGGAAACTCCACATGGGGGCAATCTCATTACTTTGGATGAAAAAAAATCACCTCCTTGCAGCTTGCTAGTAAGAATTTAGAAGAAAGATGAGTGGATTGTTGCGTAAATGTCAGATTTAGGCCCCTGCCAAAAAAAATTAAGATGTTGTGCCAGGGAGACAAATCTCCAATCTGTGCCGGTATGTCTCAGGCCAGCTTGATAAAAAGCATTGTCAGATGGAAGGCTTTAGCTTGGTGAATCTCAGCCCAGTCATTAAGCTTTAAATAGAGAGTCTGACCTGGGGGACCTGGCCTCTCCCTGGCTCATCTGGAGGGCAAGCTGCTCCTGACAGTATGTTCCAACCCTGCCTGAAGGAAGAGGCCTCTGTTCTGAATTAGTGTGCCGATGGAGAATAACACTTCACTACATGGACTCGGGAGTTAGGGGGATCAGGTCTTTGTAGTGAAATAATTGTGCTACGGATGTAGCAACCAGAAGGACAATTATGGTGAGCTAAATGCCCAAGCAGCCTGGTGTGTGGGTGTTATGTGGTGCTATTTGGCAGCCATGAATGAGGGGAGAGCACAATGTAGGAAAACACTCTGGCTGAAGATAACCTCTGGGAAAAGCGCCCCTTTCTGAAACTTTTCACTAGCACAGACATGAAAGTGACTAATCAAAGTGACAAACAAACAGTAATTGATCGCAGAATACTTAACCAGGCTAATTATGCAGAGTAGTGCATTTGTTTGGGACAAACTAATGACACAAAGGATGTCTTAGGTGTACTGATACTGTAAGCTGCACTTGTGCTCTAACTAACATTACTGTACTCCACACTAGAGCTGCAACGATTAGTCGATCATTCGATTAGTGGATCGACAGAAAATAAATCTGCAACTATTTTGATAATCAATTAATGCTTTTCTTTGCCATACATGATAGTTATCTGAATATCTTTGGGTTTTGGAGGGTTGTTTGGAAAAAGTATGACATTTTAAGACATAACTTTTGACTAGCGTTTGGTATTTTCACCATTTTCTGACATTTCATAGACAAAACAACGAATCGATTAATCGAGAAAATGATTGGCAGATTAATCGATAATGAAAACAATCGTTAGTTGCGGCCCTACTCCTTCCACCAGACAAAATCTCAGCCTAAAATGAGGACACAGGACCAGCATCTTAATTAATTGAAAACAATAGAGCTAAAATAGTAAAATTTAATGCAGTTTCAGTGGGATAGAGGAGAAATGTGCCCATTTCAAGTGCAGCAGTAAACGCTGAAGTAATTTGTTGCAGACAGACCATCCTCTAATCAACAGTAGTCAAATCAATCAACAGCGAGTGAGTTCTGAACTCTCATCTAGTTGTATTTGTGCTGTGTAGCTATTTTCAGTGGAAACAGGTTTTAACGAGTGCTTGGTGAATCAATGTGGGCCCTCTGGCAGAGAGCGAACGTGCCCCGTCGTTAGTCCGGGGAGTGGCACGCCTGTGTCCACACGGCTGTCTATACCACTTAAGTGGACAAATCATATCGATTGCCTCTAAGCAAGGCTGCAGATTCTCAACTGATTAGGAGGCCTGCTTGGAACACAGGCTCTTCATACACTGAATCCAAATGTCCAACCTCTGGGTTTGAGGACGGAGTCCTTGCGGACTTCAGTCGTAGGTACCCTGTCACTGATTCACTGTCATCACATCACATCAAGTCTGTGAGGGTGCTGGGCCGCAAGTTGATAAAAATGAACTGTGAGACGGGACTGAAGACCTCAAGTACTTCCACAAATATAAATTAAAATTCCTGACTCTGTAACTCATTTCAAAGTGTTTTTCTGAACGGTTCTTTATGGTTCTGTTATGTGCAGCTCTGCAGCTTAACACTCAACAAATAAGGTCAGAACGCTCAAGGAGATTTTCCTTTTAAAAGAACTGCTAAACACTGCTAATATTATATTCACATTGAATCCTCAACTGATGACCTTCACATTGTAGACAGACAAAAACCAACATTTGGCCATCGACTGTAGCAGATTATAACATACAAATCCACATTATTAAGCCTATAGGACCGTGTGTAGTTTATACCTCACTACATCACAATCACAACAAAAAAGAAAAAAAAAAAAGAAAAAAAAAAATCTAATTATCATCATCATCATCTTGTTGTTTTTTATTATTGATAATAAAAATTAGTAGTATTCCTTACATCATCAATTTATAGCCTATTGCTACAGGATTATGGGTAATTTTCCAAGCAAAGACTGGTGAAATCTGCACCCCATGCCCACTTCAGGGCCCCTGTGGACTTGATGAATTGTGGATTTGGACAGCCCTCTGCACTCGCACACTTTCCTCAAAGGTGCCCGCAAAGTCTGCAAGTGCTGTGAAGTCTGGATATTTTGGATTCATACTCACTGTGGAAACAGACTTGACTTCAAACCAGCGCAGGATGCCAGGAAGTTTGTATGCTGTTGAGTAAGTGGTCCTCTCAATCCACATGTTCTGTAAACAAAATGACAAATAAAATAAATTGGAACTCTGAAAAAAGGAAAACGGTGCAGAAAACTAAAGACATGACAGGGCACTTTAAACTGATCAATTTGCAGCTGTTTTTGTGCCAAATGACATTTAAACCAGCTTTAAGACTGCTGTTGCATGGATGAGAGTGAGATGATGTAATGAAGGTGGTTTGGTGGGAAGGAGGTGTCAACTACCTCCCTGTCTGAATGGCAGCTCATTAAGGCCCACTCACCCAAATAATCTGGAATCTCTTCTAATACATCACAGGGGCTGAAATAATGACTCTAAGCCTTTACACCAAAGGAGATGATGATTTCCCATGCAAGAGGGTTTCAACATTTAAACATTTTCTAACGGTGTGTCAAGAGAAAAGAAAATCATATTGAATGATTAAGAGCATCAGCTTTAGAGCATACTTTCTACTCACTTACTGTGGCACTTTTAGGAGGAAATATTAGCATATTGACATGTTTGATAGATTTGACAAAAAAATATGTCCAGCAATAGGTATCCATCACCCCTGTCTGAGTCCAGTCAGTCTGTCAACATTACAGAGTAAGTCTGAGATGAGTTAAATACATCATCTTGCTCTGCTGAGGTGATGCCAAAGTAAACGCATTGAGGAAAAGCGTGAACGGGTTTAAACTGTTGCCCCTGTCATTTTCAGCCTGGATATTGTGCAGAAAATATATTCATTAGAATTCGAGCTAGATTTGGGCGGCTGTCAACCATTTAAATTAGTCTGGTTGTCCTTGTTGGCAACTGTTTTTTCTCTGCTAGAAACAACTAAAAGTACGTGTGGAGTATAAACTAAACAATAAACCAGCTGTATCATATATTAAATTACAAGACAGAGTGTTACAGAGATGGCTGAACCTGAACAAAAAAAAAAGGCTAAACTTAATTAAAAATGAAAACCCTTTTCAATTTTACTTTACTTGATGCAACTCAACATCAGAGAAGAATGACAGACCATTTAATCAGACTTGGAGATCATTATTCTAACTATTTTAATTTACTCCACTAAGTACGTCACCTTGCAAATGTACATTTTTAGCGGTGTGAGTATAACTGTGAGTCTGTGTTTGTGGTTAATCTGTGAGTGTGCGTACATGCGTGTGTGTGTGTGTGCTTGCGAGACAATAAAGAAATGTAATCCATATTATATAATATGTTTAAACCATCTAGGTAATATTTTTCTATTAAGATAATATTGGATATAAATATGCAGGACCATTATCACTCCAAATATAAATGATTAAAAGTATTTTGTCAACTTTAGGAAACAAAAGTAGGGTGGCAACTTCCTGGTACCCATTTCTCAAATCTACTGTTGGACCCTGAAAACACATACATGTACTGTAGAGTTTAAATGTACTACATTATAGTTAAATATCAAGTAGCCTTCATGTTAATTTTAGAAATACAAACTGACTTCATTGATTATTCATTTAAATAAATAATACATAAAACCCTTAAGAGAATAGGGACAAGCTAAGTCAAGTTGAAAAAAAAAAAAAGACAACAATTACCGCGAACTCGTTGTCAGGGTCCTTCTCTCCCTTCCTCACTGGCCTGGAATACTGGAATTTATGGACTTCATTTACTGTGTAGAAGCTGGGGAGGGAGAAAATCAGCACCTGAGTAAATTAAAAGGGTTATGGGCAATCTACAACTTGATTCAAAGGTTGATTGCTTTGCTTCAGGTCACACACAGGACAGGTCCCCCCCCTAAGACTTGCTCTGCCAGGAACTTTGGCATTTACCATGTTGGTTTTGACTAGCTGTATAAGGCATGGTCTCATCTACATGGAAAATAAAATTCATTTTTGGGTCGCACACGTCACTGGAAGCCCCCTTGTTAGTCTGACATGTCAGACATGTTGAAAGGATGCAGCATATGTGACAGAGGCACATGACTAGCGGGGGTGAACTTTGCCAAATCAGGTTAATAGACTTTTCACACTAGGAAAATGATGGTGTTGCATAGTGTCTGTGGGAGCAGCTGTCTGGGCACATTCATGGTCCCCCCACGTAGACACATTACTTGCTCTTTTTTCCATCTTTCTATCTGTCTCTCTTGCCAACAGAAGCCACATCGACACTCTCCTGGGCAAATGAGCACAGATCTATTATCCTCATAGAGCATTTCCCCTTCCTAAAACCTTGCCATATGGTTCAAAGAGCAAGGTTTGACTTTATTAGCAAACAATTATAAACAAAATATGGAACAAATCAGTGCTGTTTCAAAGCCACTGCCCTTTTAACTTTGTAGTAGTAGAAATAAGTGTGTGCAGACGGGATACTACAAGTTTTTTCTTTTACTACTATAGACTTAATGTTTTGCTAATTAACAGAGCAAACAAATCTGTTGTGACTAACTATACAAAAATATTGGGCTCAGGTTTTGACCAATTATGTTATATCCCAAGTCAGATTTCCCCTTCTGTGCTTGGTCACAAAGATAGATATATAGATAACCTTTATTTGCCCTGCAAATACACAACCAAAATAAATTATATAATAGAAGTATAAAAAGTGTAAAACCAACAATCTTATACCAAACATAAATACAACACAAACACAAGACTAAATAACGTATAAATTACAAAAAGAACACAAAGACTGATATAAGTATAACTACACAGGGATAAAACAGACACATAAAGAAAAACAGGAGCATTCATTACATAAAACATTGTCCAACAGAATCTTAAAATGTTATAGGGTTAAAATAATTTCTAACTTGGAGTCCTGAATCTTATTCCACCTAAGAGGAGCATAGTAGGTGAAAGCAGTTTTTCCCTGGTTCTGTATTTATATAAGGGATATCCAAGGTAATGCATTCTTGTGAACGGGTATGGTATCCCATACTTCGAAGTCTTAAAAGTGATGATAAATAAAATGGTAGCTTATTTAAGATGGCTTCATAAATACAAATGAGACACTGTTACTCCCTTCGAGTGGTTAGTGATGTCCACCCCACCTTCTCACAGGGGATACAATGATAGGTTCTAAAACTGTCACTTGTAATAAATCTAAGAAAACCGTAATACACAGCACCAAGGGGCTTGAGGGTATGGGCAGTGGCATGCATGTAAATTACATCTGCATAGTCAAACACTGATTAAAATGCTGCCTGTACAATCTGCAACCTATTGCTACAAGAGAGGGCCTGCTTATTTCTAAATTTAAGAAATAAGCTGCTGCCAATTTAAGCTTCTTTGTCAGTTCCACAACATGACTTTTAAAAGATAATTTTTCATCTAACCAGATACCCAAATACTTAAAACATGGAACTTTTTTAATATGAGCCCAAGATATTGTACCAGTAGTAAAACTTAGTGGATTTTTCCTTTGGGATCTGGTGAAGAGCATGTAATTAGTTTTATCTGGATTTAGTAAATCAGGGCCTTTTGAAAAGTCAAAAAATCTGCCTTTAAATTAAACAAAGCTTTGTCAATAGAGGGTGCTGATGAGTAAATTACTGTGTCGTCAGCATAATAATGAATAGAGCTGTTACTAATCAATGAGCCCAGGTTATTCATGTACAATGTGAAAGGGGCAACGGGGCAAAAAAGGTCAACACACTATTTAATGAGCGTGATAAGACCTATTCCAAATTAGCTGCGAGAGCGTGGCATTAGCCTAAAAAAAAAAGAAAAAGAAAAAAAAAAGAGCTTCTGATCTAATAAACAGATTAATAAAGCAGCTTTAAATCAGCTGTGCTACCCCAATTAAGCCTTTAACATGTCATTAGCTGGCGGGCTAGAGATGATGCAGTATCATGGTCTGGACAAAGCAAGGTCAGAAGGGGGGTGTGCTCTGCCTGCTGCTGTTTGACTCTTTGGCTCAAACAGCTCAGTCTCATTGCTATGCACCGTTCATGTTTTGCATCAAATGAAAGGGAATAAATGAGAGAAAAATAGACAGATACAGACAGAAAGAGACATTTGGGGACAGCACGGTAAGAGCTAGAGAAAGAAATGGAGAGACCAGAGATGGCAGAGAAGGGAGACAGAAAGACAGACGGGTGGTGTGGAAAAGTCCTCTATCACTCTCTAAACACGGCTGTCTAATCGAGGCTATTAACAGAGTTACATATTCCAATCAGACACAGTTGGCAAACAAGCCAACAGGCAGCTGTAGGGATCAATGCAGGGGGATGTGACCAATGCTGCAGGCTTGTGATAAAATCAGTGCCCAGGTATATTTGCCTAAAGGTTTTTCCGAGTAAATGTCTTCTTTTAATTATGTCCATTGATGCATTGGGTGGCATATCAAAGTGAATTTGCACAGCTGAGTGATGCAGTGCATGGCTGGCGTACAGATTGGGCAAACAAGGGGGAAGGCACGACACAAAGGTATTAATGATGTCAGAAAAACAATGTTGTACTTGGCACAATGACTAATAGCAGATGGCTGGTGCGAGTTAATAACCTCGAGAACGACAAGAAGGTCAACCGCTGTTTATTCTACACAGACACACATTTACATCAAGATTTAATCACCTTCCCCACTGTGGTCCTAGACAAACTACACACTAAAAAAATGCTAATGCACTTTTGCATGTCATTGCAAGCTCGCTAAATTGTTTTCAACTGACTGGGGAAAGTAAATTGGGCTACGTGGATTGAAATGCACGCTGTCTGACTTTGAAAAACACACTCTGAAATTGTAGAGAAATGAATGTGTGCAGAGTAGGGATATCCTGCTTACCTCACTATTTGTTCAGAGACAGGCTTGTTTTGGAACTTGGCAGGCAGGTCTAGAATGGGTTTCACAGTGAAACACTGGATGTCTTCAGCAGAAACATTAAGGAAATAAATGAAACAGGTGAGCTCAAAAGAATGAAATAAAATGACTTAGACTTGAGTCACAACTCAGCATTGTTCACTGACATTCAAGCAAATCAAATAATAAAAATATGATCTGTCTTATCATTTCACAAAATTCTGTTGTCCAAATCAATGATTCTGAGAAAATGGTAATTAAAAACGAACAAAGAGTTATTATTTTGTATTAATAATGATATAAACATTGTCAGCAACACAATTACTCTGCAAGTATTTCATCATAGCATATAAAAATACTCTTTGTGTAATGAAGGCATTAAAAACTCAATTTAAAAAACCCTTCTGTTAAAACTGATTCCATGATCTGTGCTGAGGATACATTGTCCGGAGGAACTCTTTGTGTCCTCGCTGGGTGCTGTAGTCGTCTTCATCTTCTCTGCGTTGGGAAACTGTGTGAGGAGACGTGCTTCGAAGTCCTCCCTGCGCTCGTACTCCTTCCCACGGTAGATGAACATTTTGTTCTGGAAGACAATAAAGAAAACAGTGAGACCTTGGACATGGGCATGAAGGCATGTGTAAAATCATGCAAATTGGTGCTAATTTTGGACATACAGTGAGATCATGAGGCACATGAATATGGCAGCATTGACAGTAAGCATGTGGTGTCATTTCGTAGACCATTTCACAAGAAGATTAGATTCAGTGGCTGAAATCCATTCAGTGATGGTAGTAAGGACAGACATTGGACAATGACAAAATTGTAATATTAAAAGAAAGTCTCATGGATGAGAGCAGCTTTGCTTTGTACATCAACTTGACCCGATACTGTGGCTGGGTTAAAATACATTATCATAATCTCCATATTAAATACTTGAAAATGAGGGTGACAGAAAGTTCTTGGCACCAATTCAGTGATGAGTCAATCCCAGCTGAGTTCAGAGCGAGCTTGCTTGGGGAGGACTTCTGTTTTAGCGATCTGACAGACTGAAAATGGCCACTACCACTTTGCTGAGGGCTCTAACACAATCAGCTGCTGCTAACTACAGCTACTGACAGAGTTGCCTTCAGACCAGTAACGGTCCAGACATCTTTTCCTGCCGATTTCAAATCAGGACTGTAGGATCATGGCAGGTGAGGATGGGCTCTCTTCACACTATCATCAAGTCTGAGCAGCTTGATCTCTTCTGGAAACCATTCATTTACATCTCAGACGGCTCACTGTGAATTTCTGGCTTCATTCATTAGCTTAACATGAACGTTAGACTATTGGACAGGATCTTATCCAGGGAGAATAGCCATAGTTTTCTTCCTTTGTTTCATAGACCTTTGCTGCACAATACTGCATACGCAGCAAGCACTATGCTCATGCACAGCACACATCTCAATTCCCCAATTAATTAAAGGAATTGCAGCCATGAAATATGCCTGGGGCCATTTTCAAATTTGCTTTGACAGATAGGTTGACAAAAGCATGCTGATTTCCAGAGTCATCCCTTCAAGCCGCAGGAGAATCCGCTAAACCGGCCTGACAATACAATGCTACAATTTCCAGCTGGCGAACAGCTGTGATATTTGCCTTCTATTTTTTTCTCTCTAAATCATTTAAATCTGATTGGGGACACCTAATCTTTTTCCATCGCTGCACATTGTATGCTTATTCATAAGACGACAACAGATTCACATTATGTTGTTGAGCATTCTGGTGGTGTGTACAGTCATCTCAATGTCACGATTCTCATTTTCATTACCCTCAAAACTAGACTGGCTAGTTCTGGCAATGAAAATCACTGTCATTGAGATAATAATTCATGTTAAAATGGTCTTTTCTTTCTTGGCTGGTGGGTAAAAAAGGCAATTTCACACAGCCATGAGACAAAGCAGCAACAGTTCATATAGCTGTAATGTTATCAAGTTCAAATGAAACACAGACAGTCAGGATTTAAACTCCTCAGACATGCTTGTAAAAATACTGGAAGATTTGTAACGTATAGACGGCTACAGTAAAAACCATTGGGATATCCATACCTCACCCTCTTGGCAGTGACAGTTTCCCAGAAAAAAAGTTTCTAAAGTGTATGAATACATCCTTTCAATGTACTGAAGAATAAGCTAACTGACACAGTGACTGATAAAAAGGTCATCTTGTATTATTCCAAAACAAAAATAGCACACAGTGTTCTCCAAAAAATGTATGAGCTAGAAACGTTCATTCATCTCCCGGAGTGTGTTCATTGGTCTGTCTGAGAAACACTTTGAATGATAGAACATGACAGCTCATACCCGGTTGTTTCTGAATGTGGTGTTAGGATACATATTTCAAACCAACTTTCACAGACCCTCAACTGCTCTTTAAACTGAGTGCTCGGGAAACTCAATACAGGGATTAAGTAAAGTTTAGAACTGATAGGAAGACAAGGGAGGGGAGGAGAAATATGCTGACAGGATATAAAGTGAGAGAAACAATTGTAGTGGAAATCTGTCTTTGAAAAACTGAGAGTACCCTTAAAGTGTCTGAAAGCAACTTAGAGTTTTTTTTATTTTTTATAGAGCAAACAAATACAATAGAAGCTTTCAGTCATGCTTTAAACCTTCTTGACAAGGTGTTGTGACTTTCAAGGTGGAAATGATGACTTAAGATAAATTTTCTGTGCCTATCTTTATAATGATTGTTTTGCAAGCGACAGAAAATTTTAAACAGTCTCTGAAAGTATCCACCGATGGAAACAACCAACAGCTACTGGAATTACACACAGAACTACACAAAAATTAAGATAACTGAGGCTGAGACTTCCTTGCGTCTGCAGATCTCAGGAAATGACATGTTGTAGAGCATTTTACAATTAGCAAGTACCCTAGTGTCTAACCACATTAACAACTAATAAATCATAAGCAGCTGAATTAAGCACTCTTGCATAAAATCAATTCTTAAGGGGGTGGATACAAAACGTCTTTATCAGAGTATTGATTTTCTCACATAATTGACTATTCCCTGAGGACACTGTGATGCTGGAACACACAAAGCAATATGGAGTGTGAAACAAAAACCCTCCTAACTATATTTATCTTAATTAGTAACTCAAACATGAATACTTCCCTATGTACTCACACAGAAATCTTTCAATTATAAAATATATCTAGGGGGCATACAAGGAGGTGAAAAAAGCCTCACAAATAAGCACTTTTTAACATTGGTTTTGAGAAGTGATATACAAATAAACCTACAAGACCAGCTTGTAAACTACCTTGTATCTACTGTAGCATAACCAACAAATAAACAGGTAAATTAAGAGCAGATTTGTGTTGTCAAAGACAACCTGGCATGCACCTACACTGGTTAAGGTCAAGCTGCTGCTGAAAGAATAAAAAGGAGGGGAAAAAAGAGAACTCAAAGCTCTCCTCAAAGGCTGTTTAAATAGCCAGTTAGATTAGGCCAGTGCAGCTTGCCCTGTCTGTAATGGAGTTTCTGCCCTGCCAGATGAAAGGGGTTAGGAGGAGCACATGGAGATCGGAAAGTGGCAAAAGACCCTGGTGAAATGGCTGTTATTCATAATAGAATGAAAAGGGTACGGTCAGGGGGATCGCTGGTCTTGAAACTGGACTTTCACATTATCTTATTCTTTGAGGACTTTTGGAGCCATCTGGAGTGTTGCTTGTGTGACCAAAAAAAAAATGGCTGGAATTCCTCTCAGAGAGGAAAGCAACACCTTCAGTAGCATGTGTGATAACAGCCTAAAAACAGCTGTAACAAGGAATATATTATAAGCAGGCAGCACTGCTCCCCCCCACTCATGACTAAGATGTGTAAAGAAGTTCTAATCTAATATTAAACTCACCGAGACAGCATCACAGAGAAATTACTGCATCAATTAAATTTCTTTTCAAATATAAACTGTGGGCGGAACCAGACACCCCTCACAGACAGAAAGCCAAAGAGGTCTGATATGCACACAATAGCACCTCATACATGGAATAAGGACGGTGAGAAGAAATCAAACGGCTGTTCAACACGTATTTAATTTGTGATAAGCTGTGATCAGATTGGCACAAGTCCAGACAGGACGTTCGGAGAGGAAATATAGATCACTTCAGTTTTAGCGGCCAAGTATTCTCGGTAGGGGGTATAATTACACTTGTGGTGATATTTCAGTTTAATCAAGTGTCTATTTTCATAATAATCAGTAGTCAACATGTGGTGGTTATTTTAGAAATCAATGTCTTTTGTGTTCAGTGCCACCATTAGCAAAAACATTTTAGAGTTAAGGTCCAACTACTGTATTTAAACACACATAGGACATTTTGGAATTATAACCCATGACTCAGCAGTCACCGAAAGCAATTGTGGCCATGGCCTTTCACTTTGTATTGGGTGCAGGATTTTGTTGTGCAGGCAGGCGGTGGTGGGACACCTTGTGATGCGGACCACGCTCACAGTGAGGAGAAAAGGGGTGTTCAGCTGAAGTTCAGGAAATGGAATTAAAAGCACCATTTGAAGCGTGATCAGACTAGACAAACAAGATTTGGTTGGTTCTTGTGGTCATTTGTCTCCATAGATTTAAAAAAACAGAAGACTAGGTCAAAATCTAGTATATGGCTGGACCGTGTATGGTCAATGTGCAAAACTGTGGCCAATTTGTTACAGGGATAGTCAGTGGTAGTGTCTATAAGGTGAATTCCTGGATGTTAAATGTTTATCTGCAATTTTCTGTAGTGGTGCCAGTAATATTTGTTGTTAAAGTGTACTGAAGTAGCATTTCACATGACATGGTTAAGCTACGTCTGAGTAAAAAAAAAAGGTTATAAATGCAGTTGCAAGAACAATACTTTCCACTCATATCCTGGGATGTTTGATTTGAAAGAGAACTTATTTTAATTCTAATTATAACTGTTTTAATTATCTGTTAAATCCCCTTGCTCTTTCATCTGTTTCTATCTGCGGATGTCTTGTTTTTTTTAAGACTCACTCTGTATTGAGTGTTTTGTCAGATTGAGTGTTTTTTTGGGGCGCTTTAAAAGGTAGAGTCAGCGATTCTGGAGAAAAATTGTTCAATACACTTTTTGTCAAATTCAGCAAAAGTCTCCTCACGGTCCACTAGCTGTCCGTCCTGTGTGTGCGCTGAAAAAAATCTGGTGTTCATACACAACCCCGGCTCTGTAAATGGGAAACAAAGTGGCTTGGACCGAGCCACACAACACTATTCCAGCCAATCAGCAACAGGGGGTGTTTGTGTTCGTGCTCGTGCACAGAACAAAGGGAAGTCATCAGAGCAGCTGTCCGTGTGAGGACATGACAAGTCTTCTGTCTCCAGTACCCGTTGGATTGTGGGAGAGAGAGGCCGTGACCAATTCACATAGAGAGTTTTTTTGTCATGGAACAGATGCTCTTCCATTTTATTAGAAGTATCAATCCACACTGAATCCAAGAATCCCAACGTTTTTTAACACTCAATCCATTTCTATCTCATTTATTGAAGCGTAATCTGAGCAGGCAGCTGTTTAAATCACATAAATAACCTGCTGTATATATGTTTTGAACTTATTAATTGTATCAATGAATCAATAAATACAAACACTGTCGAATTCTTTTCCGTGGAGCTGACGTGCAAACTATTTTAGTTGAGTAAATTTCTGCTGTCTGTCAGCCTGGTGAAGGCAGTTCAGGTCAGCCGCAACAACGCCTCCACACGCTCCTCCGACAGTCGTGCAATCATGTTGTGGGAGTCCAGGTGCAGACCAAGGTAGGGCATCTGCTGACACAGCTGCAGGGCGCTCTTAGCGTGCGATAAATTTGGAATGAGCTGCAGTCAGTGGAACCGTGTACACGCCCCCTGAAGACTTCCTAGAAACCTGTTTGCGCCAATTCATTTTGAAAGAGCAACAGCCAAAGGGGAAACTCCAAAACGTGGCCGGCTAACCAATGGTCTAACTTCATCACTCAGTCAGTCAATCAGTGACGGACAGACATTATTGTGTGCAGGGCTGGCTCCACTGTTGCAGTACAGCCAAAAATTGAGTCTGAGCAGCTGACCAGCACACAGAGTAATTTATACAGTAAATGCTTAAAACAGGCAAACCACAGATAAGAAGAAAAAAGGCTGAGGGGGCAGGAAGAGAGAGCTAGACAGTGAATGAGAGAGAAAAAGATTCACTGCATTCACATCTTTCACGGCTCTCTGCCTTTTTTCAGGAGACACATTCTACTTTTCCCACAATGAGGGACATCTGTCCAGCACGTTATTCTGCATTTATTCTACAGACCACACATGGAACAGCTGCTTAGGAGTCTGTTTTGGTGGGATGTTGAACAAGTGAGTCCCACCACAACATCCAAAACCCATGGGAGCAAGATGTATGAAAAAACAAAGGTATTGAGAACACACAGAGTTGCATGGCAGGGATGTACTCACACGTAGGAAGGAGGGGAACCCCATGCCGTAATAACCTACGGCAAAGTAGTCTGGTTTGGGCCGGATGACCTTCACTATGTTCTCATAGAACTGGGCTTGCTTCCGCTGTTGGGGGATAAAACGATAAGCTTCAGTGGCATAGAAAACATTTACACTTTTTCCTTTTACATGAGTATTATTGGCAATTTTATTTTTAATTTTAGAAATGTGACGGGTTCTGTGTTGTTGGTTTCATGCTATTGCAAAAAAAAAAAAAAAAAAGGGATTTAATCTCATTGAGACTTTTCCGGTTAAACAAACAAAAATAACCAACCGCGGTCTACTTTCTCACTCTTAAAAGTGCAGGTCACGTTCTCAATATTTATCATTTTAGAGAAGAAATCCTCCGTATACTGAAATGATTCAATTTATAACTTTAATGTGGTTCAACAAAAAAAACAATATTACTTACCAAGGATGCGCTAAGCTGTTCAAAGTCAAACATTTCATTCTCGTACTGTTCTGCCAGTTCCTTTCCCAAAATGATTGCCTCCTCCCACATCTATTGGGCACATAAACAGAGACAGTTAGCAAATGAATTAATAATCAAAATTCAAGCTGAGATAAAGCACTCCTTTTCAGTCATCTGAATAACACAAATTATCTCTACCAGGCAATGGTGTTCAATTTAAGCCTTTTTGCATATAAATAAAGGCAATTTCTTCTTATTTTGTCAATATTATTTGTTTTTTTTCTTTGATCTAAAACACTAAAACTCAAATGCCAACCCCTTGAGAGAAGCACATTTATTATAGTGATGCATTTCCCCTTGAGACTCATCCAGTGCAGTAGTGTCACAGATAGATGGGAGCCACTCAAACAAGTTGAAACACTTCTAAGTGACTTCTTGACAGACTAGATGGGACTGAACTGATCTGGGCCACACTGGAGGTGGACTGAGTCCAGACTGCTACTCAGATCAGCCTGCCATCAGTGAGAGTGGTGGTGGCAACACCATCTGGGACTGCTTTCTGGATGACTCTCTTCGCTACTCTGTCCTCACTTGATAGTATCCCCTTATCTGGAGTCTTAATGCATTCATACAGCCGCTGTAACACTTCTTGATCACTCCCGTTTGTGTGTGCATGTTAATCCAAGGCTCTCTCAATTTCTCCCTGGCCATATCCTGCTGAGTGACAGTTGGCTGGAGAACCAAGAGTGGCGGCTGCACCCCGGCACTGATGATACATGCAAAGCCTTGGGACATCATCTCTGAGAAGCTCTGGCTGCAGTCCTACAGACCGATTCCAGGCTTAGCTTACTGGCTGAAATGTCTTATCTGTGTAGAAGAATAGCAAAGCAACCTGATCCTACGCAACTAGAACATTTTCTTAATCTGAGCGCATATGAATGTGTCTGCTGATCACGTCACAATAGGCTGGCATCGTACAGAAATGGCGTTCAAATATATCACTGAAGTGGTATGAGAGGAAAAAGAGAAAGAGGGACAGCAGGAGGGAAGAGCAGGAGAAAAGGTTTTATGGAAGGTAGAGGACAACACAAAAAAACCACATTAATGTTTGTGTGGTCTGATATAAGAGCATCAGCAAAAAGAAAGGGATTATTTACAATCCCCGTTCTGTAAAAAAGGAACATAGAACTTCTGTTCAGCGGCTCTTCTTCGAAACCTGCCTCCTGATGCCAGAGGAGGTATTTAACAGAGATGACAACATCTAAAAATAGCATCCTCACAGTCCAGGATTTATCAAGATTAAGACCACTCTTCTGTGCGCGGCGGAACGTGTGTGTGTGTGTGTCTCTAACCTTGCCCTTGTCGAAGTAATTGATAATCTGCTGGTAGAGCTGGTCCTTAAGCTGCCCTTGAGTGGTGGCCTGGTAGCCGTCTCTCTGGGTCAGGTGGGCTGCACATTGCTCGTCTGACCACTGCGGAGAGAACAAGTAAGCATTGAGGTCAACACTGTGCGATACAGAACGGAGCAAAAGGGGAACAGGTGGCAAGAAATCAATCACTGAGTTATAGCCAATGCAAATGGGTAAGATTGATGTGTAATTCTATTTAAACCTGCCCTGCGCTCTGGCAGGGCGAGATGGAAACTTGAGACACGGGCAATGAAACAGGCATCGATACATATTGAATGGCTCAGAAAATGCATCAATGCAGTACACATAGCTTTCTGTGGCTAATATCTGCTTGTACAGCATTAAGCGCGAGAATCCCCACAACCCCAAAAAAGTGCTCTGGTAGGCTAGCCCACTGGAAGCCAACCCAGTGAAGTAAAGTGAAGTGAAGCTAGGGAAGCAGGGAGGGGCATCATTTATGTTTGTGTTAACAATAATCATCAGATACAGTTGAGTCATGCAGCAGCATAATCTTATTCATTTACAAATTTTGCTTGATTTTGTAAACCAGGACAGACGAGGAAAGATGATTAAAAAAAAAAGAAACAATAAGACTGCGGTGGTATCCTTTTGTGCTAACCTTGTACTCCATGATGCCTTTTCTTCACTCAGCATGGAGAATAATGAGGTTTCTGACAGGCTAGAGCAGCTTGTCTAATGGGGAGATGGACAATCTGATTGGCCTCTGTGTCGAGTATAATCCTGTACGGCCTGCCAGGACTGATTCATAACTAGCCGATTTTAATTGCCATTCTCTAGTGTTGTGAGTAACCTGAAGAGTTAAGATCTCTGAAAAAAATCTGACCAAGTATAGTGTGAGGGCCACATTTGAATAGCAAAGCCAAGAAATTTGCATACTCCGCACTGGAGATGGGTAAAAAAAGTAATTGCTCTGCACATTGTTGCGGTGGCATGAAGAGGGATGCTGGGAGGCTTTGGCACTGGTTATTGATTCCTTTACAGCTGGACTGCAGCATTTACATGGTAAAAAGGGTCTCTGTTTATTCATGGATGGCCAGTGACCCTGAATCGACAGAACTACATTGCTGATGCATATCTGACAGTAAACAAAGTGCTGTTAATTCATCAACCATTTTATACTGCTGCAGGTACTCTACTGGAGGACTAATTGTTATTACAGCAGCCACTTTTACTCTATCACTGCTGGCAGATGCAGAATTATATATCCATCACTCACCCCCAGGCTCTTTTACATGTGCCTGTGTGTGAATACAAAAGAACAGTGTCTTCAAAGATTACATTGGACAGCTTATTGGAGAAGAAAAGATTTATCCAGACTCTGGTGAAACAAAATTAACTAAATTTCACATTATAACACCGAATCCCTCTTTGAGAGCAGGCAATGATCAGGAATACCACAGCTGCTGGGAGATGAGCGGAATTAAAATAATAATAATCAAAACAACTCCTGCAAATGCTACTGTGGCTGCTCAGCGAGGAAAATTTGATTCAGTCACAGCCTGCTCTCCCCTGTCGGGACCTGTACAAAGGCTGAAGCAGCCAGCTATTTATGCAAATACAGATGAGTTGTTGGGTGTAACCATTTTGGATAAAAGGCAGAAAGGAACAACTCCAAATTCAGGGTATAGCAAACCCCAACTGGGAATAGACACTGCAGCGCTTTATGTGAGGAGTTCTATATGTGGATGTGGTATATTTTTGATAAAGACAGAAACTTTCCAGGCCTAGAGTAGGCATTTATTTAAAAAAAAGATGTAATCTAAAAAGAAATGCTTCATGATTGCTTATACATATTTATGTATCTAATTCAAGATATCATTGCGCTAAAAATGCAGTACAAACCTGCCCCTTTTTCACCTTAAATCAGAGGTGCCATTCACTGAACCATGTGATTTACAGAAGGGGATTCTTTCTTTTCCAGCTGACAAGGAGGACAGTAAAGGTATACCTTAATCTTGAAGCACCTCAGGTAGCTGCAAATGCTTTTTTTTACTCTGCTTTAAACTATGTCTTTGCAGGAAAGATCAGATACTGAGCATGATTTGCATTGGCTATGCAAGGTGAACTAGTTGCTGCTCAGCAAGACTGCCCTCTCAGCAGCCATCTCATGCCACAGTGGGAATACATAAACACAGACCTATCTCTCTAAGCCCTGTAAACATTCACATTCACAGATACACACTGTTTAATGTCTGAGGTTAGATGCCATCCCCATAGCTTAACAGTAGTTTTTTGTTTTTTCCATCTACAGTACAATACGGTGTTTGAAGAGGAATGTGTGTCATTTCAGAGACTGCATGAGTACCTTTTATTTGTTGTTTGTTTGTGTTCTCTTGTTTGTTGTGTCTGTGTACCTTGAGAAGTTTGGCGTGTAGCAGCAGAGTGTAGGCAGCCTCAGTATAGTTGTCGCACTCTTTGTGGAGGTCACACAGCTTGTACAGGTACCTGGAGGAAAATAGGAATGATTTATCTGGGTGGGTATTTGACACTTTAACAATAAACAAAGAGTTAACTTTGCTAGACTGATAGCCTTTTTTTAACCTCAAATGATGCTTGACAGACAGATGAAAAACTCTGATGAGATCCAACATATTTTAACAAAATGTAATATTTCATCATGGATCTCCAGGGACATACAGCTAGGAGGAAAGGACCCCAAATGTACAGCATTTAGTCTGTGGCAGGCAAATTTAGCTCATCTTAATGTCACAGCACCAAATCTCCATATGTACTCAATGTAATGTACCTTAGCAGTGTGAATAAATGCCTCGAGAGGACTGAATGTTCAGAAATATGAACATACTTGACAAGCACAAGGCTGGATATGAATGGGTCTTACCTGATGTACATCTCTTCTCTGTCTATCTCCTTGTAAAAGTTCTACAGAAAAAAAGAGACAGGCCATTAAAGTGGGTTTGAAAGGGTTCATAGATTTTCACTGACAACAATGCCATTACAGTATACTGCTTACAAAGCTTCAGTGTATGTTTACATTGCATAACCTTCAGAAGTAAATGGACTGTGGATTCTTTTTTTTTTAATATCTCTAAAAGAACAATATTTTGGCATCGTGACAAATTAATTTTCTAAAATCTGGATAAATGAAGTTCTGGCTTGCGGCATGCAAACATTAACTACGCAGCTACAAAAGACAAGTAAGTTGGCAGACATTTGAATCACAATGGCAGGTTGTGACACTGTTATCCCAGCTAAAACAGAAAACTTACACAACCTGGCACGGGGTGAGCATGACTCAGATAAATGCTGAATATAGGTCATATAGGTCGCTAATCTTTTCAATGGCGGTTAGTCATATGAGTCAAAATTGACATTTGGGTGCCCCCAGATGAAATGTCACTTCACAGAGAAGAGGTGTTTCAGGTGAGCTGCTCTGTGATAACATCTTAATCCATTGTGACATGTGAAGGTGACTGTTATTGTTTTATTGTCTATGGGTAGTCACGTGTCATTATTGTCACTTTAATGACAACCAATAAACAACGCCAGTGTTGATATTGTAGACATTGTTGAGAACTACTGTTAGGGCAGTTTTATACATTGTCATACAGTGGATATGTTCGTGTGTATTCAGGAACTCAGAAAAGAAGCCATCTTACGAGCACATTGACAGTGCAGCTCATGCGGTTCTCCTTGTTCTCGTCGTGCATGATGGTCCTGTAGTCCAGCAACCTCTCCAGCAGACGCACCACCAGGGTGACAAAGTTCTCGCCAGTTTTGGCCAAGTACTTGTGCTTCCTGCAGTGCTCCAGTAAACTGCGTGTTTTTTTTGTGTTTGTTTGAAGTGGTGGGGTGCGTTGATGGTTCGTGTGTGTGCACGTGTTTGTGGATGTGAAGCAGGGGGGGAAAAGAGAGGAAAACAAAACGTGAAGCATGTATAGAGAGGTTCATCAACAGTTTAAAATGTCAAACTTTTGCCACTTAGGATTTGAGAAACCATTTTTTTTTTTTTGCCCACTAAAGCAGGGTTAGCATCCAACTGTGCTGAAAGCAAATATCACAGTTGCAAGCTGTGATGAGAAGTCGTGTGATCATCAGAACACTGTGATTATTTTGAGGAGTGCTATGTTGCAATTAGCATTATCTAACTTGTGAGAGGCTCAGGCGTAATCCTGCCCATTAATCAGCACTTACATTTTCTGAAAGAGAACTTTGTACTGCTCGTCTCCGCGGCCCCCCTCCACCTCGTGATCCAGCTTGGTGATGATCTCGTTCTCAAACTGCAATTAGACAGAGCAGGCGTAAATAATCAGTGTAGCTAATTTTTCAATTCATTAACGCCATCTCCCTGTCTCACTCTCTGGGCATCAAGGCTTGGCTGAGGGGATCTGTGCTTTGACTTTAATCGTCTCTCTTCTGCAGCCCAGCTGGCTGTGAGCTGCTTTTTATTACTACTCGCTGTTGGTACAGCCTTTCTTTATGTGTACAAACTTGGTTAGAACACAGAAAAAGGCTGCATCATGAGACACATCCGCCTTACTTCTGCTCGCTTGTTGCTGTACCTTCTGACAGTGATGTATGGACCTCATATCTCTGATGTTTGTACTGGATGTAGCAGCTGTATTAAAAACAGTCTTTATTGTGCTGAAGGAAACCAATTTCCACCGACTTCTTGATGTGATCGTGTATTAGGCAAGCACGAATACTACTATGCTACTCTCTTGTTAAACAAAGAATTTACAACACGCACGTAACATTCCCACAAAAGGGAATATTACTGTCTTATAGTATAAAAAAGGGTCAGGCCAATGTGAGACTGATCACATTTAACTACAGAACTACAAAGGGGGTCATTCCCTCCAATGAGCCAGGTACTGAATGACACATTGATTTAATTAGCAGGGCTCCCTTCATTCCAACTCCAAACAGACTGCACTCTTTGCAGAGGTGAGCTACGAGAGGGATGTTGGTTAAACTGTCACTGTCTTCGCAAGACTGCAAGGACCAGTGGACGCATTTGGAAGCCACAGTGCTGCTTTAAAATAGTACGATAAGCATTGTGTACTTTGGGAGCCCGCATAAACATTGCAAAGTTAAAAACTCCCTGCGACATCTTATGGCAGAACAGCTGTAGCCAAATAGGTTTCCTCATGCAGAAAGGCTTCATTTTACATTGTAACGAGGCATAACATTAAGTTCCACTTACCGAGGCTGTTGATGATCGCAGCACAACAAAATGAGATTTGCTGAATTACAAGTAAGCTTGTGGCTGTAAAACTTTTTTTTCTCATATGGACTGTCCCTCAGCAACATTTACTCCTCCTCACATGCCCAGTTTACCACACCAGCACCCACCCACTGCTTTCCATATAGTCCTTTTGTTACCGCTCATCTGCTATTGTTCTATTTTCTGTATGTATTGTTCTGTTACTATTATTTCATGTTTCAGAGGACGCACCCGCTGGAAACTGCACGTGAAGTGGAACTCGCACTGCATCATGTCGAAGAAGATGGGGATGGTGGCCTTTCGCAGCTCAATCTCAGGAACTAGTGTCATCTCCAGGATAGGACCCACCATCTCGGGAATGAATTTTATCTTGTGGGGCCCTTGTGAAGAAAAAAAAAAATCAAAACGTACACATAAATGCACAGTATGCTATGCTAATTTGTAGACTTTTATTTAGACAAACATACAAAATGTTGATGCTAACGGGGCATAAATCCTTACTGTGCTGCAGACATAAAAGTAGCTGTTGCAAACAAAGTAGAAAAATATAAAGAAAGTCTGGCTCTCCATGTTTAGCAAGTCTCTTCTGATCAGAATTACCCATGACAATCATGCAGTAAATAACTTCATACCAAACACCTTAAGTCAAAAAATAATAAGTCACTCATTAAAAACCCTGTAAATTAATCGATCTAATCTGGTGGAAAAGTCCAATTAAAGGATCAGATGGTGTAGATTACAATGAGTGGACTTAAAGGGAAGCACAGGTGGCCAAATCTAACACCCCGATCCCTGTGCTACAGTCATATTCCATTGAGACTTGACTGTTGATTCTCTCATCACAGATCATAAAGCCAATTAACATTTTCTATATTTAGCTGCTGTTCATGGTTGGGTTGACTTGTGATAACTGTGAGAGCACTTAGTTGGCAGATAATCATAAACACACTTTACTCAATAACACTTTAAACATGTGCCAGTTGCTGTTATTATAATGTATATTGTTTGTTTGGTATGACTGATCCTTGACATTGACAAAATGAGTTGGTAAAATTACCTAGATTGTACCACATATCCCTGATTTCAAAGCCAATTTGCCTTCTCATGTCCTGGTACCTGAAACATAAACAGGATAAAAATGTTACAGAAGCTTAAGTCAAATCATGGCATCGAAGATTAACATGACTTGGGGCTCAGTGGATTTAAAGAAGGGCTGATGGGTGAACTCAGTGAATACCATGAAAACACAAACAGGTGTATTTCAGTTCCCTAATGCAATATAACATCCACGAAGACCGGGACCCCTAATGTTGACCGGACAAGGTTGTTATTATGATATGATCGTGCCGTGGCTGCCGGTGTCAGTATTAGCCCTGTTGCTTGTAATATGAAGATTCCAGTTGTAGGGAAAGAGAGAAAACAGTGGATGCAGCTTAAAGAAATGGGATGCAACAGGATGCACCAGCATACATTTGATGGGGTTCAGGTGCTTCTTCATTTGATGCAATCCAAAACAACAGTTGCTACTTTTTTATCAGACATATTTTCAATAACTATTCCAGGTGTCGGAGTTACAAATGTATTTTATAACCCTTGACTTTTGCTTTAATGGAGGCCCGTATGTGCTCTGACCACCCTTAACACAATATATAATCTGTGTGCTTCCTGTTGTCTTCCTGTAAAAAGCTAAATAAATGATGGAAAGTAGTTCCTTGAGTCTTTCTCATTTTTGCCTGATTGACACCCATTACACAAGCATATAATGAGACAGATTCACGATGCCCTGACCATAGTGAGTTAGTTTATTTTGTCTTTCCATGATGTTCTTTGGAATACAAACACACACTTATGATACACACTGTGAAGAGCATATGTGAATGCTGGCAGTCAGCTGGCCGTCAGCTACGGTCTGTGTTCTGAACGCACAGAAGACAGAAGACATGAGACAAAGCGTTTGATCACATAGTCTTTGTTGGTACTAGACCTTTGAGGTCGACTTGGTGTGTCAAGAGCCCTTATACAAAACAAAGAAAACCTGAAAGGACTGCTCCCTTCCCAACTCGTTGTCTAGCTTTTTATGAATGAGGGCTTATAAACTGATCAGCTATGCCATGTCTAGGTCATGAACCAATCTCCACAGCAGCTCGGAGCCGGTCTTCCTGCCCGGCACACATACCCACGTCAAAGACAGGACAAAGGACAGAGAGGGAAAGTGAAGACAGTGAATGATGGAGAGACTAACAGGCGAGGACATGGTGAGCAGAGGGGCAGAAAGTGAGGCCAGCTCTGTGAAACCGATCAAATGAAACAAAAATAATGGCTTTAGTTCTTTCAAAACAGATTGAACATTTGGTGAGAGAAGAGAGTAAGTTCAAGCCTGAAATTGTTTTAAGATGAAGAATATAGAAGGCACAATGAAGATAACAGCCCTGAGAGAGTCATTTCTGACTGTTTTTACCCTATTTCCACCGGCCTGGTATAGCATAATTTAAGCTGCACCATTGTGCTGGTTGAAACTACCTTGCAAACTTTGAATGAATTAAAATTATGTCATATGCAAAACTATGTCTGTTTTTCAGGGGAACTCCATTGATTGTACACAACAAAGTCTGTTTATAGGTAATGAGCAGTAGCCTACAACTCCATATGTCAAAAAACTTGCATATACAGTAGATTTTTGTGGCTCCAAATAGAACTGCATAAAATCTGATAAATTTCTCAAGTGATGTCATAAACCAAAGTGTTGGACAATTTGAAATTTTGACCTGATAATGTCACTGGAGGAACAGTCAGGGGATCACCAAAAATGATTAAAATGTATTCTGAGGGGGGGAATGAATGTGTGTACCAAATTTCATGGCAATCCATCAAACAGTTGTTGAGAAATTTAACTTAAAACAACATGCTAACCTCATGGTGGCCCTAGAGGAAAAAGCCAGGTGATAACCAAAGTCTTGAGGATTCATTGTCTTGGAACCACGAATGTCAGTAAAAATTTGTTGGCAATCCATCGAGGTGTTGAGATATTTCAGTCAGGACTGAACGACCATCGACACTTCCATCCCTGGAGCAATGCTGCTAGCCTGACTATAAATCAAATATCACTTTGAGGGGCATCTAAAATCAGATGTGGTGTCAGAGTCATCAATTACTTTTACCTCCCTCCAGTCTCATGCCCTCTATAGCTGGTGGCACCGCAGGCAACTGCAAGTATTCACAAACGCCTAATCAGACCAGACTATCAAACTGAGTGACTGATGGAGGCACAGTGACACCTCTGTCTCTTCTTCCTAGCACACTGACGCCATGACACCTTGGCATTGCATTGTAGAGATGAAAAAAAAGATGCACCGTGTGAGGTGCAAGCATGACACCTCTCCTGACCTCTAATTAATATCCGTTCTTTCACACGGTGACATTTCAGTGCACCCTGTAGCTCTGATGGAATTCTAAAACCCAATTGATTGTTTTGCCAATATTTTACAAAGACATGCTAATGTATTTTGACAGAGGAGAAGAGCATTTCAAGAATCCTTAATGAAGAGGCTGCATCACCACTTTACAGCCTGGCCAGGTCAAAACACTTTACCATATTTAACTGTCAAAAGGAAGGAGGGATGCAGAGCCCAAGGATTGATCTTAAGGCAGATTATTGACAACATGATAAAATATAAATAGATGCCAGCCTCTACAAATTACTGTAAAGCTGTAAAAACGGTAATGCATTATGTATTACATCTTCTCTTTTCGCCTCTCATCCACACTTTATTGTGCAACCTTTGTGTTTGTCTAGTAATTTATTCTATACATATGTGCATGTGTGCCTTTGGAAGCATGTGGCTGTGTGTCTCCAGATGACTACTCTAGAGGCGTCATGTCCTCATCTGAGCCAAGACAGATACAGGGTGCTGTTCTGTCACACTCCTGTAGGCAGCGAGACAGGCAGCTATGACTGTCGGCTGTCAGGGCCTACAACATATACCTGTCAACTACAGGGCAAAAAAGCTCTTGGAGAGGTTAACTAAGAATAATATGTCTACAGAGGGACAGCGGTGAGCAGTGAGTGGATCTGGGGCTCTTGGCAGCTTGTGCTGTGTATTGCAACTGGGTCAGGGGGTAAAGGGCGAGACTGAGAGGAGGACGGAGGAAATGGATGTGGAGGCATGGAGTGATGGAAACAGAGGAGATGGAGAGAAAAAAAATAGAGAGAGGAGGATACAGCAAAGAGAGAAAAATACAAGTGATTGACAAAAAGAAGCCTGTAAGAACAGATGAGATGATCAAAGCCTGAAGCCAAGGGAGTGTGAGATATTCACAAAACCTGACAATATGACACTCCCTCTCCTCATCACTCATATGCACATATCATAACAATGAGATTGCTGCATGCTCATTTATCCAGCTCTGTAATGTGTAGCTGCGTTTGCACGGTCTCTGGCCAGACTCCTATTCATCACGACTCTGATGTTATTTTTGTAATTGTTATCATTTCTATTGGTTATGATTTCATTGCACTCATCAAACTAATTGCTGAAAACGGGGGAAACGTGGTGACACGATGAAGTATGATAGGAGAAAGAAAGAAAGCGTTCAGACCGGTTGTAAATAAGCGAAGAGTTCAGCCAAATTATGTAACGACTTTATGTGGAAGTAAAACCAAAGTAAGCACAAAACATGTCAGAAATAATCCCATATTGCACGGGAGAGTCGAACCAAGAAATCCGTAAACTGCAATGGATGTTGACAGCAGACAGCTTGGGTAACAATTTTACTGTTCACTTTCCAAATAAATTAGGCTAACCTGAGTGTTTGTATAAAACTTGTATGATCGCCTGACTGCTTGTGTTACTTGATTTCTTTCAAGTTTGTTCCCGGATAAAGGGAATTAATTGGGAAGTAAAATGTTTTTATCACTAAGGGAATGAAGGCCCAAATTACAAAAATAAAAACAACAACAAAAGGGACACACAAAGATGTACTAATTCTCCTATTCAGGCCTTTATCACTCTGTCCTGGTGGTCTAAATGTGAGAAGGAAATTAGCATCGCAAAGACACGAGTAATGGACCAGAACTTCACGCGCAGCACTGGGAGATGTGTGACGCAAGAGAAAAGCCGACACAGAGAGCTAAATGTCTGTTCTCTGCTTGCGAGCAAGGCGCAATAATTGGTATTGCAGGCAGGACTGAGAGTTCATGCGCCAGCACACACACACACACACACAGACACAGGATACAGAGAGGGAGAGGTAAAAGAGAGAAGGTGAGTGGTAGGTGGAGGGAGACAGAGACAGACACACAGACAGAGAGGGAGAGTGGGCGGATAGAGGTAGGAAGAGTGGGTGAAAGAGAAATTGACAAACAGTGTATAATATCCCCTTTGCTTGCTCTGGAAGCCACCTGGTTGTGTTTGAATGACATATCTGGGAATGTCAAATAAGCAGCCTTGAAATAGCGAGGCAGAGATCAGCCCCTTTTTCCGTGCTTACGCCAGGAATGGCAGTTCTCGTGTATGTGAATCAAATAGCTCTTTCTTTTTGGGGAGGGCTGACAAGTCTTGAAAGGCAGGGTGAGGGTGGCTCGGAACATCTTGTTTACTGTGTTCGGCTGTGTGTGTGTGTGTGTGTGTGTGTGTGTGAGTGTATCACGGCCGATAATAAAGCACTGACCAATGAAGAGTCTCGCCGTCAAGTATGGGCCAGTGTGATATATGCTCCAGTGACAAAAGCTCCTCCAATATGCACCACTTCTGCCCAGAAAGCATTTACACGTTTGGCTGCATTACCAGACTCCATAAGAAATACTAATGTAGATGAATGGCCTTTTATAGATACAGGCAGAGGATGAACGGGAAATGAAACCACTCTCTGAACTTATAGCTGAAAGGTGGGGGTTTCAGAAGCAGTAAATGTCTAAACTTTGTGCAAGGTGATATCAAAATTTCTCCCCTGTATCTGTTGAGGGAATACGAAGGAGAAAAAAAGGGATGCTTTGAGGAGAAACCAAAGACCAGGTCTTATATCCAGAAGAGGATTCCTAGCTTCGCCTGATACCTGGGATATGAGTATGAGATGTGCTGTCCACCAGCCCTTAGTTACTGTGAGACTGCTCTGCTTTGTTCAAAAAGGCGAACAACTAGTGCAGATTCTACTGGAACCACAGGGTGTTGGGTATCCCTGTGATGAATTATATAAAGCCTAAAGCCTGCTCAAGCTGGGGAAGGAGCCTCGTACTCACCTCTGGAAGATCTTGGCTCTTTTGTCGCTTGAGAAGTTCTCCAGCTGCAATGACTCCTGGGTAAGGAAGGCTACAGCCAGGTGAAAGTAGTTGTTCCACAGCTATTCCCGATAAAGACAGAGAGATTGACAGAGAGTGTGGTGGGGAAAAGAATAAAAGAGTATTTAGCTCACCATCCAAACTCAGCTATACAATATAATTCAGTACCACCATCGCATGACTTGGGCTGGAATGCTTTATAGTTTCATTATATCAAAAGGTTTAGATGAGATGGGTATACTTGTGTGTCTGGAAGCCCTCCCAGTGAAGGGAGAGGTTGGTGATTTAGGCCACTGGCCTCCAGAGCACACTCTCAATCAGACAATGACAGCAACTAAAAGGAGTGCTACTGTAGCCACCGTTTTTCATAGCTGAGTCCGTGCAAGTCTATTTATGATGAGTTTTCAAAGCATATAGAGTACACACCTTCCTATGAGAATACCAATAAGACAAAATACATGGTTGTTTAAGCTAAAATGATACAAATGGCTATGAAAGACAGTGTGATTCCATCCAGATAAATAATCTCTACACTGTTGAGCTATGGCTTAAAATAAAGGAAGACACAACAGCTTTATTCATACACCATAAAGAGACTTTCAAGTGCTATCCGTCACACCAAAACACAGTTAAAATAATAAATCCATAAAGGCTTTAAAAGCTCGGAGCAGTTTCGTTGTTGGCTACATTAACATTCTTCCATATACCAGACATTACAAGCAAACAGAAAAAGTTGCTCTATTATGGGGGAGCAGGTTAAAATATTCAGAAATGCACATCAAATTGCCAGCCATTACAGGGTAATTGATGTTCCCTCTCCACAATTTTTTTGTCAGCTGCCTTCAGTGATCATTTTTTCTATTCAGAAGGCCCGACAATGCTGCATCTGGAACATTAAAAACAGCCTCAGTGTGAAACTAAAGTGAGCGATGATTTCAAAAATACCATCCAAACCTTTTCCAAACTGCTGTTAATAGTACTTAAAATGATAATCCAATGTTGCCGTGACTGAAAGAACATTGGCTTGTGGAGGACTGGTATAAAGGTTGTTTTAAAGGCTTACATCAGTTCAGCTCTTACCTGTAGCTCAAAGTTGGTCTGATCCAGAAATTTCTTGTTCAGCACTGCTGCATACTGATTAATGGCCCGTAGGAACACTCTGGAAAGATAAGAGGAAAGTGTTCAGATCTAGTCTCTGAAATAAGTTTTTCTTTTACACCTTAAAACAAAGGTATTAACCTTGTATAGTTTCTAATTACATGGCCTTAAAGGTCACTTTCCGGCAACATGTGTGCAGTCTCTACTGCAACCACTTCACTTATTAATAAAGTAGCCCCCAGGGATTCATATTCACATATCATGCAAGCACCACTGTACAAAACACTTGAACTCACAGCAAAATGTCACGTTACAACCCACAGAGGAAACGCTAAACAACCCATGTTTAAACCTACAGTTCAGTTACAGTACAGATGTTTGATTACTGAACTTTACTGCATTGCAATTACACTATAAAAGGCAATTCATGGATTACATTTACCTACATCAACACCACACAATGGCTCAAACTATTACATATTGCTGCTCCTACCTCATATATACTGTGTACAGTACACCACCTCTGGGACACAAGTGCTGTTTTTTATTCTTATTTTATTTAATTACATTTATTCCTTAGAGAAAGAGAAGAGAAGCTTTGTACTTTACTTTCAATCTGGCGTACCTGGGCAGGTAAATAAACACTACATGATACAACAAATACTACAATATACAGTGACCGCCATATCTTTGTTCCAATCATATACCCAACTGTACACAATGTTTATCATTGTTACAACAGAGGACAAACTTTTTTATTCATGCCTTCTTTCTTTTATTGAGTTTTTGTTTTCAGAGGTCAGTTTTTTATCATTTTTCATGGTTCCAGTTGATGGGGGAACATTCATTCATGTTGACTATAATTTCTTAACAAAGAGGAACAAATACCAACAGAAAATATTTTCTTAGGTATGGCTAGTGTTAGGCAACAAGAAGAACTTTGTTATGGTTAGTTAAAGAGTACGGTTATGAATGAGAACTCTAGTTTTTGATGTCAAAAGTCAAACACATTTCATATCAACATTCACCAAGCTAAATAAGGGCACTACTTCCTGCAATGGCCCTCAATGTTGTCACTGAATTTAGTAGAGCAGAAGTGCCCAATATGAACTCATTCATTGAGGTGAACTGTTTTAAATCTGTAGCCAGACATTAGTGGTTTATACTTCCATGAAGAATAAAAGTTTGCCCATATGAGGAGGTGACATACAGGTTGAATCATTGTTCTTCATCTTTGGCAGACTGAGGTAAAGAAGGGCTGGAGGCTCTCCTGAAAAAAGATGCAATGAGTGCATCTTAATGAAAACACTGTCTGATGGGTTAATCCACTCTGATGTTGCAGAATTAAATGTTAATAACTTAAGTGGCATGAAGCTTTTAGAGGGGAATTATGATTGCTACTTACAGAGTCAGAGGCCCATTCGCTATTTAACTTCATTCCCTGGCGGAACCAGCCATACAACAATGTGTGTACTAATCTCTAAGAATTACCCAAAGAAAGAAAAAAACTCTTATCATGAGCGTAGGAGAAAAAAAAAAGTCCAGCACAGCATATTCAAAAACCTGGCTTATTTTATTTAAGAAAGAATCACCCCAGGTTTTTGTGGCTTCTGTTCTCAATCTTGGTCCCTGTGAACTCCGACGAATGATTGCCCGAGGTAACATGAATGTGCGATAAAAAAAAATGGCAAGGTGAAACAAGGACAACTGTGATGCCACTTGAGTGGATTGCATCAGGGTTTCATGAGCAGGCAATAAAACGGCATTAAGATGTAACGCTCATGTAACCGACACTGGCGGGTGAGCTGCCATCTGGTACACCTGGAGCTCAAAGAGATCCTTCTGCCTTTGTCATAGCCCAAGTTAAACCCTTACCGAAGCTCGGTCTCATCGTGGCAATCAGTCATCTCACATATCATCTTGGAATCTCTTACTTTATGTTTCAGATGCTTGGCAATAAGGGTCAATGCCACCTGAGCTTACTGGAAGGTCTAAATTTTATTGCCGTAGAGAGGGAGCTGAGGGTTTCCCTCACCGCCCCGTTGAACTGACCTTGAACAGGAATAACCAGCACTGTTGAGACGGCAATGCTGTGGGATCTGGGGTATTTTAAAGCTATACAATATTCATGTACCACATTTATCTCCATTGCTGACTAAATGCTATCTGGGGCCGATGTGTGATACATATTAAGAGTCACCTTAATCATTAGTTGGAAAGGTTAACTGTCATTGAACACCTTTGGATAAGCCATTAGAAGTCCATTTCTATGTCTCTCTGGCTTTAGAGTTGGAGAGCCCTCCCTGCCCCCCAAACACACCCATCTCCTGTGCACTCAGACAGCCTATTACCACCATCCTGTCTGCACGAGCACAGGCTCCCTCTCTGTACACCTCACTCAATTTTCTGCAGCTGTGAACATGCCAATATAGTTGATACGCTTAACACTGGACTAATGCTAAAATGTGTTTCCATCCACAGCACCTGTGGGTTGAGAAATATTACTGCTCAATACCTAGGGCTCATTATTTTCTGTTTACAAGTAAAGAAAAAAACAAAAGGTTGATTATAAATGTTTTAGAAAATCAATACTACAAAAATCAAGGTAAAAAAAATCACTGCAGCCCAAACACTGCAATTTGAATATTTGGTTTACTATAAGCTATGGTGATCATCCAACACAACAACTTTATGGTTGTGTTCATATGTAATTTTGTCATCCTGTTTTTCTGTAATTTGCCATCTGGTCTATTCTGTTCACCAACATCTATTGTGTGTTTGTCCATCCTGTAAGAGGGATCCCTCCTCTGTTTCTCTTCCTGAATTTTCTTCCATTTTTTCCCTGTTAAAAGGTTTTTTTTGATGAGAGGAGTTTTTCCTTTTTTGAGGATCTAAGGATAGAGGATGTTGTATTGCTGTACAGATTGTAAAACCCCCTGAGGCAAGTTTGTGATTTGTGATATTGAGCTATACAACTAATATTGACTTGGAAGACAGAAATAGATGTAAATCAGTTTGCTTATTTTAAAAAAATCCAGGTGTCGTAGTCAATAATCTGTAAAAAAACAAAGCAAAAAAACCCAATGAGCTTTGTCTATATGGTGTGTTTGCCTGGACAAGCATAGGCACAATGACTGACCTACAGAACTTAAACATGCATAGAAAAACCTGTTCATTTATACGTGAAAAATATAACTGGTTCAACATGACTCAACTTGACTGATCATTTCAAATTACCAAAAGCTGTAATTTCTACAAACATCAAGGTAGCACAGAGCTCTCGTTGCTGGGTCACACAGTAAGGAATATGAGCAAGATCAATACTATTCGCAGCTTCTCACTAAATATGACTCAACAGGCAAAATACAGCTGCAATCAACCATTTCTTCTTGATCTCTCTTTCCGGTAAACGCACCTCTTCATGGTTCCACTACTATTGTTTGATGATCCGAGCAAATGAAATCTCCTTTGCTCTCTACATGACTGATCTACGTATAGTATCCGTCTAATGGGAGATGCTTTTCATAAACATGTTTTATTAGAGTCTCTCTCTCATGTTGCGGCTCACACAGTAATGTAAACTCCACTACCTAAAAGCCTATTTGAAGCCAGGCAATCTGCCTGAGCGCAGAAATATAATGGGCTTTAACGAACAGACAGGACAGTTCCTCTGTGAGCACATCCTGCCATTAATTAAAGTGAAAAACTTAATGAGGCGGATGAAAATAGAATATACTCTCCCTCACAGTGGGCTCTGACTAAGACACTCCAAAAAGGCCATTTCAAACAAGATTAAAGGCATTCAGAGCTAATTTCTTCAACTTTGGAATAGATTTTTTAATTGTGGACTTAAAAGTATGACATTTTAAAAATGTGTTCCTTATATAAATGTGATATACTAAGAAACACTCTACTCTAACTGTCTGTATTTGATTTAGTCCAAGAGGAATTATTCATAAAAATATGTAACTACTCTACAGTTAAAAATTAATTACCGTATTGATTTTAGGGAGAAGTCTTTGCACAGAGAGGAATCACGCACAATGAGTGTAATTCAAGACTGTTTGTATAATATACAGTTAATAGCTCACTAGCCACTCTGTACTGCCACTGCTCTTTCAAGCTTACATTATTAACAAAGCCAAATGCCAGGGGGAAGATGCTCAACTGCCTTGCAACATCTGTGACGGCCAGTCATTATGCAGCAGAGGGAAAATAAGATGCTTAGATGTAGAGGGAGATGGAGAGACAATGACAAAGCAGTTCTTTATAACGTCATTACAACTACAAGCAAAATGTTAACTGGGAAATTTAAGCTGCTGCTATAAATGTAATCAAAGACTTATCAAACGGACTCAGTGTTTGCTTTATGCCTTCAGCTAAGACATCGAGCATTTCTGGGGACACCCTAGAAATTTGTAACGCCTATAAACAGCCTGCCCTCATGCTGCTTTCTGTTTTTTCATCCAAAGTTCAGCAGGGAAATCAAGGTAGCTCTAATCATCTCCAGAAATCACGGGCTTCCCTATTTTCTGCTTAGGAAGACAAAAACATAACTTGGAGATCTGTTAACTTTTTAATTAGGCAGTGCAAGAGCAGCATAGCACCTCCTATGTATTAGCGTTATTCCGATACTATATACATCTGACATCATTATGATAAATATGCTCCATCAAACTGTCAGTGTCAGAAAAATCACCCCATTACTGCTGATTGATGAGTGTGCTTGTGCATTTACATTTCGGCACACACAACAGAGGGTTTGCTTTTTGCACCCTTGTTGCATATTTTTCATCAGCTGACTTCCTGCAGATGATCTGCACCGCAGACACCTAGCGCATATGCTAATGAAAAGTTATCAGCAGATCATACTTGCTAATTGAGTTCAGAGAGCATCCCAGATAATGATCCCAGTATTTGCATACTAGCCTGCTGAATAGCTGGCGTATCTGCCTGTGCTACGAGATAAGGCAAGGTCAAAAACCTTCATTATCAGACCAGTTTATTAAATTAGATTACCTTTATTTCAGACACCTGATCTAATATTAGATCAATGTATCTGTCAACATATTTTCAACCCAATTCCCACTCCAGTGTGACAAATTTCCTCCTGTGCATCTTAAATACAGTATATCTGGGTCTTGTTAAAGTTTATCATGGCTTTTCAGATAGACTAGACTGCAGGAATTTACACCAAGCAGCACACCTCAGGGAAGCTAAAGAATCACTGGAGTGAGTCAAAATACTGCTCTCATCTGTTATACCCGTCCACTTAAACAGAGAAAAAGAACTTTCTTACTCCACTTTAACATTTAAAGTACACTTTGAGCAATGAAGAACGAGCCGGGATGATAGCGCCAAAGTAAAATTTTTGTGCCAAATACAAAATTGGTCTTTTATCTTAAAGCTGATGTCAATTATGTCCTTTAATTAACGCCTTTTAATTAAAAATCTGGAGCGGTGAATGGTGGATTGTGCCAAAACACTAAAAAAAACATAGCATTAACGTGACATATTTATTGAGTTTGTCGGGTCACATCTGCTGGCTGACAATGCCAGTGCTGATACATTTTTATAATTTTTACTAAAAAATATATTCAAGATTAGCTCACTTGGCTAGTCAAAGAGATTTGTTCTATCCACCAAATATTTCTATAGTTTGAACATCCTCTATTAGTTAATCAAAAGACTGGCATTATGTAATTTACGGATCATACACGGTATCACTCTTTGTGAGGCTGCACTAAAGTACGCTAGCACAGCAACATGCTCGCCATGACAAAGCTAAGATGCCAATGTTAGTAGGTATAATGTTTACCATGTGATCTTAGTTTAGTGTGTTAGCATGTAAATGTACAGATCACCAAAGTGGCTGCAAATCATCCTCAGGGGAACATGAATGTCTGTTTGTGCCAATCCATCCAGCAGATGTTTCAAATATTTCACAGGATAAGTGAAAACTTTGACCTGCTGGTGTGGCTAGATAAAAAGTCAGGGGTCACCAAAGTCATTAGGCATAATCCTCTCTGCACCATTGAGATATGTACCGAAATTCATGGCAATCCATCCAAAAGCTGTAAAGATATGTCACCCAAAACCAAAAATGTCAACTTGCTGGTGGTGTTCATCCTCTGGGTACCATGAACATCTGAACAAAATTTAATAGTAATCTATCAAATAGTTGCTGAGATATCTGAGTTGGACTCAAAGTGGTGGACTGACTGACATTGCCATCCCTAGAACCCAGCAGCATGGTAAGCAGACATTAAATGTTAGTCACCTTAATTCTTTAAATCCTGATGGTAAATTAGATATTGTTTTAGTTTCAATTCTATTTATATAATAAATGGCATACAGTAAAGCATTATTTTTAATCTAGGTAATATAAAACAATGTATATTATTGATATATACTCACCAGGCACTTTATTAGGAACACCTTTGCAATCTAATGCAATCCAAGCTCTGCCATAAATTCTTCTTTTATGAAGCTTTTACATTTTCAGTTCTCATTGACACTGTCAGAAAGGCGATAATTCTAAGTTCTGTTTATTATTGAGGTCATAGCAGGTGGTGGTGTTGAACTGGAGTACATTATACTTATAAGTGTTCCTAATGTTTTGTCCACGCCATTAACATACATGAGTTTTGACTGACATGCATTAGATTGCACAGGTGTTCCCTGTACAGGCATTCACACACTGTCAACATGCAATGACTATAAAGGAGAGCTCTGCAGGAATAGTTCATTTCATCTCTAGGAACTTACTGAGAGAACCAGAAGACCCTCAGAAGACCTTTGCTGCATTTCTCTGTACAAGACCGAACTGATGACAGAGGCCAAGTACAAGATCACTTTTGATATGAGTTTGTGTGTGTGTGAGAGAGTTGACACGCACGTAATGTGTATTTGACCCTATATGCAATGAAAGCGAAAAAGATATGATTTCTGACTGACCCCACAGATCAGTGAAGGCCTGTCAGTCATGTGAATACTGTGGGAAAAAAAAGCTGCAGTCCCTTTGACTTGGCGGCACCAGCCATTGTGATGCCAGCATCAGAGCTAAAGCGCGCTAGCTACTGCCAGCCTACTGTATAAACACAGAGATCTGAGATGTAACAATGACAGCAGAGGTGCTTTTCATCCAGACAAAAAGTTTGTGACGAGGTGAATGGATTACTAATGAGACAACACAGTCTGATTTTAGTCAAAACTCCAGATACAAGTAAGCCAAGAAAACTCCCACTTTCTGTACTGGAGTCATAGTGTTGGCGAGGTTCATGTTTAGCAGTGAATAAGATAATGAGGCATATTCAAAGTTATCAGATGAATCACGAAGCAATTAAAACAGATTCTAACAGTCTAAACCTTTAACGCAGTGTCTTTCTTCACAATTTCTTTTAAAGACAAAAGATATGCCTGTAGAAAAGTACAGAAGAACTTTTTGTACCCAAAACATCTATAAGCAAATTTTTGCACTCTCTCTGGCACTTTTTGATGCACGCACAGCAATGTTTCATACAGTGATAGTGTTTAATTGGATTCAAACTCTCGGCAGCAGTTATAACACAATCAGTGTATTAGAGATGATTATATAGAGCCTTGGCATATTAGCAAACTGACACTCATGCCACATGTGCCCTTTTAGTCAATGTTGATTGCAGTGTGCATCACTGCTGGTTTGAATGCCAAATTAAATACACATCAAATATGCAGTCAAGAAATGGGGCCATTTGGTTTGACATACTGTTAGTCTAAAGACAGAAGTAATTGGATTACCAAAGTGAAAGGAGCATTCATCAAGTGTACTGCAAACATGTCAGTTACGTTGAGAGAGGAAAGAAAGAAATGAGCTACAGCATATTCACTGGGTCTCCAGTGAGGCGTTTGCCTCAGTGTAGTAATGGATCCTAATTTTATACCTGACAGAAAAAATGTCATTCCCTTGTCTTTCCAAACAAGAAAATTTAGAAGTCAGCGTCATCTACAGAACATGGGTGGAAAGTAAATTACTGCACAAATTTGAGGAACTTAAAATTTACTGCATTTATGCTACTTTATACCATATTTTCTACTACTCGACTGCATTTTATAGAGAATTATTTTCTTGTTTATTCCGCATCAGTCATTTGAGAGCCATAGTTATTAGTTACTTTGCAGATTAGAAATTTAAATACAAAACATGCTGTAATCTTATAAATAACAATGCACTATTATAAATTAAACTCCTAATGTGCAGGTGTGGCTTCTTATGAGATTGTTGATTACTTGGTCCCTAGGACTGGATCGTCATTTGATGTGTGAAATGTCTGATGAAGTTCATTTGACCGAAATGTAGCAACTGAATACATTTAGTTTGAATAAAGTAACAGTGTGTGGGAGCTCCTACAAGTACTTTAGCTCAGCCTTGAACACTAATTTAAAAAAAAAATGCTGCTTACATGTTAATAGAATAATAATACACACTGAAAGGCTGATGGTGGCATTCTGTAAAATTGTTTTTATTATGGTACAATTTGCTGATGATGCTTCTGTACAGTATAAGCATAAAATAACATTTTGAATGAAGGACTTTCACCTTTACTGGAGTATTTTTACATGGTGGCGCAGCTACTGTAATGATCTTCCACTCAAGGCTCTAATGTGGTAGGTCTAGGTCACAAGATAGTTTTTCTACACAGTAAGCAACCTGCTGTTTCTTAATAATGACTTTGATAAAACCACGTAGAGAGAAAGCACATCGGATGTTATCGTTCTTAAGGGGGAACAATTTAAAACCGACTGACAAGGTAAGATCACAGCCACTCAAATGCACTGCAGTCCATGGGAAAAACAATATTACCTGTCTGGGCAAAGGCTTATCAACAAGCAGATACACACATACTGACAGACATGAACACAAACTCCAAGTGGTAAACTCCGAGCACATTCTGTGAAGGCTGTGTGCCTGGCATTTACATCAGAGCTATCTGAGTACAATGAAAACGTAAGATTAATGTAAAGCTAACCTACACTGGCATTGTGGCAAACAAATACCGATACATACAGCAGCACCTGGTAATGCAGTGCAGTATGCAACAGTACATCACAAACCATGTTTCATGGCTCTCTCATGGTTCATCTATAAATCTCGAGATTGCAAAAATTACCAACCACGGCTCGAGAATGAGGACACAAGAGAGAAAGTAAATAACTGTCACCGCATTAACAAAGCAGTGTTGCAGGAAAGCCATGTGAAGGTCAGGCTTTTCTTCTCAGCTCACAATACGAAAAAAACATCATTCTTGAGAAGCTCTGGTAATGTGCATAAAAAGGAGATAAACAGATCATTTGGAAGGTTTATTGGTAAATGTCATAGCATAGCAACAAATAGTATTCCTTCTTAAAGAAGAAAGAAAACCTTTGCATTGCAGAACCAATCCAAAGTCTTTAAGGTGGCCCTTCATATTGGGGTGGTGACAAGCAGTTCACTACGGAGGAGAATGGGGGGGGGGGGGGGGGGGGCATAATTTCTGGAAAGGTGTGTCTTTGACAAAATGTAAGGGCTGTAGGTTTGTTAGCGGCTGTTCTCACCACCGTTCAAGCAACTACTGTGCGTTTAGAAATCCCCAGACTTCTGTAGGCGGAGATCTCCGATTGTCTGGTATCGCGAGACTAGTGACAAACCAACACAGAGTTATCACCTAACCATGTAGTAGTTTCCCTCAGCTCTACAGAGCTTTGTAGCATATTTCAGCACATTGTTTTGGTTTTCAGCCCACGGCTTTGCAGTTTTGGTTCAATCCCTATGCTTTTAGTGTCATTTCCAGCTGCAACAGTCAGCTATTTTCAGCTGAAAAATCTCTAAAAAGCCACGGCACACCATCTGCACAGGTAAACATAGTGTAATATTTAGCTGCTAAAGTCAGATAATTCCCTCAGGAGTGGATGAAGATCAAAACAGAGCAAAAAGGAATGTGAATATTGGACTTTAAATTAATGCTAATGTTGCTCTGGATCTGCTGGATGTGTAAATATGCAACTGTTTGCTACCGATTTTGCCATATCAACACAGTTAATGCAGGTTTAAAATTTTACTGCAAGTTCATGGTTAAGCTTTTCATAAATATTTACGACACAAACAAAAAAAGGTTAATATTTTGTAGAAAATGCTAATTCTTTCATGGGTTTTAAACAAATGTAAAATTGTTGATGTAGATATGATATGATATTTTGGAAATTAAATTGTATTTCCAAAACATTTCTGGTATTTCTATATAAAAAAATCTTCCTTATCCTTATGTCAGCAATGATTGTCTCAATGATAGTATGTTGAAAGGGGAGATTGAAAGAATTTAAATAATCTTTCAGTTTTTTGAGACCCACAGGGCCACAAAACTGAAAGTGACCGCAACTGGAGTAGAGAGTTATCGTTTAATGTTCTGTCAATAGCCTTCTCTTTAAGAAGGGGGTATGTCAAATCAGATACCCATATGTCCACAGACACTGTTTTTTATCTTGGTGGGTGGTGGGTTGTACAAGGGCAAACAGGATCACAACATCACTGGCAGTCTTTTCACTCTCTGAGTCCTCCCTTCCTTCCAGACCTGCCCTTCAGGTCCTGGATTAATCATCGAGAGAACTCCAAACGGCAGCCATCCAGCTTCAGAAACCCTCTCCTAATGAGTCTGTGCGGGACTGATGGCACGGGTTACCGAGTTAAAGAGCTGCTTCTTCAGCTCGCCTGGGCTTTCATCTTTTCATCTGCCACGCAGGGCTCTCTGAGAACTCCCCATTCATCTCTCAATCCACTATTCTTACACATAATTAACAGCTCTGCAAGAAACTTTGGGTGTCATTTGGGGAAATGAACTGATTTTGAGAAGGCCATCTGATGTTAACTCAAATCTAATGCATTAAGAGTTTTATTACATGTCCCAGTAAGGCTGTTAGGCATGAAAAAAATTATTTATTTATTCTTTTGTATGCCAAATAAAGAGAGAAAATAATGCAATGACTTAAAGATAAGTTTAGGTCCACACACTGTGTGGATGTTATCTTCAAGACCTTTAAAACTTTATTTGCTAAAATTAATAGCAAAGATTATCGAAAAATATTTTGCTGTTGATGTCTTTTTGTCGTTAAAACTGTTAAGCTTCCATAGTGAGAGAAAAAAAAACACTCAACACTTTATCAATTTGTTTAATATCACTAATTACAGTTCATTATCTAACATAATTTTACCTCAGTCTGTTAATTAAGTCTTTTGGTTGCTGCAACATCCACAGCTGTTCAATTGCTTACCCTCACGACTAGACGAAAAAAAAAACATTACCAATGAACATTGTTCAGATTGATGATGATGGCTGCACTTAGTATGCAGTGATTCAGCACATCTTGGGCTATAAGGTTGAAAAGCGCAGAGCTCTTGAAAAGTTTACTATGCAAATCTGTACGAGAGCACATTTAGCTGACTGAACAAAGCAGCCAGCAGCTGTTGTCTTGTAAAGAAAAAAATGTGAAACAAGGTTTTCCATCCCTGGGAGAAAATAGATAGTGAATACAGTAAAAAAAAAAGTAAATTCAAATCAAGTGTCATATCTGCACTCCAGAAGCTTTTGCAATATTGTCACAAAAGGAGCTTTAATTGTTTGATATCCTCAGAGCCTGATACACAGAAGTCTTGACTTGTTTGTATAAAGAAAATAATGTGCAATTTTGTAAGTTCTGTGCACTAAAGAAACATATGACCACTGAAATATTTGTGTCAGGGAACATGTAATCAAGTTCACAGCCAACCATGACCTCAGCAAGCAAACTTGTTCCCTGGAATTTTTGGAGAACAAGTGTGAGTTCATCTCGGCTGCCAATTAATTGTCGCTATTAAGCAATGGCCAGTTGGCATTGGGCAAATGGCAGTCAGTGGCTAACCAACCTGATGCTGCTGTCCCCGGGGCAATTAGAGCCCATAAATCAGTTTACAACCTGGAGGAAGTAAGAGGCGATGGGTGGAGGAGGAGGAGTGGGAGGAAACGACTGCTGCTACTGCCGATGCCCGTCTCATTAGTGGTGCTATCATAATGTGTCGACATGAAAGAACCGTCTGCTGGTGCTGTGGGTGGAAATCTGTGTGCTGAATGTGGCATGTGCGGATTGCCCAGAAACGAGACACTGTGGGGAAGGACTGAGGGATATTCAAATGTTCTTCATGAGGCTTTTAAATGTATTTTTTAAAGTCCTAAAAATGTTTTGACATTACTAGAAAAATCTGTTACAAACCACTTGACAAAAACAGACTGTGGGGGTTCAACACTATGTTGCTTATAGTGCTTATAGTAGAGAAACCCAAATATTCACTTCCTCTCAGCTCTATAGCGCCGTTTAGCCTCTTTTGGCTAACAATTGTTTTGGATTTACGACACATTTATGCTATGGTTCGCTCTCAACGCTCTAATTTTTCAAGCAGCAGGCAGCTGTTGGCAGCAAACAATCTCCGATAAACCCAATGTACACTGACTATCCAGCGGACAAAATTACAAATTAGCTGGTGAAGACAGTCAAACACCTGGCAGCTAAAGACACTCATATTTGCTCATGAGGTGGTAGAGACCAAAACAGGGCTAAAAGGAGAATTAATATCAGATGACTTATATTGATTTATGTCGCTCAATGTCTGCTGGATGTGTAAATAGACAACATCCAATCACAGCCCTTTTAGTTTAACCAATTTTGTACAATAGTATGTTTTTTTGAGAGGCATTTTTCTTCTTAACATTGCTTTTAAAAATATACAATGAACTCGAAAATGAACTTTATAATGAAGTGGTAGTCCTAGTTTAATGTTGCAGCCTCAGAGACCTGACACTTTGAAATTTGCAGACTGGCATCAGTCTCCAGCGCTTTGGGAATCAAAGAGTGCACAGCAGAAGAGCATGATGCACTCAAACAGTTTCTTATGCTTTTAGATTGTAAATGCAAAACATTTATAGCTCTCTCATGGGATGAATGGATGTGTCACCTTGGGTTCGTTCTGTGGGGAGCGGCGGGGAAACAACCGATCAAACACACACTGACGGATCGCGATAAATGGAAGAGTTTTGCTAATTTGTCGCAAAGCCGACACCTGCAGTATTCAAACGGGCTCAAGTATAAAGACTGTGAGATGAGTCAGACTTTGACAGGCTTATTTTTCATCAAGTTGAACAATGATTTAACTCCAGCAAATGGCTGAATGCACTGACTAGAATGCAGAATTAATCTCTCGGCTGTCACAAACAAGTGCGAGTAGACAAAAGGTTCAATTGGGGAAGATTCTGCTGAGGCACGGGAGATGACACATTGGCCTCCAATCTGAGAGTCAAAAAAACAAAACATTTCACACCCTACAAAGCATGATCTGAGAATGAACTGCCGGGAGATCAGTGATGCTTATCACATCCCCAAAGTTTCTCTATAAAGTACAGGATCACAGTGGGTATGGAGTGAACAAGCTTGTTAGTCCAGTGCATGCAAGTGGGAGCATGCCTTGTTGATGTGTCCCGTGTGTGTGTGTATGTGTGGCTGAGGAGGGTCAGGACTGCGTGTTTTTATTCCCTGACATTGCATCTCAGTCCACAGCTGAACAGATGTGATTTGCACACTTTCAGGGCACAGGGGAGCATCATCACCAAGTTACACAGTCGTTCTCTGCAATCGTGACCCAGGTGGCTGATAATGTTTTTTAGGAGGGACTGTGTGAATTCCAAAAGGAATTTGGCTTGTAGTAATTAAATGGACAGATGAAAGTAATAGAACTAAAACTGAGAAGCGGTGCAACCTCTAGATAAATATCCTAGCTGATGATGATGTTGGAATGGTTTTGGAAACAGTGGGCAGGTAGTCAAAGTGCTCATAATCATCTAGGGGCTGCCTCCATGAGCTTTGCACCTGCTATAAATGGCCACTTTAAAGCTGCGCTCCAACAGAGCTCAGGTACTCTGCTGTTGTTGTTATGTGAGAAGCCATGTCATTATAGTTTTAGTACTTTTCATTGTTTACTCCAGTTAATGTTCCATAAACTGGCATGTAAATTTCACAATGACCTTAACAGTGATCTTTGACCACAGTGCAAAAAACATCCAGCATTTTTAATAATGCATGGATGCTGGTGGGGAAAAGGGAATTTTCTTTCTCAGTTGTCAAAAAACTGACTTAAGGTTTTTATCTGACAGCTGTTACTATGCCCTTATACAATAGAGCACAACAGTCTCTTCTGAAAAGATACAAATGGAAGGATAAAAAAATTTTTTTTAAAAAAATCAAAGAAATCCTTTAACTTTTTTTCTAACTTCATCTGACAAGTGCACAAAAAACACAGCTGTTGACTAAACTCCTGAACTGCAAAGCACATTCCGTCTCTTTTTATATTTTCAACAAAAATGGAATCAGGCAAGTTTCACATTAATAAAACAGAAGGCTGCGGCAGCACAACAAGCAACAAAGTAGAGAGATGCTGAGACTAAGTTTGGAGATTAGCAGGCAGCATACACCTGAGCATCTATAATTCATGTGATTGTTTGCGGCTGCGCTTACCGCTCATCTGATTGCTGCACTGCTGAGGCCTTGTGCCGATATTTGCATGGAGAGAAAAACATTAGAAAATATCCTAACCCACTTCTGACTGCTGTTCCTTAGCAACAACATTGTAGGGAGTTTAAAGCAGCATGGTTTATGTGTGTGTATGTTTGTGCATGTGTGTCTTAGTGGTGTTGTACTTACTTATTTTGCATCATGTTCATTATGACCCAGTCCGAGGGGTAGACGTTTTTCCCAATGAGATCTTTAAACATGATGAATGTTTCCATTAGGAAATCCTGCAAGACAGAGAGAGAGAAAGTTTTCAAAATAAAAACTGTAATTCTTCCCACCTCCAAGATAAGAGCAATCTGAAATGAACTGTTACGAGTTTGTGGCTTTCAGGCAGAAACAGCTTTTAGATTAGTTTGTAAGGTCAGGGTGACTTATATATATTTCCCTTTTGCAGATGGAACGTGAGACCAATATGTTCGCATGTGTTGTTAGTACAATGAGATTACAACTGTCTTCTCACAGGAAAACGATTCATGCGGTATTTAGATAACATAAGCAGGACATATAATTATCCACTATTAAAGACATCAAAACAACTTGATAACTAGGTGCAGTTATAATACGAATGAATTCTCAGATCTACCTTCTCTGCAGCAACATCGCTTCAAACCCGTCTTATCTTCATACCTCAGGGCTACAAAGTCAAATCAACTTTTTTCTGATGTTAAAGCTCTGGTATCTTTTTTTTTTCTTTGACTTATTCCTCTATTTATTCTTCAATCCTCTCTCTATCTTTCTTTCTCTCTCTCTCTCTATACATAGATATATGTACACACATATTTTCAAGGGACACAAAGGTATATTTTACTTCTTTTCTCAACACGGTTTTGCTTTAACCCTTGAAGTTCTTTCTTGCTTGAATCGTTCCATCTTTAAGATAATTATAATGTCACACCCACAATAGCCTGCTCTTAATATCAGTAGCAGCTTTATACCTAAAACCTAATATGCACGCAAATCTATTTCTGGCTGCAGATGTTCACTCCTGGATGAATCCCTGGGTTTTGTGGTGTCGTGTTTAGAGAAACATTGCAAAACAACAAAGTCCTCTGGGCTGCAGCCAGTTCTGAAATGTGGATATGGCCCACGCCAGCAACAGGAACAATAAATCTGTGAAAAGATCCAACTTCATCACAGTGATTGTTTATCCTGCTATGGGAACCAGGCAGGCAGCCTCATACAAAAACTGTGTACAATCATGAAGGTCAATGAGTTCTATTCGTGTTTATTTCTTTTCACAATCACCTGAAAAATATCATTCACGCCTCAATAAAGATATGTAGATAAATAAATACAGCTTTTCAGACTGTGCAGGATGTTAGTATACACATGCTCAGTCAAACAACAATAAGCACAAATAAGTAGTAATTCTATCAATTCCCATTTATTCATGTAATACCAGTTAAAAACAATATGTTCTGTAAGTGAAAGAAAGTTCTCTGCCTACTTGGACTTTATAAAGCTTAACCAGTAATATACATCAGATTCATGTCCTTCCTATGATGCTCAAAAGTCATTTGTTGGGGTAAAAGCAAAGAGTGGGACTTTCTCATTGGTAAGAATGGAGGAACGTAATACTAATCTGGCAGCAGATACTTGAGAAATACCGCTTTGAGGGAGGAATTATTCAGAGCTGAAATCCATAACATCAATGAGATTTATCCCTCCTCCACAACTTGTTGGCTGCAATGAGTGATCTGCTTCCCTTAGGAGTTACTATCATCAAGAGCATGCTGTACATGTAGCAGCCTGGGAGCAATAACTAACAGAAATTCAATTTCATACTTTATTGTAGAGGGAAAAAAGAAATCCTAACAGATCTAATCTAACTTTTGATTTCTAGAAAAGACAGAATACAATGATATTGAACTACGGGCCTATGTTTTAAGTATTACACAACAATGTAGCCTGAAGTGTCTCATCTACTGGACATCGCCACACTGATAAGGTGTACTCACCACCACATCACTCCTTATCTTGCCAAAGGTGCTGATCAGATGAGCGTAATGATAGTCGTCCATCTGCCTCAGTGTGGCAGTCATGCTGGCCACGAAGCTCCCCTGGAGAAGAGAAAGAAGTGCATTCAATAGACAATCAAGCTCAAATTGAAGGCTGAGGATAGAATGACTCTGTGCCTCTGATTTTGATGGATACTGACTAGCTAAGATGATTGGATCTGAGTACTGAAGCAGGCCTGACCTCCCAGGTTTGAAAAGGTAGACGCCATCACTCAGTGGCTGATCTCATTAACCTACTGCCCTCCACTCCCCAACTCTTTGTCTCCACTGATTATAATGCCTGTGAGGTCCCTAAAGTGCTGTCTTTACTTCGCAGTGCGCTATCCTGGCTCTGGTTAGTACGCTGTACATGTGCTGCGAAGAGCAGATAACGGAAGGTAAATGTGTGGTGGCTGGGCGGAGGGAGGTTACCGCTAGCAGTCAACTGTCATGCCAGTGATGTGTCTGGACAAAAGGTAGAGACATACTGGAGGAAAAGACTGGGAGAGGGAGTGCAAATGTATATTGACAGTCATCATGGAGAGGAATGAACACAACGAGGACATATTTTAGAGGGGCCCTTCTTCATGATTAGTGTGACTGGATTGAAATTCACGGGAATAGATGAATTAAGCAAGGGATTTCTACAGAGATTCATGATAATCAGCTATCAGAAGACTGGTACGATCACAAAAGCAAAGTAGAAAGACATAGATGACAAAGAGATGATGTTGTAAGTGTATTAATTAGGCTGTTATTAAGCAAACAAAAGATGTGGCTCTAATTAAAAATAAATCTAAACAATAAGAATCCGAATTTGCATAAATACTTTTGAAGAGTGAGAGCATACACTATTATTGGAAAACTTTCATTGCTGCTCCCACACAGTCTTACCTCAACTAGCTCATCAAAAGGAAATGCACCAAAGATAAGAGAAAGTAATTAAAACTGCTTTGTCACAGAATGCATGAAAGCACATCCAGATTAATAAGTCTAAGGTGTGATAAGTGTTAAGATGCACAAGCAGTACAGGTGACTGTCTATCTCCCAACTCAAAACTACTGAACTAAGCATCATATTGCTGGAGTGAGACTGATGGTTTTCCATGACCCGTAGCGTTCATCATTAACAAACGGCGAAGAAAAACTGATCTAAAGGGAGAAAGAATAAGGCCAAAATTAATATTTCCAATGTGATAACCTCTGACAGATGCATGACATGGCTTCAACATTTTTGTAAAGTTGTAAGGTTTATTTTCATTCATGTAATGTGTAAAATAGAATGAATTAAGAGTGTACATATACAGTATTTTGGGTTTCCGCCAGTATATCACAAGACCGGCGGCCCGCCAGGCATGAATTGACCCCCTGCTGGACCTAAGCATTGGGAATTTTTTTTTTAAAACGTATTTTAAGATGTTTTCTAATCTAAACCCCACCCCCCCTCCATGCTAGTTAATCATCACAAGGCATTCTGTATCACCGGAGAAATTCTCCTTGAGCTGTAATTAGGCCCGACCTACCAAACACAGCGGAGCAGAAACGATGCTGAACACTCAAACTCGCTCTTACCTTAACCGACCCCACTCTCTTTATTTTTTCCTTGCTTTCTGTTGATGTTTTTTTTACAGTCATTGTTTGCTTTCTGCATAGCACTCTGTTATAGCATCAGACAAATTATCATTATCATCATATGTATGGTAACTACGCTTGCCATAGCAACACTAACTGTAAGATAATCATGCAAAGAACAAAACAATCACTAACATCTATTATTCATGTTTCCTTCACTTTTTCTTTCTTATGGTACGCAGAGCTGATGACTGCTTCGCTTCCCTCTCTGTAATGCTCTACAAAAACCAGCGTGACTCATGTTATATTAATATGGAAACATTCTTCTAGAGCACAGAGGACAAGACTCTTTCATCTGTAAGGGCATGTAAGCCTCAGTTACCCTCACTTCTTCAGCATTAAAGATGGAGATCCCCATTTAGACAGATCCTGATTAGGAAGTACCAAAGAGACAAGTGTGTAAAGTACATAAAGAGACAGTTCTCTCATACTTCTGTATCTTGTTATTCTACTTACTAGAGAACAAAAGGATGCAGATACTTTATCACATACTTAATCACATATTTTTATCACTTTATGATGACATGTGATCTTCGTGGCATTGGTCTCTCTGGCTTGAACAAAAGTATTCCAAGACTTGTTTGATGATGTATAGCTAATCTTTCTTCATTTTAATTCTGATATCCCAGATCCAGGAGTCTAGCTGTCATGAGGGACAGGCACTGGTTGCTGCAATTCTCCTCACGTTGGGCAGTCGTTTAATTAAACGCAGAATGATCAGGATTTTCCTAATAAAATAATGTATAGACTTGTAAAATAATCCCTCTCAATCATCACTTATGACCCGCTAGAAGTGTGTGGTGGTGTCTCTATCTGCAGAGACCCTGCCCTCTGCCTGTATTTTCTTATTTTGCAGTGTTCGGGATGTTTCTGTGCATGTGTAGCCCCCCCCCCAGCCAATGACAGAAAGCGTGCAGGGTGTTAGGGCGGGACTCGATAAATGTAGCGACATAGTGCTGCACTGCAGTGTAGCGCTTCGGGTGTCGTTGAGCCGGGGAGGAGGGGTCAACTTTGAATATAGTCTTTTCCAAACGCAACTGACAAATCCTACTCTTTCTGCCTTTAATAAATGGAGCGAGGGCTTCAAAGCAGACAGCAGTCTTTAGAAGTCATTGGTGCCTGTTGCAGCAACTCCCCTCGCCATGCACACTAGAGAGGCTGGATCAGCTGGAGGGTATCCCACGTTCATTCATTCGTTCTTCCGTTCTCTCTTCAGCTGTGAATGAATCCCCTTGATAAAGATCCTTCGGAGCAAACTTAACACGCTGTAAGCCTCAGTGTGGGACTTGCCATAAGGCTCCATTGCTGCATACAGTAGCATAAGCCCCTTAAGCTTACGCCCAACGTTCGATCAAGACTGCCAACAGCACAGGCACACATACGGCGACGTTACTATTGATTTTATTCCTGTAATGTGTTGCTCATGACTGAATCTTAAGTTTCCAAACATGCGTAATTGGTACTTGAGGCGCCGAGATCAGCTGGCAAAGCCTGATGACAAATTAAATATAGGTAAGGGATCTAGCTACCATAATCCCAGCTTGATATGGTTTCTGTGTGGAAGAAACAGATAGAGAATCTCTCCCGGGAAAAAAAAAAAAAAAAAAAAAATTCAGACCTTTCACTGTGCAACAATTAAGATCTAAATGTGGAACAGGACCACATGCCGCACCAGCTGTTGAGGCGCAATGTGAGAAATGGAGATGTGGGGCATGACGGCAAATGGAAAAGTTCAGGTATGCTACTCTGAGATCTCCGGCTCTAACTTGACGGGTGCAGAGCAGCGTGGTGTGATAGTCTTCGCTGTCATCTAGCTGACGCAACAGGTCTATCAGAGTGAGCCAGAAGAACTCAAAAGGCCAGCCTGTCCTCTCATGGCTCATCTCTCCACTTTTATCGCTGGGATGAACCTGGTACCGTTACCATGACAACGCTCTTATTTAGTTTTTTACAGAGAGAGACAGGGTGGAAGGAAATCAAATAAAGCAGGCTAAGAAAAGGAGGTTTTTTTTGGGGGGGGGGGAGAAGTCTCTCCCTCACTAGTCACAAGCAGACCTATCGGTTTTGATTTTGGTGTGAGTGACAGAGGTATGTGACACACCGAGCAGTGGTAGTCGATAAGGAAGAACTAGAATATACTCCTTAAACTGCATGCCTGGCAAAAAACAAAACAAAAGACTCAAGGAACAGAAGTTGAAAGGTTGAGAAATCATGTCACAACTCCTTTTACTGCTTAAATCCCCGACATAAAAGGAGCTCCTTCATCAGCGATGAAAATCCCGCTTTCAGACAGAGAACGTGACACCGTACACCTGTTAAACACTAAAGTGAGAAATCAACAAGACGAGAAAATCTAGAACCGCGCTAACAGCTATGTGAGGCTCACTTCTGAGATGACAGACATGTAAATAACATTCAGGAAATACTACATTTGGCACATTTTGCAAAATGATGATTAATAACTGTAACTAAATTGCAATTTTGTAAGTACAACAGAGTATCCTGTCCCATGAAGGGAACACGGAATGAATAAATGAAGGGAGCGATTTCAGACCCCAAATATAAAGGTCATTAGTAAATCAAGAAACCAGAATTATGAGATTGATAACTGAGATTTCACTAGAGATGAAGGATGAGACAAATAAGCTCAAGATGCTCACAGAAGTCAATCATTTAATAGCCACCAATTGAGCCGTCATCGATCTCAAGCATTTATCTACTGAAACAATTTCTCAAGCTAAACAACAATAACCCGAAACTTACTACTGATATCTATCACAGTGTCCGGAGGCTGCACATTTCTAAAACCCTGCCTCCATATCCATCTTATGCTTGAGGGCAAATGAGGCAGAATCTTAGCAGAAATGAAAAAGTGGCGATTAGAGGGCAGGGCCAGATCCATTACATGCCGCTCTCTACCTCACATCTCTCTGATAATTCATCTCACTTTAGCGCCTGACAGCAGAGAAGCAAAAATTGATGTTTGCTCTAGTAGTGAAAGGTTGCCCCATAAACAGAGCATTGTTTTAAGCCTTTAATTAAGCCGGTGGGGAAATGGCGCTTGGGTCTCTAGAGAGACATAGACTGAGGCTGAGCCCATCTCCTGAGGAGAGAAAACTGACACAGGAGCAGAGAGAAAGATGAGGAAGAGGGGGTTATGACCAAAATGATTCCCTCTCCCCCGTCTTCCTCTCTATTAGCTCCAGGCCCGATGCAGATATATGAATTTGCTGGCTCATTACAACAGAAATTACTCAAGCACACAGAAAACCTCACATGGACACTGTGCCGTTTAATCAAAGAGGTATGAAGACACTCCTCCTATTCAGACAACAGTGACCTGAACTGCTAAGTCATGGAGGCTTTGGTTGTAAAGAAAAATAAACTGGAAGAGGCAACTAGCAGCACACAATAAGATCTCAATTTGTATTGCTTTCAATTCGCTTCTTCAGAGAAGCAGAAAGCATTGTTGAAGCCGAGTTTTAGAAATTTCCACTGAGATGAGTTTCTGAAGACAATTCAAATGAAAAAGGGGAAATGAGATCAATAGCCCTTGACAGGGGAAAAAAAGGGAGGAATAAACACAAAAATATATAAAAATGCATAAAGTAGCTGCAGGTCATCAACCTTTAAAACGTCTAAGGGTGAGTCTCTTCGTTTTTTGTCTTATTCTTTGATAACAATCAATTTAAAGTCCCTCTCCACTCAAAAACGTGTTTTGCTTATTGTGACTGCAGCTGAGTGTTTGCTGTGCAGAATGATGTATGTGTGATGAAACTGGAAGGCTGTTTTCATATCCATCTGCTGAAGGGCAAAAGTTTCTCTGTGTTCATTGAAACTTTGAGTTTAAGGGGCGGGCCTATGAGTATGATTTGTGACATCACAACTAGTTTGGAGGCTAATCGTGGTCCAGTATGGTGACTTACACAAGTGTGACGTGGAAACTTGAAGCCTCCAGTGCACAAACACTGAGAACGGACTTTGCAGTGAAGTAGGAAATGTATTTTATCCAGCAGTTAAACTTTTGAAATGAACATTATTTGCCTTCGTTAATTCTGGATTTTTCAGTGAGGAAGAAGGAATACATGGAATTTTAAGGTTTTTAGACACCTATTATTATTCCAGAGTAGTATTATATATCTTACAACATGTCTGGAGGACAACTTTAAATAACAATTTCCTAGCCAAACCTGACTCAAAACTGCTGTTACGTGTTAAATGACAAAATTCTCCTTATATTTACATAAAAACTAGAACCACAATAACTAATTTTCATTCATTTGAAAAACTGAATGATATAATTATAGTGTCATGATGGTTTTCCATCTATTTATAATAATTATTATAAGTTAAACAATATTTATAGGCTGAATTATATGCTGTTGTTATTTTATAGAAGCAAAAATAACTTAATACAGCTGCTCTAAAGTCACTGTACAGTGTATTGTGTCTTTTTGCTTCTGTACTAGAGTAGTAAATCTATCTGTCCACCTCCTTATTCTCCTCACACCACCGCCAAACACACACAAACAGCGCAGGCGAAGAACAGAGAGATTGGATAGGCAGCAGCACTCGAGCGCTTTTCACACCGGCCTGTCAAAGGGAGGCAGAGCCGACACATGCTAGGTATTTGGCCACTGCTACAGGATTCAACGACGAGCCCACTTGGCTCCAACATCAGGCCAACGAGGTGGCAGGCGGACGGGTCAGCCTAAGGAAAAACGAGTGAAGGACGAGGACCTGTTAGAGGCCAGCTGAAACCGTTCACACTTCATTTTCTTCTTCAGCAGCTTTTGGCGTAATGCATTGTGACATCCAGATAAACACTTCAGAATACATAAGGATAAATAATAACCACGAAAAACCTGGGCAGCCAGCCATGAAAGTGACCCGTTATGCCATTCAATCAGACAGCATCCAACTTAGACAGGCTTGAGGAAACACTTTCACACTCTAATACATCAAAGAATTATACTTCCTTGAACGGACACCTTAATTTACACAGGAAACTTCATTGGACCAAGGCCGCTTACTTTCACATCTAATGCCAAGAATACATTGCATGCTGGTGAGGAAAATAGCCTACATGTTAGTGATCATTGCCCGGTCAATGTGACGGATTACACAGATGGACTGGAGCATGAGGGTGAATGTGTGGGTCAACAATGTGTTGTCATGTCTTGAAGCCATAACACACTGTCCAGATTGACCAGACTATTTGTTACTAAAGGTCAAAACCAGCTTTAAATATTGTGGTGGGAGACAGTCCACACTTTGAATTAGCCCGTGGCAGTAACTGGACCTGAGGGAGACCATTTTTGACATTCCTAGAAAGAGTTAGAAGTGTAATACCAAAATTGCTCCAAACAAACTGCATGAACCCCGACGTGATATTTCTGTTTACTTGAACCTATAATAAGATCAAATTTTAACATAATTTTCCCATCATGTGACTCACATGACAAGCATGGTTGATACATGCATGCTGAACTTTAAATTAATGCTTTGTTTTACTCTGGCTGCCTTTTTTTTTTTTTTTTTTTTTTTTTGGGCAGGCTTCGAGCAAGCTTTGTACACACATTTGATGAAAAGACCAAAAGACTGCAGCAGATGGGGACAAACTCTCGCTGACGTATCTGCTAGGCACTATTTCAGCTTTGCTCCTCACTCTGAGACTTGCTGGGGCAGTGCTGCTGCACAGCAGACACTCCATATCAGCCTGTCAGCTGAGATACACACACACACACACACACACACACACACACACACACACACACACACACACACACACACACACACACACACACACACACACACACACACACACACACACACACACACACACACACACACACCTCAAGCATGCACACACAAAGCTTTCCCTCTCTTTTTCACGATTGCTGAGAGATCTAAGCTACAATAAATTGACAGCTCTCTCCTCCATCTAGTAATTCCGTTCCATCCAGATATGACACTCAACACTCTAATGTACTCTGTGTGGATGAACGCACTCAGGTTCTCAGAGGGCAGATTTGATATGAAGCTGAGTGGCGACAGTGAGGCTACTAAAATGAAAGTTGGGAACAGCAGCTTAAGAACAGTTTAGGTGGGAGTCAAAACAGATATGCTCTCAACAAAACGAGAACAACACGTGGAAAATCAGAATAGGAAAGGCAGAAAAAACAGGTATCTTCCTATTCCACTAGATAACGCTAACACATAATACACCAGTTAGTGGTATGACAGCAGTATGAGCTTGGAAAGAGTGTGGAGCAGGGCTTGAAACGAACATTTTCTGCAGTGTCCCACAACTGTCCCGGATTCTACTTTCAACTGTCCCCATGCTTAACAACCATTGTCCCCAATTGAAGTTTTATTTTTCCCCCCATTATAAAATTTCTGCTCATTGAACCTTTCTATCAGACGAGTACAATAGGTTGTACACAATTACATTAATTTTAACAGTGCCATTATTATTTAGACACTTTCATACACCACACATTAGATGACATGTAAGAGAACACATGTATTGACAATGACCAACACAGTGCAACTCAATTAGCGCCCATTTATACACAGAGCAAAATGCTCGGCTGCCCTCATGTCTAGTGCTGCTAGCTTGATGGATACACGTTCTCTGAGCTAAAAATAGCACAAAGATGCAACAAAATGTAACACTGTGTTACACAAGTTTCAAAAAGTTACTACAAATGTAAACATATACACATGTTAATGAGTAACTAACTTTACACTTCTGCATTGTATGATGCTAACTTACATGTTATACAGACATCTGGGGGGCAAGTGAAAATTTAGTCATATATTTAGCTATACAGGTTCCTGGGCGCACATCAAAACAATACACCTACATGAGTGACTGACCATGAACAAAAATGAGCTAGCTGTCATTTACAATCGCTGTAGGACTGCTAATATATCCCTTTGTTAAGTTTTAATATTTTTTCAGGCGAGAAAGTAACCATTTAGATTCTCAATATGCAGCCAGTTTATCAAAATAACATGCCACTGCTGTCGAATTACCAATCTACTCAAATCACAGAGGGAATGTGTCCATTAAAAAGTTAAGCGAACTTCTAAAATTTATGAGAAAATAAAACATCAATCAAATACCTTTATAGGAATATATTCAAGAGAATGTGAAAAGATTACGTAATTAATCAAGCACCAGTAACTCTGATATCTCATTGCATTTAACTGCCGCTTCCCATCTAAGATGACATTTGTAGGGTTTTTTTTTTTAATGGAACAAATTCGTCACCTCTGATGTTAATATCAGCCACTATACTGGTAGTAACAAGGATGGACTTAAACTGGAGACACTGCAGTTCCAGACATGTGCACCGATGCCTCTGCTCTTTTTCATTTTTTGGGGCGTTTTCTGGTAGAGTGGAGGCATGTCACGGTGAGTTGCACTATGTTATGCTGTAGTAGAGGAAGCAGAAGCAGGTATTGCGATGTTAAAATGTATTCAAAAACTGTGTTTTGTATCTTCTCCTTTGCTATATGCTTATGTTTCTGCCTCACTTTTTTTGCAATATGGGGTATTTTGGGTATTTTGCCTTTATTTGATTATGACTATGACCACTAGGCCACCAGGAATCCCATATTCAGTTTTTTTTTAAATCACAGTACAACAATACAAACACAACAGAAATGTACATAATGACGACGATGATAATGCAGCCATAAATAATAGCAACTCTGTAAATTACAAAGCACACAAGCTATAAATCAATTTACAATCTCAACAGGCGGAGTAGCAAAGATAGAAAACAAACTGTGTGAGACTCTTCTTTTGACCACAGCACTGTGTATGCTGTACATTAGTGGCAAACTGTGGCCCTGGACCCTGAGCCTTGAATAGGAACACGTGGCAAAAAAAAAAAAAAAAAAAAATCAAACATAGCAATAAAAATAATAGTCAGAGTCCTGTCACATGGAAGTTCAGCATATCAAAGGGTTTTTTTGCCCTAACTGGCTTCACAGTACACAAAGGTGATTCCGGGAAAACTAGTCACACAAAGCTGGCTATCATAACATCACTATATTTAAATATGACTGTAAACAACTAGGCCTTTATTATTTGGTGAAAATAAATGCAACAAGCAAATCACAATGACTTTTTCATATATTTGTTTAGCTGGAATGAAAGTAAAATATATAGAATAATCATTAGCTAATGTTCAATAACTAAAGATGGATCCAATGCTAATCCAATGTTTTTGTGTTTATTTGAACTTAGACATATTTGAATTTCAATGTAGATATAATATCTCTCTGCCAGAAGTAAAGGCAGCAATACCATACAAACAAGTCAAATGTAGATATCAGATGTCTCATACTGACCAGCCAACACCCCCTGAGGTGAAATGGGAAAAGGCACCAGCTGTTTGTAAGCTATGCTCAGTCCACTTGTTCCACCAGTTCACTGGCCTTAATTGAGCCATTTATTGCCATTTAATCTCCATGGCAATAAAACTAGAGTTGAAAATTGCAGATTTACAGTATAATTCTTACAACTTGAATAGAAATCTGTGATTGTCAAATGATAAAAATAGTATTATCTATACAAATTCCCACAGATTGACAATACTCACAATGAGACCAGTTAACAACCAACAACTTGTGCCCATGAAGCAATCAACAATTCCTTATGGCAAGTGAAACCATAAACCAAACCTGCATTCTCTCTAATGGCCAGCAGGGGGCGACTCCACTGGCTCCAAAAAGAAGTCCGATTACATGATCAAGTCAATGAGAAAATGACCCTACTTCTCACTTGATTTATTACCTCAGTAAACAGTTTCCTAATGAATTCATGGTCTCAATCACTAGTTTCTAGTCTTCTTCAATGCAGAATGATGTTCATTTTGTAAATTATGGTCCCATTTAGAGTAAAATAGACAAAGCAGGGTATGCTTTAGGGTGTGGCCACGTTGTGATTGACATGTCGCTACCATGGCAACAATGTTGTTTAGGTAACGTGGCGTAACCCCTGATTCACAGAGTATAGGCATGGCTGCCGCTATTTCACAATGTATTTTTTGTTCATGAAAGTTAATTGTAACATTTTGATTTTTTTCCCATTTTGTTAGCATTAGCATTATCACAGGTAACCACAGGCTGCAAATGCACTGTGCTAAACTAGCAGCTAGCGTCCCATCCAAATATGATCACTTCTGGCTCCAAAAATCCAAGATGATGATGGTCAAAATGAAAACTCAAGACTTAATAATGGGAGTCCACAAAGCAATAGGCGACGTCATGATGGCCACCTCAATTTTTTTTTTTTTTTTTTTACAGTCCATGGATTCACCCAGATACCATCAGAAGAAAAACTGATTGGTCCATTTCCCATTCCATTATATTAACCCACTGTTTTCCTAGACATATTAGTCCAAGTTTATAATGATGATCTAGAAATCAATATTATTATTTCAGTGAATAAAAATAATTAAAAAATTCTTTCAATATTTTTTCTTAGCCCTTCACTGAATACCTTGAAGGCTTAGAGGGTTCCCCTCTGCTGTACATGCAGGGGACAAGGACATCAAACAGGAGTCCCCTGAGGGCTTGGCTTCAAGGTAATGAAATCAATAGGAGAGAGGAGTCACTCCAGTGACTTGTCCACTGCCACCGGTTTATTCATCTGAGACTGTTTGCTTACACAAGCAGATCACTGAGCAGATTCCAATAAAAGAATATGGCAAAGCCTTTTCCAACCCCACACACAGTGGACATCACCTCCCAGGGGTGATCTACCCATTAGACAAATGCCATTAACCCTGGGTTCAAATCAAGTTCAACACTTGCCATGCACAGAGATGTTCCAAGGTCAAATCTTTGCAAACATTATTCTGGTTTCTCCTGTGTCAAATGTGCAGCTTGTCATTGCCTGGCAGAGCAATAAAAAGGCTGTGAAGCAGATGTGTTACTGTCACTCCAAAACAGGAAGCCAGCCTCATAAAACTTTGTTGTGAGTGTGAGTGCAGTGCTCAACACCTTGAAGGTGCAGTCAGTCAAGAACGAGGCGTATTTTATGTCATGTTGTAGAGAGGCGAGATGAGGCAAGGAGGTGAACAAAGAATAACAAAACTTTCTGTTATTCATAAGGGTCATAAAGGGCTCCGCTGGGAGAGCGGTGATGCAGTGAAAGTGAGAAATTAATTTGACCTCCCTCTCTTGTTTAAGTGTGAAATGACTCAGACTTTGTCCACACACTAGAATCTCTGTCCATACCAAGATGCCTGGAAATGCATATCACATGACCATTCACATACACTGGGCATGTGCGTGCCAGTGTAAACAGGAAGCAGATCGTCTACTCTGCGGTTGTAGGCAGTAGTAGCATGATAAAATGCAGAATTTAACTGCACAACAGCTGCTAGCATAGACAACAAGGTCAGCAATGCCTGTAACTCATTATCCATGTTGAATTAACCACAGGTAGTCAAGGCTGATGTTTGTTTTCTTCTGGAAAGCGGTCACGTGACAGGGGCGTGAAGAATCTAGGAAGGACACATCATGACTGTTTAGACCCAATAGGGAAGCGAATGTGGATGTCTGTGCGATTGTTTTCAAAAGTCTCCGTTTCCGCCTATCCAGACTAAAACGCAATCCTGGGGTTTTCAAACTAAAGCGGGGTCAGCAGCATTTTCAAGCCTCTGTTTTAGGGGTTCAAAAATGCCGGAGTAGTTTGGACGCTAGGCATAAACGTAGCAGAAGTTATGCGTTTTAAAACGAAAAGGTATTAATGTGGTTGTAGCCTCAGCTGTGAGTCAGTCATGTCTAACCTTTCATTCACTCAAAATCTTTTGGCACTTTCTTCCACAGCTGGATCAGCTTTCCAGCTTACTGCAACTGAATTGTGTATTAGTATTTGAACAATATATGTTTTTGACCAGTATCTTGAGGATACTGACATTTTTTAGTATTTAGATTTAAACTTAGATAAGAAACAATGTTAAAGTTATCATTTCCCTTTGAAGTTACTTAACCATTTTTCTATTGCTTCATTTCTTCAACTTTTTCATGAGAAGCATAAAAATCATAAGTGGAGTTTGACTCTTTTATGCGGTTTCGGAATTACCTCATAAAAATCTACATTTATTCTCTTCTTTTTTGCTTCCAGTGATTTACTGAAGCTGCAGTACATCACACACAATTACATCAAATAGAAAATTCTAGATGACCATTTTCTACACAGTTCCATATACTTCAGTGTGATTTAATCAATAAAAACTTGAAAATCTCATCTAGAATTTAAAATAACAATGTGTGAGCTTGAACAGTGTTTATCTATGTGTGTAAAGATGAACCTTTGCTTCCAAAGGATTCACAGATGGACCTGCCAAATATGCATGGGGACTGAAGTGGTTACATTTCATCAGTTATCAGACTAACATGGTCACGATAATCTCAGCTGTGCGTTCTGTTTAGGATTTTCAAGGCACAAATTATTCTGACAAACTGATTTATTTTTGTTGTCAAAGATGAGACTACTAGCTCATATTTTTTCAAGGCATCTAGTACAGTATATCTAGTATTTAGACAGAAATAGAGGTCCAACACAAAGTATTTCTATCATCAGTTGAATTAAATATAATACAGTGTATGGAATATATTTTGCTCATTTTGTTTCCATCAAACCTCGACAATGGAAAACATCTACTCTTCTAATAAACAATTAGTTATATCGTACCAACAAACTTGTTGGAAAGTTTTTGATTTCATATTCAGGGCTGAATCCTTTTAGACCACCAATATGACATTTATTTATTTTATTTTATTTGTCTTCTATTTAAACTCAAAAATCATTGAGGGTGAAGCCCTCGTTTAAAATGACGCCGAGCAAGAAAGAAGACAATTAAAACAAACATATAAATACAATTAATAAATAAAGTAACACCAAAATCTATTAAAACTGGTACAAACAGAAGTTAAAAGGTTTAAGATTGTGGATTTAAAATGAACAAGAACTACCAATGAAGTAATTTTTAAAGTGCTTTGTAGTGTGTTCCAGATGGATGGTGCAAAGAGGCCAAAAGCAATTCTTCCAAGCTCTGTATGAACATGAGGGACATGGAGTGCAAGCCAGTCATTAGTCCTGTGGTACAAAGGACACAGCTGATCAGCAAGAAGCCTGACAACTAGCTCCCAGCCACATAAAAAAATAAAATATATTGTATCATAAATTTGTTAAATACCTGTTGAAAATAGCTACTTTACCAAACCATTAACAAGACATTATAACAACAATCAACATTTAACGACAATGAGAAGAAATGTTAATGACAATAAAAAAATCCAATGATAAAGAATCACCCAATAGAGAAAAATAATCTTCATACTAAATTATATAATATATATTCATAATAAATCTGGGGAAATAACTTAGTGAGAGACATCATAATAATAAAAGGTGTCATAAATGAGATGTAATAATTAGAAGTGTCATATTAAGAAGAGGGATGCTCAGAATGGGGAAACAGTTATTACAAGAAATCTTGCTTTTATTAAAAAAAGATGAATGCTGTTTATTATTCGAGATTGTTAGGTTTTGTATTTAATTTTTAATTTATTCTGTATTTTTTTCTCTGACATAACCATAAAAAAAAATTGACCTTCTTTTCACCCAAAATGCCAATTAAGTCCCCTCAGCTGCAAGTTATTGAATTATATTTAGCACAACTCTTCTATAGCAAACAATACATTTCAACTGAGGAACGATGAACCCAGTCTTGTATGTGTTATAGGCAGCTGTGTGTTGTTTACCTGGACATTTGCTAGTAAATATAAGGCATATAAAAAAGTCCACATATGCTAGAACACTCACAGTGGCGGCAGCTGCTGTCTGGAGAGCTGCAGCTCATTACCATGGTACCTGAGGCTTAGAGCAGAACGAGGGGTTTCCCTGTGAGAGAATGAGGGTAAGCTATGGCTCCAAAAACACCCAACCAGGCATACACAGCTCCATTTTTACACGATCAAGGTTTCACCAAGTGTGTTATTTCCCTCCCTCCTCACTTTGTCCATTAAACACTACAATCGTACACCGCAAATCCAATTAAGTCTAAGAGGAAAGTGCACGTTCCCGTATGAAAAACAGGGCTTCTCCTGCACAAAATGTGTTAACTACTAACTTGCCGGTGACAGATGGATAAAAAGCTGAGAGGAGGTTCGGACAAGCAGATGGAATCTTCTTCCCACACAGAGAAAAGAGCTGCGAGGGCTCGGGGAAATTGAGATGACAGAAGGTGAATGGACTTGTAATGAAACTCTAAAGGTTGCTAATGCAATACAAGAATCACTCACAGAGATGTCAGGAAACACACACAAACAAAGTGAAAAAACACAGGTGTGCATGCAGGATTGGCAAGTCTTACTCATTCACACATCCATTGTTGTCATTCTGAAAACAAACACTTTGCACGTCGGTCTGCAGAGCTGGAAGGACAAGTGCACTGTGAAGTGCAGTGAATTTAATTCTTCAGCTCCCGACAGAGGTAGAAAAGCAAGTTCAGATGTGCATATGGTCTCCATGGAAGTGAGGTCACTGACAAAACTGTTTTAACTGATGAAGAGATAAAAGGATGATGCATGAACCTGCCAGATGTAGCCAAAACTAGAGCTGTACTTTCTCCACTGCATCCTTCCCTCCTCCCTCCCCCCTCTCTCTCTCTGTCTCTCTCTCTCTCTCTCTCCAATGCTCCCTCCCCCTCTTCTCTTAATCCACCCCCACCCTCTCTCACTCATTCTCTCTCTGTCTCTCTCTCTCACACCCGTACACACACTCAAATGCACACACGCAGAAAAGAGGAGAAAGCCGGAGAGGAGAACTGTGGCGGCACGATGGGGATATTCTGTCTGCGTGGGCTCTGTCGCTGAGGCGTCCGGAGTTCAGCCAAGGGGTGTGTGTGTGTGCGTGTGTGTGTGTGTCTGCGCGTGTGTGAGTGTGTGTGTATGCGTGTGTGAGTGAGTGTGAGAGACCCTGCCGACGCCGTGCGGAGGAAGGAAAAAGGGGGAACAGGAGAGCGGGTGAAGAGGAGGGAAAAGAGGGGGAGTGTTGACTCTGACTGGGACTTAGAGGAACCTCGCACCACTGGATCAGAGGACGCCAATGTGCAACAACTATTCCAACTACTGTCGCTGCTGCTCTGCCTGCGTGCTGCTGCCTGCCTGTCCTTGTAACTTCTGCCATGGCATAGCCTCCTCTTCCAGTTCGCCTCTAATCCACTAAGGAAACGGGCATGCATGGGCACAACCAGAGATCTAGGCTATCGCATCCTTTACGTCAGTAATTCACAGTCTGAGGTGAGTCGCTCCTCTCTGCTCTTGTCCTCTCCTCTGTATCACCTCTCAGTGAAGGGGGGGAAAGTCTGTTTAAAAAAAACCTCTGGAGGGGGAAATCCAAGGGATCTGCTCGCTCTATGGGACTGAGCCTGGGATAAGCCACCAGGGAATGTTTTCATTGAAGATTGTCCCTTTCAATCGGCTGATCAAATATCAAATATGTATGGCAGATGAAAGGAGGTAAATCTCAGACTCGTTTTATGCTTAGTTGCCTCTGCTGGGGTGAAGTGGTTAAGGAAGGTTTCAGTCAGCGGTTGTGGAATGCGCTAGTGATGACTTTTAGAGACCATTTGGTCAGTTGAGGAAAAGTTTAAATATGATAAAATGTTTATATCTCATGTGAAGATGAGAAGAAGAAAAAAAAACAAAAAACCACAGCCACTGCTAGCTGACATTTATCAGATCTGGCAGGTCAGTTTTCGGTTTCTGAGAAGATTTTGATCCAGATGTAACCTGACTCGATCGGCATACATAGCAAAACAGTGCTTGCGTACAAAGGCTTGCATGATGCTGCATTTCCTCTCAGTTTTGCAGCTGAACGAGCATTACATCAAAACACGCTCACGTCTAAACCAAAAGGAAAAATAATTGTTGCATGAAGCTGTTGTCCCATGTATGGAGGCAGCAGTGTTGTGAAAGCAGACAGCCTGCAGCACAGAGGTAATGAGAGCTGGGCATCAGTTGGCTGCATCTGATGAAGGACCTTAACTAAAGACTAATCTAGATTAATGGACTGGGTGAACTCACCATCTCCTTACAGATTATTGGAGCTTGGGTGTGTGTGTGTGCAGATGTGTGTGTGTGTGTGTGTGTGAGAGGGGGATGGAGAGAAAAAAAAAAGAGAAAGAGAGAGCATCTTAACTGTCCTTCAATTGCCACACAAAACGCATGTCACTCCCACTCATCCCCACAAACCTCCAGCCATCACTCTCTGTCTCCCCCCCTTCAACCCTATCTCACATCAACACTCCCCTTTGCTCCATTTCACTTTCCGCACACACTGAAAAAAAGGACTCAGGGAAAGAGATGAAGATAGATTAAGAGAGGGGAAATAGATGGAGAGCAAGGCAGAAAGAGGGAACAGACTGAGTAAGTCAGGAAAGGATATTGATTTTTTTTTTTAATACAATTGGAGGGTAATACATGCTGACACTCAAGAGTGACATGAAAAGTGCATACCTGCTGTCACAGCCTTATTTATGTAATGTAAACACAATTATACAAAATTATAGGGTGGGGATGAAAGCAGGTTGTCGCTCAAGAAAAAAAAAAAAAGAAATTACATGTTCCCATTTATCCATCATTGCGTGTCTTCCTTTAACCTTCATGCTGCCTCTGTGAGAACTGGGCACAGCGGTCCAGGAGTGATGGGTGCGATGGCCCAAAGCTTCAAAGCTAATTTTTATTTTTAGGAATCAGTGATATCAGTCTGCACCTCAGCCAGTAATGCTCCAGAGAGAACCGAGAGGAAGGCTGACTCCTCTGCCACATACGAGCGAGTGAGTGCATGCCACCCCAAATGCGGTGGCACATGAAGATGGAAAAGTAGAACAAAACTAGCCTATATTAAAAAAAAAAAAAGCTTTTATACACAGATGTTGTGCACAGAACTGGCAAGAAGAGATGTAATGGTGTTAGCCTGCACAAACTGCAGACTGAACTTTTTTTTTTTTTTTTTTTGTGCAAGGCAACCTGCCTCTCAAGCAAATATGGCATGTGTGGGTGAGGGTGGGAAGGAGTGAGGGAAAGTGCACGTATTCTAAACCAGTGTTGAAGTGTGCATTCGCCTCAGGTGGCCCCCTCCTTGCTGGGAGGGGTACTCATTCATCCAGAAAACAAATTGCTCTCCTACAAAAGAATGACTGCTTTTGGAACAAGCCAGATGTTACCTTTCATGTGCTAATAAGATTATTCATTAAGAATCAGATTTTTTTTTCCCTGGGAACGCCACAACAACGTCATGCAGTTGATGTGAATTGCAAGAAGGAGTGTGTGCGTGCGTGTGTGTGTGTGTGTGTGAGACTTCGTATGTCTGTTGCATACAGAAGGAGGCATTTCATACCTGATCCCACCAGGGTGTTGTAACCAGTGTGCTCCTGGTGTGAGTGTGTGTAAAGCATGTGTCCCCCACTGCTTTGCAGTAGGGGCCCAGTCTGTCGCAGACAGGCCCAGAGGCAGAGTTTACTGTGGTAAAGGGAAAAAAGAGTCTACATATCTATGCGCCTATTGTTTTATGACTTTAAGAGCTACATCTAACAGTTCTTTTCATTTTCAATAGATCATAATCTGCTTACTAACTTTAAATTACTTGTGTTGTTCCAACTAACAACCCAATTTAATTTCCAATTATGTAAAACAGAGAAAAGCAGCTAATTTTTACATTTGAGAGTCTGTAACAAGAAAACTTTTTTTTTTGTTTTGTTTTTTTTTTTGCTTGATAAATTATGCTTTATTGATTATCAAGATTGCTTCTGTGGATAGACAAATCGTTTCAGCACTAATTGCTTGTGTCTTGAGGTTCTTGCACAAATAACATTGTGAACATTATTGTCACTTTCTAATAGAAATTATTGATCACTGCAGGTGGAGGGCAGAGGGCAGGGTCAAACTGTCAAGCGAGTCGGTGGACTAAATGTGAATTGAAACCATTAACTCTCTGCTTTGTGTAGTGTTCAGAAAAATAAGCATGGACGCAAACATGAGATGAAACATCTGGTGGATCTTCTCTTTTTTTTTGAGGAAGGGGGTTCAGTGATTATCTCAACACTTATGAGTCCTGCAAAGAGTTACTGCAGAAGACTGGCATGTCCATGTTTAGTGAAGGTTTAAGGGAGGTCTTTATAAAACAGCTGATAATAAAAAAATCTGTTTTTTGTACAAATTCTGTACAGCCCTCCTCTCTGCTATATGGTTTTCATAAGATTCAGTTAAACTGACAAAATGATACATCTTACCGACACGACAGGATGACTTTGGCCGTCTCTCTCTCCCTGGTCTCTGCCTATTATTGCTCATGGATCCTTCTCCACGTCTTCATCTTCCCTCACCATCTCTATCCCCGTCTATTTTACTTGCATTCAATTCTGTTCCATCCAAGCACCGTGAGAACTCTACGTTCTTGCTCTTTGCACCTGTTTATTCTAGTCCTTTCCTCTTCTATCCTTGTGTGCGGTTGTGTGTGTGTCTTTTTTTTCTTTGCTAGGGATGACTAGGAGGTATCTGAGAGCAGCAGGGGAGTTCTCTAGTTACCCATCAGCTTTGAAACCTCAGCGTGTCTAGAAAGGACAGAGAGAGACGGAAGGACACAAAGAGGAAGCAACAAAGGGGACGAGAATAAGAAGATGAGAATGAAAAAAAATGAGCTACAGAAAGGAGAAAGAGATAATGTTCTGTAGAAAGACGAAGAGCAGAGGAAGGAAGAGTGTGATCTGATGCATTCTGATTAGAGCAGGCAGCCTCTGCAGCGTACATCCTTTCCTGAGGTCTGATCACCATCTAGCCTATATGTTCACTGACGTATGGACCACCTGCTTCCTATAAATTCATCAGGCTACCAAGGACCAACTGTGGTGCAGAAGTAGCACACAAAATAACTATGAGACCACTTTAAACAACGTCAATGGAGGTGAAATGCTAAACAACTATTGTGCTTTATTTTTAATCTTTACAGCTACTTCTGCATATGGAATTGGCCAAGTTAGTTTCTCTTTGGTGGTTTTGTAATCCATGTTTGGCCCCATCCATCAGGTTTGTCAAGCAGTTGAGCAAGATCCGGTTTCAATTCAAGCCATGTTTGGCTGATTAGTGATAATGACCTTCAGTATCTTTATCTGATTATAAATTTATCTGACTCCTAATTTTAGTACGCTGAACATACTGATATTTTACACATTTCTAGTTTTTCAACAGGCTGCTGTAGAATCACAATGGCGATGAAATTTCACTTATCATAGACTGAGATATAATTGCGACAAGGATTGAAATGTGATGAGGTAAAGGGGGTTACCTTACTTTGTTGCCCACTCCTACTTTTGTAGTTTTGTGCTGCACTCTGACCAAACAATATGTTGCTGGTGTTATTTAGTCATTAGCGCGACACTAAAACATGATGATTCTGAGAGAAATCTTTAAAACGGTGCTTGGCAACGGTGCAGTGGTCCATGATGACAGAGCAACAATTACTAGAAAGACAATCCCTTAAAATCCTGTGATTTCCAGTGCCCTTCCATCTTACGGCATTAAGCTACCATTAACTGACAAAGGATTTGCTGCGTTTGGTGTCGGCCTAATGCACTGTACTGCTGTTATCCCTCACACTAACCTGTACAGTCAATCATTCAGCTATATATATACCCTCACATCACACCCTGAGAGCATGGGTGAACACAAGCTTGCTAACAATGATGTAGCACAGACACACACAGAAAACAAAACAAAAAAAAAAACAGCAATAAACCCCCAAACTGTCAAATGACCTTACCAGAAGAATCTAAAGTAAACTATGAGCCTGCATATCTTTTTTTTTTTTTTTTACTGCATAATCAGTGTGCTCTTAAGAGACAGATCAAAGACTTTTCAAAACACTACTAAGCCCTGTGTAATTATGAGCGGAAGCTGACAGAGGAGAGAAAAGAGGAAAACAAAACAAGAGTAGATAAAGCGGGATTACAGTACAGTTTGGAACTTCCATGTCTGTGATGATACTTGCGCACTCATTTGTTCTGGCAGCATCTGAGACCATGCTGAGCTGTAATAATGTAAACACTGTAGCAATAGGAGAGCGGGAATTTTTCAGTTGATCTTGTAGCGCAAGGGTGGACTTAAAGCCCACTTTGTGTCTAATTCAGAAATGCAATGCAGGCTGCATACATTTCACAGTGAGTTTTTTTTTTTTCTGTAAAAACTACAGCTGAGCCATTGTTTGTGAGTTTGAGAAGGAAAATATTGCCTAATATTGCAGGCTATATAGACTACATTGCCAAAAATTACTCCCACATGTGATTGCTGAACATCTTATTCATCCAAATCCATGGGCATTAATATGTTCCTATAAACCGCATCCACTCTTCTGGGAAGGCTTTCCAAAATATATTGGAACCTGGCTGCCAGGATTTGCTCCCATTTAACCACAAGAGCATAAGCCACTGATGTTAAGTGACAAGCTCTGGCCCGCAGCTGACCTTCCAGTTCATTCAAAGGTGTTGTATGTAACTGAGGTCGGGGCTCATCAAACATTTTCTATGGACCTTGCTTTGAGCATGGGGCATTGTTATGTTAAAGCAAACTATTGACACAAAGTTAGAGGCATACTTTTGTATAAAATCTCATTGTATGCTGTTGCATTAAAGGGAAAATTCATGACTGTGAATGTGATGATTTAACAGCAGGTCACCTATGTAGTAGAAATATGTAATTATTTTTGATGTCCTATGACTAGAGAAAACTGAGAAAAAGGCTGTAGATTCCGCATATCGCTTTTAAGTGGGAACCCTACAACAACCAGAATGCATTGCACATCCCATCTAATCTGTTACCGACGGTGTGTTTACAGAACACAGCTGACGAGTACAGTGAAGTACGAGTACTTTACTTCACTGAGGTTTATTTTCATTTACAAAATGTTTTTCCTCATAGACTCTAGTTGTATCGTACGAGTGTGCGAGGATGGAGTTAGTTACCTGGATCAATGTAAACTAAACAGAGAGCTGTAACGTTACACAAGCCGGAATGATGCCAGAGCTGCTGGTGCCGGTGGACAATCAAAAAACCTCTGCTGTATCCATTTCAGCATGGTTTGGGAAGCAATAGTGGATGAAGGGTTGAAAAACTGCAACCAAACACAGTTTCTTTTATTGTTTTGGATGATGAGGAGTCGAGACTGGATTGTGCTTAAAGCTGGATGCAGCCGCATAAGTTACAGGTAACACAGTCGCTGTTTGCTGTTCAATATTCAGAGTTAAAGTCTGATATAATATTCTGTCAGAAAACAAAGTGAGGTTTACCAAAGCACTGCAAAGTTTGTTGAAGCGCAGATTTTTCAGTTTGTCTTCATACTTTCAGACTATCCTCGCTGGTCACTGCTCCATGATGCAAAGCCTCTCTGAATGCAGCATTTCTCTTTCAGCTGCTGCTGTTACAGCTCCCGTGATCGCTTCCTCCTCCGCACTCTGTTTTATCTGATTCCACAGTGCGATATTCAGATGCAAATCATGAAACTGGTCTTCTTCCAAATATGCAGATTTTTTTTTTAACTATTTAGTAGAATGATATTTTAGTGTCTGTTTTTCCCTGCTGCAAGCATAACATGGTAGGCGAAACGTTTTGGGAGACCCACAGTTGACCATCCTTGAAGGTACCACTATAGAGAATAGTGCTGCTGTAGTCCTTATAAGATTTCCCTCAAGTGGAAGTGAGGAGCCAGACCTAAAGTACACAAAAATATGTGGCCATATAGTGTATAAGTAAACAGCTTACTGTTGTACTATTTGTTCTAAGCTGCTAATAAAACATAAATTGAGCAAAAATCATGAAAAGATTTTAAGTAATGTAAAAGAAATGAAGAGGATAATGGAGAAACTCAATGAAACTGCCTGTTAAATGCTTAAACAAGAAAGGCTGTTATGGCTGCTGTTGCTAATTGACATGTATAGCCATATTTCCAGCATTTAATCAATTCAATGGTTTTGTGATGCATACTATATTAATGAATTTTCCCTTCGGTGGAGCAGAAGTGATAAAACAAAATTAGTAAGGCACAAACTTACGGTAAACATTCAATCCCCAGGCTGAATCAGGACACGGAAAATTCAACCTTTTAAGATTTTACCCTCGGCAATGAAAAGTTCAATTAGGCAACTGCCATTCACAATACTGCTGACTCATATGCTGTTTAAAATAATTCAAGTAATGGGGACCCATTTTTAAATTCAAGGTGCGTTGCATTAAATGAGCACGTTCTCCAAGCACAAAAAAACATTTCCATTTAAGAATAATGGATTATATTACTGCGGTAATCTGGATTGTCCTTGTAGCACTCCAAAGCTTCAAAGAATGGCTGAATTAGCAGAGATAATCTTTCCAATAACCAGTCGTGCTAACAGGCTCTTATCATAGCCAAAATGCACTTGTGTCCCTAGATATACCAAATAGACGGAAACCCAAATAGTGACCCATAGTGCAAGCATGACTGCTGTGTGAGCTCTGCTGCCAAAACAAGGTCAGATGTGAACATGTCTGATGTGTTTTAGCCATGCGCAGATGACTCTATGAGGTCTGTTTTTGGTTTGTCCTACTGGGTAGATAATAGTGGGTCAGTCCACTTCACTAACTTGCCCCTAAATTTAAAAAAAAAAAGGGATCAGGGCCACCCTAAAAAGGGTCAGTTGTCACAGCCTTGCATGATGAGTCATGCTGTTTATGCAAGAGGCCAGGGGGTGGTGTTCCAACCTGAATTGAAATACAAGTGAGGCTGAATTCGTCCTGGCCTGAACCCGAACCCAATGGGTAACAAATGAGATATGTAAAGCCAGGGACAAATCATTCAGCCTGCAGTGCTGGCATGTCAAAAAAAATAAATAAATAAAATTTAAATGAGGATATGATACAATACTATGACTCTGTATGCATTGCGGAGCCTGTGTGTAGGGAAGGGAGAGTAGAAAGTACACTGCTGTACCGAGTTAATTTTTTAATATCTGATTATTTAGAACAGGGTGGCATTTCAAATTGTCATCAGATATACTTTTGCACATACTGAATATAATGTTTAATTTCTGCCTTACTTGTAACATAGAAGTAATCATAACACTGGTCAACACTGACCTCATTTGGAGAGGCGATCTAAGGTAACAGTTTAATCTCTTATTCAAAATGTCATCCGTTGAACAAACGTAGAGACGACACTGACACTGATGGAGCAGGAGAGCACAGCCATGCTAGTGAATAGATAATAGTCTGGGAATAAAACGTCACATGGTCAAACAGTCAGAAGCTGAGATTAAAAAAAAAAAAAAAAATGGACTCACAGGCGAAGTAATAATTGTAAAATTAATGTATTGGATTGTGCTATATGCAGCCCTGATTCTTCCCCTTAATATCACTGTACGTCCCTCTGCTTTCACAACTCAATCAACCTAATGGCAAGAGGGTCAGGAGTCATTAAGTGATTATATGCAGACAATACAAGGTGGAAATCTTTATTTCCAACGCAGTTCCTTTGTGTTTCCACTAATAACTACCGTGCGCTTTCTTTTCCTTCAAATGTCCCTGGTCATTCTGAGTGCATAACTGCACTGACTGACTTGAAAACTTCATGAATATGTTGTATTTTGTCCAATTCAAGTACTGTATGAAGCAGTATGTTTTGTAGGAGTGAGGCAACATAATAACCAATAATGAGATTTTTTCCTTTTGTGATACCTTATTGATAAACTTGTAAATACTGTATTGTCTTGAAGAATTGCCTTTACTGTGACACTCTTGTTACTTTGGGCAGAATATCTTAATAGTGTTGTATCTTTGGTTACTCTGTGGTTCCCTAATGCCTTCCGTGTAGGCTTTCTCAACCAGTTTGCACAGAAATTGCATTGCACTGTACTCCCTGGCCATTTTGTCCCATCTGTAATTACCTGTCTGTTGAGAATCAAACAGACATCTGCCTGCACAGCAGAACGCTGCCAACTCTAACCTGTCTATATGGGCATGCTGTGTAGCTCTCAGCTACACACAGCTCTCTGTTTTCAGTGACATTACTGAGCAATGTTTGGATGGTTTCAGGGGAGGACTGTCAATCTGTAACATTGCTCGGTTCAACTCTCTGTAATGGCTTTTCAAGTTTCAAACTTAGGTTACATTTATGAAAAATGTTGACTCTGTTCAAACATGACTGGATAGAGTTTCACAGAATAGTGTCCCGATGCCCATGAGATATTTGGCATCTGGCATACAAGACAAGCAACACTGAAAGTTAGGTATAATGCACCAGGCGAACATAATATTCACTGCAAGACTGTCTTGATTTCTCATGTTTAATGTGGGAAAGCAGCTCTCTAATTTTGGAGAACTTAAGTGTGAATAATGTGCGCTTAAAACATCATAATCTTGGTCATACTTTACTGGCACTGTGACAGCTTTTATTCACACTTAAACTGTGTAGAAAAGATATTGATATTGATTGATATTGAATGTCTAAAAGGGACTATTAAGGATTTTAGATAAGACTGTTAAGATAGGAAAAAAGGGTGGCTGCCTCTCTCTCTCTCTCTCTCTCTCTCTCTCTCAATAGAGCAGGAGGCTAAGCATGCTATCATTTAATTTAATACAGAGCCAAGCAAATACTGTGATGGAGAAGACAGTGAGACAAAATGTCCATTCTATAGCTCGCAGGTAAGTAAACAGACAGGTTTGAAAAGAGGAAGTTATTCCCTGTTGACAGAGAGCAGTCATGGCAGATAAGCTGAGAAGGATAATTGTCCTATCTGATTCAGCATCATGTCTCTTCCATACCTGTGGTAGTGGGATAAGATAATTCATTATCTCTGCTTAGGATGTTACCCCTTAAGGGGTTATTAAAGATGTCTCTGACAAAAGTTTGTCTGTTTGCAGGTATCGTCCCATTTTTTTTTCTTGTGAGTTTTTCTTGTCTGTTAATTCAGAAAATGAACTAACGACACACTCGCACATGTTTAAGGAGTGCAAATACACTCACAAATCAGCACAAAATCCTAATTTTACTTAATTACAAGCTGTTAAAGGGAAAGGTCAGAGAGTGACAAGTCATGCTGAGCCTAATGAACCGTGGAAATAAACTGTGGATCTCAGGCATTATCTTCAGAATAGTCAACAGTATATTGCTACTGTTAACTAAATGTACTCATGTGTGTGAAAGTGTGTATGACTGTTAAGTCCAGTGACCGAAAAGCTCCCTTATAAACTGATACGTAAATACTCATCAAATTAGAAAGTGGGAGAGGAGGAGGTGAAGGAACGGGTTGTGAGAGATGCCTTAACTGGCAATGATAAACGAATGAAAATTATGCCTAAATTGGAGTCACTGGTTTCACAGAGAAGAAGATTAAATGCATCATGGAAATCTGTTAGGATTATTTTTAGGGCGTGCTAAAACCATAACCCTTGCAGTTTTTCAGTAAATAAACACAGAAGGATTGGCAAACATATAAAAGCCCTGAGCAAACTGGCAATAAAAGAGAGATTCAAGGGTTTTCTTTCAAGGGTACAGTAAATACACTGTGCAGGCATATGGAAACATAAGACCTCGTGCTACACCTACACTACACCTTCAGATATATCTCAAATATAAAGAAACTTCATTAAATGTCAAACTAAATTATTCCTGTTATCCTTAATTATCAAGGGAAGTGAATATCTAAAAAATTGGCTCCTTCGAAATATGTATTTGCTATGATTTTTAGAATGCATAATGGACAAGTGTCATTAATATTCATTGTGTTAATAATCATTAAATAACTACACAGGTTCCTCCTTTCATCCTAAGCTTAGAGAGCGTGTGTGTTCTGTCGAGTGGGATGTAATAGTCAGGCAAGGGTCTATGTCTAAGCCATTCATTACCGGTGATTAATATAACGTCTTTTTCCATGCCTCTCAGGAAAAATGGTGAGCAAGGAGGGTGGCAAATGCATGCTCACCAACTCAGAGTCTGACTCGGAGGCAGCACCCTTGCCCTCCACGTCACTGGCACTGGAGGTGAAGTATTCCCTGGAAGCCAGTCGACAGGTGAGGAAGAGAAATAAAGCCCTGCAAGTGCGTTTCAAGGATATCTGTGAGGCACAGAACGAGCAAAGGGAGGCGGAGTTGCAGGCAGTGGGGAAGGGTGGCAAGCCGATCTCATACAAGGTGGCATACCGCAAGTACATGACCGTCCCTGCCCGCAGATCCATCCCAAATGTCACGAGGAGCACAGGCGTGCAGACGTCCCCTGACCTGAAGAAACGTTATCAGACCTTCCCCTTTGAGCGCAAGAAAGGCCACACCTTTAAACACGTGGCGGCCGTGGAAACTTATAAAGGTCAGAATAACGGTTTTGTCATGGAGGTGAAGCAGTCCAAGGCTGCTGAGCAGGGTTTAGATGAGGAGGAGGAGGAGGGAGCCTGCGGGGGGAGTGGAGTCCGGAGGACCAGGGCTCTGCTCCATACTAATGAGTGCATTGCCACAGTGGAGCAGCACACTGCACCTGATGGCCTGTGCTCTGACGCTCTGCTGCTCAGTTGCTCTGCAGACACAGACTGCCTTGCAGACACACCGAGAGGAAGTGGAGCTGGAGCACAGGCAGAGTACCAGCTCTGCAGTGTCCCGTCCAAAGCCAGGACAGGATTACAACACAGGGAGGTGGATACAGATCGCTCGGCCAAGAGGCAGCTGCTCAATCTGGAGGAGGGCTCGTCCCGAACCCTGCCGGACAGGGCCTCCAAGGTTACGGGCCCCATCGCCTGGAACTCCCTTACACAGGTGGAGTGCCTGGACAGTCCGTCTGTGCGGAGCAAGCGGAAGAAAAGCCTTCAGCTCAACGGGCTGCAGAGTGAGACGTTGCCACGTGCCGGCGGAGGCTGTACAACACAGGCACAGTGCCACACAGGACAATTATCTGCCCGGCCTCTGCGAGGCATGGAGGAGCCTCTGTCACCCTGCGGAGGTGGTGAGGCTAGGGGGGCACAGCCTGACCCAACACAGGAGGCCTGCAAGCAAATAGTGCCTATGAATCAGGACGGGGATGTTAAAGCACAGCTCCAGGCCATGGAAAACCTCATCAGCTCCAGCCAAGAGACCATCAAGGTGCTTCTGGGGGTCATACAGGAACTGGAGAAGGGGGAAGCCCACAGAGAAGGGTAAGACATCTCACTTATAGCTTGTGCTTTATACTAGGGATACACTGCTTTATTTCTCCCAATACTTCAACTCACGGTACCTGATAATACAGAGAATCGATCAGATACCAGTGCTCTCTTTTTCCCAAATTTAAAATGTGTATACCTCACTGAGAAAAGAAAAGGCCCTGGTACTCAAGGGGTTAAGCCAAGGAAACATCAGAGACAGAGAACACATTCATGATTCAGCAAGTACCCTCTTGATGTGTCACATTATTTCTCGATCATAGGGACAAGCTTGCATGTGTGACAGCTACTTGACAGAGCCTTGACTGAACCACCCAAAGAGTGTTGAAAAGAGATCACAGTGGCATGTAGCTGGAATAATGCGGCTTCCACCTGGCTGTGCCCTAGAGTGCTATTATAGCACAATATCCTCCTGTGATGACTTTCCTCCAGATATGGTGGAGATGCAGAGCTAATGTGCAGACCAATCATCTCACTCTATTTGGCCCAAGTGGTTAGATGACCTGTCATATAAGTCACTGCCACTGTGGATGTGCTACTTAAAAAACATATGTGTGAGATCAATATTAGCAGTAATGAAGCTTATGCAACCAGTATTTTTGTTTAGAAATAATACTAAAACATTTTGAATATGTGGGTGTGGGGAAATGAATTATGATGATGCTGAAAAAATGAATATCGTTATAAGGAGGACAACACATTATTGAGTGACACTTCACTTATTTTACTGCTTAAGCAATATATTAAACCAGACATTTAACAATTGGCCTTACCAAGCTATACACCACGATGTTTATCTAGTAAGTCCAAGGCCTTTGAAAAAGCCATGGCCTGTGAAAAAGCCATTTACTGTCCAATGGATACCGAGTATATACAAAAGGGTTGCAGATAGCATCTAGCTTGCTGAAATAGAGGATTGTCTATCCAAAGGGAAGAGGCAAACAAAATGGCCAATTTGTTGAGTGAATTGCTGGGGCTCAGCAATCAGATTCCTATCTCTTTTGACCAGCACTGTGTCGAGGTACGGAGCGAGAAAATCCATATAATCAACATCATACAAACCTAGAGTCCAAAAACCTGTGGGACTTACACACACACATACACACACACACACATACACATGCCTGTCAAGCTTATAAGCAAGGAGTATACAACCACAAACGCTTCAAAGTCTATGAAAGCAACTCTCAATATCAACTTGACTGAAGTATAGGGTAAAACTCCATTTCAACAAGGCTTGAGCAAGGAACAGATCTCACAACTGTCTGAGTTTACAGCATCTGAAAAGGCAGTTATCCCCCTTCAATCTTACACCCTTAATCTCCTTATCACCAAACTCATAGAAGTGTTCTGTAAGTGAAAAAGTAAGCGGACATGTGGTGCGGCATGGGGAGCCATCTTCTATGTGGTGCCGAGCACCTGGTTTATCAGATGTGTCTTAAGTGGCAGGTGTGGGAGGAGAGGGGAGGAGAGGAGAGCAAGGGAGAGAGACAAGGAGAAAGAAGAGCCGATTAGAGGCTTAATTTGTAGATAAAAATTAGTGACTAGTGTTTAATGGGGCCATCTGGTCACATACATAAAGAAACAACTACATTGTGTTCTATACTTTAATTACAAAGGCCTACATTTAGTGAAAGTCACTGAACAGTATAAGCCTCTTGTAATCCACATGAGCCCACCTGAACCTCTGCTTTTCTTTATAAGCACAGTCGTCTTTTCCATATTTTTTTTTCATATTTCCAATTTCCAAAGTTGGATTTTTAGCAAGCCAAGCAAAAATTCTGCTTTAGTCGCACTACATTAGTTCCATACTCCCCTTACATAAATGTCACTGACACAACAAATAGGAGTGCCCATGGGCTATAGGTGAATTGAGAGTACAATTACATCTGATATATAACTGCTTATGCTGTATGACATTCATTTTTCATGGAAGGAAATGCAACACTGTGAGCATTCATCACTACACATGTTCATGACACGCTGCTCAGTCAAACATTAAAAATCCTGAGGCTAATGTGCCGAGCCTTGTGTGAAACAATATCCAAGAAAAAAAAAAGACATAGGAAATGAGAAAAAAGGCTTTGGTACTTTGTAAAAAATGGTGGAATCTTTCATTGGCTAAAACAAACTGTAGAACCACAGTTCAAATCTGCCAAGCTCAAATAACTATTTCAACCAGAGACTAGTCGTTGTGTCAGATGTCATGTTCATTGACCCTCAACATAGAAACTATGAGCCTCAGCCAATGTTTCTATGGAAAAGAAACCAGTCAGATGTGTGAACCAGAGCTACATGAAATGACAAGCGTATCAACATTTCAACTGAAAGCAAACCATCACAACACAGTTGCTGAATTAATCAAAAATTGACCCTGAATCTGAAAATGAACTGATTAAAACTGCTGAATCTGATTGGATGTTTCCTATATGCATGCAAGCACACGCACACATAATGTATATCCCTTGAGTTCAGCTCTGCCCAGGGCATATAACATAGTGTGAAGGGTGCGATGCAGTCCTAGAGTATATTATTGGTTGCATCCAACAGCACAAAGCCCTGGAATAAATTTGCTGTATCATCAGCCAGTGTTGGCAAGCCAGACCCAATTAATCACACTCATGGGAACTTGTTGCTAGCCTGTCTATTAACACTGTGTATGTGTGCATGTTTTTATGTCTTTGGACTCCCACCCACTCAATGACCTTTGGGAGGGCGCACCTAGGAGCACAAAGGAGGAGGGGGGTGTATAAATATAATGTTAATGGCACTTTTGGCTTCACTCTCCCAAGGGAGGCCAGCCGAAATGAGCTCTGCTCTCCTATTTTTTCTTATCAACTCAGTGTGAAAGAGGGGCGGGGAGGGACCAGAGATGGAGGGAGAAAGAGATCTAGACAGCATGAGGGTGAGAGATAGGGAGAATAAGGGTGAGTTGTTCCAAGGACGTGATCCAGTTGCCCATGCACCCCATCGGCTGCTTATCAATTGGCTCATCTGTTTGGAAAGTGAGGGCGGCCTTGACCTTCCTGACTGCACTGCACTGCACTGTCAACTCCTCTCCACTGGCAACTCCCTTTGGATTACAATTAATCCAAGCTGCAAACTTCCAGTAAACTTCCCCTTATCACTTCACCCATCGTCTTCTCAGACTCTCCCCATTACCTCATTCTGCTACAGCCTTAAATAACAATATTGGTATCAACACCTCTAATATACCTGTCAGAACATGTAGGACAGAAAGGAGTAGATAAGGAGGGTAAATTTATGATAGTGGTTTAATTTTTATTGGTGCCGCACCTTATGGGCAGCGTGACAAGAATCCCTGAGGAAGAACAGAAAAGTGTTTCTGCTACTGCAAAGATCAGAGACAAGAAGTAAATGTGGAAGTTTGCATATTAACCACAAATATAGCCGCAAGTGGCGATAAGTGGGGTCCAGGCACATAATGTGATATACAGGTATTATACAACTTTTGAACCACAAGAGTTCACAACAGATGGGCAGAAACACTACGATGCAAACACCTTGGTGCCTGGATTTGAACAGGTGACCTTACAGTTAGGACAAGGCATGTGTTTAGACCACTAGGCCATCAGGACAAGACAGGTCTCGCTGCTAGCAGTTGACACTAAACATTAACTTAGTTCAGCATACAGTTAGTAAAGTACTGCATTGAAGTCAAAGAGATTGAATGACTTAATGATCTGTAACACTTAACCATGGTGAAATATTTTGCCAGTGATCAGTATATCAAAGCAATTTTGTACATTTTTTTTTATAAAAAGTGGTCCCTTATGCCTTTAACTCCCAGAGGTTGAGAGAGCTTGAGAGAGGAGTGACACCTGCTGACTGGGACATGACATTGGATCATATATTGAGAATTTCAGGAAAAAATGGGCAATTATGAGAGATAAAAAGTTTTACAAAAAGTTTTGATGCCCCCTAGTGGCAGAATATCCCAGTACTGCGACATAAAGCTAAGACCTTGCATCCAAACACCAAGTTTGGTTACAATAGCTTAAGGCGATTTCAATTTATGAGCATTTATGTAAAATTGAACTTAAAGACACAGGTTTAAAAATGTATCATTTCAAAACGGACTGAAATATCGGAATTTCTTTAACAACTTAAGATCAGCGAAGTCTGTAGATAATCCTGACTAAGTTTTGGGATGATTTGAGAAAATTGAGAAAAAGTAGCAAAATTTGACATTTTGAGCAGAAAACCAGTGGAGCAAAGATCACTTGTGATTAAAATGATAAAAGAATTTTGACTCTAGGCTAAGCCATTTGAGATAATTGCGAAAACATAAACTTCATTATTATAGCACCACCTTAAGGTCAATGAGTGTCATTTTATGTGCCTGAGTATTGGGTGGAATTTGCAACCCACCTGCCAATTTTGGTGTTTCTAGGTCTCACATTTTTTGTTGCACAAACACTTTTAGTGGAGAAAGAATAATAATAATGAAAAAAAACAATAGGGTTCCATCAGCTTCGCTGCTTAGACCCCTAATTAGGAGAAATATCCACTGGCTTTAGGAGGTGTGTTGCATACAATCTTCAGAAACCCGATGACAGTGTTTAATCACCTTACAAAAAAGCCATGAGGATAGTTTTTGTTTTACTTGCTAAGGTTTTTGGATATCTATCTCTGAAACTTTTGCTGCCTACCCAGTACAGTGGAGGTGAGTTGAATTTCCTTTGTGGTGCATTGAAAATTACATTAAAAATGTGTTTGGTAGAGAGTACTTTGAATAAAGCTGTTCACAGTGGGATCTATAGATTATCCAAATAAAACTACAACTATCTCCATGGCTGGGTACCACTGTGGTAAGTGAGAATATGCCCTTTGTATTTTGGTTGAATTGACCCCACAGTGTACTCTTCACTAAGTCAATTACATGGGTTCATACCTGTCTACCAAGGTGATATTAACACAAGAGGTTGAGAAATTGATTGTGGAAAGAGTAATAATGCTAAGTAAATAATGCTTGTGATGACTACAAATGCCTCCATCTGACTAAAACTGCTCCAGTAGGAAATTGGTTATATTAGGTAGTTCGGTGTGACCCCGTCTGATTGCAAAAGAGAGTGGTTGATGTAGGACGATACCTGGGAAAATATCAGCTGCAAGAAGCTTGACATTTTGTACTGGGTTTACGAGATCACTTTCTGTTAGTGCACCAGCGCAGTTCATAACCATAAAAACCAACCAGCGAAGGATTTCCTTCTTGTCCATGTCATGGGTGAAGCGAGTCTACAATGTGTCCATTGTAATAATGTCATTAATTACAAGAAGAAACACTTACTGTCAATCAATACGCACATTTCCACATGCTAATCCAATAAAAAAAAGCCATTGAGCCTTTGAAGCATGTAGCCACATAGTTCCATTCAGGGTCAACACCTGGTCTTAAGATGCCCCTTGAGAGCCGTTATGACAATATTTCATCCCAGAGACAACTGATGATGGAACAATATGAGGACACACAGGATATGATATAATAGGATATTGATGGGTTTGAATGTGAATTTGGTGAATCAATATCACAATGGAATGAAGAGGGACTCACAGTATAAAGCCGAAGGGCTGCTGTCCTAAACAAAACTGTAAAATTTTATTTGCTTACAGGATCCATTTATTTTTTTCCAATGATTCTCAATTTTTCCAGGTTATAAACATGTTCATACTGAAGATAACTCATATTGACGCTGTATAAAACTATCCTGTACAGAATGGATTAATCAATGGTGGGAATCTCAAGTGTGAGAAAATAGGTTTGATATTAGGGAAAAGTTGGGAGTTGCTCATACCAACAATGCAAGAATAAATTAAGACTAACAGTGGAAAAACAAATACTGTTTAAACAATTAGTGCATTACTTGATTAGTTGAGGAAATGTATAAAGAACTGTTCTGATAATAAATTAATCATTTAGTACATTTAAGCAAAAATGCCGAACCTTCACTGGTTAAAGGATTTGCTGCTTTTCCACATTTTATATAATTGTAAACTGAATGCTTTGGGGTTTTGCACTCTTGTTCGGATAAAATAAGCCATTTTAAGACATTACATTAGGCTCTAGGAAATTGTCATTCTCAATTTTCTCACTTTTGTATAAAAAAATAATCAAGAGATTAATTGGTACTGAAAATAATCAGCCCAAGGAACTTTATGTAATTCTAAAGTTATGTTAACAATCCTGACATAAGTCCTTGATAAAACTACCTTTCAGCGCAGCCCATAAACTCATCCTACACACCACTTTGCCTTATCTGACCTCCAATCAGTCAACCACAGCTAATGGCTGACACCGTGCTCTTTCTGCTCCGGCTGCCGGACACAGGCCACTCAGGAGGGCAGCGTGACTCCTCATCACCCTCATTTACTTCAGTCCTGCTAACGAGGGATGACAAACAAGATGAGAAAGGAAGGTGTGAGGGAGCAGCTTAACAAGTCCTGTAATTACTCATTCACGACTCTTATCTTCCCCACAGACTCTCCTATCGAACCGGACAGGACACGGCTAACTGTGACACATGCCGGAACAGCGCATGCATTATTTACAGGTTAGTGGTCATTTCTCTTCAAAGACATGATGATCCAAATGTGCCCTGTCCTTTCTCCTTGAGGGAAAGTGAACAGGTGGAAAGGGGACAGGAGAGTGGAGGGGAAGGGATAGGGGATGCAAGACTAATGTGGATGCTGTTAATGAGAACATGGGGACGTGTGACATTTACACACCACTCTCTCTCTCTCTCTCTCTCTCTGAATCTATACATCTTGTCTGGCTCCCCCGTTGTCCCTTCACACCCCTTTATTCACTGAAGGGTGCTTAGCAGGTGTAGGGTTAGCTAGATTTAGAGACAAAGGGCACACAGCTGAAAAGTAGAGAGGATACACTATGTAAAATGAGTGAGCACAGGGACACGAAAGGTGAAATTAATTACCGTCCAAACATCACGAAATATCATCACTGTGTGCTGTTGCCAAGCCAACTGAGCCTCTGCATACTTTCAAATTCAGTTCAATTTATGTGACAACCAGCAGACGTGAGTCTTAAGTCATTAGTCTACCAGGGTGAATAGTTATCTTCTTATGACGGTGTGTGTGTGTGTGTGTGTGTGTGTGTGTGTGTGTGTGTGTGTGTGTGTGTGTGTGTGTGTAACTATAGCCCTTTTCACACATGCACTGCAACCCTGAAATTTTCCGGACATTATCCAGAGAAGCTGCATATGTGAGCACAAATATCCATATCAGTCGAATGGGACATTAAATGGACTTTACCCTGCCAGCGCTTTAGCACAAGGTCCGTGTAATGTCCGATTGAGCCCATGTGTCACTACATTCAACAGAGAATTCAAAGCGAGCGACCTACAACTTCTCGCTGCTATAAGAGCAACAAAATCTGGCAGTAAGGGAGACGGTACGAGCAATTTATCAAACAGACGCTTAACAAGCAGAACATAAACTTAAATATGTCTTTGACTTCCAGCAGTCAACTCCCCTTTCATCCACAGCTGCTATTTTACACATGCGACTGGTGCTGGAAAAACACAGCAGGCCAGCTAAGCTACATTGTTGCTGTGAAGCTAGCGCTAATGGGAGAGAGGACTTCCTGTGATTTCTCGTACAATAAAAGCTGTTTTAGTTCTGATTAAAAGTTTAAAAATGTTGAATTACAACTGTAGCATACTTTTTGCGTCATGTCCTGCCTCCTTCATCCCTCGCTAAACCAAACGGAGTATTTCCAGTAGGTGAGAACATGTCTGACGCAGACAATCTCCTGCTATGTGCTGCATGTGTGAATGGTCCGGAGTTCGTATGTGAAAACGGCTTATGTGTATGTACTTTACTGATGAGGTTTCTTTGTGTGTTTATGAATGAGAAAAGACGCTGTAACAAGTAGTTGATTAATCGATTGGTTGATCGACAGAAAATTAACTTGCATTAATTTTGATAACTGATAACTGTTTCAGTAGCTTATCAAGCAAAAAAGTGACAAAAACAATGTGAGGAATTGCTGTTTTCTTCTGTTTTACGTTGCTGTAATTGAATCCCATTAATGACAACTAATGTTATTAGTTTTGCAGGTCTGTGGTCATAAACCAAAGAATTGGACAATATAAAATTTTGACCTGATGGTGGCACTAGATGAAAGTTAGTAGAATTTATTCCCTAGGGACCTTGAATGTCTGCAGCAAATTTCACAGCAATCCCTGCAATAGTTGTTGAGATATTTCAGTCTTGACCAAAGCGATGGACCAACCTACAGAATGATATCGTCATCTCGGAAACAACAGTGCTAGCGTGGCTAAAATCCGTAGTTTAAATCATATAACAAAAATAATTAGTAAAGGCTAGGGCTGCAACTAACAACTATTTTCATTGTTAATTAATCTGTTAATTATTTTCTCCATAAATCTATTAGTTGCTTGGTCTATAAAATGTCCGAAAACGGTGAAAAATCATCATCACTGTTTCCCAAAGCCCACAGTCCTTAACCTAAAGCTATTCAGTCTATTATCACAGAAGACTAAAGAAAAGAGAACACACTGACATTTAAGAAGTTGGAATGAGAGAATTTTAGTATTTTTTCTTAACAGTCCTCCTCCACTAAAAAATGTGTTTTTCTTCTTGTCACTTGAGTTGCACTTTTGAGCTTCACTGTGCAGAATAATGTACGTGCGGAGTCTGACACCAGAAGGCTATTTTCACATTCATCTGTTAAGAGGGAGAACGTTTCTCTTCACCTTAAGTCGAGAGCTTAAAGTGTGTACCTATAACCGTGATTTCTGTCATCACAACTAGTTTGGAAGCCGATCATGGCCCAGTATGATGTAAGATGTGGGAACTTGAAGCCTCCAGTGCACATATACTGAGAATGGACTTTTCAGTGAAGACATCTTGTGTCCAGCAGTTAAACTATTGAAGTGAACAATATTTGCATATTCATAGATTCTGGAATTTTTAATGAGGGAGAAAGAGTAGACTTTTTTTTCTGTAAAAACCATGTCAGACACAAATTATTATTCAAAGTAGAGTATTTTAACACATCTTAAAACATGTCTGGAGGGGATCTTTAAAAAATCACTTAAAACAATTAATCAATTAACAAACTAGTTGGTGGTTAATTTTCTGTTGATTGACTGATCGAGTAATCATTACAGCTCTAGTTCAGGCCTGTGTTGTTGTATGTGCATATGTGTATGTGTCTATCTGGCTGTTTTTTCTGTTCGGTACTTGATGATTCCAACAGTCAAAAAAGGACAGGACGGGAGAAAGACGAGAAAGAAAAGAGATTTAAAGAGTAGGAGGGTGAGAGGTGATCAATAAAACTGTTTTTAGTGGACACTGCTGTTCCACTCAGTCAGCATTTCACCTCTGAAGAGCCATTTAAATCATTTTCCATCTACTGTCCTCAATAACTGATAAGCCTCTGGCCAAACTTCATTCGTCTCCTAAAAACGAAGGAGCAGGGCACTGCTGTGTTCCCTCTGATGTTTGAGGGAGGTACATCATCTCGTAAAGTGCTAAGAGTGCGTTTAAATCGTGACAGCACCCCCCCTCCCCTCACCCCGTAGCTGCAGGGTCGACAACAAGTATGGACGCTTCGACAACCATTCAATGACAGCAAGACGAAGTGAGTTATGGCACATGATGTGAAGGACACTGGAAGAGCACAACACCGTATGGGGGGATTAAGGGACAATGGGTTGGGTGTATGAATAAAGGATGGATGAAATAGGACAGACTGCTGAGATGGGAGCTCGCCTGGTATTATAAATTAGTCAGCACCATGCTTAATGCTAACTCTGTGTGATTTGGCCCTGGGGAAGAGAAGGCCCAGCTCCCTCTGGTCTACCTATCCTATATCTCTGCGGTGCCTGCATGAGTAAAGACCAACTGTGCTTGCCCTGCTGTGCCAGCCTCCGCAAAACTCTGGAGACATTCGCTAACCGTGCCTCCGAATATGTGAGGACAAACTGCAGTGTGATAACAAGTCTAAATTTGAAAACATATGAGCAATTCCATTTTAAGGCTCTTTTTGTCAGGATATTCCTGTCAGCTCAGAGGGTACCTATACTGATTACTGGTGTGCTGGAAAAAGGTGTTTCATTTATATATCACCATGACCTGAATTCTCAATGAAGGTTTAAAATATGTAAAATACAGACTGCAATAAAAACTATCATCAAGTGCGCCCGTTTGAATACGAGCCAATTATGCGTATGTGTCAGCGAGATGTCCAACATATCTGTCTTATCTAGATTTTTTCTTATTTGAAAATCCCCAGAAAAAAGAAACTGATTGAATATTACATAAAACTATCACAGACAAAGTCGGGTCAGATTTGTTCTTTGACTTGGTCGTCGGGGCTGATCATGCACGCACAATGACAGCTGTCTCCAAACAGGCATTATATTAATATGAAAACCCCACATTTTGGCTTCCTAGAAGTGCCACAATCAATTGAAACGCTTCATCTGCGGAGGAAGTGCAGAAAACAGAAACTCAATACAAAATAGGAGTCTGGTTTTTTTTGTGACGAACCTTGCCGGGTCTGGCAGGGTTTCAACTTGATAAAAGGGTTAAATTGATTGTTAAATTGACATGAGTTCTCCTTGAAGAGACTCGCTTGGCATGGTAAATCGTGTTGATTGGACACAGAATCAAATATAGCAGTAGTATTCACACAGGCAGGAGGATTAAATAGCAATCTAATTACTTAGATCTCCATGAAAACAACCTCTCTGGAGGTGGAGGAACACAGGATAGAAAGCAGAACCATGAAGGAACACACAGTGTACGTAGGAAGAATAACTGTCTGTGATCTCTATTAGGATTTTTTTGGGAGTATGTTTGTGTCTTTGTGCCGGGGCTGAACTCTTAAGTTTGCAATGTGGTTGGTCTTATCACCAGAGTGGACATATGGATCCATAAATCATTTCAACACAACCCAGTAAGGAGCCAGCCATGCGCTCTTCAGTATAATCAATTTATTCAAGAATACATGGCATCATCTCAAAGTCCATCCTTTGCATAACAACAGTACCAGATCAATACAGTGCTGTAGTCAATCTATGGACATGGACTTCAAACAGAATACACAAACTGCTATAGTCTCTTGTCATTGTCTGGTCTCACTTTCCTCATTCTGAACCATCTTGAAAACAGTGTGTCTTTCTTTCATCCTCTGTCAGTAACTTTCTCTCTGTCTCACTGTTTCTTCAGAATGTGTTATCTCCTACTAACAGCTAACAGTGTGTGTTCAAATGAACTTGGGGACTCGGTGCTTAATACAATGTGCATGACATTGAAACAGAATAGGAGAGAAAGGGATGAAAAGATTATTGCAATTCATTCTATCTTGCCAGGTGATGTAATATCTGTTGCTGAGAAAGGTGGGGAGAGGGGAGGGATGGAGAAAAAAAAAAAGAAAAAAAAGTCAGCCAGCAAGCATGAGAGACAAACAAAGCAAAAGGCTGGACTGAAAGAAAATGAGACAGACAGGATGGTGCAGAAAAGCTGATTTGAAATGCATTCCACTTATTTCAAGACCACAGGCATTGGGTCGTGATACGTCTTGACGCGGAAAGCCTGTAATCTCATTTTCCTCACATTGCATTCATATGGGCTAATATGCTGATAAAACAGGGAGATGGATTTAAGTGGCTGTGATTATTACGGAAGTTGATTAGGGAGGTCCCCACTACTGGGTACCATTGTTCACAATGGATGACAGTTATGTCCCATCAGTTCAATTTTGTCATTAGCTTGCATGTCTTCCAATTAATTCAGAAAAGGGTAAGTGCAGCTGATCATTAAACTAACTATCTCATGGTAAAACATTCTTTGAATAACAATGTGCAGTGCAAATAGATAGTAAAAAAAAAATAATCAACAAAAGAATGGGTATTTAAAGGGAGGAAAAAATTTCCTATCTATTGTGCGAGGCTATAAAAATCAATTAAGCATTGCCAGAGGCTGAAGAGCTGATTACATTATAACATATGGAAATTACTGAGCAGCAAGGCTGTCCTACCGCATGACTCTGCTCGGGGAAGATATCTCTTTTTGTACAAGCATAAGGATGTTTTCCAACATGGTGGCAAGCTGGTTACCATAGCTACAAGAGTGATCCTTGGTAGGACAGACACTGTGAAGGGACAGTGAGGACAGTCAGGAAGAGCACATTCACACCCGGGGATGATAAGGGAACAAAAAGGAAGGCAGGGTGAGAATGTGAAACAGGGAGACGGAGAGAGGATGAAGGAGACGATGATAAAGGCTCAGATGTTTTAAAAGTGCAGCGAAAGGGAAGGTGAGAGGTGTTCATGGCAATGAATGAGGTGAAGCAAGAGGTTGGGGCGTGGGACAGCGAATAGACAAGTTTCTTTCTTTTTTTTTTTCCCCTTGTATGCACACTTCTCCTGAGCAGGAACATTTACAGAAAAAGAGTGTGAATAAGTAAAAAAAAGAGAGACAAAGCAAGAATGGGGGAGAGAGGTTAAAGACTGACAAGGTCCAAAGTGCGAGGAAGCTTTAGCAGATTAAAGTCCCTCTACACTTACCACAGCTGAGGCTGTAATCTGAGTTTCACTTAGCAGAACCTAGTAGTCAGATGTGCGCGGGTGTGGGATTACAATGATGGCTGGTAGAGATAAATCCCCTAACACCCCAAGGGAATGTGGAGTAAACTGAGAAGCAAAAGACTCTGTTTGTGTGTAAAAAAAAAAAAATCCAACAAATTATTCCTGCTACCTTTTGCTGATGTTTTAATATTATGCAGGGATCAAAGCAACATGATATAAACTAAAATCCTAAAAGGCTCGCATCAATACCCATGCTCTGATCTCAGTTTTAGTAAAGCAAATGATCTTTGGTTCAACACCCCCCTCCAGTGACCCAGCACTCCTCACTGGGTAAAATACTAATGGGCTTCCCTCTAGCTTAATGAATCACGATAAGAATGCAAATAACAAAAACGACAGCGGCAGCCGAAGTGGGCAGCCAGATACAATCGAAAATAAAGGATGGGAAATAAGGATGAAGTAAAAAGAGAGAAATGTAGGTCACTCTGCCAGGCTGAGCAGTGCTGTGACAGATGCCTGTGCAGGGGTCAAGTGAGAACAGGCCACGACGAAGATACTTAATATGGTTAGACGGGCGAGTGTGGCAGTCAAAACATGTCAAGATTAAAAGAAGCATGAAGGAGAAAAGAAACCTGAGCGGTTTCGGTGTTGATGAAGGGAAAAAATATACACGGTAAGATTTATCAAATAAAAGCAGGTACTGCAGACTGGCTCAAAATAAGGGAGGAGTAATTCACATTTCCATAGTATTAATCCATAAGTACAATAACATAGTCGTGCTATAATCACCATTCTACTGCCTTGACCTTCTCTTTTTAAAAGAAATCACTCACTATTTCATTCATTCTGATGGAATCTGCAAATGTTTTACAATAAAAGTGTTCCTTTGAAGGACAAGTATTACACTTGTTGAGGTTTTCTGGAAGGGTTTTTAATGTGACACACATGAAGGTAGTGGTTGGGCTTCAGCTACAAGCAGAAGCAGATCAGAAAATAGAAAGGCTTCCAACTAAAATATTATAAAATATATGATAAAAATATCTGTGTCCCTTTGCAGTGTGGAGCTAGACTTCAAGCAGCAGGAGGACAAGCTGCAGCCGCTAATGAAGAGGCTTTGCCCTACGGAGGACGCCCACTTCGCCCCCTTGTCTTTCCCCCAGGAGGCCTTCACCTCCACCCCGAAACGCAAGTCCAAACCTGACTCCAAGAAGCACGCTCGCTGGAAACTTTGGTTTCTGTGAAAAAACACAGGACTGTCTCCTCCTCGTCTACCGATGCACAGGATTTAATGCATCCATTTGTCGTCAAAATTTTGGTTCATCGTTTTCTTGTTTCGTTTTTTTTTTCCGAGTCACATCTCTTTGGCTTTTTGTAGACCCGGTAACCTGTAGTTATGGAGAGCTCCACCACTGGAACCCCCTTCTCAGAGATGACAGGATGTGTAATGTGGGACACGAGTGTGGATTCCATGGAAAATTTAAAATGTCAAGCTTACCAAAATGGATTCAGAGTTATTTTGAACATATTTCTTCAAACAGGGTGTGAAATTACACCAGGGCAACATATTTGGAAATCAGCAAGGTGAGAAGACGAAATTTCATTTTCCTCTGTCTATTTGCATATATTTTTCTAGCAGACGTCTACGGGGTCCTATTCTATGATAATGGTTCAGTGACCGTCACATTTCTATTCACCAGTTGGGACTTTGTCTATCTTCCCAGCCTCCAGGAGAGGTTGGCAATTCAACCACAATGCCCTGAGGTCTACATCAACAGCATATCACCGTACTGCAAAGCACAATTAACACTGTTCAGGATACATTTTCTCCAGAATAATGGAAAAGAAACTATTTTGAGTATTAACTCACATGTGTAGATCACCTATTAACATACCAGAATGAAGACTTTCATAATATCTGAAGAAGAGACCTAATGGACAAAGAAAGCAGAGATGTTTATTGGAGTTCTATGATCAACTTTCTATCCATCGCTAAAATGTCTCCTTGAATCAACTGACTTTGAAGTAAAGAATGAATAAATAACACTTATTTTCTTAATAACATTTGCAAAGTTAGACGTCAATGTACTTTTTTCTATATAAATATATATCTATATACATTCACCTTAAGGTTTAGTGGAATATATTTATTGAGCTGCAGTAAAGGGGGCTGTGTATTTCAAAAACTACAGTGCATAGAAGGTTAAATTATTTCAGATTCCTTTTCAAGCATCAAACTAAGTTCTTACTAATCTCACAGTGCATACAGTCATTAAAACTCAATACCCTGAAGTAAAGGAACCCATACAGTCAAACTTCATCAGTATAAAACTATAGAAAGTTGTGGCTCGACACACACACAAAAAAAAGATCCTCCTATTGTTTCAGCCATGACACCAAGTATAATAAACAATGTTGGTTCTCAGCACATGTGAGGGGTAACAGGAGATAGCTGTGATTGTATTGCTGCAGTATCCTGCATCAGCTACTACATTAGCTACTGAAACCAAGCCAGAATGACTGAATGTGCCACCTCTGATCACAACCAGGGCTTCTACAGTGCAGGGTGGCAGGCGTGTAGCCTTGCATGCTTTTTACAACCCTCGGATTTTGCAGGATATTTTCTAGCTTTTCAAGAAACAATTTTTAAAGAGAACGATGACCTTTTGGTTCTTTTTTTCCTTTTTTTTAAATTACGAGCTCCTGCTCATCTCTTCCCATCTATTGGACTTAAGTAAAAACTCATGTAGTTAACTCCACACAGGGTTCAAAGACTATGTATAGCCAAAATAATATTTGCATTCACTATAAACGAATATTTGTTATATAGCATAAAATAGGGCTAATGCCATTTTAATAAGTGGGAAAGCAGCCAATATCTAAAAGAAAACATTAAGTTAATAGCGCCTGCAGGAGCATAAAACCTAAATCACTCTCAAAGCCAAAAACACTGCCCCAAAAGAGGAAATGCGCCAAAGTGGTTTCAAGGGCATGATAGAAACATCTTTATCTTCTGTCACAACAATCTACAAGATATCACTGGTTTGACTGTCACAAGCTCCCACATGCTGCTTTCTGTTGGCTACATGTGATTCACACCTCCACTCTTGTACATGCCAGATTGGTTTATTTCAGTAGTTATACTGTAGCATCAAGAGAGAACTAGATGTTTATCTGTACCTTAAAGAAGTGCAATTGATTTATTATGTGCAATACTGTGTATTTTATACTGTTTTTCTTAAAAAAAAAAGAAAAAATAAATAAAAACAGACATCTACAGAGCTCTCAGAGTCTGAGGTAAACTGAGTATCATTTGCTGATCATCAAGCAAATATCAGATAAAGGGTCAGTCTACTCAAATTTTGGAAAAACATTTTCTCGCTTATCTCTAGTGGTATCTGGTCATGTAAAGCCTTTGTGCCAAAAAGGTAGTGGAAAGACACACCATTGTTGAATTGTTTTAATGTTAAGTTTTGCTTTGAGCATCACAAACCAAATTACATTCACCTCCAATTAATTGGGACGGAGGCAGAAATCTTATTGTCTGATATCTAAAAACTTGGACAAATGAAACAAAAACTATCCAAATGGCTAGATACCACAATAAGTAATTGAGAAGATGTGATTTTTTTGGGAGAATTTGGATGAAAAGATCCTTTACAAATTAAGATTATGATTTTATTTAGTGCATAAGGTTTGACAATTCTGTATGCAAAAAAAAAAAAAACAATGCTACTTTTTATGTGATGTAAAGCAGGAGATGAAGTTGAAACTACTCTTAAAATCAGCCCTGGATCTCTTTGATGCAGTAGTGTGGCACGAGACGAGAGCAGAATAGAACAGAGGGATGAGCAGCTAAAGGCTTCTGATGCACAAAGTCAGCCTGCCTTGGAACACGCTTCTGAGCCACAGCTTACACCCAAAGCACAGTTCTTGCCCTTCCCATCCTTACTTTAATGTCGTCTAGGGGGATTTTCGGGAACGTCTGTGTGCTTGTGCGCATACGTTGACCTGCCGGATATTGGCACAGACCAGCAATGAGGTGAAACCATGAGCTAAACTGGGGACAGGGCTCTGACTAAATGCCCCACAGCTGCCGAGTCACCCTCACATGGATGCATGAAGCTCTAGGAACCAGTGTTGCTTGAGGGCAACGCCCCCCCTCCCCCCCTCCTCCTCCTCCTCTCACCCATAGCAAGGCCATTTCCACAGGGATTCCCCTTAGGTGGATGTTTACAGCACAGTGCTGAGGTACAAACAAGACACAAAGTGCAGCTTCACATCTCCTTTTCTTACATCCTTTCACTGCAGCCTTCTGTGGTTTGAGGGTGACGAACGCCAACATGCGAGTGCTGGTGGTTTTCACAAAGTGTTGACAGTGAGCACACGTCTGACATGAGTTGTCGCAGGGTCAATAAACCCGAGAGGATGCTCAGTTTAAGTTTCAGCGCAGGAGAGGAGAGGTGCGGCGAGTGAGTGATAAGTGTATGTTTGAGGCATTATGATGCAGTGCCATATCTCACTATGCTTCTTTTTCTGTAAGAGCTCTGCAGCAGTCTGGCCAGCAGGAGAGAGAAAGAGGGAAGGGTGGGGGGGGGGGGGGGAGTCAGAAAAAAGGGAAGCAAGGAGACCCTGAGAGAAATATTTGGACAGAAACAGATAAAGACAGAGAGATAAAGAGAGTGAGTGATACAGAGAGCCGAAGATACAAAGAGGTTTCTGATCTGAATAGACGTCACTGAAACGGCTGTGTAGCGATATATTCGGTCAGCGGGTGCATGCAGCAAAGAACAAGCTCCAGCCCCTATAGCCGGTCAGCCCCATACTGTCAATCAATAACACAGTCCGTCCCCCTGCAGCTTTCCACTCCATTCATTCTGCACACTGCAGGAAAAAATCGGCAGGATAACCGAGAAGCACTGCAGCTAACGACGAGCACAACCTGTTGTTGGTTCGTCCTCGAAATCTGAGAAAGTTCATCAGGTCATTTAGACTACAGTAACTCTCTAGCAATGTTAACAATGTATCCTCAGGTCTGTTAGGCACTGATTTTTCCCAGTGGGCAGCTTCCTATCCGTGTGTATCAGCGGAGCTCATCCAGAAGCTTAAACCAGAGGACATGTAATTCAAGGGCATAAAGGTAGAACTTTCAGCAGGGACAGCCAAAATGGTTCTGCCACTATCCTAACGTAAATATATTCACAAGGACTCAACCTGTGTGAGGGTGGACACGGAGTATAAAGATACAGCCCGCTAGGTTGTCCCAACGATGCAAATGCGTGCCGATGCTGTGTCTAAGTCCCTAACAGGCGTAGTGCTGCAGTGACAACACGCGACAAGACTGACGCCCCCAAGCCGTCGCTGTGATCGTTCTCATCAACATTCTGTGTCCACCACCGCCAGGAGAGAGGAGAAAGGAAATAGGAGGGAGAGAGAAAGGCAGGAGACAGAGTAGAACGTTAATGCATAAATCTAAATGTAAGAGGCTGCCACTCAGAAGAACAAGGTCGGTGGTTGGCTGCGGTGTTGTGTGAGCAGCAGTGTGCAATCTGCCTGCAGAGTAGGCAGCAGTACCCAGAGGCGGCAACAACAGTCCTTTGATTAGAAAGCTACGACACTTCTAGCAGCACTAACTATGCCTCATAGCTCTTAAAAATTCACACCAAACCCAATTGATCATTAAATAATAATTCGGGGACCGGCTTCAAATGTTGCTTCTGTCCCAAGTACTATATCATGCACAGTGTTTGAATAAAACAGTCGTAGTGCTTTCAAACAGACAAATCTTTAATGTGACCTCTAACTCCAACTGCGTTAAAAGGACACGCTGCACCCTAATGCTAAATATTATGCAGGTACTTAGAAATGTCAAGGCAGTCAAGTACAGTGGCTCGCTAGCTCTAGAGGCAGCAGCTGGTGAAAAGTAGGGGTCAGTAGGGACAACAGAAGCAAGTTGTCTATAGGGGGAGTGAGGTAAGGTGTAGTAGAGGGCGGCTGCACCACATGTATACAAAGTAGATGGTTTCAATAAGGGCCACGGGAGGTCATGGGTAGAGCAGTTTCATTAACCAGAAAGGAGTCTGGTCTGCTTTAGCGCCATTCAGCAGCCACTGCTGGAAGCAGGAAACGCCATTTCACCTACACCACAGGGGAGATGCTGAAATGGATGCACTTAGTATAATACAGCAGAGAGGAGACCTGCGTGCACTGCCTTCATGAGTGTTGATAGCCTTTTAGACAAAGAGGTAGGCAAGCTCCGTATCTGAAATGCATGATCAAAAGAACCCCACAGCAGAAAAAAAAAAAAAAAAAAACACAGAAAAATGGCAGCAGAGTTAGAAGCAAAAGGTGAGCGGCAAAGGCAGCTGGTTCAAGTTCTAGCAACATATCTTCCAGTGTACGATGTCTTCTCCAAATCTGACTTCCCAGGCTCTAGCTGAAGAGGGACGGTACGTAAGTGGGAGTCCTAGACCCCGTCTAGGCAGCTGGCTGGGAGAAAAGGGGGGCAGCAGGGAGGCCTAAGCTCAACTCACAGCTTCATTAGCCTTATATTATGCAGTGCAATGCACGCTGGCGATTGTTACACAACAAAGGGCTTGCCATCTATTCAATTAGCTTGATGCATTGCTAGATTACCTTTAGATAGATAGATAGAGAAAGAGCGAGGGAGAGAGAGCAAGAGACAGAGAGAGAGTTAGAGCAGCTTCAGAATCTCTGCGATCCAACATCACTTTACTGCAACTTAGAGAGAAAGGGAGGATGTGTGAGAGAGAGAGAGAGAAAGAGAAGAATAAAAGAAGAGAGTGAGAGAGGACACAGGGGACGAAGGATGAGTGCTGCGGACATATTATAGCACTATGACACACAACACACACACACACACACTCACATACACGCACAGGACGATTAGTGTGTGATAACTCTGGCTTCTGTTGCCTTTATTAAATCACTCTTTGTTGGTGTGGCTCAGTGACTGGTAATAAAAGCAGATAAGCTTCCATTTAAACAGGTGATTCCGTTTCCTGCCGCTTCCCGGATGGATGCACACATATGATAAATAAGCCAAGACAGGATAGGACAGGATGCTACGGCAACCAGTAAGAGTCTGTACATATGATTTTACATTATACATACTTGATGTCCAGAGAAAAGGTCACTCATCACTTAGCTGTATTTAAGTGAGCCATAAAAGTACCTTTAAGTGCCTTCAGAGGAATTTGCAATATAAATCTGCATAAAAAGTACACGGTTATTACCCAGCTCTCACCGTCAAAGTCAAATCACGAGCTACATTCAGCTCTAATGAATACAGGCATCACAGGATGCGATAGAATATGTCAAAGAATACAGACATTGACATTCATTGGACCCTTTGGACTCATGAAAACAGATGAAGGCTTTGCCACGCACATCAGGCAGACAGCGTATTTATATGATGACTGATACGAGCATTAATTGTAACCGAGCTCTAGCTGAGGTTTCTGATTGGGAGAAGGATGCTAACGGGGGTGGAGGGGGATACAGTGATTAGATTACAGCATAGAGCGGCAGAAATGTTCTAATAAGTGACACAAACAGGAAAACACACATAAAAAAAAAAAAAACATAAAACAGCAAAAGCAAGACACACACACATACACACACAGATCGGCACACAAACAACTGGGCTGGAGAAGGATACGAGCAGATCAAAGCTGCTCTTAGACTGAGGTTGCGTGACAGCATTCTGCCAAGGTAGACTTTACCTTTAATGATGGCTTTGGAATGGAATTGGAGTTGCAGTGGGCCTGTGGGAGTTAAGCTGGTTGTGGTACAGAAGCCTCTAAATTGGTGTGTGTGTGTGTGTGTGTGTGTGTGTATGTGTGTGTGTGATGGAAAGATTGTAAGTTGTGGGTACTCCGCTGATAGTTGCAGAGAATCAGACAGACTTACGATGTGAGGGGAATCGCGGCCCATGGAAATGACTGTCCTGTTAACTGTCCTTAGCAGCTTCTCCATGATGATCTGAACATGCCACTGGGTGGGACCCTGCAAAAATACATACATATATAATCAACACACACAAACATATGGAAGGCAGGAGGCGATGGCACAACTAACATGACAAACATTTCAAAGAAAAGTCATGTGACAACTTTTCTTTATTGTTACATAACACGTCCATTACATTCAAAGACTTATTTTGTAGTGACATGTTTTAGTCTATTTCCCCGCAACCTGCTTCTTCTACTCAAATTATAATAAAATTATTAATATCCTACATTTCTCACAATGACTATAAACACATCTGACAGAACAGACATTATTTACATGAGTCATACCGCACATGCTGTGCACAGGTTGTATTAAAAGCATTAAAGGCAAACAAAAAGAGGAGAGCGAGGTTTTATCGTTGGCTGCAAAAGAGTCATTTTGTTGCACTGCGTTCTGTGCTGTTGAGGCTACTACTAATGTATAAATTGCTGGCTCCATCTCCTTTAGAAATGATTGTCAGCGAATGATGTCAAATGTCAGCGCAAACTGATGAAACTAGAAAAAAACCCTGAAACCTTGATTCTGAGAGGCTCTTGGTGATACGGATGAGTGTCATAGCTTGTCATGTTAATTTGGATTATCCGCACAAGAAAGGAAAAATACATCACCAGGGAATAATGGTAAGAACATTCTATACATTGTCAATAACTGTTACAAAAAGGCGGATTTGCTGACAATGTTCAAGTGGTTTAGATGGGATTCCTCCTTCAGTTTCAAGGAATATACACAGTGACAGATATTCAGTGAAAATTGACTGCTTGTTCCCCCAGTCCTTGGTCTTTCTATCAAACATTGAAATCTACTCACAGGTTTTTGAAGTATCCTTCTAACTAACAACGTAGTATAAAAAAAAAAAACATTTCCTTTTTTACTGCTTTTGTGGAATTACAACAAACGAAAAAAAAATCTGATTTTGCTCATGAATAGGTCGGTGAAATATTAATACTTCTTCCATTCTACAAAGAGACTTCACAAGCTTGAAATTCTGAGGAAACTTTGAGGACATTGTGTGCTAAGAGACCTGACAAATATGATTTATACTTTGTGAATCTTAGCTTTTCGAAGGGGAAAACACCCATGGGGGCAGCTGTACCCTTGTCATAAGTGGGACAATTTCCCTTTACTCGCCTATTAGTGAGTTTGAGTGAACATAGGGCTGTTTTTTTTTTTGTTTTTTTTTTTACAGTCTTCACCTGTCTGTAGGGAGGAATCTTCTAAGCAGAACGAGCTCTGCAGCATCAAGCTAAACTTTCAATAATTTACGCAGCTCCTTCTGCGGTTGAAGTATGCATGCATGCAAGTCTGTGCACACACAAATATTAACACAATCACACAGAGGAGTGCTGGATTTGAGGAGGGAATTTCTGATATTTCCTTCCAATCCAGCAAGCGTGACACACATCTTTCTTCAAAACCCACATGATTACCGGACTGTTTTTAAGAGAAAAATCCAGGCTTGTATTAACGTCCTACACAAACCCAGAGCACAAAGAAAAATCTCTCTATTCAGAAATACACAATTAATTCTTTGATGACTTAGAAACACAAACGGACAGTATCCACGACAGTTTCCTTGCCTTATTTACACAATGAAATCTTTGAAAGCGCGCGGATGTGTTTGTGTTGACGTGCAGCGCCGATACGAAAGAGGCAGAGAAAGAGGAAGCGTCGAAACAAGAGAGAGACGCAGAGAGAAAGAGTGTGAAAGGCAAGAGCGAGTGGGAGATAGTGGATAATCCCTAGCAGAGTGGAGTGTGGGAGGCCAGGCCATGGTGATCAATGGTGAGGGTAGTCTGAGAGGGCCTGAGGGAGGACATCAGGAGTCTGGGCATGGAAGAGGATGAAACACACTTATGAAGCTGCTGAATGTTTCTGTGTGTGTGTTTATCGTGTGCGCGTGTGTGTGAGGTCTGAGACTGATGATGTGAGTATGAGGGATGTGTGCACCGGTGAAAAATTAATTTCCGTAATAAAAACGAGTTGAAAAGCTGTTGACGGAGAGTTGATGAGCATTTTTTGATTATCAATTCATTGTTTCAGGCGTTTATCGAGGAAAACTGCCAAACATTTGCTGTTTAGTGTTTCATATGTGAAGATTTGCTGCTTTTCTCTGTTTTATGTAAGTGCACATTGAACATTTTTTGGGTTTTGGACTGTTGGTCGGACGAGACACGCAATTTGAAAATGTCACATTGGGCTCTGGAAACTTGTCATGGGCATTTTTTAGATTTGTTTGAACAATTTTATAAAAAAAACCAATGAATTAGTTAATGAAAAACAATCAAGAGATTAATCGATGATGAAAATATTAATGGCTGTGACTGGCTACATAACCGGCTCTGTGATTGACTTCAACGACTGGTTTTTAAAATACCTAGGGCTTAAGAAGAGCTCATTACCATGTTCTTGGAGTATATTCCTGGTGTTGAAGATGGCCTCTTGCCTCCCTGAGCAATGAATTATGGAGCACAGCCAACTCTACAGGTTAGTAAATTAAGAGTGCTGTAAAAATGTGCTCTTTTCAGGACACACAGGGCAATAAAATAAATTAAGAACAGCATACTGATTAGCAGCTATTCAGTAACGGTAACCGCAGTCGAAATTTGTTTCTTCTTTTATGGAGGCACTCCTGGATCCCCTCGTTATCCTGCTGTTTATCCCAGAGAGAAATAAAAATACATAACGCTGTAGAGGTGTGTTCCTTACCACATCCTTCCTGTAGAGCACCTCCAGGATGTCACTGAGCAGCTGGCAGCAAGCCTTCGGCTCCTCCCGCTTCTCCAGGTGGAACTTTAGTTGGTCTGTCATCAGCGGCAGGAGGATCTCACGGCAATCTGCGGGGACATCACCGAATATAAACATTCACGATGCCGCTCAACACATGGAGCAGATGATAGATCCCACAAGGCAGTGCGGCATATGCTCTCGACACACTCTAGATGCAGACGCACGCTGCTTGTTAATGGCTTCCTCGCAGCTCAGAGGATTAAATTAAAACAATGTACACAATGAATTTATAAATTAAAATGACTGTGGCAAAAGCTCCCAAAATCCCTCGGACTGGTAACAGTACAACAGCACAACTGTCAGAACAAAAGCCAATTAGAGCCATAAACATGCTCAGAGCACAACCAAGCAAAGTGGTCCCTTGAAATATCAGGTAGGGGGGGGAAAAAAAACAATCTACTGTAGCATCTCAACATCTCACTCAGTGATCTCAACATCAGCATGGAGAATCTGGACAGATTGGCCAAAGTGATCATGCTCTAATATCATCTGCTGTTGTCAAAGTACCCAACCTCCTATTGCCCCACAAGGCAACAAAGGCTGCAGTTTTACAAGTCAGCTTTAAAGTGTGAATGTCAAGCATTGTAGTTTTGATAAGAAAAAGCATGAATATAGTTAATAAAGTTATGTTTTCCAGGACCAAAAATGTATTATATATATATATTATAATTTATGTCCCTCTTTGCCCCTAAAACCACAAAATAAAACAGTGGAAAACAACAACTTTCTTGCTAGTTCTGACAAACTCACAGGTAAAAATCCCAACTTCAAAGCTTTGATTAATTCTACAGAATATGCAACCAAACCAAAGAGTTCAGCTGATGTTGACAGAAACATCAAAAAGGGTTTTTCCATATTTAGAGGGTAGAGAATGAGTTTGGCAATTGGACATGGAGGACAGCGGTGATAAGCCAGAAAATGAGAGTAGTCTCATGGAGGGTAAACCTACAGCGGTCTGCCACAAAATTATCATATTTTTTATTAAACCTTCAGATTCCAATCTTGGTGGCATTTGTGTATGTGTGTGTTCACCCAGGGTGGGTTATATTTAAAGCCTTGGGACAAATACTGGAGTTGGGTTGGTTCAATTAGAAGAGCATAGGTTAGAGGGTTAAGGGGATATTTTTATTGATTTAAGGAAAAGAAAGCAATCATAAAAAGCTGTATCTGGACAGTATCTGGACAGAACTGAGAAGTGGAGTGATGGGTTCTGTCCACTGCTTCCTATAACTCTCAATGCAGTGCACTGACACGTAATCTTCCACACAAACATAAAGGCATTTAACAGTATTAATGTAATCTTAAAAGCAATCACACACACATCTTTCTTGATCTCGATCTGTAGAGAGCTCTATTTTAAAAAAAATATTATGTTTACAAAAGGCACAACCATCTCAAGCCCAAATTAGCTCTTCATCAGGTACAGAAGTATCCATACATCTGTCCGTACCATGAGGAATGCTTTTTCTAAATGTAAAATCCTAAATGAAAATATAAAAAAGGACCACTCATCGGTGTTGTGAGTCCTTGGGAAGTTGCAATCTTGTCCACTAGAAAGTAAAGAACAAGAACAAAATACCGATAAACTGAGTGAACTCATCACCAATACAGTAGCAGACCACAGGAGCAACAGTACTCTTTGAATAACAATCTTTCTAACAACAAAGTGGAGAGACATTGCTGCTCTAAATGGCCACCCAGCTATGGATTTCAATTCAAAATCAATACAATGTCTCTGCTTTATAGATAATGTTACAGCCAATCAACTGGCACAAAAAAAAAATGACGCCATTACTCATCAAAGCATACAAACATAAAGCTTCGCCAATTGTCAATACCGCTCAAGGCCATGTGATTAACAGCAGGATATAAAAAAAAATGATGAATAGCATGAACTATGGGAACCCTCATAAACAATACCCAGAGGTACTGAACATGAATGCAAAGTGTTTTTACATTATCTGACTCCTTTCTGATAGAACTACATGTAAAATTGAACATGAATATGAAGCAATTCCATGCTGACAGATAAAGAAAGGACTGTGTCTCTGACTGAGGTGAACTGTTTCCATTTCACTGCGTTACTGGAAGTAACCATAAGCCAGAGAGCTGCACACACAGACAATGATGAGGTAATAAAAGGGTAATGGATGCTTTACGTAGTAATTAGCAATTTAATGAATACAGACTTCTGGAGAATTTAAGTTTCATTTTTAATGACTCAGATATTGATTAGTGCATCAATTAAACGATTAATCCCCTCACATAACTGTTGGACTTCTTTCAAATGGTTTTTAATAATCCTGGACAAATAATTATGCAGAAGCTTCTGCTTGAATACAGTATGTAAACAACATGGGGTCCAAATGATCAAAAACAAATGTAAAGAATTAATAAACAAGACTAAGACTCTATGGGCTAAATGAGTCATTTGTGGCTGTATTGCTCATTACATCCCCCAGAAAAAAAAACGTCTTTCAGTTTGAGGGGAAAATATGTAGTAACATGACTTCGATTTGCTCCGAGTTGTTTCTTCGATCAAAAGAGTTTATCCTCTGATGAGCATGAAAGCATCCGCTGCAAATTAATCGCATGGAAATTCAGCCATTAATTCTCACAAAATCTGGAGGCTATATCCAACTCACAGAATCACCATCATTAGGATTTATCCCGATCGATCCAACGGTTTGTCGAGATATTTCACTTTGGAGCAAAGTGTTGGGATTGATTGGTGCTGCCATCCCCAGAGCCCCATTAACAATAACCCCTAATCCTCCTGGCTCTACCCAAACACTCCATTTTTAGCTGTGCTGATTTCCTGCCACTGCGAAATTTTGACTTTGGAATAGGGATAAATGCTATCTGTCTAAACATCTAAAAAAGCTCCACAAATTATGAGTGAATAGCTTCCTGGGGCTGTTGGCAGTATTGTGAACAGACTGCTCTACAGTACAGCTATTATTCACATAAAGCTTTCGCCGGTAAATACGTGAAAACAAATGTTACGGATGTTTAGAGTTTTGCCTTGTCTTGTGATAGAGAGCCCTGACACAAAGTGACAACCATGTCTGCGCTGAAATATTTTTGGTGCTGCGAAACAGAACTCAAAGCTACGAGCCTGATAAAGCTTAAAGGGAAAATGTGTGTTTTTATATGTGTGTGAGTGCGTGCTTAGTAATCTTCCAGAGCTTTAACACAAAAGCAAATCTCCTGTCTGAGGGTGTCTAACATTGTGTTGAGTGTATAATACCTTCTTTTTACAGAGCTCCAATATGCATTCCATTTGCGCCTACTCAACATTCAAAACACACAAAGGTGGTAACACACAAACACATAAATAGACATATGAGCATACGTATATACATATATATACACACAAACACACACATATCAGGGTGGGAGTGAGGACAAGCAGACTGGAACTATCAAGCTAGACCATGAGTGCTCTCCTCAAACTTAAAGCACATATAGATTGTAGACGCTACAGTGATTTTCCCCCTTTAACACAGTACAGGAGAGCAGCTGACATATTTGATCTCTTCCATTGAGATCATTTGCAAGTGATTCATGCGCCCATCCCGCTCTCTCTCTCTCTTTTACGTTATCGACAGGAAAGGTGACACAACATTGTGCCTCCAAAATAAAAATATAAAAAAGTAAACAAAAAAACTTTCCAGTTTAGTTTTCTGAGTTCATTAAGTTTTCATCTGCAGTGGGATTTGCGTCTGCATACCAATCACACAGCATTTCAATTTCAAACATACAGATGAAAGCCGCAGAGAAAGGGGTGTTATTTTATTGTCTAAAGTTGCCATTTTAAAACAGAAATAACCCCATCGGGGACTGAAAAATACTAATTTAAGACATTCTTTTACACAGAAACATTTAATATTTTAATCATTATGCAGCCTGCAGGAAGAAAACACATCTAGGTAGAAGTTTGTTGCTGGGTGTTGATTTGCTCAAAGCATTCCAGTACATTTCACTCTCGGACTGGCTGACAAGGGAACCTTTCAGGGACCACCTGGGGATGAGTTTGCAACCTACGTGAGTCCCAGGAGCGTTATGCACTTACTACAGCTGATTAGACCACCTTATAAACCGTCTGGCTAACTCATTTGCTCATCACAGTGACCATTATCTGTTATAAAGCATTTCCAAAGTAGAACTCAGCTTGATACTGATGTAGATGCACTGATGTAATTTCAATTGGCAATTAAGCCTTCTCCATCACTGGTTTTGCCGTTTGAAAGGACTCGTGCGCTTTTCAAAAGACTACTAGAGATGTTGAAAGCACCGGAGCGTGGAGCTCTTTTGAGACCTGAGCAGCGGGATAGTCCGTATCTACATCACAGCAACAGTCCTCCTGCTGATCAGCAGGCCATTCACAGGCATCAGGGAGTCTTGCCTGTCCACAATTACACCAACTGATCGATAGTAATGACCAGAGGACCACGCACTGCGCACTGCCCTTCAATAGTTACTCACTAAACTGGCCGAACCACCAATCAGACAATTTTATGGTGCTAAAGTATGAAAGTACTGGATCATTAAGTAGAAACCAGAGACATTTACACTGTTATGTTCAATACTAGGCATTATTCAATAGGACAAACTCCCCATCACACCTTGTCCAAATTCCATCTCATCATTTGTTTTCTTTACATTCATGCTGAACTGAACATCTGCTGGAGGCACAGAGCAGCCGTGCAAGTGGATAATTGTTGTCCACTTCCTTTATGTTTGTCGACTGCTCCGAGGCATATGTTGTCCCTGCCGGCCACATTAAATCACTGTTGCTGTTTTATTTGGTTAGGATTAACTTTGCATTTAATTTACCACCACAGGACAGTATAAGAGTGGTTGTTTCTAAATCGAGACCTAACCTAACATGACCCCCGGAGGACCGCTGCCTCTAGCGAAATGCTTGGTCCTGGACCATCAAAGCGTCAGGTTGTTATAGGCTAGTTTGACCGCAGAGACTGGAGAGTTAGGTTCTCATTAACCATCTCTACATTTATGAAGGGTATGAAATGCTGAATCCCTGCCTCTCATATCTGACACTGGCACAAAATGCCCAAAATATCTGTTGAAGACGAGGAATGAAAAAGAAACAAAAACTGCTAAATACACTTAAGGAAAAAACATCAAAATATCAAAACATAGAGGAAAGTAGGGACTGAGAATTGAAAGAGTGGGTAGATGGGAGCACCAATGTTCTGATACAGACAAGTACAGGTGATTTTAGCAGTTTGGATGCTTAACTCTGGTAAATAACAAGAGGGATTTCCACACTCCTCGACAATGACCTTTACTGTGGGCTCACACAAGGCTGCCTGAGGGAGGCAGGTGGTGTGTGTGATTGCGTATATTACTGCGCCATGAGTGAAGGTGCATGCACTGTGTGTGTGCGTGCGTGCAAGTGTGTGTGTGCTCTCACCGTGATGAGTGAAGAGATCACTGTGGACGATGTCAATCAGACAGTCTAGCTTCTGTTTCACCAGGCGACCCGGAGGAACCTTTAGGATGAACTCGGTGAACAGCTTGCTGCGGAGGCAGAAGGGGGGACAATAAAAGATAAAAGGTCAAACTGATCAGGCGTCTTGAGTTGGTTGACTGCTTCCAAACCACAAGCAATCATCCAAAACGCAATTAAAGGTCCAGCACACCTGCCCAGGTACTTTTCAGATATTCTGGTTGGGGTTGGAAAATATGACATACATATAGTGTAAGACAGCAAAGACCCAGAGGAACTGACATGAGGCGAACTCTGTAAATGTGCAGAATAGATTTCACTCTCTCTGGTTGTATCAGACAATAACAGACAATGTTGCAAATCAAAGAACAGGGCTGCTTCATAGCAATTGTGGATTTACAGGATTTTTGCATGTATGAGACAAAGTACCTCAATTTGTATATAATTCACTTGTTTATCCACCATCAAACATTTCCATCTATTGTATAAAAAGGTTTCTTAAATGTGCATTTACTGATTTTTTGGCCACTTGGGGTTAGTGGAAACAAGTTGTAAACGCGGCATATCATCACCGTTTAAGTTGATATGTTGACCTTGTTAGCAAACAGTTGCTTTTTCATGCACTCCAGCGGCAATGGAGCAACGTTATCATGTATTTGGTGTCGTGTTTCTGGCCACCTGGTTGAATGCAAAGTCCAATATTCACTCTCTTTTAGCTCTGTTTTTTAGTCTCTACCAACTCCTGAGGGAAATATCTGGGCCTTGTAGCTGCTAAATGCTCCACTATGTTCACCAGCTAGTTGCTAAGTGTGTCTGTTCGCCATTTGGAGCTGAGCAGGCAGTTTACAGTCAGTTTTTAGAGTTTTTTCTCTGATAATAGCCCGCTGCGGCCGAAAACAATGCTATGAGAGCCAAAGTTGCAGTCAGACAGCTAAACAATGAGCTGAAACTCAATATAAAGCTCCGTAAAGCTGAGAGCTGCAGTCAGATGATAATTCTCTGTAGTTTGATCGAGCGACGCCTCTGACAACATACAGTACATTGTTATCATGAAAAATATTGATTATAGCTACTTTGACTAAATATTTTAAGAATGTACTACACCACCATATATATACACAGTATAAAACATAGTCAAATATTTTACCTACATTGTCCATCCCTAATTCTAGCAGCCTAAACCTCTTTTCTTTTTTTTTTAAAAGATGGAGCTGCGCCAAGGACACTAAACTCCATATACTTAAAAATAAGTCTAACAGTCTAACAGGTTCAACAAAACTGACAGCAGAGTCAGAGAAATGTCAGTCAAGCACAGTCTGTACACCCACACAGTGCTGAGAAGAGCCTCGTCAGCCCAAATAAGTGAAAACACCTGTGTGGGTGTGTGCGGTTTCAACTCCAATGGCTTCAGCAGACTTTAATCTTGCTTCTCCGTTCCACAAAGCTGTCGTCTTGAAGGATGACTTCTATACAGTCTTGTATGCCGATGCACACTATTCAACAAAAAAAAATGTTTCAACTAGTGTTTCATTTATCAGCACAACCAACATGTGGCTCAGCAAGATCAAACTATGAACATTCAACAGTTCTGGGCCTTAAAGCTAAAACCGCATTCATGCACAAACATAAAGCTGACAGTTTTCTCCTCAATGAAGAGGACGGATGCTCATTATGTTGGCAAGTTGAGGCTCAAGGAGGAGAAAAAAGGTTCTGGCAGAGGATGAAACACCCCCACCCCCGAGGCTTCAATTTAGTCGCCTCCAGCTCGGCCGCTCAGCCAGGTTTGTGCTAACAACGGGAACAGCTGATGCCACCTTTGCTCAAACAGGGGAAAAAAAGAGCCTGGCTGGTTGTTTATGGTTAAATGAATGGTTCATAAAAGGCTTAAAGTTGAAATCAAGAGCTTTCCATGTGCATTTTTTTTTTTTTTTTTTTTCAAACTCCAAAATAGATGGCAGAGCTTCTAGTGTCTTCTTGTTATGTATGTTATCTATCTTCATCATTACTGGAACAACCAGGTAACTTCAACGCAATTATATTGAAACTGTCAACCAGGACGGATGTGACCCAACAATTAAATCAAAATTTCTCAATAGCCAAACTGTCTCTACAACCCCACAAACATTTCAGTTTTTTTGTATTTCACTATATTCCACCATACAGATGGATAACATATGGTTCCTTTGGCTGCACAGCACGCAGAGGGTGGAGGTAGGTCAAGAGTCAATCCAAAAATGTAAATACGGTTTCTGCTTAAAATTTTTCTCATGCCTCATCCTGAACGACTCAATTAAGAATGAACACTTTGAACATTTTGAATCTGTGTCACGCTCTGAGAAGGACATACTCTAATAATGGTGAATTAAATTGAGACAGTATAAGGAGAAAAAAAAAAGAAAATCAGTCCAGGTAGCTGTGAAAGCTGAACAGAGAGATGGTGGATGGTAGACAGAACGGATGAACTGACAGACTGTCTTTCACCTCAGACCGAAACTGCCTCCACCCCCCCACCCCTTCACTGTGGCTGTGATAGTGGTGGAGTGGAGTCCAGAGGCAGAGGATTTCCAATCCTGTGTGGCCCAGAAACTGCTGTGGAAATGGCAGCTGCCCAGGTGCTGGATGTGGGGCGAATGGAAGAGGCTCCTTGCTGAGTGCTTGCAAATGAACAGGCAAAGAACATTTCGAGGTCTGGAAAATACCTACATGTAGTAGCGCTACTTGTGCCAGTCTTTGTGCTGCCATAAAAACAAGATAAATAAAACGGAGTGTTTCTGATGCAACGATACAGGGTTGCCTCTAAGAAATTTGATTTAGTGGAAGTAGACAGATCCTGTCAGTATCTCGTCTCATCTTTTTTTATTAATGGTAAAAACAACGGCGTCATTCATTAAATAGTGATGGCCTTTGCTTTGTTAAAATTGCCCTTCTGCTCATTTTCGCCAAGAGGTTTTATTTCTTAGCAGCTGTGGAAAGTATTGCAAAATAATAAATAAAAATACACACCCTGTTTTGATCCAGCATGTAAAGCTTTTAATTAATGATGAAATTATTTTAATATAACCTAACAGACCCACTTTTTTATAGACTTCGCATTTCATCATTAATAAAAGAGTAATTCAGTCTTAACAAGCACAAGCATTAGCCTGCTGATTTCATCTCCCATTATGTCCTCCCTATTGATTTAACTGTCTGTGTGCTCATATTTTATCATGAGACAATATCAATATCACGAGACAATCAGGGCAAAATAAGTGTAACGCCTGCATGACTATATTTGTATGAACTATTTACAAATGATAAAACCGTTAGACCAGAATATGAAAAAAAAAGTGTGCCTTTAAAAGACTGATTTGCAGCTGAGAAGTATTTCACTGAATATATTCTGCACATATTTGTAAGTATAATGCTCTATAAATGAGGCCATTCTTTGTTTTTGTGCTGTGTCCTTTTAGCATAAGAGATTAAAGACTTTCAAATGGGACAGAAAAATCAAGGGCACACCCAAGAGGCATTTGTCACAAATGCAATGTCCTCTCAGGTCTCAAAAATAGTTTTGGAACACTGCCCCCCCTCCCCCCAAAAAAACATGAAACTGAAGTTTTGGTTAAAGGTTATGGAGGTCATTTGGGAATTATAGTTAACTCACTTTTTTGTAATATAGAGAATCTTCAAAATAAACTAAATGTAATTCAGATAATGATGGATCAATAAGGTTTTCTGTTTATTACAGTAACATGATCATGTGATACGTGTCAAAAAGAAATGTATTATTAGTAATTTATTATTAGGACGAGCAATAAGTAAGCTACGATAGATGACAATCACAGCAGACAACATTTACTGAAATGAACACTTGAGTGGAGCAGCTAGTGAGTTTCCAAGGCAACCTGAGCATGTTTAGCCGATACCCATCAAAGTGCAGCTAGTGAATGGTGAGTTGTTGGATAAAAACAGCCAAAGGTAGAGAGCCAGAAATAAATAAATGGTGCTTCTCCATCTTTACAGCAGTACAATATCCCATCAGCTTGTTAGGGATCCATCTGAAATGACACTTGAATTCAAGCAGACGGCTCAAAAAAAACTCAAGCAACTGAGATTTCTCCTTTCATTCCTCAGCGAAAAGAACTTGTAGACTAATTTCAACATTTTCTATACATTTGCTTTAATGAGCTGCTGTGGTGCTTTTCAGCAACACCCCCTCTTTTTGAGAAATTCACAGGGAGGAAAACATACAGAAATAGTTCAGAAAGATCTGTACGACCTGCTACAATGACAACTCCTCTAACATCGAATGATTTTCTCTCAGACTATAATCGTCTACTCTAGGTATCATTGTCACCAAACACCAAAGCATGGAAATATAATGTATCACATAAAATTACCTTAGTTCCTTCGGATCAAAGACCAGCTTGACATCATTGACGATGGTGGGGATGTACTTCAGCGCGGCACCCTTCACCAGAAGAACAAAAGAAACATGACAAGACCAAGTTAATTAGTTTAGTCATTGATTAATATTTAGTAAGCAACTCAATCCCATATTATGTAATGAAGTGTAAAAGTACATTTACACCAACAAGTGAGTTGTGAATTGTGTGTAGTTAAGTGTAAATGTGTCTTGTTGCTTGATTCTGTGTCCTCTTGCTAAGATTTTGATATTAATAAAAACAGAGTGTCTTTTATTCTGTTGCAGTCGACGCATTTTTCCTTTTGTGGAACACAAACTAAAACAAATGAAGCATAAATAGTATGTGTAATGTAGCTACTATGTGGCTATACTTTTATTAAAAACCAATCAATATCAGATGAAGTCACACCTTCATACAAGTTCAACTCCTCCTCATACTCTACGGTATAAGCCAACACGATCAGCGGCTATTGTTCATAAATAAAGCTCGGCTCCTTTGAAGTCTCTTCCTATCTCTGTGTCTTAATATATCTTGTTCAATCTACCTGAGGGCAGCGGGTGGTGTTAAGACTTGTAATAAATAAAATGGGACTGAGTAAGATCCTCTCTGTGATGATACGCTGATAGATAAAGCCAGAGAGGATATACATTTGCAAGTCAATACTATAATAAAGTAATCAAGTGTGTGCTCCCGGGAGCTGATTACAGAGCCATCCATTAATAATGGGAATGATTAACAGAGATGACACTTTCTTCTCTAACTGACTGCTGCTAAATGCTGGCCAAGGTGGGTTTAGAGTGTTTATACAGCATCTGTGCAAATTAGCAGCAGTGCCAGTCTGTCTCATAGAGGTTGATTACCCATACAGATGTAGCACACCGGACATAACCAAGTACGACCCACTGTTTGTTACTGTACCTAGATTATTTCTAAATATATGTGACAGCTAATTACCAATGTTTTACATGGGGTTGGAAAGGGGAAATACACTTGTTATTGATTTCAGTAAATGTAACTGAAAAATTCAGTTTGAAATCTTGTGTGAGGAACATGCTTCTGAACATCTGAGCACACGCTGGCAGATGTTTAATTCAGAGCAACACTGTGTCTTTACCTTGTTTTTCAAACAAGGATATAGTCATGACCTCTAAATAAAAATCCTGCTTTAATCTTCTCATTTTATTAGATATTTTTAGAGTTTTAACATGCGGAACACCTTCACCTCACTCTACAGACGGAATAGAGTCGAGGAGACTGAAGCCTGGATTTCAAAAGATGCGGTTCGACTTTGATTCGGTTTAGCAATCCTTTGTCTTTATGATAAAAAGCCGACTCCATCTGTTTACTCCATGAAGGAGCAATTTTAACAGAATGTCTTTTTTCCCACTTTGTTCTCGACAACAACTAAACTCCCACCTGTTGTGCGAGGACGTGTTGTGTGAAGTGTCACTCTCAGTCTCGGTAGAGCTGCGTCTCACGCTGCTGTACGGCTCCCTGTGTGTGCCTCGCAGTCACCAGATGTGTATGAGTTTGTCTGTTTATCAAAGTTGTCGCCTGCATGTGTGTGTGTGTGTGTGTGGAATTGTCCAGATGTTCATCGGGATTCAGACTCGAGGTATGATGGGACTGCTCGTTAGCTTCCACCTGTCACAGTGCTTTCACGAGGGCGGATATGGAAGGGACCGGGATTCCTCGCTTTCATGCCCGTTCCTCAAGATCAGTTTTTAATTTACTGACAGTAAAGCTAATATCTCACCCAATTACACAGCAACTGACTCCTAATTGACTCCTGAGCTTCTCTTATGGTTGAGCGTGCACATGGATCTACTGTAGGTGTGCCAAGGTGCATGTACCTTGTGATTATGTTATCTATAAAGCATAGATGTGTGCACAGGAGCATGTGTGCAAACGTGTATATGAGTGTATACGTGCAAAATGACAAAAAAACATATATCTGTTTGTTTTAAGTTGATAGTGGCCGAGTTAGGGGTCAAGGTTAATGAAATCCAAACACAATAGAGAGAGCTTAAAGGCGGAAGGACCGAGGCAGTGAAATAAATACCTTAAGGAGCAGCTAAAGAGCAGAAGGCCAGAGGAGCCCCAGTTCACAGGACAGTCAAGGTCAGAGTGACACAGAGAGAGAGAGGAAAAACACAAACACATATAGAAGTACAGACAGACAAGAGAAACAAAGAAAGGCCAAACATACATAATGCAAGGATGCAAGATAAATCTGAAAGGCTAGGACTGCACAAAAAAAAATCCTGAACACGTCAACTTACTCTATTTCCGTCTCATAGTTAATCAGTTACAAATATGTCACCTTGACCTGTATTTTGATAAAAAAAAACAAAGCTTTTTCTAATTTTCTATAGTCAGCTTAAGTAAAAAAAGATATAATGTGATATAATTAGCAAGCATTAAAGGTGCTGATAGGTGGATTTTTTCAGCATGCTAAGCTAAGCTAATCGGTTGCAGCTTCATATTTATTGTACAGACATGAGAGTGATATCGTTCTTCTCGACTCTTGGCAAGGAAGTGAATAAACATATTTCACAAAATGACAAAATATTCCTTTGAGTACTAGTTAAATATGCTCTCTTTGTAATATATCTCATTTAATTTCATGTGCAGCCCTCACACAGAAGGAAAAATATTAGGAAACTCTGAACAGAGACTTGACAAAGGTGAGGAAAACAAAGACTGTAGCACATAAAGATCATCAACAAGCAGAAGGAACTTCAAGAAAAATGTCTAATAAGCTGCTAGTTTACATCTAACAAGACACATGCATCTCCAATTACAGAGCGTGTCATCCAAAGCACATCACAGCAGATTTATTTACTATTCGCACAGCAGCAGTTATTTACTATTCACACAGCAGCAGATAAATCTTGGCAAGGAGTCTGAGCGATAGTGTGCGGCGGTTGGACTTGTGCGATAGTCAGCCTACCTTCACCATGCCAGTGTTCTCTGAATTACTGTTCATCATGTCATTAAAGGATGTGAAAAGGTTCCTCAAGGACTCCATGAAGTCGGCCTCTCCTTTGTTCTCATAGAGCCTGGGAGGAGATGAAGTAGAGAATTACATTGGCAGATGATCACAAGGCTGTTGTTTGTTTCATCCCTGTGTAAACAGCCCCGCCCGCATTGGATATGACAAGAGTTTGATGCTTCCCTGTTAAATCATTAAAAGCAGCCAGTAGAATAGCCCGCGTGTGTTATCAATGGAAATATTCTTGGATCCGAACCACAGACATCGCTCTCGCTGCCAGCCAGATTAGCATTTAAAACAACATGACAAGACCCTGAAGCATCTGCCTGCTGTCATGTGGGAACAAAAAAATCAGAAAAATTAATGATCTATGTTAATGACTCTCCTAGAATACTACACGACGAATAGAAAACAAATGTCATGTAAGGGTTCAGTGACTTTACTTTCAATTCTGTCTGGGATGTAGTATCGCTAATGTCTCTTCTGCTTGTTTGGTTCTGTGGAGCAAATGCTGCCCAGCGAGCGCCTAAAAGCCGATGATGACTGAACAATCGCAGAAAACACTTCCCTGAATATCCATGTGCATGGGAACATAAAGCAGGGTTTCCTCCATAATCACAAAAAAATGCAAATGCATTTCATCCCACTTGCAGAGCCCCAGAAATCTCCACAAACTGGGTATTAACTGTAAATGAGCCACGTTGTGCTTGCTGCAAAGTAATTAAGTGTGTCAACCGTTTAAAAAAAAAAAAAAAAAAAAAAAATCAGGATTTGCGAGAGAAATTAAAATAATTTGAAGCCTGAAGCAGGGGAGGCAGGTCAGAGAGCGGTGAAGTGTTCAGATTGCTCCCACCGCATCAGATTTCACTGGCTTTCTTCCACAGCGGCGGGTTTTTGTGGTGCCACAATCTCTCACGGGGCTACGGGTATTACATGGTCCAGGATAGTCACTGTTGAGGGCTTACAGAAAACATGGGATTAGAGGTATCCATCTCAGAGCTCCCAGAACAACAATTACTTAAAGCTGTTTCTCACCTGCAGCACCGAGGAGCAGAGTGAGCTTCAGACAGCCGTACCAGTCTCAAGTCAGAGGGGGGTGGGGGGGTAGATTGTGTGATTAGAGTGTCTCCTCTATCATTTCATAGAAATGTTCCGCTGACCCATAATGAAAAGCTGGACACCTGCTGATGTAGCCTTGGCACCTTCCTAGTCGGAGCTGCACGAAAAGGAAGGCTCACACGAACCAAACTTTTGAGTTTAGAGGAATTTCAGGCTCTGAATTTGATTCAGCGACAATGGCCTGACGCTGGCAGCCGACCAAAGAAAGTGCTTCGACGCAGACAACGGGCCCGCTTTAAGGTCGGAGGCTGTTATTGGTTATCCTTGAAAGAAACAACTTGGCACACGCTGTGAACATGGACGGCACTGGAAGAGAGAGTGATGTGTGACGTCGCCGTGGTCTAATGTGTGTGAGGTAAAGGACGGAGCGTCCTCTAGACATCGGACAGAAAAGCAATCAAACTCTGCACACTCAATTAGACCAGGATCATACATCAGCCCCTCAGCCGCCAACAGCTTCATTCCATGGCTTTACAACATTATCACCTATTTAACATCCCTGCAGCCTATTATAAATACATGTATGTCTATAAAAATTACCTCACTCAAAGACCGTTCACATTTACCTAATTCAACTTTATTCTACAGCAGCAGCAGCAGCAGCAAACTGTGGAGAACACAATCAATGCTGCATACGATATTGATTTTTAGAATTACATAACACTAAAACCAGAGTATTATTTAAGGAGTAAAAAAATTAAATCAGTTTTTAAGTTAAGTTAAATTAGTATGAAGGTAACGTGCTTATAGATATTTATAATACAATCAAAATATTGTGTCTGTATCTAAAAAGTACAGATGGTTTAAGTATGTCTGCATACTTGTATATGTGCGAGTACATACATGTGTGTGTCCAATCTTGTATTTAACTCTTTAAAGACTGTTTGCTTACACTTGGGGAGACATTTTTGAATGACTAAAAAAAAATATTTGTCTCGTCACTTTTCAGCTGAGCACTTTTTACACTGTGTAAAAATATTATGTGCGAATTAGTAACTGCACCCGAGCTAAAAATCTTTCTCGTCATAATGCACAATGGTGCAAAACCTACAACACAGTTGAATGCGGCCACAAGTACAGAAGACCATATCTGACCACACCAAGTGATGCTGGATGTTGTCAGAAGTCTTGTAACTAAGTACATTTACTCAAGTACTGTACTTAAGTACAATTTTGAGGCGTACTTGAGTAACTTCATTTCATGCTAATTTATACTTCTACTCCACTACGTTCCAGAGGAAAATATTGTAATTTTTACGTTTCACTGCATTTATTTCACAGCTATAGTTACTGGTTACTTTTAAGATCAATATTTTACATGTAAAATAAATGATGTGTTTCATATTTCTATATTTGTAGCTGATTTAGATCACTTTGTAGAGATCAGTTTGCATTTTTTTTTATATCAAAGGGTCTTTTTCTGTTGATTAGTGTCAAAAAAACACATGAAATCCTGTATCCTTAATTGTTTTAAGGAAAAAAATGACAAATTCCAAGGGTATATACTTTTTACAGGCACTCTATATCTGTATACAGTATATATAAATCAATATAACACTGAAAGAAGCCATTTTGCATGCCGAGTACTTTTAATAATTTAAGTAAATTTTGCAACTTTATATGTTCACTGAAGTAATCTTTTTAATACTTGTAATGGAGTATTGTTATGCTGTGGTATTGCAACTTTTTTTTTTAAGCACACGACTGCAACTACTTCCACCACTGCAGAAGACTGAGACACCATCTTCAAAGTGCTCTCTAAACTTTGCCCTCTGGATATACTGTATATTTATCCATGTTGTCAACCATGCACAGGCCTCTGTCACGGCATCGTAATATGTGTGTATTATGTGTGCATCAGGACGTACTGATTGAAGAGGACCCTGGAGCGGACGATGAACTTGAAGATGTACTCTAGAGCCTTCATGGCCTTCAGCAGTTGTTCTGTCAGCTTCTCGGCATTGTCCACATAGTTCTTCAGGACTTTGGTCAGCTTCCTATAAACACGACCACGACAAACATGAGTCAGACACATCTACTCGTCACAAAACGGGATGTAATTTGTTATGTAAAGTGCTTGGTCTATATGTATAGAAGGTAATTAACTCACGTGTATGCCAGTGTGGCGCTGAAATGCTTCCGAATGTAGGTCTCCAGAACAGGGTTAAAGTGCTGGAACTTTCGGTCGGCAATAAGCCCAATTATGAACACCTGTCAGAGAACAAAGACATATTCATTAAAATGTAAACCGCATGGCTCATAATGGAGAGCAGGGAAAAGTGGCTGTCTTACTCAATATGCTGAAACAGATTGGGAAATTAAACAAGATTGCATTTGAGCAGAAAACCATTTTCTCTCAATTCTCTAGCCTGCAGATAAATCTAGGACACCCGGCAACACGATTTCTACCTCCTTTCTCTGACAGAGAAAACTCTTCTTTTGAATTGTACCCCATGATGTTAGATGATGGCATGCGAGATAGCGTTCTAATAGGATACTGGGTCAACTCATTGGCTACAAACACCTGATTAATACATGACAAAGTTATGTAATCACGATTCCGGCAAGCTAATTTATTTTTGACTTTTGCAGGATCTTCTTTGTGCTCTGTCTAGCAGGAAAATTAGAACTTTAACGTTAGACGAAGAATATTAATGACAATGATACTCTGCCGGTGCAAATTCATGCAGCTCAATGCAGCAGTAGTGATTTTACATGAGATGCAGCATGTCTGAACTTCCCTCTGTAAAGCCCAGCTCTTATTTACCAACAACAAGGGGACAGTTTGTGAGCCGCAATATATAGTGCAGTGTCTAAGTATCTGGACAGTGACAAATATTCTATTGTATTAGCTCTGTTCTCCAGCACAGGTTGTAAAATAAGATGAGAAGTTTAGACTTTGCTGTTTGAGGGAGTTGACACCAATACTGTTAATTTAAATTGTAGAAATCCTAACTATTCATGACCAAAAATAAATGAATTACAGCTGAAAGTCAACACTTTACCCCTATAGTTGTTGTTTTATTATGAATCCAGTCTGCTGGAGTATAAAACCAGCACAACTAAAATATTAATTGCACATACTTATGCACTGCGATGTTCCTCTAAGGTGTGACCCTGACACATACTGAGCATTTTTGTGGGTGTTAAGGTGTGTGCTCTGCATACTTCTAGGAAACACACATTCTGTTACAAAACATGTTTGTGCAAAGTGAATTAGTCCTTTATAACAGTGCAAATGGATTCTGTTTGAAACTTGTGTGGTCAAAAATTGCTCTTCAAGGCACAAACCAAATCCTGCTCTAAGAAATATTTATGAAAGGATTCTTATGATACTTTGATGGTTTACAGTTGTCCCAAGGAATGAAAACAAATGTATTGTTTATCCTTTTAGTTCAGAGCTACAGCTAAGGACAGAAGACAGTAGTTGCACACTTGTGGTGCAAACAAAAAAAAGCAAACAGATTTTTGTTGTCAAATCAAAAAGGGCCGACACAGCAGAGCAGAGACACCCATCAACAAAGGCTTTTAGCACATGAAAGATCTGACAACATATTATACTTGCGACTGAGCTGTGAATATACGTCTAAGTGTTCATTCCCACTGAGGAAGAAGCTCTACTGTGAGGAATTCTGCTCTGCTGTTACCGTCTTGCGTCTTTGCTTACCAAGGCATCGAACACCAAAGTATCAAAAGTGTCACTGTCGGAGTTCTCCATCATGATGTTGAAGAGAGCATCCAGAGTATCTTGCAGGAACTGGAACGACAGATGCAAAGCACGTTATGGCAGGCCAACAATAAAAATATGGCATTCAAAAGAAAAATAACATAAAAACCAAAAAAAATAAAGAACCAAAACAAAGACTCTCAGTCTCACTGGAAAACTTTTTTCACTGCTCTTTTGAATCAAATTGTAGATCACTTCCTTCTTTTGGAAAGGACGTTTCACATCCAGCTGCTGACATTAAAGTGATAAATGACCTCAGGCCGAACGCATTTATCTGTCACTTCTAGAAGAGCAAGACATAAAAATCCCAATCACAGAGTGAGACGTAATAAGACACACAAAAGTGCATGAAAACAGTCGAACTATGGATCTTAGTGACTTTACACTATTTTTGGCAGAGTTGAAAGAAAACATTTCCAGCAGGAACAGCTGAAAATAGAAACTATTTGGTGTCCAAATACATCACCATTAGAGCTGTTCATACCATTATCATAATAGTGATATGAATATATATCCAATGGTGCTGCTGTATCAAGATACAGCAATACTATGTTAAAATAACATAAAATAATAAAAACTGATGTTCAATGAGATAAATAGTGTTGAAGAAATTCTTCACACATTTGGACAATTTAGCAATTTACATATTTTTTTTCAACAATAACATGGCACTGTATGTCCAAATATTATATTTGCAACCATTTTGAATAGTTTAATAGACTCTATATATTGTAACTAAATGGAGAACTGCTCTGACAGCGCTATTTGCTACCCATTACGCACCCCATACAGCTGCTAACATAAGCCAATATAGTTCTATGAAGACAGTAATAATTTCCCTGTCAGCACTACCTCAAGAAACACTAAGTACATACCCCCTCCTTCTCTGGGGAAACATGCTCAATTTACTCAGCCAATTCTGAGGCAATGTGAAAACAGATGTAAAAGTGTCAGAAACAGAGCTATCGCTCTATACTGTGCTTGGTCTGTCATCTCAGGATGGATGAGATCCATCACGTTCTCAACAAGAAACAAACATCGTGCGCCCTACGAAACAATTCAATCTCATGAAGGTCAGACTGCATGACAGAGAGTCACGCGGTCCTGTTCAATCAGAAACAGCATCACATTAGGGAGATATAAAAAAAATAAGATTTATCCATGATTTAATCTTTGAATCTTGTATATATACTGTATACACCCATAATAACTTATACCCTATTGATAAATTAGCTTGCAAATTCCAAAATGAAAATGTCATCTAATTGCACACCGTGAGCCTCTGAGCACATGGAGAGACTGAGTGCTAATGTGGTGGTAATAATAATAACACCCATGTGGTTTAATAAACTGGTCCCGCTGTGGTTGATCCATCTATCTGTCCTGATCAAAACTGTCTGGGTGAAGGACTTCCTCAGATACGCTGTGATGTGCCAGGCCCCCCCCAACCAGTCCATGCAAAACTTTCTTCAGAGCGGTTTATTCATCTGCCCCACACTGAGCTGCCTGTGCTTCTGACAGCAGGTCATCTCCTCTTTCTCTGTACACTGTGTGGTGCTATGTGCCTTCCTTCCTCACTGTAGACTTTCACAAAAACAAAAAAAAAACAAAACAACAAACTGTTCCCACTGAGAGGCAGTGAAATCTGTTGCAAAATCACTACCAAGATGCTGTAGCTTTCAGGAACATTAAGGCTTGTTTGTGACTGGATTGTTTATGTAACCAACTGTTGAGCTCTTTTGTTTTGTTTTTGTGTTAATGTGTATCCAAGCAAGGAATGAAGTACATTTTTTCAAGGATACAACATTTAAAAGAAATACAAGTTAAGATAAAGAGTTTGTGCTCCGGCTTTTGAACACACTCAGCATCAGAAAGAAGACGACAGGAGGCCCGTGTAGCCACAGCACAGCGCGGGGTGACTTTCACGCTCTCACCTTGACAACCTCGCCGCCTTCCACCTTCATCAGCTGCCGGAGGTTTTGTTGCAGCAGGCTGGTGTTTGAGCGCCACTTCAGCAGGCCAAGTAAGTCCACTGGAAAGAAAAAAAAAAAAAAGTTATTACCACAGAGAAAACGCTGTAAAGTTCATCCTGCCGGTCGTAATACATGCTGTGTAAGGAGAGATGGAGAGACAGCGAGAGATGACAATTAAGGTTTAACATTTGCAGTTAATGTCTTGGGGTCAGAAATTTGTTTAAGATGCCGCCCCCCTCCCCCTCCCCCTCGGATTATGGAAAATACATTTAGTTTTAAGAGGTTGAATCATAATGTGATTAAGCTCAAGGATGCACTTTGCTCAGACCACCTTTGGCGGAAGATCAAACTTGGAACTTTAAAAAAAGCATCGTATATACCAGCCCAGTGTACGACAGTCAGATTATTTCTAGACATTTGGTTTTCAAGAGGTGCGAGCCAGGAAGTGACAAGAGTGTTAAGAGGTGATTTTAGACATTGACATCACTTTGGGAAATACTACACAGCCTGTGTCTGTGTTACAAACTGGGGGGTGTCTAAGAAAAGATGTTATTGAGTTGCATTATGGAGAATGTAGAATCCAGATGCTTTGGAGCTTGGCCCTTACTAGGTGCTTACAGTCAGGATATCTCTGCCTCTGCTGCATTCATTTTGACCATTTGAAAAGACTCCCAACTTTATGAAAGTCTAATACTAAACCTCTGGAGTACACTGTTAACTCAGTAGGTTTATGTACTGTACATTTGATCCGTAAACATTAGTCAAGTCTTATCTGCTGATTATTTTCTTGATTATTTGGTCTATAAAACATGAGAAAATATTGAAAAAAATTCTCAGAGCTCAAGGTGACATCTTCAAATGTTCTATTTTGTCCTCCTAACAGTCCAAAACACAATTTATTATGATATAAAACAGAGAAAAGCAGCAAATCATCATGTTGGAGAAGCTGAAACTAGGGGCTATTTGGTATTTTGCTTTAAAAAAAAAAAAAAAGACAATTTATTCCTTATCAAAATAGTTGCGAGGATTGAGGAGCTCTGACTGACTCACCTGCATCCCTCTGGGAGCTCAAGCCTTTCTGGTACCTTCTCTCTCTTGCCTATTCTCTCTCAGTGATGGATGCCTATCATCTGCAAACCTGACATCCTATCAGGGTTTGGTCACAAGATCCTGTCTAAACTAAAAAGGGATCGCCCCTCCCCACGGAGATATAGATTTAAAAAAATTGACAGTTTAGCACCTCAGAGAGACAAATGGAATGAAATGAGGATAAATCATCAGGCAGTTTGGTCCCACAGGGGCCACTGATGTTAGAGGCCACATTGTAGGAGTAACAAGGAAATCAGTGTCTTCTATAAATTACATCTGCTCAAGGATGGATGTCTTTGCAAGCGGACAAATTTAAAAAGATGCTACAAAACAGATGGAAAGTGGCGGAATAATTAATTCTGGGAGAACAAGTTACATTGCCACTGCACAAGTGAAATGCAAAAGACTTCACATTAACATTAAAATTTTTTGTTTGTACTACATCATGTCTAAAAACAGAATTCTTTTCATTTTTACAAGCAAACATAACCACTAAGTAGTCTCCATAGCTTCTTCTTAATAGTAACAGCCTTGTATGTAGTTATGAAGTTAAAAGTGCAGTTTATTCTCCACACAGTGATGAATGAGCAGCTCCGCATGCAGTATGAAGCTCAATTCCCACCTTTAAAACATTTTTTTTTCTCTAAATAAAATATTTTTTCTCCTTCCAGTCGAGATAGGAACAGAATGTTAATACATCTTTCACCAGGCCAGGTCCTCTCTCCCAGCACTGCTGTCATTAGATCCCTGCTTCTCCTCCAGCCTCCGTTTAGTGAAGCACACTGCAAAACACCCTGGGAAAAGCCAGCAGCCACTTCACACGAGCTCCCAGCGCTGGGAGACCGCCTGCATAAATCTAGCTTAATTAAAAAGAGTGTTTCATCTCAGATGTGGGGATCAGGGATGAGGTGTCATGTGTATGAAGCAAGCAGTCTGTTGCGAGGGGCATTCAGTGCCTTTTTTTTTCTCCTTACTCCCCCCCCTTTGCCTGAGTAAGTCTACAGGACAATCCTTTTGTGACCTAATAGTTAGGCAGCAGTGAGTATGAATCACAGTGATGATGTATTCAATATACAATAATAAACACGGTAAAAGCATTGCTGATCTTTAAGAAAATGGAACCGGCCAATGTGACGTTTTAGCTTGATAAATGACTTCAAGTGATTTATTGATTCTCAGGATCGCTTTTTTGTCGATTTTGAGGATGAGGAGGTGTTCAAAACTGACTGAGTGAGTGAATGAGTGAGCGAGTTGTTTGGGTGGGAGTTCGAAAGAGCTTCTAGGTTTTAATAAAGGCGGCAGACTCGGGCTGAGACGGAGATATATTGGCTCTGCGTTGTTTTATTAAAAGAACTCAAACCTTTTTCCAGAGCTTTAGCGTGGGATGACATATCCTTGGGGGACACACATGCTTGCACACATGCACAATCACACACACACACACACAAACCTCTCTGTTTAATCAAACCCAGTGCGCGGTGACGAGGCAGTCTGATTCCCAAGCGTCTATTGGTGCTTTGCAAATTACCACCACAAAGTGCCAGGTAAATATCAGAAGAGGAGCCGCTCTACACCCCAGCGCACACACGCCGCCGCTGCTCATCACTCTCGTACGAGGGGAAAAAGGGGAAGTACGGGAAAGCAAGGTGGACAAATAGGGAGAGAGGATGTTGCTTATTGACTGCTTTTTTGTATATTATATACTGTACATTTACTAAAGTCTGAGTTACTAACATTACTTCCCTTTCTAGTTTCTAATCAGTGTGGGCTGGTTCTGCTTCTGTAACTGAGACCGCTCATCAGCTGACATCACCACCCACTAACAAGAGTAGGAAGGAACACATGACTGTATTTAAATGACAACTTATACCGCAGACTAAACTTAATAACCCTCAAAGGGAACATTACTGTAACAAAACACGACGCCCCCTTCTATCACACAATATATGCAGCTGCACTTTGACAACAAAAATCTTCTCTCATCCCAGAGCTCTAACAAAAGGCCTGTTCAGAGGTCCGCTGTGACCTCATTACTGAAGCTTCATGAAAGTTTGTTGTGCATGTTACTGAAGCCAGATCCAGCAGAGAAACAACTTTTTTCCTCTCCCATGCAGGTCTTTGTAAGACAGCAAAGATTTACCACGAGACGACATTAGGCTCTGAATTAGTATGGTGGCTGGTAGAGAGAAGATTACTACTGAAGATCAATGCAGACAGAGAGCTGCTGCTCTTCTTCAAAGCCACTGATGGTGAAAATTTCCAAAATGTCAGCGTACAAAAGATCAACAGCCATGTGTTGTTGTTTTTTTTGTTTTTTTTTTTTAAATCACACAAAAAGTTGCTGAGGTGGTTCCATAAGTGCAAGAGGCATAAAACTATCAACTCCGAGCAAGAGAAACACAAGCGGCCAGATAATCATACAGGTTTTAAACGCAACTCCGGGTCAGCCAAAATTATTTGGCAGAGAAATGAAGGTGAACAGTAAAAATCAGTCCCGCTGCTAGTTTGACCTACAGTTCCTGCTGTACTTGTGCGCTCACAGTTTCATATGCGATGGTGTATTATTACTGACATTTAAGATGTGCTCACTTTTACCAGTAAAGGGAAGTAGTTTAGGTACTCCTGTTAAACTGTGGACTTCTTAAAAACCTGTGTGATTGTCTGAGTGTTTGCATTTCTTGCCTTGTCGAAGCAATAAGTTTGGTGAGCAGTGTTATTATAATTGATAGAAAGTATGGATAAAACTATAAAAATGATATCCATGTTGTAATAAAGTGTAATTATCGTTTAATAAAATGAAAAATTTGGGAAAAATTTCGGTTTATATAACAGTCCACAAGCTGCTGGTATTATTTTACTTAAGATCACATTCTTTTGGAAGGAGGACTTTAAGTTTTAAGCTATATTTAGCACCTGAAGGAGGTAAAAACCTTCCTTTTACAGGTTGACATCATAGTCTGTGGTCTACACAGGGAGAATTCAACACATACATCAATTTGCTTCAACAGGTGACTCCAAGTATTGTTTTTCACTCTGCCCTTGACTATTTAAAATGATCTTTGTGTTACCATGAATAAAATCATAAGAGCATGATGTACTCCTTATTCACGCAGCATGTTCCTTTGGGCGAGAAAAACAATTAATTTCAATACCAGTCAAAGTTAGCCTGCAGTGGAGCTGTCCCTTCTTCATTCTCACTCTCTTTCAGTCTGTGGCCGAAAAAACAGAGGAATGATGAAGCTTTGATTTAATTTCTCATTAAAATAGTGACTCAGTCCTGCATACGTTAAAAAAAACAAAAAACAAAGACGCAATATACATCAAGCGCAGAAGAGAGCTTACTTAGCGAACATTTATGATGGCCCTGTTTAGACTGTAAAACTAGGAGCTAGGAGCGTTTGCTTTTCCAACCTGCTTTTCTCACAATCCACACTAAGACAAGCACAATGTTATTCACACGATCGGGAAATACAAACACATCCAAGAGGGTTTACAGTAATATCTGTAGGGATCTACGAACATGTACAGAGGCTTCGGGGGAATACAAAAGGCCAAAATCCTTAATCCGTAAGCCACAGCACAGAGACTGGGATTTCCTTAGCTTAATAAGTGTAGCTCTTCTCAGCACCTTGGGAAATAAATAAAATAAAAAAAAATAAAAAAACCCTGTGCCAGACTGACAGCAGTAAACAGAGCAGAGCTGTAGTCCATTCAGCGGAGATGGACTGAAATCACAGACTGAGACTGACTGACAGATGGAAGTCAAGGAAGAGAAAGCAGGTTAGAGGGAGCAGAGATTGAAGGAAAACCCTCGAGCAAGGGCAAGTGTCCAACATGAGGACACATGTAAAGACGGAAGGATGTGGAAGGAGTCCTAATATATGGTTACTGTGCATGGATAATCTGTCTTTCAAATTCAGAGCAGGTTTCAAAATCAAATTCCTACTTAGCTAAAATATATTGAAAAATGTATTTATGAGAGCTTGAGAGTGAGAGCTTTTCTTACAAGTAGATGTGATTGGTGACAGTAGACAGTGCATCAGAGGGGGGCAAGTTGTAGGATATATGGTTACCGTTCTGTGTAAGCTTAGTGGAGCAGACCAGGGTGGAGATCTGAAAGGAGTCCTTGCTGATGGTACAGTTGCCCAGGTTCTGAGTGCTTTTCCCAGTGGTGGAGTAGCCCTTCTCTTCTAGCTCCAGCTTGGTGGCAGGTAGGTTCAGGTACAGAGACGAGTCCTCCAGCTTCTTTGCTTCTGCCTGTTTTTTTCCAGGGAAAAGACTCAGTCAATTTATCAGCAGATTTACAATTTACAGCTGAAGCGTTTCAGGGAACTCATTCATTTCTGCGGTATAATTGAAATCCATATCAATGTTTTTTTGTTGTAATGAAGTTTCATGTTCTATTACTTGGTTTCTTTTTTTTTTTTTTCTTCTTGGTGTTTTCTCACCACCACTGTAAGTCACGCTACTGACAAAACTCATTGCCGAACTGCATACTTGACTGACAACAGTAATGCAAAAAGTAAGAGGAAAAAAAAAAAAAATCAAATTGAGGGAATTTTTCACACATTAACTTTAATTAACATAAATGGCCGCCATAATGCAAAGGTATCATTATACAAGGGATTTTAATTGGAAAGTAATTTCATTTCACTGTGGGGGTTGATGCATACCAACTACACGAGTCTCCACAGAAAGCAATGAGACTATTATTATGGCAGCTACTAATAAGACCAATTTTTCACCTACGACTCATCTCTGCTGTGGTCGTGTCATGAGGAGCGTGGGCCGGCCCTGCAGGTAGCCAGCCGGTAACAAACAAAACCCGGGCGCTCGCAGACTGATTTCCAACTGTGTTATATATTAAATGTTTACCTTGTAGACGATGAGATCATGCTCGCCGTCCCTCAGGGTCGTCCCATCGTACCTCATCAGCTTCACAAAAGACAAGGCAAATATCTTCTCGGATTTGTCTTTTGCTGTGGGTGGAGATAAAAGAAGCGTGTGAGGAAAATAGAGAACAGTCAGGCGGGAGGAGATGTTGATCGTTTTTTGTTGTTTACATTTGAGACTGACTGCGTCTTTACAAATGCTATGCTTTCCTATCTCGCAGCACAGATGTGTACTTTTCTGTACATATTTGCAAACTAACAGACTAAATCATATGTACATTACAGTATATACGTACTGTATACATCTTCAGGAAGTCTAACCCAACATTTTAGAGTGTTAAGAGACAGGCTCCGGTGTGGTAAACCACGCTGCATGGCTGACTTCACAGCCAAGTCATTAACAAGCTAACAGACTAATAAAACGGGTCACCCCAGATTGAAGTCTCAGCTGCTCAGTTGACATTTGTTGGTGAAGAAGAATGTGCTATTCCCCTTTGATGTCTTTATTAATGCTGCGCCTATATCTATGCATGAGTTGTTTATTTCTTTTCTTAAATGAGGCGGGCAAATAGCTGTCAGTATAACATGTGCTAAACTGATATATGCAGCATCTAAATATATATATAGCATATTAAAATTGACTTGATTATAATATATGACGTCATTTGACTTTCAAAAAATCCTGTTTGCCGGTTTTAAAAGTAAGCAATAATGGATCCAAGATTTGGATTAAGATATCTTGTGTGTCCATTTCCTGTTAGCATATGAATAAACACTTGCACTTGATCTCGGGGCTGCAGCTGTAAACAGTTTGTATAATTCTGCCGAGGTGCAGGAGACATGCCCGTCGGTTGTACGTATGTACGCACACATGTGTGTGACTGTGTTTTGGGAGGGAGGGTGTTGAAGGAAGACGCTCCATAAACAAGCTAGAGAGTTATGACTTTGTCCTGTAACCAAGCGTTTGGATAGGGCCACATATATCATCATTGTGGATCAACAAGCTCAAATTTATGTGCGGGGAGACGTGATTCATCAAAGTATCTCGTACATTCTATCTGCATAAATCCCCTCATTGGTTTGCTGCCTGCAGCCTCGCCGGTGAATAATTGCTGGGCTGGCTTGAGAGGAACCACTGGAGGGAAAACACTGTACGCATGCCACCCAGCTGACAAAAATGTACTAATAACTTCACTTCTAAAAAGAGAGCAGAAAGCTCAGAACTCTGCTTTTGGGGGAAAAAAGTTCACTCTCAGGACAGATCTACTTTTTTCGAGCCCATCAAAATCGTGTGTGTGTGTGTGTGTGTGTGTGGAAGTTTTGCAGACTTCCACCTCTAAGGTGGGCTGTCACTCCAGATTTATGTTGAGTGTACTGTGCCACATTTTAAAGCCTCTACCCCACTCACCAGGTAGTGGCATAATGACAGATGAAATAGAAGTGCAAAGATGGCGGGGATCTCTTACAGCCAAGGCGGCATCTGTGATAGCAGCCATCAGTCTGATGAGGCCTGACAATGTTAGAGTGCTAGTTTGATGCACTGTGTTGGAGCCGGCCTGATTCTGAACCAGGGGGCTGAGCTATGGAGCACGTGAACTCCAGTAGTGGCCTTGATAAGCAGCTCTGTCACTGTGTGTTTCTACTAAAAGTTCAGCACTAGCTAGGAGCGGTGGAGGAAGCTGGAAGGACACAGGCGGATGACGACAGAGGCAGAAAACCCAAAAGGACTCAGTAACTCTGAATATGTAGAGAGGTTTTTCTCTATTTTCCTGGAAAAGTGCTTTGCCAGTAGAATGTAGACAGTACATTTTAAGCTACTGTGATATCAGCATTCTCCCTTACAAGCGTTGATATCATGGAGTAAGTGATTACAGCACTGGTAATGAATGTGTTGACAGGGACACAAGAATCCTAAGTATGGTCAGGGTTTGGAGTATCCAAGTTATGCATTTGCACATCATATTCTTCAAAAATATGCATTAACAAATGACCGTTTTTCAGAAACTTGAATATATTAGCTGGAGTATTCTGATAGAAACCTGCATATGAACATGTTCTCATTATTATAAACAAATAAATAAATAAATATTATGATAAAATTATCTACTGTGCACACTGAGATGACAGTTAAAACACTTACACAAACTGATAAAGAGAAAAAACATTATATCAGTAGGTGCTCTTGTTCTCTATTACTGGTGACCAAATGGGAGACACCAAACCCAAGCACAGTGGTAAATGTAACAGCTTTTACAGTGTTTGCAGGCAGCCAGAAATAAAGTGGGTTCATCCTCAGCTGCTGAGATAACACTGCAGAAATGACAGAAAGTAGCAGGATGCTGAGGAGACATGCTTGCACAGTGGCAGACAATCAGAAACTCTATGATGAGATAGCGTGCATGTAAACACAATCACCGACAAGGAAATACAAGGCATACACCATGCATAAATCCATATAATCCAGCCATTACACCTTTTCATCATATTTCTCTATTGTCAATTGTCAGTAACAACTTAAAGTTTGGCAGCATCAGCGTGCCTCTGCAGTCTCGGAGTCACTTGAGGTGAGCCGGTTTCTAAAGCAACCATTACAGCGCGATAACAGCAAGTCACAGAGTTTCAAAGGCATGCCTCGTAACAGCATTAGTCCCCGCAGAAGCAAGGTGCCAAGCATGACAAGAATGCTCTCCAAGTGGATTATAAACCAGCGCTGAGCTCTGAGACCTGGCCATTTCCTCCAAGCCACCTGCATGCAGGTGAGAAGCAAATTGAGCTGGGGGATTTTGGAACTAGAGGATGACGACAGCAGAAGATTACATTACTACAGAAAAAAAGTATACTTTCCCACGCTGATACCTCCCAATTCTGCTTTGCCTTCCGTGCCACATGAACTGATTGTTCAGTATATATATATACACCTGTCATGACTCCTACTACCCCTCCGAAAGCCTCTTCCCTGAACCACTCCTCCTGCTGGAAGGATAGCCACACCATGTGGCGGGCAGATGGGATGGTAAGGCTGCCAGGACTGACTTCCCTGCCCTCTACACCCCCCAAAATTAAAAAGGATGTTAAAAAGCAGAAGGACATGCAAAATTGGCTGCGTCGAGGTAGACAATAAACAAACGAGTCCCCTCAGGCATTTTTCACATCTCAGCTGTAGTTTCTGACAAGCCGCTCCATGAATGCTGCTTTGTGCTGGGGCAGACTAATACCTCTGATTAATGTGGCTAAGGTTGAGCTTCAAAGTATTTATCACTGTGCAACACATCTGCTAGGATTGGATATCTTCCATTACTTTTGCTGTGGATAGATTAGCAGCCAATTGTGCAGCTGGTCATCAGCAAGAAACTGATTATTCACGAGCTGACATTTGTACTCACAGTCCTGCGATGAGCGGTGGCGAAAGGTGAACCGCAAGTGGCTCCGGTTCACGTCTTCAATAGGAATAGCAACCTGGGAGAATGGATAGAAAGGGACAGTGTAAGACATAATCAAAACACAGGTTTTTAGGGATAGGCAAGAGCAGAATTAACCCCAAATTCTAGATTTTGTGAAGAAATTCATTTGAAACAATGGAAATATTAAATGGTATACAAAATACATTAAAATATCTACAAGATAGCAGCACTGGTATGGTCTTTTTAAGTGTCAGGGATCAGTATCTTTGTATTCTTTCACAGTTCATGTGAAACAACATTAACCATTTAATCTATTGTACGGTTTAAAGGTTCTATTTGTAAGAATCAGAAATTCCTTCTCATTAGTGACACCGGTGGCCATTAAGTAAGCTGCAGTCAACATCCTGTTGCTTGCACTCATGCTCCCTGAGGCGGCACAAGACTATTGCAGGTGATGTATTTTTCCCCTCACTTACACTTCTCATAATAACATAAAAGATTGTGTGTCACCGTGTTTCAGCAAAGCATCTCTCACTCCCAGGCCCCCCCTCACCACAATTCTTACATATAAAACCCTTAATATTCATCACGGCAACAACAACAATCTTCACACCAGTGATGGAAATATATTTCCATCACTGGACACTCAGGACAACAAAAGGTATAAAAGTAAGGAGGTAGAAGTACATTAGTAAGGAGACACACCTTTATTGTTTCAAACCAACGTGGCTGCTTCACTTGGTAGTAGATGACAGACTTGTATTCATTGATCCCTTCATCTCCGGCTCCAGGAAAGATCACGTTCTAGATGAAGAGAGAAAACCTCATAAAACAAGTAATCAAACAATAGGAATGGTTATCTGGTTATGCTGACTTAGCTGTAAGTACATTCAAAGTGGCGAAATCCTGATGGTTCAGCTATTATCGCTCTGTCAAAACATTAGCACACTCGCAGCATGTGGAAAATTGACTCGCACTTATTTCATAAAATATAGTCTCTGGGGCAGAAAGCCTTAATCTAGCAGAATGGCCTTTAAAAAGTCTGGATGCACTTTATGCATGAGCACCTGCCTGTTGGCTGCCAATCTCATGACAGCTTTGTGGAAATAAGAAATAAATTAGAAATTAATTATTTAAGAAGGAGGGGCAGTGGCTCCCATGCAGTGAGGAGTGGAAGGAAGCCAGGCGCAGGGGACAGGAGCAGCTGGTGCTGATGGATCCAGCCATGTAAATTGGTCTTCCTATTGGATCTTCCGACTTTCAACAACAGGTCAGGGTGCGTATGTAAAATACTACGCTCCTCCTGGGGGATTTGGGACGAGGGATGGAGTGACAGCCGATGGCACGCATGCTTTGTTTTCTATCAATCCATGCTCAGCCAGCCAACATCTTTCCTCCCACTACTCCAGCTGACTCCCTGGCCTGCTTGTGTGCCGCTGCTGAAATACTCCAACACTAATGGCTTCTGACAACCAGCAATTATGTGGAATAACAGGCCCCATCTCCCCCAGCCGTGCTGAGCAGATCTGGGGGGCAGGTGCTAGCTCTAGCAACTATGCCCCTTCACTAAGTGGCCAGGATTCATGACAGCTACAGCTTTTGGAGAGACGAAGAGAGGAAAGTGGCCGAGGTCTGGCCGCAGGTGAGAGGGGTTTGTGGAGGGGTGTTGTGGGGATGTCAAGGTGATAAGAAGTCACTGTCCAGGCTCTCACTACACAACAATACAAATCCTTTTGGAGACAGAGAAAGGATGACAAAATCCAGAAACAGACAGAGACCAGAAAGACAGTAAGATAAAGGATATAGAAGAATGGAGGGGATAAGAAGGCTGAGGCAGAAAGAAACATCAAGAAAGCAAGAACAAAGAAAGAGTTACAAATTAAATCTAGCATAGAACCAAAAAGTATCTATGGGAGTAATTACATTTTCCTATTTTCAAGTGCCTTGTATATGGAGGCTTCTTTATCCTATTACACAAATGTCTCGATGAAAGTAAATCATTTTCAAGTGGTAGGAGTTATGACTCAAAGTTTGGTTTCAGGGTAAAAAAAAAAAAAAAAAGAACATCTTCTTTTATCGAAGATCATACAGAAAAAGCTAGAGACATTAAAGTGACCGACAGGAAGTGACGGCGTCTCTCATCTCGGAAACACAAACTTCCTTTCAGCCTATTGAAATCCAGGAAGGAAGAGAGTGAATTTAACCACTTAGCACTGATCCCTGGAGAGCTGAGGAGATGAGACAGAGCCTTTCTGTGAAAAGTTGCAGGACAAGATGTTGAAGGGAGCTCCGCGGCTGTAAACACAACATGGCTATGACACTTCTAGATATGATCAATGTCACTTGATCACTGTCAACTGCTGTCATCATTATAACAGACTCTGACAGCCTTGACGACAGGCACACAGTAAACTGTAGGGCTGAGCACCAAACCAACTCATCTGTGTTTAGCTACCAAGTATCAAAACTTAAACAAATTTTGTTAATTTCATGAGGGATTTTCTTAACACCTGTTTGCATTTGGATATTGAACACTGATTAATCTATTTTTAGTTTATACTCATCAGTATTCATTTTGGTATCTGTGCCAAAACTGGTACTTGGCTGAAAGAGCAAATCAGTCAATCTTGTTTGTTCTATTGTAAGTGCAACAGCCAATTCATACATATATACTACAGTAAATACAATATAGTTTCTATTAAACTCACTGGTAGATGCTTCAAACTGACAAGGAGATACGGTATTCTGGTTCTGAACCCGATATCTGCCTTACAGTATAAATCAAATTGCACAGATGCACAAGTGTATTTAAAGAGAACTTCGGGTTCGATCTTTTGTTTGTATACAGCATTTACAAATGACAGTGCAACTGCAACGTCCAGATATCTGAATTACAATGAGGCTACTTGTCCGGCTTTCTAAGCATTGTCTGTATTGTCAGATACTGTACCGTTTGACAGAAGCCCAGATCGCTGCTTTCTGCTACTTTAGAACTGCATTTACAGTATATTTACCACTGATCCTTACACTTCCTTAGTGTGCTGGGTGAAATCACTGATGAAGCCTCTAAATCTAAAAGACTAATGTGTATAATTGAGGCAGCCGTGGGTAGTAGCACTCTCTTCTGATTTGCTGTTTGTGGGAGGCCTCCCCACAACCAGGGAATCTATCATTTTAAATCACTCTTTCATCATCAGTCCCTTGAACTTCCACTTACTTCACATACAGAAGCCTACTGAGTGTCGACATAATGTCCTTAATACCTGTAGAATGTGATGGAAACTAATGCAACAGCCATGCAACAAAATATTAGGTATACCTCACAATATAATGTAAATACAAGAACACTACCAACTCTGTTAAATCAACAGTCTCGACAAAAAACTGAATATTCACAGACACATGAGCACACACTCCCACAGACACACACCCCCTGCCCCAGTTCCTCCCACGTACTCCTCTTTGTCCGACTGCTCTAAAACACTCATATCCCCCATTAACTGGTGGCCTCTGCAGAACAAGAGGTAATGTCAAGCAAGCGGTCACAATAATTAAACATCAGAGAAAGGGGTCACTGGCTAGACACTCTAGATGAAGCAAAAGCTTTATTAGGACATTAGACACTGACGGGTTGGCACACGATTAAAAAGTAGACAGCACTCAGAAGCAAAAAGTCCATTAAACATTCTAGGACTTGCAAATTGGCAAGTGACATAATGATTTATGTTGAATTGTTTGTGAAATTAATGCAACACATGGTGCAAAACCTGGATGTAACACTATCCTATGGTTGCCTAAAATTGAACACTACCATCAGTATGCAGAACACACCTAAACTTTGATGCCTCTTGATGCATCTGTACCTGATGAAGAGCCCAGATGTACTTTTTATTAACGCACATTTTTCAAAAAAGGAGCATTTACAGTATTATGAGTCCTTGGGAAGCAGTAATTACTGACCACCACCAAAATCAAACACAATTAACTGATGTCTTTACCAAGAGGTACATAGTTCATCCAAATAAATTCGCACCATCTGGAGATAGCTTGTCAACAAACAAATAGGCAGGAGAGAAAACATCCTTCTAAGGTAATTATAGCAGAGGGAAAAAGCTGATTTCACATCTCTTGTCACTTGCAACTTTCTAACTATACTGCTCCATATTTCCTGCCTACATGCTTGACTCTGCAACTGACTGTGACAATGATAAAGGTTGAGTACCACAGCGGTGAGCCAAATGTTGCATTCTGTCATTTTTGACAGGTGGCAAAGGCGTACACTCTGGCCTGTGTATCACACTGCTTTATAGGAGTCCTGGTCAGTTAAGCGGTGTGCTGAGCTGTGTGAGATTAAAGAAAGCCTGGTAAATCACTGACTGTCTGAGAGAGCGACTGGCTATAGCACTTGTGTCCTGAATGCAGAGAATGAGCAGAACCCAAGAAAAATACCTCAGCGGTTAAGTTAACATTCCTCAGTCGTACCTCTAGTTTCTTGCCGTCCTCGTCGTAAACAGACATGGTGACCTCGACGTTTTTGTGTGCAGTCTTGCTCCCCTTGTCAAAGTCCCCCTGAACCAGTGTCAGGTAGATGTCATTTCGCACATCGCCTTTAGGAAACAGAAACAAGTAGGTCAGATGTGAGGACATTCTTACTACTCACAGGCTTTGTAGAGCTCAAGAGTTCATACTTTTAAAAATATATGAGTACTGTATCACAGCATTACTCAGTAAGGTGGTATTGGTGTATATCTGACACCATAGTTCATGGCTGACTTTGGTCCATTACATGACAATTATATTAATGAAACCTTAATTAAAGTGACATGCTCTTTTTTCCCTCACTCACATTTAGTCAAATAGTAGATCTTAATTCTAAATCATGTTCTGAATGAATGAAAAGTTCAGCAAGTCAAATTTAAAAAGGAAACTTCCAGAGACTGGCAGCCAAGGTGAAACTTTTTAAAAACACTCAACCTGGCATGATGATCTCAGGAAAGCCCATCTTGCGAGCCACGGCTGTCGATCGGTCCACCAGGTGAGGGAAGTCCTTCCTTATCTGATGGATGTCTCCAGGAAGCAGCTTCAGAGTCACCCAAAGGCCTGGTGATGCATTCAAGGCAAAGAAGGGAGGGACCAAGATAATGTCAGGAGAGGACAGCGTGAGAGCAAACTGCTTCAGGAAAAAGCCAAAAAGAGATTTTGTGTTCTTCGTTTCATCTGTCAGTTGTCAGAGTGATATCTAACAGCTCTAGGGCTAAGATGCTAAATCGAGGCTACCCTCGGGAAAGTGATTAGGAAAACATAACAAAGAAAACAAGTGCGTGAGTGCTTTTCTTGTGCTCAGTTGAATGGGTGTGTGGGAGTGAGAAAAACTACAAAATCTCCTGATGAAATCCAATTGCTAACACAGAAGAAAAACCATGGAACAAAATATTTAATCCATCTCTCGAGCCCAAATGAGTGTTGCCTGTTTGACATCCACCATTCTACCTTGTTTTTATGAGCGCGCTACATTTCATATCTGCAGGACTATTGTCGTTCTCTTAAAAAAAAAGAGCTATAAAAAAGAACAAATCTGTACTGAAATTCCAAAAATGTCACACAGACTTTGGCTCAAATAAAAGTGCTACTTCAAGCACTGTTACTAGGAGCAAAAAAAAAGAGAAGCGAATGTTTCTCTATAACAAACTAACACTGGGTACCCTACATGGGCACTTTTTGTTATTATATTATATTGTTTTCAATGAGTGACACTTATGGCAGAATATTTAAATTGTGCATTAATCCCCAGACTTAAATAATTGGTCTTGAAAAGACCTAAGACTGTGAAGATTGGGAGGAAACTGGCTCTGAATAATTCTGAAATAAATAACCTACAGGGAACTTTCATGGCTCATATTTTCTGACAAAAAAACAAAAACAAAGCAGCATAGATAAACATCATTCATCGTTTGAACAAGACTGAAAATGACTTAAAATAATAATAAAATTTTTAAAAAAAGCTGAAATTGAAGCTGTCATCCCATAGTGCACCCCTTCACATGCTACTAAAATTGGTGATGCTTGTGATCTGTGAAGCTTTATTCACTTTCCCTTTACAGGCCCCATATTGTTATGAATGACATATCTCTCAGTAGCCTAGCTGGAAGCCTTTTGATATGCGAGCGTGACCAAAACGGCTGCTCTCGGTGCACCGCTGTTCTTCCCAGTGTGGGCTGGAGCAGTCCTGACATTTATCCAAGTACATCTTCATAGGGCATAACAATACCACGGAGGCTGTCATGATGTTTCCCTCCCTCCCAGCGCAAATCTCTTCGACAGCTTATGTTGTTCTTCTAACCACAGATGTCAAATCACTGATAAGATCTAGTCTTTGCAGAATACTCACCATCTTAATTAACAGCTGGATTACTTGGGATCCTGTAGTCATGGTGATGTGGGCAACTATTTTTAGCATGAGCAGTGATTTATAGTGTGAGCACTTGACAAAGAATTATGTTCTTATTAGTAAGATGGACAGTTTCAACACCCTGCCTGTAAGTAGGGGGTAATGGTACCTCATATGAAAGATCTAAAATGTAGTATGAAAGAAAAGAGCATAGTAAGGTAAAATGTTTAATATTACCCTACAACCTTATTATAATTTGGGTCTTCCTTGTAACTTTTAAAATATTTAGTAGAGAATATGAAGAACTTTTTCTAAATACCTTAAAGCACTTCACAATAGGTGCAATTCTATTAAATAAAAATAAAATTAGAAATACAGCCTCAGGATTGTATGCCTCTACCAAAGTTAAGACTTTGAAGGAATTTAATAAAAAGATATTAAGTATATTTTTTCTTTTATGTGTTCACATGCTTGGCCAATAAAACTGTTTCTGATAGAACACGAGATTGTGACCATGAAAGTAGACAATGCCTCAGATATGCTGCAAAAGAAGCTGCAAAAGATCTATAAAATCACCACAGTTTCAAAGTTGGCACCCGAGATTAGTGTCACTAATTCAGTATCCTACCAAAATGTGAAATACGGTCACATTCTCCCTTCTGTTCCTGAGTTATGGCGTTGAATAATGGCCAGAGAAACTAAAAATCAGTTCATCCTTAAGTCCAAGAGGATGTTTGTGCCAAATTTGAAGAAATTCTCTCAAGGTGTTCCTGAGATATCGCCTTCACAAGAATGGGATGGACGGACCAGACGACTGAAAACATAATGCTTCCTGCGGCCATGGAGGCATAAAAATCTATGCCGGTACCGTGCATAACCGATGAAAAACTGGGAGAAAGTGCATACTTATTCTAGTGAGGTGCTGGCTCGAAGGTACAGTAGACATCAAAGAAAGGAGGTGAAGGCTGCACACTTGTAACTCTGATGCAAACTTTTTTTTGTTTTGTTTTTTTAATTCTGTTAATCTTTTGGCACACATTACATTCCTCTGTTTCCAGAAGAAGGCAATATGAATTCATTCATATAGAGCATTTAAGTGTCCTGCCAGCAATATATGCTCACATATTTAAATAAAACATTGATTAGGACTGCATTAGCATTATGAGTATGTGGCTTCCTCTTCCTCCCTTTAATGTCAAGAGTAACACCTGCACACCAACTACAATGTCATTTAACCATTTGAAGAGATGTCCTGATCCCAACGTCTAGCACTTCTGGATATTTGGTTACGTCAAGATTTTAAGGTTTTGATTTAGTATAACCTTTTTATAACCTCAATAAAACACATTTTATTGATACAGATCTGGCAGTAGTGTAGTAAGTTTCATTCTTGGCTCTGGCTCTTGTGTCTGAACCTTGCACAGTACCTTGGCCCTTGTGATTGACCTCTTTGGCGGTGATGACTTTGTTGATGACTGTCTGGAGAAAGTCGTTCTCCCCTGCCACCCTGGGTGAAAAACGGGAGATGTTCAGCTGCTTGTGGCGAATGGCGTCATCCAACGCTAGCCTGCAGTATGCACACAACAGGCGAACACCACAGAGAAGAAGAGATGGCGGAGGAGGAGGAGGAGGAGGAGGAGGAGGAAGAGAAGGAGCGGGGCAGGAAGAGCCACAAGTGATGGTTGTGAGGAGGGGAGAGGGATGAAAGAGAGGAAAAAAAGGGGAGACACACCGAAGAGTGATGCGAATACCATGACAGACACAAAGCCACTTGTTAGCAGTTAACAGTGAGGCAGGATGGGTAATGAAAGAAACACACAGAAATCATTGTTTAGGAAATGATGCCGAGTCAGCATTCATAGAGCGACTGCCGCAGTAGGAAGCTTGAACTGCTTGTTTTTTGAAACGTTTTCAGAGAGTGAAACTTAATATCCAACGCTCTAGAATACACCCGATCTGAAACACGCATTCTCATTCTGCTTTAGCAAGAAAGCAATAATAAAAAAACCATAATATCATGTTCTGTACTCCACAGGGCTTCAGGTGTAAAGAGTACCAGATTGATCGAGACGAGTGACGTACAGAGGCATAAGAAAGTAACAGATGCGATCCGGGAAGCGCCACATGTGTGGCAGCTGTGAGAGAAATATGTGCGGTGGGCAGGGATGGCATCTGCAGTGTACAGGACTCTAAACAAGCAGAGGAAGAGCATGGAAGAGAAGACAGCGGTGATATCAGCATGGAGGAAGCATTCAAGGATCTCTGTCGCTCAGACTGTTCTCAGTGCCTTCAGCTCAGAATTAAAAAAAAAAAAAAAAAATCAATCCAAGCAAGGCAGCAGAATAAGAGGCAGCAAAGGTTTGTACATTCAAGGGACAAAACATTGTCAGTCAGCAGGCGGAAGACAGGTTTTCCATCAAATTTGCAATAATATTTTTTTGAATGGATTTGAATCTTTTTTTTTTAAAAAAAAAGCTGAGTTGGACACAGTGGGACATTCATTCAGATATAGATATTTAACACACAGTGAAAAAAGTTAAAATAGGGCCGGATTTAATGATTACTTTATCAACTGTCTTGATTATTTATAATGTAGATTCATGATATCATTAAGTCCAAAAAGTGTCAGATATACAGATATACAAATAGTGAAAAATGTCCATCAGAACTTCCCAGAAGGTGATGTCTTTAATTTGATGATTTTCTCTTACTAACATGCCAAAACTTAATGGATTAAAATGATATAAACACAGAAAAGCAGGTGAATATTTGTCATTTGTGCTTGATAAATGTCTTAAACAACTTATCAATTGTGAAAATTGTAGGACTATTTAAGTTTTGATGAAAATACAAAACATAGGTTGATTTCTTTATTATTATTCTACATAATGTGCCCAGAAGGAAATTGACTGAGTCTCAGCTTTATACTGAAGTAGCCTGTGGAAAAACAAGAACAACAAACTATTTCGACAAGATTTTGATCTATCTAGTTCATTTCTGAAAGCCATTTCCATTTCTCTTTGGATGCCAGGAGTCTATCAAAATTACATCACTATGTCAAACCCTCCCTAAATGGCTCCTTCACTTCCTGCCTCTGTCGGCCTTGAACACACGTACGATGATAAGTTGTGGAACAGCTACTTCGAAATTTCATCAGTTAAAAAATTGACTGGCAAATATTCACATCTAGACATAAATAACCCCTTGTAGATCCTGTTCTTCTCTTCACAGCAGAAGGCTTTAATTTCCATGATTTATGCTCAGAGATAAAACCGTTAAGTGAGGTGATCTGCCAGCTAACTGCCTGAATCTGAAGCATTTCTAATTATGCAGGAAATCACGTTAAGGAAAAGGTTACTCTGGCTCTGTATGCTGTCCTACGAGAATGGCAGCAGTTAATGAGATTGCCTTAATTGTGTCAGCCGGGAATAGGGGAGCGTTACTGTCTTAAAACCTTTGCTAATCAGGTGTCAAGGATTCAAGTCTTTAAAAAAAAATTTTTTAAAAACACAACCACGGTGTCTCTGACATATTGTACACACTCAATATAATGAAAATAAGTGTAGGAGCAGAACTATATCAGTTTATGCAACATCCAAAGCTTAAAGGAACTCTATGCTCCCTGTATGAATGAGATTTTTTTGTGCACTTACGGCTGAAATGGGATAAAGTGCTGCTTGTCCTCATCATCCATTTTGCCCGTTATGATGTCGGTGACATCCATTACTGTGGGAAAACAAGGAGAGAGGGTTAAAATATTCTCAAAGCCTGCAGAGCGCAGCATGGCTGTGACAGAGATAACTGCATGGTAAGTCCACACCAGCGGGAGCAGGTGAAAGCAGTCCTAGACAACGTTGGGTCTTCTTCAATGAGTACTAATTAAGACAAAGGTGGAATTATGGATGGAGAAAAGGGTGGTGAAATCGAGCCAACTCTGATTTGTGTGAGCTACAGAAAGATGCATCAAGAGAACACTTTCTTCTGTTTGCAGATTATGCTAATTCAGAGGTCAAAGTTGAGCGAAAGTGAACTTTGATCTGCCGGAGCTCAGGAAACACAATCTTGAATTTGTCAGTTGCACTGGCTTCAGATAAAGTGGATGAGAAACAGTGAATATTCACAGTGACTGGTGCTTGTGTGACAGCTCTTTTGCTCTGTTATCCTATAGGTCAGAGGTCAGCCATAGAAAGCCCTTCATAACTGTGCAAATCGCAAAAAAATGAGGCTCTCCGCTGTGCCTGTGTACGGCGGCGATGATGATGTCTAAACATAAGCCGTCATAAATCAGGCTGTCATTTACCTTCTCTTCAAGTGGCACTGGGAAAGAGAGACTGAAAGAGGGGCATAATTTTCTCTGCTGGAGAACTGTGGGCAAAACGCCAATCTAATTAGTTTACGATAAATTTGGCAGCTCGCCAACAGGAGATAATTCTTCTTTCAACTTTAGCTGGGTATCTCTGAAATTTTAGCAAAATATATTTATTCATCCAGGCAAGGACTTTGGCGCAATACTTACTTTGAACCGTGAGGCAAGGGATCATTTTTCAAGGCTTGAGCACAAGTGGATATTCAAGCGTAGCGAGGGCTGCAGAGTTCTGAGATGTTTTTAAAAAAGGTAACCTCTGACTACGACGTTACAACTCGTGCCTTGCAGTCCTTTTGGAACAACGGAGTTATCATTGAGTCTCTCTGTAGTCTGCTTTACCTGCCACTCCGAAGGGTCTTCTCAGTCCCGACGTCAGCTTCTTCGTGTTGTTGTCTCGTAGCTCCATTCTCCCCACTCTGACAATCTGACACACGAAGCTGATCTTCTCTCTCTTCAAATCTTCACTGCCCAAGTCCTGGGGGAGGGAAAAAAAAGGTTATGAAAAACTGCTGACTTATAGATTAGGTAGAGAAACCAAAACTATTACAATCAGATTGTACAATTTGAGATCAAAATTCAGTGGAGGATGCATCTGGATTTAAACCCACATCTAACAACAGCCTTTTTTTAAGCTACAATGCTAGAGCGCACGACAACAACTGTCCGATTAAGAGCGCATTCTTCGATGAAGGACGGTTTGTGTTAAGGGCGAACTTTTCACCACAAATTGATTCAGAAATATCTGTGATTGCATCCACCAGTAAATTTCGTGTGGGCAATACCTCACAAAACTAGCAAAGTGCTCCCTGTGGGTGCGCATTGACCCTGCTGCCCTTGGGCTTCCATTAGATAGAGGTGACTGCCTTGGTAAATATATACAGCGAGCTGGGCTCTTTCTGAAAGAGCTTCACAAATACAGGCTCTGCAAACAGGCTCCCACATGCCTCATAACATGGCTGAATAAACAGTGGACTACCACAGGCGAGTATGCGCACACACACACACAAACACAGGGACACACATACACACAAGGACACACTCACTGTGAAGACGGCTCGCAGATTATGAAGCTGGTCTATGTCTTTGACCAGACCTGAACTTGACCATTTCACCAGGTAGTTTTCACTGTGAAGGAGAGATGACAGGAATAGCAATATCATAATGTGGCAATTTCTCATATACGCAGTGAAAAATCTATGTTACAGTGCGTTATGGCATTCAGATGAGATGCATTAACGCTAGTTTTCTTCAAAGCCGCCGAAGCCTTGATGGTAATTCAGGCTCTGGGTCTGTTAGGAAAACAAAATGTTGGACTGATGCTGGATGCAAAAGAAGCATTCCACAGCCGAGCTGCTCTACTTGTGATAATTTGCTGTCACAATCCTAAAACAATAGAAAATCCCTGGACAGCTGGCAGCGCTAGTTCTGGTCACATTCTTGTGTGTGTGTGTGTGTGTGTGTGTGTGTGTGTGTGTGTGTGTGTGTGTGTGTGTGTGTGCGTGTGTGTTTACAAGTTTGTGTCAGTGTTTGCACTTTCTGATAATTAACAATTAACAGATGATAAGTTTAGATTTGACCTTCACCAATGCAAGATACTATATAATGGCCTTTTATGCACCTGATAATATGTCTGGCTTTTGATGTTTGAGACATGAAAAGCATCTCCACAGTGTGAGCACAATTAAATACAGGAGAACATGAGCGTTCTGCCGACTGCTGCACACTGCATGAGTAAATCATCCTTCAAATTTGTATACTTTTTGATCTTTTAGATTTCAATGGATAACAGTGAGTGAGTGAGTGAGTGAGATATAGAAAAAAACAAGACAGAAAGACAGAAAGAAAGAAAGAGAGAAAGAGTATACAGTATGCACCCATGGGTTTACCTGATAAACTTGGATTCCACCGGGTCGTAGAGTGACATGAGCACTTCTGCGTCCTCGCCGATCTTGCACACCACGTTCTTTAGAGTCACGAAGAGGGCGAACGCTGGCGTGGAAGCAAACTTTGCTTGCCTGGTCAGATCAATATTCTGCTTCTGAGACTGTCGGAGGGAAACAGAGGTATCGCGTTCAATATTGGTCATTGGTCCGTAGCTTTCTGTCACATGCAAGTAGGCCTCAGAACTGTGTGGTTTGAACAACGAGCTCTAGATGAAGATCCAAGGAAAACGTCGACATTTAAAATATTCTGTGGGTAGGTGGGGTTAGCAAGCGCACCGCAGATTATTAAATGTCAGCCACTGCCTCTGAGTCTGTCTGAAAATTAAACAAGTTAAGTAAGATTTAATAATGTCTATAAATCTATCAGGAACTATTATAATGTATTTCGCACTGGAGTAAAAAGCTGCTTGATCAACTGCATCTACAGTAAAAGGTGGTCTGACAGCATGATTCCCTGGACGCCCTTAAAAAAATATGCTGGGGCCACATCATTAATATTTATCACGTTGACCTGGACACTTTCTTATTGCCCATGCATATGCAATAAAGACCCCTGGATGAAAAGGTCACGTAAGATGAGACCACATAAATGCAGGGCACTTAGCATCTGGCACTCCTACATACTGCCAGCTGACATTCAGGTGAGGGATGCCACTGATACGCCAAGTAAAATAGAAAGGAAATCTGGCTGGAGTCCCTGACTTTCTGAATGCAGAATCAAGCATCTTTTTGTACAAAGGAGTGGCCCCGTTTTTCCCCACTTCTACACTAAAAGTTGTTTCACTGCCAAAACTCCATTCCAGATTAAACTGCAGGGGTTCATTTTTCTTACCTTGAAATACAGTTTGTCCGTTTTGTTTGCTATTCTTAAACCCTGTGCTGTTGTTACTTGACAAATTACTTAAAAAAAAACCAAGTTACTTTTTTTAGGGAGCAAAACAGCACATGGTCACATTTAGGATTATTATGGGGAATCTTCAGTTTATGCACCCATGAAAATGACTAAAACGAGGGTAACTTCATCAATTATGTGAATAAAACCAGATAAAAGGTAGCAATAAAATAATATAACACTTCTTTTGACATAACTAATATGCAGAGGAAACAGTCTCAACTGAAGACAAATATCATCTCAACCAATTATCTTGTATGAAGAGCAGTGATAACCCTGCAGTGGTTTTTTTTCCCCTACTGCAAACACTGTAACTGCAGCTGTTTGACTCCGGCTGGGATTCAATGAGCCAGAATGATGAGCTCAAGAAGCATTTACATTCTGATCACACTGTGTACATGTCCGTTCATACTTTACACTAATGTTCCTTTACTTATCACTGATGTATTACCTGCATAAAGATTAGAGTTTATTGGCAGGTGTAAATGTGGTCTAAGAGGTAGGGATCACTATTTCTTCTCCCATCTTTACCTTCTCCTCTTGGATCCGGTCCTCAATTTGTTTAGAAGCCGCCTCGTGTGCTCTGAACAGACTGATGGTGCTGGTGAGCTCTGGGTCCAGAATGTTACCATCTTTGTCTCTGACCACCAGGTCTAGATCCAAGTACCTGGCAAAAAAATGCAGGAGAGTTAACAAATGCTGAGACCCGCCAAGATGAACACATACAATAACATACCATTATAAGGTAAATATTGGGCTTGTGCGCTTGTATTTCTGTGAGAAGGACCAGACACTCCCTTTGTCTCATTTTCTCTTCATATAACATTCCTCCAACTCCACTGTTTTCCTTCAAATGTTCCTGTTTTTTGTTCAACTTTCCTCTACAGAGGGAGCCGGTGCAGACAACAGACATTGGCTGTATTTCATCACCTCGTCACTCCCTGCTTCTACAAAGGGGAAAAAGTCATTTCTCTACCTGGCCAAAGGTTTAAAGTTTCATCACGGGCGCAGAATGAAGCTTCACAATTTTCATTTTCAACCGATTTTCTAGGCCCACTGTAGACACAGCAAGAGCTGTCTTCATGATGGAATACAGTATGGTTTGCTGAAACTAAATCCCCACAGTTTTCCCCCCAAGCTAAGTGATGACCTGTCATTTTCTATTGACTGACACTGCTGACCTATTCCAACAAGAGTCATTTTTACAGATAGATATGAGGATAAAGGGATATAAGCTGTAGGGAGAGAAGGACAAGGCTAAAAGCCTCTAAAGACCGGCTCCTCACTTGTTTCCGTAGTCTATCTTGGAGGTTACTTTCTGCTTGAGCTCGGTGAGCTCGTCCTGCGGGAGGGTGCCAGACAGGATCTGGGAACGCCATTCGATGAGGTTGTAGATCATGTCACGGACAGAGTTGAACATCTCACGTTTGTCCCCCTGTCAGCAGAAACAGATGGATGAACATGTGTTCGGCTTAGACACACAATCGCATTCGAGGATGAAATTTACAACATCCATGTGGGCTTGTGTTTGAGCTATTGACTGTTGAGAGAACATGTTCAATCTGGAAGGTCAGCCATCTCATTAGCGGCGTGTAAAGGATAGTGTACATGAACAAAGCTCGATTGTTGTGAGCAGGTGGAATTAGCTTATGAGCCTGAAAGGTACTGGGGGTTTTGAGGCCAACAGTGTTACAGTTAACAGTGTTTCAAATTAAAAATATGTGAAAACAATACAGCATTCAACACATAATGCAAAACATATTTGGCAAGTATCCCTTAAAATGTGTTAAGATCATAGTCTGTATAAAAATATGGACGTAGTCACTGTGACGTCACCCACTGGTTGGGCTAGTTGACTAGTTGGGCATTTTAACATGGGGGTCTATGGGGATTGACTCGTTTTTGGAGCCAGCCTCAAATGGCCATTCAAGGAACTGCATTGTCTTCATTTTTCAGCCCCGGAGGTTGCCGCTTGGTTAAGATGTGTAATGAGGTATGGTATATTGCGGTTATAACATGAACGTTATATTCGAAAGAAAGGAAATAGTAAACAGCAAATATCTAACTATAAAAGAAGAGAGTCTGTCTGTATGTCTGTCAGGCTGGCTTACCACATATAGGTCCCTCCATATCGAAGCCCACTCCCTCAGTGTGGTGGTAACCTCCTGAACCAGAGGCAGCTCGGTGGGAATGACCGTCTCCTTTTGCCTGTAGTGACATTGAACAAATCTGATACAGCGATTCTGTGTCCTTTCTACCTTTTCCTCTCCATACTGACACAAAGTATATGATCAGAGATGTTGTGTGAGGAAAGAAGGGGAATCACTTAAGCAAAATTATCACATATTTGTACACTCCACTGTCAATAGTACATACATGCATTCTGCCTGTAATTAGTGAAAATTCAAACTGACTTCACACCCTTGATCAAATCCTCTAGTGACAATTCTATGTGTGAGAAAATATCTGTTCCTCGAGGTTTTCAGCTGAATTCAAGGACTTTGAAGTTACGGCTTTATATTTTTTTTCTGGTGTGCGAGTGAAATCAAAGAAGACTGATCAAAACAAAAAAACAGTGCCACAAACACACATGTCACACCGTATCAAGTGGAGAGCTTTCCACTGAAACAACCTCAGAGGATCTACGTTCAACTCACACTTTTTTATCTCACAAGCTTCTGAGTAGGACTGAAAGTAAGTTGAGAAGACAAACTTCTAACTACAAGCTGTTTATTTGTTTACAACTTGATTTTTGTTTTGGTGTTTAGCGCAATGCACCTTAAAAAATGTAATTATAATCCCATTATTCATCGCAATGAATAATAATTATTAAATAATCTTCTGCAAAAGTTCAGTGAAGGTGGAAAAGAGTAATACTAACCCACTGCCCTCGACTGTGGCCTCTTTCAGGTGTATATAACAAGCAGGAAATATGCCCTGGAAGAGAAGGAGGTCACAATATAAACAACTTTATATCAACCAGGACAGAAGTTCAACAGCTGAAAAACTGAAGTTGTGAAGAGCAATCTCTCAGTAACAAATATGACTGAATAAAACCTTTGTTTGCTGGCCACTCACCTTTTTGGATTTTCTCCTCAGCCTATGCCCTCTGTACCAGTCTGATGGAGAACAGAATTATGAGAAAGGCCCAAACGTAGTACAAATGAAGAATAAAAACTTATAAAACATGTGCAAAAGTGAACTTTTTCACAAGGTCAGTTGTTTTATTAGCTAAATTAACAAATGAATTTCATGAAAGTTCAAAATAACAACGGTGTGAATATAAAATGTCATGGATAGAGATGCACCGATCGATCAGCTGATCGGCCGTTGACTGGCCTCAATCAGTCTCATATAGCCAATTTTTAACATCACACACACACACACACTAAAACTAAATGATATGCAGCAGAGACTCGTCGTTGACTAGTAACGTCTGCTGCAGTTTTTAACTGGTTTAAACACTAATTTATTCGTTTTATTTACCGGCAACATGTGGCACACCGTCATCATGACCCCCAACAGGCAGGGCTCAGACGGTGGCCTGAACATGGGCTACACTCAGACCATGCCGGGTCTGCTGAATATGGGACAGATGGTGAGTCGGTCCAGCCCAAAATAGCCTATATATATATATAACACTGAGTTTACACACTGGGTGATTTGACCTTTTAAGGAAAGCGTCTGACATTAATGTTTTATTCAAAATCAACTGAGGTGTGCCTCTGCTGTTAATACTGCTGCTGTTTTTGTTTATATTATGTGTCATTTACCCTCTTTCTCATTATCTGACACACTGACATGAATCCCACTGTGTGTTTCAATCAATAGGGAAAAATTTAAAATATAAAACATTTGATAAATATTATTAATCTAGATCTGATGACCAAATAAGTAGAGCAGAGCGAAAAAACTTAACACCCATTGAGTGCTACAAATCACTATTAAACTGATATGAGAGTTGATATTTGCTATAAGTGAAGCGCTTTTTGATTACACTAAAAAAAGATAATATTTCGGAAATTACAAAATATTATTGGTGAAAAAAATAGGGTGAGAAAGTACTTTTAGGTACCCACCAGGGTTCATCTGCACCACTGATAAATATTTTATCAGTATTTTACTTTGAGTTTCAATGAACTTCATCATGTAGAAAACCAAATACAGTGTTCATGTTTTATGTTTTATATTAACAACATTTTGTTTTGTTTTTTTATGAACGTACAATTGAATTTTCCATTAAAGAAAAGTTACAAAAATGTTTGTGTATGTTGTCAATTATAGTTCTTGGAAAGAGAGAAAATCGGAATCGGCCAAAATCGGAATCAGCAGTTCAAAAACTGAAATCGGTGCATCTCTAGCCATCGCATGAAAAACTAGCACTAGACAAAGTGAAGGCTATGAGGTTTACAGGAGCATACCATCATGATCATTATTGCTAATACTGTATATTATCTTATTGTACAGATGTACAAAATCTGACATAGCACTAAAGGTATTTGTGTTGGCAGGAAAATCATGTCCAACACTGGCTTGTCAGCTCCGATCATGCATGTCATCAGTAAGCCTGTTCTCACCTTCATATGTCTCAAGTATGTGCACTGTGTCTCCAATCTGCAGCGACAGCTCCTCCTCTCCCCGGGCATCGTAGTTATAGATTGCTGCAAAAAAAAGATGACAGAGGACAATATTAGAGGAGGAGATATTACAGGAGGAAGAAAAAGGCAATAAAGCGCTTGGCTCCCTTGTAGCGCTAATTGTGTGTCACTGCAATGTGTAGCAGAGGCATCACACATCCACATGATGTCCACCCACACAGTGTGACACACTCATGGTTGGGCCTGGCACCATCGATGCTGTAATATCAACAAATTTCTACCACCCACTGAAAAGAAACCAATAATAATGGAGTACACCAAAACAACAATAATGCCAATGGAAAACAGATTGGCTCAGAATTACAGACGGAGAAAAAGAGATAATTAAATATTGCAGTGTTCCCAATTTTCTTAGGGGTTCAAATCATATTTTCGCCTCCAGCTAATTCTAAATGGAGTCAATAGAGCACATTACAGGTGCCCCCAAAATTATATCAGAGTAAATCACCGACATGTTCTGGTACGTCAAACAAAGTTGCCAAAGGGTTTCCTCTATATTCATTCCGCAGCAGCGCACACAATCATTAATATCAATGGGATACTGATGATTTTCACTCGCGCACTGTGTGAACATGATAACACCCTACGTTACCGTGCAATTGTTTTGAGTCATCCTCCCTCTCCTCATTCTTCAAAGGACATCTACATGAAAGGTACTGTTATAAGAGTAGCTCCTTTAAGGATTAGGGCAGTGCGTAATGTGTGTGCATAGCGAGTGTGTGGTTGAGCGGGAGGCAGGAGGCAATTAGTTGTCAATCTGGCAGTAAATGTCAAATACAGGCCACGGTGCGTCAGTTAATAAATGCTTCTCAAGACCAAGAAAAGTCTCATCTGTTTCCCCAACTGCTGGGAAAGTGAAGGGGGTTAGCCCCAAAGTTAGCGACAATGGGTTAGCCTAACCTGATCGGGCTCACTTAAGGTGGACAGACCTTTGAGGTGGACCAGCTATTCTCATTTTAGTGTCAGTCTAAGCTGCTCTTAAACAGAGAACGGAGAAATATCTGGCTGCTGAGTGTCTTCCGAGTTTTTGATCAGCATGCATGCGGGGCTACTTCAATAGAGGTTACCAGAGGTGAATGACGGCTTAATTAAAAAAGACCCTCGCCGCAGGCAGTGGAGGCAGCATGCTGATCAGGGCTCAAAATTAAGGCTTGTCCACTTGTCTGGGACGAGTGGATTTTTTTGTAGGGCAGGTCGAAGAGAAACTTACTTGCTCTGCTGGACAAGTTAAAAGTCATAAACAAAAATGTACGAGTCAAAAAGAGAAAGTAAAATTGTGAACAGCTGGATGGTAATGTTCTGCGGCGTCTGCTGGGGGCAACCCAACTTGGAGGACAAGTAAGTGACGTTAGCTAGCTAGCATTAACAGCTGTGTACTTCACTAGGTAACAATAACGTTAGCTGAGTACCAACCTAGAGAATTGTGACCTGCTCTCTGTGAATCAGTCACACAGGCGGGTCAAAGGAGATTTTATTTGGGTCGCCAAATAGAGATGTCCACGGTTAACTGTTGATCGGTTAATCAAGGAGAATATTTTTGACCGGTTACACATGTTACTCTGTAGCTTAATTTGCATACACACTCCGCTAACGGCTCAACAATTACATGTTCACAACATCAGATATTCTTTTTGAATGGCTAAAGTACCAGTACCGGTGTAAAACCCATTCCTGTACAGAGTGTTGCATTATGGGTTGTTTGTAGCCTTAGTGTTTATAATGAGTGTTAGCGTCAGTCAGCCCTAAAAGTATTTTGTTAGTCCAGTTTAACATCTGGGAGTTTTCAAGGCTTGTATAACGTGTTTTTCTGCCACAGAGGAAATATATTCCTGTCTTATGACATCTCTTCTGCAGAAACATAATATGTCAAGCTTCCTGCGAAGGATTGAAAGAGCTAGTTTGCTTGTGTAGACTGCAAAATAATAACACAATCAGTGAAATTGGCAAACAACCTAAACAAATAATGTTTTACTACAAGGTTACATCTCTCACCTTATTTATTTATGTTGGTTACCGCGTTTAAAGCCCTATATGTAGGCTAATCTGAATATTCAGTGGCATCACTTGTATTTGTCTTGAAAATGATTTGTTGAGGTTAAAATGTTACATATAACCACTTTAATAAAATTCATAAATTATGTGTTGACACTGTTTGGATGCTTTCAACTGTTTGTTCATCTGAATTCTGCATTTGCAAACAAAATGAAAATTATTGTCATTTTCACCTGTACAAGTGACTTTTGTGCCTGGACAAGTGAAAGGTAAATTTACTTGTCCAAAGGACAAGTGCCTAAAAAAGCTTTTCGAGCCCTGCTGATGGTGCATCAAGTGGATTGACCGTTTCCCCCACAATCACCTGGCGTCAGAGTAGCTCATTATATTCCATTAACATATCAGGTGGCACACAGCAATGTTTTTTGGTTACCATTTAGATTTTAAGTAGTCATGGGGGACAATTATCCAGAACAAAGTATTCCAGGTTTTTTTTTACCATAGTCAAATCGTTTTATGTATTCTACTCCCACACAGGAGATGACATCTTCTCTTTCCTGTTACAGATTATCTCAAAGTCAGTGAACTCTACTGATTTTTTATAAAGTTCTACTTTGTGTTTTTAACCACTAGTCAGACAAAGAAAGCAATTTTAAAAGATGAAATACTTAAATCAATTAAGTGAAATAATAACCGCCAGGTATTTGGATTTCTGATTCTGTACGGGGCATAAAATATTAAAGAATAAAGCGGTGACTTATGTCACATCACAGTTACAAAGGCAGCTTTGATTACAGAGAATACCAAATAGCGGTACAGTATGTGTCAGCTATATAAGAGGTTGGAGAAGCGTGCGAGTTATCAAGGCAACATAAGGCACTTTATAAACGGCAAAAAGAGGACACAAATGTACAAGCTGCATGGCTGGTCCATCAGTTACAAACACTGTAAAAAGTATGTATTGTAATCTGGCAAGGAGAAATGTCTAAAAAAAATTATGATCAAATACGCCAAACACAAAGATCAGCGGTCAGGTGGTCACCTCTCTGACTGAGATGTTTCATAGGATGTTTGCTTAACAACACTACAAAATACAGCCTTAAACACTATCGTGCAGTTACATAACCACTCTGACAGTCATAAAAAAAATCTGTCAAGTGTCTGATGTGTCTGACCACTTAGTGACCACCGTTTAGCGGAGGGCATAAAATTCCACGTGTAGTCTGTTTCATTCAGCCTTGTGTCATTTTGTTATCAAAGTGTATGTGCATATACACGCGCACGTCCACAATGTATTTGCGATCCCCTGAACAATCCAACAAGCCCAGCGAATCCACCAGAATGCGAGCCATGGGCTGACAATGGAACAAAGACCCCAGGAAATGAATTCAGTGGTTCCAAGCCGAGATACAAAAGGTACCTACAGGGGGAGAAAACAACGAAACAATCAAAAGGGAGGTGGGATTAATCTGTGCACAGCTATCAGAGAGCAGCATAGTGACTATACAGCAGGGTGCGCTCAATTAAACTATCATTAAGAGTAACCAGAGAGGCCTGTAACTGCTGCATCTGTGTGTTTGTTTGGAACTGGGTCACTGGCCCAGCTGATTCGGCATGTTATCTAAATGGCAGGTGCTGAGAGGGAGCAGCCCGAACTAACAGCTCTGATAGAGAACAGTGTTTCCCACAAGTTGAGAATTTACTTGTGGTTGTGGGTACTGTGGCGTGCGACGGGCAGGTTCGGTAATAAACCAGTCAAACAAAAGGTTCATGAATAACTCAATTTATTGCAAACAAATAACTACTCAAAATAAATATCTGTATGTCAACATATAGCATATTTTAAAAACATAGGACCGCTCAGAATAGATTCAACTACTTTGGCTTACCGCTAACTAGATCGCCACTACCTTCCGCCTCTGTATGGAGTCACTGAACAGACTGCTGACGGTCAGATGGACGGCAATTGTAGGTGACAATGAAGAAGAAGTGTAAGTAAAATAAAAAAAGCCATGAGACGCTGCTGTCAGACTCTCCATGTCCCAGTTGGAAACACAGAGAGTCCGCTGGAGCTTTGACAGTCACTAGAAGCACATTCACATTCATTAAAAGTTTCTGTGTGGTATCTGTGTCGGTGTGTGTGTGTGTGTGTGTGTGTCTGTGGGGGAGTGTCAGCACGTAGCCATAGCCCTGATGTTTATCATGTTAACATTTAACCTTCCATCGTCGTCCAACGGCCCCGCATATCTTTTAAAGCTCTGAATATAGCACAGTTAGTTATTGGCGGGTTGTGTCTTGTGTTTTACTGCCACAGAAAAGGAATAAATCTTTGTGTTATTAGCGCGACGTCGCCTCTCAGCTGTCTCTTATCAGATTTGCTAACTCTACCGGCAGCTCTGTGAGAGGCACAAACTGAGGCTGCAGTTAGAGCCTATGTATCGAGAGAAGAGCCAACGTATGGGAAACACTGGAGACATAAAGCACCGCATTTCATCAAAAAATGAAAAACCGCCCCTGTGATCACCGCCAATGAGTCTCATATCAAACAAATGAGAGCTAAGGGAACCGGGGGGGGGGGGGGTATTCTCACTGAGAAAGTGGTGCAATAACAAAATGAACACAAACGACACCCTGGGAAGATGCTGACTAAATGACAACCATCAAACACAACCTTGACATGTGAGGCGATGATGGTGCAATTTAACACGGGAACCAAAGTGATTCTTGTCACGTGGGGATTGAATGACAGCTCTGATTACCCATAAACCTGTATTTGCATACCCAAGAGTAAACTGATGTCAATTAGAAAGCAGTGAGGGAGAGAAAATCCATCAGAGGAAGAAGACGAAGAGGATGAGGAAGTGGACCATATTCTCCTTGGAGTGTGGCATGCAAATGATTTTCTGGAAACGGGATAAACAGTAGCATCATTTGCCGAGGGCTCATTACCATACATAACCTCTTACATAAGGCTGTGCAAACTCAGAGAGCATTATCATCAGAGGAAACGATTACAGACCTATCCACTTAGCCGGCGCACGTCTACACCCTCTCCACAATTATAAGCAGCCTCATCTAAACACTGGACTGATTGTAATTCTACACTTTGGGCTCACTAATAACCTGCACTAATCCACGAAGAGTATAACATATCATTACACTCAGATGAGAATACAGTATGTTGATGAAGGAGGGGTGGGAAAAGAAGAGGAAAGATGTGCGTTCAAAAATGCTCATTGGAAAGACTGAAAAAGACTGAGCCTCTTGCTGTTTTTGTATAGTCCCTGTGGGCTGTAAACCCACAGAGAGAGCCAGTGAGGAAATCCTAGACAAGAGGATTCTCCAGGAAGAAAAGGCAATGTGAAAGTCTGCTTGAGTTGGGCTTTTGAGGAGCCAAAAAGGCAGAAAATCCTTCAATGTCTTGCAGCAGGTAGCAGACATCAAGAGCCCTGTCCAACCACGACATCACATCACTGCAATAGCTCAATCTGGCCGGTGATAGGACTCCAAGCCCGACTAATACAGCATGGCCGTCAACGTGCAAGTGAGTGAGAGGAAAAGCGCTTTCAGTCCAAAGATTTGAGACATTGGTTGTCTGGTTTAGCAGCGTGTATTGATATCTGATCACCAAGTGTTTGGAATTTTTTAAATTGTACAAATGGTGTCTTCAAATCAAGATATTTGGTGATTTATGTGTGTTGCTTTTGAGTACTTTAGGACTAAACCATGATGCGAATAATTAACAATTAATGCTACTCCTTCTAGTAAGAAAGTAAGGTGAACTATAACAGTACTAAGGCCCCATTCGAGCACAGAATTGCACTTGATAACGTTTGAATTGAGTGACCACAGTGAAAAACTAGGCAGGGATATCGATTGATTTTCCCTAAAACCCTTGTCACTCACCGGTTGCCCCATGCCATTTGACAACTGATCCATGACGCCCCTCCTCAAAAGTTAAACTAGTTTCAACTTTTGTTCTTGCACTCTGTTACAAAAAAAGAGCATGGCCGCTCACCAACCGAGCCACTCGATTTTTTGCCATTGAAATTCAGTGAGTTCAAAGCATTTCTCCTACGCAACGAATTAGTGAGTGATTAATCCCTGAGAGCAATTTGGGGCGAGCTGTAATCAGGGGAGAATTTTGAAACAAGAATCGATTTTAAAATCAAACTGACTGACATCTCGAGCAGCGCTGGCCAAGGAGATAGCTGGGGCACACTTATCGCCCCCGACCGGCGGTACTGGCGATGATTGTCATGGCGGGGAGGGGGTGGTGGGGGGGTTAGCTCTGCCACATTGGTCCCACTGCTAGTATAAGGAGCATAAAGTGCCCTCACATACATAGGAAATACATTATTAACGTTAATGAGCGATAATGATAAAATGTAAAGCTTGCATAAGTAATGTCAAACATTGGCTTTGTACATGATGTATTGTTGAAGTTATCTACTTAATTCTAATGCAGCACAGCCCAGAACCACAGCAAGAAACGGGTGCTTAAAAGAAGGTCAGCTAATGACATATTCTGTCCACAAAGAAAACAAGGCCACTGGAGCTCACAGTATAAATCAATTTGGGAGTTATTTTGAGGTGAGTCATTTTCCCCCACTGCACCGCTACATTGGACCTTAGGGCTCCCCTACCTGCCAAATCCCACTTTAAGCCCTGCTCGTTACAGCTTCTCAGTTGGGAGGATTTGCTGCTTCTCTTTGTCTCATGTGATGTTAAAACTGAATATCTTTGGGTTTTAGACTGTTGGTTGGACAAAACAAGCAAATAAAAAAAGCAAATCAGTTGATAGACAAACTGTTTATCAATTCATCGAGAAAATAATCAGCAGATTCATCTATAATGAGAGTAATTATAAATTGCAGCCCTACTTAGCTCCAGATAATGATGTGTTAAATAATAAGTTAAGGTCTTATATCACATCCCAATCATGCCTATTGGTTTTGCCTTGTTTTCTGCAAGGTCAAAGACTGTGAACGTAACAGCCAGGGCATGAGAGAGAGATGATGTATGCGAGAAAGAGAAATAATTGTGGACTGATAAAACAGCAATACTGAGCAAGGGAGTATGAATTTAATACAATGCTTAACTTGAATGGGGAGGAGTTCAATAAGCACACAGCGGACACATCTATTTGAAGTCCGCCACAAAAGTAATGAGTGTCCCTTCTCCCCTGCTTGAGTTCGAGTGATATCGTGTCTCTTTCATTGTCCGCCTCCAAAACCTCCTCAGTCAGCAGTCTGTCAGAGAGTCGGACTCAGAGCTCCCGAATAGGGTCCCACAGTGACAAGCAGCGACGGGGCGCAGAGACGGCTCAGCGTCCAACCTGAAGCTGCAGTGATGCATAAAAAAAATCTATCACTAGTTTGGGAGTGGAGTTCACTTCCATTAAAAGTCTCTCTTGCTCCGGCGTTGTTGATAAGACTATGTTCTGTTCGGTTTCACTCGCGCTACAGGCGATAGTCTGATGATCACACATTGCTTTTCATGCTTTCTGTTGATATGTTTTTCATCTCTCCTTCTGCAATTCATGCAGTCCCATCCATTCCTATCCATCAGTATCCCACTGCTCGCCCGGCCTCCAAACTTTCTATGTCATGTGCAATGAGTGTTCGGGTAGAGGTAGGTAGGTGGACACACAGGTAGCCTGTGAATGAAATGATTGGATGGGTTTATTACAGGCCTGCGCCAACAACAATTCCTGGATTTTTTTTTTTATTTTTTATTATCAGAGCATTTGATTTATAGATTGCTGTCAGGATCTACAGAGAATTTCAACAAATATAACAAAAGAAATGCTTCTAAAATACATTACCTACCCAAGCTTTAAAACAATATCTCCCCGTCCCCCTCCACTCTCTGTGACGGTCAGTTTTTCACTCTGCCTTTGAGTGAAGCCGTTCAGAGCAAGTATAATCACGTTTGATTTCTGACGTGGTCAGACAGCATGTCGAAAGAACCGGTTCTGAGCGACCATAAATCAGCACAGAACGGCTGTCAGCAGGTGTTCTGTATCCTTGCGGGAAACAGAAAAATTGTTTTGCTTTTCCACTGCAGCACAACTAAACTGTTTCAGTGATAGTTTCCACTGCAGCACAACTAAACTGTTTCAGTTATAGTTATGACCAATGAGCCATTGTTGGATGTTTACATTTTTCAAAATAAAAAGGACCTTACCTTTTTTGTTCCCCCCTGCTGTGCAGAAACTGTAGCGCACCAGGACTGTCTGATTAACCAAGACTGACTGACTGAAGAGATCTGCATGTACTTAAAGACCAGGAGACGACATGACTATATAATACATTTGACCGTATAAATCTACTGTATCTCAAGTCAGAGCTCTTTCATTTTGAAGCATCACGTCTTGACAATACACTCTGAATTAAATTCAGTTTTCTAGAGGGAAGATAATCATTTCCAGTGAAAATGTTGCCGAATTTAGAGACATATCGATATGCTTTTTGAGACTCTAGCTGTAATGGCGAAGCTGTTCTTACTTGGGCTTGGATTTGGCTCCATTTTAAATGCAAAATGTTTATTAACAAGCCTTTAGAGGCCATGATGCCTTTGAGGACATTACTGGAGTGCGAAACCAGTGTACCCTTGTCTGACATCACCCTGGTGTACGCGACCGTAGGACAAATGTGAGCTGAGTGAGGTGCTGTTGCAGGTGTTTACTATGTTTTCTTGAGGAGCGCTGCTGCTGGTGAGGCGGAGCTGGCTGCGGTGAGCTCTGCTGCAGCAGCTGACAGGTATTCTTCCGGGATCTGCCAAGTGCTGTTAGGACTGTTAGGATGAAAGGAACAATGTTGGCCCAAAGGGGGCGAGGAGCGGCAGCAGGACCCGGCGATTCTACTGCATCTCCACACTGTCTGCGGACTCCCGATGTAACTCCTTCGCCACTGACAATAATGCCAACTGTACGAAAGCCTACCAGTTCAACCTCTTAATAAGGTGACATCGCACTTACAGACTCTGTCTCCCTCTCTCACCTTCCTTGACACACAGCCCTGCCTGACTCTGCAGTAGTTAACGAGCATAGTCTTTTCTGCCATCACGACGGTGAAAACCTGTCGAGGGACAATAACATGGACTGTCTATAACCCCTGGTGTGTGCGTGAAGGACATACATGTAAGATGTGACACTTGTGAATAATTCAGTCTGATTAGACCTCCTTACTGACATATTCTACCTTGTCCTGTTACATTGTTTCGTTTAGCATACTCGCTTAATTAACTGACAGTTTAAGTAGCTTGTAGATGAAGTTACGTTATTATCAGTGTTGTCCATGTTAATGTAGGTTATTAAGGACGATGTAGTTGTTAACTGTATATTACTGTTCACCAGAGGAGTGTGTATATTATTGTGTACTAATGATAGTATTGCTTTCTTGATGTATTGCTGAAATGTTTATTATTCTCCATATTATGATATTCTCTTAATATTTAGGCCTATGTGCTGAACAAGAGAGGTACTTATCTCAGTGCACAGTGTTCCTGATAGCTATTGTATAACAGAAATAACTGTCACTTTTTTTATATTTGGATTTATGTTCAACTCAAGACCATTTATTTCCTTATGGTTTTATTTCAGACCACACGTACACCCCTGCAATACCTGGATGTTCAACTCAGTGTATAGAATTAAAACACACCACAAAGGATTCTCTGACCAGAATGATTTCCATAGTGTACCATCCCATACCAGTTTACCCATGTTGCAGTTCCTCACACACACACACACTAAAAGAAAACAGTGTTTTTGAACAGGGTTCAAAAGCAAGTCACTGAATGTGAATCCAGAATCAAATGTTGTCTTTTCTCTCGACTGTCAACTTTATGATAAAGGCAAGAAATGCCCCAAAATATTTACTTTTGTTTACCAAAAAAATGACTTCTATACTTTCCTTCAGGATATATTAGACTATAAAATGTCAGAAAACGCTGTGAAAGTTCACATCATCGCAATTTCCGAGAGACCACGGAGTCGTCTTCGAATGTCTTGTTTTGTCTGACAAATTTTCCAAAACCCGTAGTTATTAGAAATTATAGAAAACAGAAAGCTTCCAATTTGATGAGCTGGAACCAGCAGTTTACCTCGATAAATGACTTACACACAATTATCAAAATTGTTGAAAACTGACTAATCAATTACTTATTTCCGCACTAATCCCGACCTATTACGAGGTGGGTGAGACTGTCACGTACGAGCTTATATCAGTTTCTAAGGGTGGGAAGTGTGTCAGGGCTTCCTATTCATTGTCACAAACTGAGTGTGAACAAAAACCCATTAGCGGGAGATAATCGTCTGAATAAACTCCCACTGTTCACAATAATACTGAGGTGTCCTTGTATCAGAATAGATGACAAGACAAAAAAAGGCGAAAACAACGGTATCAGCAATATACTAACAATGCTGAAAATACTCAGGATGTGATTCAGAGCTTATACGATTGTTTAAGGGAGTCTCGAGATATTTCAGTGACTGTGAAATTACATTAATTCCCATTTTCCTTAATTATTTTCTGCTCTTGAGAAATGAAGATCATTTCCAAAACACTAACAGAAATGAAAGCCTTTAAGTATGTTATTAAAATACACAGCAATGTGGTCTACTAGGATTTGGTTGAGATATTGTACCACATTTTCTCTGTCAGTGGCATACACAAGTGAAAAGAAGACAATCAACTATACAGCATGTTTGTAACACCCAGATGGAGAAAGAGCTTTGTCAGTGACGCACAAAGCAGGGAAAACATGATAATTAATTTCAAGTCCCTCTCTAATAGGGTTTAATGAGAGTTTTAGGCGTTCAGACTGAAGCCTGATGGTTCTAATTTAGAGGCGAATGCAGACAGTGAACCAAGGATTGTGAAATACCAACAAAAATCACCCTGTTTCCTCTTAAACCAATTATATACAACAGCCTCTTAGCTTTATCTGCTGTTGGAAAAGTGGAGACAATGCTATTGTAATTAACCTGAAATTAATACCACGGCATCTAGGCTGGGAGAGAGGAAAGCCCCAGGTGTCTCTCGCTCCCTCTCTCTCTCTCTCTCTCTCTCTCTCTCTCTCTCTCTCACACAGGCAGGACCAGACTTTTCCTCCCTCTGACTGGAATCAAGCAGGAAATGCCACTTTGAGATATTACTGTATCACAATAGATGGGGCCTTTCCATAGCCCAGAAGGAAATGCTGATGCTTTTCATGACTGCAGGAAGAGTAACAATACCTCATTAAAAGAAAAAAAACAGACAAACAGAGAAACTGAACAGTATAAAACTATTATAGTGTACGGCAGAGGAAGTAGGTGGGTTTGGGGGGCATGTAGAGAGAAGTAAGGTAAAGAGGAGGAGCAGGTGGAGAAAACTACTCCGTGCCAGATCTAGATGCCAACAGCAGTAATATATTTTGGCAGAACTTCCTGCCAATGCGCCCCGGCTCCGACGTAGGCCTTGGGGTGCAATCTAACGTAGGCCCGATAACTCAGATTCCATTGCCTCCGCAGAGCAGAGTTATTCCTTTAATTGAAAATCATCTTCCCGATACAACAGGGAGAGAGAGAGAGAGAGAGAGAGAGAGAGCGGAACCTAGCTCATTACGGAGCGCCGAGCGAGGCGTCTCGTACGGTTTTCTGACACAAGCGGTCTCTGGTGTGGGTCGCCGTGGTTCACGAGCATCCGCGCCGGCTCTGCAAAGCAAACCTCTGTGTGCACTTTGCATACATATCTCATGATGTTTAGATTGAGGAATAACAACCTTTGAAACACTTTCTCTATGAGTCATCCATTCAACAGGCAGATTGTTTAAAACAAAAATGATACTCAAGACTCGGGTGCAGGCGAGATTTACTTTTTTTTCTACATATTATCAATTAACTAATATGATAAATCATCTTTTGTTAAACAGTGGGAAGAGATCACAGGGTTTTATTTATTCCATCTATACACCCATAAGCGGCACGGGGAACAAAACTGGCAGAATCTACACAGATTAGCCTTTTGCACAGCAAGAAGTAGCTAATTATTTCCTGCCCTGTGTTACATCTCTTGTGATAGGAATGCTAATGAGTGCACATAATTACCTTCAAATATTTGAAGAAACTTCAATTGACTCAGCAAGTTTACTTTGAAACCTCCTTGGTGGCGCTTTGCCAAAAAAAAGTGACTTTATTGACAAGCATGTGGTCTAGTTCGTGACCTTTATCAGGTGTATCTGTTGCATCTACCATATTAGTGCAGCATGAAAGCAAAACATACATGTGCAACAGGAAATGCTTCGGACCACCTATTCATCCTGTTATTTATAAACACTTAGACTGTGTTTTACTCAAGCAGAAGTCACACTGTCAGCAACGAGAGAGCAGCGTGGCATCCACACTCTGAAACGTCCTACAGAAAAAGAAGAAGGTCCAGAAGATCTGTAATAATGTTAGGAAAGGTTTGCCTGCAGTCACCCAGTGCCTCTAACTGCCAGCATCAAACTGCCAATCTGTCTTCATAGCCAGACGCAGGCGTTCTCACACAGCGAGGAACGTTCAAAAAGACAACTGGTAAACGAGCAGATATGGCAGAGACTGCAACTTTGCACTTGGCTCTAATTTAGCTGAGGAAAATATTTCTTAATATTAGCTAAGTATACCTGCTCTACTTTAGATCATGCACACCTCTGAAATGTTCTGTGTTTAATTGCTGGAACAGATGAAGGCAATTAACTTTTAGTATAATCCACTGAACCTCTTTGCCATCCAGGTCGACTGGTTTAGTCATCCAGAGAAAACAAAGATCCAACAATTCATTTGGCCTCGACGTCCTAAATGAACTTCCACTCTGCTCTCTCCGTGATTGCAAAGAAGACCATGTACTTTTTTAAAAAAAGAGCACATAGTGTACCAGCCATTGACAACATTATCATTTTGGCCTTTTTGAAATGTGTGGTTGATAAGTGGACTTATTGTAGTAACAAAGCATGGTAGTGTGAACGTGAGCTCCAAATTAATGGCTGGACACACACACGGCTCCTGACGACTGCGAATGCACCTTAATTCTTTCGTTTTTTAAACAAAGCAACGGTGTAATCAGTTCAGATGAATTATCATTTGATCTACAACACTGCAATCTACAAATGACACAAGTGTGCAAATACATAAGTGTGACTGGAATGGTACTTTCCTCGTATGTGCAATTATTAACACCTTCACTAACTCTCATGAGCTGTTATATTTCATAACTTCATTTGAGTAGCACAAAGCAACCGTGAACTCTCTGAAACCATGTGACCTGCAATTTGCAGCAAAACCAAACTGTATGCATCTAATGTATTTATAGTATTAGTTACTTCTGTTGCAATGCCTGCAGAGCCTTGTGTGTACTTTCAGTATCTCATAGGTTACGTGGCTGCTAGAAGGGGGACTGCTTGTGGTTTCAGAAATGACTGTTACACATTCGATTTCAGGAACAGGGCTGATATTTTTAACAATTACTTCTGAAACATGCTACTTCGCACGGCATGCTGCAAAATAAATTGAAGTTAAATCTTCAGCATTTCGATGTAATTTGGCTAACTTTACGACAGCAGATAAAATACCCATCACTACTAATCATAATGAAAATAATCGTTAGTTGCAGCCCTATAGTTCACTTTCCCATGTGATGGTCTAACAAGCTATTCATTGGATTTTTGAGTAAAACCTTTCTGCAGACCTGCTTTGATTTTTACTGCGAAATCCTTGACAAGTGCATCACTTTAATTGACTCGGTCGTATCAGTGCACGTACAGAAAAAAAGCTCAAATTTTGAAGTTCAGGTAGAAAATGTGATGCCTAAATGAGAATGATGAATTTATTTCATGTCTCCACAATCTGTCTTTTTTTTTTTTTTGTCATGTGTCAGCTACAGTGGTGAGACAACTTCATCTAAATCCCTAAAGGTTGACAGAGTAGAGCTGCCACTCACTGAAATCTAAAACTGCCTCCGGGGCCGACCGACATCGGAGCTGCAAGGCTCTGACTTTATCAAGTATTTAGCCAGAAACAAACACACACACACACACACACACGCACACACACACACACATACACACACACACTCACACAAAAGGCCATTTCATCAAATGCCAGCCATTCTGAAAGGCTGTCTCTTGCTGCACGTGGCAATCCCTAACCCGTCTGCATCCACAATCAATGACTGACACCTCCATTACAAGTCCCCAAAACACCCCGTGGGACAAATGCAATATTAATATGGACTGAAGCTAATATTAACATTGACATTTTTATAACCTAAATAGCCTCAAGAGATGTTGAGCCCTCTGATTTCTATTATGCATAAATCTCATTCTCTGGGATTAAAAGACTAAAAAAAACAGTATAATGATTGGAAAACGTAACTCTTGGGAAGTTTACTTACGCAAAATAAACATGTTGTAACCATTTTCAGTAGAGAACGTTCTCCATCTTATGAGACTTTAATAACAGCTTGCGCTTTGATGCCGTTGGCGCTCGTCTTTAAAGTTGTGCATACACCCCGAGTCTTACCTGCTTAACAGCTACACTCTCTCTTCTGGAGGTACTTGGGAAAGTGAGTTTTCCCAGGGAGACAGTCCTTTTAGCCCGTGCTTGACCCACAGAAACAAGACAGGTCGTCCAGTGTCAGCTCACCCACTGGCAGCCTGGCACAGCCTCAGCTCAGCTGCAAGCTCATCACTCTGGTAGAATAAAGCCTCAGCCAGAGCAGTCAGCTGGATGTTAAGAATACGCAATACAGACTGAGTTCATAGTCTTCGTTTCAGTGCCAATTCTGTCCTCTGGTTTTTATTTCAAGACTTCCACAAAGCAATTCCTCTGATAATTTAAAAAAAAGAAAACACTCATAAGAAAAAAAATAATTCCTAATGTTTATGGTTTATGGAGTGTTATCTTAACTGAATAAATATTAAAAGTTTTACAAGAACAGGACAAATAAAACTTTAAATAAAACTTAATAGGGAGGATGACAGCTTTTGAGCTTTACCCTTCGATTTGAGCTGTTAATGTTTGTAACTGTACGTGAAAATTATGTTCGAGTAGCGCTTTCGGGTTTTTCTTTCCACAGAGATTTATTGTTTCATGGTGATCAGCTCCTTTCACACCTACTGACAACTCTGACTGATCACACCATCAAACTATCTGGCCTCATTTCTGACAAATGCATGCTAATAGTCAAATATTTGTCCCAGTAGTCATTTTTGCCACAGTAAGTTCACCACTGACTTCATCAGTTATGTTAACTGGCTGGCCTGCCCTAATCCGACACGACAGTTGAAAGGTCCCCCTATATTATTTTCATCCAAGCTGAATCTAAATTATGTAATAACACATGTCTACGTCGGTGATCTTTGTTTCACACTGACATGTTACACACCATTAGCCATCTGTCAAGCTGGCAAAAGCAGCACAGCGGGACTCTTTTCAGACAATGCCCAGGCTGCTTGGCATGGCCACAATCAATACGGAGGATCCTGGAAGCCTCCCGCCTGTGCAGCTGAGCAACAGGAACGACCCACATCAGTCACTCGCATATAAAGCGACATCATACATGATCAACCCGGGTAGTTATGTGTGTGTGTGTGTGTGTGTCTCCTTTCTTCTTCTTGTCTCGCTGCCTTTGACAAACTGCCAAGAAGGAATGTCACAGCCTATTGTAATTGTCATGAAGGTCCAGGCGCGCAAGCTCTCGCCTACATGCGTCAACTTTCACTACAAAGATGCTCTGTCAAAATCAAACCGTGTCACTGTCTGCTACCATCACCGTCCAGGAAACCACAGAAGAAGTTGCTACACAACCTTGACTCTTTCGATAGTTTAGCTGCAAAAAAAAAAGCAAAAACTTTACTGGCGATTCCATGATGATCACATCTGTCGGCGGCGACCAGACTCTCCTGAAGTTACAGTATGAACAAAAATAGCTGAGAACAACGATGAGGAATAAAAAGTCCTCGCAAACAGTACAAAGGGTGATTTCACAGGGTGTTGACTCATATCTGATTCATAACATTCAATTTTAGGGCATTCCAGACTTACTTGTTCCTTGTCACTGAAGCAGCTACACTTTTTGTTGTGAAAATGTTTCTAGCAACCACTCTTATTAATACAGGTTGAACTACATTATAATTAGTTGTTAGAGGCTAATTTTCACCGGCGTAGATCCAGGGTTAACTTCACCGCCTCTTTCTTTCACCTCGACCTTTCATATGACAGCGACACTTAAAAACAAGATGTAAAAGTGTTTCTGCTTTTCCTCGCTGGTGAGCCAAGAAGGGAATAGTGTGGAACCTCTTAGCTATGCACTGATTAAATAGGCCAGCTGTCATTTGTCTTAGCCGCCATCTCACAGCAAGCCATTGGGAGCTGTACTATTAGAATTGCCTCATCAAGCAGCGTGGCCCATAGTTAATATATAATTCCCTTTCAGAATGAATAATAACAAAGTCATACTGACCTCCAAAGAGAGAAGAGGAGGATGATGGCCAAAGTTTTGACTAAGTGACAAAGTCTAATGAATACCAATGAATAGTAAATGATCAATGCATTTGAATCCCTGAATAATTTTGTGCAAAAAAAAAAAAAAAAAAGGTTTGTATACTCATATCATAACAAATACCAAATGTGACACATGAGGGGGGACTTTACCGTACCTAGGCTAGGTATAAATCACAAGCTTTAGCACTCAGCTAGCTCAAATTTTGATGTAAGTGGCACCTGACATGTAACAATGCATTAAGTCAGAAACACAAATTTCAGCAGGAAGAGGACAGAAAGAGGAAGACGTTTTGGATAAGACTGTGGGGGTGGGTGGGGGGGCTCGAGCAGGATGAGGTCCCAGGTGGAGGATGTGCTCAGCATTCCGTACGCAGACGAAAACAAATAATCCAAAAAACCACGATGCAGCAACTCATAGAATTGAAAATAATGGTGTTAGTTTAGCCTTCAAGCTCCAGGTGATCGCTCGAGAGAGTTGCACACTTCTCTCACAGTCGGTGCTTATTAAAAACACATTCTTGCTCTCAAACATAACCACACACACATATTGGTCACTCCACCGAAAGGACGTGTGAAGCAAAAAAAAACCCAAAAACATATCACTCTGCGGCTCTGTGCATTGTTTAATTCGATCACCTCCCTCTGCAGCGAAAGGGGAGCAAGTTTCTGTTTGTACAGTTTTATTTATGAGCGAAAGTGGCCGGGCTGAGCATAAACAGCACCTGGCTCTAACATAGACCAAATAGAGATGAAACTGTTTATTACGCTACTGACAAGATAAAAAACACACACAAAAAAAATCACCCCTCTTCTGCTTGATCTCCTTCCTTCTCCTGGCTCCTTCCTATTAATCAGCTGCTTTATTTCACTCCAGTAAAAGCTCTCCGTCTCCACTTTGGTCCACTCAGCTTTTTTTTTTTCTTGGACAAAGTTTGAAAGTCGGCAGAGAGATCAGACGCCTTGTTCTAAAACTCAAATGTTTAGTTAACATTGTTTAATGCAGTTATGTCAGAATTAATAGCGGCAACATCTAGCACGAGAGCCGCACTTTTTCTCTCGACCTATTTTATTGGGCCTTAAGCGGACGTGAGACGAGGCATTTTTTTTGAATGAAATGCAATGAAAACCACTTCTTGCGTATAAAACCAAGAAGTAAACTGATAAAAGGGAATGATTCAAATTTCACTGTCCCATATTTCACACCAAATAGCCTCAGCCCGAGCTGTGAGGGAAGGGTAAAATACGAGGAGGGGAATTTAAAACACATGGTTAGAATTTATGTACTAACCGAGACTGCATTTTAATTGCTACCACATTTGTTAGCTTACTGCACTTGTGGATGGGAGATGGGTTTCTTGGGTGTAGGGTGGGGGCTTCACAAATTACTTATGGCCTCAGTCGAGAGATGACTGCGTCTCTATTTTGTTTGTTCCCGATGTGTCACTCGCTGCTAACCTGTTCCAAATGAGAGCCGTCTAGGGTTGTCTGTCCTGTTTGGATTGCAGTCTTACCACGCACCAGTTTAAAAATATGATTCATAGCCACAGCAGAGCTCAAGTTTTTAGAGCTCAGCGTGTGCATGTGTGTGTTCGTTTGTCCTCTCAGATAAGCTGCGAGTCTGTGATCTGACCTAACAGGAAGAAGCATTTCCTTACTGGCCAAAGCTGCAACTGCGAGCCGGAAAAAAAAAAAAAAGAAGAAAGAAGTCACACTGACCATTTTTTGAATAATCATAGCATTCGCTGTGTTCTGAGCTGGTATTATGTTAAATGACTTAAAGCTAAATTACAAAGTGAGAGCACTGACGAGTGGAAAACATTTCTCATGACAGCGCATGCTCTCAAGGGCAATTTGTGCTGAAGTCTCAACAGCGACGGGTAGATCCAGTAAATAGTCCTGTTGCATAGTATTCCCTGGTTTACTCTCTAGACCCACAACCCTCTGAAGTCTCTCTGGAACAGCAACATCCTGATGAAACAGAATTAATGAGACAACACTTGAAATTAGCATCAAAAAGTATTTCTGGTTAATTCATCACAGAAAAAGGAGACAGCTAAAAAAAAAAAAAAAATTCCCTGTTAAATCGCTTTTGAGATGCCACGAGAATAACTAGGCTTCAAAACTCCTGATTCCTTTGATTTATACCAGGATGGTTGGCATTTGACAAGAAAAAGAACAGTGTTAGGAAATTAGCTCAAGGTCAAGAGAGATTTGGTTTTAACATTTCTTTGACAAACAGATTGCCTTACTCTTCTTTTATGATATGAACACTAGTCAGGCCAAAAGCCAAACACCTCCACTCCCATTTGAAGTCATTTGATAGTTCTTTCAATATATGAACGCTAACATATTCTGTCAAATCAGCTGAGCTAAACCCAGGCTGATAGGCAGCATTCTGATATATGCCAATGGAACCGAAGACATTGTTCGGAGGACAAAGTCGAGCTAATGCCTCAGGGTAACACTTATCCTCAGAAACAATGTAAAAGCAATAAAGTTTGTTGCCTCTCGTGGGATAGGGAGGATTCCAGAGGCGTCGACAACATCAGTTTCCAAAAAATCACGTCAAGGTGCTCAATTACCAAACACTGTCCAATGGGACTGAGTCTTAGAGCGACTCATGTTTGTATACTTCGCCGTGACTTCCTGTTACACGTAAGAACAGGGAAGGGCAGTCGCTTGTCGTGACAGGTAGAGAGTCTGTAGGTTTCACTTCTCTTTACAACTGACAAAGCAAATATTGTAATATTTTGGACTGAATATCTCAGGAACAATGTGTACATCATCAATACGGCAATATTTTAGGGATGACCGTTGGTGATTTGAGAATATATATACACACACACAAGAGATTATTTAGAAAGAAAAATCTGCCCATTATTTTCATGATTAATCAATCAGTTGTTTGGTCATCATAAATATTTTTAAAAAATGTCTGAAAATATCAAAATTGCATATCACAGTTTCCTATATCCCAAGGTGACATCTTCAAGTTGTATTTTTTGTCTGATTAGCAGTCTGAAACACAACAAGTTTGCTGTAATGTAAGACAAGAAAAAGCAGCAAATCTTCACATTTGTGAAGCTAGAAACATTAAATGTTTTAGCTTTAAAAATGACATAATTGATTACCAAAATAGCTGCAGACTGCTGGCTAATCAACAACAAATGAAGAAAAGTAGAGAGCAAAAATGCCAAATAGTGAGGATTTGCTTCTCTGCTCTGTAAATGGAATATATTTGCGTTTTAAAGCATTAGTCGGACAAAACAAGCAATCTGAAGATGCCATCTTGGGCTCGGGACAGTTGAATGGATAATGAAAACAATCTGTAGTGACAGTCTTAATTAGGATGTTACGATAAGGACATCTAGACTTATCACAATATTAATATAAAACTAATATACTTCCAAACTCTAACAACAACAACAACAACAACAACCAACCACATGGTCTCCCACAGCAAAGAAATGATTTTCTCACAGATTGGTGTTTTTCAGTCATTACTGTGACACAAATCTAATAAGATTTAATTTCCAACACTGGTTATTAGGGCTGGGTATCATTTAAAAAAATTACAATACCAGTACCCTTAAAGTGATACTGATACTAATAGAGTACTTCATTTGACCTCCTTTTTTTTCTACTTCATTCAACATCCATCATGTGAATGGAAGCATTTAGTTGCATAAAATGCCACCGCTCCTCCCCATCCAAATGACTTTTTCCACAAATATATTATGAAAATGTTCAAATTATTGAAATATTTGTGTACAATGAAGTATTATCAACACAGACTGTATTTGGTTGTAGCTGCTACGGTAGCGGGCCAATCACAGGTCACATTGAATCAAAGAACGCTTGTGGTGATTGGCTGCGAGCAAAACCGCACAAATAGTCATTTTTTTCTAGATCTGGGTACAAAAAGGATCAAATGCAAGTATTGTTTGACTGGTTAGCTTCAATACTACTTGTACTGGTACTGGGTTATTTCAGTCAACAGCTTAAAAAGGTATGCAGTACTGATACCCAGCCCTACTGGTTGTTGTGTTGGAGCTATAGCTACAGTGTAAGGCTTTGCCTCCATATCATTAAAATACAGCGATGTGAATCCAATGGTGCGATAACAAAACCCTTTATTATCACTGCTGTGCTCTATGTAAGAAGACAGTCGCATTTATTATTAATACTGCTATGAAAAGACTAAAAGAGACGGTTTTCCTCCATTCACTAATAAAGCCATGGGGCCATTATGAAAGTAAAATGGTAAGACAAAAGTTTTGCTGAAACAGAAATAGGTCCACAGTGAGCGTTGCCAGCATAAGAGGTCTCACAGAGTGCTCATTAGTGCTACTTGGTCAACACATGATGTATTAAAAGTGCAATGGCTGTGCACCCCACCAATCCTCTACAGCAGTGATGTGGCAGCTGCCTCTCTTTCTCCTAATGACTCATCCACTCTCAAATTCAGCCCCTGTGAGATTTGCTCCGAGATTTTTTGAAGAACTTCGACTTTCAAGAACTCATGGATATTGAAAATATATCGAGGCTATCATTAGCATCTGAATAGTATACTCACACACCCGTACGGCACACAATGATATAGCCAACCAGATTTGCTAAAGAATCAAAATAACCACAGGCTCATATAGCATGGACTGGGATGAAAGCTCATCTAGAAGCTGTAGTCTTAAGGTGCCAATCAAAGCTTTGGTGTAACCTGCTGAACTCATCCATCAGTCAGCATCAGCATCCCTTACGGCTGCAAGCCTTCAGTCCCACTAATGCACACAGCTAAATGCGACACGGTATGCATTCAGAGGGGTATGCTACACATTAAAAAAACAACAATCCGCTGTCCTGAAACCACATTCTTCTGGAAAACATGTGCAATTTGCTACATTGCTGACTGTTCCAGGGGATTCCCAGAGAAAAATTAGGATAAGTTCCATTACACTGTTATTTCTGGTGTTCAAGTATCACACAGTGACTATATTGCACTCATATTTCACACTTCTCATTACAAGTCTATCAGAATTAAAACAACTCATATGACTCTTATGGCTATCACGCTTACATCAGGGTGGTTTATGAGGTTGTTTCCAGTTTCTTTATATGAGAATGCATCAATTAGTCAAGTGATATTACAAGAGAAATTTAAAAAAAAAATCCACTTAATCACGAACTTGTATTATCTGCAGTCATTTCTTTTATTTAAATACATCTAATGCCTCAAGTAATTTGTTTAAAGGTCCTTGGAGCTGAAAAGGCTTATTAGCACCTGAAGAAAATAATGGTACAAGTTGGCAATAAAATAAGGGATTAAAACATGATCTAAATACTAATTAACATTCATGTCAGTTTTACAGTAGCACACAGAGTATATGTTAGCATTGCAGCATTTTTTTTCCAAGTGAACCCATCAATATAACAGTTACACTAGTAACAGACACTTTTTTTTTTGGTATTCAGGAAAGAGTGGAGGCTAAACGGGACAGCGTTCTCAGGCCAGGACGCTTGGTTTCAACCACTATGAGGAAGTGACAATAAATAACCAACAACAAAAGGTTTCCCGGTGTGTGAGGATGCAGAAGTCAATACAAACAACCCACTAAAACACATAGTTACAAGTCATGCGTAGCCTGTTACTAGCTGGTTACTTTGTAGCGGAGGCCCCATAACACATAACACAGGAAACGGCACTGCAACTAGGCGCGCCTCTAACAATTCCCAATCCACACATACACACACACGCACACACACACACATACACAGTCCTCTTCCTCACAAAAGACACACATTCCTTGTTTTGCATTTCATGTAAACTAGCTGGCAAGTTCCCCACACATGAAACTGGCATTCCGTCCAGTATAGGCAAATTTGACCCATCAATCCCAGCAACACGAGAAACAATACAGCCGGTCGCTTTCTAATCACAATCCTTCCCAAACTTGTGCAATCTGAGAGCAGAGAGCTAGGACGAGCTAACGATGGAGCATGCAAGTTTTCTTACGTACCAACACCATACTTTTCCTTCTTGGTGGGCACCCAGCGAGACATTCTCAGTGTCGAGGCTTCCCCGAGTTGTCGTTTCGCCTGTTGGAAAAAAGCTCCGGATGCGACCTCTTATTGTAAATGTACTTTTTTTTTCAGTTTTCTCTGAGCTTTGGGGAGCTACTCCGAGCAGCCATTTTCCAACAGTGACAGGACGCTCCGCAAGGGGGAGGAAGGGAACACAACTTTTTCACCCTGTAGGCGTCCTGCAAAACTTCCACTGGTGTTTATACTGAGGCGGAAACTGCTCAATGACTGGTGAAAAAATGTTATATGGAATATTAATTGTCTCCACATTCATCTGCAGCAGCGTATTTAGACATAAAGTAGTGATTCATCAAACGTAGACTCTCATTTTGTCATCACAATAACCGATACGCGAAGATAAATATTTTATAGAGAACAATGTATGCTCTTAAATTAACCTCTTTCTCATTTATCACTTTTATTGTAAGCCTAGCCTACTATCAATATCAATAAAAATGTATGGCTAACTGTTTGGTGTGGTTTTATTCAGTCATAAAACAAATTACAAGCTTGCAAAAAACACAACACACAAAACGAATAAAAATACAGATGTCCAAAAGAAACAGGATTAATATATAAGAGGATAGATATAAAGAAATAAAGTACTAAACTATATTAATTATACTAATTGCAATGGCAGGCACACATAGAGATATGGAAAAGACAGAAAATGGATGCACATGAATAAAAAGTAAGGAGGGTTTTGAATGTAGTGAATGAATTTGTTATCATTTGGATACAGATGCCATGTATTTGTATTTTAATAGCACTGTGAGAAACAATACTTGTAATTTGTGGAGTTTTCTGCCTTAAATACTTAAATAAATAAATAAAAAAGACCACACTAACGACAAATGCTGTCTCATTTTGTTTTACAGCCATAAATATCCTTATTTCATATACAGTATGTGTCCTATGATGATTTTCCGCTTTATGGTAAAACAGACACAAACGCACACAGATATTGTTCCTCTTGGCTAAACCACAGAATTAGAATACATATCATGCATGTTCATTTCCTTCCTTCAGTGTCCCTAATGGTGAAGCTATAGGAGCCTAAACGATCCTGTTGTTCCGAGCAGCGATGTGTTGAACTAATAAGATTTATCCCTCAGAGCTGCAGGTGCTAAAAGGCATCAGAGAGATGCACCTGGTGCACCAGCGTAAACGTGTTCATCTTTATTTATCTTGTTTAAACAAATGTTTTAGAGAAGTGCATCTTTTAGAGAAGTCTCTCAAATATATGACCCCATGCCCTCCTTTGCTCTCATCTCCTCCATAAATGTCATGTTGAAGTATTGCCAGCAGAGGGAGCTGCTGCTATCAAACTTCTCATATCCAGGAAGCTACCTTTTCTGACATTGATTAAATCTGTCCTTAATCAGTTGAGTTTTTGATTTGTTATGATGGTATCTCCCAGGCAGAGCAGACAAAAAGATGTAAATTGCTTTACATCATTGCATATTCCTTCTGCATGTAGCTTCTCAGCTTGATAAGGTGTCTTAAAGCAGGTCACAGCAATTGATATTTAAGATATCTCCGTCTTATCTCTGTCTTTGAAAAACATTGGGAAAATGTTTTTCCACCGATGAGGGCTGAAGTTGCTTTGAAAGACATCTGGAGACTGTTAATCTGCTGAGAAACACTGAAATTCATTAAACATCAAAGCAACTGCCAATTCTTTTTTGAAAGTAGTTGTATCTGTACAGATCTGTGTTTAACTACCTCTAAAAAAAAAAAAATCTAAAGCAGGATCTTGCCTTCAGCTGGAAGCAAACTTCTCTGCCTTGTAAATAACCTTCACCCATGCATTGTGGGACATCATGTGGGTCACGGTTACTTATCCAAGAGGACACTGGCCCATTTTTAAGACAGTCTTGCTAAAGTCACATGGCTTGGATAGAGGCTTGAGGATAGCAATGCCTCATCATCAGCCACCAACCACGAGATCACAGGGAAGAGAAGAAACAGGGGGGAATTCAACAAGGAGGATTTCTGAAGCATTAAGTGAGTCATGGAATAACATGGATAGTCTGCTCATTAGTGATGCCGTATCATTTGTTAAACCGCATGAATGTCAGGAAGTTTGATTCGCTCTTTTAAACGTTATATGGTGTGTCTGACTTGCGTTTATCCCAAAATAACACATTTAGATGGTTTAACAATGGAAATGCTGAATGTTAATGATGTTCTTTGATTAAACTGAGATCTTGTTACGTCAAATGTTGCATCAACAAGTGTTCGTTTTTTTTCTTCCAGCCCGCCCCTCTGTTTCTTTCCATCTCCCTCCCTGTATTGGATGATCAGCCCTTGTGCTCAGTAACTCTTTTGTTCGCCAAAGCATCCCTCACATTGCTACATGCCTGACTGGAGACAGCAACCACTAGCACAGAGTGTTTACTTTCTAATCACTACGGACTGAGAAAAGTTTAAAGCAAGTGTTAAAAGGATGATTTCTCCACTAAAGGTTTAATTTTTGGTAAGTAATGGTATCAGCAGCACTGTGCTGTGTGTCTTATAATCTATTATAATATGTAGCTATTTCCAATTCTTCACTGTATCCTGGTACCTATTTCTTATAACAGATCCGTAACAAAGATGACCTCTAGCATTCTTGTTGCTACTTATTCCTTGCAGTGCATTTCTGGCATGCCTCATGGTAAGAAGTCCAGTTGAGCCGGCGGATTCTCATTAATACCTCCACTGTGAAGGTCTTTTATAGTGGGCTGAAACTTGAGTGCAGTGAGTGGTTACCTGAGCTGCAGAGGGATGACTCTCCGAAGACCAGCTGCCCACCTGCGGAGGGCTCCCAGCTGGAGGAGATCAGGAGATGAGTCCTACTGGGAGAGCTTAATATCAGAGGGGGAGGTTTTGCCCCGTGTTACTCGCCCCCCACGTGCACCCCGGCCCCAGAGTGCCATTGAGGGAGGCCAGCTGGACAGCTGGCTGGAGCACCTGCAGAGGATGCAGAACGACCTTCTCGCAGCCCCAGTTCACGATCAGGTTCCAGCTTTCAATGATCAGACAACATCCATGCCAGGTCTCGACAAGCAACCAAGCGGACGTGCCTGGAGACAGCAGGGGATTCCCTCCTTCAGCAGAGGCTCATCTTCATGTGGGAGTCCTAGCTTCTGTGAGAGTTCACTGGGAAGCCAGGAGTCCCTCCAAACAGGGATTTTTTCTCCTCCGGACCGCAGAGGAAGCTGGGAGAGAGCTCATATCATGCAGACCCCAAGGAAAGAGCAGGCACAGCTCAGTTATCTTGCTCCAGTCAAAATTGGTTGGCTTCCAATCCAAAGAAAAGTGATGATGGTGGCAGATGCTGCCAACCAAAACCAGTTTTTGGATCACTCTGCTGGCCAGGTAAGACACAAAACACCTGGTACTAAATTCTTGAGCATGGATTAGGAAAGTTTTCTGATGCTACATGAGTCTTTGTAATTTTTTAACCTACAAACAAGAGATATGTGCTTTACCTTTCTTAAATGTTTATTTTTGATGGTTTCAGTCCTTTTTACTCTTATGGGAGATTTATTTTGTAACATAGAGAATTATGTTCTCAGAGAAACCTGGTAGAACTTTTGTGTCTATTCTCTGGTGTATCACCCTTTAAAAACAGGCCTTTGCAAAGACTCTGGACTGATTTAACATGGATTTGGCACTGAAATCCTCTCAGGCTGTATGATTATGATTCTTACATGTTATTAAGACAGTGTAAGCTCAGCAAGTCTAAAGGTAAAGTGCTGTGTAATGGAGGTGATGGTGCGTGGTGCCAGGCAAGGCAGACTAAAACACACACACCCACACATACACACACACACACACACACACACACATACACACACACAGTGCCACAGAGAGCCATTTGTAGTCAAGTCTCAGTTACCCAGAGAGAAGGCAGAGCTCCGGCAGCCTTTGAAAACAGCTTACTCTGCATGAACTCCACGCATTCTCGAAAGGTTTACGACTCAATTGGAGCTGTGGCGGCAGAGATTGAGCTTTGTGCCCTGAGAGGATGCAAGTCAATGTACAGCAAATTCAGTGGGAGTGTTACTCTGTGAACTGATAATATGACTTCAAAATCGATTGGTTGCTGTGCTGTACCACAGACTTGACTCCACTGATGCACAATGCACATCACTTCCCTTGTGACTCGTCGTAGTCATAGCTAGGGGTTTTGAAATATCACAGCAGGGTTAAAGTACCTTAAATTAAAGGATAGTTTAATTGATGTTTTTAAGCCCTACACACTTCTGAAAGATATTATTTAAATGTTGCTTTTTTTTTGGTAAAATCATGTCTTCTAATGAGCCTTTTATTTACAGGTGAAACTGAAACAACCCATCACTCCAACATTTCAAAAGAGTCAAGCAACAGCCAGCAGGCACCAGGGTTTGTACTAACATCCAATACGCTGTATCACTTCACATTCACTTGTATAACAGTTGGATTTTCAGCTGAATATAACTTTAGAAAGTTACCCTCATTATTCTTACAAATACACACTCATGGCAGTGTGATCTTTATGTAAGAGTTATACCCAAAAGCAAGTCATAAAAACCAAATTTAAAGACATGAAGTAACTCTGTGGCACAGCAGACAATTCCCTGAAACACACAGAGGTTCTGTTTCAATTGATGTTTAGTGTCTGATCAGTGCTAGAACAAATATGGCCACAGGGTAACTGCAGGGGCGGGGTTAGCCAGGGGGAGAACAAGAGCTTATTTCAGGGCTGACTTGCCACACAGTTTACCTTCCTCTAATCAGCTCCTTGCAGCAGTGTTGCCCCTGTCCTCTTTCAAACGCTCCACACTGACTGACTGGATGATCACTTTGCACACACACACACACACACACACACAAAAAGAAAAAAACAAAGTCTATTTCAAGTACAACTTGTCCTGAGTGTTGTGCCACAATATTCTGGCAGGATTGCAGGTAAAGGAAATAGGCATTATTAGGCTCGAAAAAGCTGACAAAAAAAATAGGAAGCGAAAGAGAGAAGCGAGAGGCAGAAAGATAAGCAGAGATGCAGACTGATTGGAGAAAGAGCCCTGTTAATCTTTGAACATGGCAGCCTTACACTCTCTGGGTTTGATCTGAGGTTTGATCCCTCAACCTTGTCCTTGTTTATACATAGATTATCCTGGCGAGGCTCGGGCTGCTTGTAGAAATCAAAGCAATCCATCCATGGCGGCAAGAAACTTTGATAGAAAGTGCAGGTGTTTTAAGCACCATAAACCTTATTAACATCATATACACTGTCAGTTAAAAGCCATATTCCCAGGCGGTGGTTTCATAATGAAATGTGAAATGTTATTATTATTATTTATATATAGGTGAGATTGTTTTGTACCAATCCCTTACAGGCCATATAAAAGCATGCTGCTGCTTCTCAACCATTGTGTATCAAAGAATAACTGAAGAAAAAAACATTTGTGGCCTCGCATTTGACATTTCCAGCAATGCTCTTTGATCAATTATAAATCTCTTGCTGGTCAATCAAATTGTCCATAAATATTCATATTTCCAGTTACCCCACAGTGAAATATAATATTATGCAGGTGTACACAAATTGGCCACAGCTGAAATCTCGGAAATGAGTTGAAGAAAGATAACAAGAAACAAAAATCTCCATGCAGGCCAAAAGTGTCTCGTGTTGATGGTAGTTGCTTTTGCTGAGCCGTCAGTACATTTAAATCCACAATTCGACATCAGAAACCAAATGAGACTATCAGAAATTCCAACCACAATTATTCCAACAAGAATTGATTTGGTTACACTCCAGCTAGCAAATTATACCCCCTCTTTTCCCTCTAATTATTTTCCTCTTTTTTTCTCTCTTTCTGCATGTTGTCAGCAACCCTTGCAGAAGTAGTTTTAATCAGACTAGAGGTCTCATTGCAGAGACTTAGTTTTATCTCCCTGTATAAAAGTCATATTTAACAAACTTAAAATGGCCTCAAGTTAATGAGCAAATGATGATAAAATTGGATGTTGTGCTCGAAGGGCCTTCATGTTTGGACACGCTGACCAATTTTTCACTCTGTTCACACTTAATATTTAGATAATGCTCATGAGGATGAACAATAGATTGGGAGGTTGGGGACTTCAGAAGGTATTTGCCATACGGCCATGCTCCTTTATTTTCATCTGAGATATTAAGGTCAGCTGCTGATTCAGAAAAAAAGGGTTATTTGAGCACAGGCTTGCATGCAGAAGTGCTGCTAGAGGAGGTAACAAGAGAAGTGCTTGGGGGGTGGGGGGCACTAGCCAGTCTGGAGTCCTTTCTAGAGAAAGAAATGAGACATTTAATGATGACAGCAGATAGGTTTTAGAAGGACCGGAATCCCTTCTGACACCTCTGAATACACAATTTTTTGTCCTTCAGTTGTAATCACATTTGCAAAGTGGTGCAATTTTCACCTTGTCTCCTGTTTTCTCCCTTAAAATGAAAAACACTCTGGATTATCTGCACAGCTTTCAAGGGTTATCCCAAAGTGAGAGCCCGTCGCTATGGTAACAGCAGCAGGTGGAAATGCTGCCAGGCAGGCAGTCAGGGTGGCAATAGAGTATCAGTCAGGGCTGAGAGGCAGACCAGTCAAGTTGCAATGTCTCCTGAGGAAGCAGAGAAGTGGCTCCGGGGTGGTGCAAGATTCACTTTACTGTGCCAATGTCAATTATTGACAGTGTCAACATTGCCATTCAGTCAGAGTGATGTCAGACTTGTATGTGTATGTGTGTTTAAACAGAGAGAGAGAGAGAGAGAGAGAGAGAGCATGTCTTGTGAGGACTGTGACAGTGGATCATTTGTTTTGCCTTGATACATAGATAGAGAAGTGGAGAGAAGTCACACCAGTCCGAGTACTTTGGGTGTGAAGACGTGGCAGCCACCTGATCAAGGCTCACCCATTACTAAACAGGTAACTATTAATATTTCTGGTATGATTGTTTTTCACATATAATATTATAATGGACCCTGGCTTTTTCAATCTAATGTCAATAAGTCATGACATATCAGTTGAGGGAGTATATGTCAGCTTGTATTATCCTTCCTGATTCCTAGGGCAAGGTAATGTTGGCTTGGTGGGTCATATTAGTGGACAAACCAGGGACCTGATTTATTAACACTGTGTTGAAAAACCTTTAAATTCACTCCTCCATAAGAAGTAAATTCTTATGTTCATACATACAAAAGAAGAAAGTTTGTATTTTTTATTTGTATATTTGCTTTCCTCATGGACACATGTACATTCTGACCCAGCATTTATGTGAAGAGAGTGTCATTTAAATAAAGAAATATCAATAAATGTCAATAAATAAACACTTACAGTATTTGACAAGACATCCCTTTAAAAAGTGAAGGGAAAGGCAGTCAGGTAAGATGCAGTCCAATGCACTAAAGATGAAAAACCTTTCATTTTGTGGAATTTAAGTTAAGGAAACAGTGTAATAGATAGCCTACTCTGTGGAACCTGCGAGTGGTTTAACATATCATAAAACAATTATTGAAGGGCAAAGTTCACATAAACTGGACCTAATCAGGATGCAGAACAGTCACACTGAAATAAAAAGAGATGACTTAAGGTCAACACAAAAGCAACTTCTTTGCTTTAAGGTCCATTATCGTCACAGACGTCAGTGTCTGATGCAGCTTGTGTCTAAAGCAATTCAAAATGAGCCATTTTGTCAAGATGTTTAAATGTTGGCTTCGACAAGATTCAACCGCTGGACGAATTGCTAAATCTCATCCTTTACTTGCATGCTTTATGCAACATTGATAACTGAGGGGTCAGGGAGGTAGGTCACATCATAAACCTGTTGGGTTTGAAAGGGACGGGGACATATCAGCATTTCTCCAAGCTTGATAAACACCATCAGAATTCTCTTGCCTAAGGACAAGAATCTTTGCTTTTTTTTTACCTCTCAGTTTCTATTGAGGATAGAGTCTCATTGTTATTCTGTGAGGGATAAGTCACGCTGTGTGCTGGCTTTGCCTGCTGCTGCTTCTACTGCTACTAGGGCATTCACTGTGTCGAGCATGGGGAGAGTCATCTGACTAAAGAACAAACAGCAAGGCCCTGAAGAAAGACAAGACAGCTGACCCGCTGTTGAAACGTAGTATTAGAGAGATGTCATATTGTCAATATCTCATGTCATATTAAATGAGGTTATGCTCCATTTTCTGGATTTGCTACTTGAAAGCAGCCTCTTAAATTTGGCAAGATGAATGTACGGCAACGGTTTTATTGTGCTGATGGATGATAAAACATTTAGCAAGAGACATTAGCTACAACAGGAGGTTGGGATGAGGTTCTCATGCATAATTAAGGATATTTATCACATAGAATCTCCTTTATCCACACGCTGTAGGTGCCAGAAAAACGAAGCTCTGCTGCTAACGAAGTGGACAGATCTGTAGGCTGGCAAGCTCTGAGGAGAGGCTGGAATGTCAACAGGCTGTCAAGTCTCCCTGGAGGCAGTCAGTCCAATGAACTCCCCACAGGGACCGGCTCAGACTCCTATAGGAAGTCCCCTCTGATGAAAACAACCAGCGTAGAGCCCCACAAGCATACTCCTCTCCATCAAACAGCTTCTGCTGAGCCCTGCAGATCACACATTCTGCTGCAAGGGACAAACAGCACAGAGACATACAAGTCACATACTCCTTTGCATAGGACAAGCAGTCTTCAGCCTGTAAGGCCAACAGCCCCGCTGTGTAGAACAAACAGTAGCTCACAGCCCTCACACATACAGACAAGCTCTGCTGTGACTACACTCATCCCTCAGAGCAAAGCTGGCTTCTCCTCCATCACCATCTCCTCCAAGAAAGTGAGCAGATCTGCCAGTCTACCAGTCACTGACATCCCTACCTACAACCACTCAGCAACCAAGTCCAGGGAATCCCCTTCTCCGCCACTAGCTCATCAATCCATGGACCCAAACTCCAGACAGGTCACAGTGCAGAGGAAGGCCACCATAGTCAAAGTGACAGAACAAAGAATGATGTCCAGCCCTAACCTAAGCAAAAAAAGAGCAGGCACACCACCAAGTAGCCATGCTTTGGACACGGTGGTCCACAGAAGAAAGGCTACTATTATCAAAGTGACAGAGCACAGGGAGAGCTATAGTCCAGCCAAGGTAGGGTCTGGGGCGAGGCACCCAGAGTACAGACACAGCTATACAGAGGGAGTGTACAAGGAAAATAGCATGTGGAGTCCAGGAAATCATTCAGAACACAATGCAATGTCTTCATATCACCACCTGGATTCCACAGAGAGGCCGTACTCTGCCGTAGCACCAAATACATCCACTTCTGATTCAGAGAAAAATGGTGGAACACTACACACATCCACGCTGAGGCTTATTGTAAGCAACCCCCCCGCTATAGCTGCAGCACCCACTCACTCAGAGTTTCCCCCGAGGGCTGTTGGACAGAGATCGGAAAGGCCGAACAGACCACTGAGCTGCTATGGCAATGTGTTTGGACACACTGAGCCAAGCAAGGAGAGTGTGACACAAAATGCTGCCAGGAAATGGAGTTTTGAACTTCCACAAGAGACCAATATCAACCCTGTGAACTTGCGCGGCGGTTTCATCAGGCCTGGAATAGCAGTGAACGATGCAGGTCAGCTAGTGGCAGACAGCCTTAAGCCAAACAGAGGCGAGAAGGAAAGATTGCCAGAGGATGCAGTGAGGAGATCGTCCCCCAGTCCAACTCTCATCAAGGCTCCGGGTAGGTTTGTCTGTCCCACTCTTGACAGTCTTCTTGTCAGCACACAGGCTCTCTTTCTCTCTGATCTCCATTTTCAAAGGATAGCGATGTCTAAATATACACTTCCTTTGTGCCATTTGTGTGTTGTTGCTTGATGTTATTACACACACTTCAGCCTTCTGGGGCTGAACTCTCAGGTTTGATATTGTCTTTCACATGTTATGTCTTATTGATAGGCATTATTCGATTGTATTGAGATGATCCTTTATCTGTTGCCATGAGTGCAATTGACACTCATGCCAGATATGTGTGCAGATGTGAAATAACATCGCCTAGACACAGAGGCCCCGTCGGCACCTACATACACTCTCTCATTTTCACCTTCTTTCATTTTCCCACGCATCTCTTTGCATGTATAATCTATTCCAGACCTCCTTTTCACTGGCAGCACAGGGGTGGAAGAGAAGTCACAAACTGCTAAACATGGTGAAAATACAGTATTAGGATGTGTTAGAATCAATTTTGGCTTCCAGACCCTGCATTGCAGCTTTTGTGTTTGTGTGTGTGTGTGTGTGTGTGTGTGTGTGTGTTGGGGCAATACACGCAGTCACATGGTAGGGACTTCACTGTCTCACAAAGTTAACTCTTCAGAGTTCAGACTTGGTTTATGGTTAAGGTTTGGCTTACACTTTGATTAGGGTTAGTGTTAGATTAAATTATCCTTAAAGGTAAAGTTCAACATTTTGGTGAATACAATCATTCACTTTCTTACCAAGAATTAGATGAGAAGATTGATACCTCTCATATCGGCCTATGTGTCTGTTGAATATGAAGCTACTGCTAGGAGGCTTAGCTTAGCATAAAGACTGGAAGCAGATCCTGTACAGACCAGTCTTTATGCAAAGCTAAACTAACCATCTCTTGGCTGTAGATTCATATTTGACAAAACTATTCCTTTAAGGTTAAGATAACCCTCCAGAGAATGAATGCAGAGCTGTTTTAAAGTGTTTTGGGATAAGTCCAAGTGTAGTCACAAGTCTTCATAAGTAAATTGGACATCAGGATGTTAGTGTTTCAGGTCTCTGAATGCTGACACAGCATTTGAACATTTTTTTTCAAAGCTGTGTTAATAAGTTTTTTTTTTTGACTGAATTGGACTGAATGATTAAACATGTGATGTGTAACCATGCAAGGCCTGCCTGTTGTCATCTAATTTATCTTTTAGTCCTTGAGTTTAACATTTCAGATATTTGGACTTGAATGTTTTTGCTTCAAGTCTTAAGGCAGTCAAGTCTCAAGTCCTTATTTTGTGACTTAAGTCTGACTCGGGACTTAAGTGAATAGATATAAGACAGCACAATGTCCTCACAATGACAGAAACTTTTAATTATGTAAAAAAAAACCTTAAACACTTAAGGCTCAAGCTTATTGTTTAGTCATGCTGAATATTCAGGTGTGGAGAGAGTTTTCTGCTGAGCGAGTGTGTTTCTCCATTCGTGATGTCTTTTCTCTGTGTGAAATTATTAATTATTCTTTAATCATATTCATTAACAGTGTCATCAATTAATTACTGAGGCCTGAGGCAACATAATTTAAATTCAACGTTTGATACAGTCAATCTCCAAATGAGGCAGGACATTTTTGAAATGTTATTAAAGTCTGCCTGTGGTGTGCAGCAGCCAAATAGTAGCTGAATGACAGCCAGAGTCACCGTTTTACTTACTCGTCAGTTACATCAAAGCCCTCTTGTGTTTCTAGATCCCCACTCACATCAGTCTCCAGAGGAACTGCTTGCCCTCAATGCAGCTGCGATCATAGCAAACATTAAACTCCAAAGACAACTTAGTAAGAAGAAAACACCAAATGGCACTTCTGAGAAGGACTCCGATGCCTCACCCGAGGGAAATACTGGTATTATTACTTCTCTCTTCTCTCTCATACGTAATCATAAATTCTCACCTTATAAAACATTGATCTCTGTTACAATTAACTGAAAATGTTGCTGGCTCAACACTTTGTTTTCAGAGCTACATCTCTGATTGAATCAATGCAGTGAAATTCCTTGGCTCTTACATACTGTGCCTATTTGATTCATACGAAGGAGTAATATGTCATGGCAGGCCCAGAGGGCTATTGAGCAACTGTGCTTTGCACTCAGGCATGTGAAGCCAAACCAGGTGTAAATGAAACACAAAAAATTGGATTTTCTCTGCTTTTGTAGTGACAGACGAGGGGAAATGTACGAAGCCACATCCTGATCAAAGTCGAGTCCCGCGCCACTACCAGCCTCATGCTGGATTTGTTCCATTGAGTCTTGACCCTGAAAGGTCAGCTGAAACTATTTCTCTGCAGGTGAGTCCAGAGGTTATTTTTGAGCTGATAAAATAATAATCACAAAATCTTGGAGGTTTAATGTTACAGATAAGATTATTAAACAAACAGAATATACAAGTTAAAGGATAAATCTGGTGATATTCTATATTTTTGTAAGAGTAAAACCAACAATTAATTGATCCCACTAATGAGTATTTTCTGTGTATTGTGCCATAGACTTCCAATGTTGCCCAAAACTATTAAAAACACACCAGTAAGCTACACTGTTGCACTGGGATACTTTTGGGTTTGGGGCTGTGAGTCATAGAAAGGCTGAAGGAATAGAAAATTACTCAGACAGACAACACATTGTTGGTTTTGGTCTTTTAATGGGATTTGTTGACAATAACAAAAAAATTAGAATATCACCAGCCTTACCATTGATGATTTGTGTGTACCATTAAAACAAAGCACTGTCTACTTGTGAACCCTTGTCAAAGGCTGCATACAGTATGTTGTTGCAACCAGTATAACCAAAGAGTGATGCTCCTTTCACAGATCATTTCAGCTGAATATTTTACAGGCCCTGAAGAAGTAAAACTGTCCACGATTTCACCATGAAAAAGCAAGGATTGGAAAAAGAGTTTGAAAAAATAACACTAAGTAGTAGAGCTGCTGTTTTTTCTCTTTTCCCATGTTGTTAATTATATCTGATCCCTCAGGTTTATCTTGTGACTTGTTCGGGGAACCACTAAAATATAGCTTGCAATGCCAGAGACAGGGAATGGCACAGTTAGATATACATGCTGGCCTTGGGAGTCCTGGGCTATGTTCTGGCGGTGGAGGGAGTTAGAAGTGGGGGTTGGGCTTAAATGTTTTGTCAAGGAGAGGAATATTTTTCTGGTTTTGGCAGGAAGCACTGCAGAGATCCAGACCAGACTTCATCAACCGTTCCCAGGGCAGAGTGCGAGAGCTGGAGCAAAGGGCACAAGAGAGGAGGGACCCGCAGTCGCATGCTGCTCTCATGCAGAGGAGAGCCCACAGCGCCCGATCCACTTCTCTGAGCGGTATTGTGCCAGCAGCCACTCTCACCTCTCTCATCCACTGTACTACTCATTGTCCCTGTGCAGCTGCAGTGGCTGTTTGCCACCCAACAAAATCACAAACATAGAGATACAGAACACAGAGCAAGGGAGTAGTTGTCAGCCAATATGTGTTGTTTTTTAAGGCTTATAACAATATTTTTTTGAATTTATGCTGCTGATAGCTAATATGTTGCCCTGATAAACTATATATTTAGGTTAATTTAGTTTTGGGAGGATGAAAAAACCCCTGAATCAGCAATGAGGTCACTAAAATCCCCCAGTGAAACCCAAGTAGTAATTTAGCAGTAGTTAAAGATACAGTGATCCAGCACATAAATTCAATGGCAGGAAAACACCACATTGAAATTCTGTGCAACTGTTTATACAAGAATTAATTTACAGAACATTTGTTGGATAAACAAAAATAAGTCAAATTTATAATGAATAAAAAGAAAATAATCCATTATATGCAGAATGGATCCCGTAATAAGCCAATATCTGAAATGTAATCAAAGGACATTTTTTGACTGATATATCATCTAAACTATTTTTAGGCTAACCATATGGGAAAAATCATTAAAGAGAGCAAAAGAGAGAAAAGAAGGTAGTTTGGCACACAGGGCTAAGCTATTACTTAATATAATAAAAGGCATTTGAAGTAAGATATGAAACAAATGGTTTTATTGCATATATATGCAAGTGTGCTTCTATTGAATAACAAGGTTTCAGTATGATTGCCAGCATTGCATTTCAGTGGAAATGCTTATGTGACCTTCAAATGTCATTAATCTCTGTATGCAGTGTTCTGTCTGATGAGATTTCCATTAAGAGTCACAGGATTTACAGTAAATAACAGGAACCTCAAGATTGGCGACAAAGAATTTTGTAGTTCTCTCTGCCCTCTACTGGCTGTAGCAGGAAGCTACACCAGTGGGTCAATGACTGCAGGGAAAGTGACAGATTTAGACTTGAGCATAGAGTTTTAAAAAAAACCATCAGTGTTCATCAATCAGATGACACCCTTTACTTATATAAATGTTTATGGGAGATTGCATGATGGTGATACAAAATTATACTTCACAAAATGCCCCGAGGTGCTAGTAGAGAGGATATAATACATGTCCTGGTTTAAAATAATCTTGTCTGTTCTTACTGGAGATTGCAATATGATCCTATTCTTCCTCAGTAAGAGAGAAGGCTTTTCGGCCTCTTCAAACACCAGGAAAAGCCAGAGTGATTTACTGCCATGCCTCTGAGCTTTCAACTCAATCAGTATTGTGTACTGTGTGTGTGTGTGTGTGTGTGTGTGTGTGTTTGTGTGTGTCTGTGAATGTGTGCGTACATGCTCGTCTTTCCAGATAACCTTTTCAAACCCAAAGATAGAGCCATTACCGGGAGAGAGATGCAGCTCAGATCCAAGCGGTAAGTTCCATCTCAATCTCTACCTTGGCACACCGTCAGATGCCTTTTCTTTGTAGGCAGATTCATCCTTATCTTTTGTATCGCTTTCACATGTGAAGGCAGGGCCTGTATCAGTGACATCCAGATACAAAATATGCTGCTCTTGTTTTTCCGCCAAGACTTTTGCTCTAATTATCTTTTTTCTCCTTCCTCGCCTCACTTGTTTATTTTCCCTCCTGGCAGATCCACCTAATGATTAGGAAGAACTGGTGTCAGAAAATAATAGACGGGAAGGCTTTCTTATCAAAATTAGACATCTGCTATTTTAAAAATGTATCCCACCATTGTATGAAAAGGGGGAGTTATATAACTTTTTAAATGATTGTAGGTGACTAATGGTGTTTTTGGATAACGGATATATACTTTTTGCTATAATTTTTTGAATATTAACCCTAAAACTATCAACGCCTCTTCACCATGAACTCTAATAACAATGATAAATGACTCAGAATAATAATTGCCACATTTACAGCACGCCTGCAGATGTGAAGAAGAAAAAGGAGGAAGAGAAGAAGAGGGAGGTCTGTTTGAGCAACAGACAGCGAGTAGAGCTTTTCAAAAAGGTAATAATATGTCTTCTTGTCAAAAGATAAAGCAACTCACTAAACCTTACTAACCCACTGGTGGGCAAGTCATTATAAACTCATGTGGTGCAGCCTGCAGCCAAACATTGTTCAAAACCACATAATTTTATTTTATATGTTTAGTGGAGATCTTAAAGTTTCCAAATATATCAAATATGTAAGGTATAATTTGGGGGAATATGTATAAAATTATGCAAAATACATAGAATATTTCCATGTGATAGTATGGTGCTGCCATGGAAACATAGCTTAAATAAAGTCCTGGACTAAGCTGAAGTTGTTATAAATATATGGTGCACCAAAACACCTAAATTCTTGTAAAAAAGGAATAAAGAAACAATCCTAAAACAGCTCGCCATTGTTAAAAAGTACTTGCCTGAGACACTGAACAGAACATTAATTGTGTATATGACTCGCAGGCGATTGAGCAAGTAATAACACACCTTTCTCCTACAAGCTCAATTAAATCATGCAAAGGGTGAGGCAGTTTGCAGTAATGGCTAACACCGGAGGGCTACAGTAATATGGAGCCTTTTTCTCTATTCACAGGACAGCAGTGCAGCTTTGACAAATAATGGTTTTAAATCGCCTACCAACTCCATTATGGTTAATTGAAAAGAGCAGCATTGAGTGGGACGTATGAGGTTTAACTTAAAGGACATTTATACAAAAACCTTAGAAACACAAAAACAAGTGGGTGGATGGGATGTACGGCGTGTTTCTGGATTTATTTTTTTGTTGAAGGAGACAGATTGGCCATGGCATGTTTGTGGGCTTACAGCAGAGCAGAATTCATTCTCTGGCTCACAGTGATTACTTAGGGTCTTAATCACCTTTCATAAGCCTCTGATGAACCCCGTTTTGTGGTCATTTTGGAAGCAGGATTTTTTATTGAACAAATAGCAACTAGTCACTGTTTCTCCACCTTATATTCATTCATATATTCATTCAGTCTGTAATCAATAGCATTATAAATGTTTCATTTTTAATGGAAATGCCTGTTTAAGATCACATGTCCAAGATAGTTTAGTAATAATAATTGTAGGGTTGCAGGAGTATTCTGTTATGTCAGTTGTCATGGTATTGTGAGTCTCCTTGTTCTTACTTTTGATTGGTTGTTCTGATTTCACATTTGTGCTACTGCACTCTTTGTATGCAACTCTGGTTAAAACATCAATGAAATGACTGAGCAACAATGCAAAATAAATGTAAAGGTAAATGTTCTGCTTATTTCTAAAGGAGCCACACAGTTAGACAGTATGCTGCATAAGTAAGAACAATGAGTTTATTATTCCACTAGATGGTGCTATTGCCAAACATTTGCTATTTTCACACACCTATCACAGCAGTTTGATGGGAAAAATCTGGTCTTCAAAATATACAGAGGCATTTTTAACCAGTGAAGTGGGTTAAATTGTTTCCTTTATCATTATTATAATTGTGTGGTCAATAATTATCACCCTGTAAAGAATTAAGTCTGATTTGCCTGAGGAATTGTAGCCTCGCTCTCTTTCTTTCACCCTGCCCTCCACACCCTTTCTCTCATTACGGAGAGAAACTGTGAACGGTCTCATTGTGCCGAGTGTATGAGGCCAGTGTTCTACGTGGAACAAAAGGCCCTTCAGTGGCAGCGAGAGCTACAGTGCAGTGCCACCATTCAGCCAAGCTGCAGACAGAGTGGGTGCCCGCACACAGCTGCTCCACCCACACTGCTGCTGAGGCAGATAACACAGGGCAGAAGGGGGCATGACAGAGATCCAGCAGGCCCTGAAAGAGGTGCTGGAAACCTGAACGGTGTGGGTGAGAGGACGGCAGAGACTGGGAGGCTGAAAGAGCATGTGTCTGTTTTTCCATGTTTGTCTGGAATTGCAAAACATTTAGACACAGGGCATTTTTGTGGACTAGACTGATGACCTATAGCCACAACTCTTTCACAAGCGTTTTAGTAATCTGAGTATTTGTTTTCTTGTTACAGAAACTGTTGGATCAGATTCTTCAAAGGAGCAACACTTGAATGACTGACAGCAGATGAAGATGCTGATATGAAAAAGCCTGTAGCATTACATAAAAGACTGATGAAGTGAGCTTGATATGAATTAATATATTAATGTAGGTCATGTTACAACTAGCTGTCATTTAGCCCCATTTTGTTTCTCTCATGTACCATCATTATACAAGCAACAGAGCTTAACATCTGTTTTTCTGAGAGATAAATCCATGGCAATATTTCAAAATCCAGAAGTTTGTTTAACATCACTTGCCGCTGTTTTCAGGGTTCAACAAAGATTCATCTGCCTATCTGGGTAAAAAATATTCTGTCTGATGCACAATAAAGAAGTGTTTAGCCTGTTTCCCTTGTTGTGACTCTAATGTATTTCCTAATCCAACAAAAGATGGCAGGCAAAAGTGATCTTTTTGCTTGTTTTGTATGAAATATGCTGGATGAGATATGTGTCTCTTTGCTTGGATAAAGAAACAGAGTAGCAATTTGGGACAGGTTAAATGGGTTAAAAATACTATATATTGTGCAGCAGATGTTATATTTTTCGATCCAGATGGTCTTTGAGTGTTCTGGAAAAAAATAAATATTGTTAAATGGCCTTTTGGGTTTTTAAAGGTGGCCATAGATTTGTCTGAGAAAGGCAGATGCTTACCTTTGTGTCTCAGCTGTCCTATCAGTCCTTGTGGTATGCAATTGTCTGAACATTCTGGTTTGGTCAAACAACACACTGAGCCTCATAAATATACTGCCTGATACGCTTTTCACATAACGTCTGAAACCGTAATATATGCTGTGCATAGTGTTATCTTGTTTCACTTGATTGCAGTTGTCCTTCTTTCCAGATTAGTTCATGTAATGGGATGCAGAGTGCCCTCTCACTGCAAGATAAAGCACAGATACAGATCCTCATACAGCCACTTTCACATGATGTCATGTGATGTGAAACAGTGATATAAGACAGAATCATTCATTATCACTTCACAGTCCCATCCAGGACAGTCTTTCTCATTATGCCTCCAATAAGCAGCAAGAATCCTGAAGTGGGCTCTGCCATCATCCAGTGCCAGCTATTAGCTGCAAGATGGAGGAATGTGACCTCTTCTCACTGGAAATGACCTGTTAATGGACAGTGCCAGTTTGAATGGAGTCTCTGTCTTTGTCTCATGATGGACTGGGGCCTGCCATTGCAAATTTAGATTGGTGTGTTTTGATCCAGAGTGAATGTGCTCAGAGTGCTGCTCAGCAACATGACGGAGCTGGGCATAAATCAACAGTGAGACGTGCACGAATATTTATTTTTGGAGTAACAGACAACAGAGCAGCTGTTCTTTTCATTAGTCTTAATTGTTATCTTACTCATTAGCCTTTAAGTTTGAGTGCTTTCACAGTCCAGCTGTTCCATCCATCCACATTTGTACCGACATCTTGGAGAAGACACATGATTTCGACTGACTGTTTTTACAAACCTTATTTCATGTCAGTGCACATGCGTGTGTGGGTGTGTTGGGTTGGTAGGAGCCTATTAATAACAGCACTCATGGTTCATAATAGGTGCCTTCTTTTTAAAAATGAGTAATCTAAGCAGCATGAGGCAATTATGAACCATGACTGGTGCTTGAACACGGATATTTACTGTGTGTGTTTTCTATTCCGCTTCACTATGCAACGTGATATATAAACATGCGTGAATTCTTTGTACTTCAACTTTATGTATTTTATATTTTAACTTAATTATATGTATTTATGTATGATTTCTGTTTTAAAACTTGTTTAATTTACTTTCAAATGTGACTGTAAAATTTGTGTCCAAGCACTGGTGAAAAGTTGTTTTTTCTTTTCCAAACTGCACATACATAACAGCAGAGGTGATGTAGAATAACTTCCATAAAATTGGGTTTTATTACTGAATATACTATTCTACATGTCCTAGCACAATAACAGTAAGTCTTATTTTACTGCCTGCCTCATCTTTCTACAAAGATCTGGTTCTGAGAAAGAGCAAAAGTTCAGCTCTTTGTAATATCCTATAGCTGAATTTGAGTAGTAGTGAACTTAGCATGCAGAGAAGTCTTCTTTTATTTTCGCTCACATTTGATCCTGAAAGAAGATTTTTTGAGAAACGGAGGTTTCTGAGCAGCATGACACTGCGCCGCACACTATAGTCCCCATTTCAAATGGTGTAAGGCAACAAAAGGATGTGCTGCTGTGACTTCACCATAAGCCTTCATGCTGGGAGCACACTGTACTTGAAAAGCTATACTTTAATTTTCTCCTGTTGGGGAAGGAGGGGAGAAAAAGCTCTCAGGAACCCAGTCTGCATGTGGACATCTGCCTAGTTTCTGCCTGCGTCCCCCTCCAAATGGATGGCCATGTGGTGCAGAGTAGAGTGCACACACTGAAGAGCGTGCAGTCATTGAACAGAGCCATTGTGTTTGAATGAGCAATTTCCATGTGAAGGTCCATCTTTTTGTGCATCACAATGATGGCAACTGAGTCTTAATCTGTTTGAGAGCCTCTTGAATGCATTTAATGGTTTTAAAATGTTAATGTGTTCAAAGTAAAAACCATTTCTTGATGTGTGTTCTGTACAGAGAACAGCCTGTCCGATTTTTGGTGAGGAACCAAGCACTGCATGAAGCCAATAGATTCAACTGGATTTGCAAGTCTGCATTTTTTATTCCCATAAATGCTGCTCTCAGCTTACGCTCACCTAATAATGACATGTATCCATAATGACATCTGCCAGTGAGGGCTGTGTACGCTATATTATTCAAATTTACACTCAGTGTGGGCTGCTACAGCATACTGTACGTGCGCCTATCAAGCTCCTTAGTTAAGTTGAGCAAGGAATAACGAGAGAGAGACCGGAAATTAGGTGATGGGCTTTCAAAATAAAATTCAAGCTCGGTTCTATGTCCTGCATGAACAGTCAGTCATACGGGGTCAGTTAAATTTCTCTGCAAAACTCAGCTATCTATCTATCTATCTATCTATCTATCTATCTGATTTGACATAATAATCAATGCAAGGTTTACACTTAAAAGCTTTTTCCAGAACTTTAACCACATATTTCATAATGAAAATGGACCAAGATTATTTTGTCAAACTACTATTTCCATGAGTGAACTCTCAGATCAGCAGCAATTGTAATTTAATGTAATTTATTTGAGCTTATATGCAATCCTTATTATATATCCTTATATGCAATAATCCCTTATTGTTCAAACATAATATTGTTGTGTTAATATTGTTCAAACATAATATTAATCAGTGGTTCTCAAACTTTTTCACATCAAGGACCCCTAAACTCACATAAATTAGACCACACACCCCCATTTGATAAGATTTTGTCCCAGGGCACCGCATCTGGTAAGACTTTTTAGATGATTTACATTTAAAAGAAAGGGAATGAAACCCATAATCAAAATAGTCATACATTCTGTTACTGTGTTACTTATGGATGGAAATAGTGAAAATAAATTATTTGAACCCCCTCAAGGACCCTTGGGGGTCCCTGAACCCCACCTCTGAGAACACTGGTATAAAGTACATTAATTGGCACTTTATTTGGATAGCCAGAACCAGAAGTCATACTTTCTTTGTTTCTACTGGCTTGACGCTGCTCATTTACTGGACGCTGAAGGCTTTAGGACCTCGCGGAGCGCTTCATTGAAGCACATGGTCCCCACTCATAAGACAACACTTCTCGCCAGTAATTGCCCTGGAATTGATGTCATTCCAGTGGGCGACCGAGACAGATGCAGCTCGTGTATTTGTCAATGTTTTCATCGCTCGCCCGTCATATCCCTCAATATTTCTCACTTTTGTTGTTTTTTTTTTTTTTTTTACGCGAGGCAGCTTTTTTGGCTTGGACATCTTTGAATGAGGGAGTGCACGGAGTTGAATCAGCTGTCCTCGGGATTTCCTAAAGCTCCGCTCATATACTTGATCATATTTCAGGAAGTCGTTTTATTTTTGGGGGGTGGTGGGGGGGTGGGGGCTCTTGCACATCAGCTGTTGTCGGACTGTGATTGTATGATGTTTGCGCTGCAGTGAAACAGTCGGCCAGTGCGTCCAAGCTTCAGCCGGGCATCATGAACCCTGGGAGCCGGAGTCTGAAGTTTGTTATTTTGACAGCACTTCAGGCTTTATCTGTCTCTATATCCGTCTGTGACAATGTGCTCTCCACATCTGCTGAAGGTAAGAGGTGAAGAAGAGGTCAAGATGTCAAATGTATTTTTGCTTTTCCTCTTATATTAAGGATCCATGTGCAAAAGTAGTTTAATAGTTTTCTATTTTTTTAATCACTGGATGAATGTCAAATATAAAATAATGACATCATTTTCACGTGTGCGCATCTGTCATTGTGCATTGTGTCTACTCTATTTTATTCTGTTCTTCACATTCTTCCGGCTGTTTTTGGTACATCATGTTTTATGAAAGCTTTTGTAAGTACACTAAAATAACAGATCTGTCACACATGTTTGGTGCACAATGAAACAACTCCAGTGTAAAGAGGCTTTCTACAGTAATGCCTCTCACTCATTATCTCAAATACATCTTTGTGAATAGCAGAACATCAAATTTTAGCTCGCAGTCCAGCCAGTGTGTACCTCAGAGGAGAGGAGACTCTGTATAATTGATGATGTTGAAACTCTCTTTGGTAATCAGTGGTAGCACTTGAGGCATTTCGCTGTGCTTTAAACATACTTACTTACAGTTTTTTTAAGGCACTTCAGACATACTTCCAATTTTTTTCAATTATGGATGAAATCCAGAGTTACTTTGGTGGCAAACATCAAATAAAAGTCACATTGTTAGTTTGAACATCAGCAGTCAAGTAGGTTTTTTTTTTTTTTTTAAACCTGTATATTGTTCTATGTTTATTATGTTTATGACAACCCAGCAACTAATGAAAAAGAGCTGCTCCTCAGCTCCGGGGAAATGTTCAAATGTAATGTCAGAGTGTGTTTGTTTCTATACTTGTGTGTGTGTGTTCATCTCATACTGAGATTGCAACCCTTTGGGCTATGGCTCATGACATCTCAGTCACCAGTGCTCCATGCCCTAGGTGAGATTAAACAAGGATACACACACACACACATTATTGGAAACAGTGGTGAGTGGAGGAGCTGTGTTGGTGCCTACAGAGAACTTTTACATCTAAACACCCTGCCAGTCATGACACACGCTGTGGAATCCAGGGAATTAATTACCAGCAAGGGCAAATGTGTAAAACTGGGATTGAAGCACGAGGAAGTTGTTCATTTATTCATCAACAGTTCAAGTTGGCCTTGATGCGTCTTTCCCATGGGTTCGACTTCAGACTCGTCAGAAATCATCACCAGTTCAGTTTTGTGTGTGGCTGTGAAAGCTTGAACAGATTTGCATCGACGGGATATTTACCTGCTTAGGGGGGATTCAGACTGATTGAGCTAAATAAATGGAGGGAGCAGTGTGAAGTGCTTGTTAACACCCACAAGAGACAGGGTTAAATTTAAGAGGCAAAAAATTAATAAATGCTGTGAAATGCCGCGTTGCGCCTGACTTCATTTTAGTGCTGAAATCATTAGTTGATTGATCAACTTTGGAATAGATGGAAAGTTTTTTTTCATCTTCTGAAATGTGACAAATTTTCTCTGTTTTATATCATTTCTAATTGAAAATTTGAACATTTAATATGTTACATGGACAACCTTGGGCTATCAGAGCTTGTGAGTGGCATTTTTCACATTTTTTGGACAATTTATAGACAAAATGATTGTTCTATTAATGAAAATAATTAGTTGCAGCCTTACTTCAAGTTTAATGGATAATGAGTGGTAGTCATTAGAGCTCCCTTTTATGAGCCTCTACTCTGTCTCCAGACTGTGCACTTTTGTGACTGCTGTCAGGAATACAAGGCTGCTAAAAAAAAAAAAGATGGAGCAGATCAGCTCTGTGCAATGTCATGTTTGCATACATATTTCATGACACTGTCCCTTGACCTTTCCTGTCAGTTTTCCACTCCTTGTCTATCTTGTGCATGTTTCTGTCCTACCCAGGGATCATTTGTGAATGATTTCCTCCAATGGTTGACACACTTAGTGTCAGCCAGTATTTACTAGTCTGCTGTACTGCTTCAGCCAACATGACTCTTTGCCTCGAGCGCTGCATGCAGCTTGCGTGCTGCACGCTCAGACAAATGAAAGTTGAGCTGAGAATATATTTTTGGACTGTAGTAAAACATTCCTTTAGCAAACAGTGTCCTCCCCCAGAGAGATATTATCACCATAATGTGACCCATCTCAAGTCAGAGGCATTTAGTATCTTTTCAGTATGGATAAATTCAGATCTTCCAGATGAGTTGTTCATGGTATTTGAGACCCAGGAGGCTGGTAAGAAGAGCTGGCTGATGTGTGGTTGTGCATCAAGACAGATTGATCAACCAGTTGCTTTTCCACAGTGGGGATATTAATAGAGGAGGGGGGAAAATAGCTGGACTGTGCAAAAGCAGCCTGACCCTACATGTGTTGCATTAATTTCTTCGAAGCTGCTTTGGACTCATTTGACCCCCCCCCCAACAAAAGTTTAACACACCAGCGGAAACTTGATGCTGGCTCTGGACTTTCTCATTGGACTTTCACACCCAGACAGGTCAGAGTTGAGCTCAGCACGTTTCTCCCTGTGCGTCTTCTCTCTCGTCTGTTCAGAGGGCCCAGTTGGCTTAGATATCTCAAGTCAGTGTCAATTCTATCTGGGTAAGTTGTTCCACCCCATCAGTGTTTCACAAAAAATCTTGGGAAGGTTCCAAGCCTGTTCTGGTCAGCCGTTTTGCAGTGCTTTTAAGTGGAGCATTTTTCTGGCCATTCAGGGGATGAAGACCACAATAACTGTTAGCAAACAGATGCCTATGAACAAATCTAGTAGACATGGAGCAACACTGGCATTCATTTGGAGTTACTTTTCTGGCCACCTGACAAAGTCCAATATTCACTCTCTTTGTGACTCCTCTCTGGTCTCTAACCAACTCCTGAGGGAAACATGAATCTTGTAAGCAGCCTCCGTTAGACCTTAGTTTGCTCGAAGTTAGCTAGTTGTTAATTTTGTCTGTCTGCCATTTGGTTCTGGGAAAGTTGTATTCAGTAGGTTCATCAGAGCGTCTTTCCTGAAAACAGCTGCATCAGTTACTGGAAATGGTGTTGATGAGAGCTGTGAGACTGAACCATACAGTTAATGTGTCATAAAATCCAAAGAATGAACTGACAGTGAATAAAAAGCTCAGAAGAGCGGAGGAGAACTGCAGAGCTGGGTGATAGTTCTGTGTGGCTTTGTCACTACACCTTTTGCATCGCACATTGTCATTTGATCCATTACTTGTTAATTAAAGAAAAGTGATTAGTGGAGCTTTAATGTTGCTGATTTGACAATATGTTGATTTACTTTGTCAGGGGAATTAGAATGAGTTGACTTTAAAGTGATTATGGCCATCGTGTCATTTCTCTGTCTCCTTCTGATGAATCTATGTCCAATATGCACTCTTCTCCTACCTCTGGTACCAACCTCCACCAACTCATTAGGGATATATTTGGCTCTTTAGCTTCTAAATGTTCCACTATGTTCACTAGCTAGTCGCTAACTGCGTCTGTCTGGTACTGGGCAAGTAGTGTACAGTGGGTTTATCAGCTTTTTGTCTGAAACCTGCTGCTGAAAACAAAGCTGATGAGAGTGATGAGTCAGAACTACAAGAAAACAGTAGATGCTAAAACGCTTTGTAGAGCAGAGGGGAACTGCAGAGGTAGGTGGTACTGTAACTTTATATGGGTTCATAACTACGAGTGACTTGCAGTAATTCACATAACATGTAGTCATTTCATCCATTATTAATATAAAAACTTTACCTAATGCAGTTTCAAGGCTATTTTTTAAACCTTTATCTCAGGATTTCAATAAAAAACAAACAATCAAGTCATGTCAAGTCAATTGTATTTATATTGCACCAAATCACAAGAGCAGGTCAAGACCATACTCTTTAATTTACAGAGACCCATCATTCCTCCATGAACAAGCAATTGGCGACGGCGGCAAGGAAAAACTCCCCTTTAACGGGAAGAAACCTCGAGCAAAACCGGGCTCAAGGTGGGCGGCCATCTGCCTTGACTGGTTGGGTTGACTGAGAGAGAGAGAGAAGGAGGGAGGGGGAGAGAGAAAGAGAGCGAGAGAGACATAGAGATGCAACAACTCTCTTATCAACATATCATATGTTGATGTGTAGTGCATAGTACGTTGTTTGCCATAGGTAACACAGTCGTGGCACTTAGGACAGCGACTAGTTCTTCCCAAAGGCTTTAGAGAAACATTCAAATACACTCTTCCAATAAGTAAACAGTTTCCGACATGTCTAAATAGAATGTGTCAATGACCCGTCTGCCTCTTTACATCGTTTACAGAGAGGACACACCAGGGAAAATCTTGTGTAACTTGACTTTGTGTCTAGAGTTAATTAAACATTTATGCACACTTTCAAGGCTTTCCTCCCAAGTCTCATTGTCTGTCTCTTCTCTCCACTTAGCCTCTCAATTCTGCTTATTTGCACTTGTGTTAACATTGATATGTCTTTGTATAGTTTGATAATCTCAAATTTGCAAGAACCTGAAGAAATTCGAGGCCGGAATATTATATTCTCTCTGTAGCTGCTCAAACAACATGAAGTGCCCATCAAGGTATAAAGCGCTTATATCTTTACTACCCTTAAGATTCCAAATTTAAGCCAGGGACAAATGCATGATTTTCACATATTGGACTATTGATGTAGGTATTTGGTGTTTTTATGTGTAATTTGATTTGCTTCCAGATTTTAAGTGTATTCTTAATGAGACAATAAAACTATTATTGTAATATAATTGTTTTGGTAGGGCCGTTAAGAAGGGCAAGAAGAGAGGTCTTATTACAAAGAGTCCGCTCTAATGATAGACAAACTGAGCAGTCACTTGAATCATTGACTGGGCCCTTTTTCCACCACATTATAATGTTTAAGTGAGCTGCCCAGTAGTAAGCTTTAAAGTGTGGCAGGCTGAAACCGCCCTTGTCTTTTGGCTTAATTAGGTGTTTTCTGGTGATTCGTGCAGTTTTGTAGCTCCGTATGAAGGGCACAATGATTAAGTCTAGCTGTTTAAAATGAGAAAGAGGGATGAAAGATGGGATAGCTTTGATTGATTCTCCCGACCATGGAGATATGGAGAGTTTTCCAGAATTCTATATTTTCCTTTAGTTGATCAATTTTTCTTCCACCAGTTAACCCATAGAGATCATCTGCTTTTTTGTTATTTTAGTTCCAAGATATGTGAAGCTGCTGTAGGCTTTTTTTGAAAGGAATGATCTGCAGGAACTGTTACTTCCAAGAACTTCTTTGATTGAGATCCAATGTGATAAACCTCAAATATGTCTTAGCAGATATCATGTTGTGTCACACATCTTTACTTTACATGAAACTCAAATTGCACTTTTCACATTGTCAGTGTTAATTTATTCATCTTGTTTGCAAGATTTTTAATAATAATGCCAGAGCTAAATTTTGGCAGCTTTTGGTAGACAGTAAAAACAGTAAAGTGCATGTGGCATTTTAACAGAATAGTAATCAGTTGCAATTCCAACATACTGTAGACACTAAAGTCACTAGAAACACTGTAGTTACTAATGGAAACATTCCCCAGGTTTAGATTTTATTTTCCATATGAAGGTGCTGTCATAGACTTCCACTGAGATTTAAACCACTGAATAATATGTCTCAGCTCCAGATAATCCATCTTCCAGCCTGGCATACAGCATCCGCCCAGATTTCACCTCCCTTTTCTGCAACGAGAAGGAATGAGCTGCAGTATTTTTCGTCATAGGCAGATGTGTTAACAGGAACAAGACAGATCACCTCCTACCTGGGTGAGTTTCTAACAAATTGGCGCAAACGAAGTTGTTCTGCTGCTGCCATGTTTCCCTGGCGGACTTGTGATGTATTTTTAAGTGAGGCAGAGCAAGCAGCACATCAAATATCTACATAGACAAAATTTTCAAGATGAACTCTGAGCAATCCAAGAGTGTTAAAAGCTAGGGCTTTTATTTTTTGAGCTCAAGCTGATGTCTTCACATTGTTTGTTTTGTCTGACCAACAGTCAAAAAAACCTCAAACATATATTTTTATTAACAATGATATAAAGAAAATCAGCAAATCCTCACATTTGCAAAACCAGAGAAAGCAAATGGTTTTTTTTCCGAAGATAGACTAAGTGTTCCAGAGCTATTTCAGTTCCATCAAACATTGATTCTTTGTTGTTATAATCCATAAGCTATGTGACCTTTCAAGACACTGCCTCCACTGAGGTAATGACATGGTTGCCACTGCAAACTGTACAATAACATGTGGATCTATGATGATATAGCAGCTGCTTGCGCCTCCTTTTCTCTCTGTCTTCTGCTGCGGTTTGAGGTTTTGTTTTTTCAGGGTTTTTTTTGTTTTTTTTGTGTTTTGAATGTCTGCCAGACATGTGCTTCCCATGACAGAAAGGGGTACCAGGGCGCTGTAAATGAAATCCATCATAGGGACCATATTAACAGACTTTCGCACAGCACTCCTCCAGAAGCTCTCCAACTTTGACCTTTGTTGCTAAGGCACACAGGCTCCATGCCAGGCAGCAAGCGCAGTCATCGCAGCAAGGGGGCTTAACGGTGTCACCCGCCAGGGGCGTAACAGCACCGGTTTCTCGGACAACATTAACCGCCTGCTGAGCCAAGGGGAATTTTTGCTGCAGGACCATCTATTTCCCATTGAGTAATTATGTGCTGACATCCAGCTAGTCTGACAGTAAATGAGTTCAGTATACAAGGTGGGGATAGAGAGACAGAGACAGAATGAGAGAGAGAGAGGGAACACAAAGAGCTATTTACCAGTAGAGGGAGCTCAGTGTTAAATGGCTCGATTATGACCTTAAATATACTCTAAAAAAAAATCATCCAGCAATAAATCCAACCATTAACAACTCTCATTGCCTTGACTTTTGACACACAGCTACTTTATTAGATTTGATTTAAGGAGACCTTCTTTCCAGTTTGTGTGGACTCCAATTACCATGATGTCACCTACAGGTTTCTATATTTCCTAATACAACCCTGAGGGTGTTGACATAATGTCCCCCAACTGCATCAGATGTTTAGTGTGGAGTCAAGCCAAGATTACCAGGCACTTTTCACTGCTCTGTAATCCCTGTGAACCCTGCGTTGGGGCTCAGGTAACAGATTACAGGGAGCAAGGTGAAGATTAGTCGATAAGGTGATGAACAGAACATCCTCGTTCTCTGAGAATTTGTTGCTCTTCTGTGTTTTGTATCATTTAGAGATGCGAGTTACAAAGTCAGAGAATAGTGATGAATACTCATCATATGTTTCCAGAGCCCAAGGTTGTATCTTTAAATTGCTTGTTTTGTTCGACCAACAGTCTCAAGGATATTAATCTTTCTTTTTTTCTTTTTTTTTTTTACAATGATTTAAAAAAAAAAAGGGAAGAAGCAAATTGTTTGGCATTTTCCACAATAAATGATTAAAAAATGATCAAAAGAGTTGATGATTAACTGACTTATTGTTTCAGCATTAATATTGTGAATTAATATGTTCGGGATTTGGTCAAACAAGCGATTCAAAGACGTCACCTTGGGCTCTTGGAACTTGAGATTGACATTTTTCACAATTTTTTGACATGTTATAGAAAGAAAGATTTAACGATTAATTAACACAGTAATTGATAGATCAGTCAATAATGACAATAATTTGTCATAGTCGTAGAGAGGATAATGAAGGACAGAAAGAGATAAGAGAAGTCGCAGAAGTTCATTGCTTTTGTCTCCAAGGTCATTTATGAAAGAGTGTTTGCTTGATGGGTCTTTTTCACAATGTATCATTCATCATGCTGTTCCCAATCACCATTCTGTTTGAATTATCATAATTTACCCACTCTGATTGGGGGTAAACTGAGTTCGTGATATGCCTTTCAATCAACCATTATTAAATGAACAATAGCCATGAACATTAACCAAGTTTTCCGCCCATGAGCTGATGTCAGGACCAAATTTTGGCTCAGAAACTTTGCTGGATTGAGTTCCCAATCCAGTCAGTACTCTGATTAAAGGCATCCACCAAATATGGATTAAAAAAAAAACATAATGCACGCTCTTGATGCAGAAAAAGTGATGTGTTGTGATCATTTTATTAGATTTGCTTTATCAAGAACACATTTCCATATGGAACTTTGGAAAAACTCTTTTTTTTATACCTTTTTTGTCTTTGTTGTCTCAGCTTTGAAACAGTCCAATTTAAACTCATCACTCTGCCCTAATTAATTCCACATGCTCTCATTTTAAGCCCATTTCCTTCTTGAGGTTTGAATAGTAACTAAACATTGTCCACCCATGTCAAACAATGCTGGAATCATCTCAAGTGTGTCCCCTCTGCATTTATTGTTGTACCATTCGAGAGATTTTGAATGTCAAAGAATCTCCTCCAAGCTGCCAAAGGCGATGTTTTTCATTTTCAATCTGACGTATTTTCAAGATTACAGAGAATTGCTGTCAAAGTGACTTTGGAGTGTGTCCTTGTGTGCCTTTCCGCCAGTCATCAGACAACGGTGACTGTGATTAGGAGTGCTATTTTACTGATGTGTGCACGTACTGTATGTGTAGCCTGTATCCCATCTCAGTGAGGACCTGTGCACATGTGGGGGGCACGGCCTCATCAAGAGAGCAGATGAAAAGAACAGCATGCCATTTGTGTTAGAAAAGCAAAGATTGTTATGAATACATTATTTCATGGATGCCTGTCAAGGGGTGTGTTGTGGTTGGTTGCAAGAAAGCAGGCTCTGGGGTTTAATAAAGCCGAACAGTTGTTGATTTGTTTTGGTGGAACAGAGGAAGGCGGGGGGGAAAGGGGCTGTAACTGTAAAAGGGCACTAAGAAAGGATGTCTTGAGAGCCCAGAAGCATTTTGGAAGGTCATATGTTCCCTGGGACCAACAGCTTGTAGGTTGGTGGAATAAGTTAATTTGGGAAAGCTGATAAAATCAGGAAAATGATTTACTGTAAAATACCATGAGGAACTGTAAACTGTCCCAGTACATACTGAATTGGTGAGTTTCAGGTCAAAAGACAGCTGGATGTTGAGGTCAAAATTGGCCACATATTTAGTTGAATGAATGAAATATGGTACTTGAAATGTTATATATTACCAAGATGTATAGAAATCTTTCATTTTTTAAGCAAATTTAGCCCAGTTTTACATTACTGTGGACTTTCAAGACCCCGTAACATTTTTCTCATGCAATGTGGTACAGACATTCATGTCCCCCTCTGGATGAATTGTAATCACTTATCCTCTGATTATCCTCTGATGCTATGATTATCATATAGCACCATAATCAGGTCAAAATTTCAATCTGTCCAAATAGTTTTGTTTATAACCAAATACTTGCAAACTAATGACATTCCCACCAACCTCAGCTGTACTTTATGCTTTGTGCTAATCTGCAAATTTTAGCATGCTAACACACAAAACTAACTGTGTGAATATGGTAAACATTATACAACATATTAGCATTGTCTTTGTGTGCAAGTTAGCATTTAATTCAAAGCACTGCTGTGCCTAAGGACTCTCAAAGACTCAAAGAGCCGCTAGCATGACTGTAGACTCTTCTTTTTGATATTCTTCTAATCTACATTTTCTTGTGAATTACTGGATCATTTAGCCTCTTCAGACCTTTAAAATATTCAAATAAAACAGCGGAAAGTTACTCTTTGTTGACCTGCTCATAGCCCACAGACATATGAAACCCGTGATGAAGGCCAGCAAGTAGATTTTATTTTAAGGGGTCACAAGCCAAAAAGGCAATCACTGACCTAGAGCTCTAACCTTTCGTCTTATGACCCTTAACAACCAAGCAATGCCTGGTCCCTCATCACAAGATGCATATGTCTGTTAGCTGTGAAGAGTTCAGCCAAAGATGTTCCTTTTTCAGATCGTTTAATTCTAGTCGTTTTTAGTCCTGAATATGTCAAACTCTCCAGAATTTAATAAGAAAGAAGCAAATATTTTAAGAAAGTCAGAAAAACTAAACATGGTTTTGTAGCAACAGTGTTTTTTTCTTCTTCTTTCCTATCTTGTAAGTAATCTCAACAACTCAGATTTATTTTGCGACCCCTTGGGAAGTCCCACTGCACAGGTTGGGAACCGCTGGCCTAGGTCTAAAAAAACGTTTTCAATCAGATTTAGTCCAGTTTAGATGCCTAGATTGCCTTTTACCCTGCAAATCACCTATTTAATACTTTGTGTGAACATGCTGCACCACTGTTCACATACAACCAGCCAGTGTGTAAAACAGCAAAACAATGGTTGTAGAGTACATAATCGATTGTGTTATTTTTTCTTAACAAGGCTGCTAGGGAAAGCCAAATTTATTACTGTTCGGTGATAGTTCTGTATCACATTTCACTCACCCACACACGAACAAACACACACAGTCACATTTCCACGTACACAGACATACAATCCCCCCACCTAGCATTTACTTTATTGAGGCAATATAAATGGCACAAGCTCTCCTTGTGTACACTGGAGCATAAAGGGAGTTGATCACGGCCAGAACTCAGCTTTATTAAGACCTCTGTTTACACTCTCCTTTATTGAACATATAAATAAGGCTTCGGGTTCTGGTGCCACTTTTACCACTCCCTTAATGCTTCTGGTGGCTCTTATAACATTCTAGCTAACAAAAGCCACTTACACACTCCAACTTTACCAAATGTCTCGCTCCCAAGCACGTGGAAAAGAAATGAGCCTGCAGACTATTTCCACTAATATAATGCCATTTATAAGCAGGAATTAAACCTCATAGCACACCACATTAACAAAATGGTTATTCACTAGGAGACTTTGAAGTCAGGGAACCAAACGCTGTATGGTTGTGAACCTCGTCTTCAAAGTTGATGTGGAGCACACTGCAGAAAAGGCAATGGCCGTTCCATCTGTGTGTGTTAGCCTCATAAATCGGCTAACCACAATGTGGACTTGACCTTTCTCTCTCGAAAACTTCTTTCTGTTTTCCCCTCATCTGTTGTGTTCATCCATCCATACTTTTCTCAGAGGTTGTCATGTGTTCCCTTACTCAGCATGCCCACCTCTCCCAGACGGTGCGGTTTTCTAGGACTAATGAGGGTAGGATGCGTCTCCCGCTTTTGTGTGTGTGTGATGTCGTCCCGTCCTTGGCGGAGCCTGCTTCTCATCATCAGGCTGGAGCTGGATGAGGACTGCTGAGTTGGTCACCTTTGGCTTTCTGCTATCAGCTGGAGCGGCTCTGTGATGAACTCCAGAATGGTGGTTTCCTCAGAGGAGAACCAGAACAAAGCTCAGCTGGGGAGCACTGTGCTTGACCTGGGTTATTAATACTGGATAATAAGCAGACTCAGCAATTTAGCTGGGTGAGTCATGCATACAGACACAGGAGGGATGTGAACCATGAAGGAAGAACCTTGAATCTGCTGGTAATAATAATCTGTGACGAATGCATCCCAGTGTGTTTTGTGTTTATAAGTGTTTGAAATGTGATTCAAAATTAAGAAGGAACAAAGTTTCGAGTTGAAAACATACCATAAATTATGCCAACAACTTCTCACAAGTCCACTGACATCACCCTCAAACTAAATCTGTTTCCCTGCTGTTTGGAAATGCTTGATGGAGCATCAGTGGAAGAAAACAAAAAAAAAAAAACCAAACCAAGCAAACATTTCATTTAGGATGTTTGCACAGAACAAATGGTGCTAACAACCCCCGCTGTTTTAGTGAGAGACCCGAGCTCCAAAATAGCTTCCCCACTGTGGGAAGCTGATTACTGTAGGAACCCTGTTAGCGAGGTCCTCCGGTAGTTCAGTGTTGCATTCTGCCTCTCTGTGTGTTCATGATGTACTTTTTTAGAGAGATTTCAGTTTCTGTCTCAGTTATAAGTGGTAGGTTTGCTTGGGACAGTGGCCGTTTTTTCCACCACTTCATCTCCTGGCGGTACGCTTGGGGATGTCAGTATTGGATTTAGGGATGAATATATTCTTAAATGACTGGCAACACAGCAGAGCTCCAAGAATTGTAGCCATTCGGAGGCTCAGTTAACACCCTGTCAGAACAGAGAGAGAAGAGATAAAAGCATGCTGGGAACAATGCCCCAAAGCTACGTCTAATCCCTGCACTGCATCCTGGACACTAGCCCTGTGTTTGGAGTTATCACAGCAGCAGCAGCAACCCCAGCTCCTCTTTGCTCAAAACTCTCAGTTCCTGAAGAACTGTGGAGATTTATGCAGCTTGAGTGGCAGAGGGGGTGGTTATGGTTTCGCCACAGGCTAACGATTCTCATTGCTTGATGCCTGAGCGTGCTGATTAGTGCTGTTGTATTCATGTCTTTATGGCAGAAGGAGACAGGCTCCATTCTACTGACAGCTTTTAAAAAAGAGGTGAACATATGTTCAGGAGGGGCGAGGATGTATTGGAGATGGCATTTTGGCAACACATATAATTGTTAGTCATGAAAAACGAAACATTCAGAGAGTATTATTTGTCTGCTGTGACACAGTAAAGCCTTCAATTACAAATACTGTGATTTTGTTTAAGTGACACTTTTTATTACAAGGCAGATGTATTGGTAGGTCATGCTCTGATGTTGTTAATGAGCACCAGGCTCGGGACTTTAATAGCGGAGAGGAATTTATTATCAGAATTGTTTATATAAAATCCATTTAGAAAATGTTCCCATTGTTTGTGTCCACAAAGATGGACATGGTCTTGTTTTGCAGATGCTGAGAGAATTTAGAATAAAGGAGAAACACTTTGAAGTTTTTTGTGTATTCTCATATGGCATTTATGTTTTCTTTCAAAGGGAATCTTTTGAGCACAACTGTTCAACACAGACCGAGAGCAAAGCAGAAACACTATGGGACTACAGTACCTCTTCAGCTCGTCGGACAAGACTGGAAACCAATCAGCCAGCTCAAATTCCAGGTGAAGAATTATATTTTATAAAAATACTGATTTTTTTTTTTTTTTTTTGCTATTGGCATGACCTGAGGATGACAATGTCAGATGGTCCGATCACCAGGCGGTCTTTCCATCTATTTGTCCATCCACCATTACTGGCCAGATTGCCATTTATTTTGATTTGGACACTCATGGTCCCCAGAAGATGATTCCTTACTATTTATGTGAGCTCTTCTGTTTAGTGCCACTACAATACTTATTGCTTTTTATTTTCATAATGTTTGCTGTGTTTGCTTCTGGCATTAGGATAAACTCTGTTTCATCTCATAATCAACAGGCAGATTGCCATGAAACTTGCTGAACACATTTATGCTTGCAAATCGATGAAGCATTTTGAATTGATTTGTGATCGTTTTGTGTTGGCTAATGAATATTGCAGCCTGTAGGAACTAGCATGGAGTTTGATCTTTGGTTTGTCTACTCCAATAAAGATCTTAATTCTTTTAAAATCAGGGTTTAACTGTAAATCTAAACCTTTAAATCTGGATTAAATCTAGACTAAATTTACCAGTTTAAACTGAGATTAAGTCTATGTAAGTGGCACCAAATTCAGCGATGTGAAATGCAACTGATTGTAGATTCTGAATTTTAGCAAAATAGGGTAATAATTTAGATGACTTCACCTATTTTAATTACCAACCAGCTTGCTCAACACCAGTCTACACAGTTTATTCTCATATCCATCAATTATTAAAGGCTAAAAATAACTTGAATAATGTATCATATTAGATTTGTAAATTGGAATTTAAATCTAATACAATTAGAAGTAGAAATCTTGGATCACCAAATGACTGACTGAGTGAATTTTATTCTTGCTGCATTGGCAGCTGTGCGTTAATGTATTCATTAATGCATTAATGTAATGAATCCTGGTCACATGCCAGAACCAAGAGTCAGCTAAGTTAAAGTGTGTAGGACCACACACAGTGAAGCAGAAGTAGCAGTCATTGCCTCTCTGTGTATGGTTCAGTACATTTCATGCACGGACAGCTGTACAATATCTGCATTTTTAGAAAGGAAGCAAACACTACATGACCCACTGGAATATCAATGAAATGTTTGAAATCTGGGATCCTTGGCTTGGTTCGGTGTTATAAACCCAGACTTTATAAAAAATATATATATATGGCTGCCAGGCAGACTTAAAAACACAGTTTGAGTTTTTAGGTTGTGTGATTGAGTTAATTCATGTGTGAATTAATTTGTTCTGGCTTAACCAAACAGACAAGGTGCCACAAGGTTTCCATGGGATGTCATTAGCCAAAAAACAAAAGAAAGCCTCAGATCAGCAAATTAAAGAGCACTCACAATGTAGGTGAAAATAAGTGCTATTTTGAATATATTTCTCCTTTAATAACAAGCCCGAAAATGCACTGTACTATATATATTTCCCTGAAGTTATAAATGGCAGTCATCATAAACATTATGCAGTGTGAGGGAGGTCAAAGCATCCCTATAGAAAGCTGTGTGAACAGAAACTAGCGGGAAGTTCAGTACCACATGGTTTGTGCAATGATACTGCCTAAAACCTTAAGTGTTCTGCTTCAATATCCTCTTATGATCCACTAGACATTTTTCTCTACGGGGGGTGATGGATGACTTAACCCAGAGCAGTGCTCTTTGCCACGGTTGACCCAGATTGAACTCTGTGTGTGTGTGCGGTTGCCCAGCGATATGGAGAATGTGAGACAGAGGATTTTTTTGTGTTTCTGCGCCTGAGTGAAAGCGCAGCACACGAGAAGGAAAGAAGTTATGTGTTGACATGTGGATGAGTGTGCGCGGGTTTGTGTGCACGTGCAGCCACGTTGGTTGCACAGCACGACTGACAGATGTGATGTATGACTCGGTGCCACTTCATCTGACTCTAACAGAGACACACGATCTCCTTCAGTGTTCTAACTTAGGGGTGCGAAGACTCATGGCTTTCTGCAGGATTGATGTCAAATGGAATAGAAACATAAAGCTAATCCTCTCAGCCCTTGTTCTAAGATACAAAGTAGCTTCATAAGGATTTCCGACTGCTCTCATCAATTGAAAACAGTCATCTCATGTTTTCTCACAGCTCTGGGTGGCTCAGTCAAAATTTCCTCAGGACTGGAATAAAGGATTTTAAGTGCTATTTGCTGTTTTTCATTTTATTGCCACCCACAGCACCGACTTGATTTATTTTCTTAAATTTAAACCTTGCAAACTAATGCTGCAACACTCAAAAAGCAGTCAGAGCCATCTTTCCAAAATGATCAAAATCCCGTCTGCCTCACTCCTGAACTAATCTTCTCATCTCATCTCCTCTCCTGTCTGTTGTCTCTTCAGAGTCACCCTGCATCACTGAAGCTCCTGATTGAAGCGGAAGGTGAGCAGCTGCTCTTGGCTCTGGAGAAAAATGAGTAAGTGTTCCCTCAATTCATACTTGGCCTTAGATCGGAACTGAGTGCTTTCTGGAGTACAAATGGGTGACATATGTGGTGCCCAGGGGCTACAACTGGGGCTGTAGCCAAGTTGTGTGTCACACATAACAGCCAGGGATGGGGAGGGAGGAAGGGAAGTCTCTCTGTCTTGCTCTGCTAGCGCTGGCATGGCATGCTCTCTGTGCTTTGGTCTTTTTCGTGTGCTGAAACAAAGACTTGAAAGATAGAAATTCCTGAATACATCAGCCAGACATTGATGAAAACCGACATCTTCCTCCTTCTTCTCCCTCTATCTTTTCATTTGATCTGTTGGCATAACACAGGGGAGAAGGAGGATTTGTTTGAACACAGCACACACTCTGCGCTCCGTGTATTAAGATACTGTCAACACAGTGTCAGTCAAGGGACTGGCAAGGAGGGGGAACATCATTTGAAAGAGATCACGTTATTGGAATGGGTACAGTTTGACAGAGACGTAGCTCTGGATCTGTTCAGGGGAATATTTGTCATCTTTGCATTTTTACACAAGGGCTGACTGAATGTGGCCTCAGTCTCAGACAGCCTCCAAGTTGTGTGTGTCGCTGAGAAGAATGGGACGTGATTGATGGAGCAATATGTTTTCCATCCACCTCTTCTGCCACACATGAGCAACCAGGAACAAGCAGAGCTGTCTGTGTAATAGAAAGAATGAGAAAGAGGGAAGGAAAGGGAGAGAGAGAGCGGATAGGTTTTTATGCCAGATTCAGCCATGAATCTCACTTGTTTTCCAGACTTAATATATGTAAATTCCACCTGCAGACTGTGGGACAAAGCTTTCAACACCAGCGACCGCAATTTTATGGCTTACCTACTTTGAAAATATTTTGATGGGAAATCACACTCAGTCTTTCTGTCGAATAACATTCCTGCTTTGCACAGGTGGGGATTTTGCAAAGCTGACTTGCAGATTGTCAAATTTTCACCGTCCCCTTTTATAGCAGGGAATTACATTCTCTTACAGTAAAAACATTTCATTTCAAAATGGGAACTTAAGTTTTCCCCCGTGATCAGCTGCAGTGGAAAAACACCTTACATTCCCATGCACAAACCACATGATTCTCATCCAGCATGGCTGTCATCGTTGTCCAATAGCATTAAATGTAAAGTCCACAGTTGAGCTCATACCCGGAGCCAAGAGGAACAAACAGAAACGATGGAGAGGTGCAATCTAGATCTTTCTAATGAGCTTGAGCACGATGGAAAGACTTTACTCAAACAAACCTCTGTGCATTACAAATACCAATCTGTCAGAATTTACTCTCAACACTTGAAGCAGGTCTGGAGAAAAAGACTTAGTTACTGGCAAGGGTTGAATTTTCATGATCTGTAGATTCTCACACTGTTCTGTGATAAGTCAAAATATGACTTCAAAAATTCAAAATAAAAGCTACTTTATGCCATGCATGTTTGACAAGATAAATCACAAATAGGACGTGGATCTGAAGAGGCTGTGCATTATTGAGTGAGTGCAGATCAGCGTCGCAGAGCCAGACCTGAACCTGCTGTGCTGACATTAAGTGAAGGTTCTTGTCTGAGGTTGCTGGCAGACTGGTTGTGTGCCGCTGATGAAATCCAGTTGTTCAAACACAACTGGCATCTGTAATGGAGGAAAAAAATATGGACCAGAATGAAATGATTTGAATTAAACCCAGGATTTATTTTTGTTTTCTCAATCCTCTGTCAATAAATATTGCTGGCAACAAAACACAAGTGACATTTTCCCTCTTGGGAGAAGGTGGGTTGGGTGGATGGCTAGATAGTTGGATTGGGTGGATGGCTAGAGAGTTGGGTTGGGTGGATGGCTAGAGAGTTGGGTTGGGTGGATGGCTAGAGAGTTGGGTTGGGTGGATGGCTAGATAGTTGGATTGGGTGGATACCTAGATAGTTAGTTGACAAAAAGTGGACTTTGCTGCAGGAGCCCACTGTTTGCCTCCTGCTTCCTACCACAACTCAGAAGTTTTTTGTTGTGGTGTTTTCTGTTGCCATGATGACATTTCAAGTGATCATTTTAACCCAAACCATCTTTTCCTAAACTTAATCAAGTGGTTTTTGTGCCCAAACCTAACCAGACCGCACCAATTGCTTTGAGTGTGTAATATTGCTGCAGATGGGTCTACACTGGATTTAGTTGAAAGCCTGGTGCATAGCCATACAGATGCCAAAGGGTCCCTTGTGCGTCTGCATGAGACGCCAGAAGGGTGTGACAAAGTGTCGGTATTTGATGACCTGGGATGAGAACAGGTTGCACATGACCCCTGAAGTCTAATACAGTGTAATATAGTAAACAGCTTGAAATGATTACATTTTTATGTCTCTGTGCCGGCAACAGCCATGGCCAGAGGCATTATGTTTTTGGATTGTCCATCCGTTCGTCCATCTGTACCATTCTTGTGAACGCGATATCTCAGGAATGCCTTGAGGGAATTTCTTCAAATTTGGCACAAACGTCCACTTGGACTCAAGGATGAACTGATTCGATTTTGGTGGTCAAAGGTCAAAGGTCAAGGTCACTGTGACCTCACGTCCATTCCATTATCTCGTGAATGCAATATCTCAGGAACGCCTTGAGGGAATTTCTTCAAATTTGGCACAAACATCCACAACAGTTTGCTGAAATTTGGGCTCTTGCTCACCCCCCGGATCTTCACCTGGTGCATTGTGGCAGCACTTTCTCCTCTGCACGCTAGAGGCGTGTGGATTCTTCCTTACTTGGACAATTGGTTGATATGTGCTAGGACCCGGGAGCAGGCAATCTGTGATGCAACAACTCTTTTGGCCGACATGACCCAGCTTGGGGTTCACTGTGAATTTTGCAAAGAGTTCTTTAGTTCCGAGTCAGCGAGTTGTGTTCATCAGTGTTGCTCTGGATTCAGTGTTAATGAGAGCCTCTCCCTCTCCACAAAGGGTGGATGACATCGTCAGCCCCAACTCACGTTTTCGGAGAGGCACAAGGATGATGTACAGCCTATTCCTCCGGTTGCTGGGCAAATTGAAAGCAGCAATGGCAGCCACCCCTTTAGAGCTCCTTTCATTGCACTTTTTTTGCAGATCTGGGTCAACAGTTTGGGCCTCAACCACAAGAGGCACCAAAGCAGGATGGTGAGGGTCTCAAGCAAGTGCCTTTGGTCTCTAGCACCCTGGAAGAACAAGGCTTATCTGTGCTGCCGTGTTCCCTTGGGCTCACTTCCCTCCCACTGGGAGATAGTGGTAATGAATTCCTCTCTCTCAGGCTGGTGGGCTGCATGTAACCAAAGGGCAGTTAGGGAGACCTGGAGTCCTCAGCAGAGGCTCCAGCACATAAATGTGCTAGAGCTGCATGCAGTACACTTAGTCCTCAGACATTTTCTTCCTTTCTTGGAAGGGAAACATGTCCTTGTTCGGTCAGACAACACTTTCAGTTTATCATGTGAACCACCAGGGGACCAGGCACCAGATCCAGCCAGTTCATTGTCACTCAGAGTCTTGACAACAAGATTCTGTAGGAGACGACTGCTGGGTGCCAGGCCCCTTTATCAGGTTGCTTGCGTCTCCTAGGTTACGCGTGTGTTTTTGTTGGTATTATGTCCCAACCCCCTGTGCATGTACACGATGCATATCCAGGTATTATTCATAGGATCTTAGTTACATTCATAACTCTGGTTTATTATATTCCTCTGTGGCATCCTCCCAGTGACGGTTAAAAAAAACAATCAGTATCTGAAAAGATGTATGCTGTTTTGGGTGTTCGCCTGTCAGAAATCAGTGCTACAGCATGTTCTCTAATCTGATTGTGAGCTGTGGGGTGTCAGTGGCACTGATGACATTTGGAAAGCCAGCAACACAATAGAAACTCTTCTTGGTAGTACAAAGCCAGTGTGTTTGGTGTGTCTACTCCTTGGCATGAAGGACTGTGGAAGCAGGAGACAGAGGTTTCAAATACTCCTACAGCATACCCGGACACACTTGAAGCAGTCTGATTGTCGGGATGGAAAGGGCGGAGGCTGCCTTGAGCAACATGTTAACCATGTGAACAGGCGCTCCAAATTATGGTTCAAAAGATGGCTTCTTGAGAGATCTAGGCCCTCTCCATGTGGAAATGCTGCCATTTTTATGAACCTATGTATTGCTGTCTCTTCAGATTCAAAAATTTCAAATAAAAATACTGCTTAGTTTTGAACTATCATTCAATTGCTTTAAATAACAATTTTTTTGAGAATAAGCTCAAATCATCATTTTTTGTGCGACTCAGAAATTTAATTTATTGGTAAAAAATATTACATTTTGATAAAGAAAGGCATCTACGGATAAGCATGCAGGACATATTTGGTGTTATCATCATCAATCAGTTGGGGAAAAGAGCATGTTTAGTTTTAGCTGCCAGTATTTTCGTAAGCAATGTATTTTTAAGCATTAGCAACTGTAATCCTCTGTGGTTAGAGTTGGAGAAGCATTTATGCAAGAAAACCAACAATGAATAAACCCCTGAAGTGCATGCTGATTTTACAACACTTACTTAATGAGTAGTCTGATGACAATGTTCAAAGCCAAAAATATAAATCTTACAATACAGTTCTGTGTCAGGAGATGTTGTCAAGGATTACTGATCTTATCTGAACAAAATAAAGTCTTTTTCCAGCTGCTAAATTTTCTCTTACCATGCCGTAAAAATGTGGCATAAAAAACTACCTGATTGAACCATCTGAATTGACATTATCAATATGGAGGTAGTAGTAAAAATGAAACTTTAAATTAGCATCATGTCTGTTGCTTTATGTAAAATGCACATCCAGTAGGTAAATATCAAACTTCAAACTAACTTAAACACAGGGATTGCCAGTCAGTGCAGATTGTGCTCTGTTAGATGTGCACATTTCAATATTTCCTGATGTGATGTTGCAACATGTTGTTGCTGATTACTGGAAGGCAAATGTACAGTACGGTCATCTATTGCACTAGTCTGAGATCCCTGGTGGCATCTCATTTTCTGTGATCAATTTAGTTACTAGATGACAGTCTAAACAGATTTGCTTTGTGAAATAGCAACTCTGTCCTTTATTACCTGAAAGTTAAGGCCTTTTATTATTATATCAGTGCAAGACTATGAACCCAATTGCTTCAAATGAGCAGGCCAGCGTGTATGTGAGTGTGCATGGGTGAATGAGAGGCTTTGTAAAAGATTTTCTCCTGCTCAGGTTGAAAATTGCTATGTAAATGCAGTTCATTTACCTTTTCATATAAGCAGACTGTTTTTGGTGTCTTTTTGATGATAATGGAGGCATTCATTCTTTCAGTTTCTTGCCTACACTGGGGGAAGAAAACCCTGAAGCTTGTGCACATCAAGACAATAGGGACAGTTGTTGAGCTTTGTCCCTTTGGGTATGGAGCCACTCCTGGCAAAGCTGTTCTAGCAACTTTTGCTGCTTTGTTGCTTTGGATATGAGGCCTCCAGGCATATCAATATGAGTCCCAAGCTGAGCAGGCAGCATGCTCTCCATCCGTGTTTCCCTTTCTAATGGACTGCAGGATCACTGAAAGGAGGCCTGGGACTCGTCAGCTGGGTGGAGGATGTTCTTGGTTGCCTGCACTTGGGGTTTCTCCCTGCTCATCATGTTGTTTAACCTTAAGTATAAGGGGCCTGGAGGGTTGGCCATCGATCTTTTTGTGTATTTTGTGCCGTAAGACAAACAGACACAAAGGAGAGCAGACAGACAGACTTTAATCTGGCCTTTTCCCTGGACAGAGGGCAGGAAGAAGATATGTTTTCTAAGTGACAGGCTTGGCTGCAAACTTTGGTGGAACAATAAAATTCAGCCTGGACAGGATCCAGACGCAATTTGTTCCAGTTTGTGTATTGGGTTTTAGGGATGTTATTTGACCCCATATCTCAGGCTGGACTGCTGCCGGCCTGTGACCTGTTGCTTCTCTCAGTGAAGACGTCCTCGTGTCTCACTGAAAACATGGGCAGGAAGCAGCCTCTCCTGGGGAACTGAGCAAACAGAGGGCTAAAGACGCCGCACAAATAACCAAGCCTTGCTGGAAAAAAAGACATGTCTTTGACCTCCTTTGTAGAGTTATTGTCCTCGGCTGCTGAGCCACACAGAGATTGTTTAAGGAACGTCAAGCCCCAGACATCCATGTGTATCAAATCCTTTCTCTTAACATCAAGCCAGGAGTGAGACGAGGGATGTATCAAATCCTCCCTCAAGTCATTAAGTCAGAAATAAAACAAAATTAAAAATCTGTTTTCTCATTAGGGCCTCCGTGCTTATTCGAGTTGAACAGTTGAAAATGTGTTTATTACAGATTTTAATGTCTGTAATAACCACTTTGTGCACCATGCAGCGATTTAACATAATCTTTCCTTGACTTTATGCTTGTTCCTTAAAGATGAATTTTTGTATTAACTGACTGTGAGTTTGGCCAATGAAATTACATTTAGGTGGTGAGTTGCTATTTTTCAGTTTCAGATATTTCTTAGGTTAAAACCAAAATCCCTTACATAACATACCAACAATATAAAGTACTGAGCATTAAAGACTTTCAAATCTTAGTTTTAAACTTTCAACACTTGTTATAAATTATGAGTAATTTTTTCACATAATTGAAACCCGATAACTGCTATTCCTCTAGTCTAGACTCCAATTGTCTCATGATTAAATTGATAAAAATAATGCTTCCTCTTCATGAAATACTCAGTTCCCATAGCTACCTGCTAGCCCATCATCCCTACATCCTAACATTGTAGAGCTGAAATAAGAAGGATGTGGATAAAGAGGATCCCAGAATAAGAAGGGAGGGAGGATAGGAAGAAGTTAAAAAATGTTAAAGGAAGAGGACTGAAAGATAAATATAGTGATTTGAGGTTTCCATCCGCTTGAGACATGTATGTGCTCTTCCTGCCATGCTCCTGTGTAATCACTGTAGAGATGACATCTAATTACAGCCTTGCTCCTGATTATCTTATCTGCAGCCAACTGGCCACATCTGTATCCCCTGTCAGTGCATAATCAGCTTGTCCACTGACCTATTAGCCAAGTATTCCCAGAGAAAGAGAGACACATGGACAGGTAGATAATGGGCGAATAAGAAATGGGCAGACATACAGTGTACTGTATATCACAGCAAAGGTAATTGTGATGGAGGCAGAAACAGCTCAGTCCAGACAGTGAACAGATGCAGTAAAATTGCATGAACACACACAGAAACATGGATTTGTGCTCATTTATCATCTCTCCTCTGCAGACAAACATACACATAAACTTTCTTTCATCAGCAAAATTCAAACACACACACATACACACACACACACACACACACACACACACATTACACACCATGTTCTAAAATTCATTCAGAACCACCAAACCTTATTTCCCAGTGAAGGATGCACTGAGGTTAACTCTAGCCTTTGTACCTTTCTTGTTACCCTTGCGGCTGCAAGGCCATGATATACTGTGATTCATTAGTTTCAAAGACAAGCTGTCCAGAGCCTGCGCCTTTTAACTACTTCCTTCAAAAGGGAATTTTTTGGAAGGAGCTTCCCTCTTTTGAATTACCTTCTCAGAAGCTCCAATTATTTTCAAGCTTAGAGCAGTAATTAATAAGGTGGACTCGCCCCTCCATGTTCCTAATTAATTAGGAGGCACGTATTAACACTGGGAAACTCTTAGAGTGCCGTGTCCTTTCTTTCTGGATGGAGAAGGCTGAGAGCTCAGGCGTGGTGTCCTTTTAAAGTTATGTTTTGTGTCTTATACGTTCTTTTTTACTGGTCTAGAAGCCTTCCATCCCAAGCTTACTTCAAAGCTCAAAGTCCAAATACAGCTCAACCAGTTCACCTCATGTCACTTTCTCTCTTTCTTTCACTTCCCATTCTCCTCACTTGGCCATTTCTGTTCAGGCTAATTAACAAATAGCATTTAAATAGTTAAATTTAGTATTCACTCTTATGTTCTAAATGAAGTGGCAGTTTATGATGTGAGAGATCTTTTTTCAAGATGTCATCACTTTGCCTGGTTTGTGACAAACCACACAGGAAAACTTTAGTGTGTAAAGTACAAAATGAAGAAAGTAAAGACTGAATATGAAACTGTTTAGAGTGTTTAGAAGGACCTTCTCTGCAGCGATAGTGGTCTTCACTCCCCTCCACTGTGAGCCTTTTTCCAGACGGACCGCAGGGGTCTCAGGACTCCAGCTGGTAGATCTATTCCTCAGCCTCCCTCCCTAAACCACAAAGTACACAGCCAACTGCAACCTACTGTATGCAGCAGTTTCTCTCTGGGGGATGAGCCATCACTCACCTTCACCAGAGAGCTTACGGTCCTGCAGATAAAGATGCCCTCTTTTTTTTGATCGAGTTTATTACTGTGGCTACATGGACTTGTAGGAACACAATTCTATGTACATACTTTTATAATTGAAATGGTAACATTTAAGTCACTGTGATCAAACCTGTTTACACTTTTTTCTATTCAGGCAGCTGGGGGTCGGTGCCTTGCTCACAGGCACCTTGATAGCTGATGAGGAAGAGGCTATGTGTTTTTGTTTCCACAGTTGGAATTCAAACCTGCTTTTTTAACCATTAGGCAGCCACAGGCCTGTCAGAGACCGTAGGAGCTTAGATTTACTGGGTGCTGCTGTTTAGCGCTCAGGATTTTAGAAACAAGCAGACTATTTTTGTATCTTGGGAGACATGACAGCCAGACAGCCCACGTCCTGTTGTGAGTCATCTTTTAAGAGCCCTTTCTTGCATTATTATGAACCTGGTGTCGTGTTAATATAACAATTCAGAGGCTGAACAACAACCCATTTTATCTTCCCTGTAAATGCCAGTCTGTCATTTTAAACAGACGCCTATGGGTCTTTTAGGATAATATTGCATTAAAAGTTATGAACAGATTCTTGAAGGTAGACTAGGCCATGTGTCTCATTTTCAGACCTTTACATAACATCTGTCTAATATTTAATGGAGCATAATGTCTTGCTCTATCTGCAAGAACATTTATTGTGAGAATTTTCAACATATTCCAGACGGCTGATAAAGTGTAAGCACATATTATTTCCTTTATTCCCAACTCTCCATCCATCTTGCGAATGTATTTAGCGAGATTATTTTCCTTGAATATGAGCATGACCTCATTTTTTTATCCATGTCTGCTCTTGACTCAACCGTAGCCCAATCAGATATATAAGCAGTATTCAGATTATTCTGCCATTACAAAGTACAAAAGTTAATGCTGAAATGACTTTAACAAACACTTGAATGAATACAACAGTACAGAGACGACAATGTAAAGCACCTATTGTCCTCTGTTGGTTTGTTGCAGTAACAACTGGATAATCACTTCCACATTTATGAATTGGTCTCTTTAATTTCGCTGGTAAGCTTTCTCATATTCACGGCTTTTCTTTGTTAGTATTTAGATTTCGAAATTAAACAGACAACTCAGCTGTGCTGACTTCCACTCTATCCCCAAAATGCTTGTAATAATGTCATAGTTGTTGTAAGTAGACATGGGGGAAATAAACAAACACAATAAATGAACTACCTCCAGGGCCCCATGTATTGCTGAAATGCTGCTATAAGAGCATAAACGCAGACCATGTCTTCATATACTAGATTTTTTGCCTATAAGGAATGACACATTTTTTACATTCTGTAAACAATAGCAGAAGTGTAAGACAGAATAATTTGAATATGAATAGCCAGAAATGCCTTTGGTGACATTACAATACACAAATGTAGCTTTATTAGAGATTTATGATCATTATGGAGCAATGAAAGGTACTTTTAGCATCTGCTGGCTGAAGCCCTCTGTCTCTAACTTCCTATTGTGTGTTCTTTCCCTCGGATTGTCCGTCTTTCTGTCTGTTTCTCTGGCTCACGTTTTCACCCTTTCACCCATTTAAGCAAACACTGACCATAAATTCAAGTGAAATCTCATTTTCTCAAGGCTCTGGGGTGCCAAAGGGAATAAACAAAAGCAGCCAAAGTTTTTGACCTCTGTGGCTGCTGACCATAAAGATAATCAGCCCAGGCTCACAGTCCTGGCTTCCATCCTCTCCTCCTCTGACAGACAGACAAATAGACTTGCTGGAGATAGTGTGAGCTTAGTGTCAGCTTGGAGGGAATGTTCGCTCTACTTGTCCTCCATCCTGTTCTCCGTGTTCTCACAGTCCACTGACCTTCCTATGACCAGCACTCCCTGCATGTGGGGTCACTGACTGAGCAAGGAAGCCACGCGTGGTCATCAGTCAGACAGTCAGATTTGGGTTGAAGGAAACCCGTCTCTTTCAGCTGATCCAGGAGTTTTTGCTCCTCCTTCTGTTGCCCTCACGCAGAGCAGTGTCCTTGTGAAAAAAGAAAGCTGGATGGAAAGCAAAAACAGCATCCGCTCTAGTTGACTAGCACAGCAAAAAAGACCTCCAGCAGCAGTTTCCTCTTCTTGCCCTAAAAGGTAGCATCTCTGCTGCTGATGCTCTCCAATGGTGAATTCATCCCCGTTTTTCCTTTTGTCTTCCTGCTTTTGACTCGTTTAAAACTCCAAATTCACACGAGACTTAATGGGAAACCTGTGTAGGAGTTAGAGTTCGGATGCCTCTTTCATCGCTAAATTTAGCTTAGTGATAAAAGGAAATGGTGCAGAGAAAGTCAGAGACCTGGAGCACAGAGTCTTCCCGTGTCTCCATGTCATGCAGAAAGCAGATGCGTTTGGCTTCCCATCCTACCCGTCATTAAGGTTATGAGTCTGAGGCCCCACCGTGCTGAGAGATGGACACACAGGGAGTAGACGGAGGCAGGGGAAGTATGTGTGATGACTGGAGTTGAGGTTTCTGGTGTTTTTGCTTTGTCAGATGAGGTGTGAAAGCAGTCCCCCTCCTCTTCTGTCTACCTGCCTCCATCTCTCTCCCTTCTCACTTATTTTCTTGCCGTCAGCAACTTCTAATAACTCCCTGTTGGGGTATGGAACATGGCAGGGTCTCCTTTGGTTGGCCTCCTTACTCCTCCTCACTCACTCTCACCTAATCCCTCTAGCGCTGGGGACAGGGGTGAGCTGCCAACAACAATAGGAACTGCCAGGGTTTGATAAAGAGGCTGTGGACTGCTTCAGGGTGCAGGGACCCCATGGAATCAAAGCCCGAGTCCATGTCACAGTTCCCTTTAAAATTTGGTGACACATGAGGCGAGAGAAAAGCTATAGAGGTTGTCTTTCTTGAAAAACAACAAAGCATATTGGGCAGTAGTAGACCCAGTTGTCTGATGGCGGAACATAGTTATTATTGAGGACAATGAGGACATGTCCTCTGTATTTTTTCAGAAAAAGTGGGGGTTTTAGCAACCTGGAGGGACTTAAAGGAATAGTTTGACGTTTAGGGAAATATTCATATCCACTTTCTTGCCAAGAATAGATGAGAAGATTGATACGACTCTCATGTGTGTCAGTTCAATAAAGAGCTAGAGCCAGCAGTCTGGAATCGTGTCGTTAACATCATGGTTGCCAGGCAAACAGCAGAGACTCCAGGAAGTCACTGCGGCCAGCCAAGAAATAGTCCCGCACATAACCCCATGTAAAACCACAAAATGTAATTTTTACACTTTTTTTTTTTTGATTAAACAAACAAGATATAGCATGATAATTAATTAGGTTTTGACATGCTGGCAGTCTGATTTTGTTACATTCAGACAGAGTCAGGCTAGCTGTTTCCCCTTGTTTCAAGTCTTTTTGCTAAGCTAAGCTAACCAGCTGATGGCTACAGCTTCATATTATACAGACAAATATGAAAGTGTTATCAATCTTCTCATTTAACCAATGGCGAGAAATTGAATAAACGTATTAACTATTCCCTTATCATCCTAGTAATGTCTCATGATGTGTATTTGATACTGGAGGCTGATTCCTGTTATATTAATGGATGAATAAAATATTCAGTTTGAATAAAACTTTGAAACTGCACAGCAAACACCTTCATTTTGATAAATATGAAAAATCCAAAAATTCAAAAATTTTAGAGGCTTTTTGTTTTGGTGTCTGGTCAGGTAGGAGAGGGGATTTATGTGGTTGTGAGTTTGGGGAGACACAGAATTTCTACAACCCTGGCTATGACCCTGGTCTGGCGATTGATTTTGTTCAAAATACAGATGAAAATGAATACACTGATGGTGCTGTATGTTGGTGCAAATCGACCATGCTCACCTTGTCTTAATGCTCGATAGATCAGCGATGCCGTAAAATGAACGGGCCCCAGTTGTGTGCTCCATCTGCATGCTCTGATGTATGATATGATGTCTACAAACAGTCTGTCAGAAAAAGCCAATAATGTTCCACGTCCTGGGTGCATCAGCTGAACATGAGGAGCAATATTCCTTCCAGGGATCAATGGACCACGGATGATCGACGAGCAACCAGAACGCTATTGGGAAATCAATCACCAACTTTAGAAACAGTGATATGATGCAGAAGAAGCATAACATAACACAGTCTTTTGTCAGCATTCACTGCAGAAGTCAGTTTTAATGAACGCTGGTAGCAATTTATGAATGCACAGCAGTTGATAAACGTATTGTGTTGCTTAATAAATTGGACATTTAATTCCTCGTCGTAGTACAGACAACACCTGCTGCAAACGCATGTGGATTCTAACCTTGCAAGATTAATTTCTCTTTAAATAATTGAGTTGTTTTCGTTCTGTCTCCTCCAACTCTGATCTTGTAGCCCTCCTCTCTCGGTGTTGTCTGCACATTCTCAGCTGTCAATCATCTCCTAAGAGAACGCTGGGTCAGGGTGCAAAACCAAACCCACCTAATACATCAAAATCACACTTTTATTAGAAAGAAGGAGGACATCTCCCTCACTGACACAATCGGAGGAGTGAAAGACATGAAGGGAGGGAGAGTAAATTTGTATTCAGTTCTTAATTGTTTGATTTCCCCGAGGGCATGCAAGGCGGGGAGAAGGACAGGAAAAAAAAAGGGGGGGAGGGCGTATAAGTACAGACAGGTTTAATTAATTGAAATGCTGCTTTTTTGTGTGCACGTTTACCTTGTGAAAAGAATGATAGGCTTGATTGTTTGAAGTTCCCTAGTCGCTCATTAGTTCAAGCACTAGGTTGCAATGAATATAGATGCATGAGCTTTGGGCCTTGGGCCAGTTCTTTGCAAAGCATTTGAATTAATAGGAAAGCTCAAAGCTGTTGCATTAGCATGACCCGTTCTGAAAATGACTTTGCATTCACCCCTTCCTCAGTCCCTCCTCCCATTCTCAGCCTTAACCCACATAATGATTAAAAAAAGATGTAGAAAAACAGACAGAGAAGTTGTGATGCAATTAATTGTTTTGAAGCTGCACATAAAGATTATTGTTTCCACTTGGAATGTATCCACAGAAGGGAATATAAATCTAGTCAATTTCCATCTGTAGGCTTTCAGTATTCCCTGATTTTGCTACAGGCTAGAGGACATGAATATCAAAATGTGTCTAAAAGGGTTGGTTCACCCACACTACAAAAAATAGATTTTCTCATTTGCTTCTATCTTGCCATGCAGATAGTTTTATTTGCCCAGGGTCTGAGGTATCTATCCTTCAATCTCCGCTTCAATAGAATGGAGGTAAGTTAGATTTTGTTTGTGGTGCCCACAGTAATACAAAAAAATTATTTAAATTCAGCATCTCTTGCCTGACACAGTGTCCTTGTTACTCTGGAAAACCCACAGACCTCACTGTCAGCAGATTTTTTAAGGACTGTTTTTAGTAGAAATTAGTTCCAGTGAAAAAGGAACTACTGGTAAACCAACACTTTAAATTTTGTTTCAGAATTTGCTAAATACTCCAGGAAGGCATTACAGTTCTATAATGCCTTACTGACTTTCCAATGTAGGGTGCACTGAGAGTTGAATAAGTTGACTGGAAATCAGCCAGGGAGTGTTGTGGTTTGCTGATGGTGTTGAAAGAAAAGAATGTGTTGCATGGTATATTATAAGCTGTGAGCTGCTGTGTGTGGAACACAAACACAATCTGCATTGTGGAAACAGCACAGGCAGCTATGCCTGTGTGTGTACAAGCACACACATACATGCGTACATACACACCCACGCAGACAAGCATAAATTATGCCGAGGTACTATCACATGTAGTCATTCCTACATACGAGCAGGGACGCACTCTCTCCTTCCATCTCTCCCACACACCCCCTCACACACACACACACACACACAACCGGAGCTTGTCCTGAGGGAGATGAAGAGGCAGAGCAGAGGCACGCTCTCTGCCACAGAGGAACAGAAGCCCCGGGGGCAGATAGGAGTAGAAAGCAGGATGAAGGATCTCCCCTCCAGTGATCCACAGCAACAAAGGCGATTTGAGAAACTGCTGCTTTGGCACCCGGAATAATTAGTTTCAGATAACAGTGTCACTGGGCCATGCCACGAAAAAGAAAGAGGGGGAAAAAAAACATCCACCTTAGACAAACTGCCAGGATTTATCTGTTTTATTTGTTTTCCTTCAGCTTAAATTTAGTCACAATCACTTGCTTAATTACAAGCATAAGGAATGTAAGCTTCATATTCCACTTGACCTGAAGTGGAGCATTTTAGAGTTCCAACTGTGCCCATCAACTGTCTTTGATTAGTCACATGTGATTACTTTTCCCCGAACCCTTGGGGATCGGTGATATCATGGGCAATAAAATGACTATAAATGTCTTTTTAGAAGAAGTAAGAGAGACTTGCCCTGCTGTAACCCATGAGCGAGCGACTTGTAGGGTGATGGTTGTCATAGACACCATTCGTCCCATTTGGTGTGTACATGCATGCCTTGGGGTGACAGACTCTGTGGTGTAAGCAAAACACATGAGAGCCAGATGTGATGTTACAATGTCGACAAATGACAACAGGCAAAGAGACAAAAGAGGGAACTGACAATTATGTGTAAAGGCAGCAGTCTACTATCTGAGTCAAAGTTTTCTTTTAGTTATCCTGTGTTAAGACAGTTTGAAGTTATGCTTTTGCGATTCTTACAAAAGAGCCCATGTCTAGAAATGAGTCGTAAAATCAGCCAACCAATGAAATGTCAAACAAACATGGCTTTTTATCATTTTAATAAGGTTTCATTGTGCTTGTCAGACTGGAATGATTGGACTATGTGTCACTCCACACTGCATTGTGGTGCAATGAGAGACAAAGTGTTCCCATAATGTGGTGAGGCAGCAGCACATGTGCCGAATGTGACACAGGATGCAAAACAAGTCCTCATACCTAAATGTAAATTTCTATGCGCCTTGCAAAAAACGACCCGCATGGCTGTTCCAAAAGTGATCTAAGAGTGTTTCCTGATCTGCTTGCTTTGTGATTGCGGTTTGGTTAATGCCTTGGCAACCGAAACAACTTTGTTAAGAGTAGAGAAAGATCGTGGTCATGCAACATTCACTCCGACCTCCTGCTTAAGAGCTTTTGTGGTGGTATCAGTATCACGCCACTTGCACCGAGTCATTATTCTCTCAACGATTAGAGCTTGCTTGACGGATAAACATAAACATTGGTCTTTTTAAGCATTTAAACAAATGACCAATGCTGTTGTTATTCTGGTGAGGGCAGACCTCCTGTGTGTATGTCCCACAAGATGATTCCTGGAGATGGGAGGGTGCTAACCAGCACATCTGTTTTTTCTCTATTTTTTTGGTCCACTGATCACATTGTCTTTTTTGATGTGCAAACTTAGTCCTTTTAGCTGCATAGTTGTAGAAGTGAACATGGCTCGCTTCTTCTATCAGATATAAGTGTTTTTTATTTCTAAATAGTTTAGGTTATCGGAGCATCTTCTCTGTTTTTACACTTTAAATGAAATGAAAACATTTCAGAAAAGAAATACTCTATTTTTAATAGTTATTAAAAGACTTATGTGTATCTCAGTATAGTCTGCATCATTATCTTAGCATTTTATCAAAGATTAGTGTTGCATTTCAGCCCTAATTCCAATTATCTTCTCCATTGTTGGGGTGGAATTCATCATCCCGTCTCTGTAATTGGGATCCCGTGGATTCATCCATCACAGAGACATTACACAGAGATGACACTTTATTGATTTCACAGGGCATTCCTTGGGCTTAACCACATCAATCTCTAAGTGACAGTCATTGCAATAATTGCGTGCCACTGCTGCAAATGGCTACTCTGTTTGACCATCTCACTGACCAATTAACCACTCTGGGATGCCACGCAGGTGTAAAGAATCATAATGAGGCTGTTATGATGAGTTTTAAAGCCCGACCTGCTTTCTCTGTGTAAAATAAACATGAGAAGCTTTCATTTTTGCATGTTCAACACAACTGGCTGTTTTGACACAAGCTACAAAACACATTTTTTTGTATTTTTGCCTTGATGTCTTTGCTGCTGGACTGAGAGTCGATCATTGAGCCAGGGGCGCCACTGAGCTGCGTGTTAGCTCCCAACTGAACATGGCAGCTTATATAAATAAAGTCAAAACCATCTGCCTTGACTTTTTTTTTTTTTTTTTTGCTCTTTTTTTCCCCCCCTTCCTCCCTCCTCCTTGAGCAGAAATCATTGGCTGGCATGCTCTAACGGCTCTGTTCATGACATGCTTCGTGAAAGACTGGGAGTTGCATTGAGCTCAGGGTAAGCAGGGGGAATTCTGCTTCTCTGCTCTACTTGGCACTGGCCTGCAACAGTACCTGATGTCAGACAGATCACAGCCAGGAAGACTGGCCCTCTTCCCTCGCTCCTGGAAAAAATGTTTCTAAGACAGAGACAAGGTTTTTTTGGCCTGAGGGGGGGGGGTTGCACTATTGTAGGGTTTTCATGCACATGATCCCACTTTCTCCCCGCTTTTTCCAAGTGAAGCTGGGTTCTTGCCACTTGCCACATAAAAGCAGGGGGACATTATTACTACCACATTGCCTCACAAGTCTCTCCATTGAAATGTAATGTACTAATTGGAGCTCCTAGATTAAGTTTTACAAGAAACGTATTTCTTTGATGATTTCATCTGCGCTAAATGTTTATATTTACATCTGTTCTGAATAATTTTCCGTTATGGAACAGGGCTTACAAGCACTAGTGAGCTACTTGCTCTCCAGAGGCCTAATGCCTAGCTTCTCATTTATCATAGTTAACTCTAGGATTTGTCCAGAAGTCCCTGATTAGGTTGTCTGAGTTTAATGAGACATATCGGAGCCTGTGACTGGGAAATCACTGCACATTGATCCAACTTGTATTCCAACAATGGTAATGAAGACTGTGGTGTCAATGTACTGGTCATAGCAAGTCAATTAAGATTGTGTTCTCCAAAAAAGGAAGTTAATGTTCTTTTTAAAGCGCTTCTATTACTGTCACAGATTGTGTACTTTTTTTTTTTTTGCTCAAGTATACTTACAGCCTAGTTTGACACCTTATCAAGAGAAGAGGGAGATTTTTTCAGAGCGTGAAGTTGAAAATCCATTTGTGACGACTGACTTAAACATGGTCTATTTTATATTCTATGATACGCATTGGCTCTACTATCCTGTAATTTTCCCCATGGTTGCGACTCCATTTTTAAGCCACCTGACAACAGTTTTGAGGGAATGCTTTTCTTTCTCACAATAAGATTTCCGTTTCTTTTCTTGGCTCGCAGTCACATAATCAATTCAGCGCTTTGTTTTTCCTCCAAGAGTTGATCAAAAGTGTCCCAAGCAGTCTGAACTCTCCTCTCTCCCATTGAGAATGTGTTTTTATGACCCGTGCATGACTTCAGCTTAGCTAGCCTCATGTCCGTATGCTCTGATGTGTAGTTATTGCCATAATCACATCACCATTTGTGCAGGACTTACATGTACCATCGTATGTCATAATCAATGGAAAACCGATGTTTGTTAACATATAAAACGCTGAGAAATACTTCCTCCAGCATGATTGCCAGGTAGAATGTTTGACATTTTGGGATTTCCTTTCTAGGTCATGTCAGCACTCACCTACAAATGAGACCTCCCTTTTGCTGTTGATTGATTAGACACTAACTCCAATTCATCAAGCCCGTTGCAATTAATATATCTCACACACCTCTCCATTTACTCTCCTTACATACAAGCAGAATAAACACTAACAATTGGGACCACATGTAAAAGAAAGATGGAATTTGCTGATAAATCACCAAAGACATTAATTTTCAGAGGTTAGCGTGGCCGTATTTTCTCAATTAGAGCATTCACGATAGAGAATGTGTTTGAATGGTTAGCTGTGACATTTAATTCTGTATGTGAATCTATTCCATTTAGATAAGACATAGCATAAATCCTGCTGTTATTTCCCTATACAAAGACAGACAGAAGGGGCTGACAATATCGAACAGAGATACAACAGAAAAAAAATATGATAATTTAATGCAAAATGAACAGAAGTGGCATTTAGTTGCTGGCATTCAAGATTAGTTTGAAGTGACTTCATTGTCTTTCTGTCTGTGTTGTCAAATCTACTGACAGGCAAATCTAACTCTTTCCCTCACTTAATATATTTTCTTTCAAAAAGGTATTTTGTCTCGTTCAGCCTGGAGACAGCATGACAAGATGTAAACATAACTGTAATTATGGGTATTGTACCTGTCTAACTGACGCAGAGAAGTTAAATATTTTTCCATCAGAGTTTTTAAGACAAGTTCATGCGGCAGTGGCACAAATCTCAGCCATATCTCCTTCTTGTTGACTCACACTGGCAGTTATTGTGGCTGTTTGGCTGTCAGCCTGTCTACACTTGGGACAGGTTCTTGGGCATTAACAGCCAGAACGTGGCATCTTCTTGTTGACTCATGATGCCTCTCCCCAACGCCGACTTTACTGTCATTCAGTCGGAGCCCTGCTGGAGGCTCGTCCCGTGGGTAATGCATTTTAAACGGGGGGTGTGAACCCCTGTCCCCTCTCTTTCCCCATGCCTCATTAACTTCCCACTGATTGATAAACAGTGAGCTGCTGTTGCCATGTGGGGTGGGTAGCTTGTGGAATTAGACACACAGTGTAGTTGGCTGATGGTTCATCACTCTGCAAGAAGGGATTCACCCTCAAGTGTTATCAAATAAATAAAGAAATAATGTTTTATTGGCTGGGTGACCTGCACTGAGTGCTTTTCTGTCCATGTGTATCCACATTTTGCTCACTCTGTGTTGCAAATGGTACTCCTGGTGTTCCTCTGTATGCTTGCTTATGTGTGTGTGTGTGTATGTGTGTAGTGCAATTTGCATTATGCAAGCTCATATCTGGCGGTTTATGGATTTCCTTCCTTTCAGGCAGCCAGTAGTTTTATTCATTTCAGTGAACATAATCTCAGTCCGATTGCACTCCGGGTTTGTTTGTTTGAGTTCAAACCTGAGTTTGAACTTGAATTCCCCCTAACTCTGCAGTGTACATTTGCATAATGCTTTCCTCATTAAAGTAAAAGTGTTAACCGCCGTTGCCAGGAGTCAATCTAATCTTGGCACCCATTATGTAGTATGCTATGAAGCTACTAACTATGTGAGTTACCAGCCTGGGAATGCTAGTGATGAGTCATTCAAGTCAGTTACATATCCAGTGGGTTGGCACTGTAGGCATATGGGATACCAGTCAAAGAATTGGTCTACAGTAGTATAGTTTGCAGGAATAATTGGGAATACATGTACAAGGAGCAAATAAGTAAAGAACTGTTTTCAGTTTTCTTCCTCTGTCATGCTTTGTGTTAGCTAGTGAGTTTTCTTGCTTACAGTGCAAGAATTCCAATTATTATATTATGATATGCACATGGACGATGTTTTCTACTAGAATGGATCTCAGGGCAACTTTTTGGTTCCAGTCCTGGTTCAGAAAAAGTTTGTCTTACCCAATTTGTAGGTCAGTCAATCTTTGTTTTGAATTAAACTACCAGTGAGAAAGTTCACTTACAGAGAGGTGAGACTTGCTCGGTCTAACCCAACAGGAATGCGCCTCTATGCTGACCACACCTTTCAATAAAATAAACACATTTAAAAACTGAGGGGAAAAGTCAGTATCCAAACAAAAGCATACAAGTCAAGTGGAATAATGTACAAGATATAAAGTATGATTACATCATCAAACACTATGAAGACACCAGTACAAATATTTGGTTATAGCAAACAGTCAGAGTAGTCATTGATCCAAAGGGAGTGTGGACAGGCTCTGAAAGTGTGCTAGAAAAGGCTGTCACGTCTTATAGAAAGAGTCCATTTACCTTCTAAGGGTAAACTTAATTTTCTCCGGCTGGAGGAAGAACATGGCATCACTGAGCAGTTAAACATACCTTAAATGGAATAAATTTATATCTAAATCATAGACTGGTTTGCATCTTTTTCTGTTTGGAGCCAAGACTTTCCAAATTAAGAGTGCAGGGTGTCACCTTTTACATTCTGTAGACATGCCCCGCTACCTCGGATCAAAGCAAACCCTAGCTTACTTGAGCTAATGTTAGCTACTTAAGCTAAATTGTGCTAACAGGGCAAGTATTGTAATCAAGCAACATTACATTCGAGAATGCTTTAACACTTGAGGGAGTCGATTAAAATGAATAGAAACTGAGGGCTAACTTGAAAGTAGGAAATGTGTCTGGTGGCATACTAATGCCTTTGTTGTAATGCAACAAGATTTAATGTCCTCTTAATGTCCTTGAGCAAGACACTAAACCCCAGTGATCACCCACTGAAAGTCACAAAAAAACACTAAATGAAACATGTGGATGACACATGGGTGTCTGCAGCATTTTCTTTCATACCCGCACACTCCTGGAGCGTTAGCGGTGAGCAGAGACATACACACACACTCACTCACCACTCTAAATTGTCTGTTGTGGGCAGATGTTGAGGTTGTGTGTCCGACTGAGAGCACAGACCTAATTAAGACTGAAGAAACACATCATTTTATTTGGCTCTCTCTACTCTTTGGCCTCGCTTTGATCCAATGATTATTACCAGCTCTTTGGCTCTGTAGAGGAGTAGAGGGCGGGGAAGCATTGTGTCTCACGCTGACAGCTCCCAAACAAAATAAGCCCCATCCCCGGGTTGTTACAGCTGACACTCCCAGCTGAGTTGTCAGCGGTGAGGTCAGTAAGAGAATCCAGCTGCCTGCTGAGGTTTCTTCCTCTGCTGTGGATTAGCACCAGCCAACCATCTGCTGGTGTCCTGTAGTGTTCATTAGTATCGCTTTACAATATGTACATACACACATAGGCCATAGACACTCTCTTCCTCACAAAACATGTACATAAATACACATGCTCATGCTGTAATAATCTACCCAGGAGGGTTCCACATTGCTTTTTTGGATCTCAGCTCATATGGTGATCTCTCTGTCTGCTGTTCATCCTCCAGCTGAGTGTCCTTCCCTCTGCCAGAAAGAGGATGGATCCTCAATAACCTTTGTGGGTGACAAGAGGGGCAGCCAACATTGTAGTGGGGCTGTGACAGTATAGATTTTTTTTGACACCATGGTGATAGGAGAGCACAGCTCAGTGAGTATGTGATTTACAGTACTCAATCATAAATCAAATAATCACCAGAAAAGGTTACAAGAGGCTCTAAAAGTTTTGTGGTTAGCTGCTTCTTGAAGGTGGGCAGCTGTGGTGTGCTTGAATTCACAATAGTAACAGCTATAATATGTGCTGTGGTTATGGGTCACTAATTGTGACCCATAGCCACAGCACAAAAGAAAAGCAACAAAATGTCCATTGAAACTTTTCAAGCTACTCCTGTCTCACAATCTACCTCTCTGATGTTCATCTGTATGTTTAGTATTTTCCAAACACATTCCAAATACAGTACTTCTGTTTTGAAATCTCTTCCTCATAGTACTGAAGCTGGCTGGAGGAAACGTATTTACCAATTTATTGGTGAAAAAAACTTTGCCAGTGAGACAGTTGAAAATACATGTCCTTCAGCGAAGATATACCTGAAGTTTTAAAAAATGTATTTAACATGCATGACAAATTCCCACATATGTACCATAGCCACCTACAAACAACTGTCATGAGATCTCCAGATATGGGTACAATGTCAGTTATTTTCCATAAAACGCGAACACAGTAAAAAGTATTGCTTAACTTGGTGATGTGTTGGTAGCTCATTGTAGCTGTTTCTTCTTCTTTTATGATTTCTCCCTGCAATATTTAAAATTTTACACAAGTGTTCAAAGATCCACATCTTTATTACAAAAAGGCATATTTTGCACCATGGACTGCATATAAAATGGACGAAGAACGCTGCCTTACTAGGCACACTTGGGACATTGTTAGCTACTTTAGCTAAACTGTTCTAACATGGCAGGTATCATAATCAAGTAACATAAACTCACCAAAATATTGCAACAATAGTCCAACAAGTGCGAGTCCCGGAGCCAGGGAGAGCAGCAGGAGAGTGAACTGTCATTCACAGCTGTCAATCAAAACCCACACGGCAGACATCAAAGCTACTATAAGTCTTCAAATCTTATACAGAGCAATAATTTCCAAAAATCACCACTTATTATAGGGGCTGAATTTAATGATTGAGACCATAACAACAGTGAAAAAAATGACTGACTTAGTATTTCTAGAGAGAAGTTGATGCTTTTTTGAGTAGGAGTCAATTGGACCCAGCATCTAGTGGCCGTAGGTGGTACTGCACTTTGAGGTACTTTCTCATTGGCTTCAGCCTCAAGCAGTGGTAGTTGTTGCTTGGTTGGCACCCACCCGCTAACATCATGCTAACTGATAGTACAGGAAGCTGCAACTTCACTATAAAAGCCTTACAGTGGTTGGCTGGTCGAAAGCTTTGATTGTGAAGCAGTAATGACAAAACTGAGTTCGCTGTGATGGAGATAAGTGAGCACTTGGTCGAAATTAGAGGGAAAAAAGGGTTAGGTACCTTATTACTCAGGTATTGTGGTAATCTCCACAGCCCCACATGGTATCGACCCCTGAATTTATTCTGCGCTTTCACCAATTATTACAGCAGGAGGAAGAAAGCCTGCAGCAAAGATTTGCTGTGTTGATTTATTGTCCTCTCTAGGCATAAACTGTAAATGGATCACTGGGTAACCTCAGAGAGTCACTTTATAGGGTTATTGATTCCCATCTGTAACTTAAAATGATTTCTTCATAGTTTTCCTGTCAACACAATTTCACTATTGCCATTTTTGTCAGATTATATTATTATGTTCATCTGCTTATTATTTGCTGCAGTATTGTCAGTAAAATATGTAAGCTAATTACTGTTCTGCTGCATCACAGGGAATGAGAATGGATTGATATTGAATGCCTGTTCACGGTGCCTGCATGTGGTGTGAAAGCAGTTTAATTGAATACGTCACAGCAGCCCCTTTTTTTATCTATTTTCTTTCTTGATGCCTACAGCTGCTCAGTTCAATTTATGCTCTCCTAAAGCAGGGTTAAGTTTTAAATCACATCAGGCTGTTTATGTTCCATGCAGGTCTGGCAGTGGTGGAACGGCTTAAGACACTGTGATTGATTTTTTTTGGATGAAGCCCCTTAGGGTCACTTCTGAGTGTTTGTTGTCTTTGTTTATCCTTTCTAGGGGGCTGTTTGCAAGTAACTATACAGAAACCCATTACCTGGAAGACGGCAGTGCAGTCACAGGCTCTCACAACTTCACGGTATGTTTTTAACAACTTTTTAATTTTCTGTCTTTTTTTTATTAAAGCTGACTCAATAAACTTATGATCTTGAGTCTGTGATGTTCTCTTCTTGATCACCTCCCCAATAGCTCTTTTGAATGCTGGCCTATATATGTATATATATATATATATATATATATTTTATTTACTGTGTACATTTTTTTTGGGGGGGGGGGGAATTTATTCCTTTATTATAATGACAGTGAAGATATGACAGGAAACAAAGGGAGAGAGAGGTGCGGTATGACATGCAACAAAGAACCACTGCCGGATTTGAAGCACAGACATTGCGGTAATGTGGCATGCCACTTAACAAGTAGACTACCGAGGCGCTCCTGAATGCTGGCCTTTTATGGAAAAGGCCAGCATTCACCAACATCAACCTCTTCTTCTTGTCAGGTTCTGCTTCATTGTGCTCCTATTAGGGTCACTGATGACGTCAAGAAAAAAATGATGCTGTAATTAGACCCACTTTTGAAACCACCTGGAATTGAGCAGTCTTGCGTATAAAGAAGCGCGTGTAGGTGAGTGGGCCCATTTTTGTTTTCTGCTTCGTGGGCTAACAGATTCATATTTGATGAAATAAAAGGTGGACAGAGGTCGGTGAACAGATTCAGTTTTAGGGAACAGCTCAAGTCTTTTATAATAGATAAGCTTAAAAACATCCCCCCCCAAAAAAAGTTTGTTACGCAGGTCTGCAAGAAAATATTGAATTAGTGAACAACTAAGTGCACCGTAGAAGTCACACTGACTGAAATATTCAACACCTAAATGTTAGCTGGAGTATTAGTTCAATGTCACTTTGACTATACTGCCACCTCCTGGTTTAATAGTACACCACAGCGCATCAAAAATAAACTTCAGACTGCCCAAAACAAGTGAATTAGGGTTGTATTAAAGTTACCTCCCTATATTCGACTTGATTCAGCATATTTTCAACAACTTAATTGTCTGCCAGTTGAAAAAAGAGTCATACAAATCAAGTTGGGACTAATGAGATCCCCAAATATCTGTCCAAATACTTCAATCGCTTCAGAGAAAATCACAACTATGCAACAAGAGGCAGCACGACAGAGTTCAATCGGCAAAAATACCTTTTTTATACATGTCTTCAATTGACTGTAATAAGCTTCCAGTGTAGCTGAAACTCATTGAAGCAGAAAGAAATTTTAAGCAGGCGATGAAAAAATGGCTAGCAAATAGTTTTTCAGAACGGAGACCTTGCACAAATTAACTCAGAGTTGTGCATTTATGTTATTAGTCTTATGTGATTAAATGGATATTATATTTGCACCTGCCGGTTTTTGCGGGGCTCTTTTTTCTGGGTTTGAGTTTTCGTCTTTTTTCGCTTTCTTGTGACTTGCTTCAGTGTTGTGATTCTGAATATTCAGAATAAGTATTTCTCATCTTCATTAAGCTCAGTTGGGTTTTCCCCTAGAATAAAAGGTACTGCTTTGAAAAACAGTGGAGTTTTTCAATTATCTTGAATGATTCCATAAATATCCCTTTATGAAAGGATATTTATTCTCAGGTTCAGAAAAAGCAAGACTATGATGAATTTGTATGATGTAGCCGGTCTACTTAGAACAGTTTCTATGCCTCAAAAGCTTCCACCTGTTTGCCTGATTTCAGGGATTTGATCATCTATAGTTTAGAAAGCAATTACTCGTGTAATTTCTGTTCATATAACCAGAAAGCATAATAATAGACAGCTTGTGCGGTCTGTGTACAAAACGCTTGGCCTACTTATAGCTGAAATCCACAAAAGCGGAGATTAATGTAATTCAATAATGTCCAACCCACACAGTAAGATGAACAATGTTTTCCATTTGAGACGGCTGTGAGAGTAGAGCTGGACCATCACCGACTGGGCTCGGCCTGCATATCAGAATTTGCTGCAATTCCAGAGCATGAAGACAATGAAGGAGTTGGAATGGGTCAGCTCAGGGTGGGCTCTGAGACAGTGAGAGTCCATAGCTTAGCTAGCTAAGGTATGGCATGAATGGATGGATACATTGGTGAAGGGCTGCAAATTGCAGTTTATTTAATTGATTAGTCATTGACTCTATAAAATGTTTGAGAATAAGGAAAAATGCAATTTTCAAGGACAAACAGTCCAGAATATTCAAATTAAACACATGTGAAACCGAGATAAGCAGCAAATCCCCACATTTAAGAAGCTGAAACTAGCAAACATTTGGGATTTTTGCAACATGTTTGTCAACATGTTTTTTGCAAATCATTTCAGCACTAGATGGGTGGACCAATGATGGGAAGATGTGTAATTTTACTGACAGTAAACCACTATACCTGCACAAAGTCTTACCAATTTGAGAACAGGATACCCTTCATAATCCATCTCTGCTCTCATTCCTCTCTCCTGACTACAGCCAGTTCTTCATGGGAGGGTCTTTTTACTGGAAACAACCAGAACTTGTGAGCCTGATCCGTAGTTAATTTATTTGTCCTGCCGGCAGGGAGGAGACTGATATAGTGATCTGGGCAAGGGATATAGGGTTCAGTTGTGTGTCAAAGGCAAGGTACTGCTGTGAGTGACTTTAGCGTGAGTCAACCCTCCTTCAGTTCCCTCTGTCTGTTTTATGTCCTCTCCTTTTCTTACTAAACCCAATCCCAGTCCACGTATAATACAATAAATGAGTGCCATGTGCTGTAACAAAAGCCATCTATTGGGAATATGAATCACTAGCATGGATATTAAAGAGTTAACTTGGAATAATAAATACCTAGTTATGACAAACAATGTAATGTTCACACCCGAGGTTGCCTCCTACAATAATCTGGGTATTAGTTATTAATCTTCCTGATTTCAGATATGAATGCGTAAGCACTTTCCTTCCTCATTTCTTTCTGCAGAAACCTTAGAAACAGAAAATCTATTCATATCCCTTATATCAATGCATCACAGTCATGATCTCATCAAAGAAACATGAGGTGATAGCATTAACTCAGTGCACTAAATCCAGCCCTGCTCCTCCCCACTATGCTAAAATTTCATATTTCATCTAATGGGTTGTCCTGTCTTTGCACTTTGTTACTTGGCTATAATGGATTGTTCTCTTTCAGACACCTCTAGGTAGAGATATGGAAAGTGGCCAAATAGGTGGAGGCTTTCAAGGCTTTGGGTCCGCATCTCAAATGTCTTCTGAATAAGATATTATGTTGTTGGGGATAGGGTTGGGGACAGATATCCAAATCCATTTCAACCCCGTCTCCCAGAAATTACGTTTTACACTGTGACTGTTTTGCATTTTGTAAATGCAATACATAAATGCAATACACTGTTTTGCCAAATACATTTTGGAATAGTATATAAAAATACTCTCTAGGAGACATTGTTGCCATTTTGGATCTGGGTCCAAGTTGGTAATGTAGCACTGACTGTCTTACAGTGAAATATTATCATAGTAGAAAGTCATTATTGTGAACGCGTTAGCAAACAATTGCCTAATTAGACATCGAGCAAACAAGAGCAGGAGCAACATTAGCATTCATTTGGATCTGTGTCAAATATTCACTCTTTTTTTTTTTAGCTGTGGTTTGGTCTTCAGCTAGTTTTGTCTTTTAGCTGTTTGGTGCTGGGCAGGTGGTGTACTATTTGCTGACAACAGCTACCTGCTGGGGCTGGAAACTATGCTGATGGGAACATGAGACTGAATCTAACAGTAAAGTTGCTGGCCATAAACCAAAATAATGAGCTGAAATACATTAAAATGCTCCTACAAGTATTACAAGTAGTACAAGTAGTACAACATTTGATCATTTTTTGATATAAAAATATTGATTAATTCAGCTTTAAATTTTCACTTATTCATAACTTGCCTTTTAAAATTGTGTTGAAGGCTACTAGATTCAGATAATAAGATAATCAATGCTGTTTGAACTAGCTCATTAGAAGTGAGAAATTGTTAATTGGATTATCACAGTTTTATTGCAGAATTACTGTGATGGCATGCTGACATGCAAGACTAAGCAAGAATCCCCATAAATACCAGAAACCCATTCAGACACTGAACATGCAAAATCAGCAACCACTGCACGTTAGCCACCTTGAGGGAGGCTGGACATTTAAATTTACTGCCTGCACTCTATATTTAGCGGCAGTCAAAGTGGGGTGGAAAACTCACATTTCCTTGTTTTTCAGAACAGGGTGGCAGAGGGGCTGTCGGTCAGACCTCACCTGAGCAAGGCCATCCAGTCGTAGCAGAAAGACTGTTTTCACAATAAACCAGACACTTCCTCCCCACCCTCTCGCTGCCAGGTCTGCTTCAATAAACATGGGTTTAATTCACTTTCTTTACTTGCTGCTGCAGCTTGACAGGTGGTCCATGAAACCGGGTACCTAGTAATGCCTGGGAACGCAGCAGCAAGTAAAGATTGTGCTGGGAAATGTGAAACTGCGCAGATTTCAACCATCATTAGCCTGTGGTGATGAGTGGGAATGTCTCCTGCTAACCCTGCAAAAGACTATTCCCCCTGAGTTAATTTGCTCATATTTCAAAGTTATCCGCTGGGACTGGTGTTGTTGAACTGTGGTTAAACCTGAACACATGTTTTTTTTCACACTGGTTCCATTCTTCCTGTCTTGGAGTTTAAATCTAGAAGTCTTTTTGTTTGTGCTCCCTCAGGCAAACTGCTACTACCACGGTGAGGTGGAGGGTCATGCCAACTCAGACGTCAGCCTCAGTACCTGTGCTGGGATTAAGTAAGTGTGTTAGAATGTGTTTCACTTTTATCATGGCAATGCCTCTGGTCTAGTGTCTTAGTGATACACTACAGAAACAGTTAGATAGCCCATAGCCCAAAGTCAAAGCTGTCTCTTTAACAACTCTCCCTGCTTTGGTGTCTTAGGAGAATGACTGAGCTGTTTTTAAGTTTCTTGAAAGTTCAAGTCAAGTCTAGATCATGTTTCAAGTCTGTCAGACCAAGTCTCAAGTCAGGTCTCAAGCCCTTAGGACCAGTCCCAGGTCTCCATAGGCAAATTAGAAATCAAGCTGCAAATCTTTCAGATCTCTGAATGCTGACCATGAAAATGACACATTTGAACATCTTCCTTTAAAAGCTTTGTTGATTGAGTTTTTTGGATATAGAAGCTGACACCAGTTCTTTAAAGGCCTAGGCCTAATAATTACATATTCACTGTGTGTGGCTTGTCTATTTCTGTGTTAATTATATTTATTGGTCCAGGGTTTTACCGAGTGAGAATGAGACTTCAAGGTTGTTGCTCTTAGGTCTCAAATGAATCAAATTTCACAGCAGTCAAGTCCAACTCATTTTGCCTCACTGTCCACATTGCTGAAAAGAAGTCTCATAGGGCAAGAAACAGGAGCAGTCCGACAATCTCACAGGTTTTAAACAAACCCCTATCTTAGCCAAAGTTATTTGGCACAGAGAATGAAGGTGAACAGTAAAAATCCTAACCAGACTGTCTGTTATAAACATCCACAACAACTTCCTGGATCAAGTTTTACCTTCCAGAATATCTAACCCAAATAAACGGGTTTAGATAATTTTGGCTAAACTGTTGCCTTGTTTACAACCTCTCTAATCAATTATTTTGGTGGCACAATGTTATCGAAACCATTCAAATGATTGACAAAACTACAAAATTCACTCAGTTTGTAATAAATTGTAATAAACCTTTAAAGGGAAACTTCAGGATTTTTCAACCTGGACCCTATTTTCCCATTTTTTTGTGTCTAAGTGACTAATGTGGAAAACAATTTTTGACATTGATCCAGTATTGAGCGAAAGCTCTGCAGCCGGCAGCTGCGAAACGGTCTGTAATCTGACGGTGCAATAGTGCACCAGCAATGTATGTCTGTATTGTGTCTAAACAAGTCTTGCTCAAGGAGAAGTCTTGCTCTGAACTGAATGACTGAGTTGGAGAAAGGAGCTAGGAGGAGTATGTTGTGTTGGAGTACAGAAAGCATAGCTTTGCATTATCTAAAGATCCTCAAAGTCATGGCTGAATATTTAGCTAATTACGACAACAACTCAACATTAGATTTCAGAACGAGACTTCTCCTTGAGAGTTGGTTAGATGCAGTAACAAACAGACCGGATCAAGCGAAAGTTGAAGAAAAACATTTTATTTCTCTGTATGGTCCTTTCCATGATGTTGTCAGACACTTATAATAAAAATCCGAGCCTATCAGTGGCAAATACAAGCACTTTTAGTGGACGTGCATTGACGGGGCGCTATTGCCCCAAAGGATTACATTACACTGCTGCCGGCTGCAGAGCTCTCGCTCAATACTGGACCAATTTCAAAAATTGTTGTCTCCATTAGTCACTTAGACACAAAATCATGGGAAAATAGGGTCCAGGTTGAAAAGTACCGAAGTTTCCCTTTAAGTCTGACTTGAGTCCAAGTCATAAGTCTCAAGCTTGAGGAATGGCATGTCAACTGAACTCAGTAAATAATAAATTTCACTTTACCAGTAAACTGAGATGACACCTTGTATATACTGTTGAAATACAGTAAAGTTGACATATTATGAGGCTTTAGACAAGTGAGGAGTTTCAGTGTTGGAAACGCTCTGTTTGCAGATGTCAAACAGGAGTAATGATTGCAGTAATATCACTGGACGCCGTCAGGAATGTTTTCTTAAAACAGCCAAACGTCTACACCCTATGCGGAGTGATTCTCCTGATTGTGAAGCCCTTGCTGTTGACTTTGGGCTTTATATGTATTTATTTATTTATTTATATCAGTTTTTCTGCAACCTGTCGGCTTAAAGACAGATGCACAGAACTTTTTTTTGACAGAGAGATACACACTACTTGGCCTGCTCACCGAGACAAATTGTTCTTGGTTTGGGTTGGCAGCGCTGGGGCTTTTGGGGGATTTAGTATGAGTTCATGTGGTTGTGAATATTGTGCAAGGTTTGTGAGAATCTCGCAGTTTATCCAGACTCAGTGCATGAGGATGTCACTTTAAATCACAGAATTTAAATATGAGAAAAGTGAAGAAAGAGGAAACGGGGAACACATCAATGGGAACACTAAGAGGCACTACTACTAAGCACTATTAATTCAAGTGGTAGCCACCATTATTGCACCGCACTATATTAACTGATGAGTGCGCTCACCACTAATGATGTATAATCTTTTCTGGTAATATTTGGATGTCGCACATAATTCAGGACCACTTTCATTTCAGACAAATCAAAAATGAATGTTGTAGTTTCTTTATTTGCTGCATATCCGATTATTTTCAATTTATTAAAAAATTGACATGTCATCTTGTCAAACCTCTGAATGAGCTTTCCATGCATCTCTTCCTCTGTCTGCAGGGGTTTAATATCTCTTGAAGGCAGATCCTATGTACTGGAACCATCTGCTGATCACACCGGCGGGACTCACTGGATCTACACAACTGAACACCTCAGTCTTGCTTCTGGCACTTGTGGCCATGATTTCAACATATCCTTCCCCACTGAACAAGCAGACGGCGGCCCATTCAGGGCTTTCAGCACAAGGGTAAGGATTACCAGAGCATCCGCTGTCTTTCGTTTTGTTTAATAAATCACCAAAGTTTTCCGCTCTGAAGAAATGTTCTTCTGGCACCCTGAGGTAGAACAAAGAGAAGGGTCTTTCATTTTTTTAAAATCTTTAATGTTCAAAAATGCTGACCACTTTCAACCTCAGTAGATCTTCAATAGGTCAAATTGATTAAACCTTGGTTTACTATATAAGCAATTCACAGAAGTAAATCAATAAACTCTTTTATATAAACATTGTTCATGACTGTATCTATTGATGGAGTTCCCTTTATACTGCATGGTCTGCTTTGTTTCATTGTTGTTTTGAGCCCTTCTAGCGGCATAGCTCTAGGAATGGGAAACCCATTCTGTCGGTCAGTTGGTAAATCCACCACTTTGGTCTAGACTGAAATATTTCTATTATATCTCCAACTATTGGATGGATTGCCATGAAATTATTTGCAGAAATTCATGGTCTCCAGAGGATGAATCCTACTGGTTTTTCCTTTCCCATCACCATGAGGTTGACATTTTTGGCTTTTAGTGAAATATCTAAACGATTGGCTGGATAGCCATGAAATCTGATAAAGACATTAAAGCCCCCTCAGGATCAATTGTGAGCACTTTGGTGATTTCATAAGTACCATATCTGGGACTTTGGTTTACATCTAAATACATACAAAACTAATGACATTCCCATCAGGTTCAGCTGTATTTTGTGTTTATGCTCATTAGCAAATATTAGCATGCTAACTCACCAAACTAAGATAATGAACATAGTAAGCATTATCCCTGCTAACTATGCCTGAGTATAGCGTCACAGAGCCACCGACTCTTTGTCTTGATGTCATTGTGACATGGTATGGGTCAACAGGGTGCTGCAGTAGCTACTCACCTCACAGCAAGTTTTAATCGATAGGCTGGCCAGCTGGAGCTTTTTTGTGTGAAGATGTCATATTTACCCCACATGGGCTTCCACCCAGAGTCCACAGACATACAATTTGGGTGAACTGGGGGTGTCCTAATTTCCCATAGGTATTAATGTGAGAGTGAAAGTGGTTGTCTGGGCCTCAGCCATGTGATAGACTGGCAACAGCAGAAAATAAGCAGGTATAGGTAATGGATGGATGGATAATGAAGGTATTCCTCTGTTTGTGATCATTCCATTATGTGATGCAATTTTGTTTTTTTTTCCATAGGATTGTCTATATAGTGAACCAGCTGTCATCAATTTGTTTTCATTATTTCCGCCCTGAAGACCCCGTGAGGTCGGCATTTTTAACATTCAATTACCACGCCTGACTGACTTAAGGCTTTTAGCATGCCTCTTCTATTTGCCCAAACTATTGTGCCTGAAGAATGTTTCTTTTCAATGAGTAGTTTTTTTTTTAGACTCAAGAACACCTTAAAGTTCATTTGATTTATTGTATTTGAAAATTACTGAGCACTTGGGTTCTTCTCTTTGTGTTTACCATTCAAACATTTGCACAATCGTTTTAACCACACTGCTCTGAAAAGGATGTGAAGACAGAACATCTTGGACCAAACAGCCAAGGTGAAACTTTGTTGTCAATCTGGAAAATATGGTTGATGTTACTTTTGACAGCCTGTATTTGGATTCCTACAGCACAGAATGTAAAACATTGCTCACCTTAACCCTCTCTATAAAAGATAATTTGCAATGTAGATATTGGTAAGTGGCTTTCTATATGTTTAAGTGGCTACTACTTGTTGAATTATTCACTCATTCTTTCCATCTGATCTAACAGTGTCCATTAGTGATATGGAGTGTATAGAGTAGAGAGTGGGGGTTGATAAACGCCTGTGCAAAGTACATTGGCTGTTAAGTGGCAACATTTGCTCAGAAGCGAGTTCAGACTGCAGATTTGTACAGTACATCATGCCTTTAGCAGGGCCCATCCATCCAGAATTAAACTGATTGCTTTTTTAGAAACCATACTCCATCCCACACTCTACACTCATGCTCCTTGCATCCCCACTGAGCAGAAAGATAAATCATAAGGGGCATGGTCTAAGGGAGTCTCTATTCTCAGAGAGAATAGGGCTTTAAAGATGATCAGCACTGATAAGTGGAAAACACAGACTCCAGTGATCTTTATCTGACTTGTGAAGAATGGCAGGAGTGGATGAACATAGCTGATTCATCAGGTCAACAGACAGACACAGAGATTTGGGTGGTGTAAGATATGAAACTGATGGTCAAGTACTCAAAAGGAGGTTAAGCAGGCGAAGCATTTTATAATTGTGATGCAACACAAATGTGAGGGACTTTCCATTTTCCGAGATTTTTATTTTTATTGTTTAATCATTAAGGTTATAATGAGTGTGTTTTAGGGAAGAAGGCCAAACATATGGCTGTGCTGGCTAAAACATCGACCATCCTGTCCTTTCACATTATTAGTTTCCATTTATTCATGCAGTAATAGGGCTTCTCTGATGTTTTACTGAACTGTTCGATTCCTGTTGATGATTATAGAGCTGGCTTAGATGGCAGCCTTTGCCTTCAGTGTTAAGAGTTCTGCAATGATCCAGCACAAGCTGACAAATCCTGACAACGGCACAATGCACATTTATCCCCCTGACAGTAATAGAGGGAGAATAAAATAACAAAGAAAAAGGCTCATATTGATGATTTATGCCAGCATTAAAAAATGGTTTAATTCTCCTACAGTTTTTTCAAGGTATTTTAATATGTGTTATCTGATCAAAATGTGATTTGCATTTGTTTAAGATACTAAGTCCATACCCCTCCTAAGACAGCAAGAGATGTCACGAGATGAGTTAGAAAGGAAAACATCTCTACTAAGTGAAGACAGATGGATCGTGCAAGGGAGGTGGTCGAATATGATAATCCCTCAGGTGATTAAAAAGTGATAACACATAGAAGGATGATTTCAAAAATCGTCGCTTGTAGCATGAGCGCTTTTAACAAATTGTCGCTTTGCAGGAGCAAAAAGAATGTACCCCCATAAGTGAGAATAAAAAGTCAGATTTGCTGAACTTTGTGGCATGCAAGCAAGCTCACTTCAGCATGTTACACGGGGGCACCGAGGTGTACTGCTGCTGCTTTGATAAGCTGTGATGTGCCCTGCATGAGGGTCTTAAGATAAAGAGGCGTGCTGGCAGAGTGCCCCTGGATGATGAGAGTCAGATGGGGTAGAGAAAGGTAGAGAGATATGATGCTGACAGGGACTGCACGTCAACAACATGGGTTCCTGCTTATCTCCATTGTCACAAGACAAAAATATGACTGTCCAGGATGTTAGAGTTGAACACAACATGAAGTGGTGTATTGGAGAATGTCTTCCATGACTGAAACAGAATTTTGAGGGGCAGAACATAATATTGGGCTGGATCATTTCTGAAGTGGACTATAGCGAATATGGATTTAAAGAACTGAAAACAGCCATCCTAAACTAAATTGTGAAGTTTGTTTGAGGATGTAGGTTCGTTCTTGATCTTTTGAAACAGTACTTAATACCACTCATACTATGTATGAAGAGAGTGTAATTCATCTTCTTCCACACCTCAGAAAACTCTATTTGCAGACTGACTGTGAGATGTGGCTGAAAGCTGTGAGGCTAGAAAGTGGATCTTTTTTCCTACGTTTTCTTCACCATATAAATTGTAGAAAAGCATTGGCCTCCTTTGCCACCTAAATTTCCCCAATATCGAAGCAGCAGTGGTGTTCAGAACAGGACCTGAGGGAAGAAGTGGAGGAAGAATATTCTGTCTTTTTTTTTTCTTTACAAAGAAATCAATGTTTTCCATTTGACAGAAAGAAAGAAATGTATTTTTGGTTTTATGAATACAATGAAACATTTAATTGTGTGTTGTAAATTCACATCTATAGCTCTAACCCGTTTCATTCAATTCAAGTACAGGGATGTTCTTCATTAAGTTCACTGAACATAGAGTTCATATGTCTATCTCCTCTCCAGTGGCCTCCAAGAGACTTGGTAATCACTATAGGGTACATTTAGAGCACACTTGCCCATCCTGGCTTATCTATGGAGAGGCAGATAAGAGCAGAGAGGACCTAGGCTGCCAAGCCAGCAAGGATAAAGAGGCTCAGGTTGAAAGATGGCCATGGTGTGAAGGCAAAACACTTAGCCAGCAGGATAGTATAGGATCTGCGTGTGTATGACTGGATGAAGTGAGCTTGTGTGCATTGCTGTGTGTGTATGTGTGTATGTGCACATTAAACAGAACCTAGTTTCACATGCTGTGAAAGTCGTTTCAAATCTGACTTGGTGCCCAAACACACAACACGAGAGCAGCTTGGCAAGAGCTGCTCCATGGCCAGATGCCATCTTCGTCACACATTTGGAAGTAGCCCGAATCATCAATCTCCATACTTGCTCTTTTTTTAATATGAAGATATTTTAGTTTTCTCCATTTTTGAATATTTTTAAAATACTTTTCTTATTAGTTATTCACTTTTCTGCTAATATTTTTTATTATTGTTTAATATTTTTTTGCTGATCTTCTATGTTTTTTAAAAAAATCTATATTTTGGCTCACGTTTTTCTTTGAAATCTGCTCTAAGTGCCCTATATGAAGAGCTATATATGCAACAAATTAGTATCTTAAAAGATTTTAAAAGTCTCAATTTTTTGTGCAAACCAGTTTCCTTCTATTAGGACATCTTCATATCCCCACCAACCCATCCCCCACTGTAGAGATGTCACATAAATCTATACTTCACATGCTCTTTGTTTTTGGAAGGAAGAGCAGGGGGGTGCAAATATTTTATTCTGTGTACTGCTAACAGTGCAGGAAGCGCTGCCCAAAAACTGATTTAGTAGTTAATAAGCTGGTTCCTGTGGAGTGTTATCGGAGGTCCGTGTGACCTTAGCGGCTCTTACTGGGTCAGACGTGGAGTGCAGCTGATTGCTTTGTGCTGATTCTCATTTCTGCCGCCTTTTGTGTGGAGTGTAGTTCAGGTGAAAAGCCGTATTGAGTGCCCACCTACTAAACTTCGGCTGCTCTTTCCAGAAATCTGTGGATAAGTGCGTCCTCCTAATGTCCTTCTTCTTCTCTCTCTCACTCTCTCCTCCTCCTCCTCCTCATCTCTTTCCATCTCTTGGTTTATCACTTTGTCATTTCCACACTCCATTCCCTCTCCCATTTACTGCCCTTTCTTGCACTCTTTTGACCTTTCCTCTATATTTTTTCTCCTTTACACCCACCTATCCCCTGTCCACTTCCTTTTGTTCTCCCATTGCAGCATAAACGCCACATCCAGACTACAACCAAGTACGTGGAGCTGATCATCGTGGCTGACAACAGAGAGGTAAGAGGAGAGGTCACACAGTCTTGACCTCTTTACCCTCTTCCATCAAATCCCACAGGAAAGAGTCTCACAGGTCACATGCTTAGCTGCCCTTCCATTCCGTTGAGACACAGATAAGATGGCTCCACCACTGCCTTGTTGTCGCGTCTGATGTGTTCACTTGCTCATCCATTTTGCTCCCCAGTTCCAGCTACATCCTTCTGCATACTGCATTTGACCACTTGACTTACAAATGAGACTATTCCTTTATGTGCGCTTAAGATCTTAAAGAAGAAAGTGTGAAGAAAGTAAGATGAGACATATAGGTCAATGTCACATGCTTTAGCCAATCCCAGAGAGCCACAGAGACAGAATAAATGCTGGGTATAAGACAAGGTGGTTGAGGTTATCTCTTTAGCCTAAGCTCCACTGAGGAGCTCTTTGATGATAGCAGCTGCAGCAGAAGCGGCAGTGGAATTAGCATGAAAGTGATAGTGGCATAACTCCAGGACACCCTGTGAAGAAATTTCTAGAGCTGACACAATGTTAATATGTCCCAAATAATGTCTTTGGTGATAATAAACATTCAAGAGCACGGATCACCTCTCTCTCCCCTTGCTTTATTCTTCCTGGTCGTGTTGTTCAGTTTCAGAAGCAAGGGAAGGACATGGAGAAGGTCAAGCAGCGGCTGGCTGAGATCGCCAATTACGTGGACAAGGTAACAATCAAATCAACAGAGGGAATGTGGTGTTGGAATGTGATTTATTAGAGGTCACATCAAGCCTGGTGAGAATTAACCGACCTGCGAGCAGAAGCTGATTGGATTATGAATGGATGATCAATTCCATAACTCGGCAGAGAAATGTTGTGAAAAGGCAGATGTAATAAAACGTGCCGTGGGTGGCGGTTTAATAAAACAGAAGGCAAAGATGATTTATTCATATAGAAAGTCATACAGTGATTAATGTTTAAGGATTTGTTCAGAGCCACATTTTAAGTGATTACTTTATAGCATTTGTCTTTTAATAGGTAATGTACTGTGAAAAAAAAATTGGTAAAAGAAAATTTAGGGGAGACAGATGAGTCATTAACGTAAAACCACATCCCTCCCTCCCCCTCCTTCCTTCTCTGCATTATCAGTTCTACAGGGCTCTGAATATTCGTGTGGCTCTGGTGGGCCTGGAGGTGTGGAGCGATATAGACAAGTGCCCCATCACCCAGGACCCTTTCACCACCTTGCATGAGTTCCTAGACTGGAGGAAGGTCAAGCTGCTGCCTCAGAAGCCTCATGACAATGCTCAGCTTATCAGGTAGAGCTGTTACTGTAGCGCATAGTTGTGTTCAAAAAGGACATATTAACTGTTTGAAAAGTGTGATTTTACTCCAAAATTATTGAGAGCGCAAAAATTAGAGAAAATTATATAGTAGTCATTGGAGCAGTCTTTGGGTCTTATTTATTCCAAGCAAAATTTAATATGCTGTTTTTGTAGTATGACTGCTATTTCCTGTTCTTCTTGAGCTGCCCTCAAAGGTACCCTGCAGTGTGGATTTTTAATAACCAACAGACAGTTTTGTTTCACCAAAACAAATTAAATTTCCTACCTCGTAAAACGTTTGCAAAACATTTTTTGAATCAGTCATAGCCATTGGCATGTTGTGAAAGCCTCATGAGGTGCTAACAAAATGCTGACAGCTGACAAAATAACGCTCACAAAATACTCATTTGAATGTTAAACAAAGCAATGAGATGTTTCCAGTCGATGTAAGAACATTCTAAAAACATGAGCTTTGAAATACCAACCTAATACAAGTGTCCGCCGCACATTTGCATTACCTACCCTCTGCAGTCGTCAAAACGTTGCTCTACAGCACTGCTAGTGGTCAAAAAACTCTCCAGCGTGCCTTTAATGACTGTTAAAGTGTGAACACATACTGTATGTTAATAATGTGATGTCCTCTGTTTTCTCCCACTTAGTGGGGTGTATTTCCAGGGCACCACCATTGGCATGGCACCCATCATGAGTATGTGCACAGCAGAGCAGTCAGGAGGAATCGTCATGGTACGTTGTGCTGAAGAATATAAACATGCTGAAATATCTGTAATCCATCCTGAAGTAAAGGACAAAGAACTTCTTCCTGCCCTCCGCTCTTTTCCTTGGTCTCTACCTCCCTTCTATGTGACATAATACTCTCATATTTCTCCTCTGAGTCTCTTGTGTAAGGGTTGAGCTAAGGATTCCAGGGTAGATATTAAATTGTATTAACTTCAGGGCAGACACATCATTGAGTCTTTTTTTTCCAGCAAGGCCAATTGGAGGGTATCCTTAGTACCCTCCGCTTGCTGATAAATCAGAGCGTGTATCGATTACATGTGTGGAAACCGATACTTCTTAATGAGGCGCAACAAATGAGTAAATTTAAGGGTGTACGCACAACATATCAGAGCCTGAACGAAAACGCAGGGGCACGTCGTAAATGTTCACCCATTACCGAACTGCAATTCTAGACTATGTGCACAAGTCATGTTGTATTAACGCAAGTCATGCCATTATTTTATACTCTCTGTCTCTGAGTGGCTGTTTGATTTGGGGCCTGGTTGGCTGGTGGTAAGGTTTACAGCTAGTCCCCAGATGGTTCTTCACTCTTGCCCTCCCAGATGGCCAAAATGGAGACTCGGTCATTATGATAGAGCTCTATATACACACATATACATCACATCACAGACATACAGAATTTGTCTTCAGTCGACTCTTCTGCTGGGAAAATCACGACCCTGTTGTCGCAGTTGTCTCCCTTCATTTACAGAGTACCTTTGAGCTCATTAGGTGACTTCCCCTATGGGTCTCATTGTTATTTTTCTAGGCAGTTAAATCTTAAACATCCATTCTCAAACCATCTGGAATCTCCATTTACCAGCACTGAATGTTACATTGATTTTATTGGTGTGGTGAAACAGAACAGACAGTGGCATGCAGTGCCCTCTTGAGCTCCTCAACCTCATCAGTCAGTGAAGGTGTCTCAGTTTTTCCAGTAAACAGAATCAGGGTTTTTTATTTTTTTTAGCACAAATCCAGGGTTTGCAGTTGGAGCGCAGCATGTGCTGTCAGCTGATGACTGTTACTTTCAAAAGCCCCCAGCAGGGCAGTTCATCAGTCTAAGCTCAAGTTGCATAGCACTACTGAATAATGCACAGTGACGGAAGTCTCTAGAGGCAAGGTGCCCTGACGCACAGCTATGTATCCATGAAAAGCTGATAGCCGCAGTAACTTCATTATTTATCTGGCCTCTTCATGTGTTCATGTTGTACACACGTTGCAGGAAACCTTGGTACCTCAGCCAACAGCAGCTTTCACTCTGTGTGTCACTGTAGCTTAATCTTCCCAGTGCATCCTACAATAATGTCAGTTTTTAATTTCTGTTATGTTTGCCTGATCGGCTGGGTGATTCTCAAGCCGTGCTTTGTGAGTTTTCTACTGTCTTTCAACCTTTTTGTGAGTTTTGCTCAGAAGAGGCTCATATTTGTGAGAATAGAGTGGCACATCTGGCTCGGTTAAAGTTTGTCGAGCAAGCTGAAGGTGACAGCCTGCATTCTGCTGTTTCATTACTCATTTCAGTGCCACAACGTCGAGCAGTGGAAACGCTCTGATAAGCGCAGATCCAACAGCATTGTTTGTTTAATCTTGGCAATATGCAATTACACTCACTTGTTTTGAGTAATGTTTCTCCAGTGGGTCCTGTGGGGAACAACAATTTGGCTAGCATAAAATTTTTTATTATTTGTTATTTTCCTCTGAGTATGTGACCAGAAATGTCTGTTTATAATTAGCAGTTGTTTGCTGCAATAGAGCTGTAAACTGAACACATTTTACTGTAGGATGTTGCTTTTACCATCGTATTTAGTCTAGAAATATACTGGATAGAAACCAGACTGATAAAGTAAAGAAGTCTTGGATTAAGTATTGGTGAAATGAAATGGAAAGTTCAATATCTGCGTGAATTATCTTTTCTTTAGGACCATTCTGACAACCCCCTGGGTGCCGCAGTCACTCTGGCCCATGAGCTCGGACACAACTTTGGAATGAACCATGACACACCAGAAAGGGGGTGTGGCTGCAGGGTGACAGTAGATCGAGGAGGCTGCATCATGACTCCCTCCACTGGGTGAGTCACAGTGTTTATCTTGACTATTAAGAGTCAATAGATCTACAAGATTGCTGACTCCTTACTTCTTATCGCCATATCCAAGACTGTGGGAGTTATTTGGCTTTCATAAGCCCCAGGACAATCGCTATAATTCGCTGCTTCAGTGCTCTCCAGTGCTCTCCAGTGCTCTCCAGCGAGGCCCCTTTTGGTTCAGCTTTACAAATAACTCCAAAACCATCCAAAATGCATTATCATGATATCAAGCCATCATTAACTTTGCATTAATTTTGTCTCTTGTTTAACACAATGGGTGTTGCTCAAAAAAAGCACAGATTGTGATCATATGTAAATATTATTCCACATGCTCACCATTTCTAATTTAATGTCTGTTGAGCAGTAAGCAAATGATGCCGATGAACTGTTGGGCCGTTGGGTTTATGGCAGATCCGACAGCTGTGCTGATGCCCTGCGGCAATATGACTCATTCTGAATGGAAAGCCAATGGTTCAGTCACAGTGCACGGCCAAAGCAGTACAGTTTTACTTATTCCCTTATATCCCAAATGTAGTTGCTCTCTAAAAGACTTAACAAAAGGGCTTTTTGCAGAAAGCATTACACATGTGGGACCAAAAACTCGCTGTAGCCTGAGTGTGTGAGTATGTAATTGCATGTTTGTCAAACTTGAATGTATCATAATAAAAAAAACTAAGTCTGTATAATAAGGACTACTAATACTAATAAGTAATCAAATCAGGGATGAAGTAAATTGCTCACTATGCCTAAAATTGTCTGGTAGACCAAGTGGTGGGACAGGGATGTTCTGGGTGGAAACACTGGGTATCATTTCTAACCAAGGTCTAGTGGTCTGTGGGAGCCCCAGAGTGGTGTTTATGCTGGAAACATCCCTCCGTATTTAGTTTGGATCAGACCCATGAAAAACAAGGTAATGCTATTCTTGATTATAGACTCATAAAACAACACAGCAGTAAGATGTAGATTTATATTTAGCCCTGACTGAGGGTATCCCTGGTCAAGGACTTGTCCAAAAATGGCAACACAATGAGCAAAAATGAAAAAAACCCCAAGAAACTCTGGTGAAGTAGAAATAAAATAGTTTTGTCTCTCCATCTTCCTCATACACCGTTTCTTTCTGACTCTCTCCTTTTCCTCCACATTCACAGCCAGTTAGAGTGATGCTATTCTTTGACATATATGCAACTTTAATGTAGGGAAATCTCTCTGCAGCTTCAAATAAATAGTTAACTACCTCTGAAAACTACTATACAGTTTTTATGTAGCAAGAACTTATCACCTGTCCCTTAAAATATCTAACTCTGAAGTCGTTCCTACGGAGCAGAGACGAACCTTTCTAAATATGAAAAAATGCTTGTACCAAACATAGACTAGTGAGAGATAAAATAAGACATGAATATTTTCTTTTTTTGTTCTGCTCTCCTCAGAGACTGTTTTTTTTTCATTCCAGCTGACAAAAGAAAGTAATGATCTAGTCCTTGGTTTCAATATAATCCCCTCTACACCTCCTTATTGCTCCATATTGCTACTCTGTTGTTTAATCCAGGATTAGGGAAGCAATGTATTTAAATAAGGATGTTTAGGAACTCTATCTTACCACAGTCTACTTCCTCAGTTAATTCCAGGTCAGCACCATATACTCAGCCTGAGGCAGTGCTGCATCTCCCATGGGTCTAGCTCAAGCCCCTTCCAGTTCCATGCTTTAAAATGCCATGTGGCCACACACATTAGCTCTGTTGCAATCACCTGAATGTTGTTCATCACCCGGCAGCTACATATTTACATAGTTATTTGTTTATAGCATTGACTGCCATGTTTTTCTAGGCAAGCAACAGCTCTTTTCAAAGCGCAATGTGATTATACAGAAAGCCTCTTCACAGGACCAGGACTTGAATGAGTTGGTACAAAAGCCCCACTGATTGCCAGCACCCTGCATTCAATAAGTGAAAGTACTGGCAAAACTCACCCACTCTCAGTCAGTGAGGAGTCCTGTCGTTTTGTTTCTGTTGTTTGATTCATGTTTTGTTCATTTTAATCAAATAGAGTACAGAAATTTCTTCTGATATGTATAGACAGATGCCCATCATGCTCTCCTGGCTTTGCTGCGGGGCCAGGAACAGAGCAGAGGAGATAATGAAATCCAGTTCATCATTATTATGCGGGGTGAAGGGTTTGGGGTTGGTAGCGGGGGGGTGGTAAAACTGCAAGCTGTCCCGGTGCCAGCCTCACATCTGCACAGAGTACCGCTTGTTTCCTGCTCACACTGGTCACGGCCAATTGTCGCGTCCCCCTCTCCATCCAGCTCTCTATCCCTCCATTAACTCTAAATGAGAACAGCCTGGTGTCTCTCATCCTTTGAGATTATATCTCCTTAAAACACACAGACAGAGCAACTGAGCTGCTGGTGGCTACTCAGTGGACACAGGAACACATGCATGTGCACAAACATGAAAAATCCATCTCTCCCTGAGACTGAAACAGGTTATGTGCTTGGTTACCTTCTCTTCATTTTCATTGTGCTGTTTTTTGGTTTGATGGTCAGCTTTAAAACTTTATTTTCCTATTTTTGTCCAGTCCGCTTGCATAGTTCTTTCATCAACAAAGTGTGGCTGTCTACCGCCATTGGTGCATATTATGAGCCGGGTAGAGGCATGTGAGCCCAACCACTAGTTCTAGTTTCAAAGTGAAGTAAAAAAAAAAAAAAAGCACAATTCTTCCTCATGGCGTGCACATGAATTGTCTTCCTGTCAGGGTAAAAATTGTACTCTGATTGATCCACAATTCAGCTAAAACTGAACTTGGGAACAGTTTCTCAGTTTCAAGAGTGTCAGAAAAAACATTTCATAATACCACATTTTTAAGTAAAAACAGCTCCGGGATTTGGATAAACTGCCATTGTGAAAACTCTTAAAATTATTTTCCAAAATCATGTTATGAAGCAGGTTTCAAGATTACTTACTTTGTAATGCAAAATTGTTTAATTAGTTATAAAGTCATACTTTTGTTATCAGTTCTATGATATATGATATGTATATCATATGGACTATATGTTCCTATAAATTAAATACAAATAAATACAGTCACTGGCCATCTAAATCACTCATGAAAGCTAAGATGGTGATTGACAGCCAGACTCCAGAATGTCTTATTCAGCAGGTTTCATTCACTCATGGGTCAGACTCTGAGTAAGATGATGACTGGAGCTTGGGATTACTGTCAGACCGAGATTGATGTATCTCCCCTGTCATAAAATAATCAGGAATCAGAGAAAGTGAGTCAAAGTCCAAGACAAGCCATGGAAATGTGACCTGTGCCCGGCTGAAGAACAGGAACTCTCCAGTATGCCTTTTTTTAATTGGGTCCATTGGGAAATCAATGTGAAAATGCTCTTCAGTATCTACAACGTAGGCCAGACTGCCAGGCACCAAAGGCCACAACAGATCATATCACCTAATGTCATCACCCAGAGCTCAGGCTCTACATGCACAAAGGAAGCCGTAAAATTGTTATTAAATGTGTAGTGAAGCGACTGTGGTTTTGAATTACTTCAGCAAGTTTGAAATATTTGTCAGAGTGACATAAACCGGCTGTGCAGGATGTGCTGGATGGGTTTCCCGGTTCTCCTCTGTGATCTGAACCACAGGGACAGACAGAGGAGGAGGAGAGAGCCCTGGCCAGCTAATTTGGGTTAAAGGGTTCTATGTATTTTAATGTGATAGTTTGCCATTAGAGTGATCTAAGACACAATCTTCCAGGGCCATGCAACATTTTAACAAGAAATGTGTAATTTTGTTCGCCACTGAAGGCAAAATGCACTGAGAGCTCCCAATAAAACTAACCTAATAGAGCAACCTTTTGATCTGTGTTTTGTGATCCAATTTCTGTAAGGGTTTTGGATGTGCATGTGCTACACTCCTAATGCGTTTAATTTTGTTAATTATCCACTTACTGTAATTGTACTTGAGTGACATCAAGAAATGCAGGAACTATAAAACTTGAAAAAAAAGAATTTCTGTCAACGGAATAGTAGAGACAGAGGAAAAGCAACAGAGCTAATAGGAAAGTGTTCAGTTTAGTTCATGAACTTTCAGGGATTCCACTTAATCCATTGTTATTGTCTACACTGATCACTCCTTTTCTACATCTCCACAAAAATATGGGTTACCTGCCACAATTCATCTGGGTTTGAAAGCCTTCCACTCTGTAGTGTTATCACAGTGTGGGGCTTTAGGGGCCTGTAATAGATCTGGGAATGATTCCTTATCAACAGACCTCCTACAGATCCATTAAAGCCTTGTTTGGCCATTGCTGCAGCTTAGTTGCAATGATTGCTTTGTACTCTCTACCAACCATCAACTGCAGTACCTCTGGAGCTTAGGAGCCAACTGTCAAACACTGTGTCGAGTGTAGGTTAGAAATGAACAAAAGAACAGAGAACAGAGAAGAATTGATCCCGTAATGGAACTGGAGCACAACCAGGTGGAAAACAATGCAGCAGTACAGAACAGAACAAAAAGAGGTCTTAGAGACCAGGTAGAGCTTAACACAGCTAATCCTTTGTAAAGCCAGAACGGGACAAGAAAAAGCTCAAAGGTCAGAGTCACTGGGTCTTTTCTTTTGAGGTGCTGGCCCAGACTTCCATGTGATGAGGGATTGCCTAGAGTGTCCTTAGTCTGCCACGAGCCCCAAATGTGCCCACCGTGACTGGCCCTGGCACTGCTTTACTAGCCCTGGGGACTGCAGCTGCTAAATGCTATCCACTGTAATTCATCTGTGCGTCTGCCTTTTCACAACCATTATTCCTCTTCCCACCCCCCGACTGTTGCAGGGTAGACCAATTATTTCTGTATTGCCTCTCATAAAGAACAGCTGGATCCTGAGCTGCTCATGTATCTCAGGGTTACAGAAAAAAATAAAAAAACCCAGGGATGTGAGTGTTTGTCATGCATTGCATGGGCTGGAAACTGAATAGCAGGGCTGAGTTCATGGAAATTGAATGAATGCGGCAAAAGGGGGGTTGCATCTTGGCAATTTTGGCCCAGACTTTGGGGGCAAAGAGGAAATCAACAACAGCAGTTGCTAAGGAAGTAGCCTGCCTGTTGAACAGCAATCTTGACAGCTGTTCATCATAGCAGGATCCCTGGAGGAGCTCAGAGAGGAGGAGTGGAAAAAGAGGGGGGGCAATTATGGCTGTTATTACAGCTTTCCTTGTTTCTCTTTCCTTTCAACATTTCATTACAAATCCACTCTGATCTTTTTCTTTAATACTTAGAATATCTAGAGATCAGCTTCGAGGTACCCCCACTTTCACCTAACACAACCTCCGGATAGTATTGACGTTAGAGAGCAGCAGGCTGTGTGTTTGGGGGAGGGGGGGTCAACAGCAGGAGCTGAAGTAAGCCGCCTCCACACATGATGGAAATCAAAGGCAAGTCGAGAATGAGGTCATGTCAAAACATTCACAGTGTCATGACATATTTAGAGCCGTATTAGATGTGAAACCCAATCAGACAAAAACACAGTTTGAAAGAGTTGTTGACATTGAGCTACATAGAAATGCCTCCTTCTCGGGAATGAAAAAGTGGTTATTTTACGGTTTATATTTCAGTACAGCCAATGAATCTGAGTTCAAGGCTCAGTCTTCATCTCCATCTCATTTAAACTCATGTATTGCTCATATAAACACCTTTGTGAGCAGCGTTTATCAGACTGTCAAGGACCATTATAAGACTGTGTTACCCCTTGATGCCACATCAGCTCATGTTCCATATTAATTGGTCCCTATACACACAAGCTTCTCTTTTCATTATTAAGGCTTAAAATATGCTTATTGAAAGATTTATAGATATTGCCAGTTGTGCTACAGCCATGACATGTTTGCTGCCTTTTCAACACTGTCACTCTCCTGACCAGAAACACTTCACAAGCTAACCAACCAATTTCCCTTGCTGCCATTTTGGAAAATGCATTATACACTGGATATATGGAATGTATTTGATCAACTCTGTAGACAGTTTGCTTATTTGGACTTTTCTCGCTGTTCTGAATTTTAAGTTAATGTAAAACGGACACATTTTCAAATCATCAACAAATCATTAAAATTAATGTCGGCAAAGGTTTTCGAGCCAACTGGGCATGCAGTCTGACTGCGTCTGCATCTCCTGACATCCAGCTGTTGGGTGGGTTGTGGCTGCTGTTGCTGGGTGCATACTTGGTCTGTTTATTATCCTCACTTCATCAGAGTTAGCACTCTCACTGCTGTGACAGGAAAAGTCTAACTGGCTCATGCAAAGGAAAGAAAATCAACCGTCTACAGGCCCAAACAGGAGAGTGGGTGGCAGAGGTAGTAGAGGTGTAAAGGTACATTTGAGGCGGTACACTTCACAATGTGTGTTTCAAAAAGTCAAGAGCCTCTTGAGAGAAACATTTGGACATCTAAGTTGACCTGGATCCACTTCTTGTTTCATGCACATCTTTATGCACAAAGACAAGTGTGAATATTATGTCGAGTCACCCATTTTGGCCTTGTTGTGCTGAATTTATGGTGTGGGTGGAGGTATTAAAAACCTCATAAGACACTTCTTTATCAAGAGCCACAGAGAGCACAAGATACAATCAGCACGTATTCATGCACATTTCACACATACGCTGTCATCTAAGGCACTATATTATCACAGAAAAGCTCAATAAAACTGCATGAGGTCTGTAACAAAGCTTTTGGCAGACAGAGCCGTGGGCTGTGTGCTTTCCCCATGGAGCAGACCACCCCTTCTGTCCGCTCCAAAAACAATATTAAAAACACACCATTCCCTGTTTCTCCCAAATTTATGGGTGTTGCAAGTCTTGCAAAGGAAGTACTTTTTGGTTTGAGTTTTTATGATCCCCTGTCTCATAAAATATATCTTATCAGATCTCCCACTCTCTCCATGGAGGGAGAAGTCACCGGGGCTCTGAGCTCTTTGCATGCTGATAGAGCTTTGGAAAGGTTGCTGAGCTCTAGTGGTTAATTGATTTTGTGATTAGCAGCAATTAGCCCTGATTACATCAGACTGAAGAGGGCCCTTGTGAAGGATCTCAATTGTCTCCCTACTCTCTCTCTGTTTGTGTCACTCACAAAATATTTCTTTCACCCGCAGGTATCCGTTTCCCACAGTGTTTAGCAGCTGCAGCAAGAAGGATCTGACTGCCAGCTTTGAAAAAGGTGTGGGGATGTGTCTGTTCAACATGCCTGAGGTCAAAGTGCTCTATGGTGGGCAGAAATGTGGCAACGGCTATGTGGAGGAGGGAGAGGAGTGTGACTGTGGAGAACTGGAGGTGAGAGTGCTAAAGGTCATGGTAAACAAAGCGTTTTTTATCTCCAGACCTCCTACAATTCTTCAACATTCTTGTGCTATGCCCTTTCTGCCAAAATTGAAATGTCTTTCCGAACTGCTAACCATAAATAATCGGAAATTATGTTGCCTGCATTTGATAAATGAAATATACATAAGTGCTAGTGAGAGTTTCTGTAGCTTTCCTGACAGAAACATGGCACAAACCAACATTTCCCAAAGTGAACGCAAACTGTTCGGTTTCGAAAGCTCTCGTAATGCAAACACAGTCTTCAGAAAATGAGCTTAGAGATATGTGTGTGAATTTATTTATTCAGTGCACTGAAGAGGTGTTTGGGAGGATGCTTGTCTGATCGTGATACAATTCGCTGAGAGGAAACATCGCTGACAGCTTCACCCTGTCAACTTGTAAATTATTTAAATGGATCCGCATCGGCATGCACATATGTAATGGTGACACACGTTGCTAACTGCTTCGACTGCAGGATGATAAACCAGTTAATCATGATCCGACAATCAGCAGAGGTGGTGCTGACAAGAACAGAATTATGAAATATGAGGGAGACATCTATTACGATTTGGAAGGATATTTTGAATTATATAATAGCCTACATGAGAGAACGTTGTCTTTTGTTTACACTTTCATACCCAGTTAGTCTTTTTTTGTGTGCTAGTTGACATATTCAGGCCTCAACCAGGGTCAGACTGAAAAGTGGCCTTGTCCTTCAAAACAAAGAACTGACATACTGTAAGCCCTGCAGGCCTGAGCCAGCAGCGATAATAAAGCTCTCCACAGAGCTGAGCAGCGTCATGCCAACCCAAGCCAGATCAGAGTGCTCAAACAGCACCTCTCTCCACCATTAAAAAGCCTCATTAAAAAGCCTGGGTCCTATTCCTCACAATCACAGGCTACTTCTTTTCAGCACGACTCCTCCGCCTCCTTTGGCCCCGGGGACCATGGGAAAGGCCCTTAATGGTCTTCAGGCTGAAAGAAGTTCTGGAAGGCCCATCATGTCAGCTGTGTCCCCTGCCAGCTCCATCCATCTACTTCCTCCCGACTCTTACTGCACTCGGTTGTACAGTATGTTCAGACTCTGGCTTAATGGCAAGTGGGAGAGAGCTAAACCTCGGGGTTCTAGTCAGCCTGCCTCTGTGTGAGATCATACATGCACAAGCACAGACAGACACACATGCGTACATCCTATCCGCTGAGCTTTGTAAATGCTTCCTTCCATCACCATCAGAAGGCACAGAGTTGCTGATTGGTGCAGTGCATGGCTCATGATAAAGGCTAACATGAAACAGATGGGCCTCCATGGTGAGTGGGGAAATATTACAAGGATGGTATGTTGAGATGAGATACTGCCTGTCTCTCTGTGCACATCAAAAGTGCAGTCCAAGAAGTTCATATTTTATTTTAGGATGTTTTTTGTTGTTTTTAGCTTTGCTTAGTTAAGAAATCAGACTAATTTTAAATCTGTGAATATCTTTTCTTTTAACTTAGTTAGAGTTGGTTAAAGGCTTCACAAACTATCAAAAACTATGGCTAAAGTAAGTTGAATTTGAGTGCTACATTAGTATCAAGAAAAATGACACTTGTTTCAAGGAAATTCTTGAAATTAGTTCAGTGAGCTTCATTTCAAGATGGGTTCAATTCCTGGCTGCATTAGTCACTGCACTGATTATTCCTTCCTGCCCATACAGTATGAATCATTGTGTGTATTACAACCTTCTGATGCTCCTCACCCTCATGTCAAGAAGAAGAAAAATTGGGGTCTTGTTTTCATATATTTCTTGGTATTTGCTTACCCCATTGGCAGATTTTTTTTTGTTTTGTTTTGTTTGATACAGATTACTCTAGTCTAGAGAACACTTTGTTTGTTGTTCCAGAGTTTATTTTTACAGTGTGTCCTTTCTCTTTTCCCCTCCTCAATTTGCTATTCCCTCCACCTTCCAGCTCATGGTTCCGGACATCTGAATGAGCTTGTAGGGTCTCCTAGATGGAAACATAATTGTTTTTAGAGAACTAGAAACTGCTATTTCCTCTGTTCTGCCAGGTTTTTAGTTTAGTTGGTATGAAACACAGCCTTGCTAGGGCTGCACCCCCCCGATAACAAAGTCTGAGCATTTTCTCTGAGGTGAAATACGATCTCTTTGTGCAGAGTTCATTTTTCTTTACTTTTGTTCCCCTTCACTCACTGTACATTCCCTCTCTCTGGTTGCCTTTTTTTCTATTTGTTTCCATATGAAGGAGTGTATGAATCCCTGCTGCAATGCTACTACCTGCACTCTGAAGGGGGATGCTGTCTGTGCCCACGGACAATGCTGCCAGGACTGTCAGGTATGATACAGGACATCGTTACAGATTAACTCCATTCTCAAAATTTAACACATTAAGAACATTTGGTATATCTCTTCAGAGCTCTTGTTGGCTAACCACACATTTGTCTACGCTTCATTATGTCTTTGTCTTTATATCTGTTGCTTGCTGTATTTGAGTATAGCTGAAGCCAGCAGGCACTCCATGCCGTGAATCCAGTAACTCTTGTGATCTGCCCGAGTTCTGCACTGGTACAAGTCCTCACTGCCCCTCCAATGTCTACCTGCATGACGGCCACGCCTGCCACAACGTGGACGGCTACTGTTATAACGGCATCTGCCAAACTCACGAGCAGCAGTGTATCACACTGTGGGGCCAAGGTATGTGGAAAGCTCCTTTGCTGGTTCCCGCTGCCTGCAAAAGGCTCAATAATGGTCGCCAGCTTTTCAATGTGTTTCATTGTGTGTTGTAGGAGCCAAGCCAGCCCCGGGCATCTGCTTTGAAAGGGTCAACTCGGCAGGAGACCCCTATGGCAACTGTGGCAAGGACTCTAAAGGCTCCTTTGCCAAATGTGAAGCACGGTAAGACCTTGTGTTCCCATAGAAACCAATGAATGCATTTAATTGTATGGTCTTATTGTCTTAAATGGCAGCTTTCAAAGCTAGGAACTGGAACGGATGTTGATTGGCTGACACAATCAGTTTATTAATCAATTAACTGATGGTCAGAAAATGAATTAGAGCTGCAACGATTAGTCAATTAATTGATTAGTCGATTGACAGAAAATTAAGTGGCAACTATTCTGATAATCGATTAATTAAGTCATTTTTCAGCATATTTTTTGACTGTTGGTCACAAAATAAGCAATTTGAATATGTCACCTTGGGCTCTGACAATTTTTTCACTATTTCATGACATTTTATAGACTAAACTATTAATAAATGAAATAATTGACACGTTAAACAATGGAAATAATCTTTTATTTGCAGTCCTAACTGAAGGTTTCATAGTCTCTTGGTCTAATGCAGTAAGTTACAAAATCTCTCAGGATGAGGTCTGAAAACAGCACAAACAAGCTGCGTGTTCTGCAGCTCCCCTAATTGGAGAGCGAGAGTGAGAGGAAGAATAATTGCATATATACACATTTGGGAAAAGAGTGACATGTTATTCAATTATCACATTTTTACTCTCCCTGTTGTTTGTTCTGTTTTCAGAGACGCTAAATGTGGCAAAATCCAGTGTCAAGGAGGAGCTAACCGCCCAGTAATTGGCACCAATGCTGTTTCCATAGAAACAAACATCCCCCTGCAGGAAGGGGGAAGGATACTGTGCCGCGGTACACATGTCTACTTGGGTGATGACATGCCCGACCCCGGCCTGGTCCTGACAGGGACCAAGTGTGGAAATGACATGGTGAGATCTGGGGCCTGTGATGGTTAAATACAGCCAGTATTGATAGAAATGCAACACACAAATCAACGCAGCGAACTCATTAGTAGTGGTGCAAAATAACTATTTACATTATTTCATATTTAAGTACAGTTTTGAGGTAGTGGTACATTTCCAAAGTATTTCCACTTTATGTGACTTTGTACTTCTACTCTACTATATATTCCAGGGAGATATTGTCCTTTTTACTCCACTAAAGTTATCTGACAGATATACTTACTGGTTACTTAACATTTATATTTAACATAAAAACACAGCTTTGTGATGCATTGTTATAGATAATACTACTTATCAGTATATACAGGAAACTGATTAAGAATACCACCAACCACAACATTAAAATGCTTCTTATTCATTAAGCCACCAGTAATAGTACCTATACCTTGACATATATTCAATTTATTACTTAAAGTACCTCTTTACTTTTAGTACAATTCTGAATGCAGAACCTTTATTTACAACTGACTTTGTTGTATTACGACTTTTACTAAAGAATTTGAACAAACATCTGAATTAATCCATCTGTAAGACTGTGTGAAAATGCAATATAAAAATATTGCCCAAAATCTGGGAAAAAGAAGTGGAAAAAGTGATGTGGAGTGAAAAGCAATGACTAAGAGGTTGTTCAGGGTGTGTCTTCTTGTCACTTCAGTCTTGGTGAGCCTGAGAAAGGCACATTAGACGTTCGTCAGACCAGACACTCAACTGACTCACCATTGTTCAGTCTATTTGGCATCTTCCAATGGTCATCATATTAGCCATCGATCTCTTCAATGATACAGTTACTCCATTTACACTTAATTTACTTCTCTATAAACCTCCACCCTTAAGGAGGATCCAGCCTCAGACCCTCATCTGTCAAGGGTTCTGGCTTTACTCTCTCCATGCCCACTGCTGCCAAGCTCATCTTCGCATCCAGTTTGGATATTTTTGGGTGGGGTGCTTCTAAAGAGCCCAAATTCCACACCATGTAACTTTTAAAAAATGTCTTTAATATATTCTTGAAAAATTCCAGTGTTAACATAATTATATTTCATGCTATGCTGTTTTATAGCTGAAGTGGTTTGTCAGTGGCAAATTAAAAGAAATAACAAGCTGGATCTGTTGGTCTTTTCCCTTAAAAGATTAAAGGGTTCAGATATTACTGAAATGCTCTTTGAGCTCACACTGTCAATTTTTAATGTCTTTGTCTGCTTCAGATGTGTCTGAATCGTCAGTGTCAGAACGTCAGTGTTTTCGGTGTGCACGAGTGCTCAGCCAAGTGCAGCGGTCGAGGGGTGAGTACAGCAGCTTTCAAACTATTTCAGTGTTGTGAAGTACAATTTGATAGGTGTCTATCTCTAAAACAATGCCCACCCAGTTCAGCTGTTTACTTAAAATTCTATTCCTCCCTCTTGCGGAAGCTCAATTTGGCTGTAATATGCTCAAAATGCTCACCATACAGCGGGTAGGGGAGCCATTACAATGCCTTGCAATCAATCATTCTGGATGCTGAAAGGTTCAGTCAATTAGATGTAATGGCTTCATTTATGTTCAGCTTTTAGTGCCATTCATCATATTTTCAGGCGGTCGTCCTTGTCCCAAAAACTGTGTTGAAATCTGAAGTCCAGACTTTACTTTGCCAAAACCAGGGAGCAGTGACACACAGTTTGACTTTGAGCCGGGGTGCATGGATATTAGATTTTTCTTAAATGCCACCCATCAAACGTCCATGGGTGGTCCCGTTTGAGATGAAATATGTGGCTTTGGGGTATTACGTTGAAATTCACTGGTAGATCCCTGAAGCTTTGGCTTCAGCTGGTAAAGTTGTTGCTTCATCTAGACTACAGAGAGAGGAAACTGTTTTTACTACCTCTTAAAGTGAAACATCTCCAGTCATTATACGGTCATATTGTTTGTCTAGCTTCAATTAAGACGTATCTATAAAGACTGTTTGACTCGCAAAAATAAAAAGATGTTGCTCCTCGAGGAGAGAGGGTACTCCTGCATGCACAGATTAGATCAAGATGTTGCCTTGGAAAGAGGCCCTCACCTGCTCCATATTATCCTGCTGGGGAATCCTCATTCCTCTACTCTGCATGGCAGGAAGACGAGAGAGAGAGAGAGAGAGAGAGAGAGAGAGAGAGAGAGAGAGAGAGAGAGAGAGAGAGAGAGAGAGAGAGAGAGAGAGAGAGAGATTATAACAATGTGGTATAAGGCAAAGAGTCTGCTCTGGTTTTTATACCAGACATCTTTGCCATATGGACCTTAGCAGTGGTGGCTTGTAGTTTGCTTCTTTTCTCCGTTTAATATCATTGTGAACTGAACATCTTTAGGTCACAGACTGTTCCTTGGATGTGTGATTGTGACATTTTGTGCTATTTTTTTTAGATTAATTATTTGATTATTAATCAAGAATGGGAATAATCAAGTTTCCTCCCTGGTGTTGTCACTCAAGTGAATCCAATGTCATAAACTCTGCTGCATAGAGGAGAGGTGGCATGTTAGGCAAATGCTCAAACATAGCATGAAAATGGCATGCTGATGACTGCATTTCAGGATCATCTAACAGTTAATTGTCCTTTTAATATACTGCAGGTATGCAACAATAACAAGAACTGTCATTGCGAGGCTCACTGGGCTCCTCCGTTCTGTGACAAGGCAGGTTTTGGAGGGAGTGTGGACAGTGGCCCCATCAGGTTATCAGGTAACTCAACAGTACATCAAATGGTTGATTTATTGTAGTTTAGGTCATTCTGTGTTATAGGTCTCAGGCATGGAATGATTGAGCATTTCAACAGTAATATACCACTGGTGCAAACTGCAGAAAACCATAGTTTTTATGGTAGGAAATGCTGGTGTTAAAAGCTTTAAAGAATCCTCAGAAGTCCAGGAAGTTTGTAGAGAATTTTAGACAACAAAGCAGTAAAAACTGAATGACAAGTGTGCAGAAATGTTGACAGATGCAGGCTATGTCGGGTTCAGTGCTAGAGGAGACTTATTATCATCTCCATGTGTGTTTCTGAGCAGACAGTGGGAGCCTGACAGTTGGCATCCTGGTGGCTCTCCTCACTGTCCTGGGAGCTGGTTTGATCATCTGCATCAAGAGAAAAACTCTACTGGGCCTGCTGTTGACGAGTAAAAAGAATCCAATTGAGAAGCTCAGGTGCTTTTTCATAATAATCAAATCATAAAATGCTTGGTTTTAAATGCAGCAGTGTTTGTGAAAAATCATCAAACAGACGCTCTGTGGGACTATTTTTACGATTGGTCACACTGTGAAGCCAATTACTGTGTATGATTTGTTTCGATGTATAATTTGAAATATATTACCTTTGTAACTGATGTTTGATTAATATGATAAAGTCTATAATTAGAGGTATATAATTTCTCCTTTGTATTCCAGATCAGTAAGCGCTGCAATCAGCGGACCATCCACTCCTAACCAGCCTCAGTCAGTCAGCACAGCATCTCCATCTCGGCCGGCCCCACCTCTACCACACAGCGCCACCATCTTCAAGGTCACTATATCTTTCAGGGACCATTACAAACATAGAGATAGAAGTGTTTTGCAGATAGACAAGACTTTTGTACAGTATCCGATCACCAGTAGTTGATCCGTGCTGTAATATTCTTCCTAGAATGCTGCAGCTGCTGCGATACCACAAATCATTCTCAGCGGGATTGACGTGTTGTTTTCACACAAATGGCAGCTCATTCAAATCCAATTAAATCATCCCTCTCTATGTGGACATGCAGAGGAGGTTCTGATAATGGAGTCTGTGGTGAACAATGTGTTCACCACACTTGAATACATTTCTTGTCATTAACAGCTGCCTGTTAAAAGAGAAATTTATTTGTCTGTGCATTTCTCACACGAAGAATGTCGATGGGATTGCTTACTGGAGATATAAAGTCATCCTGTTAGTGATAATTGCAAGACAGAGCAGGAGTTTTACTCTAATGACTTGTGTGCCCACATATCTGTTTGCCTTAACTACCCCATTACTGCCTTGACATGCTTTATAATGGGAAGTGACCCGTGATCGATTGAGTTAGGAGTGCTGAAATAGGAGAAGCTGTGTCAGAATTGACATTTGTGCTGCAGGGTGGCACACCAATGAGGCAAGCTGTTGTGCATTACCATGAGAGTGGTGTTTCCAGTTAGTAGCATGTGGTTTTCATTGGGTCTCAGTGGTAAGAAGAGAAAGGATGTAAGGCTGTTTGATGTAAGCACAGTGCAGGTGAGGTCATTTTCCAGTTGTTGGGAGCTGTGTTAAACCGCCGCATGAGCGCATACGTGCGTGCCTTTGTGTGTGTGTTACATTGTGTGTGTGTGTTTGAGCTGTGCACATCTGGCCAGGTCTAAATACCAGACAGACTCATATTTTGGCCCTTTTCTAGGTCTGATTTGTCTCAGTGGTGTGTGTGTGTGTGTGTGTGTGTGTGTGTGTGTGTGTGTGTGTGTGTGTGTGTGTGTGTGTGTGTGGGCTCTTTAGCTGTGTCCACCTTTGAATGAGGCACAACGGGGGCTTGTGGCAAAGATTGGCCCCTCTCTTTGATAGGTTACTTGAAGAGGTCTTGGGGAATAGTGACCAGGTCAGTGGGAGCGTTTGATTTATACATCTTTGACAGCATCAGGAAGATTGGTGGTGGAGGAGGAGGAGGTTAACATGACTGTTTCTGATAGGAAGCAGACGGTTTCTCTTCTGACTGACTCTTCAGGCTCTGTCTTTCATCTCTCTACAGCCTCCTAACCGGGGGCCAGAGGCGGTGCTCCCACCGGCCCCCTACCCCTCCCACAGCCTGCGCAGACTGCCCCAGTGCCCTCCAGTTCACCTCAGCCACCCTGTCCCTCTGTCTCTCACCCTGTCCCTCTCCTCTGGCCCTGGGCAACCGAGACCCCCGGTGCCTCCTCCTCACCGAGCCCCTCCACCTCACATCCACGTTGCACCCAGGGGCGCTTCGTTTCGCAGTGCGTCACGCCATAATTCCTGCAGGATGGTCATGGTGAGTGAGTTCTCTGTTCCCTCACTTGGAAACATTTTATTTGATGATGTTCCTCACTGTAATTTCTCCACTGGGCCTGGGGAGCTTTTACTCTCTAATACCTAACCAGGAAAATGATGTTGTCATTGCACCTTCAGACTCGTGTTGTGATGTTAACCGTTTTCATGGTTCTTTTGTGTCCTATAAAAGTATATGCATGTTGACAGTTATGCACAGTCTCATAAAATTACGAAGTTAACCCGGGAGCTAGCGTCATCCAAGCGAGACTTCAATTCTACAATACAAACCACCACATAAATAATGAAAATGGAGCCAGCTTCGAAGAGGAGGAGAGATGAAACAGCAGCTAGAGTGAGCAAGTATGTCCAAATATCACAGGGTGGTAAACTTGCTGCCACTACTATTCCGTGGAGTTTAGTTATGGCATTGCGGGCTGTCAAAGTTGGGGGAAGAGAGAGCCAGAGGTTCCTGGGGTTAAATCCCTCTCACTCAGTGATTCTCAAAGACTCTTATTTGCCTTTAATCCGGTATGACTTGTAACCTGTGGGCAAGGGAGAGAAAAAAGAGACCCAAAGAGAGTGAGAAATGGGGAAAAGAGAAAAAGACAGAGACAGAGGCAGGCTAGAGATAATGAGCGAAAGAGTCGATTAGTTTAAAAGAATTGATTCATTTTTTAAGGCAGAAACTGAAAGCATTTGCTGGCTCCATTGTTAACTAAATACAATTTTTTTTTGGACTGTTGGTCGTACTAAATAAGCAATTTGAAGACATCACCTTGGCCTCTGGGAAAATTTTGATGTTTTTTTTTTTTTTTTTTTACTATTTTCAAGCCTTTTTATAATGAAAATTATCATTAGTGGCAGCCATACATGCAAACAAACACATAAATACAAAGGACAAAATAGCCAAATCAAATATGCGCGACACACACAAAGACACTTTGCATAACAAACTGAAGGTCAGCAATCACTTCAAGCCTGAAACTATCTTTGAGTTCATTTATATCACAGTCCAGCCTTTAGGGATGAAAATGACACCACAGGGGGGCTGAGGTCAAATCGATGCTACACAAGTATCGGGCTAATTAGAGGTGTGTTACATACAGTAGATAATGACATTCTAGTCTTGTCCAGATTAATGGAGGGGTCACAGAAGGGGTCTGGCTTTAAAACACAACACTTGTCTTGGAGCTAATAAACGTGATGACAGCATGTGATATGTATATCAGCATTTTTACACTATTTATTCTTCACTGTGATGTAAATATGCCAGATTTAGCTAAATCGCTACTTGTTATGTGCAGTTTGTGGACAGCTTAGCCAAACCAAACAAAAAATGGAAGACAACAACACTAAGGAGCGTAAAGCAAAATAGAGCATGAATGGAAAATATGTTGCAAAAAAAAAAGTATCTTATTTGCTTTAATTTGCAAAGCCATTTAAAAAACAGCTTGATTCAGTTTCACAGACCTTCTAGGTTTCACACACACGCACAACAGGTGAAATGCAGCCGCTCTTGGCGGTGTTTTGACGTGAGGAAGTACATCTTCCCTCTCAGCTGCTCCTATTTAAAGTCAAAGTGTGAAACTGAATGTGATTCCTGTTGGCAGCAGACATCACCGCCAGTATCTTTAGCAGCTGCTTGGCAGCTCCGAGACGTTGACAAAGCTTTTTTTCCCCTCCCTACAGTGAAAGCTCTCTGCTGGGGGCATGGAAGCATTGTCCTATGGTAAGCTTAACCTGATGGAGCCAGCCGGTTTTTAGACAGACTTGTGAGATTTGGGTTCAATTTATTCTAAGCTGACGCTACAGTAAACTTTTTGCCTATTAATCACCTTATTTGACATGCTCTTTTTTCATTTTTATGCATTTCACTTTAGTAGTATACTATACAACTGTTCTGATGTTTTCGGATGGAGCTCGAGCTGACCACATTGCTTGACAGTATTGGCTGTCAACATGATGGAGCAGTTGCAGTGCTAATACTTGACCTTATGGATGCAAATGGGAGACATATCCTGCAATAAAGACTTCACTGACAGTATAAAGAATTCTAGTTTTCAATGAAAACATTAGATTAGTGCATCGACTTTGACAAAGGGGTGATGTTTTGAATTGTCAGACCCAATTCCATGGGTAAAGTCTGAGGTTCGGCTTTTTGGCCCCTTCCTCTCTGTGATGTTTGAGGGGGCTTCTCTACAACTAAGGAGACAAGGAGGAAGTGAATGGAGACCAGATGGGGAGTAGGTAGCAGGCCTTTATCATGACCTCAGTCTTCGAGAGAAGATTAAAACCACATGACAGCTCGTCTCATTGCAAGTTGCATGGGGGATGCCTGAAAGACGAGGACACAACCAGCATGTATAGGCTGTAATTGTCTGCGTGTGAGTGCCACCTGGTGGAGATTCTTAGTAATTATTTTGTTGTATCTGTTCTTTGTCAGGAGTTGGAGAAGCCCAGTCCTCCTCAGAAGCCCCTTCCTGCTGATCCAAGGAGCTCTCGTCTGGGGCGAAGTCCCTCTGTAGTGCGGGGCCACACTGTAATCCAAGGGTCGTCTGTTGTTTGTGGCCCTGCACCAATACCTGGTGTACCCAGACCTGCGCGCCCTGTCCGACACCCGGATAGGTGAGCTCTAGCATTCACCAGATTAATTCTAAAACAAATTCAATTCTAATATCATTCACTGAGACATTATTTTTGCTTTTCTCCCTCATTTAGACCCAGTCCCAAGCAACCTCCAACACTACCAAAGCCTTGCATAATTGCCAACGTCAAGTACAGCAGCTGAGACTTTGGCCGCAAGGGACATTGTTGTGATAAGACACTAAAAATTTGCACTATGAAAACTCTGAAAACCTTAAAAAGATGGTGGCTTCTCTGAGTTTTTGAATCAGGAGATCTGCCGTGTCCCTTTGGTGCTCTGTCTCTGAATGGTGCTACGAGTCTGAGCTCAGGTACATGTAAAGTATTTATATTCTGTATTTATTGCCACGCAGTGCACTGTGCCAGACACTTTTTCTACACGGTAGCAACTTAGAATTTTTAATTAGTTGTTCTCATCAATTCCACAATTTGTTTTTTGTCATATCAGCTGATTTTTGTCAAGGAGAGTGACAGGAGTTTTTTTTTTTTTTTTAAGCCAATCTGTGAAATTGTGATTTGCAAAAATGTTGAAATGAAATGAATTGTGTTTTAATGAAGGGAACCCTTTACATTATGATTCTGTTCTGTATACTATAGGAGGAGATGAAAAAGAGTACTGTGCAATGACAAATGAGAACAGATAAAACCTCCGGGAACACTTGTAGTTTTTTTTTTTTTTAAGGGTAATGCTCACTGTAGCAGCTTTGAGCCTGTCTGACAAGGCAGAAAAAGAACACAAACACTCTGCCATGATATTACTGCAATGATGATTACACAACTGAAGCATTGTCTGGATATTTGGGGAAGAGGGTCTGGTCTTTCACAGACAACTGAAATGCGGGTCTGTTTCTTCTTCATTTATATTTTGGAAAGGCAACTGGTTAAATTGTGAAATGTCACTGATTTGCCATTTCCTTTTCATTAACAAGACCCAAGAAACTCACTGGAGGGATCCAACCAAGTACTGAGGTATGAACTCAACATAGATCTAAAATGAGCCCAGATCAAGGAAGCATTCATCCCTCAGAGAGAATAAACTCTGAAAGATTGCTCTGCTAAAGGTCATGTGTGTTTCTGAGTATTTCCCTCTATGCCTTTCTGCACCAAGGACTCTGTGTGAAACTCTGTTATTAAATCATGGCATCACTAAGGACATTCTTACCAGCAGTGGCTGTAAAGGCTTCATGGAGGCACTGTGTGGTTTCTGGATCAACAAGCATGTTTTTCTGAGAGGGGAAAGTACATATTTCCTTTTCAAGGACACATTTCTAGATTTCTTTCTGCCACTGAAATGTAGTCTAGTGGTTACTCAGTGCTGAGCTACCAATCATGCAAAACAGTGTAGTTATGTGCAGCAGTTATTCATTTTCTATTTTTTGTACCTTTTTACTTTGGCTATTGAGATTAGTATTTTAAAACCAATCTACAAAATCCTACATAAATCAGATGTGGTAATTGAATGGTGTTTTATTATTTTTGCAGATGTTTTACTGGATTGCAATGCAGCATATGTACATTCACACTGAGCAACATTTCCTTTAGCTCTCGTTCACGAATATGTAGGCTTCAAACTGACATGTACTGAACTTTGGACTTTTGTTACTTTTGATACCGTTCTATTTTTAATAATGCACTAGTTTTACATTCAATTGCTTTGTTTTCTTTGCTTTTTCAACGCTGTATGTCCATGTACTAATAGACAGTATTTGTGTTTGGCCGCCTGACTGTACGTTATGTCCATATGTTCCTTGTATGTTGTGTTACAGGTGAACACATCTTCATGGAGAATGCTTTTTTATGATGAATGTTTGATACGTCATATGTAAAGTAAACACTTAAAGTGTCAGTGTCTGGTCATGGTATTTTGAACACCCGAGCAGTATTAGTAAAACTGTTTTTCAAACACTGAAGAACATTTTTGTTATTGATTTTGGTGCAAGGTACTCACGTTTGCACGTTTTCAGCAAGACTGGCATTGTGTAAAGAGAATATTATATGAGAGGAACCTTTATTATTTGTAAAAGCTCTTTTGAATGTTAAAATTGAAAGCACAGTCTACAGGCGCACACTGACAACAGCGCTTTCCCTCCTGAAGTCCTACTTTTTGAGAATACAAAGACATATTTCATACAGTATCAAATTTTAAAAACACAACTTCAGAGTATCTACAAAAAATACCCTTTTTTAAAGAGCAGCTGACGTTTCTTTCATGTTTGAGCCAAATTTCTTTCATGTTTGAGCCAAATAGCAACCAGAAGGTTGAACACTCAATACAATAATAAGTGTAATTTAACATTTAACAGCAGTCCTTTTTTTTTTTTAGAGACGTTTGAGTTTTCTAATTGGTTTAACCATTTGGCACCGAGTTAATTTCGACAGTCTGAGCCATTGTCTAAAAGCAATTTGCCAGACAATGCTGCTTCAATTAGTTATGGCATTGCAGACTGTGAAAGCTGGGGGAGGAGATCAAAAAGATGCTTTAAAAAACCAGTGTGAAAAACTCTGCTGATGATTAATCGAAGCAAGTCCATACAAAAACAAGGGCACAGAGTTTCACTGATGAGATCTAATTAAAGAATTGCAACTCCAGCAGTTTCAGACCAGCTGTACCAGTCCAAACTGTTTCACTTACGGGCAAGAAAAGTAACAGATGTACATGTGCTGATGTGTGCCATCAATATGCAGGAAAAGTGAAGAGCTGTTGCATGTTTGATGCTTGTACCACCTGCAGGCATGGCTGCAGTTTCTGTGTAAGTCAAGGTTTTATGTTTTACAAATGAAACCTGCAAAATGTCAGGTTTTTTTCAGCTGTTTGGAACATATTGTATGCTGAACATAGAGACTAGTCTGGAGAGGCCAGGAGAGCAGTTCTGAACAGATTATATTTGGCTAAAAACAAAAAGGGAAGGGGTTGGGATGCAAAAGCCAAAAACAATAAAAAGAAATAAGCAATGTAGGCAGAATAATCTCTGTCTCAAGTGCTCAGTATTTGAATTGAAATTAGTTAAATGTCTGTTTTTACTCACTACAAGAGACAATTTCTACAGACAGTAGAGTTGAGACATTGCCTGATGGTTAAGAGCCTAAACAAGCTTTATTGACCTCAAGTAAGGTTAAGACAAATGAATTTTTGGTTGAATGGCTGAACAGCTCCCCCTGTGGGGAAGCTGCAGCCTGCTAAAAGTGAATGAATTTGGTGAGTGTTTGAGAGGTGAGTGCAAGTAATCCTATCATGTGCTTCACATCCAACAAAAAGTCAACAATTAAAACTTGAAATAAAACTCCACCACATTTGGTTTCATATACTATGAGTATCCCATATCATATGTCATATTTAAAAAAAAAAAAAAAAAACATGACATAGAAAAAGAAAGATCATATTTGACGATATTCGCACTGCTGATAACACTCACAGTTTGTGCGTCGTCACTACTTAACACGTTATCACTGGGATAATCAAGCGATTATGACAAGCTCATGCTCAGTGGTGGATGTGAAAGCCCTATGCAAATCAAAACACGTGTGAAGCCATGCTGGGGAGAAATTGCGCACCGGTGCGCACTGCGCGTCAGACAGCCCCAAACAGAACAACTTCAAACTTTGAACCGCTTAATAAATATAGTTTTAGCAATTAAGAAGCTGAGCATTTATCATCTTCTCCGTCCAAGGGCGCGAATATATGATGTTGTATAGACTGGATGGACATGCATGCTTAATCGGTTTTTGATTATTTACGATTAAAAAAAAAACAACCGAATGGACCCGTATCTGGTGGAGTAGAAACCATTTGCGCTCTCATTGGGATTAACAAATATACATGTCATGTCGGAGGAAAATAATTCAGCGGAGCCAGACATTTACCCTGAAAGTGAAGAATGTCCTGGGGAAGATGCACTTGTCTTTGGAGATGAGTTGGAGTTAAATCAGTTCGACGGATTGCCCTTTTCCTCACGTTATTACAAATTACTAAAAGAGAGGAAGACTCTGCCGGTCTGGAAGGTCAGGTGCGAATTTGAGGATGCTCTGGTAAACAACCAACTGGTTGTTGTGTCTGGGACAGCAAAGACTGGGAGGAGTACACAAGTGAGTCTACAAGTTCAAAAAATAATACTTGACTAGGAAAGAAGGAGTGTCAAATCTTTCAGACAGAGTTTATTAAAGAATATTTCACATTCAACTTGTGTCAGTGAAATTCAATTGGATGCAGCTACATACATAGATAGATAGATAAATATGCCTCTATTAGGAGCTAAATAATAGTGCATTTCCCTTTACTTTTCAATTTTCTCAGTTCAGGGACATTTTGACTCCCTTCAGACTGGATCCAAATACCAAAGCATAACCCAATTTGTGTGACCTGCTGCAGCTGTAGTTGCTGTTGCCATGTGCTCAGTTTAATCTATTCAGTCAACAGAAAATTGAGAAGTCTGCTCCTCTTGATTTGATTTAAATGTGAAGTACATTCTTTGAGTTGTGTTGCCATGTCCAACAATACAGCCTTTTCTATTGAATATTTTTACTTTGACATGTAATGGAACTAGTGGTTCATGCAGTGAGTGTTCACCATTATGTGAACTAGCTGCCCAGCTCAGCAGATGCTGTTGTGTGCCGAGCCCCAGCCTGCCCGCCTGACAGTTAGGCTGCACAAAAGCTCCAGCAGGGTAGGGGACCTCCTGCTGCTAAGCCCTGATCCGCTGGAGCCGCCACATGCTGCCCAAGCAATTTTGCATTATGAGCGATAATACCATAGGATATCTCCTGTCACTGTTTGTTTTACTGTGTGCTTAAACAAAAGCTGTTGGTACAATCCTGAAAGCATGTTCACCCATTGAAAACTAAGTTGGTGTGAAAAGAAGATGATCTGTTGTTTAATGTTTTATGGAGGATTGGTAGTGTGAAGTATGTTTTACTGTCAAAACATATAACAACAGTTGAACAACATTCAGTGATTATTCTCTTTCAGATCCCACAGTGGTGTGCAGAGTTCTGCCTGTCTGCCCAGTACCAGCACGGCATGGTAGTGTGCACACAGACCAACAGGCAGCAGGCTGTAGACCTGGCCTTACGTGTGGCTGATGAAATGGACGTCAACATAGGCCATGAAGTGGGTTACACCATCACTCTGGAGACGTGCTGCTCCTCCGACACTGTTCTGAGGTCTGTTGACGAGATCTTAGTCCATCTGTTTCACAGCCAGCAGCATCACACTTGAATGACACTTTAATATCATTCACAAGCTATCGCTGTCACTCTTAATCTTCTCCTTGTCTGTGCTTCTAACTCATCCATTGAGGCGTGTTGTGAATGTCACACACAAACTCCCTGTGAGGATTCTGCCTCAGTCTAGATAAAATGGGCAACTTTCAAGCCATAGGCAATTATGCCCGTTGCCTGATATCAAAAAACTGAAATCTTATTGTTCCAGAGTCACAATATCACCTTTTAGGATTGAATGTGAATTCTTAAATAACAAAGAAAGTTGACCAAAAAGCCAAAACATACACTTGTTCCAGCCTCCAATGTGGGAATTTGCTGCTTTTCTCTGTTTCATGTCATTTATAAATAATATAAATTTGATATATTCAGTTGGTTTGGGACTTTTAGTCAAACAAAACAACATACTTGATAACAACTACTTAGGCTCTGGGAACTTGTGGTGGACATTTTTCACAAATTTCTGACACATTCTATCATTTAATTGATATTGATCAGCCCTTAAATGTCACCTTTCACACATTGCACTTTGTAAACAATGCCTGCATCCATACTCATGATGTCATGACATGTTATATGTACAGCATTTTCCCAGTATGGTCTTGACTTAAAGCGAGCCTGTGTAACTTTTGAAACTTTTCATTTAAATGCAAAAACACACTCCTTCTCAGTTCAATACACTCAGGGGTTTTACTTGGTCTGGTATGACCAATAGCTTGTGGTGGCTAATGTTAGCAAACTGTAGTTAGATGTTGCTGTGTAACAGACATCACTGAGTCAGTTTGCTGACTTTGACGTCTCTCTACTTGTGCCACTGTTACACTGTGCTTTAGCATGTCTTAGATACAACTTTCAATGGTTTTATCACAAAAGTAAAACAACAGGTAAACATATCAGGCCTCAGCAGGGGCTAATTGTGGTTCAATTCCACTCAATCTGTTTGCCCAATGATCTCTTTAAAGGTCAAGAAAATTTGAGAAAAGTTTATCCTGCAGGTGCCCCTTATGGCTGCTGTTCAGAAAAAAATCTCGCTTTCTCATACCTCTACTATTAACCCCTGTGATGGCCTTTATTACTCAGGTACTGCACTGACGACATGCTGCTGAGAGAGATGATGTCAGACCCTTTTCTGGAACACTACGGGGTCATTATTATCGACCAGGCCCACGAGAGGACAGTTAGCACAGACATACTGTTGGGTCTCCTGAAGGACATCCTGCTGCAGAGGCCTGAGCTCAGAGTGGTGGTCCTCGCCGTCCCGCCCATGACTGATAAGCTGCTGAGCCACTACGTCAGCGTTCCGCTCATCAGTCTGGAGGCCTCATGTTCTGCTGAGGTGGTCCACAGCAACAGCGGCAACAAGGACTACTTCTACTCAGCACTGAGACTGGTGCTGGAGATCCATCGTACCAAAGAGGATGGAGATATTGTTGTGTTCTTTGCCTCAGCTGAGGTGAGAGATTGTTAATACATTTTTCACAAGTGGTTTCATCCAACCAAAGCTTGCAGTTCTAAATCTGGTGCCTGAGGCTGGCTTAACAAACTCCTACTTCTCCTACTTTGCTTGTAATCTCTTCTGCAGGAGGTTCATTGTGCCCTCAGCATCCTCCAGAGAGAGTGCACCAGGCTGGGAGCAGAGCTTGGCCAGATGGTGCCTGTGGTCCTGTGCCCAGGCCAGGGAGGGCTGCTGCCTAGCTTGACCGAGCAACCAGGCTCCAGGGGGTCAAGGAGGGTTTTCCTCTCTACCCAACAGGGGGAGGATATGTGGTGGGCGGCAGAGTCTGTTAACTTTGTCATCGACACAGGAGTCCAGAAAAAAATGGTGAGTTATTTCCAAAAGGACATATCGACCTTAAATGAGCAATATGCTGATTTTAAATGGCATGTGGTTTGGACTTTGTAGGTGTACAATCCAAGAATAAGAGCCAACTCAGAGGTGCTGAGGACCATTAGTCAATTCCAGGCAGATGTACGCAAGCAGATCTCTGGACCAACAGGTACGTCTGCTATCAGTTGAAAAAGGTTCCTTTCTGATGTTTTCAAAGTCAATGGTAAAGTCAGATATGGTATAACATCCAGGAATCTTGATTATAATAATGACTTTCCAACATCAGTTAATCAAATCACTTCATGCACAACCACAATTAAGTGAATCAGCTTTTTGCTTTCCTGATTTTTAGTTCACTTTATTTCTCAGGTAAATGCTTCTGCCTATATCCAGAGGACAGCCAGCTTCCTGCAGAGAGATCCCCACAGATTTTGGAGTCCAACATTACATCAACAGTCCTTTTCCTAAAAAGGATGGAGATAGGTGGCCTCGGACAGTGTGATTTCATTGACAGACCAGGTGAAGTTACAGTACTGTCGCAACATGATTACAAGCATTTTATATTTTTGGGTCAGTGATGCCCACTGACAGCATCTCTCTCACCCTAAAAGACAGCCAGAAAGGTGTATATTGAGGGGTTTTTTTTGGCGAGAGTTAGTATGGATGAATATTTGCTCTGTGTAGCTGTTTGGGGTCAGTCAACCATGATTTAGCCGAGCTGACAGGACCCTGCTACTAACCATTGTCTGAGTTTTAACCCACCCTAACATGGACAGAACAGAACAGGCTAAAAGAGGCCAGCTCATTAACGATTACACAACATGTGTCATTAGGGCAGCGTCAGGCTGGTACAATGAAGAGGAAGTACAAGCTAAAGGCGCTGAAATATCTCTATATTCCTGCAGAAGTTGAAAAGTTATGTGGGATATGAACAGCCACTAAGTATAGGACTTGTCTTTAAAGCATCTTTCAAATTATTGTGATAGCCTTTCCAATTTGCACTATATGGATTCTTGTTTGATTTGTCGAATTTATGAATCACGCATGCTCTAATGTTGGTTTGTTCCTTGGTGCAGATCCAGAGGGTCTCATGCAGGCCTTGGAGGAGCTGGATTACCTCGCAGCTTTAGATGACGATGGCAATTTGTCTGAGATAGGGATCATAATGTCTGAAATCCCTCTGGACCCTCAGATGGCCAAAGCTCTGCTAGCGTCCTGCGAATTTGATTGCGTGAGTGAGATGTTGACGATCGCAGCGATGCTATCAGGTATGTTTGTGCCATGTGTTCATTTTCAGCTAGTAATTTGTTGAGTGCAGATCATTTGATTGGTTCTTAGATTCACCATATGGACAGCTCATCTGTAGAAAGCAGTTTCTCTCAGACACTGAACCAGATGGTCTTTGGTAAGAGTGGCTTGTCTCAGTGATGTTGACCTCGTTGGTTCTTGTCTTTTAGCGCCAAGCTGCTTCCTGGAGCCACCTGCTGGTATGACACATGAGGCAGTCCAGTGTCACAGAAAATTCCAGCACCCTGAAGGCGATCACTTCACCCTCATTAACATCTACAATGCCTTCAAACAAAGTCAGAGAGAACAATGTAAGACTCATCAGTGAACACAACCAATCTACAGCCACAGAGAACATTTTCAAATATGCTGCGAGACAGTGTGACGCACAGACCGTGATGCATCCATACTGCAGTTTCTCAATCTATTCTTCACTGTGGCAGCAAAACAAATTAGGTTTTTTGTTACACTTGAGCCTTGTATCATCATCCCGAGGTATTCAGAGCACAGTGCACACACAGAGGCAGTTTCAAAATGCTTTACATTTCACTTTACAAGGATTTAGAAACAGAAGAATCATAGACAAATTTATATGAGAGATTTTTAAAATTTGTGTTTCCCATTATCCCTTTTAAAAAAAGAGTGTTTATAGTAGACATTTTGAGGAAAGCCTGATAACATGAACAAAAAGGACTGAAACATGGGGTTTATTCTGGACAAGGCTATAAAGCAGGAGCACTAATTTAACACAAGCTGAAATCTTCATCATGTCTCCTGATTTTCATAAGCAGTCCTTGTGATGTGGAAGGACATATCTTGGCTTGACATCGTAGGTTAAAACAAACCATTTTGCAGACCGTGATGCTTCCATCCATTCACAATTGACTGTAGTAAGAGACTAAAAGTTAAATCAACAGAAAAGTGTCTAAATTGTATTATCATTGAGCTAATCATAGCTAAACATGATGTAGAGTTCAGTTTAAGTAGTTTCCATACAGTGGCTCGATTTCTGAACACCAAATTGTTATATTATTAATTAGTAGTGTTGTTTTTAATAAAAAAAAAATAATAATAAATTAAGGCATGCCTGATTTTGAGAAAGCTTCGTTGTATGCAATGTGTTATGTTCCACAGACTTCAGTGCTGAAAAGTGGTGCCAGGACTACTACCTAGATCATTCTGCCCTGAAGACAGCTGAGGCCATTAGATCAGAGTTGACTGACACCCTGAACAGGATTGAGCTCCCCATCTCCGAACCGTCCTTTGGAACCAAGACCAACACCCACAACATCAAAAGAGCTCTCCTGGCTGGGTTCTTCATGCAGGTATGTAGAACCTGAAAGATATTTGAAGCAATTTCCTGGTTTTACTTCTTTTCAATTTCCCAGCACCCTTTTTATAAAAACATTCCACCGTGTTGTCTCGCTGTTACATTTTCCTGTTTGTAGATTGCTCGAGATGTGGACGGATCAGGAAATTACTTCATTCTGACACACAAGCACATGGCCCAGGTGCACCCGCTCTCCAGCTACGGGGCCCAGTCTCACAAGCTGGGACTGCCAGAGTGGGTTGTTTTCCACGAGTACACGCTGTCAGAGAACAACTGCATGAGAACAGTCTCTGAAATTTCCGCTCAAGTGTAAGTCAACATCACTGTCAGATATGCCATGTGTACAAGCAGATTATATTTGAGTTCTTGGGGGTTTATGTTGTTTTGTACCATATTGATGAGAAAAACATGTTTGTTTTTGTTATTACAGTAAAACTGAGTAATTTGGGGAAATTTTTATTTAAATCTTTTTAATCCTCTTGAAATCTCCACACTAGTTAGGCATAGTGGGGACTTTAGGTAGAGTTACTTATAAAATATTCAACATAATATCACTTGTTTTTTTTGTGTCTTTCCCAAGTAATCTCAATTCTGTTGTCATTTTAGGTTCATTCAAATGGCACCGCTGTATTTCTTCTACAATCTGCCCCCTAGTGAAAGCAAAAACATACTGCAAGACATGCTGGATCCAGACAGATCAAGAAATTGTAAAGAACAAAGAGCTGCGACTGACAGCAGTGATGCCAACAGCAGCTGTGCAGCAGTGCCGCAGACTTATGACAGATGTGTGATTCAATGAACGGAAACTCTAAATGTGAAAACCTACACTGTAATCTATCGCCACATTGATATGTTTGTAAAATGTGTATAGTCAATGAAAACCAGACTGTAATATTAATTTATTACATTGCTTAAAAGTTGTTTGATGGTCACATGTATATTAGCAAAGAGGGTTGACTCCACCATGTCCTGACATTTTCATGAGCTGAGAATGTTGTCTAGCAGGTATATAGACACACTAAAATGTGTTTTTTTGCCCCCTCAGTTTTCCTGCTCTCCCCATCAACACTGTGTGTCTGGAAATTGCTAGTATCCTGACAGCTAGTTAGGTTTTTAGACTGTAATGAGCAACAGAGGGGATGTTATCTTCTGCCTTAGGTGAAAGGGAAGAAAAAACATACATGTGTGATACAAAAAACAAAGATGATGCAGATTCAAAGAGATGGTTTAGCCCTTTGATACATATACATGCTGCTAAAGAAGTCATTTGTCACCTATTTTCTTCTCATTTTTTATGCAAAGCTGTCCTTTTCAGAGGTCTCGGTGTTGCTCGTCAGGTTAACGTGTTATGTAAGGATCTGGATTTGAGACTAAATAGATTAAGAAAGCAAACTTGTCAAAGCATGCAAATGTATAATGTATTTATTGACCACCAGTACCAAGAGATATACATAAATCCTTGATTAGAAATAGTCTAGTAGAACAGCGCTTTAGCACAAATATCCTGCGTTCAATAATCTGCTTTTGTTTAAAAAAAATATCGAGTTCTGTATGTTTAATTTTATAACTACAATCCAGATTAAATTTGTGAAAATTTTACTTTGTAGCAAATGATATCAAGGAAAATCTACAGCTGCAGAATAGTACATTTCATTTGTATGTAGTTCAGTTTACAGAGCTTTACTATTCAGTAAAAGCGATGACACACTCATCCCCTCTCCATCTGTGGAGACTGGATGACAAGCTCAACCAATCAGCTTTGGCCATTAATACAAAAGGAACTGTAATCCTAAAGTGTCTTGGTTCATAATCTTGTTATACACAAAAGTCCTTATAGACAACATGACTAAGTGCCGTCTTTCTAATCGTATTCACATGATATAACAGTTACATATAATTAGCAGAGTATGTGGTTACTTCCCTCTGCATTGTGTCTTAAGTGAACCAGAACTTTGTAAAAACAACATCTCTAAAGTAGCTGAAAAAGGAAACCCTCACCACATAAGTACAATATGTCAGGTTTACAATACTGGCATTACTGTACATGAACATTTTCTTCTAAATTGTACTGAACCATTTCCATGAGCTTGAAGGTCTTCAGTGAGTGCATAGTTTATTGTGAGGTTCACACAGTTAGGTATTCTTTCAGTTTGTCCATAATGGCAGGCATTCTGTCTGCTGGGATCAGCATCACTGTCCTGAAAGGCTTCATGGGTACGTCGTCGAACGACCACCTTCCACTCAAACAGGAGTCTGCGTCATCCTGGACCGAGTAGTGGAACTTCATGATGGCTTGCTGTAAGGAGAACAGATTAAAACTTAATACTGCACAAATTTCTTGGACATGAATACAACTGTCCAAATATGTAAGGCGCTCCCTGAATTATTATCGAACATTTCAGTAACATCTGAGACATTTACCTCGTAGAAGAATTCCTCCTCTGCATTGACAAACATGTATTCCTCTTTGGGAGGTCCTCTGGCTGGAATACTCTTGGTTGCCTCTTTGCAGGTCTTGCTGATCATCAGACAGTAGTGGCATCTCCCACTCGGCTTATTCGTCCTCTGAGCTTCAGCGATTTCTTCCCTGGAGAACAGAATGCCATTCAGTTTATTTTTCTGCATACTACATTATCAAAAGATTTATTTTTATTCTTTCACAAAGCACTGTCAGGTCACATATTGCTTCAAACAACAACGAGCAGTTCATACAAGGTACAAAGGGTAGTAGGAAGACATGTTCATTCAGTGTCACTCCCAGGATGCAATGGTGTGATAAAAACATGTGTAAACAAATGTTCCCCAGTGGCAACACATTTTTGCTTTCCAATAACACACTGACAATGTCCTCTCACTACCACAAAAAATGGAAAAATAAAAATGCAGTCTGTCTGCTGCCCTCACAAACAAGCAATCTTTAATCCTAGAATTTTCTTCCAGTATGCTGCAGCTCAGGTGTACTGAGATGAAACTGATAAGGACTGATTATTTAATGCAGAGTCACGACATATTTGACTGAGAACTCATAAAAACATGGCAAAACTAGAGGGTACACATGCACTATAATCACGTGCAAAACTGCGGTCAAGTGCTGCAGTGGTAGTAATTCTCTCCGTGTAAATCAGGAATTTAAAAAAATGCATATGCTGTATGCTAGATTTGCAAGACTATATGAACGTAACACCTTATTTTAAAAGAATGGTGGTGCATTTCTTGACTCCTTTGTTCCCATCAAAGCACTCCACATTGCTCTGGTAGTTGCTAGTATGCTTCTTCGTAAAGAGAAATAGTGAGGAGGGCATAAGAAGGCAGGCTAAACTCACTGGAGCTGTTTGTGCAGTGGAAGGGCGATCTGTGGAGGTACGTTGATGAAGCGCTCACTCAGCAGTAACCCTACAGGCTTGCTGGTGTCATTAAGGATCTGCTCCAGCTGTTCCATCGCGCTGTGAGACGAGCTTTTCTCACACTGATCCATGATCAGCTCCTTCACCTCCTCCACACACTGCACACCCTGCCAACAACAGCAGACACAAACACACACTGATACTTAAAACTAACTGGTCTCACGTGTATACATTTTCTTATATCCCAGTGAGTGTGTGAGGCTGATATTCGATGTGTGTCAGTGGTGTTACCTTTCTCTCTGTAAGGTTGAGCATAGTGATGAAGCCAAACACTTCATCTGGATCGTCATCATCGCTGTCCTCTGGCACCTCAGCTTGCTGGAGTAAAAGAAAAGCGAGTATATCATAGAAGTGAAACTGCTGAAAAGTCATCTTTAATAAAATGATGAGTGGACTAACCTATTCAGTAACTCACCCTGATGACGCTTCCCATATGATTCTGCTGAATGATGAGATCTGTCATCTCTGATGTATTTACATGAGCCTTCAGAAAGAGCTGCACACAAACAAACAAACAAACAAACAAACCAGAAGTGGCATCAGCATGTAGCACAGCTGGCACTTAACAAATAACATGAGGAGGATCAGATGAATGCAAAAATATAAATGCTGTCCCCAAACCTGTTGTAAGAGTTTCTTGATGCCATTGAAGTCATTGCCAGAAATGTTGTGGGCTTCGAAGTCCACCATTACCTCCTGAAAGTAAAACAACAATAACGCAAAAAGCAGTTAACAGGTGAAACCTGCGTGAAAAGTAGTTAAATACAAGTACTTTTTTGATTGGCTAGTTATATCATGTACTTTTTGAATGAATCAGTAATTCTGGTTGTGCACAGTTAACCTACTTACTATCAAGTTATCATGGAGTAAACTCATGTTATACAGTAACTTCACTTCTTAAAAATCATATCCCAGCTGGTCTAGTTATCTAACGTTACTTTTATTAATCGTGCCAAGCAGCATTAGTAAATATTCCTCATGTGGCTTCCAGTAATCTGCTGTTACCTTTTTGTCGACAGCTGTGTTAGCTGGCTAACTAGCAAGCTAGCGAGGCCATGCAACAATGAAAGAATAGTTTGTTGTTTTACCTCATTTATCTCCTCTTCTGATGCCTCGCTGTCGTCCTCCCCAGAATCGTCATCATCCTCCGGGTTTAAATCGGAGCTGTTGTCACTTTCCTCGGGATTTTCACCCAAACCTACGGCTCGCCTCTTAGCAGATGAAGCCATGCTTGCAAACATGCAACACTCGTGTCAACTTGAGTGGGCGGGGAAAAGGTTACAGTTGAGGCTAGATGAGGAAACTGGAACACTGTAGCCGCCATTACGGCTCTACATGTAGTGGACACGCAGCTTCTTGTAGCAACACAGGAGCCGCAATGACGGCTAGTTGACCGTTAGGGAAGTGGAATAAACCAATTTGGAAAAAGGGGTGACCATTTATTTAATCTATGCCTAAACTAAGATTTTGACGTTATACATCTGTAGTTGAACTATAAAGAAATATTTTAGTGTTTTAAACTATCAATGGTATATGACTTGTTACATATAACTCGATTTTTTGGGGACGTTAGTCAAATGTACAGCATGATGTCTCCCCTTCTTAACCGTATCTGAAGTCGTCATGCATTCAGCTGTAGGGACAACTCAAGGTACATGAATTTATTGCAATATTTTGCTATATTTTATTGTTTTCTGACCATCTTTTGCAGCATTGTAAATAACGAATAAGACAAATAAGTCGCTTATTGTCATTAGGCATTATGAACAGGTGCTACTAAGCTGACAGATAGTGCAGCTAACTTCAGCTGTCACTTCCAAGTGTGGCTTGCTAATGTAAACAGTAACACATGAGGACATGTTTTAGCTTCATTCATTGGTTTTCAATAGGAAAAGTATATCCTTCCTGCTTTTGTTTGCTCCTCAGACACAGTCCAATAATCATGACTCTACATATCGTTATCAGCAGGCTGCATATGACAGTTTTAGGGTGTAGCTTTAGCTTGCTGTGCATTCCCACCCTCCGTCCTCAGTGTTTTTGCTATTTTTCACACTGACATTACTTTGACAGCAGCGTTTATATTCCACTCTGGGTCGTTCTATTGTATTCTTATCAATTTTATTTATTCAGCGTTTTAAGGTCTGTATCAACATGCACGTACTGCTTCTCAAAGAGCCAAGAGATGGCGATTCTGGACCAGATCCTTACATCAAGGTAAAGGCGATTTACGCCATATTAACTTGCATCTAATAGTGCTCAGTTCACATATAGCTGTAGTCATATTCTAATGCTTTTCATTTGACTGCTAATTTTGAGTCTATTATTTCTATTCCCCAGGAGTTGGAATCACATGGTCATAAAGCAACCTTAATTCCTGTGCTGTCTTTTAAATTTGTCTCATTAAACACCTTGACAGATAAGGTAAGTGCACTTGTTACAGAATTAGATTAATATTTCCATCATTTATGTCATGTTTCGTGTTCTCAGTCATTTCTATGACTTTCTATATCAGCTTTTCCAGCCAGAAAAACACGGAGGTCTCATATTTACCAGTCCAAGAGCAGTGGAAGCTGTGAAGATGTGCTTAGAAGCAGAAGACAGAAGGGAAGGTAAGAAAATACAAAGAATACACTTCAAAAATATTGTAATGGTTGCACCTGTACCTCATTGATATAATGGTCTTAATCCCCTGAAGTGTATTTGCCTAAATGTCTATAAATGCTGTGTACTGGATATCCTAACCACTAATTAAGATTTTAAATTGATTTCCTCTAGTTTGATTAAATGTTAAATCTCTTTCCTAAATTATTAATTCAGAGTGGAATAGCTCAGCGAAAGACAAATGGAACAGCAAGTCCATCTATGTGGTTGGGAAGGCAACTGCTGCATTAGGTAAGTTATTGTCACACAAAAAACTCCATCTTTGTACATTGTGCTTATTATACGTTTACATTTCCTATATTAATGCTAAGTGTAGGAGAGTGTGGCAGGCACCTGGTGCTGACATAAATGTGTGAAGTGATGTTAGTACCCCAAGTCATTTGGAAAAAGGTTGTACACAAGTGACAGTTTGCTGTGACCCACAGTGAATGTATTTGGTCTTTAGAGAACGAGCAGGTGCTGCACGTTCCTGATGTTGTTTTACACCATTCTTCATGGTAAACATCAACAGTTGGATCTCTTTGTAGTCAGTTTTTATTATGTACTTATAATAAAAGTTACTTGTTTTAAAAATATTTGCTCTGCCATGACATGATATCAACATTACATATCATATTAATCCCCATGTTTTTTGTGTTTGATCCTGCACAGTACGAAATCTTGGTCTGAACCCTTTGGGCGAGGACACGGGGACAGCAGAGGTGTTATCACGTGTTATTATTGAACGTATGCTATTATTTTATACTCTCACATTCTTCACAGTTTAATTTTTTTTTTAATTGATTGATCTGACAACAAATATGACCTTACATCTGATTTTCATCATAGGAGAGGACACAAATATCCCCCCACTTTTTTTCCCCTGTGGCTCAATCAAAAGAGAAGTCTTGCCCACGGCTTTAAGGGAAAATGGTAAGCATTCCCCCATGTTGTGCCTCTCGATTAAAAACTCAAGGTGATAAAACTCCCACTGGGGTTACACTAATTATAAAATAGTAATTGAACTACCTTTATCACTGCGGGGATCTGTTTCTTTGTTTCCAGGAGTTCCCCTTGAGACGCTGACTGTCTATCAAACAACTGAACATCCAGACCTGGAGAAAAATCTAAAGAACTACTTCACAGAGCAGGTAAATCTCTACTCCTACTACATTTTAGAGGGTACGTTTGTATTTTTGTGTGTTAACTACATCTCTGACTGTATGCACAGGGCGCTCCAGCCAGCATAGCTTTCTTCAGTCCATCAGGAGTGAAGTTTTGTCTAAAAGTGGTGCGGAAGCTGTCAGGTGAACAGCTGAGTCAAATCAAGGTATGGCTTCCACCTGAAAAATTGATCAATCTACTTTATCACACTTTCAGTCATTTTGACCTTTTTTTGTTTCCAGTTTGCAGCCATTGGTCCTACTACACAAGACGCTATGACAGCAGAGGGCCTGTGTGTCAGCTGTGCTGCAGAGAAGCCAACAGCTGAACACCTGGCAGCAGCGATAGCCAAAGCTCTACAGTAACCACCCCTCACCCTCACCATCCACTTTATCTTCTTTCTTTGTATAGTCTGTATTTCTGTATTCATGTATTTTTATTTGTCTGTGTGCTGCTCCTCTTGCCAGTTTTGTAAGTTATTTTGCACTGAGAAAAAGTAGCTTTTGTGCCATAAAAGACATGAAAGACTAAGTGAATATATATATATATATATAGTTATATTTATTGTTAAGCTTGCTCAAGAAACTCAATGTAGAGTTTGTTTTTGAAAATAAATTTAAATCAGTGTGGTCATATGAAAAGTTGGGTCAGTGGTTATTCACTTTAAAAACACTCTAGTTTCTGTGTGTCCTATTCAAAGCAGGTGTTGGCAGAGGTCATGACTGCACTAAACCGCTGTTATTGTTCACATGAAAGTGAAAGTTTTCACTTCTTCACACAGGTCAGCAACAGTCCATTTAAAACCAGTGAAGCGCGTATAACATCCATACAATTCACTCAAATTCAGGAGTTGTAGACAGCAAAGACATGTTTACTTTTCACACATAGCTGAGGAAAGTGTAATATCTCTAGAGAATCACACCTTTAAATGGGTGTGGAGAAACTCAGGATTTGCCTATAAAGCAGTGTGACTTCTTACTTGCTTGCCATCATCTCACTTGGAGTAAACCAACGCCACGATGCTGACTTTTATCCAGCTGATAATTTTCCTTTTTTGGACAACCATTAGCTCAGCTGATGCAGAGAAACTTTTCCATAACCGGGATCATTCTGATTTGCAGACTCTTAATTCCCACCAAGCTGAGCTCATAACAGATAAATACACAGCAGAGGTAAAAACCTTACATATTTTTCCCAATTGTTTACTGTGTTTTTACATTTCAACATCATAGAAATTTGAAAATGCCCTTATTTTATGATGCATTATGTAATTGAACCCATGTCTTGTTTAGTTGTTTCTCTCTAGATATGGATTCATTAAACCAGTGAACTGGGAGGAGATCCAGTTTGAAGATTCAGACACTTCTTTTCATGATGATTTCCTAGACGACCTTCATGCAGTGATCCAGGAGGGGACCTCACTGCCTCACTCAAGGGATGCTCCTCAAGATGATGATCAATATGACCACAACAGTCCAACTAAAAGCCGAGCGTTTATTTCAGCACTTGAGGAGTTTCAGAAGGTATCGGGCCTGCCTGTTACAGGTGTGTTTGATGAGGCCACCAAGTTGGCCATGAACAAACCGAGGTGTGGAGTCCCTGACAAGAAGCTTGACCTAAACACTCCTGTAGTGCCTGAGAACAGTAGTGCCTCAGATATTGAAAACAGTCCAAATGACTCTTTTAATGAGACTGACAGTAACAACACAGCAAATAATTTAATCAATGTCACTTCTTTTGGTTCTGGTAACTCCTCTGAGGATGACTTATTCAATTTTAACGACACAGAAAGTGTTCTCACAGTCATTTCCAATGACACCAATGTAATTCACACAGATCACACTTTAAAAAACAGCTCACAAGACATCAACATGGACAGTCAAATGGTAAATGTCAGTGTGAATATACGACAGAGCGAAACAGCGCTTGTTAGGAAACGTCACCTTGCCACTCTTGTATCCAAGAGTAGGCGGAGGAGAGATTTGAGTGAAACAGGTTACAGGGCCTTTTCTAAGAAAGTTTTGAAGTGGAGGCTGATTGGAGAAGGCTACAGCAATCAGTTGTCTATTGAGGAGCAGAGGTACATCTTCAGACTGGCCTTCAGGATGTGGAGTGAAGTGTCTCCGCTGGAGTTCGTGGAGGACACACGTTCCCCACTGGAAGATATTGATATCAGGCTGGGCTTTGGCACAGGTAGGTCTGAGGGAACTCATTGCAACATTTTTTATTTGAAAAAAATGAGTGAAAATATTATATTTTACTATTACTCTTGGTTTGAATATAACATCACTTGCCTGTGAAGGTTCATTTCTTGTTTTAGTTAAAAAAAAAATCTGCCCACATCGCCACATATCATTACGCTCTATAGCAATACATTAATAGGAATACTACACCTGTTAAAGTACAGTATTTAAGTTATTCATCCACACATTCTGATATTTACAGATAATATAAAAATCATCATTTTTGAATTCATACTTGAGAAAAAAAATTGAACTGAATTTGGCCTCTCTTGGAGACGAATTAAGACTACAAGAATAGCTTTAATGTTAAGAACCACCACTGCAGCAGTAATAGCTGTCATTAGTGTTCTTAAGAGCTGGAATATGTTGGTTTTGTACAATAAAGGTTTTTTTTCCTCTTTTCTCTCTGGATGTTATAATTTTGTACTAAACCTGAACCCTGTTTGAAATAAAACATGTATTGAACTGCATGTAGATGTTGTTTTGACCAAATTCACATAGAAAAATAAGCATCTTTTTTAAATCTCTGCCACTCAGGAAGGCATCTGGGATGCAATCAGAGGTTTGATGGCACTGGTCAGGAATTTGCCCACGCCTGGTTCCTGGGTGATATACACTTTGATGACGATGAACATTTCACTGCTCCCAATGCTGGCAGTGGCATCAGCCTTCTTAAAGTAAGCAACAGTCTGATTAAAGCAATCTTCAGGAGATATAATGAAAACAATAGATTTAGTAAAAGCTCATTCATTTGAATTCTCCATCTATTAGGTGGCAGTTCATGAGATCGGCCATGTCTTGGGTCTGCCCCATATCTACAGGCCTGGATCTATAATGCAGCCCAGCTATCTGCCCCATGTGTCTGGCTTTGAGATGGACTGGATGGACAGGAAAGCCATCCAGCACCTCTATGGTATATGATTTTAGCACCATCTAGTGGACACTTATACACACAGACCCAGAATGATATACTGACAGATTGACACAAAACCTCACTTTTTTTTTACCTGCAGGGGGATGTAAGGGTCGATTCAACACTGTATTTGATTGGATCAGAAAGGAAAAGACACCCTATGGGGAGGTAGTAGTCCGCTTTAACACATATTTCATCAGAGACAGCTGGTACTGGCTGTATGAGAACAGAAATAACAGAACACGCTTTGGAGACCCAGTTGCACTGCAGATCGGCTGGCGTGGCATTCCCGTCGATGGAGTGGATGCGCATGTGCATGTGTGGTCCAGAAAAAGAAATGCAGTTTACTTCTTCAAAGGTAGATATACACATACTGTATATAATGTGCAAATAGAGTGAGTGGCCAATAGGTTTTCATAATATGGCTCTAAAGAGATAAAGATAAAAGATATTTGGTTTTTTTTTGCTTACAGGTACCCAGTTCTGGAGGTATGACAGTGATAATGACCAGGTGTTCATGCAGGATCCAGAAGGTCACCGCTATCCAAGAATAATCTCTGAGGGTTTCCCAGGGGTCTCCGGCCCCATTGACACAGCGATATATGACAGGAGAGACTCCTACATCTACTTCTTCAAACGCACTCTTGTAAGAATTCTTATCTTCTCTTTAACACATGAGAAATGAGGAGGTACAAAGGAAGCACGTAGAGATTGTTAGATTGGTTAGGTTAAAAACAACAGTAGATTTGACGATTATCTGAGAGAAGGCCAATGAGGGGACAATTTAATGGATAAAATCAAGGTGGGATTATCAACTGGGCAAAGAGAGTAACTGTTACAAGCCCCAGGATATCAACTAAAACAAAATTTAAATAATCTAATAATTCCAATATACAATTGTGTTAAATTACTATAAACTGACAGACAGAAAACCTGGGGCCAAAGTACTATTAATATAGTTTAGAACTACTGGTTGGTTTCTGCTGGTAAGAAAATTCTCAAGAGGGAAAACAATTATCTGTTCAAACAGGTGTATGCATTCGACGTGGAGGCCAACGGCTTGGCAAGAGGCTTCCCAAAAAACATCCGAGATGTTTTCCCTCCAGTGGTGAGTGGAGATCATCCAGATGGCAACATTGACTCTGCCTACTTCTCCTACACCCACAATGCCATCTTTCTTCTCAAGGGCACGCAATTCTGGCAGGTGGTGAGCAGCCGCGATCGCTGGCGCCGGCCCTCTCTGCCACGAAATGGCCTGCTGCCACACAAGGAGGTGGATCAGCACTGGTTCGACATCTGCAATGTTCATCCCACTGCACTCAAACTAACCCGCTGAGGGTGCTCATGCAGAGATTCATTAAACCCTACTGATGTTTAATGATGTGTACACATCTAAATACTGTTTGTGTTATGTGTATACATTATCTACGTTTTCACTGACATTACTGTGCTCTCTTATTTGAGGTCTAATAGACAAAAACTACTATTTAAATATTTTGTTGGCTAATTTTCAATGAAGTGTGTTATTTATATATCTGACAGCTGCTCTATCTTTCCCTGTCCATCACTTAGAGGTGCCAAACGCATTCTGGCATGAAAACAATCCTAAAGGATCTCTTATGATTAAGATATTTAGAGCATGAGTGAGAATAAACTTATTTATTGAATGTTTACTTGTTCTTTATACAGACACTTATTGATATACATGTAATATAGCTGATACTATCAGTGTTGTGCTGAGTTGCTCTATGTAAAGCTTTATCTGTGCACAGACGGAATTGCTTTCATAAGGCACACTTACAAAGAAAATGAGATGTTTATACAAAAAAAAAACCCCATGAAATGTCATATGTCACAATATATGTATCATGAAGTGTGGAGTGACTTCTCATGTAAGATACATTGGACTTGTATCTGTATATGAAACATGTAAAAGTAACTAAAATGCATGTATAAAAATGGAAATTTATTCAGAAGACTGAGAGTGGTTGCAGATTGAAAGCATCTGGTCTTTTGACATAATGGTATAGAAAGAGACACATTAGATAATGATGTGCACAGCATATCATCAGAAATATTGCACACCATAGATTAAAAATAGGGATTCATTCATATTCCTCAGATATGTTTTTTGTTCCTCTCTTATTTGCACAATATGTTGCTGGGAGGAATATAACATTATTGCCAGATCCACTCATTGCCCCATTGCGAGGTCCCATTGCTTCTCGTTGGCTTGAGTATCTGAGAGCACATTTGCACTGAATGTATGAAAACTACCACTTCCCTCTGAATTACCTTGCAGAATCTCAAATCCACAGCTGCCTGCAGGCAGGAAAGATAGTCATGTGACCAGAAAACCATGATACTCCTTGTGATTCATCTCTTGCAGAACAACGAGCTTTTTGGGGGGCTGATCTGGAAGAAAACAGTATAAGCTTTGTCAATAAAACCCTGGAGGTGGTGGAAAACATCTATTTAGCGATCTGTGTCTTTGAATTCCTTCTTATTATGAATGGTTGGGTTAAAGATTTACACGCTATCAATCAAAAAACGAGCCTATTGAAATTTAGATTGAAGCAAAATAATTGAAAAAGGTGCTAGTCTTATTACTTAATGCTGTTCCATTTTATCCTAATCATTTGAGCATGGTGCAAAGAAACAGACATCGATTCTGTAATCAATATGTTACTTGAACACTCTTATTAATTCAGCTCATTTTAGGAGATTAAGCTCCTGGTGGGCCCCAGATAACTAGCGTTGTGCTCCAGGCGCTCCATAGGCTATATTAATAAATTGAAGTAGAAATCAATTACAAGCAAAGGAACAAAATGTCAGGGTAAGAGGAGCTACAGAGATGGATTTCATGAGATGATGAGTCTGCTCTCACATTTACAGAATGAGCTTCGCTTTCTGTGGAGGCACTGACAGCATACAAATAAATGCCCTTGTTCATCATTCCCCGCTGAAGATGTGTACTTGTTTTCTTAAGCTAAAAATCTGTGATGCTTTATAATTTTCATGGTATGTCTGGGATTTCAGTGAATAAATAGCAGGCATCATTTATGGCTTCTTGGTTCAGTAAAAGTCCACTTAAAATGTAGCAATTTAGGGATATTACAATATTTACTGGCATATTTTATCACTCCAAGAGAGCTAATAAACATTCTGTAATTCATAATGAGCTCATGTAGCTAATATGCCATATGTTTGTTGCTGCAGTATGTTGCTGTGCGGTTGACATCACAGCAGGAATTTATTGATAGACTAATATTGAATCCAGTACATAAGATGATGCAGTGCAGTGGAGGCTTGTGATCTGTTTGTTTATCCCATTATGAAGCACCATACATCTCCTGCACCCTGGAGTTCCTCATACAGAGGAATCCTAAATGCAAACTGTTATTCACACATGTGAGTCCCTGGCTGCCGTACTGCACAGCTCATTGATCTGTGCTTTTGCACTAACAGTGCTGCTATTGAAGCTCCCTTTTTCCTTACACCATGGGCCTCTATGGATGCGACGAGGATAAATGAGATCAGTCATGCCGATGGATCCCGAGCTGCAGCAGCCCCAGAGAGATACAAAAACCTGTCATGGCACAGCAATCCACATGGGAGGAACTTCAGAAACAGGAGAATGGGACAAAACTCCTTCAGCACATTCATATAACAAAAATCCCCTAAACTCTGTCAAGACGTGAAAATAACTTGCAGTGCTACTGCCTCAAGTGTATCTCAGAGCTGTGCGGATGGAAAATTTAAGAATAAATCTCGCCAAGAATCTTTTCAACTGAGTGTCATATAATAATGTGTCTTTGTGTGTGTGCGCACCAAGGGATAAGTTCAACAAACCGCTGCATGTAGATGGCGTGTTGCATTATGATTCTTGTCTGTGAGATCTAGCCTTTCCTTGTTGTCCCGTCTCTCGGGTTGAATTAATAGTCAAGGATGATATCACTTTCAATATGTTCACAGAAAGATAACATTTACACAGTAAACAATCCAAGGATCTCCCTTGCGATAGAAATGATGGCTTTTTTTTTTCTGTGAGTCATACCTTGTGGGAAGGATGTCAGGTATAGTTTCAGTTTTATTGCACGCTTGTGTTGAAGATGTTGATATTCTTCTATTTTACTCATTGTACATGTCGCAGTATTCACACAGCGCTGTGAAAATCTGTCATGCTCTGTCTGCCTGACAGTGTCTGCCCTTGGAGAAATAGAGCAGGTGAAGTGGTAACTTCATCAGAAAAAGGAATAAACAATTCCATTACTTCAAGAGTATTGATCAGCTGCCATGGAGAGGACTCATGAGGATGGAACAGCTCCCTGCATCCCAATCCTCCATCCCACTGTACTTAGATATTGCCTTAACCCCCCCACCTTATGATGACCCACCAACTGAATTCAAATCCACTTAATCTCGTGGTGTCTTGTCATCAGAAGGGTCTAACACAGTCTCAGATGCATTATATGACAACAGTCGGGTAAATCTCAACTTGACTTGTATTTTGACCCTTTTGACCTCAAGCTACCTCAATTTTTTAATGAATTGTTGGAAGATCATGTTTGACACAAAAGCAACAACAGAATGGGTAACAATGACATGTAACCTCAAAGCTGTGATCATAATGTGCTGTACAAATAGACTAATAACATGTTGGTATGTCAGTACCTTTTAATAATGAAAGAGCGTTTGACCAGTCAATTGATTTAAGGGCTACTCCAGCAATTAAATATTACACTCACATAAAGCTGGGGGAATTAGAAGGACATATTTTAGAAAGTGACTGACTTTTAGTCCCTAACATGAGTCCAGGTCCAAAAACACTGGAAAAACCAAAAACACTCTCTCACATCCCATTATGCAACATAATAGTATCTTTTTGTTGGATGCCCCCTACCTGGTTCAAGAGCATATTTTCCAAACTCTATAACTCTGGTTTTAATGCAGACTCTCTGTTTAAAATCTTGAGTCTCCAAGCGCATGTCAAGATAACTCTGATAGCATCATTACAGCATCATCAGGGGTCATTTTCTCAAAATTTAGAAATACTTTATACAACTGTTTGCACTGGTTAAGAAGTATTCCCTATGTGAAGTAAAGTGAACATTTATGTGTGTAATTGGTGGAGGGCCTCCTTAATATACTATTGATTTTTTTTTTACAATTAATAACTAACAAGCAAATAAGAGAAACACTTATACAATACAGTATTAAAACATAATCCTTCAGACAATATAAAAGATAATATCCTGTGCATAGGAGAAAATATTACAGTTCATGTATTTTTAGCTCTTTACATTCTCATACTTCCATATAGACCTTTCTGAGTACTTTCATGTCTATACACACACACACAAACACACACACACACACCAGCACTTTATCTTCATCAAACTACCTTCAACAGGCCATAGATTAGCATCTACACCTACTCTGAAGTCAGCTGTAATAAAATGTAAATGTTGAACATAATATTATGCCTTCAAGCAAGTAAACTCTTCTGTCACAGTACTCCTGCATGCTACACAGGAAAAAAATGGCCAGTAGAGGGCAACCTCAACACATAGAAGTAGTTCCCTGATGGCTGCATAGACTTAAAATGGTCAGTTTCTATGTTCTCTGTCCCTCAGTGATATCATTTTCTCAGTGTTGCTTGTTTTCTTGCCAGTTAATGATCCAGTAATCACAGTAGCTTCTAAGGTTGTCAAATGATAATGAGCAGCTGTCAGTCAAAGCAGAAGTGTTGAGTCATATATTCAATGTCATTGCATGTTTTGGGTAAAAACACTTATGTGGGCTCATGTTGATAGATTTAGACAGTATTTGATTCCGCATATATCCGCTTTAATTTAGTAATGAAGTATTTTGGACAAATGTGAATGCTAACGTGTATTTTTGTGCTATTGTTGCTCGCCATGGGTGTCACATTGTGCTGCATTTCTGTGCATTCTTGAACATGTCAGGTGTGTTTTAAGAGCATAATAAGAACAAGGAAGTTTCTTTCCACATACAATAAATGTCCCCCGTTGTCAGAGGCCTATTGGAGAAAGCCGTGTGATGTGTGTGTGTGTGTGTGTGTGTGTGTGTGTGTGTGTGTGTGTGTGTGTGTGTGTGTGTGTGTGTGTTTTCTGAAATGACAGGTTATGGAAATACATTTACCTGGGTATACACACACTACGTGCTATGTTTCACTATGTTTGAAAGGGAATTTGTAGGAGCTGCCAGAGATTCCTCTGCCATACCAAGGTAGAGTGCGGATCAGCATTTATTCCACAGTAATAAGCGTGGAATTCAGACTTTCCTGAAAAGCAGATTGTGAGTTGAAAGTTGTTTTGCACATTAACTCTGAGTGGCATAGTTAACAAGGCTCTGGCTTGTTTACAGTGGTTCAAAAATCAAGCAGTCTCTCAGCTCATTCAGCAAGAGACACACAGAGTTACACGCATACTCACAAACATACATCCACATTTGTAAATGCATACATGTTTTCACCCTCATATGAATCTCACACACACACACACACACACACACACACACACACACACACACACACAGATGTTCCCCCACATGTTTCTCTCTCTCTCCTTCCCTTTCTGCTCCTCTTCTTTCCCCCTAGATAAAGAAGTTCAGATTAAAAGAGAAAAACACTGACTGATGCCTTCACGACATTCAAATCAATATTTCAAAAGCTTTATCATCAAATAGTTTCGAGCAAAGTGCTCCTCACTAAGGATCTTTAATGTTGAGGAGAGGTAAATAGGATTTGGAATTCACAAACCCGAGCTTTCATGCAGTCATTATACCGTGGCGAAGAAGAAACTCTCTTTGTGTGACAGAGAACTGTGTAAGTCTGCAGTAAAAGCAGTTTTTTAGATGACAGAACAAGTATCTCTGATTTTTTATCTCTCCTTGGTTACACATGTAAGCAGGAGTCTCTATGCCAAATGGAAATAGTACAGTAATTACATGTCTTCTCTTGAGAATAGTCCATGTATCAAACAGACTAATTTGAATGAGGAATCTAAATCATGCAAGTGTAATTAAATATTGTGTAGCCTCATGCATTATGCAGCATTTAGGTTTTGACTAAATACCTGATAAACAAACAGTGTGGGTGTGGAGAAGGATATGTTTGTCATACCACAAGCAATCCTCTCAATAAACGCAGTCAGCCCACTAATTTGCCTCCATATTTGGCAAAGGAATCTCTCCCACCCACCGCAAACTGAACCTTGACCTTTGGTTAGGGAAGAGTTTTGGAGACAAAACAAGGGTCTTTCTGGTGATGTCAGTCTGAGTGGCAGCTGCAGGTCACAGCGGGGAGGGACGAGGCTGTCCCACGCATGGCCACACAGAAGCGACTACCCGGCTGCCACCTCCACTCCGAGCCTGGGAAAGGGACAGGAAACGTACGTGATGTGGCAGGCTTCGTCAAGGAGGAGCAAAAATGAAAAGGAGCCTGGACATGGGGCTGGTGGCTGTGACAGATAATAAAGATCTAATGCTCAGGCGATCTATAAGTTTTATTCCTCTGTTTAGGTGACTTGGCTTGTATTTCAGTTCACCAAGATTTAGAAAACTCTCTTACCTTTAGTGGTATCTAGCCATGCTCGACAAGTTGTTGTTAGCAAAGCAAATTAAATTCCATTCATCTCCATTGTATTGCAGTAGAGGAAGAAATCTCAGATATCTCAAAACCTGGGCAAAAAACTCCCTAAACTACCTGCATGGTTAGATACAACTAGAGAACTGTGTTTTTTGTAATTTGGGTGAACCAGCTCTTTAATCAGTCTGAGGGAAGTCATGGACTACTGCTGTCACCTAGAGTCTTTTGATTAATTTGTACATCAGCAACAGCAGCAGCAACAGCATCTTTTCATTTACTTTCAAGTGTCTCTTTTTACACTGATCACAAGTCCCAACTTCATGCACTCACGCAAAATATGGCACGATGCTGTTACCACCTGTCAACAAAATTAGCTGAAAATGAGCAGCGCTTTCATTCTCCTCTCAGTCTCAGAAACACACCTGGTGCACCAAACAAGGAATAATATGAAGTGGTCGAGCTTTTGGGTTTGTTTTTCCCCTCCTCCCTCTGTTCCTCCTCTCACTCTCCACTACCACCATCATCGGCTGTCCTTCTCCTCTCCCTCCATCTCTTCCCCTATGGCTGCCTCCAGATCCCACCCTGATTCTCTCCTCACCTCAGTTACCCCCACCCCCACAACCCCCCATCTCCTCCTCCCCCCCTCTTCCTCTCTCCTCTCATTTCTTCCAGAGGAACAGATGGGGTTGAAGTCGGGGGGGGAGAGGGGGGTGGGTGGGTGGTTTGGTATGAACAGTCCTTTAGTTAACAGGGGGGAAGGGTGTCACACTTTGTGTTACATGCCAGTCTGTGTGTTCAGGTTTCACTTTCAAACTAAATTTGAGCTTGAAAAGATATTTATATGTGGGATTATATCAACATACGGTTTGTTAAAAAAAACCCAAAAAAGGAATCCAAGGATAAAGATTTGGTTCTTTAGCACATGAGCGAAAAATGAACTGTACACATCTGTTTTTTTGTTTGTTTGTTTTTTTGATAACTGTAACTTTCCGCTTGCCAGCCTGAGCGTTAAAGACTGTTCGCATCTCAACTCATACAGAATGCTACCACCAGAATGCAAACCAGAACAAAACTGACAGATAACATAACCTTCATATAAGCCTCTTTGCAATGGCTTCCACAACTGATTTTAAGATTTTATTTATTGCATCCTGTGGTTTCGATCCAGCATACATTTGTGAGCTTTCAACACATAACGCACTCAACCTTAAATCATGCAGTAAATCTCTGCTAAAATTCCCCTGGTTAAGACTGAAAGCATAATTCTGTAATAACAGTATGGGCTGAGATCTGGGACCAAGAAAACACTGAAACCTCAAACTTTCAGATTAGCTAAATGTATTTGGAAGAGAGCACGAAGACTAACAGTGAAATTATTACCCAATTGGTCCTTTGTAAACTAAAAACAGTTCACAGACTTCCTGGTTCAGCTTGGACAAACCATAATTACAGTAGTTGTGCGTGCACACAGTTTTCCTGTTCAATGAAAGGCGTTATCAGCAACATTTCTGGTACGTTCTGTCTTGGTTTTCCTCCAAATACAAGTGTCTTAGATAAACTGTTGGTTCATTTCTAGACTGTTGGTGAGGGTTTCAGCTCCCTCTGAAATGCCGGCAGGAGCTCTCCCCAGGCATGCCACCCTTAACAAGGCCCCCCAGTCCACACAGAGAATAGGCTAACCTTTCACATTCATAGTGGACACAGTGAATGACTACTACTTTCACCCAGAGATTCTACTCTCAGGGTGCCTTACAGAATTTTGACACATTTGCTCTGCAATAAAAAATATCATGTACAACATTTCCATCCTGGGATACATGACGAAATCGTGCTGCAATGTGAGGTGTCCATTCCTTTATTTGCCAACAAGTGTGTTGCCAAATCATCTAAAAATCCTTTCTTCCTTCCTTCCTTCCTTCCTTCCTTCCTTCCTGTAATGTTTATATGTTTTTCGTAAAACATACGTTACAGTATCCCACATTCATGAAAGATGCATTTCCAGACATCTCTCCACTCAACACAAACAGCAGGATAGTTGTTTTGCAGCTTGCAGCTGAAACCTATTTGAAAATAGACCTCAGAGTTGTTCTTCTCCAAACGGCTGCCATTATTCATGAATGCCAGCTAAGGAATGTATTTCATATGTCAGTGTCAGGGAGATTATATTATGTTACAACCTCTGGCTGGTGTTGGTAACGTTTTTTTTTCATGTACCAAACAGTGCATCAGTAAAATAAATATTGCATGCTTTTCACCTTGAAGGATGTGGTATGTATTCTAACCTGTACTCCAGGAAGCTTTGTATGTCAGCCATGAGAGAATTATGCCTTTAGAGGAGAAGCTCTCTCCTCCGTAATGTTCTTGCATTACATTTTGGAATACTTAGTAGGCAGGAATCTTGCTGGGAGCTAGGGTTTGGGCTTTGACTCCTTCTCATGTAGGTCATACCTTATTATGGCAAATTTAAAAAGTTCTTGCCATGACTCTCTGTTTAGAAAATGAGGAGGTCCCCTGTGTGCATGTGTGTCACGGATTTAAATGGTACCGTTTCACCTCCTTTCTGGAGTGTTTTGTTTGATCTAAATGAGAATTCGGAGAAAGTGGAACAGCTCGTGAAGGAGCAGTGAGAAATCGAGACTGACGTTGCCACCTCATAGCCCTGAAATTGTGCGGAGTAGTTGTGCCAGTCTCTTTGTTTGGAGATTAATGTTGCGTCAGTCACATTCTTTGTATGAGGGACACTAGCCAAACTGCATGGTGAAATCTAGCTACATCAAAAACACCCATTCTGATGCAGGAGAAAATAGGAGAGCAGCATTTGGAGAGAATCATAAATTTATCTGACATGCATGGGCTCCTGCTGTTATGAGCTATTGATATTCTGCCAGTCAATGCTTGCCATTTGTGGCATCATCAACCTCTGTGTTTTAACTTTGTGTGTATGTCTTTGTATGTGGGTGGACCATAGCTGGGTTGTGTTACGCGGCTGTACACACATAGCACTGAATTAGGAGGCCCCTCTTTCTCTTTTTTTTTCCTGCAGGCTTTGCTCAGGGGCATGACACATTTCTGAGGGGCTTTGGATCCCCTGGCCTGATAATTCCTTCAATTATTCAGTGGTTGGCTGGCAGATGAAGTGAGGCCATGAATAAAGCAAATCTGTGGGCATACGAGCACTGACAATACAAACACACTATTAGCACTCATTTCCTCTGCTCGTCCTTGAAGATACACCACAGTATCCTCTAAAAATGGAGAGGAGACGCTGAAGGCAGGAGTTAATGATTTTAAAGGTTTGCCTCGGCAGAGCTCTCAGGCACACTACCTGCACATTCAAGCTCAAACAACAAAGTTAGGAGGGGGTCACAACGCTACGATTAATCCCAGCCAAACTCTTGCAGGAGTTAGATTATTGCTGCTTGTCAGGTCAGCTCTGGGGGTCTTTCTTTCACTTTCTCCGTAAGTCTTTGTGAAATCAGGCGAGTGCTTTTTCAGTGCTTGCACATCGTGACTTGGTAGAACTAACATGCATCAGATTATAGCTCTTTTCTTGTGGAGAGGCACCACTCCACTGACAGAGCTGTGGCTCCTAATAAAAGGCTGATCTTCACAGACACCCCGTCCTCCTCTAACTTAGTGCAGTCAAGTGTAGGACAAAGGCAAAAGAAGGGGTGCTGTGCTCCGCCCTAATGAAGTTGTAGGTCTTGTTCCTCGCTGCGCTCTGTTGGAGAAACAAAGCTAATCATAGTGAGAGCAGCCCCAGACTGCTACAACGAGGGACCAGGTGCTTGTTCTTTTTTTCCTGTCTTCTTCTTTTCCTTTTTTTCCACAGAGCACCTGCCTTTAACCATCTGCACCTGCTGTCTGTAATAAGACAAGGGTGCAGCTCACAGCACTCCTTGGATGTATGATGGGATAGCACGGTTGATTGTGATGATGCCTCAAAGACATACAGTGCACACACATCTCTTATCTCCTCCTGAGTCCCCATAAATCCTACAAGGGAGGATGAAACAAGACTAGGTCAAAACCTAGTATATGGCTGGAACGTGTACGGTCAATGTGTGAAATTCTGGTCAATTTGTTACAGGGCTAGTCAGTTGTCTGTAGTGTCTGTAATGTGAATTCCTGGATATTAAATGCTCATCTGCTATTTTCTGTAGTGGTCCCAGTAATATTTGTTGATAAAGTGTACTAAAGTAGCATATTACATGACATGGTTAAGCTATGTTTGAGTCAAAAAAAAAAAAGGTTAAAAATGCAGTTGCAAAAACAATAGCCTACTTTCCACTCTTATCTTGGGGTGATTTGAAAGAGAACCTTTTTTAATTTCAATTATATTCTAATTTTCTGTTAATTCCCTCTGCTTTCATCTGTTTCTATCTGCGGATGTCTGTAAACATATGGTGTCATCCATATGTTTACGTAGGATTAGCATGCTAGGCTAACAGCCTGTCAGCTGTGTGACTTTATATCCGCGGCTTGACATCTTTCACAAACACGGCAACACACCTGTCACCTGCTCAGCATGGTGCTGCTAAACCGGAGACACCGCAGCTACAAATATATTTTTATACAGTCTATGGGCCACACACAGCTATGCTAACGATGCTAGCCATGCTAACTATCTGCTAGCCGCTGTGCATGCTGGTGAAATGGATCCATTGCATCCCTTTGTGTCCGCGGGTCTGAGAGCGAGCTGCAATCCGCTGTGAACGCCCTCTGAGGACATAATTGAAACTGTTTGCACTAGTTCATTTTGAAAGAGCGATGGCCAATGGGCAAACTCCAATACTGGGCTGACTGCATCATGATGTAACTTCATCACTCAGTGAGTCAGTGACAGACAGAAATTCAGGGTTATAGCCTTGGCTGGTCTGTGGCCAGTCCAGCCAAAAAAAGTCTGACTCAACACTGACCGTCTTTGTTGCCATGACAGGAAACTGAACAAGGAAATGTGTCACAACAGAGACATAGATTCTGCTTCTCACATGCATGGTAAGATTAAACCACCACTGTGTGCAGACAAAACTGTCAAACAGCTTTAGATTGGTGTTGCATGTATTTAGGAAGCCCCGGCCCTTTTCGCGCCTGCGGCGTCCCATTGTTGCATGATTTTAATCTCCTCAGCAACAGACTCCTGATGTATTTGGTTCACAGGAAGGTCAAGGACGAGCCCAATGCCCCACCCTCTTCCTGCAACAAAGCTTGTGAGCAGGAGAAAAACAGTGTCAATAACTAAGCTTCTACACCTACTCCTCAGTCTCATATGTTGCTTTTCCATGGTGACTTTGTGTGCAACAAGTGAATAACTCAAATTTTCTGGTCACGTATCCAGAGTTTCTTGAATGTTTTTAGAAATATTAACACCAGAATTATTAGCCTTAGGCTGGTGTTGCAATCAAACTTGAGCTGACTGAATTTTGTTTTGGACAAATGGTTGGCCTTCAAAATCCACATACTTCACCTGTGAATAAAAGTCCAAATGAATAATACAGCAACTTCTTTTGAATATAGGATACAATTGAAGATGAAAATATGTGCCACCCTGCACTTCAGTCTTTCACTCTGCCGGTGTCCCTTTGATATGTGAGGTAGAAAAAGCTGTGCACCTGTGGGAAGCATAAGAGGGTGATGGTGGTAGAGAGGGGACGTTGTGAGGGAGGGAGGGCAGGAGGTGGGGGGGTGGGGGTAGGGGGGCTGCAGGGTTGTGAGCGCCGGCCAACTAACTTGAGTGTCTATCCACCTTAGCCTGCTGCTGTCGCTGCCAGCATTGCCGCGCCAGACTCTGCTCGTCCAGATAAACAAATGCTAGACAAATTTCTCTTTGTTAAACCTGTGTCGACTGCTGCATAATAATGAAGGCTGGTGCTGCCAGAGCATGTGTCCAGCCAGTAATGATCCTCCTGTCTGAGAGGACAATGAGGAAAGAATGTATTCATACAGACGGACCCTCTGCTGCTCTGCTGTACATTCTTCCTTCTTGGACTGACTTGGCTTTGGCGTTAATTCGCCTTTGTAAACACAGTAGTCCAGTCACTCCACACAATTATCTTTGAATGTATTCATAGCAGATCTGGGACGCAGCCCAGGGCATGATTCTTACCATTCTTTTTATTTTGGCCATGACTTATCATTCAACCGACTCTGATATCACAACATTGAGCCTTTCAGTCGGCTCGCTTGTACTCAAAGGGAGATTGCTAAAATGAAATTGCAGCAGAGTGAGAAAAAGTCTCAACACTGCTTGATAAATTGCCAAATCTGGGTGATCTTATAACAGAGATCAGTTGGACCTTTCTGAGCGCCTGGCTCCAGCAGTGCCCACTTAAAGAAACATAATCATAAGCAATGCTGCTTTAAAATCCTCATCTTAGTGAAAAAAAAAATCATCTCAGCTATTCTCGGTGGGCTCTACCTAATTATGCATGGAAGATGTCTGAGGGCTGTGGGGGAAGGAGGTGAGAAAGGCTGGCTAGTGGTGGACTTTGTGTGGCTTGAGTGCACCGCTGAAGGCAGCCAAAGACTACTTTGATACCTGGCAGCTGGATCTCCCTGGTGCAGATTAAAATTACTTTCAGAATATCATGCATCATTATGGCTGAAAAATTTGCCAGATCACAAGGTTACTGTGATAATGAGGAGATGACGACAAGGTAAACTGCTGCAGTGAGACGTGGATTCAAATGTGACGCATATTTACCTTAGGGGGCTGGAAAAGGGGGGCCATATCTCATTTTCTGCAGGGCGACCCGTTCCAGAGGTCATATCCAATTAAACAAACAAGATGAATGTAGGATTCTCCTCCTTGTGTAAAATGCAAAGAGCCGGTCCCCAGCCTGGTGTAAAAATGCAAAGACTGCCCCGGAGGATTTGATCATTTGAAATTCTCATTTTTACCCCATCCACTCACGTATGTAATATCCTCTTTGTCAAATATGTATGTAATGGGACTGTGAAGAGCGCTAACACACACAGCGCCCTGAGAAAAAGCACATCTTTAGCTGTTGCATAGCAGCCGCGCATTTGATGTACGTTCAACACTGTATTACTGGAGAGAGTAATGTGATCTGGACTAATAGATTTATTAAGTGTTTTTGTTTCACGGAGTGTACCTTTAATCCAAAAATGCTTATACATAAAACTAATGTTTCAGCAATGAATTTTATTCAAAGCACCTGCTTACAATATATTATATTGACAATGGGTCAAATGATGTGAAAGGGCCTGCTTGTGGAGACGATCCCACTAAAAAGGGAGCACTTCCCCACAGCTTTATGGAGAATTTCAGCGTCTTTTAGTTTACTGTTTTATTTTAAAGGCCACAACTGTTTTGGTTCAGTCTCGCTGCTCTCATCAACCTTGTTCTCCAGCAGCATCGAACAGCTGTTTTCACTAAACAACCTATGAAGAACACACCGTTAGCTACCTCCCCACCATTAAACAGCTGTGTTGTATATAGTACTATTTGATTATCATCACTGATGAATTGATATGTATGCGCCATTTTAATGTTGTAGTTCGTCAAGTGGAGCAAACTAACTACTTTATATACTGTTGAGCAGTTTAATCTATAACAGTGCTACAGAAAATCTGAATCTGCAAAGTAACTAGTAACTATAGCCATTAGATAAAGATACAGTGGCATGAAAAGTACAACATTTCCTTCTGAAATGTGGTTGATTGAATGTATAAAGTAACATAGGATCAAGTAAGGTAAGAATACCACAAAGTAGTACTTAAGCATAGTCCTTACGTAAAGGTACTTGTTTGTTTTCCATATGATTTTTATTGTGTTACAGTACAATTACTACTGTGAGTTATACTGTATATATATTGTATGTGTGTGATTGATAAGTTATGTTGAGACATCAAGACCCCTGCCATCTGATCAACAGCTGACCAGGCATATGTCTAATTTTGCTCAATGACCAAAGTCTGTTTTTGGAACAGTTGTATACAGCAGACCTGCTGCTGCTCCTTCAAATGACAGACGCTCTGATTTAGTTTTTATTGCTGAATCTTACTCCGGTAATGAAGTTGGGACTGTTATGTTTCTCTCATTACCTTTTCATTAAAGATATGACTAGAAAATGGGGTTGCCATGGCAATGGCTCCATGAAGTCTCCAAGCTATATGCAGAGCTGCATTGTTTACTCTTTTGCCAAGACTGCTGTCTTCAATAGGAAACGAAGACTTTTTTTTTCTCTCTTTCCTGCGCCTTCATCTTTTTGCTTCCTTTTACAGATCAAACAATGACCTGATGCAAATAGAACATTCTTCTGAGGTCCTATTTGTTAATGCTAAGAGGTTTCATTAGCTTGCTCATTGCTCCCAAAATGATAGCTGGCGCTATTCTGTTGGGTGAGTGAAGAAAAAAAAAAGCGATTCACAGGCTCTAAGCAGTAATTTACACAGAAGAGATTAAAGAAAATGGTACGGAGCCATTTTGTCTGAATGACAGCCGAGCTGAATGTCTGCAAAAGCAACTGCCAGTTTACTTCAGCATTACCTGGTAAGAAGAAGAAAGTCTTTCATTGGTTGTGATGAATATAACTATAAAGTAAAAGTAGCTGACATTCTTAAGGATATGTAAACCCATCTATCTATTCATCTCCTTCCATCGATGTTATCCAAACGAAAACTTAAGCACCACGAGCAACTCATCATGGTGCCTAGAAGCAAGGTAAATAACAGAGGGTAAAGACAGAGTCACAACCTTTTCTCCTCATTCATCAGCAGCATTTTCCAAACCATTAGCTCTGTCATTGCTTCCTATACTTTTCATGTCTGCTGGCTGGCTTCACCCTCAGTACTGTGATTAGTTCAAGCAGGATGCCGCTCATCGATTTTGCTCCACTGGGTGTTAGTTAACCCTCTGCCAGCTTTTAATTGCTTCTCTTGACTGTTAAGGCAGTGTACAGCTCCTGCGGAATGAAGCCTCGGATCTTGTTTGAATGCTCTTACGCCAGTTCGAAAACATGCACCGTGGTGCCTTTCAAAACATTGAAATGCACCGAATTCTATCTGCGCTATCAAGAAATAAACATGTTTTGCTTGCATCCAAGAATAAGGTGTTTAATTGAATGTGTTACCTGCTGGCAGCAATTACCGTCATGCCGAGAGGTATGGATGGAGACAGAAAACAGATGAAAGAAGAGAAATGTTTAGTCTCTCGCTGACTCTGTCTGTCTTCCCGCTTTATTGTGTTTTCAGAAAGTAACATGGCTCCGGCGTGATTGACAGAAACATGATAGCTGCAGTAAACAAAAGGTGCTGCATGTACACAGAGAGATGAGCATGGAATGGGTTTTTGAAAACAATAAATCACAACTCATAGAAAAAGCCGGCTGCCCTGAACCTCATTTGAATTGGATTACCACTGGATCTCTCATGATGCAATGTGTATTTTCCTTTCAAAAACAACCATCTTTGAGGGAGAAAGCGGTTTAGACTTAGACTATAAGGCTACTAAAGAATCTGTTCTGCCTGTAACTGTTTGATGCTGTTCATTGAGAGTGCTTTATTGTTTCTAATGAGCTTAGGGTTCATATTTGTTCTGGATTTTTAATTACATATCAACATTACATCATGAAACCTATTATCTCAACTCTGCAAAGCTAATATTTAAAGGTGATGGCTTTCAGAGCGCAAGCACAATGACTAGATGCGAAGATTACACCTGCTAACAATCCATAAAACTGATATGTCTTCTTCACAGTGTGATGTAGATATCCATCCGTACATCTACATGTGAGAAAACACTTAGTTAATGCCAGAGAGGAAATCAAATGGAGAAGTTGGCAGATGCATCGTCATTTAGACAAAAGAGAAACATCAGCCGTAATGAGAGATGATATATATGTTTTTATGTCGTGTCTGAAATGAACACCGCAGGACATTCGACCAATGGAAGTATCATCTTGTGAGAAAATGTGAGAAAATCATCCGCTGTGTGAGGGGTTGATGTGTACTGGTGGATTAAATTTAGCAACTCGTGGCACAAACAATTATTTCAAATGAGTCAATATTTGCTTGGAAACAACACCTTCTCTCAGAAGACAACATTTGTAAATGAGACTAATACATTTTATCAACATGTTGACAGAAGTCCTAGAATATGGTTATGAGGGACTCATAAAAGCAGCCAAGCAAAACTTCAATACTTCTCTAAACGCCCCTTGGTTTTCTACTCCCTATCATTATTTGAATGCTTTTTGAAGGTCTTTAATTTGCATCCTAATGCTGTGCCCTTGTTCAATTTAATTTACAATGCAGATGCAGAAGCGATACGTGTGATGGAGGTTCATCCCCAAGAAAGGCACAGGAGGAAAAAAAAAAAATAAACAAAATAATTTTACTTTTATATGTCCCTCATATGAACTGAGCTGATAAAACATTCATATTAAATAAAAAACCATTCAGCTTCAGCAACTATATTATTAAAGCATACATGTGGTAGCATAAAATAATCATTTCTAACGCTGCTCAAAGATGAGGAAATTTCAAATGCATCTACCGTATGACTAAGCTGCCCCTTGTTTCATGATTCGGTTATCTGTTTTTTCGCTTCGTGTCTACATGTTTAGTTAGCAGTAATTTATGTACTCACAGTCAACATTAGTACATGAAGACAAACAGCGCAGAGCAGCACATTTAGGGAAGTGGCAGAGCTGCTCTCAGAGCTGCCACGGAATGGAAATGACAATGGTGTCACAAGAAACAGATTGGATTTGGGCTCAGGACACCTTTTTTTTCCAGGGAGGGGTGTAAAAAGTAGGTTGCAATGCTGGGGGTGTATGTGCCCAGCCCCCAGGGCTATGACAAAAAATATGGGGCACTCTCACACACACGCACACACACTTTCTGTCTCTCTCTTCATCTCTCTCTTGTCTCTCTCTCTCATTATATCTTCAATTATCAAGTCAGGAGAGAAACTCATTATTTTAGGAAGTCAATGCCCATGCCGGTGTTCTTTTTGACACAGCACAAGAGGGGAACAAAGTCCATTTGTTGAGATTTGAATCTCTTAATACCATTAGTTAATTGTGAGAATAATCATCTTCAAATTACACTGAGGAAAATATGATTTATATATTTTCACTTTTCAGCTCCCGGAATTAACTACACAAAATGATCCTTTTTACAATCCTGTGCAGTTTATGTCATTAAAAAGCAGGGCAATTACTGGTGGGTTATTTCACTATTTGTTGCGGTGTTTTAATTGACAGCCGGGCATTTCATGCAAGCCATGACCAGGCTGAGCAGCACGTGACCCACCACAGGGACTGTATCTGATTTCATTATTAGTCCCAGTTTGACTGGCTTAGCCCTCATATGTACCATGAACACCTTTACCCTTGGGTGGCTCAAGTTAATTACTTCAGCCCATAATGCCTGAGATACCACCTAATAAGCATGGAGTGTTACAAATTATGATGCTCGGATTAGCTGCTGCTTACTCCCAGAATGAAAGCCTGAATCATTTCAGTGTTTGGAAATGAATGGTTTGTAAAAACACATCAAGTGTGGTCCTCATTTTGTCAAGGTACTTTTTTTTTCATTTGCCAGGCTTCTGGATTGATTAAAGGGCCAGTTCACTCAAATTCATTAGTCTCATGTACTCCTCATGCTATCTTTCCATGCAGATAGTTTGGGTTTGAGTTTTGATATATCTGTCTCTAAGATATTGGCCTCCATGCTAATATAATCTATGCTACTTTACTAATGAAGAAATAGTCCTTTTGAAAAGTGTTGACAGAATATTTTGTGGATTATCCAAATCAACCGGGACATCATCTCTGAAAAAATAAACTACTGTTGAGTTTCTAAAATGTAATTTAAGTAGCACAAATGATTTTGTTTTCAGATCTTTTGTACTGGGTTAAGTGCAAACATCTCAGAGGCAGATGTCTAAAAGAGAGAAATTAGCACCTTCTCACAAAATTTGGAACTACCAAACTCTGCCATTACTTAGACTGCTCACAGTGGCTCAAATGGCCAGAATCATTGATAATATATCAATGCTTTGTGCTCTTAAAACATCTTTTTAAGTGCTTTAGTTGGGCCCTCTTGCACTTAGCAAGGTTAACATTGTCTTACTGTCTTCATGTGCAAAATTACATAGTTTACTGACATGCAGGGGGAGGGAGGCCATTTCATGGTGATTAGGTGTATCTAGGGTGGTAGGTTTGTGACTACACGTGTGGGTTGGCAGTTGGGGGAAAACTTGAGACAATGCTCCACTTCATGAGCACACACTGTACAGCAGCCCTCCCACACAGCCTTTGTTAAGCCTTCTCTCTTGAGCTGGCACTTCAGCCTCCCTGAGCCCATTGACTCCCACTGGATGCTCTCCACTGTGTTTCCTGGGTGAAATATATGGGGGCCTCTTTAATACTGTAACATCCGTATCCATTCCTTTCACACATGCCCCCCTCTCAGAAAACTGCAGCCAATACAATTTAATCCCATTTGGTAGGCAACTTAAATTCATCCAATTTCACAGATTAGGAGTTGTGGTATCCCTGCAAAATGTAGCTTGGTTATACTCCTAATGTTTATTTTGCTTTTATTCTGATGCACTAACATAACATAAGGGAAGTAGATAGATAAAATACATAATGTATACTGTGTTTGTTTGTTTTTTCAAATCTAACCTTTCCCCTCTTGAATCTATGCCCTAATTTTCATGAAGGCCATTTAAGCCATTTTCATATTGGTTATATTTTCTATAAGCCAGGCTTATTTCATTCTAGAGAGCTTATTGCAGCAAGTGTAGTTTCTATAACAACCATACATCATAATGAAGCTGGAGATTCTACATAATTAAATTGCACGTATGAACATACTGAGCTAATGGGATGTAGGCCTTATGTGGCATTTACTTTTAATTACAACATTAAAACTTTTTTAAAAGGTTATTTGATCAAGTCAAGTATACTAATGAGTATGCAGAGATGATTGGCAAGATTAACTGTCTTGAGGCTTTTGTTTTCCATCTCATTTTAATTTCTGACATAAATGTGTGTTGGATTGTTTGCGTGATGTTAATTAATTTCTAAAACGAAGCATTTTATAGTGTTTTGTGAGAATAATTTCAACATCTGTACAGAAAAGTTCCTGCAGTCAAGTTTAAATCAGCAGTGTGAAGGAGGATGGGAGGGATAAAAAAAAAAAAAAAAAAAAAAAAACCCCAACCTCTGACAACGGGTCTGTCTTATGAAAACGAACACCGATGGTTTTAATTTACTGACTGCATTAGCCGGCTCCTCTCCAACCAAGCCTGGTGTTGTCTCGTTGGCAGCAGCAAAAGTTATTAATGGTGCAATAACAGGAGGCAGGCCTGGGCACAGAATATTCTATTCTCTCTCAGATTGTGTAATGATTTTCCACAGAGGGGACGGCTGGCTGCTATTTCTCATTGCAGATTTTTTTTTTTTTTTTTTTTCAAATGGAGTGACGAGGGGAGGGGGGTGGCAAAAACAGTGCCCTATGGGTTAATTGACTTATATCCTTCACAGTTGACATTCCATGTAAGCATGAAAAAAAATTGCTTTACTCTCCGAAGAGGAGCCATCCAATACTCAACTGGTGTATATGGCAATCATATTTTTGCAATAACCATATATTAAGGTGTAAATGTGTAATCAAGAATCTCATGTTTTTATGAGAAATAAGCACAAAAGGCAGCTTTGCCACAAAACATGTGAGATGTTACTGTGAAGGAAATAAATAATATAAAAAATGCAAATGCAACCTTAAGATTCCCTACTACATATTCATTCTCTAATCTGGAAGGGTATTTACGACCAAACATTTTAGCAGATGAATGCAAGAAGTCAAGGGGGTCATTATTTAATTCCAGCCGGAGAAGGGAGAAATAAGTGGAGCAGGAGATTTAGATGATGACCTCCTGCCTGGAAAGTTGTTGTTGGTGGTTCTTCCAGCTTTTATAAGGCCAGCTCTGCAGGTTATGCTTTTAATCACAATTACTGGCCAAATGTCCAAGTCCATTCTGTGATTTATGTGTTTTAAAAAGCAGTAGGCTGGTTGTCTGAGAAGGTCAAGCTGCAGGGCAAATGAGTGGATGGCAGTATTGTAACACTCTACCAAATGCCATATCCTCTTTTTTCTCTTTGGTAGTATACATTAGCATCCACCTCAGTGTGGAATAAACCTTAAAACGTATTTAAACACACATGCAATCAAAGGTAAATGCTTAAAAATTTTGTACTTTCCTGCTACTGAGTTCAAATCAGTACAAATTCAACTCCCTTTCCTTTCCTTTTTTTGCCACAGGCTCTCATATTGATTCCATGCATGAGCCTGCAGAGTTATCACAAAACAAATTGCACAGACTTGAATTTGACAATCCCTTTATGAGGAGCACTTCATTGATTTCTGGAGGGTGGCTCTGTTTGGCTCCTTTACAGAGGAGTGGGGAGGCTGCTGATTGGAGAGACACGCAGCACAGCTTTTTCTAATTGCCTTATTTCCTTATTGTATTCTGGTGGCAGCTTATGTCAGGGAGTAAAAGTTAGCGACTGTTGCTCGAATGTACATAAAGTGTGTTCTCCCTGTTATCCCCCGTCTATGTCTGAGCCCTGCTGGGTATAGCATTGTGTTGCGACTTTTCCAGAGGATATGATGTGTCAGCGAAATCTGTCCTGCAGTGTGAGGCTTGACACTGCAGTGACAGCACAGCAATATTTCCCCTCTTGTTTCAGAACAAATTAGCACCAGCATGACATCAGGGGGCTCATTGTGCACCCAGACCCCATCCTCACACACACAGCTACCCCCCTCCGGTTAGCTCTCTGGGTAGAAGGACAGTCATTGTTATATACTGTATATTTGTATGATGTTTATCATCGTATCAAGCTTTTTTTCCTGACATATGGCGAACGACTTTCAAAAAGGTGTGAAAGTAGAGTGTCTGGTTACATTTGACTACTTCATATGTACTGTGATTTAGGGCTGCAACTAACGATGATATTCATTATTGATCTGTCAATTCTTTTCTCAATTAATTGAGATGTCTGGTCTATGAAACGTCAGAAAATGGTGAAATATGTTGATTACGCAAAACATTTTGCAACCTAAAATGTATTGTTGTCCCAACAACAACAGTCCACAACCCAAATATATTCAATTCACTATCATAGAGGATTAAAGAAACCAGAAAATATTTACATTTAATAAACTGGAACCAGCTTATTTTGGCATTTATATCTTTAAAAAATGACTCAAAACAAGTAATCAATTATGAAAATAGTTGGCAATCAATCAACTAATCCTTGCAGCACTGTTGTTTTTTTTAGTGTTAGCATTTCGCAATTCTTCTATTTGTCATTATTCCTGGATTCAATAAACATGACTCACAGTTATCAAAGTATTTATTCACCTTATCATTGTGTACTTTCATCAATTCATTTTAATCTGATTTTAAAAATACCAGTGAACATGAAACTGTTGCTGATGAGCGAGAGGTCTCAATAGGGTTTCCCGTATAAACAGATGTTTATCCCAAAGCGCTTTCCATTACCGTCTTGGCAGGAAGGTGAGCGGCAGATACACCAACCACGGGTGAAATAAAATCAAATGGCTCACAGAAGACAGAGTGCAGAATCTAATATTGTGCGACATCATGTGTGTGCGAGGCCACTAGACGCAAGTCACCTGCAGGGTTAAGAGTTTATCCAGAGCTCCAAAGTACACATGCCTTTTTTTTTGTTTACTTTCCAGCATGCATCACATTGGCACTGAGTTGGAAAGCCACTGCAAACCACTTTTCTGCCTCTGCAAAAAAAAAAATGGCATTCACCTCCATGCTTTCCTTTCTTTTCCACAAGGTTTTGAGGTGCTTTGTGAAAACAGGAGAGGAGGGGTGAGGAGGGGGGCAACTATCCCTGCTCTGCTTCCTTTCCCCTTGTGTGGAATAAAGCTGTATTTTGAGGGGGAGCGCTGTCATGCATCACACACCAGGAAGAGCAGGGAAACAAACAGGGCCAGATTCATCAAACAGAGTTGCTCGGCAGGATGGGGAGTGCTGGGTATTAATCAAAGTTGAACGGCTAAACTGGAGAAAGAAGGGTTGGAGGGGAGAAACAGAGCAGACCACATCTTAAGTCTTGCGCACAAAAGAGTGAATAGAAAATCTCTATCGGCTGACAAAATACTGTATGATGAGATACTGTATCATAATGGTGTAAAGATATGAATAAATGGATAATTGTAGCAAAGTGTGGGAACGATCTGCCAGTTTTCTTATATGAGCTGTGGTTCAGGTTGCAAGAATTCATTATGCATGTGCAGCTGATTCTGTGTAACCAGTTTTGCATATTTTCAGCTTGCTTTAAATATGCTGTGCCACCCAGTCACTCTGGCTTATTTGTTTTTAAGTCCTGCAGACTTTGATGTGACCTGTAATTTTGTCCAGTCTATTAGGATATTCAGACTGAAGCAGAGCGTAAATTAGTAGAGAAGCTCTCGTCCAACTTGTTTTTTGGAATATTCCACCGCTCCTAATTGGATGAATGGATTTATTTTGTTTTTGGAACAACCATGGTGAGGCTTCTGTTTAATCTCCACGGGGCCCTCATCCTGCTTCCCCACCCACTCACCAGATTGATTGTATCTAATACCAGACAATGGCATCAATGAATTCAAGTAGTTTTTTTTTCTCTCCTCTTTCTGGTAGACAAGAAAGAGAATCATTTGCATGCAGGTGACATGTTCAAACGGGGCAAGGCGAGATGAATCAAAATGCAACTCAACAGTTTCCTAATGCTTTGACCTAATTATGCACCCATTTTTCTGCTTTCTTTTTTTACATGGTCTAGTCATGTCCCATCTAAACATATTCAGATTGGATTTGATGAAAAGGTCTCTGCTGATTCACTGGTTCTCTGTAGTTTTGCTGACGTAAATTAAATTTAGTGGAAGATGCAGTATGTATTAAAAAGTCTACAAGCGAAAATGCTTAACCATGAGTTTGGCAAAGGCAAGATGAACCTTCTTTTATCGATCGGCCATATTAGTGAGTACTTCCTCTTCAGGATGCTCTTAAGGTTGGACATATCGTCTTACATCCTCCCCCTGACCACGGTAACCACAACATACAAACCCGGTGGGCAGGAGACTACACCCGTGTAGGCCAAACGAGCATCAAAGAGCACAAGATTCATGATGGTGGAGTATTGATCCCTGAGGAAATTTAAATCATGTTTATAGGAAATTACTTGGATCACCCCACAGATGCTGTAGAAACCTGTGTGCACATGCATGGTGGAAAGGGAAAAAAACACTGATGCATATGAAATATTGAGTCCGGTCTATAAATTGCAGGTGACAGGTTGCTGCAGGAGTCGCTGATTTATTATCTGTACTTACAGTGTGAGGATAACAAAGCAGCATCTATTTTTCCAGACCTTTGACACATTAAGAGAGAATGTAGCAGAATAATTGTTTAACTTGGTGGCTTTGTCATTTATTTACTTGAACATCCTTGTATGAAAGGCAGGAAAATAAATCTGCTTCCAGACCCCTTCACGAGAAAGATGTATGACACGCAGTCTGTGTATGTCATACATCTTTCACGACTAGGCTTCATCATAATCATGATCATCCTGCATCCCATTCTGTCTGCTTTGTGGAGCATTTTTAGCATATGACAGTCTTATCACTCCAGTCCAAGAGTGTTGTAACACACCACTGGAAAAAAAGATTCATACCATGTCCCGATACTCTAAAGGAGAAGAGTGGGAGCTAAGGAATAAAAGAAAATGTTCCAGTCATTGCCACCACCCTGCTCCACTGTCTGAGCTGACATTAACACTGAAATGAGAATGACCTCATCAAACGTTCAGCCAAATCATCATAAATGACATGATATTAACTCTGCCAGACAGCTTTATTTTTTTTTTTTTCTTGGGCAGTTCTCCATTTTGCTTTAGTTTGTGGTTCTGTGCCCTTGTTATCTGGCCCTCCAGACTCTACTCTCACTGTGAGGCAGAGGAGCAGAAAGATGGCAGTAATTCATTTTGTGCCATGCCACAGGCAAGGCTCTTTTTCCCTTCTGCCCATTACCTCCAGACCAGACTCGGTGTCTCAGCAGGACACCGCTTCCTTCCGCTCTCTGGACCAGACCCACCGTACTCCAGGGGGCTGAGGTTAGTGGACGACCCACTTCAAATTCTGTCAGCGCCACCCGCAAGCATCCGAGGCATGCCACTCCACCTCCAGGAAAACTTCAAAAAACATGGCAACCTCAAAGTCTGTCAGGCTGGGGAAGCACTGGCTGGTTTCTTTAGGCTTATAAAAAAATAAACTCACACTACCTCAAAAATATATTTGACTGCATGTGGCAACTCTGGCGTTTGCATAGAGTGTTAGTTTGAATTAGGCTTTTGAGCTTTAGCTATTTGCACAAGTTAAAATCAAATAAAACACGACATGGAAAATAATGTGCAGGGAGATGAAAAGAAGCCCAAGAAAGGCTCGTTCTTCCTTATTCCGTTCTTATTTATATTATCCCTACCTAAATGATTTAAGACAATATTCACAAAGTCAGAAATATGTGGCTTTTGTAAGAAAGAAAATAATATAAAAGCATTTTAAAACAGAAATATTTTAACATATTTAGGACTTTAAAGCAGTGGCTTAGGCAGAAATTGTATTTTGGGTAGGCCAAACTGTCCATACCACTTTGATGAGAAGCACCTTGATTTCCCATTCTTGACTGTGCAGGGAAATACATACAAATTTGGCTGTGAAGGTGGTTCATGAATTGCACATAAATTGGTGGGTGAGCCCACATCAGGCTGACCGGGAGAAAGAACTATACCACCTGGGAGCAAGCAGCCGGGCTAACCTCGTTGTGTCTAGTGGACTCAGTCGATGGAGGCAGTGGCATATCTTCTTCCTCAATTCTTGCTTTTTTTAAAATAACACATTAAAATATTTCTTCAGCCATCGTTGTAGCATTAGTGTTACATTATATGAAAAGCCAGCCAGCTAGTTGGTTGCATGCAGCTCAGGACAAGTCTGTGAGTCAGAACCAGAGCAACCAATCACGCTCCAGAGACTTCCTACGACTTGTTTCAACAGTTTCGTTTTAATTTGATTTGATTTAATTTATTGATTGGGACAGTGTGCAGTTTTAAATATTAAAGATGCACTGCACCGGAGTTAGCTCGAAGCTAATTTGCATCCGTAGTCCCCCACAATCAAAACATACAACAGCACAACAACAAACAGTACAAAGCAAAAAAAAAACACAAGAAAAACACACAGAACACACCATACAAAATACAAAATATAAAATACAAAACTACACACAACGGCACATCACATACACCCACAATGTCAATTAGAAATTAATAATGTAAACTAGACTCAGTGGTCACACAGCTGATTGGTCTTTAGTACATGACAGTAATCAGAAGACAAATTCAACGCACACACAAACAGACAACAATAAATCTAATTTATGTGTATTTATCTCCCTATACATATTTTTTTATATTTATTGTCACAAAATTTATTTTGATCAAACTTGGACAGCGAGTAATGTGGGTGGGCCAGTGCCACCCAGGCCCACTACTGGCTACACGCCTGCTTTAAAGAAGATGCCATTTTAACCAATTGAGAGAAAGAGTTCCTTAAATTGGGACCCTGATATCTTAAACTGACCTCTGCTAGTGAGATTTTTGGGAAGAGGAAAACAAACTATATATTGTATTTTGTGTAGCTGTTTATTTTATTGGCTATATCCAAAAATAGCTTAGTATTTCATATTGCCATTCCATCTGAAGAGAAAATGCTTCAGTGTGTCTCCAATGTAAAATATTCTGGATTGAAAAAGCATACGTTTCAATTACAGCCTAGTGTTTTCAAATGCGAAGATGCACATCAAATCCAAGATGCTTGGATGTTTATGAGTGTAGAGTGGTTTGATGGAAAATCACTTCTTTTTTTTTTGCAATATTGCCACAAGACCTAATTTCTTCCCCTGGCAAGCATTTGGGTTTGGTTTTTATCTTTATTTTGACATGTTGTTGTTCATGTGGAGAGCAAAAGAAACATCCCATTAACAGGCTCTCTCCTATCTCTGAACATAAATCACTGACATGTAAATGAAACGCTTCTGACAGAAAGGGAGATGGATAGAGGAATACAAATGCAAACATTACACATATTCATCCTGTTCCCCTCCTTCTCCCCCGTTTCACATAAAGGCACTTCAGCAATTGGAACAATTTCTGAATAAACAATTAGGAATGCAACAAAAGTCTGAAGTGATTTAAAAGAGAAAAAGCTATCTGAGAAGACTCTTGTACATAATTACATCTGAGTTTCATTGTCTTCACAGGATGGCAGCTTCAACTCATCAGTGAGAACCAAGTATTCCATTCTTTGTTAAAGGGTGACAAAGCCATGGATTTCTGATTGCCTTGGCAACAAAACCTATGATCAATCTTTTTACCATGGCCATGAAATATAGCGTGCCTGTTTCTGTTGTCAGCTGTCCAGTACAATAAGTATTTCAGGATACCACAAAGTAGTAGGTAAAGTAAAGGTATGGAGTTCCAAACGGGGGGATCCACTGGTGCCACTTTGCCACTTTAAAGATCCACACCAAACATGTATTGAGACATATAAATATACTCTGCATGGAGCAATAATGTCTGTCTGATATGTATAATTGCCACATTATAATCCTGAAAATGGCATGTCCTTCATTAAAAAATGCAGAATCTATGCAAATATATTTCATTTCAAAGGTTTAACTGCCGGACACAAGATGTCTCCTACTTCAATGTAAGGTCCATTTTCAGTGTACGTGCACTCGAGGCTTCAAGTTTCCACATCACACTTGTATAAGTTGCATACTGGACCACGATTGGCCTCCAAACCAGTTGTGATGTCACAAATCATGCTCATAGGCCCGCCCCTTAAAATAAGATTTTCACTGAGCACAGAGCACAGAGAAACTCTCCAATTTTAGTAGATGAATGTGAAAACAGCCTTCCAGTGTCAAACTCTACTCAAACATCATTCTGCACAGTGAAGCTCAAACATCCAGTTGTAGGAGCAAGAGGAAAAACACATTTTTGAGTGGAGGGGGACTTAAATTAATGAATCATTACAAAAGGATTATGATTATGTTATGACTATTATTTTTGGATCATTTTAAAATCGTTCCTGGGGAAAACATTTTCATCAATTTTGTATGGCAAATAGCTTTGAATACTACGATACTCATGAGCCTCAGCTGGTGTTGCCATGGAGAAGAAGCCAGTCAGAGATACAAATTAAAACGCTAAGAAATTTACAGCTCGCTAAAGTTGTTAACAAAGCGTAATCATTAGCTCCAGCTCACCATTAGAGGCATACACAACAGAATGTTAAACTCAGTGATCCAATTTTTCTTACCAAAATGATTCGTGGGCGTTGTAGTTTCCTTCCCTCCTCATATTGTACCTTTGACTTTTTTAAATGTTTTATCCAAGAACCAAATATTTTCCAACACAGTTGCTCATCTTTTGCACTGAGGATTGGAAGGCTTGGAAGTGCTCCAACTGCCAGTCAGCAGCATTATCTCTGTAGAAGGTGAATGTGGGAATTTAACTTCTGGAACCCGTAACTCCTCCCACTTTAGAACTCTATATGAAACTGCAAGTAACCATAGCAACAGTACATGCTACGGTTGCTACCTGCTAATAGTTGAGGGTTAGACTGACAAACAACTGAGCATTCAAGCACAGCTTCTGTTTTGCCTTTAAGTGGCCGCGATATTAAGCGTGATAATACACTCGCAGGTGTCCTGATACAGAAAATAACAAATTTGGCAAAGAACACGTTCATCATGTCAACCTCATATGTTAGCTATCATTACTTTTGTATGTCATGACACCTCTGTGAATTATTGCTTTCATCTCCAGTCTTTTTCAATGTATTTTCCACATACATCACCATGAAAATGCTAAATATGCTCAGCAACAACTGTGAAACTTGTATCACTCACCTAGAAGCATGTAATCATTTGTCTTTGCCCCCTTTGTACGAGATTAACTCACAGATTGAACCGATACTTTGACACAAAAGTGTGCAGCTCAAACCACAACCTATTATTCCACATACCTCCCTGAGGCGCAGCTGACATTTACTCACTTAAATCTATCACATACTCACTCTGTATGTCTCTGTCACTGCTTCTCTCTCAGTTTTTTCGGGAGAGCATTTGTTTCCAAATGTGACCCAATCTCAGAGGTGCTCCAGCTTAGTGATTAACTCTAAAAGGTCTCAGCTGCAAAAACAGCCCAATGATGACGCCTACAGAGCCTATGATGAGTTGAAATCCTTTTGAGAGACAGAAAATAAGACTGTTGTCTGACATACATGTGCCTCTGCACCAGGCAAACCTGGATATAAACAAAGCACTTAATTGAGATAAGTAGCTGCATCTACCTAATCTTGGCTGCTTTGGTCATGTCCCAGTAATTATAATATCACTCCACAATGTGCAGGTATACTTGAAGTAAATGCTGGGTGTGGAGAAAACCTTGATGAAGTGGATGAAGTGTGATGCTGATAGCACCAGTGATTGGCTAGAATACAAGTCTCTCTGATCTCTCTCAAAGGTTAAGATTAGTGCATGTAATTTATGTTTTATTCATTTTCTGAATTTTCTTCAGCAGATATTCTTTTTGGAGATGCATCTGACAGAAAAAATAATCAGGTTTTTTTTGGTCTGCAAAGGAGAAAAAACACAAGAGTGACCACCAACCAGCAGGAAAAGTACAACAAAGCAAATGTGGTAAGTAATGTTCTTGCAGAGGGGGAAAGCAGAACTACACAACGCGGCATTCACCAGCAAACGCAGAGGATTAAGTAAGTTTCCCTTTGAGAAATTAACTTCAACACAAAGTGGAGATAAAAGAAGAGACAGAATAACGAGGCCTGTTTGCCTATTCAGAGGGTTTAGCCATGTATTAAAAATCATAGCATTAAGCTTCCTGACAGATGCTAATGAAGTGATGTTTACATTTTTGATTCGCTGCCTAAACAAAGATAAGACATGCTCTTGGAAAACAGCAAGCCCTGCAATCCAAACACTTCCATTGAGCCTGTCACCAAAGACATGACAGCTTTCTTCCCAACTAACAACAATGAGCGACTCATTTCCATATTAATGAGAGAAAAGAAAGGCAAGTGGATGGGAGGGGGGGGGAGGGGGGGCGTTGAGCACGGAGGGGGCGATGTTGCTTCTTGTTGTCTTGGCACCTATTGACAAAGTCTTCAAATACGTAGTTAATGACCAGCCCAAAACACAGGGAGCAGCCTGTGGAGTAATCATATCAACATGTTGCGTATGCATATCATGCTGCGTACTGCCGCAATGCCTCCTATGTGATTGCTCTTGTGTAAATGTTTGGCATTGTTGCCACACACCAGACAGATTTGTGCACATTCATGCAGGGACACGTGTGTGCACATATACGCCCGCTCACGCATAAACACGTGCATACACACACAGCACTTAACATCTTGTACAATAAGAGACATCCTCATCCCACAGGAAGCAGGCTTCAGTACACCCATAGGGTAAATACAAAATTAGCAGCTCTAGAGAACACAGGGCCAAATCTAGGGGGGATAAAACATCTGTTAGATCCCACAGCATTTATTTATCATAACCTTTAAAACAAATGTCTGTTACCGTAATAAGCTACAGTAGCTAAATTTCTTTCATACAAAAATCACAGATTTGTGGTTTAGCCTTGAGTCAGGCTTAAAGGGACACTGGACCCATTTTACATGTCAGTGAATTTACAAGTCATGGGGACAATTTCTCACACTGTTGCGTAATGTCTTCTGTGGCACTTGAGGATCACAGAGGGAACTTTGTCATGTCTGAGAAAGTAACCCGAGTGAGGCTTAGAGATCAAATCTTTTAAAGTTTGGTTGCATGATGACAAGTACACTGTTTAGGAGCTTGGCCCATATGAAAGACAAAAAGTCAATATATTTTAGCTTCTGCTGCATCTATTTTGACCATTCTCTTTAAGTTGTCTTTGAAAAGTCTCCCATATTGGAAATGTATGAAAATATAACACCAAATCAATACTATTTTGCCGTAAGTCACAGATATTTAGACTTGATTTGAACTTGAAGCTGTCTTGAGACTTGAATAAAGGCTTGAATTGACTAGACATCTGAAAGCAGACTTCACCTTGTAAAACAAAAATGACTAAAATAGCTGCAGATAGGTCTTACATTGACATACACCTTAAATATTTATTTATTAGGATTGAAATGACTAGGTGTCAGCTGGAGAGGAAAAATACCATGTAATGTTGAAAATGTAATTTCAACATTTAGAGAGCTGCAGACTTACAGCTTGACTTGAAAATTGCTTATGATTATATTGTTTGCTAAACATCTAAATATACTACATTTGTGGGACTTTTATTTAAGCCCAAACATATACTCTATCTCCATGATATGAATATTTATTTCCCACAATCTGTGTAGGTTTGTGATTCTCTCAGAGGCATTTCTTCTAACTCTTGACTCTGCGAGGCATCTCCTAGACATAATCTTCCAGTTCATAGTGCATGTCATTAGCCTCCTAAATTACAAACATCATTAGGAGAATTGATTCAACTTAGCCTCCTGGGGGGCTTCAGTCTGCTGTTACTACATACTCATTTTGAGTGTGGTGCCAATCCTATTTCACAAGTTCAAGCGGACCCATTGGGGGTCTGAGCTGCTCGCCCCTCTTTATCCCTGCACAGTGAGGCCCTGTCTCCTCATTAGCAAAAAGGAGTAGACCGTTTGTGTGTGTGTGTGTGTGTCTGTGTGTGTGTGTGTGAGTGTGTGTGTGCAGTATTCATGCATGTTGGGCATGTTTCAGTCTCGGAGCGGGGAGAGATGAAGTCATTGTAGCACACTGACCTCTTCAACAACCCCGATTGCTGCGACATTGTATGGGGCAATCCTGGGGTACGCAGTGACAACAGTGAAGCAATCTGATGCTGATTTTTTATTCAAAAATGAAAGATTTAACATGTTTCTGTGCCCTTTTCTGTAACCTTATTTTTCACTAATTCAACCAAAAAACTAAATTGTAATAACTTACCGAGAAAGCGAATGAGCTAGCAAATGAAAATAGTGCCTGAGCAGAGAATGTGGAGGGAAATAATTTTGATAAGCAGGGTGGGAACAGAGTGCCAAAAGAAAGCAACCAGGGTATAAGAGGGGAATTGACAAATATAAAAAATGATTACACACACAGTATGAGCAAAACGTCAAAATTCGAACAAATTCGCCCCTTGAATCCTAATGCAACATGGTCCTTGTACTCTGGAAGAGCCACTAATTCCAGCCCATGTAAGAAACATGGTGGGGGTGCCGTGCCTTCAATAATTCATCTGCAGATTGATAGATGTGTGTCTCTTGAGACCGCAGCATGGATAGTATGTTGCTCAGCTCTCCGCAGAGACTCGCTGTGAACTCCGCCTGTGAATTTGTGAGTATGGAGATTGGGGTCATAGTTCAACATGAGAGGGTCTGATGGGGTGATACATTGAACCCACACCTCCTCTTCAAATAGGACGACACAAATCTCTCCAATACTCCGAGACTCCTCTTCATCTCCATTGAGATGTTTTATGTTGATGCAGCACGGGATTGAGTGTAGGCTGCAGATCACATGCAGCTGTGGTTTTGCATGTTAAGAAAAATGAGTACAGCACTTCTTCATCTTGCTGACAATATCGTTTAAAAAAAAAATCGTTATGCTTTTCGTCAGTTCCATGATATCTAGTTTAAAGTAAAACAGGTTGAAAGGTCAATTGTTTAATTAAACATGATAAGAGAATGAGATGAAGTATTATTGCTGGCTTTGATTTAACTTCAGATGTGACTTAATAAAACAGACAATATTCTCAGACAGCATATGAGCAGTGGGAGTGGAAGAGTTTCATGCTTTTTTCTTCACATAGATTACGTTAGCTGCTTTTGTGTTTCTCAACATGTGCATCGTTTTTGCATAATAATGCATAAGAAGCCCTCCTCTTATGCTTCTTATGCCGTAAGTGTCATCCGACTGTTATTGTACTTATATAATAGCTATCTTTTTCTTTGATTGGGGTTCCTTGAATGCTAATATGAACATCATGTCTGAATCACCAATTCTGCTTTTTGTAAACAATATACAATCAGTCCCACACGTCAATAAAATCATTGGTGTGTTATGCAAGAATACAATTTCGCCACATTCATTTTCTGCATAATTATTCCATTGAGGGGTTGTCTTTTTGTGTTATACGCTGCACACCCCCACATATAGCCGGTGTTCTGAGGAGAGTGGACAGCCATTGATGGACAGATCAATACTGCAGCATATGCAGGCCAAGCAGAATATAGAAATGAAAAGTGGAAAATAGGATATAGATAATTGAACTCCCTGATTGGTGCTTCACACAATCTGCTGCCATTTTCTTGACCTCACGGAGTGACAACACATAGTGCAGAGCTGAGCCTGAAAATGAAATGGAAAAAGCCACTGTGATTACTTGAAAACTGTAGCAGGGCTACTCCTCCAAATGTACATCCCGGGCAAACCCTTTATGGATTAATGACATGATGTGGATCAATGCTAGTACTTTGTGCAACAAGTTCCAAAAAAAGGACTGTAAAAATCAATCATGTGATGTCATCCCTGACCCTATGCATTCACAAAGCACTGGGGGTCACGTGCTTTGCTAGTCTTGTCAAATCAATTGTGCATGGTTGAGTCCCAGTATGTACAAACAGAGTCAATCTACATTTAGTATTACTAAATTAAATTGTCTGCCAGTACAGAAGCCACAGTGTTACTAGCAGAAATAATCACTGTATAGAAATCAAAGGAACTTTTAATGTAACCACTAATATTTGAGAGTCATACATCCCACATGCTGTGAGAAAAGCTCCCTGTACATGAACTTACCAAACATAAAAGATGTAAGTACAGCCAACACAAATACAAATACAAGGCCCACACTCACCTTATTCACTTGGCTGTGTTATTTTATGAGCTTTCAGTCAGCAGTATCACCATCTGTGATCAATTCAGACGAGAACTATTAATTATATGTACAATTTAAAGGGGTGAAACACAAATATCACAGGCTTGTACAAGCCCCTGTAACATCTGAGTATTATGTTAAAGCAACATCATAAATTATAAATTCACTGCAGTGTACCGACTACTGAGCACCACTGACACATAAGTCTATGTGGGGACATTATAAGCTTATTAAAGTGTCTGTTCAGCCAAATCTCACACACAAAAAAGCATTATTTCTAACACTTGTATCTAGTCATGCTGACAGTTTTGGCTCTATTTGCCAAGGTTTTGAGATATCCTTCTCTAAAACTACTGCCATCACACGGTACAATGGAGGTGACTGAGTGAAATTTTGTTTACTTTTTGCATGTGAGTTGTTGTCATCTGGATTAGTTAGACAGTCAATTCACCCAAATTACAAAGTGGCCTATTTTTCCACTTACCGCTAGTGGTGTCTGTCCATGAAGATACAGTAGTTTTGGGTTTTATGTGCCCAAGTTTAGAGAGAGATTACAGTGATTTCCTAAACCAGCATTAACTTATTTTTCAAGTTCACCAACTAGTAGCTAACTCTGTCTATGCACCATTTGGTGCAGATAGTGTACAGTAGGTTTATCAGAGCTTTTTTTTTTTTTTTTTTTTTGCTGAAAACAGCTCTTTACTGTGTCTGGAAACAATGCTGACAAGAGTAGTGAGAGTGAACTGAAAAGGCTGAGTTGGGCTGACATTTGGCCTAATAATTAAAATGAATATCATCACTGTGATGTCAATGTCCAGGGATCTATTGTGGTGGATAACTTTGGGTGCACGTCATATATCTTTCTCCCTCCTTTGCCATTTCTTGTGTGCATCTCTGTTGTGACCAAAACTGTAAAGTTGCACACCAAAATAAAAAGAGCTAAAATATGCTAAAATGCTCCATAGAGCTGAAGGGACCTCCAGAGTCAGGTGATAATTGAGTATTTGTTGGAGCGACACTTGTCACATTACACATAATAATTGACTCACTGTTGATATACAAATATAAATGAGTGCAGCTTTAAAACTCAACATGTCTTCCAAGACAAAGTGTCTCAGTTACTCTGGATAATCCACAGACCTCACAGCAAGGCCTTTGATCCAAAAAAGTAGTTCCAATGAAAAAAAGTAGTTCTGAAACACTGAAATTTGTGGATTATGCAGAGAAAGTGGCACATTGTTTCTGCTGCTGCATAGTTTCTCAGATGTCATTTTTCAGTGTTGTGCCAACACCACACATAAAAATCCATTCAACTTCTATATTGTGTTGCCAGCAGAAATCTCAAATAGCTATTAAAGCCTTAGCAAATAAAACCAAAACTATCAGCATGTGGCTATATGGGGGGTTGCTTAAGGGGTGATATATGTAGTGATTTGGGTGAACTGACCCTTTAAGGAGATCTTCTCACCTACAAAAAAAAGAGATATGTTTATGCTTGAGAATAAATTCAGATTTCCCATCTGACCACATTTTTTTTTTTTTTTTTGCTAACCATGTGAGCAGAAGGTGTGTGTGTGTGTATGTATGTGTGTGGTGGTGGTGAAGGAGGAGGAGGAGGTGGAGGGGGAGGAGGAGGAGGAGGAGGAGGAGGAGGGGGCTTCTTCTTCTTCTTGGTTTATGTCATTGGTTTAAACGACCCAAGACCCCGCCTTGATAAAAAAAGAAGAGTTAGTGTGACTACAGCCAAAGAGAGAAGGGGAGAGATAGGGAGAGAGAGGGAAAAAAAAAATAAAGCAGTGAAACAGTTAGACAGACACCTACTCGGCGTCTACGCTCGGGCTTAATAAACAAGGACGCGTATCAACACATTGTAGCCTGCTCTCTGCTAGGTTATCACTCCTCTCAATCCGGTCGTTTCTTCCTCATCTGCAAAAAAAAAAAAAAAAAAAAAAAAAAAAGGAGCCGCTTTTGTTGCGCACGGAGGATTAATAAGGTGGAATCTGAATTACTCCAAATCTTTACAAGAAACATTTCTCCCCCCCGAAGCGGATGATGCTGCCGCCGCCGCCGACGTGTGCCTAAAAAGTCGGCTTCTCAACTTGCGATTAGACATCATTCATCCAGGTAAGACTGCATTACAGATGGCAACAACAGCACCGCTTTTCACATTTAATTCAGTTGAGAGTCTTTTCCAAGCATTAGGAGAGTTAGCCACGACTGGGCTGCCGTCGGGTCCGCAGCTCTGACGGCTCTGACCATGTGTGTCCACCTTACTGCGCCATGAAGATGGGGGAATGGTCGGGTGGGTTGTAACACCAGAGGGACATTATTTCTGACCACGGAAAACCAGGTCTAACTGTCAAATGTGGACACGGAAGAAGCCCGCGTTTTCCCTCCAGTGCTGCCATTAGTGTCCATCACCTTTTACATTGCAAGGGACGCGGAGACTAGCTTATATTGTGTTTTTTTTTTTTTTTTTTTGCTCACGAGACCCCGTACAGGAGTGTGTGTCGGTTAAAAGAAAATAGGAAGTGCATTTATGAGAGAGTGTGTGTGCGGTTTTGGAGGTGTGTGTGTGTGTGTGTGTGTGTGTGTGTGCGTGTCTATCTATCGTGTGCTTTCCAGTGAGCCTGTTTGCTCATAAATCCTCTAATGCCTCACACTTGACCCGGCTGACTGAGTTATTGTAAGCAAAATAGTGTTGTGAAAGACGCCATCCTGTGTAATCTGCTGCTACAGCCTCCTCTCTTTTTTCCCACTTAAGTCATAATGGAGCACATCTGCTGGCCAAGCTGCATCACCATGCAATTGACCTTTTACATGAGTGTATTTTAGCACAATTTTAAGGCTTCCCTGGAGGAGTTTTTGTACTTTGCAGAAGCTGTCATGCATACTTAGAGAGGACTAGGGGCTCCCTAAACTTTTTTTTTTTTCCTCCAAGGGACCCACAAATGATAAAACTAGTGGATAAAACATCTTCATCTGATGACATATTGCTCCAAGAAATCCCACCTGAAAAGGGTTCTTGGTTTTGTTACATATCTGTAGGTGGGTAAATAAAGATACAGTAGAAACTTGTGTACAAAATAGTCATGCTTTTGCAGTCTCTTGTTGTTAAGTGAGTGACATGCAAGCGAAACGGAGCCAGCCCTCATGTTTCTGGGGATGCCGCTGTCATGATCCCCTAGAGGCTCCAGGACATGACTTTGAAAACCACTGGATAAGGGAAAAAGGGGACTGCTTTTTGTAGTTCCCACTCCCACTCAGGCATATTTATCTTGTTTATAGTTTTTTTTTAAAAAAAAGAAGATATTTTCAGTTAGGATTTAGCACCGTAGTTGACTGTGTGAACTTAAAAATCGGTCAGGAAAATGCATCTTATGTTTACTGCCACTGTTGGGTGCCATCAGTTTATGAATGAGCTGCTAATTGCCTTGTGTTAACTTGTTAATTACACATTCTATTCTTACACATTTATTGGGCTAATTAATTCGCTGATTACAGTGAAAATATGACAACAGGACACATGTTTGCTTAATGAAGAACAAGAGTTATCTTCACATCTTATCACTCATCATTAAAAACATCAGTGTCAGCCATTTGTTCTTGTCAACAAAGATGATTTTTATCCTCCTGGCGCTGTACACCTCAGGGTGTTGGAACAGCAAAAGTTACCAACATGAATCCTGTATGAATTACTAATAAGAAATTTGATTGTTTTACGTTAGTCAAATTATAGTGAAGTTTACAATCAGAGAATTAGTTTTCAATGGCTGAAAGCTGACTAGGGAATGACCTTGGTAAAACAGCTCTTTGTCTGTCTCATGGGTGCCCATGTGTACATATTGAATTAGGAAAGGGGGCGTGTGTGTGTGCCTGGAGGAATATAAGGCCACTACAGATGTGTGCAGCTCGGACATCTGCTCTGTTGTCGGCCATTGTCAAGGAAGCAGTTAAGATGGTGGGCAGCTCAGCACAACAGAGCTCCCTTGTCAGAAAGCTCCATTAAACTGCTCCAGTCATAAGTGCAGCAGGAAAGTGCTCATAACACTGAACAGTGTTCCTCGTCCTCACATGCCAGGTACATTCACAATCATTACTGGCCCACAGTGGCTTTCTTTTTTTTCTTTTTCCTTGGGATGATCAATTCCCTATTCATACCTCACAAACTTGTCATACATAAGTTGAGATAGCGGCATAATTTCACAGAAACCCTCTTTTTTTCTCCCCACTTACCTTCCATTGTGACATAGTGTTATCGTTTAGAATGGGGACTGTCGTGTTTCCAGAGAGGAAATTGAACAGACTCAGTTAGTCGACCCCTGGAAGAGCCTGCCCTCTGCCATCCTCTCCTGTGTTGCCGAGCAGCACCCTATCACTCAAGGCAATTGAACGTCTCTGAGGGGACCTCTGTTAGCCCCGTGCAATATTTATTACCATCCATCATCCGGAGACTCTCACTCTACGGGTGAATAACAGTGGCTGCTAAGTTCTGTGTTAAAAAGTTCCCTCGCCAGCGACCATTAGAAGGGATTTATGGGAGCAGCTTCCCTGGAAGTGCTTTGGAAGCGAGACGGAGCATGTTTCGGAGTCACTGCATACCCGCTGGGCTGCGGTCTCAAATATGTCATGGATAAAATTCTGACTTGTGCTGCACGGGTAGAAGAGCTGCCTGTCCTTCTCTTTTCCATTTTGAGTATTTCTTCGTAATAGATTTTTGTGCTCAAATATTAGACTGGTAGAAAATTAATCTACAATGTTGGTAATTGATTCATTTTTAAAGTCAACAATAGCTGGTTTCAGCTTCAAATTCCCTGTTTTATTTGACTGTAAAATAAATACTTTTTGGTTTTGGACTGTTGGTCAGATAAAACAAGCAATTTGAAGATCTGTGATCTGAGGCTTTGGGAAGTTGTGATGGGTATTTTTTCACAAATTTTTGACATTTTCTTGGATAAATAATTGCTCAATTACTAGTTAAAGGAAAATATAGAGATTTGGGGAAGCACGTTTGTTTGCTTTCATGCTGAGAGTTGGATGAGCTCTGCACGCTAAGTATGAAGCTACTGCCAGCCAACAGCTGGCTAACCTAGCTTAGCATAAATAGTGGAAACAGTGAAACTGACCTGTCCAAAGCTAACAGAATCGTTTAATGTACGGTCTAAACAAACAAGATACAATGTGCTAGCAAGTGAACTTTACAAGGCGATCTGTTTCCCCCTGTTTCCAGTCTTTATGCTAGGCAAAGTTGTTTGACTGCTGGTCATATTTACTGTACAGACATGAGAGTGGTATCAATCTTCTCATCTAACCCTCGATAAGAAAACAAACAGGCATATTTTCCAAAGTGTTTAACTTTTTGCAGCCCTAATTTTGCCTAATCAGGTGTCCCTGAGTACTTTCAGAGAACTCATTGAGGGCATGATTAATATTAGTTGATGCTTGGATTAATACTTAAATCTGTATTACGACCTTCTTTTACCTTGTTTTTTTAACTTTGACCTTTTTTCATTTATTCGTTTTAATTATATTTGTTTTTATGATGTAAACTCGGCACACTTGTAAAAGTGTAAATAAATGTGTACATAACAAGCAGTAGGTGAAGGCATATTACAGTTATGTAACTACACATTTACATTTTAGAGATCCTGATACACAAGTGAATTCCAATATTTACAGCATTACGAAGGTAACAGAGAAAGAAAATACCTCTCTACCTTCTGTGAAGTTATTTCCTTTGTACAGAAGCAAGTCTTTCTCAAAGCAGAGATGGTGACGATAATGATCTAATATTTTACATTTCACTGTGATTCTACCTTATATGATTACATGTGACAAATAAACTTGATTGATATTCACCGTGGTATTTAATAAGGATCATATAATGTATGCATACTGTGCTACTGAGCTGGTAAATCTATGTCCTTTGAATGTGAGTGAGCGCATGTTGTGTGAAAATTAGTGTATCTGTGTGTGCTCACTACCTCTCGATACTGTCTTTGATCCTGCAAAGATGAGATGGATTCTTTTTTTTTTTTTTTTTCAGAGTCTTTCCACTCTGCCGAGATTGTTTGTTTGTCAGAGTTGAAAACAATTGGGATGATTCTGATTGGGAGCAAAGCTACAGGGATGGGGCAGCACTGTAAATGAATGCCCTACTGTGCTTCTTTTAGGTCAATTTGAATATGTGTTTTTAATTGGTCTCTGAAGGCTAAGACTTCTCTTTTCTGCCTTCCTCAAAAGTGTCTGCATGATGTGACTGTGTTGAGCTGAGGAGCCCGGGAGCAACGGTGTTCATTTGAAGCCCGGCGAACATGCTCATTATCTCCAACCAAAGGCAAGATTGATTTAGCTGAAAGCCGAGGTAATTTTTGAAAAAAACATGGAGGTAGAACTGTAAACTGATCAAGACAGTAATTCTTGCCGTGGATCCCTCTCGGTCAAAGTGAATAAGTTTAAAACGGTGCGCTGCAGTAGAAAGTACTCAGTATCTTCCTTACTCACTGCAACTAAAGGTGCCATCACTCAGCCGTAGCCACTCTCTCATGGCTTCAAAACTCCTCTAACCTTTAGAAATGGTATATTGGAAAGATATCTCAAAGAAACATTTATTTGTCATTCCTATTTCTTTTCTTCTCTGTTCTTCGTAGGCATTTTTGCATCTTCATTTTTCAGCACATCACTGAGAGGAAGTGTGTGTGTGTGTGTGTTTGTAGGGGGGGGGGGGGGGGGGGGCTATCAGATTTTCCTCTTGTCATCGCTTACTCCACCATTTCTATAATTTCATTGACAGTGGCAGCGATTGTGTTTTCTGGAGCCACACAGGGGTAAAGGATAATTGGAGCCATGGATGTCTTTTACATGGTAAGGGGGGAAAGTGGAACCCTGTGCCAGCGCTATTCTCTGTACCATACAAAGGGACAAGATCCAGTGATAGGGCTTGCATAAGAGATCTACAGTATTCTCTAACACAAACAGATGTATTTTATTCTGGTTGAAACCAGTAGAGCTGTACCTCATGTGGTTCCAGTGTTGGCTAGCAGATAGGAATTTTTCTGCTGATATTGGATTGGATGTAACAGTCACTCTGTGCTTTTATCTTGTACCACTCCACATTAGTATCAGGGGAGAGTAAGGTGGCCATGTAATAAAGTGGAAGTGCTTTGTCTTTCAGCCATGTAAAAGGTCAAGTAACGCTTGTACTTTGGCCCCTGTAGGCAATGTCAGAGACAGTCCTGTTAGCACCAAGGTATGATGTCGTTGGGCAATGCAGCGGCACAGCAATTAGTTATTAATTATTTTCTTACAACTTAATACTCTTTCATTTAATGCATATTAATTGATGTGCTCCTGAATCCGCACTCACATAATCCACCAAGGATTTCTCAAAGGCAAGCACAAAAGGCTTTTATTATCTTAAGGAGGAAGTGGTCTTTTGGGACGTAAGTGCCCCTGCTCAATTGTGTATTACATTATGAAACAGACGTAAGTGAAATGAAATTACAACGTATCATCAGCACGGTGAAGGATCCTATTGAATAATTACCTCGGCAGAGCCATTGTTGTAATGTCACACTCGTTCTTTTGGATTTGATGGAGGGGGGTTTATGAAGTCCTCATACAAGGGAGTAAAAAGCAGTTTCAAGGTTAAACTGTGTGACGGCCAAATGTTTGGGGAGGGTGGATTAATTTCATGTCCCATAATGTGATTTGCAATATCTCCTCCTCCCCTGCCCTTGGTTTCTTTGGAGATGTGCGAGCCTGATGAGAGCTGAGGGCAGGGGGGCTGCCGTAACTACCGCCTGCATTTATAAGTGTTTACAGGACTACTAAATGGAATTATGGGAGATGGTGCATGCTTACAAATTCACCATCATTCCCAGACCCATGTCTCATTATTGAATACAAATTCAGTGGTTATCCTTCTGGTACACAGTAGAGAAAATTAGCCTTTTCTCATACATGCAAGCATGCACAAACACACTCACATACATAAATACATACAAACGCGCAAACACAGGATGGGGGGTGGTTCCAGGAAAATCACTGTGCATCATTAATTGCAGGGCAGGCTATGAAGGAGGGAGAAAGACCACCATGGTAACAGCAGCAAGATCCCTCGCTGCACAGTCGGCCTAAGAAGCCTGCTGTACGCAACACTTTATCACACAGTATCTGCAGCTTATCCTCGCCTATCTGCCTATCAGTCTAGTTAATGAAGATGTTGTGTTGTCTCATTTTGTGGCACATTTGGTGCAAAACAAATGTCCTCATAGATATGCGTACATTTCATATAACAGCATTAACATAGATACATTTGGACATGCATGAGAAAACCACATGGTGTGTCACTGCTATATGAGGAAGTGATGAAATCAGTGATTTAGGTCAACACAGGTAGTGAGTAGATGGGCTGTAGGCTTTTTGAGGGGGGTGGTATCACTGATAGCATTTTGTCCCGTTGTGCCTATTGTCATTTTAACAAGTCACTTTCAGCAAATCTCTCTGCTGATATGCAACACCATTAGTATTTAAAATACACTGCTCAGTTTCAGCATGCACATTATGAATTCCCAAAAATGTGATTTGATAGCCTGTCCGAGGTCCTGTCCTTGGACTCTCATCCCTTTTAGCAGCCTGGTGGTTGACATGGCCACAAAACCCCTGCAGCCGACCTTCACAAGGAGCACCTGTGTTTTCAAGCCCTTTTGCTCTGCTTAAGTTGCTAGATCGAGTACTTCGGATTTTTGCGTTCATATGCTTCACTAAATGCATCCTCTCATGGCACCATTAGTTCTATGATGAACAGGGCCTTTTTGTGAAGCTGACCACAGGATCAGATCCGGCCTGAGACTGGTTGCAATGATCTCTGGTGGGAAGGTGAGCTTCTGGTCTAGATTGTTCTTCATCTTCCAATTCTGGACTGTATCCAGTAGGCTTGATTCTTTTTTTGTAATTGACCTCTTTGGTAACTTTCCTGCTAGTACAAAGGCCATGGTGTTCTGTGTTGCCCCTAAGTTGACTGCTTTGGGGTGGTGGTGGCCTCGGTCGGGGGTGGGGAGATGTGCTGAGCAAAACTCTGGAGAGACTCTGCAGCCACAGCTCCATTCTCTGTTTCTCCGTTGAGGGTTGTCAGGTTAGGCTAACCCATTGTTGCTAACTTTGGAGCTATCTCCCTTTACTTTTCTAGCAGTTGGAGAAACAACAGACGTGACTTTTCTTTGTCTAGAGAAGCTGCAGCATTTATTAACTGACACACTGTAGCCTATACTGTACATTTACTGCCAGATTGACAACTCACTGCTAACCTTTTCCTCTGCTCCGGGTGAGGCTGGCTTGCAGCTGCTATGTGCCATGGAGTTGCTGGTGTTTTGCAAAGGGGACATGATAGGTCTTCCTAATGCCACTGGCTCACGTTCTTGGGACTGGGAAGAACATCGTAGATGGCTCTGATGATGAAGCAAAGTCTGCCTCCTTCCATGTCCCAAAGATCCTTCCAAGCTTCTGATGTTCAAGGTTTTCCCATCTTGTCCATTGGCTCTGTTATGCATGTGAGACTGCCTTTGCACATCATTCTGCCTCCTCCTGCTGCCATATCTCTTTTACCAACAGCCTTGTCTTCTGGGCAGGTGTCGCTTTGTGCTGTGTGGGTCTATTTGTGCCTAGTCATGTCTGATACCGTTGGTATGGGTGTTCCGTCAACGTGGAATCTCTGGTCTTTGAGCTTTCCTTTGATAACGGAGATGGTCCTGGACTTGCTGAGCTTAAATATCATCCGTGTCCATGTTATGTTGGAATGGAGTTTTTCCAGGAGTTGCTTTGTACATTCAATGGTTGTGGACAGAGTGGTCATGTCATCCATATAGGCACGGATGGGAGGTTGTCGTTGTCAGGACTGCAGGCATTCTCCTTCTACCACCCATTTGGATCCTCTGACAATCAGTTCCTTGGTAATGGTAAAGGCTAGGGGGGAGAGGGTGCATCCTGCCATTATTCTTATTTCCAAGGATTGCCAAGACATGGTGTACTCTGATATTGTGAGGCAAAACTGCAGATCTTGAAAATAGTTTCTGACCAGTTTTGTGATGGTCACTGGAACACATAAGAACTCAGAGGCTGTCCAGAGGATTGTATGTGGGATAGATCCAAAAGCATTGGCCAAGTTAAGGAATGTAACATGAAGATATCTTTTTTATCTTTTTGGCATTCTGAATTGATGCCTTATCATGTTTGAATATTCTAAGCATCCAGAGAAACCTGATATACTGACTTTCTGTACCGAGGTGTCAATCAAGTTGTTGTTTTTTCAGGTAGGTTGCCACCCTTTGTCTAACAATGCTGAAGAAAAATTTCCCTTCAACATTCAAAAGATTTATTTGCTGGAATTGAACAATATTCAAGGCATTATTCACCTTGGGGATTAATACTCCCGCTGCTCTTCGCCATACTTTTGGGATGTTTTTCTTCTTCTACGCCACTTCATTAGCCTCCACAGAAACCTCAGGACACCTGAAGTGTTCTTATACAGCTGGTAGGGAACTCCATTTGGACCAATATAATGTGAATATAATAATAGAATATAATGTGAAATTTCAGTTTATATAATACAGATAATGATGGAATTGCTCTGAATGTTTCAGAACATCATGGGGCACGTGGACATGGATACAGTTCAATCATCCTGTTTACACTAAGTCCCAGCAGTTTGACCTGCAGTTTATAATCCTGAGAAAAGTCTACTATTAAGTGAAGTAAAGGCACAAAGTTAAAATTTAAAATATATGCAAATTCACCTGTTTTGCTATATTGTGGCTTCATCTCAGGTGATATAACAGTGCCTAAAGAACAGCCTGACTACACCATGACAGCTCAAATTCTTACCATTACTACATGCTTTTGTGACTTTAATTTTAGCTAATCCCTTCCTGGATTGAGTAATTTCTGCCCCCTAATTTGGTACGGCCAATTCACCCATACTGCAGTCGTCGTTGCTGCTAAATCTACTGACGGCCTGGGGAGGGGGACGTCTGCCGTAAGCCCATGTGACAGCTACATCTTTTCACCTGACAGATTGCTGTCTGATGTCACCTGAACACCCCTTACCTCCAGATCCTGTTGTACAGGCACCGAACCAACCAGTAGGACCAAGGACATGATTCTCCACTTGTTTCCTATCTGAAAAAATTGCCAAAATTTGTTAGAATGTAAGATCAACCTGGGTCTCTAAGGTGGTAGGTGGGGGTTTGCCTCTTTACAACCTGTGTGCCCAACTGGGTAATTACTCAGTTTCTAAAGAACTAGCTGGTCAGTTTTCAGTGACTGTAATCTTATATTTGTAGCCAGAAAGTAAAAATCACCTCTCTGGTCTAATGCTCATTTCAAATATGTCCATAACACACACAGTGTCAATTCACTATTGAATCAAAATGTTGTTCAACTCTAAAACTGACAACAAAATAATTAGCAGCTGCAAGTGGAAGGGATCAAATTTAATATAACCTGACCATGTGACATACACTCATGTCAGTACCAACAGGAGACACAGTGACAGGTAGTCATTTAATTCAAATGACTGCCGAGAGATGAAGGTAGTCAGTTGGCGGAAGGACAGAGTGGCAGGTTCACACTTACAGGTACATTAGGTGGATATTTTTCTAAAATTAGCATTGACTGAAGTTTTGTAAAGTGCTGCAGTGTGTGTTGTGCAGCCACTGTCATTTGTAAGTGCTGGTGTTTGGTGCTCTGCCAGTGTTAGTATCTGGGTGATGAGGTACAAAGTTTTTCTTGTCTAGTTATTAAATCCAGAATGCACTAAAACACTTGCAATTTTGAAGATGAACGACAAGATAACTCTAGCAGGGGTGTGCTGTTCACCGTCCGGCTTGGTGCACTGTCCTACGCAGTATAGTTCCACCTCTTTTGTTCGTTATTAACTAACGTTATTACAAAAAGCTATATTTGGCTTCAGAATTAAAGAAGGTAAAAATCGCGTTTATGTGACTGTTTTTTTTTTTCTTCCACCTTCCCCTTTTGAAAAGACATTCAAGTGTTGGTCCTTGAAAGCGAGCACTTGTCTATATCATCAGTGTTACAGACCAGCTAGCACAGTTGTGAAAATTCTCACACTATGACTGCTCTAGTGGGCTAAGCAAACGTATGCATGCTTGAAAATTGGTTTTCCACTTTTGCTTTATATGTTGCTGTTGTGTCAGGATAGTGAATATGTGTAGGAATGGAATTTACCCCCTCTTCTGTTTTCTGTTTGCATGCCCTGTCTGTGTCACGGTGACTGCTTTAGTTTTCAAGTGAAACCTCATCTTGTTCCCCTGTGAAAGGAGCAAGAAGAGAATTGCATATAAATGCTGTTCCAGGTGTCCGTTGCAGCATGTTGTAGTATTTTAAACCTCTCCCAGGACATTCACTGTGTACTCTGCTGGGGATGACCCTCCCCCCTTTTACATGCATATACACTTGCGACACTGTGGTACACTCAGTACTCAGTGCATCAAGTTGCTGCTCCTTTTCTTTCTGGTTTCCAGCAAAAGCTATATTTCATTGAGCTCAGTATCACCTTTCCATGCAGTAAGGGAACTCTCTTCTAGATTTTCATATTGTCATTACTTTCAATGCAGCTGCAAGTATGATGCAGAGCTGATGTTAAAGATCCCCTCCAGACATGTTTAAGATATATAAAAATACTCTGCTTTGAATAATAAATTGAATCTAATTAGGTTTTTCCACAAAAAAGTTAAATTACCTTGTTAAAAATTCTTGAAAAAATACACCTTTTCCTCCCTCGATGAAAAATCCAATATGCAAAAATGTTACATTTCAAATGTTAAACTGCTGGATGCAAGATGTCTCCTACTTCACTGAGTAAATGTGTGCTGGAGGTCTCAAGTTTCCGCATCACACTTGTGTAAATTGCATATTGGCGATTGGCTTCCAAACTAGTTGTGATGTCACACATCATGCTTGTATGTACATGTCTTAAAATCAGATTTCAGTTAAGCACAAACAAACTTTCTACCTTCAGCAGATGAATGTGAGAACATACATCATTCTGCACGTTGAAGCTCAAAGTGAAGTAACAAGAAGCAAAACCCATTTTTAAGTGGAGGGGGACTTTAAATTTGGTACACCTACTGTCTTCCAACTTTGGCCATTTGTTAGGCCGTGTTTAGAGCAACAAGTGGCTTTGTCATTTATTTCAGTGATACCACTGCATTGGTGCCTTGTCATTATGATGAGGCACCAATTATGAAATGGGAATGACAAGCAAAATGTTTCTTTGTTGCAATATAGGCTAACATTTCTGAAGGTTGGCAGTGTTTTGAAGCCATAATATATAAGGGTAGCCTGGCAAAATATCTGTTCCTGCTTCTACTTTTGTGGCAATGAACTGAATAGGTGTTCAGAAATGCACTATGAGTTATCAAATACAATACATTCCAGCTCGCTTACAAGGTAGAATACCATGTACCCTGTAGTACTGTGCTAAATTTTTCAACCAAGCATTATATCAGCTCTGAAAAAGTAATACAATCCTGTCTCAAATGTGTACACCCCATGTGGCAACTTGTCATTTGAAAGGCCTTCAAACTGGACTTCTTGGCCCGTATTTTATCCTTTACCTGTACCCTATAGCAATACACCAGCACTAATGCAGACCTGTGGTGCTATTGTTGGCCTGAATACACCGATAGTCAAGAGAAAGGACTAGGGCTACTCTCTCACCCTTTCTAATCCATCTTCCCCACTTGCTTTCTCTCCTCCTCTTCCGCATATATCCAACTCCATTCCCTCTCCATCCTAGTGAAGGTCTCATTGCTTATGTAATAATAATAACAATAACTTTAATTTGTATAGTGCCTTTCAAGGGACCCAAGGACGCTTTACACATAGTGAGGCAGACAAAACAATACATGTAATTTAGTATGTAATGTCTCTAAACATTTGTGCAGCATTAGGGGAAGTCAGGCATGCCAGAACTGTGCAAAACGTCCCTCTGTGCACCCCATAGAGGTGGGACAGATGGCAACCCTCATTCCCGGCCTTGTAAACTGCCTGTGACAGGAGAGATGGCACATACGCAGCTGAACTAGGGCAACGCTAACTAAGGCTTTACAGACAGTGGTGGACACAGTTGCATGCACACTCATCAGTGAGATGCTTACCAAAGCCATAAAGCATCTCTGTTTGCTTCTCACTACATTGTTTTTGGTTGTTAATTACAGCAGCGTCGTTTATCGATTGCAGATGCACGGAAAAGTTGATACATAATGTAAATGCACCGTCGCTGTTGCTCCACCTGTGATCCAAGCTCTAGCTCACCTATAACAAAAGGCTATCAGATCCTCGCATTAGATCATCCATCACGATGTTAAAGAAGGTGACCTGGAGTTGTTTTCTAATTCAATCGTTAATCACCGCCACAGCAGACTGTCGGGCACTTTCACTTTGTTCCCCTTTAACAACTCTCTGGGCAGAGTCCATTACTGAGTAAACAGACAGTGAAACACAGAAGAAATGAATGAAGATGCCCAGCGCAGAACCCCCAGAGGTGAGATCAAATGGCAGGCCCGGTGATGATGAGGGATGTTTATGGCTGGCACTCTATTAAGGAGAGGCTCTTCCCTGCTGGCGCGTAATGAACATCTACCTTGTGAAATGGTTGTTCGGAAGCTTTTTCCTTACACTGAATTACAGGTCATTTTCATCAAAATGTGCCCTAATTGCTCTCAGCGGCAAGTGGGGGAGAAGGGCCACTGATAGAGAGAATGAGTTTTAGGGTAACTTGGCAAGGTGACTGGCTTATGGCAACATTAGCCATGTTGATTTGAATGAATCTCCACTGCCATATTTCCCCCCTTTTGTATGTTAATGAAAGCAAGTTATGTCCTTGGAGGATGATATTTCAGGCCTGAACTCTTCTTCTTTTCTCTGTGTACACGGTAACGCCTCCTCCAGATGTCCCCCACTGCGGGAGGCGGAGAGGCTCATGCGAGAGGCTTACCGCCAACCACACACACACACACACACACACACACTCAGATCACCTCAGGGGGGGGCACTTCAGCTGACCTGTTACGAAAGAAGACCGTATGGGCTGCAGCACAATTGTATGTTGTTTCTATCAAGAAGAAAAGTTAAATATTGCTGACAAAAAAGGGCCAGTGTATGTTTTGGGGGGAGAAAGGCACAACATCTCGGAAAGGAGAACGTTTTCAGAAACCACAGACAATGTACCATCTGCACACGGCAGGGTGTATGAGCGACACTGGACTGCTGCTGTGAGGAACTATTGCATTGTTATTAAATGGCTGTTGCCTCACTGGCAGCCATATTAAAGCCTCAGATCCTGTGCCTGATGCAAGCAATGAGGAGGAGAGAAGAGGAGGAGGGGGGAAAAAAAAAAAAAACTAAAAAAAGCCCCAAATCAGTCTGGCCTTCTGGACATAGTGACACGATGTGCAGCTGCGATGGCACAGATAAGAAGATGGCAGTATAAACTTCTTCAAAATGAAAAAGGCAGAAAAGAGGCTTTTTTTTTTTTTTCTTTCCCTGTCTCTCTTCTAACCTCTCTACCTCCCTCTCCCCGCCCACCACTCTCCTGGCTCAGCATATAGGCTCAGCTTATACAAGGTGCAGCGAGAGGACAGCTTTTTTTGTACTCAGGAGCTATGTCTTAAGAAATGCAGATTTAGCAGCTCAATCCATACCACATCGTGTTGCGAGGGGTCAGATTTTCTGTCTACATTCAACTTTTCTTTACGCTCTACCATTTTAACTTAACACACTCTTTATCCCTCCAGCAGTTCATCTGCAAGATTAAATTAATTTAATTTAATTTGCACTCTGTATAAGATGTGCGTCTCTTTTTTTTTTCGTGGCTGAGGAGTCTGGATCCACTCCTGCTCCAGCAGCAGCAGCAGCAGCAGCGTGTTGACTTATTGATGCTCGGTGCCCTTTGAGCACCGTGAACTAGTGGCAGACAGTGCATGAAATGCCACTGAGGAGTAAGAGTTGATTAGCTCCTCTTGCTCTCCCTCATCTCATTCCCTCACACTCAGGGCAGCAAAATGACTCTCGAGAACAGTTCCTTGTTAACTTTCTTTGTGCCAGAGGTTATTAAAATTATGTCGAGCTTGAATGCAAAATCACTGAATTGTTGTCTCTGACTTTCTATGCCAAGATTCCTGTGCAGCGCCTGTCTGTATTGGAGAGAGAAATGTGTTTTAAGAGATACTAGTTTTTTCTTTTCCTATGAATGTTTTTTGACCCTGAGGAAACTGCAGGCTTTATGATCATTGTCCAGCATTTCTATCTTGTCCAGTTACCTCCTGTGTATCCCTTCAGTTTACAAGGCTAGAATGTTGGCTGAAAGTTGCAAACAAAAAAAAAAAAAAAATGATATCATATTTTTGTTGTTCTTATTTTTATGTGGGTTTTAGCATCCGTTTTTCTGGGTTAACCTTGTTTTGCCACTTAATTAAAATGATCAGAAGTAAGACTTTCATTCATTTGGTTTTAGAAATTGCAAGTTCTTCACCTGTCTGTACTGATTTTTACAACAATTTATGAAGCTAATGTGAAGAAATCAGTTGGCATACAGGACATGTTTGTGCATTGCAGAACAGCGTTTTTCCAAAGCCATCCCAGCACTGGTGGCAGAACTGGTTTGATTTAGGGCACAACATGTTTAGGCAGTATTAGGTAGTGTATATCCAAGATCATTTTAAGCCATTAGGATCAGTTATGGACTGATTCCTGTTATGGACCTGCCCCAATTCCACCAGTATTTTTCCAACTAGAAGCAAAAGGATTGAGTAGAAAAATAAACATGTATGAATGTTGAGCCATATCCGTAAAAAAATTTGGAGTCAAGTGACTCTGTCAGATCAGTAGCTCAGCCTGTCCCTTTACTACTCCAACAACTGTTCGATGAATGAATGGCGAATGCCCATAAATATGCATGCGTGCTCAAACTCCTCTGTTTTCCTGACAAAAGTTTCCAAGGGCCTGATTTTTGGAGGCCGTCATCCTGCTTGACGGAACCTGACATTTGGAAAGGTCTGTGAGGAGGATTTGTTTGTGACAGCTTCAAATTATAGTGGCACAGAGGGACCGGGAGAAAGGGGAGGGAAGGAGGGATTGAGGAAGAAAATGGCTCCTGCTTATTTAAATGTCACTTCGACGAGGTGAATGCGTAAGCTCTTCTTTTTTTTTTTTCTTTTTTTTTTTTTCAAGCATTACATGGGCATTTCTCACAATGGAAAAACATTTCTTGCCATCTTTTATTCTGTGCGTGTCTCTCTCTCTCTGTCTTTTTGTTTGGCTCGGTCTGCGTTATTGGCAGCAGGCTCTAAACCTTGTGAAGCTTTGCCAACATCTTGACAGTAACCACAAACCATTTAGTTGTTTGTTTTGTGTAGGTTGTGACTGAAGGACCAATCACTCAGGTCCCATTTGGATTTGAGGTTTTATGTTGGACTATATATGCAGCAGTATAAAATACATATTAATTTTCAGGCTCTCCCACTCTCTCTCTCTCTCTCCAAGTGCAGGAACAAGGCAAAAGTAAGAAAGAAATCGCCTTAAGTACAATCTGGGGGAGGAAAGAAAACAAGGAAAATAACTGATAAGTGTGCTGCCATTTCTGTACATCTGGAGTGATTTCTCTTATGTAACAAGTTCTTTTTTTTTTCTTTTTTTTTCAACAAACACTGTTATTTCTTGTCAGCACTCAATGCACTTATGTGCACATAGGGGGGCTTTGCCTGTCACTGACCTTTTTAACAAGGATGAGAAGACCAAAATACACTGAGTGTCTCTCGGTGATGGTAGTCAAATGTCACTCATACTAAAAGATTGCAGCCAGACTCCCCATACTGAGCTTCCAACAATAGTAAGGAGGAGGAGGTGTAGAGCCCTCTATCTCTTTCCTTGACAAATAGCTGATGACACTGTTGGATTAAGTCCTCACAAGTCATGCCAGCTGCTGGAATCAAATGACAAGTACTCCCATGTCTAGGTGTCTTAATCTGTTTCAGACACTTCCAGATTCATATATTAGTGGAATATTCATCACGCAGACGCTGCCTACAAATGTCAATAAATTATGGGACTTAAGTGACTCCTGAGCTTGACAACTAGCTTCCTGAAAGGCATTTGCCCTTTTGCCTACTTCTTCATTTCGCCCTACTGCCATGACACATTTTATTGAAGAGCTGTCTGCTAGTGTGCCACAAGGACTCGAGGCTTTACATCGCCGAACCGCTTCTAAAGTTCAGCCCGCTGAAGTCCCCCACAGTGCCAAATGGGAGACTTTTAAACTCTGCTACTGCAAACAGAGCATCTATTTTAACAGAGGCATTTCCCATAATTAAACTAATGCATAGGAGAGTATGCTGGGGTGGCTCCCCTGATTAATGGAGCAATTACATAATCCATTACACTGAATTATGAATGTGCTAATGATGAGCTCATGTTGGGTAATGATTCCTGGAGTTTGCTTGTGTAAATATGAAAAGGGAAGCCGAGAGGACTGTTTAGCTGTGTCTCAATTCGGGGGCCGCATCCTTCAAAAGGCTGCGTTTGAAGAGCCGTCACAGCGGCGCAACCAAGGCTGTCCCATTTCGAAAGTTCCTTCAAATGCGGCAGAGAAATGCAGCCTTCTTCTCCCCGAATTTGGAGGAGCCAAAGGACCAATCCTTCGCGGTCCAACCTATCCCAGAATGCATTTCGCACCAACCGGCAGCAGCAGTGGTGGGAGATTTTGAGCCAAGCTAAAGCTGATGTAATTGTCTTTATACAACTATTAATATGTTAATTAAGTGTTAATATTTTTTTAAGGAAGGAAAGTAACCATTTAGATTCCCAATATGTGGCCAGTTTATCCAAATAACGCCCGTCTGGAAATCTGCTCTGATGTTTTTTGGAGCCGCTGGCCAGGTGTCAGCTGCTAAACTCAGCCGCTAGCAGCCCAACTCCTGAGATTATCGGCCGGTCAACATGTCGTCATCCTGGGGAGAACATGATCCGATGAACCGATCTGCGCTGCTCTTTGGTAATTTATCACCGGCTCTAATGTCTCTGTAGCATTTTGATATATGATGTAATTCCTTTTGGAAGAGAAATGTTGGGTCTCACAGGAGAAATCTAACAATTGTAGCTGCCACATTAGTTTGTCTGAATGTAAAGTGAAGCTTCGTGTTTTTACTGGACAGAACAACAGCGCTGCCTCTGGGGCTCTGCGTGTACAGATACCACATTTCAATACATGTAAATGTATTACAAATAGTTTGGATTTGTCATCCTGAATAAGGCTGAATAACTCAAATTACTGTATCTCTCTGTCAAAGAGGTTATTTTTTTTGTGAGGAAAAAAGTGTTATTGGAGCTTTGAGTTGAGATTTTTTTGGTCACAGTACAGTCAGGTAGTTGTGTTCAAGATGAGCTGCTGCTGTCAGCAAGTACACTGCTGTTCCAATTGCAGAATGACCTGCGTCCTGTTGTCCTCAGAAGCCAGAGAGAGAGAGAGAGAGAGAGAGAGAGAGAGAGAGAGAGAGAGAGGCTCTTTTCTCTACTCGAGAGATTAGTTGAAAAATAAAAAATAAACATTGTTTATTTCATTTTACAGTGGTCTTAACAACAATTTACAACATAAATAAAGTACATAAGAAAGGTGTCTGCAGGACCTTAAAAAGTCTCAATTCAATTTTATAATTATTAGGCCTGACAAAATGTCCCTGGTGGTGCAGAGAGTCCCTGGTGGTGCTGCTAGACCTGGATGGGCCTCCACAATAATAACATAAAAATTTCTGGCTCCATTTCTGTTAGCTGTGTCTCGACTGTCAACTGCAGCTATCAAGGTTGCTAGGTGACAGGAGCGGCACTTTGTGACGCAAGGGTAAGGGCGGGAACAGCTGGTGACGCAAATAGGAAATCCTCTATAGACCAGACCATCTCATTTAACAACGCTCGATTTGGCCTTTGCGATCTACGAAGGACGCGCCTTTTGTAGACCGCGTCCTTCGAAGGATGCGGCCCCTGAATTGGGACACAGCTTCTGTGTTTGCAGATGTTCCTCTAATCACTAGGAGGTAAGGCTAAAGAGGAAAAAGAAATGTGTGACTTCCTGCAGAGAGTGGCAGTTCCACTATCACGGGTCATTGCTCGCTGTTGCAGAAAGAACGCCTCCTACTGTTCCCACTAAGACTGGATGTCGTAGATTTGAGGATCTCCTGCTATGAAATACTAAAGACCATACAAATCTGAATTAGTGTTTTATGTAATTTTCTGATGGGAACATAAAGTATGCGATTAAGAAGGCAAAAAGACAACATAAAGACAGCTGGCGACTGAGCTCTCTCATAATCTTCTTGGCCAAAACCATGACTGGCTTTAAAGTAATAATATAATTTCTTGTTTACATTCTTGTCTATTTGCGAAGATGTTCCTGGACTTGTTGTGTAGCAGATGTCAGGTATTAGTGCATATCTTCTGCACAGTCTTAGCTCTCGCAAAATACCACTTGAATGTTTTAGCATAAACATCAACTTGACACTAATGATTACTTTAAGTATTGTTTAATCTATGTATTAGTTTTTCAATTAATTAAATCACTGTTCAGGCTGTTTCAAATGTTCAAAAAAAAGTGCAAAGGATGCCCATCGAAAGTTCTGCAAGCCCACAGTGATGTCTTTAAATAGCTTGTTCTGTCTGACTTGCCAGCTCTGCACAAATATTCACTGTTTTTGTCGTTTGTTGGCGATTCCGTCGATTGAATAAATTGTTTCAGCACTAGCTGGTGTTGTGTTTAACTGGATGGTGACATCGGCCAATTCTGCTGTTATACCAAATGATGAATTTGTTTTTTAAAGCTAGACTGTGTAACTTTTGCCGGCCGCTGTGGCCACAAGTGGCAACTACAGGATAAACGCTGAAACATAGTGTATCAGTGGCACAATTAGAGAAGAGTCATAAATCAGCAAACTACTTATTAATGTCAGTTATACAACAAAACTTGCCTATCTCAAGTTTGCTAACATTACCTAACATTAGCTACCGGTCATACCAGACCGAGTGCGACTGTAACGACAAAACCTCTGAGTGTATTGAGTCGGGCAAGGACGCAGTGTACCTATAAATTCAACTTCACGTTTGTAAGAAGAAAAATGTACCATTTCTCCTTTCAAAAGTTACACAGTTACCAGAATGTGCTCATATTGCAATATCTTCTTGGAGAAAACATGGACTGTAAGATTGACACTATTTTACAGATTTAATCTTACTGTTTTCACATGACCTTGTTAAATATAAAATATGTGGAATGAAAGCAAGCGCAAAGGTTGAGTAGAAAGTAGTAAAGAAGCAGGTTGGTGTTACATTACATTTGTAGATAAACATGTAGATAAGTCTTATACTGATACAAAAAAAACATGAATTATTCAACATTTTATTGTGTGAAAGGGGCTGCAACAAGAAGATGCCTACAGTATAGCATAGTATATAGTATAGTATAGTACAGTATGTTGTACATGTCAGTATATATTTTCCCACATGATTTAAAAATAATCTTGCCAGTACATCTATATGATGCACTCCAGCAGCACGTCTGGTGTTGTAACTGGCATCTGGTCTTTCCTGTGCTCAGTTTGATTTTTACATACAGCTTACATACTCTCAGCTCCAACAGCATCACACACAAACAAAATGCTTGCTGTGCAGGTGAAGAGAAAAAAAACACTTCCTGCACATGAACCGCAGTCTGTGCTTTTTGTTCATTATGTTTTTGTATCTGTTGTGATTTTGATTATCGGATGCTGCTGATTATCTCACAGTTTGTGATCTGTTGTTGTGACAGCCTCCTTTTTTAGTAAAAGAAAGCTTCCCTTGAGTGTTTGACAGGTCTTTCACTCAACTCTCATCTACAGCGTTATTGTATTTACCCAAGACGAGACATTTTTTTAAAATGATGTTCAGGAGGAAGAGTCAGCGTGCCACTCATGTCAGATTCTGCATAACCATTATCGCTTGTGGTTGAATAATGCTAAAACCAAAATATTTTAGACAGTTTAATCCCACTTGTAGTTCTCAGGGGCTTCGTTGCTAACAATTACCTCAGGCTAGCTTTTTACACCGCAGGTTTGTTTTGGTACAGATCTGACGTCCGTAGTAAATAATTCTGTTGATTAGTTGAGTTTAGACAGGTTAAATTTTCTCTCAGGGCACTGACACTCCAAACTGACCTCAAAGATCTAGTGCCAGCAGAGATCAACTCATGTGGTACCTCACGTGGCATCTTTGGTCTTTTGGTTTAAATTTGTACTTGAACGCTTCACAAAGACTACAACTGACAGCTTACTGCAGACGAGAACTGTGCATCTAACAGGAAATTGCTAGTCTGTGTTCCTAATGCAAAAAAAATCAAAAGAAGATAAACAAAACAATCATGGATCTGATTAGATCTGATTAAACTGTCTTATCATATACTTGTAATAAAACTGTAGATTATGACTCATACCAAGAGTCTACAGCTATGTTAGCGGATCTGGGAGACTGTTTTTAGGCACAGCTGTGCTTTTAGCTAAATGCTAACACCAGCCTGCTGTCTTAGTTTAGTCTCTTAGCATGCTAATATTTGCAAATTAGCACTAAACACAAGGTACAGCAGAGGCTGATGGGAATGTCATTGGTTTAGCAGGGATTTGATGATAAACCAAAGTACTGAGAAAGTTGAAATTTTGACCTGCTGATGGTGTTAGATTGAAAGTCAGGGATGACCCAAGTTATTAAGTTTGATCCTCTAGTGACCTGCAATGTCTGTAGCAAAGTGTACTCTGAACCACAAATGTTAACCTCATAGTGCAGCTATAGGAAAAAATCAGAGGATCACCAAAGTCCTAAAAGGAAAGTGGATGTTTGTACTGAGTGTCATGAAAATACAGCCAAAGGATGTTGAGATATCTCAGTCTGGACCAAAGTGGTGCACTTACAGATGCTGGAACATTGAGCCATGCTGCTAGCGAGGCTAAAAATATAATACTGGCACTGTAAAGTTTGCTTTGCTCTGGCATTGTCAGCCTATTGTATTCTACTTGTGGGAGAAGGGGAAAAAGGCAGAGGCTAGAAGTTAAGATGGCTAAAGATAAATGGGTGGAATCACTAATTAACTTGGCTAAATAGCGTACAGTTCCTGTGACTTTGCTTAGTCTGCCAACTATTCTCTCATTATTCTGTCACTCGCTGTATGATGGTCATGATTCGTGGATGCAACTCGCCACTTATGATTTTTAGAGGTGTTGTGCACCCATGTTCACAGTCGTGTTGGGTTTTACAGCCTCTCTGCCATATGTATGTACAAACAATGATATGGAAGATTAAAGAGCAAGCATTAGTGTTATCCTTTCTCCACTCTTTCTTGTTTTGCAGTACGGTCTGATTTATATACTGTGCTTTTCATTCTTTATGGACTGAGACAGATGGTGTTTGCTGAGGTCACCTAACACCTCAGACTTTATCACCACCTGTCTTGAAGTACACAGTTATATCACAGTTTATCTTGTTTGATGACAAAAAAAAAAAATGCTGCTAAAAACATCTACTGTATATTCTTGTGTGAATTCATGAATGTTTATACGGCATCTCTGGAGAACAAGAGTTAATTGCAAAAACAAGTTTTAATTGGGCTCATGTTTACAAAATGTTGTCTTCATGCCCCAGTTACACATACAAGAATAAACAGGTTTCTCAGGAGATTTTTCCCCCCTAAGTGCAATATATACAAGGTGTTATGTATGTGAATTACAGAATATCTCTTTATGTCGATGCAGCTCTCTGTGCAACAATAACGTCCGTTAGTCTAATGTGCACCGGACCTATTTAGCTGGGATGATTGACATCCATTATTTTTCAGCCCACAGTGTCTGTTTTAAGCTCTCTGCAGATGTGTCTCCATTAGATGTGGTTCATTTGAAGTTCAGTGTGTGAGTCCATTTTCTTAGGTAAACAAACCAGCTAGACTGCCAACTTCCAGCTGGGGACACTTAATCTGCTTATCTCTGATAGAAAATTGTCTTCCTCCTGTAGTGTGAAATCTCTCTCCATGCTTTCTCCAGGTAACAGTGTTTGTCTACTTTAAGAGAGAGGTGTACTGGTTGTGCTACCCGTTGAAAAGGAAAAAAGTACATCAGCATTTTAAAGCTTGTAAATAAATTTGTCAGCGCGTTTTATGAGAATTGTTACAAGTGAAAAGCAAAAAAAAAAAAAAAAGCATTTTTAGTTTCAAATAAAGCAGTAAAAGTTTGTGTTAGAAAGGCGTGAATTCTCTCCAGGTAGAGCCTGGCAGGAGTCTTTATAATTCTGCTTCGAAATGCAAAGAGCTGAAACATTATGAGTTGTTTTTTTTTCTTTTTATGATGACTTTTGTTAGTTTGTTTACTGTACATGTTAGGTGCGAGTCCATCCAAGCATCTGTTGGCTATTTTCTTATTTTCTCTGTGTGTGTGTGTGTGTCCTTGTGTGTGTTGGCCCCCTTCAGGTATGCACTCTATTATAGAAATGTAAATTTCAGCTTCATGCTCACAGCTCAAATCTAAATTGAACGTTGAAAGACTACAGCATGCACAAGGTTAAATACACAGTCGGAGAGATATTTAATGGGCATCTTATTCTGCCTTCTTTAGAGCACTGTAATAAATTTGTCATTTATCATTACTTATTCACAAGGAAATAAAAATCATTTTAATAAACTATGAAATGCTGTGATTATGAGCCATTTAATTTGTTCAGGAAATTCTACTCGTGTCAGATGAGTCTATAAAAATGTACTTTCATTGATATTTTTATCCTCTCACAGTGCAGGGTAAAAGAGGTTTAAAAACACTTGTAAAGGGGCTCCCCCAGTAGCCTACGGATGTAGACGCATACCACATAACCACACAACGTCCAGTTTGATTCCAGCTGCGGATCTTTGTTGCACGCTATACTATCCATGTTTCCTGTCTCGCTCTCTCTACACTTTCAATTAAAGGCACAAAAAAAACCTCTTTAAAAAGCTTAGAAAACCACATTAATCATCATCATGTTCAGTCTACCTCTCTAAATCTTTAACATCCAAATGTCTTACAAAATGAATTCTGCAGCAGTTCTGCCACTGCAGTGAAAAGGAAAAAAGCATTCCCTCTAGCTTCCTTGATGCTAACTGTTGTGTTAGCATTGCAGCTCCGTCAGGTTTTAAGCAGTTTTTATAGAACATATCTGTAATGGAAACTTATGTTTAAAAATCATTACTTTAACAGATTTTTGAAGCTTGGTTGTACATTGGAAAGATGTCTGTAGTGAAGGTTCCTCCTTGCTCTGCCTGCTCTCCCAGATGCCTACAGCACAGCAGGCTATGGGCTTTATAGTGGGCCTCTGGGCCCTGGGCCACCAGCTCTGCCTTGTTCTGCTCTGCTGACTGCATTGGCCCTGCTGTGAAATGTGATCAGTCAGCTCCATTAGGGCCTGGACCGGGTGCTGTTGGAGACCAAACGGCCCAATCCTTGGCTGTACCACCCAGGAGCTGATCTCCAGGGATTGGTTAGAGGGAGGAGAGTCTGATGCCCCGTTTGTACGACTGTTGGGAATGCGGCCACGCTGCCTTGTTGTTGTGGTATCGCAGCCTTGTTTACCAGGTTCTCTCACAAGCTCACACTGTACATTGAACAAATTTGACATGTTAGATAGCAGTGGATTATGCAATTGCCAATGGAGCACACTGTTATACCTCTGCACATTGTGTTTCATTTCAGTCTCTTCTGTTACTAAAAATCTGACAGAATCCACAGCCTCATCTGATGTATTTCACATTTGAGTTCCTCTCTGGACACTCTCCTGCCTCTGTCCTAGTTTTCACACAAAGCCGGACCCCCTAATGCTTAAAAGAAGCATTATCGGGCTAGCCAATAAGTGAGCTATCACAATACAGCTCTCCTGACCAATGGAAGAGAATAAGGCTGGAGCTCTAACACATACACCAGTGCATCTGAGTGCTTGTGAGTTTGATATGGTTGCACATGCAGATTGAAATGCAAGCTGTGTGGAATGCATCAAGCATACATGAGGATAGAGGGGAGGTGGATTATGCAGAAGTGGTTTATGAAGTATCTATGGATACTCCACTGGGAGTTCATTGTAACCTCCCTGAGCAAGCTACAAACTTTTTTAAAGCCACCTGTCATGTCTGCAGGGGGTGAGTGTTAGATATATAAGATATATTTTTGGTATAGTATCACCTTAAGCCATCATGTGACCACTTTTGCATCCCACTGTGGCCAAAATGCAGCAGCTTTGAGAGATTTATGACTGTGAAGTGGGCTTTAGATGAGGGAGATGGAGTTTATCTAGAAATATAATCAGAATTCTAATGTTGTCTTAAACAAATGTCATGTCTCTGAGAAAGGTTTAGCTAATCTGACAGTGTTTCCCCGAGGTTGACTGCTTTGCGGCGGTGGAGCGGGGTGGGGTGGGGTTACCAAACCTCGGGAGAGACTCAGCAGCCAGATATTTCTCTGTTCAAGAGCGGCTTAGATTGATACTAAAATGAGAATAGCTGGTCCACCTTAAAGGTCAGTGCACCTTAAGTGAGCCTGGTCAGGTTAGGCTAATCTATTGTCGCTAACTTTGGGGCTAACCCCCTTCACTTTCCCAGCAATTGGGGAAACAACAGATGTGACTTTTCTTGGTCTTGAGAAGCTGCAGCATTTATTAACTGACACACTGTAGCCTTTATTGCACATTTACTGCCAGACTGACAACTTACTGCTAACCTTTTCCTCTGCTCCGCTCACATTCACCGTCACTTTTCTGCCACTTGCTCTCTGCACTCGCTCAACCACACACTCACAATGCACACACATTACGCACTGCCCTGTTCCTTAAAGCAGCTACGCTACTCTTATAACAGTACCCCTCACATATATGTCCTTTGAAGAATGAGGAGAGGGAGGATGACTCAAAATTATCCCACAGTAATGTAGGGTGTTATCGTGCTTGCACAGTGTGCGAGTGAAAATCATTAGTAGCCCATTGATATTAATGATCATGTGAAATTTTAGCAGCGTTGCTAGTAATTCTGCAGCAGCACACCGCCCCTGCAGAATGATTACACTATCTGACAATGGTATTTAAGGGATTGGTCTTTGAGTTTGTGCAGTTTTCAGACTTTTTGGCATTTGTCATGTACTGTATGACCTCAGAGTGTGTGATGTGGACATGCTAATTTATTCTTTTCACTTCAAGTTTCCATTGCATCTGCAATTAATCCTCTCATGCTGCTTCAGGTACCTAACTTGCTAATTGTTATTGTTTCTCCTCAGCAATTTACCTCAGGGAAATAGATTATTTTTTTGTTGTTGTTCTTGGGTACACATGCAAGGCTCTGTTCATGAAAAATGGATAAATGTCAGCTTGGTGGCCTCCCGTAATGATAAGGACAAACACAAAGGGTGCAGTTAGCAATGCACCTTTTGCCCAAATCGGCATTCTGTTTATCAGAGTGAGACGAGGTGACACGTAGAGATAGCAACCGCCAGGGCAAAGCAGTCGACCAGAGGCAAAAATGCAGAGATGAAATCTGTCAAAGGTTATGAGCTCTGGTTTAGATACGTAGATACTATGACCTGTGTGGAGAATATAGCTGCTTCCATGGAAATGTGCAGGCTAACAACTATGCATGAGTTTTCTAACCTGTCTGCTTTGTATAAAATCAACATTACTGCCTGTCAGTATGTTGCTCTGTAATTAACCTGCAGAAGCCCAAAACGGGCGCCCTCTGAAAGGCTTCATTAACCTGAGCCTAAGAGGCGGCCATTGTCCTCTGGCTCCCATGACCCGCACTAAGCGACCACAATACCTCACATATTTCCCTCTCTCACAGAGAGCTATAATGGCTTGAAGACAAACAAACCCACCGGCATTTTGTGTTGACAGAGATCTTTTTTTTTAGCAAATATGAGATGATACCAAATTATACATGAAAGTAAATAACATCAGGGGCTTTGAAATAAAATTAAAAAAAATCCTTATCTTCTCATGCTTACTGATTGTGCTGACACAATTCATCCACATGAAATTAATCAAACACAATGGGGTTAATTGTTTCATTCACTGGTTCCAACTTCTTAAATGTTAGGCTTTGCTACTTTTTCTGTTTTATATTATTGTAGATTGAATATCTTTGACTTTTGGGCTTTTGGTCAGAGGGAAAAAAGGCAATATGAAGATGTCACTTTGTGCTCGGGGACATTGCAACGGACAGTTTTTATATACACACAATTAAACAATTAGATGTAAAAGAAAACATCACTGAAATTTGGTCACTACATTTCGCTCAGCTGATGGAGAATCATAGGAGAGCAGCTGCACACATGCAGTTTAGTTCACCACTTTGAACTTGAGGTGGAACGACTGTCAGGTTAGCTTTGTCAGGTAAGGACATGTAATTTCGTGGCGTCTCCCTCATGCCCTACCTCCTCCCATCCCGCCGAAATTAAGCCGTCTTCTTCTTGTTTAGTCAGCTTGATGTTTGAGCTGTATTTTTCACAACATCAGCATGCAGCATTGGAAAACCAGGACCCAGGGGACTCGGGGTGTTGTGTGTGTGTATGTGTGTGTGTGTGTGTTTGTGTGAAAGAGACAGAGAGAGAGAGAGACTGCAAGGCTTGTCTCCAGTCAGTTGGAGTAGCCTGTATGTGTGTCATCTCCTGAGTACAACACCAGCTTGGCCCACTTCTGCCTGACCGACTAGACTCTACGGCTCATCTGGGCTCTTCCCGCTTGTCTCTTTGTGTTTAATTTGCTCTCTCTCTCCTACACACACTCACTCTCTCTCTCTCTCTCTTTCTCTCTCCCCTGTGTGGGGTCCAGTTCTCACGTCTCTCCTCAACAGAGAGAACAGAACAACCAAAGCTCGCAAAGATGTAGAACGTCCCAGGTGAATCAGGCAGAAGGTATTGGCTCACAGCCAGCTCCTACCACGAATCAGACAGGACCACCCAGCGCACATTCACACACACACACACACACACACACATACAGCTCATATCCACACCAGTGCACGCACACATACACATCTAGGTCAGAGAGTGAAAAGAGAAGAAAGGGAAACCTTAAGCCTACATCATGGCAGCTCTGTTTTCACAGGCTGCAGGGGCTCTGAGACCTGTGCTAGCCAATATGGTCCCCCCCCCTCCCCTCTCATCTATAACTAAAACGCAGTCACAGATGATAGATTAAGCTTGACATGTAGGAAGGTTGTCAAAACTTTCAGCCTTTTGTTTTTAAATGCATTCTCACACATTGCCAAAGATGGTGATTGCAACACTCTTGCAGAGTACTTGAGAGAATACACACTATCAAACGTCAGTTAGCGATGCCAGCATAAATCTCACCAACCGCTTGAGCCAACTAGAAAATCTGAAAAAGTACTGATCAAATAAATGTGGGTTATAATGAAGTGAGAAATAAATACAGATGTTTGTGGTGATTTGCTGGAAACACAGAGTGACAGAAGTAAATTAAACAGAAGAAGAGGTCAGCAACTTAAAATATGTTGTTTTTGAAATGAATGGACTTTGTCCTGGAATGGCATTTCCTGGAGTATTTCATGTCGCAAAAATTTATTCACAAAACAAAATTGGTTCGCCCGTTTGAAAATCGGAAGCTTACACCGCTGACAACTCGGGGGAGAAGTGCGCTCATCTGATCAGGTGTAGGAAGCGTTCATGTTGATGTCTCAGCGAAGGAGAGCGCTTGTCAATCATCTCTTGTACAGCTGTGTCGAGAGCGAAGCGAGTCTCAGTTTGACAGACCATATTGAGCAAAGCAACATTTGTTGGCTACATGTCAGGCTCTCGCTGCCTGGATTTTTGGAAATGATTGGTTAGACTGGGTATTGAACTTCAGTACTTTTTTTGAGTACTGACAAAATTATGCCTGTAACTCTGACTGATAAATACCGTCAAGTAATGAAAGTTGAATGCTTGATCTGACTAATAGGCATGCTTACTTATTCTTTGATCAGTTAGTGCATGATTTAATTCATTATTATGTCAATTTTGTACTGTATTTGATGCATGAAAAAGACTTTGACAGCTTTTTTTGTGTCAAAGGAATTGTTCAACATGTTTGGACGTGCGCCTGTTCACTTTCTTGCAGAGTTAGATGAGAAGATTGACACAACTCTCATATCTGTCTGTTCAATACAAGGCTACAGCTAGCAGTTAGCTTTGCTTAGCAGAAAGACTGGCTAGCTTGACTCTGTTTGGACAATAACAACAAAATCTGCCAACCAGCATTTCTAAAGCTATTTATTTAACAGGTTACTGTATGTGCCAGACTTTTGTTAGACAGAAAGAGTGACTTTTAGTTTAGTTAGTCATATCATAACCGTATGGTTGCCTACATGTTTCCAGTCTTTATGTTAAGCTAAGCTGACCGGCTCCTGGCTATAGCTTCATATTTATCTTAGAGAGTGGTACCGACCTTCTCATCAAGCCTAACTCTGGGCAAGAAAGCAAGTATGTGTATTTCCCAAAATGTCAAACTATTTTACTTTAGACAAGACTATACGCTGGTGCATTTGAGAAGTTTGGCTTTTTTAGTAAATGCAGTGAAAGGTTTAACAGAGAAACATTTTTCTACTCAGCAGAGTTACATGAAATGTTTTTTTGCTATCATGGCTAATACTCAGGTATCATAAAAAAAAATATTGTAAAAACTTAATGCCTGAAGATGGCATTAGCAGGCAGCTCACACTCAGCTCACACACATCACTGGATAACTAGGAGGCAGTGTCAGAATGATGGAGCCTATAGAAACATCATCGTCATCCTTTGTGTGTGTGTACGTTTGTGTGTGTGTGTGTGTGTGTGTGTGTGTGACTCCATCCTGGGCCTTCCCTGCGCCTGTGGCCAAAAATGTCACTCCAGGCTGCCGTGGGCTCATTATGCCATTAGCTGCCCCAGGCCTCAGTCCATTTGCTGGGCAGGGAGTGTGACGGAGCCCTTTCACAGGGTCACCCCTCCTGCTGGAGGGGTCGGTCAGCTGAGAGGTGTGTGTGTGTGTGTCTGTGTGTGTGTGACGGGAGAGAGAGACAGCGTTCACCTCACACTCAGAGAATGTATTTGACACTAATCATGATTTAGAACAGGATGTGAGCTGTGTTATGTATTATAATCTCTCGGTATATATAATTTGCGCTGCTCCACATTGTCTGTTGTCGTAATATCTCTCAGACAATGTGCAGATCAAGACGATGGATTAATTGTGTGCTCTGCTGCTAAGCAGTAAAATCAGTAACTATATCCTTTTAAGCATAGCTCACCAAACCACCTGAATCAAGTCTACTGATTTGTCTGTCATTTTAAGATTCACATACACTCTCAGAGATGCGGTGTTCAGGAACCACTTCATATCTCGGTACAGGAGGGGTTAATCCATCAGAAGCAAGTGTTCTTGTGTAGCCGAACCGTATTCCCTAGGCCTTTCTTGCCCATTCATCGCCTGAAGAGGACGACCAGCTTATTTTCTCTGCATATTAAAAACTGCCTTGAGAGGCAGCAGGTAGTGCCTCAGGAGGATGGGGATAGCTGGGGGGAAAAAAAAGACGAGTTGCAAGACAGAAAGTGGAGGCGAGAGGAGGGGTGGGGTCTTTTTTTTTTTCTTCTTCTTTTTCAAATAAATGATTAACTAAATACATCCCCATTCCTGTCCATTTTGAAAGAAGGGCCAGCTTTGATCTCCAGGGCCCTTTGAAATGATCTGAGGAATGAGAGAGAGAGGGAGGTGAGGGAGGGGCAGGGGGAAGTAAGAGAGACAGGGACAGGAAACGCCACGCCTCCCTGCCTGTTGAGGGGAGACATCACAGCTATACATGCAGAGAGAGGAGACAGAGAGGAGCAGAGGGAGAGGAGTGGGGTGGCGAAGGGGGAAGTTTGCAGAGTTAAGCTTTTCGGATGATTACTAAGGTGGAGGGGGTTGTTGTGTGGCGGTGGCTGCGTGGTAAAGGGAGCTGTTTCGAGGCTGTGGCGTGCAGGCTTGGGAACTGAAAACCGGTTCCAAATTAGGACCGACTCCAAAGTGCCAAGAACCGGGTACCCATTCAAAAAATTGAATTTCGCTTCTGCTTATCGGTTCCTGAACACAATAACCCTTAATTATCGCAAACAAAGGCTACAAAGGATGTGGCTGTCAGGACCTGTCTACCTCATGCATCAATGCTACAGCATGTCGATTTGTTTAGATACAGGCATGCATGGCTAACGTCACACAGTAGTGAAAGATGGACTGCGGTAAATACTCAGAAGTTTGGCTTGACTTTAGTAAAGAAAACAACAAGGCAAAGTACAATGCGTGTGGGAAGCTAATTAGCTGTAAGTAAAGTTGAATTGCATCAAATTTGACCAAACATTTAAGGCAGCATGGTCTCGATCTAAAAGAATGTCCAGTGTTTGATGTCTTGCGGTCTCCTAGCCCAAGTGTGTCATCAGCCAGCGCTAGCCAGGGATACCTAGCTACAACACACCGTGTATGCATGTACTGTATTCCCGTTGTCATTAAGCTGTTGCTTTCCTTTTTCGACTTTTTCTTGTTGTTCAGCAGCATACAGGAACTCCTCAGCTGCATTCAGACTGAAAACAGCCCTGTGTGAAACAATAGAGGCTGTGTTGGTGTGGGTGTGTTGTTTAAAGCGCCGGTGAGACAATAAAATACGATCCAGCAGGTCTGGTTGGAGTAACAGATTATTGCATTTAAAGGCTGATCAGAAAAACACTGCACAGTAGTTTGTAATACTCACAAACTGGATTTTTTACAACTCTGGAAAGCTATCACGCTGCAACTCTGCAGTTTCACACGCTTCCCTTTCTCTCTTGATCGGTGGAATCTGGCGCTAACAGGGGCGCACTCTCTCACTGGGTGAGCTGAGGGGATGCGCCAAGGGTCAAAACCGTCTGGCTCTGAGTTAACCCTTTAGTTCCCATATACTTTTATGTAGGTTACACCACCATTAACACAGAACCCTTCAAAATACGTTTGAAATATGAATTCAATTATGCTCCCCTACAAAGGCAAAGTGCAAAACTACAAAGGCAAATGCAATATTTTGAAGGGTTCTGTATTTTTGTTTTCTATGGTAGGGAGTTGTCTCTGAGAACCCAGTTTCTATTAAGTGTATAATAGTTATGCATTTGCATGCTAACAACAATTTAAGCTCTGTGTTGGTGTAACCCAGCTGTAATTTTAGTCAGTTTGCGTCATTATATTATTACTGTCAACCGATATGTAAGAGTCTTTAAGTGTACAACAGTACTACTTTCGGACCGCTTTACGACGGTGAGTTTGTGTACAAACACGCTGGTAGGAGGAAAAGCCAAAGCAGGTTCAGTTGGTTGTAGCTGTGACAGAGTTAGCCTGTGAGAGCCAGTTGCTAAATTAAGTTAGTACAAGTTGCCTCTGTGTCCAGAATGTAAACTCACATGGTTTATGCTGTTTTAAGCTAAATGCCAAAGGAATACGTTGCTTTAGATGGCGTAGTTTTACTCCTTATATTAGGGAGTAATGTGTGTTTTGCATGTAATATACAATGAGTTATAGTTTGTATTGTGTATTAAACCTAGAGCACAGTTCTGTTTATTATAGAGCTAAAAAAGGGCTCTAAGCCTGTGAGAGCCAGTTGATCTCTCTCTGCACTCACTAGCCTCACATCACCTGCTTATGTGATATTCCCCTGTTAGCTTTGAGGTGGACTTCGTATTGCTCCCTGTGGCTATTGGAGAGGAACTGACGGCTGCTGCTTCACAGCCTCCTGGAAAACTTTTGGTATTTAATTTCCCAATTAAAGACAAAGGACCCCGTTGGATTCCTACTAAAAGAGACACTTTTTGTTTTTTTTCCCTTCAATTGAAGACTATTTTGGTTCTACGAGTCCATGGACTCAGAAGGGACTCCTTAAGTTTAGGGGGGACACAATACATTCCAGGTTGAACTGTAATTGTTAATGTATTAAGCCAATTAGGGTTCAATTTATTTTGCGTGTACACTTATCCATTTTGTTTTAATGGAGGTGTAAGTTTCCTTTAATTTCATATATATAAGGTATGTAAGGAAGTAGGATGAAAGTACTCTGTGATTATCCGAAGTATAATGAGGATAGCTATGCTCCAGTCCAGCAATTCATACAAATAACTGGATATAGGTAGTAAACTCCTGCCAGACCCTAAAAAGATTCTCCTGAGTCGTTACAGTTATAGAGTCTCAGTAATTATTTTATAATAAACTGAAGCAGTGGTTACATTGGTACATATTGTTACATTGTATTATCATGTTTATTTTATGATCCTTACATCACAAACACACTTTTTTTTAGTACAATATAACTATCATGTCATTAAGCATGACTTTCTTTGACAGTTCTTCTGTTTCAGCTTACTTAGTACTAGTACTAGTAATGTTGTGGAACATATATGGTACAAGTTCCTGTTAACAGCACAGACAATGGAATAATTATTAAAAGGATATGGTAAGAACATGATAATACAATGGAAACAAACAAGGCTTCCTTTTACAGCACACTTTCAGCTTACTTACTGAGTGAATTGTAAAAACATCTGCAAGAATGTACCCAGTATTTAAGAAGATGTACCATGACACTAGAAGAACTGTTCCTGTGGAGGTTTTTACCAGGTAAGTATAAGATAAATCTAATAAACTCTTTATAAATGGGTGTAGTCATGAACTATAACTATATGAGAAAAATTATTTATTGGAAAGTACTATCTGAATTTCTTGATGGAACATAATTAAACTTGGGCTGTTGCCAGCATAAACCTTGGATAACTAGAATTGTAACTTGAATTGATGGGTAATAGAGGAGGTGTTTGGAAGAATTGGTCGCCTACCTTCCCAGGAAGTATGTTTCTTAGAATTTCAGCTGTATTTACCTACTTATTTTCAGTGGTAATTACTCAGTAATATACTATAATCTACCTTATATTTACTGGGTAAATACTTAGTAATTAGGGGACCGTAAAAGGAAGGGTTACCCAGGGATGAATGCGGCGACAGATGTGTCTTCCCCACTCCAATGACATATTGGGCTTCCCCTTTTTCATTGCAGGAGGGACATAAATCCCATATCTCACTGGCTCTCCCATTCTTGGTGGCCCATGTAAAGAGCATGTTGCCAGCTGAGGCAAGAAATCACTCTCTCACTCTCTCCACTGGATGTTTAAGTATTTCTCCTCCTTACAGCCATTCTGTTTTCTTTACCGTCTACTGTGCTCAATGATTAGTCACGGTTGCATTAAATCTTGAGATGTCTAATGTATTTGGGAGCCTTCCTTTGTCTGTTTGGTAGTTTGAAACCTCTGTATAATTCATTTCATATTCAGACTGTATCTGTCCACGGAAATGGCTTGTAACCACTTTACCTACTCAAAAATTCAAAATCTCACATTTAGGAGGCTGCAGATTGCATTCACCATCATCAAGGATATTGCTATGGACCAGTAGCACAAATACATGTTCGTTTGCTGCCATTAAGTGTGTGTACACAAGAAGGATAACTTTGTATGTGTTGCACTGTGATGGCAGAAAACAAAATCCTTTGTTAATTGACTGGCTAATTGTTGCACTGTTTTGTACAAGCTGACTGAAAGTCATTCGATTGGTGAATTGTAGTTGGATGACTTGGGTCTTTATCTCTGCTGTGGATTGTTGAACATCTGTGCTACATAGCAATTCAACAATCATGATTTTTGAATGGCAAACTAATAAACAACATTCATTTTTTTGTTGTTGATCGCCTAGCAACCACGTTAATATGTCTTAAACCACTTGAACTCCAAGCATAATGTGTGCTAAACATCTGTCAGCAGAGAACATTTTACTTTTTTCTTACAGACTGGTCTGAATACTGTGTGTGTGTGTGTGTGTGTGTGTGAAATTTAATATTCAATCAGCCCAACATTTCACCATAACCCCTGCTCAGTTGTAGAAATCATCACATACACAAAGAGGTGCTTTGCATCAATTGACACCGTGTGTCCTTGTTGGTTTTATAAGCTGGGAAACTTGGGTATTTTCCTAAAGTCACCTGATACATCAGCTTAGCACTTTTGTTCCCATGAGGCTGCTGGATCCTCACTTTCATTAAAGTTGTTTGCAGAGTCTCTCAGCTTCGGTGCCTCATAAAACAAACTGCTATGATGAAAATAACTTAAAACCACACAACCAACGCTACTCCTCTGTTTTATTAGTACATGCACGCAGAGACAGACACACACATACACAACAAAATGCTGTGTTTGTTGAGGTTCTAATGAGTCCCAGTAGCAGCGGTTTGATTTTTCCCTCCTAATTTGACATGCTTCACTTGGGCTGGGTCCCTCTCGCTCCGCAGACCTCAAATCCTCCATGCAGAGGCCTAATGAATCTTCTCCATGTACACAAACAAAGGACAACAAAACAAGCAGGAAACATTCGCTTCCTTGAGCTTCTAATTGTCCCAAACATGTCAATCAATCACCAAAGCTTGCTTGAATCCACTTTCTCCTCTGACAAGAGTTATTAGTTGCCCATGAGAACATATCAATTTTCAGATTGCCGGGTATTACGCTCATGTATTAGGTTACATCAACAACTGGCAGTTTCCTTTCATTTTGCTCCAGCAGTGTGAGAACATTAGCCGTTGTACTTTCTGCTTAGGAAGGTGACATGAAGAACAATGAGTCGAGCCTCTCCGGTCTCCGAGGGCTCTCCATGTTGAGTTTCAGCAGTAATTGAATCGGGGCTTTTGCTGCCCACAGAAGACGGTATTAGTAAATTGTCTTAGATAGTTTATAGGGTAATAAAGTCCCTCCACACCAACACCTGCCAGCTGTGCTCAGCTTTTGACCAAAACAGTCTATTTAATACCTCCCACCGTGCACCTGCAGCCCACCCGTAACGGTCAGCGCACAACTCAATCACACCATCAACACAGCCAATAGGCAGTGTCTTATTCTGTCTTCTGGACACTTCTGAAAGATATGATTGTGGTAATTAAAATCTTGACTCAATTAGCCCCACATTGTTGACCTTGTTTGTATGTTAGGATGCTGTATCTTCCAAATGCAATTACTGCAGCCATTTTCTCCTATCTGATCGCCTCCGCGACTGATGAGCGTGTGCTGTTGTAAATACTGAAAAGTCTTTTCTCTGGACCTCCTCTTCTCTTCACGGCAGCTCACATCTTTGTCAAAACAATTTCTGTCTCTTTTTTTTTTTGTCATTTATGTTTTTTTATTTAAATTTTGGGTTAGTCAAATGTCATATTAAAAAAGGAACAAACACCTCTATAAACAATACCACTATGTTAAAGAAACATGTACAATGTATCCCATATATCCTCAACTATGAAGAGTGTTAAATAGAATAATAGTCTTCCTCCCCTTACATGTCACAGTCATCTATTTCCATCTTTTATATAATTAAAAAAATTATCTCAGGCTTGGTAAAAATTTTCCTTTGTTGTCATTTAACTTAGCTATCATCAACTCAAAGGAGGCGTTATCAGTCATCAGCTTAATCCAGTCAGTAAATTCTGGTCGAGTTTGACTCTTCCAGTGGTGAATAATAATTCTAGATGCGGTGATGAAGTCTGTCAGTGCTAATTCATATTCTGCTTTAGATATTCCTGGTAGTAACTCTTATTTATCTCGCAGTAGACAAATATTTGGGAGATTCTAAGGATTTCTCAAGCCATTCACCCAATTTACCAGTAACCTCTTTCCAGAAAGGAAAAAACGAAAGAACATTCCCACAATTAGCGTAAGAAGGTACCTGCTTCGACACAAGTTGGTCTGTATCAAGCCCAAATGGACCATCCTGTATTTGTTACTATGTCTTTCCATACATCTTCCTCAACGTTACAATTGAGATCAACCTCTGTCTCTGTTGAAGGGAATGGCTGAGTGGTGTAAAGAGTAGGTGGACAAATGGACGCAGCAACCGATCGCGTCTGAGGATTGTATTCGTCACAAAGAGTCTATCATACATTACAGCCAGTGTTTACTCAACCCATGTTTGAGCTTTGGTCAGTCTGTAATGTGCAAATGTGAGAAAAACGTTGCAATGAATAATGTTAATGACATCTCCGACAAAACCGGCGCGCCTTTAAAACGCTATTATTGGGGCGAGCATGCATCTTCCCTCAGCTTTTGCAGCCAGCTTTCGGAATTATTAAGGAATTGTGCATTAACGGGAGTCAGCAGTTTTCAGTGCTGCAATCTCATTACATTTACAGGGAAGGGATGGAGAGCAACAAAAAAAAATTAATTGGAGGCATGCGATAGTTAGGACAGGAGCCTGGGCAAGGGCAGAATAAATCAGAGGTCTGTTTGACAGCTTTATGGTTCTGGAGAGAGAGAAGTGGTTAACTTTAATGGGAGGAGATAGAAATGTTGAGTTACTTTATTTTTCCCTCTTCCTCCCCATGCTATCCCCTTCCACCTCATCAGCTGAGGCACACAGCCCCTCACCCCTGAACTATTTGGACTCAGCTTGATATATAGAGTTAATTCAGCTTGCTCCGCGCAATAATTCATGCGTTTCATGCATTTAATGTTGTGCAGACACAGCACGGTGTGGAATTGTTAATTTTCTGCGCAGAGATTGTAGCCTCCCTCCCCACACACACACACACACACACACACACACACACACACACACACACCTCTCTGTCCCGCCTGTGTCACCCACTCCAGTCACTGTCCCCACCCCCTAATCCTCCATCCTCCTCTCTTCCTCCCTGCCCTCCTCCACCTTCTTTTTTTTCCATTACTTAGTTTGGAAGTTAATTTGGCTAAAAGTGTGTCTACTCTCAGCAGTATTTCCTGCAACTTCAGGTTTATATTCTTCTCTTTAGCAATAAAAAAAAAAACACGACAACGGCCAAATCTATACATGAGTCCTCCATTTTTCTCGGCACCCCTAAACTGGACTCTCACCTCCTGGCCCTGCGGTCACGTCTTGCCCTCACCCCCATCCCCAAGTTCACGAAGGTCATCCCTGCAAGGGGCCCCCAACCTCCCTGCTGACTTAAGCCTTGTGCTTTTATAATTGGGGGAAACGCTGGCTAGTAAAGCAGCTATTGAAGTGGCTTCTGCAGGGTAATGGGGCCCTGCTCTCCACGCACTTGATTTAATCCGGACAGACCTCTGTGTGTGGTGAGTGGGGGTGGTGTGTGTGTGTGTGTGTGTGTGTGTGTGTTCTGTGATTGTTGTATTCTTGTGGGAGCAGATGGAAGGGGTCACACCTCAGGAGACATTATGAGTTCTGTTAGCATATTATACCCCATAGCGTTCACAAAACTGACTGAAATCTAGTGCCGCAACTAATGATTATTTACATTATTGATTAGTCTGTCAGTTATTTTCCAATTCAGGTCAAGTATATCCAACAGAGGCTTGCAGAGATCAAGGTGATGACCTCAACTTGCTTTTTTTTTTTTTCTCCAACGGATAAAAACCCAAAGATATTTCATCTACAATGATTTAAAACAGAGAAAAGCAGCAAATCACACACACATCTGACAAGTTGGAACCAGTGAATATTTGGCATTGTTATCATTAAATTACTTAAACGATTAACCTTTTACCTAAATCATTGTTTATTAATCCTCTGTCGATCGATTAATGGACTAATAGTTTCTGTATTACTAGAATTATTTGATTATGAGTGTATAAAAATGAAAAACAGATCTGTGGTTACAGACATTTGGCCCTGAAAATTCCATTAAGTCATCTGGAATTACAAGTGTAGTTCAAGCAGAAAGGTATAATTAACCTCATTGTGGTACAGTAACTCTGGTTTTGACAATTTATAGCTTAGTGTTCAAAGACCTGGCATGACTTTGAGAGTGCTGCCTTTTTCCTGCAGGTTTGAGCATCAGCAGCATTAAGTTTCTGCAGTGTTTCATAGACCTTGGCACAGACCAGCCAAAGATAAACAGTGAAAAGCATTTTCCCCCAGGCCTTGAACACAACTCAGTATAAAGTTGAAGCCGTCACCTTAATTCTAACATGGAAACTATCTCAAGCAGAAGTTAGCAAAGAAAGAAAAGAAAAAAAAAAAATTACTCGTGTTTGTGGTCTGGCAGAGTTGCAGAACACATTGTTTTCATTTATTTATTTCATTTCAGTTGGCAAGGTAGAGGTGAGTAAAGTTTTTTTTTTATTATTATTATTTTAGCAGTGAGGAAAAAAGGAGGTCACATTTGTTGGCAGTGCAGTGGGAGTGCACTGATACGACTGCGAGGGCTTTGTGTCAGGAGACATTTTGTGGCAGGCAGGAGAGAAACCTAGCGTTGTGACAAGGGCTTTTCTCTTCTTTAAAAGGCGTGGCGACCCCCGTGACCCGGCGAGTTGAAATGGAGGCCACCGCCTCTTCTCATGCCCCGATGGAGGGGGGGAAGCTCTCTGACAGCAACTATTTTTATTATGGAAAACAAAAAAAAAAAACAAAAACAGGAGGAGAATATCTTGATTTTTTTTTTAAGAAAGTGTAGAAATTGTGGTTTTGTATGTTTGTGTGTGTGGCGTCTATGTCGGGAGCATCAGTCACTACCGCTCAGACAACACAACTGACCTAAACCCCGAGGCGGTCAGTGTGTCTTCAGTGTGGATACAATCCCATGATTCACCCTTTTTCGTGGCATTTCCTCCCCATGTTGTGTAGGGCTATGTACTGCCAGGGCACACACACACACACACACACACACACATCTTTACATATGACACAACTACGGACTTGATGCATTTAAATGGCCTATCTAGCGGAGCACTGATATTATACATCAGTAACAGCAGATAAAGCTGATGACATTATATTCATATTAATGGTTTTTATTAGCCTCCTTTTGATGTTGAGATTGTTGATAAAATGGTGCTTTGATTGGTGTTTGAGAAAAAGACACTAAACTGTAACAGATGGCAGCTTGTAGAGCAAAGATTGTCATTTATCAAGAAAAAAAATAAAGCCAAATATTCAGTGGTTCCAGCTTCTCAAATGTGAGGATTTGCTGCTTTTCTATGTTTTACAGCACTGTAAGTTGAACATATTTGGGGCTTGGACTGTTCAGATGAAACAAGCAACTTGAAAACATCCCTTTTCACTCTTGTGGTGCACATTTTTCACTGTTTTCTGACACTGATGTGTTAATCATGTGGAGGGAATCAAATGGGAGTGTCGTGACATACAAGACAGGTGACAAATTAAAGGAAAAATATGAGTAAATTAGTGGACAGAAACATAACAAATGCAAATGCTGTCATACAAGTGTTCTGCATAATACAACAGAGCAACTAACATCCTTTCATGCTCTGTGATGTGTATGAAAATAGTGAGCGGACCCAGTTAACCTCGATTTTGGATCAAGATGGCAGTGACTTAATCATGTGATGAAGCTCTTCTATCACCAGATCTGAATTTGATCAGGACCGCAGCTAATCGATCAATCAGTCAGTTGTTTTCTCGATTAATCGATTAGTTGTTTGGTTCATAAAATGTTAGAAAATGGTGAAAAAATGTCCATCACTGTTTCCCAAAGACAAAGGTGATGTCCTGCAGTGTCTCGTTTTGTTCTGACCAACAGTCCACAACCCAAAGATGTTTAGTTTACTGTCATAGAAAACAGAAAATATTCACATTTGAGAAGCTTATAGAGTATTTGGGAATTTCTTCTTTTAAAAAATGACTCAAAAAGCTTAATCAATTAATTTAATAGTTGGCAACTACTCGATTAATCAAATTATCTTTGCAGCTCTGAACCTGATTGAACAGCTGCGAGTGATTTTGGAGCAATGTATCTGACAGCACTTTCTACCTGGTTGTTTTTTCCTACAGTCTTTTCCCCATCTCTTTGTATGACTCCAGTTGCTGCATAAATAAAAAAAAAAAACAAAAAAATTAGACATGTGTGCCAGAGTATCAAGTGTAATAGCAGCACAGAGCTAATAGTGTAAAAAGTGATTTAAGTTTCACACAGATGCCCCCAATTTGTTTCCCTCAGGTTCAAAGAAATGCAGCAGCAGCAGAAACGGGAGACAGCACTGAGATCGCATTTGTTTGAGAAAATTACCGCTCCCCGGCTGCATGCTTGATTATCTCCCAAAAAACACTCATAAAGAGGGGGGAAAAAAAACTCAGTGTAGTTGTTAAATACATATTAAAAGATTTCTTCTACGGCATTGAGGAGATGCAGGGATGCGCTCCATCTCTGGAAAGAGAGGATACATCCGCACTCTAATCAATTCAGGTAGGGCAGCATTATCTGTGGAGCTGCCACCAGAGCCGCGCTGCACAATAACTCAAGGAGGGCATTTGAGAAGTGTGTGAGTTTGATCCTGTGCCAGGGTGATGAATAGCTGTTTTTTCTCTTTTGTTGCCCATCAGCACTTTTATTCCGCAGTTAATCCGCCAGGCCACTTCCCCCACTGTAATTTTTCACCTTGCTGTGTGATTGTGTTTGTGTATGTGTGTGTATATGTGTGTGTGTGTGTGTGTGTTTACCCCTCTTGTCAATGGAAAGGCTCTTGCACTCATAAACACAAACACCTGCATCCGCCCCGCCCTGCTGGCATTGGAGGTTGATTTAAAGGTGTGTGTGTGTGTGTGTGTGTGTGTGTGTGTGTGTGTGTGTGTGCACCGATAGGATTGACATCTCGTGAAAAGTTAGTAAGGAGTGGGAGCCATATATAACATGTCAACAGGCTCCGTGTGGGGGGGGGGGACGCTTGTTACCGGGGTGTGTCAGGTGTTAAAAGGATTGTCATGTTGTTGCAGATAATGCAGCTTAGCCACTTGATTTACTACACCGATGGAGGTGAGGCTTTCCGGTCGGACCCTCCCCCCCCTGCTGACACCACATTCACGCTAAGCAGGGTGAAACTGAAGAGACATTCTTTTCTCAGTGTTTTGGCCTTCCGTCCACATTGAGCCGGCCATTTTTTCACATGTAAAAATTGAGCTTGCCATGCTGATTGGGAAAAAATTGAACATGGCGGACTCACATTTTAGTGTGGTTGTGGAAAACAGAACTTCTGTAAACTGATAACGTACACCTGCTGTGTGGCAGTCATAACGTTAACTTTCACTGTGATTACTAAATCACACAATACTGGTGTTGCCATTAAGCTGTATTTATATTTATTTTGTAAGATTACAGTCATAAAATCATAAAATATTCCTTTAAACAATGCAGTGCAGGAACTGCTGTTCACCTGGTTAAAAAGTTGCATTTATGGACAACAATCCACTCATTATTTTATGCTTAAGTTGTGCGACGACTGAAATCGAAAAAATTTGCAAATCAAAACAATAAAATTGTGAGTTCGGCTGTACTGAAACACATCATATCATGGAGAGCAGGAGAGAACGGATCAAAAATACGACTAGCTGAGACTCAGTAGAGTAACCGAGCTTTGGCTTTACAAATTTGGCCAACCTAAAGAGGACAAACAAGATGAGATTTACCCTTTTTGCTATTGTTCAGGTGTTTTAGTGTGGACATAGAACTTCAAAAAGTACCTGAGAAGGGAAGTGTGGACGCATTTAAGCAGCATTTCTAGCCGTCTTAGTGTGGACGCAATCTGAGTGGCCGCATTTAAGTTTGTTTTTTTTTTCCTCAGGAAACATCTGGCAGTCTGTATTAGATCTCTTTCAGTAGACGTGTTACAGCTCGACTGCACAAACAAACGGTTAATGAGGCGTATGTGGATTGACTTGAAATTCTGTACGCACCTTTACACCCCGGCAGAACCTCCCCACCTCTTCTTCTTCCTTCTCCTCCTCTGGCTTCTCAGGCCAGCTCTGATTAGGGAATTGGGGGTCCTTGCGGTCATATTTTAATACAAGCCTGAGCACTTTCGAGCCCCTCCTCAGCTTCGCGCTCGCCACGTCTCTTCGCGGTGGAGGGGCTAGCTGCCCTCCAGAGAGCTGTTCTACATACGGCGAACAAGGAGCACAGCTTCGCACAAAAGCCTGCTGAGACTCCACACCATTTATCTCTCAGCTGCAAGGTTGGGCCAGGACTAATTGACTGAGCTGTTCGTGTGTGTGTGTGTATATATATATATGTGTGTGTGTGTGTGTGTGTCAGTCCTGGTCCCTTGAAGCATGGTGCATTAGTAGAGCCTGAGATGATAGGATGTGGTAAAGAGAGAGAGAGAGAGAGAGAGAGAGAGAGAGGCCAACCCTGTGTTGTGAGCCCATCAGAGGGGGCTCGGGATAAAAAGCTCTCCTGTAAAGTCAGTTATTGGCTCCGGCTCTCTAAAATACGGCCAGTTAAACTGTGCTCAGGGAGCAGAAAAACCACATAGCCGATGCTGTACTGCTACGTGCATTAAAAGGAAAATTCTGGTTTATTACAATGTAGTGTTTTGGGTTTTTTTTTTTGTTGTTTTGGCTATCATTATATCAGTTATGATGACACTGGGCTTGCCAGAGTAATTGCTTAGATCTGGGAACGTGTCGACATGGCTACAACGAAGTCCAAAGGGACGAAAAGACAGAAATGATCAGACGGATCAGACTGGTTATAAAGGGGCCGACGGTTTATCCAGTTTATATAAACCACCTGACTTTGAAGTACAACTAGAACGGCAGGTCAAAAAAAGTCAGTGCGTATACTGTGATCGGTGTTTACAACAGTTTGGCGCATCATTTTTTTTTCATGCTCTCTTCCAAATGTGTTTGGCTCACCTGGACGTTTGTTTAAAACATGTCTGACTGTGTTCGTTGCCCTGATGGACTTTCTGAGATCTCAGCAATTAACTTGAATACAATGTTGTTATTATTACAGATAGAGACGCTGGCCAAAACTATGGGAATAAAAACAAAGTTGTAATGAACTGGAATTATCCTTTAAGTGTTCCTGGCTGTGTGAATCGCCGTCCTCGTGTTGTGCAGCACGGCCCTCGTGCTCTTTCTCTGTGTTCCTCTCACCACTCTGCTCTGGACTTTATCAACACATTGTTTGACTTGGCCTCCTCCCAATGTAAGCCCAAGTACAGCACGGAGTTGGCTGTCTCACCGTCCACAGGGAGTGGGCTGAGTGATGTATGCGTGTTCGTGTGCATGTGTGTGTGCATGTGTGTGTGTGTGTGTGTGTGTTCGTGGGCACATTCCGGGGGGAGTGGAAGCACCTCATTCTCCTGGACCAGGAAGCTCTGAATCACGCTGGCTCTTCCTGGAAGGACCCAGAGGGAGCAGAGCTGAGCTGGCTGGACTCAGGCAGGCTGTCTGAGCCGGAGCCTGGCCTCTCGCTGACACCAAGCTGGTGGCGAGTGCAGTTCTTACCTCACCCTCGCAAAGGCTGGCCACGCCTTCCCTCTGCTCACCAGGTTGGCACGCTGCAGGCGTTTTTCCTGTACAGGGAAGTGTTTTCAGCTTTGGCTTCAGCTGTGGCTTGCACTGATAACCTCAGCCTCTGGAACTTTGAGAAACAAGAGTTTATTGATTGGATGTAAATAGCACAAGGTGGGCTACAGTATCTTGGATTTCAAGGACTGCCTTGTTTGTATATTTCAAGACTAAATTATCATCACCGATGGCACTGGTTTAACAATTCTGCACTTTGAAAGCATTCAGTCTGCCGTGATTATCAAGCTAAATATAATTGTGTCAAGCTGTCACCTGCCTACGCTGTCGCAGGCCTTGCTTAGTTCATGGAAATCACACTCTCCCCTGCCTGAGGTGCTGAGGATATGGGCATGTAAGTTGATATTAATAGTAGAGCCGGGCTGGTGCAGCAGGGTGTCCACACCTTCCTGTTTTCTCTTTCTTTGTTTTGGCCCTGTGCTGACAGATTTACCTCTGGAGGAACTCCAGCATCTGAAAGGGAAAAATGGGCTCCATTGTTCAAATGGGGCTCTAGTGGAAAGAAAACAGAGGCTTTTTGAAGAAAATAACAAGGGGGTAATAATGGATTGCAATATCAATAGTATAAACAGCCTTGTCATTGAGACTTGTGTTTGTTATTTCTAAGAGAAATTGAGAGAATAGGGGTATTTTTTCCCTAGAGAAGTGTGCCTCTTTGGGTGAAAACGTAAAAAATCTCAGAGAGAAGTTTTACTTGCTTTGAGGAGGTTCTCATTTCGGAGTCTCCGAAGAGGCTTTTGATAGGAATCAGCTGTAAGAGGGATGGATATTGCTGCGCGTTTTTCCTGCTGCACGCTGTCAGATAACTTTAACAGTTGTCTCTCCTCACAATTTTCCTGTCAAACTCCAGTGGGAAATTAAGTCAGGAGAAGTAACTGCTGAAGTTATCCAACTCTATCTTAAAGCAAGTGCTTCATGTTTTAACAGTCTTGGCAAGGATTACCACAGAACTCACATTGAGACATGACATTGACATTCAAAGAGGTTGTAGCATCAGCTGGGAAAGAAACGAAGATAAACAGAGACTCCAGAGCTGCAGTGCATTTGACAACTCATTGAAAGATTTCATCTAAAGCTCCCCAGAATGAGATATAATTTGGCAGCTTACTAAAAATAACCAGTTAGATAATCTTAATCTTCCTAACTGTCCATCCAATACAGATAAAAATATCCTGCCTGGGACTGCCTGTACTTAAACTGAAAAACTCAGTCATCATTTCATCACTCAGCACAATGAGTTTAAGCACTGTTTTTCCAAAAAAGATGCTACACTGTCCAAGTATTTTTGGAGTTCATTCCATCTGATGATTGATTAAATCCCTGTGGTTTCCATGTGGTTTCTGTATTTTTGCCACATACTGAAAATGTGGTTATATTGGCTGCAAAAAGATTGTTGTGGTACAGTAAGCATTTATGGTTGCATAATACAATTCAAACAGATCTACGTTGAAAGACTATTCCCATCTAATCCTCCCTCGTTTTAATCTTTGGAGCTTTATACTACGGTTCATATTGTTCTAGTGTTAGTTAAACAACTGTTCAGATTTTTCATCGTAATTTCTTGACAAATATTGAAATTAACTCAGAAACTAGAAAGCACACACAGAGCGTATACCTCCAACAAAGCTGCACAATTCGATAAATTCAATTTGAAAACGATCAGAAATGTGTAATCTTCTTCTGGATCTGCATGAAATTAAACATAGTGATAATTAGTCGTGGGATACATGTGGCAGTTGTGCCATTGTTTCTCTAACTGAGCAGTAGCTCATGACAAAATAGCAAAAATGGTTTCTTAACAAAGAAGTTCTTGTATCTGCACCAAAAACTAAACACTGGTTACCTTGCACCACATTTTTTTTGACATAAATTGCTGAGTTAGAAACAGGCTGAAAACAGAACCTGCTGGGTTCGAGGTATAACTCAAAAGAAATATATTCAGTGTTTCAAAAATGGCAAATGCTAGTTATTGTTATGTAAACCGCATTTTTACCAAACACCACAGAAGCTGTGAGTCGAAGCATCAACCATCAGAGATTCCTATTTGAAATTAGAAAATTCAGCTGCTTTGACTTGTGTCACTGTTTGCACTGAAAAAATATAACTTTGCTGTGTTTCTTCAGAACAAAATTATGTGTTTTTGAAATTAAAGAAAAATTCTGTGATGGTTGAATGCTTTGACTTACAGTTTGCAATGCACTTCAGCTGCAAATGTCTATATATTCTGAATGGTTACTATGCTTTTAAGTCCAAAAGACGTTATCAGCACCATAAACTAAGGCAGTGGGAACCCTCCTTCTCTCTTAGCTCTGACGCATTGATGTTTTTTCTTGCTTGTGGATATTACAACAGTCGGGTGAGAAATACAACCTAGCCTTGTTATGGTTTTAATGTGGATAGGAAACATGTTCAGTATGGATTTTCTGGATTTATCTAAAGGTTTTATTGAGAAAAAAAATCTCAGCCTGCATGAAACTAACCCCCCACAGTATTGACAGTTAACTGACAAGTGTGGAAACGTATTGCTGTTAGGTATCTCCCCTAAATGTCAGAACCTGCACTCTGAAGCGTCAGAACAAGAGTCTCCCCTTCAGCAGTGAGCCCGAGGCTTCACTAGCACTTCTTCACATCCTTAGAAAGTAGAGTCTTATTGGAGCGGACCCCAAGGCTTAATGTCAGCAAATTAATTATGGATTCACCCAATTAGTTCACAAACTACACTGTGTTCGAGGGAAAATGATCAGTCCCCCAAATGACTTGTCTCTTCAGTCTTTGCCCCAGTGTGCATTGTGCCTCTCTCAGAACTGTGTGTGTGTAAGTGTGTGTGTGTGTGTGTGTATGTGCTTGTCTGAATGTGTGAAGCGACACGCAGCAGGCAGGTAGCCTGACCTTTTTAATTATTCAATCTCTCAAACTCATCCACGGACGCTCTCATAGCCGGCTCTCTTCTCTGTCTCCAGTTTGGCTTTTTAACAATCCACCTTCTGTCCAAACATATTTCTGTCTGTCTGAAAAAAGGAAACAGCTTCTCTTTTCTTTTCTTAAAGGGAAACTTAGGTATTTTTCAACCTTGGATTTAAGTGACTAATGGAGACAGCAATTTTTGAAATTGGTCCAATATTGAGCAAAAGTGCTTCAGCCGGCAGTCACAGACGGGCTGCAATGTAATCCTTTGGGGCAATATCGCCCCGTCAATGAACTTCCTCTAAAAGTGCTTGTTTTTGCCACTGACATGCTCAGATTGTTATTATAACTGTCTGACAACATTATGAAAAGGATCCCTACAGAGAAATAAAACGTTTTTCTGAGTATGTCAATGGCAAAAACAGGCGCTTTTAGGGGATGTACATTGACGGTGTGCTATTGCCCGCTCGGATTACATTGCAGCCTGTTTCGTGGCTGCCGGTGGAAGCGCTCCCGCTCAATACTATATCTATTTTAAGAAAATGTTGTCCCCATTAGTCACTTAGACCCTAAATGATGGGAAAATAGGATCCAGGTTGAGTTTCCCTTTAAGACTCACACTGATCTGTATGAACACATGACGTGAAACTATAACTGTAATGGCTCTTTGAACAGTGCGAGATTGCCTCAGATCAGGAGCCCCCCCCCCCCAAGTACCTAATAAAGTAAGTAATCACTTCTGTCTAATGAGAGCCTGTCAGGGGCGGTGCTCGTATCTGTTTACCAAACCAAATTATTTTCTTATTTCGGCAAAGTCAATTAATCACATCGGAGGTGATTCTGTTAGCCCTTTGTCTCTCAGTAGGAAGATGGATTGCAATAACTGCGGTGTCATCATTAAATTTCATTGTGTTACAAGAAGATGCTGTTGCAAATTAACTCAATTTGACTTTGAGGTTTTCACTTTCTCTCGTGCTAATGTTAATTGCGTTTGCTTGTGTAATGTTTAATGTGTTAAGTGTTGGGTAGAGATGATTTTTATAATTGATTATTCTACAGGTTACTTTTCAGATGAATCAATAATTTGTTCAGTCAATAAAAGCTCAAAATATAAAGTAAAATGTCCCTCAGAAGTTTCCAAAGCCTAAGATGATGTTCTTTAGCTTAGCTTAGCATAAATACTAAGCAGGGGGAAACAGCTAGCCAAAAGTAAAAATATCTGCCTACCAGCAGCTCTAAAATTTAGTAAATTTAACAGGCTATATCTTGTTTGTTAAATATGTACAAAAAGCGAAGTGTAAAAACGATAAGTTGTGGTTTTTGAAGAGGGGTCATGGGCTGGACTATTTCTTGGATTTTGTTACTCCTAGCCTTAGCTAAGCCTTAGCCTTTAAGCTAAGCGTCTCTAAGATCCATCAGTCTCTTCCTCTAACTCTCAGCAGGAAAGCAAATTAAAGTATTTCCCAAAATGTTTAATATATTCCTTGAACAATAATAATTACCAATTTGTTGAGTCGAGCATTTTCTGTCACTAACCCATGTATCTAGTAATGAGTCGGCTAATCGTTTAAACGCTAACTGAAACCACTCCTTTGTGTGTATTTGTCTCTATCCACGGTGCTTGTACTCAAATTCCCCCACTGGTCGACTACCCTTCCCCCACCTAAGCGGACAGTACTCGGACAGTGATCTTTGTGTGTTGCTGACATTGAGGAGAGTTTGTGGACTGTGATTGTGCTCACAGTGGAGCCGTCCTTGGGAGACAGAGCCGGCCGTCACAGATATGGATTCCTACATTTAATGTCTCGGCCTCTCACGCACAAATGTTTCTCTTTCAATGAGCTGTGGCCCCGCAGACAGGGAGTTTTATCGATCATCTGACTTTTAATGCCTCTTAAATATTAAGATTCATGTATAAGACCTTTGTGTTTGGATTGAGATTGCAAAATCCCTGCCTAAATACTCTTTCAGACCCTTCACTGGCTTCACTGCCGGCATTGTTTCAGTTTTTCTTTTGCAGAGAAATAGTGCCCAGTTTCATACATTTTTAAGAAAAGGATGGGGGGTTCATGCTTGGCTGTATTTTTAAAAAGTCACAGAGGGAGGTTTTTTCTTATGTTTGGGACTACTCTGCTTGTAGTTGGCTGAGGAAACGAGTGCAGGAGAAAAAGCGGGGGAAAAGAGAGAAAAAGGGGTATAAGAATCGGGGATGGTTTGGCCTCTGTGTGGATCTCGTTAGCCTCTGTGGGTGCTCTTTTTTTTCCCCACTTCCCTCCCTCTCTGTCACTCTCACTCTCTATGCCACACACACATGCACACGCACACACACACAAGTGGTCGGCCCTGGAAGAGAGCCCGGTGATTGATGACTCTGTGAGAGAGACCTCAGAGGCAGCAGTACTACAGAGAGATGGACAGATGAAAAGAGAGGAGGAGGGACGGAAAGAAGAACTGAAATAATTCAAGAAATGGGGAGAGGCCTTCCAGCAGCCAGTCAACATACTGGAGCCAGACTGCTGCCTTGGAAAGAAACCCTGGAGGTGACCCGTTGTGTGTGTGTGGCCTCCTCATGCAAAAAAAAATCTTCTCTGAGTACAGAAAACACTGTAAATACAGAGATTTCTTATAAAAACGCAGTTAAAGGTGCCCTGTGGGGTTTTTCTTGTAAACAAACTAGTTATTTTTCATATTCAGTGTTTCTCACCAAAACGTGTTGTGTTTATCCTTGAGGTCTATGCATTGCCTTTCTCATAAAACATTTGAAAAGGCGTTTTATTTCATTGTTTACATCTGTGTTTGTTAGCTCGCAGTCTTCTCCTTCCTCTGCCTTTTGTGCGCGCTACCGCCACCAACTGTCAAACAGCAGAATAGCGCGAACCTGGCAACAGGAACGTGTATTTCATCACCCTCGCGCACTCGCATGCGCGTCCAACAAAATAGGGACCTGCTCGTAAAAACATTGCTCGACAGGGTTTTGGCAGTCTGATAAAATATTTTGGCTTGACGCAAATTAATTGTCTCGATAACATAGCCCATATCAGACCACATTTCTAGCATTTCTGCTCATTTAACAAGCTTCAATGATGGCCCGGTATGAACATTTGTCTTAGACCTTAAATGCTTGTCTGGAATGTCTAACTTTGGTCTTAGGTTGTGGGGTGCACGCTCTGCTGTACTCTGAATGTTGACGGTACAAAATGTTTTTCAATCATAGACATGTCCTTCCCAGTATGCGCATGTCCACCTACCTTTCACCGGAGGCAACAACGTCACTCCCCATCACTGTCAAAAGTCATTAAATGAAGTGAAATGGACAACACGGATTTGAGAGAAGAATGACTGAACAGCTGATGTCTAACATACAACAGATATTACTCAGACAGTTTTTGAGGGTTTTACCTTAAGGTGCTGTAAACTGGTTCGTGTATTTTCCCACTGTGATGGATCTGTATGGTCCCATATGTGAAAAGATGTCCTGATAATGTCACATTTTGCAAATACCCACACTGTGGCCCTGAGCTCCAGACCTAACCAGCCAATTCTGACAGATTACACTGACTGCTGAGGATAAGGCCGACTCACATCCACTTTAAACTCTTAACCTTCTGGCCTCCCCTCCCTTTTTCTTTCTTCTATATTCCGACTACAATGAACTGATGAAGACTTCAAGTAATGATTTTGTCCTGATGGTTTCTGGCAGAAAGAAACGTCTCTGTGGTCTCAGCACTTTCTGAGAGGAAAGGCGCCTCTGGCTCTAGTTTTGGACGAGCATGATGTGGCATTTGAGTTTTCAGTGCCACATTTAATCCCTGTTGTGTTGCAATAATTATACTCTGATTCACTGAGATGCTGATCTTTGCTGTACTCTGTGCACTGCCAGTGAAGAAATGCATACAGAGCTCGGTGCTCTGTTTTCTCTCTAACAAAGATGCATTTGTACATATAATTGCCTGCGTGTCTGCGAGTGATACTGAATTGAAGGCTTTGTCGAGTAACATTTTTAGCCTGCTCAAATTTTTAAACTTCTCTAAAACTGGTGAAATCTGAAATAGGAAGTGTACAGTCATAAATGTGGTTAAAATAAGGTTTCTTGAGATGCAGGGGCAGAGCAGGTGAGCAAGGATGGGGGTTATAAATTGCACAGTTAGAAATTCATTTTTGCAGTCGGAATATCCTGAGCTCAGAGGAGAAAGAGGGATGTGATGAATTGACACTATATTGTATAAAGGTACAAGTGAGATAGTGTGCTCCTCTCTGAGTAGATTTTAACTACCCTCTATTGGCTTGAATGTGTCATTACATGACAGCCGGTCAACCTTCAGGTGCAGCACATCAGCTCAAGAGCTCAGTTTTGTCAGATGATAAATCTTCCCCTCACAAGTTCTTTTAAGCTTCTTTTTCATTCGCTCAGATCCACTTTTGTCAGATGAATAAGTATTGCCATGCTTGCTTTGTTTTGAATGGCTTTGAGGGGAGAGGGAAGAGGTGGGGAGTGAGGGAGGGAAAACGTAGATTGCCATTTGTCTGAGTCAAGATAACTCAAATGTCACTGCGATCAATAAGAAATGTGAGTAGTGACAACTTAGATGGAGCTGCAGATGAGTGCTTGTCAGTGAAAGAAAACACACTTAAAACAGGAGAAAAGTGGAGCTTTTAGAGCATGGAAGCTTTGTCACTTTTGGAGCAAATGGGGCACTTTGTCACCAACAGTGTGTTTGTATGTGTGTGTGTGTGTGTGTGTGAGAGAGTCACTGATTTTCTGTATATCTATTGCCTGCAGCTTCCCAGGCTCTTTGTGAGCGAGAGGCTGAGTGACTTTGTAGTCAAGGACTCTTTAATGCCTTCCCGTGTCAGAGTTTTTTTGTGCTTGTACATCAATAATGTGTATACAGTATATATATATATATAAAATATATATGTGTGCGTGTGTGTGTCAGCATTGTGTTCAACCAGGTTGTTCTGCGCTTGTGTGTCTTTCTCGCAGGTGTATGTGCCGAGGCGGTATGCCCCGGGGAATAGTGCCGACAGTGCACTAGGAGTCTGAACCTTGTCAGTATTTGTGGCTGAGGAGGAGAGGTCCCCTGACGTGCCAAGCCGTGCCGTGCCGTCCTGCGCCGTGCTGTGTTTGACGCCATGTCCCTGACTGACAAACACAAAGTGAAGAGACAGCGGCTGGACCGCATCTGTGAAGGTAAAAGAATGTGTGAGTCTGTCCTAAACTTTTTTTATCTATCACTCATTCTCGCAATACAGCAAGTGTATTTTCCACTATGTACACAAGAAGGGCTCCACAGTTGATCTTATAATTTTCATTATATCATGATGTTGGATTTCATAGTTAATTAAACTTGATATTGATGCTTGTGTTTTGAGCTCCAGTGCATCAAATCAAGAGTTATCTCTTCATTTGTAAGTTGTCTGATAAACTTTAGGAATAAAATGTGGGATTATTATGAGGATTAGAAGGAATAATTGTTGTAGTTGTGCTTGTTGTGAAAGATTTTAAGGGTTGTCCATTTGAAGCAACTTTTTTTAATTGTGTGTAAAGTTAAGCAGAGTTTTTTTTGTCTCTTAAAATGTCCAGATAGAGTAAAGCTATTTTGTTTGCAAAGACTGAGAAAACAGTAAACCAGTTATGCACCGATTTGGTGATTTGCAGGCAACTAAATGTGTACTGTAGGTTTAAACTGGCCTCAGACCTTCTAAGTTACATATAACTGTTGTTTCAACAGCGTTTCAATGACCACAGTCTATAAAATTTCTGTCAATATATAGTCACTGAAGTGGTATTGAAACAACAGTGTTTATGTAACCTTCACGTCTACAAAATGTTCAGTTTTTCCACCAAATTCAGTTTTAATCTAGACCAAAACCATGCTTACTGTAACTGTACAAACAAGCTTCATTTAGCTTGATATTGCAAAATAAATCCTCACTATTCTTGCTTTGTTCTTTTATTTCCCCTTATCGACATTACTCAGGAGCAATATGTCCGCCAGCCAACCATCCTTATTGTTATTAGCACAACCCTGAGACCTATTGATGATCAATACTTATTGATTGCTATAATTTTCTCCTGGCACACAGCACATGTCAGATACCACAGTAACCAGTGTATAAATGTTGACCTCAGCAGCAAACAGTCATCTGGCGGATGTAAATGAGATTACTGCTTTACTGTGGCCTCTCTGTGAGCCGCTGTTTGTTTGTGTAGGAGTGTCTGCTGTGTGACTTATGGTTATGAAGAATCTCTATAAACATCTCAAGTTAGATTACCAGAGGGGATTGAACGCTCTCTATCCTGTCACGCCTGTTTGGAAGCAGACAATTTTACACCATGAACTGCGGTGATTATTAGACTTTTAGGTTGTGGATTAGAGAGCGCTGGTGTTGTACTGAAGGGTCTGAACATAGAACAGGAGCCCCCTACTGCACACATAGCTGCAAAGTCAGCCCAGGCAACCAGGAATATAAGTCTTCGTGTGGGTGTATAAACTGTGTCTGAAGCCTTGTGGATGTGCATTTTTAAACCCACTTGTTTGACTTTGCCCGGTGTGTGTGTGTGTGTGTGTGTGTGTGTGTGTGTTTGTGTGTGTCTGTCAGACTGTGTCCTGAGGTAAAATCATTTCCTCTCGGCTGTCTGTGTCCCCGAGAGGCTTGTTAAGCTGCTGGGCCCTCCTGGAGCCAGCGCAGGGAGAGGCAGACATGACTGCAGTGCTGGAAAATGAAGCTAGACGCACCATTACCCCCAGTGCCAGCATATTTGTTTTGCAGCATGATGTAAGCACCTCAGCGTTGTGCGCATGAAATGAAGGACATATGCCGAGCATCCTGTGACAGCCCGTAGTTAGGCCAAAGAAACCAAATCTGAGGGGTTTTTTTTATCCTTTCTACTGCTGTAGAAAAGTGATTGCGTTCAATTTTTCATCCAAAGAAGGTGATTTTTTTTTAAAGCTTTTGCATTAGGAGAATACAATGCAGTAAAATTGTAACTAATTGTTCTCTGTGGATGAAATTTGGCTTTGAATTTAACCACAGAGTGTGAGTTTAAAAAAAAAAACACACTTTATTATTCAGCAATAAGCTGTAACAAGGATTTTAAAAATAGAGTCCAAAAGCTAGCCACAAAAAAAAAAAGTCTTTGGGTATTTTTTTTCACATTTTAAAAAATCTTTTCACTTTTCAATCATATCTTGTGCAAAGTCTTTTAATCACGATGGCATAATGCTGTTTTAAATGTATGTAATCCTGGTGGTGAATACTAAATTCATTTAATTTAGGGCTGCAACTAACTATTATTTTCATTTTCCATTAATCTGTCCAATTATCTCAATTAGTCGATGTCTTAAAATTACTTGTTTTGTCTGACTAACAGTCTAAAATGTTGAGATATTCAATTAACTGTCATTTATAAATGAGGAAAAACAGCCAAACTTCACCTTTGAGGAGCTGGAACCTACAAATATTCGGTTAATCGACTAATCACTGCAGCTCTAACTTAACTTAAATTCATTTTTTTGCCTAAAACAGACAAATTATAGCCTAAAAACATTATATTCAGCCTTAAAAAGCCCCACATGTGGAATATATGTGTAACAGTAGAATGTAAACTTCTCATCAGGGTATTAAACCCCCACAATTCCCAGAAATACAGAAGAAATGTGTCCATATCATCTTTAAGTAAATGTATGCACAATTAATGTTTAACACTAGTCATTGTGTTCCACTGGTGTGCATTACATTACAAAACTCTTCACATGTTCAATACAAAAACACAAATGACTCTGTTATCACAATTTATATAGAATCAGCAATGTGGACAACAGAACTAGACCGTATCATCATAATATGATTCCACTGAAAGTCGATTAACGATATTGAATAATCGCTCAGCCCTAGAGGAGAATCATAAAAGCAGTCATATTTCATAGCACAGGTGGAATCGTTCATTGGTGGAAATCCTTCCTGATTAGAGCTGCCGTCTACATCCAGCTGTTGCATTCGTGTGAATCAGACAGCTGAGGTAGTTAGTCATTCCTGAGGGAACAACAGTTAGTCTGCTCTGCTGGGCATGAGCTCAAAGCCCACAAGAGACGCACAGAGAGACGGTAACAGGTGTTGCTGTGATGCATGCAGAGCTACTTCATGGAGAGCGTACCTGCTGACGTTCCTTCTCACACACACACGCACGTACGCGCGCATACGCACACACACACACACGCTCTCTCATACGCTGGCTCTCCAGATGGCCATCATACAGGATCAGTGAATCAGTCCTCTGGCGGCCATTGTGAGGGCGTATAGAAAAAAAAAAAAACAAAAAAAAAAAAACAGCTTGTGATTTGTGATTTGTTCATGAGCCAATGACCAGGCAAAGTTGTCCCACTGATTGCATGTAGCAGCGTGATAAGGCTGCCATGGCGATTGTCTCCGCGCAAGGAGAAAACACACATGAAGCAAAGCTCTGTTTTTTTTTTTTTTTTTTTTTTCCCCCTCACACGCAGGTAAAATCCTCACAAGGCCCATTTGGCTACTGTCAGAAGTAACTCATCTTAATCCAGGTTCACACTTCAACCAGGCCTGCAGTTGGCAAACAGATACAGACCAGATGAAGCCGTGATTCGCGCCGTCTCTTCTCAATCTCTTTGAAGAGAAAATCTGGAGCGTTCCCTTTTTTAAAAAAAACGTCTGCTGAGACCACACTCTTTCTGCATTGTCCAACAGAGCCTTCACCTTTTGTTTCTATTGTTTTGCTGACACTGAAAAACAACTCTCGTCCTGTCCAAAACAGTTTCCAACATTATGCAAGGTGTAAATTGTAATTTTTTTTTTCATAATAAACCATTGCCCAGATTGTCCATTCTGGGATGCATGTTTTACATTTGGATCTGAAATGCAGTATCTAAGGAAACCCGGTGGCTAGATGACAAGGCTGATTAAGCCATTAAAGTGCTTGATATGTATTTAGCATAATCTGCCCTGTCTGCAAATAAGGAGGCAGGGAGCTGGTTGCGACTGTTTTTATCAAAAGCTGCTAGTTAGCTCAATCAAAGCAGCTGCTGGGAAGCATCAGCTTTAATTCAGTGTTATTAGGAATAGAGAGGAGCTTTCTCTCTCTCTCTCTCTCTCACACTCTTTCTCTCGTTCTGTCTCTCTCAGGGGCGAAGAGATTCATTTCTGTCATCTGAAGAGATGAGGAGTGATCTGCCGTGGCCCATGTTTCTCCCAGCCTCAGGTCCTTTCATGTTCTCAGCTTAATTTGAGCTGAACCAATGTTTATCATTCTGCAGCAACTGGGCCGAGTGGCTGGGAGGGAGGACAGTTGCTTGTAGACTGCAGTACCGTTTTCCCCTCTGGGTTAGATTAGAGCCGCTCTAATCTAGTTAGATAATGTTTTAATCAACATCTGCATTTTATTAATGTTGTGTTACATGATGCCACTTTATGGTTGCATAATTAGAAATATAATTTAGCCGTGTTAGTTGCAGAACAAAACACAAAAGTAGTTCGGCTGCTGATTGTTTTCTTTCTAGTGATGCTAATATTTGCTTATGAGTGATACGTTGAGGATAAACAATATGAGTTAATGTTGATTGACTGAACAAATATCTAAACATGCAACCAGCTGTTAGGCTATTCTTACCAGCTTACTTGGTCAGAACTGAGAGAAAAGGAGAATCTAATTACACAGATAAGGAAAATTCTGGTGCCGCATGATGACTGAGAGCTATATACGGTGGGTTTTTTTTTTAATTTATCAGATTTGATAAAGCTCCCTTTAAATAGTCAGGTGTCCATTGTTCTGCCCCTGTCTCGTCTGTCTATGCTTTGAGCAGGGTTTGTTTATTTTTTGTGCCTAGCACAAGTGAGTGGTGAGTTAATGATTTGTGCTCATGTGAAAAATAAAGCCTCGGTATCAAGCCTAGAATTGAAATAAATTACCGACTGCGATGCATCCATAGCATTGAAAGCTGTCATGTGAGGAATGGTGACATCAAACCCTCGGTCATCCTCAAGCGCAAGAATTTTAAACAGTATTTTATTTTAGTATTTTATAAGGATTATGTACTTGAGTTAACATTAAACAGTGATGAATGAGAGGTTGGACTTAGTTTTTAGATGAAAAAGAGGCAGCACAGTCTCCAGGTTCTGTAAAAGAAAAAGTGAGAGAGGACATACCAGCCTTTGTAAACCATTAACACCACAGGGGATGTACTTAAGCGCCGTATTAGATTTTTAGAGTTCAGTGTGTGGGTACGTTTACTCTCCACTAAACCTCTGCAACACAGTCGTAAAATATTCTAAAAGTGTTCTTTCGTTTAACGACAGTCTTTTCATCAGTGACGTGGAGGCAAATTGCATTTTCTGTTCCATCCTTTCTTCTCTCTCTCTTTCTCTCTCTCTCTCTCTCTCTCTCTCTGTCACTCTTCTTCCCTCCCTCTTCTCTCACTCAGCTGCAGACTCTTAGTCTCTCCAAAAAGCAAGCGGGCTGTCGTCTCTCCCTTCTGTCTGCCCCATCTGTGATGCAGTATGGGCCACTGGCTTGATAATGATAGGCAGGCGGAGCGTGGGGCTGCGCACGAAGCAAAGAGGGAACAAACCAACCCGCTAAAATGGAAGACAAAAACTCTAATCAGTTGCCTCACCAACTCTACCAGAGGTCTCGCCCCGATGATAAAAGGTTTGCAGTAGCGGCTCATGCTCTGCCCCACGTTCCACCCACCGCTAAAATGGAAGACAAAAACTCTAATCAGTTGCCTCAACCAAGTCTACCAGAGGTCTCGCCCTGATGATATAAGGTTCGCAGTAGCGGCTCACGCTCTGCCCCACTATCCTCCCACCCATGCAAATGTGTGACATGCTGCGCCATACACCACAGAGATGCGAGGTGGTAAAGAGGCGGAGGACCGCATTTTGATAACACAGCAGATGTGAACCCTCCGAAAGCCATTGGACCAGAATTGGTACCATGTGTTTTTCTCTCCTCATCGCCCCTCCTTCCTCTCTGTACTTGTGTTAGAACAAGAAAAGGCCCAGAGGCTCGTTAAAACTTTAATATACTGTACAATCACAGTAATTGAGTAGAATTTTCAAGTTCTTCCAGTCATGGTTTTAATTTATGAAGTCCCTATGAAAGTTTAATGGATCAGCAGTTGTAGAGTCGCAGCTATCTAAATCATTCTGCAGCTATCTCTGCCTGTGCTGCCTGCCAAGTCCTGCCGTTAGCGTCCTGTGCCCTAGAAAGATGGCCAGATTGCTCCAAAGGCATGACTGTTGCTGGACGTCTGTTCAACACATTGTACCTAGAGGTCTTTCGCAGAGCCGCACAATTGGCTGTGAGCTAGAAAGCCGAGTATTGGCATCAGTTCTGATGCTGTTGACCAAATATCCACTGTGTAAGTTTGGGGTTTCTTTTCCTGTATTGTATTATTCATGCTAGCAAGTACAGGGTCCCTGTTGCATGATGAGTGTAATATAGCATGCTCACTTAATTATGGAGCAGCTCTCATGAGAGGCATATCAGAGGATGCAGACAAGATGAATTTGGTACCCTGGTTTCTGTTGCTTATGAATTGTGGGGAATGTAGCAATTTGCATGGCAGGAGATATGATATACCATATCCGTGTTGCGGTTTTAGCAACACTAGCCCGACCATACTTGAGATGTTTATTATTGTTATTAATATTTTGTCAGGAAGCGGGGATCTGAGTGACACACGGCCCTGGAAGGGGCTTATTAAAAGAAGTTATTGTCTGCGATAGCTGGAGAGAGATACAACACAGTGATTAATGGTGTGTTTTACAGCTGACAAAAAAGCGCAGGGGGACTCAGACCTGGGAGGACAGCACTGAGAAATCACTGCAAAGAAATTGCTAGGTATGCTCTACCTCTAACGAAAAAAAAAAACATCCTTCAGATGTGCATCATCCTGGACCGCTAAGGGCCGTAGGGAAAATGAAACTTTTGTATTTTTTTCCTTGTTGGTTTTGACCTACTTAATCTTCTCCAAATCATTCCAATCTGTTGTTTTTTATATTCTATCATATTATATCATGATTGCATCACTAAAGCTCTAAAATGAAAACAAGCTGGTTATAGCATTTTCCTCTCTGACTTGACAGGTAGTGGGACAACATAAAGAGACACAGTACTATAGCAGTCTCTGTCACTCCTAAATAAATTTAGCCCATCTCTGTCACGCTGTCTCTGTGTCTCAGCTTCAGGAGCATCCAGATGATGTCCCTGGCAACTTGCCGCACAAGCTCTCCTTTTAAACCCCTGTTGCCTATTTCAAAGAGAAATAAAGTAGAGAATAGAAACAGGCTGGTAGCCATCTAGATGTCACAGTCCAGTGCAGTCCAATCAAATCCCCTGTCTCGTCCTATCCCACGCTGTCTGTCTTAAAGGTGAAGTCAAAGCTGCCAGCCTTCTGCCTTATCAGCTTTTTTCCCATCGCACACTTATCAAAGCTCCCTTTTCTTCTCCTCCTGCCGCTGTTTTTTTTTTTTTTTTTTTTTTTTTTGTTTACATTGCTCTTGTCACGGCAAGTAAACACCAGCAGTTATCTCTCTGATGGCAACATCTCAGATAAGCCACATCTGCTCTGTTGTACATCTGGTGTATGTAGTTGCAAAGTGCAAGCTCCGTGAGGGGAAATAAGACTCAACTGGTAAAGGTGCAGTTCATGATGATTCAAGTTTTCTAAAGCAAACTCTGATTTGAAACAAAACAATAAGTTGATTAATTGATTAACTGGAGATTAATCAACAACAATACTGACAATTTGTTATTTATTTCATTTCATTTCGTTTCATTTTATCTATCAAGCAACAATTCTAAACATTAGCTGCTTCCAGCTTCTCAAATATGAGGACTTGCTGTTGTATGAGTGTATGCATATATGTGAATCTGTACTTCCCCAGTAGAGGAGGCTGTGCGTTCTCCACGCTTCAACTGGAGCATCTCCTGGCCTCCCTCTAGTAGCTACTGGGTTAACCCCTCAGTAGTACATCTGTGTCCAGCCTTCACAATCCCCCCCCCACCCCCCCCCTCCTCTTCTCTCCAGGGACACGTTACAGCAAACAGTCCCCAACCTCCCAAATCCCTCAGGGGAGGATCCATTCACGCCCAGAGGGATGCAGGCTGCAGGCCAGTGGAGAGTTAGCAATAACCACTAAGCACAGTAAACACTGTAGCTTTACACTCTGTGAACACATCCAGAGGCATCAGTAGTGTGCTGGCTGTGTACACTATCTGGTTCAAGTGATGTCACAGGGGGCAGTGGATTTAAGTAGGTTTTAGTTTGACGCTAATCCCCTTGTGGTGAACACTGTGGACGAGAGGACTGTCCCTGCCAATGGCGTACATCAACCCCATTGGATTAGTGCGTCTCGTCCCCTCCTCCATTCTGCCGGCATTGTCCGGCATGTGTTTTTACCCCGATTTCTTGAACCTCAGTCTTAGTTTGGAAAGTAAGCCTGATGCCCAGCACAAGCATGAACCCTGCTGTTGAGTGGAGTAGAGCCTCGTCCTAAAGGTGTGTTTTTTTTTTTCTCTCTGCGTGTGTGTGTGTGTGTGTGTGTGTGTGTGTATTCTTTCTATGTGTTTACCATGTTGTGCCTCTCTCTCCATGGATTTCTAATGTTTCCAGGGCTGAATTATTTAGATGGCTGCCAGCAGGGAGCTACATGATAGCACAAACTTAAAGGGCAGGGGAGGGGGGCTCTTCAACTGCAGATCAGGTAAAGGGTGCTTCACCTTTTCCCCTCTCCTCTTTACTCCTCCCTCTTTGATGGAGGTGAGTGTAACTGGAGAGTCGAAACACAACACCCAGGTCTATTTTACACTTTTATAGCTGTCCCCTTTATTGTCTTCACCGATGCCTAACTCAAGTGAGCAGTCGCATTTCGGTGGCTCTCTGGGCCAGCGTGGTCCTGAATGGACTGAAGGCCAGAACGACGGTGCCGCGAGTCGCTGTCACTACTGTGGCGTCATTGCGAGACGTAGGAATTCTTTGGCGCTGGGCGGGGGAGACGGTGAAGTGTGGTTTCACCATCACCCAGATCTTGGTGAGAAACAGGATCCAGTCCTCCAGTCCTCCCTGTACAGGCAGATCCAGCAACATGGCCAGCAGCTACTGAGGAAGAACTCTGTGCCCGATTTGAGCAGCAACCTCTACCTCAGGCAAGTGATGGCAGGCCGGGCCTCTGCACCACTTCAGGATTATTACCAGGCTGATGCTCCCCTATCTAGTCAGCCACCTGAAGAGTCTAGGTTTTATAGGGATAACCAGCACCTGCTCACCAGATCAGCCTCGCATTATGGGCCCAGCGCTGGGGGGGGGAGGCCTACATGGGATCAAGGACAAGCCAGGGCCACACCTTCTGTGTTTGCCTCTGTTTCTACACCTACCCTTCCGCCTCCTCCCCCTCCCCCTCCTCCCCCGCCTCCTCCGCCACCTCCTCCCCCTCCCGTTCATGAGCTGAGCCGTTTGTACAAGGAAACTCTGGGATCTAAGATGATCCCAGACGTCCAGCGTATTGGTGGCAGCTCTCCTTGTCCTGCCGTGTACGGGGTTCAGCCCCCTCTTCCTATTTACGCTACCGAGCCACCATCTCTCTCTGCTCGCCAAGCTTATAATAATATCAACAGCTTGTCCCTGGACCCCCGCCAGCCAGCTGCCACCAGTTCAGTGGTGGACCCAGCTTCTCAGGGAATGGACGGAGCTCTCCCAAGGGCGTATGGAGCTGTTGCTTCCCAGAGGCTGCCTTATGACCCAAACTATGACCCCAGCTCAGCCATGGTGGCTGCCACAGCTGGAATGACCTCCAACATGCCTCCTCACCATCCCAGTGCTGCAGACCCCAAAAGGATGGTGGACCCTGCCTTCTTGGCTTTCTTGCGAGCTGAGGGCTTGGCTGAGAGCACTATCACGCTCCTGCTGCAACATGGCTTTGACTCCTCCGCCATGCTGGGGATGATGGAGGACCACGATGTCCGCTCTGTGGCTCCTAACTTGGCCCAGGCCCGTGTCCTGTCACGTGTGGTGCTTGGTTGCAAGACAGGTGGGACAGCAACACGTACCCGATCCAACAGCTTCACTCATCGCAATGACCTCTACATGCAGCCACAGGGCTTGAGCATGGACCCCAACCTGATGCAGCAACCCCCTACCACCATCCAAACTGTGTCACCCAGGATGGGTGAGTTTCTTGGAAGAAGACCCAGCAGCGCACCATCCCAACACCTTTTGGAGACCACCACCTATCCAGGAGCACGGCCCCTGGCAACTGGAGCTTTCCCAGTCAGCCCTGGAGGATATAGCAATGCTGTGACTCAGGGAAGACCCTTCTCCTTGTACAATGCCCACACCGGCCTTGCCATGTCTGCTCTTGGACAACAGCCTCCACCAGCCCCAGGCACCCCTGGAGCGGCGCCCAAAACCTTCTCTGGTTCCTACTCCCCCATGGAGCTGATGAAGAGAGCCCCCAACCTTCCCCCAGCATCGCCAGTAGCGGCATCAAGCCCCCTACACAGCCCTCAACTTCTCCGGAAAGGGATCAATGCTGCTCCTGAGAGTACCATTGTTCCCGTCTCTTCTTCCTCCACTCTCCAAGCGCAGAACCTTAACAACACCAAGATGGTAGGACGCCGCACTGGTCCACCTGTCATAGTCTCAACCATGGCCACCACACCTGACACAAGTAAAGTTAAACCTCACCTTTCTCACTCATTTCTTCAACCCCTCTCCCTTTATTCTCTGTCCTTGTGTCACTCAAACCTTTCTAATGAGTGCTGTCAATTTGTGTTCTATAGGTATTGATAGTAATCTTGTTTCCTAAATATGTTTTGTAATAGATTACATGCATAGTAAGATTTAATTCTGTAGTCAGTTTTATTCAGATGAAATATAAGATTTATTTTTGGCATAGTTAAAAAGATCAGACAGTCTTTTTGAATGGAGGAGTAGCATGTATGATGCATCTGACAAGTTAAGCAGCTTTGCTCTGAGAGGTCTTTTTTTTTTTTTTTAAATTACGCAACTATTTATACATGTATTGCAACAGAGTTGTGTCATTTGCCGGAGGGAATCCTGTCTCATCACCAACTTGAAACATTTCTTATGAGCAGCACTCCAGTTATCGAGGTCAACATTTTTCGGTCTTTTTCTTTCACTTACTGTAGTTTATTGGTCAGTCGTTTTGAAGTGTGGTTTTGAGTTTGTTTTTTGTAGCTCCACCTAGATATTTCACGTTGTCTCGTTCTTGGTTTGTTCGCTAGTTGTGGTGGATATTTAGTAATAAACATTGGCGAGCACTGCAAACAATTTGACAAAAACCCCTTGTCAAGTACAGGATGGTATGTATACGTTTAACATTTTTATACATGACTGAGTTAGTAAATGTCAAACACACATAAACATCCGGCTCGTCTCTTGTACATAAAAAAAATATTTCCTTGATGCAGAGTTGCTGTCATTCTATTTTACACTGTACTCTCTCTTAATCAGGGGCTTAACTGCCTCAAATCCAATTACACTAATTGGATATATTGTTGTATAGACTATAATAGGTAAATGTTTTTATAGACACCCTGTTGTCTGTTTGTAATTCTGGTTGCATTACAGTAAAGCTGTAAAGTTGTTCATTTATTTGTTTGTTCGCTGTATCTATATATCAGACAGTAGGTACGTGGAACAGAAATTTCCTCCCTACTTGTTCAAACTAAAAGGTTATTTGAAAATAAATGTCCTGTTCTCTGTGCTGTTTTCACTTGCTTGCCAAAATTTTCCAAAAATCTTGCGGTTGAAGCATTAAATGGGAGATGAAGATGATGAACAATCAATTTACACATTTATAGAGAGAGCCATGAAAGAAATTATGTGCTTCACCTTTGAAGGTCTTGTAAATGTGCTGCTGTAAACAACTACGACAAGACCAAACTTGTCTTTTTTTTTGTTTGTTTTCTACAATGTTGTTTTCATATTAACCACATATTCCTGTGAATATATTTGTTGTTCATCTTCAGTGACCTCGCAGAACACATAATTATGTAGATTTTTTTTTTTTGCAGAACTTGTTTGTCTCATACGAGGTTAATACAAGTAGTGTGGCAGCTTTTTATGTTCTGTTTACCATGAATTCTCCAGAGTGGTATCATCGCGGCTTATTTTTGTACATAAAGGACTTCATTCCTCCTTTTAACAAGTTGATATATTTCCCTGCTGATGAGAGCTGATGAGCTTAGGGAAGAATTACATCTTTTAACCTTGCTTTCAGCCAGTAACCCTGTATCCTGCCTGCCTCTCTAATGGGTCTGTGGGCTGCTGCACTTGTTATAGAGTAATGACTTTTATGAAGTGGCTTCCCATGTGTTGTCAAGGAAATAAGAAGCGAGGTGTGAGATCCAGAGGAGGGGGGAAGGAGCCATGGGGGAAGCAGGGGTGGGAAGTCCCTTTTTCAAGCTTGATGCAAATATACACTGTTTTCGAAAGTCACAATAGCCATTTGCCCCCCCCACCCCCTCCCACAAATACACTTTTAGCACAACAAACTAATTTGCATGTAGCTGACATTTGTTGCTTCAGTAACTTCATCTGATAATGGGCAGCCCTTGCTGACGATCGCATACTTCTTAATTGTGTGTTGCTAGGCAACGTAGGTTTTCGGTGGTAATCAGAGATAGATAATCTTCACATTTAAGGAAAGGGGAAAAGTGAAGCCCTGCATGCGGTGTTGCACATTTATTTTGTGCACTTATTACCCTTTTTTTTGAGTACCCATTTGCAGTTCGGAGCTGGAGAAAATTGAGTGAAAATAATAAGATGTTGCTGGGCACTTAATGAAAACATTTCTCTTACTTACTTTCCCTCTCTCTCTCTCTCTCTCTTTTTCTGAGCAGTGTACATCTCAAGAGATTGCTTCTCATTTTTTTGTGCAAAGGCTCTTGTACACTAGTGAAGAGCCTCTCTTATTGCATGCATGGTGTTTTATGTTCAAACATGCATATTGATGAAAGGTTGACACGCTATTCCTTTTGCACGTACTGAATAAATTGGTAGCTCTTCCAATACAAACCAGTCTTCTTTTTATCATCTTACATCAAAGTGTATATTTGCGCATAGTCGTCGAAGGCGTCCACATTTCCATGTTGTTGAATTCTTATTTATTCTCAAAGCAGAGTTTTGAAAGCAAAGACGTGAAGGTGTAAATGTAAAAAGGTGCAGGTGGGAGGGCCCTGCTGGTGTACTCCTCTCCGCTGGGCGCTGTGTTGGTTGGCTAAAGCCGTAAGTAGTGTTAATAATGGCATTAAACGGTTGAGTCGAGCTTAGTTGCAACAGTTCCCCTTCCAACCAAAGTAGGGAGAGCTCCTTGCAGCGCTCGCATTGGCCATGGAGTTGTCTGTCAGTGGCATCCCACAGAGCGGCACAGGTGGGTAAACCAAACTTCAATGTCACGTGAGGCGGAATAGCCACCCTGCTTGCTACTAGAGACGTAATTGGCTTGTAGCCTGCATTGTGTGCGTGCTCAGTAGATTAACTAAGGTGGACATTTGCATGTTGCAACACACGCCGGCACGTGGTTTCCTTGTGGAGATAATCCACAGAACATCTTCAGCTGTACTTTTCTAGGCTGGAGAATTAGGAAGGCTGTGTGGGGATGGTGGTGATGTGTTTGGGGGGGGGGGGGAGGGGCTTGTAGCTTACACAATGGAGGGGGAACAGAAATTGGCAACAGTCCCTTGTAGCCATATGGGATATGTCAGTTGACATATTCACCTGTATAAGTCTGTTCTCATGGTGACACTGCCCAGGTTGTATTCGTTGCTTCCTGAGAGGTTAGGCAAAACATGGCAGATCCTTTTTTTTTTTTTTTTTTTTTTTTTTTCCCTCTCTTTGACAGGAAGCCATCACTGTTGCGGCTGACAGTTATGTAACCTTCCAGTGCATGGCTCCCGTGGGGGCCTGAATGGGATTTTAATTTCCCTGCCTGAATTTGGAAGGACATCCACGAGGATGCATGCCTAATGTGCTCTCAGCTGTCCTTGGCTAAACTGCTTTGTTCAGGTGTCTGACATTGATTTCAGTGTGCACTTCTGCCTGTTTTCCACTGGCTAATCGGAAAGAAAACATTCCCTGTGTGTCGGTGTGGCCTTAGACTTTGTTTCTGGACTTGCCTGTATTTTTTGTGTGTGTGTATCAGAGACAAGGCAGTGTCCTTCTTCCTGTGCAGTTTTGATTGTGTGAGGGCAAAGTGCTTCAATTTAGGACACATCTCCAAAGTTTTTGTGTCTTTTAATATATGGATGACTCACAATGACTGCTCCCCCCCCCCCCCCCCCCCCCCCCCCACTATACTATCACACATACACACAGACCCCAGATGTCATGTCCCTCTCTCAGCAGCAGGAAGTGTTTGTGTTCATCTGAGGCCAGCTGGATGTGACAGAGCTGACAGCAGGACATGAGGACAAGACCTTAAGTTTCCTTTATCTGTCTCTTTCTTCCTTTGAACTGCCCCTTTATGTTGTTTGTATCCTGAATGTCATTGGTTTGACTCTTCTCCAGCACATAGGATTTGAAATTAAACCATGAGTAAGAGTTTTAAATGCTGACTCTCAGCTCGAAGGGTGTTTTCACTTCAATAGTGGGTGAACAGTGTAGGACTCATGGCCCTTGTTATATATATATTCCCCCAATTTTAGAACAATGTGGCAGGACAATGATCCTGAACATAAAGACAATGAAACTAAGGAGTTTTTAATGGCCAGAGAGTCTATTATCTGACCTCAAAAGTTATCTGACCTCAATCCAACTGTTTCTGACAGTGGGTTATAGACTTCAGACAGTCATTGACTTCTTATCAAATGTCAATTATGATGACTTTAAACTTCCCCAATTATCTTTTGTCACCTAAAATCGTTGGATTGTATATAAAAAATGGCTACAGGTCCTACACAGTTCATCTGATATGGATATAAACGCTCCCATAAAAAAGCTGAAAGTCAGCACTTTAACAGTCATTTTTTTAATCTAAAATCCAATGTGCTGGAGTACAGAGCCAACACAACACACAATGTATCACTATCTTAATACTTCCTGACTGCGCTGTATATTGATCCCTTCCTTACTTGTTGTTGTTGATGCAGTAATGGGTTATTGTAGAGGGCCAAAGGCTTATGTTACCTGTCTGGGAATAGGCTGAGAATTAGAGTGGGGGAAATCCTACTGGCCATCTGTGTGTGTGTGTGTGTGACTGCTAGCATGGATATGTGTGTGTTTGTGTGTGCGAATGTTACTATACAGGCATCACGTGTCAGTGGGAGTCTGTGTCATCCTCACTAATCCCACTGATATGAATGAGTGGAGACAGACAGGAGGTTTTGGCTCACATGTTATCGGCCGGGCGTTATTACAGGGAATGTAACTGTATAATAGTCGGTCTCCGCTGCTCTTAGTATTAATATTGTGTGTGTGCATGCAGATGAGCAGCGTAAGAGTTGTAGCCCTTCGTTTACATAGCCCCCAGGTTTAGAGGACAGAATATGATCAGACAAGTTAACAAAAACTCGCATCATATTTAATATTTGGTCTCGGTTTTGCTGTCAGTGACTGTTTTGAAATCTCTGAACCACAGATATCAGCAAACACTCAGTTCCCTTGTTGCGGGTTTTTTGTGCCCTCAGTCTGGTCTTCAGCAAGTGAAACAAATTATCAGCTAAGATGAGATCATGAGACTGTCTTGGTCTGTCACTCCACTGTGTGGCCATTAAAAAAAAAACTTAATGGACGCCTTGTCTGTATGTTTAGGGTCATTGTTCTGGTGCATTGTCCAAAAAAACACCATGAGTCTGTTTGCACCATGTGTGCGTAAACACTCTTCAAATTAAAGAAGAGTTGTGTGCAATGAGCGTAAATCCAAAACTATGAAAAACTTTCTTCCTGCGTCGTATATCCTCTGTAAAGACCGTGCTGTTAAATGGTCACTATTCACCTCTAGATTCTCTCAGTCTTATCTGTGCACAGTCCTTCTGTCATGTGTCTCCAGTTTCCCGAGAACCTGGTAAATATTACATGAACTATCTGCTGCTCCATCTCCACTCAGCCTCTGTATTGTTTGTGTCCCTGGGGAAATATGGCCAGGAAAATATTTTTTTCCACTGCAGTAGTTTTTTCTCAGAAAAAAAAAAAAAAAAACAAGTGAAAGAGAAAAAAAAAAAAAGTGTTGTCGAGCCCCATCGCCTCTCACTCGCCACCCCTCACCCCTCCCTTGCTCTTTTCTCATGGTTGATCTTTCCAAACCATCGGTTGCGTTCACAGAGGGATTAATGGTTTCTGCGAAGCCAGCCAACCCATGGAGGGAACGGAGCCTTCGAGCGAATGAGGAACAGCTGGTCTCCCCCTGCTTGTGACAGCTTGAGTGTTTGAGTTTGTGTGTGTGCACGTTAGTGGCAGCTGACCTCTGCGCAGGGTCAGAAGTACCGTTCCCCCGTCCAAAATCGGGCCTAAAGTCTGGACCGAGACATTTTACTCTCAGCTACTGTAGCAGCTGCTATTGTCTAATATTGATTGATACTGTCAGTGGGTCTTGACTTTTCATTCAATCATATAGGTTTTTAATTATTTGTGGGTCATATCATAAGCAAGTTTCCATTAGTTTGCTATGGACAACTTTTGTGAAGCTAAAATTCTGAAGAACTAGTAAGTGCAGATCCTTAAAATGATTTTATTTCATAAATCTAGATTCACACTGAAGGATCTGAAACATAATTTAACTTTTTTTTTTTTTTTGAATTTGAGATTTGAAACAGCCCCAAAATGCACTGGAAAAAAAATCTTAAATTCAAATTGAAGGAAGGAGCTGCTACTTATGAATTTTTTAGTCAAATATTTCAGATTGCATAGTGATGACTGGAGGCCAGCTGATTGGAATTTAGCTGCCGTCACACTGGTCCCCGCATGCTCCTCCACAGGCCTAAAGGTCACTGCTAAGCGCTAACGGGGAGATGAGAAGTGTGTGTGTGTGTGTGTTTGTGTGTTTACGTGCCTGAGTGAGTGTTTGTGTGTGTGTGTGTGTGACATATTATGAGTTGTGAGAAGAATCTTCCGGCTATTTCGGGGGAGATTGCATTATCATGTTTATTCTACCATTCTCCCCATCCCTTGGCTGTTTTGTTTACAGGATTGGTACGATGTGTGTTCACTGCTTACGCCGAAAGAATGGCAGCACTTTGATATAATCTCCCCAATTATCTGTCGTCAATTCTGCTGTATATTATTCCTCTCTGCGCGGCAGCTGGGGAGGAGATTGGTTTTGTGCATATCGAACGGCAACAGCTGCATCCACTAAAACAGACAACTACCTCAGCACACCTCCCCAGTCTGGCTTTTTTTTTTTTTTTTTTTTTTTGTCTCCCTCCCCCTCTTTCTCTCTCACTCAGTGGTGGGCAGGTCACCCTGAATTATTCATCAGTGTGAAATGAAAAAGCTCATGGATATTGAATATCCCTTCTGAAGTGGTGGCCAACCTTGTGTTTTTTTTTTTTTTTCTTTCTTTCTTTCTCTTCTTCTTTTTTTTTTTTTTTGCCGCTGAAAAGAGTAAAGAGCGGCAGATCTCATTGCCAGGGTATTTCAAAGGTTAACCGATTACTTTACCTCACGCACATATTTACTTTCTTCATGGTCTGTGGCCAGAGAAGAGGGGGCGGGTGGAGGGAGACGGGGAAAACAGAGAGGATGAAGAAAAAAAAGATTGAAGAAGAGAGGAGATGAAAAGAAAGTGGAACAGTCATCTTTGTTCCTGTGGATATTTTTCTCCTGGATGAACTTGTTCCTCTGACCACCACAGTTGGGCTACCTCGTTGTGCAGCAGCAGCAGCTGATTCGCTAACCTTTCTTTTCGTGCGTTGTGAGGCTTGTTCCTCCCTGGAACCAGTGCGCCTGTGGTCGGTTGCGGTCGTCCCGATCGACCGGTTGTCGTCCCCCCACCCCCCCCTCACATGAGGCCCACTGTGTTCGTCCATTGTCCTCCTGCCTAGTCTTTTGTCCTGCGGTTTGATCTGCGGCTCGCACTGCAAATCAATGCTACTGGTTGCCATTCATTCAGCTCAGCAGCCAACAAACACAGCGGGGACTCTCAGAACATGTCCCATGTGAAAACATATAAAATGAGCAGCAGGGATTAAGGGGAGAAATTCTTGATGCTGCTGAGCTCTTTTTTTTTTTTTGTTTTATTACATCTTAAGGACATTTTTGCCATAATTGGAATATTTCTGCCTCCACCATTTGCTAGCATTAGTGTTTTTATTTACCTAACAAGCTATCTGAATGCAGTTTCCTTGAAGGACAAATACTTAAAAGAGCCTCCTGTATGCCAGAGAGCACATGCTAAGATATTAATAAAATAAATAAAAACTACTCAAGAGGCGAGCCCCCTCCTCCTCTGTGTTGTATGTTGTACATGCTAATAGGACATGGAGTGTTTTATTCATTCAATAATATCTAAGAGAACAGCACAGCGCTGACCCTGCGTCGCACTCATCGGCCATTATGGTTACCACTACCCTGTACCCTTTTCAGTCATTACAGTCCATTTTCCTCCATTCCCAATTTCTACTGCAGCATAGACAATTACCCAGGAATCCTTTTAAGAGTATTCCCAAGCCGTACAAAGACCAAATGCGCCTGCAGGAAGCAGCCAGGGGTTTAACTGGCTAACCTTTTCCAAAACTATTCTTAACAGAGTCGTAATGACTGACAATTGGAGTTGGGAGTGCTATTTTATTTTCCTATGAATAAAACAAGTCGAATTATTTGTCTTCCAGGAAACGTCTTTTTTTAAGGTCTGCATTCCTTTTTCGCTTATTTGAGAACATCCTGTTACATGAAGGTAATTGCACTTCAGCTTTAGTGAAACGCATCGGCCGATGACATACAGGAAGTGGGGCGGCGACGGTGTAGCTCGGAGGTGTCAGGTGTCCCAGGTGTCGTATCGTGTGACCGGTTACAGTGAGTTTGGGAGGGAAGGGGGGGGTATGATGAGTCATCGGGAAGGGGTCTTTGCTACCGGAGGAAGTGTGAAATATCATCTGCCGCGGTGTAGAGAGGTGGATGCGAGAGGTGTGTGGGAGTTTCCAGAGGGTGAGGGAGATGAAGAGACGAGGGGGGGGATTTTTGATGATGAAAATAGCTGTAACTCTTAAGCAAAGTGAGCTTTAAAAGGCTGTAAGTGGACACCTTATAGTATCTGATGGCTGACTCCTGGTTGACAAGACCTCGCGACCCTGGTGTATTTATCGTAATGGAGCACAGCTGGGCTACAGCTTTGATGGGTTAATAGCCATGTGACAGCTTCAGGGGGGGAAAAGCAGGAGGTATTTTGTGTGTGTGTGTGTATGGTGTGCGTTTTATTTACTCGTGCAAGCAGGGGCCACACTTGGGAGGGTGGGACTCTCTCTGCTGCATCTCCACTCTCTCTCTGCCAGGCCAGATGGCTCCTGTCACTGAAAGAGGAGGAGGAGCGATGGAAGGAAAAAGGGGGGGAGAAGGAGGGAGTTACGAGTCGCCCTTAACAGCGCCAGAGTGGCCCGTCCCCAGAGCCACCACATCTGGAGACCACCTGCAGCTGGCTCAACCCGCTTCCTCCATCCTCGTCCCTTCCCCTCTTGCACACGTTCACTCTCTCAATCTGTTTTTCCAAAAAAAAGGGGGGGAGGAGGTGGAGGTGGAGGCGGTGGCAGTGGCGTGTTTGGTCAGGCTCTGATTTGTGCCCATATTTCAGCAACTTTAGCGTGTCTCTGTTGTGGGAGGAGGAGGAGGCACAGGAGGGAGCGAGTGAAAGAAGGATGGGAGGAGGAGGCAGCGGTGGCATGAAAGCGTAGCAAAATATCATTTTATTTTATGACTGCACCAGCCTCAGACATTTGTGGCTTTTGTATTTGTTATATTTCTTTTTTTATTCCTCCCCAAGTAAAAAGGCAGTGAGAATGTTCGCTTTTCTTCCCCTCGCTGTTGCTGCAACTGATCCAGAGGCCACAGGGGGGCTGTTCCTGCCTAGAAAATAAAGCCTGCCTGCCCTCCTTGGCTCCCCCCAAATAAAATACACTCATTTGCATTCCCATGCTATAATTTAGCCCTCCTCTCTCTCTCTCTCTCTCTCTCTCTCGCTTTCTCTTTCACTATCTCTCTGTCCCTCATCCCTACATCTTTTCAGCCCTGGTCCTTGCGGTTCCGCAGGGAATGGATCGTGCGAGAGGAAGAGAGGCGGGGAGGCAGAGAAAACAAAAGCAGAGAGGCAGTGTTGACTCAGGGTTGTTATCTGGACCGCTGTTAAGGGGGTGGGGGCTCTTGTGTGTGTGTGTGTGTGTGTGTGTGTGTGTCTGCGTGCATGTCTGGAGGCTGGGGGGGGGGGGGTTATTTATCCTGGCTGCTGCAGCCACGGCAGGTGCGTCTCAGTGGATAAACCTGGGCCTCCTAAATAAATATTCACCACGGGGAAATTAACTTGGCGTCACCAAAAACTACATTACTACCGCTCTCTTTTCCTCCCTCTCTCTTTCCCGCCTCTTTTCATACAGAGAATGTCCCTCCAGTCCACTGAGGATCAGCCATCTTGCTCCCAAATCCCAAAAAGAAGTGTCACTGAGTACAAAGGACAAGAATAATCTCCGAGGATTTATGGCTGTTTTTTATGGAGAAAAAGGGGATGAACCTGTTATCTGTGTGTATCTATGTTATACAGACACTGTATGTTAAGAGGAGCAACTCCCCTGATATTTCGGTGGGATACACTCGCAGTTTGTTTCCTCGGAGGTTTTAGCTCTCAGACTAAGTTGCTGAGCAAACAAACATGACCTTTGGCTATGATTACATTGCATCATTCATTCCCTGCGCATGAGGTGTGGAGTGGGTAGAAATTGTTGGCTGTCTTATTAACATCTAAGTGCGTGTCTGTTTTAATAACAACAAAAAAATAAGGATGTTTGAAGGGTTTTTTGCCTTTAAATTAAAGGGTTGTTTCACCCAAATTACCAAAAAAATTAACATTTTCTCATTTTCTCCTATTTATATGTAGTCATGCAGATATCTGCTCCTGTTACTTCTTTAGGGCTGCAATTATTTTTTAAATGATTGATTAATTAATTATTTTTTCAATTAAACGATTAGTTGTTTGGTCTTAAAAAGAAAGTGTTCTCATGTAAGAAGCTGGAACCAGAGAATTAAAAAAAAAAAAAGACTCAAAACGATTAATCGATTGTCAAAATAGATAATGATAAGTTTTCTGTTGATCGATTAATTGACTTTGTTGTTGCAGCTGTAAACTTCTGCCCCCACTCCAATACTATGGAGGTTACTCCACAAAAGACAGTGTCAGCAGTACTCATACAGGAGCTACTGGTTCTCAGTAGAAGTGAGTTCCAATGAAAACTATTCACTATAAAGTCTCTCAACACTTTTACGAGACAGATAACTTAAAGTCAGAGCAGATCAAACCAAAACTCTCTGCATATATATGGAAAATACCACCAAGGTAAATGATAAAATGTGATTTGAGTCTGTTAAAGCTGACAGGGGTATTCTCTAGGGCACAGCTGGACCCCCCGCTGACCCGAGTCCAGCATCTGTAACGGACCCCCTGAACCTCTGGTCATAATGTGGTGTCAGCCGAAGGCTCGTCCTCAGGCGGGCAGGTTGGCCAGCTCTACCATTCGCTTTCTTAAAATCCCTTTAAGTGCTTTAGCGGGATTTAACAGACCTCTACATCCAGCCTCCTCTCAGCAGCCAAGAGTCAGTGCTTACAGGAAAAGGACGCTTACAGTATAATTAGGTTGGTTAAAGAAGAGGGCTCCCTCTCAACGGTAAATCCACACAGACTGTAAGCAGGCTCGGGCCATTTGTTGGGTCTTCTAGAGCGTGACCACTGCTCTTGATGTGGCTCACTGTGCTAAAGGTCAGGGCTTTAAGGAGTCATGCAGCGGGAAGGCGATGGAAGTGTTTCCTCTGAACTCTGAATTCTTTAACTCTGAATTTGAAATTAAAAATGTAAATTATTCTTAGAAAGAAGAAAAACTTCACTTTGTCTCTTTTGCCTATAAATCTGGATCTGTAGTAGAGTCAAGCCTCATAATTTTTTAATTCTTACAGATTTTTTACTTTTTTGTGAAGAAAAATATTTTGCTTAAAAAGAGCAGATACATTAGGTGTAAATATATTTTATGTTCTCATGCACCCTAAAGCACCCAAATATAATTTTTTCCTCTAAGAAAAGTCTGACCACTGTCATTTACAGTAAATGATGACAGCTCAGTGAATCATGATGTAATGGGAAAAAGATTACAGAAGACAGGAGAAAACAAATGTGGAGACTATAATCTTGTCTTATTGCAGGTATACATGCGTGCACTAGTTTGTGCATCAGGTTGTGCAGGGCGCAAATACACATGCTCAAAGGTGAGGTTGTGGCTTTGCTTTATAGCAACAGTGGCTGGGGGGCGAACAGATGTAGCCTTCAGCGCTGGTTTAGAACAAAGTCTGGCTGCTCCCCCATCTGAAAGAGGAAGTGTGTGTTTGTGCGTGGGGGTGGGGGGGGTGGGGGGTGGGGGTGGAGGGGAGGACCTGCTGTGCCAATCAGTTCTCATTAGTGTTTACTCACCCCCTTCAAACGTGTAATGACATGCCCGTCAACTGCTGGAGTCAGGAACGTAATGCTGTCTGTTTGCACCAGGCCTGTGGCTGCACAAAACGTATCCCCTCCATCCAACTACGTCTCCCACTGAGACCTGCATCTTTCTGGACATGTCAGCTTCCGGGTGCAAGAAACTTATCAGTCCCCCCCAGTAATCTGCAGCCTTGCTATCACAAGAATTGGTGCAAATGAAACCTAACCTCACGAAATTTGCAAGATTTTACAATTATTTTACCTTGATGTATTGCAAAATAACAAATTAATAGTGTTTCCCCTAGGTTGAGTGCTTTGGGGCGGGAGCAAAACTTGGGAGAGACTCAGCAGCCAGACATTTCTCTGTTCTGTTTAGGAACGGCTGAGATTGACACTAAATTGAGAATAGCTTGTCTACCTTAAAGGTCAGTCACTAACTCCTGGGTAACCCCCTTTACTTTTCCAGTAATTGGAGAAACAACAGATGAGACTTTTCTTGGTGTTGAGAAGCTGCAGCATTTATTAACTGACACACTGCTGCCTGTACTGTACCTTTACTGCCAGATTGACAACTTATTGCTAACCTGTTCCTCTGCTCCGCTCGCAGTCACTGTCACTTTTCTGCCTCTCGCCCTCTCACACTCGCTACACACACATATTGCTCACTTCCCTGTTCCTTAAAGCAGCTATGCTAACAGTACTTTTCACATAGGTGTCCTTTGAAGAATGAAGAGAGGGAGGATTCTGGGATTTGATGCATCGGTTAATGACTCAAGACATTTCCACGATAACGTAGGGTGTTATCATGCTCACACAGTGTGCGAGGGGAAATCATTAGTAGCCCATTGATATTAATGATGGCGTGAAATTTTAGCAGCGGTGCTCATAATTCTGCTGCAGAATGAATATAGGGGAAACACTGATTTGAGGCTGCAGTAAAAACCCCCAAAAACTTTCAAAATGATACCTGTGGACCGAGCTGCTGTGATCAGATATAATCTTTAAGAGCTTACGTCGCAGCTCAATACTATTTGGCCTTTTGACCTGTGGAGTTGGCAGTCATCAGTGTCCATTCATGAAAGCTCTGGTGTTCTCCGATACACCCTGCCTTTCTTTTTCTTCTTAATATATCCCCAACCTCGCAGAGTGGCTCTGTCTTTTGAGAAGCTGTGATCTGCCACGTTCCATATTAACATATTGCTGTAAGTCAGCCTCTTCCCCCCCCCCCGCACATCCTCTAATGTTATTGAAGAGAGAAAGATCAGAGGGGCAGCCGTATCCCCACACTCCATCAAGAGTGTGTGTGTGTGTGTGTGTGTGTGTGTGTGTCTGGCCGGCTGGCAGGAAGTGGGGGCTGCTGCCTTTGATGGTCACACTCCCTCAGATGTGTCATTGCTACAGACGGCGGCTCGGCTGACACACCGTGTCTCCGCTTGTTGGGCTTTCACTGCTGAGAAACAACAGCCCTGATAGTCACCTAAACACACACACACATACACAAAAAAAAAAAAAACACACACACATGAAGTAGATACACACAATTATTCTGCACAAAGAAGAAAAGTGGCTTCACACTGGGATGGACACATCCACCCACCCTCTGAGCCAAAAACTGCTCGGGCCGTTCCACCTTTCCACTTTACTGTCAGTGATAATCGGTTTTGGCGTGTGACCGTGCCGGGCTCTTTGTCTTTTGGTCGCGCCTGTCATGCAGCCGGTGAGGTGTGTGTGTGTGTGTGTGTGTGTGCATTTATGTGTATGTGCGTCGCTGTGCTCTGGCAACGCTGCAGAGTTGCAGGGAGGCTCCGGTTACATTGTTATTCTAAACAGGGTGTTTTCAGCCGCTCGTCCTCACAGTCATTCAGCAGAGCGATCTGTCAGTTCGCTCCCCTCCCTCCTCTTCCCTCCAGGGACCAAACTGTGAACTTAACACACTCAGCTCTGATGACTTCCCTGATGGTGCGAAAAACAGCCAACTCTACAGCTGTAATGTTATTACTGGAGTGACTTGAATGTTGCATTGTTCTTCTGGTTTAAAGTGCGTGTGTGTGCATATGTGTTTCAGTGTGTGTATTGGATATTCTGAGTGTGGGGAGGGGAGTGTGAGTCTGTATGTCACTATTCCAGTCTCTTCCCGGTAACCCGCAAAAATGCCAGGGTGGGGTGAGGTTGTGATTTAGTATGTGTGTGTGTGTGTGTGTGTGTGTGTGTGTGTGGTGATTCGAGGTGAGGAGGAGGAGGAGGGGGGGGGGGGGGTTGTTGAGGTCTAGATGAAAGTGGAAAAGCAGAGGAAACCAAATAATCGGGAGGGAGAGGGAGGTGAGAGTATGAGCAAACGAAAGCAAGAGAGAGTGTGTGTGTGTGTGTGTGAGTGTGTGTGTGTGAGTGAGGGGGGAAAAAAAGGGGGCAGGCGTTCTTAAAACACAGTGGAGTCCAGATCAGAAATAAAACATAAAAAAGGGGAGAAGAAAAAGGAGGAGGAGGGAAAAAAGGGAGGAGGGATTGTGCTCGAGTGTGTTATGTGTGCGGATCCTATGAAGTGATCGCAGCCGGGGAGTAAATTGTGCGAGCCCAGAGAGCTCAGCTCCGCATGTTCGAGCTGGCACTTTTGATTTAGACAGATTTTTTTTTTTTTTCCTGCCGCGAGATCTTTTTTCTGCCCCTCCTGGTTTATTATCAGCTAAGACAAAGGCAGGAGAAAAGAGCTAAAGAGAGAGAGAGAGAGAGAGACATAGAGAGAGAGAGAGAGAGAAATGCACAGTGAATAGATGTTGCGCAGCTGACAGCAGAGGAAGCGGCAGAGAGAGTTTCCAGCCATCGCGCTCCCAGACCGCAGCCTTTTCTTCCTGGGAGATTAAAAAAAAAAAAAGGACAAAAGCGTCTTCCCCCCGCCTTCTCCAACCCGCTACCATCCGATCACCAGCCTGCACATCGCTGTGTGCGTGTGTGCGCGCGTGTGTGCGTGTGTGCACATAAGGACGCCGCGGGTCTATGGTGCTTTTCTCCCAGCCCTCAAAGGCATGGACTGAAGATGATGCAGCCGGGGGCTTAGTTAGAGCGCGCTCTGCAAAAACCCCTTCCCCTCGCCAACAGGGCCAGACCAAGACGAGCAACTCCGGGGGAGGGGGGAAGGGGGGGTTGAAGGAGTGAAGGAGGAGGAGGAGGAGGAGGAGGAGGAGAAGAAGAAGAAGAAGAGGGGGGGTACCCTCCTTGGATTATTGCGGAAGGTTTTCCACTTCCCTTTTTTGTGTTTTTTTTGCTATTTTTCCCTCTCCGCTCGCCTTCTGTTTTTGCTGCGATGTGTAGTTTTTAAGCCGAAGAATGTGGAGACAACATTTTCCAGGCAAGCAGCATGTTTCCCGTTTTCTTTTCTGGATGTCTAATAAAGTCTGGCATGTGGGAGGTGGGAGGGAGGTAGCTGGATGGGGAGGGATGGAGATGGAGGGGTGGGGAGGGGGGGTGTGGATAAGAGGAGGGGAGAAGGAGAGCGTGTGTGTGTGTGTGTGTGTGTGGGTGTGTGCATGTGTGTGTTGTGCGGTCAGTAAAGGCAGGCAAGTAGTCCAACAGTGTTGTCATTTCGAGGTCCGCCCGTCCTGTGCCGCTGCACTTTGCTTCATGTTTTCGCTTCCTCTGTGGTTTCGGGCTCCGAGCGCAGCTCCGTAGCTCAGGGCAACACCGAAGAATAAAAGAGCGGGAAAAAGAGAGAGGGAGAGAGAGAGAGAGGGGAGGGGACAGGAGCTCCAGCATGGTTGTGCCATGGATGCTGTTGACACCCGCTTTTGTCCCGTGGTGGGGTGTGGGCCCGGCCCACCCAGTCACACAGAGGGTACCATTTAAAACAGGCGTGCGCTCATTTTCTTGGCAGGGGATGGATTGGTGTGGCGGGCAGCCGGGTGGTGACAGGGGTGGGGCACTGGCAGCGCAGGACAAGTGGCCTTTGTGTGCTACTTTTGGGGAAGTGAACGGAGGGAAGGGCAGGGAGAAGGCTGCCAACAAAGGGTGCTTATACCCACCCACCCCCTCCACCACCACCTCCTTCACCCCCTCTCTTCACCCACTAGAACTCATGCAGTGACCTCGCGCTGTCACAGGCAGATGAAGGGTCCGTGTGTGTGTTTATGGCAGGTTGTGTGTGTGAGAGGGAGGAAAGTAGTAAATGAGTAATTCAGCGTCAGTAAACCAGAAGTACAGACTCTGGCAAAGTTCCATATGAGAAGGGAGGAAACTCCAGCAAGGGAAACAAAGTGTTGTTTGACCCAACTGCACATCTGTGCATTATGCCAAGCTTCTCCGTTACTCCACAGTCAAGCTCCTGGCAGTCATCCAAGGTTGTGTGTGTGGGTTTCTATTCATTTGTTGCCACATCCATGCAAGTGCATTCCTGTTTTGTCCATGTTTTAGTGCAGATCTGACTTTGCTTTTGCAACTTGTGCCTGAGCACAGTTTGCACACACACACACACACTTTGCACACAGACTGAGCTTTGAAAGCATTTTTATCAAATCTGAATCCAGTATCCAATCTGCTTTGTGAATCAGAATCCTTTTAAATCCTGTATTGAACCTATGTAGTTTTTGGTGCAGCCCTACATACTTTTGCACACTCTCTTTTTCTCAGGCTACTTTTTCTCAATACTGGAGGCCACAATTCAGCGCTGTTAAGTTGATGAGCTGAAATTTCTGATGTTAATGGTTTACCTGGTAAATCGAGACTACTGACATAATGACGCAATCAGCGAGATGACTAGAGAAAAGCCACCACTCTTTCTACTGCTGAACTGCAAAATCACATAATTTACTTGCATATGTAGAGTGAATGTTTTTTTTTCAGAGAGCAAGCCAAGTTGTAGTTTGGCCTTTGGGCAAGTTACTTGGAGAATTATCGTTAATTAGCTATAGCTGATATCATCTACTGCCAGCGACTGCAAAAAATGGCGTTCAGTGCCGGTTAAATATGAGAGACCTGGCACTTGAATGTTTTGTACAATGTTCTTTAATTCTATTAGAAATTTGTTAGTGAATTCAGCTATTTTGTCAATCTGGGACCAGATCCAAACTCATCCCTACACACAATGCACAGGCCATATCATAACCCCACTAGCCCTTCATGGGCATGTGCTCCTCCATCCGCACACAGCCTCCTTCTGTTTTGATGGGCTGCCTTTGTCAGCCAGGGAGGGCCTGTGGATTATGTTTCAGCACAGTGCTGCTCAGGGTGGCACAGTAAATGGCCGCAACTGTTGGCGGTCAGCAGCAGCAACCCCCACCCAACCTTGTTGTCAAGAAGGAGCCACCTGCAAACAGCGGCTTGGGGTTGCTAGGTAACCAGTGGTAGCAGATGATGATAGTATGATGGAGAGCTTGTCTGGTCTCCCATTACCGCTAAAGTGGACTTCTCTTCTCTCTTGTCTTCGCTCTTTTCTTCTGTGTTTTTTTTTTCTTTTTCCTCCTTTTGTGACCACAACACAACTGCGTTACTCTCTTCCTTTCTGGTCCCTCTTCCCCTCATGGAGGCAACATAACACCAGCAGCAGAGGCCAGCGGTAGGAAGAGAGTCCCAGCTCCCTTCACCACATAATGGAAACTCTGGCCTCATCTCCCGGTGCGCCACTCTGCTGCGTCCCGCTGCCAGACTCTGACTAAGTGTTGCTGGCTCAGGCACTGCAGCCTCCAGCCCAGGCTGAGTTCGGGTTCCACAAGTATTTGTCTACAGGAATGATTAGAATTAAAGTACTGATGACTGAGAGAGAGAGATTGGGCAAGAGAAGTATGATCTCATAAAAGCTAGTAATCTACATCAAGTGGTTATAAGCCTTTTCACTGGAGACCTAGATTTCCAAAATAATTTTCTTTGTGACCCAGTTCCCATTTTTGACGACTGTTGTGCGTTCTGATTGAGAAAAATGGGCTGTTTTTAGACTGCTAACTGAGCTCAACACCTTTTATTACAGGGACTTGAAAAGATTTTAGTAACATAATGGCTAGCACTTGCCAAGATACTCATTTTGTTGAATAATTTCAAGGCCTTTTTTCTTCATGAAACCCACCTGATAAACCTCTCTAAGCTTTTAGGAAGTAGAGAAGGTTCCTTTAGAAATTACCATTTGGTACTTTTATTCTTCTACAACATAGCTATCATACCAGTATGATTTAAAGTCATACTTGTGTTGCTAAAGATGATACATATAATAAATCTATAGAACAAACATATTAGAAAGTTATGTCGTTAGGAGTGTAATAATTAGTGTCAAGTACAGAGAGATCGGTGAGATGTGGCTTGTTTTAGGCTGAAACGATTATTGAATTTACTGATTAATTGGTCAGTAGAGAATTATAATCACTGATCATCATGTCATCCGTAAATTGAACACTTTTGGATTATCGGTCAGACTAATTAAGCAAACGTCACCTTGAGCTCTGACAACTTGTGACATGGAGTTGTCGTTATTTTTAAAAAATGTTTTTAGACCAATCAACGAATTGATGAAGAGAAAAGCTGATTAATCGCTAACGAAGAGAATCATTAGTAGCAGCCCTAGATCTGACAGAAACGTGGGAATATATCAGGGTTAAATGAATAAAGTTAAGAGGAATACATTCAGGATACCGATTTGAAGCGAATGCATTTTTTCCCTGCAGTATGTCCAACTCAGAATGGGATAGCTCAGTGCGTAGTAGTGAGTTTGCAGTTGAGGGAGAAAGAGAGTGTGTAGTGATGGTGAGGCCGGTGACCGGAGCAGAGAGTATGATGATAGGTTAGCCTAACCTGACCAGGCTCACTTAATAGGTGGACCAACTATTCTCATTTTAGTGACAATCTCAGCTGCTCCTAAACAGAAAACAGAGAAATGTTTGGCCGCTGAGTCTCTCCTGAGTTTTGCTCAGCACCGCTACACTGCATTAATTCCTCCAGTCATTGTAACTGTCAGTGAGTCTGGCACACATTTATCAGTAGAACCTACTCACTGTAATATTATCACATTTATATTTCATGTTTAACCTTGATCAATGTAAATGTGAATGACTAACAGTTATATAATAATAAAATAGCAAAGTTGGCCAAACTACCTTTGAACCAGACACTTGTACAACCTCCTCTACCGCCCAGTGTGCTTGACTCTTCAGCTGACAGTGCTGTCAGCAGCCTGGCAGGAGAAACGCTGCGTGATGCGCTTATATTTTATAGCTGGACTAATACCAGGACGCACGCATTTTACTTCTCTAACTGTGTGGAAATCTGAGGTTTTCACATCACAGATGTTGAAAACCAGCATTAGAGTCCAAGTGAAACTGAAGTTAGCGTGTCTTTAGCTTCTGTAATGTTTCATTTCTACCAGGACAAGTGACTTTTGTGTGCTTGGACAAGTGAAAGGTAAATTTAGTTCCTCAAAAAGTGAATGTCAAGCCCTGGTATATCATTACACAGAACAAGATACAGCAGCGGGTGGTGTATGTGTGTGAATGTGTGTTACATGCATTTATTCCACGACAGCTGCCTCCCTCCGTGAAAATTTACTCTTCCCAAATCACACACACACACACACACACACACACACACTGGCCTGGCAACAGTTTAGCAACAAGCAGAGGAAGCGAGAACACAGACGAAAGGAAATGAGAGGCATTAATTAATGGAGGAGTGAAATTAAGAGCACTTTGCCTCCCGTAGTTCCGACATGACCCCCAACACTCCACAAACCCCACCCCTACCCTCGGTGATAACATTTGTTGACATTTGATGCACTGTATGTGAGTATACGTCCTGCTCTTGTCTCTGCTCGCTACATGGCTCAGTTTTGAATCTCCGGCTGTTCTCAGTCAGGCGGCCAGCGGCTGCTGTAGACCAGGCGGCAGCACAGGAGCTTGCGGGAAACAATGGCAGCCCTGCTGAACACCCTGTTTTATTTCTGCCTATTCCCCCTGAATGAGCTGTTACAACACCGTTAAAACAAGAGAGCTGAGACAGCGTTTGTCACGGTGGGGGTGAAAGCTTATTTCCATGCAGTACGAATGTGTTTTTGATATTTATTCATTTCTGTGCTTTGTTGAAAGACCTGTGAGATTGGAACCATGCAGATGGAGTTAAAATCACTGAGATAAAAGGTAAACACATTTAAAGATGCAGTAGCTAAAACTCAAACAACAGTTTCTGCTGAATACTTTGCCTTTCCTTAGAGGGGACGTACCATGCTTTTGTGATTTTTCTGTTATTTTTATGCTGTTATATGTTGCTGTTAGATGGTCAAAGGTCCAAAACATGAGGTTAGCGTATGTGAAATGCCCCCTGCAAGTCAAAAGCCAGGGCTTCAGCCTGCTCTGAATGCTGCTTTTGCAATGTTACCTCTGCATCCTCCTCAGATTGTTTGCACGTGTCCACAAACGACCGTCAGTTCCATAACTTTTGTCACTAAGGTTGTTTCATGGGTTGTTGGCAACGTCCACTCGCGTATTTCTGATGGGATTCGGGCATGAACATGTATGGATGTATTTGAGAAGTCTCCATTTCGAGTAAAGAACAAGAAAAAGAAGTGAAATCCTAGTACTGCTGTTTGTTTACGTAGTCTGCTGGCCAATCAGAACAGAGTGGGTTCATCGAGAGAAAGGCCTTAAAGAGACAGGAGCTATAACAGCCTGTTTCAGACAGAGGCTGAACTCAGGGACTGCATAAAGGACCAGTATAAGATAAATAAGAAGTTTTTTGAACTATAAATCATGCAAAGATATTCCAGTAGAGCCCCAGAATATAAATATAGACCTGGAAATGTGCATGATACATCCCCTTTAAGGTGATAACATTGGTTGGGAGCGTTATTATTTAAGTTTTTCACTCTTTTCAACCACAATTTGAAAAAAATACAAAAAAGTATTGCTCACATAAAACAGTTTCCTTTTTTGGAAATATTATATTTCAACGTGTAGTTACGACCTGCATCACACTGAAATATATAGTCATTGAAATGCTGTTGAAACAATGATTACATGTAACCTGAATATCTGAAAGAAGCAGATTTAGATCAGTTTTAACCTTTTTTTTAACCTGCAAATTGTCAGTGAAACGAGTAAAAGGCCTAAAGAATATCACTCCCAACTGATGTTATCATCTCCAGTCATGCCAAAAATCTAACAGACCTGCCAGGTTAGTAATCGACTTACAATATCATTTGTTTATGATATTTATACAAGCTATTGCAGTTTATTAACTATGATTTCTAGATGTTTTATGTAACACAGTTAAAAAAATAATTGTACTGTATATTTAATAATCTAGATGATCATATGCAGCACATTGTTACTAGAGTATTGTATATTAGATACTATTCAAGAATCACAAGCATGCTGAAAGGAAAAGGTGCTGAGAGGATTGTCATAAATGCGTCACTTATCAGAACCGGGTGTGGAGGTATTATGCAGGTGCCAGACCCAGAGGTTCTGGTTGCGACTGGTTTGATGTACATGCTGTCAGTTTACCACAGGTGGATTGTTGCCTGTCACCTCCCTGCTTCCTCTGCCCGAATACATTATCTCCTCTCCATCAAAATCAGCAGAGTGAGAATCAATCTGTCACACAGGAAGAGACACACACACACACACACACACACACACACACACACACACACACACACAAATACATACTCTGGCTCCTAGCAAGACAGAGATAAAGAAAGAGAGAACAAGAGGGAAAGGGGAGATTTTGATAAATAGTGAGTGAAAATGATAAAAAAAAAAAAAAAAGGGATGAGAAAGAATGACAGTTGAGAGGAAAGGACGACAGAGAAAGGAGGGGCAGTGATTACTGGAAGACAGCTGAGGAATGATAACCGAGGTGAGGAAGAAATTTACGTGGAAAGCGAGATAAAGGAAGGAGAAGCAGATATATGTTGAGCAAACAGAGATACAGAGGTAGACATCAGCAGAAAAGAGAAGCTGTCAGAAGATGCTATCATACAGGGAGAGATCCAGGAGAATACAACACACCACAGACGATATGGTGAAATGTAACGGAGGAAGAGACGGTGAGAGGGAGATTGAAAGGGGAAGAGACTGAAAGGTCAGAGAGAGAAAGAGAAACCTAGTGGATGATTCATGGAGTTCAGCCTGTCTAACTTCTGCCTGAGGGTTCACAGCAGCCTGCCAGTCGCTCCTCTCCTCTGCTGCATCATTCTCTCACCTGCACACCCACTGCTGTCTATAATCTGTTAGCTACAAGTAACTACTGGTTAGATGAAGCAGGGAGAAGGTTACAGGTGTTAAGGTCTTTTCTGCGAGGCAAAGAGAGCCCTGCATGCCGCAAAACCTGCAGGAATCAATATTTTTTATATTAATCAGACGACTGTGATGTGAAAGGGGTTGCTCGTAGCGCTGCAATCACTCAACTCTGCATCTCCACTGAGCTTTTTAGCTCATTGTTCTGGTTTTATTGCACATTTACGATCAAGTCTGAGCCAACAGTGCACATTATCTGCCCAGCAACAACTGACAAAGGTAGCAACTAGCTGAAAGAGCCAGATATTTTTCTCAAGAGCGGGAGGAGACCAAAACAGAGCTAAAAGGAGAGTGAACATTCATCAGGTGGACTTAAACATGACTCCAAATGAGTGCTAATGTTGCTTTGGATGTTGGCAACCGTTGGATAACATGTTAGTCATAATAATATCGGTTCAGAGCTTTTTATGTCAGTTTGTTTAAATGTTTTTTTTTCTGCCCCCTAGTGGTCAGGAATCGAGTAGTGCAGCTTTAAATTTGTAAAGAAAGCAAAGTATCCTTCACAGCGTCCATCACTTATTCTCATCATGTAAAGATCAGTGGTGTTTTTGTCATGACTGTTACCTGATGAAGGTGTGAGGACTGAAACATTGTTGATATAGCGAGGACAAGTGATGGACAGTGTGCAGGATTCCTTGTTTTCTTCCCGAGTCAAGAGTTTTTGATCTTGCACACGAAATTGTGACCTGGAGATTTAAACTTAGCAGATCCGAGCTGCGGTTACGTCAAACGTCATCTTACACAAATCCACGTTGACCTAATGATATTCAAAGATATTCAATTTACAGTGATTTAAAACAAAGACGAGCTGCAATTCATGTTTCAATGTTTTGCATTTTTCCTTCATTAATTATTTAAAAACGTGTTCATTATCAAAATTGTTGATAATTAAATTTCTGTACTCTTTTCAGCACCACTATATTTATAGATGCTGTCAGGTGCTAAATGCAGGAGTTCTCTCACACGCTCTCATCAGTTTGCTGTAATGGTCTCGGTCATCACCACCCAGTCTTTACCAGCTGCCTCCATTAATATTCAACGTGCTGTCAGTTGCAGATGTGGCCCAGACAGCCGAGTCGCCACGCCTCACCTTTCCAGCCGTCATGTCACCCGTCTTGAACAGGGAGTGTGATAAGTGGGCATGGAAGGGACGTGATGGTGGTGATGGGTGAGGAGGAGGAGGAGGAGGAGGAGGAGGAGGAGGGGGGGGCGGCTGTCTGTCTGTCTGTCAGGAGAGAAAACATCTCCTCCGCCCTTTGCACCGCGAGTGCGAGGAGGATACGGGCGTTTGCGCCTCCGACCTCAACTCTCGGTGCAGATGCCAGCGGTGCCAAAAATAAAGTGCATTAAAACTGGCAGCCAAAGCCTGTTAAGTGATCACCATGACAACAGGCGGAAGGCACGGGGAGATGACACCTCCGCGCCGATCCTCCCCCTGCCCTGAGAGACTGCGCTGCTGGACTGCTCACTTTCTGTCAGCTGGGCTTTCTCCGCGTCTCTCCTGTCGTTTATGTGTGCTCTCTTTTCCTCCTTTCATCTTCCTCTTCTTCTTCTTCTCTGATAAGTCTCACGGGAGCTCTTTAGGCTAACAGGCAGTGTTTAGTGTGTTTTCATGCGTGCTCGTTTTACGTGTTAATTTCACTCTCCTCTGTCTCACGGTTTTTTCTCCCTCCCCCTCCCACCTGTTTGTCTTCCTGCTGTGTGTGCCTGTTTGTGCCACGGCCACACACACACACACAAAACTTTCTCAATCTTAAATCTCCTAATCTCAACTTTATCCCCCCCTAATCAGCCTCCTCTGCTGCTGTAATCCCACAGAGCACGTCCCACCTCTCCTCTCCTCTACTCTCCTTTTTCCCTTCCTCCACCCTGCTCCTTATCTCGATCCCGGAGTCTGACGTCATCGTAATCTTCAGGATAAGAGCACACAGATGCACACACCTGCATGCACACTCACACACGCACAGAATGAGGTCACACCTAAGCATCCAGATACAGATCTTAGCAGCAAACCAGAGGAGAGCAAGAAAATACCAGATAAGAAATTGATGTCATGACATCACACAGCAACATCCACAGGGGATCTTGCTGTTGTAGGTCTTGTCTGGAGTGACTTTTGGCCTGTTTTGTCAGCTTGGACAAATCCATAGCCGCTGACTGTGAGTGAGGATCATGACCTGTGCAGTGTTGGGGTGCTGGTACTCAACGGGGAACAGTTGCTTTCCTTCTAAGGTCTATCCATCCACTGGCTGGCTTCTGAGCCGCACGCCGCTCAGCAGCATGAATATTGATGCCTCTCACTTGTTAACATTGTATGAAGCAGAGCTCGTAATTGTCTGTCTTCTCAGCGCGACACGTCTTCTTCAGTGGGATGTGTGAGAAGGTCGGCCCGCCGGGGAGCTCGGCTCTCTTCACTTAAAGTGAGGAAAGCGGCGAGAGGGAATGAGAAAGAGACGAGCGGAGACAAAACCAGAATTGCGACACGCACTTTGTCAAGTGCGCTGAAGTGCGAATGTGAGTTGGTTGTGGGTTTGTTTCAGGCATGTAGCGTTCTCTCTGATGCTCTCCCCCCCTTCAATGATACATGGCTCTTTTGAGGCAGGGCAGCAGCAAAACTCATTTCTAAAGGTGTAGCGTGCAGTTTTTTTTTTTCTTCTTCTTCTTCTTCTATTCCACAGCTGCTGGTTCCACTCATATCATGAAAATGTAGGATCCTCTTCTTTGAACTGAGAAATGAGAAGAACTACAGCGCGTGTGCGTTAGAGTGCAGTTGTCATATGTACACACAAGGGAATATGTTCCTCTTGGTATGATAGAGTGCCTGTGTGAGTGCACCTGCATACAGCGTGTTGTATATTCTCGTCTGCCTGCATTCACGTATCTGTGTATGTGTAGATTTGTGTATGTGATCTAAGTGTTTGGGAGTCATGATACCGAAGAGGATTTCTGCGAGTGAAGCTGTGGTCTAATCCAGTCTTGAGTAGGTACATTGATTTATTGAGCAACGCTTGTTAGTTCGGAGAAGCCCTGCTTCCTACTATATCCTAATCAGCACATGTGCACACACAAGCGAACGCATGTGCACACACACGCGCTCGCACAGCAGGTAGTTATCATCTGAGTCTTTTATTATTCAAGTAAACAGCGTTGAATTGACTCCAGCTGGCAGGAGAGTGTCACACGGTGATTGTTAGACTAATAATTTGACTTCAGTATTGTCATTTTATTCTCTGTAAATTTGGTGTTTCTTCAGTACAACTTTGGCATATTTGTGTTTTCATTATGTATTTTATTTGTGTGTCATCTGTTTTTAATGCCCTTCATGATTATCTCTCTACTATTATCTCGACTTTACTGTGTCATGAATGCAGCAAGATAAAGATTATAAAACAATATATTTTATCAGTCAAAGTTAGAGGTGTCTAGCCATGCAGCTTGTTTTTGTTTTATGTGCCAGGGTTTTGAGATATCCACTTGTGTCGCAACTGCAGTACAACGAAAATCTGACATTTGACAAACTCAACAGGAGTGTGTCAGAATAATCCAAAGATATGTAAACAGTTTTCATAGGGACTATTTCTTCTGTCGAAAGTAGTTCTTTTTGTAATTTGGGTGATCCAACTTAAAGCTCAGTGATGACAAAGATCACAAGCAGCCTCTACGGGTGTCAAGGGTCTACAGTCGATGAAACAAATACCCTCTTGCCCCGAAATTAACCTTCCCTTCTCTCTCTCCACCTGTCTCTTCAGGTATTCGGCCCCAAATCATGAACGGGCCAATGCATCCGCGCCCCCTGGTGGCGCTGCTGGACGGGCGCGACTGCACCGTGGAGATGCCCATCCTTAAAGACTTGGCGACTGTCGCCTTCTGTGACGCTCAGTCAACACAGGAGATCCACGAGAAGGTAGAAAACACACACACACACATACACACAAGCTGACACACACACACACACACACAGTGCACTTCACTTTCACTCTGCTCAACATCAGAGCAGCAGAAAGTTGATGGAGAAATAGAGTCTGCCACTCAATCATGTCTGCGTCTCTCTTTTCCTATCACAGTGCTGATATGTGTAGTGTGTTATATTGGCCCCATACGCACTCGCCAGTTAAAATATAGTGGCTTCATTATGATTTAATATCACTTTGTGGCACAGAGTGTGATGCCTACATCAGTGCCATTGTTCTAATAGTGAGTCTTGTATGGCGGGGATGCAATGTAATTACATTGGCTTGTAGAGGCTCTTTATTGCTTTTTATGCAGCACCGTGGCTGCAAAACAATATATGGCCATGGAGATGGGTATCACCGAAGTGCTATCTCTCCATCTGCAGACGGAGTGAGGGCTGCTACATCTTTCCTCTCGCTGTTTTTATGAAAATGGGACATATTAAAAAAGAGGCATTTGCATAGAGATCAATTCAATCAAAGACCTTGGGCGGTGAGGAGAAGAGGGGGAGCGGGTAGCTTTTTGTTTGTTTTAACGCTGCCTTATCAGGAAAAACATGATTGTAATGTTCACCTCGCCAGCATATTCAGCAGTTCACCGTAATAACTTGCAGTCTAGATACCCAGAGGGGCGGTGTAGATTGAAAATGTCCAATCTCTTCTTTCTGCGGCGTGTATGCGGAGATGCAGTGCTGATAACTCAGAGAGTTTCAGTATGATGTTGTCAGGCCAGACACCAGCTGCCGCACTCGCCTCCATCCTCGCCAGACAACACAGAAAGTCATCGCAAAGGGTGGTCAAGGGTGGAATATGAAAGTGGCCTGAGGTTATGTCAGGTCCTCTACCCGGTAATCCCGTATTTCTCGGGTGATAGGGGCATGATGAAACACACAGGCGAATACTGATCAAGATCAAGTTACAGCACCACTTTAGGGAGACCAAATCCTGCACATAGCACCTGCGCTCCAACATCATCGTCCAAGGTCGACGATCCCTCGTCTCTCTCTCTCGCAGTCATCGTGTCTCATAGTCACATGCAGCTTGTAAAGGTTGGATGATAGCCCATGTGGCATAGAGACAAGATTGGCCTATCACATTTAACACTGCCTGACTGTTCATCCAATTGTGGCAGTAAGATCAGGGCTGCACCTAATGACCATTTACGTAAGCAATGTGTACAGCAATTATATAGTCTATAAAAATATCAGAAATTGATAACAATTACAAGATCAGAGAGATCAAGCTGACATCTTTAAATTAATTGTTTTGTCCAACTAACACTCCAAAATCCAAAAATATTCAATTTACAGTCATTTAAAAACAGCAAATTATCATTTCAAAAGCTGTAAGCAGAGAATGTTTTTGGCAGAAAAATGACTTAAACAACAAATCAAAGATATAGTTAACTAAGTGTTTCAGCACTGCAGTAGTTAAGATTACAGCTCCATATTGGCATGTAACATTGTTTTTTTTTTTTTATAATTTAAGCTTTAATTTGCCATGTCAGCCTCATTCTCACAAAGAATCTCATTTTTTAAAAACTGTCCTCCCTTTTACTTGCATCACTGCTTCATTGCTGAAGTGGATTCAAAAGGGTGCAATCAATAAAAGATCATATCTTTCTCTTGACAACATACTCCACAGTATTTTGTGGTGTCGCTCTGCAGTGTTTAATGCTTTTGCCGTGTTGCTTAATACTGACCGTGTCACCCTTCAAGAAGTGTTAAATAGTGCTAAGAAGCAACATTTTGACATCTTCCCTTGCCAGGTGGAGTCTGTTTTCAGTGTTACAACCAGCTCTCATTGCCACTACATCCACCCTGCTCTCTAGTGGGATGACCTCATAGCCATAAAATCCCTCCCCAGTAAGCCGCGGAGTCAAACACACGCACACACACACACATACAGACTGTAAAGTACGTCTATCACCAAATCAAAACTCCTTCGCCATAGTATACTCTCTCTCTCACGCTCAGCCCGGCCAAAAACGGGAGGCCTCGTCGCTGTATCAGAAAAGCTCAGGCATCATCACAAATGATAATGTTAAAACCAGCAAGGCTTTGGTTACAGTGGAGAAGGGAATATAGATTAGGTCAGAGTTTCCATTAAAATAAACTGCATTTAGAGTGGATTTCCCCTCAAAAAAAAAAAAAAAAAAAAAAAGCTTAATTGCCCATGCAAAAAAGACTCCCTCTCCAGTTCAAAAACAGCACTAGACCTTCAGGCTTGGCCCAGAGGAAGAAGAGGGTGTGTGCGCGCGCGCGTGTGTGCGTGTGCTTGTGTGTGAGCATTTTAACCTTGAACTAGTATCTTGAAGTCCTGGCCGGGACATGGCTCTAATAAAAGCAGTATGGAAATTCAGAGCTAATCTGCTAATCACAGTAAAGCTAATGCAGTTTGGCTGGAGGTGAATGCAGAGCTGTTATTTAGGTGCGGACAGGGGCTGTGGCTGATATGGAGGGAGAATACTTTAGATCACCATTAGACTGAATCACAGGCCAGGTCACCTTGTCCATTTCAAGTGACAGAGGAGTAGCGTTTTCACAGTGACGTCCTTGTGGTGAATTAATTCAGAATTTTTTTGACCCTGAGGCAAATGTTTTACTAACTTACATTTTGTTAGATATGCTTTTTACACCAAATCATGTTTGTTTGATCTCAAAAATGTATCAACAGATTTTTATGATATTTGGAAGGAAGCTAGTTCATGGCCAAAGAATAAGTCATTTGATTTTGATTGTAGTGGCTCTGGGTTCAACAGCGCCACCATGTGGTTATTTATGACACATTTTGACATATAATTCTTAAGCTGTCTAAACATTTTTTTTTATCTCTAGATTGGTTCAAGATAGATCTATCTGTATAATGTCTATTTCTAACTAAATGGATTGAACTAGTTGGATATGAGTTCAGTTTAAAACAGAATTATGTGTTGTTTGTGTTTGCGGGTACATTTTTGGGGAGAGCACTTAATTCCACATTTGGTTTGGAGAAACTGTTTCTATTTCTGCTTTGCTAATTTGTAGCCACAATGCATATTGTGGTGTCAAGATCAGGGCTGCAACTAATGATTATTTACGTAAGCAAATGATCTATCAGCATTTTTTGTTTTGGTGAATAGTATATAAAAATGTCAAAAAATGGTGATTATCACGAGATCTGAGAGCTCAAATTGACTTCTTTAAATAGCTTGTTTTTTCCATTCAATACTCCAAAACCCAAATATATCCAATGTGCGATGACATAAAAACACAGAGTACAAACATGCCTATCAAGTTGAGTAAATCTTATTTGAAAAGGCTCAAATCGAATAAGGAAAAACACATTATTAGGACAAAAACATGAGGAAAAATTGTGCAACAGAGGGATCCCTCTTCCATGATGGACAGATATGTAATAGCATTTGACCAGTGAATGGTGCTGAAAATAAGTCTAATAAACCCACCAGAAATTAAAGTTTAATATGTGAATTCCACAACTTCAGTCTATTCAACCGTAACAGATTTATTCTTCAGGAACACAAATGGTTGGCAGTCGAATAGAAATGGTGAATTGATGCCATTTCCCCCCCTAAGATACAGTCCTTAACAGTGTTATCAATCTATATTATTCTTGAATGAATTAAAAGAAATAAAACAAAACATGCAGTGGAAAGGCAGTCCCATTGGTCAATGAAAAATCCTGAAAAAAAACTGGCCCATGGTGGAACCTAATTGCTGACCCTGTCTTAAGGTTTATTCTGGGATCAGCGGCTGCTCTGACCTCTCTGTCCAATCAATTAGCTAGATCCTTTGTCCATAAACACCCACGGGGTCTGAGTATAATTTTGATGACCATGCAGAACTGCAGTTCCTACGAGACAATATAATGACTTGTTCCACTTCAGCGCAGGTCTGTAAAAGGACACTGTGTCACTGCTGTTGGTGACCATGTGATGTCTGTAGTTCCCCCTCACTGTGAAATCTTAAACGTTATCTTGAATGTCCAAAGTCATGCCAGACATGTGATTTTCATGGCTCCTCTGGAAGGAATGTGATCTTGTGATTGTCATGGGTTCTTATGAATTAAGATGGACTATATATAATAGCCATGTTGTGTGGACCTCATGAATGAATGGACTAAACAATGAAATGAGCAAAGACATAAATGAATGAATGAATGAAATACTGCCGTTAAGAGAAAAAAAAAAACACTTGTGTTTTATTTCATTCACAGATTATGAAGTTATCACTCAAAATGTAATGAACGTGTGTGTCTGCAGGTGCTCAACGAGGCAGTGGGAGCTATGATGTACCACACCATCACTTTAACCAGAGAGGACCTGGAAAAGTTCAAAGCTCTACGCATCATCATCCGCATCGGCAGCGGCTATGACAACATCGACATCAAGGCTGCTGGAGAGCTTGGTATGAACTCTCTCATCAGCTCCTGCTGAAATATAACGATTTTTAAATCATATCCTGCGATGTATATGTCTGTAGTGCTGTTGTGTATAAGAAAGAATATAGAGTACAAACATGCTTATCATATGTGAGTCACATATGGATGAAATTTATATTGTGTGTGCGTTTTCCATTTTGTTTCTTCATTTCAGAGAACGGCTGAGATCTTAGTAGACTCGCGGTGCTTTGAAGTTTACCTCATCCCATGTTGTATTGATTTCTTCAAGGGAAGAGTGTGGATTGGCATCTGCTTTTTCGCTTGTTTGATTGTTTGTCTATTAATCACATGCGATACCTCGGGCGCCGCCAATGAGATTTGGGTGAAACTTGAGGGGATGATTCATCACGCCACTCTGTTGTGGTATGTCTAAAAAGTGCAGAGGGGGGCGCTGCGTTTAGAGGTCAAACAAGATCACACACTTGATAGTGATTTTGCCTAAAGGGGGGCTTCTTGTTTACCGTTTCCTCGTTGTTGTTTTTTTTTCTTTTTTGCGGTATAGATTTTCACAACGGTATCAAAGACTGAATTAAAGAGTCAGATGAATGGTGGGCATCCCACTGTGAGCCAGAATGTTCAAAGAGACAGAAAAAGAAAGACACACACAGAGAGTAGAGTTCCAGTCTTGCCTCTGAACCACCACCTAAGCTTATATCAGCAGGCTGGTGGCTCAAACAGCCCTTACAGTTGACAAAGCTGCCATTTCCCTGCCAATATGAGATACTGTGTCTAACTGCCACCCACTCACCGACGGCGCTCTGCCTCGCAACGCAGGAGTCAAAAGCTATCGTGCCTGGAGAAGGTGGTGCTGATATGACGGCTGTTCTCTGGGAGAAGAAAAGGGGCCATTGATTGAGCAGGCTCTGGCTATTTTTTGCTGTCCAGAGACGGCTGTGCTGTTACTGCGAGATACAGAGTGGGATGAGGACATTAGAGGAGAGCGAGGGCAGGCAGAAGTGTTTAAGTGTTACCAAAAAAAAAAATATTCTTGTGTTGTTGGATGATAGGCAAGGTAATACCATGAGGTCAGGGGATTGAATTCCCCTGAAGGCGACAAAATTATGAGCACGCTGCTGCAGGAGATGTTGACAGGAGGTTTCATTATGTATGTGCTTGTAAGTGCAGATAGATTATATAGACTATATTGTCTATCAGCTTTCAGTGGCTTTGTATCATGATTACATTGTGATATTGTTTTATAAAATGCAGATGTCTAAATTAGTCATTTTAGGCTAATTGTAATTAAAAACTAACAAAATTAGTTATGACAGCTTTTGTTTATATTCATTGCAAGTTTTGTCTGATGTAATGCTCAACAGTGGATCACAGTTCCCTACATTGAACATCAGTTTTATGATGTCACATGTAATTTTTGCATAAATTTGCCATGTTGTGATATACTGTATCAGTATCAAGGCTGGACAATAAACAGAATTGATCAAATTATGAATGTTATGAATCTGTTACTGATATAACCTGATGTAACCCGAAGTAATCAGAAGTTCAATCAACCAATCAGCCAACCGCCCAGTATTAATTGGTCATACTGTATTTAAACAGGTTAAACATATCATAAGTGAGCCATGCATGCAGTGATGTTAAAATAAGTAATTAGTGTTACATTTTTCACTATCAAGGTAAATCAGATAGTAAATCTTAGGTCATATATTGTCAAGCTCTAATTGATTTCAGAAGAACGGTCTTATTAAAATCACGATATTGATTTCTTTGCCCTTTTGTCTCCGTCTCTCCAGGCATCGCTGTGTGTAACATTCCCTCGGCAGCTGTGGAGGAAACAGCGGACTCCACCTTGTGCCACATCCTCAACCTCTACCGGCGAAACACCTGGCTTTACCAGGCTCTCCGGGAGGGCACGCGGGTCCAGAGCGTGGAGCAGATCCGTGAAGTGGCGTCCGGCGCCGCCCGCATCCGCGGTGAAACCCTGGGACTCATCGGTTTCGGTGAATATTAGCTACGCAGTTATCTACTGCTGTTTGTTTTTAGTTCCCATCTCCGACTGGATTTTACTATTCCTCTTATTTTTATCGTGTTTTTTTTGTTTGTTTGTTTTTTTGCTACCTTTCCTCGCTCTCCCGTCTGCGTTTTCATATCCTTTTGCTGCTCATTGTGCCTTCTGTTTCCCTTCCCTGATAAGGTTATTTTTCTCCCTCTGCCCGTCCCACAGATTATCTCAAGGTTGTCTGTTTCGCCTCCCTCCAGGCTGGCTTCCTTTTCTCTGCCACACTGTTCTCTCATCCCCAACCGCTCTAATGCTCGCCATTATATCTCCATTATTCTCTCTCTTCTTTTTCCGACTCTCCTTCTCTGTCACTGTGGTCCCTCGCCGTCTTGCCCTGCCATAATCGGGCCCCTCATGGTAGACTGGATTCTGCCTGTTTGTGTGTTACAGTGTGTTTCCCTCTCTGCACCTGTTTTACTGCTGATTGTGTGTGTTTGTGCGTCATTCTGCCCTGTCTCAACATCACTGAGCTGACAGATGCTCTGTCTTCTCACAAGCCTTTCCAGAGTGCCACCTTATCTCTGTGTCCACATACACTCCCCACACACACACACACACACACACACATAAACACAACCTCCTCCCTCCCGCAGGTCCCAGACAGCTGCCTAGACTTACTGTGCCCAAACAGCAGGTCCTGGCAGCGAGAATGCCCCCCCCTCAATCTCTCTCTTTCTCACCCAATCCTCCCACCTCCAGCCTTCGTCTCTCGGTCTTTCTGGCTCAGGCCGTCTTCAAAACAAAACAATGTCCATTGTCAGCGGGAGGTTGGGGAGAGCGAGGGCCTCCTGGTGTTTGTTTGTAGAACTCTGCACATACAGCCAGCTGCACAACTCTGCAGGCTGCAAACACACAGAATGAAAAAAAACCTCTGGCTCTGGGGCAACAATACACTCAGAAGGGAGAACTTCAAGCACCAGCCATGCCAGCCTTTTGGGGCCTCTACTCTCTTAAAATCAGTGTTGGGCTCATTTAAACATTAATTCATCATTTTTTATTTTAGATGTAATAGTATTGATTTAGTTATCACTCCCTGGATTAGTTTTACACCCCAAAAATGGGACCATCAATCACTCTTAGCTTCAGAAAGAAGGATAAATTGAATCTCTCTCCAGCGTGAATGATCTTAAATAATCTACAGTACTCTTGTCAGAGCTTTACTTGATTTGGTCAAATTGATTTGGGATTTTGGGAATAATTTTACCCTGGACAAGTCATCTTCTCTGTCTTCGTTATTTGTCAGCTTAAAGGATGATTCCTACTCATGATGAAAACCAGTTAAAGCTGCTATAATTAATATCTTTTTATTAACAAAGGATCAAATGACTATGTGTAACATGAAAGTGGCGGCGCGTGGAGATGAACCCACAGATAGTCGTCGTCCGCCTCTGTAGTTCCCCTCAGCTCTACAGAGCCTTTTAGTGTCTTTCAGCTCATTGTTTTGATTTTCCCGCCCACAACTTAACTGTTTTGACTCAGTCTCACCGCTCTCATTAGCGTTATTTCCAGACGCAGCAGGCAGCTGTTTTCAGTGAAAAAGCTCTGAAAAACGACTGCAATAAACAGCAGACAAATTTTGCAACTGGCTGGTGAACATAGTGGAGCATTTAGCTGCTTAACAGCCAGATATTTTCCTCAGGAGATGGAGACTTAAACAGAGCTAATGGAAGAGTGAATAATTTACTTATATTCATCAGCAGACCAGAAACACTACTGGAAGTGTAGATAAGCAACTCTCTAGTAGCCAAAAGAACAGTCAGGGAGTCAGTTGGATTATTATTTAGAAATGATATAACAATGTAATAGCAGATATAATGACTCACCGTATTTACTTTTTATTGTTATATTTGTTTTAAATGCAATATATCTTTATATGCAATGCAAACATATCACCCAGCTCTGGTAGTTTGATAGCGAGGCACCACACAGACACATAATCCAATTAAACAGAACAGGATTTTAGCCAACTATCTATTGACTGGCTGCTGTACACATTAACGCTGGATTGACGGTTTCACGAAAACATTCTTTAAAAAAAAAAAAGAGAGAGAGAGAGAGAGACTCTGCATTCTTTCCTTCATGTCAGCCTTGACCATTCACCACCACATCTGCCACAGCACAGCCGGTATGGAAAGAGTTTTTTTTTTTTCTCACAAATCTCTGTTCTGGCCTCGCAAGTTAGTGCAGTCCTCGCCCTTTGACTGTAGATAAATGAGCTACACAAAGCAAAAATCTGTTACCGAGAGTGGGCTGCAAAAGACTGAAACACTCAGATCAACCTGAGTGTGTGTGTGTGTGTGTGTGTGTGTGTGTGTGTGTGTGTGTGTGTGTGTGTGTGTGTGTGTGTGTGTGTGTTAGACCCTCTGGTTACAGTATATGCTGTCTGTTAGTGGAATTGATCGGTGTGAGAAGGGAGGGTGAAAGAAAAGGAGACAGAAACTGGTTTTGACTCTTGTGTAACACCATATTTAAAGAGAAATCCACACAAAACCTCTTACCAGTGTTTCCAGTGCAGCTACAGTCAAATTAGGAATTAATAGAGATATTTTCAGATGCCTAGAAACATCAACTGTAAATATTTGATTTTATTCTCAGTCCCTCAAAATCAAAGTGATACCGCTCCTCTTTAAACTCACCACTTTACACCAATTTTCCAACAATCACACGGGCAGAAAATCGTTGCAGAAGTGGCAGAGATGCCAATTTCGACTCCACCCCCCCCCCCCCCCATCCCGGCAGCTTCAGTAAATCAGATTTCACCGCAGCCACAAGGCGACCTGGTGTGTTTCAAACCAACTGGAAAAACTCATTCCCCTGCTGCTGCTGCTGCTGCTGCTGCTGTCGGTATCGCTTCTTCCAACCTGCACTTCTAACCAGCATCTGAATGCAACAAGTTCATGCCTGTGCTCTTTGTGCTATCAAAAGGTATTCTGGGGGAATCACATAACAGCACAGGACTGATTTGAGGAACAATACATACACCAAAAAAGTAAAATCACTCGATCACTTTGGGTATGTTGATTTCTAATTGAATCAAAGAATATTGGATACAGATTAATTGCTGATGGAAAATAATCTTTTGTTGCAGCTGTGTGATTACTGAAAATCATTTCTCACACTGAAGAGTATTCACCATGACCAGCCTAACTAAGTATTACAAGGCTTTTGTCACTGAGTCTTTACACTGCTGTCTCTATTGGCCGTGATTGAAGAAGGGGAAAAAAAAAAAAGAGAGATAGATTCTCCTCGGCTGTGGAGCCTAAGAGCAGGGCATAATGCTCCGTCACAAAGAGAGGACCTTGAGAGTGTTAAGAACCTTATCAATTCTTTTCACCAGCAACAACATCCCAACTCTCTCATCACTCTCTCGGCCGCTGCCGAGAAGGAACGGGCATCTCCAACAACAGAGCAGCGACTCAAAGCCTATACAACAAACGGCAGCGAGAGAGAGAGAGAGAGGCTCATACACCTCAGATTCAGTTTCTGACTCACTCTCGCACAGCCTCAAGTAGAACCTAGTTTACCTCACATTGTCCTCTGCTAAGTTCTCCAACATGAAACCCACCACTCATCCTTCATTTATCAGTTTCTTTCTGTCAACAACAAAGCCACACTAGCTAATTGCTAATCATCTCTGCTCCTGTGTTTGACCGGACATCTTCCGCCTCTGTCTCCTCAGGTCGTTCGGGCCAGGCGGTGGCGGTGCGGGCCAAGGTTTTCGGCTTCAACGTCATCTTCTACGACCCCTACCTGCAGGACGGCCTGGAGCGCTCGCTGGGCGTCCAGCGCGTCTACACCCTGCAGGACCTGCTCTACCAGAGCGACTGCGTCTCCCTGCACTGCAACCTGAACGAACACAACCACCACCTCATCAACGACTTCACCATCAAACAGGTACACTCAGTTAAACACAAGCACGCGCACAAACACACACACGCACAGCAGACACGTCATCCCGACAGAGCCGAACATCCCAATGAGCAGCTGTGACCTGACCTGGGCTTAATGCAGTGCTATCTAGCAGGTAGACAAGCAGAGCTGCTGGTGTATTATTACTCTGTCAGCCTGGAGGTTGTCCTAAAGAGCATTACAGTCGGTAGAAAGGAGGGGGGGGAAAAGAGTGGAGAGGAAACAGCAGCAGCCTTCCTGCCTGCATATTCCCTGCTCTTTATCTTAAGCTCCACCAAAGCTGGACACAAATTCATTCTTTTGCTCTGTCAAATGCAATTAGCGCCAGCCCACGGCTACAGCAAATATATCGACTAGGCCGCACAGCAGGGGGCTGAGAGTACTGCAAGGGGGAAAACGCTGTTCTCTGAGTCAATAACTGCACTCCGAGGCGCTTCCTGGGGTGACACCTGCAGGGAAGCGGCGGAACTGCACCGGCTGCAGACGCATCTCCTCTCTGTCAATATCTCCCCATGTCGCCACTCTCTTGTTCATGTGGCTCATGTGCCTCCTCTGTCCGCGCTCCATTTGCAGAGTAATGCGAAGAGACAAACAGAAAAAGTGGGCGCAGGGTAATAGCCTAACCTAGTTAACTCTGTGTCTTTTTACAAAGCTTAAGATTCTGAGCTGCCTCTTAAGTGCCGCTGTGAAAGAACACTTTCGTCTCTTTCCTCACCAAAAAATCTTGGCAGTCGCTTTCAGCTTCTAAAGTGAAAACGTGTGTGCACATGTTTGTGTGTTTCTGTGTGTGTCAAATCATCCAAGGCCTAATAAAAGACTGCCTGCCAGCGTAAAGGCTTTTCATGCCCCTGGATTTCAGCTTTTGTCAAGATTAAGGGATTACTTTCTTCTGAGCATATTCATTTGCTTTTTTTTTTCCTCTTCCTCCCTCTTACACTTTTGTTGTGCGTTTTTTTTTTTTTTTTTTCTCCACAAGCAGCAAGGGGTGGTGCTGCCTCATCATTCAGCTCATCCCTCATCCTTCATTTCATCTCTCAGTTTTGGATAAAGACTGTTCTCTATCCCACATCTGACAGTATTTTTCCCAGGTGCTGTCTGTCTCCCAGATCTCTCAGGTGTCAGGCGCAACAAAGGTGTCACCAATTTTTTTTTTTCTTAATTTTTAAGACCCTTAAATGTAGACATTCAATCCAGATTTATGTTCCCGCTTTAGATCAAACAGATGCCAGGCTGACGGACACATAAAAACACAGACATCTGTTCTTTTATCCGTAAAAAATTCTGGCTAAATCTCTGTTTTTCTGTGTTGATTTGTTTGTATCGTGTGTCTCAGATGCGTCAGGGTGCGTTCCTGGTCAATACCGCGCGGGGAGGCCTGGTGGATGAGAAGGCCCTGGCCCAGGCGTTGAAGGAGGGCAGGATACGTGGAGCCGCCTTGGACGTCCATGAGACGGAGCCCTTCACGTAAGTGCACACACACACACACACACACACACAGACACACAATTCTTCTGAACAGGAAGAAAAAACAGACAGATAAACGCTCCACTTAGAGAGACAGATACAGACAGGGAAATAGATGGGTGTGCAAGAAAGGAAAGAAACAAATCACGCACAAAGAAAGAGAGACAGAAAACCTTAAACAGCTAAAGAGAAAGACAGGCAGGCAGAAACAATGGCAGACATATGACGAGTTAAAGACACCTCATGCTCTTCTAAGAGGCTCCTTCAGAGCCCCGCAAGTAATGGAATTCAGGAGGAGAGCTTAATTTATTCCTGTCAGAGGAAATAAAATACTGTTAAAGAAGCTGCTGGATGGTGAATGTGGTGAGGTTCAACAGAGAGTCTATCCTCTCCTTTTTTTAGCCGTTCAGCTCTATTGAGAATCAGTCACACATGTTTCAACACCGCAACTTTCTTTAAAATGTGACCTTAACTGATTCATTTGTACACTACAACCTTGTAGAAATGACTCCATTCTATCTTTTTTATTTGAAATCTAAGAAAAACTTTCAACTCTACACTGTAGTTTGTTGTTGTTTATAATTTTACCAAGATGACTGTAGATCATCTTTGTGTCTTGTAATTAACAAAGTAATGATTCTGTTTGTTCTAACATCAATCAACAAGCTACAATGGAAATTCTACTAAACGCTACTAAAAACATTTAGTCAATATTTATCTAATTTATGTGGTGATGATCTACGATTTGTGGCAAATTCAACCCGTTTCTGTAGAGTTTTGACAAATCAATTTATTGATTAATGATGCATTAGTTATTTCCTAATAGATGAGTACGCATGATAACTGATAAAGAAAAGAAAAACAATTTTACAACAATATTACATGTGACACGTCTATATTTTTTTTTTGTCAGATTTGTTTCTCCAATCCTGATCTTGTGATAAATTATAATTTATTTCAATAATCAAAAACTTAACACAATGGTGCAGTCTAATTCAAAAAATCCAAATGCTGCAGACCATAATTGTGGCAATGACATCCTGATGGTGGCACTGCAGTATCTACATTTAGAAAAATGAAATAATAATAATAATAAAAAAAAAGATTAAACCGTTTTCACATTTAATTCTGAACAAATCCCCCAAATCTTGGCATGTTTTCCTTCCTCATATTGCTGCTCCATCACTGTATTGTAGCTTTGAGCTACAATAACTCCGCTTCAGTTTCCGCTCCTGCTCTCACCAGAGGGCAAACAGCCTGACACGCCTCCTAGTTTTCCACCTTTCTAAGAACCATGTTTCCCATCTCAGAGGGTAACGGGTGTTGATGTGTTGTTCACGCATCAGGGGCAGTTAGGGAGTTTGGAGGCCACTTGTTTCTGGCCGGCTGCTCAGCTGACTGGCTGCTTGAGAAGACTGAAACTCTGCCCGATAGAGCTGGCTGCACCGCATTAATGCTCCACTGACCCAATATGTCAGCAAGGGAGTGTTTCATAACTTTGGCCCTGCATCCCACGCGACACGACACTGATTCAGGGCGCCGTCGAGGCGTTACACACATACACACAGTCAGGCGAGGTGTTACGAGGATAGACGAAGAGGAGGAGGAGGAGGGGGGAGATTTGTTTTTCAGTGTCACATGAAAGGAGGAGATGAGAGAAAGGAAGCTGTGGAGAAAGAGGAGAAAAATGGTGGCATTTGTGAATAACAGGATTTGACATTTTCTCCCTGTAGCCGTATTTCCAGACAATTGTCATGCAGATTAAACACAAACATTTTAAGTTTTTGCAAAAACTAGAACATTAATGAGCTGCTTTACTGTCCCTAAAAAACACAAGAAAAGTAGGAGTTTTAATGTCTGCCCTATTAGATACTTTCACCTAAAACTAAATAGAAAAAAAAAAGAAATTCCCTGGGTAATATTTTAATGCATCAACTTTTGGCCACTCATCAAATATAAGATGTGACAGCAAGTGTTGCTGGGAGGTTTTAGTTACTACATTTCTGAATATTCCTTGTCAGTATTCAGCTGTTGTCTGTGCTAAACCAGTGTAATGTCTTTGAAAAGCAGACTTTGATTGCTTTTCATTACACAATATCTTTGTGATAGTTTACACATCCTGTGAGTTTAAAACTTTTAAAAGCCTGTTTATGATTTTCTAATAGTCTAATGCTTTTTTTTGCCTTCTCACAGCCTCTTTTATGAAATATATTTTTGTAATTTTGTCTTTCTTTCTGTTTTTCCCCTCCTGTGTGTGTGTGTGTGTGTGTGTGTGTGTGTGTGTGTGTGTGTGTGTGTGTGTGTGTAGTTTTGCTCAGGGCCCACTGAAAGACGCTCCCAACTTGATCTGCACACCACACACAGCCTGGTACAGTGAGCAGGCCTCTCTGGAGATGAGGGAGGCAGCCGCCACCGAGATCCGAAGAGCCATCACCGGTACGTAGTCACGTAAACACATTTTAAAACCCGTTCTTGTTACAGCTCCTGACAAACACAACATTAAATTCTCCTTTTTTTTTTTTTTTTTTTTACCAAGGCCCTCACGCCACCCCACAGTCTACTATGTGACCTGTTGCACGTCTTTCTTTCCCAGATGTCACATTTCCACATCAATAGGCCCTGGGCAGCCTTTATTAAATCTGGGCCTCTTAATAGATGTCATCATTAGCTTCCTGATGCACAGCAGAGCAGAGCCTGAGGGCTGGCCTCCCAGAAAACATCCAGATTGTTAAATGGTCTTAATTTGCATTTGTGTATCCAGGCCTGATATGTTTGTCAGTCTGAACTCATTAACACTTTGGCGTCGTCTGGCCGCTCATCCCCCTGTAACAAGTTATGGCCTTTTAGCGTGTGTGATTTATGCTGGTGTGATCTGCTGCTTTTTAACTCTGTGTGTGTGTGTGTGTGTGTGTGTGTGTGTGTTGGGGTTCTGCTCATATGACAGGCCGTATCCCTGACAGCCTAAGAAACTGCGTCAACAAGGAGTTCTTTGTCACCACGGCACCGTGGGCAGTTATGGATCAACCAGGCGTTCACCCTGAGCTCAACGGCGCTGCCTACAGGTAGGGACTGAACATGCAGACTGCTCATGATTAAAGCTGGAGTGTTTTTTTTTTTTTTTTTAGGATTTTCATCAGTAGTAAATTAACTGATTATTTATAACCCTGTGAGCTGCTTGTTTTAATGTATTTCTTTGGAAACAAAGGTTAGCAAGTCATAAACTGGACGAAATGAGAGATCTGTTTGGTGGATTATTTATAGGATTAGTTTTTATTGCAATTATTTTTCCATCTTACTATGTTAATTCAGTTTTCCTTGATCTGCTCTTCTACATTGATTGTTTTAAAATGTATATTTTATTAACCTGGCAACAGTAAATGCATCCATGAACTCAGCACTCTGCTATAGATCCTGATGCCCCTGCCCACTCACTAACTGTCCTCTGTAGTAATAGAAAGGTAACTCTCTGTCCACTATGTCCCACTGTGGGCCCTTTCCTGATCTCAGCATGTCCACCTCCATGTGCTTCTCTCACGCAGCCAGCTGAACCAAACTCTTCCGGCCGTAACGACCGGCATCCCCCAAGACAAAATTAATGCCTAGATCAGGAGCAGGTAAATACGACCATCCGGGCCGACAGCCTTCTGTCTGGAGGTCCCGGATAGAGACCCCTCTCACCTGAGCTCACCTGATGTGTGTCCCCCTCTATAATCATCCCAGTACTCACCTGTTTGACTGAGCACAGAGTAGAGATGGATGGCAGCGAATGTTGGGTTTTTTCAGTATCCCAGTAAGCATGAGATGAAGCCATTCAGATGCAGTTTCATGGATGGAGTCATGCTTCGTGGTTTCCTTCTTAGGGGTTTTGGGCAACTTCTGGTGGATTTAACGTCTTATACTTTTCCCCCTCACTGGTTGAATGTATTTCCCTCAGTGAAAGTTGTTTTTTTTCTGCTAGAATATTGTAATATAATGGCTCTTTTCCATCAGGAACTAAATCAGGAACTGAAAGACCCTTTTAGGTTTGTTTCCACTAGCAAATTAAGGATCCAAAAGATAACATTTTTGCTTAAGATGCAATTTTTTTAGAGGTGAAACAATGAAAGAAAAAGATAATTAACAGTTTTACTAATTGATAAATTGATTTATGAAGCTTCTTACCTTCTCAAAAACAGCCATTTGCTTCTTTTCACTCTTTTATATCTTTATAAAATTTAATATGTTTGGATTTTAAACTGTTGGTCAGACACAACAAGCTATTTGGAAACGTCAACTCGGGCTCTCAGAACTTGTAAACAAATGTTTTCTGACATTTTATAGACTAAACAATCATAAAATGAAAATAAGCAGTTGCAGCCATACAATTTTTTCCACATGGTGTTCACATTACGTGACTGTGTGTGTGTGTTAAAAAAGACACATGCAGACAGAAAACACTGTAATTGCTGGATAGAATCTAGTATTTTCTGGATATATTACTGCTTTAGTACTAACCGCTTTGAAACAGCAAACTTGTTCTCTACCTCTTCATCTTGCTCTTTTTCCAGACTAAACTGTCACTTTGTTCACACATCAACTGCTTTGTCAGAAGCAGGTAACAGAAATGCAGCAAAAAAGGTTCCCGAGATGGAAAAGAGTCAGTAGTATCAGTAGATGATGGTTTGGTTCTTTTGCGTTGTTGGGAATGTAGACTGATCAACCCGTGAGTCCACTTACACTCCGCTAGTTGCTCCATCTTCAACACTAATCTCTAACCTCCCCCCCCCCATTCACCAGATACCCGCCAGGTGTGGTTGGAGTGGCTCCAGGCGGCATCCCGGGGGCGTTAGAGGGCATGGTGCCAGGTGGGGTGCCCATCGCCCACACCCTGCCCTCTGGTACACACCCCTCCCAGGCCCCGTCGCCCAACCAGCCCTCCAAACACGGCGAGACCAGAGAGCACCTCACCGAGCAATAGCAGCAGAAGGGATTCAAAAAAAACGGTAACATCTCATCTCCAACCCGTCGACACTCAGAACCAACCAATCACAAAGCAACTGACCAACTGGGACCAAGAGACAGTGAAACGACTCAAGCGGCTGCCTGTCAATCAGTCGGCAACTGGGAACAAAAGAAGTGTTCCGGGGAATTTGTACTTTTAACGTTTTAGTTTTTACTCTCTCTGTCTCTTTGGGTTCAGTACCGACTTTACTCTTTGATGATGATGTTTTTTTTCTTTGTTTGTTTTCTTCGGGACACGCCTATGATTGTGGACACAGAGTCCAGTGTTTTTAGCACTCCGGGATTACCCAGCCACGCGATGAGACTCTGTCCCGACCCTTTACACCTCAGAGCTCATGGGAGACGTAGGCCTGCATCTCGACACACCAACGGGAGAACAAGAGAAAAAAAAACTTTGGCATCATGTGCTACTGGACCTTATTTACCCCCTCCGCCCCGCCCCCAACCCCTCCCTTCTCTGATCCTCCCCACCTCTCCTCCACCCAGCTCCGACCCTCCTTATGTAACTAATGTGTGTTGTTTAGGCCCCTCATTATGCCTCAGAAGAGAATTATTTTTTTTCCTTTTGATCTTCAGTGTGAATGACTTAAAATGGATTATCAACTTATATATATTTATCATTCGTCAAACAAAAAGAAAAGATTGCTCATCAGTTATAGTAATCTAGAGTGGGTTTTAACCCTTTCCTGGCAATAATAATACAAATGACAGCTATCAGTTACAGTTTTTCACCACTAGAGGGCATAAATTTGCTCCAATATATCAACTGTTGAGATTATTTTCTGAGGCAATCAGCAGGTAACACTAAACAAAACTTTATACACTTGATTGCAGCTGAAGTTTGATGAACTTAGAGGGAGGCGCCAGCTAAATATTTAACTTTTTCCTTTTAGTTATTAAGAGTTGTGTGACTGAAGAGAACATTTTCCATAATCATAAAAAAAATTTAAAAAAATCTCGAGGAGGTCGGTGTGACTGCATCTGTGCCGACAAACTGACATTTCTGAAGATGACTGACAGCCACCGGACGTCCGATCTCATCTATTTCAGCGGCGGCGGCGGCGGCGGCGGCGGCGGCGGCGGCGGCGGCAGCAGCGGCGGACAAACTGCGACTCCCTCCGTTCTTTGAGCACAGTTCACACTCTTGAAGACAGGAAAGGGTTAAAGCAAACTTTTCTTAATGACTCAGGAAAACACTTTTTTGCAGATATTGTTTATTCCCAGAATTTTGTCTTTGAGGAAAAAAAAAAAAAAAGATATGACTAATCTGGTTAGTCTGGATATTTTCTCTTCCCTCATCCTCTCCATTGTGGTATTTTTATATACAAGGCGCATCCCACGTTTTTGGTGTTAAAGAGTTTTGAAGAGTCCTGTTAGATTTGTATTGCCTAGTTAAATGTTCCTATAACCATAGTCCTATGTGATCCACCCTATCTCTTCTCTCTTTCTTATATTTTCTTCTATTGAAGGCCAGGTTCTTTGGGGCATCCTGTACTCTGTAAGAGCAATAGCAGAAACTCCTACTTAGTGTCCCAACAATAGCAGACGAGGCAGCCAGCAGTATGTTTTTGTTTTTAGTGTGAGTATTTGTATTTGTTTCTTGTACAAGGTGAACATTTAGCATTCAGTGCAGTTCAAATAAAAGATACGATTCTGAGAACCAGCTGTCTGTACCGACTGTTTGATTATGATGATCGACTTTTTGTACGTTGCATAATTAGCACAGTATGTTCAGATTATATTTTTCCTGATTGACACCTTCCTTTTGTATTGTTTCATCCTCAGTCACAAGGGGGCGCTAGAGTATCAACAGGTTCTCATAGTGGAAACTAAAATGCTGCATGGGCGAGCAATGACTCATGAAAAAGACAAAAAAAATTGACACCAACAATATTTACTAACCCTATAATTAAATAAACTATTAAACCATTTATTGATGATAGAAAGTTCACTGTATTTGTAGTTATTCAACCCTTATTGTCTAGTAAATTGTCTGGATTTCCTCATCTCATGCTTTTGTTTCCCCATTCTACTATAGAGATCCTGTTGAACATAATATATTAGTTACAGTGAAGAGTAATTCTGTGTTGATGTTTTGATTCATAGGCTGCTCACAAGACGTTAAAAGATCAGATTTTGGCTCAGTTCCTCTAAAAACTCTAATTACAACTTTGCTCTTCAGCCTGACAAATTACACTTAGAAACATTCTCACCCTCCGTCACCAAGTGATTTTTTTTTTTTACAAACTGTAATTTCAGCTGTTATGAGAGGAAACAAAACACAAACAGTCACATTAAATTCACAATAACGAGAGAACAAAGAGGATGCAAGTGAGTCATATTTAATATTAATGCACTCCATAGAAAGAGGCAGAGTGTTTGGTTTTCTCTTCCCCCCGCCCCCCCCCGCCGCCAGCGTCACCACCACCCACTCTAACATCAACATGAGCTACTAAATCACACGTAAAAATGTCAGTAAACTTGTACGTCATTTTTTTCGGCCCTCCCCACCCCCACCCCCTCCCCCTCCCTCCCTCCCCTCACAGAATGTAGGTATTATCTGTGCAAAATGAAATACTTCAAGACTGAATGGATCAAACGGAACACAGATAAAACGGGGCAAAACAAAAAAAAAAAAAAACAAAAAAAAAAAAAGAAGGTATCACCTCAGCACCTTAACTCTCCTAAACAAATAAATACAATCCAACATCAGAAGGGGATGCAGAGGGATCAGCAATCAGGAAAACAGGTGCTCTTTAAACCTTGACAAACAAACAAGGATTAACTTCCTCTCTCAGTTATAAGCAAAATTTCTGTCAGGCAATTGAAAAAAAAAAAAAGAAATTTCTCATCTAGTGCAGTTTCGGGATTTCCTTAAATACGAACAGTATATTTTCCTATATGTACTAGTATTTCTCTCAGGTGGAGTAATACAAGATAATTACTTTGATAACAAAAATCGGAGTATAGGAAGGCAAACTAAGTGGACTTGATGTGCTTTCATAGGAGCAGTAATCAGGATTCAGTTTGTTGGTGCTGGTATCTTTTCTATCACAGAGCTCACAGAACACATGCATTATTACAAGTTAAAGATTTACATTTTGGAGAAAAAAAAAAAAGAAAAAGAAAGAAATGTAGATAGTAAGTTACTCTCCCAGAGCCTGCAAGCTGCAGCCAGTGTCCAGTTCTTTCTTTTTTTTTCTCTCCCCCCCCCTACCCCCCCTCTACATCCCCCCTCACTCACTCGTCTTCGTCCTCCTCTTCCTCGCCGTCAGAGAGAGAGGCACATGGGCGGATCTGGCGGTATCTGTCCAACCACTTCTCCACCATCTGGGTGACCAGGGGGTGGTTACGGCGGCGAGAGCTCTTCTGCATTGCTGCCAGCATGCCGCCTTCTGTCACGCAGCAGTCCAGCCATTCCCTCAACAGCTTCTCCTGCTGCTCCTCGTTGCCCATCTGAGTCGCGAGACAAACAAGGCGTCACGGAAACAAAACGGGGGGAACGTTTAAGGCATGAAACAACTGGCAACCGCATTCTTGTATCGCAAACCTAGACAGCCACTTCACAGCAGTACACTTTACTGTAATCTGACACCATAAGCTGTACAAAAGTCTCCAATTTTCACCAAAAAGGGAGCATATCTGTTAAGTTATTTTTGTTCATTTTGTTGTGGTTTTTGCTGCAAGGAAATATTTGGTAAAACTGTGGAATTTTTACAATGTAAATGATGCTTTTAAAATTCTATTTCAACTTTTTTTTTTTTTTAATTCAAAACGGTTTTAGCAGGTAACATACAAAGTTCTTACACTCCAGAAAATCTTGTAAGCAGGTGCTTCAGATCATAAATTGTGACTGTGTAAGGGCCAAGAAAATCGGCACACTGTTAATCACATGTACTCACTTTATTACAATTCTCAGACCTTCATCAGGAAGTGTTTGGTCTGAGGATTGATCGTTCATTAAATGAGTACAAGTCATCGACGGTATGCAGGATTTCTTGGTCCTTTCAAATTCAAAATGTTTTCATTATTAAAAAAAAAAGAGCTCTAGCTTTACATATGTTAGTATCAGTCCCTACCTCTTGTGCAGACAGGAAGTGAATGTGCAGCAGCTTCCTCTCGCTGTCCACCAGTGGCAAGAAAGTGACCGTGACATCATCGTCAGTATTGAGGTTGGCACCCGCACCGCGATTGTCATAGCCGTCATTCTCCATGGCCACTAGGGCAGAGAAGTGGCCCCGCGTGTAGCCCAGAGCGATGGGGCTCTTCCAGCAGAAACTCTGCTCCCATAACAGAGGCAGGTACACACCTGAGGACGTACAACAAAACACACACACAAAGCGAGTCAGACCAGCTGGGAGCTCGCCGCGACGCTCTGCGGCTGTATATTCGGATTCCGCTGTGTGTGTGAATGTCACTCGGGGCCAAGCACCGTCTCAGATCTGACCTGACATCAGAAGTGGCTGCGTTTCAGCTGAGTAGAGACAACTGACCCATTGTGGGCACAGAACTGCTCTGTGGCGCACCCTGGTGCCCTGCTTCACCCTCCCTCCTCTCTCTCTCTGGCTTCTGCCAGGTCAAACACACACTACCAATCACCACACAATTAGTGTGCAATGTAGGCTGAAGCCATGTCACCAGTTCTACATCGACTCCACTTCTCTCTGGTTAGTATTTAATGCTGTTCAATGACCTACCGCACTGCACACTCATTTGAATGTATATGGATCATCAGAGGTTATTTTCTTTATCCAAATGAAAGGCAGTACAAAAGACTAACTGAGGTAAAGATATGATGCGCTACTGAGTGACTGTACTCCCCAGCTGTCCTCTCCTTAGTTTCCATATACTGTAAAACTCCTGCTTATTCCTCACAAGTTATAAAAATGGCTTTAAGCAAGACTCAAGGACCTTATTTCATGCTCTGTTGCTGGTGTGCAGAGTTAGAATTCAAAGCCAAACTCCATGATAAAATTCAGGGCCTTTAGAAATACATAGTCAGTTCATTGAGTGAACCTAAGGGGTCAGTTCATCCCATATTAAAAGGGGACATATATGCACATTTACAGGTCTATATTTTTTTTATTCTGGGGCTTTACTGGTATATCTTTGCATGATTCACAGTTTAAAAACTCCTTATTTATCTTACACTGGTCCTTTATGCAACCCCTCAGTTCAACCGTCTGTCTGAAACAGGTTTTTTTTAGCTGCTATCTCTTTAAGGCCATCCTCCTAATGATAATCTGTTCTGATTGGTTAGCTTCCAGAAGTTGCATCTCTGCAGAGGCTTTGTCAACAAACAGTAGTAGTGGGATTTTACTTCTCTTCCTTCCTCTTTACTCAAAATGGAAACCGCTCAAACACATCTGTACATGTTCAAGCTCGAATCCGATCCAAAATATGAGTGGACAATGCTCACAACCCATAGAACAATCTTAGCAACAAAGACTACGGAAGCAGACAGGCGTTTTTTGGGCATGCGCGAACAATCTGATGTCATCACGAGGAGGATGTAGAGGTAACATTGCAAATGGAGTGTTCAGAGCAGGCTGAAGCCCTGACCTTTGACCCACAGGGGGCATTTTTACACACATTTCCCTCAAATTTTGGAACTTCGACCATGTACACACACACACACACACACATATATATATATATCCATACATATATATATATACACACATATATATCACAAAAAGCATGATCTATCCCCTCTAAAATGAACATTTTCTCAGTTACCTCTTGTGGAATACAGTAAAGCCAGGTCAACTGGTTTTATTTGGCCAGGTTTTGAGATATCCATCTCTGAGTTTTCTGCATTCACTCCAATACAATGGAGGTGAATGGGGTTCTATTTATGGAAAATTACTAAAATGCACTGCCTGTCAACAGTTTTAAGGGGACTATGGGTTCTTATCAAAACTGTTCCCAGCTTGTGAACAGCAAAAAAAACCCCTGCATGGTTAGATACCACAAGAGATAAGTGAAAGTCTTTGTAATTTGGGTGAACCCATGCTTGACTAAAACGTTAAATAATCAGCACAGTTTCACAATATAAATGAGTATTTAAAATCTCTCAAGTTTATTCAAATCCTGCCTCACCTTGAAAACGAGTGTAGCCTAACGTTTCCCCACGGAAACTTTTGTAGTATTTCACTCCGTAGACTATGATCGGTCTGCGAAGAATGTGTGCGAGAACAAAAATGTGTGTCTGCTCCAGGCTGGCCCCGGGCTGTGTGGAGGAAAAAGGAGAAACAAACAGAAGACATGTACAGTCATACAGTAGATGTAATCATATACACTTCCCCAATTGTACATTCAATATCAACACAACTAAAAATAGTGACGGAGGGTGAGAAGTAGTCGCTGCCAAGAACTGCGATCGTATTGCGATACTCAGAGTGTCCGGCACACTGTGAACCTGCAACACAGCAGGTCTGAGTAGGTCTGCGTGCCACCCTATCGCTCCTCCTCATCTCTCAGTTGTACTATCTGAATAAGCAGAAAGCAGATTACATAACTGCTGTGCTGTTAAATATACTACAGCCACAATGGCATTTCATGTTAAAAAGGGGGGCTTCAAAGTCATCCATACTTAAGAGAGATTATAAAGGCTGATCTTATCTTTTTGGATCTCATCTCTCCGTCACTGTCAAAGCCTTTAGACGAGGTTATCACATGGTAGCTCTTGCTGTGTTTGTTTATACTGCCGGTGGAGTGGCTCTCGGGAGCTAAATGCCTGTAATCCTGTGGTCACATGTTAGGGAAGGAGTGCTGCTTCAGCGGGCGTGCCAGCCTAGCAGATGAGCTGTCTGTCAGTCCATCTACAACTCCATCTGAGGGGATCTACGATAATTGCTTATGTCCTTCCTGTCATTCACACACACACACACACACACACGAACCACCTTCCCCCTTGTGCTTCTCATCCAATTGTGTTTCCCCCATTCGGATCAATCCAGGTCAATCAGCTTTTGTGGTGTGAAAGTTAATAAGCAACACTCCAAAAGGCATTAAGATGACACTGTGCTCATATGTAGGAGTATTAAATTGCTTTCATCTTTTTTGTGAGTTTATGAGTTTGTGTCTATCAGCATGTTGATCCTGGTTTCAATATTTAGACTTTTGTCTCTCTGTCTTCCTCTAAGGGCTTTAGTGTTTTAATTTGTTTTTATCAATAAAAAAAATGTAATTTCATGGTTCCTCAAAGGCGCTGTCAAGTACAATACTGTGCACACATGGCCACAGACTGATGCAACTGGAGTTCTGTCTGACTTCCTGGCCACTATAAGACAGCGGCTCTCAAGAGTCGTGTGATGAGACGTAAATAAACACCAAAATTGAAAACCAAGACATGAACCACCGCTGCTGTGGACTTATCGCAATTTAAAGAAATATCTGCTTTATAAATGTTTCATGAGGAAGGAATTGCATTCAAACATGTGTGTTACGCCTAAAGGATTCATACACAATGCGTTTTGGTGAGAAACACTGAATGTAAATAGAAGCGCGCTTGTTTACAAGAAAAATCCACAGGGTGCCTTTACACAGGAGAAGAAAGATTTTCTTGTTTACCTTATTTTTCTCCAACAGCAAAAATATGAATAAAAATAAAAACAAGGAGACAGAATACAGTTTGCTCTTTTTGTATAAATGAGAGGTGAACTTCCTGCATTTATTAAATGTGTGACAGGCAGTTTAATCATCTTCTAAAACAGATCATAGCCATAATTAATTTGGTGTCATTTCTACTATTACATGACATTTGAATTTCTAACATGATGATCATAAACCTGCCATTCTGCCTGTGAAAATGCATCCTTTTTTATTTTTTCCAGGTATTATCCCCCCGTCCTTAACATCTACACCACCGTACTGAGCTGTTTTTCTGTCTTTCGTTCGGTTGTGAATTAAAGGATGTGAGTAAACCAGGAGGAACCTCGTAATTACCTGGCTGGCCAGAGACAAAATGAACGCCCAGTCTTCCTGCCACTGCTCCTCTCTCAGGGAGAAATGCAAACCGAAGCTCTGCGAGTACCACGACTCCCACTCCTTCCAGCGTGTGTAAAACCTATTAAATAAAAATAATAAAAAAATCAAAGCATGTCTTACATTTGGTTACACTTGTTTTAAAGTTCACTTTAATCAAATTTAGGTATCAAATGTCACCCTGCTTACATAGCAGGGTGACATTTTTCCGACTGAAAGTAGTGCACAGAGAACAAACATTGATGAAACAGTGTCTCCTGTCAGCCTCAAATGACTGAGAATAACCACATCCAAGACCTTTAAAAAACGCTAAATTTAGGTGTTTCATAATAAGAAGACACACAGTCATAGATGAACAAAATCCTCAGAACTACTGCAATACACATTAGAACATCGCTTTCATTCATTACCTTTATTAAGCAATCAATCATCCTGTATTTGACTGTGCTAAGGGAAGTATGTAAATATCCTGAGGTAATGCATCTACAGCGAGCCTGTAAGTCAAATTATTAAAACCACTGCCAAATGCCAGCGAGACATGACGGCAACAGCAGTCCACTAGCTGCAGACAACCAGGAAAACCTTTAACACACCATTAGTTATAACATGTCTATGAAGTGGAATAACCTCTTAGGCAAGAAAAATTAAGCCAATTCACTTGAAAAACAGAATGTTTGACTAAATAAACTATAATGAAAAGTTCGTATTTAAGAACGAACTGCAACAACTGTAAGCACACCCTTCATTAGTGAGACTCCACTTCCATTCTTATTATTTTGTATGCCCGCTTTTGTTTTTGATGACAGATTGGATCCTCCTGGGCAGGGATGATACCAGTCTTGCCCAAATCTGTGGAGAGATGTTCTGTCATTGTTTCCAGCTTCTCTTTGCTGGAGGGGTTTTTGTTGCTCTACCTTCCTCTTTAAGATACTCTAAAGGTGCTCTACTGGGTTCAATTCGGGGAACATACTTGGGCAGATCATAGTTTTCACTTTTTCCTTCTTTAAATACTCTTATGCAATTTTTGCAGTGTGTTTGAGATCATCGTCATGTTGGAAAATCCCTCTCCTGTCATCCTTCTTGAGATAGTAGTCATTTCATTCAGTATTTGGGTATACAAACTTGCATTCATAATGCTATCTATAAAGGTCATCTCCCCTTCACCATTTGCACTCATGCAGCCCCACATCTGCACACTCCCACCTCCATGTGTCACAGTCAGTACTATGCAGTCACTGTGGTAGTCCTGGCCAGGTCCATGCCAACCATGCTGGACCCCATCTGAGCCAAACAAATTTATTTTGGTTTCATCTGACCAAACAATGTGCCGCCAGGCTTCAGGCATCTTTTCATGGTCTTAAGCAAAGTTTAATCTTGCAGTTTTGTGCCGTTTTGTAAGCAATGGATTTCTTTTTGAACCTCATCCATAGAGGTTAACTTCATGCAATGTCCTTCACACTGTCTGAGCAGTCACTGAAACACCAATTTGCACAGATAATCCTTGTGCCAAGTCAGAAGCAGTTACCCGTCTGTTTTTCGATGCAAGGTTGCATAAATAGCGAATTGTGCATGTCGTCATTTTTCAAGGACGGCCACTGCCTTCTGTTATTGGTAGTATCCTCCTGTACCTCCTAACCACTGCTGCAACTGTGTTTTGGCTTCTGTTCAGTAGCCTACTGATGATCTTGTACCCCCTCCCATCTTTATGAAGTCTCACAATCTGGTTTCTTGCTTGTTCAAGCAATTCCTCACCATGTGGAGCCATGTTGCATTAGACACAACCCAGGCCAAAAGTGAGAAAGTCAGGGTGTTCACAGGTTCTTTTATATGGCCTAAGTGCTGATTTACAGATTGTGCACACAAGGTGAAACACTTGTATAATTGTATTTTCACTTTATTTTATCTTGTGTTTATTAATATTACCAAGTGGGTTTTATTTCCATCTTATGTACATTTACGTTTTTATGTTCATTTTATGTCTTTTTTGATGTGAAGCACTTGGTGCATATTATTTATTTTGTTGTAAACCACTTTGAGCTGCATTTTTTTGTATGCAAGGTACTGTACAAATAAACGTATTATTATTATTATTATTATTATTATTATTATTACCCTTGTTCAGGCAATTAGTCTTAATTGGAAGTCACAGGTATAATCATTTTTGTTTCGGTGGTCACAAATAAGATCAAATACCCTACATTCCACCCTAAAAATACTACAGTTATTGTAAGATGATACAATGTTGAACCGTTTAACATTTTAATGATTTAATGAGTAGGGGTGTACTCAGTTTTGTATACTGTATGTCATTACCAATGTTCAGTTACTTAAATGTAACATTTGTAACTTTGACTTGGGTCTTAAGTATTTAGGGATTTATTTCTTCAAAAATGTACATAAATGTTGCAATTGATTGAACTGTTGTCTGATGTCAAGCTTCATAGTTCAAGTTAGTTTTCCATAATAATTAGGAATACTGAAAGCCAGACGTGTCTTATTGTGTCAAATTTATATTTCAAAAAGATATGTTTCATTTTGCATTGCAAATTACAGTATTTCAAGTACTAAAAAAACAGAAAGATTTCCTGGATGTAAATGACTATAGGGACTGGAGTGTAAGGTTGGGTGCCTCACCAATGAGAGCAGTCGTGCAGGCTGTCATGAAGGGTCTTGCGGAGGACAGAGTCCTTGTCGTAGATGCCCCACGTGGCCTGCAGAACTGAGTCCAGCAGACAGTCTCCAGCAGTGCGGTTCCACAAGGCATACAGACGACTGTCCAGACGTGTGCCCAGCTCCAGAGACCAGTTGATGACAGGAGATTCCTCTTCCAACTCTGTATACAGACAGACAGACAGATAAATGCATGGAGGTAAGGGCACTAATAGGAGAACAGGTTCCATAAAGTCATGTTCATGCCAATCTGTTTTTGCCAAACCTCAGTAAAAGCAACAAGGAGGATAATTTCTTGAGTGAAATTAAACTTTTTAGGAGAGAAAATGTGACGGTGATTGCATTTTTTTTTTTTACCTCAGCTGACCAGTGAACAAATAACACTGGATTTATAAGAACAACCACAATTTTGCACTGACTTAAAACCTGATAGACATAACTCCACATGGGAGCTTAGCTGCTGTGTTGAGTTTCAAATATGCAACTGCTGCAGCCAGAAGTTATGGAGATGAATTGTGCTATGCAGAACCTGCTTTTCAGCATTTTCCTGTCCACCTGAAATACCATTAAACATACCTCTACTGATTCCTTAGCTGCAGATATTTACTGATTCCTCAGCTTCTTTCTATGGGAAAAACCAAAAACCCAGAGCACCTCTCCCCATTAACCCAGTTTATGAAGGCTTAAATAGGCCACAAGACTCCTCTGATACCTTCAGTGCAATACAAAAATGCACATGCATGTTCACAAGCTTTCACACTCACACACTCACACACACAGACACAAAGAGTGCAGTCCTGTGAATGTGTCATGTGCTAAGTGTGCAGGAAGGAAACCAGTGAGCTCAATTAACCTAATTACAGAGGGGACAGAAGATGAAGCAGGAAGTGGTGAGCTGTTTGGAGACAGAAGAGCACAAGACCAGACAAGTCCTTTCCTCTTGTGGCTGATGGCTGATGCGCACACTGGACGACAGCATAGCCGGATGAATCACAGGTAACCAAAACCCATCATGACTGAATACATGTGACTGGATACGGGCAGACATTAGATATGAACATGAATAACTCTTGGATACCTTTTTGCACATCTCGATCCAAAACCTCATCAAACAGCTTCTCCTGGACAGCAGGCGGTAGGTCTTCTATATCTGCAGAGACACATGGTGAAATATATTCTGTTTTCACTCTCATTATAACCTAATGGTACACTGCACCGAGGGCCACAAAAACGCTACAGTAATGACACACAGAGGGGATGTTCTTCGCAATTCCATTCATTGGCTGACATTTTGTCAATGGCACACTGTAAACACAAGCTCTGTACAGCATGTTGTGTTTCTGTGTGTATTGAACTGTGCACACACAAAGCCAGAACACTGGTGGCTATTCTCTGGCTCAATAGTGAATGGCACTGGCTTTGTCTGAAAGAGAGAGAGACAGAAACAGAGAACGAGAGAGCCCTGCAGCTGGCCTCGGGCCAAATTCTGTCTGCAAAGAAATACTTGGCATAACACAAAAAAAAAATTCTAATCTATCAGTGAAGCCTGCATAATCTTTCATCCCAGCGGCAGTGGCAGCAGAATACAACTGGTGGCTCTGAAAAGCAAAGTGCATGTCATATCAGTAAAGACATTATGCCACAGGGATGGGACACTGAGCTGCTGTTTCTCTGCACAAGAAGGCTGGCCATCATTCTTCCAATTCTCCAGTGAGTGGGAAAAACATCACACATTGAAATGCTGTATATTTACGTGCGAGGAGAGCAATCCCCAAAATCACAATATTATTTTTTTTCCTTTTATTCCCTGGCAGAGTACGTGTAGCTTTTAATATCCCATGTCAAACTTTATCCAAAAGCCTCAAAAAGACAAATGTTCAGACTGGTTGTTGAGTGGTTTATTGAGGCTACAGGGGAAAATAAAATTCTGGCAACGCAGGCTAATGAAGCTTAATTTATGTAAGGATAAACAGTGGTGTTAGATTACACATTTGCAAAGAAGTCCATTAAGCGAAATGATGTGAGCTGCACAGTATCGTGGGGTACCTGCAGGCAGGGTGAAGGTGACCAGGTCAGTGAGGAAGTAACAGGCGAAGTCTCCCTTGCGTTGATGTAGTGAGGCGGCAATCTCCCGACGGATCTGCTCCGTCAGCTCGGGACATACCATGGAGGGGATGCACTTAGCTGCCTGCTGGTTCACCTAAGAGACAAACACACAGATTGAATACAGGAAGATAAATAAACCAATATGGGCATGATCAGATACTTGAGACACATGTAAAGCGTAAAAAAATGTTACTGTTTCGGTTAAATTTAGAAAATGAGAGTGATTATTTTCAGTCTTAAAACAAGAGACATAGAGGTGTCACAACATTAGGTCAGATATATGTGGGGTGGGTAAACATGGCTAAACATTGACATGAATCTGAATAATTATCAAAGCATAATCTTATTATAAATATTTTATATTTACCTAAGTTATGGAAATTGAACCTATCTTTAAAAATTAACTCATTTGTTCCACTGAGTCTTTAAAGTGGTTCATATACAAGAAAATCTTTAATTTATAAAACTCTGTGTTCATAGCGGAAAAGGTCCCAATGAAAAACGCACACACGCACACACAGTAATTAACTATAAGCCTGGGAGAATAGGAAAGTTCTTGAGTTTGCTTTTGAGTGTAGACACAGTTGTGATGGACCTCAGGTCAGCAGGCAGCTTGTTCCAGAGAGCAGGACCACAGTAACAAAAGTCTGAATATTTTATGTGCAATATCTGTGCCGTCTTTTCTCTTCCAATCTCATTGCTTTTCTTCACTGTGCAGCCCTCCGTGCTGTTCCGAATCGTTGCTTGCCCTCCTTGCAAACCACATCAGCTCTGTGGCATCACGTCCATTAGGAAGCACTGACAGGACTGCAGCCAGGCTAATCCTCCACCTAATCCTCAAAGTGCACTTCCACTGTAATTATAGGCATTACAGGCATCTGTTATCGTCTACTATGGCGCAGAACAATTATAGACTGACGTGGTTGACGAGAAGAGAATATAGAATAGCCTCCAAATTACAGAAGCACTTCTGACTTCCCCCTATCTAATATGACAGTTTCACTTTTAACGGCTTTCAACTTACTCGAGCACAACGATGCACTCCTATAAATGAAGTCACAAAATCACCAGTAATTACCTATAATTTCTTATATCGCTGCATACAAGCCTTCTTGGAGGCCGCTGAGTTGTCAGTGTGTTTGTGTATATAAATGCGATGTGTGTTAAAGGGTTTAATCAAACCTGGCTAAAGTTTATTGTGGCGGTGAAGACATATCTATAAGCACACTAACCTCTGTGAGCAGGATGGCTAGCATGTCCTGCCTCTGAAAGCGAATGGCAAGATGAACCAGCGTAAAGCCTACGTCAAATGCCGAAGACCGGCTGAGAAGCTGCACCTCGTCTGCAGTGAGCTGCCTGGCGATGTCACCGCCGGATGACTTGTAGGCTTCTATCGCCGCCAGGTCTCCCTCCACCACACCTACGGCAGAAGGAAAATGGCAATTGGCGATTTTATTTACATAGCACATTTCATTACAAGTAAGCTCAATGTGTGCTTTACATTGAAAAACAAAATATAAAAATACAGGCATAAACATAAGAACATGGGTAACATAACATATGCAATATAATTATAAGAATATAAGCATGAAGCATACACCCAACATACATTAAATATCCCACACAGCAATTACAAACCCAAAAACATCAACACAACATATTGGTAATGTGATTTTCAAAACTGAGTATCCAAAATAATGCCAAGGTTTCTCACTTGCTCACTGTATTTCGAAGACAGCGATGCCAAGTGTGAATAAATTTCCTGTCTCTGAATTCTAGGACTGAGTATCTCAGTCTGGTCTGTATTCAGCTTTAAAAAGGTTTCTGGACATTCAGTAATTAATATCATCAATACAGTTTACTAGTTTGTTAACAGGACTGAGATCACCAGAGGAAAGTGAAATGTACAACTGTGTGTCATCTTCATATAAAAGTTAAGATATATTATGTTTCTTTATGATGATACCGAGCAGGAGCATGTATAAATTAAAGAGCAGTGGCCCGAGGACTGACCCCTGTGGAACCCCAGAGAAAATATTTGCTTCTGCGGATTTAAAAACTACTAAGTGAAACATAAAAGCTCCTGCCCTTTAAGTAGGATGAAAACCAGTTAAGAACAGGACCCACTAAGCCATATGAATCATGAAGCCATTGAATTAAAATGTCATGATCAACAATGTCAGAGGCAGCAGTGAGATCAAGTAATACTAAAATGGAAATAGTCTGTGAGTCACTGTTGATCTTAAGGTCACTGATTACTTTTATGAGGGCTGTTTTGGTGCCATGATTTGCTCTGAAACCTGACTGGTATGTATTATATATATATTGTGAATTGAAAGATATTCATCCAGTTGCTTGTATACAACTTTTTCAAGTGTTTGCTTAGAAAAGGGAGATTGGAGATTGGTGTGTAATTATTAATTAAATGGATGGATCTAGGTTGTTTTTCTTCAACAGAGGTGAGATGACAGCAGGCTTGAGAGAAGCTGGAAAAATGCCAGTCTGCAGGGAGCTATTAATAATATTTACTGTTATTTATAAAGCAATGAAAAAGACAGTTTTGAACAATTTGGTAGGGATGGAATCAAGAGGCAAAACTTTAGGCACTAAATTACATCCTCTGGATTTAACAGGTGAGAATGTAGACATTGAGCTCATCGCAGTAAATTGGTGTAAGGGTGACAGGAGGCCAGATTTATTGCTGCAAGAAATTGATACATTATTTCTAATATGAGAGACTTTTTCTTGAAAGAAAACGGCAAATGAGGGCTAGATCTGGTGGGATTAGTCAGTTTGTCAATTGAAGGGAATGAGAATGAGGCATTATTCTGATTATTTTTTAAATCAATTGAGAAATGTACGCCTGTCTGGCAGATTTCATCTTTTTCTTATAACAGTAAAGTGCATTTTTATAGATTAATTTGTTTTTTTTTTTCTCCATTTCCGTTCAGCTTTCCGACAGCAACATGATCAAATGATCTGGGACATAACATCATTAATGTAACATTTGTTAATGAATCTATCAATATTTATCTGTTCAAGGAAGTGTATTATATAAAAAAAACTTAGCAATAGTGGTTGGAAGCTGCAACATCTAAAACAGCTGTTTCTACAATATCAAGACCTTTAGAAAAGACAAGGTTAAGTGTGTGACCCTTTGTGATGATTCTAATAAACTGATTGTTTTGTATCAGTTGTTACTATTATCAACATGAATAATGAAATCACCCAATATGATAATACTGTCAAAATCAATTGTGATTTTAGATAACAGCTCACCAAATTCTTCCAGAAAACTCTCTCTCAGTTTAGGAGGATGATACGACAGTAAGAGGGAGTACAGCAGGATATACATATTCAATAACTAGACCTAAATATTCAAAAGTTAGGTGATTGCCAAAAGACACAGATTTACAGCTAAAAATATTATTATATCCCACAGCAACCCCCCGCCCTTCCTTTTAGTCTGAGTGCAATGTAGAAAATTGTAGTTAGCTGTTGATGTTTCATTCAGCTCCTTATTAGGAGTTTGATCAAGCAAGGTTTCTGTCAAGAGGATATAATCTGGTTTGTGAGCAGTAATGATGTCATAAACAATGAAAGTCTTTTTATCTAGAGATCTAACTTTAAGCAGTGCAAGTTTCAGAGTGCAAGGAGAAGAACTTTTAGCAGGGTCAGACAGAGAAGGCTTGGTGTGTACGAGACAGCTAGTAGATTTTTCTTATTTGCTTGTTACTGGACTTTGGTCTATTGTTAGTTACTATTTTAATAAGAGATGTCAGTGTGCAATGAATGTCATCAGTTGAGTTACTTAGGAAATGGTTATAATTGGCACTCACAGTATGTCATAAGATGAAGGCCTTGCAGGAGTGTAATGTTAGTTACAAAAGGAGGGAGGAAGGAAGGTCAGAAAATAGGAAACCGATGTTGGCACTGAAACTAGAAAATGGTCGCTTTTCCAGGAATTCACACACACACACACACACACACACACACAGGCTACTGAACTTTGGGTGGAGAGAGACACACACAACTACATTGTTTTCAATATATGTTTAAGGAACAAGGACAGCTCATATTCAAACAATTCAAATTCAGCAGCTCTCACTATTCAAATGGCAGCTTCTACACAAAACACTGGTGCCATCATAAAGCATATGCACTCAGTTACCAGCTTATTAGGTACCCAATTTATGTAAGTATGTTTAGATTAAATATAAAACACACCTCACAATACACTTCAACAGCAATACAAACTACAACCTAAAAATGACCATGAATTTTGAATTCAGTAGGCCTAATTAATTTAAAACCTTCATGCAGATAGGATTTATTGCAGGGCTGTTATATTAGACGACATTAGTTTGAGCTAATATGAACTGACAACTGAATGCATGTGATCTAATCTACCAGGCCAAATACGTCTGCAAAATATAAATTGATGTAGAAAGAACGATGGGAATCCCTTTTTAAAAAACAGGCCTATGCTTTGTAAATGGATAAGACTGACTTTCGGAGCAGCCGCGTCCCTGCTTGTAATACAAGCAAAGATTTAACCGACAGCTTGCCATGTTCAATGAAAGCACTACAGAAATATCCATCAAACTGACTGTACTGTTCCTAGTCACTACCAATTAATATTCAAATGTGGGAGGAATTTTCATAACAAATTCAAGCAGGAGAAAAGAGATATATGCAAAAAGAATTCAGGCTCTCTTGCCCTTGACGTCAATCCGCAGCTCAGATGACCTCTAGATGTAGCCACTAGCTAACCCAGTGTGAGAACAGTTATCACACTGTCAGGCTACTACACAGCACAACAGACAGGGCTACAGTATGTAGCTCATAATGACAAGCTATCAGAGAGCTGTGTCAGACAGAGGACAGTCTGTGCAGATTAGCGTCCTTCCCCCCCCTCCTCCAGAGGAGCTAGTAGTCTCAACATCTGTTATGAGTGAACTGAGCGGGCAGCTAGGTACACAGCACAGTTAACGCTGAAGTACGCTGGCTAATTTTAACAGACACTGCCTTGTGAGAGGATGTTCTCTGGCAATGCAGAGGACAGTTACAAATTACCTTGAGGTAACCTGGCCTAGAACGTGCCAAAAAAACGGCCGGGTTTCCTTTTACACATGCTGGGTGATATTTTGCAAACACAGATCCGTAAATAGATGCCAAACGATTGTGGCTGAAAAATATCTACTGGCCATGTTGGAGATCTCATGGAAAATAAAGAATGTGATGACCTGTTTTGCAGGTGTATGAATATAGATAGTGTGAGAAAAAAACAAACATTTAACTGGCTTGCTTTGGGTCAAAGTTATTAAGATGCAATCTGTATCCCAATTCCACATACTGTATGCAACCTTTGAATGTCAACATTAAGTATAGTGTTGAGTCTGCCATCTCACAGTACAATGCACAACATATATGGAATTATTCTGAACTAAAAAAAACAATAATTAAAGCAATTTGTGGATAGTGGATAACAAAAATGAATTACATCCATGGAACAGTTCGCTTTCTTTCTTTGTTTATCCAAAGAAGTCATTTGGTTGAGGCTGTGCTGCCACTTATTCTTGGATCAGACTTTATGATATCAGCCCTAAAAATGTCCTGATCTGACAGACATGGAGCATCTGGACCAAAAAGAAGTGTCTTGTGTAATGTGTAATAAAAGAGGATGACCAATTCTGCAACTAGGATGCCTCACGACACCCTGACAGACAAACATCAGAATGTTTCACTTTCTCTCATCTAGTTTGACAACATCTATGACACCATCCCTGACTCAAGAAGCCTCTGACCCCTCCTATCCAATCACCTTTGAACACCATGTAGGTTGTAAAGCCCGCTAGCTATGATTGGTCAGGGTTCAACGAGCAGTCTGCAAAGTCATGGCAACACCATCAACATCTAGTCCGACACAGTAACTATCTAGAAAGACATTAATATTGTGTAATCTTGACGCCCCATGTGACCAAACAACTTTACAGGCCAAGTTCCTGCATAAAAGCTAGTATATTAATATCAGCGGACTTAATAATATATCTTATCATAATTTCTACAAACTGATATAATCATTTTAAGAAGAATGTTGTGGTCATGTGTGGCTGACTTTTTTTTTTTTTTGCCTATCAGATAAGAATTCAGCTGATCAACAAGATCATTTTGGTGCTTGAAGGCGAAAAAAAACAGAACTCCTCCACATAGTTTTAGAATCACAAACTATACACAACATCACTGTAAAACTAAGAGCAAAATATGTTTACACAGACTGATTATCTGCACCAGCAAGACTTGCCAGTTACAGTCTTTCAATGAAACAAAAGAACAATATTACACAAACAGAGTCTGCTTCCTTTTGTGGGAAAGCAGAATCAATGGGATCATCCGATTTTGGCCCAAATACAGAGTGCTGAGAAAACATCTGACTTGAAATGTGGGGAAACAGAAGAGCGAAGTGAGATCAAATGTTAGACTTGAGGAAGTGCTCGGCTTGGCCGTAATGTGCTGTTCGACTCAGGCACTTCCTCCGCCAACAAAACACTTTGAAGAACCCAACAGCAACATAACTGAAAAAAAAAGTCAGGTGACACAGCATGAATAAAAAAGCATGACAGTATTAAGAATTAAGCCAAAAGGCAGTTAAAGGCCTAAAAGTGTCTATATCACGGGGGGAGGAGGGAGGGGGTGGGGAGTGGGACTGTCTCAATGTGACCTCACTGATGTTTCTATTCCACAACAACAAGCTGGAGAGGGCAATCAGTGCAAAGGTCAGGAGGATGCCGATCATGTGCTGCCTACATGCTTTTTTTTTCTGCTTTTTTTGTTGACTGGTGTTCATGTCTTGTCAAGGCTATTTTTGCCTCCTGGGGGCCCCTGCTCAGCACATAAGCACCACTGTTTACAGGGTCTGTTGACTGCGAGCCAGGGGCTTCTCTGGTCCACGGGCTCCACTCTTGCAGTGCTGCCCAGACTGCCCATTCATCCCCACCAGCTGGGAAGCACTCACACCCTCTCAGTTTCTCAAAGACACTCTCAGTAGCACAGCAAGGGCAGCTAGGGGTTCAGTGATGAGTTGGATCTAATTGCTACTAGCCATTTAGTTGCACATCTTTATTATGCTGCCATTCACCGTAATGTGTTGCTTCTCACTACAGCAGACGGTTTCCACTTGAGAGCACCACCTTGTGAAATAAAACCCTTCTCACGGGGCATGACGAGCACCGTGTCTTGCAAAATTCCTATTGTACTCTAATGTTTGTAGTCTAAACAACAGAGTATGTTGTCGTTCATTAATAAAACACCAAGTAGATCACGCTATTGTGCAACCGTGGCCTTCGCGGGGTAAAGCACCATCTGCACTGTAACAAAAAAAGAACTTACAAGGAACTACATATTGTGTCATTGGAACAAAAACAATCAAACAGTCGCCTCTGACTGGAGTGCCTCGCTTTGTCATCAGTAAGCATTACATCACTGAAGGGGGAAAAAAAAGTTGGCACACAATAGAAGTGTTGTTACAAGGAAAAATGAGTATGGATTCTTTGTGCCAACAAGACCATTCAGGTGGACCATGGAGGGAAATGAAGGCAAAAGTATTCTCACACACATTCAAAGCCCAATAAATACTTTGACTGTTTGTTATTATTATGGAATGCAAATTATAGCTGTATCTGTTTATAATTTTCATTACTGAGTAATCTATTTATTACTTTTTCAAATAATAATGGATATTTTAATCTAAAAAATGCCAAGAAATTGTTAAAAATGGCAACAAAAATTCCCAGAGTCCAAGGTGATGTCTTCAAATTGCTTGTTTTGTTAGACAAACAGTCCAAAACCTGATATATATATATAATTTACAATAATATAAAACAGTTGTTGGTTAATTTTCCCTTAATCATTTCAGCACTGGTTGGACAAGTATAAAAAGAACTCACCAGCACATGCATTGAGAAACAGCCAGTCTGTTTTCCTCATTCTGTTTCTTATCTGCTTTAGCTTCTTGAAGTCGATCTCTTGCTCATCTTTGCTACTCATGGCTCCGGCTGCAAGCTCTATCCTCTGGAAGTCCATTTTGACATTGTCTTCCCTCTTGGGCAAAGGAGGGGATCTCCTTTGGCCCTGGCCTCCACTACAACCGCTCCTCCACCTCGCCCTGTCCTGCTCATTTATCATAGGTGAGGGTTCTGCAGACTCACCCAGCTCTATGGCTTCCTGGCTGTTGGGCTTGGGGTGGTCACACACCACACACTTTGTAGTTTTGGGCCAGTTCTGGTAAGTGCAAGCTGTGCATGTCCAGTGCTGCTGGTGGGTGTTGAGTCTATTTCTGTCATTGTACTCCTCACAGGTGTCCACAGGGGAGTGGAGAGCAGGACGGCAGCCTGCGTTGGAGCCTGAAGTCTGGGGGGACTCGGTGGGGCTGCAGGTCCTCGGACGCTGACACAGACACTGTGTGCAGCGGATGGCCCGGGGCCAGTTCAGGTAGGTGCACATCTGGCAGGACCACTTATTAGCAATCTCGGACATGCAGGCTGACCTGACCCTGGGCCTGGCACTCGAGTCAGGGCAGATGAGGAGGCTGCTGCCACTCTCAGTTCTGGGAGGGTCCCACTCCAGACTGGGATCCAGATCAGTGCCTATCTTGTAAGGTTCCTCTGTAATGATGGGACCCCTCGACCTCGGTGCACGGCACATCGTGCACTTGATTGCAGATGGCCAGTTTTCATAGGTGCAGTAGTCACAGGACCATTTTTCCTTCTGTTCTGTCATTGTGGATCACTTTGTTTGGTCAAACTGTGGTGATAGATCCACCTAGATGTACGCCATAAACAAAAGATTTGTGAATCATCTAGAAGGTCAATACAAATGATAAACTAGTGTTGTATTTTTATATACACAAACCAAATGAAGAAATGTTATAGGGTGCTCCTGAGTATGCGGACAACAGTTTGTAAACTAGGCAGACATCTTCAATGACATTGGCAGCCTGAGATTGTGCTGTGATTGAAAAACTAAAAATTATCTGCCAGCTGTTTATTACCAGAAACAGTACTGAGCGTGATCAACAGCCTGAATCACAGGATGAGTGGCTTTATTGTATTACAACAATATTTCAGTCTTTAGTGTTAGCTTGGTAGCTGTTGAGCTAACCAGCTAGCACACATAGCTATCGCCAACTTCAACAGTTGACGAAACATTTCACAAAACACACAGCCACGGGACAAGTCGTAAAGAATATAATATTTAAAGAAAAATATGTCAAACTCTTACCGTTTCGCGGCTGCGCTCGTTTCTCGAGTGCTGCTGAAAAACCACAACAAACCCTTCTCGTCCAGTCCCCCCTCCTCCTGCTCTATCAAACCTTTCCCAATCCGAGTTATTTCGACCCCTTTGGTCTCTCACATGTTTACCTTTGTGGACACATTAACCCCTCGCAGAGTAAACCACAGCTTGGCAAAGCCTCTGTGCGCCTCGAATCATGGCATAAATCCGCGATACTCCATGGTTAACATTGCCTCCGTGTTGTTTAATGGCGGCGACACTGAGACAAATGAGTAGCAGGGCCAAAATAAACGCTGCCTTCGTCACCAATCATCTGGCTCAGCGCTCAACGCGATTGGATAAAAGGAAAGTACTGTGCTGCCTTCACTACTATCGGAAATATCACAACTATTTTATGAGAGGTTCAAAAGCACTGGGAGATTTCACGTCTCATCAAATATATAATAATAATTATGTGTATTTTGTTAAATTAAGTTTACTATACATCGTATTTCCTACTTACTACTTAACCTATTTGTTTACAGTAAATTCATTCCATTACATATTCAGGAGAATGCGAGCTTATACAAAAAGTCAGTGTGATTGTGAGATATGTTATCATTTGATTTTATAAATAAAACATTACCTACACCAATGTTGTGAACGGCAAATTAATCTAAACTAGTCTCATGCGCCATTTAATTTGCAGAAAATATGACAACGATGGTAAATATATGAGCCTTATTTTGTTTGCAAACTTCTTTAGTGCATACTAAAATTTATAGAGAATATTTGAGAACATACATAGTAACAGGGTTTAAAGGGGTTGTAACATTACATAGGATTTTTGTAGAGTTTTGAATCACCATTCATTGACCCTCTTACATCACTGAAACGTGTTGGAACAAAAGTTTATTTGATATCACACACAAATTTATATTATTATAAGTTAAATGAATTGTATATGGACATCATAGTGAACAAAATATAAGTTAGAGTTGTTAGTTATTAGTTATTTAGTAAGGGTTTCTTGATTTTTAGGACACGCCTCCTGTCAAAACGTCACATCCAAAACATGGCAGCTTTCTTGAGTCGGCTCCACCACATTTCGCTCCACGTTTCTAACGTGGAGAAAATAGCTAACGACCTTATATCGAAATTCAAGTTTAATTTATTTGCTACCAGACTAACCGACGGGTCCAAGCAACTGGCTTTCAGGAAGGGAGCGGCTGTTTTCGTCGTAAATGAGAGCCCAAACCAGAGTGGTGTGAGATTGAATGAAGGTGTCACTGACATATATTCACCTGTTCCACACCGGGTCAACGTGGGGAAATACAACCAGGGTAATTCTTTGAAGTGTCTTTACGATGTCAGCCCACATTACTCTGTGGATACCGTAAACAACGTGTGTTTCGAGGTGGAGGATGTGGAAAGGTCATTCAATGCTCTTCGCCATCTGGGCTGCAACTTCCTCATTCCTCCCACGACTGTCCAGGACGAGAAGGGTGTTGTTACCTACTCGGTGCTTAAATCCATAGTGGGAAATGTGTGCCACACACTAATTGACAGGTCAAAGTACGAGGGAAGCTTCTTGCCTGGGTTTAATGTCATTGAAAAGGACTGCAGCTTGGAAGATGAGGACCTCTCTTGTCCAATCACTCATTTTGATCACATAACTTATGCCTGTCCCAGAAAAACCACCCACCAGGTCATGAGGTGGTATGAGCAGCTCTTTGGGTTTCAGAGGTTTTTCATTGATAGGTGAGAAACTGTTAAATTGACATTTCAAGATATTTACATATTCTCTGTTCTGTTTAACTTCAATGCATTAATAAAGTTGATTGTTTGTTCTTGTGAGTAGTAATGAAGATATAGAGGAAGGTTTTGTCATAAACCAGGAAGGCATTGGACTACGTCTTACCGCTATGGAGTATTGGAAATGCAGCAAAGCAGGCATTGCACTTCCCTTTGTGGACAAAAAAGAGCCCGACTGCAAGTTTGTCATTGCAGAGTCACTGCCAAGACAAGGTAACCGCAGCCACTCCATTTTTCTTTTTTTCTTTTATTTCTGCCTCAATTTATAATTTTACAACTCCTGACTCATTGTGCACCTGCACTTGTTTCAGGCAGGAACCAGGTTGACACCTTCTTGGAGCAGCACAGGGCCCCTGGGATCCAGCACATTGGGCTGTACACAAAAAACATTGTCTCTACAGCACATACCATGACTGAAGCTGGTGTCCAGTTTTTCTCGCCTCCTCCAGCCTACTACACTGAGGTTTGATTGACTCTTACATAACTGCACAACAACTCTTTTGCCATTTCAAAGACTCCAATCATGACTCGACTAATTAAAGAAATGGCCCACATTTTATTCAACAAATCATAAAAGATAATGTAGTATGTAATGAAATGCTCATTACACAAAATAATATCAGGATTCTCTGTAAATAGTAAAATTGTAGAGCTGCACTGGCATTTCAATTTGTGACCTCACCATTTAAATATATATACACAAAGCCCAATTTATAGTGAATAATTTCAAGGTAATAACAAATTATTTATCTGACAACTACTTTAAAGCCTATTTTACAGATTAAGATTTTACATACAAAACATATGCTGAGTTTATAGAAAATGACGAATTGTTAAAATTGAAACAGTAAAACAACAAAAGAGTCAAAAAAAATAGTTTAAATTAGCTCCACATCAACCAACTACTATAGTAATATGCTATTAATAATAATCCAATAATGTAATATATAATAATATACACTCACACAGGCCATTTTCATAAATTATGAGTATTTTTGAGACTTTAAGCATGTTTTGCTAATAAAACTTACATACTTTTACTTAAGTAGCATTTTCACTCCAGTACTTGTTACTTGTAATTGAGTATTTTTTTATATTGGGATCTGAACACTCCCTTCACTGCTGGCCAACAAGATATGATATATGGTTTTCATTTGTTCTACCAGGGTTAACATTATTTTTACCTATCCTCTGTGCTGTGACAGGTTGGAAAACAGCAGGAGATTGAGGAGGCGGGACACAACCCCCAGATGCTGGCGCAGCATGGCATTCTCCTGGACACAGACCTGAACCAAGATCCCTTATCACAAATGGCATCCAGTGAAAAAAGAAGGTGAGAGGCAAGAGGAGAGAGAGTCTCGTGCCCATGTTAACAAAGATAAAACTTATTTGTTTAAGTTAGCATTCAACAACATATTCCACAAGTCTAACCTGGAAGTGATGTGAGTCATGTAAGACCAACCAAGTGTTCTCACCATGTTATTTTCTGTCTCTAGATACCTTCTCCAGGTGTTCACCCAGCCCATATTTGCAGAGGACACTTTTTTCCTGGAGCTGATAGAGCGAAGAGGGGCGACAGGCTTCGGCGAGGGGAACATCAAAGCGCTGTGGAGGTCTGTGCAGGCGTACATGGAGAATGAAAAGTCCGATTCTCAAGGAGAGGATCCCCCAAAAACCGTGAAAACCGCTCAGTAGTAGGCACTCCGAACATTTTTAACCAGTGTACTGTGAGGTTATTTTGTTAAATTTATTTATATATCAACGTGAGAGCTCTTATCAGGGAAAATTATGTCAAATGTGAAAAAAGATGTTAAATATTTATGGAGTTTTCAGTAAGTGCTTTCCAGTTCATTAGTGGATTTAATGGTAAATCTCAAGCTTGTTGCACTGCAGACAAACATAGTACAAATTATACATTGTATTAATATTTAACTTCTAACATGACTGAACAGATTAAAGATATAAAACTGCACTGAGAACAAAGTGTTACAAAAACAGATGTTTCACACTGCACTTGAAATGTTACAACAAACAGACACTTGCTGTAAAATTGTAAGAATGTCTTTGTTTTCACTGTGTCAAAGCAAACTGTTACAACCAACTGACTCCGGAGCAACTGTTCCTCAATAAATCTGTTATTCACAGTAGACCGTGAAAACCAATTACTGCACTGAATGTGGGTGGGCCAAACCTCAGACTAAGAGTTCTTGAAATATCTTAGGTCATCTTGGGTAAACATTGTTAGTGGCCAGAGATGTAATTTACTAATGCAAGGCAATGTTGGTACTTTTATTGAGTATTTACATTTCATGCTACTTTGTATTTCTTCTCCATTAAATTTCAGAAGGATTTTTTTTCTTCATTTTTTTATTTCACTACAATTATTTGACAATTACAGTAATCGCAAATTCTGATTTTACACACAAAAATATATAATCATCCCCTAAACTTTGATGCCTTGTATAGATTAAACTACCCAGCATGATATAACGTGTAATATAATAATTTACCATTCATGTGGGATATTCTTCTTCATGATGAGTATTTTCAGTTTTGAAACTACATTTTGAACCTTTTTTGAATTCTGCATGATTATGAATACAGGACTTTGTCATGTATTGGATTGCTCCGGCTATCTCTGGCTTGAGCCACTTCAACATTGATAGGCTGCTTACATGTTAAAGCATCTGTTATCATTTTCCAACAGTATAATATGAAGGTATACTGCATATAAACTTTGCAATTCTGCACAAGAGTATTTTTAATAATTGCTTTACTTACATTTTGCTGATAACACCTCTGTACACCTCTGTACTTAAGTAAAATTTTGAATGCAGGAGTTGTAAAGGGACCATGTTTACATTGTACATTTTACATTATGTTGCTACTTTTCAATAAACAGATGTGTATACGTCTTCCACCTCTGTAAGTGTCCATATATATAAAAAAACAAAAAAACAAAAGTAGGAGTAGTAGTAGTAAGGAGCATTGACCACTTTACCTCTAACTCAGACATTTCAGCCCTGCAGTATTTAATTTATGAAAGGTTTACGATTATTAGTTTACTTTTTCATACAGACATCATTATTACTGGAAAAAAAAATTGTTCTGAGCTCAGCTGCCCCCTTTTCTAAATAACTCCCTCATACAGTCACTCATGAACCGTTACTAGAAGAACAGCTGCATCTCAGATGCTGTGGAGGTTTTAGCAATGTGCAGGCTTTGGCAAAAACATGGCTTTAGAGCTTCTTAGAAGGGATCTCCAAACCCACAGAGATGTGCCAGTTCAATTAACTTGGCTATAAACATTATAGGCAAGGATTAGTGGGATAGATGAGAGGCAGTGAAATTTAGATGGAGTTCCATGAAAGCCATATGCTCCTTTTTTTATGTGCTGACTGTAGTTACTGTATCCCATTGAGTCACATCAGAGGATAATTTCAACTACAAGCTGCAGCATGTTAATTTATAAATGCCTGTACTTCTGCATTTTGACAAATGGTGTCAGTGTTTTTCTTTTCCTCAAGTGTCACCCTCTTGGCCAAACTAAACTTTTCAAGAGTTGACTGTATATTTGGTTTATGACAGAGATCTTCTGAATTATAGGGATGACAAACAAACTTGAATACTGCATATAGAATAAAGTACTGTACAGTACTGTAGATGTAATCTTTATTCAGCCTTGTAACTAATTTGTGGTACTGTGTGACCGGAGTCAAATGTTTTAACCACATTACTTTAAAATTATGAATGAAAACATCTTGTAAAATTTTGGATTTTGTTAGGGATGGGGAGGATTAACTGTTAATTAAAGTTGAGAAGGGATAGCTCCTGTAACAGGAATCCTTTAGCCATCTGTCAGAGGCCAGTGTGAACCACAGATGGCATACAGCATTCTGCATGGGGTCTCAGTACTGGGATTTGGAAGCTCACTTCCTTTTTACTGTTAACCATATGCTGGCTACATTAACAAAGTCAAAGAGATATAACCAAAAACAACTAAATCAAGGCTTATTATTATTCTTCAAACATAAAGAAGCCATTGAACTTCAATTCAGTCTTATAGCCTTTTCATTGCACCTCATGATTGGTAGATACTGCCCCCTATGGTTTTGACAGTCACAACACACACTGCCAAACCTGTTGAATTGCAAGACTCCTGTAGTTCCAGTTGTTTTGATAATCTGCCTCATAAAGAGTAAATCTTGCCTTTTAGGACTACAAAACAGCATGCAAAGTCTGCCGTGCCATGTATTCTGTATCTGTTTGCTAAATCACTCACTTTTCAGACTGCTGGAAGGGTTTTGGTTAAAACAACTTGGTCACCCCCACGCTGTAGCCCACATAGTAGAAGAGACAAATCCTTGGTGCCCTTTAACACAAAAGACAGACAGTCTAAAACCGAGGAGGACAGTCTGACAGTCTGGGGGAGATTAGTGGCACACAACAGATGTTACTCCTTGATTAACAATAGTGTCTGCCAGGGGTGAGCCTCAGCTCCCCACCCTTCTGAGGCCTAGTGTGTTAACTTCAGGCCCCTAAAAATAAATGTATACATACTGTATATTATGTGATAGGAATTTTAAATGGATATTTTTGTTGATCTTTTTACTGGGACAACTTCTGGGATGTAACAAAAAAAAATCAAGTTACTTTTGTGCAGTAATTGTCATGGATATAATTGGTTTATATCAATCTTCAGAGTTTAAATTATAATCATTTGGCATCTAAGCTCACAAACTCACACACAGAAGCATTTTGACTGCGGTTGTCAGTGGTGCACAATGCATTCATGCAGTGTCTAAACATATGAAAAGTTAAGCAAATGCAATGCTATTTTACATGAACAAGCTGTATTGAAATGATATCTCATTGGTTCCTAATCTGAGGAACTAGAGGAGTTGCAAATCATTAACAGGATCGAAAAGAAGAACAAAAAATCTCCAATGCATGCTTTTCTGTCTGGAGGCTTGCAAAAAATGTATTCAAATGAAAAAGAAATCTGAAGTTTACAAGGACAAATCTCTCTTTGGTGAATAGATTTTAAGTGGTAAGGCTGTAAAATAGTTTGAACCCACTGGCTGCATTGATAATAATATTTTGTCCATACACCCAATGCACAATGTGTGTATATATAGACAACTAAACCGAGGCAGTTCAATAATAGCATATCACATAGCGATGTAGATCATGATAAAGCCAGAATTCACTTCCTGGAAAAGGAAACATCTGTTTGTAATAAATGTATTTATTCAGGACTAACCCTTATTCTACTGGAGCTAATTTTGTGAAGGGTAGCTGGCAGTGTGTATATAACACACATCCCTCTCTTTTTCTCTCTTAGTCACACACAACTGCCAGGTTATCATGTTACACCACTGTATATTGTGAAAGTGCCTTGTCTATATGCACAGCTCAAAAACTGTGATTACTTTTCATTACTGCAGGGTGGATCAGACCACTAGTTGTGGGAGCGGGGGTGGCAAGTGTTATACAAAAGTCTTACAGAGATTCATATTTTGCTTCATACGGCTAAAACTGAGGCTACACTGCATACACAGTTGTAAAGAGTCACGTATTACAAATAAAGCAAGTAAAAGTGAAAGATTTAGTGGCAGGAATAAGTTACCGGACACCCCCTCCCCTGTCAGAAATAGTACGTGCTCGTGTATGTTGTCACAGGCTCATTAGCGTGGACAGTAGTGCAGTGGGGTAATGTTGTAGTTTGTAGGAGCAGTCTGGAGCAGGACGTGAAGTTTACTGCTCGCCTTGCTTCCTGCCCGACGCCTTAAACTACCTTTTTGCAAAAAAGAAGCATGGTCAAGCGAAACTAACCAACTGCCCGGCATTTTTAGGAAGATCCGAGGCACTCACCGTGATGCTTGTGAGTTGTGTTTTTTTGGTCAAATAAAAGTAAACAATAGTTTGTGTGCTAGCTAGCTGAGGAACTGTAGCTAGGTCATAAAGTGAGAAGTGTGATGCTGGTGGTGTTTTGAAAGTGTGTGATTCGCATGAATGGTGAATACTATTATACGTCAAATTAAGTGACCAATAACTTCTTTGTGGAAACTAAACTTAGCTTTAATTAGTTAGCTTAGCTTAACTTTGCCTCATGTCTACTGCCTTAGCTATGTCCCTTTTGTCTTGTGTGTGCTATTTCTTACATGAATGTTGCCTGAACTGATATTTATCTGCTCTTTATTATCTCTGTTTTACATTTGCATAGATAAATAAAGGGACAGTGTGATGCAAGGTTATGTGAAAGGTTAATAAAACCTGGTGTCAATAAGTTTATCTGAAGAACATCTGGAACATGTTCAGACCCATTCAGAGAGTTAAAATGATCCTCGGTATATGTCAGGAACATCCATTCATCTACTTTGCTTGTTTGACATCTGACAACAACTGTATAACTTTGATATATTAGTTGACAGAGTGATCAAGTGTTCCATGAAGTATGGATGAAAAGCATTTTATGTGAATTGGCCAGCTTTGAAGTGCAAACAGTCTGATCTCAAACTGGATTTTCGCTCATGCATGGCACACATGGCAAGATAGGTCAGTGTGTGGTTTGAAGGCACGCATATAACAGCTTTTTAACACATTTTTAGCAGCTGTCGTGTGCATGCCTTCATACCTGACGCCGTGTCATTTGGGACATTCATCTGTCTGTTTCCCCGACCCTCTCTGTCTTGTATGTTAAAAGTTTTGTGCTGTTGCAGTGGAATGCTGTTGTCTTATCTCCATCTAGCCAACCTTCCTCTCAGGTATGAAGACAGGACTGGCTGACATACAATCCACCAGATTCTGCAATTTAAGTGCTCAGTGGGATCATAAACACGGGAGCTTGTTAAACCTGAACTCCTCGGTGTCCCATGGCTATGATTATGACTACTAGAGTTCATAAGTGGCTTCAACATATATAAATTATATGAAGTTACGTGGTGAAAATATTATACTTAAAGTCAAGATGCAGATGTCATTTTTTTTTTTCTTTACTTGCAGGTACATTTCATATTTTATCATGAGTAGCTTGTGGCCTTTCTCTCGAGTTCAAAATCCTGTTTGCTCTGTAGCCTGCGTGTAACATTCTGTGAGCTCCCGTCACACCAATTTCTTTGCCAAACTCATTTCCCTTTCATGAGGGATTTTGGAAAAGGGGTTTAAGGGACTGTTTGTGCTGGTTACTTAGACAAGCTCAGTTTTCAGGGGCCTTTCTTCTGAAACTGAGAGGCATCCACCTAGAGGGCTGGCAAGCTCATCTGAAAAACTGTTGAACAGTTTTAGCTCAAGTATAAAAGAGTCCGCCTATCAGAGCTTGCAGATGATTTCTCTTTCCTTTCCCACATCACAGAAGAAATATTTAGGCAAGTTTTCGAGGTTCTCTAATAGCCTGTGTATTGTAATGCCATTGTCATGACATTGTTCAACCACTTATTTGGAAAAGAAAATAGTTCTTGACTTTCTCATGTTTTTTTTATGCCTGTGTGTGTGTGTGTATATATGGTCAGTGGAAGTGCAGCGTGGGGGGAAGGATGAATTCCTGCATGTAAAACTCAAGAGTCTTTCCTCTTCTCCCTCCATTCTTAATTTTCATTGAAAGATAAAAGGGCTGTGTCCAGTGGATGTGACTTATTCTTATTTGGATCCATTAAGATGCAATGTTATTCTGCTGTGGGAGTAGAAGGGATGTTGTGTCTTCAACCATTTGTAATTAAGAGACTTTGTTAGGTTAACATTCAAGTGGACAACATTTCTCTCCAACTTGGACAGGTTTGTTGGAAGCCTTGATTACAGAGCTCAACGAAGCTCTTGTTCTGGACAAATGTATACAGTGCAAGTGATTATGTATGAGATAATTAAACAGCAGGCCTGCTTTAAAACGTAGGCCTCCTTGGCTGCCATGCATAGCCATGCTGAGCCTTTGTGTTTATGGTAAGTGGGCAGCTGCATGCTTGTGAGACCTTGGCTGTACCCCAGGCCCTCAACTGAGCCTGATAACTACAATTGAAGCCTCCCAGCCATGCTCATTTCTGACTATTCACTCACTGCTTTAAATGTAGAGTGTGCCTCCTGTTTGACATAGCCTAATGTCTGTGAACATGCAGGCAGCTGTGGGCTAGCTCACAGCCTACAATGTGTTTCATAAATTTCTTTTTAGTCAGTCATGCGTGGCGAAACTCAGTGGCACCTGCCCTTTGTGGCTGCTAATTAATAACACTAACAAAGAAGGTTTTCAGCTTTTAAAAAAACCCTCAAATTTCACAGTGAAAATGGTGCACATTGCTGCAGAAAAAGCAGAACTATTTTGCCATTTTGTCATTCAATTAGCCCGGCTTCACTTTCCTCGCATGTCTGTCTGCTTTTTTATGACACGCTGTCAACACACCCGCCATTATGATACCGAGAGAGTCCAAATATGGATTCCGCTCAAGCCATGCAACTCAAAGAAGTAGGCCAGCAGAGCCAATAGCTCTGGGAAACAAGCTTTTTAGGAGCATGCATATTTTCTCCCAGGGAATCTCTCTGTGGAACAGGACAGCTAAACATGACTTTTACCCAGCATTCCTTTCACAAGTGGTACAGTGATAAAGAGCAGCACAAATCCTTCAGTTCGGTTTCAAGTCGGGCTGTCTCAGGTGCTCAGCAGATGCTCGGATTACTGAGACGGCCACAATCCTGGGATTGTTGTGAGCAGGACACAGACCCGACTGTTATGCATGCAGGAATGTCAAAGGAGAATGTCTGGAAATTCAATTTAACATTTAAACTTTTATGTTGAGTTTTGTATCAGTTTACACAGATGAAAGCTTTGATAAAAATCTTGTGATAACATTAAAAATAGTAAATGGATATGGTCTTATAAGTACTTAACAAATGATGCTTCTCGGTAGCCTGTACAAGGTGCAACATCGATATCAAACAGTGTTGTTTTCCACCAGCTGTCCAAGTGCTATAAAATGGATTAGTAATAGCTCTAATTGTCAGTCAGACACAAAGCTGCCAAATCCTTTTGTAATGTTGGCCTAACCCTTGGGATTACAGTCTGAGCAATGTATGGAAAAGCTACTCTAATTGGGAAACAGAGCTTTGGGGGCCGTAGTTTAGATGCCTTTTGTAGTGGCTAAGCTGACAATCTGCACTCTTTTTCGACTTAACCACAATTTATGAGTTTTAGAAGAGTGTCATTTACAATATGTCTGAGTTCAGACATATAAAAAATAGAGCAGAGACTTTTGAAAGATGAGCCGACTCTGAAGCAGGCCTCCGCTTCGACCCAATCGACTGTGTGGTTTCCTCTCTTGTCCTATCTAGTGCTCATTTAGGCCATGTGATAGCTTGCAATTTCTAACACCCCAAAGTAGCGATGGGTTTAAAGGCTTTTTTCAACCACAAAGGAAGTGTGGAGTCCGATCAGCTCGTCCTTGGTGGCATTGTTGTCTTTTTGGAAGGCCGCTGTCACTGCAGAGTTGGTTGCAGTTAGTCAGCAGCCTGTTTGCATGTGATGGAAAACCACGTCTGAAGAACGTCCTGCACTGTTCTTCCCCTTCTCAGAGATTAGACTACTCAGTTGTCACGGTGGTTGCTGCCTCAGCCCAGATAAACAGCTATCTAGCTGCAGATGTGTAAAGACTACCACTGATTCCTGATAATGGCAGCCGTACTATGGAGGTGAGTTGGCCTTGACGTCAGAAGGGAGTGGCACCCCCTTTGGCAGAAATTCTAAATACGACATACCTCATTTAACAGATCATAGTTTTATCTGCATCTTTGAACACAGCAATGCAATGCAGTATGAGTCGAGTGCATTGGCAACGATGCCTTGGGAATGCTCTTACAGGTTTGTCTGCACAAGAAAAAGCTGCCCTTTGCCAGCACTTCTCAAAATGTTTTCTATTCACAAACAGTCACAAGTTTGAATAGGTTTCAAAGGCTGTGGGGCTAGGTTAGGCTTTTCTAATTGTGTGTTCAACTTATGTCATGGAGCCGAGGAATGTTTATAATTATGTTATAAACCTCGCCCATTTAAAGCACTCGGCTCAGATTTATGGGAAAAAAAAACGTAATGCCCTGACCATGAGAAAGATGATAAATAGTTGTTTACAGTTTCAGAGTCCGGAGTGTCAGGCAAGAGTTAGACTTTTTTCCATTTGTCTAAGGAAGGAAAACATCCTTTACTGTTCTTTAAGTGTCATGTTAAAGTGCTGTTTTCATCTTTACCAATGTGATTTCTTTGTGCAAGGCTTTTTCTTTGTGTCAGTGCCATCTGCATCCATCACGGAACCATTAAGGGTAATATATAAACAACTGTTTCCTCTACTCCAGCACGTCCCTAGTTATCTCTGCTCCAGAGAACAGATCTGTGTAGTTATGGTCACGCACAGTATAAGCTGGCCTGACCTAGTCCAGCTCCGAGCTTTGATCTGTTCTTTTACTATTCACAAAGGCCACAAGTTAAAGCTGCCAGACGTCCCTGAGCCATGTTGCTCTTGTAGAACTCTGCTAAAAACATCCTTGCATTTAAGTTGTTTTCCTGATGTGATAAAGTGTTAGTAATGGAAATCATATGCTGAATGCAAACACCACCTCCAGTATGTCAGCTCCCTCAGGGTCTTGTGATGCTGTCCCCTCCCTTGCACACTCACTCACACACGCACACACCCTCCACCCCACCACCCCACCACCCACAACCTCTGATGTCGCCTCTTTTGTTTCCCACGGTGTCTCATCTTCTGCACAGAGCGCTCTTTTGTTTCACATACACCGTCTCTTTCATTTTTCCTTTTTTTTTTTTCTGCCTGCAGTTGTTCTGTCATTCAAACAGACACTCTCTGACCTTGCAGGCATCATACGACCATCTTGTGTCCACTACACTTTGGTTCAATCCCCTACCTGACATAGCCTCAAGTGGAACTGATAGTTAAAATCCTCTGTGATTATGATATAGATTTACATCTTTGGCTAATCAGCTGTTTTACTGCAATCGTGGTGCAGCACTAATGTGAAGAGGGTTGTTTTGATAACCGCAAGGTCAGCTATTCCCAGCCAGCCCCTGAGGATTCAATTACACAACTTTGACTTTGCTATATTCCTCTCTGTGTACTCCACTGTGGAACACTTTGAGGAAACTCACTCTCTCAGATGACTGATAATCCTCCACATAGACAGGCAAGAACAAAACAAGGTATAGAGTTCCACTTTTGGTGACACGGTGGAGGGACCATGTGGAAGTGAAAACGCAGTCATTTCAACTTTGTAGTCTCCCATATGGCAACATAAGAGACGCCTTGCAAATCAAAGAGAGTGTTTGCTGGAAATGTTTGCTCGCTCACTTGAGAATTAAAGGAGCTTGTCAAACCACTGACCTTCCTTGAATTTCCACTTTCCGTCTTCCAGTCTCGTAGATGTTGAACAGGTTGCTCATGTGGAAAGTGACAAGAGGTTCAAAAAAAGGTTGAAGGCCGGGTGTGTAAGGCTAGCTGTTTTTTCAGTATCATATTCTCATCCATAGGCTTGAAAGGTGGCTCTGAAAAGCTCACAGCATTTACAATGGATTCTAATGGCAACCCTGTCAAAACCATAGACTGCATATGAAGATGGATGTAGTGAGGTGTGACGTCACCCGTTGGTTTTCATCGCAGCTGGTTTGGTCAGGACATCAAAGCTACTAGAAGTCTTCAGATGTTATTAACATTTCCAAAATGACCACCAGCACACTCTTTGGAAGGCCCCAAATTTAGCGATTAAGACCATAATGACTCGTTGAAAAAAATGATGTAGAGGGAAGTTACTTTTTGAAAGGGAACCAAGTGGAGCCTGGGATTTTTTGCACATATCAAAATGTTCATAAAAACTTCTTGCTTTGCCAATAAATCGCTAGATACCCTTATTGCGGCAAAGCTTCAAACCATGATGAGGCAATAGTGTGACAAAACCAGTGACATTCCTGTCATCCTCAGCTATACTTAGTAGCAAACACAATTTAGCAAATGTTAGCATGCTAACAAACTAAATTAAGATGATGAACATGGTAAACATCCGCGTGTTAGCATGCTGACGTTAGCGTTCAGCTCAAAGCACCACTGTGTCTAAGCACAGCCTCACATTTATTTGCTGCAACACTTGGTCTCCATTGGAATCCATTGTGACAGATGTGAATCCAGCTGCCGTTCTCCACATAATATTTCAGAATGACCTTTCAAGTCAACAGGTGGTGAGTATTTGGTACATTTTCAGTGGAGTATTCCTTTAAGAAAGCATTGGATTTGCCCTCCATTGACAGTGTATTTAAGCGCCTCTACCCAGGGGATCTGTTCCCCTCAATCCAGCTGGATTGTTCTCTGCTTATATGGTCGACAGAATGTCAGAAATGTACTGCAGTCTAATCCTGTGCTCATCTTTGTGTGTCTGCTCAGGATTGGGCCGAGGAGTGAAGCACATTCCTGGAGGAGTTGAGGGCTGCTGTCTTTTAAGCTTATGAGAAACCAGCCTGCTCACACCATGCCCGTCAAGATGGCCTCCAGCTTTACTTGCCCTCACTGGAATGGCTTGGGACAAGGATGTGTGTTGCCATGGTGATCATCTACAAGAAAACACTGGAAAAGAAGGGTGCCGATGATGTAACATCCAAAAGTACAGATTTGGGCTCGGTGAGAGGATATTTTCTACTTGTGTAAGCTTTTTTTTGTGTGAAATGTGTCATTGCAACGTTTATATATAGTTTTGCCAACAGGCCTCAACTGAGTTTGTCAAGAGGGAAGACAACAAGGTGCTACTCTAAATAAGGAAACTGCTGCCAGCCACTGTAGCAGTTTCATGGCTCTACATTATATTTTCCTATTTTGTCAACTCTAATCGGAGCTTAAATTTGACACTGAACTTCCTCTGAGTCAAATTTGTTGCCATACTGAATCTCAGGAAGGCCCGTCAAAAGAACTATTTGGATGTTAATGTTTTGGAGTAAGGGATGTTTTTGTTACAGTTACTGATAATTGCATTATAATAGCTGCCAACTGTTATCACCAGATTGTTTGTCCTTTGGGTTTGAATCCTCCATGTTCCATTTACTTAACTCCAAATGACAATGGAGTATTTTAGTTCCACTAGGCTGAGCAACCCTGACTCGTTTTATAATCAGCATCCATGCAGTGTAAACGTTCTTTCTGCCAGCACAGAGTGAGAAAATTCCCTCACTAATGTGGAGCGAGTTTGCCCTCTCAGCCACGTGAAATGAAGTCATCATGCTCTGGGGCTGAGCATCAATCAGAGGCATTTATGGCAGAGCCCTCTCTCTCTCTCTCTCTCTCTCTCTCTCTCTCTCTCTCTCTCTGTTGATGGGTTATTATTCTCATCTCTCAGCAGCAAATAATGTACTACGACATACACTCCCGGGGCTAGTTATAGATACAAAAATGTGACTTTCCAGTAGGTTTTGGTTTTATTTGTTGATTTATTAACTTGTTAATGCTAGAACCTCCTGTGCACTGTATTCAAACCTATTTTTGGCTAATGTTGAGTCTTTCCTGCATTTCCACAGTTCCAGGCACAGACCATGAGCCAGGGGACTGCACTTTTCTCCTGTGGACTCATGGGTAAGAGTCTGCCATCTTTCTCATAAATAAACACATTGACACATGTATTGGCAACATGGATAAAATGAAATTTTAGTAATAAATAACAAAATAATACTTAAATTCTCTAGAACTGTAGTTAAGAATCAGTCTTAGATACCTTACAATACAATGCACTTCATCACATTGATGCAAAAATCCTCTAAATCAAATATTGCCATAAAGGAGTCCTGTTAATTTGCAATATTGTCCATAATGGCCTAATAGCACTGGCGATATTAAATTAATTGTTATCTCCATGTAAATCATACGGTATAGGATTATTTCTAAGGGTTGAACATTTTCTATGGTTTCACTGAGTATTTTGTCATTTCTTTCAGCCCTAACCCATATTTCCCCTTTCGGTCTCTTGTCAGTCATTACCATCACAAATTTTACATGATCTGTAATTATTTACTTAAGACAGTCCCTCATCAGCAAGCCAGTCTATTCTGCATCTGGTTGATGGTCACACAGCATTACGTCAAACATCTCTTACAGGTGTTTCTGCCTAGATGAATGTGCGTTAATGACTGCTTGATAGTAACTTATCATAAGCAGGGATCTCATGGCACACCTGCATGCTTTAAAGCTGTGGACATGGCCTTAAGTTGAAAATTTGGTTATGCCTACAAAGGCCAATATCCTTAATTTACCTAGCAGTAGGAGTTACAGTCATTGTATTGTTAGATTATTGGTATTTTGTCCTTGCAGAAACTTGGCATTGAGTGTGTACGACTGGCAAAGTCCTGGCATAGAACCCAGCAATACCAGTAGGTGTTGTTAACACTGCCCTTTGTTCTTCCTCCTGCCCCTTTACTGTAGATGGTATTTCGGGGATTTTATCTTTTTAGAGAAGAATAGACCTTCTGCATACCAGGAGTGGGCAGTGGCTTCATCATTTAGTGTATGACTCAGAGTTGACTGACCAGTTCAGTTGGCTGACCCATTCAACGTTTCCAGAGAGTTTGTGTTGTGGCAACAACAGGTGCTTTCCTGGCATGATAGCTGAGGGGCTGGTGAAGAGTTGATCCGTGACGTCAGATGGAGAGCTGGTCTGATGATACCGAACCCTCCTTCTGTAATTCACCCCACAGTAGATCTCAAGAAAAACGAGAGGATAGGCTTGATGGGTTATTGACACTTTATCAAGCTTTGTTTGAGTTAGACATTGAGCTCTCTTCCCTTTCCCAATCAGCTGTGCATACAGACTGTGACACTAAAGCAGTGCCTTGAGGACAGGATTTATTTTTAGGGCCAATTACACAAAGCAGTGAGTTGTGTCAGTGCAAAGTAGACATGCTGGGACTGTTGCTCTGACCCAGACTGGAGCAGTGTCGTGGATGTCGTCCACGTTTAGGTTGCCAAACTTAACCTCTCATAAATGTAGAACCTTAGACAAAAAGCTTGTGTTTTTAAAGAACTTTTAAATTTTTCTTTCAAGTGACTGTGGTTTAGAGTAAATTTATGACAATTGGTTGACAGAGGTTCATGCCTAAAATGATTCTCATAGTGTGTTCTGTTCCTTTGAAGGAGTTTGCAAACCAGCAACCAGAGTCTGCTGATGCTTTTTTTTTTTTCCCCTAGTGGAAAATTGACACTATGAAATAAAATGCAGGCCTCAAGCAGTAATGATTCTCTTACTGCTAATGAGAAATAAAGTATAGTACAGCAGGGAGAATTTTACAAGCTAATAATGGAGCTGCGGAGTCACAAGATTTATTATCTGATGTTGGGAGAGCAAAGTTTGATCCATTAATAAAAGTGATGGAAGCACATATAAAGAAGGATTCAGTTGATCCTGAACAGCAGCTGGTAGTATGATAGACAACACACACAACTTACATGGCTACATTGCATATTGCCTCATAGAAACCCTGTTCACTTGTTTCCCATACATGTAAAGTTCATTCATGAATAGAGATTGCCTTTTTGTCAGATGCAAAAAAGTGCAGAAAATCACAAATATTACTGTTCCAAAAACCATTCAGTATGTGACATATGACAAATTCAGTGTTGATATGTAAACTTTATAGATCAAACATGAGGCCGTATTTATTTTTTTAAACTAAATTTAGGGTCTTGGTGTGCAAAAAAGTTGTGGAAATAAGCTCATAAATTATTTTGCATATTTTATATTTTAATTAAAATGGATCTGGTCTTTTGTTGCAGAGACAAGCCGGTGGTGTGAGGTGGGTCACAGCTGTGCCATACAGCAGAGGCCAGTTGGGACCAGCCTGGAGAGCCTGTGGGACGTCCTGCCTGAGGTGCACAAGAGTTCTGCTCACTGGGGTTGGGATGTTGGCTCCACTTCGAGCACAATCACCAGCTTGTTGCAGGACCTCAGCCTGACTGAGGCCGCTTCTTCGCACTCCACTGCACCCCCCAGCAAACGTCAGTGCCGGTCCCTGTCTTGCTCAGACGAGCTCGGGGGTTGCCGCTCTACCTGGCGTCCTCAGGGCTCCCGCGTGTGGACAACAGTGGAGAAGAGGAGGTGCCACAGTGGAGGTAGCGTCCAGCGTGGCGGCGCCGGCGGTGCTTATCTCGGCTTCCCGGCCATGCAACGCAGCTCCAGCTTCAGCCTGCCCGCTCGCTGCAACACCCTGGAGCTGCCCTGCTTCGCCCAGCGTCTCCCTTACCCCTCCACCTTCACCGGTCTGACACCCTCCTCGTCCATGCCCCTGTCCTCAGAGCCCTCAGCGCAGCCCCTCTACCTCTCTCATGAACAAATCTGCCACCCTGAGCCTCATGGACCCTCTCCATCCAGCTCCCCCGACTCCACTCCAGAGCTGAAGCGCCGCGGCGGACAGGGAGGTCTCGCCCGTAGCCGCTCACAGCCGTGCGTCCTCAACGATAAGAAGATTGGCGTGAAGCGCAGGAGACCAGCTGACACACACAAACAGAGGCCTTCTTTGGATCTGGCCAAGATGACCCAGGTTGGTATTTAGAAGTGTCACATAAAACAGATCACACAGCAAGAAACTGCTTTATATCATATTTAATCAGGGCAATATACTGATTAAATACTGGCAGTTTGTTTTCAGTATAAAGAGTATGTGTCCTGTTCAACATCACTTGATGCCCAACAGTATTTCGGAAGCTATTTGTGGTGGTATTAATTATTGGTTTTGAAAATGTCACAGCCCTAGTATTTGCTCCAAAAGATCACTGTCCATGTTTTGAGACAAGACCCTCAAGAAATGGTCATGTCAGCTAGAAGCTCTGCTAGATCCATCAGTCTCACTAACATTAGCTAGTTATACTCTGTAGTTGCAGCAATGTGCTCCTTCCGTGTTGGATAAACAAACACTTCCAACTGAGGTCATGCCATTGTGTCTGTTCTCCCTCAGCACACCTCAAAGTGTTTCTGCAGGCATTGTCTTCAAATGAAGGCGACCGTTCATTCATGCAGGCATGTTCTGGGTCACATTCCACCATGCAGGCGTGTATTAGCACTTGCAGAAATGGAGAGCATGAAGCAAAGTACGGTTTGATCAAAGCAGGAATTAAGAGGTCAGTCAGTGGATCAGATGAGTTTGTATTTATAAGAGGAATGATCTTATGAAACCACTAGCTTGAGCTGATTCACCTCCGAAGGAAGTTCGACCGTGTTTTAACAATCTGTTTTATCTGCATGTCCTGGTAGGCGTTTGTCTCTTTGCCCCACAAGCGCACAGACAGTCACAGTAATGTTTCACACGTACACCGGCTGGATCATAAACACAGGGCTGGACTTGGCCCCTCTGAGAAAGTCAACCAGAGTTCAGCAAGTCTTAACAACAGCGCTGCTGTGACACGACAAGCAGACGCCACACACGCTCCAAACAGGGACGAGGTCAGCGTAGAGAAACGAACTTTAGGCGAGACAACCAACAATAGTTTTTACAGTGAATCGTCAGGGTGCTGAGATTGTTAGCATTGGATCTTTCCTGCTGTCAGTGCATTGTTCTCTGTTCCACTATTAAGAAGGGACTGCTGTGACAGTGGTTGTCAGCTCAAGTAGAAGGAATGAAGCCTTTGTAACCACAAGAAATTTTTTATGCCTCATATTAAATAATCAGCTTTGCTTTATAGTTTTTTTAAAAAAACAACTCTCCCAAGTGTCTGGTTTGGAGGCAAGTCCTGGAGAAAATGACTTAGAGGCATTTCAGCCAAGTTATGCAACTAAACCCATGGGTAGTGCTGATAAGTTGCTCAATAGAAAAAATCAACTGAAGTTATTTACAAGCAAAAATGCCAAACATTTGTCTGTTCCAGCTTCTCGAATGTGGTAATTTGCTGTTTCATATGATTCTAAGTTGGATATATATCTTTGGATTGCATTTTTGCAATTGTGCATTTTTCACAATTCTGACATTTTGCATACTGAATGATAATTTGATAAGTTGAAAAATGTCCAACAGATCCATCTTGAATTAAAATAATCATTAGTTGCAGCACTTCCCAGGAATTCAGTTTTCATCTGCTCTGTAAAGTTACTGTGACGTGGAGCATTCGAGTCTGGACTAATTGTCTAAAACTAGAAATCTGTAGCCGTGAATATTCTGGAAACTTCTGTGGAAAAGATGTTTCCTTTCGATCATAGGCTAAACTTGCTTGGCACTCAACTCAAGGACTTTTTTTTTTTTTTTTTTTTTTTTGCGCTTTCACACACGTCACTCCAACCAGTATTCAAAGTCACCTTTTGGTCACAGTGCTGAGTGTGTCTCTAAAGTGTCCTCTCATCCACACGCCACAGCGGTGTAGTTTACTCAGGGAGAAACCGCTACCCTCTGCGTGGCTCACTGCGGCTCCGTGAATGTCAGGAAGTAGAGCAGCTGTGGCAGAGGTTATAGATCGTCGTGCAGGGGAGAAGCGTGTTGGGTAAAGAGATATTGATTTCTGTAAATTCAGCTCAGTGGGTGGATGGCTGCCACAAACAGGCCTCATGAGCTATTGATCAGCTTTTATTGACGGAGAGTCAAGGTCAGTATGGATGAGGAGACTTTCTGCGCTCCTCTCCATTTCATTTGAAGAGGCGGGGGGGGGGGGGGGGGGGGGGGGGCAAACTGGACACCGGCAGCACTTATGACCCTCATTGGTGCAGTAAATTGTGTGACGAGACTGTCAAAAAAGATTTTCTCTGCCTGAAACTCTTCCTCTGCAGAACAGTTTTGTTCTCAGAGTAACAAAGTTAGAGCTATTCTTGGATTACTTAATGTTGATGATGCGGTTTTGCTAAAGCCCAGACACTCATAACCTTATCAGTTTGGTCTCATGGGCTAGGCCACAAGTCTGGCTGTTGAGACTGAAGTGCTAATGTACAAGGCGGCTATGTGACACTGGCCCGGTGCTGACAAATGTACCCGCTAGACCAGAGCCAAGTAAAACAGCAGGGCCCCTTTTGATCTACTGTACATTCGCCTTTCTCACTGCCGGTGGGCCTAAAATGTGTATCATAACTTTCTGTTTCACCCTTTCTTCTCTTCCAACCTTATTCACAGCTCTAACCATCTTGGTCTCGGTATTTGTACAACTGAGACTTTAATCGGTGATAGATCCTGAATGTGTAAATATGTCTTAATGGAGCTGAAATGATGAGTGGGCTGTCACAATTTTGTGATTTGAGCAATTCATCAAAAAAAAAAAATCCCAAACATTTATGGACTGTAGCTCTCCTAAAGTAAAGATGCAAGACTTTTTTTTTTTTTAGGTTTTAGCCGCTGTAGTGGAATGGCCTCATGGATGGTAATGGTGGTCTGTTGGTCCACCACTTTGGTCTGGACTGAAATATCTCAGGAACTATTGGTTGGATTTCCCTGAAATTTTGTACAGACATTTATGGTTCCCACAGGGAGTCTTGACCGCTTTGGTGACCCCCTGACTTTTTCACTAGTACCACTGGCAGGTCAAATTCTCTACTTCTTGAGTGAAATATCCCAATATCTACTAGATGGATTTCATGGACAATGGATCCTAATGAATTTGATGACTTTTCCTATTAGGTCAAAATTTGTCCAATGTTTCGTTTTACTACCAAATAACTGCAAAACAAATACAAACACGTCAAACTAAGATGGTGAACATGGTAAACTTTACACTTCCTAAACATTAGTATATTAGCATTGTGAGCATGTTAGCATGCTGACTTTAACATTGAGCTCAAAGCACTGTAGAGCCCCACAGAGTTGATAGTATGGCTGTAGACTCTTAGTCATCTCAAATTTTTGTTGGTACATACATACGAATATAAAAAGATAGGGCCATAATTATTCAGGAAAAAACTACTATATTAATTAGTAGACACAATTCTGTGTTGTGGTATTAAGGTTTTTTTTTATAGTTGACTGACAGCAGATTATTGGCAACGATGTTCATAACTGATTAACTGTTATGTATTAAGTAAAAATGCCAAACATTTGAAGATTTTACCTTCTCTAATGTTAGGATTTGCAGCTTTTCTGTATCTCATTTCATTATAAGCTGAATCCTTTTGGGCTTCTTAATTATTGTTCAGACTAAATAAGCAATTTCAAGACGACATCTTGGGATTTTGTTATCCGAGATGGGTATTTGTGCTGATTTTCTGACATTTTTTAGACTTAACTTATCAAAGCATTTAAAAAAAAAAGTATAGATTAATCTTTAATCCATTGATTAGTAGCAGCCATAGTTCATACACTTGGCTGTGAGCTGCAACCCCAACAGTCCCATGCTTGTTTAGTATTACATAAGCACACAACTGACAGGAGGTTTCACAGAGGCCCTATTCTCCTGTGTCCTTCTGGCCGAACACTGTAGCGGTCAGGCATGAGGCAGCTGTCCTGCCTTCTCCACATTAGTAGTACAGATTGGATAAGCCCCTGTCATAAAGCTTCCCACTCCAGCGTGCACAGCTGTCAGAGGACTTGCCTGCAGCAGCACTGGCACATGTGGATTTGCCTAAGGAAGTTTCTTGGTTTCCCATATGTATGTGTTCATTGTGCAATGCCAGTGAAAGGCCTGCACAGTCAAAAGGCTGACATGAGTGATGCCTGCCCTCTGGGTATCTGGCCACTTGCTGCCTGGGTTCCCGCTGGACCTCAGATCGCATGGCCTCATTGGTCCAACTACCAGTTGCTTCAGTATGTAATGCAGGCTAAATTTATACCCTTTAAGTCTTGCTACATTTTTATAGTCTCGTGGTTGTTTTCTAGTGTCCAGCTCTGACCTCACTGATTCACCCACATACTGTATAAGTACAGTAGACGGATTGTTTTCATAAGACGGTTGTATGCCTTTAGTTATGTTGGTGTCCTAGTAGGGACATTGATCATAGTCTATGACGAGGGAAATGTTTTTGATTTCTACACCAAATATGCCATCACCATGGAGAATATGGACCCCTACCAGTGGAAAGATTTGCCATATGTATTAAAGTATTTACTTGATTCCTTGAGCACCTAAATTTTAGAGTGGCTGTTGTTTGAACATTATTTTTATGCTTCGTCTTTTCTGTCCCTCCACAGAAACTTCGGAATTTCCACAGCCTTAGCTGCCCTGGAATCACAGGCGAAGATAACTATGAGTCTAGCCAGACCCTCCCGACTCTCAGGAGCACCACTCAGTGCGACACTGACGACTCATCTTTGAATGAACGAAGCTTGGAGGACGTTCAGCCTCGGACCAAAGAGGGCGAGATCACCAGAAATGTGCCGTCGGACCCCGCCATCGAGGAGGCGGACTGGAACTCCACAGATTGCGGTGAGGTGACACCAGGGACAACCAACGGGAAGGACAACACACCTCTGTGGGCAGGGCTGTGTAGCATGAGGAAGGACGTGTATCAGCTTGGAGGCGAGCTTGACATTGAGCAAATTGAGAGGAACTGAGCTGGACTGCCTTCCTCTCTGAGGAAGCTAATTTAGGGGACTGAATGTTTATCACCAGGTGGTGCAGTAAACAGTACCGATAGTCTTAAGGACAAAGCAAGTGGAAAGCTAATGCAGGAAGCGATCCAATTGCCTTTTTTCTCAAGGAGAGATTGAGTAGGAGCTTATGGGCCCATTTTTGGGGACTTTGTGTAGTCAGAAGCTATTCCCCAATATGTGGTATCTCAACTGTGTCTCAGGAGAACAAGCAAGTCAGGAGGACGGATTCAGGTGGGGATAACTGATAAATATATAAGTGATATATTAATGTTGGCTCAGAGACCAGGGGTCTTTAACATTTCTCTGTAACCCTGATTACCTTTATTGTACTACATTTGGAGAGAATTCACAGCAGGTTTGTATAAATTCTCTGCACTTAGAAAGTGTCCGTTCCTCTGACATTCTTCAACAGTACATGGGTACATGATGGACAGAAATGGAGACTACTTTGAGAGCTACTGTTAGCAAAGCCCCTTTCACTCTTAACTGAGCAACTGAGCTGCACGCACACACAACCTGTAAAGTATATTGAAGAGCTTAACATTTCACACAGTAACATCGGGCTTCTCTCTGAGATCTATGCTCCCGTTTGTTTGAGCGAAACTTTGTGATGCTAATAGCATTAATATTTTACGATTTGTAACTACAAAGTTATGTAAAACATGAGCATATTTCTATACAAATAAACACAGTTTTAAATGTGTCATTTGTAATCGCTTTATTTCAGTGTCTTTACTCACAAAATTGAAGATGGTGGCTGGATATTAACTGTACAGGGTGGGAATTTTTGAGAACTACAAATCTTGTGAACATGAAATGTTTTCAGAAGGAAATATTATCCACTACTTTTATTTGACAGCTGTAGTTTGCAGATACAAATTTTTACATACAAAATCTTATAAAATATAATGCATTGTTATACACTAGATTTAACTGTCCAACATTACATAAAGGACTTTAAATTAGCACCTACAACATTACATTTTAACACAGCTGTAACAACAGTATCACTAACTGAGCAATTCTGCATAACAGGTACTTTAATTTTGATAATTGAACTTAAAGTAAAATACTTAATGGTGTATTTTTACATTGTCATATTGCTACTTTTACTTTTTTTCTTTACATGCAAATGATCTGAATAAGTCTTCCCACACTGGCATTAGCAGTGCACATACATTAACAGCAAGGTCATTGTTGAAGACGTCTTTAATGCAACAATGAAGACTGACCCAATTAAGTGGCAGGAAAAGACAATCACAACCGTAGTAGTGGTACTACTGATGAGCCTGTGTTTGTGTGCTGAAGCGGGGAGTGAGTAGGGAGGACGCCAGGGAGGGAGTGGGAAGTCCGGTTCCTTCTTCTTTTTTTTTTTTTTTTTTTTGACGGCGGGTGGAGTGGTGGAGCTGAGCGGCGGTTCACCCCAGAGACCTCCCTCCCTCCCCGTGCTGGGAAACAAAAGGGGCTTTTTCTCTGAGGAGCACAGTGACGTGGGAGGCGGCTGTGAATGTGGGCCATGTGTCAGGGCTGCTGCTGCTGCTGCTCGGTTTGTCTGTTTCCCCTCCCCAACTCTGGTGCCTGAGCAAACCACCAGAATTATACTGTCAACTTTTTGATTCACTGCTCCAGCGCAACTGCATACCACTTCTGCATGTTTGTGACAATGCTTGGCATTCTTTGAAAGCGTAAGGTGTCACTGAGGGAAGAAAGTCACCTCATTAAAGAGTGACCAAGTAATTTGAAGAGTGCTTGACATGCTATACTCCAAGCTCAAATACCACACAAAGCATAACTGTGGGAATAAACTTGCCTACAAGGCTAATGCATTTTCTTGTAATGGATTGGATTATTATGCTGCTGCATGGGAATCTGTATGCTTGCACAGTGAGGTCATATTTACACTGTCACAAAGCTGCCTGTGGTACAGGCAGGCCACTTCTTTTCACCGATAAAGCCCTTTTCGGGTAATGAGTCGAGAAGGAAATGGGTAAACAGAACCCTTGTAAACGTGCTGTGCGGCAGACTGAGACACAGAGGGCCCCCAGCCTTTAATCAGTGAGTGACAGAAGTGAAAGGAGGCTGTGTTCTGGGAGAAGATAGGAGCACAACAGGAGGGGCGTGCCGTGCCAATGTTCTGCAGTGTGTTGGTCTACAACCCCCACCAACAGGGTGGTGGTCACTCTTGAACTGTCTTTGGGGGTTATGCAGGGTCTTATCTATTCTAATCATAGTTCACATCGCACTTCATTTAGTTTCTAGGTAACAGATGTCCCACAGTACTCATGGGAGTTTTGTGAGAGGTGTTTCAGGTATATTCTTGGTGTCTGAAACATTTATTTGCTTTTCCTGTCACGACAAGGTTACTTTAGCAGTTTTCCTCCACATGACAACAGTTAAAAAGTTATATACAATATTCAAATATCACATGTAGTTCATTGAATTTACTGTAACATCAACACTCCATTCCACATTTTATAAAATTACCTCTACATTTCCCTAAAAAACAAAACAAAACAAAAACTCCCTAAAACAGAGCAAACAAAAAATTGAATTTCTGTTTTTTTTTGTTTTTTTTTTAAGTAGTGGAACATTTCAAATACAAAAACAGCACAGGACATGAAACTGAATGTTGACGCTAGTTCTTGGGTTTGGTGCCTACACCCGCTTGGCACCTCTTATGTGGTCGGGTTGAAAGACAACTTAGCAGTACCACCCGGCCACAAAACATTTCCAGTTGAGCAAGTGTTGTGTGAAGCTTTGCTAATAAAACCTCAGGAGCTGAATACTGAAAACACACTTTTTTACCTTGTGCTCCAAATGGAATCTAAACCAAAAATCATCCATATGCATTGAATCACCACACGGTATTGTATTTTCAGGTACTTGCTGTGTTGAATCTCACCCAGATGCTTTGGATTCAAGCAAGACCAAACCACAAACTGTGTGTGAGGTACAACTGACTTTTTAAAGTGCAATCAGTGTTATGACTGAGCAGCAACAGCCTGCACCCACAAGGAAGAGATGCATCAATGCTGTACAAGACTGCTCACATTAAATAGTTGTCAACATTTGTTTGAGTTCAGTCCAGGAGGTGTCCCTTCAAGACGAGGAATTGTGGGATCTGTGGTGTGAGCGCTCAAACTGAATAGTTTGGCTTTTTACAAAAGGCAGCTGGACACCTTCACAGGAAAGAGCCCCAACAGAGACAGGCAGCTTTAAAATTGAGGTCAGCTGTAAGCCTTCAGACTTTTTGTGGACTGGGACAGTTGGTTTACACTGCGTCGTGACATACGACCACCCTTTCGCTGGGATTATACATACGCACACGCTTGAGTATGACATCACAAGGTCATGCTTTGTGTCTGGGGAGCCAGGCCTCTGAGGCTTTTGTGGGCAGTGGAGCAGGGGTCGTGTCCCTGGAGGGGCCTGTGACGACTGTGACCATGTTAGCGGAGTACAGACCGCTCTGTGTAGTAACTGAGACACATCTCAGATTGCTTGTAAAGACTGAGGGAGGAATGGGGTGGGGTTGGGGGAGAGAGAGGGAGGAAATTCAGGCCTCGGCTCTAAACCCGGCAAGTTCTGAAGTTTCAGACCCCTCCCACGCCACAGAGTGCTGTTGGCACTTGCTGCCCACAAGGAAAGGAGAGTGATGAAATGTGGGGAAACCATGTGGCTTGGCAAGTAAGAGAAAGCAGCCTCCACATGGACCAGTGCTCCACACACAGAAGGGCGGGGGACAAATAACTGGCTGCTGTCAAAACAAGCGCATGTTTCCATGGATAGCGGTGCATTTAGAGCTGCAGGTGTGCGTTGTCTGGTCAGCTGACACGCTGTTTCCTGTCAAACAGGAAGAGCCAAATGAGCAGAGATGAAAGTTCAAGGTAACACACAGCTGGCAGTTGTTAAGGTGGGTAAATGCAGGTGCGATACAAGAGAAGCAGTGTGTTTGCCGTGTAAGAGGAGCCTAACCCAAATAGATGACATAAAAAGGTATATGAATGTCTGCACAGAGACTCACCGCGGCAGCGTGTGTGTACTCAGCAAAGATGTAGAATGATCTCAAGGGGCCTCATTTCTAAAAATGTCTGTCTATGTTAGATTTCGCTTCATTTCAGCATATAGGATGAAAAAAATGAATGACACTCTAAATTGTAGTTTTTCATATATCTCAAAACAGATTTCAAATTGTCTTGGATTTAGTTGCAAACTTTGTACAAATCAGGCCCCCAGGAGGGTGTTGGCGCTGGATGCTGGAGATTAGGTGGGCCACATTTGACACAGCCACATTCTCCTCTTCTCCCTGACAGACATATGCTACAGAGCTCTGGGTCCCTGAGGTGTCAATCAACATAAGATGAAAATGAGATCATCAGCTTAATGACCTGAGGTTGCAGAGGGAAAGGAGGAAGGCATGGGTGGGGATACAGTCGCAGACAGTCATAATCGTGTTCTGGTATGACTGCAGAGGAAGATACTTAAAGATAAATGTGCAGCTAAAGCGTGCCACAAATCATGTCCACTTATTGAGAATGATGTTCACAAGTCTCTCATTTTCATTTGGAAAATGAGAGACTTGTGAACGAGTTCACAGCTTTTGTGGATTGGTTGTAATTACTTGTTTAGTCTGCAAAATGTCAGAAAAATAAGGGCAAATGCCAATTGCAAGTTCCCAGAGCCCATGGTTATGTAATCCAATTGCTTATTTTGTCTGAACAAACAGTGAAACACCCAAAGGGATTCAGTTTTTAATGATTTGAAATAGAGAAAAGCTGAAAATAAAGATTTCAGTCCATTTTCTGTTGATTGACTGATCGATTGAGTGCCTAATCATGTTTACTTATACACCTAATAAATTTCTAAAATGAGGTTAACTGCCGTCATGAAATGCTTTATGACAAACACAATTCAGATGCAAAGAAGTACAAAGGTGACAAACTGATGTGCCAATCACCTCCAACTGGAAAATCACCACAACAGCTTCAGTCAGTCAGGGATTTGACAGTTTTAGGTGTGTCCATACTGTCCTATAACAGTGAGGTCATACATGCCTGGACATGTCTGTTCAGCTGAAATGAGGTCATCTCTATTATTTGAAAGATAATCTTGCTTTGCAGTCTAAAGAATCAATATACTTCACTCCAGGAGGAATATATCACTGTTTACTTATCATGGCAGTCTGCTGAGGTAAACTGCTGCTAATTTGTAACTTGGGTGAAATGGGTGGGTGACTGCGGGGCAGCCTGAGAGGCGTGGTTGTCAACCAGCTAGCTCTAGGGCATGTTTGCGTTTAAAACTGAGTGATGATGAACATGCCATGGGGAGGTGGTGAAAACTATGGCCTATATCCCTCAGAATTTCTGCAATTCTATGAACTGGGGTGAAAAAAACACGACTAGTTAAAGCCAAGTGAATTCATTCGAGAGTAGTCAAATACAGGTTTAATGGCTCCATTCAAGGCCAACAGGCAGTCACATAATGGACAAAACACTGAGTCAAACAATGTGTATGCTGTTAGAAAACTGGGTACCAGCTGCTAGTACTTTGCTGTGTGCATTAATATTTATTTCCCAATCAGAAGAAGGAGTGGTACTCCCAGCTCAGACAGTTTCATAATACTTCGTAGCATTTCATTACCTTTAATTGCCCAATAACATTCAAGCTTGTGTCAGCTAATGGTGAAGTGAACCAGAAAGACCTCGATGAATCACTTGGCAATGGGCTTTTGTTCTTGCTGAATCTATTTGGTACATTGAAACCTTGGGGGCAGCGATGGAGAATCATTTGTTTTACGCCCCACTTCCAGAGGCCTTAATGATCCAGCTGGCACACTGAAGCCCAATATCCAATCCCCCCCAACCCCCCAATCATTTTATTTTAAATCACTGTAGATACTGCAGTGATTGTTAATGAGTAGCAGTTAATGATGTAACACTGACAGGACAGTCGCCAGCAGGAGCTTACTGTGACACAAATAAAGATAAGCAGCTGCAGATTTGCGATGCTTCACTCCGATGATGGAGAGCTCATTTCATTTTTGTTTACAGAGGGGGAAATGTGAGCTTGAGCACCAGCGTAATTCATCACACTCGGCTGGGTTCTGCATTTATCATCTCTCAGACCAGCTCACTTCCCATTTCCAACGATTTTGTTTTTGTAAAACAAAAGCTGCTCCGATATGAATTCCAGTTTCAACCAGAGCCAAGGCTATATTTTCCCCAGAGTTTAGAGACCTTGAGCCCTTGTTAAACTAAAAAAGTTCACAGACAATGGCTCAGATTTGCAAAACAAATCAACAAATTCAAGGAGACAAATGCTTTCAACAGATCAAACACAACTAAAATAGCTTTATTCATAATAATCAAAGTCAAATGCTTGACTTCTGTCTACATTAATAAGGCTTTGTGTAAAGGGATTACATTACCCACATATGAGAGTTTACTTACATCCATTAATATATGTTAAAATACTCTACAGCTACGTTTCAATTGTGCATTTCCAGTTGGACCGTCTTCATGCACAGTAGCTCCTAAAATTATCTGACTGTGTAACATTAGCAGGGAGTCTGAACACAGCGTTACTTATCCCCTCTAACTGTCAGTCAGCAGCTGGTTACAGACACATTCATGTTAGCTTGAGGTATCTTATCTATGCCAATCATGTACTGGCAAATCCACAGTACAGCTCTACAGTGTTCAAGTCTCTCTTGCAGACCTTGGTAGCAGTTCTGCAATTTTCATTTTAGTTTGTTTTACACTACAATATGTGGAACAGCAGATGGCTGGGTGTTTCCCATATTTGGCACTACAATGAGTTGTGACAGTTACAGGATATACAGTATTTGGACACTATTTCAGTATACAGTATATTTGTACTGTTTTGACATGTTACTTGAATTACCTCAGTGTGGTACACCCTTCCCACTGGAAACACTAAATGGAAATACTACTGGGCACCAGCCTGTATCACCTAGGGTGGCAGTAAATGTGTCAGAGGTTCCACTGTCTGCTGCCTTGTTCTCAGTGCTTCCTCTGATTGAGGATCATGTCCGCAGCCTGGGCCAGGTTGTCTACAGTGCCGTCAGCTGTCACCGTTGGGTGCCTCTCATCACTGGGCCTGAGGGAGGAGAAGCAAAAATCACAAGCTTTAGGACAAGTAGCACAGGTACAAACGGGAACAAAACACCAGCCACACAAGGGTCAGTAAACGAGAAAGACCAGCAGCTTGATGCTGTCAGAACAGAGCAGAATATGATGGTCTAAGAGGATTCAGTGTGAAGAGAACTGAGCAGAATTACTTTACAGGCTTGTCTTGTTTAGCTTAAGGGCAAAGCTTTGATAATAAATAGGCTCTATGTCTTCTCAGAATGATCATAAGAGCTCACTTATGATCAACAGAGTATGCATCATACTAGAAAAAAAAGAAGAGGTTTTCCACTGAATATTTGCTGTGTTGCTATCTCCTCACTTAAAAGGTGTCTGTGCTGCTGCTTGCCAAAAGCCCCTGCGGGGTAGTGCATGGTTTTTGTCTCTATCACCAGCTGTCACACAGTGTTCCAGACTTTTCTAATATATCTGTAGGCAACTAAAACAGACCAAAGGGGGCCTTTAATGAGAACTTCTAATGCCAAAAATACCCCTTTCTAAAAATAAAAGCGAAAGAATAATTTGAGTGACTTAGGCCAGTGGTGTACAAGCTGGGCGTTGGGACTCAGAAAGGACCCAACTGCAAGATACAGTGGGTCTAATAGGTTTTACAATATATCTGCTACTCAAAATTAAGTCTATTTTTACTAATATTTCGCTGGTCTGCTGGTCCAGCACTTTGGTCCAGACTGACTGGACCTACTACTATTGGATGGATTGGTGTGAAATTTGGTACACATATTCATGTGCCCTCAGGATGAATTACACTCCCTTTGGGTTTTCCCCTGACTATTCATGTTGTGCCAACATCACGGCAAAATTTTAGTTTGTCCAATACATTTGGTTTGGTTTATGACCAAATACGGGCAAAACTACTTACATTTAATGCTAATTAGCAAATGTTAGCATGCTTATATGCTAAACTAAAATGATGTACATGGCAGATATCTGTCATTGTGAGCATTTTAGCATGCTGATGTTAGCATTTAGCTCAAAGTACCACTGTGCCTGTGTACAGCCTCACAGAGCTGCTAGCATGGCTGAAGACTCTTAGCCTTGTTCTTTGTTGAATATAAGGACATTTTACCTCTTCAGGCATCAGAAAATTATTCAAATGATCTGAGAAGGGAAAAAGTTGTTCTCTGCTTTAATTGCTCATGGCTAAAAGACATAAATATGACGAGGGGTTGCCAGTAGACATTTTTTCTTGTTAAAGGGTCACAGGCCATTATGTGTATTATAATTAGTGCTGGGTATAGGTTATGAGATATACAGTTTAAAGTATAAATTATCAAGCAGACTGTTGTGTTTCTACACAAGAAAGAAATAATCACAACAAAAACATAGGACACAAGCCAAAAACATCAGGGTCCACTGACCAAGCCTTCCTAGTGGAAAATCTTTAGGAGGCATTAGGCAGCCTTGCCTATGTGCCCTTCTTTGGCTCAGGGCCCAGTGATGGATGCAGATATGGCTGTTTAATCAGCTGGTAGGGAAATGTGATCCATTTGGCGTGGCACCAGGCCCAGGCCGGCATGCAGGACCCTTTTCCTCCCCATTACATCAAAAGACGGAGACGCCCCCTTCATTCATCTGCAGGTCTGCCCAGGACTCCTGCTCATTTATGAAGTGGTGCCTATAGATCCCCCCCCCCCCTCCCTGGCTGTCTTGACCAGCCTCTGTGTGCTGCCTCTGTTCCCCAGTCACGGGTTGGAGCGCCAGATGGGGAGGCTTTGTCTGGTCCGGGGTGTGCGGCACACACCACCATTAATCCTGCCCTCTCAGAGCTTGCAGAGGACCATGGCAAATATTTGTGAGCCGCCCAAGTGTAGCGACAGAAAGAAGAGGCCAGTGGGGGGGGTGAAGAGGTGTTGAATACTGAAGCCGCGGTGAATACGGGGAAGCGGTGCCATGTGTTTACGCATGTCTGTCAGCCGCCAGCTCTTGGGTTATGTGAGCTGGTCCGCTAATGGTCGGGGTGTTATGTCTCCTGTGCTGGATTGCTCCTGCACTCTTTTCTGACCGAGGACTGATTGGGTTCACATAAGCACGCACAGGCACAAGTACACAAGCAAGTAACCGCATGGTTCTTATGTTTCAAGCACTGAGTCCAACAGCGTCGACCACAGTGTCCCTCCAACCTGATGCTCCTTTAAATCTCCTGTGGCCTCTACCTTTTAGATATGCACGCATACATGCATGTGTGTATTCATTTTACTGCTTTCCTCCCATTGCCATGAATAATGGAGGAGTAACCAGGTCAATGTGACCATGCAAAATTCAGCACAATGCAGCTAGTGTTACCGATGAGGTAATGTACGGCTTGCTGCGTGTCCTTCAGGTCAATGCAATATCAATACACGTGAAGAGATAGGTTTGGTCCCCGAGTCTGATTGACACTGCACAGCCTTCACGTGGTAATGAGGTCAGCTATGAGGTAGGAGGTGGGAAGCAGCCAAGAAATTAGTTCAACACAGCTGCCACCACGGTGAAAGACCTAACAACTTCACTGGAAAGTTGGTAAATGATCACAAGTATGTAAGCAGAAGGGAAATGTAGATGGATTTTGGGCAGAAGTAAAACAATAAGTTGAGTCCTGGATTCACCATTTGACAGAAATAAATCAACATCAGTTTTGGTTTGAGGTTTCATGTGAAGCAATCTCAAACATTATTCCATATACTTTAAAAACAGGTACATAGACCTCTAATCCCCTATAAAAGCTATGACATGACGGTGGATTAAACAGTTGTGCAAGCTGGACACGAGGACATGGGTATTATGTTTATACTGCTCAAGCAATATAAGATTATTGTGGCTTAAGGAGTGTCATATGAACAGATATATAACATGATACTTAGCACTATAAAACATGGAGATACATTTTTATAAGGACACACTGTGCCACCATGAAACGAAAGTGGATACGAATGACTCATACAGAAAGTGTGCTTGTGTGAAAGTCAGCTGTGCATCAAAGATAAGAGCGCAATGAGGTATGATACAGAAATAGAGTGGTTCAGCATCAGCATTTGAGAGTTTTTACTCCTTTGTTTTGTTCAGGTAAATCCGGTTCATTGTCAAGGTAGCTGACCGTGGGGTGAAAGGCACAACAACCTTCCCATCAGTTAATACTTAACACACTGGCACATACACAAAGACACACATGTGCACACAAAAGGAAGCAAAAGTGTCACATATGCCCAATTTAGATTTACACTTCTCCCTTAACCTCTTCACCCTTGCTGAGTAGGCATTTTGCTTGAAACTGTGCAGATAAAGCAGATAAGGCATACATGAGAACAGAGAAGCCAACAGTACATGACACTCAGTGTTTTGGTCTAAAATCTGTGACATGCAGAACAGCTTTTGGGAAACCGGGCATCAGTCTGCTTCCCAGCAGCTGGATTTCAACACAGATAAATATTTTGTTTTCAGGAAACCTTGAAGCTTTGAAATGATTTGAATGCCTTTGACAGTGTGGATCATCAACTGGGTGTAGACAACATATTGTAAACTCCTCATGGAAAATGATTTACATCACAAACACTACTACAAAGATGGTTCCTATAAGACTGAAGCTAGCATTTATGAGCAATGAAAGAGTTATGGCAATAAATTCTGTGAGCTTTAAAAGTAATAAACAAGTAACCAAAGAGCTCTTAAAAAGACACATCACCCTGAACTGCAAATTGGCTAAAACGAAAGCAAAAGTTTTTAATATGTGAAAAGAAACAGTTTGAAAGTCACGACTACTTATGCAAAACACAGATCAACCGCATAAAAAAGAGGAACACTGATAACAAGTGTGAGATAACCAACATGGACACTGATAAATTCAAGTGGGCGTGCAACTAAGTAGGTTTACTTTGAAGCTTAAATCTTATTGTTTTTCAGGTTTTTAGTGTTCATGTTATTTCTTCTGTCCAAAATCCTCTTCCTCAAATAAATCAAAACTTTGACAGCCTAAGTTTTTTGTAAATATATGCTGTCACCTGGGTTTGCAGTGGGGAATCATATTTATTAGAACTACGACAACACTGAAAAGAAAAGAGTCAGCCTGCCAGCAAGGGACGGAAAAACACTCAAACCAGTTCATTGTGTAGAAGTACGTTTTTCATACCAGACGAGTGAAGGCACCATCAGGCAAAACACTGCCTCTTCTCACACACAAGAATACGATATAACCATAACCTGAAGCAGAAAACATTCTGATGATGACTATAGCCTTTATGTTCAGTCAAGCCTTGTGGGCGACATAAGATACTAACACAAGACAAAAGGTTTCTCCCTTTGCCCTGGGGGAAAAGGGAAGGTAAGGCAACGTTATGCACAAGGAAGGTGTGTAACCATTTGTGTTTTCTGGTCCTCTGTGACATTGCAAGAATCTTAGCCTTAGGGGTGTAATCACAGTTTGACTGGCTCTGTTAATAAAAGGTCACGGGAGAGATTGATGGTGCATCAGGATCCTCAGAGAGAGAGAAAGAGAGGAGCCAGTTGAGATGTTCCAGCCTGGTTTTATCATCACCATCATCTTCAGCTTCACTTTTCCTCTCTTTTCTCTTCTACCTGATATTTACAGAACCCAACAAGACACAGATAACACCCTTGAAATTATACAGCTGCAGCCTCTTATGAAAAACAGCCCAACTGAACTGTGGAAACCACCATGTTACGTGCATGTTATGGCAACAGAAATGACAGATGCTACGCTGGAGCCTTCACATCCTTTACTGAGTTTGTCGACATGCAGCAGCCGTTATCACTTTACTGTACAAAGGCTGTATAATGTAGAGTCATGATCTGCAAACAGCTGCGGTATGGTTTTCGCACTTTACACAGATCAACGGTTCTTTCCAATCGAGAAAGACTCAAAGGGGATTCCCTTGTTGCAGCACCAAGAGCCACTTGATTTTTTCCATCCTGTAGCACTCTGAAAACCTCCAGTGAGAAACAAAGAGAGAGTATCCTGAACTGTCAAAACCACCCACTGGAAACTTTCTACTCTTCTCAACCACAAATACATCCGAAGCTAAACAAACAGGACATAAACCATAAACCTTCACTTTCTGTCTCTCAGAGACATTCAAAAAAGGACCATAGCAGTGTTTTTGCAGGTTCAACTAGAATACAATTAGAAGTAGCCGTTGCTTTCCATTCATACATGTGTAACTTAGCACAGAGAACATCAAGTCTGTATTCATTTTTGTCAGAGTTCTGTTATTGTTGCGGTAATGCAGTGCAGAGAAGACTGATTTGAAAAGTCTGTATTGCATTACTTTGCGACCATAATGTCACTTTGAGGGAAATAAACGCAGATTTAATAATCACTGAGATGGATTGCATAACTCAAGCAAGTTTTAAGAGTGAACTGATAGATTTTCAAGCATAAAAAAAGTGGGAAAAATCTATTAAAGGGGACCCATTATGCTCATTTCCAAGTCTATATTTTTATTCTGGGACTCCATTACAGTAGTTTTGCATGACTCACAGTTTGAGAAACTCCTTTTTTATCCTATACTGACCCTTTATGCAGCCCCTCAGTTCAGCCTCTGTCTCTAACAGGCAGTCCTGTCTCTTTAAGGCCCCCATCCTGATGAGCTCACTCTGTTCTGATTGGCCATCTTTCCGAAGCCTACTGATGGGGCAGCTGTAACAGAGTTGTGTTAAGTTACCACCGATTTTCCTGCCAACATTTCCTGCTTTACTGCTTAATATTGAAAGCTTTTAAATTACTAAATATGGGAGAGAAAATTATTGTGAAGAATTTACAGGAAATTGTTCCTCACCGAATTAGCAGAGTTTCATAAACTGCGCTAAAATCAGTTAAAACAACAACATGTGGATATATTTGGAGCTCTTTGTTCAGCGGATCAATTAGAAATAATGCAGGGAGTAATAGTACAAACAGAAACAGCCCCAGTGATGATGTTTTTTGATAAAGAGCTGCAGATGACCAGCACACCTCCAACAGGTAAACAACTTTTTTTACTTTGCTGTGCTGTGTGATGGCACTCACAGCGTGCCAGCTCGAGTCGAGTCATGGCTCAGCATAACTACCCCCAAAACAACGGAAAAATGCCATAAGGTTAGCAGAATGGAGCAGTGAACTGGCCATATAGAGAAATACAACGTTGGCTCGGGCTGAAAGTAGAGAAAACTGGTGGAAACCGAGCATTCAGAGCAGTCTGAAGCCGGTGCTTTTTGCTCATACATACATTACCTCATTATTTGACACTTTGGCCATGTTTAATATGAACGTCTGATATTGAAACACTATATATATATATATATATATATATATATATATATATATATATATATATATAATGACATTAAGGAAAAGCATGTTAGATCTCCTTTAAACAATCTGAAACACAGCACAATGATTTGCAAAATGTTACAAAAAGAAAACAGTTTGTAGCAAACATGCCAAAATATGCAAAACCACTTATGTGGTCCAAAAGAGTGACTTCACACTCACACACTTTTATGGAGGAAAAGTATTGCTGCATTGACAGGTATAAATTTGACCAAAGCTACTGCAGGTGTGGTCAGTTGTGGTCTGTTCTGAAGACTTATAAGTGAACCTTCATGTAGAACGGTTAGGGAGGTGTCTGTGTGCTGATTGGTAATCAAGGGTCTAAAGATAGGTAGGTGTGGTACGCTCTACAGATTGTAAAGCCAGATTGTAAAGCAAATTAATGATTTGTGATGTTGATCTATATAAATAAAACTGACTGGACTTATGGAAAAAGCATGGTGTCGCAACTAGTTGGCATTGAAAGCAAGTTTATTAGAGTGGGTGCAGTTACTCTTTAATGCTCACTGTGACAGATTACAATGATTTTCATGCTGTATAAAAAGGAACGAGAACCAATGGCTGCCTGGAAAAATACATTGAAAATATCTCAAATACAGCAACAAGATTTTTGCAAAACCAGTTGGCTGTAAAATTGTAAAATTGCTGGTGCGCCTTTAAAGCTCTATATGATTAATGAACTTGGCTCAAAAGCGGGGCACTAGATGATGGTGAGGAGTCACAACTGCAATTGATGACCCTGCATAATAAATGTATGCTGCAGATTACGATGGATCAAGAAATGTGGATTAGTAAGAAAACGAATGTTATCACTGAAGTTCATATATATATATATGCAATATTAGTGTGCTAGCTGCAGATTACAATAGTTTAAGAATATGTTTAGCTAAATGCATTGTCACATTCTGTTGAAGTCAACTACATGACAGGTAAAAATTTAATAAAGCTGATAGTTCACTATTAAAAAAGTCATCACAGAAGTTCAAACAATTTCACCTGATGAGAATAATCCCTGTTTATTTGACAAAATTCACAGAATAGTAAACTCTCACTATCACTTCAAAGCTGTCCTGTCAGTGTTGTGCTCAATAAGCAGAGATCCATGTGACCCAGATCTAACCACACTCTTTTCATCAGCATGTTATTATTAGCAGTGCTGCTGATGACTTGCTGAGCCTTCGTTTGTGTGTGGGTATGTGTGTGTCTATATCTCACTGTGTATGAGTGTTTTGTTCGCACTAAGGGACTGCTGAGTCACCTGCTTCTGGTACAGAAGATGCAAACGCACATTTGCACCCACACACAAACACACGCACAAACCATTAGGAGAAAAAAACTGTTCTAGCAGAAACCAGGCAAGGGCCCAATTCCCCCCCAGCAAAGAAGCCTGTCTATTGGTAATTGCAAGAGGGATTGGATCCCCATTGAAACGGCTAAGGGCCTGTGTTCATGTATTTAAGAGGCAGTGCTATGTTTCAGCCTGCCATCTGTGGGCTTTAGCTCTCCGATTCTCTCCTACTCTCACTCCTTTTTCTTTCTCTTTCGCTCTCTCTCATGGGTGGAAAAGTACTGTCGAAAGGCTCGGTGGCCAAGACCCGGCCAGCTCCTTTTGTCTCGCCGTGGGAGTCTAGTCTCACTGTGAAAAAAGCTCTGGTTAATTATTAATATCTCATTGACTTATAACGCACGGCAGGCTTTAGAGGAGCCTGCAGGCAGGGGAAGCTGTCACCCCGGGGTGGTGACGGATGGTAGGCCAAGCTCGGGCACCCAGCAGAGTTTCGCCGGGCTCTTTAACCTCTTTGTGCAGCTACTGACACATTCATCTTGGATCTGGACTCCATTACGATCTGATTTCTCTTCTTTTATAAACAGAATGTTAAAAAAATAGCTTGAGGAAAGACAGCAAGATACTCCAGATACAGATGGAAACAACTCCCACTTTACCCTTTTTACTCTCCCAAATTCTAGCTTTGTTGTCCCTCGCACAGATTCATTACTAGGTAGCCTGGGAAGACACACGTTTAAGGATTACTCCACTGAAAACCTATGTTTTTATTATTAAATACTAACCTCTGGTAGGCTTGAAAGGTGTTGTACCTTGCCCCAATGCAAAAAGTAGCAGTTCTTGTCAGCTTGGATTAACAGTAGTTACAATGGAGAACCATTTTTCTCAACTTTTCAAACTACTGCTGCAGCACAGTCCACTTTTCCACTGTACATTTGTATGCTCAGTTTGTTCTAAATACATTTTTGCCAACAGATGGCAAAATACTGAGCTTCTGTTTGTCACTAGTGCAATTAGATGTTTATCTTTGTTGAACACAACTGCATTTACTAGCGTTTGTCACAAATGATAAATGTTAAAAAGGCTAAATATGGATGTGTACTGTATGTAGCAGTATTTTGGTAAAAAATTTGTGTTGGCAATGGAGAGGCATATTATGCTGCAAGAGTGGATACAGAAGTTTCTATGATTTTTTTTTTTTTTGCCATGAGTATGGGTCACCACTGGAATCAATTGCAACTGTTTTGAATCCGAGCTGCCATCCTCTGTGAAAGCGCAATCAAACAAGCCTACAGGCAGTGAGGCCTGGATAATCCAAACTCACGTTTTCACTAATATTCTATTAAACGCATTGAAATACAAATGTAAATGTTAGGAACAGAGAGATGGAGGGAAAGAATGACAAAGCAGTGTTGGGTCCGTAGCCAACAACAGAGTGCTTCACTGGATGAGGAAATCATTCCCAGAATTGATTGTGTTTACATTCTCATCAAAGCTGCCGATTTCAATCCATGGGAATGGGATGAAAGATAGATTAATCTCTAAGTTAATTAGTGTGACCGCATGGAGTTGTGGTAAATGCTTCTCTTGACCACAACTCTTATGTAATCAAAGATATATGTTTACAGTGTAGAGAACTATAAAACATTGTTTTGTTTCTAAATTCATATGCATTTTAAACTCTACAAATATGATTAAAAAAAAATGCTGCAGGCACTCTAAAAAGTGTTGAAACAAAGCTGAACAACTCAACAACCTCTGGATACAAAAGGATAATGTGTGAACATTTAGCCAGGAAAGACATCTCCAACCAACAAAACAACAGCTTTCATGTGTTATCTGTTAAAAAGAAGGGAAATCCAGTAATGGAAATAGAAACCTTATGCAACATGTACTTTTATGCAATGCATTCATGCAAATATCCTGCCAAAGCTCTCATGCTGACTGACAAAGGAGATGCAGAGAACTGTGAGAGGCTGGTCAGAAATTATTGGACAAGACTAAAATGAGTGATTAAACCAATGGAAAGATGAGTACACTTTAGCCTGCAAGATGTTATGCTACTATGACAATATGAGCAACACATCTCTAGAATATGTTATTCATTTCCTTCTTTTATTGAGCACTTTTTATCCATACACTAGATTTTTGTTTTGGACTTTTGATTCTGAAATCTGCTTCTGCTCTTTTGTATTTTCATTATATACTTATGTGCTAATTTATTATAATGTAAAATGTTATCAGCACTCTGGTATTTCTTGCCAGTATATCCTGTTTTGACATTGTATGCGCACTTAGAGTGTATTGTTTTGTGAGACACAATGAGCACATGGATTTATATGTATTGATGATCATGTGCGTACAGTATGTATATTGTGGCATCTCTATATTGCTCTGGGCCTTAAGTATTTCATTTTGGGGAACAGAAACACACCACACACTGTTTATTGAACCTTGCTGTTTGCCACAAAACAAACAAAATGCAACAGGTCACAACGCTCTTGATTTCAGTTCCTCTGATGATCTGGGGGGGACCTGAGCACAAAAGAGGATCCCTGTGGATTCTGCTTCAGTTCAAAGGCCATGTTGTGCATGTAGTGTGATTCCCTAGTTAAGGGTTTTTGTGGTGGCACAGAGGCAAACAGACCTCAGTGACACAATCAGAAAAAAAAACTGTTGCTGTAGGGTTTACAAGCTGTTAAGCTCACAGCCTCAGTGGAGAACGGTGAAATGAAATAACTTCACTTCCTTCCCCCCCACAATGACAAAACTAATGTCCTAACAGTGGTTAACAGGACAGGGTGTGGGTGTGCTGTTGTGCTCGACACTATAAAATGACTGCACACTTGCCCATAGTGAAAAACAGCTCATAAAGGTCAAGGCAGAGCAAAAGCACAGGGAAACTGCAACTTAAGTATAACCTGCTCAGGCACGATCACACATTGAAACTAGGTCTACAAAAGCGTGCTCCAAAAAGAGAATGAAAGGCATTATCATGTGTGACATCCTCTGGGCGATACATGCAAACAAGGCCTTAAAATATAGTAAGACATATACGTTCCAGACTATCACTCCCTGGCTGATGGGCACACACCTGAAACCATGCACATTATCACAGCCATTGAGGCTATAGGACACTAGTCGAGGACTGAAAGATAAGCTAGGGCTGAAATACAGTATGTACTTGAGAGGCAACCCAGGGACAGTGCTCAGTTTATAAAGGAGATTAAGCTGCAACCACAGCCATGCACTGAATACACAGTCGCCCTGTCAAGGTTCAATGTCACAGACCTGAAGAGGACAAAGCCCGTGCATACACCTAACACTGCTGTGCTGTGTTCAGTCTACTGTCTGTTTGCTTCACGAGAATGGAGATCTGATAGGTTGTTTATGTCAGAGGGGAAGAGCATCACCTTTCTGTAGACTCACATAATGCAGAGAAATGTTCACACTTTCCTATGAAGCGTTCCGTTCAACTATTTATTCAGGGTGGAAAGTTGTGAACTCTGAAATAACTCTCCACAACAAGCTAATTTTGAAATGTTACGTAGCAGTATGATTTCCTGTAGAAGTGTAGAAACAATGTATGGTGCATTCAAGATGTATGTGCAGTTTTCAGAAGCAGAAGAGACTGTAGAAACTGAAGTACTGGGAAAACAAATATGAAAATATCATATTTTGACACAACATATTACACAAATTATTACACAAACCTGACAACTATATTACATTAAGCTGAAGATCTTCCCATTGTGGGAGCTGCCTCTCACTCTTAAAATCTGTTTGCTCAGGCTGATGGGCCGTTTGCTTTCCTAATGAGCAGTCCTTCCTTCTATTCGTTGTACTGATAATGGCTGCATTTGCATGACTTCATTATGGGAACCAGTGGAAATCTCTTCTGGATATCCCTACTAATCACAAGTTATGTCCGTCACCCAATCATCTCAGTCTAGCCCATGCTAAGCTGTGGATACTGGCAACTGATTCCTCTGGACCTGACCTGAACTTGACTAACAAGGACAATATTATACTTCCTTAGTACCAGGAGATATTAAAAAGGATCTATCTCTCTCCATCTTACTGTCAACATAGTACTCTTAGCATTTGTGAGAAACGCACTGTACCATGCAATACCATGTCTGTAAAAAGAATTAATAGGTCACATTAATGGCTTTTAATATAGCATCAAGCCACATCCTTTTCACTCTCATTTCATATCTGTCTCAGGCCTGCTGGTTCTGATGACTCTGATTGCAAGAGTAGCAGTTACAGTGATAGCTATGAGCATTTGCATACCAACCATCTGGTGAGAACTGTGTGTTCTAACTGCTGCACACAACTGTGCACTGTTATTCAGTGCACAATGCTGTATGTGTGCATATGTGCATGTGTTTTTGCATGCATATAACAGCTTCTTTGATAAGGTGTGTTAACCACCGTACTTGATACTACATGTTGCACAGTTCACAGCAGTCATGAGATGAAAAAAATATGACTATGCACCAGAAAATGAAAGTGTTGGATTGATAAAAAAAAAAAATGGAGACAAGATTTATTCTAGCTCTTCTTAGATTCTTACTATGAGTGGGGCAAAAAAGTAATGTTTATAATGTGTGAAGTTTGGCTTAAGGATGGCGCCAGAGGAATCTCTCCTCTTGTCCTCTGTACTGTGGCCATTTTGAGACATTTTTGGATGTTTCAGGCTACATCATCAGGCTTCACTCAGCATTGAGCTCAAACCTGAGACTAATGAAAGCTATCTGTCACATGCCAACATTAGCATGCTAAAGCCACATTCATGTCACACTGTTGAGACCACAATTATGAGCACCAGAGTGGGAAAAACTGTTCAGCCTGCTAGTTGTAAGGTGTAGTCAAAGCCAAAGATTTCTGTCAGCTACGATATCTCCCAGTTAGCAAAATGAACAACAGAAAAGTCTACAAATCAGAGACAAAATGGCTGCAAATACTCCACTGCTAGTAGTTACATCAAAAGAAAAAAACAATATTAACACATATACAATTAATTTAGCTAATTAAAAAGAAGCTACTGTTTGTTTATCTCTTGTCTGACTTGCTAATGAACTTCCACAAATGTGCAACATGATATGAAACAGCTAATTTAGGCTTAGCTTACATTATCTGGTGTGCCTACAAAGCTAAGAATGGAGGCATTTTGAAATAATGTGTGAAAGCTACCAAGGTGAGGTTTTCATGTTCTTTCCATTCTGGCGACATGGCATGAATGCAGCATTACACTAACCCTTGCATGTTCTCTCACATGTTTCTAAATGGTGTGAGCTTGGAGTAGCAAGTGCAAATGCATCCCACTCAGCACAGTAAAAATACTTAAGGAAAACTAATCTGCATGGTAATCACATGGCTACTGACCCCCTCTCCCCCCCCCCACAATGCTCACTTCCCGTCGAGTCCCTCAGTGACAGCCACAGACAGAAAGGGCATGAACCAGGGTGCGGTTTCGGCAAACTAGTTCATAGTTTGTACCATCAGGGAGTAGTTTTCTCTGGAGAGGTATAATCTGGCTCAGCCTGCTTGGAAAACAGTTTCCTCAACACTCACATTAGCAGTCAAGCGTTGGCCACAGGGAGAGGTTTACAATGTAAACCATTTTGAAGATGGTTGCTGCTGTGTGAAAATGTTTGCTGTGTGCTCTCTGCCAGATTCCAACGGGAATCCAGAAGGGCTTCCTCTAACTCTCTGGCCCTCATTCAAAATACCAATCAATACAGCGTTGCAATCTGACACATCATTACACTATTTTCTCTTCACTAGAAATACAAATGTCAATACAGAGGGTGTGTATGTTTAAATCAAACGCCTGAAATCCAACTTCAATGATTAGGTTCAGAAAGTAATTCTGTCAGCTACCTAGCAGTAGCAATTAAACCGGTTTACACGTAGTGCATGAAGGAACAGCACGATGTTAACCTGCACATCTGAAGCTTCAAAGCTGCTCGGTTGTGTGTTGATGTAGTTCCTTTATGATAAGAGAACAGAAACAAGAACAGAGAACCAGTCAGTTCTAAGGCCACAGACCGCAGGAGATTACTATTTAAAAAGACAACATACAAGTGTGAGCCGCAGGACAAAATAGAAGCATCCTTGTAATATGACTGCTCAGTATCATACACTGCTAACATTTTAAACATTAAGGTGAAATAACGCAGTGCTGTAGGGCTTAGTATCATTGCATATTTTCTGATACTGCTACCAAAGTTGATACCATTTCTATACCCCGTCCAAAAAACACAATATTAAGCTGCACTAATCATTAGTTTTATATTAACAATGGATCAACTGACTATGTGAAAGGGGCTGCTCATAGTGACAAACTGAAGGAGAATTACCTTGTTTTTCTTTCCATAGTTTTTGGGCATTTTATGTCTTTATTATAGCGACAGTAGAGAAATGACAGGAAAGGAAGGGAGAAAGAGATGTAGGGGTGACATGCCACAAAGGTCTGCTGCCAGATTCGAAGCACGGATGTTGTGGTTGTGTGGCGTGTGTCTTAGCCAGTAGGCTACCGTGGCACATCAGAAATAGAGTTATCAACATATTCTGTAGTTCCGCTCAGCGTTACAGAGTATTTTTGGCAACTTTGAGCATATTATTTTGGTTTTACAACCCACAGTGTTCACCACTGTCATCAACCTCATTACCACTTGCAACAGGCAGCTATTTTCAGCAAAAAAGCCCTGATAAACCCACTGTTGTTACACTACCTGCACAGCACCAAACAGCTGACAAGTTAGCAACCAGTTGGTGAACATACTATAGTGCTGTAGTACTGTACTGTACTGTGAGAGGTCCTGGGTTCATTCTCCGGCATCTCCACTCTTTATTTTTGTGATGTGCTATTGTGTGTAGCTTAACAATTTTGTATTATGTGTCCTGTGTGGTTTTTTTTTTTATTTGTACTGTTTGTTACTGTGCTGTTATATATTTTAATTGTGACTTGCCTAAGGGACTGCAGATGAAGCTACTGTATGTACTGGTACAGTACATCAAATGGTAACATTTATGTTTAACACTGTACATGGTCCCAATAAACACATATATAAATAAATAAATATTGTACTGTACTGCAGTATTTAGTGGCTAAAAAGCTGGATTTCCCTCCGGAGTTTAGACCAAAACAGAACTAAGACGGAGAGTGAATACTGGATTTACATTTGTCAGGTGGCCAGAGACTTCATTCCAAATGTCCAAATGGATGCTAATGTTGCTCCTCGTCTGCTAGATGTGTAAATAAGCAACTGTTTGCTAACAAGTTTGCCATATCACAAGGATATAATATGTTAATGTTGTGCATACAGCTTGTTCCACTGCCTGAAGTGGCCAAAATGTATTAATAAAGCTTTGATACAAAATTTTGGTTACTATAAACACGTTTCTACAGAAACCTTCCATTTTTGTTTCAGGAATTTCTGTTTTTCTGTTTAATTCAATCTTAAAACTAACATCTGTCCAAGAGCAATATAAATGAAGAAATATCTGATCAAAGATTAAGCAAAGACCACAATCTGACCAAGCATTTGGTACTAACTGTTGGTACACAACATCTTTCAATACTATGGTATTTACGTACTGAGATTTTATATGCAGCTCTACTGCTATGACTACCATTCAACACATAACTACAGAGCTGAAAGTGTGAGCAGGGTTTGGACCAGAGCTCAGCGTCGGCAGATTGTTCCTATGCAGCTGATCAACATCTGCAGTCAGAACTCCATACTGCCAGTCTAATTTCCAACCACTTCTTGGTGCAGGCCCCTCTTTGGAAACCTGTTCTACATTAAAGAGCAATGGGATCTCCGGCTCCCCTGAGGAAACAGTGCTAACTTTCGCTCATTATTCTGAACAAGGGAAGGCTGACTGCTAGCAGAACACTCCCCTATTACAGTTACCCCTATATAATGCCTATACTGTATTCTCAACAGCCATAATTGGTATTCACTGTAATATCACTTTGCTTGGTCCACACTTTTGAATTTAAACTGTGGGAGCTATCAAAGTATAATAACAAGCACATTCGTACAGTGCGAAAAAGTAGTGTGAGCATATACATGTGAAACCCTCCTACATGATTAGGACAATAGGTATCCATTTACCCATTTATCCTAACACATGGTATTTTTTTTACCTTTCTTTTTGGAGAAACAAAGGTGAGAAAACTAACAGTAGAAACACACACGACAAAACCCCAACTTTAAAGGACTTAAATCAAGCTTAAAGATTTTAAGCTCTAATGGGACACTAAGTAACAGTATGTCAAGTCAAAATCCTTTAAATACAGGTTGATATGATTAGATTTGTCTGTGATTTGTATCTTTTTCCTTTCCTGTCTTGTCACCGGACCTGGGGTATTTGAAGCAGTCTTTTCTCCGAGCCTGATGGGAACTGGAGGCCTGCGCAGCATCTGGTTGACTTGGAAACAGCTGTGTTTTCACAGATCTGACTGAGGGTTTATAGCTGCTCCCAGCAAGCTTGGGTTCACGGGGCCTGTTTGGCTAAACAATGTTAAATCTCACGTCTCCCCCTCACTCACAGTCCCACAGAAACGTTACGGTTACTGTCACTGCTTCTCTTCTTGTTCTTGGGGAACGTATATAGTCTAATAAATCGGGAGAGGGATCTGGAATATTATGGAGGTGTCTAATGAGTGAATGACAGTTCATTTTAGAAACATAAATTCTAATTTGATGCACAACTTTTATTACTTGTTATTGGCAGTCATTCAGAGGCAAAGTTTCTTCTGTTACTACCTACACAAACGTGAACCACCAGTTATTCAAAGCAGGTATTGCAGCAATAAATTCAAAAACACAACAGCTTCTTCAGCATCTAATATCAAAAGGTTCTTTGTTTTTGGTACAAACTGGTAATCTTGTGCTACCCTTAAAAAAAATCATACAGTGTGACTAAAAGTATGAAACTAAAAAACTGACAAAAACTGACAAAGGATGATGTAACTTCAATGCTTTGAGCACAGTCCTCAAAATACTACTTTAGGCTTGATACAGGGTCTACAGGGTCATTTTAATGTATTGTTCTGAAAAAAAAGGAACTTGTTATGTAATATCTCTTAATACACTATGCTGTAGTATGTCTGTATATGCATGTGTTTCACTATATAAACTCCATTCAGCAATCAGTCCATAAATCTAGACCCCCACAGCTGAAACACAACACGTCATGTAACACAATACTGATTCCACATATGTGCCTCTAGTCTAACCAGTTGCTCTCTCCTCTGGGATGAGCAGTGATATCATTCAATCAGCTTTATCCTGTGTTTAGTTGACTATCTCAGACACTGTTCATAGTGTCAGCACACTGGAGCCGAACTGAGCTGCTGGGAAAAGATTGTGAAGTCACATAAACAAGATGGATTCTGTTCAGTCTACTGAGAATCTGCATTAGATGAAGTTCAGTCTCCTATATTTGTGCTGACTGAAACACTGCATGCTGTTGGCTTCAGAACACATATACCAGCACATATACAGTATGTACAGGCTACACATACATGCACATATATGCCAGCAACATGCAAATAAGCACACATGAGTGCACACACACACACACATACTGTATCTCTGTCACACACAGGGGAATAATTCCACACAGACAGAGAAGAGGTTTTACAGTGGGTGACTGTGCTCTTAACGACAGGATTAGAGCTGACTGATGCTCAAGAAGATTACTCAGCGTTCTCTGGTCACATGACCACGACCTCCATGCCAGTCCACAGCAGTGGAGCAGGTCATCATGTGTGGTACAGACTAATCGCTGATTCATAGCCAAACCAAATGGTAGCGATATTAGCAAAGAGAGGTTTCATGTCCTACACAGCAGAGGCGGAAAATAATAGTTTGTTCTGTTCCGTGAAGTACTATTTTTAAGTACTCTACTAAATTCTTGTGAGAAATATTGCACCTTTTACTCCACTACATGTATAGAAGAAGTTAGTAGTTATTGAGTTTTTGCATGCTACTCATATCAAAACTCAGATAATACAACGCAATGCATTACATTAATGTACTTAAAATTACAAAGCAGTACAGAGCAGCAGTTTGTAGATGAAGACGAGTTTAATGGAACACCACCAGGACCAGCTATAACATTCAAATGCCCCTTATGAAGTATGAATAATTTATGATACAATTGTAAATGAGCAGATTTTGCTGATAATACTTTGGACTTTTATTTAAATATGTATGTGAATGCAGGACTGGTGGTAGTGCTACTTTTAAATATTTAAATAAAGAATTTGAATACTTCTCTTCACCACTACTTCATAGTAATTGGTGCTGTGCTTGAGATGAGAAAATTGAAAAGTGGTTGTCTAGACCATCAGGATTCCCCTTTCATTTCTAAAAGGATTTACATACACATATAAGACTTAAGGCAAAGTAGTATTACATATAGAAACACCATTTAAAACATCAGTTACCATGTGACTATGAACATACATTATCATGAATAGTATATACTGTATATGATATATCGTGTAGTTCCATAAAAGCTTCCCCTCCTACTCCCAGTCACTCTTCTCTCTTCTTCTAGCCATAAGCACCACATATTTCTTCTAAAATAATCAACCATATGTTTCTGTAATTACACCATAAGAAAAGGCGCCCCAGCAATCTCCAGATACAAGATCGTAAATCCTTCGGTGACTACGACCTTGTGGGCGACTAGCATTCAACATGTGGAGAGAATAAAGCTATTTTCAGCAGATTCTCAATCAAATAAACAAATCTGGAGAGCTGAAAAATGAGGTGGTAGGCTCACAGGAAGCCTGTGCATTATGATGGAAACTTTGAATCACAATCCTGGTGTAAGGGCGCCCTCTCCTGACAAGAAGTCGAATAGATTTTCCTGATTTCACTATAAACTATAAATGTATATAAAATGTGGGAATTTCTTTGGTAACAAATATGTAACATGGATTTTTTTTCTTCGAAAGAGTTAAACCTTAAGTAAAAAAAATAATTAAATAATGATATACAGTATGATTTATGTGCTACTTCATGTTATCCTCTAAGGAGGTTGTCTTCACATGTTTAAAATTCCAGGTCTAAAAGAAGAGATTAGCTAGAGAACAACCCAGTAGGGAGTTGGTATCACTGCAGATGGGCAGATACTGACATGGTTAACCTCTTCCACTCTCCCCCTCCAATCATAGACCCATTTTTGTCTTTTTTTAGGGGGGCGGGGATATTTAGAGGGAGATAGCAGGTCAACAGTACATGCCACATAGAAGTGGTACACATCATCTGAAAGCTGGGAACTTGAAGATTAATTTGAGACGCAGCTCGGCACTGTGTGTCAAGTTTGGCTACTATGGGGACTAACATCATCACACATGAACACAATTGGGCTCTTTGAATGCACAAGATTCTCAGTTTTCCAGTTATACCCAATTTATGCAATACCAAGACTGTTTAGGGACTGTTTATGAAGAAATACTCAAATACACCTCTTTTAAAATAGGCAAAAATAACACATTTATACTGCATGCAAAAAACTGCATGGGAATTTGAATAAAGTGGGCATGTCTATAAAGGGGAGACTCATGGGTACCCATAGAACACATTTTCATTCAGATATCTTGAGGTGAGAGGTCAAGGTACCCCTTTGAAAATGGCCATGCCAGTTTTTCCCTCGCCGAAATTTAGCCTAACTTGACAAGCTATCATGACATGGTACCAATGGATGCCTTAGGTCTTCTAGTTTCATATGATACCAGAATCATCACTCTAGCTTTAAAACTTTAAAACTTAGTGGCTACAGCCTCTCAAAGACAGCAATGTTGGCTGGCGTCCTTGTGGGAGTTTAAGAGGTTAAAGGATACTTTACTAACAACCTGTTGCCCGGTGGCGACCAATAAAAAGTCATGTTCAGGTTTGAGTAGGAGTAGACACAAGGAGGCCATAGTTCACTCAGAGTACTTGTGGATTCAGGATGTCACTGACCTGTATTTGCCAGTTCTGACTTGTACGCCTTTCATTCCACAATGTTGGGCCCCACCTACATCATTCACCAAATCGTCCCCAATCATCACTACCTGCAAATGAGGAGAGAGGAAAAAAAAGAAAGAGAGAACATTATAATTTAGTTGAGGTTGATTTTTTTAGATAATCTTGTGCAGGTGGAGTTACAAAAATGCTTCAGAACTGAAAGAACTGAATTATCTACCTTCATCATATATATACTGGGGATACATACTGAGGGACATGAACCCTTGTTTGCTAAAGGGGTTGAGATTGGGGTTGCCATAAAATATACTTGTGGTTTGTGTAAAGGGTCAAAATTGGCATGGGATGTTAAGTTGTGGTACCTGGTGGAAGAAGACTTCGCCACTGGTGACAGTCTACTAACTTTATCAGTCGGTGACACCAGTATATTATGAGGTTGCATAATTTTTTAAAAATATGACATACATCTTTACTGAGTATAGTGGCTATCTTCCTGCTTCTTTCCTCAACATCATTAGCACTTGGCAGATCCATTTCAGCCTGCTCTCCTTTCTCCTCATGTTTCTTTTTAAATCTGCTCAGCTGTCCTCTCCACTGACCTGGAGCTTGTTGTTACACAACCATGAGTTCGCACCATTGCCTGTTAGAATTAACTTTTTATTTTTTTCAAAGAAATTGTAAAAATGTAAACAAGTGGCAGACAGGACAAAGACATGACCCATAATAAGATATTTCATACATGACTATACAGTGAAGAACAAAGCGTTATCAGAGAGTTATAGGAAACTGGGATGATTAAAAATGAACTCAATAGGCTGCATTATTCATGGTAAGCTGCAAGACTGAATGCAAGGAGGTTAGTGATATGATAAGAAGACAGGATAGTGCTCCTAGCATACCACACAATTGACAGGAAGCATTCACCAATTTTTTACACACTTGCTAGCATTATGAGATTATAAGAAAGCACAAATTAGTTTTAAGCACAACTAGAGAGCAAACAGGATTGTGTTTTCTCTCAGTGTGATTGTGTCAAGTGTGCATGGTTAGGTAGTAAGAGATCCATGGGAGGTTGATTTTATTAATGCAACAGGCACGTAAGCAGGAAGAGGATCATAGTCAGAGAGACAGCGACAGAGTGCAGTATGAATTAAGTGTGCCAGACTGAATCCTCTGACTCGGGTCCAGCCAGTTGTTGTGATAGAACTCAGACCTCTGATTAGAGAAGATATTCTCAAGTATTTGGTAGATGAATGAAAGGAATGACATTGGTCTGCAGAAAGGGAGCAGACTCATTTTGATTATAATCAAATGACTCAATGAACAAGAAATTTCTACTTTGAGAAAAAAAATCTCATCCCTGCATGAAAGCCCGGGTGAGTAACTGAAGGCTTTGGAAAGGGCAGCAGTTATAGCTCAGGATACATCCATGTCAGTGAAAGGAAGGAAATCCAGAGAATGGAGAGAGGCTTAAACTGAGATGAACCCGTCGTTCTTGGAGTGACAACTGCCTGGTTCAAAAATAGATAAGCTTAGCGAGACTGTGGTGATGGAGTGGATTCCTTGGTCTTGGGATACACGAGATGTGCAGATAGCATGGAAAGACATTAAAACACATGTTCAGTCACCTGCTGGGGAAATAAAGAGCATGCAACCAAACAGGCACTGTTTTGGCTTTCTTCTATGATAGGTTCCAACACATAGACTTTATTATGAACAGTTTGGCTGTTACAGCTGCTGGTGGCTAAATACATCCATCTAACAACAGGGAGGTGCATCCAGCTAATTAGGTATGTCTCTTAAGTAGTAGTAGTAGAGCTAGGAAACTGGGAGGAAAACAAATTAATATCTTGAAACAGTAAAAAGCCACAAGAATTGAATATAATCTGTACAACATACTGAACGGTCAGTCTGTTTATATTGACATGTGGCCAGAAATTGAATTTTCTGGCACATATACTGTATATTTATAGTGTATACTTGTACTTCTACGCAAGGGAAGTGCAATTACACAGGACAAAGCCTGAGGGCATTTAGACATGTGGTCTTATTCTAAAGAAGGATTTGACAACCTGGTTAAAATTAAGTTAAGGGTTTGTATGTGGGGAGAATGGCAGAAATATCTTTCAGAAAACTATAACTGTGTCCTTGGTTATTTAACACAACACAATCCCTTTGAAGCTATCATGTCATAGTGCTTCTCTGCCTTCAGAAGTCTGTAAAAATGTTGCGATCGCTGCAACTTCCGAGTATGGCAACAAAAAAGTGCATACCCTCTGTATGAACTGGCCTGTTGAAAACCGAGCAACCACATGCCTTCTATCTTAACAAGAGCATTTCTGAGTTCCCTAATTTACTTCCAAGTCCAGTCACAAGGTCAAAACAGACTCAAACCACAAAAGAATTCTCAAAGCAAAGCTAAAAAATGTTGTATTTTAGCCAAGATCAAATAACTGAATAAGAATCTTCATTATCACACATTACACTTGCGTGTCCTGGATAAGCCTGTATTATAGATTGACGCAGCACATCTGTTGTTATGTACCTCATGTGGTTGAAGCCCCATATCATTGAGAACACTCTGGAAAAATGTTCGGGATGGTTTTCCAATGACTTCAGCCTCTAAATCACAGGCATACTGGAGGAACAAAAAGTTAACAATAATAAGTGATTGTTCGTTTGTGCACAATGCCAGTTATCAATTCTTAATCTATATATCAATGCAAATTATGCACCTACTGTACCTCTAGAGCCTTCATGAAAACTCCTACATCTAATTTCAAACCATCCGTCTCCTTGTAGTACCTCCTATAAAGAAAGCACATCACCACAAGTATTTTGTCTGGTTCTGTCAAGAAATTTTACATTTCATGGTTATTACTCTTATCTACTTGTCAATGCAGTTAGCAAACATAGATATAATGTAGATAAAATGCTTGATTAAGCAGTTGAGTGTCTTTCGGCATGGATATGTTAGGTCAGGGTTAGAGAATGCTGTCAGGGCTCAGTAGATTTATGACAGCACAGCCTCATACCCACAAGTCAAAACGTCATTTAACATTAGTACTGGGCTCCTATAGGAATGTTTACCCAACTTTTGGCACATTTCACCATATGTATAGATAACAAGTGGAATAAACAATATAGGAATTACTTTTAACTTGAAGGACAAAGAGAAAATCTTCATACCCTTGGCCAAGAGAGAACAGCACTGGTTTCTCCAGGCCTATAAGGACCCTGAATGCCTCGTTCAGGTTCTGGTAGGAAAACTTTTCAGATGCATCTCCAATGACCACACAGTTTGGTTTGGACTTGTCAACACTGTCAAACTCGGGGAGAAGTGCTGCAGAAGAGTAAGCACACAGTTCATAATGCAACACCTTAAGGTGTCACAGAAATCAGAGTTAATACTTTTTATGGATGGGTCATTTAAAGCAGTGGTTCTCAAACTTTTTCAGGTCAAGGACCCCTAAACTGACATGAATTAGACCAAGGACCTCTATTTGATAAGATTTTGTCCCAGGGTCCCTCATTTGATAAGATTTTTGCTTTTTTATTATAGAAAGCGTATGAAACTCATGACAAAAACAGTCATACATTCTGTCATTGTGTTACTTATGGGTGGAATTATAGTGAAAATAAATTATTCCCCTTTTTGCTAAGGAATCCCTGGGAGCCCCTCAAGGACCTCTGGGGGTCCCCGGACCCCACTTTGAGAACCAGTGATTTCAAGGATTAGTCTGGTGATGTGCTATATTTTTATATTGTCAACAAATCCCAAGAAAAGACCAAAACCAAGTAGTGTATTTACTGTGTGGCCAAAGTCTGATATAGCTTATTATTCTGTTTCATAAACATCCATTGTTGTCCAAAAACTATTAAAAACACATCAACAAGCCACAATAATGTGCTGGGTGATATGCTGCTTTATTACAATGAACATAGGAACTAGTTTATTTTGAGTCCATTGCACATACTACTTCCTGCTGCCGGAAATACTCACTTGTGCACTAAATCTGCGCCTGAAAATAGCCTCAAATTAACTATTTAATCCTGTTTATTTAATTTTTGCTAAAAACTATTGTGCTCAGATTAGTTTTTATTATGTTAGTATTGAGAGATGGACTAACATATTGTTGGTTTAAGTCTTTTGTGGACAATAACAAAAATACAAAATATCACCATCCTTATCCTTTAACAGATCCAAGAAATATACATTAATGTAAAATGTTTTTACGTAACTTCTGCTGTGTCACACATTTTACAGCTATTTTACAGAGGATTTGTAGACATTTCCTAACAGTTTCTTGATCATAGAAATGTGGTCATTTTCTGTAGGTACATTCCTGTAAAAAACGCCAAACTAAGTGAAAAGCTGCATAAAATCATCATCATCAAAGTCATCCAGCTGAATATTTTTAGATGCAATACTTATAGAGTCACACACTGATGACAACCCAGAGATATTGTCAAAAGCATTACCATCATACACCAGCAGGTGAGGCCGCAAGCCTCTCTCCTTGAGGACAGCTACGGCTGCAGGTGCAGGAGAGAAGACCTCAGATACAGAGATGTCAAAGCCCAGTCTTTGCAGCTTGGCAACAAACTTCTCTCTTGTGGCCTGGGTCTCATTGGTGCAGAATCTCAGCTTCAGGTCAGATGCCTTGAGCCTTTAAAAAAAGGTCAGGAGGTCAGACTGACTGAGGGTGGAGCCCACAGTTTATGGCAACACAGTAAGGCTGAGATATTGACAGTTCTCAACTTGCTCCAAAACATACATGTACACAGACACTTGAGGAGTCTTGCAATAAACTTCTACTATCCATACTGTGTTTGTTAGCAGCACACTGCATAACCGAGTGCATGCACTTTGCTCTTTCACTGTCATGCAACCTGAACATGCAACTCGCTAAAATCTGACACTGTCTCGCTCATTTTTTCACTCACTTTTTCACAGCTTCAATCGACCCTTGAATGGCAACCCCGTCTCCCTCGCCGCTGTCATACAAAACGCCACACATGTCCAATATGACACCTTTCAAACTCTTCGCGCAGCCCGGCCATCCTGAGTCGGCCATGACGAAGTGGTATGTGTTCACAGCGCATGCGCGTAACATGAAGCGGCCTGTCAAGCATTTTATTTATTTCGTTCGTGTTAAGTTACATGTAGTTATATAATATTTACAGTGGTGGTTGTAATGTAATGTTGTGATATAATTGTAAAAATCCAGCAGTTGAATTAATTCGCTTTTTTCCCCCTAATAACACATATACTCGAGTTATGGATTTGATGACAGATAACAGAATAACAGTGTGGCTGACACCCGGTGGCCGTTTATATCACAATGATTTTGTTTACTTATGAGTGTTTACTGATGATGGGATGATTCAGACACACGAGCCCTGCAATCACTGAAAGAGTTGCAACATGGAGGCGTGTCCTCTGACGCAACCACGTAGGAAACCAACCGCCACGCCTGCCTGCCTGCCAGACACATCGCATACCTCCCGGGAACCTTCCGCTTCAAGCAACGAACAGGACAGCCATCACCGGCGCTTCAAGAGGGTTTTAACTACACTTCACTTCTTTTTGGTAATGTTCGACTTTCCCTTATTTGTGTCTTCTCTCCTTTTCGATAAGGCTTGCGAGATAAGTAGGTGATGGATATTAAAAAAAAAAATCTGACAGCAAGGACCTGCTAATGTAAGCTAGCCGGCGGGTATTAGCAACTAAAGGAAGCGAAGCATTACATTCTGTTGGTATGACGAGTTAAGCCCATACTGGTGATAGTGTAGTATCATAATTAACCAGTAAATTACACCGTTTTAGACTTCCATGTGTTGGTGGTGCTTGGCAGTGTGTATCACCTGATAGAAACTCATACTTTTGGTCTTTATTTAGCTCTGGGCTGCAGTTGGAGGGGGGTGTGCCGTGGAGGCAGCTCCCCACCAACCTATCATCTCTCAGGAACAGGTTTAATGGTGACAATGAGTGACATGTCAGTGGCCCAGGTCCACCCTGTCCTTGATGTAAACCAGTCCAGGTGCTGTCTGTTTGTCGGTTGTGTTTATTCACTGAACTAGGTTATTGATTATCTCGAGCCAAGTACTGATTATCTAGCTCTCTTGTATCAGATGATTCATATGTTGTTTTTTCTGACTTAATGTGAATTCAATTATGCAAATTGGCCTGTTTTCCCATTGGAAATAGGTACATTTCAAGATATCACTGTCCAGGTCACAAAGTTTGAAGGGAATAACAGCTATTATCTATACTTTTTAGGCATAAGCAATTAGGAAATAACACTTACCACTCAAGAACAAAAAACAAGTAAAAATGTGTTACACGGTGTATTCATTCTCCTACATCAGTATATCTAGTCAGAACTCAGATAACTCTCCAACTAACATAAGTGCCAAAAGGAGGGGTAAAAGAGAGTGTGAGTCATCTCAAAAGCCTTCAGCCACACAGTGGGGATTGCGCCATGTCATAATGAAGGTTACATTCTTTTTTTTATAGGGATTTTAACATTTAGAAGGTAGCAATGAAAAGTGGTGGAAGAAGTATTCGTATCCTGTTTTGTAAAAGTACCAATACAGCAATGTTAAAATACTCCATTATGAGTAAAAGTCATGCATGAAAAATCCTAGTACATAAGTATTAGCAGTACAATGTATTTAAAGAATTAAAGTAAAAGTACTAATTTCTTCCCTCTGACTGATATATTATTATATATGACGTCATTAGATTATTAATACTGAAGCATCATTGTGTAAGCAGCGTGTTACTGTTGTAGCTGCTGGAGGTGGCGCTAGTTTCAACTACTTAATATACAGTTAGCTAGTTTAATCCAGTGGTTCCCAATCTAGAAACCCCTCTAAAACCCTCTAAAGGGTCACCAGATAAATCTGATGGGTCATGAGATGATTAATGGGAGAGGAAAGAAGAAACAACAAAGTTCTGATACATAAATCTGTTTTCATTTTTTTGGAATTTTTCTCTAATCTTTGATTTTTGGTGAAATATTTGATCATTTGAACATTTATTGAAATGAAACCATGTGAGAAGTTAACAGTTAACAACTCATAGACATCTTAAATGTGACCCCGATTACACACTGCTGTTTGTAAAACGTCTAAAGCCAAAAAGGTTGGAAACCACTGGTTTCATCTTTAACAATGTGTTGTATTTTAAAAGCTTGTTTTATTATCCACTGTGTCGAATATTAATCTTAAAAGTAACTAAAGATGTCAAATAAATATAGTAGAGTAGAAAGTACAATATTTCCCCCTGAAATATAGTGGAGTGGAAGTATCAAGTAGCATAAAATGGAAATACTCAAGTAAAGTACAAGTACCTCAAAATTGTACTTAAGTAGAAGATCTTACAATAGTGAGCATATTTTGATCTCGACCAAATAGAAAAGTCTGGAACATCACAGATGAGTTGCCATGCTGCTGTGGGATTATCTTTTGTTAACCCAAACCCAGCCAAGGTCTGTTCATCTATTGTGTTGGGTGTGAAAGGGAAGCGATGTTCAGCAGACCTGTAAAGCCTGCACGCCGTGTGGAATCTCACATAGCAGTGTGCTAGTTTATTAAGCCTGACCATTGTAGCTACAGTGAGGTTTTTTTGAGGGGTACCTCTTTGTCTTATATTGTGGTATCTTGGGCTAACAGTATTGCTGTCAATCATAGGAACAGGATTAACAAATTTATTTAAAAGCTGGTTCTATAGTTGCTTTAACTCCCCCTTCTTGTTGTGTCTTTCATATGTTATTTGCCTTGGCTTGAGGGTCTTGTAAGAAAGGAGGAAAGAGTAAGATAGCAGATCTTGTGGTCAGGTAAAACAAGTTAAACCAAATGTTATAACAAAACAGACAAAACAAACAGTAGTTTTTATATAAATTACAAACAGACAAAATAGACTTCAGAGTCCTGGAAAACACTTTCAAAGAGCTGCAGCAGTGTATAAAAACAGAACTCCTAAATCAAAATGAAATAACATAAGTTGTTGTTGTCTTGTTGTTGGAGCTGTACTAAACTTAATTTGAGTAATTCTTCGTTTCACTGTAAGAAAATTTAAATTTGAGTAGGTCTAAATGTATAAGGGGGGGTATTTTAATAGGTAATAGAGGTATTTTATATAATAAGCTTATTTTGAGAAGTCTTTCATTTCTGTTTGATAGATGTATTTGACAATAATAAAGCACACAGTATAAATACAATTTTAAAATGGTCAAGCATAAAAACACAAAGCTAAAAGCTTGTTTACATTATGGTTCTCCTTTGGTTCTTTGTATGTAGAGCTTATTAAGCACTTGTGGCAGTTTTGTAAAACCACAGAACTAAGAAACATTATGATAAATTTGGAACTTGACTGATACCATCACAATGACTTTTTGTGTGTGTGTGTGTGTGTGCTTCGCTGTATAATTGTAGCAACATACCACCATGAAAGGAATGATTCTCCAGCTCAGCCGCAGCCTGAGTCGTACTGCCCCTCTCCTCCGTCGCAGCGTCCACTCTGGTACACGCCCCGCCTCCACCGCCGCCTCCAAACAGAGGGCCGAACGCCCGCTCACCTCAGAGGAAATCTATGCCCGTGAGGACAAGTATGGAGCGCACAACTACCATCCCCTGCCTGTGGCCTTGGAGAGGGGGGAGGGTGAGTTCAGAGTGTCATATGACTACTAAAAATAATATTGCAGTTAACAGATATGCATTACACAGCATTTTTTGGAAAATGTTGCAAAACACTCATCATTAAATTATCACCAACACTTCCTAAGAACTTGGTTTCTGTCTTTACTCCAGGCATCTATATGTGGGACGTGGAAGGCAACCGGTATTATGACTTTCTGAGCGCTTACAGTGCAGTGAACCAGGGCCACTGTCACCCCAAGATCATTGCTGCACTGACCGCCCAGGCCTCCAAACTCACCTTGACTTCCAGAGCCTTCTACAATGATGTGCTGGGAGCCTATGAGGAGTACATCACCAGGATGTTTGGTTATGACAAAGTTTTACCCATGAATACAGGTAAGGAAAACACCTGACGAAAACTGTATGAAACATCTTCAGAAGTTATTATCATGAATATATTTGTTGACATGTTTTTTTTTTTGTTTGTGACATATTAAGGTGTGGAAGGAGGGGAGACTGCCTGCAAGCTTGCCCGTAAGTGGGCTTACAATGTAAAGGGCGTTCCCAAAAACAAAGCCAAAATCATTTTTGCAGGTAAGTATCCTTTGTATGTTGTAAAAAAAAAAAAAAACTACATCAGGTTTTTTCATTTGCCATCTTACCCAAGAAAATTGTCACCAAACTAATGTTTATTTCATTGGATCATTCTGTCTGGGAGCTCAAGCTGTGAGAAAACATCTCCTCTGCAAAACATTTCAATAACTTGCATGCACACCAATGCTCTTTTACTGCTATAGGATACAGTGACCAATGGGCCAAACCCCAGTTTAGTGTCTTTCTTCTTAGACAATAAATCACAGGTTTTGCAATGTTGTATGTTGTTGAGAACAATATGACAAATGTATCTCATTCACTCTTGTTGATTAGAGGGTAACTTCTGGGGCCGCACCATGGCAGCCATCTCCAGCTCCACTGACCCCAGTAGTTATGAAGGTTTTGGTCCCTTCATGCCAGGCTTTGAGCTTGTCCCATACAACGACATTCCTGCACTGGAGGTACAGTTTTTGATTCTATCTTCAAGAAATACACTGTCTTCTTTGTTTTCATATTGTTTCAGTTGTAGAGAGACAGTACATTTCTGAGCAGTATAACGACAAGCAGCCTTCCTTCACCTTTAGTCCAAACCAGCTGTCAGAGCGACTTGTAAAATGTCAAAATTATAGGGAGTAGTTAATGTTTCAGTCACTACATCAGTAGACTTAGTTTGGGTTATTTTATATGTAACATATGTACATAAATGCGCTGCAGGTACTAGTTTTGATTAGGGATGCCACAGTGAGGAAATTTTTCCACCAACTAATAAACTTGTAACAACACTGGTGTTAGCGGTTACACTGGACATTTTACAAAAAAGCAGATATTCGCCAATGACGCTCATCCGCAGAGGGCTTACTTTGATCTTTAACATTATATTTTTAGTCTCGATCTCCCCCTCTTCTCACTCTGCTACTTTTTGCTGCGACTCTGTTGCTGCTGCAGACACTCCCGGAGCAGACACTGTCAGTTTATAGTTGTAGCGTCCGTCATCCGTCTAAGTATTGATAACACACTTGTTACTTAACAAATTAGAGTTTTTTTTATTTGATGAACATGGGCGCTGATAGGCAAAAATGAAATAAATAAAACTGCCGCCCAAAACTACAGTATAGGCGGTGGGCAAGTTTTGTAATCGGTGTATGTACCAACGCTGTGTAACACCGCTAACATCGACCACTGCGGCAAGGCTAGTTTTGATCTCATCAAGATTCATGATTAACTTTATTACTGGGGTTTTTCTGGCAAGACTAACCTGGAGGACAAACAAAAAATATATCAGCTGTAACAGAGGCTACAGCTTTAGAACTTTGCATTTTAATCAGCTATGTGGTTGAAGATTGTCCATATTTTAACTTTGTGTTCTTAAGTTCAATAATGTGTGTATTTCATAACATCCTCCAAAACTAGCTGAGTTGTTTTCTATGTAAACATAGGCTTGAATGGCTGGCTACAGTTGCATGTCTGCTGATACTGTAGGGTTATCTTGGAAACTGCTGCTTTTCTGTGTAAACACAAGAACCTAATGATTGACCGAGGTAGCTTGGATCTATCAGCAGGGTTATCTTGGACACAGATAAAAATGTCTGACTAGTATCCTTTTTTTTCCTTCTTTAATCCAGAAAGCCCTTCAAGACCCAAATGTTGCAGCATTCATGGTGGAGCCCATCCAAGGGGAGGCTGGTGTGGTGGTGCCTGACCAGGGCTACCTGACCAAAGTCAGAGAACTTTGCACCAAGTACAAAGTGAGTCTTGATAAATAAATAAAGTAAGAAATATCATGAATAGGCTTTAGTGGTATCTATTTTTTCATACCTTCATACCTTCCTGACATTTCACCAGGGTGTACGGTATATGGCGGTATGTGTGTAAAAAAACAAAACAAAAAGAAAAAAAAAAACATAAAAGCTGAACTGCTGGTGATTGAAGTTATTGTAGCATGTATGACATTGTCTAGCCTAAAATCCTGTGTGTCTAATATGCAATTAGCCCACTTAGACAAGTCTTGCTGGGTTTAAATACTTACGACCCAAAGAATAATGAATAGATAGGAAATAAGTGCCGTTCTTAAACAGATTCTTGTTGGAGGACCTGTTGACACTTGTTGGGCAGATACCAACATTTCAGTGGGCTGAACGGAGATGATGTGTGGGTGGTGGTGACAGACTGGCAGTTAAATAAAATCATGTGAGTAATAAACTGCTTTTGTGGTTACAAGAAGTCATCTCAAGATAAAGTTATATGTGGTATTCAGGACTAAAACCCAAATACTCCCAAACAGGGACGGAGGCGTTTTTCTTTTTCACTAGATGCCATCTGTCTCAGCTCAGCTTCCTGTTCCATCAGTAGAGACTGACCTCTGGTGGTGTGTACTGTTCACTACAACACATCACCTCAGTACAGCATCTCTCTATCAGTTTAATAGAGAGAGTAACGTCTGTATTTTGTATTTTTGACGATATTGAAAATCATACCTTTGGGATTTCTAAATACCCTCGTTTACCGTAATACCTTGATACCGCCCAAGCCTAATCATGAATGACTCTGAATGTTTTGACTGCATGAAAACACAGATATTGGTCATCCTCTAACTGAGGTACTGTTTATTAGCAATAAAAGATTATATTTAGCATCATTTCCACTAACCAACTGCTTCAATGATTATGTCTGACATTTGTTCCATGCTGTTTTCTGTGTGTAAGGAGATGAATGTTGACATCAAATAGCCAGCAGGCATTCAGGTTTGACACTGAAGCTCCAGTAAAACAAAAATAGTGTGCTTTTTGTGTTGCGAGAGAGGTAGAGGTTGGAGTGAGACTACACTGAACTTAAAACTCCTATTACAATGTGATTGATGTGTTGCTGTACAACACATCAATCTAGAAACAACATATTGTTCTTCTATCATGCTGCTTGGAGTACAAATGCACATTCCACATGTGCTTGGCTCTTTTTTTGGCTCTAAACAGTACATATTTTAATGTTACTAGGTTATACAAGTATTCTTATTTAGTATGAAGGGTAACAAAAGCATTCTAGATGATCTGTGCTATAAAAAGAGAGAATGCTTTTAAGCAATTAAGTCAATCACTTTTACCTCCAGTCTTCCATGCTAACCTTTAAGCATACACTGTTTATGAGAATATGAAAATGTGTTTAATTCAGTCTTTTATGCTATATGTGGTGAACTGTTGTTCAGGTCTTGTATGTAGAACATTGGTAAATTACACATGTTTTCATCAAGACTGGTTTGACTAAGAAGTCACACCCTCTTTTTTAAAATGTCAGACTTATTTTCTTGTTGGAAGATCTCTCCTCCAACAAGACTGTGAGCAATACTATGTTTACATAGGAAATAGTGATTAAGTTTGTACAGCCGTGTCCAACATTGCACAACCCCTGAATGTGTAGTGGCTCACCTGCAACGGCTGTGAAAATAATGCTTTATGAGTTTGCTTTTTAAATTTATGAATATAGAGGTCATAAAAAAAACTTTGGGATGTGGTGGTGACTGTAGTTAAACCAATATGTCTCAGGGATTTTGAGAATACTATTGCAAAATGTGTTTTTTTCCAGGTGTTGTGGATTGCTGACGAGGTGCAGACAGGTTTGGCAAGGACCGGCCGGCGGCTGGCTGTGGATCACGAGAATGCGCGTCCAGATGTGGTGATTCTCGGCAAGGCTCTTTCTGGAGGAGTTTACCCTGTAAGCACCTTTTTATAATCTGCTCTCTCGTCATATCACATTATGGATTTGTTTTGCAGAAGTCAAAGACTCAAACTTTATGGACTTTTGTCCACTTTTGTTGTGTTGGAGCATTGATCATAGTAGTTATGCAACTTTGACCTTCTGTTTTAACTGTCATTTGTGTGTCTCAGGTATCTGCAGTGCTGTGTGATGATGAGATAATGCTGACAATTAAGCCTGGGGAACACGGATCCACATATGGAGGTAACCCCGTGGCCTGTCGGGTTGCTATCGCTGCACTGCAGGTCAGTATTTGAAGTGGCTTTCAATGATCTTTTTTTTTTGTTTGTCTACCCTTTAAGAACTCATTACTTTTATCTTGTTTTTGCCTCTGTTTGAATTGATTAAACTGAGAGAACTTTTAAGTTTATATGCAACATGTCATTAAGTTTAAACCACTTTAAAGCATCTTACAGCTACCGACAAAGATAATTTAACATCAGAAGAAAAATATGCATGTTACTTTAATCAACAGTGTCATACATTCAAAAAAACCCTCTTCTTATTTTCAGGTGATGGAGGAGGAGAAGCTGTCAGAGAACGCTGAAAGGATGGGGCAGCTGCTGCGGTCTGAGCTGAATAGACTGCCAAAAGACATTGTGACTACAGTCAGAGGGAAAGGCCTCCTCAACGCAGTCGTCATCAAAGAGACCAAAGGTACAGTGTTGCGTTAAAACGGCAGACCTGTTTGTGAACATTATTTTGAAACTAAAAAGCTTCAATCTAGGTCAACTTTTATTTTACCCAAGTGCATTCCTCAGGATACCAAATAAATCCAAGCTCACATTAATCCATCTTAAATCATATTTCGGACAGTTAATTCAGTTGAATGTCCCTGTGCTGGAAAACAGGGCGTCTTACTTTTTAAATTCATGATGTCATTTTTGAGACAGAATGGGTTCATTTACATTTAAATCGGTGACTGGAACAGCATTTCCCAGGAGCTGAGGTTTTATTTCTAGATAACATCACTAAAGTCTGTCTCTGTGCTATTAAGCTCAAGGACAGACTAGTTTTAGAGTGTATTTTTCCTTTTAAGGCCTCTTCACAATAATTTGCTTGTTCTACATATATGATAAGACTCTTTTTAAGACAAATGAAGAGTAAAATCTGACCTATACTAAAATGACCCCCCCCCAGACTACGATGCCTGGAAGGTGTGCTTGCGTCTTCGTGACAATGGACTGCTGGCCAAACCCACCCATGGTGACATCATCCGCTTGGCCCCTCCCCTCGTCATCAAAGAGGACGAGCTGCGCGAATGCGTCGATATCATCCAGAAAACCATCATGTCCTTCTAAACTACAACAATTCAACTGTTCAGCAACACAAAGACAACCTTCAAATGATAATCCACATTAGCTGGAGTTGTGGCCTGTTAAAACATCACTTTTTTTTAATCTTTCATAAGTGGAGGCATTACTGTAGAAATACAGTATACAGAGACTGTATGGAGAGTGCTTCTGTGAGGCTAGACCGACGATTTTGTACAGAAAAACTGCTGTAAAGGAAAAGGTTGTGTTAGACTGCCTCAGGAAAGACTGCAGCAAAGATAGAGGTTTATTTTAAGTGTTCTAAATTTGTATGTACATTTTATTGCATAATTCATCTATTGAGATGAATTTTGGAGTGGTCAATTTACGTTTTCAGTGGTAATGAGTGATGTAAATAATGAATGTGCTGTCTTTAATGAAACCTTTTTAATTTTCAAAAAGGAAAAGTGGTTTTACCAGTGAAGCATGAAGGAGTCTGGAGTTACAAAGGCTTTATTTGAATTGATTATGCGGTTAAATCTGACCTGACTATTGTACTATTGTTCTGTGCTACAAGTTACAAATCCAAGTTGCTGAATGGAAATCTTGTCTACAGTATCCAATATAACGTAGTTTCTGAGTATCGTATAGATTGCAAACTACATTTCTAATAGACAGCAGTTAGTCTGTCAAGCTACTGATGCCTACTAATATAAACCTTGTGGATCCAGTCTTGTTACACACCAGCTAGTCTGGGTATTTTAAAACTTCAAGAGCAGAGCTTCTGCACATCCTTAAAAAGCCTTGAAATGTATATGATGTTTTAGGTGTTGAAATTGTTTTTATAAAAAATTAAAAAAAAAAATCATAATTGCACTTTCTGACAATTCTAAAAGTTTAAGTGGCTTTAATTTCCAATACAAATATGACCACATGTTATTGTTGTAGCTGCCTGATTTCATTTTACACAGGTTATATGTTTTACTGTGGAAGAAATATTTTCTGGCAACTGTTGAAACTGAACAAATAAGTTTTTGCTCTTTATACTCAATAATTTGGTATATATGATTTCTGCAAGAACACACTGTGTAAGGATTAACAAGTGTTGGGAGGACTCACACTGGTAGCAAAGGCTGTTTGGTTTTAGATATTTACAGTATCTGTACTTTGTTTCATTGAACTTTCTGATGAATGTTTTATCTATAATAAAACGATGTAAATATTGTCTTTTCAAAGGCGATATCATCTTTAAGTTGTTACATAATACATTTTTCTTTAAATAAATTATTGCAGTCTTATCTGTTTTGCTGTTTTTCTGAACCAAACACATCATACTTGAAATTTGAGGATGCAGGTTCACCGAGTTATTCAGATAATTGCTGATTAAAATCTGCAACTTATCTGATGTAGAACAGGTCTGTAAACTTACTTTTCTTGGGACATGGAGGATGATAACTGAGTAAAACCCAAAATAGGTCTTTTTACACCAGACTTCCATATTTAAAGGGGTTAAACTCTCTGCAAGTTGCAAGAGATGCTTGTGTTTTGCTTTGATGTCATTATTTACCACACAGAGCACAGCATACAGATGATATCCTGTGTCACACTGTCAAATGCTGTATATAGTAGAGTTATGCACTTAACAATAATAACAATGCATTTAATTTGTACTGCACTTTTCATCTGCGGTGAATCTGCTACAGCATTAGTTAAGATGAAAAAGCCTCTCTGAATAAAAAGGTTTTAGAGGTTCTGGAGGCGATGGTCTGTGCTGTCCTCAGATGGTTTGGAAGGCTTTTCCAAAAGCAGAAGGCTCGATCCCTAATGGTGCGGAGCTTAGTACTGGGGGCATGGAACAAGCTGTTGGCAGATCTGAGGGTGCAGGTGGAGGTTTGTGGTGTGATCAGTTCCTGTAGGTAGAGAGGTGCATGTCTGTTGGATGTGTCTATGTGAGTAGCAGGACTTTGTAGTCAAGTCTTTTGAAGGAGACAGAGAGCCATGTGTTCATGTTTTCACACTCTCATCAGGATCCTGGCAGTGCTCTTCTGAATGTACTGGAGCTTCTGGATGCTCCTGCCAGGGATGTCTGTGGAGAGTGCATTGCAGTAGTTCAGTCTTGAGGGAATTAGAGGCATGGACAAGTTTCTCTGCATCTGACAGAGTTCGAGAGGAGTGGAATTTAGAGATGTTTTTGAGATGGTAGAAAGAGGTTTTGCACAGATGTCTCATATGGTCATCAAAAGTCAAGCACTTAGTAATTTAGTCCATTATTTTGCAATGATGATAGCACAAACACTAGATGGCGCTGTGCCCTTTCTGAACTGAAAAGGATTGGTGGGCACTTGAACAAGCATATACAGACAAATGTTGGGCAGGTGCTGGATGCAAAGCTAAAAATAACAGCAATAAAAAAGAAAATAAGATACTAACAGAAGACTACAGATGCATGTAGACTTACCAAAAATGTAGGTATATACTGTAGTCCTAGAATAACACCGCTAAACCCACAAGACACAACCCAGATGATCCATCTTTCAGCCTGTCTCACAATCCTCCATACCAGTGGTGCACTGGGACCTTCACTGACAGAGATTTTACATATTTGACACTTGTCTTACCCATAAGACAAGCTATTCAGTGGCTGACTGAACCGCGTATTGAGGCTACAATCTTAAGCTAGTTGACCGAGACAGTCGAAGGCTCTCTGCCCCCTGAGTGCTGACCTTCAGGCAGCACAAATCCTGCTGCATACATTTCTCCATCTGTAATTTTTCTTACGTCACAACCACATAAACAGCAGCAGCAAAAATTAATACTGCAGTACAGGTCTGAAATATGGTGTCAACATAGGATTTCATCACTGATACTGTATGTTGGTATGTGTAACATGTAACCTTTATGTAGGTTAATTTGCACTTTTAGTAATTTGATGTGAATTAAGAACTTGTTGGCAAGCCCTCACTGAATCATTGTAGTATAACAAACTCATTGTGAGATCAACAGACCCTGACAAATTCTCATTAGTAAGGAGCAATTAACAAACCACATGGTCTCCCATTTTCTCAATCCCTGCTTATTTAAAACCAGGAAAACTCTTTCGAAAATGTTGTGCAACAGGCAGCAGGATCTTCATTTTGAAACAGATGTACAAGAAAACATATTGCATGCTGTTAAGGATCAATAAAACCCACTCTAATTAGTTTAATGCTTCGCACTTTTAATGTCGTACTCCAGGCCAACTCTTGAAAGGCTCTGTATTTGAGTGCATTTTTGGGGTGGGCAGGGAGGTGCTTTATTTAATCAGCGTATTTATTTAATCTATTACAGTATGTCACATTTTATAACTGATCATATGTGTTGTATATGCGAATCCACAACATCACACGTGAAGTGTATCAGTTCACATGTGAAATATCTTGCTGAAAGCTGAAAACATGTCGTCTTTTATCACGTGATTTTTACGGCACACGTCATTTCCAAATGTTAAACTTTGGTTCACTTTTGTTTTTATCATGAGGGTTGTAACACTATTTTAACATATATTGTGACAGATATTTACAAATATATTTACATATGAAGATTAATTGTTTTAAGCTTTTTCTGAAAATATATGTATTTATGTTACCAAAATGTGTCATATTGTCCCACATGTTATGAGCCAAATGCTTGGAAGACATAGAAATAAAAACTAATTAACTAAATATTTTTTATACTCAAGAACAGTGCAATACTTGAGTAAATGTACCACAAGCACAAACCTTCTCTAATCTTCAGGCCACCATCCATTGATCAGACTTTTGTTTTATCAGTTGCACTCCCAAAACAGGCCTCATAGTTCAGGGTGAAAGTGCACACAGCCTACAATCTAGGACAGATCATTATTTCATATGAAGCGAAGCAGAGAGATGAGCAAGGCCCGGAGTTTGCTTGTGAAATATGAGTGGAATCCAGCCTGGCAGGAGAAATGAGGGTTATCACCAGGTGACACAGAGCAATGTGCTTGCGTCCTGTGCAGGCTTTGATCCTACACTCTGGGGAGACCTGCATCCCACTCAGCCAAGCTTAGGGAGGCGGACTGTATTCCACAAATGAGCTCCAGTTTTGGCAGGGGAGTGACAGGCCACAGGCTCTGTGAAGATCTGGGAACGCTGAGGCCGAGGCTCAGGCTCCGGCAGGGCTTTGACAGCCTCAGCCAAACCGAAAGATGCTCCTGTAAAGCTACTTGATTTTCCCTGCCACAGACTCAGTGCCAACAGTCAGCCTGGTCCATTCAAGCATGTGGCGCAAGGCTGGCTTCAAAGACTGGTGTGTGTTCCACCACTATTCCTCAGACCAAGAAGGTCAAGAGGAGCTCATCCCGGCTGGATGGCTGCTCTCATTCCACTCTTTCAGCTCTGTTTCTCCCCTCCTTTTTTGTCTTTCCTTTTTTTTCCTCTCTCTGTTGGCTTTCTTCTTATTTGTTATCTCTCCCTGTGTCCCCTCTCTCTCTTCCTGCCCCTTTGTCTCTCTCTCAGCCAGCCCATTTGTATTCATTCCTTACATAATGGAGAAATCAGATTGTGGTACTTAGCAAGGATGTAATCAAAGTACTGTGCCTGAAATTTAATTCAGGTAAAGTTGCAGTTAAGAAGAGGATAAATTATACTGTAAAGCTCTGTATCCATTAAATGTGTGGAGAACAAGGTGCCATTTGGAGAATTATGACTGATGCAGTGCTGGAATAGGATAAGCTATTCATTTTTTTCTTGTACCACCACAGATAAATCAGAGAAAAATGTTGGGCTTGCCTGCCAGTGCTCATATTAATGGGGCTTTTGCATTAAGTTTATGACATCTGAGTGCACCGATAAAATACATGTGCATCTTAAAGGGCAAATGACACATAATCCTCAAAGAGTAATGTGCACTGACCATTTTTCTCTTCCTCCATGTGCCTCTCAATACACACCAGAGGGAATATATATTGATTAAGCACACCAAGGTCCTCAGAAGGACGCCTCCCTCCCTGCAGATCTAAGGCACACTTGCCAAGTGTGACTCTCACACCAATCGTTGTAGTTGTCACACCCTGCCCTGATTTATTTCTGGGTTGTAGACACATTTGCAGACCTTTTGAATTTTTAAAAAGGAAAACGACACATTCACAGTTCTAAAAGTTCAAATCTATACATATTTAATCTTAAAATGTTAATTTTTTTATTGCTTTTATTGCAGTTTTCTCAAGCAAACATCACATGTGCAACAAATTATGCATAATAATTATAATTCCTTTCTAGAAAGCATGTATGTAGCAGCTCAATGCAACAAAAAGAATATGGATACGAAAACTTTTTTTTTTGCCTTCAGTTTCACCATAAGACATGTCATAAAAACATAAAACATACATACGACAATACATCGTCTCAGCATACACATTCATACTCCTACCGGATCCTAGTTTCATTTATTACCTTGACAGCACTCGTGACAAAGGATTTCTTCTAGATATTTCCATTAGCCATCAGTAATCTATAACGTCTCCCTGAGGGTAAAAGTTCAAATTCACTGTACAGAGGGTGAGAAGAGTTGTTAATAATTCTGTCAGCTTTACTTCTTAAGAGTTCATCATACATACTTTGATACACACAACAAATATGAACACAACAAATATCAGAATCAATCAATAGGACAAATCATTAGAGACATACACAAATGATAAATAGAGAGATTCCATCATTTATACTGTACAAAAATAAGAAAAGAAAAAAGTGCAAAAATATATGAATACAAAGTATGAATCATGATTCTCAGTATAACACCTGACATGTGGTGCAGACATGATGCATTCAAATGCAATTTAATTATCACTTAAATGTATCAAACTGTTAATTTTCTCATTTTATTCCCATGGTGCAAAAAAAACACCACAGAGGTGATTTTTCAGTCTCCAATTCCACTGCAGCTTCACCTGTTCAATCAAGTGACACAGTAGAATTAATTTACATAATTTTAGTGTTTTAGTGATTATTTCAGTGAGATAATGTCACATATTGGCCAACTGAGTGTTATCACACTGCTTTGATCATGCAGGAAACAGCATGAATCACTGTAAATATTATCGGATGCATTACGTTTCTGTGTGCATCTCTGGCCCCTATGGTGCTGAATGCAAAATGCCTGGCAGTAACTCGGCTATATGCAAGAGGAGGATGAGTCATCTACCTGTTGTTCATGTGTCTGGGCATCCTCTCTTCACTTTCCATTAGTAAATAAACTCAATTACAAATTCATTTAATTTTATTATCCACAGCCGGGAACATCGCTGTCCGAGTTTCTGATTGGAAAGATATATGTAATTAGAGTCAATGAACTACCAGTGGTAGAGCTTTGCTCGATGAAGAAAGATTCACAGCAGATGTGGCTAAAACCAAGACCTTGAGTGGTGAGTGGGTTGCATGTTGAGTTGTGTTGAGTGTGATTCATTCAACTGACTTTCAAATTCATGTGAGCCAGTTCGCTGCTATCAACATTTCCAAAAAAAAGCCTGAAGAAAATGAAAGATGCACATAGCATAGCTGAGAGGCCAAGAGAGATACTTGAGTGAATGTCCACCTCAAAACCATCAGTAAATATTATCATATTCAGGGTAAGTTGCACCAACCAAGATTACCTTTAAAGGAATATTTTAGAAGGAAATATGCTTTCTTTCTAAGAGTTAGGTGAGAAGATCGATAGTGTGCTTGTATTTGTCCTATAAATATGAAGCTACAGCCAACAGGCAGCTTAGCAGGCCTGGCTCTGTCCAAAGGCAAGAAGGGATTCTTCTTCTGGGCTTCCTCAGTGTGTCAGCTTGTGGAGTTTTAAAAGAAAATGGAAAAAGCAATTATTTAAACTAATTTAAAACTATGATTCACCTTAATCTGGATTTATATTGGTTCCAATTGGTGCAACCCATCCCTAATGTGGCTGGGGTTTTAAATTCCATTGATTTCAGTGAGTTACGAGTGCTGCTGCTGTTCAGTAGGAGGTACAAGACTCACATGTGGCAACCATGACACTCAGACTGCAGTAAAAAAATGAGGACACACCACCACTTGTGGCCATAAAATATGCCTATGGGTATTTGGAGGAAACATAAGCCGCAGACAACACCAGTCACCGTGGCTTTGCTTTTTTACCGCCCTCTTGTCTCTTCAAGTCACCCAAAGTGGCTGTCCACTAACTTGGGCGATGCCCTACACAAAGTGATACTCTGTAAGGGCTTGTCTTTACGCTACAGACTGACCACAACAGCTGCAGACAAAGCCTCAGTGTTAAGAGAGTTCAAGGCTGAGGCTAGGGAGGAGGAGGAGGCAGCAGAGGGGCAGAGATGTGGGACAGAAAAAAAAATTGACCAGGGGAAATGGGACCATGGCCCACAGGAATTCCTAAAAACATGGAGCAGTCATTCTGCACGCCCTAGGAGAGGATTCAGACACAGTTTAAGTAACAAAGGAAAAACCGTATGACACCTGGGGGAGAGTGGAAGAAAGGGGAGGTGAAGGATAAATTGTCCCTGTGCATACGGTGCTTGTTCCTTCAACAATGGGATGGGATGCACTAAGCCGTGTGTAGCTGGATTCTGAGGTGGTGAATCATAAGAAAAATGTGTTGTAAGTGTAGCCATTCTGGCCTGACACTTAATTTTGCTACAAACTCTGCACAGTGTGTATAAATGATGGGGAATGAGAGGAGGACAACTGCTGTCTTGCAAGCTGAAGGGGATTTATTCTCTGAGGAATAAAAAAAAAGTAATATCAGTACAGCAACTTCACATGACCTGGTTTCAACATGCACACTTCTCCTCAGCAGGGCCTGCAGCTGACTGACCATATGACTTGTGTACTACTACATTTACCACATTCATACATATCATCTCATTCTGATCATATAGTTACAATTACAATATCTGTTTTTCCTACCCAGCAGAATGAATTAATTTTAAATTTAAAATGTGAACATGAAAAAATGGTGGCTCACATACCTGCGTAAAACAGTCAGTAGTCAGTACAGCAACTTCACATGACCGGGTTTCTACATGCACACCTTCAAAGAGAACAGTGGACCACATGAGAAACCGCGTTATATTTTTTTCACACCCGCATTCTTTGAAGACACGTCCCTGCTCTGCCTCTGATTGGCTCTGACTCTGATATTCTTACAATAACCATCTCATTCTTCATGCCTAAACCTAACAACCCTAACCTAACATCGCCACATGTCAAAGGTCACATGACAAAAATACAATTAACAACATAAAATCTCCCTGAGAAAACTCCCCAAAAGAAATATATACAGAAACAGGTATATACATGAAAGACAACAACAAAATGTGAACAGTGGAAAATGGATTATTGTTGAAATATAAACCTATCACATTAATACATCGGTTACATAAGAAAGCAGAGGCACGAGGATTCTTCGAAAGACTGGCAACCTAAAGTATCATGCAGAGACTTCCTGTGACAAGGAGACTACAAGCTTGGGTTGGGCAAGCTGCCACAGAAGCTCTCACTGTCATAAAGGATAAATCACGACACTAAGCATCACTGTGGCACTTTCCGTCTGATGCAGCACTACGTCTCTGTGAACAGCAGAGCTCGGCAAACATGAAATGTCACTTCTCAACTACAGCAGTTTCTGTCAACGTCTTTCACAATGGAAGCTATCAGAGGTACATTAAAGTGGCGCAATAATGCACGGTGCCAGTGTTTTCAATACTGGCATGGTGCAATATCATGTAAAACAGACTGCCCTTGACCCAAGGACGAAAGGATTCTCTTCTCATCAAGAGGCTAAAGTGAAATGCAGTAGTGCAGCTGTGTTGCTCCTGTTAGTTGTCTGAGCAAATGAATTACTAATGAGTGATGTCAAATTTCATTTCATAAAGTGCAGTGGAAAGAATGAGTAGACCGTTTGGTGTTTTGGTCAGAGACAGTAAATAAACTGAGGCCAGTTGCTCATTTATTTCCACAACCTCAGGCCTTTCAATAAATTTTACCATGTGGGATCTACACTGAAACACCTGTATAATGTAACATTTAACAACTCAACAATAACAAGTGCTTTACTTAAAGGGGAACTTCACCACTGTGAATATAATGATTTCTTAAAACTAGGTCACTTATGTAGTAGAAATGTGCAATTATTTTTGAAATTGGTGCCCTAAAATTAGAGAAAACTAAGAATGAGGCTGTAGATTCCCCATATCACTTGTAAGGGAGTCCTAGGGGGAATGCATTGCACACGTCCTGTCCTATCTGCTACTGATGGTGTGTTTACAGAACACAGGAGGCAAATACATTTCCGGTTAGCAGAGACAAAGGTATATCTCTTTACTGAGGCTTATTTTCATTTACAAAACAGTTTTCCTCATCAAGTCTGGATACATTGATATGTAGATGCCACTCTGCTGAGTGGCACCTTGCCAATCAGAACAGTGTGAGTCAGATAGAAGGGGGCCTTAAAGAGACAGGAGCTAAAACGGCCTGTTTCAGACAGAGGCTGAACTGAGGGGCTGCATAAAGGGCCAGTATAAGATAAATAAGGAGTTTTTAAATCATGCAAAGATATTCCAGTAGAGCCCTACAATATAAATATAGACCCAGACGTGCATCATATGCTCCCTTTAAAATGTTCATTTTTTTGTTCAGACAGGTTGTTTGTGTTGATGTGAAGTATGGTGCCATAATTTTGAAGCTTTTTAATATTATTATGCTGAACTGAATTTATATGGAAAGTGTCAATATTTGCAAGGAACTAAATATTGAATACACATTCTGACACAGTGTCAAACAAATGGAGTTGAACACCCCCATTTATATCAATGAGGGTAGACTACATATAAGGAACACTGTAAAATACCTCTAAAATGACCTTTTTATTGAATCAACATCTCTCTAAAACAGTTTCAACCTATCAATTAAAGATTAGAACTATCATGAAGATAGCTTTTAGTAGACAGCAAACATTCTAGCTTAGTGCACATAATAAACTGGCAAATGAGTGTACAGTATACTCTTTCTATATGTATTATTGCACCAGTTTAATATAATTTTAGTGATGGTGTTATTCATTTATCAAATAAGATGTAATACTTTTGTAATGTTGGTTCCACTAGACCATATTTGTCAGAGTTTTCTAGCTGAGAAGGATGTAAAATGAGCAGTGACATCTGCAGCAGACAGCAACAGCCAGAGAGTGATGCCTTAATTAAAAGCTATATGCCATTTTCTCCAAAGCAATCGTTCCTGACACATGGTAGGTGGGCAGGAACACACACACACACTGGAAAATGATTACAAGAGCGTTTGACATGCAAATGACGACTGAGTCTCCTTCTCAGTTTGTCAGAACATGACAAAGTGTGTGACATTCCTTATACATGTGTGTGAATGTGTGGGACTTCATTTGAAGACCGCAGAGGAAGTTGCCAGTTATTGTTAGACTGGAGCACATTCACATTTTTTTTTTATTCTCTATTTATTCTCAGTATTAAAATCAAATATGTCACAGGGAACCACTAATGAATACGATCACACAGTCACTCAAAAAATTCTGTCATTTCAGCTTTCTCAGACTTTTAACTTTCAGACTTGTGCACCTCCAGAATTCAAAGACGTTCTGCAGAGCTTTGATCCTTAAGTGTCCTCCGCAATCCTGCTGATGCTGCACATTCAGACCTCATGGTATGTTAGCTACACACTTGCCTTCCAATGGGGAAAATTTAAAGCAGCCCCTCCGCCTCCATACCACAGCTCCGTTCCCCCCAAGGCTATGTGCACACTGGCTCTGACAGCACTAGACCTGGTGATGCTACAGGACGACAACACAATATCCGCCTGTCTTTGCAGCCGCCTGGGGAGGGATTACCCACTATGCAGTATGTTGACTCTTCAGGGTTCATAAAAATCCTTCCATTTTCTTTAGAAATGACCCTATGAGGTGGGGTTTAAGCCTTTGATTTGGTCAAATCACGACTGAGAGTGAAGTTGAAACGGGGCTAAATTTGCCTGAAAATTGAAATCAAAAGCTTTTAAATTACTTTACTTAATTGTGAAACAGATTCTATCAGCCACAATTGAAATATAGTTGAAATACAGCTGAAAAATGGTTAAATGCAGACATTTAGATGCTTATTCCGGGGCTTCATGCATCATATTTAGCCCAGTTGTCTAGACGTCTTTTGACCTACAAAATCACCATACCAATGCTCTCTGGGGTGCCACCAGGCTTTCTCTCTCAGACTCCCTTAATGCTCCTCCACTGGAACTGGTTAGAACATGTCTAGCTTGAAATCACTGACCTTTTTGTTAACTGCAATTTAATGGGGTGATTAGGTCTACTTCGCTCTATTTTCAAAGTATACATCCATCTTCCTAAAAGTGTTGACACTGCAGTAACCCTGCTTTTCAGCAGGTTCCTCACAATGCCGGCTTGCTTGCCACTGAAACACCAAACAAGCACGCCCTTGACATTTTTGCGCACTACTTTATGAAATCCATAAATTCTGTGTATTTATGATTGGGCTGCCTGGTGCTCATAATGAGAGTCATGAAAGGTTTACCTGGCAATACTTTGACCTGCTGACCAAAGGAAAACAAACAGTAGGTTGTGGTTATTCAAGGGGTGATGTCACGCACAGGTTTTGACTCGGATTGGTTCTTTCCATGTGCGTTGGCTTTATGTAAGACTCAATGAAAATGTCACTCTAAAAACATAAAACCTTGACAGTACAAGGACAGATCTGTGCGTGTTTGATTTTAGTAGCGTTCCTGAAGCAAACATAGCTATTTAATGACTGTCCTCACCATAAAAATGAATGACAGCATTGGTCATTTGTTCAAACACTTAAAGCTGCATGAATCAGTAGTTACTATATTAAGAATTGATTAAAAGCTTACATGTAATGTGAAAGTTGTCACTCAGAGAGGAAGCCATGGAAATAATTGTCAAACTCTTCAGCCCCCCTAGGCAGAAATTAGCCTCTTTAAGCTCATAGATGGTTTTTGATGGATCAACAAAACATATGACGCATACCAAGACTGGTTTGTTTGAACCAAAAACGTCAATCTTTCCTTTACCTCAACCAAATAGTTGTAGTTGTCCACACCTAAACAGACCTTAATGATACAGATATCAGATCAGAAAACATTTAAATGATTTGGTTTTTGGAATGGTCAAATGGGTCATTTTAGAGGGCAATGACTAACTATCTAAAGTATTTTGTTCTACAATTATGAGGAATTGTCACCTTAAACGCAGTGTTTCACAGCCCTGTCTGATTGAAGGTTTAAAGTCTGTGATATCAAGATGTACTGACACACACTAGAGAACACCTCTACATCACTGCAACAAGGAGAGAAGTTAAACCACTGGGGATCAGCAAAAACAAGATTTTTACAGGGTGTATTAAATTATGTAGGTGTGTTCAGACTAGAGTCAATGGAAGAAGTATGCTCTAGGTGGCACATATTGAGCTGAAAATGCATCTGTGCAACTTGAAAAAATGTACGTTTATCCCATGCAGGTAGCTCCGGGTCTGAAAAGTCAAGCCAATGCGGAAGTGACTCAAAGCTGCGTTCTCTCTAATGGCCAGCAGGCGGAGACCCCACTGGCTCCAATAAGAAGTCCAATTGTAAAATGACCCTACTTCTCACTTGATTTATTATCTTAGTAAACAGTTTCCTAATGAGTTTATGGTCTCAATCGCTAGTTTCAAGTCTTCTTCGATACAAGATGATATTGTAAATTATGTTCCCATTTAATGTAATTTAGATGATAAAGCAGAGTATGCTTTAGGGTGTGGCTACCTTGTGATTGACAAGTCACTACCATGCCAACACCGTTGGTTAGGTAATGTAACCATGATGTAACGCCAGATTCACAGAGTATAGGCGTAGCTGTAGCCGTCACTATATTAGTGTGTTTTCAGTTCATGAAAGTTAATTGTTACATTTTGGTTGCTTAAGAAAAGTCTTGTTCAGTATTTGGTTGTACTTAAAGTTGGATATTCAGTTTTTCCAGTAAGTGCTAGCATTATCACATAGACTGTAAATGCACTGTGCTAACCAAGCTAGCAGCTAGTAATCCAAATACAGTCATTTCTGGCTCCAAAAATCCAAGATGCCGACGGTCAAAATGCCGAACTCGAGGCTTCAAAATGGGAGTCCATAAACCAATGGGTGATGTCGGTGGCCAGTCCATTACCTTTTTTTTATTTCCGTCTGTGGTTTATCCTGAGGCTGTAGGACTTCAAATGAAAGTATGGAGAGGGAAAAGTAGAGAGGACTGTAGGAAGTTCCTCATAAATTTTAAGATTAATCATAGCCTGAGCAATGACGCAAACATTAATCTGCACACACAATAGCTACAGCTAATGTCTGCACAGTTAGATCATTGGCTGTTTGAGCAGACCAGCAGCCAAATTTGCCCAAATAAACAAAAGCACTATTTCGCTCTAAAGGCACCTTCAGCCTCCTTTCAGCCCTTGGTAGAGTAATAAGCAATCAGACATGGAGGAGACAGAATTCTACACTATTGCATATTAGCCAGTCATCTCGCTGCATAGTGGCCAGTCACCTTTCTGACACACAGTTCAGTGGTTTGTCTCGGCAGAGAGGGAGGATCTGTAATGTTTCATAATCAAGCTTATCCATCCAAGCGTGGAGAGCAGCTGGACTGAGCTGATATTAGTATGCCCCTGGTGTGGCATGGTGACAGAAGCTGGAGCTCTCCTTCTCCCACTCTCTCCCTCTCATTGCATGGTGTCAGATGGAGAATTTTATGTGACAGAGGGTGGAATGAAATGTGCTGGCGCTCTCCCGCAAACTTAGATTGGCTTTGTAGCTTTTACTGTTTTCAGATAACTGCTGGTCAAAGCCCACATCAGTCTGAGCCGGGGAATACTCTTTCAGACAGCTTGTTTGCAGATGCAAATGTGATCTGATTTGTGGGAAGCTGAACACAAAATTGGACCACAGGTTTGGCTATAAAAGATGGACAGAGATTTCAAATGAAAATGTGTGTTAGGATTTTAAATCTAGTCCTCGACACTGAGTTTGGGGAAGCAGGTGGGCTGCTGGTGTGGAGCCTTGCTGCAATCTGACAGACTGTGATAAAATCAGGTTTGGCATTTGGATTGCTGTACCTGGAACAGGTTTCCATCCCCTCCACCATGACAGATGCTGCAATTAGTGATTGTGAAAACTGCCAACTGCTGACATGGCTTTGTATCACCTACCCATCTCTACTCTGTTTGTTCCTTTTTTTGGAGGTGGCAATTAGCTTATCTCGATACCACGTTTCCAGCAGAGAACAGCCAATCACAGAGGCATCTCGTGCTCAGACAGGCATTCTCACCCAGTGGGCAACAGCTTGACACTGGTCGATTTTTTAGAGCTGGACTCAGGTGCTTTATACAAGGCTAGTAACTCTTCTTCTGAATGCAGTCTGTACCACAGCCATAGAAAATACTTGTTTCCGCTTGACTAGCAGGTGTGTGTTAAAACTGTATTACATGACGCCTCAAACAAAGATCCAAGAAGCAGTTTAACTGCCATTCTAAGACAAAGTACAAGATATATTAATCTGCAGGTAGCTATCACAACAGCCTCTGCTTTCTGCTATCAGTCACCTCTCAGTGGTGAAATAGACCTATAAACATGAATGACAATTTTAACACAACCTATCTTTTAGCTTGTGTTAAGGGGTAGTATACGACTAATCATATACTACAAGATGTCCCATTTCAATAGCAGACCTGCTTGGGGACATTCTTCCCTGCTTCATCTGGTATTTTCATATTTTGTCCTGTATTATTGCTTCCATAACTCAAACTTCCATTATATTAAAGAGCTCTAATGTTATCTGTCCACTAATGCTTGGTTTGAAGGGTTAAGTAACGTAATAATAAAGCCAAAGTGGTACAATTTAGGAAAGATGAGAATCTTTGTTTTCAGGTGTTTTGTTTTTAAATGTGATTCTGTGAATTTTGCACAGAGCATAACTTTTTCTTTTGTGGATTTTTACTGAAGCAGTTCTGTTGACAAAGGAAAAGCAAACAAAAATGTTTCCACACCTTTTCTAACCTGACACCAGTAATTTACAGGAAAAGTCAGCGTCTGAGACAGAAAACAAAACAAACAAAGGGAGACCAGTGGTCGTAAAATCTTCCACAAAAATCTTGTTGTTGTCCCAAAAGGACTGTGGTTGAATTTGCATATATATCTGCTGCCAGAAACTGTTCAGCCAAGGATATCAGTTTTAAGAGCAATGTGCTTGCCTTTTTACAATGTTGTTTAAGTTACATCAGGGACTTCCAATTTGTTTATCAAATTTCATCAGATTGACAACTAAGACAGAACAATATATCAACAAATACCATGGTGGGAAGATATTACACATTACAAAATTATGTTTTTTTTTCCACATCACCCACAGCCACAAGTAGGGGTACTTGGGGTGCTGCAGCCTCCAGGTGTCTGGCAGCCTATAGGCCCATTTGTGTTGCTGCAATAATTCTTTTTTTTCTGTCATGTGTGTGCCAGTCCAGCAAAAATAGACCCTGTGTGTAAAGATAGTGGAGTGATAAAAATAAATATGAGAAGCATGGACCCGATTGACACGTGCCAGTAGCCCAACTATTAAAAACTGTACTTATCAACTTGACAGGACAAAGGAAACTCTCCAGAGGAAACAGAATTAAACTTTTAGCTTCTGAAATAATTTTTTTAGATAGAGCTCAGGATTTATCAGGAGGACGGCTGCTTTACTCTAAACAATTTCACTGTATGAATCTGGACTGTATGTATGACCTTTTAGATGTGTAGAAGAACACAGAACATTAATTAACATTAGATCCTGACTGACTGTATCAGGAGATTTAAATAATCAATGATTTAAATAATCAAAAACATTTTTTTTGGGAAGGGTCATTTGCCTAATAGACAGCACCCCCGCACCCCCAACTAAAATCATGTTCTTGTGGCTATGCCATCACCATGCTGAATCAATGCTAATTAGGATTTGTGGACTAATTTGCACACAATCTGCTTTGTAATGGATTATTTTTTCCCTAGCAGCTGGGAACACATCCTTATAACCTTGCAGATTCACTCACACAACAAAAAAAGTATCATTTGAATTCCACAGCAGTTTTACAAAAGAAACCAAAATACATTTTCTAGAAATTACCCAGACCATTTCACAACACTGTGTAACAATTATTGTTGTGAATATTATGGTGAAAAAGCAGGAAAACTCAACAGTGTGGAGTTAAGAACAAACGTACTTTTGTGTCTCACAAAGCTCACTTTCAAGTTGATACACTGAATCTGAACACATTCCAAGAGCTGGGGGGAAAAAAAACACAGGACCAAAATGGTCTTTCAGTGGAAAACCTTTTTTTTTCCACCTCTCTTCTTGTCCATCCATTAATAGTGAATTCATTGGTTGCCAAGTCTGGGCCTGAACCCCAGATAGATAACAGGTAATGTTATCCACCTTGACATTTCCCCAGTAAAATGTAATCTCTGGAATTTAAGCTACATTTCTGCAGACACACAGACTCTCCCCTGGTTCTGTTTTTCTCCTCTTTTGTATTGATTTAATTCCGAGACAAGGGTGGTAAAGGCGGCGACCGAGGAGCGAAAAACACCATCACAGCAGCATTGCTCTCTAAAACACATTTTCACCGTGTTTGGCCCACATTTCTGATGACAGAACGTAAATGGGTTGCATTTACAGTGGCTTTCCAACTCATCTCTACATGATATTTTTTTGGTGTTGTGTTGGTGAGAGAGAGGCTGAGTGACAGAGAGAGGACAAGGTCAATGACTGAGAGAACATCATTGTCTGCCATGATGAGCTGTAGAGATGGAGAGACAACAATGACTAGTGTTCCTATGACTCAGTCCTTTTTCAGGAAAACACAATGAGTAGGACTGAGGAGCAACTTGCACATCTTTCACATCTGACCTTGTAAATATTCAGTCATATCAGTCAAAGAAAATGCTAGTATTTTTGTTCTTTTGCAAGATGTAATTCCTGTTGGACCGGTGCTTATCTCCTCTTTTTTAACAGAACATGGGAATAGAAGGTATACAATTTCCAAGAGTACAAAGAACTTGTCAAAGTCCTTGAGGCAGAGAGTAGAGAAAGCTGCCAGGCTTGTGTGGGCAGAATTAGTGCAACATCCATCCCTGGTGAGGGGGGGTGTACCATGGAGGACCCCGGCTCTTTGTTGGGATCTGAAAGATGGACAATGCCACTACTGTGTGCTGAGAGCAGGAGCAATGCCACTGCTGGTTCCAAAAGACAGCCAAAGCTTTCACAATTATGCCTTTCTTTTGTTATAGACTCTCTTTTTCTATAATCTTCCCCTGCCTCGCCTATTTTTTTCCTTCTCCCTCTTTCCCACCTCCAGTCTCTTTGCCCTTTTGAAATCTCCTCCATTACAGAGGAGATGTGCTTATGTCTTGCTGTAATTCACTGGGGACATCTGCAAACAATCCAATCATCCCACACTAATTGCCAATATTGTTTTTTACATTAAAGAGTGAGACACTGTGCTTTAGGAGCTGGTGGTGTGATTCTGAGTGTAAACTAGCTGAGTAATTTCTCTTATAATATGTTTTAACTAAGCAGAGCTGCAGATCTGCGACTTGAATCCAAGTCAGACTTGAATGCTCACTGAACACTTCAGGCCTGATTTTGACTTAACTGATGAACCTGATAGACTTGCATCTTGATTTACAATTTGCTTATTTATTTGGACTTAGCCTGAAGGACATGAGACTTGACTTGGATGTTTTTAACTCATTTTATACCAACTTCTGCCCTCAAATAGGTGATTTAGAGTCCTTCAATTTGAACGCAACAGGCTGAAGAATTCTCTTATACGTCAGTCTATCCCGTTGCATAACCAGGTGTGCTGCCAACTGAAATCTGAATCCAGAAGATATGATGCGATATATATGATTATCATGACTGTTTGATGTGTTATGTATGGCTATGAAAAGTGTCATGTGTGTCTGGTGTGTGATTGGTGGTTTGTTTATATGTCTTCACTGAGCTTTTTTCTGATTTCTGAAAATACAACCTATTATTGTTTAATTCATGAACGGATTCTGCTGTCGCTCAACTGTGCTGCCCAACACTCAGACTGGGCTTTCCTGGCTTTGCTTGTACCGCTAGTGGAATCTGCTGCTAGCTAGCACTGGCTTGTTTTTAGCCAAAGTAGTTAGCTAGTTCCCCAAGATAGAGACTTTCGCCGGGCCGTATTTCTCCAAAATTCTCTTGGCTGTGTCAGTCGTGGTCTGCCACTTGAGAGACTGACATCCATCTCCCTCACAAAAGTTGAATTGTATCTGGATCAGATACAATGCCCTGTGAAGACTGCAAGCTGCTACAGAAAGCGAACAGAAGCATAACTAACCTCAAGGAGGATATCTGTAGACTCTTGCAGGAGCTGAAAAAGAAAGATAGTCTAGTAGAGGTAGTGGTCAGGGGCTACAAGAAGAGTGGTCACCAGGCAGTCTCACCACCTTTGATCACCTTTGATCTTTCAAATCGATTCACAATTTTGAAGAGTGAGACACCGCTTCATCCAGCGTATCTCTTTGTAGATGCAGCCACCAACCTGCGCTCTGCTGCTGACCTGAGGTCTGGAAGAGCTGTGACCGCAGCTGCTTGTGTATTTCCAGCTCAGTCCACTGCTGGCTACGGTGGCTGCATCGGCTGTCTCCCATCCTGCCACCACTGATCTTCCTGCAGTCACCTTGACTGGCTCCTCTTCCACATCATGGCCTGGGAATTCCCAGTCTCATCGCCCTAAGCAAAATACTTGGAACACAGAGGTGCATCCCTGGTTAGATCTCCTACCACCACTGCCACAATCCCCTTCTCTGCCTTGTCCCTCAACACTGATTCTTGGAAGCTCCATGGTAAGGAACACCAGAGCTAAAGGTGCCCATATGTACTGCTTTCCCGGAGCCCACGTTCTGGACATCCATGATAAACTGTCTTCTGTCCTAGAACGCCATCCAGACTGCTCCAACCTGGTCATTCATGGGCGATCAAATGATGTCAGCCATCAACAGTCGGAAATCCTTTGTGCGGACTTTCAACTACTCATCTCTGCCCTATAGGACACTGGGAAACATCCTCACTCTCACTGCACACCTGGCTGAAAGGAGAATCCAGTGCAGCACGAATGAACCTGGACTTTATTGACAATTTCGACCTGTTCTGGAACCATATAGCCAACTGTACAGACCCAACAGACTTCATCCAAATCTGGGGCGAAGTTGCTCTCATACAATGCAAACGTTGACAATGCATTGGTTAACTTGCAAAATGCCTGTCAGACTGTCTGAGACAGTCCATGCCACCATGAGGTAATCCACACACAATCAAATTATCAATAACTTCCTCTGTAAATATACTGGTAGGATCCCTGTTACTAGTGAAATTTCTGCAACATCTTGCCAAATTCATCCTCTACCCCTCATGGGGCATGGACTGTCAAACTCACATTCAGCTTCTCTACATGTAAATCACATCCCAATCTATCTAACACTCAGACACTGTAATGTTGTCTCCAAAGTATCCCGTTCAGTAAATTATGACAATCTTATTACCATTACACACACTATAATTCCATCCTCGCCTCCCCTTCCCTCCAAATTTGGTCTGCTAAATGTGACGAAACATTTATCTGTCAAGATTTTATTGTGTCCGGAAATCTTAATTGTTTCTTTATCGCTGAGTTGTGGCTTACCCTTGATAACCTCACCACTCAAATTGAAGCCACTCCTTTAGGCTACTCTCACTTTCATCAACCCAGGTCACACGCACAAGTTGGTGGGGTTGCCGTAATTCGAAAAAATGCCCTCAAGTGCTCCGTTATATCTATAGTCCCCTTTTCATCTTTTGAATTTCAGGCTTTTGTGATAGATGGCAACCGGCTGGTCCTCTGCTGACTAGTATACAGGCCCCCTAAGCCCAATGTTTATTATTATTATTATTAATGTTATGATTATTATTATTATTTTTTTTATTTTATCAGTGAATAATCTGATCTCCTCTCCCACATTGCTCCAAAATACGGCAATATTCTCATTCTCAGAGATTTCAACATCCACATTTGTTGTCCCTCTGAAGCCTGAAGCCATCACCTGTGATTTTATAAATTTACTTGAATCCTTAGGTCTGCAACAATCTGTGAATGGTTCAACCCATGTCAAAGGCCATACCCTAAATTTAGTTCTCTCCTCAGGCCTTTCTATCTCCAACTCTATGATAGAGGATTTTCACTCATCTGATCACAGGGCAATCATTTTTGACCTTGATTTGCTACACGCTTCTCTTGTTGGCCCTGCTCTTCTCTGCTCCCACATTCTAAACTCTTCCACTGCAACTGGGTTTGCAGAGGCCAATAGAGACCAGTATCAAGGCTGCACCATCTCATGTGAGCACAGAGGAACTTGTTTCACTATTCAACAATACTGTTTCAGCCACCTTTGACTCTGCTGCACTGGTCAAAACTAAAAAACATAAGTCTTTGGTTTCACCATGACTTAATGACAGTAATACTTGAGAAATAAGGAGAGCATGCAATGACATGGGAATTGCAGATCTCATTTCAAAATCTGAAGGATCTCTTGGATAAATACCAGCTGGCTGTCAAAAAATTCCAGGGCACTTTTTAGTGTGTTAAACTCCTCCACTCCCATTTCCTGCTTAGAAGTGTCTGTCTCTAAATGTGGGGATTTCCTAAACTTCTTTTGAGACAAAGTACTTGACATCAGAGCTAATATTAGTCCCTCTGTAAATAGCCTATCCATCTCCTCTGAGAACACTGCAGTTGTGATTTCCAAGACCAACTTTTTTCTCAACATTATTCCAACTAAACTCTTCAAAGAAGTTATTGGCTCCATCAGTCCCAGCATTCTTTCAATTATCAGTAGCTCTCTGGAAACCAGCCATGTTCCCCAATCTTTCAAACATGCCGTGGTCCAGCAACTTTTAAATGAGTTTAAATGAGAACAGAATCCAGATTTGGTCAGATTCAGTCCTCAATAATTACAGACCAATCTCCAAACTCCCCTTTCTTTCTAAAATCCTTGAAAAAGTAGTTTTTAACCAATTGCTGTCCCACATGGCTCAAAACTGCATTTTGAAAAATTCTAATCTGGTTTCAGAGCACTTCACAGTACTGAATCTACATTACTGAGAATAACTAATGACCTCCTTCTAGCTGCTGACTCAGGTAACTGCTCCGTCCTCTTGCTCCTAGATCTAACTGCAGCCTTTGACACTATTCTCATTCCCAGGTTAAACCAATGGGTGGGGGTATCTTGTTCTGCCTTAAACTGGTTTTCTTCATATTTATCCAACAGATCTTCCAGTGTCTTTATTAAAAACTCATCTTCTTTCTCATCCCCCATGTCCTGTGGTGTCCCCCAAGGTTCCATACTTGGTCCAATCCTCTTCTCCGTCCATTTGCTTCCGCTAGACCATATTATTCAAAAACACTACATTTCTTTTCACTAATGTGTGGGCGGTACACAGATCTACCTCCCCCTAGAGCCTAATAACTACAATAAACTAACTGACCTCAGTAACTGTCTTCAAGACATTAAATCTTGGAAACTTTCTTCAGCTCAATGAGAATTAAACTGAGGTTATGTTACTTGGACAACAGCATCTGACCAACATTATTTCTCCTCATCTTGGCCCACTGGCCTCCTCTGTTAAATCACATGCAAAAAATCTTTGAGTCATATTCGATTCAGGATTGAAGTTTGACAAACAAATCAATCAGGTGGTAAAAAATTAAGCTTCATGCAGCTCAGCATCATCTCCAAACTCAGATCAATTCTCTGTACTTCTGACCTAAAGAAAGTCATCCGTGCCTTCATATCTTTCCTCCTTGATTATTGCAACTTGTTATATCTTGGTATCACTCAGTCTTGTTTATCCTGTCTCCAACTAGTTCAAAATGCAGCAGCACGAGTTTTGACAAGGTCAAAAAAGAGAGAGCACATTACTCCCACTCTTGCCTCCCTACACTGGCTGCCTTTTAGCTACAGAATTGCTTTTAAAATCCTGATGTTAATCTACAAGGTGTTAAATGGTCTCGCCCCCCTTATATTACAGAACTCCTATTCCTATATCACACTGTCAGAGAACTGTGATCATCTGACTAAAGACTTCTGTCTGTCCTGAGATCCAGGACTACATGTTATGGGGACAGAGCCTTCTCTATTGCTGCCCCAAAACTATGTATTTCTCTCCCTTCCATCTGATTCTCCCCCACTATTGAGCTCTTCAAGAGTTATCTTAAAACACACTTATACTCATTAGCTCAAATACTCAAAGTATTTCTCCCGAAGTCACTGTTGGTCTATGTTGTCACTATAGGCTCTGCGTGACCATGCGCCTTTACTATTATTATTATTATTATTATTATTATTATTATTATTATCATTATTATTCATTATGAATCAGATTTTTCTTCTCTATTCTGTTTGTTTAATTCTTTTGTTTTTGTTTTCCTCTGTGTGTGCTATAAAGCACATTGGATCAACTGTGTTGTGTGTAAAGTGCTATATAACTAAATGGAGTTGAGTTGAGCAACTGTATGTTTAATCTGTGTGTCAACCTCTTAAACTGAACTGCCTAAGGATGCAAAACGAATTTCATTCTAAGCTGACAATAAAGTTGTATTGTATTGTATTTAACTTTCTACAAATAACTTGAGCCTTGACTTGGACTTGTCTCAAATGACGTTAGCCTTGACTTGGCAGTTTTGTAAATGGAGTACAATCCATTTGGACTTGGTACAATCTTGAATGATGATTTGACTTGAGCTTGTCTCAGATGACTTGACTTGACTGCTGCAAAAGTCTTCCACAGCTCTGGACCACACAGTACTTAAGCTATGTACATCTTGATAACAGTTAGCCTGTGGATCTACTTACCACACACACGGCATTGATTCTCTGAAGATTCTCGCCAACAAGAGAAAAAACTAAAATAACATGTACAGTGTATAAAATGAGGGAGTGCTGCTGGTAATTTCAGATGCACTTGATGTGCTAATGAAAAAAGGATGCATAAAATGCTTCACATAAATGTAGAAGCAGCCAGCTGTGGAATATGGCAGCTGTTAAAGTGGAGAGAGTATTTTTTATTGAACAAAGCCAACCCTGCCCCTGAGGAGAGCGTGGTGACTTCGTTTTACTTCAAGCAACTTTTAGGAACAACCCTTGAGTCTCATATTCAGTACACTATAAAATGTGAATAGCTTGTTCTAGAGGTACTGTGGGAATGAAAATGAGAATGGATTTGAGAAAGGCGTGCGCATGTGTGTGTGTGTTAGTACAGTATGTATCTATGTGGAAGACACACACACACACACACACACACACAGAAAGTATAATGGCAGTGAGATCAATGACTTGTATATCTCCCTCTTGCAATCTAGAAAATAAGGTTCATTTAATTGAGTTAGTGAAATGAAGTGCTATTGCAATATGCACTATATTGATTTTATGCTGCTGTATTCAGCCTCAGTGGCTGTTTGTTTCAAATAAGAACAATACCAGGGAAACAGAGACTTATCTGCCAGATCCCTCAAAGAGAGAGAGCTGATTTGAACAGGGAATGGAGCTGTTGTCTTTGAGGCTGTGAATCTGCTTTGTCATCGCTAAGCACCATTTGAATAGAGCTGCAGGCAAATAGTTTGTTTTGATGACAAAAGGAAAAAAAAAAGAGAATGAATGAGGGGTTGAGGACAGAGACAGAAGATTTGTTGTGAGGCTCAACCACAGCCACTTCTGAGTCTTTCATTTGTGTCAAGACTGCTGACCATTTACCAATACAGCTGTGTCACACAAGACATTTGCTCAAAGAGAGTTTGTGCAACGTTTTTTTCTTTTTGCTCCGCCGTGGTAAAGGAATCCGTGTTGCCTTCCAGACGCCTCAGGACATGAATACTGCATTTAGTACGACCCCAAACACTGACATTATTTATGAAGACGATCATCATCAGCCCTGAAGTGAACCCTGTCTGCCTGTACCGAGCAGCTGACCTCTAACAGTCCTCTTTGTGTTTAAAACTGAAGCTCGCTGTGTGGTTAATAAGGGGGGGGGGGGGGGGGGGGGGATTCAATCAACATATCAGTATGTATTTTTACATACAGAGTGTCAATGTGTGTAATTGTGCCTTCTGTGGTGGTTAATGACCTGCAAGATGTACATTTTCCCATTTCTGTGCTGTTTCTTACTTCAGCAGTTTGACGGAGATCTCGCCTCCTTCTTCACCCCCAGACTGTCTCTGTATCTTCATTGTGTGGTTGATGAGGCTGTCAAAGAGACAGTGTCTGGCCAAGTGATGAGACGAGACAAGGGCGATGACTTGCTTCAATCAGACCCACCTGCAGCCGCTGGCAAAGTCAGAATGTGTGTGTGTGTGTATGACTCATGTGTGTAAATCTGTATGATGGAAACGTCAGGTGCTCGCTTTTATCTAAGCCCTCAACATTACTGTGGAGAACAATTACAGAACATTTGCTGTTAGTGGTGCTTAAAATACAGTCGGTAACAACATTTTCTGTTGTGTTGGCTCTGTGCTCCAGCACACTGGATTTTAAGTGAAGCAATGACTGTGAGGGTAAAGTACCAACTTTCAGCAGTTGTTTGCATCTAATATAATGATAATAAGAAGACTACAAAGAAAAATAATTATTGCCTAGCTTAGTGCATATCTTGATCACAGCTCTTTAAAGTCTCCCTCCATTCAAAAATGTGTGTTGTTTATTGTTACTTTACTTGGATGCTTGACCACTAAAAGGCTGTTTTCATATCTGTTGAAGGGGGAAAGAGTCACCTTAAATCTGAGGTTAAAACATGCATGTATGAGCATAATTGGTGGCATTACAAGTAGTTTGGAAGCCAATCATGATCCAATATGCAGTGTACACAAGTGTGATGTGGAAACTTCAAACTTCCTGTACACATACTGTACACTGAGAATGGACCTTTCAGTGGAGTAAGAGACATCTTGTGTCCAGCAGTTAAACTTTAGTAATATTCATACATTGCATATTCATAGATTCTGGATTTGTCAATGAGGTAGAAGGAGTACATGTATAACTTTAAGATTTTTTTAACCAGGTAATAGTAAATTTGTTGTGGAAAAAACTTTTTTTATATCTTGAAATATGTCTGGAGGGAATTTTTAGTAACCAAATTTAGGAATTACTCATGAGAAATGTTTATGTTATGTTATCATGTATTAAAACTCATATCAAAATTTCAAATATAATATTGACATTCCTCTCATACAGACTCTTTAGAGGGTATGGTTTAAATGATGTTAAATCTGCAATATCATATCCTGAGGCAGGATGTTCCAGACCTGAGGTGACCTTGACCACAAAAATATGGATATGAACACCTTTAAAAATGAAAGTCAGCTCTCAGTCATCATTTCATTTCTAATCTAATATATCGGTGCACAGAACCATAACAACAGAAAATGTGTTTCTGTCCAAATTCTTACGGACTGCGCTGCATGTGTAAAAGTAGGTCAGGAGAAATGAAAAGTGGAGTTGAAGATGATGGTTGGTGTGAAGTGATGAATAGATGAGAGTTCAGCTCAGTATGAGTCATCATAGGTGGTGAGGTGGTAGGCAAACAACCTTCCTGTGTCAATAATAAAGGAGGAACTCTGTGAACAGGAGAGGCATCACGTGGCAAACTGAATTATCAAGTCACGGCTGCTCACAAATTAAATGGAAAATTTAACGCTTTCACCTTCAGAGTGGCGTGAGTGACACTGAGAGAAAAAGATGAATTCCAATTCATTTCCACAACTTGAAAGTACAAAAGCATCTGGCTCAAAACTCCTTATTGACTTAAGGTTGTTAAGGTACCACACTAGCTTTCAGTGTAAATAGCCCACCAGGGTTGAACGCCTTTCCTAATGAGCATCTGAAGCACTGTGAGCACCACAGTGCATGTTTGATGGCAAACATTGTAATGCATTATTCTGTTCAAGTGAGAAACAACAAACAATGGAGGAAAAAAAAAAACGTCCAGGACACGCAATCAGGCCCTGCAAATGCAGAGCATGAATAAAACATTAGTAGAACAGGAAGGTTTTACATTGTGAAGTCTCTCCATGGACTTTTTACTGTACACAGAGAAATTCTGCCAGGCGATAATGCACAATGGGAGACTTTATCAACTGTTCATTTTTGCTCAGCAGGTATTCTGCCATACATGCAGGCTCGGAGCTATAGTTACACAGGAATTTGGAGATTTTGATTATAAATATGGAATATGAGAGATTACGTTACTGCACTGTCTTAAGCTCAGCATTCTGTGGATGTGACTATTAAATATTCTTTAAATCTGACCTTTATTTAACCAGTATGGTCTCTTAAGCTATAAATTGTTTTTTAAGAGAGTCTTGGATGAAACGGCAGCACAATAATGTTGCAGGAACCAACGCAAAGAAGAAGGAGAGGAGGAAAAAGTGGGAAAATTTACAAGGAATTTAACCACATATTAAACAGGAAAGTGGAGAAACTTAAAAAGCCTTTAAACATTTTAAAACACACCATTTCCACCAAAAGAAAGAACTAGCTTTTGCTAGTTTCAATCCTTAAAATGTAAATTTATGTCTCTTCATCCAACTGCATGTGGATAAAGCTGGTTGGTGCCCAGACGATGTGGAATTTCAGCCACAATGCTCATCCAAGACACACAAAATTTAATTCGGACATGTTATGTCCTCTGGCATGATAAACACGATAAACATGATGACATGATGAAATATGAAAGTGTAACTGTAGCCCATGGGTACTCTCCTGACCCGACTAGCTCCGTGAAGGTGCCACGATTCTATCTGCAATTTACCTCCAGCCCTGTGAAATCTGTGAGAAGTTTGCTTTTCCACTCAGCTTGCCTGCACCTCAGTGACAGGCCCTGCCAGAGTTTACATCCATGAGAGGCCCCCCGGTTTTCATATTACAACATCAGAAATTCCTGTGGCCTTGTTGCACAGTACTCTGACTGTTTGGAGCTCCCGCCAAGTCCATAGTAACAGACAAGCCTATATTTAGGTGTGTTTACGGCCTGTTGGAAAACGCTTAAAATAGTTTGGAGGGAGACACTTCCATAATGCTGCCCCACAGGGGTCCATCAGGCTCGGGAATATATCAAAACTGCATAAACACAGCTCTTATAGTACCACGACTGAATCTTGGCACTTGAACATGGACATGATTGTTTACCTGTTTGAAAAGAAGTCCAAAAACTGAACTGAAAAGTCTCTAAAACCTCATTGACTCACTTACTCCCTCAAGGTTGTCGAATAGAATTTTTCCTGGTTTGCTAGTGGGTACAGGAGCTTTTTCGCCCCGGGCTATGAACTCAGCTCAAGCCAAAACATTGTGGACTTATAATGCAGTCTTTTCCCTGGTCCTCTCATCTAACAGGTTCAGCTCTCCAACATTGTCCACAGGGAAACCTGCAGCTTTAAAAATCTGGAACCAGCTTCATACCTACAGGAAACAATGACTGACAGGCCTCAACATCAAAGGTTGAACCCCTAGTCTGCATGATGCAGGAGGTTCAGAGACACAAGCAGAAGCACATCAAAACTCCAGAGACTCCAGCCTGAAGTGCACACACACACATACTTTGCAGAGACGCACAGCTCAGATGGATGTCAACTATCTTTCTACATTTTAAATGAGTCTTTGAACAGCCTGCACAATCAAATGCTCAAAGGGAATTATAATATCATGAAAGACACATGGGCTACACCTTCAACAGCATGTGTTTTTGTTGAATTTTTTACTCTTATATACAAAAGCTTTGAGAGGAAAACTTCTTTTAAGACTTCTGTGCGACACACAACACGCTATTGTCTCCATCACTTTCGTGCATGATCCTAAGTATATGTTTACAGCCTGTCGTGAAAAGATCCATCTAATGAAGCATTACATACACTGTTGTGCAAACGGAGCCCTGTGCAAAAGATGTTGGAACTTGCAAACGAGTGCGTGATAAAAACCTAGATCAGACTGCAAAGGCAATTGCTGTTTAAGCGTGCAAGGCATCAGAAGATTGCTGGAAGCTGAGATAATGATGTGGCATCAACAGATAAACTGGTGGTATGAGCCAATAACAGAAATTCCCAGTATTGTTAACATAGGAGCATATCAACACTATATTTAGACCCAATTCCATAGACCCTGTTTGGATAATGCCATCTCTTTGTTGATATTATGGATACATATCACAGCCAGATTCCCCACCACTGGACAGAAAAATGTAATCAATCCATCCATGTGCAGGCAATTTTCCTGACAATCCACTCCAGTCCACTAATCCACGCCTAAATAAAGCATCCCTCCCAGTCTAAGCAGAGGAATCCCAAGGCTGCGTAACACCTGCTTCATACACTCGGCAATAACCTTTAACCAGCTGCAAAATCCACAACTAGTAAACATCGAAATTCAGTCTGAAAATTGTTTTTCCACCTGGGAGAACTATAAGGTGGTGGACATTCAGGCTTGCACAGATATTGGGAGCAGAAAGGTGGAATAGTTCTTTGGTAGCGCAGTGGGCTCGGAGCGGCATGGTGGTCCGGGCTTTGTGACCCATGTGTGTGATGGTGTGATGGTATGAGGGGACGTTTCAGACGGCGCCTAATATCTAGCCAGCTGGAACAAGTTCCTAGAGTGTTCTTGGCTTGTTCACTGTGCTGTTGACAGTGAAGCCAGCGCCCTGATTGCCTCCCTCCCTACCCTCCCTCCCTCCTTATAACTCTCTGGGCCTGAATAGCTGCTCCCGTGGAGCACAGAGATGCTGATTATGCTGAGCAACGCGTGCTGGGAGAGCACCAATTACCCTGATGTGCCTTTTCATGTTTGCACGTTGTTGAGCAGCACATCAGCTGGTATCCCAGGTGTACACTACGGCACACACGTCTGGAGAGGCAGCAGCAGTGACAGCAGAGGTGACCCTCTCTGAAGGATGACACGGAAAGATAGAGGGCACAGCCATGGTTGTCACTGAAAACATCATGCATATGAATATATGCAGAGTGTAACGCAGGGAAAGAGGTTTTGGCCAACTGCTGTCGCCCTTCATTATTGAGTCAGAGTGATAACTGAGGGAAAAGGAGTCTTAAAACACCTTCATTTCCCAAATATTTCATAATCCATTAAATACTTTCAAGGCTACAACTACTGATTATTTTTAATATCAACTGACTTGTTGATTACTTTTGATTAATCCGTTTATCGTGCAGTCTATAAAATGTGAATGTGCCCATTACAATTTCCCACAGCCAAAAATGACATCTTCAACTTGCTTTTCTTGTCCTACCAATTCTCCAAAATTAATTTATGCTAATATAAAAACAGAGAAAAGCAGCCAATACTCACATGTGAGAAGCTGAAATCAGCAAACATTTGGCATAATTTCATGATAAATAACTTTAAATGGATATTTCAGAGATTTAATATTGCAGCTCAAGTTGTGAGAGACATATTTAAAAATAATTTTTAAAATCGATGTAACTGAGACCAGGATATCTTGACTATTAGTTCATAGTTGGGGTCACTCTCCAGCCAAAATTGCTGCAACTCATTTTCATTCTATCATGCAGTTAAATATCTTGCCTGAAGAACAAACTTCATCTTTCCACATTAGCATCCACCCCACATCACAATCTCTAACTCAGCATTCACAAAGTTGTTGTTTGACGTGAAGGACTGCAATAAATAGATGACCCTGTGTCAACTGTGCCAGCACCCTGACCTTTGAGATCCTCTGTGCTGTTAATAGCCTCATTGGCACCGAGCTGCTGTTGCTTCTCACATTCCCTATAACACCAGGAGAAGAAGAAGAAGAAGAAGAAGAAGTAAACTGTGCCATTTAAATTCAGACTTGGTAAGCTGTAATGTGTTGCAGCTGTATGATAAGCTGCAGGATAACAGCATCCTATTTTGTGCATTAAATCGTTTAGCATCCATATCAGGAAAACAGCAAACTTTTATAAACAGCAATGCTTTTATGTGAAATTACAAGTATCCGTTGAATGCTGATGTGTACATTAGGCTGAATGAGAAACAGTTAGTCATATGTTTGTCCCGGTTAAAGCTTATGCTGACTCACGGTATGCATTTGTGAAATTACTGGGGTAATCATATTCCCATTTGGCAGAATAAACAAAAAAAGCATATACTGTGTGTCTGACAGGATTTTCTATAACAAGGTCCAAACCAGTGATGCTGCTGTTCATATCTGATAACAACTCTGCAGGAAATTCATCTCAAAAAGTGATTTGTTATTGTCTCCAGAGGTAACAATTTCAGTCAACTAGTTGAGGTGTTCAGCGAGTGAAGCAGGTCCACAGTGACAATTTTACTTTGTGTTACAAAGCCACTGATTTGCTTCTGGGCTTGCTTGAAAAAATATCAATTTAATTTTCGAGGTTGCTGGAGGAGATATAGCTAAATCTCTGGGGTGCTTCCCAGAGGGATCCAGCCTATAATGCCTCCTGGTGCTGAAAAACAATCATGTGTGAGCTGTAGGTCTCTCCCAGCGTCTGCCTTCAATCATAGCACCTGCCTCTGTCTGCTAGAGGCATGTGAGTGGCGGCCATGTTGGAGGGCTTAACAGTAGCACCTTTTGTCATCGTCAGTCCTGGCCCTGAAAAAGGCTGAAACGCTCAAGCAGAACCACAAGCTCAGGTGGAGTTATAACAGTCTGAAAGTATGAAAAAGATACAAAGACCATGATCCATTTAACGACAAGGACACTGAAGCAGATGTTCTGAAGAAAGTAATGTGTCCATTAAAATTCTGTACAAGTTTTAAATGGATTTCTGAAATTTCTGTGAAATAAAAAGTGAATCAGTGCATGTTTCCTTCAACTACTTTTAAAGGAAAGTATTCAAAAGGAGGTGAATTACAAAATAAATGAAGAACTCTGACACATGTTGGCATTTTATTGCTACTTCCCGGCTAAGATGACATTTGTATTTTTTGTTAATGAGTGCATTTGTCTCTTCTTAAATCCAACAAGTCCTCCAAATGAAACAACCAAATACCATTTGACCATCTGCACTCCAGAATGACACATAGGAATGTTTTCTAATCTGGCGTCCCTATCAGCTGTAATCAGCAAGATGACATCATTTGTCTGTGCTTCCCAAAACCATTACAAATCACTACTAAAAAATAATTATGATTTATGATGTGACAATGCTATAGTTAAGGTCTGGTTACATTTAGGCACAAAAAACACTAAGAAAAGATCATGATTTGGGTTAAAATGACATTTAAAAAAAAAACTGTTCTGGCTTGCAGTTTGAAATGTGTCACTCTCGGATAGAAATGGGAAATGAATAGCGGTCTCCTGTGGCAAAATTCACTGTTAGGTTATAGCCCCCCATCCACCCCACCTCCTCCAAATTAGGAAATTTGTCAGCATACAAAGACATCATCTGAACTGCACCACTGCTCTGGGTCATAATTACTATGGCTGCTAGATGGCATCAACCCAAATGTAACTATATGTTGTTTTGGGGCGACTGACATTACGACCTATTGTGTCGTTGCTCTTGGGAGGACAGTCTCCTTAAACCACGTGTCCCCTGTGGTGTTTTTCTCAGTCACTATGGTAATAGAAAAGGGGGTTGACATGCAACAACGGCCTCTGTGTGGACGTGGACCAGGGATGCTCTTTGTATTCTTTTATTTGGGAAGTGGTGGAGTGGAGGTAACGATAAGTAGCAGCATGACATGAATCCTTTGTCCGGATTAGAAGAAGCAGAAGCAGATAACATCATTGTCTAGGTATATTCGAAAAATATGTCCACAAGCCTTTATTGCATATGGCAACTTTTATTTTTTCAAATTTCTATTGAGGTTATTTAATGTATAAATTAAAAATGTGCACAGAAACCAGTGAACAGAAATGTATCTTCTGTACAGTCTTATTTCAGCACCTTCCCTTTGAAACAGAAAAACATGTTTGGTCTTTGCCATTTACCCACTGAATACAAATTGAAACTTTTTTTTTTTATACGATTCAAGTATGAATGCAGTAAAAATGTAATAAAACACTTCTCACCACATTACCTTTTGAGATTCAAGGCTGCAGCCGCTCGCATGTAAAAGCTGGGAGTCTTGTTGCTGTTGAGGAGCATCTTGTAGTGTTCATTAAAGGTGAGAGGCAACATCTGAAGAATGTGAAATGAGGGTTTGGGCTTTAGACTGAGCCTCAGCACTGCTTTAAGAAAAATAAAAAACGCTATATGAGTTCATTTAGACTGCATCATTAATCAAATAAATTGGTTTGATTGAAGATTTCAAGTTCGGAGCGTGAGGCTGATTGATGATAGCTTTTTAAGGGCCCAATCCCACTTGTGATATTTCGCTATAAATGGAATATGCAAACACAAGGGATTATCCACAATTAGGGATGCATCCTCATGAATATTCACGAGCAGAGGTTGCAAGTGTAACAGAATCTGGCTCTTTATCAGCTCTATGCAGATACCTACCTTGGGCTTTTAAGGGACTCTCTTGATCCTCTGTGATATCTCCTTAGTCAATTTATCTTTTCCTCAAACTTTGAGTTTAACAAAGATTCCATTGGCAGATTATTTTATTTTATAAATTATGTGGGTATTTGTGTGCAGCGAACAAACTCGAACCTACTTTAAGGTAATGTGTGAACAACCCTTCCCAGACTCATTGAGGTACTTTTTCAAAGGGTGCAGATGCATGAGAAACTACAGATATTGGCAGGAAGAGACGAATATCTGCCTCAATCTAATCTCGCTTCCTGTGTGTGTGTGTGTGCTAGTTTTAACCAAGCGTGTGACCTCCCCTTGGTTTCACTCAGTGGAAAAGTGTCCATATTTCAAACAACACTCAGCAGATGTTTTCCACCAGCAAGCCAGGCAGTAGGAGATGACCACGCAAACTTGATTCATAAACAAGCGAGCCTCTCTATCTTGCAATTTGTCACTTCTTCAAAATGCTTCTGTTGTCGCATCCAGCAACTTTGTTTTTAGAAGTGCACAGATGCCGTACACTGACCTTTGCAAGGATAAATGAGCAGGAAACTCTGCATAGATGTTCTGAGACATTCTGTACTGACTGCTCAACAACTTGGCGACCTGCAAAAGGACATCAGCGCTGACCAGAAAGCAGTTTCCAGTGGAGTGTGGCCTTCATACTTTCCACATTAAAGAAACGCGAGCATAGAGAATTGTTCAAAACCACATCTCTCCTTATAGTTGAAATCGCACTGACAGGCAAGTGAGCCCCTCGCAGGATTGTATGCGGTCCCATGCGGTCGAGATGATATTTCCATTAACACACCATAACAGGCCACTGCAGCATAGCTGAAAACGCTGATCAACCTCACACTCTGATGTCCTTTATCAAAGGAAAAAGAGCTGTGGTGAAGACTGTGTCTATATTGTGCAATTATGTATAATTGCTTCACAGCAGCTATACATCTATAAACAAGAACTATAAACAAGTGCTGTTTTCTGGTAACACTACTGTCCATGGTTCACTTTGTTTGAAGTGTCAAAACTCGTTCTATGAGTGATGAAAGAAAAAGCTTCAGTCCCTTAAAGGATCTGCTGTCATTTGAAAAATGAAACTTTCCTCCTCCCTTTAGAAGTATTTCATATGTGTAACTGATGTTTAAATAGTCTGCCCTTTTTAAAAAATGTTTTTTATATGATTCATTTTCATTAAGGGACTTTGAGCTGCACTTCTTGAACGAAAGGTGCATTTAAATAAAGTTAATTACCATTTTTATAAAAACATTCATTTAAATGTGTGATTAAAACCAGTGAAGTTGCTGGTTTTAATCACTAAACACAAATCACACATATTGTACGTCCATGAAGCTGCTCAACAGCTACAAATAGGAGACTGGGAAACTCTAAGGTGCTAATAATTTTAAGTTTATATCCTTCCTTGTGAAACCATTATTTATACAACTCTTAGATGTTCCTGTCATGAGTAGAATTATTTATCTTTTAAGGAATATATTACAACATTTTCTCTTTTGAAATGTACTCCATCTTCCCCATTTCTCTTTTATTATTTTAAATTGTTGTACCTGATCTTGTTTAAAAGAAGCTGAACTGAGATAATCATTGAGTCTGCACAATGAAGAAGAAAAAGTTTGTGCAAGGCTTGACTGCCAGATGTGAGACGTCAAGAATGAAAGGGAAATTTCATAGTCGTTTTATCTCCTGTATTTTGTCATATTAGTTTATTGTCTCTCAACTAGTTTGACATCTATGACGTGCTCTGTGATGCTGACCAATGAGAGCGAGAGTTCCTGCAGTAATTTAAGGCCTTAGTCTTCTGCAGTCTAAACAAATAAATATGCAATGATTTAAAACTCTAAGAACTTTAAAAACCCTGACTGATTTTGAATTTCTTTAAGGTCTTAACAACCACCACCCTTTTATGATGAATATGAATATATTCAGCTTGACTCATTAATAAAGATTCTTCTAATAAAGATCTTTCACCAGATAAAACATGACACATTCTTGTACCGGCTCTCTGCTTCGTCTCAGTTTCTTCTACACAAAGTGAAGCATATAACCTCCAGTCTGTGTAAAATGTGACTGTCTCTGTTCATCTTTTGAGACTGCAATTCTAGTTGCTGGTTAAACTTCTACTTCTACTTGTAAACAAAAAATAATTACTCCCAGTAGCTTTATCTATTGTATATGCATCAGGATAAGAGTCTCAGACAGATCAGCTGCTAAGCATACGGCGGAAATGAAACCTAAACCGACACTCGGAAAACCGAGAGGGTAACAGCACAGAGGCGGGACAAGGAGCATATGTGGTTTCAGTTTAAAGAGCAATGCATAAGATTTAATTCAATTAATATCAGTATAGAGTAACGACCCCACTTAAAACAACCGAAGTGCTGACAGCTTTTATGTGTATGTATATGTCAACCGAGCCACTCTGGCATGGAAAATATGACAGAGTTGAGGGCAGTTTGAGCCCACTCTGCTTGTGTTTTGGGACACAAAGCTGAGCCCATTTTGAACTTTATGCCCCAGTTTCTCACAGTCGGACACAGCAGGCATCATCCCACTGTTCCCCCATGAAAGCAGCTCGGACCGGCCATTATCCGCCAATAAAGCCTTTGGCTACACTGTGTGGTGGCCAAAGCCCCGGGGGATGCGATAAGACGTGAGGGTGGATTTGGCTCTCAAAGCTGTAAATCTTTTTTACATGCCCTCCTGCCGGCTCATGTTGGAGACTGTTACTGTCTGAGCTAATTGGTTGAAAGGACTCTCCCAGCTCGAAGCTATGAAAAGAAAACAACCGGCTTTGGCTGCACATAGAGGAATCCGGAAAATTACAAAGGGATGAATCGAGGGCGGAGAAATTAAGGAGAAAGAATGACGACAGGGGTGTAACTATATATTGTGATACACGAACGTGTAACATTGTGCAGCAGAACAATCCTCACAGTATTCAGCAAATCTGATCAGTTCTGACTCCCAAATGGTGCAAATTTTTGTTTTCAATTAACTGCCATGGATCGATACTGTGATGTAAGACAGGTATTTGCTGTAGGTGGTGCCAATCGAGGCATCGACACGTCCTGTGTGACTGTAAAATATTTCAACTTGAGCAACAAATTTGTGTTTATTCTGAAGCTTTGTGACTGAACGTCTTGTACATAGATAAGAGAAAACAGGAGAGGAACTAGAGAAAATAACAGGAAGAACTGCAGTTCCTGGTAGGTTTTGAGTCTGAGCTGTCACGTAAACAAATACGTGACAGCACACACAGTGACTATGTTTGCATGCACACTAATACTCCACTATTATTCCAAATATGACAATATTTGGAATTTGTTACTTGTAATGGAAACAGCATATTCTGTTGGGATATTCTGAATTAGACCATATTCTGAATATAGCATATTCCGATTAAGACACGTGGAATATGCTGATGTTATTGGGGGTTTAAGAGCATTCTTTGGACATGTATACAGCACATTCGGAATAAGCGTCTCAACTGGGGTTTTTACCGCGGTTTGCAACACATGGCCCTCTTTCCTGTTTACCCTTGAGCAGGCAAAATGACATATGCTGGAGCAGGAAGGCAGACAGAGGAGAGGAATGAAAGGAGAGTGGAGAGTTGGAAAAACAGAGCACACCTTCTCCACGGGGACGGAAGGGTTTGGTTATTATCCTGACATGCAGCCATGCACTTACGGTGACGGCTTGGTGTGATGCACCAAAAACACTCAGCGGTGTAGTAAACATCATGGGACAACCTAAGTATTGGATGTGCCTGTAACTATATATTTACATTATCAGTTATATCAATATCACTTATAAATATCAGGCAGCAGCTCATTTATGTTTTTCACCTCGCTGGTTTACGTCACTGCCTGCAGAGATCTTGTGATTCCAGTTCCCCCTGGAGCAGAGAGAAATCCTGAAAACCCTCTGCATGTAAATGGGAATATTAGTGGAATATTCATTTTCATTAGCCATGTAAACAGCTTAGTAGGAATATTTTGGAATAAGGGCAAAACCCAGAATATTTTGTGGATGTAAATGTAGTTACTGTTGATGTGCACATTGCTAGCGAGCTAACGGCTAATGTCTGTTCAGTTTGTGCCAATAAACCAAGTCAATTTTGTGGTTTTGGGTTCAATATTAACATATTTGAATTATCTCAACTGCTGCCTGAAAATGGTGACTAGCTTATAGTCTGAAAAATGTCCTTCTCCAGAAATGTAAGATGATTAAATTTAATTTGTGTGTTTGGAGACTTTGAGCAAGTTCAGACATGAAGCTCTTTACCTCTATGAGGTCTTTCTCTTCTAGACATTTTTTATATTTTTATGTTATATTTAAGTTTTATGTAAATAAAGAACTGCATGTAAAAAAGGTTTTACTATTCCACTAAACAACCTGTAAGAAAAAAGTATTTTAAAAAAGAAAAGTGAAACCTTGAAAAGTTTTCGTACATTGTACACCCAAAGAAGAAAAATGAAGAGAATGTGCACTGATACAGTTTCTTTTAAGTCCGTCCATCCAAAAATATCATGATATTATATAATCCATTATCTTTGTATCATCTGTCGTGCCAAACCATGGGCTGGCCATCATACTATCTGTGGATAAACATAGAGAGATAATGACAAAAAATTACAATCTGAGTAGGAAGTGTGCAAGAACCTATGTTTTGGAAACAGCAGCTTGGAGGGGAATAATGACCTTGGACATTTGCCCACGTCTTTTGCAATGAGCAGACTGTGCAGCTGCTGTGAGCGCCGCTGCTGCTACAACACCTGAAAGAGTGTGAAACAGCATGCTATCACAATAATGTTCAAGAGGGACGAGGTATGTGTGTGTGTGTTGGTACATTGTGTGAGCACTGATTTGAAGGCTACAATCAATTCTGGGTAGTAGATGCAGAAATCTTGTAACAAACGAACACGTCAGAATGAAACAAGACAAAGTCGTTTGTGTGTGATGATGAGAAGCACAAGTAAAGGCCTTGTGGGGGTTTCTAATCGGAGCGGTTTTGAATCATCCACCCCGGGGTTGTTGCATCTGGCTATGAGATCATTGTCTCAGACTTTACTTCAACTGTGGTTTTGTGCATTTTTGACCCAAAGAAACAGGAACATTTTCTTTGTTTCATTATTTCAGTTCTGCATCTTTTTTAGTGCTGAAAATAAATTCAGTTAGTCAATCAACAGAATATTAACTGAAAAAAAAATCGATTAATCATTCAAATCAAAAAATTCAAAGCAAAAATGCCAAATATTTGCTGGTTACAGCTTCTCAAATGTGGGGACTCTGTTGTTTGTTTTAAATTGAATATATTTGGATTTTCAATTGTTGATTGAGCAAAGAAGCAATTTGAAGATGTTACATGGACTCTGGGTATTTGTGATGGTCCTTTTTTACTAATTTTTGAAATTTTAAAGACTGTGTGATTGTGATGATTAATCAATGAATGGCAAAATAGTCACCAGATGAATCAATGATAAAAAAAACAATCATTCGTTCCAACCCTAATCTTCCTTACTCCTCAGTTTGGTCAGTGGTGTCCTTCCAAAGTGTTATTTTTCTATTTCACAGGTGCAAGTGAGCAAAACACATTTTTTGCCAGATTTTTGTGATGCATACTCTGTGTCCACTTTCCATTTCCTTCCCTCTTTTTTCTTAACTCTTGCTTGATCCTCCCTCCTTTGCCACATATTCTTCCACTTGTGAATGAATGGGTCTCAGTGCTAATGGAAGATGTGAAGTCACCCCGTTGGCACAGGAACACAGGTTGGCACCTGGATGGAGCAGCTGTCTCACTGTCTGTGACGGACAGATTGCAGCTTGGGAACCCGGACAAGCAGCTACACAGCTGGGCAGACAGCGCCCTGGTTACCAGCCATTCAATTAATCTCCACCAGCATCAGCCTTACAGCTATTTTGACTGAGCCACCGCTCTGGTGCAGATTTACTCACCTGTGTTGCCACTCCAGACCAGTGAAGCTACTCTACGCCCAAGCCCAGTTATACAATGTCCCCCTTTTCCATTTCTGCAACCGAGGAGAGAAACAGACACACGTCCAAATCGTTTGACAATTCGGCTGGAATGTTGAATTATACACAGCACTGTATGTCTCTCTAATTTAATAGATCAACGTTTGACAGGTCTCATAACTTAAACCCAGCAGGATGTATTTCTACTGTAATTTGATCAACTAATCTGTTGCACAGAGGTTGATCTTGGCTCATGTATGAATACGAATGGCTGTATTTTCTACAATCCTTTCTCTCAGCAAGAAGACTCTTTGTTTTTCATTCATCTACCGCCTGCTCATAATCTAGAGTTACAGTACATGGCTCCATGAATGCATTACTGTCTGTCTACCTTCTGACCCAAGTCACTTTTCATTTGTCTTGGCGTGTTTGATTAAAACACTGAGTTGGGGTTCTGAAGTGAGCTTACACTTATTCTAAATGTTAGAGAGCTAACAGAAAGCAAAGCGTTTATCAAGTAAAATATAAAACGTGCTCGTTCTAGCTGCTCAAATGTAAGGATTTGCTGCTTTTCTCTGTTTTATATCATTGCAAATTAATATCTTTGGGTTTTGGACCGTTGGGGCCATATTTTAGTGTAACGACAACTGCAAAGTAAGGCCATGAGCATATGGGCTATGTGGGTGTCTCCAAGCGTACCTGCTATCTTGGTTCATGTACCGTATGTGCAGCAGCGTGAAGTGCAAAAGGGCTGGGTGAAGTGGTATACAGATCAGGGGGTGTAGTCATTAACAAGAAGACTATCAGTCAATCAGATCATTGGTTTCATAGCTCTGAAACGTCTGTACCAATCACTATGGAGCATGACGACAACAGCTCAACAACTAAAGAAACAAATGGTGCTGAGTGGCACAACGTGAACAGATGTTGTAAATGGTCACATCATATTATAAAGTACAATACAGCATTGATTGCACCGCGATGATCTCAAGAATAAAATATTAAAAAAAACAGACAAAAAGGTGAAAAGGAGGTCATGGTGCACAGGATTAATGAGCCTGATTAATCTGACATCTTCCACATGAATATGCAGAATGCCAAGTTATAACCGACCAGTCTGATGTGTGTGTGTGGTCATACTGTAGCAGCATGGTGTCATTTGCATATGATTTAATAAATGGAAACAGTGACCGGCCGTGCGTAATGGCACTGCACTGTGGCGCGGCCCTTAATTAGAGACTGCAGATTTATCAACATACAGTATCTGTCTTGCTTTCTTCAGATGTCTGCAGAGGCTTAATGAACTGAAGGAGAAGCTTTTCACACGTAGCAGATATTGTAAGAATAACTTGAGTCATAGATCAAAGCAGACTGCTTTATCAAAGTTAGTGGTTTAACCACATTAAATCTAGATTTAGATGCCGATTTAAATGCAACTGGTTGGATAGTGTTTAATAAAAATAGTTTATTTATATTTTAAGCATTACTCCATTGATATTGCTCAAGTATTTAGTTTGCTCTTGTTGACTAAATCACCAAATGTGTGTCTTTGTGCCATAGACAGATGTGATTCTGAGACGTTTATCCTCAGCTCTATAGTCTATGACTCATTTCCCATCAAAATACCAACTTGCTTTGTGCTGCCTCATTTGAATTTACCTCCCACCTTTTTACGCCTCTCCTCTCACCTATGCACATCGCATGCTGCACTGGGCACCAAAATATCATAGAGCCGGGCAAAGCAAATTCAAAATTCAGGAAAATACCAAGCTGTCAGAGCTCTGCTTGTGTTGGATGTTGTGCTGTGACAAAAACAAGGCCCATAGTCTGACAAAACAAGCAATTTGAAAATGTCACCTCAACTTCATATTGGCATTTTTTCTTCCTGACATTTAACTTTAAACTTAATTTGATTTATAGACAAAATAATTTAGATGAATTGCGAATGAACATGGGGGTTAGTTACAACTGGGTAAATATATTTAGTTTTATTGAACAAAAGGCAACAAGTAAAAGTTAAGTTTTTCACTACCTGTTAAGCACTAATGCTCTCTTTATGAACAACCTAAGCTTGTCCAATTTTATGCACTGCTGTGCACAACACAGTCGCACCTGCTTTCACTTTACTTGTCATTTAGCGATATAATAGCTCACTGTGCCTCTTAAGTACACACAGACATCTGTAATAGGAGTTCTCATTCTCAATCTACATATTACGTTTCCTTGATAAATTCATAGGATTTATGACCTTATGTTCTTTGAAAATCTCTTGTGATCACAGACCTAAAAAATCCAATTTAGGTTCCTCATGCAGGCCGTGATGTTTAATGAAATGGTTGCTGTTAGCTACTCTGCTGGAGTGGCTTTATATGCGTCGGTTCAGAGAGGCATCCCGCAGCATATTAACCCATTAGAACGATGTTAATTCCTCCATGGTTAAATGTGGATGCGAACAGTCATCATGCTGTTATAATTTATACAATACAAGGTGCAGATCGTTTGAGTTAAACCAATAATATATGTTTGATCTGTGCACGGAACACTGGAGAGGTCTTGTATCCGTGAAATCAGCTTTAATCATACTTGCATGGAAATGGATATTGATTGGCGGAAATAGCCACACAGCTATGCCACCGAAAACATTTCTCATTTACTTCTTATTCTGTTCACTCAGGGAAAACAAAAAAATCACCAGATGAAAAGCTGTTTTTGAAGCTAAAAATGAACAACAAAGCGTGTGGGTCCTCCGAGCATGAATTTCACAAGTAGGATAGGGGTAGCCTATGCAAAGGTGAGGATATTAAAACCGGATGCGATATCAAACTGTTTCATAAGAAGCAGAGGAAGTGTGATCCCCCGTGGTGCACACCCTGAAACATTGAGCACAAGATTTAAAGTGAGTTGAATGAAAAATAACATGTGCATCCACGCTCTGGCACACAGTAATGTAGTGCAGAATTCTCAACTAGGCATCGCTTCAAAAGCCTCTATGTGGCCTCCCTCACTTCAAACATAAACATCACAAAAATATACTCAAGCTGCGTCTGTGGCAACTGAACCAACAGTACAGAGCTGCTGTTGCCTGTCAACAAGTAAAGAAATCTGCTGTACCAATAGCTGAAAATAATATTTATTTGACTGACAAGTTTCCATTACTGTGTAGTAATTAGTTCGTCATACCCCTCTTGGAGTCTTCAGTTTATTTATGTGACCATGCCATTTAAAAATCTCATTTAATCCCCGCAAAATGCAAATGACAGCAAATGATATGTACTTTTTTATTTACCTCCAGCCATCTTTCATTTCATGTTTGTGTCTTGGTTGCTATTTGAATTCCTTTGTCGGCTCATTGAAATCTCCAAGCCAAGCCCAAACCAGTGAGGTTTGTTTCTTGGCATCCGGCATGTTTAAAATTTTCCTCAGGAAGACCTGGAGTGCAAGAGGAAGGATTTCTTGTCCATTAAAATAGTGTTTATTTCCCTATTTCCCATTATGAAGCACTTACCAGAATGTGAAAATGTACATATTTCCTGTGAAAACGTGTTTCTCTGCAGCAATAACTTGCAGAATTGGTATTTCCAATAAAATCATCATTCTATTAGCAGAGCGCTGCTGCCAATTATTATAGAATATGACAATAATATATACCATGCAACGTTTACAGAAAATAAATGTACTTGTAACCACAGAAACAGCTATGGAGCACTGTAAGTGAATATTTTTTACCACAATGAGCCTTTCAAATAATATCTGGGCAGTGAAAAGAAGGAAGAGGAGACATTATCATTGCTACATTTGGCCAACATCCCTCCGTCCCTTAAATGGGCTCTATTATGTTTTTCCTTATTTTCAGTCATAATGTTACAATGTCAGACGTTCATATTAAATGTGGCCAAAGTGTCAAAATAACGAGGTAAACATATGTAAAAGTAATCCCTGTGAGCGAAAAGCACCAGCTTCAGACTGCACTGTACGCTCGGTTTCCATCGGTTTTTTCTACTTTCAGCCGAAGCCAATCATGGCTTGTGACGGATTTCTTTATATGGTCATCTACTCCACACATAACATGTGAGTTCACCGCTCCACTCCGCTAACATTATGGCATTTATCCATTGTTTTGGGGGTAGTCACACCAAGCCATGACTCGAATCGAGCTGGCATGCTGTGAGTGTTTTTCCATTCACAGCAGGGCGAAGTAAAATGTGTTTACCTGTTGGAGGTGTGCTGGTCGTCTACAGCTCTTCATCAAACATCATCATCACTGTGGCTGTTTCTGCTTGTACTATTCCTCCCTGTATTATTTCTAACTGATCCGCTGAACAAAGAGCTCCATTTATCTCCATATGTTGTTGTGTGGACCAGTTTTTAGCGCTGCTAATGAAGCTCCGCTAATTTGGTGACAAACATGTTTAATTTCCTGTAAATTCTTCACAATAAATGTTTCCTGTTATTTAGTCATTTAAAAGTTTTTAATATAAAACAATAAAGAATGAAATGTTTAGTTTGCATGAGCGGTAACTTTACACAACTCTGATACGGCTGCCCCTCGCAGGCCTCAGTAGGACAGCTGGCCAATCAGAACAGAGTGGGCTCTTTGGGAGGGGGGCTTTAAAGAGACTCTTTAAAGAGGTAAGACTGCCTGTTTCAGACAGAGGCTGAACTGAGGGGCTGCATAAAGGGCCAATATAAGATAAATAAGGAGATGTTTAAACTGTGAATCACGCAAAGCTACTCTAGTAGAATCCCAGAATAAAAATATATAGCTGAAAATGAGCGTAACAGGTCCCCTTAAAGCTCTCATACTGACTCCTGTCTCTCCTATCTGCACGTTGGAAACTCAAATGTCTTTGTCGCTCAATGCTTTCAGCAAACAAACAATTAAAATCTTGAAAGTGTTCAAGCGCTCAAGGTCAAGGTGACAATTAGACGATTCTAATTCACTGAACTTCTGAAAGCCATAAATAAATATGTTCAAATAAATCAACAGGCTTTCAGTTTTCTGCGATGATCCACACATCTTTTAAACATTTCACATTTAAGCCAAGAAAACACAAAATGACAATGCTTTTTGGTACAATGTTTCAAATTCCTCATTCCTGGAAACTGTGTTTATGTATACTATTGTTGTTATGGGAAAATGGGTGTTGACCCTGCCCAATAAACTGATGTATGACATCTTATCCAGCAATGCAAGATTTGGCTCTATTGGCTCTCTCTTGAGACAGGACCTCTTCAGAAAAAGAAAAAAAAAACCCTTTTCCACAAGAAGCAGCTACAAACACAAGCAGGCTCTCATAAATCAAACGTGTATTTCAAGGAGAAAACACTTCTGTTTCCCCTCCAATGCCTCTCTGATCTCAGCTTAGTTGACGCAAGACATGGTATATTGATTCTATTGAGTATTGCACAAGAAATATTCAATTTTTGCATTCATCTACTGATACGAAAAGAACAGCCTCCAACACACAGAGAGGTATGGCGAAGACGATGGAGTGTGGCAGCTTCGATCGAAAGTCCCCCTTCAGAGAAGTGCTGAGGCAGCACTGTTCTCTGTGGAGTCAGGTGCTGATGTCTCCCTCTGATTGTTGAGTCAAACATCTGAGAGAGATTACAGCAGATTAACACATGCGATAATGTTTTTCCCTTTTGAACGGGGCTGACAACACGTCAGGACATCACATGAGGACGCACATTAGTCATCTGAATTTAGAGGAACATGAGTGTCCTGATAAGAAACATGCACTGATATTGGTGCTAAATTTAGTCTGCTCTGTGTCAAGCCATAGGGGGATTGTGCATTATTTATTCACATGATGTTAGTCCATATCAAAGAGGACTTGAAAAAATGATGAGTAAGCTCTCTGTAATGTCATGTTTCTTCCACTAGAGCTGTCAGGTAAAAACTCCCTAACTCCAACATTGGGAATTTTCGTGTCGAGTTAACCTTTCAGGGTTGAGAAAATCTGACTACTCTCAGTTTAAAAGGGCAAGACTGGCAATATTCTATATTTCTTACTGTCAACAAATCAAAACTAACAATAAATTGATCATGCTAGCAAGTATTTTCTGTAAAGCCAAAGCCTGACATACTAAAACTAATTTGTGTGCCATAAAATGCCATACAGTAGTGAGGCACACCATTGCACTGGGTAACATGTTTCTTCATTATAATGAGCACTGTTTGTTTTCATTTAATCCCACATATTGTACAGCATCCTGCTGCCATAAATACTCACGAGGACATATTAATCCGCATCTGAGAATACGTTCCAAAAAGCAATTGATTTACTCCTGCTTGAGTAACGTTTACTAAAAGCTACAGTGCCCAGCTAATTTAAGGAAATTTTGTATATAAACTATATATTTGTGACCCGTCTTTAAAATATGTCTTCTGTAGGAATTAATGGGTTTGGTTGGACTAAGTTCCACAAGCAGGGTAAGGAAATCAGACAGTATTAACAGAGTGGTTAACACATTGATGTTTTTGTGTGTTTTTTATGGGATTTATTGACATTAAGAAAAATATAGAATAATGCAAGACTTATCCTGCAAATGCTAATTAGAATAAACATCAAGATGTAAACAAGACTATTTTAAAATTTTGGAAAAGTTCACTTTTTGAAGATATAAACGGTTTCTGTTTGGTTAGGAGGGCATGAAACATTAGGGAGAAAGAGACAGAAATTAGAAATGACTTATTATTTCTAAGAATACTGTTGCTTGTCATGTAACTTTAACGCCAATAACCAGATTTTATGATATTATTCTGTATATACTGGACTTTTTGTAGCCATCTGTATCTTGATTTTCCAAGAGAAATCTTACGAGTATTGATTGAAAGGCTGAGCGACCATTTTACAGCAGTATTTATTAAATGTCATCAGTTAAAGATGAATGAAGCTATTTTTCTCTTTTCTCTGAAATTGTATTCCATGGTCTTTGTTCAGCTCTGATACTGGCGCTGAATAGCTTGTACAAATATCATTAGGGTCAGGGTATAATCACCGTTCAGCCTTGACACACACACAACATGGAATGAAAGAGATGAGTAATGCTCAGTCTGGAAAGAAACTCGCAGCAACAGCTGCCTGAGCTCCTAGGAGTTCAAACCAGACTTAGTAACAAAAAACATTTGCACAGAGGACAAAATAAAGATATTTCATCCCCTTTTCATGACCAAAAATATTGGAAACATACAGTAGTCTGTATTGAATGGAAACAGTGAATCATTTAGGCTTGAGGTCAGCCCTCACCCTTTCCTTAGAAATCCCCAACATGATTTTATCAGACATCTTTTCCACCCCCTCACACTAACAAGCATGTGTAAAAGCTATTATTTCTAATCTCTTTTGACTGTCCTGCTGGGCTCTTAGCAACATTTTAAACTCGTCCCATTATGCAGAAAACAAAAAAAAAGAGAAAGAAACAGTGCAAGAGCTGACAGTGGTGTGCTGTTCAAAAAGCTACTCCTTTATAGAGGAGCTATGGGGGGTCTCACTCTGCTCAGAGACTCTTTACACAGTCTATTTCTCAAGATTTAATCGAGATGGATGTGGTTTCTTCCTGTCAATCCAGGTGAGATGGAAACTAAAGTATAACTCATTGACATAAATACATTCATTAGTGAATCAGCTTGACACTAGACAGTCATTTTTAACTTAAAAGCTTTTCAATTTGATTCAATTTTTCCAAGCATATAGGAGAAGTTAAAGAACTTCATAGACTATGTTGTTCTTTGATCAAATTTGGAGACTTTAAAAATGACAGCAATGTAGTGGAAAACTGCTGCACTATGAATTTGATATGTGGCCACCGATACTGTGCAGTGATGACATAGATTTGTTACTGTACATAACAATAACACATAAAACCAATAAGGGATGTAATAATTTCAAGCCTACTGCCAAATAGTGGCACTTTGATCTTTGGCATGGCCTTTTGCAGAAAGGCATACTGGAATGTGACCAAACAAGCAATTGAAGGCCACAGCCAAGCTGTATTACATGCGGTTCTGGTCAATATATCTGGTGATTTATTTCTCTGGAGGTGGCTCGAAGGTGAAAAACATGACACAAGGGTCTCGGGAACTTGCAAACATTTCCTCCTGGCGTCTTCCTAATGTGTGTGATGAAACTCACAAAATAAACATGGATATGCAATTTTTCTAAGCTAAGAACACACAGAGAGATAAAACAAACAAGGCCAGTGACTCGTAAGCGTTTCCTTTTCAGTTTCCACTGGGCTTTAATAGAGACAGAAGCTGAGACAGGCTGTTGCTGTGAGGCATCTCTGCCTGCACACGTGGGGCACAGAGTGACTCATATGCTTTGGATGACTTGCTGTAGAGACAACCAGCCATTACACAAACACTTCATCATCATCATCATCATCATCATCATCAGGGTTGTTGTCGCCATTTGAAGCTTTGAGGATAAATACCTGCAAGAGGTCTTAGCAGTCGATTTGACTGAGATCATCTGCCAGTGAGATATAGCAGGCAGACACAAAAATTCATATTGTGAGAAGATGAAATTCTTGAAAATCTATAATCTCCCTTGGGCTACTTGTTCACTGTAAAAAATGAAAGGACGTATATCTTTTGATAATGGATGTTGGAGGCTAAAGAAACTAGCATGCGGAAAACAGCAACTGAAGACTCAAGGGTAGCCATTACAACGCTTGTGATGATGATGATGATGATTGACACAGAACAGAACCGTGGCGGCATCGGTGAAACATGATATGAGACAACACATTTCCCAGATGAGCGTGCATTTAGTGAAACCACCTCTCACAGACAGATTCGCAGCCGCGTGTGGCAGTCCAGCTTTGATTGGTGTAGCCGCTGAATCGTGCAGATGCGTCATAATGAATCATCTTTCACATCTCTGGTCCACATGCATCTCCCTGTTGGAGTTCATCATGCAAGAGCTACTGAAAACACCACAACAGATAAACACACACATTCTCAAATAAACATGAGATTATTGGGCTTTGTTTTTCTCTGCTACTGTAATTGCTGTGCATTCTGTTTTATTTCTTTGTCTGGGAGGCAAATACCGTGTTATTGCTGAAATTCTCCAATATTGAGCTCTAGCAGTCACACCGTAGACGCCACTAACTCACTGCAAGGTTAAAGCAGAGCAAAGAAAACCTAACATACATAATGTGGCCTCCTATAAATCCTTCTTTGCCTTAATGGTCCGAATAACCAGCCATTGAGGCGCAGCTGTCTTGGTGGCCCCTCTCCCATCCCCCACTGCCACCCCCCTTTAACCAACCCCGCCATATACACTCTCTGAGGAAAGAGCACCACAATAATGCGATGATGGTCCAGTAGAGACTCGGCCAATACTAGGTTTATGTTGTTGTTGTTTTTATTTGTTTCTACAGTGATCTATACTGCGTTTAGCACAGGAGTTGAAGATGAGATCAGTCAATGGTGAGCTTAAAGGGTCAGTTCACCCAAATTAAAAATATTTTCTCATATTTTCTCTTTTATCTGAGAGTGAGTGTATTCACATGAAACGTGAAGTCAATTTTAGAGGCAGTATGATTGCATATGAAATCAATGGAAAGATGTGAGTAGACGCGGATCTGCATGGGGTGAATTGACGCAAAGACGTGTTTGCACGAGTTGAAAATGATTTAACTTGAGTGAAAAATTGGCGTGTTTCCCGGGGCTCTGCTTCATAAACACAGAGACGAGATTGGAAAGCAGAAAGACTGGAGGGAAATAAAAGAAAGAATCAGAGTTTCTAGTGAGTTCTGAGCTCAGTTAGAAGCTGAACAGATCACAAACACACAAGCACACTCTCACAGACACGGTCGGTGTGTACGTTGCTAGCTAGCTTACAGCTGACGTACGGTTGATATATTAACTGTTTGGGGCCAATAAACTCACGTGTATGTGCTCTGTCTGAACACACATTTACTCTTTCAATCTTTTTGTCAGCAAATCTGAAATTTCAAAAACCAAGAATGCAATTAGTCCGTCTGAATATTTTCCGACTTCCTCAGCCTGTGTGGCTCTAAGTCCTGAGTCGATTTGTTCCTACTGAGGATGCCAGTCTTTTAAAAACTGGTCAAAAAATGTAGTTTATTTTTTTTTTTGGAAAGGTTAAATAATTTCCAAAAAAAGCTGGACACTGCAGTTTTATGCAGACATCAATTTAACAAGAGTAGATAATGCATTTGTTGGGGACTATTTTCAGCTGCAAATTTGGTGCACTAGTGGATATTTACAGCAGCAGGACGGTATATGTGGAATTGACTCAAACCAAGCTAAGCTAAACTAATTGTCTGCGTTAATTGTGATGAAGAAACATGTGATTCACTTGGGTGTAGCTCATTAATGTGTTTTTAATAGTTTATGGAGGTCTATACGGCACAGAGGAATAAGCTATAATGTAATAGGCTTTTTATACATGGACAATACATGTAAGCAGGATTAATTCATTTTTGGTTTTGGACTTTAACTGGATTTATTGATAATTAGACAAATATAGACACACACACACTTTTCATTTGAGGTACTCTCTGATAAAGGAATAATCCTTATGAAAACTGATGCCAGTGAATTATCCAGAGGAACCGCGACGCCGTTTCTGGAAAGGGATGTTGCTGTTGGTTTATTCTGGTATGCTTTCCCTTTATTAGACAGTTGACAGTGGAGATGGAGACAGCAGGAGAGAGAGAGAGAGAGAGAGGGATATGACATGCAACACAGATCACTGGCAGGAATCCAACTGGGAACATCTTGGCTATATTGAGCTTCAACCATTAGGCCACCAGGACACTCCTTGAATTTTATTAATGTAATCTATTAATAGCCCTTTACTGTGAGCACCTCGAACGATTGTATCGGGGTGGAGTCTCAGAGACAGATATCTCATCATCTGGGCAAATAAATCCAAATCTTTCTGCATATATATATACTGCAAGGAGTAAAAGAGAAAATATGTTAATTTGAAATTTATGTGAACTGACCCTTTAAATGAATGTATGATGTTTTTTCTCATTATATTCTAGCAGAGTTCCTGTTTGCATAGAGATTATAGGTTTATAGTTCTTAGTAAGGGACCCCTGCTCCCTGCCCCCATTTCCCCCCACGTCCCTCCTCACCCCTCACCCTTTTTACCCCAGAGAGAGAGAGAGAGAGAGAGAGAGAGAGAGAGAGAGAGAGAGAGAGAGAGAGAGAGACTGACTGACTCCCAGCGTTCATATCGGGAGCTTGAGAGAGGCTGAAGAGAAAGAGAGATTGTCACAGCGCCGATACTCCACGACTTGTTCACATGTAACCGCCAGTGGAGGAGAAGAAGTAGAAGAAAAAAAAGAATAATTACAGGGACTTACAAATGCCATTAATCCCGTGACCGGTGACCGGAATGGAAATATACGAACCGACAATAAGAAGTTGTTTGATCCGGGTGGTGGTGTGAGCGCTACGGGCTCCAAGAAGAAACTCATGGTAGGTTTTTATTTGGCACAGTGTTATTGTTTCACAGTCATAGGCATTGTCATAAGCAGTCTGTGCATTCATTTCCTCTTTTTATTTCAAGTTTTGTTTCAAAATCTGTGTCCTCTTAGTCAGTTCCGTGTCGTTGAAGTTCATGCCCTCGGTTTTTCAGGCTGCATGACTGTCTGTAAAGTGAGCGGGCGCAGCAGAAATGGAAAAGTTTTTTTTTTTTTTGGGTGATTTGACTCTCTCTATGTGTGTGTCTGTGTATATGTGTGTGTGTGTGTGTGTGTGTGCCCTGTATAAAACCGGAGACACCGCCAATATAACGGGCTCCTTTCAGCGGAGAGGCGCCCGCTGCCCGTAGAGAATGAATGGGTCACTATGTATTCTAATCTAACTCAAGAGTTCACTCAGTTTTCTTCAGTTTAAAGTGGTACAGAGCTGCAGGCGTAAAAACGCATGAGCGCTCGCCTGTCGTGGATGAATATTTGGGAGGTTATAATCAATTATTACTTTCGGAGGCAATCTAAACACGTCGCCATCACTTGTATAATGAAAGGTTTTTATTCCAAACTGCCCAGAGTCAGATATTTTGTCCACCCTCCTTTTTTTTTTTTTTTGGCGATTGTGCAGGAATATTTGGCTCTCATGCATGAAAGGCGTTGTGCAGGCTCTTCCACCGTGAGAGCCAAAACAAAAGGATTTCCCGCTGACCAATAGGAGCAGAGGATGCCTCAAGAGGGACGGAGTGGTCCTCTCTCCTCTTTGTCCTACCTGAGACACCATATAGACCACAGGCTGTAGCGAGGCAAAACATAAGACTGACTGGGAGTGTTGGCCAAGTGGATCACCATGCTCAAAAGCTTGATTTTTATGTGTGTGTGTGTGCCAGGTTTAGGTTAAATCCTGCCTGGTTTCACACACACACAGACATATAGATCATATTGAAATCATATTTGATGAAGAGTATATTCATGATCTGAGGAGCCATCAGAATACCTGGCCCGGATTAACATAATGTGGTGCTCTAGGGTGACCACACCTGAAGTGCCCCCATCTTCCCACTTTACACTAAAAAGTGAACACAACCCAAACACCTTACACCATGTAGACATGGCCTACAAATGCCACACATCATGCTAAATATCATTATTTCCATCATAAATGGCCTAAATGAGGACTACATGCGAAACCATTACGGAGTATGTCTCCGTATGTAAGGCGAGCCCAGTAACGACTGGGGCAAGCAACCATTTCAACGGCTGAATGATCACAGAGAACCCGGTGAGGTGATGTGAAGTATAAGGAAAAGCACATTGAGAGAATGTGCTGCAACACGTAGGAAACAGAAATGGTTGTTTTGTTGTTCTTTTGTTTTCAAAAACAGATATTAAAGGAATGAAAACAGAACAGTGATTTGATTTTCATTGCGAAATCCACAAACAAAAAGGCATTTTTTTTTGTTTTCTTGGTCAGAAACTGCAGTCGGTCTACAACATTTATAAAGGACTTGATTTTCCTTCTTGCCTCTGTAAAACAGAAAATAAAATAGTTATGAAGCGTAGCACTCAGGAATATGAAGGTGTAGCCTGCTTGTTCCACACAGGAGGATGGGTTAGTAAAATTGTCTTTGAACATATTTCCTATCGGCATTAAAGTGTAGATCTATTACTATTACTACTGAATTAAACAGCGGCTCTCTCTCCTCGCCACTCTCCATGCCTCCATGGTACTGATTGGCTGGTGGCCCCGGGCACTCGCCCAATGCGATATATGGATAATCCATCCCAGCTCACACCACAACATCCTTAACTGGCTCTTAAATTTATAAGTTTACAGATCAGGATTTTCTCACCAAGCTCAGCGGTAAATGCATCTCTAAGACATAAGCATATATGTGGTTTCATACGAGGACTGATTTGGTTTTGATTAATAGTTGAGATACGCCCTCAGGGGTGCATCACATCGCGTTAACCTCCTCTCTCTTACCCTCTTTATTTTCGAGTTGAGCAAGTTAATGTGTGAAGCAACACAAGGCTTTTAAATTACTGCACTTGAGCTTTCAATTAAGCCTATGGTAGCTGCTATCCAGCACATTAGCTGTATGGGTTTCAAACATAAAGTGAACTAAATCTGAGATAAAGCAGGTGAATGGGATGAAAATGCAGAAGTGGTGGACGCTCACCATAGAAGATTGACAGAAAATGAAGCGACATTTGAAATGTCTGAGTCATTTACAAAGCAAAAATGATTTGCTTGATAAAAGATTTGAAAGATTTGTGGCTTTTCTGATTTGTAAATTGCATATTTTTGTGTTTTTGAATGTTAATCGTACAAAGAAAGCAATTTTGGAGACGTCATCTTGGGCATTGTGATTGACATTTTCACTATTTTTCCACCTTCTACAGACTAAACGATGCATGGATTAATAAAAAAAACAACCTATAATGAAAATAATAATTGGTTGCAGCCCTAGGGAACGCTGACAGTTTTGAGACTCTTATTTAAAAATGATTCAAGCATAATGTTTACATACCATGGGTAGACATCTACAATGTGTGTGCGTGTGTGTGTGTATCATGTCAGAGTGTGCAGCTGTTTGCTTGTAAGTTGTCAGAGTCTGTGTGGGATGGAGGAACGTAGGTGTCGTAAATGTGGTGGGGATTCTCTTTCTCACTGCAATATATTATTATACAGTGAGTGGGATGGATGATTAGAATGATTTAAATGCCATGACTGGGTGTAGTGTGCGTGGCTTCTAGCAGGCACTCTGTTTTGTTAGAGCTCATTTCATCTCTCCCACCGCAGATTTCCGTGGAGTGACTGAAGCACTTTGATGAATTACTCTATCCGAGATAAGTCGAGCTGTAATATTTCTGGCTGATCGTTCCTGATTTAGATACAGCGTTAACTTCAGCCTTTGTAGTAGGTTGATGAAGTATTCATTTAAAAGAACTTAAAGTAAATAAACAATGAATCACACTCAGTGTCTGCTGCATGTTGTCATATCTGCATGTGAAGAGGCGCTTTGTGCTACACGCACACACACGCAAATAAAAGGCTATTCAAAAGAAGACAGAACTATGAATAAATCATATTTATGTTACAATTCTTCCATCAATTATGAAAAAAGCGAGATGTTAGGTTTGTTAGCCGGACTTTGATTACATGAAAATATGATCACAGCAGGAAGCGAACCTTTTAGGATGATTTTTTTTTTTTCCATCATTGGCTTTCATTAGAGATTCCAGTGATAATGCTCCTTTCAGTGCTAGACCAGCAGTAGACTCTTAATTATTGTGATGCACACAAAGAGGGAATGCCTTTGTTATTGAAATCTTTGTTGAAGATTTCTCAGGGGAAGGGAATTCAATTGAAATTGCCGAGAGAATGTCGGGGAATTCAATTTGAATGGCCTTTTTGGAGGCCACTTCATCATGAAAACCGGGGAGAATTTGGCAGCAAACATGCACAGAACTGTTGCCCTTTTCAAATTCATGGATTTAAGGTCATTAGACACTGACAGTGATAAAACGTTTCCTCATGTTTCAACAAGACTAGATCATTGCAAGTTCAAAAGAAAGCTGTTGTGGTTTTGTGTGTGTGTGTGTGGGTGTGTGGGTGTGCGTGTGCGGGAAGGAGGCATCTGGGAATGAGCTGGAATTACTTGACCGTCTTGTTCCCATGTTGTTTGAGGACTGTTTTGGGTAGTGGAGCGGCTTTTATTAGCTGAGACACTTGGGGTCCAAATGAAGACTTACATATGAATTGTTCTGCCATCCTGCATTTAATGTCACATAGATTTAACACGCTGGTGCTCTTGTTTATTCACACAGTTTTAATATTCAAAAAGGAGAACTTCTTTATTGCCTGCCATAAATCTAGATAAATGTTCATATTTTGAAAGTAGAGTCATATTTCGTCAAGCTCCTGGCTTTGTTGTGATTCATCAAAATTAACTAGAAATCAAAAGCAATAATAAACGTTTGTGCTGCTTGGTGTGACTTCTTATCGCTCCATATTCTTTTAATTTGTCTTTTCTGAGAACACATTCTTCCCTGGGACATTTTGCACCAGACAGGGAAATTGACAGTCCCACAACCTCAGTGTCTCATCCCAAAACCTCTGACCAGTCCTTAAAATATGTCTGCAATCCTTCATTTTCCCAGTGACTGACACATTCTGGCCCTGCTCTGATAACTCTGACATTTTTTTTTTTTTTTTTTTTACCTCCTCTTTGGGATACATCTCCTTTTTCAGCCTGAGAGCCTGAAGCTGCACTCTGTGTTTCTCAAATGAAGCATTTGACCTCTCTTTTAGGGGTCTTTTATTTCAGTCACTGCTGCAGGAAGCTTAGTGTCAAGTGTGCATCAGGGGCTGCTGTGTGCAGCTCGACAAGGCTCCTCTGGGGCACAGGGCACACAGACTGTCCATATGGACCCTCAACCCTGTATGTATGCAGGCAACGATAATATACAACAGGGTCAGCTGACTGTCTTTCAAAAATGATGTCCAAAAATGATGTGACTACACTTCATAATCCAACGAAAGCTTTCAGAGATCGGCCTTTTTAAATACTTCCCTTTAATGCACTCAAAACTTAAATTGTACTCGATGGCTATGAGGAATTTTATATCACTGCCTTGCTGTCAGTATTAAGACATGTTTTGAAAATTGACCTCACTGGGTCAGACAGTCTCTGTAGCCTTCACTGCTTAGAGATGATTGGTTGGTGCTGAAATGCTTAGTCAAAAAACTGACATAACATTTATTGCATATTCACAGATTTTGGATTTTTAATGGGGTAAAAGGAGAAGACGCCATTTTTAGTATATTTAAAATGTAACTGAACCTTTTGGAAAAACATGTCAAACTCAATTTATTATTCCACGCAGAGGATTTTAGTATGTCCTAACACGTCTGGATGGGACCTGTCATAGTTGATATTTTACCTCAGTGATGCAAATTTCGAACAAATTTGGGATTAATCAGATTATGTAGATTCATTTGACATAGAGTAAACCTCTGCTTTTGGGACCCTAGATCAGTTTCTGCCTGTTTGGTAATCCAGGCTTGTTCTTGATGGACATTTTTCCATTATTTTTTGACATTTTACAAATTAATGTTTAACATTTAATTGCAAAAATAAATGACAGGTTAATCAATACTGAAAATAATTGTTTGTTGCAGACCTAGTATTGGAGGTTTATTATTGATGGTTACTGAACTGACTGCACATCCTGAATCTACTCTAATGGATACATGCATCTGCCTCATCAGTATGCAGATAGCATTTTTGCATCAACATAAACAAACCGATTGTCAGATGCTGTTTTGTTCTGTACATCTATTTAAAAGTGACGTTCTAGTCTATTCAGCAGCCTATCAAAACATGTCAGCTCTTAAAGATTCCATCCTTAGCTTCACGCCTGTCACCAGTAACCCTTTGTTGCATAAATATTTCATAAGCAGACTGCTGTTTTTGTGAGCTTACATCCAAGTGACAGCAGGCTGCAGTTTTAGACTGAATGATCAGCGCTGGAAACAGGATCCGGCTGCACTCAAGTGTAGGAGCTGGACTTTGAAAATAATGGTGCATGCAGGGGCCCAGTGATGGATGGATCCCCCAATGAAGTTATGTTATGTATTCCTGATGAGAGCAGTGGATCACTGGACAGGATTTATGTGGATGTGGAAGAGCCACCACTCCAGAAGATGCTGTCTTTCTGATGCGGTGGTCCGAGGCCATTTGTCAGCATGATTGATGAGCTTCCAGTGATTAAGCTAACATGCTGACAGACATTAATCTGCCTTATCTCGTGAATGACTTGCATGGAAGTTTTTTCTCCAGTGTTATTGGCTCTAGTAAACAAAGGGACGGATGGTGCCATTTTACGCACTTCATTCTCTTTCCGGTTGTAGTCAATCTTGTCATTTCAGAGTCAGAATCAGAATCATTTTAACTACATGTTCTTACTGACATTACATGCAATGGATGAGATGTCTCAATTAAAAGTCTGCATTTAAATTCCAACCACACATGCATGTTTGTTTTCAGATGCAAAAATGTGAAATTCCCAACTTCCCATTGTCATATTTCACCTGTGATTTGCATCTCTATGAGAAATTTCATTTTAAAATGCAAAAAAAGTCCCTGCTGCTGCATTGTCATGTGAAAAAGTGGTCACACAAGGCAGAACACTCTTTCACACTGTATCTGCAAAACTAATTGTAATATATGATGTGAGAACTCAACACAAAAGCAATAGTTCACATATGAAAACCAACATGTTTAAAAAAAACACCTGTTATTTATAAGTCTGTGCGACACATTTCTGTAATAAGAGTATGAGACACTGTGTGTAATTGGGACACCATGCTGGAACTTTTGAGATGCTGACTAAGAAGATAAATCTGGTAACCCAGAGTTGCTGTGTGCCACTGCCAAGTTGGGGGTCATTGCTTGTATTAATGACGCATGGGAAACTAAACTGGCTTTTATTTCCCTCACCATCTGTACCCAGTTGTGCCATATAGATGGATCCTGGCGAATAAGAGCAGCCCCCCTTTTTCAGCTGGTAGGTTGATTTATGGGACTGTGGCAAGTGAGAATAGTATTATTTATACAGAGTTTGTGTTTTATGTAAACATCACTATTTACTAAACACATCATTAACTTGTCATCAGTAGCAGTACCATGTTTGCAGAATAACATATAGTTGAGGCTCATTCTTTTTGTAAAATTATGTTTTGGTCATTTTATGTCTTTTTAAGATAGCAAACAGTAGAGAAATGATAGGAAATGATGGGGAACGACATGCAACGTAGGTCCCCATGTGGATACCAACTGGGGATGTTGCAGATCATGGTTGGTGCCTTAACCCCTAGGCCACCAAGGCATCCAGTCGTTTTTGTTTTCTTTTACCAATTTTTCCAGAAAAATATCTGGGATCGTTTAAAGAGTTGATTCAGTCAAACTGAATTTAGCCTTGGATGCCAAGTGCACAGAGTTTGTTCTGTTTCCTTCTGCAACAGGGCATTGATAACCACTGTTATCATCAACAGTCAGTGTTGCTTTCTTCAACCATGAGCACAACTCTCCCAACCTTATCCAAATAGTTGTAACTAATATCATATGACCCTTACAAGCTATTTTGCCATCAGGACATTTAGATAAGTGAGGGACTGTGACTCCTGTATTGACGATTAGAGCTCAACAAATCTTCTGGTATATGGCATATGAGAAAAATGAGAAACTACAAATTAGCTGATGATTATGTATATGTTTAAAAAATAATTAAAATAGCTGAAATGATTAATGGATGAAAAGAAAATTCTGATATTTTCAATTCTGGTAATTTATTGTGTGGATTTTGTGAATATTTGATGTGATTCTTTGTCTTTTTCATAGCGAATTCAATGTCTTTGTGTTTTACATCGTGGGTCTGTGAAAACAAGCAATTTGACATCAAATGTGGGGTTTGGAAAATGACTTATGTCGACCAAACAAGTATCAATAGAGAATGGTTACGTTGCAAATGGCTTTTTTTCATCTAGATTTTTGTGTTTCTATTATTTTTTATCCAATCTTGTGTTGTGTTTTTACTTTCTAAATTGGCACAGATAAATTCACAGATGTTTCTTTTTTGTGAGATAAAAAATTGAAAATGAGTCCTATTTATAGTCAAATATGGTATTAAACTAAATGCTGACATGGCGATTTTTAAGGCTCTGGTTTTGTGTCATTTGAATAAATTCTGTTTTTGTGCACATGACTTTTAAAATCTATATTTACCCAGCCAGTGGGTTATGGATGCTTTCATGTGTTGCCATGGAATCCCTTAGGTTAGCAGAAAGACCCAGTATTAGTGGTTGTGTATCTGTCTTCCAGATGTCACTCTAATGGCCTCAACACAGACCTGTGGGGACCTCAACAATGTAGAGCCACAGGGAGAGATGTGTTCATTTTCCAATTACCTCGGGCTACTCCTTTTAAACGACCAACTGAAATCTTTCAATACCACAGCCATCTCTCACTGCACTGTGTGTGTGTGTATGTGTGTGTGTGTGTGTGTGTGTGTGTGTGTGTGTGTGTGTGTGTGTGTTTTTTTTTTTTTTTGAATGACCTACAAACCATTGAGATTGTCTCTGATAATTTCACACAGCTGGATGCTTTTCAGTCTCATCTCTGAGCCTTAGACAAGATCAATTTCTGTTTAGTCTGCCCTCCAAGTAATGTGACCGAAAGCGTGGTTAAGGTTGTGATTATAGGTGCAAGCATCTTTACAAGCTCAGACTGGTAAACAAAAAACTTGCATGCGCTTGCCACCTAGCTGCTTGTCTGTCTGGGTTCAAAGGTCAACATCTAGTTCCGTTTACCAGACAGCCTAGAAATGTCCAACATAAGTGTCAGACGCACCTGCAGGGCTGTTTGCATTTTTTAGACCTTTTGGCAGTGAGGAGACACACTCCGACCTGGCTCGGGTCACAAGGAATTTGTCAAAATGTTATTTTCATTCCTGCTGCTATCATTTTGTGGGATTATCCGTGCCAAGTTAATTTGGAACTGGAGTTCTATATCTGCACAGGCAACCGTTGCCAGTATGAACCTTGGCAAACCAGGAAAATTTTTTATACTTTGCAAGATGGATGTGCTGTTGTAGTTATAACATCTCTCCCCCTCCCCTCCATTTGTCAGGACGTGGCCAAGCAGGGTTTGATTTAACTTTTTTTTTTTTGATGCTACAGTCTACTACCAGAGCATACTGGACAGGACAGATGTATTATTGTGATTTATGCTAAACCTAACACTCAAATTTCAGTGCAAGTGATCCTTCTGCGATGGAGTTGAAACACACCGGCAACCTTAAAAATGAAGATACAAAGCAATTAACCCTCTATGTTAAAAGAAGACATCTTTATGCGCACCCTTAATTTAGAGAATTAACCTACCTGCCAGTCTGTTAAGCTTTGAGAATGTGTCCAAGCTTTCATTACTGTGGAGTCGCATGTGTTATGTAGCAGAAAGAAGATAAAGCGTATTATAAGTTGAATATCCACAGGCCAAGTTGATATTATGTATCCGCTGGGATGCCCTCCAGTAGCCTCCCTAAAACTGTTTGCATCCCGAGAGGCAGAGCAGTAAGCCAACCAACTCGGTAATAGCCTACGTTTTGTTAATTCACACGTTTTCTTGGCAGTCGTAGGCTAACACTCAATCCATGCACATATCCCTATCTGGCAGAGGGCTCAGCGTGGTTAGAGATGAAGCTTTGACTATTAACTAGGTGTGAAACGCTACCGCACAGGATTACTATACATCTCCTGGAGAACCTTAAGAAAGCGTTAAGAGATGAAACAGGAACCTGCTCTGAAAAACGTCACGGCCTGTGGTGCCTCACCTCATCCCAAGTCACAGATGGAAAAAAAAAAAATTCTCTTTAATAGCTTGGCAGACTTTTTTTTCCAGTTCACTGAGTGGAGATGGTGCCTTTCTGGGAGTCTTCAGCATCCAAGTTGTATCAGAAAAGCTGAATTTCTCCGATTGTGCCGAGCAACGCCTGGAACCATCGCACCAGCAGGATTTTAGAGATTGCGGTTTGTTTTTTGGGAGATGCTCAAGTTTTCCTCCAGCATTAGTCAGTCTGATCTGTAAGTCTGATCAGTAAGCAAGTTTATTTGAGGGGAGTAGGAAAAAAAAGCAGAAAAAAGTTTCTTTCAAGCCTCATTTGATTTAACAAATGAGCTCCTCTTATTTTTCCCACTTGGCTGTCCAGTCCTCAGTGACTTCAGCTGTCCTGGTTACCATCATCATCATCATCGTCATCATCATCATCATCATCATCCTCTGTCTGCTGAGCAACTACTGGAGCTTCTAAAGTACATGTACCTATTGAGAACAATGAATTACAAGCAATATGAAACATCCCCAGTGTCCCTTTCAGTCTGTAGTGATGAATAAAAGAGTTCTACATAGCAAATTACAGTTTCATCACACAACCATAGTGTTAATCTCAAGCATTACATGTAGTAATGACATGTAATTCAGGAATTTTGTATAATCATACTGTTGACTGCTAACAAGCTGTAAAGTGTTTGCTAATTAGACTTAAGTGTGATTGATTTCAAACAGTTAAATTATGATTTAATTGAGTTTCCCAAGCTGGAACCACTGAATAATAAGTCACCACTGAGTATTATTTCTGCGCTGTCAACGGGGGCGGAGCATTCTCAAAGGGGCCCTTCTGATAAAATCATTTTAAAATTCACAACTGTAAAATAGTTATGTGTCCTAACCTATCCTATCCGTTCCTATCCTATCCATAAAAACAAATTGTCACTTATTGAGCCAAGCAAGCCCACTGTATGTCTAAGAAAACATACAGTGAGGCCACTTTGTCAGAGAAGCTTATTCATTAGAACAAAAAAAGAAAAAAGGTTGCCAGTTGTGTTCAAACGTTTCAGCACCGAGGACAGCATGCAGCGCTCTATGTGCATTGACTGACGAACGGTTTAATCAATGCATGGTTCATGTCTTTCTTACTCGAGAATAACATAAACATAAAATAGACACAGCGGTCTACAACACTACTAAGGCCTATTCAAACATAAAATAGACACAGCGGTCTACAACACTGCAAGGCCTATTCAAATACAAAGTAGACAGTCTACAACACCACAGGCAGTGACACAACAGATTAATTTAAATTGTGATTTCTTCATGACCAAAATTTAAGTTAACAAAGACTAATTATGGATGTGTCACTCACCAGTTGTTGTCTCTGCTCAGCCTGCAGTAGTTTAGTGCAGCCAATTAGTGTATTCCACCATCCTCCATAGAGCAAAATAATTAATAGGTTAACAAACTTTGTGCCTATCATGGAACTGTTTCTTAAAACTCTATCCTCCTTTCCTTCATGGAGGCAAACCTGCCAACCACTTTGTCTTTGTCATTGTTTATGCCCTGCTCAACACACAGGAAAGTGAGGTTGGATAGTCTGGCCTCATCCATGCATGAACATAAATAGCTCTCAATGAGCCTCAGACAGCTCGTTGTTAGCCGCTGTCAGGCTAGTAGCACTAGCAGGAACATTAGCTTGATTCTCCGTTCCATCATCATCACGGTTGTGTTGAAAGAACGAGCAAAACAATGCTCACAATTTGTGATGATGCATAAGTACAGACGAGTGACAAGTTAAAGGAAAAATCTGAATAAATGAGTGGAGAAACATAAAGAATGCAGATGCTTCCACACAAGCGCACTGCATTGTACAATGGAACAATTAACATCCAGTCCTGCTCTGTGGCATGTATAAAAATATTGAGCTGGCCCAGTTGATTCTGATTGTGTATCCAGATGGGGAGAGGACAAGATCTAAGTGACTTTGAAAGAGGGTTCACTGTTGGGGCATGGATGGTGGAAGCTTCAGTCACAAAGACTGCTCAACTGGCTAATGTTTCAATAGGAACAGTGACTAATGTGACATCTGCATTTAGATCTATGGGAAAGACATCATGAAACACTTATGAGAGATTTTGGACCAACGTTTTACACAGCGCTCTACACCACCATCATCAAAACACCAAATGAGGGAACATCTTTTGGAAAATGGTGTTCATCCCTCTAGTAGAGTTCCATACTTGTAGAATCAATGCCAAGGTGCATTGAAGATGTTCTGGTGGCACCTTACTAAGACACTTTATGTTGGTTTGTCCTTTAGTTTGTCACCTGTTTGTAGATATAATTTAGTTTTCAGGGGGTCACAAGCTGAAAAGTTTGGCCCAAAATGTTTTACAGCACTCAACACTGATTTATCATCCAAATGGTGTCCAATAAATGACTTGCAGTTTAGTTTTTCCCAGGATCAGTTCTACATGTTTGTTGCATTTTATATGCTACTCAAGCTTTAATACTCACTGTTAGTGCCTTCTGTTAGGAGCACAGATTTGCAGCACTTTGACCTATATTTCAAATTTCTCGACTTTATTGGCTCTCGTGATTATCCCGTTGAGTCTTAAGCAAAATACATAATGTATTTATATATTGCACAGATGTGCCATAAAGGCACTTTTTAGTATTGGTTTACCAACTGTACTGTGATTCCAGAGCACAGAACAACAGAGCACAGATGTGTTGCACAGATGGCAATGGGCAAAAACACGTGTATGGAAAAGTACCGTAAATCTAACAACTACAATATTGAGTTAAATGTTAGAAAACAGTCTTGAAAGTTCTACCCACAACATTTTTGCTTCATTTTTTTTTTTCAAGTGTTACTTTGTGTTCCTCTAACCTCACTAACCGGGTTTCCCCAAATTTTCTGTGAGCTGATTTGGACCACATCCATTCATGCTGCACTGTGGGTTCAGAGACATTCCACTGGAAACAGTAAACATTCCCATTGGATTAATTACCAACTTCTTTTCCCCAGGTCTGTCTGCTTCTTGAAGAAAATGGAAGATTAACAGTAGATTGAACTTTGGTCCATATGTAGGCCGCCAGCCTGTCAGGTCTCATAAAGAGAGTGAGGAGGCAAGCAGGAGCAGGTGTTGGGAGAATGTTAAACAAATGAAAAGGTGGTTGTCTGAAGGAAAAGGTCAGATTAGGTAAAGGGCCATTGCTTCACTGTTGTCTCCAGTATTGCTTGTGTTTCTCTCTTAATTTAATCTGTATAAAAGTATCGATATATACGCTCAAGATTGACTCTTTCGCTTTCTAGTTGGACTGCTTGTGGGATGCCTCATTTTTTAGGAAAACAGATCTGTTGCTGACTTGCTAATGGTGCTCTATATAAATGTTAGAGGCTGCAGTTGCCACCCACATTATTGGCAATTTAAAACACAAGAGATGGACCTTAAGCGGATGAGAAACCGATTGGCACGTATTTTACAAATCCCAAAAACCTCCAATACTCCTACGCAGCACTGAGCATCCGTGAATCGAAGTGATATTTCAAGACTTCACATTCACTTTACTTACAATAAGTTTCCTCTGTCAGCATTCTGTTGCCGTCTCTACTATGCTTGTTTTTTGGGCTTCTTTTATTTCCACCTACATCTCCAGTCTGTCAGTGAGACCGTTTCATATTTCACAAACAAAGAATATGAATCAGCATCAAGAGACGACAACATCTGACCACTGACACGGAACACTAGAAAGAAATAAAAGATAAAATGGAAGAAGTGAATTAAAGTGACTGGAAGATCACTGTTAGAAAGATCTTCTAAAAAGCAGCAGGGAAATTGTGGAAATATACATGAGGATGTCCCCAGAATTATTTGAATTCATCAGGGTATACATTTTCTGAAGTTATATAATAAGTTACAGGCACATCACATCTAAGTTCACCCTAATAAATTATTCATGGGAAGCTGCTGTGCGAACACAGCACTATTTTGCATATGCCCCTCAAACTTGAAGCTCTTTTTCATTCACACAAGAAATCCTTGATTGTTTATTGTGTTGAAGATGCGGCTCTCCAAATTAAATTACCATCATTTATTCGTATTTGATGTAAAATAGGCTCCCATTCAAGAAAAGACACATTTGGTGTGTTGGAATTCAGATTACCTGTCATCTTTCCTGCTATCTCCCAATTATCATATTCAGTCCCAATTTAGCCTCATTGTATGTGTTCTAAGTAGAGACCAGAGCACCCCATGCCCTTCACAACATATCCGTTACCACTATCAATAATTAAAATGGCAGCCATTGTTTTTCTGCACTTTTTAATGACACCGTCATAAGCGTTTATCCACCTCGGAAGGAGTCCTGGCTGTGGGAGGCTGTCTGTGAAATTAAAATAATGAATAAAAGATAAGACGGAGGAAAGTGCTGAACTGGGACTTCGTTTGAGATCCCAGCTGAGCTGCTGTTATGAATCCAGGGCAGAGGCCACGTTTCTCGTCACCCTTCACTACAGTGAAAGTATCTGAGGGCTGTGTTGATAATTTGACCCAGCGGCTCCTCGGCCAGGTCACGGTCAGGTCCCCCTGGTCTCCTAAGGGGGGGGGGTGCGCCGCCGCTGGCTTCCTGGAGATTAGATTCTGATCTTTGGTCAACAGTTTGTGTGATTTGGAGGAATGTGATGGATGACTTCTCCCTTGATAATATGACGAATGAATCCACTCTGAACCAAAGTGAATACTGATCTTCTCTTTCTTGCTTGTGTCATACGGTTGTGATTTACATGACTGGATTGGGCGGCAGGAGTAGGAAGTGACTTTCAGAGGGCTTTGGGGTACATTGTATAGATGTAGCACCGCTGCAATCCCATTGCCAGATGTGTCTCTTGTACTCCCAAGCTATTGTAAGGATTAATTTCATGCTTCAGTAGCCCACTTCAGTTTTCGCTTCATTTACTCCCACCAATGATGCTTTTTCAAATTGATTTATTTAAATAGATATACCATAGTTAAAACTCATAATTTACATTTTAATTTAAAAAAACAGAGTCTAGCAGCTTGTATTTTGATTAAATTGTGTAAAAAAAATCAATAATACAAAAATCTAGGTGAAAATACCATTTGCAGCACCGGGGGCGTAAAAAAAATATAGCTTAATACACTACCAAGCCAGCTGTCAGTTTTTGGCTGAGAATGTGAATTGAGCTGCTGATTGTAAGGCCCTGATATACTCCAAAAAACTGCCACGGGCAAGTAGCGGACACGGACAGCCTGTCTATGCAGTTCTATAGTACATTACATACAAATTGCTCACTGAATGAGCAAGTGGTTGTTCATAAAAATGAAATGCTAACAGCAGCACTTAAATATAATGTCTTTCTTTGGAGAGGAGATGAAAAGAAAGAAAGGACACATGAGTTGGTTGAGTAGAAGGCTATTCAGTAATTTACCCTAGGATAATATTTTCTGTCTGTACCTGTTGATGTTAGGCTAATGTTGACTGAGCCAATGCCGATACACTCTTACTAATGTGTTTGTTGTGACTGAAGTTGCAAATAACACATTATCTATTGATTGTGCCATAATAATGTACCATTTATCTGTCAGTCCTGTTCTTCAATATATTTATATATCCATAATTGAAGAACTCAACATGTGAAGTTCAGTAAAGTTATGGGTTAAACAATACAGAAAGTAAGACAGCTTTTTCTTACGAATATTTAGTACTATTCTGAGAGAACTGAGCCATTTAGCCAATGACCAACCTAATTATTACCCGGATTTTGTATTGGTTACTGTAGTCCCTAAATGTATGTAGAAATGCAGGAGATGGGAATACTGGAGGACCCCCAGACCACCTGTTTTAATGTGCCCTCCACTTCTCAAACCAAACTTATGACCCCGTGCAGCACTAACTCACAGGAGTTTGACTGTGCTTATGTACTCAGAGAGACTATGGTGCATTGTGCTGCTCATTTGCATCATCTCCCCAGTTTTCTCTTTGCAGTTTGCTCTTTTGCTTTCGCTTGTGCTTGTGATCAATATCTTCTTGCAGCGAGAAACATAACTTTTGGGTGTGTAAGTTAAATGTCCTTTAAAATAGATTAAGGGTGTTTTCCACTGAAAATATTTTAAACAGATGAGACTTATCCACAGTGTTTGGATAGAGATTGTGTTCCTTTAAGATGCCCCCTTGCAAATTAAAATAGCCCTGATACTGGAGGAGGGAGTGTCAGTGTCATCAGCAGCTATTCATCACCGGCCCTCTTCAACCAATCACAAGGTTGCTTCAGTGTCACATGTCAGGCTGAGGCTCATGGCTGTACCACCCTTGCGGTGGCCCCCTACTGAACTTTAATTATTGTGAGTGGCCTGGTGGAAAAACATTTTTCTCCAGCTGACACGGCGATGACACCCCCCCCCCCCCCCCCCCCCCCCACTCCCTCCATCCCCCTTTTGTTCCTCTTTCTGACAGTACTTCCTGTGTTATTGGTGGACTTCAACCAAAATCCACTTCCAGTCCCTTGAGAATGTTAAGAGTGAAGATGAGCAGAAGTGAACGTACAGTAAATGCATGTTTACAGCCCTTCAGCCAGTATTGCCTTTTACAGTCAGCTCATCAGTTGTTTATGAAGAAAAAGCCATGAAGAGAAACTGGCTGAGTCTGGCAGCTCTGACACTCTGCTTACACTGAACTGAGTCATTATCTGTTCACTCTATTTTTCAGTTTTTCAAATTTTTATTTTTTTGCTTATTTGCTTTGGCGCATCCCTAAGTGGTCCTAAAGGGGAAATGGTTTGATAATGCTTTGTGGACGGGCTTGTTGTGAAATGACATACTGTTTCTTCAGTATGACAGCGGATGGTTGAAATCAGTGTGTGGGAGTAGGTCGAGGATACTCCTGGGCAGCTGCACACAAGGACTCTGTGAACAGAATGTGCTGTTCTGTTCTCAAGGTCTCCCAAGTCTGTTTGTCACAGGGTTTCCAATCCACTCCATCAAACTATCCCCATGTTTTATATTCCTCCACACCTTGAATGAAGCAAGCGTACCAAGCTTGCTTTCTTTCTTTGTCTCTTTTTTTATGGATCTGTGGTTGTGAGGGAAAGCTGGTAGCAGATTGTTGTTTATGCTGTGCACATTCAACTTGTGTTTTTTCACTCTAAGTTTCACTCTAAGAGTCCAAGTTTCTTTCTCTATAGGGAGGCTGCAACACTGAAGGAATGTGTATCAGCTTACACACCTGAATCAGAGATAATCACTTGTTTACACTGCGTTCTCTTGTTTATGAGTCAGTAATACATAACCTGCTCTGCGCCTCATAATGGTCATGGTGTTTGTAATGCATACTGTGTTTTTAAAGAGAAAATCTACTGTATTATGTATCTACTGTATGTAATATATTTATTCTCTTTGTCTTATGACATCTTTATTTGCTCGTTCATCATCCAGACTTCTCTGATGTAACTCATAATTCATCGTATCTTTGCAGTAATATGGCTCAGGCTTGCCTGAGCTTATCGACTCGCTCTGTGCAAAACTTCATATAGCATTCCACTGTGTCGCCAACAAAACCTCTAATCTGCCTGTTGTTCCTGCAGATAAGTACAGTTAAAGCTGACATGCTATGTAAACAGCATTGAATAATAAAAGATACTCTGACATTTAAGAAGACCTCCCTCTTCTAGTCCTCTGAGGACAGACACTTATACTGAGGCAAATTATCTTACAGAGCGTCTTTCTGCACCAAGAGAAAACAAGCTGGAAACTTTAGAGTCCCACTGTAAATGGGTTATTTTTACGCTCAATGGAAAAAAAGGCCTTTTAATCTTCTCTGGCAGTCGAAGATGAAGACAAAAAAACAGGGAGGTCTGTGAGGATAACTAAGATATTTTAACAGTTTTCTGTGATATGGAGCAACGTGTTCTTTGTAGCCTGAGAGAGACAAAGCTGGTGCTCTGCTTTGAATCAAAACATAAATGGCATTTCAGGGGCCCATCAGCAGGCCATGCAATTAATTTCCTCCATTTTAAATACCAGAGAGCTGAGGAAGTAGGACAGCAGCGTGCTCTCCACTGCACAGACTGCTTCTCCAGCCAGGTATAATACCACTGTGGTTTGATGAATGAATGATTTAAGGGTTGCTGAGTTGCCATTCGTATTGTCTGAATATGACCTGTTGTTGACCACAATTCATGGACGGTATAGGAAAAACATAACAATATTCTTACCCTGCAAGTAAAGGCTTGTCTACTATGTTTGTGTCACCACTCGGCAGTTATTGTCTTCATAATCAATGCTAAAGAAAGCACATTGACAGCAAGAGAAAAGCTGTAATACAACCAGCTTTTAAAGTTGCTTTGCAGCAGAAGACGACTTAATAGTGGTTAACAACAATAGATTTCGACTGGTGCTTAGCACAAATAAAGATAATCTGTCCATCTACATTGTGGCTTTTCACACAAATAATCAATCATCCTGCATCGACGGCGATAAACACAAAGCAAAGAACTGTTAAGCGAAGAAGAAAAGGTACACAAGACAGTAATTAGCTGCCAGTGTTTGAGATTGGTTGGGTTTTTCAGAGCCAAGATGGACATCCAGGAGCAGAGTAGACGGCAGACTTTAAACAAATCTGCCTGATTGCTTGTTTCACTGATCTGTCCCTGAATGACAGGGTAGACAGTATGGAGAGGTCTGTCTCTGATGAGTGGCAATTTCATTTGCACCACACAGGGAGGGAACCATCAGCACAGCATGCAGACCATTACCAGGGATGCCAGTGTCTTTGAAGTTAATTACAATCATTATGAAGTTATCTGTGTGGCTAACGTGTTTGATCCCCCCAGTCAAACATTTATACTTGGGACTTTTCAACTTGTAGTCCTAATCTTTCCCAGTCTTTACAAAAGTTGGCCACACTAAACCCAAATTTAACCCCCAATTTGTTGGCCCAGACTCATTTTAGAATCAGGGTCAATTTCTGCCAGATCTGCAGTCCAGTTGTTTGACATTTGACACAGGGGGTTGCTAGACCTCCTGTGTCAAATGTCCTGTGGGTGACTGTTGATCCATGTGTTGATCCAAATGTCCTGGCATGTTAGGAATTTTGGTTGGCGGTCTTGCAGTTTGAGGAGTTCTGTGATCCAGTTTCTCACATGGCTGCTGTTAAAAATTCCATTAATAAAATGGAATGAACTTGTTTTATTATTGGAATAGTTTTATAAATATTGCAGGTAACTGTGGTCTTGACTTAAACTGTGTTGTGGTAGAAATAAAACTGAACTTCGCTGAAAAACACCAAGCCCCCCCACCCTTCTTTTTCCTTGCTTTCCATTCAAAGTAGAATTACACAAAGTAACGCCGCCCTTCTCCTTTTTCCTTTTTTTGTCAGCTTTTTGATGCCACGGACATCTTGTTCGAATAAAACTTCAACAGAACTGTAAATGGACAAAATTGTTCAGGAGTTTACATTACGTCATGTGTGAGCATAAAGTTTCCTTTCCACTAAATCCCGTCGGAGGTGCAGAAATAAATGTGGTAACATCCATCGTCAGTGTCATTGACCAAGCAGTCAAAGCACAAGTAAACACAGGTTTCACAACTTTCAAAACTGGGTTTTATTTTCCCAAAGAGATTTAACAAAAAAAAAAAAAAAATGGAGGTAACTGAATTGACTAAGTTACAGGGCCCCTAAAAAGAGGTCAACAAAACATAATTCTGAAAAATAAGACTAACAAAACAGGATGTTAACTCAACCAACAGACCTAACAGAATAAGACATGAAGCAAACATATATACTGGCTAATCAAATCAATAAACACATACAGAGGAAGACAGCATAGACAATAACTCCCTCATGCTGTCAGAGCTCTTGGTCTGGTCCTTGGCTTGGGCATCTGCATATAACCAGGCCACACCCTCAGCCTCATCTTTTGCCAGACCAGAAAGGAGAACTCAGCACTCACCTAACTCAAAGGCAAAGAGAAAGGAATTAATATAACTTTATTAAACAAACCAGTAATGTGACAAAACAATGTAAACTAAATGTATGTGCTAGTGTCATACGGTGCAAATAAACAAAATTCTAAACCAAACAAACTGTGATTATGTTTTATGTCATTTAAGTGACTACAAGTGAAAGTGACTGAATGTGCGGTAATGATGTGGTTAACCTTAAGATACGGCCTTCACAGTCAGTGATGAAAATGTTCAAATTGCCATTTTTTTTCGTGTTGTGGATTCAGAGGTTTGTCAGGTGAAACGGCGAATGATGCAACCTTTGTCCACTGCCCCCCAACCATATTTCTGTTCAAGTTAAGCTATTTCATCAGGTTTGATGGATAGAAGAAATGTATTTGCTTTATGAATAGAGCAGATCTGTCAAGCTGCCAGTCACCCACTGCTACAGTTAGCTGACTGATTGATTTAGATGTGAATTCCCTTGAGAGTGCCATTCTCTTGTTTATGACACAGTTCCCTTTTCCTCTTCCTGTCTTTCCATCTTTGTGCTCTCTTTTTACCTCTCTCTCTATCTTTAACCTTCATGCCCTCTTCTTCCTTCCCTCTATCTTAAATTGCCTCAAGCACAAGCACCCCATTGACTTCAGCCTTGATGAAGGACACAGGCAGTCAATAAGAGCTAATGTCATGATGACTACAGATGAGTGCATATGGTCGTCAATAGTAAACAGCGGGCTTGTTAACAAAGTACAATCCTGAAAATGTCATCCCACTCAGAGTGCTAGGACTTCTAACCTGCAATAATTACATTTCTGCTGAAAGCATATCTCTTAGTCTAACTGAGCCTTTTATCACTTTGGAAAATTAGAGTATTTGTTAAAATGGGATCCCACACAATCACAGACTATTTGAATAACAGGAGGCACCTGAACACACTTGTTCTCCTGAACTGTTATACGAGACAAACGCTGATACGCCATCTGCAACGTGTGGGCAAACTTTAATTGAAGTAGCTAGCATAATTTAAAATCCATTACTCTTGCTCATATTTTTTTTTTTTTGGAAAGTGATAAAAATAATCCTGCTGCAAAAGATAGGTTCATTTTCTGGCTAAAAGCGAAAACATTAATATCTGAGTGTCCTTTCAGCTTCTTGCGGTGAACCTTCAGCGCTCTTTTTCACTGACTGAAGCTGCTGTCAGACAAAACTTTTTGAGGGCTGGAAATCTGTCTTTTCAGAGCAGGCTCGTTATTTCTCCACCTGTCTCCTGGAGAGATGGGGACTGTTGCTGTGAGGTGACGCTGAGGGCTCAGCTGGGGGTAAATGACATTGCTTGAGCAGGGAGGCAGGCACTCTCCAGACGTCCTCTTATCAGCTCTGCCGCAAGCTCTACAGATACAGAGCTGTGCATAGGGTGTGGGCGATGGGCGGCGGTGGGGGTACAGACAATATTAGCAGCCGTGAGGAGGAGCAATGACTCACTTCCATAGCACCCTTATCTTATGATGTATGCGAGCAGGACCAGGTTGCAGGTATAACATACATCATACCTTATGGCTGTATCCATACAGTTTCAAGTGTGAATGTGTAAAACAATACCAAAGGCTTCAGCCATATTCCTGAACATCCCACTCACCCTTTGAAAAGTGTCCTAGACTCTTGGCTCTGTTGGCTTTTTGTCATTATGCTGGGTTGTATTCACTGCCATAATGTTGGCTCATCTCCAGACACAAAGAAAGCCTCAAGGATAAAAGTAGACATTGCTGCTGAAGGAGCATTATCATTAAAGATCCCCAATTCTTTCACCCCGTAGACATTGGCCCTCCTTTTATCTGTGGGTGACTGTTGATCCATGTGACTTCACAGTGAGGAATACCATTTTCTGATAATATAATCCCTTCTCCGGTCCAGACCGGGTGTCTCTTATATTCGTGTCTCTCCCCAGGAGAGTCTTATACACAGCCTCATAGTTTCTAGGCTGAATGCATCCCTCATCCTTATCGCTCCCTCCATATTGTGACTCCGATGCACAGGAAGGATGGGAGGATGGACTGTGAGGTAGAGAGGGGTGTTGCTGTGCTGTCTGATTAAAAGAGGAAGTCTAAGAGAAAATCAGTGGAAATAGTTGAACCCTGTATAACGTGATTATTACTCAGTTATTAGTCATATTCTAAGAGGTCCGATTTTCCACAAATTTGATCTTTTGAACTGTGTTGTCATTTACCAGATGACTTATTACTATTCTCAGTGGCATTTCACCTAAGTCATCAATATTCAGAGCAGACAGATTTCTTTCACTGTTTCCCTCTACTATCAATTTATTTTCCTTTGAACAGCCTGAGGTTAAACTGCTTCAACTGCAGAAACACAGAGGTTCAAGCAGAATTCCCTACAGTTTTATACTGTTTGAATGCTTTCACAAAGTAGTATTACCTTACTACATTTTTCTGAGACTAAGGGATGTGATGAAATGCTTTTGAGGTATAAAATGTGAACTGAAACTAAAATGGAAAGAATTTCAATCAGTTCCTTTGTGGTAACCTGTTCCCCCAATTGCAAGTCAGCATTTGAGCAGGACGTGACTATCAGTATTACGTCAATGCAACTTCTGGGAATGAGACATCTCTTGCAGTGACTGTAATTGTTACGCAAAGAGCCTCAGCTCCATATAAGAGTGTGAGAGGTGACATAGGCTACGTTCAGATTGCAGGCAAAAGGGGTCCAAATCCGCACAGCATAAATCACAGTTGTAAAACAGAGTTTCACATAGTTATTTCAAATATTTATGAGGTTTTGATTATGCGGTTTTGGAAGCTTCTGCATTAGCCCAAACATTAAAACAATGAGTCAATCTTGACTGCTGGTCTTCTCTCTCTTAGTTTACTTTCTTTTTCCTCTAACCAGGGAGGCGTCAGTGGATGAGGTGGGCTGTTCACCACAACCCATCATGGATATCAGCTATCAGTTATTCCCGCATCCCAAAACCTCCGGTCTGGCTGTCTCCTGCTCCATAACACCTCCCTGTGTGTGAGCTGTGACACCTGGGACTTGCTGGCCGTGGACACCATGACACAGATGGACTACAAATACAGCCTGCTGGGCTCCTCGGTGGACGACTACCGAAAGAGGCCACTTCTACTGCAGGTGGACGACACTCCCATGAACCTGTTCGCCGTCCTGGAGGTGAAACGGGAGCTGCCAAGGAGGTGGAGCACCTTGGGGTGCTTCCGCAAGATCCGGCTCTACAGCTTCCTATTCGGCCTGGCCGTCATGTTCCTCATCATGGCCTCGTACATTTTGACGGGGGACAAGAAGGGCCTCCTCCTCACTCCGTCCCCCTATCATTTCAGCAGCCTGGTCAGCCCCGGGCCCTTTGCCTTCAACCTCTCGTCAGTCAAGGACTACGCACATATTAAACTGGTGGTCAAGTCCATCACATCCAAGGTGGAGTTTCGCAGTAGTCGACAGCTCCCAGAGCTCAAGGCACTGGTTAACAGTGAGCCACATGTGAGTAACCAGAACATAGATCTGTCTTATCTCTTATTAAATGTGTTCAAAGGGATTGTTTTTTAAAAAAAATCAGATTGATTGCCGTAACGAATACCTGTTTTATATTGTAAATGTTATCTCTCTATTTTAATCATACTACAAACGTGGCCCAGCATGATATCGATCTCTCTTTTAATTGACAATCACAGATGTGTCTTGAAGCGTAATTAAATTTGAAGTGAAAAGGTAATTCAAATGAGTATTCGTGCCTATATATGCTGTCTATGTAGGGTTCAATACAGCTACGCCAGTGCTATTCCCCACTGGCTGCAGTTTCTAATTTAATTTCTAAAAAAGATAAAACTGCTGAAAACCTTGTATAACACTTCATGTCACGCAAGATAATTGCATATGTCTCTACCAAATTTTTTCAGGGGGGATTTAAAGCTCAAAGTCATCCCACAGTCTTCCAACACACTGGCCCCGTCGCTTTCTCACAGTGTCCGTCTCACCTCAAAGCCTGGTTCAATTAATTGTTAATCCTAATGATAATGGATTTTGCCAGGGCTATTTGCAACATAACTAATTTCTTATTGAACAAGCTAATGAATAGGAGAGTGGGGCCGCGGGACAATCAATACCACGTCTGTGGATGGATCCGGCATTAATTGTCCTTAAAGTAGCTGTGTATCACAGGCAGTGAGCGAATGGTAGTAACAGGGGTCTTTGTTGTGTCTGATCACCAAAAAAACAGTTTGAAATGTGAGGAGGCTCCAGAAAGAAACTATGGTGGAAATGTGTCTACACCTGAGGATGAATCATCCTTATCTCCCCAGGCAGACTGCATGTCTGTTCATGTACAATACAGTCAGAGAGTATTAGCACAGATATGCTTTTTATTGTTTGGGTTTTAATCCAAGACAGACAAAATATTTAATATGATGAATCTATTTAAGTTTAAGTTAACTTGTCTAATCACTTTCTGTCTCCTAAACAATATTAGATAAAAACTTGAATTTTTTAAGTTTTTTGAGCCAACACAACAAAAAAGAACAATTTCAAAATACTGTCAAGTATATATTCATGTACATGTGCACTCACTTGTATCAATGTGTCCGTGCATCTAAAGCCAATTTACCCTCCAGAGACTATCCTCCTGCACAAACTTGTCATGAATGTGCAGTTTGATCTCACAGATGGTGTTTGACTACACCTGCCAAAACAGTGGCCCACATATAAAAAAAGTTTTCAGTTGTTTAATGTATCTGAGAAATTTCTTGAATGTATTTATCTTTCATCACGCAGACTTAGCATTGGTAATCCCAAGAGTTTACATAAGGCTTTGCCTAAAATGCTTGTGTATATCTGGGAAGCATGGTGACTCAGCAGCTTATTTTTTTGCCCTTTACAGATGTTTTCGGTTATCCCCCGCAAATTCCTGCCTGGTGTCAAGAACCCCTGCTGGTACGAGGACTACACTGGGAATATCACTTCGGACCCATACAGGACAAACTTGTACGCGCGCTATTCGAGGCGCTTCCGGACCGTGTTTCAGCACTTGAGGAACACTTTCCGAGAACATTTGTTTCACCGCAGCGGGAAACATTACCGCATGCGGTGCCTCCCTTATTTCTATATCATTGGCCAACCAAAGTGTGGCACAACAGACCTGTATGACAGACTGAGACTGCACCCAGATGTCAAGTTCACCACTTTCAAAGAGCCACACTGGTGGACCCGCAAGAGGTTTGGTGAGTAAAGAAAACTATAATTTGCTGTGGTTGAGGCCTCCAGGCTGGTACACAATAATAAGAGCCCGAGAGTATTAAGAGTGTGAAATGTGACTCTCTACCGTATATCATTTTGGCAGAGCCATACCTCAGGGGGCTTCAGAAAAGCACTCAGTGACAGAAATTTGAAGGGGTCTCACCCTCAAAGGCAGGCCTGTCGGTTGCATGAGCATAATTAAATTTATCCTCCGTTGTTACTGTCGTCATATTGTTAAAATGCATGAATTGCAAAAACTAAATTCCATCATTTCTATACATTTCAGTGGTACGGTAATTTAGGGGGAGGTGTTTCTTTGTCAGGGTATTGGCTGACAACCTTACACTCTGTCAAACTGAGATTTTTCTAAAATAAATGCAATTGTTTTCTTTCTTTTTTTCTCCTTCTTTTAAATATGAAGCCTAGCTGGATGTGAGCCCTGAATGTGACATGAATTAAGTCTCTCTGATGCACGCGGTTCAATCTCCCAATGCAATTAACCGAGAAATGAATATTCAAGACACATCTTGTGCTGTGCATGAGAATAAACTTAAACTGTTTATTTTCTAGCTGAGAGTTGTTAGCCTCAAATTTACAGCTCTAATGGTGTATTTAGAATCTTTACTGCCTGCCTCATTCACCATTATGACTGCTAATTGTCCTTTTCTTTTTTCCTCCCCTTGTGCTATTTTTTACACTGCCATCAGCCTCTTACCAGTGAAACTTCTCCATCCTGATAAATAGACGGCTGCGGTGACAGTGCTCATTAATGGCTCAACTAGGACTATACGCAGAAGAATCTAGACTAACAGGATTTCACCGTTGTCTGTGACATAGATTTGTCTATGTGGTAGAAGCCACTTGAAAAGAACACGTGAAAAATGCAACATCTGAAGCCTTGTCACACGCTTTGAACCCACATGTGTGGGTGCACTGTTTCCTGTTCTTGTTTAGCAAACCCGGTGTTGCGCTCGTTTTTTATGACACATCTACCCACCGTGAACTTTGCTTCCTTCAGCTCCTTCTGTATTTCTTGCTTTATTTTAAAGCTGTCTGGTTGCTCCCCCTTCGCACACCATGAATTTTATATTCTCATTTAAAGGAGTAACAGAGCAATCATACATTTATTAAATTGGATAGCAAATCATTTCATTTTACGAAGGAGCTATTGCATATTTTACAAACTCTTAGGGGCATATTTCAAGCTGCTTTTTTCTCTGTAGTTTCAGGAAATATTTGCCAATTTAGCTGGTTAATGTTATCTGTTAATCACTGCCTTGTTTCAGTTCGAATTTGTTAGACACACACAGCCTACACCCACAATCCTGGTTAAAGCCGTTGGCTTTCATGGAGTTTGAACAGGTGGTAATATGTTATTTACTCAAACAAAGATATAAACCCTCAGACTGTGTGCCAAGAGGTAAGAGACGCTTCACAGCAGGCATCTGGTAGTATGGCGGTTGTGTTGCCTGAATGTGTGGTTGCCAACGTGTGTCTCTTTCTCCACGTGCATCTGTGATGTTAAAATAACCACCACACCACCACAGATGGGATTAAAACTCATGCGAGATCTGGGTGTAAGACTGTATTCAGAATGAACTCAGAACCCTCTGAATTAAACAAATCCAACCCTTACTTAACTTGCAGATGCTTTGTTGCATTGCTGTTTTGGTTCAATTTGATGACAAAAAAACATCTTGAGTCTGTTCTTCCCTTATATGTGAAAAATGATTTTGATTGATGTCTATCAATAGACTACATTCTAAATTAGTCTTATGCTTTTGCACCCAAAATGAGGCAAATCATCATCCCCAATACCCACATGCATTTTTGTTTTCTTTTATAACTGAAACAGCCATTAAGACTGATGGATAATCTTCAACAGCTCAAGAGGCAGGCATCAGGAGTGTAAGCCAGTGTGTGTGATTGTCACTAATGTGTGTCTTCATTTGCGAAGAAGTAGGAGAGGAAGAAAAAAAGAAGTGAAGAGCAGCAGTTAAACTGTAGGGCACGGATCTGCCTCTCGACTGATGGTTCTGTTCAAAGTCAGCTCTGATTACGGAATCGAAAGCAGATCAGATAATGACTTTATACTGAGTTGAAAGACGTGCACATACAGCATGTAGATAATCTCATAATTCTCCTTTAAGAACAGCAGCTGCACTATCACACCAGCGCGGCATGAGGACTCAATTTTCATGGTGATTTCTCACTGTGGAGCACTATTCTTCTGCACAGCAATGACTGATGCATACATTTTATGTTGCCGCAAGCTATCAGTCTAAAAATAACTTAATGATTTTAATAATTGCACCTGGGGTTTAGGCATAATACTTGTTGAGGTTGTTACATACAGTATTTGGCCACACTTTCTGAAAATTTCATCCAAATTCAAACCACCAATATCAAAGGAGGCTTAACTGTCGCAACCAAAGCAATCCTTTTGAAGTTCATCCAATTGCTGACTATGCCCTTAATCCCTCTTAGACTCATAAAACCTAATTGGTGGATTGATCAGTCTGCATGCAATACTTTTTTTTTAATGTGTTGTATTTGGTTTAAGTTGATAATTATGTGAGCCTCATAAAACTGCGGGATGTGGATGAGCTGTTTGCCTTAATTTGTCATATTTTCTGCAGCTTGTGATGTTACGTAGCAGCAAATGCTGCTGTATCCCAAGGACATAGGTCCCTTCTCCATTATTGTCCCCCCTCACTCCCTTTCCTTTTATCTTGCCGTCACTCTCCTTCATTCCTCTATATTCCTTCTAGTGTAGCACTTAGGGCTGTGCATTGGTAATCAGCACTTTTCTCTTAAGACATCCTTTGAGAACACTCTGAATTCAAATAGTCTTGTTTTGTATTAATTTCATTCCCCTGGAGGCTCCACTCAGCCGATGCGGTGAAAAGGTGATTTGATGTGATCTGCGCCACATAACTTTCTTAGAGGAGCAGTTTGAATCTTAAGCAGATGTGTCTGCCGTATACTTTACCCATCAGGAAACACAGACTATTTGGAGATTGTGTGACGCTTCATTCATATCAAAAAGCAGAGGGATAAAAAAAAACAAAAAAACAAAAAGCCCTGAAGCACCAGCGCCATCACACCTCAAACGAGTTTGACAGCTCTGGATGAATAATGATGTAGGCTGGCTGTTTGGAGAGTTTACTAGAGTTTTTTTAATCATGTTTTCCTGCTAACTAGAGAAAGGTGTTTTACTGCGACACCATCAAAGAATCACTAGAAGTAACAGACGCCCGAGCTACCTCATTATCCTTATACTGCATGGATACTCTTAAGTTCTACACTGAATCCCCACAATTACCTTGTAAATTGCAATTATGCTGTAGACCACAGCAGCTCAGATGGAAAACGCATCTTGCATTCAAAGCAGTAACATGACATCGGCCCTTAACTGGAAACATTGAAAACTGAGTGGTGACAGTATTCCCTGTTGAATTTGGGTTGGATCTGAACTTGGATTTTAATAGGTCACCCTACAGTTAGGACAAAACAGAAGCTCTAATGACCTCCTGTAGAGTGAAACAAACACATGGAGAGGATGGTGCAGACAGGAATAAAAACTGGATGAATTCTAGCCAAGAGACAGAATCAGACACTCCAGTTACAACTGGACCCCAAGAGGTGTATCTACAGTACCGTCTGTCTTCTTTCACCACCAGGTATCATCCGTCTGAGCGAGGGCTTCCATGATCGCTATCCAGTGGAGGACTACCTGGACTTGTTTGATCAGGCTGCTTACCAAATTCAAGGCAACCTTACTGCAAATGCCAGTGGAACCCCCAACCAACCAAACATCATCATTGGTAAGTCAAATGATTTAGTTCACATTCGTGGAAAATACAGTGGAAACTTATTTCATAGGCTCCTCATATGTACTTCTCCTTCTGTTCAGTAACCAATGGTGAGGGCAGAAGACAAGCTTAAAATAATACATCACTGGCTTTAAAAGCAACTGAAGTGAGGCAAAGGGACTTATTACTTATGAAATATTTTGGTACCACAAAGATTGTCCATTATTAACCAACTAGTTTTTTTTTTGGACCGATTGGTGGGATCATTATACGCTCTGGTAGCGCTACCAGCAGGATTTGATTTGGGAGAGGATGGGAAGGGATAATGGAAAAATGGTTGCCTTTTTCCACCCCCCTTGTGTTAAGGACTCTACTTTTTACATTTTTAAATCCTGACATTAAAAGTCTGTCCACATGTTTTTCTGCATTAGATTTTTTTACTGGCAAACTAGAGTATGGTTGTAACAGACAGTCCCCAGCTTGAGAGACTAACTTTTCCTGGGAAGTTAGTGTAAGACGTGTGCTTGCTGGTGTTGCTCCATTTGGTCTCTTTTGTCTCTGTCACCAGGGATTTAATATAAAATACTCCAATTCTCCAATCCAGTAAGAAACTTTTAACAAACTGACCAACACCCTAAAGATGGATTCCTAGCTCTGTGTTAAGAGGTTACTGCTTTTGTCCAAAGCAGCATACAAATGAGGAGCACATAGCTGCCGTAGGCTACAACGTAAAGGGATATATGCCTACTGAAAAATGTGACTACATATTTAGGCTATAGACATACAATGTGGAGACCTCAAGAACTGCCATTTTTCAGCTGTGGCTGTTTGTTCTTTTTCCTACAAGTTTCTGATGCCAGAGAAGACTGTTGATAGTGAAAACAACATGAAGCAATTTGAAGAAAGGCTCTGTTGTCTTCTCCTTTTCAGTAACAGACATCTAGCAAGGACATCTTTTGCTGACTGTAAACAACAGTTTCTTTCACATACCAAATGAAAGAATGTAAACATGTCAACTGCAAGGCAATAGTCTTCCATCTAGAAAAGTAAACCTTTAACGTTGTTGAATCTTCATCACAAATTGAATGATAGAATGCAAACACAGTTACTGTGGGGGACGTAAATAAAGTGTTAAGGTGAAATCTGATTGAACAAAATCAAAAACCTATGCCATATGTAGGCAGGACTGCCTCTTACATTAAGTATGAAACCAGCTCAACACTGACCTTACCCCAACCCCAGTCCACACTAAGAAAGCTAAGCAAAGGATTACTTGGAACTCAGTGAACCTTGGAGTGGCACATTATTACAGGAAGTTGCTTATCAGCATTTGTCTGTTCCAATAAAGCACCGCCCATCTATCACAGATTGAAGAATTACATGTTAGATGGAAACCAAGAGAACTAGATACAAATGATAGCATGTAGAACATCGTCAGTAACCTTAATAATCAGAATGCTCAGCAGTTTTAGTTGCACAAACATTTCCTGTTGTGTAATCTCTACCTTCCTGTTTGGTAAGAGTGACAGGTTTAGCTTACCACCATCTGCTGTATCATATTAGTTACTCAGGTCATGTACTGTATCAGCACTGTGATCTGTGTGTCGAACGAGGAATGACAGTACTCTGTGCCCTCGTCAGGCTGCAGCCAATAGCATTTGGCTCAGGGTGACCTGACACTTGCCTGGAACTTCACTTGTAATCTTGCCCCCAATATTACAAAGCTGCTATTAAAGCAGCAGGTAGTGAGGCTGAAGCACGGTGCTGCTCTGTAGCAGCCACTCTCACTCCAGTGAGTGATGGTGATTTTTAAGAGAGCAGTGACTCAGCCCTATAGAGAGGCTCTAACAGCTTAATAATACTGAACTTCCTTCTGCTTCACTTAGCCACTTCACTGAAATGCCGTAGAAAGGAATCATTGTTTTTTTGTGTCAGGACAGCAATAATATCCGCAGCGGGGTGGAGAAGTCTTACAAACCTCCTTCCTCTATCTGCATATCCTGCTCCCAGCCCCTCTGCTCCCATCTGTCTCTGTCTTTTCCCGTCGTCCAAACATGATCTCAAAGAACTGCTCAGCTGCAAAGAAGAACTGATTTAAGTTTTCAACAATAGCCTTTTCACACTGGACTGAGTTGGTGCATTGAGCGAAGCTTAGCATGCCGCCCTGTTTTGTTTCCCTCTTTAAATAAATAATCCTTGTAAGGGGGGGAGTGTGCCAAAGCCCCGCTCAGTATTCACACCATGCCCTGGGAGAGCCCAGCAAGGTGCAGGCCTGTGGCCAGGATCTTGGGCTTCTGACTCTTCTCGACCACCGGCCAAAACCAAGCCGCTGTGAAACAGCAGAGGCACGCTGGTCTGGCTCCGCCATTTGTTTGCCCTATTATGGCCTCTCCCCGTGCAGCAAAATAAGCTCTTTTAATTGACATGGAGACCTTTTAAATAGACTTGATCACAGTGTGTACCATTTTAGGCATAACAGCATTAGCAGCGATCCTGTTTCACTCTGACCGTTGTCTGCCTCCTTTCCTCATTCCGAGGAAGGGAGGCAGATAAGGCCCGTGTTGCGTTCCCTCCAAATACATCACAGTTTCACTTCAAAGATAAGAGGATAATGAAGGCACAGACAGCCTAATGAATCCAGGATATCATTTCTCAGCACAGCCTGATAAAGTTTCTGCTCTTGAATTGTTTGAGAAACAACCTCCTCTGACTCATTATGAGCACCAGTACCATCACCGTGTGGAATGCACTCATTGCGCAATTTTGCTCACAGCTGGATATATATTTAGTTTTGCTTATTTATTTCTTGTTTGTGTACTTGCTTTAGAATCTTTCATTTTATTGACTTGTTACGTATGTGCTGGTAAGATGCTGCGTCTGTTGTAGACAGAAATCGAAACAAACTTCCACATATTTAAGTATTATGTTTCTTTAAAAGAAACAAATCAGGACATGAATGTGTTTTTTTTGACCATTCATTCTTTTCTTAGTTAGGATTGTGGCGCAATCCATTTCTGTTTGCTCCCCATGTTTCTCTTTATTTTGTGAGCTGTTGATATCACAAAAGGATTTTTTTTTTTTTACTGTAAACTACAATGCATCTTGTGCTCTGTCATGGGCAACTGAACTTAGATTTTTGAAGACTCTGCACCTCACATCCAAAAGACTTCTTCAGTTCCATTCCTCAGTTGTTTTTGATGCATAGGGACATAAAAAACAAGTGAAAATAGGTTATACCAATCTGGTGCTGTTAAAAAATCTGACAACACCAAAATGTTAGTGCATCACTATTAACATGTGTCTATATTTTCTATCTTTGTGATTACATAATTGTATGTATATGACATGTGACATGTTTGAATGCTTCTATTTAAAACATTGTGGATGTATTTTGCAGGAGAAGCCAGTGCGTCCACCATGTGGGACAACAACGCCTGGGTGTATTTCTATGACAACACCACAGAGGGAGAACCACCCTTCCTTATCCAGGACTTCGTCCACGCCCTGCAGCCTGATTCCCGCTTCATTGTCATGCTCAGGGACCCAGTGGAAAGGTGGGAGTGATCTCAGTGTGTGATTTCACTGCCTCCAACAGTACTGCATATCTGCACTAAAACGATGCAGAACAGTTCTGACACGCACACCACCACCTTTGTGTCTCCATTATGACTGTTTACACTGCAGATATAGACAGATACTTTCCCTGTGTATAGGAAACAAAGAGCTGTTGTTACAGATTTGTTGCCTTTTACTCAGTCTGGCTGTCACATAAGTTTCATTATGACGCCTTTATCAGATGCATGGTGAGCTTACTGCTGAATGCCTGCCTGGGAGGCATTCTGTTTAAATTGGGATTACTTTATGCTGTTAACGTTGATTTTTACTTCAGAGAATGTCTGAACATGCTCTCTATAATTGCTTTTGTCTGTCAAATCACAGCCTGTGCAACCTTTCCCAAATGCAATTCTAGAGGAAATGAATTGCATGCTCATTTAGATTAACAGTGCCATTTTTATTACGTGAGACTTGTTTACAACCAAGGCATCTCTTTGGTACAGGTGCTGTCTATCATCTTAAACTGAATTGTAAAGGAGTGTTTAAATGGCTCATGTGTCTCCAACATTCCTTTTGCATACAGACTGACATGAATCAGATAGCACTTGCAAATATTTTAGCCTTTGATTTATTGTATTTGGAAAGAGACATATTTACTGAACCATCAGAACTCAGATGAACAGTAACAATATATGAGGCTCATTATTTTCAGTTTACTTTGATCATTCAAAAACTGGTGGAAATTGGATTAAAAATATAGCCTATAGTTTTTAATTTACAGCAACTTTGCATCATTAGCAGCTCATTTGCACTTCCTCCCAAACTGTCTCTGTACTTTGTTCTACTGGAGGCTTTTTCTGGGCTGTCAACATCACAATGCAGCCTTGTTTACTGTTATAATCAGTGTCTGTGTTTTTGCTGCAGGAAACACAAAATATGGTTCAAATCCACCTGTCTCTAAAAAATATATCTGTAAAAAGTAAAAAATAATGAGCCTCACAGACTGTATGTCCAACAAAAGTGAAATTTCAGGGTGTGTCTTATTACCGAGCATCTCTGTTGTCTTGCAGGCTCTACTCTGACTACCTTTACTTTGGTATTGCCAATAAGTCTGCAGAGGATTTCCATGAGAAGGTGTCAGAGTCTCTGCAGTTATTTGAGGGGTGCCTTACAGAGTACACAATGCGCTCTTGTGTGTACAACACTACTGTCAACAATGCCATGCCGGTGAGTGCGTCTCCATCCTGCTTTTGTCTTGCAGCCCTGCAGAAAACCAGCATTTAGCGACTAGTGTATTAGCTGGTGGCAAGAACGAAATAGAAAAGGAGTGAGAAAGGCAGATGGAGTGAAATCCACACTTCATTAGCACATGCTAAAGCTTGCAGGACGGACTTTATGAAAGGGATTGGCATCGCTGTTGAACCACAAAGCAGCGCAGTGGTGTGAACTTCCTTCTTACTCACAAAACAGACCAAGTCTTAGTGTCAGGCAGTGCCGGACCCCAGTGTTTGGGCCCCTGGCCAGCCTTTCCCACAGTGCCCTGGGGTAGACAGGCTGAGAGGGAGAGGAGGAGACTGGCCCATCCTCTTTTGGCTCCCCCTCCAGGCTGCCTTGTATTCAGAGGTCCCCCACTCCAACTGCCACTGACGAGCTTTATGGCCCTCTGAGAGCATGCTCACTTGCTGCCACTGGCCTAATTGTCCATCCACTAATATCTCCTCAGAGTTATTAGACCATGTGAAAAGCATTACAGCTGTCCTCACAGCAGTCTCTCATGTCTGTGGCTCCATGATAAAAGTTTCAGAGCTCAGAATAGATTCTGGAGAGAAAATACGAATAAATACCAACATGAATGCACAATTGGCCTTCACTGTACCAAATTGATTTAACAAAAGGAAGAGCTGCTCGCCTGGCTTGTAATCATTTATTGCGACAGGCCTTTCAGTTTTGCTAAAAGAGCGAGAGGACACAGAGATAATTCCTTTCCCAGTAACAAGGTATTCTGTTTATGCCTACAGTTCTGCAATGACCTGTCGCATGGGAATCTAAAAATCCATTTCCATCCAACAATTAGGCTACTTGCAAATGCTCTGGTGAAATCTTACAAAAGATCAGAGGGTAATTTATTTTCTGGGCTGCAACTAATAATAGTTTTTTTTTCGGATAAATCCTGTAATCATTATATAAAATGTCAAAGAACAGTGAAAAATGCCCTCACAAATTCCCAGAGCCCATGCTGAGGTACAAAAAGAATATCTGGTTCACTGGCAGGTAGTGATCCAGTTCTGCGATTGCAGAGGAAACCCTGAGGAAGTTTCTTCGGTTTTCTAACATTGATTCTCCTGTTTTTGTTTCCACAGGTCAGATTGCAGGTTGGCCTGTACATTGTGTACTTGATGGACTGGCTGACCGTCTTCAGCAGGGAACAGATTCTGGTCTTGAGGTTGGAAGACCATGCCTCTAACAGGAAATATACAATGCACAAAGTCTTTGATTTCCTTAACCTAGGTGAGTGAGTCTCGTCTGTAATCAATCCTTTTGTGGACTCTGATCAATACAATACAAAACGATTACTAAAGCCAAAGCTATTCAACACATATAACATTATTGAATGTGATTATTAACAGTTGTCATTCGCTAATCTGAAACACAGGATCAGTATTGGCATAGATACAGGACCTTTTAAAATGGATCTGATAGTCATTGTCGTATTAATCACCAGCTATGATATGCTATGATAGTAAACTCAATATCTTTGGGTTGTGGACTATTGGATGGGACAAAACAAGACATTTTAGGTTGCATCTTGGGCTGTGAGTGATCAACATTTTTCACCATTTTCTCACATTCTATAATCCAAACAACTAATCGATTAAACGAGAAAATAATCAGCAGATGAATCGATAATGGAAATAATCGTTACTTGCAGCCCTAGATTAATATGACAATAATTTTCTCAATTAATCGTTTATGCTTTATTTGTTTTATAATAAGTCAGAAAAGAAGTGAAAAATGCCTGTTACAGTTTCCTAAAGCTCAAGGTGACTTCTTCAAATTGCTTGTTTAGTCAGATTATCAGTCCAAGATCTTCAGTTTACGATCACAGTTTACGTTTCAGCTCTAACACAAACACACAAGGAAAACAAAGAAAAAAAACCCCCAAGAAACAGCAAAACACTCTTTATGCATAAGCTCAGTGTTGCATTTCAGCAATGATGTGTTTCAGCTGCAGATGTCTGCAGGAAGAGATAAAAGTACTTGAGAGATAATGAGGGGTTTTTTGTAACATAAAGCATTGCATGACCTTTTAACCTTAACTGCACACCAAATGTTAGAAAATTATGTCTATTAAGTGCTTAAGCCTGCTGGTGCGGAAAAGAACATTTAATTTCTTTCAGATACAGTTCTGAACTTTCTTACACCTTCCATACTTTCAGTATCAAGCAACCTTTCCCAGGGGTATAGAGTACTTCTCGTAACGGGCCAGTGTATGTGCGACAGTCAAATACAGCTATGCCCTGTAGTCTGAAAGCCTCCTTACTTTTGTCTCACTGGTTCATCCCACAGTTTAATTGCCCCAAAGCTCAGATTTAGCTCTTCAAAGAGCTGCCAACACCAGCAAAGGTGCAATTACCTCCTATAGAGACTCAAATCTTCTGGATGAAAACGGTGCCGAGTGCTGATACACAGCGACATGTCAGATTGCTTGACTGAATTTTGTTCCATTTGTTTAGAGCTGCAGCAAAGAGTGAAGTGCTGCAGAAAGAAGGGGTGTGAAAGCAGTGTTTGTGTGTGTTTTACAGGACCACTGACAAAAGAAATAGAGTCAGAGATCACAAGAAGTCCTGCGTCAAACACCAGGAGGCCAGCTGACAAAAACCTTGGACCCATGTTGGCCATCACTAAAGAGATCTTGCGGGATTTCTACACTCCGTTCAATGAGAAACTGGCCAAAGTGCTGCGGAATGACTCCTTCCTCTGGGAGAACAACTCAAAACTCTGAACATCCATTTTTTCCCCTTTACTCAGTAAAAAAAGAAACCACTGACATGTCAGCCAGCCCCCTTGTTTTAGTTTCATCTCTCTGAAGTGCCCATGAAAATCAATGTTTTTTTTTTATTTAAATTATTTTTTAAGTTATAAAAGCAGAGATGAATTAAAGATAGAAAATAGCACAAGAGAGTGTGATTATGTGTGTGTATGTGTGTGTGTGTGTGTGTGTGTGTATGTGTGTGTGTGTGTGAAAGAGAGATGTTGGCAGATTTTGATTGTTTTTGTGACCAGATGTACAAAATTAAATAGTGAATTCAAAGATATTAAAACAGAGTCCTGTGTTCTCTTTTTAAATTTTGTTTGGTTATAGTCGGCCTCAAAACTAAAAACATGTGACTGTTATTTTCTGCTTTTTGTCCATAACAGCTGGAATATATCTAAACAGATACTTTAAATGACTAAGATTGTGCATTGACCGTGGAGAGAACAAGCTCAATGGTGGTCAGAGCAGGAGGGATTAGTGCAACAACACCACCCTCTACTGGGTGATACATGCAGCTACCATCTTATAATTGCCTCAATCTAACACTAGCTGTTGATTTAAAGTAACACACTGAAGACTAAAAGTTTGGAATACATACTGTCTTCAAATACAGACTTCAGACAGTGATGTATTGTGTTGGGAAACTGAAAGTTCTCCAGAAAGATTCAACAAAAATCTACCTGATTTATTTTTTTTAATTGATGTTGCCAGTTTGGCAGCTAAGTGATTACTGGGATCAAGCCTCCCTCTCCTTCTGCTGAAAGTTTGTCACAAATAGCAATAATTACTAATTAGTAAAAAACTGAATTAAAATGTTTGTGATTTGATCTGAGGCTATTAAATCTAGCAAATTAATTTAACAATTGAAACAAAGACTTTTGGGCACCTTAGACAGAGACACATCTACCCAGGGGTAATAGATAACTAGGAACAAATTGATAGCAATTTAATCTGTTTCAACACCAGCTGAGCACTGATGAACAATTTAAATAAAAGAAAAAATATAATTTATAGTAACATACTGAAATATGTGCTGAAGCGGTGACATACCCCATCTCTACACCAGAGGGCAGAAAATACCTAAGAATATACATCTGCAATTTGGACTTGTGGCATTTAGAAACTTACATCAGTAAAATATGAGTGTTTTTCAAGTATCACCAACATCTAGATGATTTAAAGTACTTGAGAGTAAGAGCTGCCTCAATTTTAAACAAGAAAAAGGATCTCAGGTCTCTCTTCTCTGGCAGCCCCTGAGCCTTCTTCCCCAGCCTTCATTTCAAGACAAACTGACCCAAATACCACTGGAAAACCTTTCATAATTGAGAGGAAACCTGCACAGATTCATGAAACAATATTGGATCCCATTCTTTTTTTTAGCTGTTTCCAAACAAGAATGCATGTCCTTGCCTGTATAATCTCAGCTGCCAGACAGCAGCTTCTCACTGCAAGGAAAGAAATCAAGGCAATCTGACTGGAAAACAAGTGACTGCAAGTTATTTGCACATTTTGTTTGGAGTTGGATGGTTCATTTCACTGGCTGAAGAGGTTCTGCTTCATTGAGAACTTCCAACCAACTTCAATTTGCTTGGAATTTGCAAATATTGTCATGTCTAGTAAATATATGGCTCCTTTTATCGTGGTCCCTGCTATATCAAAATACAGTGACTGACAGGAAACTGAACAATTCCTGCTTATTTCACATTTATTTGCATCACCTGTGCTTAATTTTGGCCTCAGTATGCCAAAAATACAACTTGCTGTCATAGGAAATTGCAGTTGTTTTTTTTCTGATGCTTGAAGTCTTTTAATTGTCTGTTGGACAAAATAATAATTCAGTCAATAATAATGCAGGTGGAATGAATTTATAATGTGAATACAGAGTTGATATTCAGCATCTATAGGCTCTGACCTCATCACTTCCCACAAAGCACAGCAGGGACTGGGGAGGGATGATAATAAACCTCACCCCAGGGGAACGGAGTCTACAGGTGGATGCGTGTGGAGGTGGAGCTTCAGAAATGCTAGCAGCGGGAGTGCTCACTGTTTACAAAAGAGAAGCACAGCAGCAGAATAGCAGAGTAAAGGGCACCTCAGACCTTAAGGGAAATATACTATCTGTAAGCACCTTCTATGTGCGGGTTGGACACAAGACTCAGTGTGATAATTCCCCAAAAAGTACCTCCAAAAATCAAAGAACCAACATATGACAGATTTGAACCCATGTCCTTAAGAGCCACCTGAAGGCTTCTTTTGATTGATCTAAATAGTTGAGCTATAGGGAGACATGGAGAAGAGAAGACAGGAATGAACCAATGCCCTGACAAATCTCATGATAAATGATCTCTTGATCTCGAAATAACAGCATTAAAAAAATAATTGCAATAATCTCAGCCTCCATAGTAATACGTTACTTGACATAGTAACTGTAATAATACTACCGAAATCCTATTAGTAACGTGTTTTTGTTACTGCTAAAAGTAATGTACTACTATACACTGTTTGTAAGGTGTTGTGCCACCACAAACCTCGAGAAGAAGCTCCTTATAATAGATTTTCCACGTCTTTGGATTGGAAATCTTTGGAGCGATGAATACCATTCTTCCAAAAGATATTCCCTCATTTGGTGTTTTGATGATGTTAGTTGAGATTTCTGTCTTAAACTCGGTATCCAAAATCTCCCAGGTATGCAGCTGGGTTGACATCCTGTGACGGTGAAGGCCATGATGGTTATTTATATGATTTTCATACTCATCAAAACATTTTCAGTTAACTCTTGTGTCCTCTAGACGGGGGCCATTGTAATTTCTCCATTTATTCATGTAAGTTTTATTTTGTCACTTATCTGTATGTGTGGCAAAACCCATGTTGAGTGTCCCATGAAACCAATATTAAAGAAGAAATAATTATGTTAAAGGTCCAGTGTGTAGAATTTGGTGGCATCTAGCAGTGAGGTTGCAGATTGCAACCAACTGAATACCCCTCCCCTTCGAAGTGTGTAGGGTAGGAGAACCTACAGTGGCCGGGAAACTCTTGAAAAACACGAAAGGCCCTCTCTAGAGCCAGTGTTTGGTTTGTCCGTTCAGGGCTACTGTAGAAACATGGTGGTGCAACATTACAGGCTCCGTAGAAGAGGACCTGCTCTCTATGTAGATATAAAGGGCTCATTCTAAGCTAACGAAAACACAAACAGGTTCTTATTTTCAGGTGATTATACACTAATTAAAAAAATACTTATGCCTATTATATTCTATTTCTGCCATGTCTGCTAGATGCCACTAAATTCTACACACTTGACCTTTAATGGGTTGTGTGCAAGACAACAGTCATGTTCACAGCCCCAAAGCCCTCTACTATGGTAAGCTACAACAGTGAACACTCAAGATAAGTTCTCAGACAGTACTCCTATCACGATACACGTACCTTACAAAAAACACAAGAAATCAAGCTTAACTATTCTAAGAAATTCACACAATAATTTGCAGCTAAAAGACAACAAAAAACAAGCAAGCAGATCTGAGGGAAACCAATAAAACAGTCAGCTGCGTCAGCAGTGGTCGTTAGCAGCCTAGCTTAACGGTATGGCTAATTAAGCCCAAAAACACCAACTGAACAGAGCCATTACATAAACCCACAATAGTCATGTTAACATAAGCAGTAAAAGTTGAAATGAAGCTCCGATACTTGGCATCTCAGTGACAAAAAATCCCAAAACCACAAAACAGAGTTGCCATGGTCCCAGGACATGTTGTTTTGTGTTTGTCTCACTAAGTAAGCCAAGCAAAACTTCTGACTGTATTTTGTACAATCAAAATCTTTTTGGGGTGGCTTTTGTGTTCCCTGAGCGGTTATCCAGGGTTTATTAGGATTTATTTGATCAATTCACTCAAAGGCGCCTTAATAGGACAGGGTAGGTATTATGTAATCAGACTGCTATGTTCTATATTTTTGTCTACAAAATCTCACAAGAGGACCAGAAACCAACAATGAATTGATCCTACCAAGTATTGAGATCAGAGTAACTAACCTAGTTTATTTTCAATGGAAGAGTGACTGAAAAGTGTTTATTGCAGATTATTTAGAGTAACCAGGGTTACTGTTTCTGAAAAGAAAAGTTACAGTTTTTTAAAAGTATTGGTGGTATTCTATATTTTTTGTTTTTATCAACAAATCCCATGAAATAACCAACAAACAAAAGATTGATCCTACTAACATGGACATTAGATTAAATCCCGCTGTGCCACAGACCTCCACTGTTGTCCAAAAACATGAATGAGCCACATCATTGCACTGGGTGTCATGTTTCTTCTTTACAATAAACATGGGCACTGTAGTCAGTCACTGAGTTAGTCCACATTCACACATCCTAGGGTTGTAAATACTAGTGCACAAAATATGTATTAATCCTCAGTCCCCAACAAATACACAATTTACTCCTGTTTGAGAAACATTTGTTAAAGACTAACGCATTGTTGTTTTTTCTTTTCATTGGATTTGCTGACAAAAAGGAACATATTAAAACAACGCCAGCCTTATCCTTTACGGGACAGAAAAGCAGGCTTTGCTAATCTTAAGACCAAAGGCTTCCCAAATAGTGGTTCAAGGACCATCATGAGTCCATTACAAGCACCCAGGGGTCTCAGAGGTTATATAAATGTTATATAAATGGCAATGTGTTCTAAGCACTTTCAGTATACAATTTACTTGTCATTTCAACAGAACCTGCTCTAAACTAATGCCACCTCTATTTCTATATGAGGAGTCATCTCTGTCATCTTTGTTGCTGCATGGATCGTCCTCGCTTGTAAGAGAAGATGTCTAGATGCTGACAGCATGATGATGGAGTACTTAACCTGTAACACGGAGGCAGGGCATTTCAGGTCACTTTCATAGGATTCACAACAGAATGTTGGATGTGACTGAGGGAAACTTTCTTCCCAGGTCCATTTCTCCTCTGCCAGTTTGGATAAGCTTTGAAGAAGGCTTTAGCAGTAAGGCCTTTCTCTCCAATGTCTTTACCACCACTTTTCTTTTCCCTCCTCATCAAGTCTCTCTCAACTCCTCTGCTCTTCCTTCTTCTTGTACTTTAGCCCTCTGTCAAATTAAACTTCAAACTAAAATGTGAGGGACATTTGTTACTTGTCACTTAAGTTATGCCCCAAGATTAGAACCTTTGACGATCAAAGTAAGGTTAAAAAATGCTGTCAGTGCCAAGACCACCAACAAAGTGAGGATCTGTACATCTCTTGCTTGTAACTCTCCCAAGATTGTGTCAAACAAACTGAGTGAAAATGAGAAGCCCTCTATTGAATCACTGTCTGAGCGTTGTCAGTGATTAATGGAGGGTTTCTTAACAAGAAAGAAAGATCTGGATAAACAAGTTTTTGCAGCAAACATTTGTAATACATCATGCTAATTGAGTGCTCTGATAGCCTGCCAGTTATATCTGAAGTCCCAGTCATGCCCGCTGATGATGGAGCAAGCGCGGAATGCAGGCAACAAACAGATGTCAACTGGATTGGACAACTGGAGATTTGTTAGAAAAAAAAGTAATGCTATGTTTATTCTCTTTTCTATCACACACAGTAATTCAAAAGTAAGTACTCTGTCAGTCATTTTGAAGGCTTTGTGGAAAGATTGTACTTGGGATAAAAGCTGTAATTTGTATAAAAAAAAGGTGCATATTTTCATTTTACACAATATAAAAATTAACTCTAACTTTCCTAAAATATAATAATAATAATTAGTAATAATGATAATATTTTTCAGATTATATTATTTACATAACTAATAATATTTTGAGAAGAAATAAGTTAACATTTCGCTATGATGGTTGTTTCTTACAGTAGTTTATTCTTGGGTTCCCAGGGAGCCCAGTCAGTAGTCCTGGTACTGTATGTTAAATATGTCGGTAGGATGAGGGTTAAACAGAGTCCTGCAAGTCCTGCACAGTTTTCCTTCCTAACATTTGTGGGATATTAAGGCTTCAGCCCAAAACATCTGTTTGTGATATACAGTGCTATGCAGTTTTATCTCTTTTGGACGCATTGTAGAAATAGAAATGGTGCCTGGCAAGGCTTGTGATTACTGATTGCCCTGCTTATTTCTTTACACAGTCGACTTAGCTAAGCTAAGACGCTATTGTCAAACAGCTTGCGGTTATTTTTATGTTTTTTTTCAATAAGCATTTTCCCTGCTCTTGTAAAGATTGTTGCCCATTTTTTAAAACATTTGTTTTTTGGAAAGATATACCTCCAAAGTCAAAGGAAGCCAAAATGTTTAGAAATGTCTTAAACCACAACTTTTTCATGCACATTTGCATCCCACTTATTTGTCCCAATTACTCTGTTTAGCTTTGGCAAGTCTCCATATGGCTGAATTTATCGATTCAGCTATTTCTATCAGACCAAATCCTTAACAGTGGAGGATGTGATAAACCAGATGTTTCTTCTGTCTGTTCTCTGTCCTCTTGTGCCCCTGCTGCTGTGTCATTTGTCACAAACCGGGCCGCACAGCCATGACAAAAGAGATGCACACAACCAAGTCAATTAACAAACAATTTATTGAAAGAGGAATAGCATAAGAGGAGAACCTAAATTAACAGTGGCATGTGTAATCAGTAAGATCAGCAGTATAGGTGAGTGCATGATTGAGGAGGTGTGTAGGTGCAACATTGTATAGTGCAGAAACACAAGCCAAATGCCAACCAAAAATCAAAGAGTGTCTCAGGGAGGAAAGCACACAGCAAATGAGGTCCAAGAGGGTTTTTGAAGGAGCACTGGCATACAGGGCCCCAGTTGTTGCCAGTGTTGCTGATGACACTGCCACACCCACTTCCAGTACCTGCAGAGACAGCAGCCACACAAATCAAGTAACAGGAAGACAGGGCGGAGAGGGTCGTCACACATTGTTACAACAAGGTTCAATGCATCCAGGGTCATTGCTCTGCATTAACTCTCACCTCAGACTCCAGCCAAGCATCTCACAACAAGGACTGTACAGAATTCTAATGTGGCTACATCGTTGCCCGGAGCTACCATCTCCTTGCAGCAGCTAAAGTGCAAGATGTCCTTCAGGGTGCCTGTAGAACTGCTAAAGATTTATTATAAAATTCTTGATGAAATGCTGAAGAAATCCTTGGTGTTTTGGAGATTTAAAATCTTTTAACTGAATAATTTTCAATGTGTTAACAAAATCTTGGGTAATTATTAACCTTTGACTTCTCCGAGACAATACAAGAGAAATAAGTGTGTACAGCAAAAATAGCAATAACGGACACGCAACATTTACGGATGTGTAACAGCTGACTGTTGCATCAAACATTTGATTGTGTTTATATGCACATTCATGCTTCCATCAGGAGGCTCTTGCCATTCAAATTGAAAACTGTCATTGTTATTAGAATTGAACATCTGGCTTGTTTCAGTCACATATAGCTGGAACCTGTCTCATGCGCGGTGAATGTGGACAAAGAATTAGAAACACAGGTGTTCAGGAAGGGAGCATTTTCAGAGAGGAAACTGAGGGCGGTTGTGCTGAATTGCAACGGGATCTAGGCCACCATGTAGTAAAACACATTGTTACAGAGGCGCTTGAGTGTGATAAATAAAGACCTTTCTCTTCACCCATTAGTCTCCAAAGAGAAGGCATTCTCAGCAACTTCTCCAAACCACAAACAATAATAAATTGTCCGAAACTGTAGGACTATGACAAATGTAATAGTTTCTGCAGGTATCAAAATAACTGGACAGAGTAGAAAACCATAGAAGTAGGTTGCAGTCAGTGTAAAATACAGATGTCCAAAGTAATTTTTGTCTCAATTGACCTGAATAGAGAACTTACTTTGGCAAGTTATTGTTCACGGACCAGTACAAATTTTTGCTTTTTGACTTTAAGACTTTTGACTTCAAGTCAGTAGTATAGACTTAAAACCTGCATTTACATTTTTTGGCCAGTAGGGGGAAGTGGAAAACACAGCAACTTGTTTGCAAACTGTGGCATATTTACACTTTCAGCAGATACAGAGCAACAATAGCATTAATTTGTACTCATGTTTCTGGCCACCTGATGAATGTAAGTCCAATACTCACCCCCCTATTAGCCTTGTTTTGCTCTCCAAAAGGGAAATGTCACTGCTAAATGCTCCATTATGTTCACTAGCTAGTTGCTAAATTTGTCTGCCTGCCATTTGGTGCGTACACTGAGTTTTCAAAGCCTTTTCACTGAAAGCAGTTGCTTCCTGCATCTGGAAAGAACGCTGATGAGAGCCAAAACAATCAGGCCACATTAAAAGCTCCTCAGAGCTGCAGCATCAGGTGATAATTCCCTGCTGGTTCATTTACGAGTGACCCCTTTCACATACTGTAGTCCTTTGATCCATGGTAATATAAAAATATTGATTACAGCAGCTGCTTTAAATATGTATAATATTTGGGAATGAGAATAAATTATTTCGAATTCCAGTCCAATAAGAGCAGCTGGCTTCAATCTTCTTACACTATTATGAATCAGAGAATGAAATTCTCTTATACCAAAATTACCATTTTGCACAAGCCAGAGCGTATAAATAGTAGCCACAGGCTGGTGGGCTCTTTGAATATCCATGCATTCATAAGTCTGCACTTCATCTACAGCTCAAACGTCTTCCCTCTCAATATCATAATTCATCACTGGCTGTTATTTGGGGGTTTTTCACTCTTCAGTAGAATGGCTCCAGAGCTGTAATTTACCAAAATATCAGGTTTGACTCTGCTATAATTCTGTTTATGTGGTCATTAAAAAAACAGAAGACAGAAAAAGCTTGTCAATGTGCCATACTAATCAGGATAAGGTATTCAAAAATGTCTGTAAAAACAACATCTAATGAAACTGGACCAATTGAACCTGCTTCAAATCAAACGAAAGGCTCAGTTTAATATCTGGTCTAGGACCTTCATTTGCAAAATATATGAAATCTGGTTAAGCATTAGTCACCATCAAAGAATACCATCATCTGTTATCTGGTGAGATCCTGATTTCTCAATCAACTAACATCACTGGATCCATTGACCATAATCAAACCAATAAAAAAGGCTTTCTGTGTTATTTAAGGCGCTATTGATAATGTTGAAATGGTCATGTAACACTCGTGTTTCAGTTCACGTCAGTATGAAGGCTACAGTGTTGCATCTTTCACTTGATTGATAATACAGGTTGAGTTCCAAGTAAGATACGAGACAAACACACACTGACACTGACTTCAGGACTCAAAGCTTACTGCTTTGCATGTGCAGGTCTACCTAATTGACCACCGCCACATTTCACACGGTTTCCATGGACACGAGAAATATTGCCAAGACTCCACACCAGCTTTTTACCTCCTCCTCTGTTCACAGAGTGAACAGAAATGTTCACAGCTACAATTGATTTTGATTAATTTATTTTTTAAATTCTTTGTTAAATATTGATGCTTTTCTCAAATCTATAATATCACAAACATAAAAGGTTTACTATAAGAACTCTTTATATAGCTTTATATAATCAAATTGAATTTAAACAGAAAAGTGCAGTTTCTGTTCTGTATTTATTCCTTGTTATTCAAATTTTCATTGTGCCAAAATTGAATTTAAACACTGACACCACCAATGTCATCCTTATGGGGAAATTCAGCATGTTTGCCTTTCAGTGTGCGGTGAACAGACAATTAATTCTCTTGCCTGTCCGAATATCAATAACGCCAAGAGTTGAGACCCATCCATAATGAAATGGACATGCTATAAAGTAGTAAATTCCAAGGTTGTAATATGCCATGTTTTGTATCCATAAATGTGTCACATTACATTTTGTTGGACGTGTAAATAAATAAATATGCCAAAGTAGGTTTGTCTCTGTCACCCAGGAACAAACCTTGTTTGTCCTCAATGAACTCTTAACATCAGAATTCATTACAAACATTGGATACGCGCCAGTTTGACTCACTCAAGGTTGCGTTTGATGGATGATCACAAAGTGTGTTTGCATGCATATGATTTTGTCTGTGTGTACAGAATGTGCAAGATTACCAGGAACCATTAATCAGATTTTCCTCTTATTGTAAAAAGCAAAGAACTCCACATTTTTGAGCACGATTTGGTTCATTACTGGCTCTAATTTATGTTATGTCTCAAAGGCAGAGTTGAGTCACTGTGTGATATTGCATTTGCTTTATTCATCCCTCACTTTTTGTCCCAATTATCACTAACTACACTTTGGTTGACAGGGAAAACTTGGCCTTTCCATGTCCTGCTGAACAGTACAAAACCATTATACATGATTCTTTCCACCCTCAGATTGTCTATCTTCAGTCAGTCCCCCTTTTTCATCAATTACAAGGTGCCAAAGCAGCAGCAGGGAGGTATTTGCCACTGAGCCTCTAACCTGTCACTCTGGGCATTGACGTCCAATTAATGAGAATTCAGCCAGGGATTTTCTCCTCTATAAGAGATTATGGTGAAAGGCGGAAGCCATCACTCTCCTACCTTGGGTGTTCTTCACTGAGAAAGACAGCTATTGTCACAACATCCCTGCCTCAAGCTGCTCTGCTCCACGGCCTGATAAGCAACTGTTTGATCCCCCTGCCTCAGACTATAGCAGGTATTTTATTGCAGGCATTCCAGCTTTTTTCAGACTGACTTCCACAGAGCATGTTTGGAAAATAATTTCATGCTTTAATAAATGTTGGCCATGTCTAAGTAACTTCTGATCCACACCGTGTGGAGTTGTAGCCTACATATCATTCTGTTTCCAGTGGAAGATAAATAGAGTGAATAGGGTCCACAAATAGGGTTTCTCTTTGCCACAGGCAGTCTTTTTTAATAGATTAGGTTTTGTAGGGACCCCTTTGCCTATCAAAAAAGGCCACAACTGTTGCTGATTGATTTGCTTTGACGCGTGCAAAAATGACGAAATGTCCACTGTTTCCAATACAAAGGCGATTTATTACTTACAGTCCGTAGGCTTTCCAAAACAAACAGAGTACATCCATTTTCTCTGTAATAAATCTATGTCCCAAGCATAGACAAAAGAAAATGTAATATTCATTTACAACCATTACCGCATGGTGAAAAACTGTTTGCTTCTCCCAAGTCAGCAACACCTGTGTCAAATAAGCCCTTGATTATATTAACCTCTGCCTAATTGACAGCAGCAATACTCCCCCAAGTGGTGGGAAGTTTACCAAACAAAACATTAACATAAAATGTCTATTACACACTGGCCCCTAATTTGTTACTGGCAGAAGACAAAACATTTCTTAATAAGTTTTACAGCCATTACATTAGAAACAAAAATTCACTGATTGAAACAGTCAATTTTATAAGAACTCCCTATAATCCATAAACTGTGCTTCCTTGGCTCAGAAATATGGATATGGGTTTTCACCATTATTCTTTACTAGTCAGTTGCTTCACAAAGAAGACAAATCTTTGTCACTGGTCTTTCAATTATGCTGGTCTTGGTCTGAAGATGAACAGAATGTACTAGTCCTTTCCTATCAGGAAATGTCTGTAGTATCCTTCCAAGTATCCAGGATCCACGAGGTTCCTTTGAATCGACGACAACAACAACAATAGCTCCAGGTAAAAAACTTACTTTTTCTTTATTCCGCCTTTGTCTTTCTTGTAGCAATGGTAGGTATTCTTGTGTCCATCTCTTCCAAAAGAGATCAGCTAAATGCTGAGTCTGTCTCCATCTCCTTTTTATATACAGATCCCTTTTTTTTCCAGGAGTCCAGGTGGCAAAACTGATTTTCTTTTATCAAAAGAATGTGATTTGACGTTAATGGCCCAAGTTCATTAGGATCTTCAGACAACTGTGTAATAGGAAGATCATTTAGTATGGCCTCCACACCACATAACAGTGTGAAAGCCTTCATCATCCAAACATTGCTGACGAAGAATAGTGTTTAGAATCTTCCTGACCATACGTATGATATGTTCCCAAACACCACCATGATGGAATCCGGCAGGAGGGTTGAAACTCCATTCTGTTGAAAAGATTGGGGGTATTGTATCATCCCAAAAACACTTCAACTGACACAGGTCTTGCAAAATCATCTTAGCTGGGATTGTGAAAGGGGCTAAGAAACCCAAAGGATCATAGATGGAACTGATCATAGATAATATTCCATACCTTGTGTGTGGTTGATCTCAGATGTTAAATTTGAACTTGACAGTGTCCGTCTCAACACACCATTGTAGTTCAAGATCCCATTCAACTGGCAATTTGTTTCTGTCCAGATCGAACTCTCTGAAACATCCTAACTTGCAGATAGCTGTGAGGTTGTTGACCATGAGAGTAGCATCTTATTTAGAAGGCAAACTTTTCAAAAGATCATCCACATAAATATTTCTTTTGAGTGTGTTCTTGTTCTTGTGTCAATCAGTTCTGCTGGAAAATTGTTTTGATTATCATCAGCAGTTTCTTAGAGCATAACATGCACAACTAGGAGAAGATACTGCTCCAAATAAATGGACAGTCTGCTCCAGGTTCCCTTCTGGCCACCACAAAAACCTCAAAAAGTCCAAATGTTCTTCTGGAAGTTTGACTTGTGTGAACATATTAGGAAGCTCAAAAAACTGCTTGCCAGCAAGTTCAGAGATTTCCAAGCCTTTGACAATGCAACTTGGAACAGTAGTATTGTGACCCATTGTACACAGATGAATTTTGGTCCTTTTTCCTTTGATGTTCAGTCTTTTCATTAGACTTTCAGAACAGAAAGTGTCTAAACTTCCTGGATCTAGAAAGCATAAGTTTGAATGACTTTGTTTCCCTTTGTACACTGAACATTGACAGGTAAGATCGAAAGGATGCCGTTACTGCCCCTGGCCCCTGTATGACCACAAGTAGAGACAGCCGTGCCACTCACCGACATTTCCTTTGGTTGATCTTCATCTATGCTTCTTTCCTTTTTCTCAGTGTGAAGAATGCTGGGATAAGTTTGGTTACAAACTTTGCAAGATATGAATTTATTGCAATCCTTGTGTCCTATGCACAGGCAACCAAAGCAAATCCTTTCTCTTTAAGAAAGTCCAACGTTTCCCGATGCATTCTCTTTTTCAATTGTGGACAGTGCTCCAATGTGTGCCCATGTGCACAATACAAACAGGAAACAAATGTTTGAGATTGAGGTGTCATACTTTGCGTTTGAGTCTCAAAGCCTTTCTTGGTTGCACTCACAGCTGGTTCATTACACATTAAACAGCAGTCGCAAAACTGTTTCTTTTGAACTGTGTCTTTTGCTGTAACTTTGTCTCATTGCTTCCTTTGTTTACACCAACTTCAGTGTTTTGGATGTCACCCAATATTGGACCAGAAATGATTTTGACTTGGTGTTTAATGATCTTGACAACGTCCCTAAAGCCAGATCTGCAAACTTGGGTTTCAGAGATTTCACATGCAGTCACTCTCCATTTCTCTCTGAGCTTGTAAGGAAGTTTCTGAATTATTGTTCTCATGTTTGCTGGCATATTGAGTTTGTCTAAATATTGCAATTCCTCCATAGTATTGAAACACTCCTGTAAAAACAATGCATAGGCCTGTAGCCTCTTAACATCTTCTGCTTTAACAGAAGGCCATCCAGTGATTGTGTCCACATAGGCAGCTGTGACCTTTAATTCATTTCCAAAATGTTTTCGGAGAAAGTCTTTGGCCACAACATAACCTCTTTCTGGAGCCATGTGTTGGCAACTGCACACTAGATCTCTATGCTACCTCCCAGTAAATTGCTCCAGGTAATACAAACAATCTCTTCTGTTGTTTGTTTTTAGCTTCCACACAATGTTCAAAACCTTTGATGAATGTTCTAAATTGCAGAGGATCTCCATCAAAAACGGATTTCTTTGTGTGGTAGAAATTGAGAGTCCTGTGTCTGTACAAGGAGTGCTGTTCCTTCATTTTGTCTTTGTAATAGACTGTAGAGATCTCCAGGTACTTGAGGATTGCCTTTAGAATGTGTTGCTTGCTGACTACCAGGATTTAAATCTAATGTGATTGTGTTTGACCAGATGTTTGCCACTTAAAGCTTGTCTGATTAGCTGCATTTTTATTTTCATATTTGTCCAATTTGATTGTTTTCTCCACTATTGACTGGGTTGGCAGACAATGAATATTTCTGCTGAGATGAGTCCCTGTGCTGTGGATTGTACTCTTCAGCATGAGAATTGAGTACTGTTCCTTTTTTGAAATAGGATTCCACTCCATCCGAATGTGCATCTGAAACACTGCCATGATATGAGGCATTTAACACTGCTGATTTAGCTGTAGATGCTGCTATTTCAGAATCAATTTCAAGTCCTCCTTTTTCCTTATTTGCTCTGCTTGCTTCTCCAAAGCCTACTTTTCCTGTAGTGCAGCAGTGCATGCCATGAGTGCAGCCTTTTCTGCCTTTGCTTGAAGCCATGCAGATGATGTTGTAGACTTGCTGCTCTTTGAGACATTACTTTTTCGACCAGAGCATTTGCTGGAAGTCTTGGATTCAACATTTGAAATGCTGTCCTGAGGCTCCACATTAACCCTGTCATTATTAATATCGACACTGTCAGCATGAAGGAAACTTTCATTGTAAGACATCAGCAATAAAGTCATTGACACTGAGCATTTTACTTTATACCACATTTCATGTTTTTCCATCTCCTCTAAGGTAATAAGCCCATCAAAGTTTCATGTTTTTCTTTTGCTTCACCACAGAGAACATTAAATTTACAAATGTACCTTTCACCTCTTTTACGTAGCTTTTATCACCCATCAAATCAACAATCGTCTCTTTGAGATTGTATGTTGTTTTTTTTTTGTTTGTTTTTTTTAATTTCACTTTTCTTTTTGTAGGTTGAAATGTTTTCCTAAGTGCTTTTTCTGTCAATTTAACAGTCCACTTTTTTACAGAGAGGTCCATATCACCTGAACCAACCTGAGGTTCTGTCTCAGTTAAGAGTTCAGAATTGGGAAGGTGCTCTTCATCCATTGTCAATTATGCAAATTCGCACAGTCTTGTGAAAATGTGCTTAGTTCGTTTATACAGTCACAATCAATGCAGTGAGTATTATGTGTGCACACATTTACAACAATGGCCATTCCTTTGTTAGTGGTAGCACTACACATACCTTGGTGTCGGCTGGCATACAGGTGTTCAGTTTTACTCTGTTGATGACCCCCGGCTCCAACAGCTCCGGTACGAAACAGGCAAGGATGAGTACAGCCGCTCTACTGGAATGTAGTCAAACGACAGCAGAAATCCAATGTCTTCAGTGAAGCCAGTTTTTGAATTATTGTAGTGACCCCTTTGCCTATCAAAAAAAGGCCATAACAGTTGGTGATTTATTTGCTTTGATGCATGCAAAAATGACAAAATGTTTCCAATACAAAGGTGATTTATTACTCACAGTCTCTAGGTTTTCCAAATCAAACAAATTACATAGACTTTCTCTTTGTAAATCTATTTCCCAATCATAGACAAAAGAAAATGTAGCAATCATTTACAACCATTACTGCGCAGTCCAAAACAGTTTGCTTCTCCCAAATCAGCAACACCTGTGTCAAGTAACCCCTTGATTATATTAATCTCTGCCTGGGAGGTTTACCAAGCAAAATATTTAAAAAAAAATTGCTCTTACAGGTTATCATTCATTTTCATATGACACCACATCACCTTTTGTTCTCAGCATTTGTCAGTTGTTCAAATGCCTAGATTGACCTATGTTTACGTTAACCTCACAAGTGGTTATGAAAGTAATGACGCAAATGTGGAAGTAGCATAGCATTGTTACGTTATACCACTGCAAAGCCTTTAAGGGTCTGACATTGAAGCTAGAGACTGCAGTTTGCATCCTGTCAACTACTAACAGTCAACATGTTGGTTTCTTTCAACCATGACCAAGATCTTTCACAACCATATTGCCAGACAAAAACACATTTTATACGCTTATGCAAAAACCCGGATTATGTTCAATTATACATTTTTTAGGCTCAATGGCAACGTTTGTAAAATTATCGTCCTCTGGCAACTATGGTACAGTTATGGTAGGGATAAGGTTAAGGTTAGGCAACTACAACAGTTAGTTAACCAAATATTGTGGTTATGGTTGATAAAAAGGCAAATATTAATTGTATGTCTATCACAGGACACTCCAGTCTCCTACTTGAATGTCAAATCTACTACACATCCATCCACCACCCCAACTTCTACATTGCAGGAAGTAGTGTGCCACCTACATTTGCCTCACTACATAAAGGCCACACTACTTCCTGCATTGCCACAGAACATTGGCATCTGGCATAAATCGAAAGTTATGCCAAACGTGGAATTCTCTAATATGGACATCATTTCCTATAGTAATGCTGGGCTGATCTTACCTTAACTAAGTAACATTAGCTTCCTAAACTAAACCAAACCTCAACCATAGACAGGGCAGATCAGAAGAGTATGAATCGTGTTTGTAACAGTCATTCAATATGGGAAGTTTTGGAACAGGTGGCCTATTTGGTGTTTAGGTATGACAGCTTTTTAAAACTGCCAGAAGGTATTGCAGATGCACTTCAGCTCATTGAGGCTTACTTCATAGACAGGAAGATGCTTTTATTCTGATGCTGTTTTAGAAATCCTTCATCATGTCTAAAGTAATTGCTCCTGTAGTGTAGACTTGTCTTCAGAGGCATCATAACTAAAGTGTTTCATGTATTTGGAGACACTGACATTCTGAGAGTTGCAGTTGTCTTAATGTGTGCAGGAAAGGGAGGAACTTTGTGGTAAAAATATTACACTCCTCTTGACTGCCTTCCTCTCATCTCTCCTTCCGTTTCCTCCCTCCTCTTTCCTCCCAGACAGTCTAAGATAGGTGTAGTCTAGATGAGGAGTGGGCGAACCACAAATGCTTGCTTAGCTGGTGAAGGACTGTGCCAGCCGAGCATGGAGCCCTCCAGCCTCGAGCTGTCCACCCACTCCAGATCCTGCTCTTCAGTGATTAGCCTGCAGCCTCAGCCTCCTTTAGTCTCCGTTCAGAATCTCAAGTCTCAGGTGAAAAGACTGATTTTCATACAGCCTTTTTAGACTTTTCTATATGCAATGTCCATCCACATCAGTTATGTGTAATGAACCAGTTCATTTAAATTGGACAGCATCCAGGCAGGACACCGGGCTTGTTAAGAGATATTATCTTTGCCTTTGTTTGTCTTGCCTCAGGTTGATGAAATGTCAAAAGCTGTACTTATTAGTTGTGGGAATGCTCCATGGATTCCCTCTTCTTTTAATTCTTTTAAGCCCAAGGCTAGACATTTCTCTGCTTAGCAATAACTCCAAATGCTTCTTAAATGCCAGAGATAACACAGTTGGATCCTTGTGATGAATCTTTTCTATTTTGTGACTGTTTAACTCACAGATATATCTTTTTATGTTACAAAATATGATTTTAATCAGGAGTGTTGACTGCTGCTGGCAGTTGCTCTAGTCATGTTTGTGTGTGTGAGAAAGAGGAAAAAAAAAAAGAGCTTCATGAGGAACAGACAGCGCTGATGTGATGAGCAGTGACACACAGGGCATCGCTCCATCCCTTGTGTTGGAACATGCCTGGATGCTCCACGGAGAGTTTGTTCGGTTAAATTTCAGCTGCTTGTTAATGTGTGAATTACTGCAGAGTCCAAACAGGCCCCAGCTAAAACAGGAAAAGCTTCAGCAAATGAGGCAGCATGAAGAGGAGCAACAAGTTAATTATCTCTCCCAGTGAAGGGATATCATGCGGTCTTAACTGACATTCGAAACAATAACTGCACTTTTACTAAACTCTTACAGCTGCACACCCAGTGTGATTTACTGTTCAAATTGAAAAACATCAAATGACTGCCACTGTTTGTTTAGGAATACATAATATATGCCAGTTTGGACTTTAAACACCTCCTTCCATGGATCAGGAAACTCGCCTGTGCTTCTCCTTTGGACACACAAAATTGTAAACTTGTTAAGAGCTGTTTAAGTCCCTGAGTTGATTCCCCCACAGGAAGGAGGAAACTTTCCTCTGGTTAGAGCAGCTCCTGCCCCAGAGTGGGAGGAGATGGAGATGAAAGCAGATCCTGAATGTGTCAATGTATGTTTCCCAGAGAGATTTTTTATCTCTATTTCACTTTTACCCACACTAATAAAATGACTGTGCAATGTGTCAGCAGCTTGGACTGGTTTAACTCGAAAAGAGAAAAACACAAAGCTTTCTTTTTGAGTCACCTGCCAGGATCTAAATGAGAGAGGAGCTCTTACTGTACTGTCTGTCTCCCTGCCTCTTCCCTCTACTCTCCCTCATCTCTTGCTCCTCTGTGTATCTCCCTCCCTCACTGCATTTTTCCCAGGCTGAGGCGTCCATGGACCCTCTGGCTCTGCTGCTTTCGTCAGTGACTTGGAGCGCTCTCAGAGAACTTTGTGAACTCTCCGTGTTGGAGTGGGGAAGGGAGAGCAATCGGAGCAGTTGATGGGACGCAGCCTGGCAGCAGCAGCAGGCTCCTCTGGAGACGGCATCGGGACTCTCAGCTGGAGATAATCCCCAGGGTCATGACAAGACAGCGCCTCAGCCTCTTCACACCCCTGGCTCTGCTGGGACTCCTCGTGGGGCTTGCAAACATCAGCCGTGGCTTTGCTGGTGAGGACGAGGATTACTACATGCAGGAGCTGCTGACAAGAGAGCAGTACAACCAGGTCCAAGTGCTGGAGAAGCCTGTGGCCTCAATACCTGACAGGCATGAACACCCCAGCCAAAACCATGCCAAGAAAGTACCCAAGGGAAAGGCAGACAGCAGCAGGCAGACGGATAAAACCACAGCTGATGCAAAATCAGGTAAAAGCAATGCCATCTTTCAGCATGCTGATTTGAGAATTGGTTGTTTTTAAAATTTCAAGGTCTCTTATTTATAGTAAAAGTTTATTCTTGCCTTACAAATCTTCCACAAAACTGTATTTTCAGTTCCATAGGCAATCAATCAGAAATAATGTTTTTTTAAAAATGCTTATTATTAGTATTCTGACAGTTTGTGTGATTGCACCATCAATGCTAGAAAACTAAAGTTCTGCTGAATCTTTAGAAGTAACTTTCTTAGTCAGTGTTGCCACTAGATGACAGTGTATGGCTAATCATTTCAGCTTCCAAAAAGCACGTTTTGAGCAAACTTTGCAATAAAATATAACATGACACTTTTTGCACATCTAGAAAAGCAAGGACATGCTTTGGAATTTAAGAGTAAAACAAAAGTTTCATTAAACACCTGGTTTTGTTACATTTTGCATCAGTTGATGTTTTTATGTAAAATTTGTGGCACAATATTAAACTGAAATGATTCACCAGAGAAGAAAGCTACTGTTTAATGACTTTTTGTCAAAGTCAGCTAACGTGCCCCTAAGACTCATGCTGCTTGATGAAATCAAACGGAAAATTTGAGGCTTCAGACTGAACCTTGGTGTCCTCCGGGACTTCAGAGGAGCAGCTGAATTCAATTCACATGGTGATGGATGTGGAGAGAGAGAAAAAAAAAACAACAACAATGACCTCCTCAGGTAGTCCTCTGCCTCACTCCCCCATACACATAGATCAGAGCCCTGTTTCTGTGTGGCTTCTGCTCAACACCAGGATTAACAGCCTCACGTACAGTAGAGGTCAGGAGTGCATTAGGAGCCAGAACATATGTGAAATCCACGTTTTCTCAAAAGCAGAGACACAGCAGTGCTGATCTGTTATAATTCATATATGAATGTACAGCTCAACACATGCAGTGGCAGGTTTGTAGGCATGTCTCAAATCCTGCCAGGTGATTGGAAGATAGTTACAGCATGAGGCTTTCTGTTGGTTGGTGGCAGATAATTTAGAGCAGCTGTGTCAACAGTGACCTCATGTTTCAGGCATCCAGGTTCACGTGTCTCAGCAGGGATACCTGGTGCAGGTGGGACTGGAGGAGGAATATGATAACAGTAAAACAGGCACAAGTCCCTGCTTTCCTTTTGATGAGAATGTTTTGTTGTTTTATCTCCATCACACTGTATCACATTGACCAGATAACCTGATGTTTTAGCAGGCCTGTTTCAGTTAAAATTATTTCCAGCAGGTTAGTTTGTGATAAGACAAAAAGTGGGAACTCGTTATCAGAGATGGAAAGTAACTTATTGTACTTAAACTCAGTTTTGATGTGCTGGTACTTTGTTTTATAGTTTCCATTTTGTAGATACTTTTCTTCAATTATTGTACTTTTACTCCAGTATATTTATCTAGAGTTACAATACTAGTCACCTTGCAGATTATGATTTTACATTCAGCATAAGCTAAGATAATAAAATATCAGTTTTGATGGGTAGATTTCTTTCACCTTTGGCCTTGTTTCAGATTGATAACAGAATGCATTTGACATTAGTTCAAGTTCAACAAAAGGTAGATATTTTCAATACTTTTGGGATACATTTTATTATTCCAAAACTCTCACCTGTCCATTGAAACCTAAACTTAATATTTCTAGATTTTTCAGGCTCATACCAATATCAATATTTGAGAGTTTAAATCTTATAAAAGTATAAAAGCTGATGTTGATTTATTAGCATGAACACATAACATAAACAAAGAAACACATTAAGAATCCCTTGAATTTGTTTTTAGAGAATTATGACCAGATAAGAATGTTTTACAGCTGACAAAGTACTTTATAGTAGACAAACTATGAAATGGAGACACTGTGCCTAAACTACCTCAAAATGTTCAACTTTTTTGGCATTTCTGTACATCAATTTCTTGGTACTTATTGGCTATATACACCGATTCTGATATGTCTGCAATACACTAATATCAGTCGCCCCATATCTCAGTTTTTGCAGCTGTACAAATCCATGATTTAAGAATCTGACATGGATTCTTACTCATGATACATGAGTGAATCTTACTGCCAAAAAAACTCAATTGAAATTACAGACCATTACAAGTAAACTGTCTGTATTGTTATTGCGGTGTTTAAACATTTTTCTTAACCAACTCTGTAAATCATCATATCTCTGTGCTTTTTAAATCCGTTACACTGAACCACATGCAGCTTGGAGCACTGTTGAGGATTTAACCTGTCCCTAGAATGAGACGTGGATAAGGGCTTTCAGATGTGAGAAGGATTGGTATCACGTGGGGGCCTATCCTGACATGACTGTCAAATAAAAAGTACTCGCCTCACTTCCATCTTCAGTTCCTGGAATGTGACTCCCTGCCCCCATCCTGCCCCTTGTGGGATATTTTCATGATTTATTTAAACCTTGAAGGCAGTTATTTCATAAATGTTATCACTCTATTAAAAAATCTTAAATGAGAGTGCAAGTTGAAATGCACCGCTGGCTCAGCTATTTTGAGTCTGCATATTATAATTAAATGTATTGAGCAAAAGAGTTAAAAGTATTCAAATTCTTTATCCAGGGACTGCCTCCTGGTTCAGTCCCCAATGCTGAATCTGTCCATATGTGACTGAATCCAGCCAAAGTTGGGGTTTTGGGGTTTTTTTTGTTTTTGCTGTGTCAACACTATTGTTTTTCCCTCCCTATGTTGACAACAGTGAATCCACAATTTTAAAGTGATTCAACTTGTCAAATAGGAAAAAAAGTTTTATTTCTGCTCCTGTTTTAATGTTATTTCCTTCCTTAGTGAAAACAGCCAACAAAAAGGCAGAGAAGAACAAGAAGGGCACCCTGAAAACCCCAAACAGCATCTCAGAAGGCGACAGACAATACAATTCGATCAAAGAGGGTGAGTGAAGAACCGTTGACACTCTCACTTGTTATGGGAAATTTATGATCTCATAAAAAATTAATCTCCCCTCCAATGTGTAAGGATCATTTCTCCCCTTTCACAGGATCTGTTAGTGTAGGATGGGAAAAAAGAAACAAATTCTCTCAGAAATGACAAATATTTTGGAAGGGGGAAGAGTTTTCAGATAGCATACTTTCCCTGAGAGGAAAAGTCTGGCAATATAAGGTGATGCTCTCAGAAGTGGAGTCAAGCCACAGAGGAACTGATGTGCTCTTTGCCTATGAAGCATTGTGTTTGGTTTCCATGGATCACAGTAAATTTGCTAAACTGAAGCCAGGATGCCCCAGTAGCCTTCCTCTCATGTCAGATGACTGATTAAACTCGCTCTACTGAAAGTTGGATTCGGGGCAAATCGCATGTGCTTTGACCCAAAACTTTAATGAACGGGAAGCTGTATTTAATAGTGCTGGAAGGTTAAGAGTGGGTAACTGTGAATTTATGTGTTTATATTGAAGCTATTGTAAGAAACCTACCAAGACAGACAGAAAGGCTGCCATTTGTAATTTGGCACTGGGGAATGAGAGCAGAAAGTTGGATATCCTTGCATGTTGGAAAGTGGAACTCCGTGCTGACATGCCTGGCACAAAGACACCCACACAGTCAAAATCTGGAAGGTTCAGACTCCCAAAATCATGTTTACATGGCTAAAACTGTGAGTCAACACCAGTCTGTTTTCTGAATTTGTTTTAGCGTCTCCTGGTAGCAGCTCTTTTAGGGCTTCAACGATGTAAAAATCACTTTGCACACATCAAGAGCTAAATTATTTTGCCATGGACATTATTCAGTTCCAAATTTCTTGGAAAGAAACATTGCCGGATACATCCACACATACCAAAACAATAGGGAATTCATTAAAGAGGGGATCTGAGACTGGCAGTGATTTTCAAAGTTTGATTCAACGGATGTTTTAACAGCTCATTCATTATTCCCATCAGACATAACAAAAAAATTTGTTGAAATGAGATGTTTCCGCTCAGATGTCACAGTTAGTCACGTGCGCAGTCAAGCTGCAAAGGCTGAGGTTGGTGAGATGTTGTTTTCTGAAAGTCCAGGCGGATGACAAGTATAAATTGTATTGAGATGTTTACAGATGCTTTGCTGCAGCTGTCTGGTGATGTGCAGTAATGGTTTAGGGTGGAGTCAGTCACGCTACGTTGTATAGCAAGGGTTAGTAAGTTCTGAGAAACGATTTACCACTGACGTTATGACTCTTCTCTACTTGTGTTACTGTTGCAATATACTTTGGCTTGAGATAATCATTTCAACAGTTTTATCACAAAAGTAGAAAAAACACATAATGGGAGCTGCTGCTAGCTAGTGCTACCTTGCCCTGCCAATAAGTCCTCACATCTCCCAAAATGTCAGAGAAAATGTTCAGACAGGCATTATTTTTGATAAATTGACCACATATGGTAGTCAAAGTTCAGCAAGTTTGACTGAGAAGGGCTTATGTTTGTCGTTTCCTCCTTGTGGTCCCATTCCAATTGCTAGTAGGAAAAGTGAAAGTGCCATTATACTGTAATTGCCACAGGTGGCCACAGGGGACACTGCTTAGCAAATGTGACTTAGTCTCGATTTAATTTTTAAAGTTTCAAGGACGCCACTTATGTTTTGATTGTTACTACAGTGCTATGTTTCCCCCCAAAATATCACTTGATATGAATTACAAGCTCTTTGGAAGCAATTTAGGGCTTATAGCACATAAACACTATAATATGAATAAATCATACACCTTAAGTATTTCAATACTGTATCACCAGATGTGAAGTAATAACTCGTGACATACATAACCGGACTAAACTTTGATCCCAGAATTGATTTTGGCCCTTAGCAGTAACATGGCTAGTGGCCCAGTAAGCAACATATGAGGCCGTGACTGTCTGTTTTGTCATTTCTATTACACATTTTTCAAGCCAGATACCAGATGTTGTGTTCCTGTGTGGGTCTCATGGAGGATTGCATGCAGATGGTGATAATGATTTAGGGCTCTGCAACATGGCAGACACCCATCAGCTTTTTTTGTCCTCCTAACCTTGATCCTGTGGGCTGCTTCGTCGGCCGGTTGTTCCTAATATGTCATGATCACTCCATTCAGAAAGCCTGTGGACTTACAGTATGTGTCTGAGTCCAAGAGGATTTTATGGGCATATGGGGTCACTAGTGGAGCAACACGTGTATTTTATTGCTATATGGAGTTACTGTGAATACTATGCTAACTGGTCTTACCGGTGGCATAGAATCTGGCTTGTTAATAGACTTTTATGCTTCAGTTTTACAGCAGGAATTAATTTCACTTTCATGCTGTACTTGCTTTATGCACCAAACATAAATTGTGTCATGTAATGGTATGTGGATTTTGGATACTGGTCTTTTTTGTCTTTGGCTTCTCTAAAAATTCTGTAGCATGTGATTGATGGTCATCTGTGTGTCAGGCATTTTCAGGCTACTAGAATGATTTGATACAAAAAGAACTTCCTTGATGGATCAAATATAATTTTCACATTATATCATATTATTATACTATATTCATATATCATGTGAAAGGCAAAAGTCCAGATCCACAGTATTCTTAAAGAAAATTCTTTTCTCTTTTCTTTGTTCATTGCAATTCTGGGTGTTCATTTGTGAAGGCAGTCCTGGCTGTATGACAGCGACATGTGCAGCATATGCTGCATGTACAAACAGACTGGTGCCCAATCGGAAATTCTTGCTCTGAAATTCCATCGCTGTGGTCCAGGGAAGTCGGCAAACAGCTTGATCTGACCCAAAGAGCCGTTGGCCAGCAGGGATTTCACACGTCAACCTTGATTTGCCCATTTGGCCCTCACCGGGCGATATCCATTGTAGTGTAAAAGATGAGCCAATCTCACACAAAGAGCTCTATTTAGTGAACACCATCTCAGTTTCTGCAATCACTTAAAGACAGGCATTTGCTCAAATGAACTGCAAACCCTCTACAGCAGTAAATGAAAACATTCTTAAGTGATGTGCAAGCTTTCTCTTTTAAAGACTGTGTTTTTCCTAAATAAAGGCAGAATGCCCCGAATACATCTGCAAGCTTGCCAAACCATTGCTGTTGCATCAGTTAGTGTTGAAGAATAATTGGCCTGCTCAAGGAGTTAATTGCAAGATGATTTTTCATATTGATGAATGAAAATTGCTGTCCTCAGTACTGCCAGTAAATATATGAAGTACTAGTCATGTCCATTGGTTTGGGCTGGGAGTATTGTCTACTGAACCTAAAATTCAGTTCTAAACTTATCATTGACCAGGGACAATGCCACTAAATGTTCTAAATAGTTCTGCATGTTTACAGTGTTATTTGTCTCAGGAGATTTGTGTGTGTTTGTGGGTGTGGGCATGATGTAATGAGACAGAATAAGAACCTTCAAACATGACAGCACAAGGCAAATCATTCCAGTTCATTGGATGAAAAGTACTGTATACTTGGAACAACCTGCATTGGAAACATGTTGACATTGATCTTATGCCTCTGGCAAACTCTTTCAAAAAAGAAGAAAAAAATGTGATTAAATGACACGTTAAGATAAATATTATTTATTTTGTGGCATATCTGTAATACTAAGTGTGGAGCCTTATGAAATGCCTTCAACAAGATGTCAAGATTACACTGTGCAGTCTGCATCACAACTCCGCTGATTTTACACATGAATATCTGGATATTGTGAAAAAGGTCCCAAAGGATGACACAACCTTTTCTGGTTCTGACATATTTGTTATCCAATAACTGGTAATAGGACTAGCACTAGAATCATTTCAGTCCAATGTGGATACCAGAGTTTGAGCATACAGTCAGCATGGTAAATGTAGGTGATTGGTATTATGCGAATAAATCTGTTAGTAATCCAAACTTCCTATTTTCTAATTCTACTATCTGGAAATTCATAGCATCTGAAAACAAAATCCAAAACTGCATCATACGTGAAGTCCATTCTCCAATGACAACTTGAAAAACCTCAGCAAAATAGATCTGATACTGAAAGAGCTTCATTTGATCCCACTTTAGTATATCTGTGTTACAAAAACCTGTAATCATGCTTGACAGATTTACAGCCATAGCCCATTTTGCAATTTCCCATTTTCTCCCTGTCAGGATAATGATATTGCTATTGTCATTCCTATAATTTAATCATGCATTAAGGGTGCAGTTAGATGACTTTGATAGGTGTGCGTTTCAAAAATTACAAAAAGGAAATATTCATAGCGTACAGTCATTAATCATCCGTGAAACTTGACACGTTTTGAAATTCATAGCAGTTTTGACATCAAAGTCTCTATCACACTGTTCAAATCCATTTCATTCGTGCAGGTTCACCTTTTGTAGTTTCATTTTCCGTGTTTACACACATGAACTTGTCTTTACTTCGCTCCTCTCAAAATATGATGGGGGCACGGCAGGTGATCATTTTAGCTACAAAGGAGACTTGCAATATGAGAGAGTTTCCATCTTGAGTTATTGTGTTGGGAAGCAGGAGGAAGAAACATCAACGCTGATAATGGCCACTATCATAGCAGTCACATTCGGCTTTAATTTGGTCATTTCACATTATCAGAATGAAACTGTTTACAATTCACTGCATGTTGACTACATTAGGTTTTCTGTATAGAGCATCTATTATTAGATCTTCTCTGTTACAAACACACAGTGCAGCTGCTCTCTTGTTTGTTTCACACATTTGCAAAGCTCACAGCGCAAAGTCTACTGTAAATTGCTCATTACTGTTGAGTCAAGCTATTAACAACTGCATGCTCCCTGACTCAGGAGCTACACTACATAGAGAACAACGCTCCTGTAGCTATGCAACACATGATACACACAGTAGCATTGCTGTCATAAGCCAATTTGTCATTCTCATTACCTAGATTGCCCTCCCATGGGACTGGAGACATTGAAGATCGATGATTTTCAGCTTCACGCCTCAACTACGAAACGCTACGGCCTCGGTGCACACAGAGGTCGTCTTAACATTCAGGTAAGACTGGAATGTGAAGTGTCGGCGTGGCTTGGGCAAGCTTACTAGAAAAGTTGGGGCTCGCATTATACCCTGGGCAATCTCACCTCCACTGGAAGCTTTCATGCTTTGTGGATTCATTCTTCCACATGGCAGCAGTACAAAAGAAATATGATTGAGAGATAGTATCTTTTAATTTCAGGATCACTTCAAGTTCATATTTAAGCTGCATAGAAAGATGTCCGCCGTGATAACTGGCTTCTGCTCAGTTAAATGACATTATCATTCTGTTTCTGCTTGCAGCATATTTTAATACTGCAAAACTAATTCAACAGACAATGTAATAGTGTTGCCATCAAACCAGGGGCACATCCCCAAACCTAATAAAAAGGATTGGCATCTGGGAGAAGAGGTATTTCCTGTTAGTGCAAGCTGTCCTTTGAGGGTATTAGCCTGCATACATTCTGCAGCGAGCTTCATCTTCTGCAGGCTGCACTACCCCGAATCCAACTTCACAATTAATGAAACACACACACACATGCTCCTAATTTACTCAAGACAGTGAGGCATTGTGTTTCAGGAAACCCACAAAAGATTTGTTGTTCGGTGTGTGTGCACCACTGTGTCTGTGAGTGTCTGTCAGGGATCATAGAGGGACAGAGTTGGTGTCCATTCTAGAGAACAATTATCTGTAAATCAGGAGAAACACATAGAAAGCAGATGTTGCCTGTTGAATCGGGCCAGTGGCCAGTGAACTTGGTTTATTTCCACTTTTGTAGCTGCTGCAGTTTGTTTAGATTCCAGACACCAACAGTACTGGGATGAATTTAACTTTCTATTGATACTGGAGGACTTTGCATATTGGCAGGAAACTTTTAGAAATGCACCAGCACTTAATGTTGATGTTTCAATCTCATGTAGCTTTAGTAAGATTAGATGAACAACATTAATACTACTAAGAACTGAAAGAACACATATCTTCTAAATTAGTTATTATCGCAGCAGAAAAGGTTTAGAAACTGTATCCATATCCTGCATCAAAATATATACAGTGACATCTACCAGATTTTTTTTCATTCAAGTAAGCATCACAAAGTAGCAAAAGTGATCCAAAATAAAGAACTCCATGGGTCTGCACCTGGATCTGGATTGGCACCAAATCTTGGTTTTCATGGCCAAACCCTCTTAGATGTTCCATTAAAATCTATTCACAAATATCTGAGATTTCCTAATAACTGATAAACAAATGGGACATAAAACAGAACCTCTTTGGCTGAGGTAATTATTTGCAAATCTCGTCCAACAGTTAACATGCACTTTTGCTTTAGGAATTTGGTTTCAAGGCCGCAGAACACTTCTTATACAGTAGCTGGAACACATTTCTCTTAGCTGCACGCAAATAAGCACTGGTATCACTTTGGAGATGTTTGTGCTGCCATTTTGTTTTATACTTGTTCGAATGTGAAGGTATTTTTCTTTCTTTCTGCCTCAAATATGCATCACAACAGGAAGTCGGATCAACTAGTCAACTTGTTTGACGCACAGAGCCGCGCGACTGATGGTTAAGATTTGTTAGATATGTGGGTCAACTCATTTACGAGCATGTGCGACCCACATGTATCTTTGCAGAACTATAATTTCAACCTTAGTCACATTGTTCCAGAAATCCAGATTTCCTTTGAGGACTCTTTATATATACAAGGCTAAATCTAATTCATTAACTTTTTCAATAAAAAACACTTTTAAATACATTTCCACCAGAAACACATTCAGTGGAGTCTAAATCTTGGAAAGCCCCAACCAATACCAAACACATTTAAAGTTACATGTTGTAAGTCAAATGATGTACAATTGATTAAAGGCAAGACAATAATATTAACTAATATAATTAAACATACAGTACATGACTGTTTCATATCACCTCTGTCTTTGAAGTGAGAATATTTAAATGTTGTCAGTTCCCATTCTTCTAAGTTTAAATGATTAGTTGCTAGGTATTGAGGCATATGAAGAGTGGCGTACCTCAAAGAAACTTAATACAGAGGCAGTGATATTATGCACTCAGCATGTGCAGTACAGTAAGTCATCATAATGTTAAAGTTTGGATGGAGAAAATAAGCAATGAGGCATGTCAACATGTGTGCAACTGTTCACACATTTCACTCTGAGCCAACAATTTGTATAGGCTTTATGGATAAAGTAGCATTTAATGCATTAAAATTTGTTTAACATTTTCAGCTGTTGCATCAGGTCAGCATCAAGAAAATGCTCATCTGTTTCCTCATCTTTCATCAGTAAAACATACGTTCAAACTATTGCCGAAAATTCAGGAATGCTGGGAAAGGCTAGACAGTGTTTTTAACATGCGGACGTGTCTCACAGATGTGTCCTGCCTTCATTCCTGTAACTCAGCTGCACTGGATTTTTAGATTGCCATGATCTAAGCCTTGTTAACTTAAGCATATTTCACGGTTCACTTAAATGGAAGCCTTTATTTGTAACAAAAAGAAGCACAGCAGACAGTTGTGTTGTACTATACACAGACAGTGTGTGTGCGTGTCAACATGTACATCTGGAATAAAATCCTGCTCCACCCGACTGTTTCTGGCCTGCAGGCTGGCCTTTATGAAGATGACCTCTATGATGGGGCCTGGTGTGCCGGGAGAGATGACCCGCTGCAGTGGTTCGAGGTGGATGCCAGGAGGCTGACGAAGTTCACAGGGGTCGTCACACAAGGCAGGAGCTCCCTCTGGTCGTGAGTAGGAACCCTGCAGACATGCATGGAGAGTTGCAGATGGTTGCACAGTGAGGATGAGGATTTTCTTGCCCAAGTTAACTTTGAAGCCTAATCGTGGGAGAATGGGTTTTGCGCCAGTTTTCTAAGTTGCCTTAAATCCTGGTGGTGTCTTTAAGAAGGTTGGTTTAAAATGTTTGTAGACATTAGAACATGAAAACAACTTCCACTGAACTACATCCTCCAACACATTTATTATGAACTGCTCTTTATGATTTATCAAACATTGTTGTGCAAAAGTTCACATTATATAGTACATTTCACTTTATTTCCAAACTAGTCCATGTAAGAGAAGGATAAAAGATAAAATAAATATAAAATATAAGAGGAAAAGATGAGAGTGCTTATACACTCTGCAAGGAAAAAATAACTCTCCACCAGGAAATAGTCCCTGAAAAGCTTTTTGCTTTATTTCCTTCATTGCTACAGCTCTGTTTTTACATTAGTGACATGTACTCATGCACAGCAGTACTTTTAGCATAATGCTAACACCAGCATGGCAACATGTTAACAATGGCAATGCTGACATGTTGACGTTAAGCAGGTATAATGACCACGTTCACCATCTTAGTTTGGTGAGCTAGCATGTCAACATTTGCTAATCAGCATTAAACATAAAATACAGCTGGATAAACCAAAAATATTGGACAAAATTTTGTTTTGACCAGATGATGGAGCCAGCTGAGAGGTCAGAAGATCACAGGTTATTATAATTCATCCTTTCAGTCTGTAACAAAAACTGAAACAAACTAAATAGCCAAAAATCTAATTACATATGGCATGAGTTTCAAAATGACTGCAGGAAATGAAAACTGGACAGACAGCAATAATTGCTCAAGAAGTCTAAACTTGAGACTCTTGGATTTTTCTTCAAACACAACTGGAAAATTTGACTTCACAAACATAAACAAAACAATCTTTTTTCCTCCTTTTTTTTTAATCTCATCCACATGCTGCCGAACCTTCACTGGTGTTTGGCCCTTTTCACAAGTCTTTTCTGATCCCCCTCACTTTGGGATTAAGGATTTATGAGTTTGATTGATTAGAGTGCAGCCTCGTTCTTTCATCTCTCTTATAAGGTCACTACATTATAAAAATAACACTGGAGAAAACGGACTCTACCGCACCGTACACTTATTCATCACACATAGATGATGGGAAAAAGATGGATATATAAAGATTATGGATTATTTTTTGAACTGTTTACTGAGCACAATCTAGGATGAGTCATCTAGCTGTGTGCTGTAAAGCTTGTTAAGAGATGAATTACAGTACCATCAGGTCTCCATGGCATCTTATGTACTGAACTTCCAAGTACAAAGGAACGGGTATCATCTTGCCGCCCACTGTCTCAGCTCTCCAGTCTGCTGGGTCCTTTTTGTTTATCCAGAGATTCTTAAAAATATTTCCTCCAAATTTAGAGCTCACCTACGCATCACCAGAGTTTAAACTGTTTTGGCACTGCTGTAAAAGTATTGTTAAAATCCACTTTGGAATATGTAATTGTAGAATAGCACCACTCTGATATACTGACGTTCATGCTCACATACACACACAAACACATACAGTACATACTGGATTCAGCAAGGCTGATAAACCCCTGAGCTCACAAAGGATTAGGTGTGTGTTTTGTTACGGAAAAAATACCTGTAGTCATGCAGTAGTACTTCACATTGAATTATTCTGCCCACATTTTTAAACAAGATTGGATTCTATGTTATGCCAGACCTGTGATCTATCATAGTGTGAGGGAACAATATAGTAAACTCCTCCTCACTGTAGGCTTGTAGCCTGAATTTTGTTTTGGTAAGGGCTTTGGGGTAGCATTTTTGAATAAGGCATACTTTATTAAGGGTTTATAATCTGGGATTACTGGCTTTGTTCATGTTAGTAAAAATGATTTACTCATGCTCTAAAAATCTGTGATAATCTGTTAATAAGGACAACTTGAAGCTTGGCAGTCAGTCAAAAATGACAAATGACGACCTGTGACCGTGACACAGCAGAAAGAAAAACAGCTAAATGGTGGACTGATGCACACTAAAAATGTAGGAATGAAAACATTGATGCGTTTTTCACAACTTGTCAATCTAAATGTTTTTCATACAAATGGCTTATATCTGGTGAGCCCGGGAGGTGTCATGGAGACACAAAAAAAAAAACTAATTTGTGCTCTGAAATGCATATTTTTTGCTTTTTTGCTTAGAAATTATTAGATAGTTAATATCATATTTAATATATACATATTTTGCATCTACCACTGTTGTAGAGGGCAGCAAACGACTTTGGCTCGGCACATTCATTCAGCCGGAAATTTGAAGAAGAAGATGAAGAAGACAGTTATAAAGCTCTCCTTAACCCTGAGGCTGAGTTTTTATGAACTGGATGACATCTGCAGTATCATCAAAGTTTTTATGGTGTAACCGTGCGTTATACGGTAAAATAAGTTCAAAGGATCTCAATAATAACACGTCGTGTTTAACAGCCAAAACCCAAAGTATATCCACATATCTCAGTCCAGGATCAAAATATTAAATCCAAGAAGTCCATAATGAGAGTGTGAGGGGTACATGTAAGTGGTTACATATGCACAAATTATTCATTTTAGGTAATGAACCAATATGGAGCCATTAGTTACAAGTTATAAACACCTTTGTATGCCTTATTATTAGAAAGTGGAGACGGTGATATAAAAGAAAAATAGAACCCTTTAAAAGAATTTTTGACAACAATAAAGTGATGAACTGAAGGGAAAAGTTTTATTTGTGTTTAAGTTGGTCCATTGTTCACAAAGAAAACCAATAATTGCTGGTGTTCACATTTTTCCCTACAATCTACCTACTCTGACTTTTGCTCTGTAATAATATTTGACAACTTTTAGCCTTTGTACTTCTTAATTGGAAAGGGTGGAATAGACTTCTAGAAACTGCTGTGTAGTTAGAGAGCATGGGGAGATACTTTATCAGGCAGTGTTTGTAATTTTCCTTCCATGCCAGCACAATCTAAGGGCGCAGAAGACCCCAATGCCTGAGACAGAATTTCTCCGCAATTAGCTCTGTCGGGCATGTAGCTGTCTGCAGTGCCAGCTCAGGGGCTTCTGTCTGTAACAGCGCTTTAATTAGCAGAACTGGGAATTCTTAGCAGGCTGGACCAGCTAAGCACTGATGTCTTTATCCAAACGCATGGGAGTCACCTCCAACCTCCAACCTACATACTGCACATACTGGGTAGAGCTCTGCTGGTACAGTGGGACATCTTGAATGAATTCTTTTTACAGATGGATATAAAAACATTTCACTATTTGATGTTTTACCTCTCCGTGTAGTGTGTTTTGTTGACCATTTTTAAATGCATTATATACTTTTTTAGACTTTCAGATGTTTGTTTTTTTCTGTTCTTGACTGCCATTTATACCCATGCATATAAAAAATCTTAAAGCAGACTTTTGTCCATAGCCAGGATCATAGAAATGCCAAGTGAATAATTTTGTGCCAAAGCCTCTAAAATTTTCATACTATTTGGTTTGTCATATTTGGTTTACTCAGTTAAATGTTCAATATATTTTCTATAAAGTATATTGGGACAATATAACTGGACCCAAATGAACACTGACACATGTTTTTCTTGCTGTAATCATTCCTCCTGTTCATACTGGGCATTAAAAGATCCCCTCATTATGCACTTTTAGGGCAAAATCCGCAGTCCTCCTTCCATGCAAAAGTTTAGTTAAGGTTAATTTGCCAAATTCCCTCTTTTTGTTATAATCCTTTCACTGCAGCTGAACAGGAAAACGCTTTCCGTTGAGACACAGAGAGAGAATTTTTTTTTTACAAAAAGACTGTAGCTGTGGAAGATATCCACTTTATGTGACTAACTCAGGCTGCTGAAGCCTTGTATTATCTATACTTTTAAATACATTTTTTCTCAAAACAAGGACTGTAGATTTTGTCCCCCATCACTTACACTTTAAGCGCATTTGGAGGGGATCTTCTGGTCATTATGAACAGGATGAATGATTACAGCAAGCAAAATCAGTTTTCACGTTTAAATGGGCACCTGACTGTTGTTTTAAGAGAGACTTAAAAAATTGTGAACCTATCCTTTAATATCCTCAATAGTAGATATGGCCCTGATTGTTAAGATTGATTTTAAAAGTATTCAAATGATGAATGAATGAATTAATGAATAATAGAAAACAAAAAATCAGTCATCTCAGTCTGATTATGAGGCCAACATTTCCTGGAATACCAAAATGAAAACCATCTGCATGAAAATTTTCACTTTTCCTCACATTCCAAAACTGTAAGTGATAAAAATGCTCAAGTGACATCTCTAAGATAAATTCTCTGACCTCCTCTCCCGTTTTCCTGTTTTTAAATGGACTTTAACCCGGTGGGAATGAAAGCGTGTCTGGGTGTGTGCTGAGCGACTTCTTCACGGTCACCTCAGAGCTGCATTTGCATTGAATCCATCCTGACAGGATATTTCTTTTCTTCCTCTCATCCCCCTGACTTTTCTCTCATAATGTTAACAGGAGTGATTGGGTGACCTCGTACAAGGTCATGGTGAGCAATGACAGTCATACCTGGATAACACTGAAAAACGGCTCAGAAGACTTGGTGAGTCACAGACATGACTTTTAAAGTAACATATATTCAAACCAAGTGTCTCCTGACGAATATACACAAAATAGAACATTATTGTCACAATGTAAAGACTCCTTTAGAGCTTTAACATTATCATTCTTTCTCTCTGTAAACGGATTTATAAGGAGTCTTGTTTTGTGTGTACCTGAAAAACTAGAACCAAATAGAAAAATGAATTCTTGCTTGAGAGCAACTACAAGGGAAGATTTAGATCTCTGCTTATTTCCAAGCTTAATGAGCTGAGAGGCAATAGTAAATACTGATCATCCTCGAGCAGATGAGAACCTCATCCCAGATCATTGTCAGAGTTGTGTCCCTTTTCTGCTAGTGCATTTGATGTAATTGAATAGAGCGAAACCAAACATAGCAATACTTTGACGACTAACTATAGCATCAGTGTTTTCAGCTCTAAAAAAATTAATAATGATATCACAATTATCAATGAACATGCAAATCTGATTATGTTGATATTTTTGAGGAAAATCATATCCTCAGTGCTCCCCACTGTGGTTCACATCCCCCCTAATTAAATTTTGGTGTAACTGTGCACTCCATCGTCTGGTGATGTCATCGATGTGGGAGATAATGTCCCTACAGTAATTTAGTCTCCGCAACAAGCTTCCCGCTCACCCACTCACCAAACTTTTGTGCCAAATACCAGACTGCTATGATTTTCTTTCAAAATGCCAAAAGGTGCAAAAAAAGAAGTCCAACTGTGGGTGTTAAAATTTACAATAAACTCACAGTTGTATAAGAGTTTATTTCTACAGGTGTGTTGATGTGTTTTATTAAAGGCCTATGTGGACTAAAATTTGAAAACTATAATATTTTTTATTATCTTGTCTAATTTTAAACTTAATTATTGTATTTCAGAATGCATCTGGCTGGTGACTGTTTATAAAAATAACATGATTGTTTTATCTCTCTTCACTCCCCCTATTATTTTTGTATCTGTTTCTCTGCACTGGGACTATGTATAATAGTATATAGTATATTCTGCTTTTTATGGCTATGCTGTGCTTCTTTATTCATAGTAACATAAAAAATTATGATCCAGCTAGGGACAACTGATGAAAATTGGCACTCTATAGGCTAACTCTGGCTTAGAGTTTTTCTATTCATCGGTGTGAATTTTCCCTGAAAAATAAACTAATAAATGAAATCAACTGAGGCGCACCATCACAAAAATCTACATCCTGTCCTTGAGTTTTTATTCACCGTCTGGCTTAATGTGTGTTTGCCTCAGTAGATCTTCAGTGGCAACAGGGAAAAGGAGATCCCGGTCCGGAACATTTTCCCAACACCTGTGGTCGCCCGATACATTCGAGTCAACCCTCGGTCTTGGTTTAACAGTGGCAGTATCTGTATGAGAGTGGAGATCCTTGGCTGTCCTATGCCAGGTGACGGGTTTGTATGGACAAAGCAGACATATGATTTATTGACACCAGAGGGTGGAAAACAAATGACACACGATTTAGCCACATGGGTAATTTAAAAAGTAGGCCTTTTTAAGTGACCTCACTTCCCTCTAGTGGCATCTAGCCATGTGGATAGTTTTTCTTTCATGTGCTGAAGTTTTCAAAGAATTTTTACTGGAGCTATACTTGAAATTGTCCCAGTGAAATCATTCCACAGCTGGGTAGTGGCGTGGCTCTAGTGATGACAGTGTTGGTCATTTTGTCCACCACTTTGGTCTAGACTAACATGAAAGTTTGCACTGGCATTCATGTTTCCCAGACGATAAATCCTAATGACTTTGGGTGATCCTTTGACTTTTCCTCTAGTGTCACCATGGTTGACATATTTGGTTTTTTTTTTAGAGAAATGTCCCAACAACTATTGGATGGATTGCCATGATATTTTGTACAGAAAGTCATGTTCCCTTTTTAGATTAATTGTTAACTTTTCATCTTTTGGTTTATGACCAAATACCTGCAAAACTAATGACTGTAGTTAGCTGTACTTTGGGTTTAATGCTAATTAGATGCTAAACTAAGATTGTAAACATGGTTAACATTATACCTGAACATAAACATGTTAGCATTGTCATTGCAGACGTGATAATAACATTGCTAGATATCACTAAGGTTATAAGTGAGAAAATATGGTTCTTTGTGATTTAGGTGAACTGACCCTTTGAGCTGTGGCTTTCTTGCTAATTAAAGGAGCTGATCCACCTTCAGCCTCTGGATAACTTTATGTTTTGTGATTCCCCACAGATCCAAATAATTATTACCACAGACGCAATGAAGTCATAACAACTGATGACTTGGACTTTAGACATCACAGCTATAAAGAAATGAGGCAGGTGAGTCACAGCGAGGAGATAACAGCCTACTTACTGAGGCCAGCTCCTATTTCTTATTCAGCAAAGACATCAGAGCACAAAGCAATAAAACATCTTGAGTAACTGCGAGCCAGTACCAGACAAGTTGTGTCCTTTGCAAGAACAAAGTGTGTAACAGCAACAAATGAACAGAGAGCTGCCAGCTACATGAAAATGCATAAAGCATCTCCTGGGTTGTGTCATTACTTATTCATATACTTGTCATGAACAGTAGCCTATTTGTACCAAGAGGGAGGACAGCTGTATTTGTCACTGTGTGCACTGTGATTGAGTGGTTGGGAAGGTACAAGTGCTGTGAATCGCAATCTTCTATAATGTAGCAGCTCCCCGTTTCAAAACAGTGTCCTACACGTGTCCTAAACTGCTGTTATGACCCAGATTGAGACTTATTCCAATTAATGCTCGGGCTGTATGGCTCTTTTTTTCTGCTGTGACAGCTTGAAATGCTACTCCAGGAATATCAAAGTCAATTAAATGGACTGTTTTTCTTTTCTTTTTCTTGTCTTTGAGGCTAATGTGTGTCACACAGGGTGTCCAGCCTCAATAGGCCTTCACAAAGAAAGGAGGGACTATTTTTAAAACTCAGCTTCTAAAGCTTTTTCACCCTTGACATTTCTTTTCTCCATGCAGGTACCTGTACCATATCTCTCCCTCTTTCATGGCAGTTTAAATAGTGTGGCGCCAGAACCTCAAAGTAAAAAATTGCCCATTGTGGCTCCTCAAATAAAGTACATGCCCCATGAGAGGGGTGCAAAAAATATCTCTAATATTATTCAAGGACATCACAGCTGATCATAACGCTGTAGCCTTGGGAATACTGATATTGCCAGAATGTGGACAGTTGAGAGTTGTTACAGAGTAGATGGACGGCGTATTACCTTGGCATTAACCCAGCACATCCTTGCCAAGAAGCATTTATTTAACGACAGCAGTAGTTTAAATACATTACCTGCCCCAGCCTTGTTAATTATATATCAATAATGAAAAATATATTCCTCCAAGTGGTGATGAAGTGGCAGGTTGTGTATGTAAAAAGACTCACAACCTTTAAAACAGAAAGTTCTACATTGATTCTGGTAAATACAATCCAGGTATATTTATCAAGGGAACGCTGTGCTTTTATTAAACTGGAAGAGCAGAGCAAGAATTTTACCACTGACTTTTGTTCTTTTGTTTTATTAATAAAAACAGCCATTGGTTTAATGATTTACTTGGTTAGAAAAGTAAAGATTCAACCCAGACTTAATTAAAACCCCATCACTCCTAATGACTGCTGCAGCAGCTGGAAGAGCGAGTAAACAGATTTTTGAAATGAATGTGGTTGCTTTACTTAACAGCTTGTTAGTCTATTTCCCGTTGCACTTCTGTGTGTCTCCGCTCATACCCATATGGGTAAATGATTGTTGCTATTTTAATCAGCTCCTCTACAAGCCTGTCTTCATAATTACTGTGACTGCTTCTCACACAGCCCCCCTCACTGGCAGAGTGTTATTAAATAAGGTCTGTGACACAGCACTGGCAATATTGTTTTTGAAATTTCTAATAACATTGTGATATTTTTGTTCAGTTTTGAGGCTATAAGGCAGTACTTAAAGTAACAAAATCACAATGTAAAAATGCCAGTTTGAAAGAATCGATAGAAAAACGTTTTTAAAACCCCTGAAAATATGGTTTCAAATCTTTTCAAAATGATATCAGTACATTAAATATTAATAAATGTAACTAGATGTACAACAATCATAATTAAAGTTTGGAGGAAAAATTGTTTAACACACAAAAACCCATCTAATGTGCATCTATTTGGTTGACATTAGCTTGGCAAAATAGGCAAACAACCCCACAACAGTCATCATATTTGATTCAGATGTTGATGTCAGTCATGATTGACATCACTGTTTCCAGCTTAATCCCACTAACCTCAATCCAATAAGAAAAGCACAGACAAAACAGAAAATGCAGTAAATTATAAATTTGAAATACCAAAAACTGTTTAACTTTGCCAGAAAAGAAAATGTTTTTCCTTTGCTCTTAGTAAGAAGCTGATTGAGAAAATAGGTTTTCAGGGTTTTAAAGAAGAAGAATGGACCTTTTCAGAGAACTAAATTCATTATTTAATTCATTTTACAATCAATCAATCAATTTATTATTACTAACCAGCATTTCTACCTTGTAGCTGATCCAGGTGAAGTTCCTGGATACACTTTGAGCGTAACATTTCATTATTGCCCTTGAAGACAAAACAAGCTCAACTCAAGGTCCACTTACCACTCATGCCAGAGCTTTCAGCAGAGGGAGTTTGCTCACTTGTAATGACCCTGTAGATATTCAAACTTTCCATCCCTTTTATGAGCACTTTTATGACCGCTGGTTCATGTTGGCATAAATGTTGAGCTTGACAGTTCAAGTTCAGATTGTTTTATTTGAACTGTCAAGCTCAAATTTTAAGCCAACACGGAAGAAAAGTCATAAAAGTACTCAGAATAATGGAAAGTTTACACATCTACATTTCTATGACAGCTGAGCAAACCCTGTGAGATATGGTCAAAAGCACCAGAGCAAGCAAGGAATTGAATCTTGAGTTGAGACTGTTTTGTCGATTTATCAACTGGTAGTTTAATCAGGGACTATTTATTGAATTTTATGTTAAGTGTTACCGTTATGGGTGTAATAAAAAAAAAAAGTATTTTCCTTTGAAATATGAAGTTGCAAAACATTTCCCAGATAGCAAAATTGCTGTGGTCCAGATCCGGCCCACACCCAACACTTTCATCCGGCCCACATACCGCATGGAATGATGCACATGGGCGGTCCACTCCTGTTTCCCAGATCTGGGCCACGAGCAAGCCATATGTCAGTGAAGAACAAACCAGATAAACCAGAAATGGCCCACATCCAGAATACACATAACTGAAAGCACCGCATCTTTTCCAAAAAAAAGGCCCACATTTGATTTGGGATATTTGGGCCATATTTGCTATTTTACATGTGGGCCATTTCTGGCTCACATCCATTTTGTCTGGGCCAGAAGAAGGCCAGCAGTGCCAAATCATTGCCCAAAGTGGCCCACTTCCATATGCTATCTGGGCTAAAGTACCTCTAAATTGTAGTGAATGAATAAATTAAAATGTTGCTTTCTACCTCTACAAGTAACTCATTTGAACCCCAAGGGTGATGCGATGTGCCAGACTAATGTCAGATATTTTAGATTTTTTTTTATAATCAATCAAGAACTGATGCTTTATTACTTTCTTTTCACAGCTAATGAAGGTGGTAAATGAAATGTGCCCCAACATCACCCGGATCTACAACATAGGAAAGAGCCAGAGTGGCCTCAAGCTGTATGCCATAGAGATTTCTGATAACCCAGGAGAGCATGAAGTTGGTGAGTATATTTAAGGGAACAGTGTGCTTTAAAGCAACAGGATGTGATTGCTCAAATTTGATGTACAATAACAACAACACTAGAGACATCACACAGTGTTCCTCAGTGTGATTTCCTCCATGTGGCTCTAGTTGCAGTGATTGCATATTTATTTATTTATTTTTGGCTCTCTCCGTCTACATTTTCCTCATCTCTCCCTTCGTACGAACCTTTTGACCAGGTGAACCAGAGTTCCGTTACACAGCAGGTTCCCATGGTAACGAGGTGCTGGGACGAGAGCTGCTCCTCCTGCTGATGCAGTTCATGTGTCTGGAGTATCTGTCTGGCAACCAGCGCATACGTCACCTGGTGGAGGAGACCAGAATCCATCTCTTGCCATCCGTCAACCCCGATGGGTACGAGAAAGCCTTTGAAGTGGTAGGTCTGCAAGACGGCCATTAGTGACCTCATATCACGCACTGGCCTCTGGTGAAAATAGCACCATGTCTGTTTGACAGGTGTGTCTTCTCCTGATAAGAGCTCATGTGATGCAGGTGCATGAGGAAAAATTGGTTTGAATGATATGGTGGGATACATAAAATTGTATCTTTGTGAACAAGGTATGGGATCTAGAAATAAACAGTGGAGAAACAAGTGGACACAGGCTGCCTGTTCTGCTGAAAAATACCACGGAAACACATGTTGTTGGGGATGTTCTTAAATCAGCTGCAGGCCTGCCAGATTAAAGGCCCAGTGTTAATAAAACAAACAGATGAAGACAAGAAAGGGAGATCAAAAGCAAGTCTGATAGAGCTTGGCCTCTGTACAGCCAATGACATCATGTCATTTGGTGACCTGGTGTGTGAGGACATTGTATGAACCGTAACACTCTTTTTCATGCAGGCGTCGCCCTTGTAATGGGACTCCCTAACAACTAATAGCCTTTTTCCATTGGCATTTTGGCAGCACCGAGTCAAACCATGCTGCATTGATTTGTGTTTCCATTACCACTTTAACACGCCGAGTTGTGCCAAGTTGCACCCAAGATGGTTCATCTCCAAAGTTGGGTCGAAATGCACCCAACCCACCTCCAAGCGGGTGGTGGTGACATCAGATGGGACAAGCCGGCTAAATTCCAGTTTAGCCCTCTGCTAACTTCAATGGGATATAATGATTCATGATGTGGCTCTTCTAGACTTTCCAAATGTTATTGGACAGAATGGATCAATTGTGATAGTGAAACGAATCATTGCGCACGGGTTGTGACGCTCAAAAACTGTATCCACCATTTTACAGCCACTCCTTTGACCACTAGTCACAGTCTGGCGCACTTCCTGGGGACTTGAGTAAACAATGCTAAAGAGGGCGCTGCTTTTAAACATCAACAACTCAAGACAAGTGTGTCATCAGTTCAAGACACACCTTCAAGCGGGTAGCCCTGTTGTAATGGAGATTAAAATCCCTGCCGCACGGTGCTGACATGTCGAGTAAACAGATTCAAACCAAGTCAAGTCAAGCCAGCACGTCTATGGAAAAGCCCCATAATTTCCATGTGTCTTTGAACTGAAAACTGCTTGTATATTCACAGTTAATAAAGATGAGCTTATTCAACAGTATGAGGCCTCTAAAAGGGCAGCAAATGCTTCTTCTCAACCAGTTTTTTCAGCTCCTCAAATAACAACTGTGTAATCATATTTTGCCATAGCTGATGCAATGATTAAACTAGAGCATGTAATTGATATTTACACTAAATCAAATGATCCAGTGTAATGGGAAAGGGCACTAGTAATGTCTAACCCCAGCCTGGATCCAGACCACTAAATTGCTGCCTACAACTCCGGTTTGTTTAGTGATTCATATGAATGAATGAAGTGAAACAGAATGATAATTCAGTCTAATTATCAGTTAAATCCACTCAGAATGAATGCCCAACTCTGTATCTCTACACACATTTTAGCAGCTTTTAGCCTCTTTTATTGTTTGGGATCCCTAGCTGCACATAGCCTATGTGGTTGAGTTGGCTGTCACTTAACCTTCATATAAAACCATGGCAGACTGTACATTACCTTGAAGGAAGTAACACCTGCATACATACGTTGTTCTGATTAAATTTTGTGGCTTGGAGTAAGTGTGCAGGAGATACTTTTTCATTGATGCTGCTTTCTAATAGCCTTGCACCTACGTGATGTGCATATAATTACTCTCCTTCAGACTGTATGCAACGTATGAGACTGTACAAGACGAACTACAGGTAAAGTCCTGCCCACTCTGCACCTTTCCTTGACCTGCTGCTACTGCTGGACCTCATATAAAATGAAGAAAACTCAGTGCTTACACCTAAAGCCCCTAGAAGTATTTGCAATCATAGAACTATAGTTGCCATTCATAACTATCATTGTCTCTGAATTTCCTTCAAATTTTGTTTCTTTCTTCTTTTCACCAAGGGTTCAGAGCTCAGTGGCTGGTCTCTGGGGCGCTGGAGCAACGATGGAATAGACATTCACCATAACTTCCCCGATCTGAACTCCATACTGTGGGAAGCTGAGGCCAAGAAATGGATCCCTCGCAAAATGTTAAACCACCATGTGCCCATACCAGAGTGGTACCAGTCCAAAAACGCCTCAGTGAGTCTTAACTGACTCTGTTTAATGGTCAGTGTGGTAGCAATGTTGTATTTTAAACTCACATAATGGGCAAATTTCAGCAGCCTCAAAGGTAACTGCATACAAGTGCATCATTTGTGCCTATTATCTGCATGGTGCAACTTCTGAGACATTTAAACTTAAGCATTCATTTTTAATCTTAGAATTTGGTGTTATAGATCACTTCAAAGTCCTACTCACAGTTTTCACTGCTTACAGCATCAAATTTGATCTACCATATGCTGCATCTTTCTTCCATCCGTCTCTTCAAAAGGGTAAAACAGCCTCGTGGGCGTATCAGCACTGTCTATTTTGGGAGGAGCGGATGCATTTGCTATTTGTGACGAAGAGGCTGAGAGCTAAAATATACCCAGTGATCTATAAAAAGCTCATCCTCACCAGTGTTTTGACGTTACTGCAAGCCACGAGTGAGTCACACAGAGCCTCCAGAATAGCTGCTGCAGCTGCAGAGTTGGGATCCCCATCTGTGCTCAGGAAGCTGTGAAAACTGTCCTCGCTCGCCTCACTGACTGGCCCAACCAGTGCTCAGAGATAGGAGGTCTGGTTTAATTATAAGGGGCAACTTTTATCAATTTCCTGATTGTAACATGCAAATACAAGTCACTGGATGATAGGTGGCTTGCTGCCTCTTATTGAAAATAAAAAAATGAAAATAAATAGTAGTGAAATTAGTTTACAGCATGGGAATGTGTGAACAGCCCTTTAGATATCTCTTAAGAGCATATTGCAGTGAAAGTGTTTTCAGCATGAGTTAATTTAGCAATCCCGCTACTGAGGTGATTGCATGAATTACATTAAACTCCCCTCTCCTGTGCCCCCTACTGTAGGTTGCCATGGAGACGCGGGCTCTGATAACATGGATGGAGAAGATGCCCTTTGTACTGGGCAGTAACATCCAGGGAGGGGAACTGGTGGTGACCTTCCCGTACGACAAAACTCGCTCCCAAGGGGTGACCAGGGAGCCGACGCCCACCCCGGATGACCACGTCTTCCGTTGGCTGGCCTTCTCGTACGCCTCCACCCACCGCCTGATGACTGATGCCAACCGAAGGGTCTGCCACACAGAAGACTTTGCCAAGGAGGATGGCACCATCAACGGGGCGTCCTGGCACACAGCGGCTGGCAGTTAGTGTCCATAGCTGCCCGAGTGTTTTCTCGCTGATCCTGACACTGTCTTATGCAGGATTTCTCAGCTCTGAGCCTTTGAGCTTTAGCTTTGTTTAGCACCCGTGAGCAGATCTGCATATTCAGAGTTAAACCCCTTTGGCTCTTTCAAAGCTTCTAGGTTTTAGCTTGAAGCATCTTGTTAGAATTCAAAAGCAAACAAATAAAAAAAAAAAAAAAAAGGCAAAAGTGGAAGCGCTTCAATTTCCATTTCACTCTCAATTATTGCCACAGATGTCTGGGCAAAATGCTAACCTGAGTCGATGCTGGCCTACAGATACAGTATGTCTCTCTTTCTTGGCAGGTATGAATGATTTCAGCTATTTGCACACCAACTGCTTTGAGTTGTCGATGTATGTGGGCTGTGACAAATTCCCTCATGAGAGTGAACTGCCTGAAGAGTGGGAGAACAATCGCGAGTCTCTTCTTGTCTTCATGGAGCAGGTACAAAAGCAAAGCAGCCCCCGCAACTCACACAAACAAACGAGACAACCCATGCCGTGCAGACAAGACACATAAACACATGCTTTTTTTCTATTATAGGAATATATTAGTTCCTATTTGACTCTTAATTTGTTCCTGTTGTTCTTTTGACTTCGGTATTTACTTAAAAGTGTTCTAACTGAGGAATTTTAACTGTGAAACATTTAAATAGACTTCTTAACATTTGCAGTAAAAGCCAATAGGAAATTGTCTTGAAGCAATTATTGGCTACAACTTAATTCAGGCATCCTGTGAAAGAAAAAAACTAAAGGCCAAGCTGAACTTGAGCACCTTCCCAAATTTGAGATAGTCTGACCCCACAAAATCAAAACTAATGGTGCATTCAGGTGCTCCTAATTATCTTGTGAACTCAAATTTGAGCCCTCATAGTGCAGAGAAATTGAGTAGTAGATGTTCAATGACACCTTAGCAGATTTTTTTTGTAAAATTTACTTCAAAACATGATGGACACCTGGCAAAATGTGTATCAGTTTAATAGCAAATATGTCTATATAATTTCCATTTTCTGTAACCCCTTGTGATTAACACCAAATCATGGCTGATAATACAAATAGATAAAAATACAAAATGACACATGTACTATCTATTTTATTTTATATTTACCAGTAATTGTTGACGACATAAAGACTTTCCTGAATCCTGAGTGTGGATTATGGGATACTGAGGGCTGCAAAGGTTGTGCCCTCCAAATTTAGGCAAAATAAGGCTGCACATCCAGCCTCACTTTGAGAAGACTTTAAGTTTTGACAAGCTTGTCAGCCTGTTATGATGTATTCAGTTTAGAAATGTTGACTTCAGAGGATGTGGCCCGATGTTCGGATGTACCTTCTTTAAATATTGATGGTAGAAGGAAGATATTACAACACACTTAAAAGTTCTGTTAAACTGAATATCATACATTATGCATCATATCATCACATCATGGAATATACAATGTATTAAAATATGCAGTAGATGCTGATGGGGTAAACTTCAGGCAGGATTTTTCACATTATTGCATGGGTCATGCTTTTCATATGCAGGTGCATCGTGGGATCAAAGGTGTAGTGAGGGATCTGCAAGGCCGCGGAATAGCAAACGCCATCGTCTCTGTGGAGGGAATCAGCCATGATATTCGCACAGGTACAGTACCATATGTCACCTGGTATTTATGTATAATTTAAACCATTAATTGTTCATTTGAGGTAGCAACATAAACAAAATAAACATGTTCACTTCAAAAATCTGTTCAGTTTAAGTTTGTCTGGACACAAACAGATGTCTGTTTTCCAGCATGTGAATATTTTCCCCTCCATCTCTGAGATTTTATGTGAGTAAGCTGAGATTTAGCAATCAAAGCAGCAGAAGCTACCTCAGGGCTGTGACTCGACTGTCTGTACACTTGAGCTGATATTCCTCAGGAATGAGTCACTGTTACAGTGAGTTAGCATTCCAGTGTAAGAAGGAATAGAAAGCCTAAACAAAAGCAGCTGATGTATTTCACTACAGCCGCAGGTACGAGTCTCAGTCAATTCACAGTCATAGCCAGCTTCTCCAAGACCTTCTGCTCTGAATTTTACTATCGATTGTGCGTCCTCAAGGCAATCTCTGCTGATGCCTAAAAAATGCAGCCTTCAAAGCCAAAGCAGTTTTTTACTTAGAGCGTGAAATCGAATGTCCAAAAGGACATTAGCCATTATTATTCCTGGAACTAAGTATAAGTCACCGCTTCCTCTCAGAAATCTTGCTACTCTCAGTTGCAGTCAGTAAAGATTTAAGGCTTTTTATTTTCAAAATGGTACCTTTTCAGCTGACTTGAGTTTGCTTTGGAACTGTATGAACCTTCAAAAACATTTGTGAAGGAATTGTCCTCTCACTAATGAAACAACCACAGTCACCGAGATGACAGCAGTGCTACTGATATCTGATCAATATCTGAGCGACGTTTTGCCAGACTCAGAATTAAGTAGCTCATTAGCATTTTATATTAAAGCCTTTTCAGGAAACAATTAGATCCCCTCCTGCCATCCGAACCTAAGTTATGTGAGCACAGATGTCCGTGTGTTACTGTTTGGATCGGCTGCAGATCAGCAGCAGAGACAGACCTGCCATCATACTTTATTTGTCTCAGTGGGCGTTCAGACGTGTCAGGTGGGTGTCTGTATGACGGGAACGAAGCAACGCTGTCATTTTGTGAGTGACTCAAAGGCTGAAAATACACCACAAGCGCATTTTCCCAGATCACATAAAGGCAGCGATCAGTGGGGAGAGACCAAGAAAATGTAACATGACAAAGCAGAGCTATTTTTAAAAATCTAAATGGGAATACAGAGCACTACCTTTTTCAGAAGTAGAACACAAAGAACTCTCTAACTTTGTGATGCTTGCTTTTTGCCACTGCTTAGTAGGCTGTTTAGATACAGCTTTCTAGGACAAAATTTGCATATTGCTGCTGATGCACAAATAACGAGTAACTTCAATTATGCTTGTTGTGATTTAGCCTAAATTGAACATTTACATGGTCTTTTATTGGTACAACCCACAAGGGAGAAAAATCCATAGAAAGATGTTTCACCTGAGAGAAAATACAAATAGTTTAACCAATTATTCAATTATTTTTGGTTTATATTTACTGTACACTGACAACAGAAAATAAAAAAAACATGCTCATTGTACATATATTCTCTCTGTAATATAAGTAAACAGGAAAACTTTACTTCCTACAGAATAAATCCCCATCTGGATCACAGTTCATTAATTACCCATAAACTCTATCTCCTGAGATATTAGAGAGATTTAACATTTAGGTTTAGCATTTACATAACATTAAATAAATCTACAAGAAAAGATAAATATGACAATCTGGTTTTATGTTATATGTGTGAAAAAAATAGGTGGGAAAGCATAAATTCACAGTTGAGTACAGCAGCTAAAGAAAAAATGGGGTTTTTTTGGAAATATGGTTTCTGTTTACGTTCAGTATTACTCAAGCATTTAATACATTTCATCCCATTTGATTCCTCATAAAACATCTGGAAAGACATTTTTTAAGTACACTTACATGTGCGGCCTTGTTTGCATGAGAGCAAACCAACGGGGACGTACATGTGAAAGCATTGTTCCATAAACAGTGCTGCTAGTGGTCAAACATTCCTCAGGGTACCTTTAACAGCATCAAGGAAATCACATTTTTGCTGTCTTCCAGCTGACCTAACTTATCACCTTGCTGCTATGTGATATTCAAGGTGAGTCAGTACATCGTGACATCACTGTTGTGGCTGATTACAGGTGCAACAAAGCTGACTACAACCAACAACACCTGTCAGTGATGTCTCACAGAGGGCAGTGAAACATTGCTTTTCAGCCTAGTGTTGAATAACTCTTTTAGGTCACTGTGGAGTCATTAAACCCAGTCGTATTCATGTCTGTATCGGGATTGTTACAGATGTATTTTACAGGACCTGAAAAAATGAAGTGTTTCTTGTGAGGAGGAAGATGAGAACAAGGTTTTACTGTGTTTTTTACTGTGTGAACTCAATCAATCTGAATCAAACTGAATCCATTACAAATTTCATGCTTGACTAGTATTACTTCTACAAGAGGAAACTGAATTAGTTTAACAGTCCACTCTGGGTATAATATAAGTTATTTTTCAGTTTATATATTGGACTTTGTGCTTAGATCACTGTAACATTACATTAAGATGTGATAGGATTAGTATTAGTGGATTAAAGATTTACATTAACCGTAGCCTCTATGGCTGGTACACAGAAAGCACAGGCAGCCCGTTATTTTTAAATCAGTCCCACCATTTTCAGTTTTTACCATCCGTTTGTGCTACTGAAGATGTTTAATGCTATTGCCATGGCTATCTGCCAAAAACATGACTTAAAAAAGATCTGATTTCTTTTTTATGTTATCAGGGGACTCAATGTGGCAAAAATTGTGATGTTAGTTTGAGCATGGAACACTTTCCTTCCATTGGTGCCACATAAAACCTAACCACAAAAGTGCAAAATATTTATTAGCCGTTTTGTGTTTGTGTGTGTTATCAGCTGCTGATGGTGATTACTGGCGCTTGCTGAACCCCGGAGAGTACAAAGTAACAGCCAGGGCTGAGGGCTACAGCCTTACCAGTAGGAAGTGCGAGGTGGGCTACGAGATGGGCGCCACCAGGTGCGACTTTACCATCGGCCGCACCAACCTGTCACGCATCAAAGAAATAATGGAAAAATTCAACAAGCAGCCCATCAAATTGCCCCTCAGGCAGCTCCAAGCTCGCAGGTCCAGAGCAAGACGTCTGGGAACATAATGACTGTACAAGGAAGCTGGAGGAAGAATTAAAAACAAACATCTGCTCTCATCAGACTGGGTTGAACTCCAAGCCTGGGTTTGGACCTCTGTCAGATTCCTTCATAGTGCTGTCAGTGGAATGGCTGTTTGGAGAAAATGTGGATTAATTTAAACGGGATGATTTATTTGTTTTGTTTTGTTTCATCCCAAGACATAAGCTCTGTGTTCACTGTCATCTCAACCTTTTTATTTTTAATATCCACTGTAAACGTTTAAGTTTTTAATTCCATCAAAGGCTAAGTTTATGTTTATGACCACTCTTTTTCAATGTATATGAATATTACCATTATTCCTTTGATATCAACTATAAATATTGATATTGCAGAATTAAAGAATTTTGTCAGAACATTATTTTTGTAAATAAAAGAAAACTGAAATACAGTGTTGGGGTAACAGTAATGTATTACTTTTAGCAGTAACAAAGTAATATAATGTGTTACTATAAGGATTTTGGTAATATTATTACAGTTATTATGTCAAGTAACGTGTTACCACCTGAAATTAAGTGTGTATTTGTTTTTAAAGAATTCATTCCCACTGCGCACCGTTCCACCACCAGAAAAAAATATAATAAGAATTTCAAGATGTCGAACTTCGACGGCTGAGATGGCTGCAGGCTCTGCGTTTTCGAGATGGGTATACTCTCACTACTTTCAGTTTATCAAAGAAAAGAACATAACAGTCAAGTGCAATCTATGTCAAGGCTGCTATGAAACAACATTACACTCTTCCATTTTATATTGCCTAGTCATCATCTGACTGTGGTTATTTTGGTGAAAATAATGCAAAAGTAGCAAGTTACTCTACACAGACAATAGTATATTGTAAAGTAACTTATTACTTTCAGATGAAAGTAACTAGTAATATATAAGATATTACATTTTGAAAGTAACTTGCCCAACACTGCTGAAATAGAAATCACACATGAGGAAACGTACGTGTCTTAGCATCTACTTTCAGCTACTGTGAGAAATGGCCATGACTGTCATTATGTACATACTTATTAACTTATGTAACACAGTTATGTAAACCATTACAAAAGCTTTATTACCTGCACTTCTACAATTTTCAATTCTTGTGGACTCAGTGACTTTTTGTGTGTCATTGATTAGTTTTTTTTATACACGTTGCTCTTGGCAAGTTATTAAATAAAGACTATGTTTGCACAAATTACTTGAATTTCTTCAACTGCTCTTGTGGAATCGTGTGGATTTTACTCACAGTAAGCACTCTGGGAACCAATCAACCGATCAATTAACTAATTTTTATTTTTATTCAGTAAATGCAGTTCAAAAGTGTCGGTAACACTTTGTTTGATGGGTCTGGAATTTTCAAATAATAAAAGAACTACATAATTTGGTACTAATTATAGGGAAAATAGTCCCTAAAGAGTCTTTTAATCAGTGCACAGCCCGTCAGCCAAACTGAAAAGCATAAATGTTAGACATTTTCATCTACAGGCAATAATAATAATAATTACTATAATAATACAGGAAATTACAGACCGTAAAATAATCTGCTACCGTGAAAATATTCGGAAATTACACACCACATTGGTGGACTCAGGGGAAGTCCACCAATGTCTTTGTGTCCCCCCCCCCCCAATTTAGTTACCAAAGCTCATTTGTAACATTATGAAATGACAACATGTATATAGTGCAAGTGTAAAAAAAAGACTCTTCTTTCATGATTTCATTTTTTAAGGCCACGGGGAGGCTGCAACTTACCCTAGCATCCGTTGGGTGGAAGGCACCCTGGATAAGTCATCATGTCTGCACAGTGCTAACACATATTGACAAGCACTTATCCTCGAATCCACAGGCAGTTTAGAGTTTTTTTGCAGGGGTAACTCCACACTGAAAGGATCAGGAATTAAAGCAAGGTCATAACTTGATAAAGAAAGTCAAAGCATTTGCAGTAGCAGGTGATTTACTTGTTGGTTATTTGTATGATTAATTAAAAAAAAAGAGTCTGATTTTATATTCACTCTTGCTTGATTGAACATCCCTGATGGAAAATAAGCTCCATTTCATTTCCATAACTCAGCTGTAATCACTGTGGTTAATTTTAAGCATCATCTCATTTGATTTCTGCAGTAGTGAGATTGTATCTTGAGAGTGTCGGGGTGGAAAGGCTCTAATTATCAGAGCTCTGCCGGGGCTTTTACAGATCACTGGCTTATTCTGACAACAACACCAGCCTTTCTCCCCTCTGGCCAACATGCAATTACTGTATAGGAAGACTTTAACCTCTTATCTCCTCCTACAAAGGTTATTGAACAGAAGCTCACACACCTGTCATCATCTCAGAGCACTGAAGAGTATAATACGTATAGTATCAGAGCTTGTTAATATTACTATGCTTTCTGCAGCTCTGTACCATGGCCAGTGACTGTTTTTAGATTTTAACTTACACCTGCAACTAACAATTATTCTCATTATTGATTAATCTGTAGAGTGTGTTTTTGATTTATCGATTAGTTTTGTCTGTAAAATGTCAGAAAATAGTGAAAAATACCCTTTATAATTTCCCACTGCTGAAGTTGACATCTTCAAATGTCTTGTTTTGTCTGACCAGCAGTAAAAAACCCAAAAACATGTGGTTTACCACCACAGAGGACAAAGAAAACCTCACATTTGACAAGCTGGAACCAGCAAATGTTTGGCATTTTTGCTTAAGGAATGACTAAAACAGTTATGAAAGTAGTTGCTTCAGTTGATTCATTTTCTGTTGGCTAATCGTTGCAGCTGTACAAGAGATAAATCAAAATAAGCCTTTATTTTTTCGCTGTCACTGTTAATCTGCTGTGATATGGTTCTTCTGTTAAGAGCAGGGACTGATTGCTCCCTTGTTGGTGCATTCAAGGGAAGTCCAACATACAATAATTGGATTTGCATTCGGGCTGTTGTTATGCTATGGACTTCACTGATTGAGCTAGAGGTAAAAGTTAAAGTTCGCAAGCCTTACATCAAAACTTTCATCTATTTCAGTCCTGTATAAGCTGGTAAGCTAGCAAGACAAGGAGGAATGAGAGAGCTACTGGATGTTCGTTATATGAGTTGAATAATGAGGCCTTTGTAATGCTGTGTCAGTTACAATCACCATTAGCTTACCAACATTTTGCTAACATTAGCTACATGTGTCCAACATCAATATAACATCAACTCTACAACACTGTTAAAACTTTTTCAGAGTCTGAAGTTTTCATCCACTTTCAAATGCTGCACCATGTTGACTTCAGTTAGGGAAGCAAAAAACAGTGCAAACTGCAGGGAGTGTGAATAGTTCAGGGGGTCTGGGAGCAAGTGTTCAAAACAAAAACATAGCTGGGCCAGCTTTGCCTTTTTTGAGAGTTTGATATTTCAGCATCCATTGAAGACACAAACTGAAATTGATCCGCAACACCTACCAGATCCTGCTCTAAAATGTTTGTAATTTTCCTCCAGAACTCACTTCAATAATACTGATTACACCCTTTTTCTTTTCTGTGTTGGTGTAGAGATGTGGACAGTAGATATGTTTCAAATACCAGATGTGAGAGATTTGATCCAATTAGCACAATTCAGAGTGTACAGCAAGTTGTAAATCCCAGATAAATATACTTAATACTACGATATCTTGTGCTGGTTTTGTGTAAAACAAGCCACACATTTATTGAAAAAGTGAAAAAGGTAGGTCTGTTCAAAAACAGTAAGAATTTATAAGACAAACTGAGGTTCAAACTTCTCCCATATGGCCTGCAGAAGATCCCTGGAAGTGAAGGTGGGTGTGGACCGAGGTGGGACAAGGGAGGGGGTTGTACAGTGTGTAGGGTGTGCATTGTAGCCGCTGTGGCCTGCAGCTGTGATACCGTGCAGATGTGTGGGAAGACACAGCCACAGGCTGACCTTGCCAGCAGTTGAAAGGCCAATGCTTCTTCAGAAGTTGATCCAGCCTTTGAAGTGTTAGAGTGCTTGCCTGGATATCACAGGAGTGAGTCGCCATGCAGCGTTGGTAAACCGGCGCTTAACCTCGCTCGCCTCTGCTACTCCGGAGCATCGGAGACAGATTAGATTCTCTGCGGGTTTGATGGACATCAAAGACCACAACCAGATCAGCATAGACAGGAAAGGTGGTAGAAAAAGTTTGGTCATTTCTGGATTGATGAACTAAGCTTAGCCATATATATGGAAAAACATTTTACTATATAATACTGCAAGCTGTACTTCTCTAGTGTAAAAACATACAAGTTTTGAACTGCAAAACACACTTATAATAATGAGTCATTGTTGACATTCAGTGTTGAATTTTGCTTCTTTATGAGCAAAAGACAGAAATGTTTCAATGGATTTTGATTTACTTGTTTCAACTAAAATTCAGGAAATTCCAGTTTCATACAACCTGGGTCTAATTTTTGTAGTTTTGGACATCCTTCACTTAAGTAATCATAACATTGTAGTCAACAAAGTAATTGCTTCAGTCTGGGAATGTGGCAACGCTGCATGAAAGAAGTCTAATGGAGCAAAAAACACAACCAGTCAGATCATTGAACAGGTTTTGAGCTAAATGCTAACAGCAGCATGCTAATACACTCTGACAATGCTAACATGCTGATGTTTAGCAGGTACAATGTCATTGGTTTTTCAGCTATTTGTTCAAAAGTGTATCCAAAAGTATTGGACAAATAAAAATTTTCATAACAGCCCATCCAAAAGTTGTTGAGACATTTCACTCAAAACCATAGAGGTCAACCTTCTGGTGGCACTAAAGGAAAAGTCACCAAACTCTTAAGGATCTCCTGGGATCCATGAACATCTAAACAGAGTTTTATGTGAATCCATCTGGCAGATGTTGAGATATTTCAGTCTGGACCAAAGTGGAGAGCTGACTGACCAACAGACAGACATCACCATCCCTCAGGCCATGACATTTACGTTTATTCACTTGGCAGATGCTTTTGCCCAAAGTGACATCACTCCATGTTCCGCCTGACACAAGTGCCACAAGGTTATAGGTGCTCAAAGTAACACCTAAGTGCATTGCAAATGACATTTTTTGAGCTATAGATAGATCAGGGAGGGCAGAGAGAGTATATTACATAAGTACTCTTGGTCTTCAAATGATTTTTGAAGACAAAGGTACTCTGCTGACCAAATTGAGTAACTACATTATTAGATATTTCATCAGGTAGCTAAAAATAAGATCTAGATTGTAATAAAACAAAACCATCCTTTAATATTTGTGAATATTAGGTTAGGGAGGTAATTCCAGTTATAAGCAACATGTGAGTTTTTGAAACAAGTTGATGACATTATAAACTATAAACTGACTGTTTAAGGTGAAAAAGCTAAGACTAAAAGTTAAATGTCTAGATAAATATTTCTGTTCTGTGCGTCAGGTGTTTTTATTAAACTCTACAACAAATCCTGACTAATGATGACAAAAACATGAATAACAACTGACTCAAGCAACAAAAATGGAAGCCACACACAGAATTACAAACAAAGGAACTTAATAAACATGAATAAAACTCAAACCAGTAGTGAAGAGGGCACAGACCAGTAGCATGTGTAACGTATGAGTGAGTGAAATTGTAGTGCTGTGTGGGAGGCTGCCGGGAAGTCAAGAGAAGAAGGCGATGACCCGGTGAGACAGTCTTTTTAAACTCAAGCAGATCCAGCACAGATGTTACAGGTTTAGGTAACGAGCAAGCCAACTCCACCCACCAGCAGCCTGCAAAACAGAAGCGAAGCAGACCTAAGGGCAGGCATCACACACACACACACACACACACTGGTCCACATAGGAGCTCTGGTTTTGGTCAAATGTGACAGTGCTGATACATGGGGGCTTTTGATAATGAGATTAGGTTAAACAAATAATGATTTCTACAATTTATCCACATGCTGTAGGCTAATAATCCATTATAAAGGCAACTAGAGTGCGTACCCCCACCATAGCTTTACAGTCCTCTAAATTTGTTATATTAATAACATTAAATCTGCATGTAAAACATCCAGGGATATGAGGGCTTTGTACAAAGACAATTTGTAGTCAGACTACAGTTAGACTATCAGTGCAATACCATCAAATTTTGCAAGATCACTCACAGATGGTATGTGTGCGTGTCAGCTACATCTTGTTATAGTCACACAATGTGTGGCGACCAAATGTAGAAAAATCATATCAATCTGTTTGACACTAATTTTCAGGCATATCCAAATATATTTAAGGCCCTGCACACCCACACAGATGTCACTTATTCTGGTTTTACTCATTCTGGCAGATCTGTGCTCAGGTTAAAGTTGAAGCAATGCTGAGAATTACTGTTTGAGAGGTAACCAAAGTTCATTTACTTAAAATAATAATGAAACGGTGCAACAAAACTAACAGGAAAGTAAGGGAGATGCCAGTAAAGCACAGTCTGTACAGTTTGTGGTTATTGCAAATAAATGAGGTTCACACTTTTTCAAGTCTGTCTTAAAACAATATTCAGGTGCCCCAGTGAACAGTGAAACAGGTTTTTCTTGCTGTTATCATTCATGTTCATACTGGCCATTAGACGATCTCTTCATAATGCATTTACAATATAAGTGATGGAGGACAAATCCAGTCCTTGTTTTGTGCAGAAAATGTATTTAAAAGTTTATGGGTAGGGTCCAAATTAATCAAGTGGATATCTTCCAAAGTTTTTGGAAGTCTTTTTATTGTCAAATTCCATCTTTGTTACAATCCCTCCACCACATCTCAACAGGGAAACACAAAGGGAGAATCTTAAAAAGACAGTAACTTTGGAAGATATCCACTTGATTTTACTAACCTAACTTCTGCTGAAGCTTCATATTAGCTTCAGATAAACTTTTAAATACATTTTTGCACAAAACTCAGCCTGTGGATTTTGTCCCTTATCACTTACATTGTAAATGCATTTAGAGGGGATCTTTTAATGGCCAGTAATAGCAGGAGGAAGAAAAACTTGTTTCAATGCACATATGGACATCTGACTATTGTTTAAAGACAGACTTGAAAAATTGTGAACCTTCCTTTAAGGTATGATTATCATTAAGCAACCAAAACAGTAAATGTTAGGTAATGATTGTGTTTACAGTTAATAAAAGTTTGAGGACACAAACTCCAATCTTCTGCATGAAAGTCTGACATGCTACACATCGATACAGCACCCAGACCTCCACATCCTTACTTTTCACCTCGTCACAAAAATGACACACTCCTTCCTGCGAAAACTGGCACCTATGGACACAATTTCTAGGAATACTGGGCTGTCTGAGTGAAAACACCTGTGAGGGTGTACCGTGGGTTTTGAAGATTAGTGAAAAAAGGTGGTAAAGGGGCATGGCCTACACTGAGAGATTCATCTCAAAAGGAGGGAATCCATGAAGATCTCCTCAGTTGATGTAATGACACTTCTGAGCAGCATTCACACATACTCTGTCACAATAGCATGCCAACAATGTGCGTCACACATTTTCTGGTACACACAGTCAAACAGGAAGCGTGTGGTGATATATGGGAGAGAAACTGAAGACTACAAGTTGTATAATAAACACCACATGCTCTTTGTTCATTCATATGAGAGGTAAATAGTCATTCCAGATTCCCCATCACAATTTTCACAAATTCACCTACACGTACATGTCATTCAGATGGAGAGGCTTGTTAACCAAAACTCCCAAATTGACGTTTCTTGGGGTTTTGCGGGTTTGCATGGAATACAACACAGCATTCAAAGATCAGTTTGTCCAAGATTTGCAGAGTCCTTCGTGCATTTTGATATTCTTGTGGTTTCTGCAGAAAAAAAAAATCAAACACAACATTCAGTCTTTGCTATCACTGGCCTTTTCATACCCTCTGTTTTTTTTGTCTTTGAGACTTTCCAAGTACTTATCAGAAATATGTTATTCTACTCTCAAGTGACTGTTGTTTTACCATTGAGATAAATGTGTCATTTTACATTAACCTCATAAAAGAAGCCAAAGAGTATAGCTTTACACACATGTTCAGATATATTATTTCAATGCATTAAAAAAAAATCATGGGCTTTACAACAAATACCTTGGGAACACCTAAAGCCAGCCTCTTTTGCTTCCTGGTTCTGAATCAAAGAGTTATGAAGAGGAAAAACGACAAACATTCCTTAGTTTTACAGAAGAAGGTGTCCACTTTTCACTTTGAGTTGTGGTTTATTCCTCACCCAGAGGGACCAGTTGACCGAGTGGGTTAAGGCCAACCATGATTAAGCCGTGTGTTACGGTCAATGCCACCCACCTGAGGATAATCACTGGCTCCTCCTGGGGTGTGAATCAGCGTGTAGAATCTCAGTCATTTACAGCCAAGGCCGTCTCAGTCAGCTGCTGATGTTGTTTCATTACCACCTGCACTGTGGTGTGAACAGAAAAATAGCTTCCCTCTGGCTCAGACTGATTGCAGGTGGAAATAGTCTGAATTGCAGTGGATACAAAAGCTTAAACTCATATCACTCTTGTCAAACTCTCCTGTATTTTCTCTTCCTGCCCCACACCAATTTGTTCCTCAAAAAATCCAAAAAGGATGAAACAGGTAATCATGACACTGATTTATCACTCTATTGTAGATGCGGTGCAGCAGCAATTAATTGAGCCTGCTGACAAATGTTGTCAGTGCAGACATGGCTTGAAATAGCTTTTGCCTCTGTACCATGAAACTCCAAAAAATATTAACACCAAATTTCAAAAAAACAATTATTGCATACATATTCTTTAAAAAGAAATTACACTTGTCATATTCATCGTAAAATTTCATAGTAAATTTTGAACACCTCATAATTTGAACCAAAAAAACTATTATTTTGTTTGCATTCAACAACACACAGTATCTTGCTACAGCATCTAAGTATCAAGTATCTAAGATAAATGGCTGAAACCCATGTATGTTTGAATATGGACAAAAAATGCAATGGCTGAATAAGAAAAACAAGAAAACATCACCATTTTCATAACACATATGTAACATTTAAAAAAAAAAAAAAAAAAACCCTCAAAACCCAAGCAAATATTATACAACACAACATTTTCAGAGGACACTAAAAAAATATATTTGCTTGGACTAAGCAGCAACTACCACCACTGATGGCCGGTAAGTTAGATGCTGGCTCCAAAAAATCCCCAGCTCCAGTTGACTCCCATTCAAAATTCCTTTTGGAAATTATTGTTCTGTCAATAAGATTTGATGTCTGCCATGTTTGTCTTGGATTCGTCGGAGTTTTTGTTTAAAGAATAAGTTTTATGTTACGTGATTACCATACCTGCCCTGTTAGCGCAATTTAGCTAAAGTAGCTAACATTAGCCCAAGTGTGCACTGGTTGTTGTCGTAAACTAGTGTTCGCTTCAGTCCGAAGTAGCGGGGTGTGTTTCCAGAGCGTGAAAAGGCAAAACCCTGTACTCCTCATTTAGAAAGTCCTGGCTCCAAATGGAAAAGATGGCACTGACCTTAAGTTGCAAAACTGGGCTTCAAACTGACTCCAATGCAAACCAATGGGTGATGTCGCACCTCGCTAGATCTATCTTTATACACAGTCTAAGGCTTGGACACGTGCATTAATTCTGTTGGAAAATGACCAACATTTATTTTAGTTTTACCTTATGTTTCTGAAGATGTTATGTTAATCATTAGTGTGTTCATCAGTTTTAAGTGTTCCTTGGAAACCTCCACAGTAACTCATGTTTTTGTATTATCTTGTGTTTTCCTGTTTGCAGTGCTTTAGTGTATGTTGCATATGGATTTTACAGCTCATCAAATTAGTTGGTGTGTAATTTTCTTGTGTTTTAATGTATTTGTATACAAGGTGGTGAATCTTTTTTCTTCATTTGTTGTGTTTTGTCTACCTGTCTGTGATTTTCTTCCCCCTAGTGGTCAAAAAAAATGTTAAATGCAGCTTTAAATGATGACAAGTTTCCTCTGAGATACATCATTAATCACAGCAGCGCCAGACAATAAGTCTACAGTTTACTTTAATCATCATGGTCAAAATCTGAAACAGTCATTTTCTTCATTTTCACCAAAATTACAGATATAATTACCAACAAAACTAAATATCCTCAATTCATCATCAACGAATAGAATAAACAGTCATCACTGTCATCACCACCGTCATCTGTTTGTCATCATAGCCATCTTTAGCAGCAGCAGCAGCAGCAGCATCGAGCCAACGTTTAATAAATTAGGAGTTACATAACTAAATCAGTTTAACAAAACACTTCAGGCAATCGAGTCAGTCACCATAACAAAATGAGGTATGTTACACTCAGTTCATTGTCAGCTATCAACAACAGTTAAAACTTCTTTGCATTTGAAGCAGCACATTCTGTAACACTCAAACAAATACAGTGTTGTCATAAATTACATGTACGTATATTAAAAGACACAAAAATACTTTTCACGTTGTCATTTATGTAAATCTGTCAACATACACAGTTTCATGTTTAGCTTTTTTTTTCACCAATAACCATAGTCATCATTTATGAGAAAAATAACTACTCTACGTCAGTGCAAAACATCGGCGAGTGATAACCATGTAAAGCAGAAATAGGGTACAGAAATACAGAGGCAGATTCTGGGTAATGTTAATGAACAAAAGTGAATAAGGCAATGATTGATTCTATCTATATTGTTCAAGGTATCCATATGCCATCAATGGAAATATTTTATACCACAATATATTACAGAATTTAAGGCATTGGTTGTCTTGGAGTGTCATACAGTACTACACAATGCATCATTTGTCCAAGACAACAATCTCTCCTCTGTATTAATAATCATGAACTCATGGACACAAGATGAAAGCAAAAAAAATATATTAAGTGGTAATTACATGATGATTTAAAGTCAATATTTTATTTATGTTCTCTAATGTTTTTGAGAGAATTAACTGCAGCTACTAATATTTGGCTCACTGGGCATCTTAGATCATTTTGGCACTGTGTGTTCTAACTGTAGATACATGCAGTATCTCACTGTTGGCCGCTTGCCCTTGTATATACATTAGTCTAATGTACTTCTAAACTTTATTTTTGTCTATAAAATAATATTTCAACATGCACGATACTCTGTATATTCTGTTATCCGAACAAAACACCTTAATCTACAGCATGTCAAAAGCCCTCTGATACAGAGCTGCCTGTCTTCTGATACAGAAAAAAAACAGATATACTAGATACAACATGTAGTGGGTTAGATAACACTAACTCAGTCAAGAGGGCTCTTGGGCTTAGACTTATCTTTAGGAAATGTCTGGATACTACTATACCATACTACATAATGGGGATAAAATATACACTGTGTGTATGTATTCAATGTAACAGTAAAATGGGGGTACTGGCAACGTTTATAGCTATCCATCTCATTAAAAAATATATACGTTGGTAATAGGTTGACAAGTTTCTTTCTTAAAAACACTGTTATAATTTTCATGGCTATATTTGACTATAAAGATGGAGATTTAGTTATATAAACATTTCTTGGAAGCAGAGCTGCTCTGGAAGCAAAATGATTTAAATGGCAGCTGAAGCAAACTAAATTCTGTCTGTTCTAGTTCACTGAAGATTAGTCTGTTTGACCCATGACCAGTCTACCTTACAGTTCCCACTCTGAAATGTTTTATAGATTGTGGGGAATTAAACAGACATAGCCTACATGTACCACATTACACTATCTATTCAAACAGGCACAGCTTTCTAGTTTTAAATACATATTGTAATGGGAAGCTCTCAATACAAAACACAACTAAGATGTCAGTAATGATTTTCATAAAATACTAACTTTGGTGATGACACCTTTAACTAGCATCCTTTACTGAAGCTTTTAAACCCCCTAATGAATGTTTCCCAGGGATATTATCCTAGCAATAAATAAATACATTGTCAATAGTTTTGCCTTGCTCCTTATAGTGAAGGAGGTTATTTTATGGGAAGTGTAGTTCTGTTTCACACAGGCTGTGCCCTCCAGCTGGACTGTAGACCCAGTGAAGGTGTAGGCTCACAGGTTAGAGGGTCTACAGCCTGCAGAGATTAAAGATTATAAATCATAACCATCGTTACATCCATTTTACACGATTCTGTGCCAAAGCCTCTTCAAAAATATAGCTGATGTCTTGTAATTACATGTGCACCTACATAAGCGCGGGATGATTTTCAACAAAATCTATTGCTTTGCTTAAACATGTCCTGTTATGTTTTTGGAATATCGCACAAGTCACTTCTAGAGGTAGAAACTATTGGATCAGAAGAGACAGTTCATATAATATATCATCTAGACTTTGCACTATTAACTTAAGTATTGCAATCCAGCCATACTGAGGATATCTTCTATCTATCTGTTTCTATCTATCTATCTATAAACTACTTAGCTTAACCAACCCTCCACATTCATACTAGCCTGCAGCTAATGGCAAGCTAGTTCAGTAGCCTGCGAACTTTCCAAGAATGCTTTGATCATAAATTGTTGGACAAAAGAGGTAATATTTTAAGTGATCCGCTTTATAGCATAGTTTAGATATGATGACCTGTTTTTGGGACCCAGCTATGCAGTTTGCACAGTTGTTGAGCAATTAGCCTTGATTGTGTCTTGCGTCCTAACTGGTATTAATATGTTCTACAAATGCAAACTGATTGTGTTGTGAAAATATTTGTGACAGAGTTGCCTACACAAATATTACATTCTGTCCAAAATGCCAGTTACATGTTACTGTATGGTACATGTTAAATGTTAAGAGACCGAAAGCAGAAACTATTTTGTTAGCGAAAACATTATTTCTGCTTCCAGAGTTGCTTTGTTCTACGAATCATTTGTATCCAAATGTGCCTCGCATGGACACCTGTCATTGCTACAAAATATCACATGATGTCATAAGTTTGCATGTGATCACCCTGCAGAGCAAAGGAAAACACAGATGTTTTCCTTTTCAGTCCATCTTGCTCAAAAGCACGAGAAAGCACAAGCAGTCTCTAGGGGATGCTCATCTCTGTGAGTATAAACCCAGGCAAATACTGTACAGTCAATCACGCTTCACTTGACTAAACAACCTGAGGGGCACACGTCAGTCATGACAACAAAGGCAGTCGGTTTGAAGGCCCATTTTACCCATTAAAATTCTGCATGGCCGGGTCAGTAAGTCCTTCAAAATGGGTGATGAGAGCACAAACGATGGAAACATGTTAATACACATGAAAGAAAAGAATCCATTAGAATCTTAGTTTTTCTGTTAATTGGCCCTAATACTACAAGGCAATATACTAAAAAATACCCTACAAATGTGTTTAATTGAGAATGTGTTTTGCCTCATCAAATCTGAAATCACCTGAGCCGAACTGTATGGTTTCATCTGTAATACAATTAGGGGACTCGGTTTTGTATCAAGTTTTGGTTAGGCTAGTTTTCAGTGCTACATACAATGTGAACACATCAACTTGTCACTTGCAAACACTTTGCACAGACTATAACAGACATACAGCCATTCCCTATCCTTTTTTTTTTTTTAAAAGATAATAAGAATACATATTATAGTAATGTAAAAACAAACAGTTGTACTGTAAAATCCATATCATGTCAAATCTCAAAGCTACATTTGATAAAATAATGAGGCTATGAACTGTCCGTTCTTCTTGGGTGAGCACATCTGTCTCTCCAGGTGGATGTGAAATCTGCTGTTGCTCATTGTCCTCACAACAAGTTCACTGCACTAATGTGCTGTTCTGGGCACTCAGTATGCAAGCACAGTGGTATTCCTGTGCCAGGATTTGCCCTTGTCTGAAGTGACTATTTTTTTGGCGTGTCAGACCAAATTCAAGCAGACGTGGACAAGAACAACCAATATTTGTCTCCAATCGATGATAAATCAGCTTCATATTTCCCTGACAGTTGCCAGGTCAACCCTCAGACCGTATCCCATCAGTCCCGCTCTCTGTCACTCTACCGTCGCTATGCTGTTGACTTGACTTTCGTGCACGCGCCCTGATGCATTCAAGGAGCTACGCTTCAGCAGCCTGTTGGTGATGTCAGCGCACGTCTTCTTGTACTGGTGTCGGAGCAGAGAGTACACGAAAGGGTCGCAGGCTGCCTTGCTGTAAGCTAAGCACTTGGAGACAATTCCCCAGTGAGGGTTGATAGGCACCGCTGGAAATAACTCCACGATCCTGCAGGCAAGCAGAGAGGGTGGAGTGTGAGAGAGGGAGCGCGGTGGAAAGGCAAGTTAACATGCTGGAAAAGACATGCATGCCCTAAGCTTATTATGCAGAAATAGAAATACATTTGCAAGACATTTTTGCCCATAACATCATTTTTGTTCATTGGGAGCAGGGTGCCTCTTCTACTACTGTGTAATTATTTGAAGTACCAGAATTTATTTCAGCAAGAGTCCTCTTTACTTTATTCTGCTTTTAGTTATTGTTTGCAGTCACATACAAGATATATAGGTAGCTGTCAAGTGAAACTACATGAAGAGTTTCCTCCTCTGTCTCTCATGTGTGTGGATGTACAGCGTCATCTCATTTTCATTTGTGGCCAGCAGCATTTCATGTCAGAAAAGGGAAAAGCAGTGCCACTGATTGTTATTTATTGCATTAAGGGCTAAGAGTTAAGCAGAAAACCTTAATGGACAGCAGACACTGATTTCTGCATCCTTATGATCTTCTGGCAGTCTGCAACTGAAAAATATTACCGTGTACTTAAGATACTGTATATATGATTGACAGGGGCCTGTTGTCTTAATCTCAAAGTAGCTGATCTCACTCATGCTCATAAAGACATAAAAGTCGGTGCTTTCACACAATTTTCTGTTAAGTGTAGAGTTATTTTACCGTACATGTTGTCATAAAAGGTACTAAAATAAAATTGCTGATCCTCCAGTCTTGCACTCTGTATGATTACTTCCACAATCAAGCCCTGTCAGCACGTTAACACTGGCCATACATGGGCCAGTCGCCATCACTGGTATTTGCCCACAGACGCCACAGCACCAGAGTGAACAGGAGGTTAAGTCAGCTGCCACCATGCACAGCAGGGCTTTTACTATAAACAATTATGTGTGATAACCCTAACAACTAGTGAGCATCAGAGAGGCGGAGGAAGAGCTTTTAGTGTAATATATTAAGGTTGTAATTAGGAAACTGCCATTTACAGAATGAGAGCATGTACAGTGTTACTATGGTCATTCATTACTGACAGTTTACTGGTAACAACAAACTATCAGTGTTCTTTATGTGAGTGGATGAAAAACTTAATTTTAAAGCCTTGAATGGCTTTTAATTGTGACATAATGGTTTCATTTCAGACGTGAATTTGAAGATCAACTTCTTGAAATGTATATGTTTTTAAATATGTACTTTTATCTCCAAGATACAAGTCAGAGAGTAATATCATGGCAGTGTATGGTCAATATTAAGTAAGATACATGGGCAATAATTTATAGAAACTTTTTCTCATTTGGTTAAAAATATATCTTAAAGGATCATTTCACCCAAATTGCCAAAAAACATATTTTCTGACTTACTATACATACTGTATGTTTTTACTCACTTACTGGTATTCAGCCATGCCTAGTTTGGTTTTATTTGGCCTGAGAACCTTTTGTGATATCCGTCCCTGAGATTTTTGATATTAATACTTCAAAAATGGAGGTGAACAGAATTTACTTTGAGGTGGTCACAGCATTGAAAAATTCCATACAAAAATTTAAATAGCAACATATCCTTCCCAAAACTGTGTCCCTATACAAAGCAACATAAGTAGGGCTGCAACTCACAATTGTTTTCATTATCAATTAATCTGCTGATTATTTTCTCAATTAATAAATTAATCATTTTGTCTATAAAATGTCAGAAAATACATAAAAATGCCTGTTTCTTAAAGCTTAAAGCAATGTTTTTAAATGTCTTGTTTTTTTCTGATCAACAGGCCAGAATCCAAAGATATTCAGTTTACTATCATGTATGACACAGAAAAGCTTCAAATTCTCACATTTGAGAAGCTGCTTTTGTTTTTTAAATTACTAACACACTCAATTGATTATCAAAATAGTTTCTAATTCATTTTCTATTGATCAACTAATCAATTGCAGATACGAACAGTAAGAACTGAGAAAATAAAAAGGTTTTTTTTGTAAAGAAAATGTTTACGTCTGTTTTATAATTTTGCTTTTTTGTGTTCTTCCTGATATATCTGTGACATTTAAAATAATGTTTTACATTAGAATGAATGAATAAGCTCCTGTGTTTGTGCACACAACATTCTTCGTTATTCTTATGTCCTCTGTGTGATTTCAACTTACATTAACTTACTTACATACAAATGAAATTCAAAACTTCTAACACATCCACTCTCACATCACTTGTGTCTCACTCAATAGGCCTCATTTGACATCCTCTTTTTCTCAAGTGATTGATGCGAGTGGATACTTCCTAACAAACTGAGATGCACCCAACGAACTTGAGGAGAAAAGTGCTAATGCAGCAGCAACAGCAGAGCAGAGGCATATTACTTATCACAAGGTCAGCCAATCTCATCTTCCAACTCAGGCCGGTGTGGAGAGGGAGCAGAGAGGAGGCAGGGAGGAGGAGTAGGAGGAAGTGGTGGTGGTGGTGGTGGGAGGTTGACTTGACAGCAGAGGAGGGAGGTTTGGGGGATACCAGCAAAATAAAAAGAGCTGCTGCGTACAATGCAGTGTGGCAGCATGGTTTCCCTCTCACCCCTGGGTGTCTCTCCTTCACTCACCTTGTGATCACATAGGGAGCAAAGCAGAGCATGAAGGTGCCGATGAAGGTGCTGATCTTCCTTGTGGCTCTCTGCCGTCGCCTCCTCTGCTCCTCCAAGCAACGCTGGCGAACACTGGCAACACAGACAGTTCAGTGCGTTTATAAGCAGTGGGACACACTTGGGGAAGACTGTAAAGTGTCTCTACAAATCTAATAAAGGCAGACAGGAGTGAGAGAACTCTTGTTATAGGAGGAGCCAGCAGAGGCTGAGCTGAGGTGTAGCATCACAAAATAATTGATTTATCACTCTAATTTAATACATAGTGAGGATCCCCGCTTCACGAACTACAGTTTTAATACCGTATGCAAGTGTGACTTTGTGTGTGAGCCTGAATGCATCATGGCTATGATGTCATGTTGGCACACTGCTTCAAGTCATAATTTATATTATGTAGGTCATCACTGTGAGGAGTTAGAACACCAGCATGCACAATACTGCTCTATAACGTACACTGACACACACACACACACACGCACAATATTGGTTTATGGATGCAAAGTAAAACAATGACTTTGGTGACATTTCAACACAATCCCCTCTGAATACTGAGGATACAATTCAAATGTCAGCGCAAAGCATCCTTAACTGTACTGTTATACCCACACAGAACAGTGTCATTTCAGGCTTTACAATCAATATGAAAAGCAATGATGGCACCAACTGCTTCTAGACAAAATACTTTTTCTCCCCATTTTGATCAGAGCAGCTTTGTACAGTTTGTTCTTTTTCTAGTTGTTCTCTTCTGACTGAACAGTCTGAAGTTGCCTCATTGTTTGCTTTGGATAATGTGAATCTGCACTGCAGATATAAGGTCAGTGTTAAGAGGTGCATGCTGCAGGGAAGAAACAAACTAATAATGAGTTAAAGGAGCTCACCTGGGGTGTATATCCACCAGCAGCACCAAAGTTTGCATTGTAATAACGTCGATCCTCTTACAGTGAAACCTTGCCACTTTAAGCACTTTGAGGTATGTGACACACAGCACTATAAAAGACAGCAGAAAGGTGAAGGAGTGGAAAAAGACGGTGAAGATAACAAACTGGGTCCGACTGCTCGCCCTCGGGTTGGACAGGGTGCAGGACGCGTAAAGGCGGTGGTATCCCACCCAGGAGAGGCAGGTGGCCACCGTAGAGAAGGACATGGAGTGCGCCCACGTGTACCCGAGCACAAAAGCGGCGTCTTTGTGGCGCATTTTGGAGTGGTACCTCAGGGGGAACACCACGGCGATCCACCTGTCGATGCTCAGAGCTGCCATGCTCAGCATCGAGTTGGTGGACAGGAAGGTCTCCAGGAAGCCCACGATCTGGCAGAAGCCGTCACCTCCCGGCTGAGCCTTACTGACAAGTCCCACCAAAGTGAGCGGCATGTTGGACACGGTCAGCAACAAGTTGCAGAAGGTGAGGTTGAGGTTGAATAGACCGGGGACCTGCTTGCGGATCTCCGGGTTATACAGAAAGCAGATCAGCACCAGGATGTTGGACAGCAACGACACTATAATAATCACAACCACCAACACAGAGAGAATTACCTCCGCAGTGTCCATCCTGTGGCTCCCGAAACTCACTTATCCCTACTTTTTGTGCGCATATCCATTCTTGGTTTGCAGCTGCAAAATGGCATTAATCACCCATAACCGTGTCCATGCATCCCCAGATCTCTCCACCGGTGGAGATCCCCTTTTTCTCTCCCCACTACATTGTCTCTGTACACGAGCCAGCAGAGATGATCAGGAGGATTCCGGCATGACAAGAAGTATGTTAGGGGATTCGTTTGGTCGATCTCCCCCTTTTCCCACAAACTACAGGAAACAACCTCTCGTGCCAAAGCTGCTCTATTCTGGCACTGCGTCTTGCAGTGGGGTTTTGTCGTCCTGTGATGCGCTCTCGAGGCATCACCCCTCCGCACACACTTCACAGTGTGTGGGCTACTTGATCTCTCCCCCGTCTGCTCTGAGAAACAGTAAAAGACAAAGAATGTTGATAATAGTTAAGTGGGGATTCCTAAAGATTAGAGAGAGTTCTCTTCTTTTCACATGATCCAAATTATCCTTGCAGAAAAAATGAAACAGACCTAACAAGAAATAACATAGCAAATAGGTGTTTTTTGGAACACTACTTTTAGATATCATGTATTATGAATTTCACATGCGTTTAATGACCATCATTGTTTCATATATGCAGGGTGTATTTCTTCTTTTCTGCATAGACATAAATACAATACAGACAAACTGTCACACATTGCACAAAAGAGTACAGACAATATGCAGCTAAGATGCATTTGAATTTTCAAAAAACAAAACAAAATGATGCAAATGCATTTGAATCTTAATTAATTAATCTTTCTGGCTCATCTAAAATCAACTATAAAACCTTGTTTTGGAATCAAACTTATCTGATAGATAAGAGTCAATGTAATTTAGTGGTTTCAATGCTTTGAACCATTATTGTATCCCAGCAACATCTCTTCCCCTCATGCTTACTCAGATATCTTGATTAAGTCTGCTTCATCAGATTGATAAGGAGCAACATCTTCCGTTCCCCTCCCTGGAAGCCGGATGATGACGCCCCCACACTATGCTGCCCCTCTGGACTTGAGTGTGGAGAATTTTTCCTCTGAAGCGTGGGACTCATCGGAGTGTGCTGCGGCACGTGAGCCACTGAAGGCGCTGGAGCAGGGTGAGGTGGTGGTTGTGGTTGCTACAAGGGGGGAGGGGGGTTTGAGTGTGTGTGTGTGTGTGTGTGTGTGTGTGTGTGTGTGTGGGCGGAAAGAGTTATTGTTACTGCAACACACATGCACGTGCAGGGCTGTTGTATTTGACTGTGGAGATGTGATTCTGTGCAGGCCGCTGTGTTCTGTTCACTCTCTCCTGGGTGGCGAAAGGTGAACAGGAACAAGGGGGGAAAAGTGAGATCTTTTCAGAAAGTGAGGCTCATTAAAATGCTGTTATGGTGGCTGTGGAGTATATGGGCTGATGTTTGCTCTTGATGCAAAGAGAAGGCAGCTGCAGGGTAAGGACAGACAACCCTGCCAGCTGCTGGGTGTTATTAAGCTGAAATGCAGCTCCATCTTGGCCCCGAGTAAGGATTTGGCTATGATGGATGCATTTCCAACATTATACTTTCACATGTGATGGGGCGATCAGCCTCTGGAGAAAGGCACACTCGAGAGCTGTCACGCAAGTACTTGTGCAGTTCTCTCCTGTCAGTTCAGAGGCCTTATCAGCAAAGAACCACCAGTTGATCTGTTACAGGTGCGGTTTTTTGTAGGCATCGCTCTAATTATTTTTTAAATTAAATGACAGCTCACCAGACAATAATGTATCTAAAAATACCACTTTGAGAGGATTGAGTGATATGGATGGATGTGGATGGATGAGGAGATTTTGTTGTTGCTGGCCAAATTTTCTTTAAAAAAAAATGACTGAGATTAATATTTTTACTAAAGATGTATCAGTCAGAACAAAGCCACACAAACATCCCCATTAAGCATCATGCCACATTAGACAGACGTGCATGGAAATAGCTGTTGATAAATATGAATGCGGTTTTGCAAAAATACAGAATGTCCTTTCATTCCACCTGAAAGAGCCATTATTTGCGGAGGGTATTATGTCTATGCAGATCCATGTAAATGAGGCCTGATTCGAAGTAGACACATAGGCTTTGACGCCTCCTGGCCCCAGGTAATATCACCTTGAATGAATACAGCAGCCCCTTTGTCTGATGCTGGTAAAGTGCGTCTCACAGATTAATCACACCAGATATAGACACAATAAACACACACTCGCATATTTTTCATGAAGTAAACAGTGATGAGGTCATTCCAGGTAAAAGCCATCATCTCTTACTGATTTCATTGTACATCCATCACAACACAAATCAAATTTTTTTGGTTAAGATTTGAGATGATGTAGATTGTGCGAGTTTGTTGCAACTATGTGCATGTAAGTATTGTAGCAAGTTTCAGATTGTTTATTCACAAGCAATATTGTTGACCTTAGGGCTGCAATTAACAAGTATTTTCATCACTAATTAACCTTCTATTATTTTTTGACTAATTGATTAATGGTTTAGTCCAGTGTTTGGCAAATAGCAGCCCATGATCCAAATCTGGCTCCGCAGCAAAAATATTTGGTCCCCTGATGAAAGCTTTGACTTTAATTTACATTAGTTTAGTTCATTAGTTTACATCAAAACTTTTACATACTTTTTCACAAGTCTACTGTAGATAACAAGGCTTCTGTAAATCCCAATTATTATAATATAACCTTGTTACATCTCATACCGCCCCCACATGAAGAGAAGCGTTAAAACCATGGTCACACAATGCTATTTGAACAGTGAATTGTGTTGAAATTAAGTCTAATAAACCTACCAGGAATTAAAGTTTAATGTGTGGATTCCACAATTAGTCACTTATACAATTAGTCTGTGTAACCATAAACGATTTGTTCTTCACAAACACAAATGGTTTGCAATTGAACAGAAACAGTGTGTTGATGCCATTACCCCGCCCTAAGATACAGCTCTTAATGGTTTTATAAATCTATTTTGTTCCTAAATGAATTAAAAGACAAACAAAACATACAGGCCTGCCTTTCCACTGCACTGGCTATAATGGCCCTGCAATGAAAAATCCTGAAAAAAAGGGCCCATGGTTGAACCTAATCGCTGACCCCTGGTCTAATCTATAAAATGTAAAAATAAAAACACCATCACAGTTCTCCAGGGTCCATCTTCAAAGTGCTTGTTTTGGACGATAAACTGCCCGAAACCCAAATATATTCAATTTACAAAGATATAAAACAGAGAAAAGCAGCAAATCCTTGCATTTTAACAGCTGGAATCAGTGAATGTTTTGGATTTTAGCTTGATAAAGGATAAGTAAACAATCAAATTGTTGACTAATTGACCAATCATTTCAGCTCTAGATGACTTGTTTATTTCTTTTCCAGTTTGGTTGATGATCTATTTCTAAATGAATCCTCTGAAGTTTGTTCCATACCCAAGTAATCACATTTTCCCTGCATGCTGTTCTAACAGGATGTGCAGGGGACCAGCCCCTAGCTACATTTTAATCCAAGTGGAATAGTCTTAACGTTGTCATTATTGATCATCTTTTTAACTATGCACAAGATGGGTTTTTTTATCACCTAAAATCAGATTTTTGGGGGAGGGGATCCTTCATGTTTACTGAGTTTGAGACAAGATCTCGAGTCTGCAGATCTGCACTTTGAAGATAATACCTCTTGTCAGAAGATTTAACAAGTGCAGGACTTGACTGTGAGAGACGGTAGGATGAGAGAGAGCCTGCAGCACTCCTCCTTTTTTTGCTGTGACAGTGTGGATTTGAATTTGCTGCCAGTTCCAATTCCACACTTCACTTGCCTCAGATTGGCAGGCCAGCATATATTTTCGACCTAGATGTATGCTTCAGCTTCTACGTTTTCCTGACTCACCTTTTGAATATAGACTTGTCACTATATTTTCAACATATCTCAACTTGTGACTTATATGTTCAGAGGACCTTACTTTGGGAAATAAAAGTTAGGGGAATTTGTTGCAAATATGACAAATGGAAAACTTGTGCAACTCAGACTTTAGACTATGTGTTGTGTAACTCATTGCGTACACACTGTGCAAGCTGATTGGCACAGCAGCCTTATGACTGGAAAAGGTTTCATAGGTGAAGACAGGAGGGACGCTCACTTAGACAAGAGGCTTTATACAAACAGAGTGAAATGCCAAACTAGTAAGCGAAGGCTTGTGTTGACACTGCTAACGATAATGCTGAGAAGCCAGCTCTCTGTTATCCCTAACTTCTAAGTAGTCATCGCGAGTGCAACCAGTTTGATGTTGAACAGCGTTTGGTACAACGTGTATGACAGCTTGCACATATGTTAAAAACCATATACGGACACAGTAGTTGTCCAAAGCTGCTGGATCATTTTGGAAAGCTGATATTAAAGGGGACATAACACGTTTTTTGTGTTTTTCTGTTATGATTTTGAATGTCTATGTTAAACATGGTAAAAGATCCAAAACTTGAGATGAACCTTTGTAAAAATTCTGCCTTCAACTCAAAAGCCCAAGCTTTAGCCTGCTCTGAACGCTTTGCTTGAAAAGTTACTTCTACTTCCCAATCGAAATGACATCAGACCGTTCACGCATGCCCACAGATGGCCGTCCATTCTGTAGCCTTTGCTGGTAAGGTTGTTACACGCATATTTTGGAACAGATCTGGGTTTGAATGTATTTGAGAAGTTTATCTTTCAAGTAAAGAATGTAAATTCTGACCATTGTTTGTTTATGTAGCCTCCGGAAACACCGGAAGTTTGTGGAGGGGCAGCTTCTGGGAACTGTCCAATCAGAACTGATATAATCTGATATAGGATCATGAAATGCTCACAAGCCAGCAAAAGGTGAAGTTAAAGCTTGAAGTTAAATTTGAAGCCGCTCTAATATTTTTGTATTAACAACGGAACAAATGTCTATGTGTAATGTAAAATGGGGTGCTAATAGTGACAAAAAAAACAAACAAAAAAACACATAATTATCATCTGTCCTTGCAGTTTCTGTCAGCTTTAGGCAGCACTATAGCATCCTTCAGCTGATTGTTTTGTTTTTCCGGCGCATCTTATCTGTTTTGCTTCACTCTCACTACTGTCATCAGCTTCGTTTTCTGCAGCAGGCAGCTGTTTTTAACAGAAAAGCTCTAAAACCCCAAAGTGCACTACCTGCGCAGCACCAAACAGCAAACAGACAAAGTTATTGACTAGCTGGTGAACATAGTGGAGCATTTAGCATAAAGACCCTGATATTTTTGTCAGGTGTTGGTTAAGATCAAAATGGAGCGGAAACCTTTTTCACACTTCTTGGTACCAAATGAGGTCAGAAAATTATGAAACATAAAGAAGAAGAAGAAGAAATGTATTAACAACAAAAGACACAACAAGCTCAAATCAAAGTCTTTTTCGGATACATTTTGAACTGGGAGTTCATTTGGATTCTAATTTTAGAGAGGTCAAATAAGGAAACGCTGAAGAACACAGCAATGAATACATTATTAATGGCAACACAGGCCCATTATACAGATTTTTAAAGCAGTATTTTAAATTCTGGAGCTGTTTCTTCAGCTGTCACCTCGAGTTAACTGCTGCGGTGATGAAACGGCTGGCCATATCCTGTCCCTCCCCTCAGGAAACTCCCCAGTTCAGTTCAGCGCTGTTCAACTCAGACTCAGCTTAATTCAAACGTGTCCATTAATGATGATGACATGCATCGATGCACAGAGGTGCTTTTGTGATGAACTTGAACAGCGCTTTTGTCACATTGTACATCTCCGGCTACCTGTTCTCATCAGACAGGTCTATAATTACCAGTAGTAAAAGGTTCAGTCAATGAGAGATCACGACCGCTACTGGCTTTATGAGGCTGCTGGAAACCGAATGAAAATAAAAGGCTAAAAAATATCACCTTGTTCAGATCACTCTTTGTCAGTGATTACATCATTTAATAAATAATCTGCTTTGGATAGAAAGGTGTGTCTGCTTTGAAGATCAAACCTATAAATGCTGACATAATTTGGCTTTATGATATTTCATACACACAAATACTGTCTTTACTATTGCAGCCACTGCACATTACTTGAGGATTTAATTTCATGCTACTTTATACTTCTCCACTCCTTTTCAAAATGTGCTTCCTCTCAACAAGCTATTGCTGTGTACATGTTAATGCATCAAAAATAACAATCCAATAATATAATAAATCATAAAATAACACTGACAGGAGCAATTTTGCTGCATAAGTAAACAAAAACTAAAAATCCCCTCCGCACATGTATAAAGATATATAAAAATACTCTGCTTTGAATAATAATTTGTGTCTAATATGGTTTTTCCACAAAAAAAAAAGTTCAATTACCTCACTAAAATCCTCAAAATGACCTCTCCATTGAAAAATTCAGAATTTATGAATATGCAAATATATTTCCTTTCAAGAGTTTAACAGCTGGAGACAAAATGTCTCCTACTTCTCTGTTAAGTCCACATCACACTCGAATTACTTGAATATTGGACCTCAATTGGCTCCAAACTAGATCACGCTCGTAGGTAAGCTCCTTAAGCTCAGATTTAAAGTGAGCACAGAGAAACTTTCCCCTTTCAACAGATGAATGTGAAAACAGTCCTCTAGTGTCAAACTCTGCACATACATCATCCTGCACAGTGAAGCTCAAAGTGAAGGAACAAGAAGAAAAACACATTTTGGAAGTGAGGGAGACTTTAAATATTAGCTAAATGTGGTGGAAAGTAACATTAATTCACTTATGTACAATTTTGGGGTAGTTATTTAACTATTTTCATTTTATATCACTTTACACTTGTACCTGACTACACATTGGATTACTTTTAAATCCACTGTATTTATCTTACAGCTTACTAGTTACATTGCAGATTAGACTAACCACACAAAACATATGTTCATTAATAAATTATGATGCATTGTTATAGTTAACTTCTGGATATACATAAAATGAGCTACAGCTCAACCAGCTTACAACATTATAAATTCTTATGTTAATCCATCGGTAATAAGGATCCAATAATATAATGACATTGCACTAATGAATGTTAGAAAAGCCTCCCTGATAAGAGGCTTTTGTCTGTGTCCTCCATGTGTATGCCTGGCTGAGCGGTGCATCACCCAAACCCTCCTGAACAATCTGAGGCCCCTGTCTTTTCACATTAGCCGTGGTGATGTCGAGGAAACCCAGCACTGAGCCTGAGCTTGCCATCAGCAATTTATAATCAGCGTCCTGTTAATACAGGCACTGGACTATGGAGTACAACCTTATTTTCATTATGGATCCAGGAGGGTTTTGGCAGCATGACAACATGCTCAAGGCTGCAAATAGGAAACTGTTTTACAGATATAAAATCAAAGGATTTTAGTGTGACATGGTGTTAGTGTTTTACAGTAGGTGCTGACAAATTGCTTTTAGCTTCCTTGTTAATATTTGGATCATAAAGCACTGGGCTGTGATTATTATCTTCAAGCTGGACAGTTTTTCTGCAGATATTTGCTGTCCAGATTCTGTAGGACTGTGTCAGATTTATAGCACAATTATGTAAAACTATTGAACCTTACAGAAATGAGATGTATTTTTAGGCTAATAACAGAAGAAAAAAAAATGCAACAGAGCTTTATCCTATTGTGATTTGTCGCCACATCACAAAATAGAAGACGTTGTTTTTACTTTCACCCTTGAAGGCGTCAATCCAGGTCATATGGCAACCTAAATATGAGGCTATCTTTCTTTCATCTCTTTATTTCACAGATGAGTTCACAGTGTCATTATCAGCTGGTCTTTGAAGCCTTTGCTACATCAAACAGCAAAAGCAAACGCAATTTGCAACGTATTGATCTTCTTATTAGCAATTCTCCAGCAAAGTACCAAATGTCACATTCGCTGTGAGGCTGCAGAGCTTTGGTATTGAGTAACGTCTAGATAAACGTACAGCTGAGGATTATATTTTGTCTTCCATGGCACAAGCTTTTTATTATATTGACATGCAAAAAAAAAAAAATCATTTCTAATTCATTTCACTTGAACTTCCTCCTTCACACTAGAGGAGAAAGACAGGGCCCTCAGATTGTTTGAATTTTTCTTCTTGACTGTTAAATCAGTTTGTCACTCAGATACATCAGCTTTCAGTAATTTGAGGGGGAAAGCAATCTTGTTTTCTAATAGATCTGTTGTGTCTATTACTGATTGACCTAGTGTGATCAGTGAAAATATCTGAGGGTTGGAATTCCCCCTTGAAGGCCAAATTATTTGGGTGGCCCCGTAAATACAATCAGTATTTGTCAATATTAACTGAACTAAAAACCACTGAAGTATAACTGAAACCTGCTTCATAGAGAATAAATTGTGTATTGCTCCACCAAAAATCATGTTATTTATTTTAGTCTTAATCAGTTGAATGCGAAATATACAAAGATTGATTATGCTAAGTCTCTCCTTTTGCTACAGAAGTCAGTAGTGATGGTTCACTAATGCAGACTTAGAGAGATCATTCAACATAGGGGGAAATACACTTATTCACTTTCTTGCTGATAGTTAGATGAGAAGATCAATTACTCTCATCTGTGTGCTAAATATGGAGCTGGAGCCAGGAGGCAATTAGCTTAGCTTAGCATAAAGACAGCTTGCCTGTCGAAAGATCAAAAGTCAGCCTACAAACACTTTTAGAGGGAAATATGTTCAACTATTTCATGAGGAACACCATCAACCTCCTTGTACTTTTGTGCGTCTCTGCTTGTCTGGTATTACTGTGTCGATAAGTCTGAGAAGCCACTGTGCCAGACTGTTATTAGTAAATAAATAGTTAGCTACAGTATGTTTTTCTATTGTGTATGGATTAAATAAACAGGATATAGTGTTTTAAATAGTTTTAAATATATTGGCAGGTGTGTTTTTGAACTTTCAGGCTAGCTGTTTCACCCCTGCTTCTAGTCTTTATGCTAAAATAAGCTAATTGCTGCTTGGTTCTTGCTCTGTGTTTCTGATATAAGAGTGGTATCAATTGTCTCATCTAACTCTCTTAAAGAAGGTGATTAAGTGTATTTCCCAAAATGTCAAACTATTTTTTTAAGTACCCCAGTATGATGGTTTCCAACCCACATTTCTGGACCCTCTCAAGGGGTCAAATCTGAATTGTCACAAGATAATTAGCATTAGATTAATTAGAGGGAAGCAGATAAAACATACTTTACAACATCTTTTTATTTTCTTGTACTTTACTGGCTAATTTTACTGCTTCAGGACTCTAATAAGGGGTCACAAGTTGCATTGCTTCATTTTAAGGGGTCACAAGCCAAAAAGGTTGAGAACCACTGCTCGCTCAAGCGACAGACATTTGACATAATTCCCAAGTAGCGACAGCTTTATTTTAACAGTCATGTATTGCCAAGCTTTGGTGCACATCACTGCAGAAACAGAGACAGTTTTTCTAAGTGCACATAAGAATGCCTGGAAAATACAGTGATAGGAGGCGAGTGTATCGTTGTACAATATGTCACCGAGAGGATTCATCAAAGTGCAGCAGCAGGAATAAAAGCCATCTGCACTGAGAAGCCAAAGGCCTCTTCTTGCCTCTCTGAGATGAAAATATGATGAGATGGAGTTTCTTGTTCTATATTATTTCTGGATGCTCCGCCCCCACCTGCATGTAAAAATGGCCCATGTGGACACCTTCAGTTGAACAGCCACCCATCCTCGATAATCATCTGTGCACAACAATCTGCTGTGTTTCTGTGTTTTATTCCCACCTTCTCATCCCCTGCTATGTGTTTAAAACTCAATTTTCTCATTCACTGATCTAATTCACTGCGAGGATTAATTTGTTCCCTTAATTTGATTTTACAGTAATTTAATAAATCCCCCCCAAAAAATCTCATCAGTGTTCAATTCACCTTCGAGAGAGACCTCAACAAGAAACGCTAATGCGTAATTATTCTTTTATTTCCAGCTTAACGTAGCCAGCATGAATAGAATGCAACAAGGGGATGACAGCAGATTTTGGCTTCATAAAATTAATTTCATATCAGCATGGTTACATGAATATGAGTGTAATTTGTTTTTTTTTTCTCCTGTTTGCATGAAGGCGGCCTATCTAGCTTGCTGGAGACTGCAATTAACCTCTGATGGCCCCCCCCCCCCCCCCCCAGCAGGCAGCTCTCACATAGTGATGTAACAGTTAAATAATCAACTGTTTCTTATATTCTTAGTGACACACAACACTCTCCAGATGGAAACTTAAACATACATACTGGGGTTTTACCACCAAACGATACAACTGGTTTGCAGCTTTGCAATCACTGTTGGCCGGATTGAAACGCACAATGTGACTCTCTTGTTTGTTCAGGTGGTTAGCTTATAAAAGACATTATCTTCAGAGTTCATTGTCATGATGATACAAGCTCAGTCATTAAATCATGCACTCCTGCCATCTAGTGAAACTCTGCAGTATTACAAACAGACTCCAAGCATCTTCCACATAGGAGCTGTGAGCCACAACTGCAGCAAAATTAAATCAGTGGTACCTCCTTGTGGCAAAGGTAGATCAGTGCTGTTTTTATCTACCTTGTCATTTTTCTGCAATTACAGTCCGCATCTGTTGAATGGCATTCGTGTATTGCTTGTTCTGCTTTTCATAGTCATATGAATTATTTGACATCTTTGAAAATAAACAAGAATTGACCCACAGTTTAGGAGTTCAGCCAAGAGACTGTTTGACAAAGTGAAAAATTAAGTTTTTAAATTCTTTTTACTTATTCTTATTTATTAATTATAAATAAGAATATTTATTAATTCTAATTTATCTAATTTTGTATTCCTATTATTTTTATTCTAAGGGACATAATAAGGTGCAGCATCAGTTTCTCTCCAAACATTTGCAATTTGCACAAAAATACTGACTCCTGAATTAAAGATCTGCTTGTGCTAAAAAGATGATGGGGTTTTTTTGTGTGTTTTTTTAAGAACCATATTCCTAATTTTAGCGACAAATTGCAGGTAAAGGTAAGCACAATGTTGGAATCTATTAAAATGTCAGAATGGTCAAAGTAAAGGGCCCAAGACAAAACTCTATTCAATCTCTGCTGCATTTTGGGAGCCATTGTCCTGCTCTCGCAGCTGGGATGGAGCCACTTCACTCCTTGTTGAGATTAATAGCAGGCACACACAGGGTCCAATAATGTTGAAAAGCCACTGCCCAGCCTTTTCCCCAGTGCTACCCTGGGAGCCACAGCCACCATAATGGCTCCACTCTCTGAATTAATGGCGCTCACCGGCCATACGAAAGAATGTGATTTTAATTATAGGTCTTGGTGATACCAGAGAGGAAAAGTGAAAGAGGGCAGCAGGGGGACCTTTTGTGCCTCCAGAGGCAGCGTGGCTGAGCTAATTCAAGCCTTCATTTGGATCCCACTTTAATTCAGTTGTTATAAAACCCTGTGGGCTTAATAACAAGTGAATTAAAATAGGAAATGATCAAACACAATTAATGTGTAAATTTCAATTCACAGAGAAATTTCAGCTGAAAGATTACTTTTTACCTAAAATAAGATTCTCATCAAACTTAAGTTCTCAAAAAATGTAAGTTTAGAAGAATATAATGGTATTCTATTGAAATTATTTCTATATACAGGTGAAATAGAGTTAAACCTCTTAAATCAGAAAACATCTTGTCATTTTTGACACTTTTTTGACATGATTAATGTTGTTGTTCCCTGCATGTTAGGACTTGTAGCCTCTATAAGTATTCATTTTTATTATTATGAGCATGTTTTTTTTCTTTCAAGTAGAGAGACGATACAGCAGTTGTGAGTGTATCATTTAAGAAGTACAGAAATTTCCATAAACTGAGCTTCGTCACATTTTTTTTTTTTTTTTATACCTTTTTAACACTTCTACTGCCTTGTAGTCATTTATCAGACCGGACTGACAGTAGACTGCTGCAGGCTCAGGATGTACGTCTGCCAGTTCTGTAACAGTATCCGAGTGGAGATGAACGACTTGCGTCAGCACCTACAGTAGATGTCCATGATGTACTGTCAGCAGCCAGCAAAGGATTTCCTAAACTTCCAAGTAGAAGCCAAAAGATGCCAGCATACCAATAATACAGATAGATACCAATAGTAACAGAACATCATTAAGTTTAGTTTCAAAGCGCAAAGACAAAGTTTTTATAACTTTTTATTACTGCTCTTCAAATGACATTAGTGGTGTAAGTTATCCTGCAGTAATTATATATATATATATATATATATATATATATATATATATATATATATATATATATATATATATATATATATATATTATGATTTTATATTGCACTTTTCCATTGACATCATACTGATTAGAGATTTGTGTCGTTTGGAGATTAGATGAACCAGCTGGAATATTACTCATCTGTGCATTTGAATATAGCCTGATAAACAAACTATGTAAATGCTTTTCAGGATTTGAGGGTGTCTTTTGCATTATAAATATCTAGGGCATAATAATAAGGCTTTTACCTTCATCAGATGTACAAAAGGTCCACAGACTGCTGTGTAAATAGGCCATTCAGTGCCTGTTGAGTCCTGCAGAGGGCAGGGGAGACAGCCAGTCCATTCAACATCCCTTTCACCTGAAACCCAAGAGGCACCTCTTAAAGAGAGTCACTTGCAATCAGAAAGCCTCCATTTAATTACAACACACAGGAAATTACCGAGTGAATGGGTCAGGCGCTGATAAGAGGCTGAGCCCCGGGGATGACAGCTCCTGAAACCCGAGGAACCCCAATCTCAAAGCCGACTTATCACAAAGGCCAAGTCTGGAAGCCTGACAATCTGATTGTACTGTCATCCAGATTCATAATTAATATATTTATCAAATTAATCACTGAAAAGAGCCCTGGTCTCATGAACAGTAGGCAGATTCATTTGCTACTGGCTCAGCTTACCGCTAATAACAGTGTTGTCAGTGAAATAGGCCCAGAATGGACCGATGCCCCAGACCTCATGACAGACAAATTGCTCATCTGTGTAGAGATGATATGGGGAATTTAGAGAGTGAAAGAAAGAAAAAATGTCATTGTTTGGTGACAACCACAATTGTACCCTTGTTTCAGACTGTGAGTACCAAGTTGGAGGAACATGAAAGGGGGATTTTGTGTTTGGGGAGAGTTGAAAATACCTGTTGTTATACCTCTGGTTTTACAAATCACTCATCAAAGGGGCTGTCTCTGTCACTGCCACATGTTCAAGTGCAGAAGAACGTTCATAGTATTTCATCAGCAAAATGAAAATGATCTAGCATTATATAACCCCCAAAGAAAATAAATATCTCCAACAAGGCTGCACAGTCTGCTCAATAACAAAAGAAACAGTAGGAATTGTGTAGTGTTGTAGTTTTACTGAATGTGGATCTGTATAAAAAAAATACACATATAGTGATAGACAATCATGGGTTACATTGTGCCATTTGTTTTTCATTCATGTTAGCCTGAGAAAATAGTGAAAAAGTACGAAACAGCCCTTAATAATGTTGAAATTCACACTGAAAAGTAACCCTCCTTGGGCCCTGGCCTAAATTTCCAATAAATATAGAAAAAATGTGACCACAAGGTATTGTGCTAACAATGGACAAACAAACAAACAAATAAACATAACCTTCTTGGCAAGGTAACCAGGTAAACATTATTACTTCAAATTAACCTTGGATCATAAAACATCTTAATTTGAAGTTCAGAACAGGAAAAGCCATGTTTACCAACTTGTGTGCTTAAAGATTACTGCAGACAAACTGTTTAAAAATACAAAAATATCTGCAAGGAAAATGTATTTTCTCCTGTTTTTACCTCATTTAAGTCAAGAATTGAACCAGCACCAGACACAAGAGCTTCAAATTTCACATCACACTTATATAAGTTGCATACTCGACCACGATTGGTTTCCAAACTTGATGTCAAAGAAATCTCAAATTCTGATACATACACATGTTAAACTTTCCCCCGTCAGCAGATGAATGTGAAAACAGTCTTCTAGTGTCAAATTCTGCACATACATCATTCTGCACAGTGAAGCTCAAACATCCAACTGAAGTAATAGGAGAAACACATTTTTGAGTGGAGGGTGGCTAGATTTGTACAAACTGAAGCAGGCAGCATTTGCACAGTTCAAGTGGTCCTTGTAGTTTTTGTTGTAGAGTCTTAAGGTACTGAGACGTCTGAACATTTGTTGAATGCTTCTTCTCTTCTGTGTCTTAAATTTTGGCTTTGCCTTGCAATAATGTTGTGTAATTTAGCTTCAAAATATCCAGTATAACACAGAGACAACATTTCTTTCTCCTCTATGTAGAAATAGAGAAATAAAAATTGTTTATGCAAAATGTAAATAAAAAGATTTCACAGTTCTGTCCATATTTGTTCCCTCTGCTGAAAAATGTAAATCCAAAGCCTAAATGATCTCACCGTGTTGTCACCTGTGTTGTTGAGAACAGAGTGGACCTCCACTTTGTCGCAGACATTGTCACCCCTTGTACTACAGGAGCTAATTACAAATCGGACACATATGGTTCAATTTAGAGCGCTAATGAGAATCTTGAAAAGCTGCCGGGTGAGAGTGAAGGGGCCCCTTTTGTCTCCTGGATTCCCATCTGGGCCCCTGAATAGCATGAAATGGACCATAATCATTGGTCATCATCCCAGGTCATCAGAAACTGATTGTGAAGCTGTAATTATATGATAAATGTCAGTATACTGACTCCAGAACTCCCAGAAGACGAGGATCACAGACGGACACACTTTTATTTCTTATTTATTTACTCTTTTTTATATCCTTTGCAGCCTAAAATTGCAACATAGTGATCAAATACAATTCCCACGTTGTCTTTTGCTTTCAGAGCAAAAGTGGACCTCTTACGGTGTGCAGGCTTTGTAATCATCTCAATGGTAGGTGCCTTTTATTGTCCTGTTTAATTGCAGCCTGTAGATAGCAACACTAGGCTTCTTAGTTCATTATTTAGCTGTTGTAAAAAAAAAAAAAAAAAAAAAAAAAAAAAAAATTTATACTGACAGTCAAGTTTTTTCAAAAGAATAATTTTAAAACTGGCACAAACTGTTCTTACAGTATCTGTTGTTGGCAATCCTTGACATGTCACTATACAAGAATTTATCACTGAGAAAGTATATAATCCTCAATGGTTTGGTTAGTTGCACTCGACAGTCGCTTTGGCCTCAATACAAGCATCAGCGAAATGGAAGCAAATGCAAATCATCCCAGAGTGAAATGCAAAGTTGAGGACGCGCCAATAAAAATATTTTTTGGAACTGTATCCAGGACAGCATGAAAAATGATAAACTGATGTTTATTGTTCATGTGAACTCATTTCTTCTTCTGTTTAATGAACAAGAAGCAAAAGCAGCTTCTTTATAGTCGCTTCCTGATAACAATGCATGCTCGACTAATCTTCTCTTGTTTACTTTGTAATAATGTTGATTTAACATGTTGTCCTCAGTACTCATAGTTGGTGTTTATGCTGTCTATCAGCAGCTAGTTGAGGTCCTTTTCCATAGTGAGAGCCCGGCTGGTTCAGCTCTGTAGGCTGAATGGCACAACTCTTCACTGCCAATGACTGCACCGAGCAGGTAGCAGAGGCTTTTCAGCAGGGCCAGCCTGCATCAATCAACTTAGTTAGAGGGCTCTCTCTGTAATTGCCAACTATTACAATATGTGGCACGAGGGGTTCAACACTATTTTCAAACACGATGAAATGGCATCAAGGCCTCCTCTCACATCCAGTGATAATTGAACAATTAAACTTTAGCATACAAATTACCTCTTCATATTGCATAGCTAATTACTGATGCTGGCCAGTCACAAAGACAGCTCTCCGAGGTCGATACCAAAACTGTTTTTCATGCTTTCTTGGTTCCATTTTTGAGCCCAGGTTTATAATATCAGGGGGATTATTATGTAGTTGTCTGTTTTGTCAGTAATTTAGCATGCAGCACTTTAGCAAAAAACAACCTCAAAAGGGTCATTTCACCTCATTTATACAGTCTTATTTTTGAAAACATTTTTTTAGCAGCACCCAGGCTTTTTCAGGTGAAATGGCCCCTAATTATACAGGTGATTGAGACCCAGGAACATTTTCAGACCATTTACTTCAGGTCATCCAGCTGCAACCCCTATTAAACATCTTGATTAGACAAGATTTAAATCACCCACATTTGATTGGGGCAGTTAAGCTCTTTATACTCTTCACTGTAAAATGCTAATTCTCTCCGAAACGAATGAACAAGAATCCTCGCAGAGCATATGGAGAATCTCTCGTATTAATAATTCAAAGGAAATGAGCAAAAATTAGTGAGCAGAGCATCAGCGATGCCGTGTAGCCATTACTTCTGCAAATGAGGTAGTTGATTTGAAAGATTGAAAATGGAAATATCGTCAGTGTGAAAAATTATGATTTTTTTTTTTTTTTTTTTTACATAACTAGAAACTGAAAATCATCTGCTTGTGTGTGACTGTTCTAACAAATTTCCCTGAAATTCATACCACTATCATTCTCCAGATCATACTAATTTCTTTATACTATGGTCACTAAGCCCTCTATACAATACTCCCTAGGTATGAATTCTAATTACACTTTAGAGGGGACCTGAAAACCCTCAGCAGCTCCTCACACACACAGTGGAGCTCTTCAGGTGCATTAGGTGAAAATGACATTATCACTCACAATGGTAGACGCAAAGCTTCAGGAACCACTTGAAGCATGCAGTGGACCTGAAGAGGGTCGTATTTCAGCCATGACAAAAGGCTGAAGACAGCAATATAGGTCTTGCAGCAGCAGTATGTAATGTTACCAAAAGAACAATTGCTAATTCCTCTGCAAAATACTTATTTTTAGTAGTCGGTGAGCCCTAATGCCTAAAAGAACATAAAATGCAGAGACTGTAAAGTTTCTGCAACACAAACATGCACGCATGACAATGTTTGACACTATAAAATCTTCCTCGTTGGACATCCAGAGATGAGACAGATTACAAATTTGATATTAACTCCAATACAAAAAGGCCAAACTGGGAGCATGAAGCGCATTTAATATATAAACACGGCTGCTCAAATGTGTTTGAGCAGCCGTGTTTATATACTCATTTGCAAGTTCCAACACAAGATGATTATATGTGTTGATACGTCAAGGCAAGAGATGGAAATGATTGGAAATGTATCATGAGGTGGTGATTGTAGACAATATTAAACTGCACAAAGGAGCTTTTGTTCTTGAATTCCTGCAGCAGTTCAGCCAGTATTGCCTCTGCTTTAATTTAATATCTATTTATTTTACTCCATTGTTTGGGTTTTATTGAGGTTGCGCCTGCTTTATCGCCCCGATCTAAACCAGAAGTGAAGGTCAGGAGAGGCAGAGTGCCTCTGTTTATTGGCTTCCATTGAGCACATATGAGCTGATTTGGCTATCTGCTCTTGATATTAAGCTCTTTCATAGTATTTTGTGCTATACGGATATTGTTTATCACCGCATTGAGACATTCTCTGTGTATTTACTGTTGAATTAAATATTCTTCATCACTTTTGTAATATCCTCTCTGTAGGCTCATGCAGGATGTGAGAATCCTGTTAGATGTGCTGACAAATCCTTATGTAGACTATCGAGTTCAGAAAAAAAAACACAATATATATTTCATCAGTGTGTTCCCATATGCTATGTGAAATGTAAAATCGTATTATTTTCAGCTGTAGGGTAGACTTCTCTACATTTTTATATAATACATTTTTATATTTTCATATAACTCTGAACAGGGTGATTTTTTTCCTGATATTTTTCTTGGACCACCATTAAAAGTTAGCACAAGTGGGAAGTAACTAAGTAGCTTACATTTACTCAAGTGTAAGTAGATACACTTTTGAGGCACTGGTTCAGTGTAGTATGAATTCCACTTTGGGCTTTCTGTGTTTTTCCTCATAATGTAGTTTTACTCAATTACTCTGACACTTACTACTTTTCAGCCTGAGATTGAACATCTAACATGCAATAAACAAACAAAAATGGCTGTTGTTGTTGTTTTGCCAATTGTCAACTTTTTTTGAACCCTGACAAAAACATTTGAGACTCCTTTCTCTGTGTGGATGCATGCACTCAACTAATGTGAAAGCATGAAAATCCCCCAAACTGGAGACACAAGCTGAGTGGTTGAGAAAATCTCGCCACAAGGCCTATTTAGTAGCTTTTCCTCTTATCACATTATCTTCATCATCCAAGTTAGCACAGTTGTCATGGAAATGTAGAATAGTGCACAGAAATTTGAACATTCAATGACACCTGAGGAAAGCCCTCCTTCATCTGCTGATGAAGATCAAGTGAAATGATCAAAAGCTCCAGAACAGAGCAGCTACTAAAATGACCTTGTGGTGAGATTGTTTTCTCAGCTGGAGATACAAGGTTTTCATTTGACAGAAAGACAAAACTCTGATCTTCAACACAGTGAGTACTTTTGATACTCGAGTACATTTTACAGCAAATACTTGTTTACATTTACTCTAATACAAATTTTAGCATGTGACTGTTACTCGTAATGGATTATTTTGGTGTTAGACCTTACATTGTGATGGCGTCACAGACTTAGCTTGAGGAAAATTGAACAAATATAAAACCTCCATGGATCAACAGTTCATAATAGAAAAAGTCATAATTGACCTTGTTTGCAGTTTGAGGTGTCCTGTCAACAGTTTTACAGATGTCTCTTTTACAATAGTAATCTATGGGAAAAAAGCTTTTTGGGCTGCAGGGGGATTTTTTACTGCAATACCACAAGTGGCCACTGGGAAAAATTGGCCTCAAGGCTGAGCAGCAAAGCCCTATCCAGCTCTTATAATACATCCATGATGGATCCATCCCATGGATGTATAAAGAGAACTGGATACAGCGTTGGAGGCTGGGCTCCATTCATTCCTATGCTCAGTGGCACATGAAGCCAAAAAAGTTCGACTTCCAGGTATGAAATTACCTGGATCTTCCAGGATCATTGGGCCCATAGAGCAAGCGCACCAGTGACTTCGCTAGCCGAGCCAACTACTTGCGGTTTAGCCCACCGGTTAACTTGAATGGGGATAAAACAATTCAATCGTGCAAATCTTTTAGACTTGATGCTCAAAAAAAATTATCCATTGATTTACAGTCATGTCTTTCACAATGTAAGTCTATGGGAAAAAGTCTTTTTCGGCCCAGTAGTGTCACGTGACGTTGTAATTACACGGTTTGGCCACTATGTCAAATTGGCTTCACAGCCCAGTGCCATTCCTGGGGGCTTGATCCATCCATGAAGCCCACCCATGGATGTATTATAAGAGCTGGATACCGGACTAAAAATGGCGCCCATTCAGTCCTATAGGAATTGCTCGTCTGGTGCATACACCAAAAAAAATTTCTAGCCTCCACATTTGCTTCTGCATTGTGCGGCCCACTGAATATGCGCAGTAGTGTTTCCCCCACGCTCGGCACATAGACTTTACATTGTGATGACGTCACAGATTTTTAAATCGCTTTTCTCGGCTTGAGGAAAGTTTTACAATTATAAAACCTCCATGAATCAAAAGTTCATAATAGAAAGAGTCATAATTGACGTTGTTTGCAGTTCGAGGTGTCCTGTCAACAGTTTTACAGACGTCTGTTTTACAATGGTGGTCTATGGGGAAAATCCTTTTTGGGCTGCAGGGGGATTTTTCACTGCAATACAACGAGCGGTCCTTGGGAAAAATTGGCTGCAAGGCTGAGCGCCCTATCCAGCTCTTATTATACATCCATGAGCCCACCATGTTGCACCACCATGTTTCTACAGTAGCCCAGAACGGACAAATCAAACTGGCTTTAGAAAGGGCCCTTCACATTTCTCATGAGTTTCAAGGTCACCGTATGTTCTCCTACATGCTTGGAAGGAGACTAGGTTGCAATATGCCACTAAATCCCACACACTGGTCCTTTAAGATCTGTGGCCTCTGAGGACACCTTTAAAAAGCACCTCCCATTTGTTTAGACTTGCCTATTTTCGATATAATTCTGTTTTTGTTGTGTTGGATTTATGCTTTATTTCTTCTCTGAAGTACTTTGTGACGCCTCTGCCCTCGAAAGGTGCAATATAAATAAAGTTGCTTAGGCCTACTTACTCTCTGACTCATTTAATTAGGCCTACTTACTAAATGCATCTTGCACACACTATAGGGTTGAGTGACGTGCTGCGACGTCACGTCTCTGTGGGCGAAATATGATGCTGCAGGTGGTGCACGTGGTCTGTTGTTTACTTCTTCCAGGAACGCTGGAGTGCTGCCGGAGAGGAGGGGGGGCGGTAAAAATTGTGAAACAGCTTTCCTGGATAGAGTTACATTGCTCAGCATTTGGAAAAAAAAACACCCGTATACCGACATTCACGCCAGGAAAATGTCGACCTGAATTCGCTGTTTGTTCTTTTAAAGCTCTTTTAAACAGCGCGAGACTTCAACAGTATGTATTGTTTTGTTTCACAGCTTGTGCCAGTTCAGCATGCAGTCTTGTTCTTTCCTCTTTGTTCTCCTCGCAGGGACTTCAAGTTCAAGTGTCGTCAACAAAGCTGTTAAGCTTGCATGTAGCAGTTAGCATGTTTTCAGGAGGATTTAAGTCAAAGAAACAATGCAGAAGAAATGGAAATGGTGTTTTCCATAATGTTTATTTTGCTGAGATTTTATATGTAGCTAACAGCCATGTTGGATTTTGCTCAACATAAACATAAACATGTTGGACATAGCTAAGAAAAACAAAACATGTTTGGTATTGTAATTACAGCCAAACATATGTGTGTGTATATTCTACATTGTGTATATTTCTTTTAAGCAACATTGTTTTTACATGTTATCTCCAACTCTAATCACCTAAATTTATCTTTTTTTTCTAGATAAAAACTAGAATGCTTCAGCTTGGAGGCTTGTTCACCCAGTTTCATCTCAGCCTGAGAGCTCCAGAAAGTGCCCAAGGCCAGAGCCCACAGATACAAACACTACCTGATTTTTTAAAACATGTCAGGTAAGTATTGTAAAGCTATACTAATCAGTATTCTCATAATAACAGTATATCAAGTTACACACAGAGAAGCATTACCCAACTTTGCGTCCCATTCAGCTCTACAGAGCGTTTTAGCATCTTTAAACTCATTGTTTTGCTTTTACCTGCAACTTTACTGTTTTCACATCATCATTAACATTGTTTCCAGAGCAGGCTACTGTTGTCATAGAAAAAGCTCTGATAAACCCACTGTACACTGCCTGACCAGCACCAAATGGCAGACAGACAAAGTTAGCGACTAGCTGGTGAAGAAAATGGAGCATTTAGAAACTTCAGAGCCAGATTCCCAAAAGAAAAATTAATCTTGTACTTACATTCACTGGATGGACAGAAACACAACTCCAAATAAAGTCTAATGTTGCTCTGTGTCTGCTGGATGTGTAAATAGGCAGCTGTTTGGTAAAACAATACCTTTATAAGGTGATTATACACTATGTCAGTGTTTTGTTTACTGTTAACAGGTTATTCAGTTGCCCCCAAGTAGCTAAATAATTAGTTAATGCAGGTTTAAGTTTTGTTTTACTCATGTACTTTTGCACGAAATCTAACTTAATATTGTTATTTCTATTTTTGTCTTCCATGTAATTCCACTGTAGGAAACTCACCGGGCTGAGAAAAGAAGATGTTTACTGCAATCTGCGGATCCCCGACCAGTGTCAGACAGTTAAAGATGACATCAACATTATTATTCTCACAGGTTGATATCAAGAATGAAATGGCATGTCATGAAAGAACTGAAAAAAAAACATATATGTAATATTGATATCGTGATATATGCTGTAAGATTTAATGTTGTGTGGGATTTGGTCATTGTAAAATCAAGATATATATATTTCAGTGTTGTCTACACTTAAGTGAGCTGTGAATTGTCCCAATAGGCCTTTTTCACAGCAGACATTTTGACTCGTACTAGGAAAACACAGGTGTTACTAACAACAATAACAACAACTCTGTTCTGTGTGTCCCAGTAAGACATGACAGTGTTACTTTACACTAGTGTTCCAAGTCTGTAAATTTGGACTTTTAATGCTTTATTTTCCTTTTTCAAAGGCCAGGGGATCTTCTGCATAGATGTAAAACCCTGGAGAGGCACAGTGTCCGCTCACAACGAAAACTGGCATGTGCAAGTGAAAGAAGAGGACCAAAACTTTACTAATACCTGCATTGAGCAGATTGAAGATCCCCTCGAAGCTATCACGGTAAACGACACACTTAATTGAAAGTTTTAAATACCATCGTGAAAACCTAAATGTCAAACTGGCACACTTGTGTCCAAGGTCCAATCAATTGTCCAGTAAATTGTTTTCATCCAAACTCCAGCCAGGTTAAGAGATTCTGAGTCACACTAACAATTTATATGTAAATTTCAAACACTACAGCGGGGCTTCCTAAACTTCCCAAGTGGCGGCACTTCATTTGAAAGGCCATAATTATGTTCACAGAGGGTGTTGAAAGCAGGCAGGTGCCTAAACACAGCTGTGACCTTATGTGCATGGGTCAGTTAGGAGTCATTCATTTCCATCTCTATAGATGCTCAATTTGGACTGGAAGCTTGACAGAAGAGTCTGATGGCAAACACACACACAACATGATTTAAATAGTTGTGCTTGAATTGGAGGTATTAACTTCATTAATCTACACAAAGCAGATTCAGCTGAACCATCTGTGCCAACTTCAGGTTGTGTAATATATTAAAATGGGAGCTATTAGAGAATAAAAAGTCTGAATTTGTGTGTCAGTAAGGCCATTATTCGACAGGACTGTTATAAATACAGCACATGCTGACAAATTTCTCTTCTCTGGATCTGTTAACTCTCAGGCTTGATTTGACGCGATTTGTCGATTAATTAGAATCAATAGAAGTTTTATCGACAACTGATAATTGATTAATCATTTGCTATTTTTTTCTTAATTGTATCATCAGTAATCTCTGGATTTTGGACTGTTGGTTTGACAAAACAAGTTATTTAAAACATCCTGTACCAATACTTTTAACCCTTACTTTAAAGAATACAAACATGTTTTTTTTTTTAACAAGGCTGCTTTTTAATTTAACAAAGAATTAAACTAAACCATCTAAACCATCTAAAATGTGCAAAATTATTATTTAAATTTGAAACTCTCTGAGCAAAGCATGACCATTCATTGCATCTCTACATTTCACCATCTTCTCTTCCAGACCAAGACAGTGGACTTATGTGGACATTTGACGAGCAGTGGAGTGTCTGTTCCCCAAAGCCTCTTCTTCCCTAGGGTCATCTTCCTCTCCCCAGAGTGCGAGCTGGATGAGGAGCTGAAGAAGAGGAGGGAGCTGGTCTCCCACAGCCAAATAGACAACTTCCTCAGATCTTTCAGGGAGGGCTACATGGCCTGGATATCAGATGCACTGACTCCCTCCTGGCTGTCTGGTGAGTGCGTCCTAAAAGGTTTACAGTATTACTTTAGAGGCTGAATTGAAGTTCCAGTATAGTGCAATAAAAGTATCAATCTTAACATAAATTTTTTTTGTCCTAAACCTCATTTTCTTAAAATCTCAAGAAATCAATGTCATTATACTGAAACAAGACAGAACACGGCAGACAACTGCTCTAGGTTCACGAACAATGATCTGTTTCCAATACTAATAAACTTGGCTAGATAACTGTCTAGAATGAAGTGCAATGTCTGCCTTATTCTGTCTTGTTTCAAGGTAATGACACTCATTTTAAGATTTTTTAAAATACCTGATTGGTTTTTGAAACATGTTGGATTAATGTTACTTCCCTGTCCATTTTTTTCACTTGTAAAGAAAATAAGACTTTTAGAGGACACGTGAATAAAGACATGATTTGGTTCAGGGTTCAAAGGAATTTATTTGTCACATACGCAGCATACATTTCATAAATAATGGCAGTGAAATGCTCTCTATTGGAGTTTGGCCCACTATACAGGATAATAATATCAAAAAAGACTCAACTCATAAAATTAGAAATGAATAAAAGGACACACACACAACAACAAGAAAAGAAACTTCAAGTATCAACTTGAGGTAGTAAGGCTTGAGGTGAAGTTTTTTAAAATGGGACACAGATCGAAGTGTATATATTTGTGCAAATATTGTCATTAAAAAGAGTCCGTGCAGTTGTGTAGAGGTCCAATTATCCTCTTTCCATACTCGGACTGCCTGGGGAAAAATCTGCGTATTAACTTCAACTATAGACTATAATTTTATTAAGCAGGCCCCTGACAGGAATGCCACTATCTCACCTAGTGTTTTTTTTTAATGTTTTTTGTCCTGCAGGTCATCTGTCGTACAAGCAGATGGAGTCAGTGCGGGAGGTCCTGAGGAGGGTGGGAACCTGGGATCTGATGCGGCTGCACTGTGGCGAGCAGCTGAGAGGAGACTACCAAGGCTGCCAGTACATCGCTCTCAACCGGCAGGAGATGGACACACTCGAGTTTTCCAGACTCAAGACTCTGTCGACTGATTCGCTGTGGGCCCTGCTGGGACACACGCCTCAGGTCAGTCCACCCCACTGGCTCTGATGAGCTACCAGGACCAGAGGTACCGTCTGTAAATGTGGGCTGAATACTGTGTCCGTGGCTCCAAATAACTAAAGCAAAATGCCCAACATGAACTATAAGACCAGCAGGTGGCAGTAGTACTTTATGACTGTCTCAGTTAATTGTCAGAAATTCCCCTCTTGTTCTGGGAACTGGAAAAAAACAGGTTTGACATAGGTTAAAGACTGCTAAACATGACAGATATTTAAAAACAATTAGAGTAATTTTTAATTAACAAATGTCAGGATATTACCGTATAAACATCAGATGAAGTGATTACAACACAATTTTGGCCAAGAGCCAATCAATTATTTAATTAATTCAAACCTGAAGAAATAAATTATTTAAAATTATCAGGCTAATTCCAACTAATTACAGGTCTGATTTATTTAGAAGTAAAGCAATTACAGTTATAGTGGTCCTTTTTCTGAAAAATATTCATGATCTAGAGAAGCCGAGTGAGGCTTTTTTTAACCCGTTTGGCTGCTTTCAACTGAGTGTACCCTCTCAGATCATTTCTGTAAACACTCTTAGTGTTAATTACTTCCTCAATTCTGCAGGCCTTCACTTTCTTATTGACATAAGTAGTTCTGTCGGCCTGCATGGTGCTCATTAGCTACATTCACTTGATTGAATCAAAAGGCAAGGCAATTGCACAGTCTAAAAGGCATCATTTGAGCCTATTCAGATTCTCATATCGCTTGATGTTTGGGATTATTATTGTTTGTTTTATTGCAAGGCAATGAATTAATTTGGCTAATTAGTTAAACGGTGTCTCTCCAGGTGGCATGAAAGGAAATGTCAAATGTCACTACAGCAATGAATGTAAATGTTGATGATTAACTAGTTGAATCCGAGTGATTATGATATTTACACAAAATTATTTTGGTGACATTTTTATCCAAATGCACTGACATTAACACTTAATTATTTTTGCTTGCACAAAAGTGCATCACTCGAGCTTGTTAAATAAATGTTGCTGAATGAGGTAAATGTTAGACAGACAAAGGTCACAGCTCTTAAGGTCCAGTGAGTACAACCTCCTGCATAGCCTCCATTACAGATTCACACCCACCCTCAGCACCCAAACACTCAGCCTGGGCTTTCCTTACAAACTCTACACAGGCTTCAGTTCACCCACCCCCCAACATCCAGACTGTACTCTCCCCTCTCCCCTCCAGCTGCTGTGTATTTGATACATGACCCAACAATCATTAGACAGTCTCCAGCGGGCCCTTTTCTTGCCGAAGGGGACACACACGGCGACAACAAAATATATTACTTTCAAAGAAGTATTTGTAAATGGAGGCAGCGTGAGGCGTACCTCTTCCCCATATTTCACAGAGAAATGTGACTCGGAGAAAATATGATAAATATGACCCAACAATCATTAAGATATCTTTTTTAAACTACCAATGGTTTGTTTCTCATTATGAGATTTCATGTCTTTGTATTCAGCTTGGACGATCAGCAAGAAAAAATGATTGTGCCTTCGGATTTGTACAATAAAATCAAGTAACGTATTTTAAGATTTTGCTCCTTTGGACTTCAGCACTCTGTTTTTAGTAAAAAAAAAAAAAAAAAAAAAGATCTCTGCTCGTGTGCAGCAGCTGCCAAGAGAAGCTTGGGGGGCGGCAAAGAAACCTGATAGCTCCCCCAGGCGTATTTTCAGAGCCCAGAAATAATGCATGCTTTTGATTTGTTACTTGTAAACACACAGGCTAGAAGATCTGTGATATGACCTACAGTTTCACTCAGGCATCTGTTTGGTTGTAAGAAATGGCACCAGATGTATCCACAAAGCCACCGCGGAGGCACTAGGTGTGTTTTCTGTGGGCGCAGTCAATTACTCTGTGGAGAATGGGATGTCTACATGTCCCCAAAGTGGAGAATGATTGAGTAGAGTGGCTGTAATTTATTAATTATGGTCTATATTCTTAGACCACGGTTCTGGCTTCATTCAATTTGTATGGATTGAGGGGTAATTACTGTGTGTGTGTGTGCGAGTGTGTGTGTGTGTGTTAGGGAGAGGAAGAATGAGCTAAAGATCTATTCATGTCATAAACTAAAGTGCAGATTACTTACGTTGTTCATCCTTATGTCATCTCCTACTCTGATATTTGACTGTTTCATGAAGCTGTTGTACCAGTTTATAGTATAATCTCAGTTTATTCAGGAGGAGCAGAAATGGAGCCCCTGTGTTAAAAAAAAACAACTCTCCTAACTCGCAGTCAGCATATAGAGTGTCTACTAATTGCATAGCCGAGAAACAACAATTGAGTTCCTTAGACCGTAACTTGACTACACCACCCTGTCAGCTGATTAATAGAAACGAGCCACCAGGCGAAAAGCTGCAAATTCATCGACAACATCTCGGCCAACGCAGAGCAGCACAAAATAATCAGACCTCTGTTGCCGGAGATACATCTCGTCTCTGACTGTCTACAGATTCCTCACAGATGTAGCTTGTTAATTTAACTCTACGGTGACATTCCTCTCTGTTTGACCATCTCCCAGGCTGCACGCGTCACAGGCCTGTAATGGACAGGCTGGTGCACTCGGTGCTTAGCACAGAAAAGGCAAAGATGGAGACATCAACCGCTTTGTGGTGCTAATGAATGGAGGCACACAAAAGGCCAGGAGCTGGCCATTAACAAAGCCTACAAATTCTGCTGCCTAAATAGAGAATATTGGCAGCCACTGTGGCTTTTTGGTCTCCAGAGGAAAAAAAAGTATTTAGCCATTTAATGAAAATGTATGTAGTACCCTTTATTCATGTATACAATGAACAAAGCACACACATATATAACACATATATGATTTATAATAAGAATTCTCAAAGTGGTAGCATCTTATGTGTGGTACTTAAAGTAAAAAAAAATCTATATGAACATGGTTGCGCTTGTAATTTCGCTAAAAGCCTGTGTACCTGTGAATAGATGTTTTTCAAACCACAGCAACACAGGTATTATAGTTCAGTCACCAGACACAGACCAAGAAAAGCATACTTAAAAGTTGTTTCAGTAAGAGAGCAATTTATCAGATTGTGAGTCCCACCGAGTTCACTGTTCATCGGCTTCATTATCTACCCGACTAAACCTGATAGAGAGATGATTTCTGTACTAAAGAAAAGTTTCAAAGAAAAGTTTTCTGAAGAAATGCCCATGAAAGAAAGATCTATTAGTCGCACAGCATTTTTCAACAGAAATGAAAATTGTGGGGAAATTACCAGGATGTTCAGATTTCTGTAATTGCAGCATCGCTCTCGAAAGGAAACTGAAATTGGAAATAATTTGCACCAGAGTGTGTGTAGGAAGCTGCAGAGGAAAGCTAACCATGCAATTACACATGAGAAGAGTGCTGCAGAATCACAAGTGTCTGTAATGAACTAGTGAAGACACCAGCACTTATACAGTGGAAGGCAATGATAAAAGCTGCCTTGTAATAGCATGTGATTAAACTTGGTAAAATCTATTTTTTCACTGGAGCACTAAGCCACAGTGAAGAGTCCCATGGAGAGATTCTGCATCTGTCAATTTGAAGATGACTCAACGTGTTTCCTCAAAATTCATCACCCAGCATGCTTTACCAGTCATTTTAGAGGGCTCTTCAAGCACTCTTTTGTTAATTTAGTTAAACATCAACCGGTAGAGTTCATGTTTTACACATTCCTACTTAACACAGGTAGGGATTGAGTTTCAGTAAATTTGAATACATGTTTAAAAAAATGCTCCAAGCCATTAATATTCATTACAAAATAATTCTCTTGAATGTGGAATGAGCTGTGGTTGTGCCAGACACACAGTAGGTAATACTATCTGTGATAAATATTGTATGCATACACTGTTCTATTGTATATTTAATGCATGTATCAACAACCAGAAAAAAATCACAAAAGGAAAAGGCCTAGCTTCTGCATATGCATTTATATTTAAAATCAATATTATTATGAATATTTAGACGGTATCAATATACTTTATGGATATTATATTGCAACTGTATGAAAAATCACATGTAAAATAATCAGATTGATGTTTAATGCAATGAAAAAAACGATCAAATGTGTAAAACAAAAAGTAATTGTGTTAGGTTTATTGCTTTTTGTTTGGAATAATTGATTTTGACAACATATTTATATATATATAATATGCAAAATACCAAATATTATCTGGTTCCAGCATGTCAAACATGAGGATTAGATGCTTTTCTTTGTCATGTGCAATCAGTGAACTGAATATTTTTGAGTTTTGTACTGTCGGTCGGATCAAACAAGAAATTTGACAACCTCACCTTTGACTCTGGGAAAATGTAAAAGGGGATTTTTCACTGTTTTCTGACATTTTTAAGATGTATTTTCTGATAGTCATGAAAATAATCATTAGTTGCAGCCATAATGATGTGATCACATTGTCATAATACGGCTGCAGTCAAGTCAATAATGATATTAAATTATCAACCTAACAGGACCATTTAGGCTTCATACAAGGTTTTTGCTATTAATGATTCTCTGACATCATCCGTTTTGGCATCGAGTGCAAGATTTAGTATCTAACTGAATTTTTTCTTCGGTCACTGGTCATAGTGATGATTTTATCTTGACAAAGTTTGCTCTGTCAAACAGCAGCTATTTGTTTTGGGGATTCAGGATATTACAGTGATCCCCGCAGTATAGGCTGTAAGATCGGATCAATAGGGATTCGTGAATAATGAAGAGGCCGTGTGGAGCAGAAACACTTAATTACAGTTTCAAAAGCCATTCTCATTAATTGAGGAGAATAAAGGTGGTGAAGTGGACTGAATGGCAACATTAGAATTTTTTATCAGTGACTTTTTTGGGGGTTTTTTTTATCATACAACAAGACCCTAACTGACAGCTAAAAAACATAGGCTGCATTGGCAAGTTATTATCCTCTCAAGTTAGACATTTATCACGAATAATTTCTGTGTTTGACATTTAATATCATAGTTTATTTTGCGTGCTCTGGCCATTTCCTGTGACCACCTGTGATCACAGTATCGTTCTTTTAATGTAAAGGCTAATATGCCGCATATCCAGACAGTGTGTGGCCACTGTGTGCAGCAGATACAGTAGATAATTGACAGCCCTGCCATCTGTTACAGTTATGTGAAATTATGGATAAACTAGTTAACAGACACTTTGGCCCATTGTCTGTTGTTTTGATAATCACCCTTAATAACGGACGGCATCAATATGGTCTTTAAACCTGATTTGGGAGTTAATGGAGTCAGATGGGGGCAGTCAGTGTATGCTCTGGGGGTAATGCTGTTAGAGATGTTCGTAAAGAGCAAATTAAATCAGTCATAGATTGTGCCCTCTCAAGTCAGCCAGACAACCAGACCCATTGAGGAGAAAAAGGAGGGGGATTCATATTTTAACCTCTTGCAGAAAATGCACTTATGTGGATGGAAATAAAGTCAGAGCTGGGTGAATGGATGTAAATGGTTATTGCAGAAAGTCTAATGGCTTCCTGTTATCTGAGGCAGGTTGGTTGGAAAGCAGAGACGTAGCTATTCAGAACTTAACCAGCCATCTTTTGCGGTCATGACTGTTGGCAAATGTAGTTATTGGATATTGAAGTAGACTGTAACGTCACCAAACAAAAGTTTAGGCATCTTAATCGATGGTGCAAATGTGGACCAGATAATTCAGCGGGCCAGTTCAATTACAGTGTTTGAGTATTTCTAGCAGAATGCATTGTAGTGCCCTGTGTTTTTCAAACAAGCAGTTATAAAACTGAACTGAGGGTGAATTTATTCGCCTATAAGGCTAAATGTTGATTTATTGATTAGTTGGTCAACAGAAAATCATTTGACAAGAATTTTGATTGCTGATAATCAATGAAGTCTGTTATCAAGGAAAAATAAACATTCAGTGGTTGCAGCTTCTCAAATATGAGGATTTCCTGCTTTTCTCTATGATTGAAAAACCTCTTAACTTCTCTTTGAGTTTGTTAATTGGACAAACCAAGCTTTTTTTGACGTTTTATACATGATTAATTGATTAAATTAAAAAATAATACCACATATTCATCAATGTTAAAATCATTTTTGTAGCCCTACAGTCCTCATTGCAGCAGGTATGAGTGCAAAGATTCATTCTTTACATCGATACATCAATTATGAATTATGCAAATGCAATGCATCAATCTGCTAAAAGAAATAATCGAACCAAGTCGCTCTTATTTCAGCAACGATCTCAATAAAACACTTCAAGTCATTATAGTTGTACTGAATCAATGCAACTACGACTACTGCTGCCACTTTCACAACTATAATTACCACTAATGAGGGAAAATGTGTGTTTAACTTGAGAAACTGTTTAACTTGTTTAATACTTTGAAATTCACCCCCAAACTGTCTGTTTATGATCTTTAGACCCTTATAATGAATCAGGATTTCAAGGACTTATACCATTGGACTGCCAGATTGCTTTGAAGGCAGAGACACCAGTTTTAAAGGTTTAATTTATATAATCTGCTGTGTATTGTGACTGGATTATTTTTACAAGGCCTTTTTTTTTTTTTTACCACAATAACCAAAAAGTATTTGTAAAAGCCGTCCAATTAAGTTCTACATAGTGCTTCTCACAGGTGGAACAGTTAATTGAAAAAGTAAATATGTTCACTTTGGTATCTTATCCTAAAAAATTAGTGAAATAATAGAAATCTCACTGTTTGTCTCTTATTTTAGGATAATAAGAAGAACATAATTCTGCTGTTTATTTTTCTCCTCGCAGGAGAATAAAGTTTAGTTTAATATTATTGTATATATATTTAATAAATATACACTTTTGGCTAATTGTTACAGAATCATTATAAATCTATTTATATCAAATTGGGCAAGAAAAACAATCATCTCTCTTGAATCGAATTGTCAACTTGAAGAATCTGAATCAAACCGCTGATAATCCAGCAGTTCACACCTCTAGAGCAGGTTGTTAATACATTCATCCACTGAGCCAAACCACACAGTGTTTACCTAATTGCCTTGTTACATCCAGCTGAGATGACAGCAAACCACTTTTGGTCTGATTCCATCGCATTTGGCTTGTCGACAAAGATGTTTGATGCGCCAGAGGTGTGTTACTTGGTGTTCTTCCCCATCTGTGTCTGGTGAGACACGGCGTGGAACAAAGAGCCCGTCGTCTGAAGCTGGTGTGGCGTTACGCTCACTCAGAGTTCACCTGAAACACTGCACCCATGGCTCCAGGTAACAGCCCCCGCTGACTGATACCCCACTGGGATTCTTTGACTCTATCAGGGCAAGAATCTGAACTTTGTGAATGGAAATACACGCAGGTGGTGACACGTCCCTAACCAATTACACAGTTCCTTACATTACTCATGTTTGTCAGACCTGTCAGACCTTTAGCCACAAATAATTATTCTTAAACAATTAAGATGTGGTCTGTTTTATTCATTTTATTTTTTAATTAGAAGAACCTCTTTGGGTGTCAGTATACCATTGTGGCTGAGAATCTATGCCATAAACATCCCTACAGGTAGAAGATAAGGAAGCCAGTCCTGCTCTGCAGTGGAGATTGCTATCAGCTATTTGTAAAGAGATGTTTCTTTTTTTGGACGAAGAATGAGCTGTCGTCTTGAGTTTAGGAGGGTAAAAGGTGAGCAGTGAACCAGAGGCAGGATTTATGACTATTAGCAGACGGTAAATAAGAAGAAGGAGTTTGTCTGGTTGAAATGTGAGGAGTGATGTCATTCACACGACTCCCCTGACACCGAAAGTGAGAGGCAGTACAGGGGTAGACACCGTTAGGTGAGCTCTCAGCCCTTTGTGTGACACCCAACCTTAGCCCCGAGGGTCCTATCCTCACTGTGAAGTGTTATACACACACACACGTACACACACACACACTCAGGCCTGTCTGTGCTTGAAATAGTAATGATTCTTGTAAACTTGTGGACAATTCACAGTCACAGTAAATCTTAGTAACTATGTACTGATATGTTCATCTTTGCTTTTTGTGCAAGCGTGACATGCTGCATTTCATGTTAAGTGTAGGATGCAGATTGCACTTTGAATTACTTTTTTTTTTAATGTCAGAGACTCCTCTACACTTTCCTCCTCTACTGTAAATTAGCAACAGTATCGTCTTTACCCTCAGACACTTGTCTCAAGTGGCTGAGAGGTTCACCTGCAGTGACAGTTCCTGTATCTGACACACCATCCCTACAGATTCAGAACAACACCTGGCGGGCAGGTAGTCTAGACCACACAACTCCCCTCTTTGAGTTGATGCCAAAGATGGCAGCATTCTTCCTTCCTGTACGGCATAACATTTCAAATCATACAGTATGTCTCTGTAGATTTTCTACTTGATAAACATTGACTCATATCTTGTTACATACCCAATCATTTTTGGCATTAAAATATTTTGTCTTCTGATATTCCAAATCATTTTCCTTAAAGTGGAATTTTTTGTTGGAAGTTATGAATACAAGTTTACATATTCTTGCAAACTGCAACTCATGAATAATTGATTTGATAATCAATTAATTGTTTTGAGCCACTTTTGATGAAAAAATGTCCAAATCTCCTGTTTCCAGCTCAAATGTGAATATTTTCTGATTTCTTAAGTCTTCTTGTGATAGTAAACGGAATATCTTTGGGTTGTGGACTGTTGATCGGGCCAAAACAAAACGACATTTTTCACCATTTTGGGACATTTTATAGACCAATCAACTAAGCGATTAATTGAGAAAATAATTAACAGATTTACAAATAATGAAAATATTTATTAGTTGTAGCCCTAAATTAGATAACACATGCATATATCAACCTGAAAAATTTGATTGTGTTTTGCTCATTTGATGATGCTACAGAAACATGATCAATTTAAATGGCTGAAAATGAAAAATAAAGTACAATTAATCTTTAATTAATTTGCATTAATCAAAGCATGATTATCTATTACTATGTCCAGTTGGAATTTTCTAAACATTTCATATGATTATAATAACAAATATAGAGGATTGTGTGGCCTTGATGGAGGTACTGTATGAAGGCAGTATGTGTGTTTCGTAGCCTACGGTGCAGCTCTTGCTGAAGTGAAGTGAAGAATTGTTCTACTTCTGTTTTGAATATGGTATCTCCAGTATTGTGTCTGCATCTCTGCGGAGCTGCAAAGGTGAAAGAACTCAACTTTAGTTCCCTTAAATTATTTAATTGCTGATTACCAACTCTTACGTTTGACTATGATTTGCTAGAATAATCTCTCTCATGTGTCTTTGTGTCGGTTTATGAGCCTCTCTGCCACCAGCTGTCATGGATCTATTTTTTCATGCATCCCAAATTAATAGACACTCACTCATTCTGAAGTGTCTGATGCTATTGTAATACAAGCCATGTGGCATTCGGCCAAGGCTGCATTATAAGACACAATTGTTTAGCCTTTTTCTCTCTGTCTCTGCCTGTTTTAATGCACAGTAATAAGTAAGTAAATGGTGGAAAGATGTGTGTCTGAAATCGCGGTGGCCTTTGTTGCAGATAATTAGGTTAGCAGCAAGAGTGTGCAGGTGTTGAGGGTGTGCTGCGCGCTCGTGGTGTGTTATCGACTTGCTCATATTCGTAGGCTGTCAGGGGTGTCGCACTTCCCATCAGCCCCAAAGCTCACCAACCTCTTCACTATTAAAATGATCACTTTCAATAGCAGACAAAGGAAAGAGGGAACATATCTAGTGCAGGGTATTTTCCCCACCTCTAATGCTTATCTGCCTTTTGATGTCGGCGTAATAAAAGGCCTATTGGGCTTCCACAATGACCTGCAAAATGGACAAGGGCCGATATACTGGGCTCTGACTGTCGCTACCATTAACTAAAAGGCCCAGACATTATGGAGAGCTGGGGATGAAAGAACATGGAAAAAAAATAATAATTGAAAAATTGCCTAATACTAAAGTGAAAGAAAATGGAACTGTGAAAAGGCACTGTAATATTCTGTTATCCCCTGTAAATGCAGCCAAACAAGAGATACAGTGAGGCATTCTTTTTGAAATGGATGTGGTTCAATTACCTGCATGTCTAAATCTAGTTAAGGCTTCCATTGTCAGGCTCAAATGTAACAGGCTGTTTTGATGTAGTGTTAAAGCATATTATGCCCTACAACCTACATAAAATCAATAGAGGTATGACTCTATTCAAGATCTGGAGGGGAATTAAAAAAGCTTGTAGCGAGAACAAGGTTAATTTAATATTTATTCTGTTTCGGACTGCCGTTTGGTTCACTGTTCCAACAGAGTGGCACAATATTTTAGCGGGAATGTTCTTTTACAGTTTTTATTTACGTATTTTTAAGGCCATTTCATTGGGTGACTAATTGATTCCTAAAATTAGGGTCTTCTCGCTGAACTGACATTTCCCCAAAAAGCATGTATTGTTGTTTAAGCATCTAGGTTCAAACGTGGCTACATTGGTTTCAAAAGTGAAAAGTATTTTTTTTGTTTTTTGTTTTTTAAGACGTCATATATAACTGTTGTTTCATCTTAAGTTCGAACACCACATTTCCATGTGAAATTGCCTGCTATAAACTAAATATAACTGGTGAAACAGCTGTTATATATAATCTAGATGTCTAAAAATGTTTACATAACAATCCTGTTTAGCCCTGTTTTGCCATAAATATCACCAAATCTATGCTTTCTGTGTCATACTGGACCTCAGGTTTGAATTTTTACTTTACTTATCATTAAATGCAGTCCCTCATCCAATAAGCCAGTATCAATAAGTGGCTTTGCAGTCTACAATCCCACAGACTAAGCAACAGCTTGTACATATAGAGGTCAAAGGTGAAAGTTATGAGTGTCTGTTTAGCTCTAGCCAGATGTCAGGAGGTCTCAGTCAGGGTCATGATCCCAAAGAAAAGCCATGAACATCCACATACAACAACCTTGTGTTTTAGCCATTTGAAGATCCATTTTTATAACCTTAATTAACTGTATTCCCCATTTCTCTTCCCCACTCTGCAGGTAACAGTTAAAATGTACAAGCGTGGATCTCACAGCTGGCTGGGTAAGTCCCTGAGCGCCACTGCCACCATCCCCTCCAACACGTGTGTGATCTTCAGGATCAGCGGGGAGGAAGAAGATGCCAAAATCCCAGCAAACACCATTCACAGCATCACACTCAGCATATGACGGCATGTATCAGTCAATAAAGAGGATAGCCATCAAAACATTGGAGAGGAGGGAGAGGAAGCATTATTAATTATGTTGCATGTGCAACTGCAAAACAGCCTACAAATCAAACTCTCAATGTAGCTCAAACCAAATTACATTTTTACTGAGTGCCTTTTACTATATGGTGTTTGTATTTTTTTATATTGTGCTAACAAAACAGATTCTGAATGTCTTTGTGTGAATGTTTATTGTAAAAAAAAAAAAAAAAATAGAAAGAAAAAAGCCACATTTGCCAATTTTCCTGATTCTCTCATCCTCAGTGGCAATATTATGTTAATGAAGATGGTTTCAGACAATTAGCCTGATTAACTTTCTCTTGTTTTGAATTTCTAGGGCTGGCCCACACTTTACACTAGCCATTAATTAATCATTATGTTAGCTGATTGTGTCACATCAGTTCAGGATTGAAGTGTTTAATGTGTTAATTGTGGCGGTTAAAAACTGGTGGCCTCCAGTGCGATGAGGGCAGGGCATGTTACTGCCTCTATTGGTTTAATGGGAAGTGATTTACGCTCTGTTTAGATGGTGTAACTGCAAGGTGCTTTATTAATATGCTCCACCGCACAGAGGAGACGATAACGTATTCAAGAGCGCACAGGCGCAGCCACCAGCACCATTCATAACTGTGTCTGAGTCACTTTCCATCAGTTACCAGGCTTACACAGCTGCGCTAACAGCTAGCAATTGTATTTACTGTGCCTGGTAGTGGCTAAAATGAAGTTATTTCCATCAAGATATCAGTGCCTTTAGCTAATGCAATAGAAGAAGCTCTCTGTGTTGATGGTATCTCTTTGCATGGCATCTCTCTACCTGAAACATCATTACACTGTACTCAAGCTCCTCACTTTTTAAAATGTCTTTTTACAATTTTACCTGAGGGACAGATCAGTGGCAGTTGTACAAACAGCACTGTGTTGTTTACATTTGTAGGCACACATTTTTTAGACTCTGGTTGTTTCAAGATCTTGGTCATCATTGCTTGAAAGTGTTTTCGATGAATTTATCTCTGCATATTTATTTAAGAGTGTCCTCAGGAACTTTCTCCACAGCACTTGACAAACAATACTGACAATATCAGATGGTCTGTGCTCAGAAGAGCTTTTAGGCAATTACTAAATGTAATTCTGATCAGTTATGCGTGTGTGCAGGTTTTACTGTGTCTTAATTACATGTCAGTATGAATATTTCATTGAATATTCTCTAAACTTCAAGCACTTTCAGCATCAAGCCAACTTAAGAAGCATGATTGATATACACACTCTTCATTGACATTGTTTTAAGCATGGTTGTTTTATTCATAGGTGTGTTATTTAGTCATGTGTTTTTATGTTTACATGTATTTTACCTTCTGGCGTCATAATAAAAAGATTTAATGCTTCTCATAGTTTTTTTCTTTCACTTTCATCGTACCATAGTTCAGGGTACTTTGTGTACTCTTCACATGTGAGTAGATCTGCATGGTGTGAAGGATTTTAAAGATGAACCCCATATTCAAAGTCATTTGTCACTACTGGGCCACAAGGTTTCTTCAAAGCCTTACTGGGGAGATGGAAGGCATCCATCAACATCTCACTCTGCTCTCTGAAAGCATGCAGCACGTCTCCAGTGCAGTAAAGGACTAGAGATTAGGAATGGATGACTGGTCACAGGGACAAAGGGAACTCTTGTTGGGCAGGGTGGCGGCAACTGGGAGGGGAAGCTGAGCGGAAATGGACATGGTGATCAGACCAGAACATAGTGTGACAAGGTAACAAGGTAAACTGATCCAGCCTGCAATTCCTCTGGAAACTGAATCAATGAGGGTTCTGTTAAAATGGAAATCCTGGATCCTGGATATCGCATTTGGGTGAATCTATAGTACAATGTAATCAGCTATAAATGTGCAGTTTTCCTTTGCAGTAAAAATGTACATCACTAATCTTATAGTTTTGACTCTCTAAGTTAGGTGTTTTGACATGCAGAGAGACGTAGTGAGCCGGTACATCCAGTAAGTGAAGTACCAAAGGTCTTGACCCTGCTGTAAGACCAGGTGTCCAACTCTGACCTCTGGCCGTTTTACGCAGTCCCCTGGGCTGCTAGGTCAGGTGAATGGTTTGACCTTTCCTTTGGACAAAACACATGGAACTGTAGAGTAGCCCGGACATGAAGGACAGATCCCTCTCGAGTGACATGCGAAGGAACAAGCCACTGCCTCAGCCACAGCCATTCAGTAGGAAATCTTGCACCACAGTGCTGTATTCATACAGGCCCGTACTCGAGAATATAACTGTTTCTCCTCTCCAAAATGTTTCCAGCACTCCCTTGAACCTGCTTGAACACAAACGCAGTTTGACAGCCGCATTTCAGCGTCGAACAAACTCAACAAACAGTTTGACCCCATTACGTGAACCCCCGTCTTCGTGATTTTGCTGCTTCAGCTTGACTCGCTCAAAGGTTCTGCTCAGGCAGCGGGTCAACATCCTCCTTTTAACTGCAATATTTTCTGAGATGCAAGCCTGTGTCATCTGTAAAGGGCCCTAGAGATGAGACCGTGTCGTACTAAGAGTCTAACCCCGTGGGAAATGTGTTTAAGTGGGGAAACAGTGAGGAATAACTCTTGGCTCTGATTGTGCCCTTACATAAACACAATATGAACACCGACATGCACTGAAAGTGTCCCTGCATTAATATTCAGTTGTTGACAGTGTTCTGAAAATCACTTTCCATCTCTTATCGTCCTGTAATCCAGCCCCCAATCCAGTGACGGTGAATATCATTTTTGCTGTGCTGCTCATTGACAAAATACATTTATATAATCTCAACAACAATGTGTCTTTCCGGAAACAATGCCCTGACTACTCTGCATAATTCAAAAACCCTGCTGTCAACACTTTTAACTCAAACTACTTTAATAAAATATAGAAATATTCCCTATGACAACTATTGACATTCTCCTGAACCTTTAGGACACCTCAAGGGTTTGTGAGATGATTAAGGAACAAGAAAAGACAAAATTCTGCTTCTCAAATTTCCCAGCTTTTCTCGAACATTGCTTTTTTTTCTTGGGAAATACTGTACAGTCTGAGCTATTCAGACCTCCAAATGAAGCAGTGTCAGAGGGGGAAATTACTCGTTGATTGAACTTCTCACAAATCAACCTGTGATAAGGTGTTGCGTGGTTTTGTGTCAGGTCATGAGCAAAATAGGCAGCAAACCAGCCATATAGATTGCTGTCAACATGTAAATATAGTATCCATGAAAAAGAACATGCAATGTAATGCTGAAAAATACATACAGTAGCAGTAGCAATTCTTCCCTCAAGCCCCTTCTTACGGTAGCAGCCGCATTTATATAAAACTCATGTATCAGGGTTAAGAGTGTGCATGAGAGAAAAAAATGCACCAATGTAATATAGTGAAAATCTTTTAACGCATTTTACAACAGGATAAAGTGTAATTGTGGTGCAAATATAACCACAAGCTACATTTTGCAGGCTTTTATACAAGTACTACAATGTGATGATGAAAGGAGAAAGGCCGTCCCTCTAATGCCCACCAACCTCTATTCTGTGACCACTACTTTACTGAGCAGCAACAAAGCTTTCAGAGTGTGAAAGCTGCAGGATTCATAAGAGATTAATGTTTTTCCACCTTTTGCGTACGTTCAAAAATGTAGAAGGGTACTCAAAAGTATCATGAAGATGCTATTAAATGAGAAGTTATTAATACGCGTCAGTGTCCATCAAGATAAAGAATCTTTCAATTGTGTATTCACAAAATAAATAAATAAATAAATGGGCATATGGGCAACAACAGGCGGAGGGCTGCAGAAATTAGCCAGTTTTTAAACAACTCTCAAAAGCACTACACTTGTAAAAAACCTACAGGACAACAAAAGACATGCAAGAGTGAATGGAACGAAGCCTCCTTGCCAATTACTGTTGCAAACGTGGCTGCGGTGGGGCTTTTTGTGCTTCACACAAGCAGTCTTTTCTCCCCTTGTCCCCGGCTATTGAGAGGGATACATTAGCCAGGCGGGATGGATGGATGGATGGATGGATGGATGGAGTGGAGAGGAGCAGAGCGGCGCGTTCGCAGTGATACAGCTCACTTCACGCCTGGTGTTGCAGACCTCTCTTACAGTATGACTTCACTCACAGTGCTCGCACAGAAAATGATTTATTTTTTTTCTCTACAATGTCATTTTCTACCTCCTATCCAAGACTTGGGCTAAAATCCAGACATGGAAAATATCTGCTTGCTTGCTTTTTTAAAATATTCTTTGGATAAAATAGTGATGAAATGTATGTGTGGTTTAATTTCTCATTGAGACTGTTCTTATTTCAAGTAGCCATGCTCTAAAAACAATGTGTTTCTCTTTTTCCTGGCCAATTTTAATATTTTTCCAGAAGCATCCTCCTAGTAAGCATAGTTTTGTTGATTTGCAGGTCAAAACACCTCTGGAGGGGGTTAAACCCTCCCTATATTTGACTGAAAAGACATTTTTAGTCATTAAGTGACATATAACTGTTGTTTCAACTGTATTTCAGTGACTGAACCACAGTTGTTATAACCCATTTAACTTAGACATCTTTTGACCTGTAAATATTTGCAGGGCTGCAACACTGATGTGATGTTTTGATGTATTTTTTGTTACATACAGACACGCCTCTGGACCACCTCAATGAATGCTCAGGTCTTTAATTCAATGGCAATCCCAGCAGGCTTTGCAGGGCATGTGTTAGTAAATGTGCTGCCTGTGACAACTATTAGCAAGGTTAATGCTGTGGATAACAACATCCATCATTCAGTTTCATTAGCTCTGTCCTCTGACCTGTTCCACATAATGCTGTCAAATGTGTCAGGCGCCAGATTATTGGGAGGTATGATGATCAATAGATAAATAAGAGAGCTATGTGTGGCGCTGCTGGCACGACTGCAGAATAAACCTCCATCCAGCATTCTGCCGCCTGTCACAAATCTGAAAAAAACAAATGGACTAGCCCAAGGCAAGAGCCATCAATAATAATATAATGTGCGGACGATGATGAATTAGAGCCAGACTTCTCGATGCAATGCGGCTCCAAATACAGAAACATCATTACATGAATGAATGCATTGATCTCTGAATTCACATTAGTTTGCTTAATCTGCATTTGTGTCGATGGGACAACACATTGTTTCACTTCACTGAATTCAGAAAAGTTAATAATGTCCAATAATCAAAAGCTGTTTATGAAAGCACCTCTCTTTGTGTCATTGATTTGACTCTGTAATGCACTGCAGTCACTGATCACTCAGACAGAATGCACTTAGGGAATGACAAATGTGTTTTATATTCAATAACATAGATTTTTCCTGCTTAGCTACAGGTTGGAGTTTAAAAACAAATGCAAGAAAATTATATTTCCACATCTAAAATAAGTATAGACATTAACTCTGGGTTTAAGTAGCACTGAACGAGGAAACATCATGTTCGAAATGAGTTGCTGCTGTTTTATCCTGAAAATAATAGTAAAACTGAACATTCCCTTTCAACCCTCTCATTCAATTTAGATTACAAACACCTGATTTTAATCGTTACTGAGATGTTGAATACAGTAGGCTACATATATCAGGGAGGTAGGCGGGTAGTGTGTCAGCATACTAACATTTGCTAATTAATATACAAAAACACAGAACAGTTGAGTTTAATTTTGCAGGCATTTGATCATTAAGTATTGGACAAGTTGATTTTTTTTAGCTCCTGGCGGCACTTCATCCTGACAGGAACATGAATGTCTGTACAAGATTTCATGGCAAACCGCCACATTGTTGTCGAGACATTTTATATCTTCTGTCTGTGCAAAAGTTTGTGCCAATCCATCTGGTGGATGTTGAGATATTTCACAAAAGAAGGGAAAACTTTGACCTTTTGGTGCCAGTAGTCAGGCAATCACCAAACTCGTAGAGAGTCTCTAACCCTCTGGAGAACACAAATGTCTGTGTATATTTTATAGCAATCCATCCAAAAATTGTTCAGATATTTCAGTCTGAGAATCGAGCCTGAAGTTGTGAGTCTGTGTCTCTCTGTGTGCTTTAATACTTTATTAAACTTTATTTTAGCTTATTTTATTAGTTCACTCTGATCTATGCATTTTCATCTATCTATCTTCTCTTTATTTGAAAAATGCTAAATAAATTTATTATTTTATTCAATTTAATTTAGTTAATAAAGTTAATATTAACTTAAGAGGCCTTTGGTACTTTTCCCTCCTTTATTATGTGAGAGCTTTTACTGTTGAATATTTGACAGTTTTTTGTTTAATTCACCTTTAGCCCCTGAGTGCAGCGTTTGCACTTTTATCTCTGTTGTCACTTTATGTCCATGATTTAAAAAGATGCATTCACTTGCTCTCTGAAAGTCCCTCAGTCCACATTGCAGCCTAAATATTTGCTATAGTTCTCAAACAATACTAGTCAACCTACATAAATGTCTGGGGGTTCATACATAAACTGTAATATTACACAACACAGGGAAAGATAATAGCAGAAAACAACTCCAAGCTGCTTCATTTTAGCGTTGGTGTCACTTAAGACCCATGAGATCCCCACGGCCCACAACTGCTGCCACAATAGCTTTGGTGTAAATGTTCCTGCACGCTGAGAACCGCCGTGAGATCTCAGTGTCTTGACCTAAATGTCACAGGGCAAACAGAACACGAAAATAATGACAAAACAGAGACCGCATTTGTTTTTGTTGTGATACAGAAAGGTGAGAAAAATATGAGAAACAAATGTAGATAAACAATGGAGCGGAAATAGCCCACATTGATCTGTGATGTGAAAATGAGGGCCACAGGGGACGAAGCTCTGCCTGCTAGTGATAGTTCAGACCCTTGTGCTAATATGCTTGTAACTGTATAACCTGGAGCTATCCTGTATATCAACACAGTATGCATACAGTTTATCCATCTCATTTGTTCCTGAGAGCAACAGTGTGACACAGACGCTTAATTGGCCGATAATAGTTGGCTTGAAATGGTATTCTTCAGGGGATTTTGCAAACAACATCTAATAAAGCAGGTGGAAATGGATACAACGAGTCAGTTAAATCTTGCCTGCAGTCACTCAGAGGCACACAGGGAACTTGAGCCTCAAAGATGTGGTGCATTAGTTCTGCTAAGCTAACCGTGAATGCTAATTGCAGGAAGGACAAACTGTAACCCTTGCCCTGTGGCCATGAACCCATTAAACAGCACAGAGAGTTTCATAGACATGGAGAGCGTACAAAGAGGCTGTCCTGAAAAGGCCTGCAATCTGATGGGGATAACAAGTTACTGTTTTCCAAAGGCCCACTGGGATCTGCCCCCACCTTTTTTTTTTGACAGTAAAAAAGAAAACTGCCTGTCACTCCAAAGTGGACTGCAAATCATCCATACAATGCAACAGGTTCTATGTTTTCACATGTGATATGTTCCGTGATCTTGAGGCCATGCCCTTAGTTCACACAGGACCTGACAGGGACCGGATCAGTTGTATTAAGTACCTGTGGTTTCACCCCTGAAGGAAATTAACAACACAGTGCATATGACACCCTATGCATGGGAAAGGTGTCCCTCATCATGGGTACGAATGACAAAGTATTGTCGCTGAGTTTTATGGGGAACACTATAAACACTCAATATGAGCAAATTTGGAATAAATCAATTGATATCTAAAAAAAACCACTTGTTTCTTCCCTGGGTGAGCAAAAGTCATGGAAGAGTTCACTTTTCTGTGTATTTTCACCTTTCATCTCAACAGCTCTCGTGCCCCCTGGCCCTAAATTTTCAAACATGACCCCGATGCACTGACTGGCCCATATTCTCTATACATACATTCATCAGTTTGACAGGTGACTTGAAAGCTGATTTGAAAGCTGCACTTTTTTTTTCCACTTAAGCACCCTTTTCTACAACTTACCTTTTGAAGTGAAAGGTATATTGTGATATCTTGGTGAAAGACTTTCAAGGAAGACAAGTATAGATGAAACTTTAATGGTTTACCTTAAAGTTGAATATATAGAATCAAGGCTTAGGTACAGCTGTGCGTTGAGAGAAATGCTAACATCACCATGAAAACCATGCTCACAATAACAATGCTAACAAGCTGATGTTTAGCAGGTATAATGTTTACCATGTTCACCATCTTTGTTTGGCATTTTAGCATGCTGACATTTGCTAATTTGTACTAAACACAAAGTGCAGCTGAGGCTGATAAGAATGTCAGTAGCTCTGCAGCTATTTAGTGATAAACCAAAGTGTTGGACAAATTGAAACTTTGTCCTGATGATGGCGCTAGAGGAAAAGTCAGGGACCAAAACCATGGGGACTCATCATCTTCGCAAACATGAATGTCTACAAAATGTCATAACATAGTTATTGAGATATTTCAGTCTGGACCAAAGTTGTCAATCAACCAACTGACATTGCTATTTCTAGATGAAAAATAGATATTTTGTGGTTCTTTATGGTCAAAATCTGTTATCCAAATTCAGCATAATACCACACATTCTTTCATTCACACTCTCAAGTAACATTGGTTAAAACACCAATGTCGCACATTTCATTATCATATGATTAATCTGCAGCACAAAGCCTAGAAACCAACATGGAACCTCAAGCCCAAAATCTGTGACCCTCTTGTCATGCCCAGAGATTTTTGATTTACTACAGCCCAACTCCCAGGTGAGCTTCCCCTTCACTATAGTCGACCCCATGCTGCCTGCCTGCCTGTCCTGTAAAGAGATGGATGGCCACGAGTGTGAAACCTAGCAGTGGGATACATGGCCTTGAGCTTTACCGTCTAATTAGGCTCTAATGTAACTACAATGCTCTTGAGGAGATGTTGTCTTGCTCACCAAAGCTCTTTAAAAGCCTCCCTGGGGCAGAAGCAGCTTGGAGTGAGTTGCTGTGGCAGGCCACAGCCACGTCCAAGTAAAAGGCTCAGGTTTCTTTTCACAGCTGGGATGGACTGGCAACAGGACTCCATACAGGACAGGACCTGGATCTTCACTGTCGCCCAATCTGGTGGCTGTGTTCAACTGTAGGTTTTCATCTCGTGAAAGAACAACAGGATGCTGTTTTAAATTATGTACCTGCGTACACTAATAATACATTCATTTTAACATATTGTGTATTAATGGCACTAATGCAATGCTTGACAGATCAGCAATTAAAGTATTAATAAAGGCAACTTTTGGGTTCCAGCCTGTTCTTTAATTTACCAATGGAGCCTTCGACCACTTACCTTCCTTCCAGAGCACCAGGACCAAAATATATTTTTTCACAAGTTATCCAATTTTATAAGTGCAGACTTGACAAAGAGTAAGAAACCTTCAACAGGTTATAATAAGGAAATAGTTTAGCAGAGGTGGTAATCCTGATGCATCTCGCCTTGTGTTCAGTTTAGTTTGTAGGTGACACATCAGGGGATGGCCTAAACAGACACGCTCATTAAATAAATGGCTTTTGGTCTATGAAGTAGGACCTCTCTTTTTTTTCCTCAAATGTAAAGTATGTTAGTGATGTTCCATAAAAATATATACATTTCTTTAGAATAGCAGAGGTAAGGTATTATTGAGTTGTGCAGAAAACCCTGTACAACCCAATATTAACGAAAGGGTCCTCTACAATAATCCATCCAGTCGGCAGTAGTAGATGTAAGTTATTATTATTGGATTTTGGTCAAGGTGATCTGCAGCTATTTTCCAGAAGTGGTTTATTGGTCCACTGGAAGGGTCTTTGTGAGGAGTTAAAAATAGCAACGTATGCTGGAAGAGGATTTGTACCAGCCACATGTGTGTTCACTGCTATAAACTGCAACCTGGCAACCCAAAACATGTCCAGATTAATGGCTTATTACTGACCAACAAAGCTCCAACAACGGATAAAGCCAATAGTTCTAAGTTAAAAACCCTTTATAAAGTATGCCTTACTCGAAAAGTACCCAAAAATCTTAAAACACTTCCATCATGATCATTATCACAAAGAGCTGCTGAAGTGCTGTCACCAATGGATGCGTGCCCCAACATGGCTGAAAGGCCTTGTAATGAAACAATTCAGTTTTGGTGTGTAATTATGGAAAGTAAGATTAAATAATGATGTTGTATGCTTATTAAAAAATACTGAATTTCTTCAGTTATATTACGAGACATCATGAATTGACTTTGTTAAAGGAAGAAGAAACAGCATTGGTGTCACTGTGTCTTGATCTCTGGTCTGCAGTATGTGGCAATGAAACAGGAGACAGACCATAATACAGAATGCTGTCAATATTTTCCTGATGCGTCATGTGATTTCCCCATTTCTACACAGCTCACGAAGGCTGGTATCATCAGCTTGATATAATATTAGAAACCGGTCTTGAGAGATAAGGTGTCTGCTTGAAGGTCATCTGTGCCCTCTTGAGTGAACATAAGAGCCTTTTGTGGTTGGGTTAAATGCACCTGACAGGCTGTTGCAGCACAATCACCCATTTTAATTGTCATGTAATGGTTTCATGTAGAGCCAAACTGTCTGCAACACTTCAGTGGTTGGAAACCAGAGCCTGGCCACACAACCACAGATGTGGTTAACTGGGCCTTTGCTGAAGGAACAAAAAAAAAAAACCCTGGAGAGAGCCCTGTGGAAACAGGCTTGGAGGAAGATCCTGATAGATAATGCAACAGATTTATCTGCTGCAATTTGGTGAATTACAGATCTTGATAAATCTACTGAATAAGAGAGAGCTACATTTGTAACTCAAAAATTTTTAAATCTACTGCAAACCGTTGAGGTCACAAAAATGCTAAATGCTTTAATGCACCTGCCAGATTAGCTGCTAAATTACTTTTCCCTGTAAAACAGATATTCAATACAGACAAGAAAACCTTAACAGCTCTAATGCACACTCAAAGAACTCGATTTTCCAATTTAGCGGAAGCCAAAGATGACAGGAAACAAGGTAATTCGCTGCAGCCCAAACAACAAACCCCCGGCCATTCTCTGTCTGCTTCATGGGCAGTAATTACGTCTGAAAATGAATGCCATTTCATATTAAGCTGCAATCATAATCCAATGTCAAAGACGGACTCATTATCGACAATCATGGGAATTAGTTACATCATTTAACCAAACTGGACTAATCATTTCCAGGATACTGCAGAAGCAGATAGAGCCATTAGAAAAAAATGGAGCTCTTAAATAGAATAATTGACATCTATATCTTCTCTGCTGCTTTGGCTGAAGGGCTTCAGAAATTGCATTAGATGCAACTGAAAATCTGAACTGGGGGGAAAAGAGACACCACTTAGACTTTTGCAGGGCACTGCTGTGCTTACTGTTCCCATTCATGTAACGCTGAATACTGCATTAAAAAGGTCTGCGTTGCATCTGACTCTCACCAGTGTAACAACTTGCAGAACAGCAGCAGATAAATTCATTGATAAGGATGAAAAAAGTACTGTATATCCAACTCAAACATCTCTGCTGTCATCCTTCATCTATAAAATTAGTTTTTCTGTATTAAACTTTCATACTTAGATTTTTTCTTTGTCATATATATATATATATTTACAAATTAGTTAAAAAAAACAAACCCACAGCACAGTAAAACCATGCAGATGGCTAGCACTCAGGTCTACAGTGTACTCCAGTCCTGACAAACCAGATTTTACCACCCAGGCTACTCAACTGATAATGCACCATTAAACATAAGGGAAATCTAGAAATGAGCTTCATGATCATTTTATTTCAGTGTGAACCTTTTAGCTTTCCCGGACTGCCAGATGCAAGCGAGTCATCCAGTTTTTAGTGGTTTTCCGCCAATTTTCACCAGTAATAAAGCAAGATCTGGTTTAGGCCGCAGACCTCTGATGTCTATCAGCACAGGTCACCGTCTGAGGGCAAGTGGAGCCCTCGGCAAGACGAGTGGCTCATCGCTTTCCCTCAACACATCATCAAGAGAACAACCTCTTTTGCCCCAACACATTCCTAACATTTCTCAGGTTTTCTTTTGCAGGTAGTACATATGAAAATTGTTGATGTGTGAGCTGAAGTTATTCTGTAGGTCAGAATTAGAGATTTTATTATGCTGCAGTTGTCAAACTTATCAATATTAAGACTGAAACAAGGACAGCGACAATGTTTGGTGACTCCAAAATGATGAAGCAAAAAAGATGTGTATAAACAGTTTTATTCATGAAAAACAAAGTTGCTTGTCCAAACATACATGAAACAATGAAATATTTAACAAGAACCAGAAGAGAGAGAGAGAAAATGAACAGACATTACTTACAAGAAAGAAAACAAACTATTGAAATGGGAGAAAATGACAGGTAGCAATTTAGTAATGGTACACTGGATGCCAGCAGATAACCCAAATGTGATTAAGGCTTCATACGCAGAGGGAACCATACAAAGGTGGATTTAGGTTGACCTGTAAACCAAAAAATAGGAGAGAATCAATCAACTCAGGAGCAATCACTGAATTAATGCATGGAGGCAAGCGATATCCCATTCATGGACTACTAGTCTATTTCATACTGTTCTTCAGAAAAAGAAATCTAAGCCAATTTATCCACTGTTGTGCCAATAAAGTGGGGTCAAACTGAGGTGGAGTAAATTACTTTTGATGAAGTGAAAGACTCCAGAAAACACTGGTTTCTAGGTTTCACTATGAATGATGGCCATTTTTTTTGTTGCTACTTGATGTCACTTATGCAAGTGCAAACTTGTTTTCCATATTTTGTGAACTCCCAGAAATACCCTAGCAAATATTTATATTTTTGACACAAAGAAATCTACTAAAAAATGTTTTTTATACTTGTATCAACAACAGAGAGATGGCATTTACATCAAAGTCGCTTTTTGTGACATAGGTGGGAGCAATTTCATGTTGACATTACAATAACAAATAAAAAAAACAACCCTTGTGTTTTCAACAAAATAACATTGGAAACGCATCAGTCAATTGCCCACAAGTCCTTCTGAGAAAGAACAGTTTGACCAACAAACTGGATTTTCTAGTGTTGTTGCACCTACATATCCAGGCCAAGACGTCCATTTCCATGTGTTGAGTCAAATATTTCTTAACACATACTGTATACATATACTCACTTTTTGATGATGTTACAGGTTCAGAGAAAACATTTTTGCTAGTTCTGTCCTTGTTCAGTTTCCACCTGGACTCTTCACTCGACAGCAATTCATCAAATCAAAAACATATCAAAATCTCTTAATAAAAGCAAAACAATTGATATTACTTTAAATCCTTCTTCTCCCTCAGCATGGAAATAAGAGTCCAGGGAAACACAAACAGGAAGTTTTGTTCTAAAAAGACTAACTTTCGTTGGAAGATATACACTTGATTAAACTTAACTCAGATGGTTAAATTGTCATATTTGCTTTAGTTAGACTTTTGAGTACAGTTTTGCACAGAACAAAAAGTGAATTTTGCCCCCAATCACTTATATTGGATGCACATTAGGAAGAGATGTCATAATGAGGAATGATTATAGCAAGCAAAGCCAAAGTCAATGTACTGTACATATTAGGGCTGGGCGATTAATCAAATTTTATTTTCGATTACCATTTTGGCTTCAACGATTATAAAAACAAAATCATCGAGATAAACGATTATTGTGCCGCATTCTGTTTCACGATGATGCTCTCGTTTTGTCTTGTGTTATAAATCCAGCGCAGCCCTTTCCTTTACAGCGATGCGCTTTTGCTCTTCCCGGCCAGCCAACCTGCCTCCACCAGGCTGACTGACAGCAGAAATTTACTGAACCAAAATAGTTTCATGTTGGCTCCACAGAAAGAAATTGACGGTGTTTATATTTATTGATCCATTGATTATATTTTCCTGCCGAAACACTGTAGCGAGTGAGGGGAATCTACCTGTAGTGATACAGGTGAGCTCACAGACAGACTGGGAGCCTTGATCAATCAATGTAGATGCTGTTAATAAGTTCAAAACACATATACAGCAGGATATTTGTGTGATTTAAACAGCTGCCTGTGCAAATTACACTTTATGAAACTGGAAAGAAACAGACTCAGTGTAAAAAAAAAAAAAAAAACAAACAAACAAACACAGGGGGTCTCCATGAGACTCAGAGTCAATGTGGATTGATACATTTAATAAAATGGAAGTGTTTCTGTTCTTTGAGTCAATGAGTAATTGTGTTAAATAATCGTGATCTCAATATTGACCAAAATAATCGTGATTATGAATTTTGCCATAATCGAGCAGCCCTAGTACATATGGCCTTGTGAATGTGTTTAAGACCAAATTAAAACATTTGAACCTATCTTTTAAAATTGCAGACCTAAAATTGTTTATTAAACAGTGTTTTTAATATTTTGTCCACCCTCATACATAAAGGAGAAACAAAATAATCAAAAACATGGTTCAATATAACACAAGCCAATACAACAATACCACAAAACAACCTCAAAATTTAACACCTGACAGACTCGGTGTCAACAAAGATTTAACATTTCAAGTTTCACAAAGGCAGTATTTATTATAAGGCCATTGTAGCGAGTGTATATTCACAATGGCATAGATGGGTGGGAAGATTTTCAAGTTCTCATCTGTCTATCTTTCAACTGTCGGATATTGAAAAGTGGGAGGACAGAGATACAGATCAGCATATGCTGCAGCTGGACGTGCTCCTTGTAAATACAGCTGCTCACAGATTCCGAGTGTAGCAAACCGTCATACTGAGGACCACAGGGCTGAGGGAGACTCACTTGGGCTTGGTCTCGGCATCTGTGACTTGGCGGATGAAGATGGCGTCCTCTGGGTGGCTGATGTCTCCCTTCTCGTGCATGTAGGAGGAGGCGATGGCAAGCATGGTGCCATCGTTATTGAAAGCCAGTGAGGCGATGCTGGTTGGGTACCGATGGAACTGACAAAGGCGTTTCTTGTTGAAAGGATCCCAGATGTTCACAAAGCCGTCCGAGCCACCTGGTAGAAGGAGAGGCTCAAGGTCAAACTCAAAAGATTTAGGCTGTGTTACTGCTGAGATACAGATCTATAATAACTAGCAGTTCCATATGCAACCTTGGCAGCACCTAAAGGTCACAGAAAAATCTATGAGCTTTATAAAAACAAACAATTACTGATAGGGCTAGGCGATAAACGATAGCAATAATTACCTGGATATAATTTTCCTTGATAGAAATATTACAAATGTTCAATATAATTAAACTGAGGGAGAGAGAGAAGCCATCACTAACTGCTAAGCTATTGCTCATTGCTAAGTGACTAGGAGATCTGAACAGCGTGTTAACAACTGTGGGATTAGCGAGAAAGTCGTTAAAAGAATGGGAGAGCTATCAGTGCTTGAGCAGCGCAAATGTAAGTTTAAATGTACAGCGGATAATTAGCCGCTGTAATTAAGAATATAGTAAATTAACTGGCTTGAGAACAGCAAAAATGCTACCAGTAGCAGTAGCCTGCATATGAGGCGTTTATAGAACATCAGTGAATTACAGTGTCTACCACTAGTCTGCATGTGAGGCCTTTAGGGGACATCTGTAATTTGTAACTACAGAAAATTTCTTATCATGATAACATTTTTGGCCATATAGCAGAAATGCCTAATTACAGAAACAAATAAAAATATACAACAAAATAAATTAATAAATTCTTGATTTTGTAAATAAACTTTTCAGAAACCTATATTTGTTAAGTATTAAGCAGCCATTCGTACCTGTGGCAAAGGTGTTATGAACACTGTGAAATGAGATGGCATTGACAGGGTAAACATGCTCGATTCCCTCTTCCTTCAGCCTGTGGCACTTGAAGGCGTACTTCTTCTTCTGAACCTCCTGGCTTGGGTCCAGGTACTCCACAGCTACACGTCCCTCAATTGAACTCAAGACGTAGCCCTGCAGCCAAGACAGAAAATATGAGGTTACAAACCAACGTCTTCACATTAACGCAGGAATTTGTGTCAGTAACACAATACTCGATCAGGAGCAAATTATATTTCAAGTTTTAACGGCTGGCTGTATCATTCATCAGAATTGTGTACATGTCGTGCATGCTCACACTGCGGATTAAACTAATAAAAGTCAACTCTAATTCAAAGAGTACCTGTTTGTTGGGGAAGGCTCTTATGCAGCGAGTCTGATACTTGAGACTGGACTCTCTTCTTTGCTGTACGTAGCCCATGTTTCTCAAATCCCACACCAGGACTCGTCTTCCAGCTGTGCCAACGATCAGTCTATCTCCAGCCACAGACAGCGTGTACACCTGTTACAAAGACAGCAAGAATGAGACAAGAGGGAGACGCAACATTAGTAATGCCATGAACTTCACTTGATACAAACATGTCATGGAGTCATGCGTCTCTGCCATAGTTCAGTGTACAACATTTTCACAATAAATGCAACAATATATAAAGTGTCTATATTATTATTTTGTAACACAAGTATCTGAAATCTTAAATCTTAAATGTAGGTGCTTTTTGGAAAACAGTGCACCTTTAATGACTACCTCATTGTGAACCAGTGCCAGTGTTCTTGAGAAATAATGTTGAACATGTTAGGTCCCATCTAAACATTGTTTCTCTCTCCACACACACACACACACACACACACACACACACACACACACACACACACACACACACCAATTTAATAAAGCAGGAAGCTCTAAAAATGTCATACCATGGCAATTTTAATACCATCTCATTTAAGTTTAGAAATAAACTGGGACAAATAAAATACTGAGAAACCCTGTACGCTATTTATGCTTTGCTGCATGAAAGTCATGTGATAAAATCTAGCATGTTTACAAAATTATTTGTGATTAAAGATGATTCTGACAAGTTATAATCATTTCTTAAATACCTTTTTTTTTTCTTTACAAACAACAGTCTCTTAAGCATGGATGTGTCTATTACTCTACCTTCTCAGGCTGAGTAAAGGTGCCTGCGTTGCAAGGCGTCCTTGGATCCCACAGCCGAACTGATCTGTCCCAGCTGCCCGTTACCATGACATTAACCTCTGGGCAGTATTCCACACAACGAATGGGGGCATCATGTGTCCCGACTATTGTATCTGTTTAAAGGGGAGTGTAAAAAATAGCGTTTGAATAAACACATGCAGCACATTCAATTCACAGTTATGACCAAATTTGACAGGTACAAGTGAGGTTATTGTCTGAAACTTAATAGGTTTTTGGTGATGTTGGGACACAGTGTCATGACATACCTTGGTCTGTGTTCAAATCATGAGTTTTTAACTGTGCATCTAAACCTCCACTCCAAGAATGTGTTGGGTCCTGCAAGTAAAAGGTGACATTAATGCATGTATCAGACTTCTAGGGTATAACATGACAATAAGGAGCCTAGACAAATATAAAAATCTATGACGTACATAAAAAGCACAGTCAAGAACTGGAGCTGTGTGCTGGTACTTCATCCTCATGGTGTTTCCTCCAACATCATAGAGACGGACAGTGCAGTCCCAGGAGGAAACCAGCAGGAACTGAGCTGTGCTGGGGCTGAACTTGACAGCAGAGATGCTGTCCTCTGGTCCCTGGTTCAACTTGTACTCATTTGAGCCTGTCATCTGCAGACAAGTAACACATCATAAAGTAAAGAATTGAGACTATATGGCCCTCCAAGGTTACTTTAATAACACCTAATTCATGCATATTTACTGGACACAATGTATGACACTTCAATATAACAATATACATAGGTGGCTGCAACAACATAAATACCTTCCAGTATTATGCAATCCAGTTTAAGAACAAACTAGACCTCAGAAAAAGGATTAATTAACACCATTCTGACACAGGCAAAACAAATGTATTTAGATTAAACTTCAGAAACATAGCAAATGTTAGAGACATTATATGGGATTCTGTTAAGATCCTGCAAGTAGTGTTATTATGTTCACTTGTGATATAATTTCATCTCAGCCAGCTGAAATTCAACCACAGCTACCACAAATTGGTTTCCATAAACTACAGGATTGTTGACTGCTAAATATGACCGATCAATACATCACTTTTCCATTCACAAAATTAGGTTAAAAACATCATATACTCATTTGTGATTTGAAGGGTTTGCTTTTAGCTAAAGCACAGTGAATGCCATTTGCATCATGTTTTGAACAACTGGAGATTTCTCTTGGTGGTTCTGAGAAGAAAAAAGGCTTTCTTGACTTTTTATTAACTTACAAAATTTGATCATTTAATTGAACTAATTAAGGTCAGTCCTTTCCGATTTGCTACTTAATGCTGGTTAGATAACTAAGATTTAGAGTTACTAATACAGCTGGGCTTGCTGGAAATAAACTGATATCAATCGCTGAGCACAAAGCTGCTATAAAACATGTATTGTATACAATTATGTCAAACGTTATCTAAAAACATCTATTGAAGAAATTGGAAGTCTGCATACTGGTGTATCTACAGCGTTCCTGCTTGTTGTTAGCCTAGCTCAGTTACAGTGGTTGTGGATTTAGCTAACTAGCCCCACCGAGCACTTAGCTTTCTAACACTTAAACTAAATAATACGGTTTTCTGTTGCGATAAAGTGATTTTACTTCGTAGTTTAACGATTGCATTTGATCTCTATTCCCACAGACTATCCGATTTGTTCCGTTAACTTACATCCAGCAATTACACCAAGCCCACTTCTGCTGTCACCGGTGTCTGCTAACGCTAGCTTGTAACGGTAAATATAACGTAAGCTACGAGCCGCTGGTATTGGCCGTTCCACTTCACTTACCGCTTCGGTTGGGATTCTTCTCTTTCAAGACTAGTTATTATGCTTTTGTTTACGGTAAAACACAAAACAAAGCAACGTGGAAAATGCTAGAAAGCAAATGAGGCGCGTGAAGCTAACTCGCTTGCAAACGCTGCCTGTCGTTGCTCTAGACCAGAAGATGCTGATTGGATAAAACGAACGTTCAAATTCCCGCCTGGAATGTGATTGGCTGACGTATATCTTCCGTTGGCGCAGCGCAGATCACGTGACCCAGGACAGTTTTCTCTCTCTCTCTCTCTCTCTCTCTCTCTCTCTCTCTCTCACACACACAGGATGTATTTTCTGCGTCTGAGTGTACCTTTTATTTAAGACAGGACAATAAAGCAACCTAGTAGGTGAATCTTGTAATAGGAATATTAGCTGAGTTAATTATTCTATATCCGCAAAGATCCACGATGGCTAATTAGACTGTTGTAGACTATTATGATGTATATTTTATCTGTATATAACCGTCCTTATTCACCTTTGTGGTCTGAGAAGAACTTTGCCCAAATAGTCTACTAACATAACAGTTTCTTATAGGCCATAGGTCATCTTCTCGACGCCTACAAAAAGGAAATTAACCCATGCAGCTATCAATGTCGCTAAATGGATGAATAATAATTAATTGTGGCCAGATTAATCGAGAAATTTTGTGGGGATAGCCTATTGTTTTTAAGTATTGTTATGCCTATTGTCATGTACCTAATGCTCACTTATTCAAGAAGGCACAAATAATGTGGCAAAACAATATAGGCCTATAGCAAGAGACAGGCTGTGCCTAAACATTTTCTATTGGCCTAAAAACGTAACAAAAATCCAATATAACCTAATGTTTTCTCAAATGATGGTTACAATTAGGCTATAGCCCACTATTTCTCAAGTCATCATATTTAAAAAGATGACCATCATTAATAAACTAAATTGAAATGATCTAATTTTAATATCTTATTTTAGAGAGCACCCACATCTCTTCAGACCCTCACTGTGCCTTACTGCCTCGTTTTAAATATTTAAAGATCTCACCATCCTCACAAAAAAACCAAGATCTTACGGTTTGACTCAAATGAATGATTTTTTTTTCAATGTACATCATGATCATGAGGATAGATACATCTCTTTTTGGAACAAAATCTTTACTGAGTGTAAGATCATATAACATCAGAATTCATACAGTATTCAATAATATCAGAGGAAAATCATAACACAAGAACAGAGGCTATTTTTGGCTCTTTCATGGCTTCAAAATTACTGGCAAAACATTGCATCTTAGAAACAAGTGCCTGTCACCTGCAGAGTTTTCGGGGTATTTATTTCAAGGATCACATGATTGTCCTCACTATTACAAAGAGAAAAGGATTAGGACATGGGTTTTTTTTTCTGTAAAAGTGAAATATAGATGCCACAGGCTGGTAGCCTAGCGTGAAGCCAACAGTATTGCACGATATTTGAAAATATCAAAATATTAAAATCCACAGTTTTAGCTACAAACACTAACACAAGTCCCTTTAAAATACATATGGACAGTCAACCCTGTTCAAAACATGTTCTTTTTTGAAGTGAATACATTGAAATATATTCACCCACTTTTGAGCATTTAACGATTCCATCAATAATAATAATAATAATAATAATAATAATAATAATAATAATAATAATAATAATAATAATAACAATAATAATAATAATTTTTAATTGTCCCTCCTGCAACACACATGGGAGCTGTAAAGGGACTAAGTGTCTTGCTCAAGGACACTTCAGCAGGATAAAGGATGACCAAATAATAATAATAATAATAATAATAATAATAATAATAATATGACCTAACATTGTGTCCGTTGAATCTACAAAATATACAAAATTGTAATTTTTTCAATGAAGGTCACTCTCATTTAAAAACATATGTACAACACATTAAGACAGTTGGTGCTAAACAGGCCTCAGCAACGGGACAGGGTGGGAATAGTACATGTGGTGGGGAAAAGCCAGCAGGGACTGGCTGCCCTGTGAGTTTCCAGCGGGACCCCCGGTCGATTCTGGGGCTCCGTTCTCGTGGTAAAGTATGGGAACCCGCACAATCCTCTGCGCCGCCGCATGGCTCAGGTTGGCCGCCTCCAGCTCCGCGGCCAGCTGCCTTTTCCACTTATTCCTCCGGTTCTGAAACCAGATTTTGACCTGTGTCTCCGTCAGGTGCAGTGACGCGGCGAGGCCTGCTCTCTCCGAGCTGCTTAGGTAGCGCTTGATGTCGAAGGTGGACTCCAGCTGGAAGACCTGACTCCTGGAAAACACCGTGCGCGTCTTCTTCTTCCTGCAAGGCTTCTTGTCGGAGTCCAGATCGTCCGTTTTTCTCCTCCAGTCGTCCTCCTGGTCTGTGTCTTTCTTTGGTTCTTCTGCGTCACTTTCATCTAGCGCGATATCGTCGTCTGCGCTTTCCTCTTTGGCATCTTGGTCACTTTTTTGGAGATCAGGGGAGCGCCTGTCATGTACCGGCAGGGGTTCCCTCAGGTTGGCCTTCTCAGACCCTGCACGAAAAAAATACAGTTTTCAAATTTGATTCACTAAGACAAAGTGATCTGCAATGACAATAACCTGTATTTTAGGGGAAAAATCTAGATATATATATTTTATTAGTAAAATATACATTTTTATGCTATTCCTTTTTCATTAATGTATACGTCATATAGTGTTTACTGACATTAATTCATGATATAAGCTATTTTTAAAATCCTTTAAATTTTCCCCCTCAAGATACGAAATTGTATGCTTATAGGCCCCTCTCTTTAACATTATTTTGATTTTTTGAAAGCAAAACACAACAATATTTTTATTTGCAGAATTAGATGAGTCAATAATATTTACCTCCAGTCCTCAGATGAGTCCCGAGTGTGTATGGGTACCACCAGGTAGACGCTCTTTCCAAATACTGCGCTGATAGTCCAATTCTCTGTGTGGGCAACTCAAACCGAGGGAAAGATAAGTCACCGAGCCGAGAGAAGAGGCTGCCTTCAAACACTCCTTTAGATGAGGCGAGGACAGTTTTCGGCTTCGTGGGTTTGTCTTCGATGTTCAGTAGGTTCTTTATGGAGAACGGTGAGTCTTTTGCAGGTTGGCGAGTCTCTTGCGCATCAGAGTCTGCCATCACCGCTTACTGTCCGATGAGAATCACCATCAAAAATTTATAAAGAAAAAAAAACTCCTGAAAAAACGCTCACAGGCTGTGATGAAATCATACAAGAGAAAGAGAAAAAAAGACCCTGAAAGTCGCCCGAAGCTGCGTCCAGCTCTTGATGATGACCGGAGTGAAAGCAGAGAGATCACTGCGCCAAACTTACGCCAGCTTGATGTAATGATGAAATAAAAAATGCCATCCGAGTTAAAACGCGCTCGGTCTCTGCGATTGGGCAGGTACAATAGCAAATGAGATTTGAGATGAAACCGCGAGGGGCTGTGACGAGAACAGACTCCAAAGAAAAGGCCGCGCAAGCGTTTTGGCTTCGGGTTCAGCAGTACGCACCCACTTATCATCCAATTAGATTAAAGAGAAAATTGTTTCAAGGTTTTTGGGGCGTGCACGAGCCGCAATCACCTGTCAGTAAATTGAATAAATGGTCCAGAGATTATCACACCTCAGTGTGGAGCTAAACTGGTGGGCTTTGGCACAAATATTGCGCAAATTGCGCATAGATTTTACGCACGCACTTGAAGCCACTGAAAACATATAAAACACAGAAAGAGGCCACTTTGTTGTTTTTGACAAATAAAGAGAACAAGAAAAATCCGTATACAGTAACCTATTGTAGCCTGAATTAATAGAAGAAATAGGAGAAACTGACACATAAAACAGTATCATATTAATTTCTTATAGCACAAGAATACAGTAGATAATATACACTTTCTTGATTCACTCTTTTTTTGACGTTGCTTGTGTTGAACACTGCAACCTGCTGAGGATCAACCTGTCATTCATCTTTTATTTCAAATATCCTCTGTTCCACCTGAGTGCAACAGGAAAGCACTGTAAATTTCACCGGGGCCAGAGCTCATTGACCTCGGTGTAATTTTATTAGTCAGGACGTGCTGCAGGCAGAAATTGAATGCTTACCATTGTGATAAAGGCTTTTCACATCGGCTTTGTTCAAAAGCATGTAAACCCACACCGACAGCAGGTGATCTAATGCATGAGGATGACATGAGTCTTGTATAATAATACTGGTGCTTGGATGCAACAGATTATATTTTTATGTGTAATGAGACATTTATATGATCAAGTGCGATCAGATTAGATGATAAATAGGAGGTAATGGGCAGAAGGGAGATAGCCTTCACATTTATAAGCCGTCACAGTGCTTTTTTGGGTAAGGCTGAAGGAAGAATGAATAAGTGACGCTGCATTATGGGGAGGTATGATGAATGATGTTATGCTACTTGAGTTAAACAGCTGGCCTCTGCAATGTGCTTTGTATCAAGACATGATAAATCTGTCACTTTTAAAGCCCTAAAGCAAACACAAAAAATATGTCTGTCACTTTGGGCAAATGCGACCTGTGGGGGGAAACATGGCTCAGACTTATCAGTGATCAGAAGAAATGTAGCAAATGCACATAAAACACAACATGGTCAAAATTTAAGATTCATCATTTAAACCAGATTTGAAGGTTATGCAGAGAACTAATCAAATAAATTGAATTTGCTCAACCTACAAATATGCAGCCTGTCCTTTTAGCTCATGGAGCACCCTCCAGCTCTAAAGGACAACACTGTGTTTTGTGAAAAGCTACTTGAATCGCTGCATAATTAGAGGTCTCATAGCTGTGTTTAAGATGGGGGCGGAGAAAGAGGCCAGTGGAGCTGCATTTGCCAATGCAAAGTGTAAAGCAGATAGCTGTGTTTTCATCAGATTATGTTGATTAAACAGGGGCTAGAACAAGTCAGAGTGGATCAGAGGGGAAAACAAAGTGCACTCAATCAATGATGCAAACGCATGCCCCAGTTTCCCCTTTTCAGTTTTGTCGTTTAAGTGATTTGGAAATGTCTGGGCAAATGTGGAGCTGATCTTATTAATATTATTTTGTTCTCTCTCTCTGTTCTCTTACGCTTAATTTTCACCCTATCGCTCCTAAGCAAGCACCAACATTATCTGTACAACTCAGATCAGACCCAGGGCAAGGTTTAAAATATAAAGGTTATATGTACACATAATTGATACTCACGTATCTTCTACCACTAAAATACAAATAGGCTGCTTTTACAGGATACATTTGTGATGAGAAGGCATGTTAGTTATTCTTTGTCTGACAAAAATCTCACAAACATACAATGATGACTAAAGATTTTCATGAGGAAAAGACATATTTCAGCTGAATCTAATTTCATAGGAGATGTTAATACACTCAATAAATGCTGTGTTTTATCTGGTGCCAACAGGTGACACTGCATATTTATTCTAAATAAAACATTACATTTTATGATCAAAACATAGAATGATCAATAAAATGTAAAATGGACATTTTTAGTTAATGTTTAGTCCAAAAAATGTATTTTCTTTATATTCTTGTCAGGTTTTTTATAGACCAGTGTACAAGAAACAGAAACAGAGGGAAAGCTTTGTTTCCCCTGTTAAAATAAATCAGTTTAATTAAAAAAAGACATAATCTTGTTCAAGTATATGACTACTTTGTTATTCATTAACTTCATGGGAATCTAAATGTATTGTAATGCTGTGTTTTACTGCACCATATATGGCTTCAATACTACCAATATCTACCACTCCAGCACTTCTGAATCCTACTTTTCCATCCTTGTTAATAAATATTGTCAAATATTGTCATTGATCCGTGACTGCACTTTCGTTAAACATGACTCATGCTCATTTTTATAAGAGGTCATCATGGATAATGCTTATATTAGTGGTCTGTATACTTGGACACAGCTTGTCTGTATAAAACAATAGACCTCATTTTATACTGCTCGTGTTTTACAGGCCACGGAAATTTAATCAATCTCACCTGAAAAATTATCAGTGAGTCAATTATGCAAGTCTCTTTTCATCTGAAGCACCCGCATAATTAAATTGATATAAAATATCATTAGAGGTGACAGGCTGTTATGAGATATGGTAATTGACTGCTGCTCTCACTTGAATAGTTGCAATGACTCCAGGTGCTGTTGTATCTCAGGAGAATGCTGCCATCTAGTGACAGAACCTGATAATAACCTGCATACAGTCAATCACACCAAAGTAAGATGACCAGTCAGTTACTACAGTATACTTCACATTTATTGATATTGTTGAAGTTATTGACAGATTTTACAGATATTTTATTGTGAAGTGAATTATTTTTTCCCATATTTTCCCAAGAAGGAACTGTACAGTATTTATAAACCATATTAATGAGTGAACCATTACAATCTGCCTGTTTTGAGGTATTGTACACAAAAAAATATTATTAAGTTATTGATCTCAGTCATTACAAACCTTTTGAAGGCACTGAAACATTCAAAGAAAATTCCCAATCAACATCTTTCAAAAATGCATTCTCATACTGAAAGTAACACTTTAATATTGAAATGATGTATCAAAGCACAAATGCTAAGATATGTTATTTGTACATGATTGATAAGCAGGCGGACAAGACATATATGAACATGAAGGAAGTAGTGTAAATCTACATTTGACCGTCTGATTCCTGGATTTTTGGAAAAGTCTCTTAGAAAGCAAATGGAAAGTAAAAAGCATCGTTAAACCAGATCAACTTTAACCCTGAAGCTGAACAAGTATAACCACAACATCAGTAACATCAGAAATGAGAAGGAGCAACATAATGAAGCACTGTAGTTTACAAGAGTACAAGTTGGTAATATTCAGGGCAAACATCTGCAACAAACCTCTAAAAACATAACAGCAGGTCTACAGTAATGCATTGCTGCTACATTAATCCAACCAAAGTCATTTGACAAAAAAGAAAATACGGAGTGTAATATAGCGTTGTGCAATCTATCAGGCTCCAGTCACATGGCTTTCAGCTGTCATATTCCTTATCAATGAACTTGGCCATAGTAGTGAGCTGGATATTTGTCGTGCCCTCATAAATGGTGCCTGTGCAAGGAGACAAAACACAGCATTAGAATGAATTCCCGTTGTAAAAAACAAGGTCAATTTTGTTAAATTCCACTGCACAGAACATGAATCTACGGCTTTCACTATCAGGAGACAAGGGAACAACTGGCTTATTATGTAGCTCAGTTGTGCTGGTGCTCCAGCTGAGGAACTGGGGAGCCGAAATGGAGGTGATGAAAGGAAAAGTGACATTTTGCCCTGGCAGCTTCCTTAGCTGTGTGTTGGTATAATGACACTCCGGAGGGAGGGGTCAGACAGGGGAATTCCTGCAGAGTCCGATTACAGCCGCTGCTATCAGCCCTTCTCTCCGCCCCACTCTGGTCCAATCACAAACAACTACACCCGGCCTTCCTGCGGCTCTCATGAGCTGTGTCCTCTCCACATTGTAGTCACAGTTACCAAAACCACCTCTAATCCTGACAACAATCTAACAAACATATTTTCTAGTGGCGCTGAGTCCAAGTATATTTCTGTGGTCATGCTCACCAATTTTACAGTCTCTGTAGTATTTCTCTATGGGGTAGTCTTTGGTGAAGCCCACTCCACCCATCCATTCGATGCATTTAGATGTGGTTAAGGTTGCAACCTGAGGAAAATAAAACAAAACAGATATACAACTTTTATTTAACCAGAAAAATGCTTAACTTATATTGAAAATCTCTTTTTCACAGGAGTGTCGTGGGCAAAAATACAGCAGAACCGTTACAATCAGCAAAACATCTTTGTATTTAACTCAATTCAGTGAATCAGGAATCTCACCTCTGCAGCGAAGTATTTAGCCATGCAGGCCTCCTTAATGAAAGGTCTGCCAGCTTCCTTCAGACGAGCAGCGTTGTACGTCAGCAGCCGAGCAGCTTCAATCTGTGTTGCTACGTGGGCTATTTGGTGCTGCATGCCCTAGAACACATAAGTACCATAACAACATAAAAACTCATTGAACAATATGTTGGCCTCCAGAGTAATGTCATCAACTACAAACATGTTATCTAAAGTAAAAGAAATCTTTTTAGGTCTTTACCTGGAAGTCAAAGATACGTTTTCCAAATTGCACCCTCTGTTTTGTGTAAGGAATAGTCTGGTCAAAGCAACCCTGTGCCAGCCCCACCATCTGAAACACAGAGACACAGCAAGAATGCTTAAAATATTAATTTTACAGTTTTTAATCTTAAATAGAGCACCTTTAGTATGCTTTAAAGGCATATGATGACAGGATTTTATGAAAAAACAATGTATAGACCCATACAAAAACAATCCCTCTCAATCATCCCTTATGACCGACTAGAAGTGTGTGGCGGTGGATATATCTACGGAGACCCTGCCCTTTGCCTGTATTTTCTTATTATTTTGCTGTATTTGGGATGTTTCTGGGCATCAACCTTTGGGTAATGGGTGTGTAGCCCCCAGCTAATGACAGCGTGCATGGTTTTAAGTTGGGACTCTTAATGTAATGACCAAGTTACATCGCTGCTTTCTGTGTCTGTTTGAGTACCTTCCCGCAGGGTTGTGCGAAGGTGTTGGCTTGTTTATTTGTGCTTTAGAACACGATCACCGTGAAACAATCAGAAAATAATGTTTTATTTATTTGATTCACGGCTTTGTTCTTGCTAATACCGCTTGCTCTTTTCATTCACTCTCTAGTTCGCTTGACTATCACTGCTCTCACTCTGGTGTCATTGCGCCAGGAAGGAGGGGCCAAATTTGAATGCTGACCAATCCTGCATAACATGCCTTTAAGAACACTTTTTATCTAAAAGAGAAGTTTTAAAAATACCTGAGCAGCGATTCCAATCCTGCCTTCGTTCAACATTCCGATGGCATACTTATACCCATGACCGATGTGTCCCAAAATGTTCTGCTCTGGTACCTACGATGGAGGGCAGAAAGTTAGTAAAAGCCACATGATGTATGTCTTTCACAGAAGTCTGGAACAAATCAAAGTGTTTGTTAGTACCTTGACATTGTCAAAGTTGAGCGGGCAGGTGGAGGAAGCGCGCAGGCCGAGCTTGTTCTCCTTCTTGCAAATCTCAAGTCCCTCCGTGTCCCGGTCTACAATGAAGCAGGTGATGCCTCTGTATCCCTGACGATCACACACGAGTTTGATGTAATATTTGTACATTGAAGGAGAACACACTAAAGTACCAAAAGCATCGGTGTCTATAGATTTAGTTAGGACTGAATTAGAAAAATTTTGATTCAAATATATGACTTTAATCTTGCATTTATTCTTTTGTTTAACAGCTAAATTTCATTTGAGTGAGATACTACAAGCTCTAAACTGGATGACAGGATGTTAAATGAGATTATTATTAAATTGTGCATTACTTTTTGGTGGACAACAGGAAGTGTAGAAACATGAGCAGTTACTCACAGCGGAGGGGTCTACATTGGCCATCACCAGGAATACACCTGCATGCTCTGCATTACTGATCCACAACTTGGCTCCATTGATGACGTAATAGTCCTTGTGTTTTTCAGCACGTGTCTTCAGAGCAAAGGCGTCACTTCCTGACGCTGCCTCAGAAAGGCAAAAGCTACCAATCTATGTGTGACATGACACAAACATATAAGAATGAGCAAGAAAACATTCCAGAAAATGCAGTGCAGAATATGCTTGATGTACATGTAGTTTGACAATCTGAAAACATCTTTTAGGCCTCAATCTACAAGTACAATGAGAGAATTTTAGAATTGACCCACCAATGAGAATTTAGTGTTTTCATACCACACCCTGGAGTGCTCACTGAGAGGCAGAATGTAAAATTTCTCACCATGTCAGTTGACAGTCGGCTGAGGTATTGCTCTTTCTGATCTGGCGTACCAAGATTGGAAACCAGTGTGTTGATCAGTGTGTTCTGGATGTCGCAGAGCACAGCCACAGAGGGGTCCACCTTCGCCAGTTCCTCAATGACCAGAATGGAGGAGAAGAATGTAGAGCCAGTGCCACCGTATTCTGGGTCAATCTCAATTCCCATGAGCTGTAAAATTTCAAGATCAGAGTCACTGGATAGAAAGAAGTCACTGACAGATTTTTAACATCTGTTCATTTACTATTAGATGTGTAGCAAAAAAATGTCCCTTACACCCTGTTCAAAGAGAGATTTTATCACTTCCTCGTCCATGACAGAATTTTCATCCATCTTTGACACAAATGGGGCAATGCGCTCTTGTGCATACTTTTTAACTGTCGAAAAGCAAGACATATGATTAATGTTTTAAAGCTTTTTTTAATCTCCAGTTTTCAGAAGCAACATGGACCTGGTTTTCCCTGCTCACCTGCTTCCCTCATCATGCTCTCCTCCTCTGAATATGTCTGCAGGGGAGGGAAGGCGACCACCCCAGCCGCCTGCTCTGAGGACACATGTGGGGCAGATTTGGTGGACCTGCTCCTCCATCCAGCCTGGCATGCACCCCATTGTCGAGAGATCTGTCTGCAAGACTGAAAACACAATAGGCAAAAGTAGTTATATATCAATATGCCTGTTTGGGTAAATGCACAACTGAATAACAGCGCAGGTCACTCATGTTAGCCACTTTTCACCACTAATGTTATGATCATTTAGACGTTTCTTTTAAGACTGAGTTGCTACTGGCTAGTCTGTAATGAAATAAGTTCGTTTGTGCTCTAAAGCTAGCGTTAGCCGTCAGTTAGCTGGTAACGTTACGTTACAAAACCCAGCCATGTTACGTAATTCAAGAGTGAACGATTAATACAGGGGAAAATAATGAAAATAGAAAAAATGAATGCAGAAAACCTGTACATGTAAATATCAATGGTCATAATAGTCGGTCTCACCTTTGAGAAAGTCCTAAACAACGGAGAAGCCATGATTTGTTACAAAATGTTTACATGCGTGCATTCAGCTGAGGGGTGACGTTGCCTTCAGGTACCCCGTGAACGCGTTAGATATTCCATTGCTGTGTATGGAATGCAAAGGCATGTTTATTATGAATATTTGACTTTTTTATACTTAATAATAGACAGTTACCATATGATGATTACATGAAAGGTACGAACTCTGGACACCGCAGAAAAAATATCTGTTGATTGGGAAGCGTTGTTGAGACTAGTTTCTAATAATAATTTAGTCACCACGGGTTTTTCCGGTAGTTCGCGAATGCAACAGCTGCGTTTGTGGGGACACGGAACACTGACGTAACAGTAAAAGAAACGGAAGCTGTCAAGCGTTTACCGTTTACCTGGTTACGGTTGTAGCCGGAAAATTTACCCCCAGGGCCCCCTTTTCACCCCTCTCTTGGCTTAGCGATAATGTTGCTCAGACGCTGAAAGGTAAGGTATGAACCGCGCTTAGACTTGTGTTAGATAGTCGGTATAATAATAATAAAAACTGGCGTAAGGGCCGCGCTAGCTAGGTAACGTTAGCCTTGTTGATAATAGCTATGAGCTAACCATTGTCATGGTTTATAGGCAGTTTTGTTAGCTACCGTGGGTTATCAGTTGTCAAATGTGAAAGCAGAGATTTGTCACAATGTCCGACTACAGGCTCGCGTTTTCTGGATTTTTTCAGGTACAACTCTAAAGAAGAAAAATGGAAGAGATTAAGACCGAGCCTGTGGATTTTGTGAAGGAATTCCAAGAATACCTGACACAGCAAACCCAGCATGTCAACATGATCTCAGGCTCTGTTTGTGGAGAAAAAGAGTCAGCAGAGGCGTTTCCAGCCGGTGGGAAGGGAGCACAACAAATGACACCGCAATATCTCTTTGATGAGTGAAGAGTAAGATGTTAAAGTCTCTTTGTGTTTGTGTTTTAGTTGCCCCGAGGAGTGAGCAGAATGGTCTGGACCCTCCGTCTGTGGAAGTGAGCCTGTCAGTGGAGGATGGTTCAGATGTACAAATGGACGGCCTGGAGAGGACCTGCGATGGAAAGTACAAATGCAGCTACTGCAGCTATGCCAACAAGGGCATGGCTCGTTTAATAGAGCACATCAGGATCCACACAGGTCAGTGTTCAGGCAACATCATGTTTATAAAACAATGCAAGTAATCTAGACACACTTGTAGGAACTGTTATATACTAGTGGCTCTCAAGTCGGGGCATGTGAGGAAGTTCAGTGATTCCCAACACAATTATAACAAATTATGAAACAAGTAACATTTTTCACTGGGATTGTTCCCAATGAATTACTATGTTCTCACATAAGGTGTAGTGCTACCATTGTGTCGTCCTATAACCAGATACCTGGGGCAGAGTCTTATTATATACAAAATTCTGCCCAAATCTATGACTACTTAAGAGTACATGACAATGCTTGGGTATATGTCATAAGTTACACATAGTTTGAAAAGCACTGAACACAGATATGTGGTGATAAAATTCCTAAACTGGTATGCTATTTCTTATATCTCTTACTAATGGTTGTCATTTGTCATAAATTGTGTCCCAGGATTTTATATTATTAATCTTGTGAAGCAATTTTGTCTAAATTAACAACACAAAACCTTTACAAAATCACATTTACTGTATGTCACATTAATTTCTGAAATACTTGATATGCATTGAGAATGCCTGCTGAAAATTAGTTTGATTTACAGTCATGATGTGACCTACAACAACCAGACAAATTGAAGGGCGATTCTCTTACATTACAAAGCATATAAACTGGAAAGTTTTGTTGCCAGCATGATCTTTTCTTTATCTTCCAGTCCTACTTTGTACAACCCCTCTACACCTACTACATTGTATTTACTGCATCACTGTTAACTGTATCACAGTAAAGTATGCTTGGTATTATTATTATATTATAACTACATTTTGCACTGACTATTTTCCTGTAAATTTCCCCTCCTGATTGTCAACCAGGAGAAAAGCCTCACCGCTGCCAACTGTGCCCGTTTGCTTCAGCGTATGAGCGCCACTTGGAAGCCCACATGCGCTCGCATACAGGAGAGAAGCCATACAAGTGTGACCTCTGCGCCTTCCGCTGTAGCGACCGCAGCAATCTGTCGCACCACCGTCGCCGCCGCCACAAGCTTCTGCCTGCAAGGGTAGTACGCTCTCCCTTCTCCAACAAGAGAATGTTGACCGCCCTGCAGAAGAGGACGGGCTCACTGGGCTTCAGCAGGCGACTACTCATCAATTTCAGCCCTCCCTCTGTGGTGATGCCAAAGTCGGATTATCTGAATGACTTGTCTCACAAGCTCCACCATCATTTGAACAGCAGTGAGTACAAGAATCTTCCCAGGGTGGATGAGACTGATAATTGCAACAGAGGTGCTAATGGTTTGACGTTTAATAACCCACTGGACCAGCTGTCTACACTTGCTGGCCAGTTGGCTGACCTTCACCCTGAGTCTCAGACTCCTGCATCCCCAGACAGGGAGTCCTTAAAAGACGAGAAGCCCATCCTTATTCAGCAGGTCTCTGGTACACCAGTTGTGGTGTGTTCAAATGGAGTGCAGACATCCCCACCTAAAAAAGAATCTCCCACCTCAGACCACCGGAGCTGCAGTCCTGAGCCTGGCCTCGGCTGTGAGAACAGCATGAACACACTTACTGCGAGTGTTAGCAACAGCCAGCCGAGCACACCCACCCCTGTCCTGACCACACCAGACCAACACCTTTTGCAAAAATGCCAGCACTGTGAAATTCACTTTTCTGACAATATCCTCTACACCATTCACATGGGTTGCCATGGCTACGAACATCCATTCCGATGCAACATCTGCGGTCACATGTGCACAGACAAATATGACTTTGCATGTCATTTTGCTCGAGGGCAACATAAAAAGTGATTCCTTGTTACAAAGATGCATATGCAGTCTTTGATCCTTCTGTATCGGTTTATGTACAGCATATAGAGGTGACAGTGATTTACATGCTGTTACTTTTTCATTTTACACTTAATAACTGCACTATCGTTGCCTTATTGCAGTTCTACATGGCTCATGACTTAAGAGTTCCTTAAGCACAGAAACATCTTGTAATACAGCATCTCTGCAGTAGAAAAACACAGAGTGTAGTTTGCAGCATTTCATAGTCAGTGTTGGTTAGATCAGTGGCTCTCAAAGTGGGGTCCGGGGACTCCCAGGTGTCCTTGAGGGGGTTCTAGTGGGTCCCCAGCAAAAAGGGGAATCATTTATTTTCACTATATTTCCATCCATAACTAACACAATGAAAGAATGTATGACTATTTTGGTCATGGGTGTCATACACTCTCTGTAATAAAACATCTAAAAGCAAAAATCTTATCAGATGGGGGACCCTGGGACAAAATCTTATCGAACGGGGGTCTGTGGTCTAATTTGTGTCAGTTTAGGGGTCCTTGACGTGAAACAGTTTGAGAACCACTGACCACTGTCCTTTGTGAATTCAGCTACATGTGTTTGGCATATGTAATCATGGTTTTTGCTTTCCACCAGCATTTCACTCAGCTCTTGAAGTAAATCACTATTACATAGACATCTAGATATAAAACACTTTAAATAAAATACCACTTAACAGTATTTAACACTGAACATCATGAGCTCACCAGCTTGGTATGTTTTGAAGCCAATGTTTGGGGACTGACAGCCAAACTGGCTCATTTTCTGTTCAAAACATTTAGTTTGTGTCCAGCCTGACCCACAATCCTGCTCTCTGTCCTGATATTTATTTATACCTCCCATCATAGACTGCAGAAGGTGTTGTCCAAATCAGTTAGTAATATTTCAGAAGGATTTCAATAGCTCTCTTTTTTTGGTACTAATTTATACCATTGAAACTTTTTTCTACAAATATTTATACATTGTCTTGAGTAGTTTTTGTGGTACTGTGTAAACCAATTTTCACTGTAGCAACTTCTTTGTATTGTAGCTGATGTTGAGACACTGTAAAGGTGCAAGGTGACCCTCAGATTGTTAGGTATAATGTTACTTTTTTTTTGGATGCAGCACGGTGGTGTAGTGATTAGCACGGTTGCCTCACAGCGAGAGGACTCTGGGATCCAACACACCTGTGTGGAATTTGCATGTTCTCCCTGTGCCTGCATGAGTTCCTTCGGCTTCCTCCCACAGACCTAAAACATGCAGGTTAGGTTAATTGGTGACTCTAAATTGCCCATAGGTGTTAATGTTAGTGTGAATGGTTGTGTAATTGACTGGCGACCTGTCCAGGGTGTACCCCACCTCTCACCTATTGCCAGCTGAGTGGCTTCAGCTCCACTGTGATCCTCTAGAGGATGAGCAGTAAAGGAAAATAAAATGGAACTAGTTTTTTATTTTTTTTAAGTCTTGGTCTAAAGTAAAGACTTATTGCCTTGAGTGAAGTCTTCTGTATATTATGTATTCTGGCAAAAACATTAAAATGTTGCCTGATTGACATTTTACACCACATTTGGTGAAACCATGTAGATGACTTCTAGAGTATCACCTTATCTTGAGTTTGAGAAATTAGTTGTGAGGAAACTTTGGTTTTCAAAAAATATTTAAAGTTTTAATTACAAAGTGAAATGATAAAATGATATATATATTACATTCAAGTGTTTGTTTCATGTAGCCCCACAAAGGTCCCACTAACTGAAGAACATATGATCAGCAGCAAAAATAGAAAAATAAATCAAATACAATTTACTTTATCACAGTTTCACTTGTGACCTTTTATGTGATTAAATTTACCATTGTCAAAACTCAAGAATTGTCATTTATGATTCTCAACAAGAGTTCCTTTTTTTCACTGTCAAAAACATCCACTGCTCTTTTCACCACACGTTCCACATCGATGTCCTCTTCTTGATTGAAAGGCACTTCCTGTAGGAACTGTTTCCGCAGGTTGTGAAGAAATCTCGCTTTGGATTCGTTCAGCTGAGTGGCCAAGGACCTCATATGATCAGGGCGAACTTGACTTTCTGAAGTTTAGATAACAAAATGATTGTTACACAGGGCTTTAAATGACAAATGCAAAATATTAAGTGTGTAATATTAATGTTGCACACTACTGACCTCTGGCAGTCTTCATCGCTTCAGAGATCAGGCGTCGACAGGTCTGGTCTGCCTGGTGAACCACACTAGCGGCACATTTCTGGCGGTCAGCTTCCTGCACAGAATGAGATAAAAAAAAAGCAAATAATTCTCCATTTATGTAGCTGTAAATTTAAATTGGACTATCATGCTTGAGGGGAGCTACATCGACACACCTTTTGTTCCATGTTGTCGTCAACCGGGCTCAGCGGGTTGCTCAGTGCAGAGGAGATCAACTCCATCACCCTCTGACTGAGGACAAGCCACACAGGAAGAGAGGCAACAAATTAATACCAGTTTATGCACTTGAAGTAATTCACTAGAAAGACTTGCTTATTGTGCTGCCTTACATGTCATTTTTGGAAACACTGTCTGAAGTGTTGAGTAAAATGCTGTTTGTCTCCCATGAGTTTTTCTGTGGATTTGGAGACTCTAAACGCTTTGTCATCTCCAATATCACCTCAGTGGGAATGGGCTCAGACCTGCTCTGGTTTCTGCTGATGCATGACTCCAAATTGCACTGCAGATACACCTGGCAAAAGCCCAGCGAATCTGCAACAACAATTGACCATTTCATTCAACCAAAGGACCAACATTTAAAGGGCATAATGATGGTTTTACATATAATAGCCCATAAGAAATGACTGATTTTCAAAAAAGGACCAAAAATGTTTAAACTGATTGCTTGTCACCCAGACTGCCATGGTTTCAGTTTATGTAAGTGGTCTAAAAACATTTACTTGCAGAGACATTAAACTTGTTTGATATATGTAATTCTTCACAGCAGTTCAGTCACCTTTAATTTTGTCAAAGTATGTGTTCTTACAGGAAGGTTTGCAGTGTTAAATCAATATAAAAGTTGACAGAATGCTTACATAATTGTAAGCAGTTCTCTAAAGTATACAAGATTTGTACTTAATGGGCAGAAACATGCAAGACCACCACTATGCTCCTTTATGAACATTCAGATAAGGGGCCTATGATCTACACAGAAAACTTACACTTTCTTGCAAGTTGGAAAACTTCATATCTCATGCTTGGATAGTAGAAGTTGTCATCTAGTAGAAACACGAGTGGTGCCCTGTCAGCCTGAGAGCGTTCTGAAGTTTCTGGCTCCAGCAGAGCTTGGATGCATCTTTCCCATGCAGCACTGTTGATCTGACAACTGCTAGGTAGCATCGCCAACACTTCAGGCTTCTTCAAGAACTGCTCAATACACTGCAACACTGCCTGTCTGTGCAACTTCCATTCTGTGTGCTAGAAAGGTAAAAACAAAAACAAAAAAACAATTAATGTTTGAGGAGACTTTTTTTAACACATGCTGAAAATATGAAACTGAATTTAAATTGTCATGGTATATTTAATATGAGCCCATAACATAGAAACTAAAATAGGCAAAAGGGCTTATAATGTCTCTAGTGAATATTTGTGCCTCTAATGTACATTTCCTCTTCAACATTTCAAATGGTGCCTCTAAAGTATTCCTCTTATACTACGAAATGTTTCGCTGCAAAATCTATATGTTATTCTCACAATTATTGTTTAATATTACTGTCCATGTGATAAAGATAGTATTGATAGCTACTTTAAGGGCAGGGACTCTGATTAGAGAGTAGGGCAAAGAGATTCAGTCCAAATAAACGATCACTCCTTACAGGTCATGGATGAGCACAAGTGTTTGGGTGTGTATATGGGTGTGGGTGTGTGTGTGGTTCTAAAGAAAACAGATGAAATAAAAATACAGTATTAGTCTTCAATAACATACAGCTCCATATATACATTACTTAATTACATAACTTATTAATATTAGTCTTTAATAGTTAAATGAAATAGACTGGTTAAATTAAATTGGAACATTCTGGTCTATACACGAAAGAAATTAGTGTTATCTATATTACAATCATTGGACATACACTACAACTCTATTACTGGTCAGAGAAGTGCTCAGTCCACACAATATTATACATTTTATTGTGCTATTATGCTAATTTGCTCTGGTACAAGACTGCGCTTTTGTCGATAGTACTGTATATCTAGTAAGTCAACCCATCCGTCTTTACCATTTCTTGCAGTTTGGCATCTTCCCCTGACACTGTGGCATGAAACGCATGCTCGGGGATCAGGTCATCATAGGACACCACAGTGGACCTCCACCCTTGCTGAGCAGCGGTGCTGCAGACCGTGCGGGACAGCGTGGACTTCCCAGCTGCAGGCAGCCCGCAGAGGACACACAGACAGGCCGGAGCCCGGCCGACACTCCCAGCCCGCTCCGCTGCCATGTAGGTTACAACCAGACAGCCCCGATCTGCTTTTCACATGTTGTTGTAGCTTACAGCTGACTTCCGCGTCACAACGGGAAAAAAAGCTACTTCCGGCCAAATCCTTTCTAAGTAAAAGACCACCCGGTGAATCATGGCGAGCAAAGTGCAGAAACAATAAAACTCAGGAGGTTTTAGGCGAACCTCCTCCTCACACCTACAAATGTAGTGACAGGAGAAATGCAAATAGCAGGCCAGAAGAGAAATTTCTTCTCTATTGAAACTCAGGCCATGTAGTGATGGAGTTAATCTAATTTAGGTTTGGACATGGATGTATTAGAAGAGCTGGATAAAGGACCGAAAATGGCGCCTATGTAGTCCAATAACAGAATAGAAAAATAATTGTTCACCTGGTGCTCTTATTATACAATTATTATTGATGTATGTTTCTCATCTATTTTCATTTAAAAAATCCAGGAAGGAAAATCACTCTTTGGCTGAAATGGTCACAACTCATGGCTGCACTAGATCTGTGATTAGGGGTTAAAAGTAGACACAGACAGGCCAAAAAGGTTGGGAACCACTGGCTCTCAGGGTTTTTTGTTTTCCTACTATACCATATGAAAACTATCATCTGACTGAAAAGGCAATTACTCATTCCCCACGATACATGGTTATGTCTGAAAGTATGAATGATAATTTAATTTTTATTATGTGGAGGGCAGTAATAAACCATTCAAGTGTCTAAACTTCCAAAATATAAGGAAAAAGGAGCAGAAGCAAGGCAAGAGTATTTCACTTCAGGGTCATGTCCATAATTCTTTGAACAACTCCTCGCTTCATGTTAATTTCTGACACCTACATAATTCTAGTGTGTGAGTCTCATGTACAATTATTACTACAGTTCCAAATGAAACTTTTATATAAAAAAAACTTGAAAGTAATTGTCTGATAGTTTTTTATTACAATTAACATTCATGAAATATTCACAAAATCATTAAAATATTTTGAAAACAAAAAACCCTAAACAACATAAAATACAAAAGATTTGGTGATATTTTTTTACATTTGATGTGCATGTATTTCCAATGAGTTACAAACAGGAATTTCATTTATAAAAACATACATTCCAATAAATATTTACACGTGTACCAGCCTCGTCAACCACCTGGTTAATGCAGTTGACCACATATAGGTCTGGCGACAATTTACAGTGAGTCTATCACAGTATTTTAAAATCATCTCTTCAATTAGTTAACTCCATACATTCACAATACAACTGACAATATTTAGTATAAAAAGAGAATCATGATGGCGGCTCCCGGGGTGGGATTGGTTTGGGTACTCCGGGTCCCTGCATGGGAGGTGGTGGTCGTGCAGGGGCGGTGCTCGTTTCTGTATTCCAATAATCCAGTTCTCCATACCTGAAACTGATAGGTTGTATGAAAATTCAGTTAGATCCTGCTATGTTAACTTGTGTACTGAAAGTTTTAAAAAAAAGTGTGTAAACAGTATGGATCGTACGAATAACAATGTTTAACGAGTTGATACCCAGAAATTGGAACTGAGGTGGCTGGTGGATGTCCAGGCTGAAATGAGAAGAAATTTAAAAAAACAATTTGAGGTCAACATATAGTCGGTTTTTAAACATATACTGAAAAAAACATGCATGTGCTTTTACTGATTAAACTACCTGTTCCCTTTTGTGTGACTGCATTTCAGGTAATGAAAACCTGTTTTACCTACTGCAAACTAAACATTTGGCTACATTCCCTGCAGTGACAAACAAAACAAACAAAAATATTTACCCTTTCAGGTGGAACCTGTGCCGGGGGCTGAGTTGTGGCACTTGTCTGACCATTGGTGTTTAACTGTCTGTTTGTATTTCCATATTGAGCATTACGTGACCTGTAAACGCAAAAATGCAACAAGGACATAATCCTTTCATCAATGCTATTTTAAAAAAAATCACTGCAACTGCAACCTTTAAAATATCTATAAGTATATTTTTAATGTGAGTTGATGTTTACCTGACACGGCGTCGTTTAAGACAGGGGTCCAGGGTGTCTCTCCTGAAGACGTAGAGCAGCACCAGAACGAGAGCAACCAGAAGAGGAAGCACAAGCAGGAAGAAGATCAGCAGGCCATTCCTCAGGGAGTAGTCTGAGGTACAAAAGGTAGAATGTGAATAACAAACATTACAAGAACATTACAGTATACGGAGCTGCAAAGTCACATAACAACCGGCATGTATTTCTAGCAGATTACCTACAATTATATCAGTGATTTGTAGACTTTCTATGTAGTTTTTTTTTTGTGGTTAACATTTTTTTTCCATTTCTGATCCAGAAGACATACAACTGAGGAAATGGGAAAATTGAAATGATATATTTTGAACAATATTAAAATGATCTAAGACTAGAACACATATGCATCTGGACACTCAACTAGTGCTGAGGCTAACGATTATTTTCATTATTGATTAAACTGCTGATTATTTTCTTGATACATCAATTAATCAGATTGTTCATAAAATGGTGAAAATTATAAATTATAAATTTTCCAAAAACAAAACAACAATTTGATTATCAAAGTAGTTGCTGATCAAATTTCTGTCGATCAACTAATTGATTACTTGACCAGTTGTTGGTACTAATGCTACCATACGCATGCCAGCAGAGGACAGAATGATTTATATATGAGTAACATGAAGCCCTGATAAAGGACTACAATAGGCTACACAGTCTTAGTCATAGATGACGGTGTATCTAGTGATGCATTTGGAGAGCTTCACTGCTCATTTTCATGTTTCTCCGATTAGAGCTCATGAATGTGGCATTAAGTGCCACAGAGATAAGCGTTCTGTATGTAGCAGAGTGCCTTTAACAATCCAAACTCACCTATCTGAGCAGGACCACTGTCTATGCTGCCACCAAATCCAGATCTGTCACAGTTGGGTGGTGCCCACCCGTTTTCACAATGGCAGTGTCCTTGGTCATTACATGTCTGAAGGAAACATTACAACAGCAATGTCACACTGGTTACTATTGGCTGGTTAATGAGTAAAGAAAGTAAAGAAAATTAGGGCTGCAACTGACAATTATTTATTTTCATGACTGATTAATCTGATGATTATTTTCTAGATACACTGATGAATTATTTTATCAATAAAATGTAATAACATAGTAAGAAATACCTGTACAATTTTCTAAAGGCAAAGTTGACACCTTCAAGATGTACTATCACATATGACAAAGGAAAGTTGCAAACCCTCACATTTGAGAAGCTGTAACGAGGGAATGTTTTGTATTTTTGCTTGAAAAATTACCAAAATGATTAATCAGTTATCAAAATAGTTGCAGATTATTTTTTTGTCCACTGATTAATTGTTGCAGCTCTAAAGAAAATGTCGTTTTACCCCCCGGCTGTTGCATGTGGTCTCAGCATGACAGTCCAAGTTGGGCAGCAGAGCAGAGGCATTCACACACTTAAAGTCCAGGCAGGTCTGAAAGAGAAGACTTATTACTGATTGATGCAATCAAAATGAGTCATCTCTTCCACTGTCACAATGATAGTGCTGTCTTGGAGCAATCAAAATCAAATTAGTTCCTGGTTCCTTCTCTTTAGTGTGTCACTTCTTAAAATAGTTTACAGACTTCATGGTCTGCTTACCTTTCCTTTACCACAAGGGCTGCCAGGGTTAACGTAAGCAGGATCTAGCACATCTGTGCCAAGGTTGAAGTCTGCATTAACACAAGTTGCCCCATCAATTATTTGGATACTGACTTGAGCACCATTAGGGGGGTTGTTGACGTCCACATTAGTACATTGCACCTTTCCACACATAGCGTCTCTGTAGTGCAGATTCAAGAGAACATTTTGATTTGATTTATTGATTGGGACAGTGTGCAGTTTTAAACATTAAAGATGCACTGCACTGGAGTTAGCTAGAAGCTAATTTGCATCCGTAGTCCCCCACAATCAAAACATACAACAGCACAACAACAAACAGTACAAAGCAAAAAAAAACCCCAACAAAAAACGCCCCCAAAAAACAAAACAAAATAAAAAACACACAGAACAAACCATACAAAATACAAAAAACAAAGCTACACACAACAGCACATCACATACACCCACAATGTCAATTGGAAATTAATAATGTAAACTAGACTCATAATGTAAACTAGACTCAGTGTCAATGCTGGAAGTAAACAGGTCATCTATCCTTTAACTGACACATTAAAGTTGCATCATATCATCTTGTTCAAAATTACCATCCTGAGTATATTAAATTGAATGTCTTTCTACAAGTGTGATTAAACAAACATTCTCACCTAAACAAACAAAGGATCTATGTATCTTAAGAAAAATCTCAGCATGGTTACGCTAAAGCCAATTCTACTGAGAGGATAGATGATTGGATTTTTTCGTCAGCTGATCATAAGAAAAACTATCTTGAAACCCTTAAATTTGCCCCAAAGAATTTCAACAAGTGGGTTGCAATGCATGATTCAGTGATTAAAAACCTGTACTTACGCTACTTTGCATTTGATATAGTCTCCTCTGCTGGTGATTCCACAGTTTCCAAACAAGTTTCCTTTAGTATTTGCATGCACAAAACAAGTGTCTGCTGCCTTTGTTGCTGGATCTGCCCAAGAGAGAAATAATATCCAAGATAAAATATTAATGACAAGAGAAGTGAGTTAATATCCACTGCCTCCTGGTAGACAGTGGTCTGATGCATTCTTGACTTCTTGGATCATCTATAGCTGGGATGTTACACAAAGAGACACAAATTAAATGTCTTGTTTGTTTGACAGGGTGTCACTCGCACCTAGAAATGGTGTATACTAAAAGTACACAATCCTAGCAGTTTCTGGAGTTTAATTAGCTGCAGAAATCTTCAAATATCAACCATTATTAAATGTACCTGGCGCAAAGAGATGTTTGCACTGGAAATCATATGTCTGGCAACGGCCCTCGTAGCAGTACGCAGCATTATTTTGGCAGGGCAAGCCATCCATGACATAGAAGTCACGGGGACAGAACCCACTCGTTCCATCACAGTATTCAGGAAGATCACAGGTGTTGACAGACTCTCTGCATGGTGTCCCAGCAACTCTGATCTAAAGCACAAAAAACACAACATATCATGATTACGCACTATTATTATTGCCTCTTTTCAGCGCAGTCATAAGCTACATAACTCAAGGCTTAAGTCTAACATAATGCTGACCTGACAGTTGTCGCAGCAGCTCCCCTGGGCACAGGCAGATCCACGTGTCAGTTTGCAAGTAGCAGCATCACAGCATTCATTGGTGCATTCCTGTATGAAATGGAAAGAGAGAAAAGGGGCTTAATACCACACTAAAAAGCAAGAAAAAGTACAGGAATTGAATATTGTCAGATTAAGTTGGATTTTAATTGTAAAATCAACCAGGTTGTCACATGATGTGTGTGTGCTGTAGTCTATAAAGCTGAAAGCAAAATGTGTCTAACTCTGTGAAATATTTGTGCATGTGTGTTACAGCAAAATGTTCTTCTTCACAAAAAAATATTAATGTGTAACTTTAAGCATCATTAATTTGCAAATGTCTGCATTTTCAAAATACAGATTTGCATTGCATCACCAACATTTTGCTTTTCAGCTTCATGGCCTACACATTTCTAAACCAAAAAGAAAATTAAAATATATTGTCTACAACTCAACATCTACACTTCTACTGAATTTATTATGCATCTGTGTAAGTATCTGATAGACATTACTGTTTAATGGCCGTCAGACCTGAAATACTTGCATAAAAGTGTAACACGCCTTAAAAGTCTTTTAAATTCCTATTGAAAATAACACATTAGTTACTTTACAAGAAAAAGACTTCAAACATATTGACTAGACTTATAAACTACATAGCTACACTAATTGTTCAGTGGTGTAAACTTCCTCTGCATGTGTCTAACAGACAGCACTCTACCTCCGGTGTGCCACAGTCACACTGCTCGTCTCCTTCCAGCAAGCCGTTGCCACATTTAGCAACACCAACAACATCTGACAGGGAGGGCTGGTTTCTCAGACACACGCCTCCTCCACGGACGATCAGCGTCTCAAAGTCGCTTGCACTGCAAGTGCTGAAAGTGGTGGAACCACTACAGGGTAACAGAATAAACCATTGTTAAATACATGAACAGTGGATACTTTAGTTAATTAACGATAATTAGTAGTTTTTTATGTGACACGTAGCATTTTGGGAACCTATACAAAAATATTGACAACTACACAATTACATTAACAAACTAGGGAGCCACCAAAGTCCCGAAAGATAATTTAAACATTTTTTTTTTATCTTGTGTGCACAAGATGTAAAAAAAAAACCAAACAACGAACAAAAAACTTTTAGGACATTTGGAGATTCTTATCAAACAATATCAGCTCAGAATCTGAATGCTGTTTAACAATATAATATTCTGTCCAGCCCATGAACATACATTGGGGGGGCATAATATTAGGAACACTTTTCAATATAACACACCACTACAACACCCTCTACGACCTCAATAATAAACAGAATTATAAAGTAGAATTATCACCTTTCTGACAATGTGAATAAAAACTAAAAATACATAAGCTTTATAAAAGTAGAATTGATGGCAGAGCTGTTGTACTGGATTGCATTAATCTGTGTATTATAATCCCTTAATAAGTGGATTAAATACTGTATATATACAACTGTAGTTTTCAGTATAATATGAACTGACTTCAAAATATGCTACATTATATAGAAGCATCTTGTGCTCGACAGCTTAAATCCTTGTATCTAAAAACACCAAATTTTAATGAACAAGGAAAAAACCTTAATGCTTTTTTTAAATTATTTGTTCTGTAGGAGTTTCATAAACCCAAGAAGGGGGTTAGAGAATTTTCTCATCCCAGCAAGGGCGATATTCAGTAGTACAATAAGTATATCAACCATGGACACTCAACTTAAATGAAAACGTAAAAATAATAAAACTGCTATCAGCTGCTTTTCTCATGGCAAAGACCATTTTTAACTTCAGGGAGAATAAAAACATGTATATACACACTGTAGGACTTTAACTACAGCTTTTAAATTTCATGTCAAAGGATTAAGAAAATATTTTGTGAAAGATATTTTACCCAGCAGTGGCTGCCATGATGCAACTTCTTCCATTACAGGTGCAGCGGCCACTGTCATGATTCATGCCCAGGTTATGGCCCATCTCATGGGCCACCACAGTGGAGACATAAGCCAGACCATTGTCTTGGAACTGTGAATACAAATTCAGTACATTCAGTGCAAACATTATCAATCATTTATATACTATAGCTAAATATATTATCCTGAATTAGAATTTAAGTTATTAATCAATATTATCAAACAACTAAAAATAACTTTGGCTATATATGAAACTTCCATTAAACACGAATATATTTAAGTCATAGTGAAATTTCATTTTGAGAGAACTTCACTTGATATATTTAATTTTCTCCTGTTGAATCAGGATATTGGAGTTTGGAGATGAAACATTTGATGGTAGTAGCAATAATAAATGTCAGAAAATTAATGTCATTCTTTACATTAATTCTCAAACTAATGTATGGTTCAATTAAATTCTTTAAAATTGTTCATCCAATGTGACCTTAAAAGCTAGTAAGACACTGTAATGCAAATGTTTGTACTGCAAACAATGTCACAATACAAAAGTATCTAAAGATCCCAATGACTCACATAAAGCTGCCTCGTCAAGAGGCATAATGAGATTGTATTCAAGTCTAACCTGTTTGACTCCTGTGCTATTCAGAGCCTGTGAGACTTAGCTTTCCATGAATAATGCAGTGTGTATCAGTTTCTACACAAAAGATCATGCTGTCAGCTGGTGTTAGAAGTTAAAAGGGAGTTAAACTAACCACGTTGATTCCTCCGGAGCTCGCCACGGAACAGACCGTGCCCACGAAGGCCATACCCAACACACCTCCAGGGTATGCCCTGGGCTGACCACTGAGAAACACAATAACAAGGAAGGACAAGTAAACCATCATAATCCTTACTTTACTTTTCAGAAAGAGTTCAGACCATGTGGCATGCATTAAAACTAGTGGCATCTTCTTATAAGAGAAAAAAGCTGTTACTTACACAATGAGTTGACCGATGTCATGCTTGATCTTTGGTAGCAGAGTAGACTTCCTCCATTTGACAAATCTCCCCAACACCTGTCCCGCAGAACCGTCCACGCTAAAGGGATTACTATCCTTAAAAATCTCCAGGCCCACAAGCACAATGCGGATATTCAACTGCTTGTAATACTAGAATAGAAAAGAAATTAAATTTAGTAATTAAATTTAATTATAGCATATACAGAACTGTGATAATAGCATTCTTTCTTTTTCAACAACTTAAAATCTCACCCCATCCAGCAGATTGGCCATTTGCACCATCTCCTCTCGTACTGCTGTCTCATTTTGTTTCTTAAATTTGTACTGTGAATGAAATTACACATAATAATACGAGAAACCCATATTGACGACCTTACATTTATGAAAAAGTGGCATGACTTTTAGTACCATATTAAATAGCAGAGGAAAAACAAAGTATTTGTAGGCAGAAAGACATGAGAAGGACAATATTGCTCATCTACTTACATTTATTTAAATAAACCTTCTGCGGCCAATTCATACTCATATACAACACATGTGAATTCATAAAAAGATACACACACTCACCCTGAGATTATCAACAACAAACACCAACTCCACATAACTGGTTTGAGGTAAATTACGCTTCCTCTGTAATAACGAACAGGAAAGGAGGAAAATTAGTCATTTAAAACCTCTCCCACTTCCTGATTTAAAACCTGTTCACACTGTAAATATGAGTTCAGATTAACACAGTGAGTACTCCTTACTCGCAGGAGTGACGTCAGTGATTGGCCTGGCTCAAAGGGCTCATGACTTGGCGTTGGTGCAGCCTCATTGACAACCCCACAGGTGACGGGCTCTGACTCAATGTCCTTCAGTAGATACAAAAGGTGCTCGTTGGTGGTAGACTGTGGTACAGGCTCAAGTGCATAAGTCTCGTTTCCAACGAGGATCACACCCCTACAGAGAATTAGGGCATAACATTTACATCATCATTCCAAAGGTAGGTTGTGTTGCAATGCCACTTGGCAATAAAACATACTTCCTGAACAACAGAGAGTTTTCCTGATAAGAACCTTTGAAATAATGAAACTGATACTCTACTTACTTTAATATACAAATCATTATAATGATGTTAACAAAAATACACTCCTGATATCTATAGCACTATCATATAATATACATCAGACACATCTCTTCACAGCTGTTAAACAAAAATTACTTTTTATAAAAGAATATAATCATCTCATCATTTTATCGCTCCACTGACAGTCGATTAATGTAAATACTGACTCCGAGCCCAGCTCTAGCTCTATATCTCCCTTCAAAGGAGGAATATATTCATATTCAAACCTTAGGCCAGAGCATGTGCTGAGCGCTACCAGTGAGTCCTCATAACCTTCGACTTCACCGTGGTAATAGCAATGCACCTGGAAAAAGAAAAGAAAATAAGGTTCAAGGGTTGATGTTCAAAAACAGCCTATTAAACCAGAACGAGGAAGAGTTGACTTACATGTTGTTTCGGATATGTTGGCTTGTGATTACCGTGTGAATACTGAACAAAGTTCGGGTGTAAAAAATCTCTGAGAAGAAGAGAAAATTAGATGTTATTTCATCTGAAAAATTTATTTGGACATTTATATGGTCAGTAAGGGTAGCATACCTGTTCTTCTTTAGATGAAGGAGGTGTTTTCTGTTTTTTATGGTGAGAGCATATGAGATCTTCTCCTCATCATATATCTGAAATAGTTAAAACAAGAAATCATTCTTAATGTTGTCATATTAAAATGTCAGTTAAAAAGATCATTTAAACAGAGTTGTTACCTACTTCTTTTGACTGTGGTTGTTTGTTGATGCTCCGTGCCCATCTATGAATCACCTGAGGTTTTACAATGGAGTACTTGGAAAGTTTTAATGTAAGCTCATTGAAAATGTCTGGAAGAAAAGTGAACACGAAGAGAAACTTTAAATAATGTGAAGTTATTCTGTGGTTTCCTCTCAAGACACAAGCACCCACAAATCATCCATCCACACACACACACACACACACACACAGACACACACATAATAAAAAAGAAAAGTGACATTTAGGTCTCTTTCTTCGGGGGTAATAATATTTTTTGGGTTTAGCTGCAGCTGTTTAGATAACAAAAACAAAACGAAACTATTGTAAGCCACAAGCAATGATGCATAAATCCTGTCTAAATGTCCACAGTTGTCGGCGTGTATATTGAAAGAAAAACGAGCTCTTCTTCATCGAAGAAGTAACCGAAAACAATGTTCCTCACCTTTGTTGTCAATCCCAGAGACGTAATAGAGCAAGAAACACGCGAAAAAGATGTATTTTCTGACCATGATGCTAGTTAAGGTGTCTTGCTTATGTCCCCATTGAGCCTTCGGTAGGTCAGTGATGAATTATTTCAGGGCTTCTTTCCTTCCTTCTCTCTGCTAGTCATGTGCGTCAGGGGTGTGGCTAACGACAGGTGAGCTATGTGGCTTCGCAACACAAACAAAATGCAACGGTACACTAACAAAACTAAAGTGAGTGGATATCCCCAGATCCTTAACTCATGTAACGGTGCGAGCTTCACTTTCTGTCTCAACTGAGTTTCTGTATCATGATATTCTTCAGTTCATTGGCATTATAATTGTAAAGAAACACAAAAGTCTACAACAAAATGATTTGGTTTTGGTGCCTAAATAAAATATTCTGTGAAACAACAGCAAAAAATTATATTTTTTTGTGAATTAAGAAGTTTTGGCTTTTTGCTTTATTGACAGGGGCGTCACTAGAGATTTATGGATAGGGGGGCTAAGCCTTTACTTTTTAAATGGCCCCAAAATGTGTGTTTGTAATGAATTGTGCAATTAGGGATGTGCAGAGGGGCCAGTATTTGTATTCGTATCTGCATTTGTTGAGGCAGCAAATTTATTTGTATTTGTATTCAAATAAAAGTGTTTTTATCACACTTCATTTTAGAAAATTAAAGTGTTACAATTAGTGTTCATGAATAAACTATCTTACGAAGGAGGTCCCCACACCGGGTCTCGAACTGGAGTCTCCCAGATCACAGATGACTGCGCTGACTACTGAACTAAAACTTCACTCTTTGCCTCATTGCAGACAGACCTCTACCTATTTATACACCAATAACACAGAGACAGCACAGTGTGCGATTATTGCTTTGCACTTTTCGTTTATTGCCTATTTTTTTACAACTTAACTTTCTGGAAAGGAGAAGGTGAACAACAGGTTAAGGACAGTCCCTTGGAAGCACTTTGCATGTGTCAGTAGCTAAGTTTTATCTCTAAGGAACAGCCCCAACTCCAGGAGTGATGTCCACATTAGGAAATGTGTGTCATGCAGCAGGTGGATGTGACTCCCCTTGTTGAGACCTGCTGATAGACGTAACAGCTGAGCAGAGGAGATAGCGATGTAATTGACCTGAGTGCTGGTATTTGACATGTTTTTTTTTCTTCCCAAAAATTTTAAAAATATTTGTATGAAACAAATATTCTTAAAAAATCCATTATTTGTGCTTTGCCAAATAACATATTTGTATTCAGGCACACCCCTAGTAGCAATAGGTGTAAAATCAATCAAAAATATGTCTATTTGGTCAAGTTGGCAAAGTAGATCTATCTCTTCATAGTTTGTATCAGGCATGAGTCTAATATGACTTAAATGCTATCCACTTACAAAAGGGAAAGCAAGATAAAGCCAAGGTATTGAAAACAAGGAATACTATCTCCTCTCTCTTAGATAAGTTGCAGATCCTAAGTATATTATTCATACACAGACTGATGTTTGATGTGTGAACCCCTAAAACTAAAAATGCCATAAAATCATTTAGATGACTGATAATTTTAACTGCAAGCTTAAACAACCTCCATCAGCCCTGTCGGTCTCCTCCATCTTCCTTCTCTCCCTCTCCTTGCCTGTTTTTTGTAACATGTCTTTTTTAAAAGAAATTTCGTATATCTGCAGTTCGAGGAATTGGGAGATATGAAATTGTGTCATGACCAACACAATGTGACCTTTTCCCCTTACACACATGCTATTTTCAAAGTCTGATTTTGGTGTGAAAGTCTGATGTAGGGAGTTCCCAGCTGCGCCTTCACCTCAAAGAAAGTACGTTGGTCAGTCAGTTTTTCGTGTAGTCAGGGCTTGTAGTCTCTGACAGCATAAGTAGTATGAGGATGTGGTTTTGAGTTCAGTTTAAACATGGAACTTTCGTTTCCCCAACCCACACATCGACCCATGAGCCCACAGCATGAATGTTTGCTGTTGCCATGTCAATGCTGGTTCGGTAGCTAACGTTAGCTTAGCGTGATCTACATATTAACAATGAACAATAAATAAAGAGTAAGTGAAAATACAAGCCACCGCTTTAGAGAACTGAACGTCGCCCACAAGCATCATCGTGCCTTTCATACTCAAACAGAATACGAAAGTGTGAGCTACATAATATACATAGAACAAATAAACACACACTATCTCACTGTATGACATTAACACAAAACAACGAATACACGTTACTTATCGCTGATTATTTAAAAAACAAAACAAAAAACAAACAAAAAAACAGCTCATAGAAAGACTGCGTGCTCTTACTTTGAAAGCGGAAATGACACCATCAGCAGGCCATCACTTGCTATCCGAAAATGACCTAGAGTGATACTCGGACTGCATGGATGTATGATAAGAGTTTATGATACATCCATATCGGACTGGTGGAAAGTTTGTTTCAAAACTCCTTGTGTGTAAAAAGCAAATCCACACGCGTAGAACTGAGATCCACAAATGTTTTTTCGATTCACAAATAAAAACTGAGTTCACAAATGCCTGTTGGAAAGTTGTAAATGTTAGGAAGATATTCACAAATGCTTTTCATTTTATTTGTAGATTAATTTAATGTATTCATATATATATATATATTATTTGTGGAATTTGTTTGTGTATTTGCAGATCCGTTTTATATTCGCAAAATATTTTTGTGCGTTTACAAATCTTTTTTTGTGGAAGGTGTTTGTATTAAAGATTACACATTTATACATAGATTGTCGATCTGTTCACACAAATAATTGTGGAACAAATCTCAATCCATACAAAAATTGTTTGGGTCTTTGTTGCTTTTCAGGATCAAAGGTGCTCGAGACGTGGAAATATCGCGTTATCTTGTCGTCGTTACGTGACTCCCGCGAGGAAGTGATTTGACGTTGAACCAAACAGCGGTATTTACATTTTAGCCAGAAGTAGCTCGTTTAAAGTTGCACTTTGCGTATTAAGCTTCATAAAAGTACAACTGATGTTCTCAAATTGTAATTTGAAGCTCTTTCTATTAGACAACTGTGACATACAATAGTTGTTTGACAAACCAGGTTCTTTTTTGGTCGGTTTCACAGCACGGTGATGCCCAAAGCTGGTTAGCATATAAGCTAACTAGGTTAGCTACGTTTGGCTGACAGTATTTTCTAGAGGGTCTGTCAACCTACTGTTGGACAACAACTAGCGTACATTACGACATAAGTCAAAAGTCTGAATAATAAAATACAAAACATTCTCATACATCATTAGGTATTTAGTTAAATAATTACTTAATTTAGTCACATAGCAACACGGGTAGTTATGTTCCTAACTAAAGCACCGGTGTGTGCTTTCTTGCAATAGATTGTGTTATGTATGGCTGTATACCATATATTGAGATTTGCTCACCTGTTGAAGAAAGGACTGCCCCAGAAACAAATCGGGACAAGACGAAATAACACCTCCCTTGTGGTGTCAGCGCAGGTTGTATTGTGAGTATACACGGTTTGTCATGTTTAAACTGTCTCAAAAGGGCATGTCTCATGTGTTGCCTTCTTTTGTAGAATGACTGCACTGACAGACTTTGAACCTTTAGCAAAGAGACTCAGGGTTGAAACCAGTGCCCCAACGTCCACTTCATCTTCTCTCCAAGGTAATTTGGATATATACAAACTATTGGCTTCTTTTCAGTAACCTCCTTGCATGTAAAACAAATGTTTTTTCTTGTTCTTCAGGCCCATCTATATGCATTCAGAACAGAGATAATGAGACAGTAGATCAAGAAAGGAGACAAAACAACTCAGAGACAAAAATGGATATACGGCCAAAGACTGGAGCAGCTGGTTTGCGAGGTGTAAAGACAAAAGGTTCCCATCACAAAATCGGCCCCAGACAGCAACAGAAGTTTAGAAATACTCTGGAAAAATGGTTGGTGAAGCCCAAAAATACCCCAAGTACAGCTGAAGTCTTCCAAACTGAAGAGGATGTAGAAATGATTGATGGTGGTGGCTTTCAAAGCTCCTCATCTCAATCTCTGGACTACCAAAATGCTGAAAAACCTGCAGTCTCTGACTCAGATGAAGAAACCCAACCCTTAACACCACAAGACCTGGAGGAAGACAATTTTGTGTCACCAGCTTTGAAGGATTCTGCAGAAAGTGGGCTTACGCAGACACTGACCTGCCGTGATGGTGGTTTAGAAGAACAAGAAATGGAGTCGTGCTCAGCAAGTTCAGAGGGCTCTGTCAAACAAAATACCAAAATAACAGACTTCTTCTCAGGGACCTCATCACTACGCTTACCTTTGAGACAGGGCAGGCCAAATAAGTCTCCAGAGAAAGGAGATGCAAAGAAGGAAACTACCTCCGCTGATGACGAGCCTGAAGTCACCTGGTTAGGGACGCCAATCAGTGAGCTGAAAAGAATGCCTGAATGTGGCAGACCATTTCCTCCACTGAAGGATGTCCCTGGCCTGCATACTGTGATGATAAGGGTTTGAAAAAATCTTTCTTTTCTGTACTATTAACAGTACTTCAAGTGATTAAGCCATTGAAATGTACAGTAATATCATAGGCCAACCTGATGTCTTTGAAGGTTTCTGCAAAGACTAGGAAGAGATTTTTGTCATCTTCATGGTGAAAGTGGCAAATTACGTTTCCAGTCAACAATTCTGAATGTTATATAGATTAAACAACTACACTTATATCATAAAATTTTTTTTGTAGTTTAGGTCAGTAGTTTGTACAATGGGAGGATATTTTTATGACTTTACGGATGATTTGTAAGCATGCCATGGTACGGCAACAGGTCTTTAATGTGATGATTATTCTTGAGTTTCTGACAGATCTATGTTTTATTGTCAATAAGACCATTTGGTTCGCACACTGGTATTGCATTAACTAATACCATCTGTTTTCATTCACTTCTATTGACAGACAGACCTTCTTCAGCGTGTTAAAGTTCCTGTTCCATATCCTGCTAAGTTTATGGATACTTGGGATGATGTCCATGTCAAATTGCCCTGTTCTAATAGTAACCTGTTTCCTGTACAAGATGAGGTAATGATCCATGTGTTTACAGACCTATCAGTAACAATTGTAGTCATGATTATTAAAATACATGATGACTGTTTTTCATTGCACAGATTGCACACCAGGCGGCTCAGTGATTTAATATTGGTCATCTAAACAGTGCAATCACAGAAGCTGTCTACATCCACTTTTCATGCCTCAAATCTGTGTGTGTACAAATGAAATGCCACAGTATGAAAATGATTGGCATCAGAGAAGAGGCACATATTAAATTATTGCATGAAATCACTGCACGAAAAGAGGAACACCAACACAGCATTATTATTCTTTGCATACAACAAGCTGAACAGAATTCACCCTGCAGAGAGCTGACTAAATTTTTGCTTCCACAGGAAACAAGAGAGCTGCAGAATAAGAGTCGGTGGGAGCTGATCACTGAAACTTTGTCCAAGAAATTTATGAGTCCACATGAGTTGAAGGCAAGTTTCAAATCTCTGTTCTTCATTGACAAGACAATGTATTTCACCTCATAGAACAAGGGGCACAGTGCAGTGTAATTGCTGTTTCCATACTTTGCCATAAGATGGCGTCATGAGCCTAGGAACTGAGAGGGACACAGTCTCTCTGCTTTAGTCACAATTTTGATCTTTTGACAATTTGCTTGTTGTTTTAATACACATATATATAATTTATGACTTAAAATTCTGATTGATTTTGATTGTCACTTAAGTAACATGATTATTGATTTTGTTTTTTTACAGAATGCAGTATTGAAATATTGTGCTTCACATGCCAAGAAATGGGACTTCACAGCATTACATTTGTACTGCACTAAGGTAAACAACACACATGTCTATTATGATTACTGTTTCTTTTATGAATATGAATAAATCCAGAAGTAGTGAATTGAGTTTCTTTTGTTCCCAAAAAGTACTTCTATAGAGGAGTCATTGAATTAATAGTGCCATGTGGACATGTAAACACAGATGGACACTCAAGTTGAAGATGTTAAAGGATTAGCTGTTGGCTAATGAAACATTAACTGTCCAATCATGACACTTGATTGCCCAACAGAAGGCATCGTAAATCAATGTTGCTGCCGCTCACAGAGCTCAGAGGTCAAAGAAAGTGCATGAGGCTCATTAGTAGAATGGAAGACACAGTTAAGCAGATGTCTCATTTGACACCAGATTATATGTGACTTGGCATGTACAGTATTTTAGTGGTATTGGAAATCAGTATAGATGGATTGTAGGTCTAATATCTTCATACTTTCAGGCACCATGAGTGACAACTGCAACATGTTTGATAATTAGTGGTGTAATATTTCTGCAAGACAAGGATTGTCCTTAGATTTTTGATTAGACTCTGGTAGCATGTACTCTATGTTTCACTTTCATCGTGGCTTAAATTTTCTAGTATTTTCATTTTGCTACTGCAACTAAATATAGCAATGAATTTCCTTTACATATACAGTATAATAAGCCTGTCTTGTAGTGTGTCTTGAGTCAAAGACAAATTCACATAGCTCTAAACTCCTGTTTTAGCTCCGGCCATTTAGATTTTTATGGAATTAAACAAAATACTAAATGTGATATAAATGTTAACTGTTTGTTAATGATTTAACAAAATGAAAAAAATGTGGGATGGAAGACATGATTTATGTGACAAATAGGACTAGAGGTAAAAAATAATAACTCAAACCTTGTGACATCTTAAATGAAATTAGCAAGTATATATGCAATTGTTTTTCTCCATATAATGAGTGTGCTACCTATATCTTATTTACATTTCCTGTTTTATTTCCATTTTCTTACTTTGTAGTACATCACAGTATATGAACATGTGCACTTTAGCACTATTCTTTATGATTTATTAATATAATATTTTTATTATTGATTTTCACCCTAAAGCTAAGAAAATCTTCCCTTTTGAAAAAGACAGAGTTGACCTTAAATTCCCCCTTAAAGCATGGGCTTTACATGAATGAGAAGCTATGTTTAAACCGGGCGGCACAGTGCCTCACAGCAAGAAAGACCCGGGTTTGAACCCCGGCCGTCCCAGGTCTTTGTGGAGTTTGCAAGTTCTTCTCGTGTTTGCGTGGGTTCGCGCCAGATGCTCCAGTTTCCTCCCACCATCAAAGACATGTATGTTAGGGTTAATACTCCTGTCAGTGCCCCTGACCACTGGCACTGGCAAATAGAGCTGTAGTTGGTTTCTGAGCGCTGCACTGTAGCTGCCCATTGTCCTGGTGTATAAGCTGGGTTAAATGCAGAGGACAAATTTTGTTTCAATGTATGTGGCTGCTGAGAAATTAAAATAAAGAAAGAAATCTTAAAACACACTGAAACAACTGTTGGAGTTAAAAATACCCTTGTTGAGGGGCTGTGGCTCTTCTTCAGTTGTTATATGATCATTGTAGACATGATAGTCTGTTTGGTTCTCCCTCTGATGTCCTCTCATCTCCTGCCTGACAGTAGACACCCAAGTCATCTGAACCATTAGTTAGAGCAGCACAGTACTGAGGCCAGTGTGTTCTGTATTATTATAATTTATGTCATAAATCTTGCTCACAGTTGACTGAATGCAATAAATTTGTATATATTTTATCTTCTTGTGTAGACCGGACATCTGGCCATCTGGCGTTCAGATTAAGTTTGTATTTTAAATGTGTTTATGTGATTTTTTTTTTTTTTTTTTTTTTTTTTTTTTTTTTACTGTCCTCAGCTAAGTCATTTTCTTTACAGATCAAGGGGAAAATAGGCCTGAGTTACATCATGATGGCCAGAACACGGTTGGTTCATTGGTCGTTGCTCAGAGTTGTCAGTGTCTTCTCCAGCCCTGTTTAAAGGCCATCCATCATCTGTGGTCTTGATGCACTCTGCGTCATCCTGTGTAGAGAATCAGGGAGGGCTGCACTGTCTGTCTCATGAAGCGCTGGGAATATTCCATTTGGAGAGAATGGGCTGTGCTGTGACATGAATGTTGATATAAAAAATCTTTCCTGAGCTTGTAAGAAGAGACAAATAATAGGCTTTATTTTCCTTATGGTAAGGGACCCCTCACCCGCTCTGTGCTGCATGGCATCATCTAGAATACATCAGCTACACGTTTTTATGATATCCCACATCTCAGGAAAAAAAAAAATACATGGAACCTTTTTTTTTTCCCATGGATGCCAGTATGTCAAATGTGTTTCTGTCATTTTGAACAAAAACAGAAATTGGATTTCACACGGGAGAATGTTGCAGCCCTTCAGAGGCAAAGTGGGAGTCTAGAAAAATAATTTAATCTTTTGCCAAAAGGTCACATTTAGTAACTTGTCAGAAATGAAAATGGCTGACATTAGAGAATGCTTTACTCCACCCTTATACTGTTGAATCAATTGTGTGCCGTATGTATGTCATAAATCATGTTAGAATGGGAAATTTATTAGATAAAATCTGAACATGTTGAGAGGCTTTAGCCATAGGCCAAATTTTATTGTTGTCAAGTCTACTAAAATGGAAACATTAATTTATGTCAGACTGCAAAACATCCATGTACTAAAATTGAGTTAGATTTTATTTTATTTGTGTGCCACATGATTTATAGCTGATTACATCATATGATATTTGATCACCAACTGTTTTGTTGATTGAAGTGAAGATAAGTCAGTATCATTAATGATTTCACATGAAACTGTAAAACTTGTGAATGTATGGGTGCCTTTTTGACCATGAAGTAGTAAAAAAGAAAATATGCAAATTAGTTTTCATGTTGGGCAGTTGCAGGTAACTTTTAACAAGTTTAATACATGTGATTGTATCTCACACAAAATGCACTTGCTTCATTTATACTCTGTTATTACAGAGTTGACACACACCATTCCTCATAACGAAGACTGTTTTATGCTTGTACCCCTTCTAGATTTATTCAGAGCTTGACTAAGTAATGAATCTGTATTTTAATAGTCTGGTATGCTGTATAAATGCAGTTGCAATTGGGCTGTATTTATCTGCAATACATTGATGGAAAGCTGCTCGTATAACCCACAGAATATTGTGTTGGTGTTTGTTAACACATTAAATTTTTAAGCACCAATCACAGAGGATCTAATGCTACACAAGTAAAATGGGAATGGGTAAACAATGCAATGTAATGTACATTTTTAATTTTGTTACTTTTCCCATGAAGATGCCAGATTGGAGACAATGTAATAGGAGGATTTTGAGTGTCAGAGAAAAGTAGAGTATGAATGGCATAGAGTGACGGGCCAGGCACCTTCATTGAATATTCATCTCAGCACGCACACCTTATGAATAACAGAAAAGCTGTTGATGGACAGCATCAGTTTTGTTCAGTTTTCTTTCACCAGTCCAACCAGTGCCGTATTTATGGTTACGAGCACGCCAAGTGTTTTATTTTTACATGGTCACACGTCTACAGATGCAGTCAAGCAGATTGCTTTATTGCTCGGACCTGTGGGGAATAGGAACAGGAGCGTGAGGTGTTGTGTTAAATCTGTACGGGAGCTCTTGTTTCTCACTGCCCACACCCCCGCGTCTTGCTTGATTACTTTGTCAGTTTGTTGTGATGTACAGACCTGTATCAAGTCATACAGAGAGTTAGTCCGGTTGATTTGATGCACTGCTTGTGCTGATTTAAAGAGCTTGGCTTATACTACCTCAGCTATATCCACCGCCTCGCCCTGTCAAGTGCCTTCATTTATTACGCCCATAGGAGCAGTTTATGATGTCAACCAGGTCATTACTTATGACAGTGTTTAGTCAGGCTTCCTTTGCCATAATATAAATGTCCTAGGCTAAATCACCAGTCAAGGCTCCTTGTCCTGGGAACACACTGTCCCTTCTGTTTCAAATGCTTGGTCATTTGCATTTCTTCCAGGAAGACTGTTTAATCAGCTGGCATGGCCGTATAACCTTGATGAAATTGTTCTGTGATTGATCATTCTGACATTTGGTAGCCAATCTGGGTGTAAATATGGGTAGTATATATTTTATGTTAGTCCACTTAGGCACTGGTGTGGATTAATTGATGGTTGGTGTGTTATTTTAATATTTGGTTCTGGTGATATTATAAATGAATTATCCAACTAAAGGTAGATGTATTATGTAATATGAAGCCATACAGTATCTGTCACATTCATTTAAATCTTTCATGCATGGTATTTTAGCTTTAGCAGTGTAATTTTAGTTATTCAGAGTATAGTGAATGCTGCCTTGTCCCGAAAATTGTATATATATTCTAACATTTTGATATTTATCAGCACTGTTCATTTTTATCTCTCTGTCTCAAACTAATCAGTCCAAACAGCTAATAATGTCACAGCTGAGTTTTGTGGCAAAAACAACAAACATAAACAGATCTTCTTCCTCTCTCCAAGGTCCTGGAGCCTGATGCTGCTGAACATCTGTTTAGCTCCCTGCTGCCAGACATGGTGCAATTAGCACTGAGAGCATCTGAGCTCTGTACCAAGGTAACAGCCATCACTAACCAATGGACACTGACTCACTGGTCTGTGACACAGTAGATCACCGCAGCAGGTTGATCCCAAAGGTCACAACATGACAAATAATCTTGTGAAATGGTAGTAAAATGGTGAGGTCAAGGCACGTAGCTATTGATGGTCATTTGTTGGATGTTTTATAGGCTTTTTGGTCATTTGGTTCTTTGGCGTGTGGATGATGAAGAGCATTGTGTGTTAGCGGTCTCATTAAGAAGGTTTTTGTGTATTAATTTTGCTGAGCAGTCGGTAAACTTTTAATTAATTTTACATAAATGTATTCCTACCTTGGTTATTTCAACACTCAAAGTGGATCGCACAAGTTAAAAAATTACCAAAGCAAGCAGATTTTTGCTTAAACTATGCATGGATGCATGAAACTCAGTGTCATAGGCCATCAACATTAAATATGACTATACACATGAGTGGGATAGAAAATGATGTATGTTGAAGTGTAAGAATAGTTTTTTTTTCCCTCTTGTCACAATTAATTTGGTACCACTAGAAAATTAATATAATCATTGATGTAGTTGATTGGCTAATAGAATAGCATCTATTATTTAATGGATAGAAAATTGAGTAGCTGGCCTGAAATCAACTTCTATTGATTGTGTTGGAAACCGAATGGGTTCTCTCATTGCTGATTTACTACAACATAAAACATGTTCAACAGCTTGGTAATTGAATACAGTTTGTTGAATAGTATTGGAGAACTTTAAGTAAGAATAACACATCATTATTGCTGTGTTGTTCATACATTTGAACATTTTGGCCATGCAACTTGTATCCAAACAAATAAGGAATTTTCCTGTTGTCTGTTGTCTTCATTCAACATGCTCTCCCCATGGTCAGTACAGAATTACTTATACACATGTGTTGTTTATTTATAAATCCATAGCCTTTATTGGGAGTATGGATCACTTAAGAACATGGATGGACCTTGATTGTAATTATGATGGCTGATTCAAGAAGGGCAGAGTGGTGCCAAATAAGTACATTTATGCAACATACTTCAACGTCTCATTTGGCAAATTGACAAAACAAATGATTTTGACCTTCCTCAATTGTACCTCTGTTCCTCCTCTAGCCGATACCCCTCCTCAAGGAAGGCATGAACCACTCCATCACCATGTCTCAGGAGCAGGTGGCATGTCTGCTCGCCAACGCCTTCTTTTGCACCTTCCCCCGACGCAACTCCAGAAAGACTGAGTACTGCAACTACCCAGACATCAACTTCTTCAGGTAATGTAGGAACGTGGGTAGTTTCACACGTGATATCTTAAGTTACATAATCCGGTTGTTAATGGTGAGAGGACGGTGTCGTGACAACTAGCTTCAATTCCATGAGGGGGCACTACTGTATATGCTTTCGTCACTAATAATTTTATCTTCTGGCTGCATATTAGAGCAATCAACATTTAAACGGTTGACTCATTACACATGAGCAAACATTACCTTATAACAAGAGTATATTGATGAGAGGAATCAGTCTGAGTCATTTGAAAACTGATTTTACTGCTCATTACACTTAGTGCAGAGCAGATCTTTCATTTAGCCTGCTCTGCCCTCCAGAACCACCTGTTTCAATTTTATCTGTAGGGCCCCCACACTATTGTTTACAAAATAAGTTGTTAATCAGTCTTGTGCATCCTGTCTCATAAGGCAGGTACTTGTTTGTACTTATTGAGGAAATGCTTAGATACATTCCATTATTTTATGACAGGGTGCTGCGATTTCAACTTTTCACTGATTAAGTCTGAATGTCAGTAAGGGTACCTTTTATCAAAACTTAATAGATTTTCTTTGTAATATACAGGCTTTAACAAAGATCTGTTATACAGTCCTATCTGTTCACATTTCATACTTCTGGATATATATTTACATTGATTCATTGACCTCTGGTTTAGGGCTGGGCAATCAATCGAATTTTCAATTACGATCTTGACTTCCAACGATTATGAAAACTAGATAATCGAGATAAAACAATTATTGTGCTGCATTCTGTTCGGCAATGATGCTCTTGTTTTGTCTTGTGTTATAAATCCAGAGCACCCCTTTCCTTTACAGCAGTGCACTTTTGCCCCTCTCTAAAAGCCTGAACAACTTGCCTTCACAGGCTGACTGACAGTAGAAATGTACTGAACCAGAATAATTTTCATGTTGGCTTCATGGGAAGAAATGGACAGTGTTTGTATCTATTGATTCATTGATATTATTTCCTCGCCCAACGTAGCGAGGGAGGGGAATCAAGCTCACAGACAGACTGGGAGCCTTGATCAATCAATGTAGATGCAGTTAATAAGTTCAAAACGCATATACAGACAGAAACAAACAGGGAGGGTAAAAAAAAAAACAAAAAAAAAAAATGCAGGGGATCTCCATGAGACCCTCGGAGTCAGTGTGGATTAATAAATTTAATACAATGGAAATGTTTCTGTTCCGTGAATCAATGAGTAATCGTGTTAAATAATCATGATCTCAATATTGACCAAAATAATTGTGATTATGATTTTTGCCATAATCAAGCAGCCCAACAACAACTCAACAGTTAGTTGGTCTATGGGACTTGTCAGTTTTACCAGATCAATAAATATCCTTTCTTCCAAACCTTTAACTTCCAAAACATCAAATATGACAAATAGGAGGATCTATTTTTTTTGTAGTCTCTGCAAGCTTTCACTGTGGAGATTGTTTGGGTGGTGTAATGCAAAATCAGTCTGCAGATCACTGCTCAGTCATGTCCCCCATCTCTGTTGGCATCACAGTGTAATTACCTAAATGGAGGAGGGAATTAGATTAACATTGACTCAGATGACTGCTTTGACAATGGAGAAGGCCATTGGCTTTTTGCAGATGGTTGTAACAGCGTTCAATTGCATCAGTATTTCATTCACATAAAGGTTTTGCTGTGATTTGAAAGGAAAACTGCTGCTGTCTTTTCTCTTTTTCATTAAATGTTGTCCTTATTTTTTATATTTGTTTTAAATATATGTGAAATCCATTTTTTTCCTCCCCGCATTATTTCACAGGATAAGTAAAGGAAATAAAACAAAGCTGTAGACATTCTTTTATCTCTGCAGAATAATTATTTGCATTGAGATGAAACAGACTGTTTTCGTCTTTTTTTTGGCTTGTTTGATAGTCGCCTCTATCATTTGAAGTATTCTACAGCAACTTATTCATTTACCATGAAGTGCATTTAACAGAAACCATTTGCAAGCTGAATTTTCCAGTTTTTTAAAAAATGTTTTCTTGTGCTGATGATGCAGAAACTCTGCTATCATACATACTGTAGTCACTTATACCCTTTTCCTGAGTTACATCATAGCTTTTTGCACATCTATGGGGGGTGTATTGATATTATATAATTGTGTATTAATTCTTCCTTCCCCAAAGGCCACATTGCGGTCTGTTACTAAAAGCCTGCTCTCACCAGTGTCTAGCCTAAGTTAAAGACAGTTTGCCCTGAAGACTACATGACGCACAATTGTTTCTACTGGCCACACTGGAAAAAAAAGAGAAATGAAGGCAAGAGTTGACTTTGATGAATGAGTTTCTCTGCCCCTGAAGGGCTTTCAGTGCATCAAGCTTTTGTCATTATTTCATTTCCCTCACATGAAATTTCTTTCTCTTCATGATGGCATGTGGGGTGGGTAGTGGAGTTCTTTATAGAGTTTGCTGGAGAGGGAGATGGTGGGCTTAATGCTGTGCATTCAAACCCGCCCACTGCACCTCACTACTAGCAGCTTTGTGTGTGTGTGTGTGTATTATTTTTCAGGGGGAATTGACCTTTTGCTTCCTGAGGACACTGTTGTTTAAAAGGGACACAGGACTTCTTAATGTATCCCCAAGGAGGGGGCGCTGGTTCCCTCTCTATTGCTTTTTTTTGTGTGAGTGCTGTGAAGTGGCACATGAGTGTGACTCTGTGATGGCAAGCCCGAGGCAACTCCATTGTCGTAACAGCGAAGGAGCTCCTACATAATCGGCTAGTGGCTGAAAGGGAAGCTGAGTGAGAGATGAACTAATTCATATCAAAACTTAAAGCATGACTGAACTCACATGGCCAAAGTGGAGGTCTTGTGTCTCTACGGCACTGGTTATATTGAGTGTCATTTTTCCTGGTCTTGGCTTTAGCATTTTCATGGAAAAGAGTTGGTAGTTGGCTGTGATGCCATGTTTAAAAAGTATGTCTTTAATTTTTATAAGATGAACATAATATGTCGTCTGATATCAACAAGAATTGAATTAAAATAATAATCTCTCTTTGCCTACAGGCTGTTCGAGGGGTCCTCCTCAAAGAAGATTGAGAAGCTGAAAACTCTTATGTGCTATTTTAAAAGTATCACTGAGCAAAGTAGGTGTTTATATTTTAATTTCTTGAGTAACTTCAAATTTTTTGTAGCAGTATAGTCTTATTGGTGTGAAGTAATACACAGTATTGACATTTCCTCTTTTCTTCTTTTGCTTTTCAGAGCCTACTGGTCTTGTAACATTCACAAGAAAAAGCTTGGATAAACCTCTAAATTGGAAAAGGTGACGTATATTGAAAACAATATTATTGCTATTAGTAGTACTATGTTAAATGATCTTCCAAAAATCCCTGCAGTGTGCTAAATCCAGTAGGTAGTTTGGAGGCAAGCAAAAATCCATTGTCTTTTTTTGTAGTTTTTTCTTTTTATTGTAAAGGCTCTGAAGCAAGGATGATGTTCTCTGATACATGTACAGTACATGTTGATATGTTTCAAACCCTAAATACACATGAGGCCTTTTGTTCAGGTCTGGTGTTTCCAAAGTAAAGTCATATCTTGATCTGCTTCCCCACTGTCTGGATTTGCCTCTGCAAAACCTTTCCAGCATATACTGGTTTATTGATGTGTTTGAGTCTAAACATTCAGCTGATGGGGGGAAAAGAGGGGCAGCCAAAAGTCCACAGTGCCAGAACTAAGCATGGACCCAGACGAGCATCTACAACATAAGACTTGGAAGCTTCTGTACCTTTGGTAGAGTGTGAAAGATCTGAATTGAAGCTCATAGGCATATTAAGTTCTTCTACACAGCTGATATGCACAACTATTTTTTTTATTTTTGTGATATAGACCAATATACAGAACAGCTGCTATGAATGTCTCAGAGAAGCTGTGCATTCTACATAAATGCAAAATCATGTGTGCGACGCAATATAGAGCTCATTTATGTAAAATCATGATATCACAGTTACCTTTCTGCAGAGCAAATCTGTTCAGATGCAGCCATTCAGACAATAAAACTATCAGGTCATGTCCTCAAAGACACCACCTACATTTTCTAGATGTGAGATTGAAAATCTACGGTTCACTTGAAATGAATATAGGGTTTATGCAATATTGTGTTCACCTTTTTATATGGCCGTCTAATAACATGAGCTCAACAATAGCAATAATAACGTCTAAACTTTAATTCAGGCAGTGACATCTTGGTTTTATAAGGCCGAGGCTAAAAGCGCAGAACCAATACACTGTAGAGTTGTACAGTGAAACGTGTTCGGAGCCTACATATCATGTTCTCTGTAATAGAGGGGCTTTGTATCAAATAAAGACACTGAAACCTATTTAACTTGAAACCTATATAAGTGAAATAACTGACTTTATTGATAGACTTAACGAGGTAAGAATGCACTGAAAACTACACCATGTATTTGGGCAACAAAAAGCTGCTATACAAACAAAGCCACATGTGACATTTTGTCCGCTATATATGCCTGTTGCCTTAAATGACCTGTCTGTTTCAATGAATTGACAAAAAGATATCTCTAAATTAAATAAAAAAAAAACTTAGTTTCACAAGAAATAAAACATAAATGCCATTGTAACATCAATATATTGAGAACATACTGAAGCGCTATATTAAACAGTAACAAACACTTTTTAGATGTGACTGTAGAGTGCGTGTGCATCTCAGATCTCTTTGAGTGTGTCTTGTCCCTGTGGGTTTTCCAGCCAGTGAGGAGGCCAGCTGGCTTTGATGCTGGGCCTTCAACAGAGAGTAATACTCAGCCAGTTTAGGGTAACAAGAGTAGCAACAGTTGGAAGAACTGTCACATCTGCCAGTGAGAAGGGGGGTCCTTCCAGATGAGAGCCCGAGCCCAGCTTCTGCAGGTAACCCTCCCAAAGTTTGAGTTAAGTAGCCAGAGTTTCTCTTCAGAGCTGAGTCATGCTTCTCTCCTTCAGGGACAAGTTATAGTTGGTGACCGCAATGAATGTCTCATAGAATGTGAGACCCTCAAACATGTGTTGGTGCATCAGGGCGCGTTCTGCTAAGCTGTCTGGGAGCAGTTTGTTCCCTTGGAACTTAAATTGACTCTCTAGGTAAAAACAGGCTGCAGAGGATTCATTCACAATATTGTCCCATGGGATTCATATCTATCACTTCCTGGGATTTGTGCTCCATATTCTCAAAAGAGATCTGTTTTTTGGTTGTAGCCCTGCAGGTTCTTCTTCGCCAGGGCTATCATCACCCTCTGGCAGGGAGGAGAGCCATGGTTTGGATTTGATCCATTGTCTCTTGATAACATAAGAACAATTTGCTCTTTGTTTCAGCTCAGAGACTCTGCTCACAAAACTCCACATTACATGCGAAGGGACCATTGAAGATGATGGACATGGAATGCTTCAGGTAAGACACGGAGGTGGGGAAGTGCACCAGTAGTGTTCATTTGCAGAAAGACGACATGATAGTGTGGTTTAGAGGGACTTAACCTTTCAGAATCCTATTCTTTTGCTTGAAGGGGCTCTTGCTTTAAGAGATATTCTGCCTTGTCCCGTCCTCTTTTCCCTCTGTTGTAGTCAGTCACTGAGCCACCACATTCTGGAGTCTTTCACCCAGAATGCTTACTGCTGCTGAAAAGGCCTTTGAGGGAGTCTGTGACATGTCGGAGGGAGTGTGTGCTGGGACTGGGGTCGAGGCCTCTGAGCCTCCTCTGCTCTCTGTGTAGGCCATGCTTCCTGTACACTGTCAGAATGGCCCGCTCTGCCTTTCACCTTTTGTTTGCCTCCAGTTGCCACAAGCTGACAGTTGATGTGCACACATGACCAGCTCCGGGGCACGCTGTGGCCCGGATTGATGGATGCTCTGCAGGGGTGGAGGGGGGTGGGTGCTGACAGCCTGTCAAAGTAGACTTTGGAGGCTGGCTTGCTGTCCCAGAGTTGAGTGACCAGTTTGGGGAGATCTGCTCTCAGACTGCTGCTCACCCCTTTTGCAGCATCTTCCCGGGGTTGTGATGGGGTTGGTCTGGGCTGTCGACAGGCCAATGAGCAACAACTGTCAATCCTGAAATTGGAGGATTATACGTTCCACATGGTTGCTTTCTGACTAAAACAATAAGTCTGTGTCTGAGCTGAAACAATGAGATGCAAATTTTCTTTTGAATTTTAAACAGCAAATAAACAAGTAAATCAGTGTGACTCATAGATCTACTCACAGACTTAAAAGAATACAAGTAGCAAAAGATATCACAGGCATCAGTCAGCAGTCAATTTTACCAGCATGTTATGGCTGGAGGGAGATGTTTACTTTGGACCATAGGACTGCTGTCTTGTTGTGATATTTGCTACTAGCAGCAGCGCACTCAAGTGTTGCTCCTGGGGAGAGCTCATTTTGGCATGGGGGACAGATGTCAGAGTAATGCGATCACCTCAGGCCACCTTCCCAATCAGCTTGTCAGGGAATCTGTCACAAATAAAAGAAAAAGGGCTCAGACCTTTTCATGAGGTGTTTTCATCCTGTTTTCCAAGTTTGGGAACTATAAATTTACACAACTTAAGAAAATGTCCATTTACTTTCATCTAGCTGTTTTGTTTTATAAGAATATGTGCATGTGAAAAATTTAGTTAATGCTTATTATCGACGTATGTGCAGTTCAAAATGAAAGATACTGTCTGCAAGGGTGTGCATGTTAAAGGTTTCATGGTGATTTTTTTCTGTTTTGATTTGCAGGTGGATTTTGCCAATCGGTTTGTGGGAGGAGGAGTCACCAGTTCAGGTCTGGTTCAAGAGGAAATCCGTTTTCTGATCAACCCGGAGCTTATCGTTTCTCGCCTCTTCACTGAAGCCCTGGATCATAATGAATGTCTGATCATCACAGGTCAGTGATCCAAAAGTTTCCTCCAATAATATACACTGAAGGAATCCTAATCCGCAATTATTCATGATTTAGTCCGTTGATGCAGATCGGATCAATGGTGCCCTGGGTTCACTTTTCTCATGCTTGACCTATAACTTGACAGAAGAAACATAGTGAGCATTACTAGTCACACACAGCATGGAGTACACATTGCAGACCTTCAATTTACCCCATCCTGGCTCAGCAAGAGGCCAAAGGATGTTTCTGGCAATTGCCTTGTTTTCTTGGATCTGTCCTTGTCGCACGTTTCCTTTTGATTGGCTGCAGAGGGGAGGCGCATCAGTCGGGAGCTGGGCTGTCCTGATTGCTCTGTTGGGTCTTTGTGTTGAGTAATTCCCACTGACTGTACCTGAGTATTGAGTGGTGGCAACAAACAAGGTTGGGACAGGCCAGTAGCACCAGTAACAAGAATCCCAGCAGGAGGCTGATGGCATCTGTCTGTTTTCTCTTCTTTTTTTTTCACCTGTTTGTCTAGACTGTTGTAGCTGCTTGATTGCATTTGATGAAGACTTAAGAAAACGAGTGTTACGTAAAATAGTAATAGCTATTTTATTTTAAATTTATTTTCTGTCTCATATTTATACACACATAAACGCACAAAAAAACAAAATAGACAGATACTTAAATACAGCACAATAACCCAACTTAAAGATTTCTGCAGTCTGAAGAAAGATGTAGGCTGAAGGTGCAGCTTATAATGCCTACCCCTTTAACATGCATTATGTTTGACCTCAAAAGTTAACTTTGAACAACAAACAGCCCGTCAAAATGGAAGGAGGCGACACAAACCCAGTTGTCATTCTGCAACAATAAATATATCAAATCATTAACGTGTGGATTTTCAGGTCGGTTACTAAAAATCCTGACATCTGGTAATTGAATATATCTAGTGAGCCCTTTATAAGTACGCCATGTCTGAACAATTTATGGCGCATTAATGTGTGCGAGAGAAAATGACCGCTCTTTCCATCTTTCCCCATGTTGCATTGCCTTTTTGCATGTAGTAAAACCATCAAACTTGTCATTTAGGCGGCGCTTTATAAAAACACATGACTTGACATAACCATCTCAATGTGGTCAGATGGCCCTAAAGGTTTTCTTTGGTTATGTTATGCTATGTTATATTATGCTATGGTTACGTTAGAGTGCTGTATTAATGTTGTACAACTTCCAGTGTTCAGTTTAGTTTTAAATATTGATTCTCCTATTATAGATAATATCAGTATTTTATATTCTAATAAACACAAGTCCATGACGTGAACCATGGTTACGATGCAATCGTCCCTGACATTGCATAACAAGTGGGTTGGATTAGAACAGGAAGTGAGGCACCAGAGGCTCCGCCCTCCCAATCACCAATCATACCGCTGCATCAGAGCTTCTCACTTTGGCCAAGTCACCTTCAGACTTCTGGCCAGCCATCTTGCTCTCTCCTCTCTCTCTACTTACACCACTTAACGTTATTACAGGGGCCCAGAATTAATTATAGCTGGAAGACCTGCCCAAGACCTGCTCCGCTAATGGACTCTTCCATTCCATCATCTTTATTAAACCCTGCCCGTATCTCGTGTCCCACCCCCCCTCCTGTTAAAAAAGTCCAAGCCTTAGCTACATTGAGGCCGTGTGGTAAATCATATTACCCTGTGATGCATTTTGGCATACAGTAGGAAAGCTAATGGATCTTACCTCTGCACTGAAATTTGCAAAAGTGCCCAGGCTTAATTGAATTTTCCATGATTGCTAGATCTCTGGCTGCCATCGGGGCGGTCAAAAGTATAAATAGTATCAAGGGGAAGTCATATGATTTATTGATGGTAGTACTGACCAGAAAATGCGGTGCAAGCTTGACGCAAACGGGATGTAGTGACACAGGAAGATGTTTTTTGACTCTGCACAAAATCTTGTTTTGTCCTATTTATATATCAGTGTGGATAATAGTTGAGAAACTAGTGGTGGCGTTACACAGTGATATTTATAATTTGAAACCTTTTTAACAACATTTTATTGTATTTTTATGTTATTCCTGTTGCAGACACTATGCATTTTTAATTTCTTAAAGGTGAGGAACTGTTAGCCTCATTTGTTCTGATGCAAACTGTGACAATAATACAATTGTAAAGCTTCTTCAGCTACCCAGTTTATGAGATGCGCTTCTGACCTTTTCAAGACTCTGGGCCGCTACAAATATTTGACTCTTTGTTTTGATGTATTTACACATGAAAGGAATAACCCTCAGGAACATTGTGAATTATACCTGCGGATTTTTATGCAACCGATTTGTTATTTAGGAATAATTTCTGATATCCAGACACATCTTTCACAGGCCAAGATTGATCTGCCTCCCACTGCAAATAATTTAAAATGGCAAATGGGTTGCATGAAAAATCTAAAGCATAATTCATATTGTTCCTGAAGGTTGTTCCTTTCATATGCAAATATTGTTGATCATAGTTTGATATTTTTAGAGGACCAGTAAAGGTCTGGTGTATGCATAGTTTCAACAAGTCCTTCTAGGCTATCTTTGGTACCTTGTACTGAACTTAACATGCTTTACATTTTTATATCTAATTTGCAACATCACTAGAATATTTTAAACTCATATGTCTTTATCATTCATTGTTGTATTGATAAGATTTTAATCAACTTTGTAATTATTTAACACGTTGCCAACATACATTCTGTCTTCAATGTGTTTATTGTATTGTTCTGAGTGCACCAGTTTAATATTTTAGAAACTGTTTTGTGTTAATTCTGCCAACTCAGTCTGTGCATCTTATCAGACATTCTCCAAAAAGGGGTAGAGATTGTTTGCCTGTTGGCTGTTGTAATGCCTTAGTCAAACATTAAAGGTGTCAGCAGAATACTAATAATATACTTACATCAGGATTGCCACAGATACCATGGAGGTATTGAAAAGCTCAAACAAAAAGGAGGTTCTGTTCTGTGATTAAAAGCATTTAATTTAACCTCACATGGTGTTTTTCTCTGCCATGCTGCTGGGGCATCGACTGTGACTTGGCCAATCATAGAGTTATATTGCTTTTTTACCCACGAGAATGTCTACACCTCAAAATCCAGAAGCTTCAATGGGACTGTAGCTCTCCAGCAGTAAAATGAAGAAATTTCTGATTCATCCATACTCGACTAAAGATATGTTTTGCTTATCTCTTTTTGTTAATGGCATACTGGTGAATTAGATTATGTACTTGAGTGTCTTACTCAGGCAGTGATTTTGCATCACTTTAAAAAAAAGGCAGGCTGATTATTAGTGAAATGTCTGTCAAGTGGAGTGCACTCTAGAGATTCCCTCCCCCCGTGCACACCTCTTAATACCTGCTGACCAAGCCCCTGCTACTAATCACTTGGTTTATTCACTTTGCAGCTTGAAGCATCTCAGCGAGTGCTCTCGACAGCCAGGTACTAATGAGCACTAATGAATGGGAAGTTAATTTGTGGCCTCATTTGTTTGACTGTGCTGTTGCTTCCCCAACCTCCATTCCCCCTTTTACAGGTGTTGAGTGTTCCCCTGTGGGTTGATGGTCAGGTGTGGTGGTCAGGGTGGGATAATAACTTGACCTTCCTCTTGTCAAGAGACAGCTGCTTCTGTTTCATCTGACAACATAAGGCAGAATCACTACCACCTCCCCCTGAAAACCTTCTGTTTTACAGTGAATCTTTCTATTTGTATTGCTGGAAGTCGATGCAAGATTTTCATTTCAGATAATTCTTTCTTTCTTTTTTTGCTGTTTTTTTGTTTATGTGTTTATTTGTGTAAATATTCAGATATTTAGAAGTACATTTAATGTGGATGTGTGTTATTAGTTGTACAGTATGGTATTTGCCACACAATTATTTTAGCACAATCTGTCCACCACTTAATAAAAACCTAATGGCAGTCACGTCACAGTTTATAAAATCTCTGTCAAGTTTATTATGTTTAATATTCACAGTGGTGTGTGACTGTCGCTGTTTGTAATTACCAGGTACACAGCAGTACAGTAAATACACGGGCTATGCACAGACCTACCAATGGGACGGCAGCCATCAGGACACAACTCCAAGGTATTTACTGCACCTAGATCCTTTAAACACATTAAAATAACTAAATGTTTAACTCCTTCATAGTAATCCCTTCTTGCCATGCTAGTGATGTGGCTCAAGGGAAGGCAATTTCAGTCAGTTGGTCCATGATCTTAAATCCAGACTAAAGTATCAACAACTGTAGGATGGACATCTGTCATGAGATTCATGGTCCCCAGAGGGTTAATCCTAATAATGACTTTGGTGATCTTGTGACTTTTCCTCTAGTGCCACAATGAGGTTGACATTTGTGGCTTTGAGTGAAATGTGTCAACAACTATTGATTTACTTTGATTTATGACCACATACCTGCAAAACTGACATCCCGAACAGCTTCGGCTATACTTTGTGTTTAGCGCTAATTAGCAAAATTGAGTATCACAAAGCTTTGTGTCAGGTTTTATCGACTTTATTTTGTGCACTAACACGGATGTAGTCAAGAGAAATTGTGCAAAAGCATCTCTTTTATTTGTTCCAGAGATGACTGGCAGAGGAGATGCACAGAGATCGTGGCCATCGACGCCCTGCAGTTCAGGAACTTTCTTGAACAGTTTCGTCCAGAGAGAATCAACCGGGAACTCAACAAGGTTACCTTGAATGTTTTTTCTTCTTTCTCTTGTCTGTCTGTCTGGTTTCTTCACTCTGCACATCCTAAAACATGAGTGCTGGGTTGTGCCTTTTAGTTCTTGTGCTCGGCATTGGTGTGGATCTGTCATCAGTTTAGAAGAAACCACTTGTGAATAAAAACAATGTCAGCTCATTGCAAAGCAGGGTTTAGAAACTGTTAAGCGAATGCTGCTTTAAGGGAAATTTTTAAAAGTGTTTTGTAGACAAATGAAGTTTGTATAATTTATGGCAGTGGAAGTGTGGGGGCAATCTACCACTGCTCTTTGATGTTACGCTTTGATCTCACATATAATCATGTCTATTTAAGAGTATATGGCTGCAATAATGTTATGTTTTAACTTTATTTATCATTTCACCTCATGTTTGGTTTGCAGATATTTAATGGCTTCACCGTCAATCCATTTGGTTGATGATTGAAAAACAATCTCATCACAAATGTCAGCTAAGATGACATTGACTCAAGTTTATTCTTTTCAGATGAAATATTTGAGTTATAGACAAGTATCATTTGCCTGTAATGGAGACTGATGGATTGTCATGTTTGTAGAGAATAAGCTTAATTTCATTCATTACACTGTCCGTTAGGCCCAGAATGAATTTTAATGAACATTACTGACCTCAGGGCGATTAATCTCAATTATTAATTCTACATCACAGTTGTTTTTTTTTAATGTGAATCCTTCGGTAAATACAATTCTCCTCCCAGGCAGAGCTATCCATTTGTAATAGAAAATCAAGATGTTGATGTTGTCAAGTCCGCCGTCAGAAAGCTTGGAGGAGTTTGACAGCTCTTACAAGGATGTGAAGAATGCATCAACATGAAGATCAATCCTGTTTCGAATATTGTTCAGCTAACTGTCACATCTGCCCTTTCACAGGAAGAATTTATGACTGGTCAGGGGGAGGATGGGCACTTACAATTTATTTTCAGTATTCACTTAATTTCTCAGTGTGAAAATGAATGTGCAGAGCCCCTTCAGATGTTTCATTTAACATCTCCTGCTTTTAGAAATCATTTCTCATGTGACATACAACCCACCTGACACGTTGTCATGTCGAGCAATGAAACTGAGGGAAAGGGTACGAAGTTGCCAGATGACACAAAGTTAAAAATGTATTTTCAGCCAGGCCAACCACATCTTACTAACATGTATGTGTTCATGCATTGAAACAATGTGTCAAGCACAGGCCTGCAGGTGAATGGAATTACTTTGTCGCTTTCTATATTCAATTTACATTTGATAGTATGGAGACGCAGGTCTGGTTCTCATGAAGCATACCAGTGATCTGGAACAGTAAGGTGATCCCAAGACCTGAGGCTCATCAGAGCTGATTCCAGCTTTATGTACCAACTGACATATCATTCCCCATTTACTGGTGAATGGCTTGGCCTCATTTTGCTGACAACTTGATGTAAAGTCAACCCCAGGAAAACCAGATTCATACACGTTTTTGATGACAAAAGGATTTTTCTTATTGTGAGGAGATAGCGGTGTCTGAAATCACTCCTATATGCTAACTGGTGCATTTTATTTATTTTCCACCTGTGTCCAAATTCTAAATGTCAAGCTTATTCTCTCAAAAATTACCACAAATGAATAAAAAATAGTTCAATACTGCTAAAAATCCCATATTGCTTTGTTTTTTTCTTTGAATTACAGTAATGCAACACTTCATAAGTGGCCAAAATGTCAATGTACTGCTTCTCTCTCTATGTACTCATTATAGAGTAAACTATTATATATTTACTATGTAGGGAATACTGAATGATTTCAGACTTATCTCTTACTAGTAGAGTACTTATGTATCTCCTTGGTATTATGAGTATTGTTTGAACAGAATACTTATCTTATCAAATTGTGTTTTGCTTCCTGTTGACATTAAACTCTCTGCTCTTCATCTTTATTTAGGCCTACTGTGGTTTTGCTCGCCCTGATGAACAAAGCCAAAACCTTGCGGCGGTGGCGACAGGGAACTGGGGCTGTGGGGTTTTTGGGGGTGACACACGTCTGAAAGGTAAGTGCTGACGTAACACTACCGTCAGTAGGGCTTGTGGAAAAATTAACTCAGATCATTGCCGCACACTTGGCAGTCTAAGCGGACTCTCCTCCTGATGTAACAGAATAAATTTCAGATTGAAAGGCTCCAGCAGATCAGTGTGGGCATCCATTTGTCTTCTGGGAATATACGTTCATTTACTTAAAGCCTATTCGTCGCCTTCCCCCTATCGATTAAATGACAAAGTTAATATGTTTCATTAATAGTGAAATTGATCGCCTGCTTTAGTCCATCAATCTGTTAGAGCACTCTGCCTGAGCCTTGTATCACTGTCACTGAGCAGGGAGCTTCAAGAGAGTTTATGCTAACAGATTGCAGTAGTTGCTTCTGCTTCTCAGTTTCTACCCTGTGCCTGAAAACTATACACACACATACATGCATATTTGTTAATTAGCTGTAGCAATGCCCTCCATAGGCACAATCACCTACTGTCTGCTTAATGACATGCCTCCTGGAAAGAGCTTTGTAGTTCCAACACTGTTCTCCTCCCGGGTTTACCTTCTGTGGCCTCTTATATCCACCTGTTTTTAATTGTCAGATAATTTTTGAAGAAAGCAGTTGAAACAGGAGGGGAGAGAAACTGCTGAATTTTCAGCTTAGCCTTCCTCTGAAAATGTTGATTCAGTTTTGCTCGTTAACTTGCCACTGTCCCAACCTTCATTAATCAGCAGACATATTTCCAGTCTCTTAAAATATTCACAGCTCTCTGGGGTCAGACCTGGCCTCTCTTTGCAACTAATCCACAGTTCTCAGTGGGGGGGAGACCTATTCCCCCGATTACTTACCTTTTACTGTACAAGCAGAGAGAGGCAGCGGCTGGTGCCGCTCACTTTTAATGGTAACATCAGCTGCTATATGATTAGTCAGACATCTGTATATTTAACCTTTTTTACAAGTGAGAACAAGAGACATTCAAATTGTTCACACATTATGTAGTTTTTTTCACTCTTTAACTTCCTTTCATAAAAAGCCTTAAATTGCCAATCTATATACTACATTGAAACAAATTTTATGTCACTCTCACTGTTGAGATTTAACACAGGCTTCTTTCCCTCCAGCTCTGCTCCAGATGCTGGCAGCTGCCGAGGCGGGCCGAGACGTGGCCTATTTCACCTTTGGTGACAGCCAGCTCATGACAGATGTCCACAACATGCACTCTTTCCTCACTCAGAGGAACATCAGTGTTGGTGAGGCAAGCTCCTTGTTTATGAGCGACTGCGCTTCTGCCTTTTTATTTTCTGTCTCGGGATTGCACTGCTAAGGATGTGATCCCATTGAATAATGATATGATTAATAATGTTTTAGAATAATATCTCAGGATTTTTTGTATAATTATTGTTTCTGAAAACTTCACATTTTCCACACTAGCCAACATGCACAATCTTATTGTCTCTGTCACAGGGGAGGTGTATGATCTCCTGGGGCAGTACTATAGCTCAGTATGCAAGAGCTGCCTCAGTCGGCGCCCTGACGTCAGCCTATACTCCTTCATCTACCAACAGGTCAGCTCCTCCCTATCGCCCAATGACTCCGACGGGGGCTCAGCCGGACAGACCGTCCCCACAGACTGCCATTAAGGTCAGGTGGCCGATGAGTCACTGTGCCTCGCCTTCGGAAAGCGAAACACTTACCGAATTAAAACATTCTCAGTCTGCCTTTATAGCTTTATTTTTATCTTTTTTTTTTGGACAGACTTTTAATTAATAGTGGTGGATCTAACAAATAACGTCTGGCAGCCAAAAATGACAATCTGGCATGCAGATCCTTTCGAAAGCAACTGAACTGCAGGGGGTGATTAGTTATGACCTTGTCTGGCGCTGCAGTCCAAACTGTGTTCATTTTGCCGCTGCTGGTAATATGCCGATGGACTGAGCTTCAATACGATGCAATTGTGATTTTAATGGTGAAGCAAAGGTTGCCATCCATCTTCTGGGTTTGTCATTGTTGCCTTTTTTTACACCCACACATATCCAGCTTAATTGAATTGGCTGCCAGAAATCAAGTTAAAGGAAAAGAATAACAAGAACAGGGTTTAGAAAGCTTGGAGCGCTCTCAGGAAAAGGGTTTGATTTAAAGAGCAGCCTGGATCTTTAGGAAATAATCTTGAGTCCATGAATACATTTTTTTGGGGGTTCTTGCTGTATGTGGTGGGTATTCCAATGAATCCAGTTCCACTTAAAATATTGATTTGATTTGTTTGTTTCTGTATTTTACAGTTACAGCCTTACTGTTGTATAGCTACACATGAATGAAAATGAAGGAATCTTCTGACAGATTTTGTTTTTCAAACAGCCTGAATAAAATAATAAAATCAATAAAAAAAAAAACAGTTTTATGTAAATGTAATATTCAGAGTTTCAGTATTGCTTATATTTCATCCTGAAGTGTCGTTTGAATGGAGCCACAAATGTAAGGAATACATCTCTGAACAACCACTATGAAGGCTTCTTGTCCCATTGATGTTACAGGCAAAATGAGTTTCTATACAGCCTTGCCATTTATCTTTGCCCAGCTATTGCTTCACCCTTTCTCTCACAGTTTAATAAGGTCATACCTTTTATATAAACTGTACATGACACCTCATTAAGTAAAGAGTAGATCATAGTACATCCAGTCAGAGACGAGAGTCAGGCAGAGGGGCTCCTGTGTGATTTCTCTCTGTCTGTCGGACAAAACACAGCTTCATTTGCATCGAGAAGAAGCTGCATGGCGCACGTTAGAGCGAGGTTAGACCTTTGACACATTCAGGTTAATTGACAGATATTTTGTGGTATTTGTAAACATGTAAAATGACACCTCACACAATTTGACATATAATGTATGTACTTAGTTCAGAAAAACATATAACAAAGGAAAGCACATTTAAGATATGTATTTAATGAAAGGGGAGTAAAAATTTTAACACTGTTTGACATTGATTACATTTTTTTAGCCACATATAGTGTAATATAGTATAATCATAGCTGATTATTGACATATTACTTAGTATTTCACAGATTCATGTTGTGATTATCTAGTTACATGCCAAATGAGCTGTTATCTGTCAATTTACAGATTACCCAATCAGCAGGAGCTTATTGACTAAATATTTTTTTGTTGAAGGTTAAATTAGCTTTATCCCCAGAGTGCACAGTGCTGAATGGACTCCCGGGAGCCTGTAGGTGAATGAATGAGGTGTAGGCGTCTCTAAGCTTGGTGTGCTGTTTGCCTTCATGGAATTAGGACCTGAAGTAGGGGGTCTCTCTTTGTAGCTTGCCGAGTTCAAAAAAAAGCCTTTGGTGGCGTCTCTCCCAAGGGGATCCACCACAGACACACAGGGGGTATCCTACCGGACTGATCCCTCTGCAGTAAGCCTCATGTGTGTCTTTGACCTTTTGTCTACCATCTGTCATGAAGTCATGAACACGAACAGTCTTTTAAACGTGATCACACTTTGACACAACTGCACTGCAGTTTGTTGACAGAAAAGTTCGTCAAATTTAAAGGTAAGGCTTCAAACTTTATAAGCTCAGCACAGAGGAGTGGTTGCAATAATAATCACAACAATGCTTCTTTATTTTCTATTGTTTTGATTTACAAATCAAACCACTTTTTACTTTTGAGAATCTCCTTCTGTATGTATTCTGTTTTTATACAGAAAGCTCAATCCTGCCAATCATTAATTCATAAACTAAATTCCTGTTGTTTTTCCAGAGTAACTTGCCGCCAATTAAATACATGCACATAAAGCTTTAATACTGTTTCTTAGATGATTTATTTGACGTTTCTTTGATCAAAAATTTCAAATAGGGAGAGACAGGACATCCTTGGATATTATCCCTGTGCAGAGTGAAACTTTGTGATTTGTTGTCATGAGCTTTCGTTTACTAATTATTCATATTTTGTCCTTTCCATGATAAATAATATATAAATGGTTTAGTTGAAAATGTCAAATAGGGAGGAAGAGGCAGGGCATCCTTTCACAGTACCCATGAAACTGTGATTTTACTCCTTTACTAACAACAGAAGCCATTGGTGAGGTGTAAAGAAGCTTAACTCGATTGGTAAATTATTCTCCAAAACATGATTTCTCTCTATTGCACAAAGACTTCATCATTCACTTCATCATTCAAGCTTTAATAATTCAGGAATTCAATCTCCTTGGATGGAGAAACAGTATTTGACAACTGAGTTAATTCAGTTGTCAAATACTGTTTCTCCATCCACAGATTGAATTCGTGATTTTTTTTTTATTTAAAGCTTGAATGTCGGCTGCAGAAGTGACAAATATGAGTTTGAGTTGGGGTTTGATGTGGAGAATCAGGGGATCAAGCAAGGTACAGTGCGCTCATACATTTAAATAGAGTAATCATACAGCACTACAGTAATGCAAGCATTTCTTTAGTGTGTTGTATGAATTATCAATGAACCCCAGAGGAAAATAAAATGCATCAAACAGCTCATCAGTAGTTTCTTTTTGAAGCCAGAGCAGCATTGCCATATAATTTTTCCACTTTTGCATTGTTGCCATCCAAAAAGGTCAGCTCTGATAATGCAGGGTTCTGTATTATAAATGGGGAGGCCTATTTGAATTCATTATAAGCTATTTACTTCTTATTTCCAGATCATTTTTGATCATTAGTGGATATTCCCTGTAGTGTTTGGAGGAGTTATGCAAGGCTCTCTTGGCCACAGATTAAAGGCATTATCAGCTGAATATTGATATGTTGGATGAAACCCTGGGAGCTGCGGCTTATGTTTGTTTGGACTGAAGACGCAAGACAAAAATAGGATTCGTTGTCATGAGCTCTCGTTCACTTATTATTCATATTTTGCCCTTTCCATGATAAAATTCTTATTTTATGAAAAAAAGATGGATGCTACACATACACCTGGGGCATCAGAGTTCTTGTGGGATGCAGCTAATTTGCAATTGCTCCTAATCTAGGAACATCTAGTCACAAATTCTGTTTTTTACAATTTTACACTCTATTAGTTGCAGATATGGTTTATATGTTAAAGTCATTACTACTAACACCAAAAGAGACAAAAAAAAAAAAAAAAGATGGCAAAAGATTGGTTTCTTCAAGTAAACATCACATCAACTTTTTCTCGAAAGTGGACGATCAGTATGTCCCCTGTTAGCATTTTTCCTGCTTACTTTCCTTCCATATGTGTATTTTGGGCTAGCTTCAATGTTTATTTTATTTCCTTTGCAGTATGACCACACTATTACAGAAGTCATCTGTTCAGAGTTTAAAATTTTATTTTAGACATCAAATATCTCACTCTAAGGTGGTTATAGTACTCACCTACTTTAATAATCAGTGCACTAGACTTTTCTCAGGGATTTATCAAAACGTTCTTTTTTGGAAAGACCCTCAGCATAAGTACTTCTTGTTATAACCGAGCTAAACAGTGGTTCTGAAACTTTAATTTGCAGTTACCCACAAGAGACATAAAACCAAAATGTGGTTGTAAAGGTGTGGTGACAAAAACCAGATGCTAGGCAGCGTCCAAACTGCAATAAGTTTGATCTTGTTATCTTGTAATAAAGCCAAAGTTAAGCACACAACAGCTGCTGAGAGAAAATGCAAGATTCTGTCGCACACCCATCAATGTTTTCTACCAATCACTTCCCAATTCCATATCTTAAACCATCGGCAAATTTAATAAACAGACAATGAACCAGTAATATTATATTGCAGACAGGATGTTTGCCTTGTCATTCTTTAAATTCAAATTGTTAAATCAGTTTTGTGCCCTCACAATTAAGAAATTCTGCATCATCTGTGATGTCCTCAACTCACACTGCTGTAGCTGAGAGCATGTTTGAACTCGGCATGACCTAAATGTTTCACCACTTCCTCTGTGTCCTGTGTGGCGCCGCAGCAGTGGCACAGCCACTAACGTTTGATGGTAATTGTGTCTCTCCTCTGGCTCTGCACATGCTGAGATGGTTCCTTGTCCATAGGCAGTTCCTTCGCTGGCGACAAAAACTTGCTTGCATTGTCTTTTATTTGGCGTAAATAGTCTGCTTTCAAAAACACTCTTCAATAATGGCTGCTGTAGAGGAGGCGGAGAGGGTATAAATCCATGATAACAGCAATTATTTATTAGTGACAGCTTTCTATGGCCATTTTAGTTCAAATGTTTCCACTGCAATTGATCCAAAAGAAAAATCCATTTTTATGTGATAGCCGTAGCTTTTAACCAAACTGACTGCTCGCTCCATAAGGTCAAGGATTGAGGGAGTGAAGTTATTTTTGCTCCTAGTGTTATTAGATTGCCTATCTATCACTGGTGTGTCATGTGATTGATACCGACTCAGCTTGAATGAAAGATGGAGCAAGGCCGTTGGTGCTCGCACACAATAGTAAGGTGTAGCCTGATCGCCACGGCAACACAACTCTACTTCAGGTGTAAAAGGAGCCCTTATAAGGATGTGCAATGGAAAAAATTTACTAGCTAACCACTAACTTCTTGTGTTGTGTCATTTGTCACTTAAACTCATTTGAAATCCAGTGACGACGTTATTCTTCAACCTCAGCGTGAAAAAAAAAACTGCTGGATAGGCAGTTGTTGGGAGATGATTACCACTAACAGTATATTAAAAGGCTGTTAATACAGGGACAGTCCACATATTGCTGACCACTTAAAATTGCATGAACTGATCATTAGCTTTCATGCATGCTTGCTGATTTCATTTTACCATATATTAGGGTTCAAGATGTAAAATTTTGCCCGCCATATGCACAAGGTATGAACTATTCATTTTTGCAGTATATGCCTGAATTGGTTTACTCTTCAGAGTTTATCTGTTTTGAACTGACGGCATCTTCTCAGACCCTTAATTGCACACTTGTTGCTCCTTCCACCCATGAGGTAGATAACACCATCTGTTCCTTGTCCGCACAAGACCAATCATAATTTCAAAAAGAGAAAAATATATTCTGTTCCCTGGCAAAGATTTCAAAGTGCTACAGGAAGCTTATTAGGGAATATGACATTCGCATTTTATTTTCATTTTAAAAACATTTTAAATTATAACATTACTTGCAAGTAAAAATGAGATGTATAGATGAAGGCATACATGTTGATCTTGGGGGATTTTTGACATGTTACCACACTAGACAGATGTCTCTTTCTGGGATTCAAGGCTGCCAGAGACAGATGTTTCCCACGCATTTCAAAGGAGACATTTATCTGGCTTTTGGCCTTGATCATTTTTAGGATGTGATGAGACTCCAACACATGGCAACAGTCGTTAATTGGGGGAAAAACAAAGTGAGGTGAATAAGTTTGAGTGTATTTTTACTTTCTTTGGTGTAGTGCTGGAAGAATTAGTTGATTAATTGGACTATTTTGATGATTGATGAGTCGCTTAAGTCATTTATGAGGCAGAAACAGTCGCAGGTTCCAGCTTCTCAAATGTGAGAATTTGCTGGTGTTTAATATCTGCTTTAATTATATACCCTATGGGTTTTGCACTGTCGGTTGGACAAGGAAACAATCTGAAAATGTCACCTTAAGCTCTGGGATTTTTTAAAAATTATTTGGACATTTAGATTTTGTGGTTATTACTTTGAGAATGCAAACCTCAACTGCAACTTTTCCTACTGTCTTTAAGTACTAGATGTGTTGTTCACTGCACGAATGTGAGGAGTCCATGACAGCGAGCTGTAGGGAATAGCAGAGCATGAGTGTCTGTGGCAAGGCCCTGTCACGTGTCGCAGGTTGACTTAATGTGTGCATGTGAGTGTTTGTCCGTAGAGAGGAGGGAGCTGTCTGTGTTTGCCTTCAGTGCTTTTTTAGAGTAGCGTTGGCAGAGTGGACCCCTAGGCTCTGCCGTGCACTGAGCTTGTTATGGAGCTGTCACTGTTAGGGTGGCAGCACACAATGCAATGGCCCCTTTGCTGGATGTTGGACAGGATGTATTTGGAGTATAAAAGAAAGGCAAAGGGCGCAAACAAATGAGTTCTGTTCAGACCTCTGTGTGCACTTCCTTGACTGTTATTCACAGATGAAATAAGGAGACAAACTATTAGTATTTTTTTTGTTTTTCCATGACAAAGCTGTAATCACAATGTTTTGAAAGCAGGCCGTTAATTCACCAGCAAGGCTGCACGGGGGGTTGAGGATTTCCTGGTTAGAAAGTGATTCCCTGCTGGGCCTTTTTACTGAATGTTAATTGGATTTCATCTTAGAAAGCCCTCCAGTTCTTACAAAGACATCCATTTTAATCAAAACATAAATGAAAACATGCTAAAATGATCGTAACTCTGGGGGATTTATGACTTCTTACTGAGATGAGATGTGTATAGATAGATTCTTTTATCTTTGCTCTCTGCTTAACATCTTATTACTAAAAAAGAGTGGTGCCAGGGGCTGTGTGAACATGCACATTGATAATTCCAAATTGAAAATATTCGCATTTACAGTATAACTGATTTTTGCACCTCCTTGTGGAAGCATTTAGATATTTTCTGTAGTCAAATGAAAATTCTGTTATAATATTCTGCTGTGTAATTGCACTAGTGAGTGCTGAGCAAGATATGCAGTAGTATCACATTGTTCTGTGATAAAACTATGATAACAAAAAGCTTCAAGAGCATAAGAGCAACAGCACTGAAGGCACTGTCTGAGAAGAGCAGATTGGGATCTATGTCACACTTTGAATTTATTTTTGTTGCTTTAAACAAAATTTGTTAGACTGTGGAAGGTAGAAGTCTGACTTTGCAGTTTGCAGTAATGTTTGCCTTTGCACTGGAAAAAGCAACAGTGATCCCGTGCTGTACTATATAGCCAAATGCTATATAGTCTGTCTCTCTGTTGGGTAATTGTAAACTACAGAGGCAAAACCTATTTGTTGTGCCTATCTGAGCTGTCTTGAGGGCCAGTTTCCCTGACAAGTGTGGTTTGAGAGGCCATAAAACGACACTACAGCTATTCCTCAATCTTGTCCTCTATTACATATGAACTAATGTCTAATCTGACAGGCTTGTTTACACCAGGACACATGTAGCCTAGATAATGCCATCGCTCCAGCACCAAACAACGCTTCTTCACCAACATACAGTATCTCAGTGACAAACTACTACCAGTGGAAGGCAACAGAGAGGGGTTAAATAGAGAATACCAATATCAATTCACCAGTTGTTTAGTTTGGATACATTTCCTTTACGGATAAGTGGATTAGACCTTTTTACTTCCAGCTGTTCAATTACCCAAGCACCCATAAAAACCTGAAGTTGTGTCTCCAGAGTGAGATATTGTCGTGCTGCGCTCGTTGCAATAAGAGCGAGATTTAGGATGAGCCCTTCCACTGTGACAGAGACTCAGCCGAGGGACCCTCTCTGTCACCAGATATTGCGGTCCCTGGCCGCTCATTAAAGATAGAACCATTACTTTACAGCTCCGGCTCGCTTCTCTCTGCTCTTCTTTCATCTACCTTCATAGCCCCCTGGAAGTTAATAAACACAAATGAACTCAAGAGTGTACAGAAAGCACATGAGGCAAACCTGTGAAAGGTGTCCATACAGTATAACTTCACAGCTGTGTGGCCCATTAAGTTCTCAATGCCTCGTATCATATTTCTCATAACATCTCTTAGTAGGAATATTAACTTTATTTCAGAGAAAACTCCCCTGTGAACTATGCAGCATAATGTGTTTACTGATCATGGTGTGTGCATTTCCCCGTGGTGTTTGAATTTCAACTGTGTTATTTACTTTACTAGTAGAGGTAGGACAATCACATGACAACTACTTTGTTTATTTCTGCTAGTTTAGGTTGTTTTAGTGAAGATACAGTACTGTGTAGTTTTAGGAAAAGTGAGGATGCTTTCAAAAATAATGCCATAAATAGTTTTTATTTATCAATTAACTTATTTTTCAGTAAACTGTGAAATCAATATTTGGTGTGACCATGCATTGCCTTTTAAAACCACATCAATTCTCGGTACACTTGCACACAGTTTTTCAAGGTATTTTGCTGGTAGGTTGTTCCAAGGATCTTGGAGAAGTTGCCACAGTTGTTCTGTGGATTTAGGTGTCTCAATTGCGTCTGTCTCTTCATGTAATCCCAGACTGACTTGATGATGTTGAGATCAGGGCTCTGTGGAGACTGTACCATCTGTTGTGGGACTCCTTGTTCTCCTCGTCGCTGAAGATTCTTTATGACCCTGGCTGATCAGACGCCTCACTGATAATATTGTGTAATGAGTAAGAATCTAAACATCTAAAGTGCCTAAAACTTTTGGACAGTGCTGTTGAAGGCTTTGCAGCACACTGGGTAGAATGTGTAACACACTTTCCTGTACACACTGTAGGTTGCAATATAACAGCATAAGTAATACAAAAACCAATGTGTAAACATAATGTCATCTTTTATGTTTCTTTTATTAAACAATACATGCTCTGTGGCAATAGTCTAATTATGTCTACTATGTCAGAGTATTACGTGATCCTTAAACCACACTATGGCGAAATAACCATATAGATGTCTCATAAAAATAGAACGATCCATTAGGGAAACTCTGTTTTGGTCTCTTTAGACAAAAAGCAGGAAGCACATCAGCACCAAACTAAGCTTTGTCTCTTCTTTCACCAAACCAGTGAATGAGCACGTCTCCGTTCTCCCATCTGTTGGAGCTGCGTTCCCTCTTCTTAATGGGTCACTGTAATTGGAGGAGTCAGGAAGCAGGCACTGCTCCATGGTGTGTGGTTTAGTTACTGGAGTTCTGAGAGTGATTGAGCCATTGGCAGCTGTGGGCTGGAGGATGCTGCTGCTCACTGCGGGCCTCTGTTCATCTCCTCTCCACCCCACACGGCTCTGCTCCTCAGGGACGATGCTACTGGGACAAATGGCCACCTGGGAGATGAGCACTTAATGAAGCACACCTTTTTTTACTCCGCTTTTCCTCAGTCAACCCCTATTCCACCAACAATCCGTCCATCTCACATCTGGCCTGGCAGCAGAATAGATCTGCTGGGGAACTTAGGGAGTGAGGGAATTGCCTTTTGCTTTGTGTGTCTCACATGACCAGAGCCACAAAGCCTACATGCATGCAAACTCATGCCTTTTTATTTGCCCCCCATGACAGTATAGCTATTAGCTGCCTGGTGGTGGTTTTCACTTGTCAAACGTTATGAGATATCCTTCAGAACTCATGGCCAGCTCACAAATTTCTCTGCATTACTGAGATGGGGTTTGTGAGGAGAGTGCAGCGCTCCTAATGAGTTCCTTCCATCTAACTTTTCTCTCTCCTGTCGCTTTGGATCCATTCATATTTGGCACTTATGCAACCGACTTTCAGAGCTGCTCTCATGCTGAACTGGGAGGCCATGCAGGCGAGCTAACGGTTGTTATTCTGATGTTAGGAGAACATTTATGCGATTGTCTCTTTGTAGTGCTTTTGTGGATGATTGACTCTGGTCTTAGGATGATGGCCTGGCACAACGATTTACTTTCCAGGATCTTAACTCGCATCTTGTCATGAACTCTCACTCTCCCTATTTGTCTGTTGATCTCTGCTCAGCTCTTGCAAGTGAATGTGAGTGCTTGAGAGAAGTAGAAGCATTTATACTGCTGAGAGCTGTACGATACGCTTATGATAATGATTATGATGATAAAGCTAATGATTAATGATTGTTGAGGGTTTTTTTTATTCCACACCAATCACGACTTTCTCCACTTTCTCTAACTGTAACACCCTGACCCTTTCGCTTACCATCCCCACTATTCACTCAGCAACCTCTTTCACTGAGGCCACTCAAATTAGCCGCAGCCGTTCGATGAGAGCCCAACCGCTACAGGACATGTCGCAGGACCAAGGCATAAATCATTCCCTAGAGCAGGAACTGTGGCAGGCCTAGACGCACATCCACCACCCGAGATTTACGCTGCACATCGAAGCACAGCCCCACAATCTGGATCCTCTCCACCAGGTAATCTTCAAATTGGTTATTGATCCTCCAATCACAAAATGAATCATATGTTGCCAACACTGTTTAGGTACTACGTTTACAGTAGCGTGGCTTGTGTTACAGCTGATATGCAGCCAAGGGATGGATCATTGTTTAGAGACCATGAAAAAACAAGTACCTGGGCTGAACAAGGGAGTAAATAGGAAAAGAAATTAGAAGCAGTCTACCTTGAGATGAATAGGTGTTATGTTGTCATCCAGCAGAGCCTCATTATAACATATCAAAACAGCTGAAGAAACTGTTGACAGTTGTTGAAGTGAAGAGCTTGAAGTTAGCCATTCTTTTGTGCTGATATGCAACAATATATGATTAAGACTGCAGTCATTTAAATATTTTCATTCAAAGATATTCAGAGAATAATTGCAGTGTCTATGACATTATTATCCTCCAGTCTTTTTGAAAGTATAAACAGTGCATGCTGTATTTTTGTAATTCCTCTTTAAAAGTGATGGAATCAAACTCTTCACATAGCTCTTAATTCTTACTCATTCCTTCTTTAAAAAGCCACAATAGAAGCCCCTCAGTCACTACATGAAGCTGAAATATTTGGATTTTACCGTGAGGGATTCTGTCACAGCCAAATCAGTGCTTTTATCTATATCCAACTTAAATGGAGCTGGTTCCATGGAAGTACCTCATTTCAGCTCTTGGCATGTACTATATTGTGGCGTATTATTTAATGGGGCTTCACTTCTTGCCCAATTAGGCTTCAAGATGGTGTGTAAATGTAGCTTCTGCCCTGGGAGCAGTTTCCTCATAAATGCCAGAATGGCCATTATCAGAATTCCTTTGTGAGTGAAAACAGACAGCTATAATATAGAGTCAGTCTTAATTGAAAGATTGTAAGAATGGCAGTGGTGCTGTCTTTGAACTTCTTCTTAAATGTCAGTATCTGAAACACAAGACAATGGGACATTTTTCCTGTTCCATTTTGGAGGGAAAATGTCAAGTCAAGCTCAGTTTCATTTTCAAAGATGGCTACATCATTGCTCATGGCCTTTTTATTACCCAATATATTAGTAGTGTGGGGAGCACAGTTGGATGACAGGTTCAGTATAACTAATTGGGTGTTGAATGGAGTCAGATTGTAATGTTTGTAGCTATTGTAGTTAGTTTTGATTCATGTGCACACGTTCATTTATAGAGGCTCATTATGACTACAAGGTGATTAGTGATTGCAGCACATGACAAGATTTGTGGGTACTGACATGCTATAGGTGATTTGTTAATTTGTAATGGGGGAATGGCCCAATGGGACGTTTAGGGCCTGCAGGATTATCATACAGGCCTAGCCTAATTCTTGATATTATAATTGCAATTGTAATTTCGATTTAATAGAACTGCTATTAGGCCAAATATATATTTTGTGTAGGCCTATTCTTTTACTGGATGTGGACATTAAGCATTTTAATCATGCTTATTTTTCCAAACACATTGTAGTTTTGATGGTTAAACTTTACCTAGAATAATGTAACTGCAGCAGCTGAGCACAGTGTGGTCAGTGCAGATTAATTTCCTCGGTCACATTACCTGCTCCACTCCCAGGTTACACCAAACTTCTGTATAGTAAAAATGATATCTGTAATCATGTGTCCCCTAAAATATTTTGTTACAGAGGTGGCTTGGATTTGGGGATGTATTTTCAGCAGCACAGACGCTACTGAATGATCATAGAAATATTATAGGAATACTACAGGCAGCAGTGTGTCTCCATGATCCTCTCGCTCTTCCACATCTACACATTGCTACTTGTCACTTTGATCATGAAGATGACACTACTCTATAAAGTATATAGGCTACAATATGGTATAGAATTGAATATTTATAGTATATAGTTTAGGGAATATTATAGATCCAAGACGAAACTGACCGAAGGGTGGGACTGAGAGAAAAAGGCACAATTACAAATCCATCTGCTACTTCAGCACCATGGACAGTGTCATGGATTTATCAATACACAGCACAGTTAAGCTACTGATATTTCAGAGCCATGGTTGGAGTAATAGATTCTAACTTGCACAAACCTCAGTCAGATAAAGGATCAATGAGTCAAGCAGACTTGACCAACATATTCAACTAAACAGCCCCTCTGCTCCTGCAGTCTCTCTGCTACTAGCGGATGGAGAAGGGGGATGGCAGGTTAACAAGGGGGATTTATTTTGGTCATTTTGCTAAAAAGGGGGGTGGCTTCCCCCTCATCCCCTGCTGGTCTGCTGTAAGGACTGGAAGCTTTTTATTTATAGATGCCCTGTGCACTCTTTTAAGAGCTACTGTCACTGTTTTGAAATGTTTGCTATTTCCGTATTTCAAGATTTTTAGAACTAAATTTAACCTCTGAATGAGTATATGCAAACTCAAATTATGGCCTTGCAACTATTAATTTCCTACCCATTCCTGCTGAGATCTTCTTCAGTGTCACATTTGTACAATGGTGGATCTATTGGTAACTCACCATACATATCCTGCCTATTCAAGGGAAAGTTTTCATGTATGAAGGTCTTAACTTGCATACGCACAACCCCTACTTTGTTTTGTCAAGCTGGAGTTGAAACCCATCCTCAGTGGCCCTCATTTCTCTTGGACTCTGGCAGGCCCCAAAGCAGGGAGGAGGGAAACTGGATGGACAGCTCTGCTCTCCTCTGCTCCCCTCTCCAGTCGATAGCAGCCAGCAGGTAAGGCTCCGTCTCCGTCTGCACCGTGGCAGACACTTATTAGTGGTAATGTTCTCCCATCATCCATCTCCAGGTGGGCTTCCACCATTGATCTCAACGCCAAGGCTTGTCACTAGCTGCTCTGCACGCAGTGAAAGCACTGGTCGCTGCCAGCACTTGCTTTAGATGACCCAGCTCAATGTTCTGTCAATAAACTTGTGGCTGAACAGCTGGCATTAGAATGGTTAGGTTACTTGCACAGCAGTGTGAGAGGTTTTCCCCACAGTGTTCTTCAATACCTAAATTCAGCCTGAACAAACAGGATGAAGCACCTACTGTAGATTTCTGAAATGTGAGATATGAATCTCCTTTAATCCTATTTGTATGGCAATGAATTCAGATGACATCACTCAGTTGGAGAATTTACATCTGTATTGCCTTTTAGTTAGTTGGACTCTTGTTACACAGTGAAATGGGTTAAACATTTGTGATTCTAACACAATTACTTTATATAGCATTCTGTATGAGCAGTACCTATGTAAGATTATATAAAATAAGGGCGATGGTGTGCCTTATCAAGATAAGTGTCCTGATGTTGTATTCTCCCAAGAAGAGAAGCAGCTGATACCTACAAAGTGATACTACAAATCCTTGTATCTGAGGCTACATTAAAGTCAATACATATTTAGATATAGTTACACAAAAATCTTGGACTGTATAAAATCAGTGCTTATTCTCTAAAAAAAAAAAAGGTAATGAACAGCTTCTTTTTGCTGTACATTAAAAGATAAAAGAAGATTTTAACTCCAAAGCCTGCGTTATGTAATACACTGTTTAGTAGCTATATTGGAGGTCTACAGCTCTTGATCAACAGTGGATAAGAACTGTTTAATATGTTTCTAAATTTATGCGGAATTGAAGAAAGCCATCAAGTTGGAGAAGGAAGCCATTGGCTGGATTGGCCCATGGGACTCTGGATTCAACAGACAGGTCTTGGGAAAACAGAAGGACTGCAACTTCTGCGGAAGTGAAAAAATTGGTTGTAGGTTCAATACCTAAATTCAGCCTGTTGAGAAGACCATGGATAGGGACTTTTGGTTGACCTCAAAAATGCAAACTGTCAGGGGAACCTGGGCCTTTCCCATGCTGATCTTGGAAGGGGAGGAGAATCGCTGAACACAACTGGGGCCATTGTCTGGTAGTGCCATTTTAAGGAACTTCTGAACCCAACTGAAATTCCCTCTTTGGAGGAAAGACTCAGGAGAAGCCTTGCTTCATTGTCACTCAAGCACAGTGATGGTGGTTCCCATTTTTAAAAAAGGGGACCTGGCCGTGTGCTCTAATTATTAAGTGTAAGGCTTATGTGTTTGGGATTTTCATAGACAGTCTCTAGAGTCTAGGGTAATCTGTTTGGTGACCTCAGGGTTACTTCTATGCTTTTTACTAATTATATAGTTCTGTTGGCTTCGTTTGATCATTGAAATGAGTCAGCACCTCCAAATCATAGGCCATAGTACGTGGCTGAAATATGTGGAATATGGAAAATTCTTTGAGTTTGGAGCAAGTCACTGCCCCACTGAAGGACTTCAAGTATCTCAGGGTCTTTTTCATAAGTGAGGATAAGATGTGAGATCAACAGACAGCTCAGTGTACCATCACCATAGGTGCAGGGATTGTACGAGACTACCTTGATTAAGACTGATTACATAACCCACTCAGTCTAAGAAGGCCTTCTTGGATCCCCCAGTAGGAGCTGGAGGATGTGAGTCTACATCTGGTCTACTTTTCTTAACCTGCTGCCCTGCAACCAGGCACTGAATATGTTGAATATGTTCATACTGGCATTGTCTTTTTAATATTAGCTTGCAAATCTATTTGGTGAATGGTGGTAGTGTATTGTCTAATCGCCTGCTTTTATGCAAATCAGGTTTATACAAATGAAGTTCAACTAACCTCTTTTAGCTGAGCAATGATATTATATATGACATACAACCACCAAATGCAGAGATGATGATATGCAATATTATAGAACTAGATAGTTTTGTGCTTGTTACCATTAACACACTGAACTGTTTGTTTAAAGCACAAGAGTTTGCGTGACCAGTTCATGGAGGCTTGACTAATGTTTTTGGGTACTTGGTCGACCTGGTTCAGTGGTTTAGCCAATGGTGAATTAAATTTGGGTCTCTCCCTGAAGACCTTATCAGATTCCAGTGAAACAAGGCCATCTGTTGGGACTGTGTCAGTAAAGTAGCCAAGCTGTAAACAGACAACCCCATGCAAATGAGTCCAGTTGTTCCTCCAATTACAGTTGCACTTGAGACTGATCAGCACCCTTCTGCTTTTGAACTGGTTAGAGTTTACTTTTCAGTTATGTTAGCTCAGCATTATTTTTGGAAGGGATAAATAAACATATATTTGTGCTTGTGTGCATGATATTTTAATTGAAGATGCCACATTGTTACAATTAAACACTGTTTTACTCCAGTGTTAACAACCATTACTGATGTAAACAAACCTTTCACAGCATCAGAAAACATCAGTAATCTTCTAGCAGTAGTTATTGTTCAGTGTTGGTCCTTATATTTATTTAAGATTGATAAACCAATTTTAGAGAAACACCAGGCATTTGGATCACTAATTAAACAGAGTGAAATTGTCACATCTTGTGTATCTTGTATAAATTTGACTGTTCATATTCATATATATTTTTAATTGAGATGTTTGAGTCAAGTTAAGGAGTTAATGGCGAAAGAATTGTACTTTTGGTACCCAAATTGTGATAAAGTGGTTTGAAGTGCAGTTGCAATGAAATGGTAAACTGGGCTAAATTAATTCAGTCTGTTCAAAGTGGTAATCCTGAATGATGTGGAGTTCAATTAATACTGAATGTCTGTCAGGCCATACTGCATTAAGACTGGTCTTTGGATATATTTCCAGCATAAGTAGAGCATTTCAACTTTGCTCTGTTTTACTCAAGGCTCTATGTGTTGTGACCTACTAAAGTGCACAAATGAATAAACACCCAGACAATAACACAAGTATTTAATTTTCACTTTGGTGACCTCATTTTGTGCCACCAAGCTAATTTGAGAATCATATTTAAAGAGAAAATATTTAGTCAGAACATCAAATTAATATCAGAAAACACTGACATGCAATAGTTTGAAGTTCATTTTATTTCTGGAATTGAGTATATAGTTTTTCACTGCACAACAGTTTTAATACAGCTTAATTTGATGTTTTCAATCAACAAGATAGTGTCATAGCCAAAAAAATAAATGAGATTTTTGTTTTCTTTTTTACAATGAGAAACATATGACTTTTCACTGAACATTCATTAATGACCTGATAAATATATTCTCCCTGTCAGTGACATGTTACAAATGACCATTGACAAAAAGCATCATGGATGAGTGCAAAAATTACTACATTAATGCTTTGCCGTAGGACAATTAATATAATAACATAATTTAACCACAGGGAAAAGGGAAAACCTCACTGAATAATACATGACAAACAATACATTCTTTTGCATTTGTCACTCAGTAACAGACAGGAAACAACAGCACAGGTAGAAACACAAATTAATTATCAGAGGTGAAACAACATTTAACACTTATAGAATATAATATCTGGGAGGAACTGTGGAAAATAGTTTGCATCACTTTATTTTAAGGCAGTTTTATTATTTCTATGTACTCTAAGAATAATTTTCATCATATAAGTTTTGAACATATAAAAATACAGTTAGTATGTAAGAATAAACATGCATGTGTGTAGCCTTTTCTTGATATGGACTTTTTAAAAAAAAAAACGATCTTCATGGTTCACATTCACTTTGGCTGATGATACACAGATGACAAACATACAGTAAGTGTCATCTGGACACAGGACAACAAATATCCTCACATTTTCACTGCTAAAGACCACTGATTTGATTTGCTATGACACGAACCACCACAGATTGAAACAAGACCCACAATATACAGTACATTTGTAGAGGAATCCTACGTCACATTACACCTTCAATGGACATTTTTGACCAAAACATCATGCACCGTGTACATTGCCAAAATTCATTCTAATGTCAGTCCAGTATCTCTTAATATCAAAAATAGCAACCATAGTTTATTTAATATTACATAAGCTCCATGCATCTAATGAATTGATTTGGTAAATTGCACATATACCCTCACTGCACTTGCTATTTTGTTATTGCACAATGTACCTACAATATAACAACACATGACTACCCTCATTCTACCTCTAAGTGCAAATAAAAGCACTTTTTTTTTTTTTTACTGTACACATAAACACAGTGGTTTGCCTCAGTCACCACTGGACTAGATCTTGCTTTTAAGGTACTGCTCATTTAACTTTACACTATTAACTATTGCTATAATGTGGAACACATACACACGGCACAAGTTCACAGATGACTTCAAATGTACCACTGAAACCAGTTTTTCCCTTCACACATCTCTATTGTCTTTAACCTGTCCTCTATTTTTACAGTTATTCATTCATATATTTTTTATAATGTGCCTCATCAAACTGATTTCACTTACATATGATCTCTTTGGCAACTTTAGTATTAATGGCATCAAAAACATGTACATAACTACTCAAACATGACAACAGTAAAAATAACTTTATCTCATTAAAATATTATATTTATATTATTAATCCAGTTTGTTTGTTTTTTTTTACATAATGGCACACACAAACAGGTTGGCAGAATCACATTTACAGGACGTCATGATTGTTATAAGTCACTTAAGTATACTGTATGTATTTTTTTTAATTTTTACAGATTCCTGCCATGTACAGTATATTACGTTAACTACTCTATATGTGTGTGTAAGATATACATTGAGATCATTCAGTAAAATCACTCTCTGATTGAGGAGTTGCCCCTCACATCAGTGCTTCAAAGCGGACATGGCTTCAGTTTCCTAAAGGCAGCAGACCAGTTAATCTAAGTCTACTGAATCAAGTGGGTGTCAATGATGGACCCAAAATCATTCTGATGTCTACACATCCAAAAAAAAAAGAAAAAGTTTTCCATTCACATTTTTTGATATTTATATACTACTTACAGTTACATGAGGATTTTAAGGCTTTTCATTTTGTGGTGAAAGGAGCACTATTGCACAGACAACAAAGACACTAGTGAGACTAAAGCTAAAGTCTAAGTCTAAAAGTGTTGAGAGGAGCAGCTGAGTGGGAGTGCTCTTTCAGTATGGCTTACTTCCCTGATTTGCGAGGCTGACCAGCTCCCTGGCTGCTATCAGCCGGTTTGGTAGCTGCAGTGCCGCTACTATTGCACAGGTCCCTGATTTCCAGCAGGCCCTCGTTCAGGGCTTTGACGAAAACAGCCGAGCTCGTCTGCGTGCTCTCCCAAAAACTGGACACACAGAAGATGATGTGGTCTGATTGTGGGTTGTAACAGGCACCATAGCCATTTGGCACCACTGGGCCGTAGCAACAGAACATCTCCACTGTGGTAGGGACCTGGAGACAGGAGGACACAACCTAGGTTAGACCACTTTACTGTAGCTAGTCGTGACAAAGAGCTGTTAGTTTTGCATTTGTGAGAGATGATGAATCAGATCAGGGCTGCAAATACAACTTATTTTCATTATTGGAAAATAGAGAAAAATGCCCAGGACGACATCCTTAGATTTCTTGTTTTGTCCAACCAACAGTCTAAATATTCAGTTTACACTCCTAAAACAGAGAAAAGCAGAAAATCCTTACATTTAACATTTGACAATCTGAAACTAACAATTGCTTGGTATTTTTGCATGATAAATTACCTCAATGATTAACAGAATATCAAAATAGTTGTCAATTCACTTTCTTTTCATCAACTTTATATGCAGGATAAAAGCTTTCACCTGGTCTAAGTGGTGTTAACACTCTGGGAGTTTTTCCCCAGACATATTTGATGCGTTGATGCACCACTGGAAGAACTGTGTAATATCATATTTTCTCATATTTTCCATAGATGAAGTCAATGTTTCTATAGGCACTGCATCTTTCACTAATGCAAAATGCATCAGGAAAGAGCTCACTGACACAGGATGTTAAAATAGCAAAGTTATGGAGAACAGGATGTGGGTTGAATCATTTTACTTTATTAATAAGCAAAAGTGAGGAGCAAAACGCCCATGAATTTTGTTGGAAATGTCATGGATGACTACCAGTGACTGCACATTATAAATGTGACTTTGTTTAGTCACTGCTCAATGTAAACTGCAGATGCTCTTTGCTTTGCTGTCAGAAATGGAAAAGTGTATCAAAGCTAAAGAGTCATCCCATAATCATTACATGCTGTTGTAGCATTAACCACCCCTCAGTCGGTCAAATAACAATGCAACTGTCAGCTCTTGTGAATGTGTGCTGTTGTGTAGTGAGTCTTTGTATATATAGTTTATGTGTATGGCTGTCTTAACAACTTGTGTTAGTAGAAAAAAAACATTTTCAAGTGTGGGATTCAAGTGCTAAAGCTAAATACAGAGATCATCTGGAGGAAAAAAACTCAGTGCAGAGGATAGCAGATGAATCTGACAGGGTCTCCAATTAAAAAGACTTTAGGAGCAAGCACAGAGCCCTCAGTGATGCTCCCAAACACCAGCAGCCACCTGGCTGTTTTCAAAACTTTCTAATTAGTCTTATGCGTTTTGTAAAGTTTTGTTGTGTTGTAAGTGCATTTCTTTTTTGCAGTCTTAGTAATCTTTTTTTAGAGATTTCTTCAGCCTTTTGTAATTGGTTCTCTTTATTGTCTATACAGCTTAGTGCTAAATGCAGTCATGTTTTCAAAGTTCTTTAACACACCACAGACAGAACTGTCTGCTTATCAGGGTGCAGGGCATAAAAATAAATCAAATGCTCCTCTTGCTCAAAATTCCTGGTGCTGTTGCTGCTCTAGGTGGTGTTGGCTGATCTCCGTCTTCTTGTAATTCATGGTCATGGTAGTGAAGACACAGAGGAACTTGATATTCATAGGGTCCAAGAACTGTATCTCTTTTCACATTTGAAAAAAGCCAAAGCAAAAACATTTCTTTCACAGTGACTGGAAGTGTTTTCCATAACTGTACCTCTGTTCACAAGAGGAGGAAGTTCAGACAGATTATAAGCAAAGCAGCAGAAGATTCACCAATATTCCCTCAACAGCAGCTCCTCTGTATTCTTTGTGAAATGAGAACTCTAAAGCCAATTCTTATTTCTGTTTTTATCTCTGTGTGTATAAAGACACATGTTGAACTTGATGAGTCAGGGTTCTAGGGAAGTATATGTATATATGGTACTACCTGTCCTTTATCAATCATGAGCGGAAATTTTAAGCATCACTGATTAAGTCAAATTCTTATAAAACTGCGTTTGGGTTCCTTAGCCAGAGAGACCTTAAAGTAATAATTTGAAGAGAGAAAATGTTAGAATAGTTTCAGATCACATGTTACCTGACTGGTAGAAAGGATGAATTGGTTACTGGCCAGATATGTCTCATCGCAGAAGATCTCTGGCTTCTCCATGTTGAGCTCCTTTGCGATCCTCAGAAGTCCAAGGAGATGATTGTCTATTGCCATTCCTGTAATAGCCTGAAAAACATGTTTTCCCTCAGTGCTAATGCAGCCTTTTCAGCAAGAGTCTCAGTATGAACAGAGATGGGATTTACAGGCCCAGTCCTGCTTTGTGTAAAATATACCCTCCACCTTGACTGTCACAACAGAATTCAGATGTTTGCTGAACTTCCTGGGCTGCAGTTGGACCACAAACCATGTAGATATGTTTTGGATTGAAAGGGTACTGCACACCAGTTGTGACCTGTGCCTTTAAAGATTTTGAACAATAGCCCCACTGTGTATCCACCAGCTCCTTATTGTGATACTCCAACCAAAATGTATTAATTGATTTCTTTTTTCCTGGCATTAAAACTATTGTTATCCATTGTAACCAATATGTTTTTCAAGCTTACCGCAGCTGCTGCCCTCTGTGAAGAATGATCAAACAAAATTTCACTTTTGAAGTCTATAGGTGGTGAGTTTTTGACACTCAAAAGATACATTTTGGGTTTAGAATCAGTTCAACATAATGTTTTAATGCTTACACATTTAAACTTTGTCTATGACACTGATCAAAAGCTGGTATGAAATACTTACTGCAATTGTATAATTTGTCTGGGCATTAATTGCATCCCTCAATCGTTTAATTTTTTCTGAATCCTGCAAGAAAAGTGAAAAATAATTTAGTGAAAAAATGGAAACATGGGGCAGTTTTCACAAAAGTAATACAATACTGCTAGTAAATCCATTTTTCATAGAGCTGTTAAATCTGCGGGGAGATCATCTGCTTCAATAGGGAGACTGGGTTTGGCATGCTGAGGTAGCTGGTCGCACCTGTTTCGTCTGAGCGGGCTTGATGAGAAGTAATATGGGAGTTAGTCTGTCAAAGTGAGAAAAATGACTCACGGTGAAAGTGCCCCTCTCATCTGTCATGGACTTCACAAAGGCCAGGGCCTCAGCAGTGGCTGAGCGAATATTATCTACCCGACCCTCTTGGAAACGCCGGATCGACGCACTCTCATAGGTGGAAACGAGCCTTCCATTGCATCTGAGATCACGACAAAAGCAATCATTGAAACATCAACATATTTGAAAGGGAATAGTAAGTAATTTTTTGTAAATTAAGATTTGAAGCTCTAGATCTGGGATGTGCTTTACTTGTAAAATGCGAGTTGTAAGGCAACTTGTATGAATGCGTCTGGACTCATCTTCTGCTTTTTGATGAATTCTTTTCCATAAACTTTAAACTTGAAAACATCCATGTCGAGATTATTCACCAGCCTGGAGGAGAAAGCAAAGACAATATGAGACCTAGTGTCTTTGGAAATACTTGGAATTGTTTGTAGATATGATTATGTGTTTTTTTGTTTGTGTGTGTCTTGCCTCTGGAGTCGGTCTCCAGATGCCGCTAAGAGTCCTTGGATGTGTGGGTTACATTTCCAGAGAAGTTTCCTTGGAGGGGGAAGCTCTCTGATGCTGGAAGATGTCACTATCTTTGATGGGGTCCCAGTTCTGTTGAGAACAACAACATTTAGATCTCCTTCACTGTTGACCTCAGCAGCATTCATTGAGAAAACAATATCTGATGTACAGTTATATCCTGCTGCAGTGGGCTGACTTACATATATTTCATCAGGTATTCCGAGCACTGCACCAGAACTATACCCTCAAAAGGTGAGTGCTCGCACACCACTCCACATACGCCATCCATTCCTATAACAAACTGAGAGAAGACAGATTAACTAACAGGCCAAAGTCTCCGTCCATGCAGGATTAAAGTGCCATCAGCATGGTCTTACCTGCATTGACTTGTCATACCAGCGGTTTGCCCCATTCCTCTCACGGCCGCCACCATGCAGCATCAGCAGGGCCCTGTTCGTATCATTGGGGTCCAAGCCATTGGGCTCATCCAGACACACCACACAGAGACAGCTTTCTATCAGGGCCAAAGAGTCCCTGTTGGTTTGATCTGGATAGAAGAGGTTGGGAGATCAGATATGTCTTGGTTTATTTCTCTGAAAACTGTTTACAGTTGGTTAAAACTTCTGAAAGTGAAGACATAAGAGCTGAGACCTTTCGTTAGTGCATCTCTCGCTTGTGCCCATTCTGTCCTTCCATCAGATGTCAGGATGCCAAAAGGAGGGAGTCTCTCTTCTGCGTTTCCTGCCATTTTCATGATTTTCTCCAGTTGGGATAAGATTTCTGTCTCGTTGAGCTGCTTGCTGTTTGCGACTACATCCAACACGAAAAACTAGTGAGAAAAATAGATTACAGAAACCATACAGTTCTTAACTATTCCATCATGTACTGTATCACAGGATGCAACTTTAGTAGGGAATATTTATGCTGAGATGTCTCCTTTATGTCAGAGCTTTATTGTTACTGTGGTACAGTATTTGAACCGCTGAGATAACAAGGGCACTAGTAATAATGACAGGGACTAAAAATGGCCAACTGCAACATAAAACATGGCTCCTCCGCTGTGATCAGTTAAAAATGCGACTCAAGGAAGCTCTCAGACAGATTTAATCAACTGTAATTTAGTTAACTGCCTGTATCTCCATAGGGACAGGCCCTTATGTGCCATAGATTGATAGTTCCCAGAACCATTTCCAGGTGAGAGCTCCTCTTGTGCTGTCTCTCAGCCTTTTTCTCCATGTTAATTTAAAGGCAAAGCTAAATGAAATCAAAATGGTAGTAGCCTTGGACCTGCAGATGATGGCGGCACAGGTTTTATGCATCGATGGGAATCTCTATAAAGGACTATCAGTCAGGACTCAAAAACAATATGAGGGAATGAGATGGTAACTGGCACAGACTACAGATTGTGGAACAAACTCACAAAAGTTAACTAGACCACCATTAAATCGAAGTTGTTTACATCAGTTGTGCTTGTAAACACCAGAAAAAAAGACTTCACTTTTGAATTATGATCAGTTGGGAAACTTACAAAATGCAGCTCTATAAAAAAGAAGGGGATACATTTTAAATACAGTACATATATGATGAAAACTGACTGATAGGTACTAGTATTTTTCACTAAAATAGGATATTTAGTCTAATGCCTGAATTTAAAGTCCCCACTCCAGTCAAATATCTGTTTTTGTCTTTCAGTTGGATGTTTGAGCTTCACTGTGCAGAATGATGTATATACAGATGATGACTATTCCAAGTACATGTTACTTGGAAAAGAAAACCACTTGTATTAAGTACTGAGGTTCAACAGAGTGGAGAGGATCTTGGCTTTTTCAGTTAGATGCCCCTGTGATATCTGTAATACATTACATTCAAAGGTGGCACCAACAGAATAGATAACAAAATATCTTCCACAGCCAAATTAGATGTCCAGGAAAGTCCTATACTTTGAATTCTGATGAAGGAAGAGTTTATCTGCACTAGAGGCCAGTATTGCTGCATGCAGTGGTAAATTCTTCACATCTCTGGAGCACTTTGGTGAAAAAAATATTCAGCTGCATCTGCAGATAAACTTAATATAATGTTAAAACATCCTTACATTCACTTATATTTTCTCTCACATGGACTGGACAGTGTCTTCACTTAGATGTCTGATGGAGTATGAAAAGTCTCCTCAGAGGCCAGTGTCCTGACCTGGTTCTTGCACGCCACGATGATGTGCTCCGGCGCTGAGGAGGCCGCGTTCATCTGGACCTTCAGCGTGTCTGTCTTTAGCCCCGGGTAGCGGTAGGAGCTGAAGAGGCGGTAGTACTGCTCCATGCACAGAGGGGTCCCAGCCAGCTGGCCTCGGGCAAACTCCACAGGGAGCGCTCGCCTGAGAGACATTATTACACACATCATATTACCTCTGACTCTCTTACTTGGTGACTTATTAGTATAGTTTGGTTTTAAATTGACTGACTGCACACTGGGGCTGTGGGGGTAACATAGATGAGGTGTGGTGCGTGCAGAGACATGCAGGTGGAAGCTTAGGGTGCAAGGTGGCAGGTAATCCATTACAAGTTAAACTTACTCATCAACGAGAGCCTTATACTCCAACACTCCTCTGATGAGACGAGCAGCAAATCTTAAAAGAGTGAAAAGGATGAAATTAAAAAGGCGCAGGGTTTGCTGTATAAACACCAAACACACACATACAGTGGACTGGCAAGTGATTATAATTAGATGTACTCCCATCTCTCAAAGGACTAACAGTAATCACATTATGGTAAATTACTAGGATACAGTGGGTGAGCATGTGTGTTTATCTGTGTCTGTGTGTGAGAGAGAGAGCCAGCCTGTATGTGTGAGTAGGCGGTGGGGGCAAATAGGGAAAACACAGAGCCCTGTCAAGTCTTATGTTGTATGTCATTTGTCTTTGGTGTTATTACGTTCAAAGCCAGATCAATACAAAGAAGGCGGCCACAGTGCACCACACCCCTAAATGAGGCCTGACTAGCAGTCTCTGTGGAGAGTTTGGCCCTGTCACTCCCAATCTAATAAGTGGTCGTGTCAGTAGATTACCAGCTGCTTGGGGTGCTCTGGAAATATTCAGTTAGTGCGGCGCAAGCTGACAAAAGCTAATGGTGAGTTACAGGTCCGGGCGGACTGGTGTAATGTCTGGTGGACCACAGCTCATTTAATAATGGGCAGAGATTTGTCCAAGAGATGATGCCAGTGATTCTTTCCATGTCTGCTCTGATCTTAATCTGTGTCCATGTCTGCTGAGAAGAACATAAACCTCTCAGCAGCCACAGAACTGAATGATATAATGTACAGTATGTTTTGTATTGTTAATATTGTTACTTTTCTTTACAGAAAAGTAAAATGAGCAATATCCAACCGTTGCTGTTCTCACTTAATTGACATCTAAACCTCTGGACACATTAAATTGGTCTTCAAGCATTCTGCAAGTTACAATCTGTGTTGTTCAGTACATTCTGGGAGTTATTAGGTGACATTGATTTACTACCTTTTTCTCAATGACTTGAATTTTGTGAGAGAATGTGGTGTACGTGTTCAACTTGAGGGTATTAAATGCAGGTTTGCACAGAGACAGGGAAGACAGAGGGTTTCCATAAGAGTTGAAACGATTAATCTAATAATCAATTGACATAAAATTAATCTGCAACCATTTTGATAAAGGATTCATCTTTTTGGTAAAATTTTAAGCAAAAATGAATAATGTTCCAGTTTTCCTCAATTGCCTCTTTTTCTTGTCTATCCTGTAAGTGAAAGTAAACTCAGTATCTGTGGGAGTTGGACCGTTGGTTGGACAAAAGAAGCAACTGAAAATAATCGTATTCTTTGTAATTCTGTTGTATTGAGGCTGCTAAAATGTTTTCCTTTCTTTTTATCACCATTCAGTTTACAAAAAAGACATTTCACCTCAATCAAGTGACTCAATCTGAAATCTGACTTTTACCAGACGTTTACATGGCTGAAATATTTTCAGCTTTCAAACTCAGTTGATGAAAATCTTGATGTTCTGTTGCATTATTTACTGTAAGAAAGTATTATATATATTGTATATATATATTCACAGTAATGTTTCTTCCCAGTGTAAAGTGATTTAGGATAAGATTTTCTTTTTAACTGCTCCTCTCACTGACCCTCACATGATTCTGTTGTTGCGCAGTAGAGTCATGTTTGTGTAACTTTTATCACTGTCTCTGGTACATCACAGAGAGGGTGGATACATTTTTAAAACTCAGCACATGTAAACATTATATAGTCTGAACAAAAGCAGAGCCAAAAAAACTCCCAGCACATACCTGAGAGCATCCTTATGATCTCTGAACGTCTGCTTAGGAAACACCATGACAGGACTGGAGTTGACCGGTAGGGCCAACCTGTTGTTCAAGTACATGTCTTCCAGCCAGTAGTCATAGACCTGAGAAACACACATAGACGCTTTTTGAGAAATGTTGCTTCGTTAAGCGATTTGGACTCAAGTTATTATCTTCAGAGTTGAGACCTGTGAGCAATGGAGTAAAAAACCTATTACAGTGTATCACTGCCAGATGAAAAGGAGAGTGGGTGAGAGCCAATGTGAGAGTGGGAGCGTGATAGATTTCACAGAGCTGGATGAGTTGTGGACTGACCGATCACCCAGACTCCGAGAGAGAGAGACTGAAGCAACAAAGGACAAACAGAGACTCCGATAAATCTTCATCGCCGGGTGTTTCACTGTTTTCAACTCTTATGAATGGGTTATATATTATATTATTTCAGGAACTTCGCCATCTTGGAGACAAAATCAGAGGGCATTTTCTTTTTAAAATAGCACAGATGCAAAGGTTCAAACATGATTATTACAAAAAAAGCACAAAAAAGATGATGCTGATTAAAAATACTGCATTAATAAACCTCAAATTCATTATATCAGATCCTCTATAATAAATGTACATACTTTGTATTAAATGAAGAAAAACAGACATTTTATAATACTAAAGATATTGAATGATGAACATTAGGTAATGACTTTAATGAGTTTTCCAAATGAATATTCAATTAATTAGAAAAAAGGCGGAGAGGAGAAACATACCCAGTTACTCTTAAATTACAATAAACCAAAATGTCTTTATTGATACAGGGGATAGAAAAATGTTGCATAGTTGGATGTGTTTTTTCTTTTTTCTGTCTTTTTCCCAGTTTATGCACCTTGATAAAATGAGGCAGCAGTGTTTTTTATCTTGCATGATGTGAAAGTTTACCCAGTTGGTTGTCTTGTCCCTCCTCTCTAGAAGCTTCTTCTGGAGAACCTCTCCAGCACCTCCAGGAGCCCCAAACTTCTCCACGATGGCCTTTGTTTTTTTAAACTGCTCCTCCTTCACTAGGTGCTGGACACACTTCAGGTACGTGTCGAGGGTTTGCTTCAGTGGGGGCACAGGGACCTTTGGCAGCACCTGATGTCACAAAAACAACAGATTGGTATAAATAGTGATAATAAGTAATGAAAGGACAGCAGCTGTTCAGCATTTTAATGTTTCAGTTATTGTTAATTAGTGAGAGGGCCAAAGGGGTAAGATCTTTTTTTTATGCTTTTATTATTAGAACCAGAGTTAATAATTCATCTTTAATGCTTCAAGGCCTATTTGCAAATAAATCCCATAGTCTTGTGGGACTTGGAAATACTGTTGTTTTTTTTTTTAAGGAAGGGAGATACAAATTGATTATCTTTTGTGTCTGATGTTCGGTCATTTGCATACTGTTACTGTTAGTAACCGCAGCTGTTGATGTTGACCTGTGTGTTGGAATGGTGAAATAATTTCTTGCTGTGGATTCTTGAAAATGGGAGAAGTATTTTTTTTTTTAATGTATTTTAATTTTTTGCGCAAAGATGTATAAAATGTTGCTCTGGAAAACAAACAAACAAAAATTGAAGACAGGAAGACCAAGTGGCAACTATACCACAGTAAACAATTCCCTTACAATATAATCTATCTTTAGCCAACCAAACTGCAGTAAACAACTGGTTAAATTCCCATAAAATATAATCTATCTATAGCTCAAATTTCATTAGATGACTAGAGAAATACAGAGGTGAAGTATGTCTATTTTTTGAAATAAAATAGTTAAAATATGGGTGGTTTTGCTCCAGAGGGATGAAAGGCCTTCCATCAAATGTTCGCCCCTAGCGGTCAGTTAATGTTAGTGGACCAGGAGCTGTCCGTGGTGCTGAACTTTTGCCAACTTCAGCACCATGGACAGCAGAAGCGCTCATTATTAAAAAATTATTGAAAAAAAAGTGAAGGTGTTTAGTATTTGTGCTAATATAAAGATAAACACTTTCACTAAGAAAACAATGACATGTGATCATACTTGGCCGTCTCGGTCTCTGGCTGTCTGTTGCTCCAAAATAGGCATCTTTGCATTCCAGTCCAGTCAAGGGAAATGTGGAAACCCTCTAGAGATGGCTTGAGTTCAGCCTTCCCTGCACGAAGCACGTTAAGACATTTAAGAGAGAAAACAGCAAAGTAAAAAAAAATACAGTAAATAAAATTAGGGCCCACTGAGCTTTGCAGTTAGTGCTGTCTGAAAGTGAACCAGCAGGCTTCCATTCTTCATCATTTCGCAGCCTAATGTAATTTGCTGCATGTCCTTGAATTCCTGCTGCGCTGCATTGCTCACCACTGCAAAGAGATCTGCATCTTAAAAGCTCATTTTTATCTCTATTTCAGTCTTAAAAGGTTAGTTTTCCTCATGCGAAAGAAAAATGATGCCAATAAAGTAAAATAATTTGTAAAACATTTCAATAAAAAAATCCAATATCTTGAAACAAACGATTAACTAAAAATTACAAATCACTGAAATGTATTAAACTTTAAAACAAGTGAAATGATTAAGGACTTGCAAACTTTTCAGTGTGTTTTCAGAACAAAGCGGACTTTTAAGTAGACTAAATGAGCTTTTATGGATGTATATTCTTCCTCGCTGTGTGCCAAAGAGGCTCATCCAGTAGGATGATAAGTTTTTAATAAACACAAAATCTCCTTTTTCGTTAATTGAAAGAGAGAAAAAAGTTACCTTACCTGATCAGTGTAGCACTCAAGTGGTCAGAGAAGTGTGTGGAAGATCACATTGCCTCCCACGTCCACGATGTGATATCCCATATTAGAGTAAAGCTCCGTTCGGGCGCTGGACTGGTCCCCCGTCCCCGCGTCTCGCCATACGGCTGTGACTCCACATTAAAGCGCGCCTTGGAAAAAGATGCTGAAGGTGTTTGCGTCTACCTTCCCCCTTGAGGCAAAAAACTCCTCCCATCGAAATCTATTCGCGGAACATATTATCTCACAGCCCCCCACCCCACCCCACCCCACCCTTCCCCCCCACATCCACCCACCACCTCCCTACCCAACCACCCCCTAAGTCCTGCGCGCTTTCTGCAGTTTCTGCCAGCCTGAGATGTGTCACAATTGCGGAGCTGGTGCCTGATTCCCCAAACTGTTGCGCTCTTGGATCCGGTCATCAATATATTTTTTGGTTTCCATTGTGTTGCTAATGTGCGCTCCATCTCCCCTCCCTGTGTGTGTTCGCTCTGTGACTGTGTAGCTTGTTGAAACAAGACTTCTGGAGACTCATTATTTTTCATTGATCAGAGGAAGTTTAATTATTTTTCATATATAATATAATGGAACTAAGATTATATTGTTTCCAACCATGGTATTTGAATGCCTCTTGAAGAGCAATGTGGCATTTTGAATAACTTTTATAATCTAAATTCGTTACATTCATCCACTCGCACTTCTTTATTCTTTTCAACCTCGAAATAAAAAGGAAATCACCACCGTCACACTGATCCAAACAGAGATTTATTAAAACGACAATTGATAAATGAATACATATTTGTTCATCTTAAGGAGACTGACTTCATTAGCTACGTCTTGACAAAATGTTTCACACATACACGCTCGCGCGCACACACAAAAACACGCATACACACACACACACACACACACACACACACACTTTGCAGAGGTCCACGTATGTTTGAACAATTTACATTGTGCATACTTTATATCCACATATGTACAAAATCCATTTATTATGATACATTTAATTTCAAACAACAAAAACATCTAAAATAAAATGATACCAAACAGGCCCACGTGTTACAAAATTAAAAATCACGAAATTTCGAAGAGCAAAAAAAGAAAATCAGGCCTTTGATGTGCAAGTAAAAAAAGTTTCTTCAGAGACTAAAAATATAGGCTATTTTTGTGTGTATGTTTGTGGAAGGGGGGGGGGGGATGTGCTGCTTATAGTTGGTCCCATATAATCATGTACGCACAGTTATCTATTTATACCTTTTTACAATACTCAGTTATACACACAAAGTCAACATTAGCTGATAGATCTCTCACAAAACTCCAGTTATACGTCCATAACAAACGCTACATAGACTTGTTCGACACAATGAAATCACAGTCAACAGAAAAAAAAAGACTTTGGATAAACGGGTCACGCAATCATGATTTGGTGATTGGGTGTTTATATTGCACATTGGTACTTAATCACTAGCCTATAACCTGCCTAACTCATATCCAAATCTCTCCAGGGGAATGTTTAAGGGGGAAGGAGGCGGTCAGAGTGTGGCCGGTTTAAGTATACTCGGGACCGGACGACTCCTCTGACACGGACCGTTGTGCTCTAAAGGGGTCAAACCCATTTTCATCTACTGGAAGGCAATTCCCTGCCGAACTGTAACTCTTCTTTTTACCTCTCCTCTCCTCCATTTTGATAGTATCGTACAGCCCCTGCGGAGCTTCTTCTAACAGGTTATCTCTCTCTGAGTAGGACGGTTTCATTTGGCACACGTTGCGCAGCAGCAGCAGGGCTGGTGCGTAAAGCACATTGACGAGACCCATACCCAGATTAAGTTGTACAAACCCGAGATTGTGCACTATCTGGCCGGCTACTATAGGACCCATGGCATATGCGACAGAATAGGAAATATCCGCTATAGCATAAACACTACCATACACTGAAACATGACGCACGTCAACCAGAAAAGCGAGTGTCGGCAACAGGGCAGTGTCTACAAGTGCGATGCCAAAACAAATGCCGCACAACGGCGCGATGAGCTGCCCAAAAGTTTTGCATGCCGGAACTGTGCAGGAGCTTGCCCCTATGATAACCATACCCAAAGCTCCGTAGAACCACTGCAAATGTGGATGCTGTGCTGCCAATTTAACTGTTATGTACACACCGAGGACGTGAGGAAAGAAGGCAGGGAGCCACGTGAGTCCCATTTCCCACTGTGAGGAGTGCATGGTGGTCTCCATCCAGTTGGCTATGGTGGGCTCAAGAAAAGCCAAGGGGATGTTGCACACTGTCAGCGCCCCGGCTACCACAGCTATGTACGGATCAATCATGAGTCTGTATATAGGGGTGCCGACTGGCATGTTCTCTCTAGTCCTGTTGGAGAACGGCTTGATCACGGTGAGCAACAGAAAGCCGTCAGCCAGGCAAATGCAGGCGAGCACGATGAAGGGCACTCTCTTGCCCACAAACTCGTACAGGACACCCCCGAAGGGAGGCGCCACCAGACTCCCGAAAGAGATAAACGCCAGAGCGATGCCAAGCGCCTTGCTTCTCTCTGCCTCCTCGGTGTATTTGTCGGCTATCATGGCAATTCCAGAGGTGTCAGCGAAAGCAGACCCCAGACCCTGCAAACTTCTGGCAGCAAAGAGCGTCGCATAGTTCTCCCCAAAAGCAAATATGCAAGTGGAAACGAACATGACAGTCAGTCCAATTAAAAGTGGTATGTCATATCCAACCCGATCTATGAAAGTTCCCGACAGCGGGTTTACTAACAGCTGCAGGATGGCTTTAGACGCAAAAAGTACTCCTATCTGGACATCTAAATTGTCCTTGTTGCTTTTGTCTTGGCTTGTGCTGTTGGTTGAACTGTTGGGATGCATCACTTCGTGGACGTGCTCTGACTGCTCATTCTCCAGCTCAGCAAGATAGTCTGGAATAATTGGCACGATTACCATGTAGAGCATATTGTCCAGCAGGAGAGCAACGCAAACAATCACTAATATGATCCTTCTTTGCTGGTGAGGATCTTTCATCGCGGTGCCTAACTTCTTGGTTCTTTCGCCCATCTCGGACAGTTTTACAGCGGCTGATTTGGCCAGCCCGGATGATCCCCCTTCGGCATTCATGATGTGCTTTTTTAATGATTTCCGATTCGAAATAGAAGTTGTGCTTCTTCCGTCTTCTCCCGAGCTTTCAGCACCTCGGATGACTCATTGGTGTTTTCTCTACCTTGAAGTGATGCTCTCCGTCCTCACCTCGCCTGTGCGTAAAGGGAGAGGCGCAGAGGAACTTGGCTGCTTCATCGGTGAAGATGGCTTTCCTCAGCTTCGTCAACTTGTCCTCGCCTCAGCCACATCCGATGTTGTTTCATGATCTCCCAAGACGTGACGTGGTGAAATCGTAGAATTTCTGCACCGTGCAGAGGTTTCGACCGCTAATCTTACATGGCAAAGTTTGTTTTGAGCGATTTTTGTTACTTATTTGCAACACCTAGGGCACTCAGAGGCTCCCATCTCTGTGCTCATACTCCTCGTCACCTGTGGCACTTTTGCGCTCCGCTCTGAGACCACAAGTGACTTCGTGGCCATTGGTGCACATTAACCCTCAGGTTCGGCGCTATTTTAGTCCCTTTTTTTGTCTCCCCTTTTCACCGAGAGCTGTGACGCATCACCAGCTTGCCCCCGAGTGGATCCCTTCGCCACTTGCCTCCTTTATGTTAATTTCCAACCATGGCAGCAAACACTTCAACCAATAAGAACCAGTCAGCCAGTGAGCACCACATCACGACCCGTCCACAAGAGCGAGGAAGAAAAAAAAAGCTTTCTTGTTCCTAATGTCTAGTGTGAGACTCTGGACTTTGATGTTAGGTGGAAAAATATAACCTATCACACTCATGTGCAAGCATATACGCGCATGCAGAATTGAAACAGCTGCCGTGATATTTTTTCCTAAAGAAAATCAATCTGATATTAATCTCAAGATAAGATACAAATACCAAATCCATACACATTTACACCAAACACACACACACACAGTGGGTGCAAGTCTCCTGTAGGACTACAAATCTACAGACTAAAAACTCCACAAACTTCAGTAGTATAACTATAAACTCACTACTTGCCATTCAATCTCTGGAAATATAGATTTTTTTGGGGGGGGAACTAAAATATCAGTGCCATGGCGTTGTAACGAAATAAAATATTCATGTGAATCAATTAAATGAGGGCTTAAGGAAAATGTTGTAGTTTACGAATGAAGCTTTTCAAAATTTGAATTTGCAAAAAAAGCCGTGTGCCAGCCTGATCTCAGAAATGATCCACTGCTGCAGCTGATGAGGTTTCAGCACCAAGTTGCTGTGGACAGCTCCCGTCACCAGAGACAGACAGGGACAGCAGCTTCACAGACACTTTCAATGTAACCGAGGAGCCAACATATGATTATAACAATAACAACATCAATAAAACAACAAAGACTATTGCAGGCTCTAAAATCATCCTGAGATAGAATCGTGCTGAACACAGTGTAGTTAATGTAGAGAGCCTTTTTTAAAATTTAGCACAAGTCACCGGCGACACCTTGTGGTAAAAATCCACAAATACACACAATATGCATTAAAACCGCTCTATGAACTTCGCTGCTTATATGGCCAATGAGGTTGTAAAATAAGTTCATAATTTGCCATAACAATCAGTGTAATCGGATTGGTTGCCCCCTATTCTCTTTATATTTGCTTTGTTTTTTTAATTTTTTAAAATTTTAATATGTTTTTTTCTTTTTCTATCTGCTACAGTTACAATCCTATTTCTTTATTGTGTAAAAACGACACTTTTTTAAAATTTATTTCCAGTGTGATGTGATGAGTAAAGGCGTGTTTCTAGGTTTTAATTTCTCAACTAAATATATTATTATTTGCCAGTAGAGGGCAGCAAAGACTTGCAAAATGTTCCTAAGGCACAATGCATGTAAACTAGATGTAAACCAAAAAGTTTCCTCATTGCTGGACCCTCTGATTTTTCCTGGATACATTGACGTTGTCTTTTAATGCACACTAGACAACGTGTAAATCAAATGTTGTTAAAATGTTTGTTTGAATCAATTGATTTTGTGATCATTTAGAGAATATACTATAATATATATGCAGAATATATTATAGCATTATTTAACAACAAACAAACAAAATAAATGAATGAATAAATTAAATAAAAAAGCTGTTTTGGCCTTTAGGTTTCTGTTCAAATAGGTCCAGTAATACCTGCTACAACTACACTACTACAGTATTCAAGATAAAAACAGGCACATTATGTCCCACTTGCTATGTGCACAATTTTCATACTGAATGTGGCCTTAGTGCATGTAACAAAATGTCTTATACTGTATATGTTTCCCACCAAAAATGATTTGTGTTGCAGTTCAGCTATAACAGGTGTTGGCGTGTGTGGTAACTGCAGCCAAGAGAGCATGTTTTGTTTTCTTGTTGTTGATATCAACATTTATGATGATTACTGTTATAAAACAGAATATCGGATAATTGTCTCAGTGCAGTGGATGTGTGTTTTCCAGTGTGTTCAGTGGATGATTTGATGCAGAAAAGGCAATTCAAATAAACAACATTAATCACCAACAGGAGGATTAACACACCACAGGAAATAACTGCCCAATTTCACTAATGAGAAAGGATTGGCACATGAACATTTTTCATATTATACCACAGTCATGCTACAGTCTTTTTTTCCAATACAGGCAGAAATGTGACTACATGGATAATCTCTGCTAACTCACTCCAGTAATTTGCCAGTGTCTGCAGGACGCAGAGATGTAATCCAGAGTGTCAACTTTGTCGTCTGGGATGAGATATTTGATGGTGACTTTGCCTGTGATGTGAAGACGATATGAGAGAATGACACCAGAAGAAATGCTGCCTAAAGACTAGTGACGCAAATTACATCTAATCCAGATTACACACTAATAATTTAAAAACGATAGAGCGGGGATAGAGTATGTCACATTCATGATATAGTTCAAAATATGAGTAACATTTGTGTACAAGAAATCATGAAGGCTTATGAACAGACATTAACGGTATTACATAAGGTCTTCGTTTCTGTCATGTGACATGTCTCCTTCCACTATGTCAGCTGGTCTGACCTGTGGAGTAATATGTGACGTTCTATGTAGGATTTACTGACCTTTGTTCTTTTCTGATAAGTAGCTCTCACCTTTGACCTGGCTTTTACTTTACATTAGGTTCAGAAGACACGCTCATCGTTACTGCTGAATTTAAATATCAACCATAGTGCTTACTGGGCCAATACGAGGTTGATCATTAACGTGGGAGTTTATGCAAACAATGTTTCTATAAGTTGACCTCTGTGCTCCAACTTTAAAAAAAAAAAAAAAAAAAAAAGGTTTTGTTCAGTAAAGTGTATCATGTGCAGTTTGTTGTTTTTTTTTAACTTTCCCTAACTGTAACTCAGCAGCTCATCTCGTCCATTTAAACAGACCATCAGCTGGTGAAATATAAAGTGCTTTTCAACCGTAATCCTCATTTTAAAAGTGCATGCATTTTGATTTTTGTAGAAGTCTAATCCAGCTGCAAAAAATAGGATTTATAATGTACATGTACTATAAAAATCTACAATGTCAGAATGATAAGATGTCAGAATACATAAGATGTAGCAGCTGAGTTTTTCTGTTATTCTGTACTTGTTTTGGACAAGTTTAAATCATAATATGTTTGTCAGAGCTGTAGCTACCATTGAGGAGGTCATGCCTCTTGATAAATACTCAAATTACACATGATGGGGTTTTTGAGGCTCATTTTGATGTCTTTAAATGTGAGTATTATTAGGTAAAAAAATAAAGTAAATTGAGGGATTTATTCATTTTATTAAAATCATTTTTATTTTAATATCTCTACCAGTAATTGGACCATCATGTAGGCTGGATAAAATTTGCAGAAATGAAAAAAGTAAAATGATCATAAAATTATACTGAGTTTGGTTGTTTGGGGTCGGTGTGCGCTCATGACCTCAGTATATCTAAAATCCTGGCTGTTGTCCTTTGTTCAAAATCAGACTGATTAACTAAATCTGTCAGAATATGTCACATGTGTGCACGCATGTGTGCTGCTGTTTGTGCTGCGTCAGGTTTTTCATGACAGATGTTTTTTTTTTTTTTACACCATCTGTGTGCAACTCTGACAGATTTGACACACGTATCTTTACTATACGGACATGCCAAGAACATCTTCACCTCACTGTGTGGGTGGATGGTGATCTGAGTCCTGATCCCTCTGAATAAAAAGGGTTATAGTCAGATTTAGATTTAGTTATTTGTACAGTGTGGTGGGAGAAGAGCTCATTGAGGCTATATCTGTCTCTGACAAGTTGTTCAGCTTTCTTCCTGTCAGCTTGTTGCTATTACTGCTTGTTCTATCTACAGCTCTGACCGAATTAGATCACTAGTTCACACACACAGTCTCATCCTCTGTCACAACTGTTTCCAAGAAACTGATGCTAATCTTTTGGATTCCTCAGCCTTTCCTGAGAAAAAGTCTTAGTCAATCCAGGTGAGTGAGGAGCAGCAGAGTTTATGAGGAAGTACATGATTATGTCCAATATTCAATACCTGCTAATGAGCAAAACCTGTCTGTGTGTTCTGACATCTGTCGCTTGCACAACAGTATTGTTTTCAGAAGCCAAAGTCTGGCAAGAGAGGTCTTTCAACACTCACTCTCACACATTCTCATTTTGAGCTGCTTTTTGACACACATTTTTAAAAAGACTAAATAAAACATGTAAAAATAGTCTATAAAATCCCAAGATTTCTACTAAATGTACAGGGCTCCTTTGTAAAGTAGAACTCTTTTCTGCATTAAGAGAAGGGTTAGTTAATAACGTGTCACTGTTACTTTGATTTAAAGTGAATTACTCAATTGATCTAACAGTTTTGTCAGTGTTTATATATTTTCCAAAGCCATTAATTATCTAAATTGTGTTTATGTTGAAGTACTGGTTCTGAATTGAGGATTTCAGTCTCCATCTTAGTTAATGCCAAAAAAACACAAAAAACCCTCCATTTCATACACACACCTACTTTCCTTTCAACTCCCTTCTTCGTGTAATCCTCTGATAAAATAGTGCACTGATCGTGTTAAGTGATACCATCATTAGAGGATGTATCATGGCTGTTACATGCTGATATTTGGACACCACAATCCCAGAGTTAACCACAAAGTGCTATTATTCTATTCCAAGCCGACAACAGCACTATTTCAGGACCCTCTGAACCTCCATAACTGCTGCTCATTAGGGCCGACTCCTCCTCCAGCACCACTGACAGTGAGAGGATTTCACCTGCTGACGACTGCCTGGTGAGAACGTCAGTCGCCTCTGAGGTTAGTGTGACAGAGACTTTGTCTCACTGTGGCTTATTTCTGGAGTGCATGTATTTAGCAGCTCAAAGATCAGAGTGCTGTAGTCTTTTCTGCTCAGTGCCATCACTGACATGCGACTGTAACGCTTGTTGTAAATGGGGGCTCACATTTAGTATAGATAGAAAAGCATGCATATAATCCAGGAAAACAAGTATGACAAGCTTCATGAGGTATTATTATTACAATTAAAGTGGCCGCAATGACTGGTCTGTGCCAGTAGGGATTGAATTATTCAAATTCCTCAAACTTCCTCAAACACTTAATCTATTGTTCAACCTATCTACCTACTTTTCAAAGATTGATCTTAATTGAAACCTTCCACGTTTGATATTTGATCCCTATAATCATGTGCATTCGTTCTTTTATCTCGGAACAATGTGTAGTGTGTAAACCCTGCTAATTAAGTTCCATTAGAAGAATTTGAAGTTATAAGTAGCTCCAACATATGATGATATGAGATTTTTGAAAATATCTTCCAAACTGTTTACCTAATTAATTATCTGTTGCAGATCAATAAGCAACTACCTAAAATGTGATTACGTTCACTTTGGATCAGGTGTTGACTATAATTGCGTAACACTGTCTTAACACAGTGAATGCTTTTACTATATATAGAAGTTACATCACATTGAACTGTCTTCCTTACAAAAACCCAATCAATTAATCTCCTTAGTAAATGCTTGAGACTGCTGTGCCATGAACGGACGTCTCTCGATGCTGGTCAACTGTAGAATTTAGGTTTCTTAACACAGCAGCTCAGTTATTCAGGTTAAAACCCCATTTTAAAGTAGTTGGAGCATATAAGAAGAATAGCAACACAATGCATTTATTGTAAGCAGTATAACACGGGTGGAGGAGCAGTGCAGGTTAAAGACAAATTCCTGGGGAGAGAATGCAACATTTGAAAATTAATAAATTACCTGCAACACATTTTGTAGATTTACACAGGTCCAGCAAGAGGCTACGGTGGCGACTCCAAACATAGAGCTCCTCCTGAGTTTGATCTACTGTCCAAATGTTATGAAAATATATCTACACAGAACTAAATGGTGACATCTCATCAAAAGTATGAGGAACCTATCGTAAGAACAAATGATGTTTTGGGATTGCTTTGCCAGAACATAGTCTCCTTTTATTTTGACTTCTTAATAACCGGATCAACAATCTTCTGTCCGGTGAGGAAGTGCCACACGCCGCCTCGGTAGAACTCATTTCCAAAAGTGTAGAGCAGGGCATTGAAGATGGGGTTTGTCTTTGCAATGACTGGAAGCAACTGCAAGCAGAAACATGTTTTTTAAGAGCCTGATTGAAAGGATAATTCCGGTTTATTACAACTCGGGTCTTATTTTTGCAGTTTGGCTATAATAATTAAATTATTTTTATCATAACATTGTAGAAACTAAAAAAAATCCTTTATCCCTTGTATTTTCCCCACAAACTGTTTCAATTCAATTAAAACAAAGTAAGTGCTCACCATTCTTAGCTTTGGAGATACAACCTTCACGTTCTCGAAGCAGGCGTAGATACACATGAGGACGTAGGGACCCCAACACATCAGCATTACCCTCAACGGCACACTGGTGTTAAACTGGAAAACAAAGTTAATTATGTTACTGTTGATATTACACCTAGCATGAAGTAGATTTACAGGTTTGATGACAGAGTGTCAACAATATATAACTGCAAATAAGGAAACAAAGTTAGGATTAGAATCTAATATCATATATTATCTGTGGGTGTGGTTTTAAAAAATCTGCCTTTTACAGCAGCTATAATCAATATTTTTTATAATAACATTGGTGAGGTGTCACTTGTAGTGATGAACCTACAGCGGATTATCACCTGACTCTGCAGCTTTATGGAGTTTTATAGCAGGTTTCAGCTCATTGTTTAGTTCTCTGACTGCAACTTTATTGTTTTGGTTCACTCTCAGCGCTCTCATAGTGTCATTTTTGGCCACAGCAGGCAGCTGTTTTTGGAGACAAAGGTCTAAAAAGCCACTTTACACTTCCTGCTCCCGACACCAGCACCCGACAGCAAACAGACACAGTAGCAAATAAGCTGGGGAACATAGTGGAGCATTTAGCAGCTCCTCAGGAGTTGGTAGAGGCTAAAAAACAGAGCTAAGACAGAGTGAATATTGGAATTTACATTCATCAAATGGACAGAAACATGATTCCTGTGTTGATTTTATGCCAATTTAGGATTTTCTTAATATTTAAGTTGCTTTCTGGCTAAGTTTGCACATTTGTCAGGCAAGGTATGAGTCAATCCCCACAGAAACATTAGCATGTGACAATAGCAGCCACAGTTGTGCTAGAAAACAAAGTTCATTCATAAAAGTGCATTTTCTCAACCAAATCTAGTTTTAACATCCATAACACAAAACATGACAAAATTCCTTTACATGAATTTTGAGATCACTGCAGCACATTTACCCTGTGGTGATGGATCTTCTTGAAGTGTTTGTTGGTGGCATCATAACACGACCACATGGTGAAAGCTGGGAACATCAGGTAAAGCAGCACCAGAGTTAACATGTAGGTTATATAGTCCCTGTTGAAAAGAGACAAAAAGAAAAATATGTAATAGGTAAATAAATGTAGCCACTGATACCATTTGTTAAACTTACTAAAAATGTTGTGGATGAGTTTTGTCACAAATAATCATTTTTGCTAACTATAGACATTGTAGTATGAATTGATTGCGATGAAAACAAAAGAAAACTGGCCATTTCGTCTGTGCCAACATTCCAGTTTTGGTTGTATTCTCTACCTGTCTCCTCTGGTGTAGTCCAGTGTGCAGCAAGTCCTCATTGGCTCAAAGTCATAGACGCCCCATCCCATGAGAGGAACAGCAGCCCAGAAGATGGAAAGAATCCAGATGATGCTGCACATTGTCAGGGTCGTGCTCCAGAAGAGCTTCTGTCCTACAGATTAAAAACATGCGTCATGTCATTTGGATGTAAGCAGACATTTGATTATGATTTAAAGTTGTTTCTGAAGAGAAGAAATGTTTAATTTGTTGGTTTAGATGTAGGTAATGACACATGTTGACATATTGATATTTCTGCTGAACTTTTATGCTTTTCACCAGAAATAAGAGCAGGTGTGACAGAATCTCTGCTGCTTTATTTATAAAAACTCAACATTTTCTGACACTTTTTCCAAATTGCTCTCATACATTCATTACAGTATCTATCTTTTGGTTTTAAATTTTTGAGTAATATATGGGTTCACTGTGGTTTGACCATAAATTTTCAATTAACGAATTTCAAATAAGCATCTATAACATAAAATTTATGGTATAAGTGCAGATTTTATTACCACGTTTACAAATTATCTCTTTTTTTTTTTGGTAGATTTTTTTTGGGAGACTTCAAACAAAATATATTTTGGTGTATTTCCACACTTCTGGTCAGTGGGTTGGACCTCACTGTACTCACTGGTGCAGTACTGGTGATATCTGTCCCAAGCAATGGCAGCCATGAAACTGATGGACGCCAGGACCGCTATCATCCCTTGGAAGCCATGATAGGCACATCCTTCTTGACCAAATGGCCAATATCTGGAGACGACAAAGAAATACTCTATATAACATAAACTGTGTTATTATAAGACTATGTCAGGCTGCAGATTGATTTCATTTTTTAAAACATGGTGGTCCCAAAATAACAGTATGAATTTTACACAGTTGATTCAGAGTAACTCTCATTTCTTTTCCCTTCTCAGATTGTTTGAGTCCACTTCCAGTTTCACAATGAGGCAACTAGCTTGTCATTACTGAGTGAACTGCAGATGTGTTTGTTAATTCTGTATTCACCACTAAAGCACATTATGAAGTGAAATAAAAGGATCCCTGAGGCAACATTTACATGTAGCTACCTGATGTTGAGGAGCCATTTTTGTTGAGGCCCGTCAGTTAAAATCAAGCGTTTACTTAGTTTATATTGTGCCTACATGGTGCACTTTACTAAATTAATTAGTGCTTACTGCATACATGATGAAACATACACAAAAAAACATTTTGCTGCTGACGCTCAGGTTGAGAACTACTGAATAAACTACAGTAAAAAGGAAATTGAAACAAGAAACAAAAACTTATTTTAAATATTGCTTTATTTTTCTTCACTTTGCGTTTTCTCTTCAGTAATGTCCTACCAGTTGTGTTGCAAAATGTGAAATTAACACCCTGAATAAAGTGGATTGCATTATGACACCCAAAGGTCACCCAGTGGTTAATTCCAAATGCTAAGCCTTTTTTATTGACTAAAGCTTCAAAATTTGTACACACACCGTGTTAAATAGTTATTGTGGAAGGAAGATAACTTTCAAAAAGTCAGCATGTCTGTATCTGTATCTAATACCTGAGATAGCTGGCGTAAGCAGCTGTGAGTCCATTAATATTCAAACTGATGTCAGCCAGAGCAAGATTGAAGACAAAGAAGTTACTGGGAGTCCGCATCTCCTTCACCCTGAGGAAAGACACGATGCTGATGGCATTGAGGAAGAATCCAAGCATTCCTGAAAACGTAAAGAAAGTTAGATTTTGATCTCTGATATGATATTTAACCACTTTTACCACTACTGTAACACAGTCTTATCACGCTAAAACTTGACACCTCAAAGTAAACATCAAGGCCCCGAAATAGATTTAAAATTGATTTTTTTAAAATGTAGCTGTAAGAGTAGAAGTTATTAGACAATTACGTGATTAGTCAATCAAAAGAAAATTAACTGTTAGTAGCTATTTTCATGATCAATTAGTCATTTGACTTATTTTTCCAACAAATTTGCCAAATATTCTCTGATCCCAGTTTTTCAAGAAAACAGATTTCATTCTTTTCTTTGCCATATATGATAGAAAACTGGGTGTTTTGGGTTTTAGACTGTTGGTAATGTGAAAACGTTACTTGAGGCTATGAACAGTCAGCAGGTGGAAGTTAGACTAGGCTTAACCAGTGTTGGGTCTTACTTTGAGTGGTTTGGCCTGGGGCCTGTAAAGTTGTCCACACAGGTTGTCAAAATAATTTCGCAAAAGAACTGCTGAATTTCAAACTTCATGGTGAGAAAACTAAATACATTAGCGTATGATTGGGATCTTAGAACTTGAGCCGCTTTTGTCATCTGAACAAATCTTTACAGAGTGAATTGTCCCTTTAAGTCTTGTATAAATAATGTCTTCCTGTGTCTCAGTCCACTTACCCCCAACGAGAAGCGCTGTGCCAAAAGTAAACATATCAAACTCTGCGAATCCCTCCGGTAATGTATACGCTGCCATGTTGAAATACACAAATTCAACTATCTGCAAAAAAGTCCTTTTCTCGTTGTTTAGCGCACCACCGTCTCCAACAAAATGACGCTTTATAAAGGCTCTTTCACGTGAAAAAGCATGAAGAGACTAATCTTAGTAAACCCCTTTTGCAATCCCCCGAAGAATGCCTTAACGAGCAGACCTCCTTCAAACTTTCTGCAAGTTTGTGGTTGCAGAAAGTTTGCGCATTTGCTGCGCAATTCTTTGATCTAAAAGCAGGGAGAATTTGCGGATTCAGCAATCAGCTGTGATTTTTGTCGTTTGGAGAAACTTTACTGCAAGAAACCTCTTGTGGAGAGTCCAACTTCTCCCTCCACAAATTCACTTAATCCAGCTATTGTGTGAGATAAGGAAAGAGAATGGGATCATGGGAAATGTTGTCTACAGGCAAAGTTACTGGATAGGCTGAATTTTAGATGTGATCATTTGGAGTAGTGAACTCTTACTTTGATCAAAGCAGATTACAATGTAATCCTTTAAATATACAAACAAGGTATCATCACTCTGTTCTGTAGTTATTTAGCTTTAGGTCATTTCATTTTTATTTAATATCTAATTTTCACAGACAGGATGTCCTTTAAACATGTACTCAAATCATGGACTGACTGTGTGGCTTCTTTATTTTTAAGGCTGCTCAAATTCACGTAATCCTTCCACCACAACATATTGGACTGGCTTTTATGGACTTTGTCCATTAAAATATACAGAGAAGCTGCAAATGTGACTCTGAATGTTTTTTTCCTGAATGCTTCCACAATATTTAGTGCAATTAACATTTGCAATTTGGGAAATTGTGCAGCCAGCATTGTTATCATTAGATTGCACACATACACTGTGTAATGTGTAGATACTGTATATATACAGTACAAAATAAAAATTCAGTTGTATGTTTGATGTGCAGTAAACATGATAGGGTTAAAGATCAGGACTGAAAGGACAGCATTAAAACATTTTGTCTGTCTACAGAGTTGGCATTGCAACATTACGTCTCTGTTTAAAAACAATCCAAAACTTTCTCAGATCATCAACCATGCAAGTAAAATGGTAGTTTGAATCAGATTTCTAACTTATTCAAACTACCATCAACATGATGAAGAAGCAGATGAGGACTTTGCATTCTAACACCTGCTCTACTTGTGACACATGCCAAAGACAAATTTCCATTTTTTCTCAATCTGAAGTTTGTGGGTTAAATGAGCTCAGCTGGGGTAAAGAAAGTAATTATAACATTGTAACATCTGTGCAAAAGTAACATCTTTAGATGAAGACAAAAGATGATTTTAATGAAGAAAATTTTGGTGAATTTTTTTATTTATTCATAGAAACTTGTGAGTTAAAGTTGCACATTCAAGGGTAAAACGAAGTGCATTTTCTCAAAATGTGAAATGATATCCAATCACATTGAGTGTAGAAGATCAATTTAAAAGTCAGTGAAAGGATCAGGATCTTACTTATTTATTCATATAGCTGTTTTACACAAAAATAACTATATAACCCCCCAAAAATGAGGACATTACAATAGTGACCTTTGGCTCTTGCAGCAGTCTGAACCTTTTAAAATGTAACATTTGGGCAGAGTCTGATTGCACCACTAATCTGTCCGCAGATTACCACAAACTCATTAACTATGAAGTAACGATTTGTCCCAATGGACTTATAATACCCTTTTCTCAAACTGCCCATATTGTCCCGACTGAAAGCTCAGCATCCAATCATGTTACAGACTTTCTCACACTCAGCATAAAGAGAGCTGCAGTGTTGATGCCTCTCGCTGCTGCTGCTGCTGCTGCTGCTCTGCCGCTCCGACACATGTGACTCAGTTCCTGACTCAAATGTGTGGCAGTGCTGATATCGACGTCTTACAAATAAATTTAGAGCGTCTGATTTGTATGTCAGCATGTTTGTCTGCTGCCCCAAATCCCAACAAGAGGCTGAGTGAGCAGTGTGAGGCCACGCAAGAACGTAAAGCAGCAGATTGTTACTTTCACAATGCAGAAAGTTTCAATTAAACAATCTGATAATCTACCACAGCTGAGTGTGTTGAAATAAGAACCAGACTTAACCAACACAACAAAAAACATGAATGCAGTGGATTGATCAACGGATGTAAATTATAAACTGAACTCACACACACTGAATATGTTTGTTTTCTGTTTTTATGAACTCACAATCTGCTTTATCAATATGCCAAAGTTGCAATTTTAATAAAATGTGAAATAGTGCAATGAGTGCTGAAATAGTAACAAAAAGACTTAAAGATTGTCTTTAATTTGAAGAACTTTTAGCTTCAAAAAGCTATACATAAAGTTTACCTTTTGGAAAAGTCAGTACAATACAGCGTTGAGTTAAAAGAAATCAGGATTGATTGATATCATCTCAGTGGGAGGCTCTTTATCTTCTTAAGCTACAAATTTGGGAATGAAACCCACAGCTGTAATTGTCCTGAATATACTGTCTGCAAAATCTTTTCCAAAGTGCTTGCACCTTTGTAGTGGTTGCATATTAACACTTTGGCAAACAGTCAATTACAGCATCATAATCTGCTGGTTTTGCAATGACACAAAGGCTTCACTGTTGAAACTGCATTTCTAGCAACAGACAGATTCTGAGGAACAGGAGCAACAAAAAAAAAAACAAACAAACAACGGAAACTACAATATTTCTGTGAAAGTCTCAAGTGGTGAAATCAGAAGTGAGCAGTCATCATGTACCACACGTAAATACAATTTGGAGGTACTTCTAGTTTCCTCGAGTACTTTGGGAGACTTTCCATTCTTTCCTCATATATATTTTAGAGGAAAACATTGTCTTCACTTTATCAGATGGCTGAATTTGCAGATTCATATTTTACATTCAATATGAGATAAAATGCCTCATGGCAAGTAAAACAATGTGGTAAATCAGGAATTCCTTAAAAAAAACCTCACTTAACATTGTTGACATAATTAAGAGACTCTGGAGATAAAGACATTAGGAGGTTCATTATCTCATATTCTCCAATTTTGGGGATTTTCAATAATTAAACACTGTGAAGAGGACTAAGCTTCTACTTTTATAGTTTTTACTGTCACTAAAATACTGTGTTAATTACTTTTACTTTAACTAAACCTTTGAGTGCAGACATAACAGCAGGTCCTCCCTCCTCCCTGAGATCAAGATGTGCCCCACTAGAGGTCAGACGTGGAGAAGGAGGTGGTGGACGTGGGGGTTTGGAGGTTTTTTCTCAGGTTTTGAGGACATCCCTCCTGAGAGAAATAGAACAAAGATGTATTAATAAGAGACAGGGAGATGACAGGATTAAAGGATTTGAAATCCTGCCGAACGGACAGCCGTGCTTTTAAACCTCTGCACCTGCGAAAAAACCCTCAGAAACTGTGACAGCATGTCTGTCCTTCACAAAATGTGTCACACACAGACACACACTTACAAATAAAATATGAACATGTTCTGCAGGATACTACTGTAAATCATTACTACACAATATAATAGTAATAGGATAAATGTAAGCTTAAAATTGGAGAATACTCTTGGGCTTTGCATTTGAGAAGGAGAAAGCAATGACTCAGTGTTTAAATGATGTGCAAAAGTTCAAACTGAGGTTAATGTCTTTACTCCTTTAACTACTTTTCAGTCAAAGTCAAAAGTCATAATCATAAAAGATGGGAAAAATGCAACAGAGAGATGATTTATTTTGTATTTAAACCCAATGATCAGGATGGGAATCATTTCCGTGGTCTGTAGTTTGAGTCTCAAAACAAAAAGTAACACTATACCCTTTGTAACTCTCTGCTCCCATCTAGTGGTCACTTTGGTACAAAGTTGAAGCAAACAATGCATAACAATGAAACACTGACTACAGTTTGTCTATTTATTCAACATAGACTATGTCAAAAAATGACCATAATTCGAAGACAGGCAAAGGTTGCAACAAGAGCAGAACTTAATGAAAACCATCTGAAACTGTAGGACAACTTTATTTTTTCACATCAGCTGTAATTTGTTGAATTTGGTGACTTGTACATGTAATATAGTAACAACACAGTGGTTAGCATTGGTCTACTTCATAATTTAGCAGGATATGAGTTAAAAGAAAATGCTGGAAAAATGTTAAGGCACATAAAAGCATTCAAAACAAAACATTTTTCAAAAGCATCATTTTAAAATCTTCCTACAAATACAATCTGTTTCAAACATTTATGAGTACATGTATATATATTTTGGCGTCTGTTGTGTCTCCCTGCAGCCTCCTCTTCATTTAGTTGCTGTACAGTTTGTTGTGTCCATAATTAACCAACCAATCAACTATTGAAAAGTATTTGCCTGAGAATGAAAGTGAAAACTATGCAGCCTATCAGCTTCCAGGAAGCAATAGCCTAATCGTGTGAATGAAAATAACCCAAGTCCCTCACTAATCCCTGCCTATCCTTTTTATCTCTGGATTCAGACCAGTCGGAGCAGTATGGAGCTGTGAGCCTGCACAACACCACGATGCATCCGATGTCCTGTTAAACTGAGCTGTAGTGTGTATTTATTTAATTAGTAGTTTAGTTGCCTAGCACTTAGTATCTTACAGGAGGAAAAAATGAGTCGACATTTTGCTTCTGCTTTTTGTTTGGCTTTAGTTTTTCTTCCTTTGATGAGCAGTTCATGTCCTGGACAATGTAGCTGCTTTTTCCACAAATTAAGCGATGGATCAAAAGCAAGGTAAATATGATAATTATTGTTTTTTATTCTGTAGTACAAGTCTTTTGCTTTTTCATGCGTGCAAAATTGATTTTCCCTGCAGCTTTCTTCAGTTCAGTCACTATGTATAGTGGAGGATTAACTTGGAGTTGCTCTTTAATCTCCTTTGCTTGTTACTGAACAATGGACTACTACGTTTTTCTCTAATATGCTGAACTATATTCTTTTTATGTTAAATGGAGGCAAAAAATCTTTGTTAATTGTTAAATCTGCTTCTACATGCTCATAGATTTTAAATATTGCTTTGACATTGTTCCTCTTAAATATCATGCAATAATATTAATAATATTTTTGTCATTTCTTTCCTGCAGGAGTGTACTTTGCAATGATCCAGAGATTACTGTGGTCCCTCCAAATTTCCCCACCGACACATCCAAGCTGCGCATTGAGAAGACAGCAATCTCAAGGATTTCTAGTGACAACTTCCACTACCTCAACAGCCTGGAGTTTCTGTGGATGTCTTTCAATTCACTAAATTCACTGAATGTTGACAGTTTCCGGGGTCTCTACAACCTGGATGAGCTCAGGTTGGACGGAAACACCCTCACCTCCTTCCCCTGGGAGGCTCTGACCGATATGCCAAACCTGAGGCTCCTCGACTTACACAACAACAAGATCTCCTCCATCCCTGCTGAATCAACTATGTACATAAAGAATATCACCTATCTGGATTTATCCAGCAACAGTCTGACAACTGTTCCTGCTGATGTTCTCTCAATGTGGCTGAGTGTGAAGCCATCCCAGGACACAGATTCCAAACTAATTCTTGGTGAGGATCAAGCTGTGACATATAAGGATACTGGAACGTTTTCTTTTTAAGCTGCCTTACATGACAACCACTTCTGTGTCTCTGACACCAGCAGCATTTAAGCTGAGTCTAATTATAGTTATTGTGTACAGTGTGTCAAGTTGTCAAGGCTAATTCTGTTTATTTTAACTTAGATGTTCTTGGTCTTAAAATGGCTCATTACTGTTGGTTTTCAATTGTGGTGAATGTGTAAAGGATAGATGTAGTAACAGTGATTCATATGAGGATACTGAAATGACAAAAATCTGTTTTTCTTTTCACTGACAGCACTTTATCACACTTGGTTTGTTTTGTAGGTCTCCATGACAACCCATGGCTGTGCGACTGCCGGCTTCATGACCTGGTCCAGTTTCAGAAGTCCCCATCATCATCCGTGGCTCTGATAGACACCAGGCTGAGATGCGCTGATCCGGAGAGCCTGTCTGGGGTGCTTTTCACCGAAGCGGAGCTGCAGAGGTGCCAGGGCCCTCGAGTGCACACAGCCGTGGCTCGTGTTCGGAGCTCACTGGGCAACAATGTTCTGTTGCGCTGTGGCACTGTTGGAGTCCCTATCCCCGAGCTGTCCTGGAGCCGCGCTGATGGCAAGAAAATGAACGGCACTGGTGAGTTCTGCTGAACCAGTTCCAAATGTGCCAAGATTAGAATGGCATCTATTTCTGTGTAAGTCAGTGTCAATGAGATTACAGTTTTCCTTTTGTGCCAATCTAATTAACTCTGTGGAATTGTGCCTTTTTATTTCTCAGTTCAGGAAGAGATTTCAAAGGAGGGCATCATTTGGTCGATTCTGAGCGTGCCAGCAGTCTCCTACCGTGATTCTGGAAAGTATGTGTGCAAAGCAACCAACTTTGTGGGCACTGCAGATGCCATCATCTCTTTGGTGATCACAGATTCCATTCGGTCAGAAGAAGCAGGAGGTGGTGTTTCTAAAAGAAACAGAGGGAAGAAACCTGGCGGCATTGGCAGGGCAGCATACCAGGAGAAACTTATTGCCAGATATGTTCCTCCACCAACCACCACGGCTGCTCAGCCCATCATCGAGCCTCTCAATGGCAAAGCCGTCACTGGGAAGTATGAGATCGAGAGCTACAGCATCTCGGATGATACTTCTCAGGGACGAGGCCAAGCGTCAGACCCTCAGAAGTCGGTAGAGGTGGATGCTCTGAGTAACTTGGCGGCCAATGCCTCATCCTTACAGCAAGCTCCGGAGAAAAGGATAGTGCGTTCGGTGAAGGTGATTGGAGACACCGACCATACTGTCTCTCTGAACTGGCGAGCCCCTACAGCCACAAACACCACAGAATTCAGTGTCCTTTATGCTATATTTGGTGAGAGGGACATGCGTCGGATCAATGTAGGCGCTGGAAAGAACAGGATCACAATTGACGGCCTTGTGCCAAAGACCAAGTATATTGCTTGCGTTTGCGTCAAAGGCCTGATTCCGAAAAAGGAGCAGTGTGTAATCTTCTCAACAGACGAGGCGGCCAGTGCCAGTGGCACTCAGAAACTCATTAATGTGGTGGTGATAACAGTGGCATGTGTGATTGCTGTCCCTCTGACACTGATTGTGTGCTGCGGGGCCCTGAAGAAGCGCTGCCAGAAACTCTTGGGTAGGCAGTCGAAAGAAATACAGGACTCGTACGTTACGTTTGAGACCCTCGGCCCTGGGGCCAAAGCTAAAGGGATGGAAGGCGAGTATCTGACCAGGCTAAATCCTGACGAATCCAACAGGCTGCTCTCAGCGAGGTCCAGCGTTGACTCAGAGGCCACAGCCAGGACTGAGGGGCCACCTAATGAGTACTTCTGCTAAAACCAAACATATGCCTCAACCTCCAGAGGATGCACTTTGTTTTTTAACGGCCTGACGATGTGAACTTATTAGTTTCAGTGCTCAGAGACTGGTGTAGTGAAAAAGACTCAAACCTCTTAAAAGGGTCTTCAGGGGACACTGATAGCTCTGTCAGCATTGGAAGTATGACATTATTTTACAGCCTTGTGGGAATAATAACCACCATAGATTTGGTGAACAGCAAAAAAGGGAAAATACACACAATGACACAGTTTCAATATTTACATGTGTTGTAAATGTTGTAAAAATGTATTTTTTGAAATTCATTATGCACTTTGAAAGGTGATGTTTTGCAGAGGAAAATGTTTTGAAATGTTGCCCTAAACTCTAAAACCCAATCGATTTATTTTTCTTTTTTCCAAGATGTAACCTCTGCATTGTATTAAGATATTTACCTAAAACATAATGTATTTATAGAAATGGTAAACCAGCAATTATTAGTCTATTTTGTATGTCAGTATGATGTTAACGTGCCAGGTTTACTGTTGGGTCAAAAACCTAAGATACAGTATATTTTATAATGTGTAAATATTTGTGACCTGAAATATCTGTGTATGTATGTATGTATAAAAATAAATATTTTTTATATTGATACAGCTTACAAGTTTGTTTCTTACTGCTCAGAATATTGATTTAGCAGGAATTAGTTACGTTCATTAAAAAGTAGCTTTTCACAAATGTAAGCAAAAGATTTTGACTGCTAATTTGCTGAAAAATGACATCTGCGATAGTGAAACATACAGCTGAACTCAGCCTGTATATGTAGAATTAACAACTAATTATTAATGATTTTAAACCTGATTCAAGTAGTGGATGGCTGAGCTGGATCAGAAGAGAGAAATCACATGATGTCAGTTTTTTTTTTTTTTTCACAATATCATTTTTAACACAAATTGAAGCACCAATAACACCAGCGTGATCTGATAAAGATTTAAGATTCAATGACAGTTCTGAGAACCTAGAAGACAAACAGGTGTGTGAACAGATTTCTATAAATAATAATTCTCATACAGACACAGTTGTTTTGTCTTTTAAGGAAAGCTACAGTATGCGTTTGGTATCTACAGGTAGACTAAACTAAAATAACAAAAAATACTTAAAAACATATAGATTTGGCAAATATCTCCAGTTTATATGTATTGCTACGCAAGCGACTATAATTAAGGAATCAACAATTCAATATCTGGGACATTGCCTTTATTACATTGCATTAAATAAATCTCTTTCTCTGTCAAACTAAGATGTACACCTCTAAAAAAGCTTACATATAAAAGGAAAAATGTCTGTTCAAGATTGCAACTACAATGCTGTTGATGTCATCTGTTTTCACACTTGCTTTACGTGCTTATTCGGCCTATAACAACCTGAGAGACGACCAGTGTTCAGATTATTGAGGTCAGATTACAGTCCTCTCCAGACATCTGTCTCTCCGTCTCTATGCAACCCTCCCTCTGTGTGCCGCTAAGCCTGACGGGCTCCAGCCCACTTAATACAGATGGGCCTCCTGTCATGCCAATGCCTGTGCTTTGGTAGGGGACAAATAAATTAAATTAGACTGATCCAAAGCGGTTTGAGGGTCATACCTGAAAATAGAACAAAATCAAACATAACTCATTGAATCTTGATTTGGGGAGAGAGAGCAGATCCAACAATATTCTCAAGACAAAGTGGACCATTGCTAATAATACACCTTTCCTGTTTGTCTCACATGTCATTTGGTGTCTTAAGTGTTACGTCAAGGCATTAAGGTAATAGGCTTTCTTCCATGCAGCCCATGGCATGTCCTGCCCCTCACAGGCCTATTTCACATGCTCCTCCAGGAATATGGACGCCGTGTATGTCATATCACGTATTGTTCTTGTATTTTATCTCATCACTCCTGGATCATCAACTTGTCTGATCGGTTGCTCCTGCACAGATGATAACTTGGGAAGGTGAGTGACCACTGCGCTTATATAGACTCCTAAATGTAGGTTACGTATAGCCATAACCCCCTTTTAAAAAATAAAGGATGTCTTAAATGTAACTTACTGATCAAATTGTTCTAAAATCTACAAACACTATGCATACATTTTACATTTGTACAACTCTGCACGTACATTGAGAAGGTATAAAGACAAAATGTGCACTTGTCATTTGCTTCTCTTGTCTAAACATATCTCGTCTTACCATTCTAGGTCTTTACTATGTATGGAAACCTCCATGGGACAAATCCCAGAGGATATCCCACACGATTTCACAAAAATCCGTATTGAAAACTGCCACCTGACTGAGTTACCTCGAGGATCTTTCTCCAAAGTTAGTGCCTTGGAGTTTCTCTGGCTGAATTTCAATGAGATCACCCTGATGAACATCAAAAGCTTGGAGGGGCTGGCAAACCTGACAGAGCTGAGGCTACAAGGGAACAAGCTGACTTCAGTACCGTGGACTGCATTTCAAGACACACCGAAACTCAAGATTCTGGACCTGAAGCACAATCGGTTGGATGTCCTGCCAGAACATGCTCTGAGACACTTACCTACACTGACCTACTTAGATTTATCCTTCAATCAGCTTAGTGTCATATCAAAAGATGTCTTCATTAATTGGCCTCTTTACCAAACAGCGGAGAAAGCGTGGGGGAAAGAAGGGGTGGTTTCCAATGTGGTTTTGGCGCTTCACGACAACCCTTGGTTGTGTGATTGCCGCCTCAAAGGCTTTGTTGAATTCATCAGGGCAGTCAGCCCTCCCATCATTCTGATGAACTCTTATTTGATGTGCTCAGGCCCCGCCTCCAAAGCCAACAAGTTTTTCCATGAGATCCAGTTAAAAACATGCATGAAGCCAGTGGCCTCTGCCCCAGCGACTAACATCACTTTACCTCTCGGAGCAAATGCAACACTCACATGCTTAGTCAAGGCCAGGCCAGGCCCGACCATCCAGTGGATGTACAGTCTGAAGATTATAAGAGGATTTGCTGGTAAGATTTTTTTTTATTACTATCATCCATTAAACTGTTGTGAACCTCCTGTGGGAGCACTTAGTGAGGTATATGTTGTTCAGGCTGCATCTGCTTTATGTACTAACAAAAGGCTGTTTAGGCAGAGGTAAACAAGTGTCATTTAAATGCGGAACGCTCTGTTTTCTCCATGCAGCAACTGAGACTCGCATAGACGAGGAGACCATCACCTCCAAGCTGGTGATCCCCTCTCTTGCCCTGGCAGACCGAGGACTCTACACTTGCATGGCCAACAACTTCATCGGCAACTCCTCTGTCAGCATCACGGTGAACATCAGCTCCTCCAATATCTCCGCTCCTCTCCCTCCACCTATCCCTATGTTGTCATCCGATGAGAATGCCTACATTGATATCCGTATTGCCAAGCAGACAGTTTACGGTATCACCCTCGAGTGGTACGCAGCTACAGATAACCCGGGAGAAACCTGGTTTACCATACACTTCGGCAAATATGATTCCCCCAAAAAGGAGATGATATACATCGGCCCTGGCATCAACAGCTACTCAGTCACTGACTTGCTTCCTGTTACAAAGTATGAGGTGTGTGTGACCTTGAAGAATCAGCCACCGAGGGAAGGCCAGTGCATCGTGTTTGTGACGGGAAGTGACATCAGCGAGCTGGAGCAGAGGGAGAGGCTCATCCACATTATAGTCATTGTGTGTGCCATGGTGCTTTCCGTGCCAGCCGGCATGTACGCCTGCACTACGGAGGCCAAATTCAGCTGCGTGGAGCACTGTGTGAATCTGTGGAAGAAGCGCAGTCTGCGAGGAGAGAATCTGCAGGGGACGGAGAGACAGGGCACTTTTGACAGCCTGCAAGCGACCAGTGATGAAGGCCTGTGCAGGGACTCGGAGGAAAAGCCCAAAAAGAGGCAGAAGCCTGAGGAAAAGGGCAAAGGAGGAAGCGCAGCTCATCTTTACTAGCATTAAATTCAAGAATTGCACATGTGTATATGTAAATAATGTCAGTAATGTCAAGTATAGTAAATATACATGTAAATATACATTTCAAGCTATCAGCTCAAAATGGAGATGCCTTTATTCCTTATTATGAGGAGAGTTTGTTATTATACATGTACAGAAGGAAGTTTGTTGTAAAATGCATTTGATATTTCTTGTCACTTTTTCTTAATGTTTTGATACTGAATGCAAAGTCATGCACTCCTAAATTTAAAATATGTAAACATTTAAGTTTACATACCATTGTATATCCCTTTATTGTTCATTTCACCAAAGTAAATTAAAATGGAGTGTATTCTGTGGTTCATTGGTCAGGAGACTGAAGCTATAAAATATGCTTTTTTAATGTTCTTTCTTTTTACAGATTCCAGATTTGTTGTCTTGTAATGGAATGAAATGATGTATGATGTGGATTAAAGGGAAGTCAAAGACAAATGCTGAGACATACTCTGATTTTTTAGCACAATCACTCAGAGGATTTGTTGCATAAGCAGTGTTTTCCCCGTGCATTTATACATACACTGGTAAGCAGATTAAAGTGATTTTCTATCTGAATCCTAGTCAGCAGGACATGATATTTCCATTTAATGACAGCTCCGAGCTCACTGAGTCTTTACGTCAATTGTGAAGGCAAATACATGAAAAACGTGACATTTGCAATTAGTTACTTCAATGTTGGTTCTTTTGCATCCATTATTAGAAGCATTCATTACTTGGAGCTTAGTAAAACTAGTAGATATATTAGAATATAGTGCAAATAATTATTATTGAATATAATTTTTGTTAGCCTATATAAATTATGATCACATATTCAATGATGGCACACCCACCTTGCATCATATATTCAATTTTACAGTTCATTTAATTTTTCAAATGGCCAAACAAAAATGTAGTAAAAATGTATTAAATGATTCTTGCCCTGCTAGTGGTGTGCCTCCAGGGATGGCAATGTCAGCCTGTTGATTGGTGGGCCCACTTCTTTTGTCTAAACTATCCTAGCAATTATAGGATGGATTGCCATGAAATTTTGTAGAGATATTCATAGTTCCCGCACAATGAATCCCTTTGACTTTGGCAGTCCTCTGAATGTTCCTCTAGTGCCACCAGCAGGTCACAATTTTGGCTAATTTGGTAAAATATATAGAAACATCTACTGGATAAATTGGCACAAAATTTGGTACGGATATTCATGATTCTCAGATGATCTTTCCTTTAGTGGTTTTGAGTGAAATCTTGCCATGACATTAGGTACAGACATTCATGTTCCCTTCAAGATGAATTGTAATAACTTCAGCAATCCCGTGAACGTTCCTCTAGCACTATAATCAAGTCAGTTTTAATTTGTCTAGTACTTTAGTTGATGACCAAATACCTGCAAAACAAAAGACATTCCCATCAGCCTCAGCTGTTTTATGCTAATTAACAAATGTTAAAATGTTAACACATGGTCACAATGAGCATGCTGGTGTTAGCATCACCACTGTGCCTTAGTATAGTCTCACAGAGCTACTAGCTGGATGTAGATTCTCAATCTTACAGTTATTCTAGATATTTGCACTGCATTAGTGTAGCACATTGTCATTTTAATATTACACACTAATACTATAATAATTCATGTTTGCTGCCATGGATTTACCATTTTACATCAATGAAAAAAATAGTACAGGTCCTTTAATTTTATACCAATTTCCTGGAAATTTCTTATGTAATTTGTAGGTATTTAACTATACAGGAAGGGTGGTGCAATTTGGTACAAAAACAAGTTTTAAATTGGTTTGGTTGGTTAGTGCCCACTCATTATATTTGGGTTCATATGTAGTTGTTCATGTGCCAAAATTCATTTGGACTGAAATAAACTACTTAGTGTTCCCTGTGTAGTTTTGTGTGATATAGCATATCAGATTATTTTATCTACTAATTATTTTTATACTAGCTAACCCTTTCAAAGAAATGTCCTTAGAATGAACAGTTGCACAGCAGCTACTTGACATTTTTTCAGTTTTTTCTTATGACTTGTACCAAATTTCACCACCCTTTCTGTAATATCTCTTAATACCTGCAAATGGAAAAATGTTCAGGAAATTAGTATAAAATGAAGGGACCTGTAAAAAAAAAAAAAAAAAAACGTGTTACAAAAAAATCTCTGATACATTTAATGTGTTAATGTCTTTGAAATAGGTTATTTTTCTCTTCACTGAAACTTTACATTGATTAAATTCTCTGATATTATCTGATATCTAGCGTCTGCACAAAATTGAGCAAAACCCAACTTATTTTCACATATTTATTCAAAATCAAGACAGTACAAAGACGGTACAAATATGATACTTCAAAGGACCAGGCAAGTGTAATTTATAGTTCAGATATATAGTTTACCTCAACTTATATAAGATAGTTATAAGTTAAGATATGGTTAGATACAAGATATGTATAACAGCGCTGAAATTACTCTAATCTTATTTGCCTAGATTTGAAGGCATTGAAGAGTAATATGGAAAGTAATTGTGCGTGAACCCTAAATGTTTGACACAGACTATATTTCAATATCTATATCTATAAAGGAAATGTCCAAGCAGTTATATACAAAGCAATCTGAGCTCGAAACTTTCAAGCATACATCTACTTTATACCAACAATGTCCAATGTAGTGGAGTTAGATGGTTTCATGTGTACTTTGTGTAATTTACTGCTACAAGATACAGCTGTGAAATGTTCATATCTGGTCACATGTATCCTCATATAATGAAAACAATACAATTATGTACATTTAAAATGGACCCATGTAAATTGATATAAAAGCATTTTTCTAGAATTGCACACACTAAAATAAATAAAAGCAACTCTGTTAGCTTGTGTTACTGTGAAAACCTACAGTGGCACATTGTAATCATACAAAAGAGCAACTTTTCAGCTTTCGAGCGGCTGATGTAACACAGTAAAAATATCAACACATAGGTCCTTTAGCACTTCATAATAAGCGTTGTTGTTTTTCATGACCGTGTCATTCAGCTGCATGCTCCACATGAGCAAGGAGAAATTATTTTATTTTTAGGATGTACTGGTTGAATTCCTACAGTAGTTCTGTGTTGAAAACATTACAGGGTCTTGAATACAACACTTTTCAGGAAGTTATTCAACTTATGTATACACTGTAAGTCTTACTAATCCTCTCCACGGGCAATTTACAGTAGTGCTTCATACTGTTGTTAAGATGATATAATCTTCCTCAAGATGGCAGTGTGGTGAATAATCTTCAACTGCATCACCGACATACTCGAGCTCTCTCCTCTCTTTACTTAAGCAGGGTCAACGGAGAATGCACCGCAGCCCACTTGTTTAATATCCCATCTTAAGACATCAATATCTGTAAAGCTTCCTGTGATACCCCTTATAGCCTTAAATCCTGAATAATTTAAAGGTAGGCCAACCCTACCTTATCATCATGTGAGGTTCAGCTGAGAACTCTCCAACAACACATGAGCTAGGAGCAGTAGAGTGAGTCGTCAAAGAATAGACAAGGAAACCTTAAACAAGACATTTGTTTGACAGAGTTAATAATAACCTTGGTTGTTCTCAATGATTTTCTGCTCCAGCTTCATTTTAAGCTCTGACACTAAAGCAGAGCTGTGATTTCCCTCTTTGCGGCGGCTAGATTTAGCTTTCTTTGAGCCTTTGTAGGCCAATGCACCAGAGATTGTTGGGACTGCTCGGGGCCTCTCACTGAGCCGTGTGTTGGACGGAGGTGGAGGAGGCAGGCATGGCGCACTGGGTGGAGGAGGTTTTGGTCGAGGGCTACTGGTGTTCCGCTGGGTGTTGCTTTCAGGGTCGCCGATAAGGAACTTATCTGCTGGGTCGTTTGGATTTTTGAAAATGGGCATCTTGAAATTCCAGGGCTGCTCGTCCCTCGGTCGCCTCTTAATGATGCGACGTGCTGGCATGATCCTGTTTGACTTTGAGTTGCGCATGTACATAGCGGTAGAGATCAAGACAGTCACTCCTACCAACAAACTTATGATAACAGTGACCATGCCTAGAGCTCTCATAGGATTGTCCCTACTTTTCATTAAAAAGGCCGCCATAGGCCCCTTGAGAGGAGTCTGTAAAAGAGCACAAATAAAAAAGTTTAAATCAAGTCCAAGGGACTGAATCCAAGCGTTAACGCAGCATTTGTTCAAAGCATGCAAGCATGAGAGATGTATGAGCAAAGCACTGACAGAGGAGGCCCAAACAACATGTCTACCAACATTGTATTGCTTCCACACTCACACTCAGTCACCTGTCATCCTCTGTCCTACATCATGGGACTGCTCATGCAAAGCTAAGAACTATGCACAACACTAGTTGTTGGGAATGCGTCTGGCAGTGCGGTGCATTAGGATTTCTCTTTGGCATGTAACTGATGAGGGCTGAACAAAAATGGTGACAGCTCATGAGACCAAAACAGAGTGAAGTATATGTTTATGTGAGAAAAATGGATATTAAGTGAGCAAATCCAGGTTTAAATCCCAAGTAATAGGCTCTATCTTAGTCAATTTGACAGCCAAATAGTCTGAGTCATGCTCTAGAAAAAATATGGTGTTTTGGTAGTGTAAAAACTGGGTATATGGAAACTACATTATTAGAAAAATATTTCATTTAGAATATTTTCCAATCAAAAACTAAAACAATAAAAAAAAAAAATGAAAATACAAAAAACCATGTCATTTGTTATACATATAATTTCTTCAAATGTGCTCCGGTACTCTTTTACAGACAATAGCCAAAGAGTAGAAAAATAAACATCTTTTTAAACGTAATGAATGCATGATGAAGTAAAGGTGTCAAATATGTCTCATTTGACTCTGCGGATCACTTTAATATAGTTACTCTCGGGGTTGATTCTGGACTTTTTCACTGAGTTACAGTACAGGATTGTGGATATGCAGATTGTTAGTAAAATGAGGGAGACGACAATGCTGAAACAAATTCCGAAAACAGTCAGCGGACGCTTGCTGAGTCCCTTGAAGTATGTAATAATTCGACCTTTGATCTGAAAAGCACGATACACAACACAGAAACAAAACCAAAAACACAGAGTCATTTCATCATGCAGAGTGAAGGAATGAATACACGGTGAAAACATATAGTATTAAAAAAATATGGATTAATGTAAATGACTGAAAACGTTAAAGGATAACAGTGTTGTTATTTTATAATTTATATTCATACTACAAATCTCTTGAACAGACCAAAACTAGTATGAATTTTTAACAAGTAGCCCCGAAAAACAGACATCACTTGTTAGTAGAATAAATTCATTAATTGTTAGTTTTGGTCTTATAAATCATAAAAAATGACCAGTGTTATCCTTTAAAGATGATGAGGTCAATGAAATGTGACTGCTGAGACACAGATGCTGAATTAGCAGCTGCATAGCATGAAAACAGTGCCTCTCAAATATTAAAATGCTTCAATCTACAGCTTGTGCTGTCTACAGCTAAGGCTTGGAATAGAAAGCGCTGCGAGCACATGCGAGTCAAATCAGGTCTTACCGCCTCTGTGATATCAATATTGACCACGGCTGTTGTGCTGAAGGACGGGGAGCCCCTGTCCCTGGCCTGGACCACCAGAGACCACTTGCAGTCCTTCAGCTTGGTGATGTTCTGCACAATCTCCATGGACTTGATGTACGGCTTCAGCTTGATCTCCCCCGTAGCAGCGTTTATGTCAAATGCATTGTCAGGATCGGCAGTCATGATGGAGTACTCAATGACATTGTTTGGAGACTCCGCATCATCATCCACGGCCTGTAACAAGTGGTAGAATAACACAGAACGATTGCATATTTTGATCATTTCAATGACTTCGGAAAATATCAATTTATTCAATCAGAAGCATAATATTTGTTGTATTTGTAAATAACAAAACAAACCCAGAAACATGTGGCCGTGAGATTATGTATGGTAAATTAGATAGTAAAAGGGGATGACTGATGATGTATATTTTATCTGTGATGTTTCGCTGTGTTAACCAGTTTTCAGGCAAAAAAAACCCCAAAGAAAGTACAAACAGGTCAACAGGAAGCCAAACCTGCAACCACACTACAGTACCTTAAGAGAGTCTATAGTACAACAACCCCCAAATTCACTTATGCTAAGCATACTGTTCATAGCAACCTTGGCCAAAAACACTGGCAAGCAGTAGAATGGTGTCCACTGATTGGTGCATTTCAACCAACTAGTTGTTATATTCAACCCACTAGTTTTCGTGAATGACTCATTTTGAATGACAGATTTCAGAAAATAAACCTGGTGGAAGGCTGACATAATTAAAATGAAAAGATAAACTGCCATTTGATTAATTTTTTTTCATTTGATATTTGCTAAGATTATGACTTCATTCCAATTCAAATGAATTTCAGGTAGTGTATTGCCTGCATTGTCTATATTTCACCTAACACTTTAAGGGATTGACCTGGCCTTATAGTACATTTTTATTAATGTCAACGTATCCCATGAAAAGACAAAAACCAGCATTGAGTTAGTTCATCTCAGGACTTTGAGGCATCTTCTTCTTGTCTGTCACACTATTTCTTTTGTTTAACCTTTATTTAACCAGGATGTTTCTTGAAACATTTCTTTTACAAGACAGATCTGGCCAAAATAGCATAAAATAGGTGTCATTACTTACACAATAAAACAGGACCTGAAAGCCTGTCTATGGCACTAAGCCCAGAGAACATTTGTTCCTAAGGAAGATGTAAATCTTTAAGAAGAGTTCATAAAGCTTCATTAAGAAGAAAAATTAAAAAAAAAAAAATCCTACAACAGCAGGGCACTGTAGTTTTTAGCAAATGTTACTCAACCTGGAGTAAATAGCGCATTGGCTTGGGACTATTTTCAGCTGCGGATTTGATACACATTTGGTGCCCTAGTGAGTACTTAGGGCGGATTGAATCAAAATAAACCACAGTGCCAGTAGTCATTGTAATGAAGGAACATGTCATCCAGTGCGACGACATGGCGCACTGATTTGTTTTCAATAGTTTTTGAAGAACAGTTGAGCTCTATCACACAGAATTATAAGATAATAATATAATAAAAATATAAAATATCACAACCCTAATCCTTTGGTTTTGGCAGTAATTACTAGTTACAAAACATAAAAATTAAAATATTTATCATATATGATGTGCACACAAATGAAATTTTAATTATTTGGATGATTTCATTTTAATACTGGCAGTCCTGAACTTCCATACAATATTCTCCAGATATCAATGTCATTGCAAAGAGCTATTGTTACTGTCTAGTGATTTAAAAATAGATTTTCTGTACAAGTGGAAAATTATGTGACGTAATGTACCTCTACTCTGACAGGTATGCCAATAATCATGGTCTTCTCCAGGAGTTCTTCATCAAATTCTGGAGAATGGTCATTCATGTCGAGGACGGTGACAAAGACTTCAGCCAAGCCGTACTTTCCCTCCGAATCCTCAGCCTTGACGTAGAAGTTGTATTTAGACCTGACCTCTGCATCCAGGCTGGTCCAAGGCTGCGTGGAGATGAGGCCTGATGTTGGGTGGATGGCAAACCTGCAGTTCACAACAGTTCAGACAGTGTATGAGTCATAACCACAGTTGTCTATTACAAACACCCTGTTCCAACGAATGAGGTGTTTCTAATATAAGCTCCCCAGTTTACAGCACAAATGACATTAACGTCAGATCTTGTGATGACTCACATACTGTAGTTCACTCTAAAAAACAGATTTCCATCCTTTTTTTTCTTTTTTACAAGCAACATGTTGTAAAAATGAACTGACAATGAATCCAGTTAACCTGATGATTTAAAAGTATGGAAGAAGAAAGTTTTTAGTTCATGTTAACACAAATGAGTATGTCTTCTAGTTATTCTAAGCTATTATAATGTATGTAATCTATATAGCTGCTTTAATTTCATCCCTTAATTTTATTTATTTCATTTAAATTAGTTTTTTTTTTTTTTTTTATGTGTCCTAACGCCGTAGCCTGTTTCTTGTGCTGCTGCTATAACATGTGAATTTCTCCCTGGAGATCAATATTTATTTGAATATTTATTTGTTTATTTGACTAATCAGTTTGATTATTGATTTTTCTGGGTAATTACACTCTTGGAGTATTATTGTATTGTATAGTATTGTTGGGTGTAGAGGCAAAAATCGTGTTGAATTCCTTTCTTCAAGACAAATGATCCTGCACAAGCCATGCTTATTTCTACCTCAACAGGTTTTATGACAACTTTGGAAGTTTTCACCAGATTTGGTCCAGCTTGAAAAAGCTTTTTATTAAATATATTATATAATTTTCCTTTATTTTAGATCATATGTGTAGAATTAAATATTTTATGACTTTTAAGTGGCTAATAATAGACAGCAATGCATATAGACACACCCCCTGCCATGTGATACACTACACAAATTTTCACCAAGATCTTTATATTTATGTGTATTTTACACATTACTTTAGAGTGATGAATGTAAATGATTATACTACATTAGTGGAGTTTTGTGTTTTCTGAGTGCTCTCTAGTCAAACATCAAGCTTTCTGCATTTTATTCTTTTCTGTCTTGTTTTCCACTGTGAAAATTCACAAGTTGTCATGAAACTGATAACTTTCGCACAATTAACTCAGGTTACTGCCTGAGCATAAATTCACACTTTTCCTTCGCTGCATACTGCCTTGCTTTTCAAAGCTGCCGTCTCTGTGGCTCCAGCTGTCACATTGCATGTTAATTGGCTCTCCCTATGTGAGACGGGCCAGGCTGTCTATTTTTAAACCTCCAATCCAATTAGGAGATTAGCCAGCATCTTGCAGCCATTTTAGAGTGAGTTGTTAGTGCAGCAGAGGGGCCAATCAAACTGGTTTCCTGCTTACCTCTCCCATCAAAGAGACAAAGATGAATCAAGACTGGTGTCCTGTTGACTGAGTTTACCAAAAACACCCTGAGCCTCTGAGCAGTATTGGATGATATCCATGTGAAAATAAGTTTTCTAGTCCATGAAATGTGTTTTGTGGGAGTGCAAGACTGATTAGACTGAACCTATATTGGCAGGAGTGAAGGGATTTTACTTACAAATCTGATCCTGATCCATAAATCATGTATTTGACTTCACCCCAAGGCCCTGAATCTGGATCATTTGCCTAGAGGAAAAAAAGCAGGACAAAGATTAGAATTTAAATGGAATTATAGTTCAATAGGGGGGTGAGGGGGCTAAAAACTAAACCAAGGTGACTGAAGGTGGTCCACATAGATTTGTTTACTGGAGCTCGTTGAGGATAGCCTGCTAGGGTCTTAAGCTCATGTACTTTGGGTGGGGATGAAGGCATAGGTCAATATGATTAACCTTGAAGCGAAATTAAGCTTTTTACTCCACACAGCCTAGCTTAGTCAAATTGCCTGGCCAGTATAAAGGAATGGACGAGACAAATGTGCCAATATTTATATTAATTATTGAGCTGTAACACAGAACATATGCCAGAATGTCACATGGAGACAAGAGTTTCATGACTAGGAACAACAAAAACAAAGGCTGGGAACGCTGAGATTTTTTTTTTGTCTGGCAACAACCTGCTTTCATCTAATGAACTGCACCGAGTAATATGCATTCATTGGAGGATTGATGGATTATATAATCACTTTGGTCGGGTTAAAGCGGAGTTTAATCGTGATTGACTCACTGTTACAGACACAACGCTGGAGCCTCCAGGAGAGTTCTCAGGGACCCTGGCGATGTAATACTCAGACGTGAATTTGGGGATGTTGTCATTTGTGTCCAGGAGGTTAATCACTATGTCAGCTGTTGCACTGAACCTCTCGGGAGTGTCGATCTCCACTGCCAGCAGCTGCAGAAAGACACATGCAGAGTGTGATTAAATTGGTGCTGAAAATGAGTCCATTTATCGATTTGTTTATTGACAAGACTAAGAACCACACTAGCAGCTCTGTGAGGCTGTGATGTAAAGAAAACTGAACTGTTAGATAAAAGATTAGGTTTATTAAATATATATTTAGTACCTCTTGTGAAACAAATACAAGAATTGGCCAGAGGGAGGTGTCAGAATAATTATTAAAAAATTATTCGCAAATAATGGCAGAGGATTTGCTGCCAATAGAAATTGTTCAGGTCATGTGATTAATAAGTCTTCAAAAATATACCTTTTTCATTACCTCAAAATACGGTTCTTCGCTATCAATAGTATTGATCACAGATTATTTATCATTTAATTAAAAATTTTAGTTTAGCATGTTAACATTTGTCAACAAGGCAGTTAAGGGTTAACAAAGACCATGAACATCACCATATTTTACATTAATCCTTCCAACAGTTGTTGAGACATTTCACTCTGAATCACAAATGTCGACCCGCTGGTGGCGCTACAGAAAACATCAGGGGATCACTGAAGTCAGTAGCATTCATCCTCTGGAGACCATGAATGTTTCAAGGCAATCCATTCAAAAGTTATTGAGATATTTTAGTCTTAATTTAGAGGCAACACTTTTGATAATTTATAAATTGCTTCTAATTTATTAAGGAAATGTGCCAAATGTTCTGGGTCAGCATCTCATGTGAAGATTTGCTACTTATAAAACTCTCTCAGTTGATCAAAGGAAAAAACACATATAACTAAGAGGTGAAGAACTTCAAATAATAATTGATTACAAGACAAGACTAAATAAGGATGTCGATTCAATATTGCTCATTAATAATTTAGTGATATATAAATTCTAACCTTGAAAGAAAGAGTTGATCCCTTTTCATAGTCGATGCCAGATGTGTCTTCCACGATGATGGTCACCTGCGCTTCATTGAGGACCGTCTGGGGAACCACTCGCAGCACTCGGCTCGGCCCCACTAGTCTCAGTTTGAATTTAGCATTTGCTCCCTGCAAAGAAAAATGAACAGCAAAATGTAGAAAACACAAATAAAGTAAATGAGAGTGTAGCTGCCAAAAAAACAATAATTAATTTAAAAAAAAAGGGAAAATCTGGCAGATAATGTTACAGATGAGTCACTGAGGCAAGTTGGAGAGAATAGACAAGATGGCATAATGAGTAACATTTTAACTTGAATTAATGAACAGATTTTATGAATATTTTTAAATGGTGTTACATAACTGGATGTACTTTGAGGCTGGTTGGCAGATATTTATGCAACACAACACCCAGACTCAACAAACTCAACATGAAGAGACAACATCCATTTTGAAAATGCTCACATTTTTTTATATTAGAGCACCAGGTTCTGTGAGAATTATTGAAAATAAAAACATATTATGTCTAAAGTGAATGTTTTTCTGAATAAATGTTAGTTGACATACAGCTGGAACATACTGACAAAAGGATGCGCAGAGGTCAGTGAGATGAGAATCTACCTGATCAGAGTCATTGACGGTGATCTTAAAGCCCCGCAGGATCTCCCCTGCAGGAGGATGCTCATACATGGTGACCTCAAACTTGCTCTGTGGTCCGTTCTCTCCGTAAAAGGTCGGAGGATGGTTGTTGAGATCCACCACCCGAACAGTCACCATGGTAATGTCATAGTCCAGCAGCTGATTGTTTAATCCCACCTCAGATGCCTGCGTTAAAAAAATCACACCGGTCAACACATACCGTACACATAGTAATCGATCTATAGATTAATTTATAAGACATGGAGGTGCAATTCCAAAAAAGTTTTACCTTGACTTTAATTTCATATAACTCATTTTTCAGCATGGATGGATAAGTTGTCAGGGTGATGCATCCACTGGTGCTATTTATGTCAAAGACACCGTCACTACCTGAAAGGTGATGACAGAAATGTTGGCAATGTGTTTGGAGACGGATTATCATCTTATCTCTCATTTCTTGACTTAGTGTTCTTACCATTAATAATGGAGTAATGTATAGGGTTAGGATTGCCTTGATCTCCATCTTTAGCATACACGCTGAATATTTCAGAGCCCTGGAAGTAAGAATATTTAAATATTTACATATTTGCAGTGCTGTATGTTCTCAAAAGCAGCTGATGTGTGGAGAAGAGGAGAAGGACTTACAGGGACTGAGACTTCGTAGATGTAGCCAAAGTAAGGGGTTCCTACGAAGGTTGGAGGCATGTCTTGGGCATCAATGACATTGATCGTTATGGTGGCTGTTGAGGTCAACACCTGGTGTTTACCCTTGTACTTTCCTCCTCCATCCTGAGAAAACAAATGGTAAGGGAAGGGAGAGTTAGTACATTTTATAATCTTTATAGTCATTCATTTTCATCTAGACTTTGGTTGATAGTTTACATTTTGATTTTACATTTAGAAGTGAACAACCATGTGATAGTCATGTAGGCTGCTTCCCTTCATCACTCAATATCTGCTGCTAGAAGGCACTTTTAATTCCCTGAGCAAAAGTTTAACTAAATGTTATTAGAGAGTACTTACTGCTAAGATTAAAAGCTTTCACTGGCTAACAGCAACCAGATGTCAAGCTTCAAATGGCTTGATGAGTTTGGTTGCTGTTAACTAGCTAAATAATATTTTGAAATAAAAAAAAATCAAATAATATAATAAAATGCTTCAGGCAAAGTTGCACATGCTTAGAGCAGGTGAAGCTTTCCCTCAGTTTGGCCATTAGTGAGTTAAACTAATTGATTACATGGTTGGAATTCAACTTCTCTGTATTTTATTTGTTATTAATTAAAACAGGGGCCATATGTATTATACTGTATGTTATTCCACAGACACACAGAGCTGAGACTGGAAAAAGAAATTAGCCTTCTCCAGCATAATACTGCTCACAATTGAAGGATTACACTTCAGGTTACTCACACTGGGAGCAACATTTTCAATATTTCACCACACTTCCATTTAATTCACAGACAGAGACTGTGGAAACTCAAAATGTTGCGTTCAGAAAGTCATGACTAAACTTTTCATGGCCTTTGGCTGCCAACAGAAAGGTTCCTGTACTTCCTTGTTTTTCTGCCAATCCACTTTTGTTTCTGATCCCAGCCCATTAAAAACTTCCCATTTCCTGACAGATTTTATTTGGAAGACCATCAGAATAAAAATCTCAGAAGCAATGCTTGGAGAAAGATGCATCCATTGTCAAGACTGTTTAAATATTCTCTTCTGAGAATTGATTAATGCTTCTAATTTAGGTCTTGAATGACTCGACTTGAATGTAGAAAGCTACAAGACCACAACATGGATGGATTGGAAACCTGTAACACTTAGTCAGGACGGTCCTATGTATGTTTAGAGGGCTTGAGAAGATAAACCAAGGGACAAATCCAAATGTAAAGGATAACAGCAACCTCTCACCTTTGCAACCACTGTCACAAAGTGCGTGGGCGTGGTCTCATAGTCCAAAGTCTCACCAGGTTTGACCCTGAGGATCCCGCTATGCCCATCAATGGTGAACTTGGCAAACGGTGAGGTCTGATAATGTGAAGGGTCACACGGTCAGCAACATTTAAGAAAACAGTGAACACAGTTTAATTTCTAGTTAAATTCAGCAATCAAGTGTGAAGCTAAAAGTGCAATCAATATTTTACTCTCAACCTGCCTCACTTAGATTCTTCTCCATCAGGATAGTTTTGTCTCACAGTTGACACATGAACAGTAACTACTGTGTTGTCAGCTGTTGGCCCGGACAAATACCTAAGCCCCTATTAAGCTGTCAATGCCTTGCTCAAATGTAATTGAAATTTAATCCACTCAAGTAACACCATTTCCAGACTGCTCTCTGGTATGAGATTAATCTTTCCCTCCACGCACTGTTCCATCACTCGAATGCCCTTTTCCTCCCTCCACATGGCAGCAGAGCTCTCATGATGTCAGCTCGACCTCTGGTCTTACCCCCAGCGTTAACGGCCAAAACAAAGCCAGTTAACAGTGCTACTGTGCTGGATGATGACGGTGCAGTTGTAATAAGCCCAATAATGCTTTTCTACAATGGTTTACAAAGTGCAGATGAAGCCAAACAACAGAGGAGAACCAAGAGAAAGGTAAAAATAGTGATAAATTGTGGTAAGACTGAGTGAAATAAAGAGATATCAATGACTACTTTTACAAGGAAAAAATTTGCTGACTAACGTTTACTGTAAATGCTTGCTTGGATTTCAAATAAGGCAGGTTTTGGGAGCTGAGAGGATAAACTTGTTGGCAGATTTCAGGGTGTATGCCAGGGTGTTAAGAGGTCCAGAGATGTAAGCTGGAGCCAAGCTATTTACAGCTCTATGTGTGATTAGTAAAATCTTACAGTCATGTCCAAATTCAAATGGAGGCCATCCGCAAGGAGGTTAAAATAGCTTTAACTTTTTTAGCCGAGGTTACTTTAGATCTCTTTTCCGGGCATGTGTTACGATTAAAGCTTTGCTGCTGCATATTGGAGAGATTTTCCCGCCTAATGCCTAAGTAAAGATGAGGAAAAGCTGAGTGAGGCAACACGTTTTCTAGACCCGCTAAGGATACAAAATAGTTGATTCTGGATATATTTCAAAATTGAAGCACACACATCTCTCTCACTTGAGCTTCAAAAACTAATTTAGAGTCACAATAAATAAGATTTTGTGCTTAAAAATCTGTGGCAAAAAGATTTTACATGGCAGGGTTACAACTATGCATCATCTGCATAACAATGAAGCTGTAGGGTCACCTGTAGGAAATATGAGACGCTGCCTCCTGAGCCCATATCTTTATCCACTGCTTGGACTCTGTAGATGCTGCTCCCTGGAGCAGTGTCCTGGAGAAGAGACAAAGATGACTGTCAGAGGGATTTTTCAATACTGAAAGTCTTGAACTGAAGTGAATTTATTGGTATTTATTTAATCTGTACCTCTGGGATATCAATGATGAAAGGCAGGTTTTGAAATTCAGGAGGCTCATCGTTGGCGTCAGTGACAAACACTCTTACTGTCTCAACTACCTGAGAGCAAGAAACAAGAAAATCTAAACCACAACTAAAAACAACTACACAAAGAAATTATTTCAAGGCTACATCCTTTCTAATGAGAAAGAAATTATTTACTTAATTTATGTACTTACTTGATCAGAAAAAGATCATTCTAAATATCTAAATATGTAAACATTATTTTTTTCTATTTTTTTTTCCCTTCGTATTATTTTTAACTCATTTTATTAAAACAATGATTAGAGATTGTACTCTTGCCACAACTGTAAAAACATAATGGATTAGAAGTTATTAAACTAGCAGTGGTTTGATTAACGCAGTAAAATGATGGCAATAAAGCATAAACAAAAAAAAATATTACATGAACAGTAAAAACTTACTTTATTGCGACCATCTGTTATGCTCACGAGTACTGAGATCTCAGCTTGTTTCTACAAAAAGAAAGATTTAAATTGTCACTTTGAGCCACAGCAGTGACACATTTACAGCAGCAGTCTCTTCAAAACAGGAGTCTCATGAACAGGCTCACCTCTCTGTCAAGCTCCAGAATGAGAGTCACATTTCCTGACTTGGGGTCCACCCTAAAATATTCTTTTGAGCCCTTTTCAAAAGTCAGACCATATCGTACCGGATCCAACTCTGGATCTGTTCCATTAAGGATGTATATCTGTGTTCCTACATGGAAAAAGTGAAAACAAAAGAGGAAAAAAAAAGTCAAATTGTAACAGAAAGGGAAAACATTTCATTTTAGAGTTGGTTGTGGTAAAGCAGAGAAGGTGCAAATGCCCTATATTTGTATCTCTGTGCTTAGTGTACAGTGTAAACAGCACGTTTCGTATGCAGGTCAGATGAGCCACCACCCATATTGTTTTGTTCTCGTAAGTCTTGATGTACGTCACAATCCAAAAGCTATTACAGTGATTAGCTGGAGTCTCAATACCAGCGTGATCATTTCATCGTTAGACCACGCACCTAAAACAAACACCTACACTACACTTCAATTACACACTGAAATTAACCAGATCTGCAACAGTTAAAATAATCATCACACTGCATGTGAGACTTACCAACTGGCGTATCCTCAGAAATGCTGAACAAGGCCATATTCCCATTTGTACTGCTGGGTCCATTATCATAAAAATACGGAGCATAGTCTGATTGCCCTTTATGAGAAAACAGATAAACATGCTCCAAGTTATTGGAGCAGAGCAGAAATAATACAATGATGACATTAGGAAGGTACTCCGTTTACTCTATGAACCAGGAAAATGTCATAGAAATCTTACAGATTTATCTGTTTCTAATGGAAAATGTAATCAACTGTTGCACTCACTTGCTAAAAAGGGCAGGAACCGAAAGCAGGGTGAAGGAGGATGGATATTAATTATAAATATATTTGGATTTAAGTTTCCACTATCACAACACAAACACACATTTGAATACGGAGTACAAGCAGCATGAGCAGTCTACGCTAAGATGTACATGCCCTCTGTGTGTTAGAGGATTAACCAGATAAGAGGACGGCAAGAAGTCTTAACCACGCACAAAGACAAAAAAAAAAGAAGCAGACCCTACCCAAGGTGATGTGAAGCAGGAGGAGAAATATTAAAGCATGCATTTTCTTTTCTTTCTTCATCCTGGTGGGGAGGTAAGGCTTGGCTGGCTCATGTGGAAGGCTTGGTGGAGGGAAAGCGAGCGGCGTCGTGCCCTTCTGGAGGCGTCTCAGCAGCTCAGGAGGAAGAGGCTAGGACAGATTCTCAGGCACTAATCCAGTGACGCATCCCTTCCCTCCGCAGACATCTTCTACCACACTGCTCTCACTTCCATTTCTCCTTAAAACTACACATGGAGGGAGGAGAGTTCAGGTTTCACACAGTGCGGTGTGATCATCACACCTCTGCACACATGTGACAATGTACACGAGTCACTGACATATTATATGACTTCTATCTTACAATAACATGTTTGAAAACAGTGATGCTCTCAGTTGATATAATAAATTTACTCAAGCTTACACAATGGGAACCTCAAACAAACGTCCTTGTCTCTGCATGTTATCTGTTTATTTGTAGGGACACATGGCACATTTGGCTCCTCTTGCTGGTGTTTTAAAGAGTTTAAAAAAACTCATTGTGAGCCCCAGTGGTCTAAGCTTTCCGTCGCAGCTCTCTGACAAAAACATGCCTCTACTGCACTTGTGGATCTCTGATGCACTTACAACTGAGAGGCTTTCTTTGGATTTTGCAGTCTACTTTCCCCGGGAAACCCAGTGACCTGTTAATCACTTGCCTCAAGAAACAAAACGTGGCTTTTAAAAATAGTCAGCATAGTCAGTCAACAATGTTTGATTTTATAGTTTTGAGCATCATACCCAATTTACATTTTTAATTTGCCTTAATAGAAGCATGTCATGCTACAAAAAATGTCTAAAATTGTAAGAAATTGTCCCGCTATGAATCACTTGCACTTTAAGCAGGTAAAAACCAAAACACTGCTCTCAAATTGGGAAGGGTGCAACCCAAAAATAAACAGCTGATCTGATTGAAAAAAAAAGGAAAAACATGTGACACTCTCTGGCTGTCAAAGTGGAAAAATTGAGCAACCTTCATCATATCTGATTACAGTCATACATTTTATTTTTGAACACAATTTCCACTGCGACCTTGAGAGAGTTTTGCCCCCTTTAAAAAAAACCAAAAAAACATCACCATGACTTATAAGTAGGTGTCATGTGAGTGCACGTTAGCCTGCAGTTTCAACAGCAGGGTGTGTTAACTGTATTGACTTACTCAATTAGAGGTGCGGACTTGTGCACTTCCCGTATTCACAGGTATAAAAATAGCGTCTGACGTTCGATGACACACGTGTGCATCTTTCTGGTGGCCAGCCAATGATAAATCTGCTCTGTTCACTAAAATAAATGCAGAATCCATGGGCTGCCAAGTGTTTATAGTGGAAGGTGACAGTGAAAACACAAGAATTAGACTGTTTTTAAACTGCTTCATGAACACGTCACGTAACAATTTTTCCTTGTAAGGTAGAAAATAATGCTGAAAGATTTTTTTACTTTAGTAAAAGTAGGAATACTGGAGTATAAAGATACTCCATTACAAGTAAACATCCTGCATTCATATTATTACTTAAGTAAAAGTATAGAAGTATTATCAGCAAATGTATGCATTAAAAGTAAACATACATTTTACATATTAAATGTGTTTTATTGTAATATATATTTTATTATTGGATTATTATAACTGATTTGTTAACATGTGAGAAACATTTTAATGTTGTAGCTGGTTGAAGTGGAGCTAATTTTTATCAATTTTTATATCAGTTTATAACAATGCATCACATTTTATAAACTGGTCATAAGGCTTCTACAGAAAATAAGAATCTGCAAATATTAACTAAAAGTCATATAAATGTAGTGGAATAAAAAGTATAATTTCTTAATGAAATGTGTTAAGTTGCATAATTTGTAAACTAGTATACTTATTAGTAAGTATAGAGTAGCAAGTACGTAAATTGTACTTACATTCATGAAGTGAGCTTATGTAGAAATTACTGTACATCACAGATAATTTCAATAAATAAGATGTCAATAAAAATCTAAATATTAGTTGCCGACTTGCTGAGGAAGCGCAAAACAGAAATGAATTGAATTTTACATTAAGAGGTGTAGGCTAATATAAAAACATTATTATTATGCAAGAGAAAGTGTTTGTGAGGTCAGAGTCCTTACAGTAAGGTACTGTAGGTTAAAGTGTTGGGGGTATAATATAACCACAACCGTAACTATGACTCATTGTCCTCTGAACTTATTTAAAGTCTCTCTCTCTCTCTTTCCCGCACACAGAATGTCAAACCCATAAGCAGTAAAAACCTTGGACTACAGCCCTATATTGGTCATCAATCTGAAAATGACTGACAGAGGGCAATTTTTATCCCCAGTAATGGCAGATCTCCACATGCTGAAGCTTTCCCCAATCTCATCCATTATTGCCCTTTTTATCCCTTCCATCTGCAGGATTTTTCAATTCACAGTATACAGTATATGAATCATATGCATCCTAAACGTGAGTATGATCTGAGATTGAAACACTGTCTGGCAGCTGTGTGTTCCACGTGTACATGCTTTAATGAAGCACCTGCATATTTACAGATGTTAGCATCTGTTGCAAGGGCCCTGGTTTGGAGGTTTAATTTTAGAGGAGCAGCCAGATGGTGGACAAGAGGATTACGACGCTAAGCCTTTGTCATCTGCTTCTACACACTGACTGTTTATAGGGAAATACAAGGTGGACCCCCACTGGTCCCTCATAGTCTAGTCAGAACCACTGAGCATGTGGATGACTAATGAAAAAAAATGCAAACTAATGCAAGTTTTAGATGATTTAGTAGCAGCAATGACAGGTTAAGAACATTTCCTCACACTGATCACACTGCTGACAGTTAATCAGCAGCTCCTCGAGCTGTTTGAGTGTTGGTGGTTAGTTTTGTAGGTCACAGAGCTTGTTTGTAATGTTCATACAAGGTCAAGCCAATACATTTCTTATAATAATGTAAATACCTGAACTCAATTATTTTTTAATTGTTTAATTATTATTTATTTATTTTAATGAATTATTTATTGTTAAAATGTTTCAAACAGATTCAAAGGATTATTCCCTTGTTGGAAAAGTCCTCTCATTCCAAACATCATGTTACAATTGACAGCAAGCAGGTAGACGATAATTTTATATTTTGTGTTCAACCAGGATCAATGCAAATTTATGAATATTAAGTGATATTCTAAATGTTTATCATGTTTCTTTCCAAGAAGATAATTAATTGCCTATCATAAGAACCAAAATTCCTCTATTATGGATTTGAATTTATTAAACCACAGGGCCGTAATATAATTTATCAATGTACGGTACCAGTCAAAGGTTTGACTCACCTCCCCATTCACTGGAATGAGGAAGTGTGTTCAAACTTTGGTATTTCTTTGGTAACTTTGGTATTATATATAATAATATCAGGGCCCTGAAGCTGAAGTGGCTAAATGGATTTCAGCCATAATTAATCTTAATATTTAATAACTTAATATTCATACCTGTGCTTCTCCTAATGCAATGTTAAAATGTCTTCTGTGAAAAAGCTCTCCACAAGGATCATGTCTACAAATTATTCAGAAACTGAGACTTCAAACTGAAAACATGTTTATTGAGAGATTCAACTGTTGAAATTATTGTATATTTTTCTCAGAAATATATGAACTAACCAATCACAGAAGTGCAAATCAGCGTATACTGCAGCATGAAACAGTTAATTTATTGTATTGTGTATTGTATTGGGAGTCTAGACCGGTCTATGGTTAACATGTAGCATTTCTGTTATCAGGTTCCTCTTGTACTTGCATCCTTATCAGAGACAGAACAGACACCAAAGTGGAAATAAATAGAAAACATAATGAACAATACAAATGATCTTTGAGACAGGCAAAATGATGCTGGTAGGCCTATTTAACCCATCTGTACTTCCAGGATAAACCACATACTTCCACAACCAAAGAGCTCTGTCTCAGTGTGTTATCAAGGTAGAACAATTTGTCTTCTTTACTTGGACTGCCAACGTGCGGCAGAGTGCAGTCCTTGCAGATTCGCAAAGCATTCATGTTTTTCATGTTATTTACAAGTAAGATAAGACTTGTCACTAAAAGATAACACCTTGTGTATGCTGCTAGTAAGGTAATGTGACTTTGTTCAGCTCTGTGGAAGATGAAACTCAAGCTGAAGTCAGAATCCTGCCGTTTACTTCCTTTTTCCACCGCCGCCGCCAGCCAGAATCATCACCATCCTCATGAAGATGTTCAGTGTGTCCATGTAAATCCCCATACACCTGTAAGATTAACAAGAATACCAGATCCATATCTCGGTGCAAATGCAAGTGCATGACTAACAGTACTCATAACGGCATAAACATATTTTTATTCCATTTTCCAGCTGATTTTAAAGAAATTTTCTGGAGTGACTTACGCATTAATGGGGTCATATTTCTGTACACCATAGAGTGGGTATGTCTCTGCCTTCTTGATGACCTTCTGTGTATCATAGAGGAGGAACATGCTGAACAGGACCAGGCCTCCATAGATGGCCACAGAGTACAGGCCCGCTCCAAACGGCGAGGTAGGCGGCAGGAACATTGATCCTGGACACAGAAACACTCGTGTTAAGGCAAATACAGAGTCTATACAGTCAGGTTGACAGCATACAAACCTAACTGATTAATTAGGTGATTATCTAATTACAATAATCTACCATAAGTTATTATTTATTATTCTTATTATGTATGTTTTGGCGACTGAATTGATATCAAACGTATGTGTAAATGTGTTAAATCTGAACAGTTACATATTGTTCTAATTTGTCTGAAAAGCATCATAATTGGTAGATATGCAAACTTTGATACTCCTTATGTTTTCAAGTAAGAACTGGTCATAGAAGAGACCACTGGACTTCTGTCCATAACTGCCACCAAATGTGACTTCTTATACACTGACTGAACGTGATAAGATAAGTTTTTATTTAGCAAGCTGTTTGTTTTTGTTCTGCACCTGGATCCAACTAAGGTTGGATGTGAGGACTAAAGGCTTCTTTGCTAAGATTTTATCATGAGACCATTATATAATGCCAAAGTAAATTAAGCTGTGTAGAGAAAGTGCCATTACACCACCTGAAAATGGGAATGCCTAACTGATGTGCCATGCATTTGCCATGACATCTCCCTTTAAACGAGTTGATTGCTGTAGTGCATGCTAAGTAATTCATACTGAACCCAGATATTTTCCTATTGTGTGACATCAAGCAAATGAATTTGCATAAATCAAGTGGCCTGTTTGTGTGAAAAATTACACGTAGGGTGTGATTTATTCATCGAGATTTGTTGGTTATAGATTTTGAACTTATGAAGAAGTGAAGTTTCTCACATGGCACTGCAGGGACATAATCATGACAAAAACACTGAATATTTGGCATTTAATACTTAGCTGTAGTATTTAATTTAGCCCTTGATGGAATAATCTCTATTCAGCGAGTACATCATTCATGTATCATGTCATTTGACTTAGTGACAGTTTGGTGGTGAAGATGTTCACACTTCAATTTGTGTAAAGACACAGAACTACATTAATGCAAATGTAACACTTCATTTTAGATACTGTACACTAGAGATATGGCTATATATACATATATACTGTATATGGTGTAGACATGAAGTCAAGTTCAGACTGACAACAGCAATGCATGAAAAAAATGCAGCCTTCTTAAAAAATGTAATAGATACAAAAGCTCAATCCTACTAAATTATGTAGAGCGTTTATACTGTTTACCTTGCAACCCTCGAGATGGGGGATAAAATGATTGTAACCGTGGTAACTTACCAGAGGTGTAAAATTTGAAGCAACTTGCTAATGCAGCATTTCTTTAACACAGTGCCATTTTCAGTCTGAACGCTCAATAACTTGTAGCGTTCACTACTGTCTGTAGTGCAACTGAAAGGGGTTTGTGGGCTGAAACTGTATTGTACTAACCAATAGAGGAGGCGAAGACGACCCCAAACCCGACAGCCAATGGACCACCCATGTTGAGGAACTTCTCACTTGGGGCACACATGGCCACAGTAGACAGACCTCCCACAATGCCTGCTGTGTACCAGGCGGCCCTCATCATCAGAGGGCCCCCCAGGAGAGTAAGGGGCGCGATGACAGCACCCATCACACCTTATCAATAAATAAAACAAAAAGACAATACTATATTTAAAAACAACAACAACACAGGTCTGTGTCACATGTTCACATGCAATGTAGAGGTTTTTAATATGATAGCAGCTATTTCTCTCTGGGGCTTTACATCACTGCCCTCTAGTGTTTAATTGAGGAAACTACAACGAAAAACGCCAGGTTTGAGTGAGACAACACAACAGAATAATAACTTTTCACTAGACATGATCTTACAAACCTGCATGGAGCATCCAAGCGAGGTGTTTGGGCATTGGGCTGTGCTCATATGAAATGGACCTGACCAGCATGCCAGCACCAATCATGGCTGCAAACGTTGCTCCAATAGCCTGGGTTGGAATAAACAGTCAGTGTTCATATTAACAATCTACAAATTCTCCATTTACCTCTGAGCTACTATTGAAATATACAGATATTACTAAACCAGCTCCATAGTGTATTAGCATTCAATTTTAATTTGAAAATAAATGTTGCAATTCAGTCGTCTGTCCATGGTGGGTCCGCTTTGAGTTATGACGCTTACCAGCCAGGATCCTCTCATCATTAGTCCCATAAGTGCCGGGGTCCTGCTCACTGCTACAGCTGACAGAGCTGTCAGTCCAACACTACCTGCAAAGTACATGTAGGTGGAGTGGATCCTGTCTTTCACATACTGAGGCCAGATCCTGCACAGAGAGGAAAGAGCCACATGAAGGTGGAGCTTTTAAAAAGGTACAACACAAACACTTTCTACTGATCCAAGCTGGACAGACTGGCCAACCCTGGAAAAATATGATTTTCAGCTAATTTATGACGACAATGTGGCTGTAAAACCCCAACCAGCCTAAACAGTCTTATGGCTATGGTCAAATAAATATTTTAGAGCTGGTTAATACAACTGCTGTCATTATAAAAATACAGGCTGAATATGAACATGGCTGCTCGATCTATAGAAGCAATCACATCCCTCCTTACATATTGTACTTAATTTGGGGGTGTTTCCTTTTCTTGAAATTTTCCTGAAGAAAGCAAAGTTATAGACTGCAGTGCCCCCCCCCCCCCCCCCCCAACACACACACACACACACACACACCTTGCAGGCCACAAGCCCATTCTGCCTTTTACACACACCCCTCCTGGTAATGTTATTTCAGCAGCACATGCACTTGCTTTTTTTTTTTTTTTTTTTTAAATCGTGCTGTGATCTGCTCCTCTCATTACGGTTATGGGTTTGGCTGCAATAATAATTATGAACACACACTGAAAAGTCACATTTAACAATCTACAACACATGGACAATATAACTTAATGTTGCTTTGCCAACTTAAATGCCTTGTGAACAAGCAAACTAGCTTGCAAGTTACATAACGTTAGGCTAACATTATTAACATTAAAACATTTTCCCAAGGGTCTGCGTTAACTTATATTAACTCAATTCACAATTTCAACCTGTCCACATCCATCCCAGACTGTTTGCCATCACAAAGGAGTCAAAAGAACTGTCCTCACTTGAGGAACCAGCCAGCCGTAGTGAGAGGGGAACGAGAGGGATAAAATCTGTGTCGTGTTTCTGTTGATTTGCAGTCTCTTGAAATGACATTACGCATTTATCAATCATGATCAGGAGGAATGAATCTAGCACCATGATTAGTTGAACTCTCCTTTTGCTTTTTGGCAGGCTGCTGCCTCTTGCTATTAGACTTGAATACTGCACAGTTGAACTCACAGACGTCAACGGCTTTTTGTGTAGTTTAGAGTGACAAATTGTACCAGCACACTCCGATGTAAAAATGTGAACTTGCTACGCACAATGCATACAGGTTGGCAGGTCTGGCTTGAAGATAAAACTTAAGAGCTGCTGTTACTCACACTGCTTTCTCAATGGCGCCGATTTCATTGGACATGCCGAGTCCATAGTAACACAGAGCTCCAAGGCCAACTGCTGCACCTCCAGCCAGAATCATTCTTCCCATGCTGTCAACTAGGAACACAACAACAATTATTTTAGTCGCGTTTTAAAATGTGCGCTATGAAATAAATCATATCACTTAAAAAGTGTTTCAGACAACCACTGTGCCTGTAAGAGGTAAAAGGTTTGCAATTTTTGCATTGTAAGAAATTGTGGCATCATAGTTATTTAATTTTCCATTAAAGAAAGCTTGAAACTATGACCTTAATAAGTACTGGCACAACTATGGTTTCTGACCTGTGTAATATAGAACTAATAGTATTTACTTTTAATTGCGGTATCTGTTGCTGGCTCAAAAGCTGCTTCCTTGAGCTGGTCTCTACTTGTCCTTGCACGGCGGAAACCAAATCTGGCTTTGGAGGAAAATCCCTGGTGAAAGAACAACAAGTATTACACAAAACTGCAAATGTTGATTTAATGGCTAGGATTTCACGCTTAGCCTGAAAACCATCTGGGAGTGGTCAACATGCATCTGGCCAATATTAGTTAGGATTGAGCTTCTAACATTTCGCATTTAAAATATTTAGTTGGCAATCTTGTTAAGGGGGAACAACTGATTTTACGCATTAAATCTATTTACAACTGCATACATGAAAAAAGGTCCACAAAGCCTTTTGTGCCTCCAGAGGGAGCTGCACAAAATCTGATTAGTTGATGTCACTCGAGGCAGCATTGGTTGGGGCTGAAGACTACAAGTCTGAAAATGGAAAAAAAAGGTGTGTAGAGTTAGAAAGAAGTGAGGTTACTAGACCTCTTGTAGCCTGCAGCTCATCTATACTTGAGGCTAGCGGCTCAAGGGGAAATGCCGTATTGATATTTGATCCTTTTAATTTCACTGTCCATAATGAAATGTAATAGGAGTGCAATGCTAAATCAGTAGAGCTCTCATTTAAGAGGACCTTTCCATGAGAACTGATGGGACAAGACTGGCTCAAATTTGCCAATTAGATTTTCTTCTTAGCCCTCATACCGCTGAATCGCTGCCAACATATTTAATTTTGTAATGATGCTGCCATTCAGTCTGAATATCATGCTGCAGTTGTCTACCCTCAGCGCCAGCTTTCTACTAATTACTTTGATCAGAACCCAGAGCAAGGGAAATGGTCAAATCTTAGACATCAAATGTGTTTCAAACAATATCCAGTTTACATGACAAAATTTAGAGGCCACATTCTCTGGCATTTTATCTAATTCTAGTCTGTGTAGACTTAGTTTCTAGACCTTATCTGCCAAGAATGAGAGAAACTGCTAATAGGACAAGTCAAGAAATCTCTGATTTGAAGGTTGTTGTATTACATGCAATATTTTAGGGGTTTGTTTCAGTACATTACATCCACTATTTGATGCAATCATGTCTATTGTTGTGAACCAAGACACATAAAAAGAAAGATCTTAGTGAGAGTAGAATATTGTAGTAGCATGTGTGAGCTGACACAATAATAATGTTACAGTGCATGCACCACTCAAACACCATGTTAGGGAGCCATGTATGCCATCCTGAGAATTAACTCTACCTGCTGGGGCCTGAGCAGGGGTGGACAGGCCTTCAGGGTGGGTACTCTCAGGGCTGGGGAGCCCTGGGTCAGCACAGGACGGAGCCCGGCGAGCGGGAGGCTCCTCAGGCACGTCAGCCTCGCCACCAGCATAGTTACGACGATTTATTATCCTCTATCTGTCAGAAAGATAAACAGAGCGTCAGCTAAATGAGACAAGACAGACAGGCGTGATACATTTCTATTTGTTCATGTTTGTGTCCCAAACCAGTTAGGCAACAAGGTTTAAGTGTTCTAGCAATGACACAAACCAGTTAGTGAGGAAGATAAACCTCTGTATCATCACACTGAACGTGCGTTAAGTAAGCTAGCTAACGTTAGCTTGAATAACATAACTGCGTAGACTCCAGTAACTACAAGCATTTTAAATACCAGTATTGCTGTGTTTAAGTCTAACTAAATGCATTAACTGTTCACTTAAAAATGAGTTTCCTGCTGTAATCTTGTTGTTTTTTAAGATACTTAGCTTAAAGTTAAGGTTACATACCGAGAGAGCAGACTTTGTCGTTCACCTTTCTAGATACAAGTGCGCAAGTTCCTGACGCAATTGTTTTGCAACCTTCCTGAAGATTCTCAATATGTGCGTCATCATTAAGCGACAGGTTTCATGGGAGTTGTAGTTCTAAATCAGTCAGCCCTTCGTAATCCTATAATACTGTAGCATAATCAGTGGTTCAGATACTTTACTTACCCCTGAGTGATGTATTACTATATATTATTATTGCTGTTTGCGTAATAAGAAAAAAAAACTCTTTCTATTCAGGAAGTCTTTTTCATCTTAACTCTAATAAATTATTTTCTTTTTGTTGTGTGGTCTGTTATTAATACTGTAGCACTTTGAGTTTCACTGTGAATGAAAAGTGCGGTACAAATTAAATGTATAATAATAATAATAATAATAATAATAATGATAATGTGTTAATGTTGTAACAACTGGAAAAGTTAGAGACATTTTAACCATTTTACACAATGTTGGGAGTTTAAATCTATGAAATAAATATATAAATCATATTTCATAAACTGACTTCATGTTAAATTTTAATCTGCAAAGTAACACTTTTTGTATAGTTCAGCAGTTTAGTAAGTTACTTTCCACTGCAGATAATATAATATAATATAATATAATATAATATAATATAATATAATATAATATAATATAATAGACAGGCCTATCTGTATGTACAGGTTTCTGTAAAAGTTGAGATGCAGTTTGTGGTTTTCTCCACTAGATGGAGTGCTTCGTCTTTTGTTGTGGCTACATCAATATCTAATATAAAATAGGCCTAAATAACAGTAACACATAAAGACAAAATTACCACAATATTAGGCCAACATCTCATTGTCAACCCTAACATTGTTTATCATGTGGTTTATAGGTGTAAAGTTAATTTTGTTATCTGTTATTAGAAGCAGAGGGTCTGTGAAGGGTCCTGGCAGTGCGCCTCGTGCCTGAAGCTCCGCTCCTTTGGTCCAAACTTTGCCATGTGATCCACTGGTTCGCAACTGTTGGATTGACTTGTCATTCAGTTCACCGGGCAGCCTGACCCGCAGCCTCCTTCATCATGTTTCCATCTGATCCACAGGTTTTACGCACTAAAAGTAGTCCTGCTGCTTGTCTTGGATTGGACTGTTTTTCGTCACACGAGTGAACTAGTCTTGGGAAGTAATGGGATTAATTTCTACCCGAAGTCGCTCTTTGAGGAAAGGCTGATCAACTTCAGGGATTAAACGAAGCGGGACGCATTCAGACACCGCAGCTCATCACAATGGTGGGTATGGGAAGCGGACACGCTGTTCCTCATATTATTATATACCCTTTTTGAAACTTAAACAACATAAATTAATAATATCACATGGGTGGATTATTAAGCTTTACAGAAAAAAATACACTATAAAGTCACTCCACAGTTCCTTATAGAAGTCACTTGAGGGAGGGTGACCTTTCATTAATAGTCTTTTTATTAACAAGGCATGACTTCAGTTTGGCTGACTTGTCCTTTTGACCTTTAAATGCAACGCATGTTCTCCAGAGACCCAAACCACAGTTGTAAAAGAAAAGTCTGACTTTTCCCCCATTTAACTTTCTGTTAAATCTGTCTGTTTAGAAACTGACAGCAAATTTACTTTTAAAGTAACATCCATGCATGTTTTTTGACTTACAAGTGTTCTGCATGACCATCACATCTACAAATTCAAGTGCAAAATCACCACATTGTCCAAGAGATATTTTATCAACAAGAGCATGAATCTCTCCTACACTACAATCTTGATTAAACCTGTTGCCTGCATGCCATACTCCCCCGCATCCCCACCCTTACTGATTTAGCTGAAGTGCTTCTTTTGATAAAAAAAGACATAAGCTGCCAAGAAATAATCCCCAACACTGCATTAATGAAATAGTTAATTGTAATCATATACCATGTTGATACAGTCACATTGATTTATAGAATTAAAGATGAGATTCTTACTTAGAAGTATTTTGGACCAGTTTGTTACAGGTTAACTGATACTGTGTGTGCACAAGGGATATTACACTGCCAGTAACCATAGCAACTAGGGCTGGGTGATATGGACAAGATCAAATATTGTGATATTTTTGTCCAAATACCTCAATATCGATGTTGTGACAATATTGTAGGGATGACAATTGGTGCTTTCACAAAATATTTACACAATGAGATTTTTGATGAATAATCACCAGTAATGTGGATATAATAACTAAGTGGGTAAAGACAAATAATAAAACAGAACAGTCTGGTAAGTTCATTACCTTACTGTAATGCAGACTTTAAAACCAGGAAAAGATAACACTTATGCCATATCACGATATTACAATATCCAAACTCTAGGATGATATCTCACCTCCTATCATGATATCGATATAATATCAATATATTGCCCAACCCTAATAGCAACAATTACCAGATAGCTTGTAACACTCACTGAAATAGGCCTAAGTATTAGTTTTACTGACAACAAATAAACTTTGAAGAGATTTGAATACAGCCCACTTTGCTTACCTTTGGTAAGTGGCCATAACATGTAGTGCATGAGATAATATAGGCCTACTCCTAATATACTGTAGGTGTCCTGATATAGAAACTAATGCACTCTGTCACAGTATTATAATTTTGTATTGTGATATGGGCCTACTGTATATAATGATAGAGTTTAAATGGCAAATTATTGTTTATATTTTCTGGAAAGTCAATTGAGAAACAGTTTAGATAGTGGTGGAATATAATAAAGTGCATTTACTCAAGTACTGTACTTAAGTACAGTTTTGAGGTACTTGTACTTTGTGTATATATATGTAAAATGATCATTTATAAAATATGAACAGTCATAGATTGCACTACCCAACAGTAAATTATTTCTACCTTGACAACATTAAAATTGTGCTTATGAGTATCTCTCAAAGAATCAGTATTGATACCCCAATAATATGTATATATATATGTGTAAATATAACACTTTAAATGTACTTTTTAATACTTTAAGTAGATTTTGCCATCAATACTTGTAATAAATGTACTTTTACTTAAGTAGGATTTTGAATACAGGACTTTTACTTGTAATGAAGTATTTTTTTTGTCATTGTAGAATTGCTACTTTTACTTCAGTAAAATATCTCAGTACTTCTTCCACTGCTGAGTTTACATAAAATTACCAGGTGAGAATGTTTGTTTTTGGCTAATCCAGTTAATTAAATAGCTTACTTGAAAAATCAAGGTACAACATGTCCAAAATAATCTTCAACAACCAAAAATATAGGTCATAAAAAATCATACAGAAAAACCTCTGATGGTTGACAAACTTTCTTTCATCTCACGGTATATATCATCATATCGCCTAACAGCACTATAGTATTTTTCCTGTATTGACACACCTCGTCCTGTAATGGTAACTTAGCCTGAACACTGTGTTTCAGACAGCACTTCTGACATCTGACAACATTGCTTTCTAACAACAATATGATTTGAATGGAATATTCATTGGTATTTAGTGTACATCTGTAATACTATAGTGGCTGACTGGTGTTTAATTTGTCTTCACATAAGATTTACATTAAATAAGAAGCAGCTATTAAAAGCATTTGTAACAAAATGATAAATGGTGTAGTGGCGGTTTTGTTATGAGCAGATGATCAAACGTGTCATATGCCTCAGCGGTTTATGAATATTCAAAAATGTCAGCTCGTGTGTGTGTTTTTTTATTACTTTACACAGCAGATGCAATAAGCTGAGATAATTGGTGTAGATCTAATTTACCATATAAATGACAAAACCTCAGACCACTTATTTTCTTGATAAATTCTTGATGTAGATTTTTTTTAATCATACAGTATATGGAGAGAACTAAAACTGCTTAAATACATACTACGTCCCACACAACCACTCTGATATAGAAAAAGTACTGTAAATTTATGTCAAATAAACTTTTTCACTGAGAGAACAGTAATCTTTCACTCATGTCTTATTCATCAGGCCAAATCATTTTTTGAGCTCGTCTTAATTTGTTCAGGTACAGTTGCACTAGAAAATAAACTGCAGAATAAATATGCTGTACTATAATTGTAATCTGTTGGTTTTAGACAAACCGTGGCTATATTTGTACAATGATAAATTATCACCGAGGGCTTAAAGACTCAGTAATTTCCCCTGGTGCAGCCAACTATCTGACCAGTTCTACATGACTTGTAATATCCAGGGGCTTAGTCACTGACCCTGTGACGTGTGAATGACCTGGGAGTTTATGTTCCGCGATCTCAGCCCAAGGGGGGTTTAGAGTCACTCCTGTGTAAAGAGACCTTTGTGGTTGTGGCATGCGGCAGGGTGGTGCAAGACGGAGCTGATTTTTCCTCCTGGTGAAAACGTGTCTCAGTACACAGGCTGTTCACCTTTTCATTACACACTGGTCCACGTCAACAGTGCTCTATTTGAGCTGTAATCTTCCCATTCCCTCTTAGAGAATTTCACAGGCACTGTCCAACCATGCCCTGTGTTTAGACTGCAGTCATTTGGACTGGCTTCTATGCTCAAAACTGGCTTGGGACAGATGTTGCGACAGGATGTGAGAACTGGATCTCCAGATGCATTACACAGAAACTCAAAGAGATTCAGGCTCATCAGAATTCAGAAAATGATGGCCATGTATTTGCAAGCACTGGCAAGCTTTCATTTCCTACACAGTGCTACTTGTTTTGTGTCAAACACATGACTACCTTGCTGAAGTGAGTGAAAAGGTTGGTCTGTTGGTAGTGGCTCTGCTGATTAATAGCAGCAGTTTCACTAATGTGTTGCCCTTGAGGCTAGACCTTCAAACATTTAACAATGATCCATAAGAAATCGCAGACACACTCAGGATTCAGTTTGTGGCACCTGACAGATCCAATAAACAAATGTTTTCACAAACCCAGACGTCTGATTCAGGATTTTAAAAAGACCTACTGTAGACATTTGTTTGCTTACTTGTGTACTTTTTCAGCTCTTCACAAGCATCTCTTTAAAATTTCTAACTCAAGCATTTTTGTGGGCACACATCAAAATCACACTTTGCCAATTTCCCTAAGGGTGGAGACTGTCTCATTTACTCTTGTTGTGTTATTGACCTCTTTCACTGGCACATGAGGTAGGGAGGATTATGGTAAAATCTGAAGATTAGTAAGGGATCTGAGCCAAGCTACCATTATCTCAAAAGTGAACTAATCTTACTAATCTTTCAGGAATGTGCAAGATATTCCCAAATATGCATCATTAAATCCACCCTTATCTTCATTTGACTACCTGCTGTCTTCCCTCTACAGACTTACAGAAGAACTAAAAGGCCTGCAGGCTCAGAGCACTTCAGTGTATGACTCCATGACAGACAAGCTTTTCCCCTTCATTTCTGTACTGTACAGTTATACCTCTTAGCATTTGGACATGTGTCCTCCTCAGTGTCTGTCAGTATTTCAGAGGAACAAAGGCATATTATGAGGAAACTGTGAGCCATTGGCCCATCACCAGATGGTCTACCTTACCAATAGCCCATGTTAGTGTTGAAAAGATCTCCTCCCAGTGTTGACATGGAAGAGCAGCTGGCAGTTTGGACCACAGGCTGCTCTAAACCTTCACCATTGGGAAGAAGGATTATCATTCTAAACCAGACAGCTCTGAGTTTTTGAGCAAACTGCTTTGCATTTTTGGAATTACAGTTAATTACAAAACTTTGCTTGATTGTGGTCTGTCACTTGTTTTTCATTTGTGCCTTCACAGTTGTTTTTCAGCTCATTTTTAAATAACTTATACTCAGACAGACTCATAAATAGTTTCTCTGTGTGCACCAACCTTCAGTCTTGCTTGGTGGGTGGGCATGTTCCTGAAATGCACTGGTGCACTTAAAGATAACAAGGACTTCCTCGTGGGAATGACTGGATTAGATTGCAGAAATACACACTCAGCTATTTTCTATTCTTACCTTGTTATGTTATATTTTTGTCTCTGAGTAAATTCACTCCATTTTAGAATACAGTACAGTGATGATGTGGATGCCTACAAATAGAGGAAGATAAGACACACGGGAAGGAAAGGTACTTTGTCTAACCACTACTCTGACTAGGCATCACAGTGCAGTTTTACATATGCAACAATAGACTGTCAACTTCCCCATATGATGACTACTTAAAACAAATATCTTTCAGTGTTCCGACAGAAAGAATTGAGACCCAAGTAGCTGCTCTCAGGCACGCTCAACTGTGCAAAATGTGTAAATGACAGGTTGATGTTCATTTCATTTACAGGATGAAACATCGACTACAACAGGGAATACAAATAACTGGAAGGCTCTTTAAGAAGGCGACTGGAGACTTGTGAGATTGGCAGAACCTATTAAGAAGCAGTCTGTAAAAGCACATCCAGGCACAGCTACATCTAAGAATGAGGATCAAATACACAATATCCATCGTCTTTTTTGTGGCACTCGTTATCATTGAGAAGGAAAACAACATTATCTCAAGGTAAGTCCATTTCAGTGATCAATGGAGCGCTTTGTGATTTCCAGCAGGTTTATGTAAGTTTATCTCCTCCAAGCTTGAAACATATTTTACCAAAACCTCCTTCAGCAACACAAAATTGCTGCAAATGTCAAGTTTGATATTGAGGTTATGACTTCTTTCTCTTAACTTTGAAAATAACATAACTGTGATTCCTCTCACACTTTCAGGGTGTCAGATAAGCTTACCTTAAAGCAGACCCCCCAGACCCCTCTACAGCCTAGTGGTTTTTCCCACTTACTGCAGAAACACAATGCTTCCTTCACCTCATTCAGCAAGATGAACTCTGCCTTCACACTGATGAAGCGGCGCCTGGAGAACTACAGCGAGCACCAGGAGGTGATGACAAAGGGAAGGAAACATATCCTCCTCTTAGCCACCACCAGGACAGGTTCCTCGTTTGTGGGCGAGTTCTTCAACCAACAGGGCGACAACATGTTTTACCTGTTTGAGCCATTGTGGCACGTGGAGAAGATGTTAACGTTGGAGACTGGCGGCACCAATGCTACAGCAGCAGCCAAGGCATACCGTGACGTGCTCCAGCAGCTCTTTCTGTGTGACTTCTCCCTGCTGGAGAGCTTCCTCGACCCCCTCCCTGTGGATCACATCACCACCGCCCTCTTCCGCAGGGAGTCAAGCAGCTCCCTGTGTGAAGAGTCAGTCTGCAGCCCGGTCATCAAAGGGGTCTTTGAGCGGTATCGCTGCAAGACCAGGCGCTGTGGGCCCCTGAATCTGACTTTGGCGTCTGAGTCCTGCCTCCAGAAGGAGCACAGGGCCATCAAGTCGGTGAGGGTGCGCCAGTTGGAGACCCTCCGTCCTTTGGTTGAGGACCCACGTCTAGACGTGAAATTCATTCAGCTTGTTCGGGATCCTCGGGCTGTACTAGCCTCACGCATGGTGGCCTTTGCTGCCAAGTACAAGAACTGGAAACAGTGGGCCATGGATGGAGATGTGCCTATTGATGATGACGAGGTGAGAAAGCTGAAGGGGAACTGCGACAACATCAGGATGTCTGCAGAGGTTGGCCTCAGACAGCCACCATGGCTGCGCAGGCGATACATGCTGGTGCGGTACGAGGACATTGCCAGGTTCCCAATGAAGAAGGCAACCGAGATGTACAAGTTTACTGGAATCCCATTCACTCCACAAGTGAAATCCTGGATCCTGAAGAATACGCAGGCCTCCAAAGAGACAAGTGGTGTTTACTCTACACAGAAAAACTCCTCAGAACAAGTAGAGAAATGGAGGTTCAATATACCATTCAAAATAGCCCAGGTTGTACAAAAAGTGTGCGGGCCGACGCTTAAGCTTTTTGGATACAAATTTGTGAGCAGTGAAGAAATGCTAACAGATAAATCAGTTAGTTTGATTGAGGATAAAGTGTTCAACTTTTTATAGACTTTGACCAACATGAACTCTGAACCCTGATGCATGAAAAACCATCCTTCGGAAAACTCTGGAATGACTGATATTTATTAGGGTCTTTTATCCTGATACAGAGAACTATATATTTTCTGATAGCGTACTATTTAAAGTTTTTTTACTATTTAAAATAGTTTGATGAAGAAAATGTATTGTTGAGCACAAAATACATAAAAGCTTTTAACTATTGAAGCAAGGATGTTTGAAATAATGTTGAAACCTTACATATGGGTATAACATGGGGAAAATAGGAAGCTATCTTTGTTTTTGCACTCTTAACTATTTTCTCTGTCCACCCCAAATTATATTGTTTGCTTGTCCTGCAAGTCTGTCTCAAATTTAATTTCTTAGCAAATATAGGAAAGTCCTGGGGGAGATAGCTATGGGTTTGTGAACAATAATGAGCTGTTTCAAATACTTTCAAGAACCTCCATTAGTTATTTTCATTCAGCCACTCCTAAGTTAGCAACATAAGCTGCTTTTAGACCAAAGAAACTTGAAATGTAATGTCCAAAAGAATGAACTGCTTTGTATATAAATGCTCATGGTAGGAAGAGGAAATACCAATGTTTTGCCAGGTAATTTCTACGTAAGAGATTAAGAAGTAATGTTCCATGCTAATTTATTTATACTTTGCTAAAAGGTCCTTTAACTCCAGCTCTGAATGTACTCCACAGGTTTTTTTCTTCCCTGCAGGGGTACCTTCCTTGCACACGTACTGTACACTGTAGGTTGCTGTACATGCATGTTTGTAATTGGCCAAAAGTTGTTTGAAGTTGTCCTCAGGACTGTAAGGACCTATTTTGTAAAAACAGATGTTTACACTGCTACTGTATGCAAACATTCCAACTGCAGCTGGTTTGCAGGATTGTGCGAGGTTTGTCAGCAAGTCTCTGTCTGTTGACACAAGTCTCTTGGCTAGTGATAAAAAGAGGCCCTGATACTCTGGTCTGACAGGCTAGGTGCTGATGATCCAGGCTGTTTCTTTTGCAATTTGCTTGTTACAATAAACCTGCTTTTACATTGACTGTAAAACGTCTCATTTTAGTGAGGACACAATTTTGACAATTTTGCAACTGTAGCAAGCTGTTACACACTGTTATAGCTGTCATTGTCCTAACTTGTGTGAAAGACTTTCACATTTAAATGACATGAGCACAACTTCTCCATTTTGTCATCTTTGTCAGTTATCTTTTTAACGGTCATACAGCCTTTTAGCAAAGATAACGTGAAAGGAAGTAAATGCAATGAAAAAGATACATACACACACACACACACAAACCAGAAACACAAAAAACAGAAGCATCTTTAAATATAATGCACAAATGCACAGTAAAAAGCTACCCCGCAATAAATAGTACCTCTGTAAAGCTTCTAGAGGAATATCCCACTTCACTCAGTGTAAGTGAGGGTCTCCTAATGACTAAAGCCTGTCTTTGCCAATGCAGTTACCCTAAACACATAGACACTACATTAGCAAAGAGGAACAGTGGGCACAAGTATACTAGTATACTCGTCAACACTGAAAGACCCTTCACAAAGTACAGCCTCAAAAATTACCAAAGTTGAATCAGTGCCTCTCTAGACACAGTTTCAAACAAGATGTCTACAACCACACAACATGGTTAGTGGTATAATGTTTATCATGTGGACCATCTTAGTTTAGCACGTTAGCATGCCAGCAATTAATACTAGACAGTACAGCTGTGGCTGATGGGAATGTAATTAGTGAGTAGGTATTTGGTCATAAAACAAAGTATTGCAAAAATTTCAATTTTGACCTGATAATGGCACTAACTGGAAAGTTAAATCCAGAGGGGGACATGAATGTCTGTACCAAATTTCATAGCAAACTATCCAATAGTTGTTTAAATATTCTACTAAAATCCTTAGTTCTCTGGGGACCACAAATATCTGCACAGACTTTCTTTGCAATCCATCCAATATTTGTTTAGATATTTCAGTCTCGATCAATAATAATAATAATGATAAAGTTTATTTATCAAGCATTTATCAAAACCAGAAATTACAAAGTGCCTCACAAGGACAAAAATGACAAACCAAAAATCAAACATATGCAGGCAAATTCCACAAAATTAAGGGAATAGGGTAAAGAAAATACATCTTCAGAAGCAAAACAATAAAAATAAGAATAGGAAATGTAAAAAATATAATTTAAAAGCCTTTTGAAAGAAATGTGTTTTAAGAAGCGATTTAAAAGAAGACACTGCAAGTCTGAGTTCATCGGGCAGGTTGTTAATAGTGGTGCTGCCCTAACAGCAAAAGCTCTGTCCTCTTTAGTCTTACATCTTGACATGGGAACTGCCAACAGATTCCTGTCTGAGGACCTCAGACTATGTGCAGGTTGATAAGGGGCAAGTAGTTCAGAAATATAGTCTGGAGCAAGTCCATGAAGTGCTGTAAAAGTCATAAGTAGAATCTTAAAATCGATTCTGTAATTAACTGGTAACCAATGTAGCATGTATGATGGTTTCTGTTTCTGAAGCTCAGACATGAAAGGATTTTAGCAATGTGTCTTAGATGATAAAAGCAGGATTGGACAATCTTACCGACATGAATTTCAAAATTCAGGTTGGAATCAAATAAGACACCTAGATTTCTGACAGAAGACTTAGTGTTGTTGGAAAAGGGGCCAAGTGAGGATTTTAAATCTATATGCATATAATCAGGGCCAATGATAAAGATCTTATTTTTATCTGGATTTAAGTTAAGATAGTTAGCAGACATCCAGTTTTTAATGTTAATTAGACACTCTTTTATGGTGGATAAGCTGGTGGAGTTTTCAGGCTTCACTGGGATATATAGCTGCATATCATCTGCATAAAAGTGGTAGTCAATGCCATGCCTGAATTATATCACCTAGCGGAGCATACATAATGAAAAAAAAATTAGTCTCAAAATGGAGCCCTGGGGCACCCCAAAATGTATGGGAAGGGGGTGAAACATGGTCGCCAATAGAAACGACACATTTGAGGTTTGACAAATAGGAGGTGAACCACTCTAAGACTGTCCCAGATAAACGAACCCAGTTTTGCAGTCTACTGATGAGAATGTTGTGATCAATTGTATCAAAGTCTGTGGACAAGGCTAGTAAAATGAGAACTGAACAATCACCTGAATCAGCAGTCCTTTGCTACTCTAACAAGCACAGTCTCAGTGCTATGGCATTTTTTGAAACCTGACTGAAATTTTTCCCATATGTCGTTATCTTTCAGAGCCTCCATGAGTTGTAGAGTCACTGTCAGTTTTCAAATAGTCAGGGAAACAACCAGAGGATAGTGACAGATTAATTATAGTGAGCAACCATGGGGCGATGGCATCTAATACACTGTGGATGAATTTAGGGGACATAATATCCACTGGACTGGATGAGCATCTGTGGTGTTGGTGGTGTGTTGGTGAGACATAATGTCTATAAGTTTGTTTTGGGAGATGGTGTAAAATGATATAGAGGGGTATGATTGGGACAAGGGGCATCAATTAAAGAAGCGGGAACTTTCAGCAGGACTATCAGGAGAGGGTCCACACTGATTAAAACTGACAGGGTTTATAAGATGATCAGTAGTATTAAAAAGAACTCTGAGTCTGTGCTTATTTGACTGTATTAAAACAGAAAAATACATGGCTCTTGTATTTTTTACTTGATCATCTAATGCATTGGTTATAATATTACATAATAATATAATACGTAGACGGTGTGTCTTCTTTAAAAATGTGAGAATTCACCATCCATAGTTGATTTACTGACTTACTTTGGAGGACACTATCAATACATAAGTGGTCAGATACATAAAGGTCAATAAAATTAAATGTACCAATACTACTACCCTGAGTACAAACCAGATCCAAAATATGGCCACGATAATGCGTAGGGCTTGTAAGATGTAAGATTGAAGATCATTATTACATTAAAAGGACTTGTTATATTTGTAAATTCAGTGGCAAAAGGATCTGATGGATTGTCTATATGAATATTAAAATCACCAGCTACAATGATTCTGTCACAACTAAGCATAATGGAAGATATAAACTCACAGAATTTAGATAAAAATTGTGGGTTAAGTCTAGGAGGATGATAGATGACCACACAGAGAGTAGGGGTTTCACATTTAAAAAACAAGAGGGAGGGCATAACTCCTGTATCTGGCATCAATCACTAAGTTGCTGCCATGTTTATGTTAAAAACATAAAATCGATGTTATTTGAAGTAATGAAATCAATTGAAGTCTTGTTTGAAACTGATCTTGCATTGAAAAGACCTAGTTTTACTGAGGTACTATGGGGATTGATGGAATGGCTAGCAACAATACTTATGTTAAACAAGCTATTTACATTCTTCTTGACCCTTGAGTTATTAAGTCTGTGTCCCCATATCACAGGGATAGCAGAAACTGTATTCAGTAGAGGTTTTGAAGCAAGCAGAATGGGCGCATGATTCAGGTGGTAGGAATGCAGCTCAGAACGCTGGTAAGCGAGACTATACAGGTAGAGCTTGCTAGAGGGAGAGGTAATGCATTTGGCATGAGTGTCAACACAACAGTTGTTTTTGGCCTGTGGTCATGAAGTATGTGGTGGATTTCAGCTGTCATTTATGAGGGGCTGTATGTAGTGAGTATGAAATAATTGAGGCTAAAACACAGTCTCCCACGGCATTTGGATGAATACCATCTTTTCCAAAGAAGGACGCACGCTGCCAGAACAGATTAAAATTGTCGATCAAAACAATGTTACGTGTCTGGCATGCAAACTGTAGCCACGTTTGGAGGCTGAGGATCCTACTGAGCTGCTCAACTGCTCGTCCTAGACTTTGGATTGGGCCAGAGATATATACATTTTTGCCACTGTCTTGAAGAAAATTAGGAAGGTCAGCTACATCATGTTTAAGCTGTTCCGACTGTTGTGGTGCTGTATTGTTTGTGCCGATGTGAATTGTTATGTTGCAGACATATGGATATTTATCAAGGAGCTTGGGGAGTTGTTCTGCAATATCCAGAAAGATTGTTGATATTTGAACTTAACACCGAGCCAAAAACACCGCACACACTTGCATTTCCAAGGCAACGACCAAAAGAGAAATATGGTGGAATTCAAAGCGATGCGTTAACTGTTGAGTCACTTCTGTTCCTCTCACAATTTATGACAAGCGGAAAAAAAAAAAATCTCGCGAGCACAACAGTCCATCCACGCTCTTCGCCCCTCTGCGGCCTCCCCACTTCTCACTCGACCTGCGTTCAGCGTCTCTGTCCAGAAGCAGCCGTCTGTCAGCTGCAGCTCCTGGGGAGCTGAGAGGACAGCGGCCGGCCAAACTGCCTTCACCAGGCTGACTGACAGCAGAAACTTACTGAACCAAAATAGTTTGCATGCTGCCTGCTCAGATTACGCTTTGCTAGATGCGACAAAAACAGACTCGGAGTGTAAAATAACGCCGGGGGTCTCGGTGATACTGTCTCGGATTTAGTGTGGATTGGTACATCTAATTAAATGGAAGTGTATCTGTTCTGTGAGAAAACACTGTCTATGGGAATTGGCCATGGCCTCTCTCTCCAGTTCGCCAGCCCTCCCCCACCATTCAACAGGTGCCGGAGACTGTCATGCCCTCACACAGACAGCTGCTCTGATGACTTTCCCCTGTCCTGTGCACGAGCACGAACGCCCCCTGCTGCTGACTGACCGGAGTAGTGTTTTGTGGCTCGCTCCGAGCCACTGTGTTTACATGCCCATTTACAGAGCCAGTGCTATGTATGAACGCCATATTTTTTTTCAGCGCACACAAAGAAGGGACAGCTGGAGGACCATGAGGAGATATTCACTGAATTTGACAAAAATTAAATTGGATTAGATTTGCTCACTATACCTTTAAATAGCTGTGATTTCCTCCTGGTTTGTGGTGTTGGTGGTGATAGTGTAAAACAGCGGTGATATTATCTGCTGCCATGCTAAGAACAAGCTGGGTTATCTGGTTTGTTGTGGCAGGCTATCCTTACTGGGAGACTTAAAACTTCAGATCCAAATGTCTGATAACTAAAATCTTTTACTGTCAAAACATACAGATAAAACAACCAGGATCTAAAAGTGTAGCATACAAATGTGATAAAAATGTCAATTTTTGACAGAGCTTCTGATGAAAAAACACAGCGCCAACACATGCGCAGACCAAAGTAGTGGACAGACCGCCAGACCGACATTACTAACCCTACGCTGCTAGCACATGGCTAAAAAGCAGAAAAAAGAAAGAAAAAGAAGACATCTATACATAAAAACATTTGCAGTTCATTTCGTTTCGTCATTCATTATTGATTTCAAAGCCTCTTTACCCTTTGTGTGGTTAATAGAAGTGTCTCTGACCTTTTTTGTCCTATACAGACCAAATGTTTTCTTGTTGTCTTTGCATACTGACTGGTTTGTCTCTGAGGAGGCAAGAAGCAGGATACTGTGGAGGCAGCTGCCTTGACTTCCAGTATGTTTACCACTGTGGGACCGGCTATTTAAGTCTCAAAACCTAGTAATTACCAAACTTTACATATAATGTGGTTCAAGTCATTTTCGGCCACCTGACCCCACCCGCTTACAGCAATTCAGGGAAGCTGTTGTTTGCACTGTCTCTTTCTTTCTGCCATAGTTATTCTCTTTTACATTAGAAGTGACTTTTTTGTTTTAACTTTTATTCTTTCACTCATCCATGCTCTCACACTGCTAGGCCAAGCCACCCCAGTGCACTTCAAGTATCTTCACTTATACCAAGAGATCATTATCTGGTTAGTTTGGGCTGGTTGTTCTATTTTAGTAAAAAGTGTTGCCAGGTCTGTAGAGTCTGAGTCTAAACCTAATGAGGAGAGTTCGGCATTCATAAACTCTTATATTAGAGTGGCTTTATGTGGGTCGTGTGGAGGGTGGAGTCACTGTATGGTTGGAGCAAATATAGAATAACCACTTTCCACTGAATTAAAGCCTTCTCACCCCCCCTCTGCAGTAAAATGAGGGTATTTAGGTAACCCCACCCTCCTGCTCTGTTATATGGTGCCCTGCCACATCAACCATGTGGGGTTAGAAATATGCAAAACAGCCTGAGCAGCAGATCAGAATGATACTGTGCTGTAAGATCTGTGATAAACAGACACGAAATTGAGATAATTCATACGTGTCTTTGAGCTAAACATAAAACTTGTGCTGTTGCAGGTGATAATGATGGTTGAGGAGGAGACATAAATCTAAATACACAGTAAATTATCTCATACTGAGGAATGCAATTCATAAAACTCAGGTTGTTGCATGTGATAATGACTATGTGTGAGGAAGTGAACAGAATCTCAATGCACAAAAATTGCTGTGTGCAAATGAATGATGAGGAGAAAAATGCAGCAGTTTTCATCTGTCCAATAAAATTGACATATTAGAAATGTCGGTCTTATTGAGTTTTCACTCATTTTCATAACCACGCTGTACATAAAATCCATATGGGCAGTTTTCCAGTGTATCAGCAGACATGATTTTTAAAGTTGCATTAAGCTCAGTAGCAAACTTTGCATAGGAAGCATTTCTTGGCCTACATCATGCTGTTTCAAATAAAATGCTGGCAATAAAACCTGTTTTTCATTGGCATTTATTGACACTGGATCAGATGTCACATGAACTGTCTCGTTGTTATTAAAGCCAGACATTTTTCTAATTTTGCGCTTAAACAGGAAATAGTAACCTGGCGATTTATGAGCCCTGTTATTTTTTTTTTCTTCAAATAAAACCATAGACAGACATCAAAGATCTGACGATGTTTGGTTTCCATGCCACAGCTGCACCAACGTGTCTGCTATCAACACAGTTTCTCAAAGTAGTGTAGAAATCAGCAGGAACATCAGTTTTTCTCCCACAAAGAAGAAGTCAGCCACTGTGTCATGCTGTGGCATAGTAGACTTTTCACAATTGGGCAACTCTGCGCTGAGTCAATACATTAATATTATAATTACTTGATATATTGAGTAACATTTTCAAATTACATTGTGATATGACACATAACTCAACATTTCTTTGAGCATTGCATTGTGGCTGACCACAACAGAAAAGCCATTGACAGAACGGAAATGGATGCCCATTTTCTCTGGACTTTCTGTGAACATGTGAAATGTGCCTCTAGGATGTGGGCTAGAGGCTCAAACTGTCTCACCATTACAGCCACCAAAATGTATAAAAAACCCAAAAAACAATAACTGTGATGACTGTGGTCATTTAAAACAAAAGAAGCAGTAACCAGTTTTCATCTTCACAATAAAGTCTGGGCAAACAAACTCTGTGAGGTGTTGTACTCAAAATGTACTATTAAAAATAATCTGAAACCGTAATTCTTAAAAAAATATCAACTTGTGAGAAGCAGTTATGTTTTGAGTATTTCGTGTTTGAATTTTGTAAGAGATTCCCATGCGTTGAATGACCCCTCATCCCAAAAAAGGCGTATTAGTGCTAGAGGTCATGAAACATGATGAATAGCAGGGACTATCTAAAAAATACAGCAAAATCTTTCACTGCCCTACTTGGTTTTCTTTTAGTTGGCATGCTTAACTGGAACACCCTCTATCATTTTGATTATGAGCTCATTGTCTAAGCACAGTACCGCCAAGCCCTCTACCCAGTCTCAAAAGAAAACATGAAGCATTACTCTAAATTTAGATATCTATTCTAGTTTGAAATAACACGGAAACTTCCTGGGTTTAGCAAACTAGCATGGCATTTAGTCTGGGTCAGCCCCCTCTAAAATAAGCAATGGTTTTGTCAATGAGGGGAGATTTTAAGTAAATACTTGGGGTTAGGTCAGCAGGTGGTACAAAGAAAACAAGATGACAAAGCGCTGCTCTGATTCTCAGTGAAAAGGTGTCATCCTCATATTTACTATTCTGTTTTCTTCTCTGTGGAAATAGTCATCATGCCTGTATGTCAAACCCACACTCACATTCCTTTGTGACAGAATTTAAAGCCACAAAATTAATTTCTGCTATGCCAGAGAAACACAGGAAGTTTACGATTTATATGTTTTTGGTATCTTTTTTTGTTCTTGTATTTTTGTTTCTATGTTTAGACCTCTGTCACTAGTCAAAATTAGATCAGGGCTCTGAACAATGTACTCCTCCTGTTTGTTTAGGCAGTGCGTAGAAACATTTAAATTACAGCATACTGTATATACAAAAACAATTATAAATGCTGAAATAACCAGAATAAAAAAAAAACTGAGAAAAAGAAGAAAAAGATGCAAAATTCATATTTCTGTACTTCAAAGTTAGCCTCAATTGGTATCACATACAGCATAAAATCTTAAATTTCTGTGTTGTGGTAGTGAAGTATTGCATAGTTTAAATAAAAAGGCCTACTGTAGATTTCTTGAGTACAAGATGTGCCACCATTTGCAATTTGAATTAAGGATTGTGAAAGGACCGTTTCCTCAGCCAGTTCTGGTGGGTATAACACAAAGCTTCAGTCTTTCCTTACATCAATACCTCCTTTTGTGTCAGCACCAAGCTAGAGTGAGGAGGTCTTTAAAAAAAATTTAGAACTACTGAATGGATCGCTCCATTTGTCCCACTCTGCTGGCTTTGCTCCAAATACAGAGCAAGTGCCTCTCTACTGCCACTACTACTCACAATAAAACAGCCATTACAGTTTAGGACTTAAAGGAGCAAGAGGAGCAGGGGTGGCTGATGAGAAACATTAAGCATCAACAGGGACTCTCATCATTTCCCATAAGATGTGGTGCTGATGTATTTGCCAATTATAGATTAATCTCCAGCCTCAACAGAGGGAAATGACAGGCCTTTTCCTTTTTAGAGAGAACAGAAGCCATGTGAGCACCAACCATGTGATGCCACTGCATGGTTACCACAGATAAAAAGATTAAATAAAGATGCTGAAAAATATTTCTACAGTCGACCAAAATGACCAACAGAAGCAGACAGCGAGTGTCCATATTTACATGGCGGAAATGGTGGTGGAGGAACTGAACCACAACCCTTCCAAAAAATCTAAATTGTGGGCTTTCATTCCCACCTTTCTCCTCGCATTGATGTTTGGCTTCTCTTCTTAAAGGAGACGCTACAGTAACAAGCATTTGTGTTACTCATAGTCTAACCTGCATGACCGAGGAATGGAGGCAGTTTATTTTGAGTATAAGTCGAACAATAATTACAGACTGTGGTGCCCTGTTGTGGGATTCAGAATTTGGAGTTGTCATAGCAAACATTAAATAGATCATTTTTATATTTATTATACTGTGATCATTTTAATATGGACCTGTAGCAAAAATAGAGCTATGTTTTGTATTAATGATATGCTTATGTCCACAACCCACAGTGCTAAAATAACTGAACGCACCCCTGTTCTGTGTCCCGCACCACAGCAGGCCAGCATGTAACTCCTATGTCCTAAAAGAACAGAAAGAGGATCATATGGTCATTTGTAAAGAGTAATGTTACTAACATTTATTTTTTTGAATAAGAACATGTCACTAACAAGCACTTGAAATGCTATTCACAAGGTTGTAGAGAGTGAAGATGAAAAGAAAGTCTGAGCAAGTATTTCCACAGCATCTAATCAAATTCAATCCTAACAAAGAATCTATAAAAAGTCAAATACATTACAATAGACAGACAATAAAACCTTTTCCTCCCCTCTTGTCCTTTCTTCCTGCACTATTTCTCTCTGAATACACACTGTATACGACTGTGAGAGGAGTTAACACGACAGGAAACAAGCCAGCCCTTTCCGCAGTGGCCACTCATTTCATGATTGGGGCAGCAGGAAAGGACCATTTTCATACCTTTACCCTGGCCATTTCACTTGCACAAAGCTGCTCTATTTCTAGTGCACAAGGTTGAGGCCTTATATGGTTGGTGGGTGCAGATAAAGTATGGCTAAAATTCCCCCTGGAGGAAAACATGGTATAGAAAGAGTCCAAAGCCTCAAACAAGCTAACAAGCTAACATTTACCTTCTCTTATTGCAAGATTCCTATCAGAAAAATGAGGTCCTCACTGAAAAGGGCACCTTTAATATGTACCAAGATTGTTCCTATCCCAAGAACCAGTCCTGTCTTTCACTATGTGTAAATAAAGCTGGTTCACAGTAATAATATGTTTAGAACTTCTGATACAATTAGAGACAAAAATATGAAAATAAGAGACAAAGATGCCTTTTGAGCATTCCTCACATTGCAAAGCAACAACTGCTGTTATAAATCTGCTACAGTAAAAAGCTGTTTTTTGTCATCAAGCACCTGCATGTACCCTGGTGAAGACAGATTCAGGTGTGCATACTTTCAAACAAAGAACAGAGAAGACTTATATTGAGACAGGGCAAACTGGACGGATGCTGCACATACCGTACAGGACAACCACCGCTGGCTGCAGAGCGACGTCCCCTCCAGCTACACGAACATCTGTGTGGCATTAGAATGTACAGAACAGGTGGCGAGGCCGGGACCCTTCATTAATGCTTGATGACAGATGAGCACCAGCTGATTGGATTGAAAGCGCTTCTCTTATCTTTACTGGCAGTGTTTGGTTTTGTGCTACAGTTAACGAAATATACACTTTGAATTCATGAGTTTCCAGGTTCATTTTCTCAAAAATGAGAATAATAGAAATGATTTTTGATTACATCTCCTTGTAAGCATCCCCACACACTAATCAGGAGTAATTTGAGGTTCAACATATGGACTGATGAGCAGGGATCAAACGCGATTAATGAATCACTCTAACACCTGAGCTACAGTTGTCCCTATGTTCTTATCTTTGGTCCTTGGCCAGAGCAAGTTTGAAAGCCCCTTCCCCTCCCCCTCTTTACCCTCTTTCAACCACCTTGGTACTTTGTTAGTGTGCACAGGAAAGAGGCCCCTCTGGGGGAGTAGACACACCTCTCTTTACTTTTCCATGGGCAGGAGCTGAACTTTGAAGATGGCAGAAACACCTAGTTTCTTGTATTAAGTATTTGGGAATGTGTTGATCTGTGAAGGTAAAAACATTTATTTAATGTCACCTTTAGGTTTAGGTTTAGGCTTTAGGTTTTACAATCAAGATTAATTTGAAATACACTGTAGCATCACAACATGTCAGATTTTTCAAGTCCATTTTCATCAAACAATATTCTACTCTTTTAAAATTTAAATTAAATTTGCTGAGACATTAGTACATGTAATTCATACAATAAACTGGGAAAATTGTGGTTGAATGACACAGTGCAGAATTCAAACAAAGTGTCAGTGTCAGTATCCAAAAGCCACATGGGCCTCTCACATAGCTTGTAAATGACCAGTTGTTCACAGGCAGATAAGTCAGTTCCCATGCTCAGCCTTTTCTTTCACAGATACCGCTAATCAAATTTCTGGCAGAGTGACGTGTAACCTCTGCGGCCAATAATCCGATGGTAGCAGCCTGAAGCAGAGGGAGCAGTGAGTGCTAAGGGAAAGACAACATAAAGTAACATGTGACTGAAGTGATTAAAGCAATGTTCGTTTGATTTCCATGCAAACACTTGGTCAATTATTTACCGACCCCAAACTGTTGTTGTGGTTACCCATATGCAAAGCCACAAATGTTTTATGCACTCTAATTAATGTGGTGATCAAGTTTTGAATTTTTACAATTGTTCACACATACAAAATTGGTATAACTAGGTGTGTATGGAGAACAGGGGCTGATACCAGGAGGTAAGTTCAACTCAAGTCTGGCTCTGTTTGGGTTACCTGGCTTCACTGAGCCTAACACTGGTGATCCTGGATGACCGGTATAGTCTTATCAACTAGATCAGTTCATTTCCTATCCAGCTACGAGCACATTCATGTGAAAGAGGCGGACATGTTAATTACAAGCACCATGAACAAAGTTAGTAGTATGAAATGAGATGAAACGGTGATGCCCATCTGAGAATTATAGCGACATCAAAAAATTATATTCAACAAGGTGAGGTTTATACAATATAATCACATAACTACAATATAATCAGAACTTGTAATATAAGACTGTTTCTGCTGCCAAATCAAAGAGGAGAACCAAAATGTTGCATTTTTTGGTTGTTGCATGAGTCTACAGACCTGTAAAAATATCTATTGTGTGTTATTACCTAAATTATTACTTTATTTTAATTTCACTTTCAATCTGATTTACTTGCCTTCAGATTGTATATAAAATAATTTACTATAATATATATTTATGATATATGTATATGGACTGTGCAAAATAACATTTGTGCTGGTTTCTGCAGGCAAAAAGGGTTCCAAATAAACTATTAATAAACCTGTGAGTTTGTCTGATTCATAAACATTTTTACATTTTCTCTCATGTACGTTTTGTTATTTTGTTGTCTTGGATACATCTGTTTTAAAGTTAGGTGTCAGCATTTAGTTTTGAGGTATCACAGTGCTGAGAAACAGAAAACTGATGAGACTGTTTACAGGTTATTTGACTTAATTTGATTTCTTTTTAATGGCATTAACAGAACAAAGATGAAACAAATAATATGGGGCGAGTGACAGTCTTTATAGACTTCTTGCAGGGAGGAACCAAAGCTGCAACTCTGTAAAGGCAGAATTGCACCTCACTAAAGAGATAATTCCTACGTTTGTGTTTTGACTTGCACGTCAAACTAAAACGAGTAAACACCCACTGTGAGCCCAACAGCACATCTGCAGCCCTTAAAACGGCCTCAAAACTCTCAGTTTATGTGCAAACTTTAAATACAAGTGTTATATCCAACCTTCAATTTAGCTTTGTGAGTAAAAACCAAGTGGCCCCTGGTTTTACAAAGTCAGTGATTTAAGAACAAAAATACAGATACAGCTCTGAAAGAGTGAACAAACCCTCAGTGCTATATACAACACTGTATGGTCGACTTAGACGACATGCTAACAACTTACCAGAGAGACCACCAGAGGAAACCAAAGAGAAACATGTCAAAACTTTACATTGCTCCACTGTTTCTCTTGTTAAAAATAAAAACGCAAAATGTAAACTACACACATATTATTTGAAAGGTGTTTGAAAAAGTGGATGTTGAAATATACTATACAGATCAGGATCCCGGACTCGACTAGGAGAAAGCTGTCCATTAACCTTCTGTCCCTGTAGAGGTCAGTGTGCTCTAACATAGAGCACTAATAGCTCTCTCCTTTTTTTCCAGCAGCAGCAGCAGCAGCACTATGATTCATGCCAAGTCATCAATCTCACTAACATATATTCTTAAATTCTCTGAGCATCTCCATGCAGTGTTAAAAAGCACTGTGACATCATGATGATCTCCCCTCCAACAACTTTTATAGTATAATTTACAGCCTTCCACATGCTCAGATATGCTGTGCTGACAGATATATGGGAAGCTGTGAAGTGACTGTGCTGAGTTACAGTGACTCCACAAGCTTGTAAACACTGTTACCCTTATTTTTTTTTGTTTGTTTGTTTGGAAGAGACATTTGATCATACTGTTACCCTTAAGTTTTCAGCATGATTGCATGACAGGCCCGGAGCATTTCCTGCTAATTCTTATGTCCCCTTAAATTTTCTGATGTGCTAAGTTTGCACAATGGCAGCGGCTACTCCAGGTCTTAATTGTGAGCGAAGAAAAAATGGTCACGGGCTTCCCTGTCTGGACCATCTGCATGGTTTCTTCTATGATTGCTTCCTGATTTTCTATAGCAAGGAAGTGTGAGGAATTACCTCTTCAAAGGGATGTGTGCCCCACCAGCACTAATCCCTAGTTAATGGCCAGTAGAAGCAACAGACCCCAACAACCTCACATCCTGCAGAGGTTTCGTGTACATAATTCCTTTGCCAGGTTAAAAAGTCCCAATTTGTGAAAATACACAAGCAACCATGATTACAGGAAGAAAAATACATAAGGACCAGGATCTTTATCCTCCCCTTGCGATTAAATTATATAAAGTTCAGGGTCAAATGTGCCTTGCTTGAACCTTGCTTGAAAAAAAAAGGATATCTTGAAAACAGCATCTTACTCAGACAGGATAATTGTTAAAATAGACCTCCTTTACTGTGTCTTTATGTCAACAAAGCCAATAAAATAGTAATTAGTGATAGCTTTCCTTACGGCAAGACTGAGGCTGCTGGAGTGGTTTGTCCCAGTGACTCTGAGAAAAACAGGCACAGCTCTCCCTGGTGGCCTCAGGCTGAACCAGCAGACCGTAATTTGACTCACAACCCTCCAATTTACAGAATTAAGGAGAGACATCAGCCTGTCTTATTCTGCTGATTTGTGCTCAAGACAAACACTCTCTAAAAATACTCCAAGGCTGGGGTGGACAAAAAGGAAAATTGTTATAGTGTATGATCTGAAATGTAGGCTGTGGCAACACATTCAAAATCACTGATAGTTAGTAGAAATTGTGCATAGATCATTAAAAGGATTTCCTGTTAAATAATTTTCTGTGGGAAATTTTGCGCGTATAGATTTACAGAGAGGGTCCCAATTAGTGTTTGGCGCTTCAAAGTCAAATATTTACTCTAATACAAGCACAATTAATTGGGATTAATATAATGAAACATGGATGTTGTTGCTGCACACATGTAGAACAGATGCCACTGAGCCTTGGGGAAGCGCAAACACTTCACTTTCACGTCGCTGATCTCTCTGGCTGCTTTGCAATGATTTAGCATTTGTTCAAATTATTCAGACATCACAGTTTGTGCCATGTGACCTGTCAGCGCTTGTTACAGAACGGATAAGGCTAAAGAGGTCTGACACGCCAAGGCCACTGCTGGCGTTTGGACAGTTTGAGAACGCAAGTGTTTAAAACTAGTTTTGTGCATATTTAAAATAAAATGTGTTCAGACAGTGTTTGAAGAACATTCCTTTAGCGCCATTTATGTTTGTGGTTTGAAAGTAACGTTAAAGTCAGTCTCGGGTAATGTGATAGAAATCACAATGTCATGACAAATAATTTAACATCCCCATGATTCAATGTTTTCCAATATGTTATTTATTCATTAATGTATACAGATGAAGATGGTGTAATTGATTTTATTTATACTACAGATAGTAGTTCCTCTCTGAGGTTGCAAACACTTTGATTGGTAATTTCTGGATTATTTGTTCTCCTCTTCCAATATTTATGCTCTCCGTAATGGACATCAAGACAGTTTTAAGCTAATGGCCGAACATATCCAACCTGAGCTCAGCAACGAGACCGTCTATTGGTTGAACCAAAAATTGTTGAATCTTTAATCGCCTCACCTTTTGGCTAATTCATAATTTAGTGAACTGGGAGTGAAGCATTTAGCTCTTCCTGGCTATGGCCCGCTAAGTGAAATGGTGTGGAAAGTGTGAGGTCATTAACCTGTTACAGGTATGTTCTCTCCTAATATTGGGGATAATGTATTCCACCCAAGTGTGACAAAAAAGAGGGAGAACTCATTCACAGGTAGGTGCCGGCGATTCATTTTAGAAAACTTCATTTTAGAATATTAGGTTATGAAAAGTTAATGTCGTTTGTAATTAGTAGAGATATCCCTTCATATCTGGGGGAGATTTCCACTCTGCTGCTTGTAGACCGATTGAGGAAGAGTATAAGATCATTTCCCATCCTCCTGTGCATATTACAGTTTGTTCATTTATAGCTCTGAATTCTCACCCTAACCATTGTCACTCAAATATTCTCCTAAAGATAAGACTGCATTTAAGCACATTGGTAAGAAAGAATGAAGATCTGTAGTTCTTCAATGTGGGGTAAAATATAAACTTTTTGTTGCTTATTAGTAACAGTTGCCTCATTTCTACAATACACATATTCATGCCGGGGTGATTATTGTTTTGACGGTTCCCAACTTTGATGGGAATCAGCAGGAGCAGGGTAGCAGGAGGATTTGAGCATACTGTTTGAAAGAGTTCTATTAATTCCAAGCAAAATGTACTTAAAAATTTAAAAAAAAAAACTGAATTATTGAAGCTTTGTTTCATATTAATGAAATAATAATAATAACAATAACAATAATAATAATAATAATTTTGTCCGATGTAGTAGATCATAGTGGAGCACATTAAATAGATTTTATATACAATTTTGCATATAATTGCCACAGCAGATTATGCATATATATGATATAACCATATTGATCAGCCCTACATGTATTACTTAAGCGTGTATCTTTGCTGCTGATAGCAAAGAATTGTGAGAAAATTCATTTATTTCTCAGTTTTCTCAACTTTTTTTATTCATTCTGTTTTATTCTATTTTAGTTATTGTATATTATTTGGCTTTTCAGTTGTATTTCACCTGTATAGCTCATTTGTTTTCATAATTTATGTGACCTAGCTGCTTAAAATGGTTTTGAACAGTGTATTTTCTCCTCTAGTCGTCTAGATAGTCTTGCTGCTGTCCATGCTGTTATTGCACCAGGCATTTTCTTTACATCCATTACCTTCCACACTAGATAAATACCTGATGCTGGAAACATTTTGTCAATGTATGCGCCTCAGTTTTCTCAACTTTCTTTATTCATTCCATTTTATTCTGTTTTAGTCATTGTTTTTTATTATCTGGCTTTCCAGTTGTATTTTGCCTGTTTACCTCATTTGTTTTCGTAATTTATGTGACATCACAATTTCCCTTAGGGATTAAAAAAATGCTCTATTTTTTATTTATATCAATTATAGATGCATATATGGCAGATAATGCATATACAGTATTTTTGCATTATATCATATTTTTTGCAGCTGTTCTTTCACTTAACTCCTGGCGACTCCTGCATACATCTCAATAAATGTTTTCATGCCTCTCTGTTTGACTCAGTACAGACGAGGCCATAACTCCTGATGTTTATCGATCCTTCAGCCTCTGTTGAATTTATTTCTACAAGTCTATACAAATCTGTTTCTGTGCAGCCTATTGTACCAGAGGGGTTAATGTATTATACAAAGTGTTCAGATCAGGGATTAGATTTTCCCCCAATTCCATCAGTCAATTCTCGGTGCTCTCCAGGGCATTCATCATTTTGACAGTTGCAGATAAGGCAATTATTTTCCTCGAGCAACTACAAAATGTAGACAAGTGCTTCTGTGACAGTGTGTCTGTTTGAGGGGTGAACACAAATATTATTCCACCAGTCACTGATGGCACATATTGCTTGCTACAAAGCGATATCCTCTGTAACACAAAGGAAACAGATGTTGTGAGCATTTGTGTGTCCTAATGCACTTCAGCGTTTCGTCTTTTTACACTGAATTGAAGCTCCATACTGTGATTCAATAAGACGTCGTTACAAATGGTTTGTTGTTAAGGCCTCATTTTCTGCTGCCGCGGTAAATATTTATACACTAATAGAGGCCATGATCGTTTTTATGGTATTACACAGAGGTTCTAATTGTGATTTAAATACCTCTCCTTCATAGCAGCCTCAAGAAAACACCAAGATACCACTGCATTATGTGCATTATTTACATTGTAACAATCAGTAGGAATAAAAAATATAGATGTAAAAGTGTAAACATAGCATACTAACTGTGCAGCCATGATAACTACAGTGGAATTAAATGTAATGTGTATTTTCACAGATAATGCAAGAAAAAAATGAAGTACAGTACTTGCAATTACTTTTACCTTGTTTTGAGCATGATGTTCATATAAAAGCTCACAATTTACACCAAACTGTCGTGAGATCTGTTCCCCAAGCATGACTGTATACTGTACATATACAGTATTTAAGCTGTATCACCTCAAATGAATCTTGTATGAAGCAGAGAGCTGTCTGTGATCTCCTCCATAAACCCCTGGGGGGCAGCAGAAGACCTTCATTTCTAGTCCAGTGCAGCTGCTTATGGCTAACTTAGACCACTGACAACTACAGCTGAGGCTCAAGTCAGGACAGGACTCAGGCTGCTGATAAATCCTTCCAAAAGAAATAAATAAAGTTTGCTCTTACAAAGAAAACAAACAAACATTTACGTAAAAACTTCTTTCTTTCTTTTTCTGCCTCTGTCTTTGTCAGACTTGATAGCTACAAACGTAGATTTAAATACTGGTAAAAGCCTGTTTCATGTAGATATTTGATTTATAATCAAAATAAGATTAATGAATCAACTGCAGTTTGAATATTAATGCAAATGTTAAAACATGCTATATTAGATAATAAGAATATAAGAAGAGATCACTGTGAGATTACCAAGAATATCAGCACAGAAAGACATTCATGAGCATTATTGTTGGATGTCAAACACTAAATAAAAACATCTTAATGGATACTATTAAAATTAAGACATATGTAGAGAGAAAATCGAATCTATAAATTTTTACTTTCTATTTTGCTAATCTGTGACCCAAACTAAATTGTATAGGAAGGAAAAACAAAGAAACACAGCTCTTAAGTGCACTCTTGGTGGATTATGAGTATCATAAGTGTGTTTTTGCCAGATTTTGAGTGGAGGGTGTTGTTGGCTCAACCTCAGAGTTAATAAAGGTGAGAGAGCAGAGGCAGAGCGGGAGGATGACGTTAGGCTGAGCTCAGGTCTGTCATCGGATCAAAGCGGGAACTTGTTCTCCCATCGCTGTCAGCACGTTTTAATGACTGTTGAGCCGGGACAAGCTGTTCCTCCCTAAAACTTTCCCATACCGCGAGTCTGATAGATTCATAGCTTAATCATTAACTTGCACTTAATTCGTCTGGAGCAACACTGAGCTCAAATTACAAGGGGATTTTGGAAAAGCTCAGTTTCATATAACAGCCAATTATGCCCCTAAAAATAAAGAAATACACAAATAGTAAAAAGTAAGTAAATAAATACTGAAAATGTAATGTAATTCAATTGACATATGCAAAACAAACTTCAACCCATTATTCTGAACAGACAAACACGGGCTTATTGTACTGTAATGAAACAAAAAGTACAAAGAGCAGATGTTTAAGACAGCACAAAGGATGTGTAGGATTTGTCTCTGTAAAATAAAAATGTACATAAAGTAAACCACAACCTTAGACCTGCACTACCTACAATAGAATAGTTGTATAATTGTTAAATGGAAATATTGCTGTCTATTTCCTCAAGATTCTGGGATAAATTATATCCGGCAGCATGTCAAACCGACAATTTCATCTTGTACATTGAACTTAATTTACAGTTTCAAAGAGGTGATTGCTTAATGTCTTCAAAAACCACTAATTAATTCCTTAGTAATTCCTTTCTATTCAGAGAGCCAAGACCTCCCACAACAGAACAACTCAATTTGTGATTTATATAATCATAAAATATGGAATAAAAGATACTATTTGCACACTGAATAAATGGCTGTGCCTTGTAATCTACTATCTCCAGTTTAAAAAATATTATATTGCTGTTTCTTGAAGTAGAAATAATGACTTCTTTGGTGAAGTAATATAGAGCAAAAGAGTTGAAGAACGGTATATAAGCAAAAAAGAAAAAAATTGATGATTCAAATAACAAAAACAGTGTCATTAGTGGACTGACAAAGGTTTCATGAGGCCGTCTGCTGAGCTGCTGTGACAATAAATCAAACACAGAAAGAAGGCCAAGGCCTTTATGGGGAGTGCCACCCATATATTGACTGCACATCACAGAAGCCCTCCTGTTGTAGGCTGGATTATAAATCCCATTTCTAAAAGATATATGGGACTTTTGATGTGTCAGACCTGCCTTTTCTTCAACCTAACCACATGTTTGATTTTTTTTCATTAGTTGAAAGACCGCACACAGACTTGAGCGGTCCTCCTCCTTCAACTAGTTAAGAGTTCCAAGGCTACCAGCACCAGCATAAATTTGATGGGGTTGAGTTGTTTCTTCATTTGATTTTTTTTTTTTTTTAATTTACAATCTATTATTCCCAAAACAATTTAAAAGTGAACTTTACAGACTGGTCTAAAGTCACTGAAAAGTACTTTATATGTACAGTAATACCAAGTTTTTCCATTTAAAGCAAAGCACATTAATTCTATTTAGGTAAGTACAGTGTTAGTATTACTTCGAGTACACATAGAAAATGTTTGTACTTTAAATTAGCTTACCCCTTTTTGTGTGAAAGTGTCCTGCCCGCCTGTACGTCTGACAGGATGCATGGTGCATGTAATGAATGAGATGGCTGGTTTGGGCCTCTATAGGGCTGAAAAGTAGAGAGGGAGAAAAAGATCAGCCAACAGATGAGGAGAAGAGAATCCAAGCTGAACTGGGGATCGGCCCCTTCAAACTGTCCCGAAACAGACTTCTGTCCCAGCAGAAACTCTCACCTCTCCGACTTCAGGATAAAGACTGAACATCAATGCTTTTTGAGTACCAACCCAAATGTAGCACTGAGAATTGAAAACCGCAATGTAACGAAAGTTGACATCATATTGTCAGACTTTAGTCTTGTTTACATATTCTTTGATCTGATATTTCCCAGTTATAATTGGTCTAATTTTATTTTAAAAATATATCGTTTTAGTATCGGAAGTGTTTCATTTGTTTGCTCTGGTATTGAAAAATTCAGTCCTTAGTATAATAAATTTAAGTCTTTAGTATTTTTACTCTCAATTTTGACAATCTGAAGATGCATGTCTTTGAATGAAAGCCTTGAAGATTATAAAACAAAGCTTGAAGACAATACATTTCTGAGAAATCTGGTGCATTTTAAAATGATTTTAAAAGGCTAGGAGGTAGGAATTTTTTTCTCAACCCACAGAGGTTCATATAATCCATCAATGTATCTGAAAACATGAAAATCATTTAAATTAGAGACACAGGCTTTTACTGGAGATCAAACATGGTATTTTTCTTCTTAAATATATTTTAAATATGTTTTAACAGTATGTTTAAATATTACTATTAAAATTGTGGGTTTTTGTATAACCTCAGTACCTTTAAAAAATCATGGCTGTCGCCCTGCAGACTACTATTCTATCCTCAACTTCTCACCACTAAACTCTTGGGTAGCGGTACACATTCATTCTTTCAGACAGAACACTTTGTGACACTTAATGCCTCTATATTGTCTTTGCATAAGGAGAAATATTTACATTTCCATTGCATGGATTTTGCTGAAACTATTACTGTGTCTAGAGTGACTTATGGTAAGTTTGCAGTCAGCGCTTTAGAGCACAAACAGATATACACACATACATACAGACAGAGCTAAACACAAACACATGCATGCACGCTCATGACCATCCACACCCACACACACAAACACACACTCCAAATGTACCATCCTTCAGAACCATTGATTCTGTTTTGAATAGTGTATTTTCTCCTCAGTCTAGATAGTCTTGCTACTGCCCATGCTGTTAGTGCGCCAGGCATTTTCAAACTCTTTACATCCATTACATTCCACTAGGTAAATACCTAATGCTGGAAACATTTGTCAATGTATGCGCCTGGCTGAACAGAATAGATTATTGGGGGCTGAGTAAAATACACTGCATTTCCAAACAGCACTATGCCTGTGACATATTAAAAACTTCACACAAGACTCTGTGCAGTTTCCCTCCTGCACCAAGGATATGTAATATTTCAAGGAAATAAAGCCTGCAAACAATAGTACAGTAAACATTCTGGGTAAAGAATAGGAATGTCAGTATTTCAAATGAAATGAGCAGTGTGGCTATTTAAGCGACAACATACATTTACCATATTTAGACCCTCTTCAGGTTTACTTTAAATAAAAGGGCTAATTAGCAATACGCAATTTATTCAAATGGCAAGCACTGTTTTCTGCAGGATCATCCTTCAACTGAATTACACCTGAACATAATATGCAACCATTTATCTCACATACAGTTTATTGCAGCTCCCTGACTTACTTGTTATTAACTTTTTGAAACAACATTTGTCAATGACTGTGAAGCATTTATTGTTTATTCTTGGGGGGGAAAATGAGTTAAAACTCTGGAATGCAGAGGAAGGTTATTTCTTCGATTAAAACCAGGTCAGAGCAGAATTAAACCATTTTGAAGGGAACATTTATTTCCTTTCATATATTTTGATGGAACCTGTTGCAGAAACACTTTGATCTCTTTCCTTTGAATTACCACAACAATCAAACAGGGATAATGGACTCATCTTGAAGCCTGAACACACCTAAATAGTAATAGCAAAGGAGCAGTTTGAGTCTCATTAATTGGATTAGCACTTCTCTAAAATGGCTGGTATGAATATGCATGGTGCTGTGGGAAGTCTCAAACATGTGAGTTACTAAATAGTTGATTTGTTTTACCAAATGTAATTGGAATCAGTTACATTATCACACCTAAAATTATGGAACAATGTTGTACATTAAAGTAAAGTAAAAACATTTCAGTTATATGGAATATAAGATAATACACCTTCACATCTTCACAAAAGACAAAAGTACAGACAAAGTGCAGATCTAGGCAGTGATTAAAGTATTTTTCAAGACCATGAAATGTAACATTTTGAACATTTTGGCTATTTTCTAATGTTCTACTGCACCTAATTGATTGAATAAAATGTTGCAGATGAAGTCTATTGTTTTTCATCACTATGTATTTTGATGTAGATATGGATCAAGATGCAGAATAAAAATCTCTAAACATCTTCTAATGGCAAAATAACACATTTTGAAGATTGTGCAGCTTTGGCCATTGAGTGATTTCTTTGACAGTATTGGGTTTTATTAATCACTTTAATAGCCATCACTTTTAAAAAAGCTCTAGGTGGAACTAGGTAGTATTATTTGTTTGTGACTAAACATATTTTCATAGAGAAGTAATCTCTGATTATATGTAAAAACTCAATAATGCATTTCTATTCTATTCTGTGCCTCTTTGATCTTCAGTAATTGATAGAGAATGGGACTCCTGTGGCAGACCCTCTTCAACAAAGATGCACAATAAAGAGCAGGGACTAAGAGTGGACAGGGGTGATGTTGGGTCTCTTATTTGGGTGCATTCCCATTCATTCCTTCAATATTCCATTCCTGGTTCTGCTTCACGGGTTTGTCTATTGTGGAGCGCTGAATGGGAGATCGCAGGAGCGTCTCTGCTTCCGTTAATTAGAGCTTTTTGCAGCTTCCGCTCCTTGAGGAGTTAGAGTTTAAGCAGTGGAAAAAAAGAAACCCTCTGTGCTGCTCCAACGTCAGTCCTCTATTGTGGCTTCAAAGACATTAAAAGGTATACTTTACCACTAGTTGAGGTGTAGGCGGCGGCAATGTTGGAGTGGGTGACACAAGGATAAACAGTGAAAAGTAAGATTTTTTCACCCCAACAAAGAGGATATTATGATAAACTACGGGGTATGCAGAGTATATTGGTAGTTTTAGAAGCATTGTTGGGATTTAAATGACTACTTAAGTGTCACATGTTTGAGTATTTCATAAGAACAGTGATACTGAAGTGCTGTACATCAGATCCTTAAGTTCATATGGAGTTAAAAGCGATGGGACATTCCAAGGACTATTATATGCATACTGATTGTGCAGGAACCCCTACTTGTCTTTACACATGAAATGACCAATTGTTCGTGCAGGCTTAAGTGATGCATGAGGAAAAAGAGGAAAAAAAGTCCTGGGGTCTGTTATGACATGTGGCTATGGGTGTCCTTTTATACCTTGAGATTCCCTTTGCCTCATTAGTTAACACACTTTCTTAGTTTTGAACAATACCTTAGCTTGAGTTCTCCCAGCAGAAATCCCCCTGCTCAGTCGATATTTCCAGGGCCTGCAGCAGAGTTTCAGAGAGAGGGCCCTTTCCCCCCTGTCCTAACAGCTTTAATACTTGTAATTATCTCTTGCTGGGGGAGGCTGGAAATTGGATTAGGGTGGTGAGTCTCAGCTGAATGAATTACCTCCATCTCCCCACTTGGTGGGCCACACACTGATAAAGTGCGGAAAAACGGATTTGGATTCAGCCTTAGCATTCATGGCTTCCTTGTGGAAAAATGAAATTTTCCAACAGAAGGGGCCAGTGTGCCAGCAGTATCTGTCCACAGCATGTTTCATCTGCTCCTGCTCTTCTGGAAATGCAATTACCTGCGTTATCGGGGCCTAAATGGTGACAGTTTGGCAGGGGAGCAGTTCCACCTGCCAAAGGCATCATTCCACAGTGTTTTTGTTGCGTTCAGTATTCTTTCAGTTTGAAATGATTCCCCTTATTTCCACCTGTCAGAAGTAAAACAATCTGCTGATTTGTTTACAGGTAGAGTGACGTTGTTGCTGATAGAAAGGGGAAGAAAAATGATATATGCAACTTTGCAGTGTTTGACTGTTCATATGATTAGTTTTTGTTATAATTTGGCTTTTCCCTTCATGTCATTTAACCCTGTGCATTCCTAATGTCTTTCACATATATTTTTTGTAAATGTTAATGATGTAAAAAAGCTATTAAATACTCAAGTATGGCTAAATATTTTGGGTGGTTGCAATATTTTCTAAATAGCTGAAATAGCAGAAGCACAGAACAACAAACCAGAGAAAAGAAACAAACCGAATAGCCAATAACAATCCTTTATTTCTGTACTGTACCTCAGCCTTCACTTGAATGACTGCACATACAGTATAGGTTGATACTAAATTATTTAACAACATCAATTCAGCTAATGTTCTACATGTGTTGTTTCTCTCAGAGGAGAAAAGCTAAGCTCTTTCAGAAGGTCTATTAAATCAATATGTGGGAAGGCTTGCCACTGTGGATAACTCACCTCCAATACATCACACAAAAAATGAAGTGAGTAATTAAACTGCTGGAATTTACACTTCAAACCTGCAAAAGTCAAAGTAGATTTTATGTTCTGTGCACTGATTCAGGATATATTTGCAAGATAAATGGTTTGAAATTAGGATTTTATTACAAATCATCAAACACTTCCCTAAATGTTGTGTCTAAATGGAGCAAAAATTACATCAGACTAAGCCGAACTAAAGAGATAACGCTCTGAGTTGAAGTTAAAGACTTTCACTTAATTGGGAATGTAGCCAACTTAGTTTCCCTGTTGTTCATTAAGCAGTGGTTTAAATTCGGTTTCATATTTAATTTCCTGCTGTGTCATTGTAAGGAATCAGATCAAACAGAGGACAAACTAGCCCTACATACCCAGCGCTCGCTATCAGACACCCCCCTCGTCTTTTTCACTTCCCATTCTTTTAACCCCCCACTGAGGACAATCCTTGAAGGTAGATAAAAAGAACAACAAAAGATAATTAAATCTAAAAAAGGAGGGAAAAATCTCTGCTTTCTCACTCAAACAGTTGGGGATAGATTTCAGCACAGTAAGGGTTTGGCTAATTTATACAATGGCCTGATGGGAGTCCTTCAACATGTACGCACTGCCTGAGACATGGATGGGTAAAGAGAATATTATACGTCCCTCTAATTGTTATATGTTCCTATTTTTACTGTCTTACCTTATCACACTTCCCAGCACAACTACAACACATTTTTATTTGCATTTGTCTTATTGCACAACCACCAAAAGCCAAATTCATAATAATTTATGATAAGATTATCAATTTGCAGCTCTGCTGTTATCAGAGGAGTAAAGATTGCTCTGACGTGCCTTGTTGTTCCAAGTCAAACCTGCATCCCATCGGTGACAAATCTAAAATTATAATACAGTAATGCTTCACATAGACCCAGCTATTTAGGCGTGAATTTAATATTCATTGCTTTTGCAGCTTGGTTGGTTTTAAGGTGCTATCACCCTTATCCACCCTCCTCCCAACCCCACCCACTCACCCCAACATCGCTGCCATCTACACTGCAATATCCACCAAACAGGGGCAAATGGCAGTCACTGGGACAGACGCACACACACACACATCCAGCCGTCTCTTTGTCCCTCCCTCCTTCACTCATTTCCCCCATTCTCTTTCTCCGGCTGCCTCTCTCTGTCCCCCATCACTCTCCCTGTCCTTGTTTTTGATCTTCAAACGCTGGTAGGGATAATGACTACAAATCAGGGATGAAGGTGAGTGATCACAATGTGGCCCACCCATCCCAGCTGGCCTTTTTACTCCCCTCATATGATGCATCTTCCTGACTCTTTCTGAGAACCCGCTGAACTGCACTGTGAGGGTTTCATATGGAGTTCACAGGGGGCTGAATACAGTTGGATGGACTCACTGTTTAAGGCTCCCAAAGTGGTTAGATTCATCATTAGCAGCATGGAAACAATTAACTAGAACTTGTAATATACTATTACTACTATACTGTAATATATATCTAAATATATGGTTATAGTAAAAGGAAAAGTCTATTTTTTAAAAATACCTTTTAACATTTTTTTAACAGCCAAAAACTACTGTCATAGTTTTAGCTACTATTTGTATTGGTGCTAACCAACTTTTTTCTTGTATGATGGAAACACTACAAAACACTAATCTTTATAGCAGTGTACACAGGGTAAATGCACACACAATATGGCACCAAATTTAATTATATTGTATAAAAAACTTGTTTTCAAGTGCAAACCAAGTTGCAATGTTAAAATTATTGTCCAAACTATGTGTTTTTAATGTCAGTTTAATTGCTAACATACTTCTGTGTTCAACTTTGACAGAAGGTAGTTAGTACAATAGTTGCACAAAGGTTTAAAATGCAAGGGAGAGTTACTGTGTAACACACATTTCAGGTACAGTCACCTTGTTTTCACTTTCTAATTAGTGGCTTTACAATCAGTAACATGTTTAAGTGCTTGTGTGGCTGCCCTCTGTACTTAGTTGCAGAGTTAAGTCCATGTTACCATATACCTGCACCTTAATAATTAAGCTGTTCAGGACAGTAAAATGGTGTAATAAAAGATAGGAATGATAGCGAAACTATGTAAATTAAGGCCCAGGAAATTGCCTATAAATGTATGTTAAAGTAAAATAAAAACAAAAAAAAACTCCTAAGAGATTTTACAGGTGAAGTAGTACAATTCTTGCCTGAATGGCTGCAGTGGATCCCACCATTGGAGTCTAATCGAAAATGCTGCAACTTCAAGATCTCCTTTCTGTTTGGACGTATAATTAAAAAGTGTCCTAGCACCCAGAGTCCTATCCTTTCACATCATAAGTTTCTAATGGGCAGTTTAGATGATTCATGCCAATCAAACATCTGTTCTGCATTCCCCTTGTCAAGAGGAGCACCTGTTGACCTCTACCTGACCTCCGCCGGTAAGCAATGTGGTGGGAGAGAGGGAGTATGGTTTCCTGTTTCATGTAGGAGGGCAGAAAAAAAAACAGGAAGAGGTACTTTTATGACCACTGTTTACCTTGGTGGAGGCCAGCCTCTTTTCCCCTTTTTTTCCTTAATGTGCCCGGCAAAAAAATGTTTCACTAGGGAGCAGGAGGTGAAATTTTTCTCATCCAAATGGATGGCAATTTCCCACCATTTAGCACCTGAAGGTAATTAGCTTGAAGAGATTGCGGAGTGAGAAACACGTTCATGGAACATTAACTCTCGTACATTCTCCAGTTGCAGGGAATTAATAGGAAAGATTAAAGTTTAAAGAGAGCAAATGCCATTACCACACAAACCACCTCTCTGTGGCACCATCTTGGGCTAACTTTTCCCCCTCTTTATAATAAGTCTGTATTTCTGGACGGCATCAAGGTCTGGATTACAATAGCAGGTAATAAGTGGTGGAAATGAGACAGTTCTGCAGGTTTGCGATGCCGTTGTATATGAGACAATGAAGAGCCTCAATAGCCTGCAGCTTCATTTTTCTCCATAACAGCTCTCTGCCTGTTTTCTCTACCCTCTGATGCGATATGCTAATAACCAACTCGGCATCCTTTCTCTAAACAGCATGTTAAGCAAATGTAAATGCATACCTCAATTTAATAAAGGTCTTAATATTAAGTTATTACCTCAAATAGCACATCTTGTTAATTACACACCCTTTTTCCTAATGTAGTTCTGTAAGCAAAACAATGTGTAAAAACAAGCTATTTTATGTGTTCATGTATGTGGAGTACATCATGTATCTGACTTGTGTTTGTTCATCTTGGGGGAAAGCAGAGTTGGCTACTCTGAAGAACAGTGTATTTTAAAGATGATCAAAATCATGCAATAAATCATACCTTCAGACTTAAGAGCTGAAAGAAATTAAATTGAGACATGGTGGAATTTATTGCCCAGAAAATCCCATTCTACTATCTGATTTCAAAGGTCCAGTCCTCCAAGCTCTCGAAAATCTATTTTCCACATTTTAATACCCTGCATAACAGTCCTCATAATTCATTCGAGTGTGTTAAGCACAGTTTTATTAGATCTGAAACAAATTTTGGTGGGGGATCCTATAGGCCATTAACCATGGAGTAATTTTATCCTTGTTTCCTTAATGATGCCATAATGGCGAGTGAATTTCTTAACTAAAGACCAAAGAACATTTTGAAGGTCAGCTTCATCTGCAGACTCCTTCATGCGCTTCTCTGAGAGATTGGAAAAGTCGGAGATTTTTGAAGAGTCATTAATAACGCTAAAACTGAAGGCCTATTTGCGTTCTCGCTTTCTACCTTTTAATGTTACAATTTCTTCCTGCTCTTTCTCTCCTTTTCCTTGCTTCCCTCTGTTTTGCAGTTTCTCTCATGCAGAAAGAATGGAGTGCTGAACGAGAGGGTAAAAATGGCAGCGCAGTGACATACAGATCCCAGATGTGGTGCCTCAATAATTTAAATTTTATGCCTTTGTTATCACTTTAATCATTTCTTTATTCGTTTTGTTTCAGCGATCGGAGAAACAGTTGATAGGCCAAAATGCCATGGGAACAATTTTTATTTGGTGTGTGGTGCAAAGTCTAATTAGAATTAGAATTTTGCTGAGCCTTGAAATGGTTGGTACTTTATCCTGATCGCCTTAGATATTGTTCGAAGTCAGTCATTTGTCATAGTAGAGCATGCTGGGAAGGCTGCTGCTAATCAAGGCTCCATCTCCTCCACTCTTTTTCTGCTGCCATAGCACCTCTGTCCAAATAAATGCTGTTGGGTAAGGATGAATGCAGTCTCGGCTCTGACACTGAATCTTATGTGAACCCTGCGATGCAGCTCTCATGCCATGTTAAACCAGACTACAACTTTCAAAGAAAGACTCAACTTTAAATCTGTTTAGTGACCCCTCGTATTTTTATAAACTATTTCAAGACATTTGATTAACTTCTCCGCTAAGAATCTCCTGAGTACAATTGTAAATGATGGGTAGTAGTTGAATTAAGTGTTTGATAGCGCAACATGAACTTTTTCACATTGCTGTTGCATACATATGTGCTAATTGAAATGAATCACGCGTTTATGGCAATGTCTCGGCAAGGTCACTGATCCTTCCAGTGGGTCCCCCCTGTAAAATGACACACCTCTGAGCATGGCCGCTCCACCCCTTGAAGATTAGCCACATAAATAAATTAGACCCAGGGACAAAGGAGCACTCGCTCCCATGTGAAACCTCACTGCTAGTGGCAGAGGCCACAAGCGGTGGCATTTTTGTCATTGTCTGTCAGGGACAGAGGAGTATTCCCCTAGAACTACATAGGCATTTTATCCCCCAGGTGAGCCGAGGGTCTTTAAAGAAATTGAAGCTGACAACCGTTAACATTTAGAAATGTACCAATAAATGGCTTTTATGCAGACATATCCCAATGCCTTTGTGGCATACACCGTCAGACCCACAGCTGCCATTCAGGAGTGTCAGGTTGAGTGAAGCTGTCAGAGTAGGGGAACCCTCCCCAAAATAAGCCCCTCTTAAGACCCAAAGCATCTATCAGTCCGTTGGTGAAAACCTGCTGCTGCCCTGTCCTGTGTAGACTAATAAACTGGAATTGCATAAAATGTATTTAAACACTTTATGTATTTATGCCCTTGCAGCAGCTGCATCATTTAACAAAGGAGAAGTCTTCTTAGTTTCCTACTGTTGTGAGCTAATAACTAATAATTAATCATAATCAATTAAATGCTGTATTTGTTTATTATTTTCACCTTTTCAAATACAGTATAGACATTTAAACATGAGAATTCATTGTAACATCTTATGTGCTGCACATAACTACAAACGTAACACCTAGACTGTGACATGCAAGTGACATCAGTGCAACTAGCAAATGAAATGATAAATCAATAGTGGTATTCTTATGTTGTTCAAGATCAAGTTAAATAGATCTAAATAAATGATTTAAGACTATGCACAGACATTAATAGATGTCCAACGCTAACCTCAAGAGATTTGCTTTGTTCAGATCAGCTCTACATGAAGAATTGCCTGGAAGCCACAGTCTCCCATGGGCTCCTTTCTTCCAAATGTTCAGAAATTACCTTTGGTGGAAAAAGACCTAACATGGCAAAATGTGCCTTTAATAGCCAGAGACATTTTCTTTTTTCAGCAACAAGTTTAATTGGAAAGAAGTAGAATTCACTTTGAACGGGCAGAAAAAAATAAATCGGTGTGACAAGATGATCGATTACCTGTAACTCTACCTGACACAGAAATTAGGGTTTTTTAATGATGGGCTGCCTCTTCTTGGACATGAAATTCAAATGCTCTCCCAAAGTCTACCTTCAGCCATCACTTGTCTCTTGCGCTTGTACGCTCCAAAAGCAGGCACTTTGTCTTTGTCACCGGAGAAAGGACATTGTTATTACCGACATGCCTTTGTATTAACCAATTTCATTCCTCTACAAGTAACATCTCATTGGTTTTACCCATGCTGTCGCCTCACACTTATTCCCAGCACACACATATAGGATCATATTTTTATGAATTTTGTTAAAAAATAATTTTCATGTACTGTATGTTTGTTTATTCCTTGGCTGGTCACTCTAAAATATCATGTCAAGAAGATATAGATCTGATATGATTTTTCAAAGTAAATTAAACTGTAACAAGACAAACAACCAACTAGAGTGCTGACTATATAGAGTCAGTGATCAGGTACAGCCTTTCCTTCCTATGTATTTAATATATTTTGACACTAAAATAGCCATCCATGAAGGGGCACTCATTTACAGTTCATAAAATCCACATATTTCTCATTTATGACCATAAGATCTGCTTAATGTGACAATTTTCTTGATCAAATTATAAGATGAAGTGTGTCAGAGGAGTTGTGAAGCTCACATGCTTGACGGGAGGAGGTGGGGGTGAGGTTGGTGTGGGGCTGAGGTGTTTGCAACTTGGTCGCCTGTGTGAGAGTACTGATGCAGCTCCCAGCCGGCTGTCCACATGGCTGGATGTATTGATCCAGTTATCATTGCTAGATCATCACTATATAGACTCAGCACAGAGAGCTGGGACACTGACTGACTGAGTGACTGCCTGGAGGAAAAAGCCAAGATGCTGCGCTGCGTTCTGGACAAACAAGAGCGGCATCCAGGCCAGGGCTGGTCCCAGACTTTTAAGGGGCCCCCATCCTCATCCTCTAATGTGCAACTGTACTCAGCAACAGAAAACTACTATTTGATTCAATTTGTCATGACTGAAAAAAAATGGCAATTCGGTATAGCACCCCAACAATTTGGTGTATCTTATAATACTAAATTAAGTGGGAAAATATCCCAAATTCCAAAATTTGATTTAGCATTCAACACATTTGATATATCTTAGCTTCCCAAAATTTGCAACTAAAATCAAATATTTTTATAGACCCCCCTCTGAAATCTGATTTAGCACCTACAATATATGCTATTTGTTATAAGACATAAATTTGTTACAATCCTTTAACTATAATCCTTAAATTCATTTTAGCATCCCCAAAATTTTGTATTTGCCCTTAATCCTCAATTCTGCTTTCAATTGCAATGTAGCTAAATCAGAGAATATATCTTTAAGTACTTATATTACAACCAAAAACTTAATGAGGAACCCACAGGGGGTTTGCATTTTGAATTTCGGGGGGCTTATAGGCTAAAGGGCCTATCAGCTTAGTCTGCTTATGACTCGGGCCAGCCCAGATCCAGGAAAAGAAACAGTGAATTAGAGCTGTGTAACTAACTTGTCACTCTGAAATCATGCAGTTGGATGTAGACAAAATATGAGACATTTTACCCGAGAAGTAAGGAATGTAACCAGCACTGATACACACATTAATCCAGACTTTATTTCTAGTGTCTTCAAGTATTCAAACTACAACATAAGCAAGCTATCAAACATGCAACGCTGATACTGCTAAACCCTCTCAGAGTAAAGGCAGAACATGCAATAGCAGAATCAAATTGCCCAGGACATGCAAGGTATGGCTCTCCTAGAGCAAGGGCTATAAAGCTCATCTCACCTCACTGAGTTATATGCTAAAGCCCAGATATTTCATTTGCTTGATCACTTTGCCTCATCATAATCACTTTCATACAGATTTATTGCAGTGTGGGTCACAGTGCAGTGGAGGTGCAGCATTCTCCAGCTGTTTATGCCTCCTAAGAGCTTTCTGCTCACCCGACTCACATGGTCTTTGTCTTATTTAGAACGAAGAAAATGTGAAATATGACAGGCGATAGTGCCCTCATTTGTTCTGTAGATTGCCTCACACACACCTCCCCACATGTCGGTGCCAGTCTCGGTCTACCAGTAACTCCTATTTCTCCCCCCACCCATAAGACACCCCCCTCCACCCCACCCCCCCTCACTTCCACCCCACGCGCCACTACCCCCACTGCTCCTTGACTCTCCCAAGTGTTGTGTGTTGTCCCTGGCCTCCACAGTGTGGAGGAGGTGGGCACAGGGCCGTGGAGCACAGCCGCCACCACCAGCATCGCCTCTGAAGGATAATGCTGTTTATTGCATTTGTCAGGCGAGCGCTGCAATACTTTGTAAGTCTATTGCCCACTTACTGCCATGTACTTTAAGCCGGTACTGATGTGCCTCTTTTGTGTGGTTCTGCTTGTGTTATTTGGCAAATTGACTCATGGCTGAAGGTTGGAAACAGACCTCAAAGAATTTTAACGTGTTACATTCTCCTGCCTCTTTGTCCCTCTCCGTCTCTGTTTCACACACTTTATCCTTTTTTTTCATCCCAACAAATATTTTCCCTCTCTTTTTATACACTTCTTTCTCCCTTTTTCATTCGAATAGCTAAAGACCGGACTAGTACTGATGATTTGAAATAAGTAATTCCATTAAATGTTTTTTTTTTTCAAGCCACAGGAGTCCCGGTGTACGAGCCCATGTGTACCATTATTGATGATATCATTATTATGTATAGGATCCCTCAGTGAATAATAACCCATTATCTTTCATTTTTCCTGTTTTTGTCACTGGATGTTGGAAAGGTTAGGCAATTTATTTTAATGTTAAAACTGTCAGGCACTTACACAGCCATGTCTTGGTTCCCAATACATTCTGCACTTGGGGCCATGATTGGTTTTAAACTAGGCTACATCTTTGAACAAGCTATTCCCACAAATCTCAATGCAATTCTTTTTTCTTGGGTTTTTATTGAATTGACCTCACAACACACTGAAACAAAGTATTCCTGCCCTGATAGTTAAGCTTATTTTAAATAATTTGAATTTGACCCATGCTAAATACAAGATCATGTTATTGGAGTCTTCATATTTATATAATGGTGTTACAAAAAAATAAGGCAGCTTGATAGTGATACACTCCCACACATAGACAAAGGAAGAGGAGAAAAAAAAATGCTCTGAACGCTTCAGTGCATTTAAATTTATACAAACTCTCTCCTTGACAGTGATGAATGTTACACTGTATTCTACAATATGTTTAATGCATAGGTCTGTTAAGTTAAGTTTTCTATTCTAGGGCTGTGCAGTGGAGTCACCTCTATAGTGTACAATACTACCAGTGCCACAACAAGAATACATCAGTCAATATCTGCATGGGTGTTTTTTTTTTCTTGTAAATTATGTATTTTTTATGTTTTAAATATCCACCAAATAATACAGATTACTGGGATGTCTGAGCTGATGGAGGATTCACAAGATACACCTTTAACAGGAAGTATGATAATAATTAGGATGCAGTTGTTTTATGTTATTTGGAGTTACAATAAAATTATTCAAAATGTGTTTTATCTTTCTTTTCTAGTATTTTTGTGTAACAATGCATATCGTCTGTGAAAAAAATAGAAAAAATAGAAAAAATACTTGAAATCCATTAAATTACAGCATGACCTAGATTACAGACTACAATTTTAAGTATAATAGAGATGCAACTTTTCAAATAAAAATGCCTAAAGAATTGTTGTTTCTAGCCTCTAGATTTTCTGCTTTTCTTTGTTTTTTTAAATCATTGTAGACCAATGTAAACCAACCAGATCACCGGACTGTTGGTCAGACACAAGTCATTTGAAGAATACAGCTTGAGTTGTGGGAACTTTTGATGAGCACTTTTCACTCATTTCTGACATCTGAGCAAATGATGAAATATTCATTGACAAAGTATTCAGCAAATGAATCAATAATGGAAATCATTGTTAGTTGCAGTCATAGAATACTATATACTTATAGATTCTTGGTATCTTTTACTGACATTGTTTGTTGATATTGTTTATTTGGTTTCCCATTAGTTGCCATCTTGGCAACAACGATTCCATTAAAAAAAAGTGGTATAGTAAACACACCACACTACACTACACTACATACTACGCAGTGGTGGAAAATAACTACTGTGAGTACATTTACTCAAGTATTGTACTTACTGTGAGTAAAATTTAGAATTACTTGAGTATATTAATTTTATGCTACTTTATACCTCTATTTCACTACATTACAGATGCTAATATTCTACTTTTCACTCTATTACATTTATTTGACAGCTATAGTAACTTGCAAATTAACATTTTGACAGTAAAACATGGGTTTTAACAGTTTATAAAACATGATGCATTGCTATAGATTAACTACCCAACACTACATATAATATAATATATAACATAAAATGTTGCTTACACAATAATGCACCAGTAAAAAAAAAAAATACAATATATGTGATAAATGTAATCCGCCAAATGAGGACTTTAACTTTTGATACTTTTACTAAGTAAAGAATTGAATGCAGGACTTTAACTTGAAGTAGAGTAATTTTACATTTTTACATTGTATTGCTACATTTACTTCAGTAAAAGATTAATACTTCTTCCACCACAGATACACTCCACCACTGTATAAATAATATATTAACAATATCACCACTGTACTAAACAAAATAACAATATGTCAAAGCCAAATATATGAAATACAAAATGATAGAAAAATTGTAAATCAAGTTTAACTTGCTTACATATTTTTTTTAAAAATAACCTTTTCAGTTGCTTTAAAACCCCTTTTTATTAGAATTGTACCTATCTTTAGAATAGGATTAGAGTTATGCAGACCCTAATCCTACAAGATATGGCTCTAACTTTTTTTTTATTGCACTGGTCCTTGATTGAGGTAGCGTAATGTTACCCTTCTTCAACTGCCTTGTTTGATAGAGACGATTCACCATGGTTTTATTATCATTTTATATAGGTACGGTATTTTTGTGTGTTGAAGCAAAAAGTCAGACCAGAAATCACCGGCAGTTTAACACAAAAGGCTTGCATGGGTTTACATGAGTGATAACGTAATTCTTTAATGTAAAAGAACAAATTGTGAAACGTTTTGACAGTTCATCTGCATCACAGCGGCAATGTGGCAAAACTGAAATGTAGTTGTTGTAACACATTGTTGGTGTGTTTGCTCAGGTACCATGCATGCACCATCAGCAATGAATGTTTGTAGAGAGGAGAGAGAGGGGGGTGGGAGAGAGGGAGTTATCTGTTCACACAATACATAGTCACTCAGGCAAGGCTTATAGATTCAGGCAAATGGATTCCATGTCAGGATATCACACTTTAGTGTGTGGCACCTTGTATCCAGGCCTGACTTGACATTGACACAAATACTCTCTGGCCCATATAAAATCACCTCAACAGACAGTGTTTTACAGACGACCCGTGACAACAAAAGAGCATAAGAGAGGTCAATTAATTAGATCCTGCGTAATAAAATCAGCTGGATGAGAGAGCCGTGAGCAACATGTCTGGAAATCTAAGTTAACAACCAAGTTTTATGACCTTGATACTGATCCAATATAACTGCACATTGGTAGTGTAAATACAATTAAGTAGGAATGTGCAATTAAGTAAAACCTTCAAAGTGTTTTGCTTTGGCTGTTGTTAAAGGAGTGGGAAACACTGCAAAGTTTTTGTGATTGGAAACTTGAAGGTGACAGCAATAAGTAATATTTTACAAGATTAAACAGATGTAATTTATTGCATTTGGAAATGCGGAGGCTATCGTAAATGCGAGAAGCAGGTGCACAGCGACCTCTTGATGAGTGGATGAAGTAGTAAGCAACAAACAAAGCCTGATTTGTATTTTTATGCAGCACCATTTCACAACTGAGCGTGGTAATTTGCCAAGGCATTGCTTTAAATTGCACACCAGTAACAGCGTTTTAATGGTTACCCATTGAGATACAGTAGTGCTCTGTGGTATAAGGTAATTCAAACACAGTGATCTGAGTGCAAAGGTAGAATGTACTGCTGCTCTCTACCTGCTTGGTTTAATACAGGTGACTGTGAGAAGTAATTCTTGTAGGATCTTTTTTAATGAGTGTGTTGGTGTACAACAGCACACACCAAAGTTCAATAAAAAGAAATAGTGTATATTAACCTTTCTAAATAAAATGTGAAGTGGTGGATCTTTTTTCTTCAGGTCTCTCAGGGTAACATTTCTCCTTAAAGAGAAGCAACAACTTTCTATTGAACACTACATATCTGTTGTAGCAGGACACTCTCCTCAATCTGTTATAAAATTATAATTTTTGGTCGTTTACTTTGTTTCTTTGCTTGGATGTTATACTGAGATATAATTCAACATGTCCTAAGATGTTGCCATGTGTACTGACAATGGTGTCACAACACACTGTTGAACCAGCAAACTGCACCAGCGTTATATTCCTTCTTTAGTTTTATGAGCCATATACAGAGGCAGGGGGATGTAAGGGCTGCTGAACCCTTCAGACTAGAGTAAAGAGTGTAATATGTAAACAAAGCTGCTCATAGGCACGCTGATTTACAGTGCTCCCTCCCTACCTAGGAGCACAAGTCTTGCTCCCTGCTGAATTGGTTGCGCCGCTTTAGTGACAGTATGAGCTCCGATGCATTTTACCCCTCACCAGTTTTTATGGCAACTTTGCAACTTCTGACACAATGCGATTTCACTGCAAAATATGCCAAATTTTTTTTTAACCCACACACACACACAAACACAGACCTTCGCCCTCCCCAACAGGAAAACCACTTCTGCTGTCAGAGATCAAGCATATCCTCAGACTCTTGATATGCCATCTGTATCTTCACCCCTCCTTGAGATTAAGTAAGGTGGGGTAACCAAGCCGCGAAAGGTTTTTAACATCTGCGCTGGGCTGCTGTAAGTGATACTGAGGAGTTATAATTAAAGGTTCCGACTGAGGGAACAGTGTTTAATGTGGAGCACCCCTCTGCTATCCATCTGAAGTAATGGGGTGCAATGCAAGCACCCGACTGCCACTCCCCAGGCCCCGTTTCACTCTCTCATCTTTACCCCACCTCTGATGGATGGGGAGGACCGGGGGCCAACTCTACAACGACTTCGACTGATAGCACACCGCAGATCTCTTTCTCGCTTTTGGCTTTTCTTCTCATTTAGCTGGCATTGTTGCAGCCAGTATTACAATGTGAACGATAGCTGGAGGAATGACTGATTCCAGATTGTGCCGCGACTTAATTGAGAGCATGTGAATATGATGAGGACGATGTAAAAAGTCCAAATGACAAATATCGCAGGAGCTGTCTTTCAGCAGCTTGACCTTTTCCGATGATAGTGAAAGAAAAATAAACGTCATAATGCTGGATAAATCAAGCGCAGATCATTTGCATTAACATAAAGACGTGCGCTTAGGTTTGATGGAGCCTGGAGATAAAGTCTGTGATAAACATGAGCTCCTTATATGAACATAATGCACTCCAATGATGCACATACTAACCTGCATGCTATAGTAATAGGCTGATGTGTGATTACAATGAAGCATTTGCTGGCATTACAACAGATGTAGCATTCAGCCTCTGCTCAAAGTATTTCAGGCTTCCGCTTTATCTATAATGTAATGCAAGCAAGTACTAAAGCTAAAGACATTTTACATCCTTAATGCCACTTTCATCTGTTTCTCTTATTTCTTATTTCTCACATTGAGAGCAGGGTGACTTCCTTCAATTGCTTCAAATTCTGTCCCTCATTTTTCATGTCTGTGCCAGAAAATCATATGTGACAGGTAAATTCTGACAGTACAGAAAATCTAGCCTCAGTCATTAGAGTTAATATTATGTTTCTTTGGCAATCCCTCATCATTTTTGGGCCTCATTGACTATTTTTCTTTATAAGATATTAAGTATTCAAACCTCATTTACATCCTTATTTTTCAATTTGCTGCCGCAGTAGTTTAATTTATTCCATATAATTTCTTTTTCTGAGAGGGACATTAATCATTGCCTGTTCCTTTTAGTGCCTCTGGGATTTTTTTTTTAAATCAATAAAATAAAGGCTCTTCCTTTGCTGAATATGATAAAACATTTTGCCAAGGGAGCAAAGTGTCCTAGCCAGCACTGCTTCCTCCTTCTTGTTTTATTCATTTTATATTTCAGGCTTGTTTATTTATCTCTTGGCCTAATGCATGTGCTTGTCATACACACATACAGTACACAGAGGGAGAGGTCGGTCCATTCAGCAAAAAAAGGGGTGAAAGTGCAGCCAGTCGTTTTATCATTCCCAGCGAGTGGCCTTCCCCTTGATCATCTTCACAAGACGCCACGTGATTTTTTTTTCCTTTCATTTTTAATAGCTGATGTGGGATAGTCAAGTGTGAAGAAGGGGGAGGTTGTTATAGAAATTTAACTATCCTTTACAAATTGATTCACACTTCACCAGCGCACAAGGTCCAGTAGGTAAATTACCAGGAGGACACAATCTTAATTCTCTGCCTCCATGGCATTACTGCTCTGTCCGGAGCTGATCACGACATTAGTGGATGTAGATAGTTGTAGGAAGACGTTAGCCATGGATATTCTGAGAATGTGTCTGACTACATCTCTGAGAGGGGAAATTATTTCACAAAATGTAATGTATGCTTCACAATTTGAGTGACAACATGGTTAAATCATAATCTTTTGTCTTTTGTTTACTCTCAGACGAGATTGATGTCTAACCAACAGGATGTTTCACTGTCATTAAACAAAAAACTTGAGTGAATGACTTATTGATCATAAAAACTCTGAAGTGCACAGCTAAATGAATAGTGGGGTCTTTCTTTAAATGGTTGCCCCCCTCATAGCCAAACTGCTCATTACTATGGGGCGTTAATCTATATTAAATCATTATAAAAATGGTCGTCCAAAAGAGTTCAAGTCAGCGTTTTCCAAACATCCACTCCTAATGACATCATTCTTCTGCTGTCATTAAGGATATTAAAAATTCATTAAGAAGAAAAGTACTGCTGAGTGGTAACAAATCAGTGAGCATTTCCCCTTCAAGACTACAGACTAAAAAGTGTGGCAAAGTTCGAGGTACATTTTTAAATGCCATCATAGGGCTCGGTTTAATGCCATCGAGGTTGTCAAACACGGTTGTCAAACAGACCGTAATTCCACTTGTTAAAGCAAAAACATACCTCAAATGTTGTTTACAGTCATCATACATGCTTGAATGACAAACTATATAGGATGCAAAGGATGAGGAAAAATTAGATTATATTTCTTCAGACACTGACTAATTACTAATTGACTGGCAACAACTGTGAAAAGTATGGTTGTTAATATCTTCAATTATAAACTGTTTATCAGTAAGTTACATATGTTACACATTTCTTACTTAATATGCAGATTATGTTTCCATATAGTCGTGAAAGCTGATCATTTTGAACGAACTCCGTCCTTAGGGGCTTAAAATATTCAACAATGTTCAAATATAAATAACAAAAAATAAAATGTATGAAGCATAACTCTCAGCCCACTCTTAAATGTCATGACATGATATCAACATTTTCTACTTTTTTTTATATGAAACAATAATAGACCTTTTTTTGTTTTAATGGGATAAGCTACAGCAATGCAAGGATTGTTCACATTCTCTGGTTTGTGGTGTTTTATAAGCTAATACCTGCCCATAATGTGTTTGTACTTTACATCTCGCAGTACTTAACATTTGCACTCCATTTTGTCGGTCAGGGCCCAGTGAGTATGTACAACAATTTCATTTATGCTATAGGGTTCTCTCAGCATTTTAATGGTTTCAACTGAATACACATCTCGTTGGATATATACTGTATACACAGGACGCAGCATTTTATCGATGTAAGCCTATGTTCAGTGCCACCACGGCCCACTGCTCTATCAAGTTTGCTATCAAGATGCTGAAGCCTTGGCGCTTCTAGTAGCCTGTCCAATTCATCTGAGTAAAACAAGTGAAATCTTCGACCCCCGCAGTCTCTCAGCCAATACCAAACACATTACGCTCAACCAGAGTCCTCCTGGTTTCTACAGAGAAGCCTCTCCATATGGTTTCCGGTACAAGATACAGCTGCTTTGCATAAAGTTGCTGTAAACTGTAAATTGATTTAAAGATGGAAGTTGGAGTAAGATTTTCCTTCCATTTAGCAGGCATTACATTTCAAATGTGTATGAACTACTTATTTCAATGTTATGTGCTACATCGCACAATCCTCACATCACCACATTTTCGATACCACGATGCATTAGCTGCAACCCCACAGAGATATGTTGTATTAAAGTGATATTTTGCAAGATTCTTTCTTTCTTTTGGCTACTTTTAACTAGCTCTAGGGTTGCAACCAACAATTATTTTCATTATCGATTAAGCAACAAATCCTAATATTTGAGAAGTTGAAACTAGCAAATATTTGTTTTTGTTTATTTCTTTGGCTTGAAAAATGACAATTAATTGTTTATCGAAAGCAGCTGTCATTAGCTCCACTTTCAAGTCTGAATAATTGTGTCAATCTTTATGCCATTGTGCCTATAGTTGGCGCTAGAGCAATGTGACTCTAGAGATTTTACACAATCATTTCTTGTATGAAGCCCTAATATTCCCAAAATTCATGTGCACCATCAGACTGTCAGCATGACTGTCCATCTGTATTTTGAGCAGATTTAGATACAGTTGTAGATAAAAAAAAAATCTTTGGTTATTTAAATAACTAATTAAGAGCATTGTGCACCCTTAGTGGATGAACTATATGTGCTTTCTCAGTGCTCATTAGCTGAGTTTTGCAGTCATTGCTGTCCAGTACTTTGATGTCTTCTTCTGTGGTTGTTTCAAGTTCAATTCACTCTCTTGGTGTGCTCTTTTCTTTTCTTGCCACAGTGGATATCACTGCCCATGCTAACTACCCACTGCTATTTAATCCAAACAAACCACTGGAAACAGAAAACACATCACATCCTTGGTGGACCTGCACACCAGCTGTTATCAACAACAAATATGAGACTTTTAAAAAATGAATGCCTTGAAATTAATCACCTTTTGTGTTTTATCGGTCTATAGTAGAGTAACAAAATAACAGATAAGAGTTCTTTTATGCCACCCCCTACCCCCAAACTGATCAACATTAGCTTGGGTCATACAAAATGAAAAGAGCAGTGATAATGACAGAATGTGATGGTGGAGGCCTGCCTTGCTCAGTAGGACACACATGGACAGTGGAGAAAGAGGTGGCTGGGCAAAGGAGTAATAAAGCTGATGAGATCTTAGCAGGGCGATCTGATTCCGATGTGAATTAGAGTTAAAGAGAGCTCCCTGCCGGGCTCATACTTAGGACAATCTCCCTCACTACCAGACATTCATTGTTAATATGACATTCCACGGGATCCTGGCTAATAACAATCTCAGAGGGTGGGGTCTTTTATGACTGTAAGAAAAAAAAAAACAGCCATTCTGCCTTTTGCTTAATGTTTATCTCTCGGGAATTGCACATGGCACACAACGATACGATCTCTTTTAATTCTCTTTCTGGTCTGTTTACAGAAGAAGAGCTGAGAAATAAGGAGGGAGGGGGGCTCTTCAGCAGACATGCTCGACCACATCTACCCTACAGCAGCTAATGCTTCAAGGCCATTATATTCTGATTGGAAATCTAATAAACAAATCATCTATCTTAATGTGAGTCTACACCAAACATCAGGGGGGCCGAGAGCCACCTCTGTTTCAGATCTGACAAAACTAGACGTACAGTAGACAAAGACCTGCTCTGAGTTACTGTCTCTGTTGTGATCTTGTGACACCCTAGCACCCTAGCCTTTCTGGCAAGTTCTAATTAAGGCCTTAGCCTCTAGGATACTCCCAGATCTTCCCTTTTTTTCTCCTTACAAATTCAGTAAATATATTATTGAATCACATTATCTGTTTTTGCCTCAGTCCCATTACTCACAGAGAACAATCTGTAATGATAGTCTATCATCAGCGTGGTAGGTCGTGTTGCATCATTGATTATAATCTTCCAAACAGCTTTTATGTTTATGAGAAATCACCCTAAGAGCAGTCTGCATCGTATTTCCCCTATCTGCTTCATGCAATTATATATTCGGGTCCAATTGTGGATAAAAATTTACTATTGATCAAGGTGTGCTGCACACACAGACAGACCTGCGTGGCTCTCTCTTTAGCTTTCTATTGTCTGTAGTGGGACAAACAATACGGCAGAGTTGAAAATCCATCAGAGTTGACAGGTCCATTACACTCCAACATCAAACTGCTTTTGGTGGTCTGAACCCTTTTGTCCACTATGTCTCACTTGAGGTATTACAAGCAACTTTAAATATTACAGAGAACAATTTGTCTGTAACAAACACAGTTGTTTGAATTTCTGTTGGTGGCAGCTATAAATAATAATAACCACAATGGAATAAAGGTAGAAGCAACTTTTCTGAATTACTTATTCAGTAATAATGAGTGGTGTTAAGAGCCCTTCATCACATGTACTGTAAAGTATAAGTGCTGAATTTGAATTTACAATGAGGAATACCCAGGACATTCATTATGAAAGACTGTTTGTTATTGTTGCATTAGGGAAAGAGAAACTAAATCAGCTCCCATAGGACGACTGCTCCACCAGGTCGTACACTGCTCTGCTTACCCTCTGATATGTCTGGCTATAAATTCTGAGTGCCGCTCATCTGTTCCTGGTGAGACAGTCTGCTTAAATACAGGATTGGACATTTAAATGATTTCACTTGTGACAGGCCTGCTGTGACAGAATAACAGATTCTGCTGAACAAATAGGCCGTGGAGGCTGCCGGGGTCCCAGGAGTCAGCCCCGAACCCTCAGGCTCTGTTTTGTAAAGGACTTGTTTCAGTATGGCAGCACTTCTGGAAACATATTGGCCTTGTTACATTGAATGAAATGCTAATTCTCACAGACTGTCTGGATGTGGGTCTTTGTGTGCCTGTGTGTGTGTGTGTGTGTGGTCACACACGTTGCACATGTCTGCACGTGTTTGTCTATGTGCATAAGAAGAGTAGAATTAATAGAAATTGCTCAATTATATAAAAATCGCAATCTATCACAAATAAAAGAGAAAAAAAGTCATTAATTACAATTAAAAGCTATTTAAATCTAAAACAGAATTTTGTCTTAAGGTGATATCTGTAGCAACATTTAATGCAAGAAATAATTAAGATTTCTTTGTCTCACACAAAACAAAGAAGTGAACTTTAGATTCATTCATTCACTTCATGCTGGCCTTGGATTAAAATTACTCATGCCTCATTTTAAGAGTGTGAATGCTGCTGCTTGTCCTTTGACAGCCTGCGTAGGTGGGAGTCCCTAAAGGCATTATAAGTTTATGATGGCATGATGAGGAGTAGGCCAGCCAGCATCTGCTTAAAAAAGCCAACCCAAGCTCTTTCTGAACTTACCTTTCTTTGTGTGGGGAATTGGACAAAAGCCATAGTTCCCTCTGGTCTGTCAAAGCTATTCTATAATCAACCAACCGTGGCCCTCCCCTTAAAGAATAGGAAGACATTATTCAGCTTCCTCCTTCTGATCTTGGGGCCACAACAAACCATGTAAGCCATGGCTGACTGGTTAAAGCGAAAAAAAAGAGGAACACAATGTCCTCCTGTCAGTGGCTGCAGATACAGAGGCCCATGAGCCAGGCACCACGTGACCCTTCGACCACCGCCTCAACCATGGTGGCCAAACCACTGAGCACTGCCACACAGCGAGAGGCCTTGAACCTAAACGCTCTCAGTCTTCTATAAGGTCAGATGTCAAAAAGAAGGAGTCTGGTTATTTCAAACTGCAACTTCACTGCAAGTGAAAGCTGTTTCTTAATCAAAGCTATTACCACATATTTAAGAGTCCAGAGAATGAACTGACCAAGTAAATGTCATCCAAACACTGAGTAATAATAAGTATTCAGCGGTTCTGCCTGCCAGTTGTCATTTGGGAAAGAATTTGTACTGCGAGAAGCCTGAAAAGGTAAAATGAAGGGCTTATTTTGTATGTGTGATGGGCAGAGTGAAGCTACCACAACACTAGGAGCTGTGCTTGAGCTCATTTCCACGACTGACTGAAATGTAGAGACTCAACAGTCACCCAGAACATTTACTGGCTGGATGGTCTCAGTTTGCCAAACTGCATAAGGGGATTTTAAATTAAAGAGGAGGCAAAGTCTCAACGCTGATATTCTCATGGGGACCGCCATATCGAAAAAAGAGCAAATGAATTTGAATTTTGTCCTATTTTCACTTAACAGTAGATAGTCCAGCATAGGCACATTATTAAGACCACACAATCATGGAACTTATTGTAGAATTTTTTCTTGAATAGGACAAGTCTTCAAACAGAAAAGTTTAATAACAGTAAATGCATCAGTGTCTGCTCTTGGACTCACATGGGAGTAAATAACAATTGCTGTTAAAATGTACATACTGTCCAGTCGTACAATCATAATTTTTGTTGTGCTTACAAGCTTTACTGACGCCACTTCAAAACTGTTATTATTCCACTGTGCAATGTTGATTTTATAAGTGTACTGCCAATGATCATGGAGTGAGGCACTGAATGTTAAATAGGTAAAGAGCCCCGTGGCAGAGGCATTGGCCCCCTGTTACCACTTAGCCCTATTTGGCTGGCCTCACTCACACTCATAATTAAGACCCCCTACTGTGAATATAAATGGCCCCTCAATCAATAGTGATAGAGAGAAATAAAGAGAGAGACATGAAGACCATGGGCATATCTCAGGGGCAAACATGATAGCATTATGAAAGGAGCAGCTTGAAAGCGGCTTTTACTCTGACAAGGGAGCTAACGTTGTAATTGTCCCTCGGGGGAACAGAAGCTCTTGTTATTAGAAAACAATTTCTCCCTCTAGGCCACTTCTTCTTCAGCCTGAGGGCACACTGATTCCACGTTTCACTCCTCCATCCTGTTATCCAGCTACAGTCTTGTCTTGTACGATAAATAAATGATGCAAAAAAAACCTTGATTGAAAACCGATTCTCAGTTCTAATGAAAAATTAAATACACATTTTTCACAGGTTGAACCAGTAATAATCAATGAATCAGGATCAGTAAAATGGTTCCTTTGTATTGCAGGAACCCCAACTCCAGTATGACTGACAGTACAGTAAAACAGTGACATAAGTGCCATTTTAAGCACTATTTTAAGTATAAGAGGAGCACTGCAGTCTAATATATGCTAAACAACCTAGTTGAGGAATGACAGTGGATTTGTGCTGCTGTCTTTGTTAGTCTGTCTCTGGCTTCCTTTGTTCTGGTTGCACCTTTATGTAATTTACACTGTCCTGTGCTAAGCATACATCATTTCAAATATTTACCTAATTCCCTGACTAATTTCAAAGGTTTATTTCCTGAAATGAATCCTCATTGTCAAATCCATTGATCCTTGCAAATCTAGAGCAATATCACTGTTTGTATAATAAATTGACCTGTAATGTAGATTAAGTTAAGGGGGATGTGGGGGGTGGGAGGGGGGGGAGATGAAGGGAAAAAAAGTGAAAAATGCCCATTAACATTTTGCCTTGTGAGTTTGTGTGGTTAATTTAAAACATTTAAGGCTGGAAATGAGCTTCTCCATCAAATGTCCCACTTCCATTTACATTTCTTGCATACAAGTCAATTTGTGGCTGCCCCACACCATAAATCATTGCCACCGGAATGCTGTGTCGGTACCTCTAGACATTACCCTGGCGCATGGTACTTAAAAAAAGCAATTTAGAACTCCATTTGCTCAAAAACAGTGTGCTTTCAGCAGACTCACACTTCTCCCAGTGAAATGAAGATTAAACAGCATTGCCTAAAAGAGTTTTATTGTATATGAATGTCTTGCAATTGTTCTAGTTGTTTTTTTTTTCTCCTTTTGTGTGATGTATGTTTGTATAAATGGGTTGAATAAACAGGCATTATTTTGTTATCGCTAAATTGGTGGCATTTTTCTTAAAAATAAAAGATATTTTATGATAATGTATTTGTGCAAGAGAACACATTTAATAAATTGTTAAATGTATATAGATGATAATAATATTGTCATTATGATTTTTGGTGTCTTGCTCATCCTGAGTGTTGCTGACCTCCCTCCTTACACTGTAGAACTGCAGCACTCTGGCAGAGAGAAAGTAGAAATAAACCCACAGGTCTGTTTACTGTGCTTCCATTCACCATCAATAATGGGCTGATAAAAGAGATGCTATCTGACCAACCAGAAAGCAGTGGTCAGTAAAATAGGTACCATATTGTGTCACGTATCAGGAAATAATTGATGACCCCTTTCACAGGGATCTCAAACGGGGCATTGGGAAATCATTTTCAATCTATGGCTTAGCAGATGAAACAAATGCTCCCGGCTTGCTTTGTCAATTCTCACTCCTTAGGGTCAAACAAACAGCTTTTCCAGGGCCAGCTCAAAGGCTAGTGTACAGGCAGCCAAGCTGAAAATGTCCCTTGTCCTCCACAAAATGATACAACGGAGCATTTTATATACCAACAGTTTGTTATTTGTCATTGACAAAGTTATAATAAGAGGGGCCTTCATATTCATTGACCAGGTGACCCTTACATTCCCAAAGCCTCCAGTTCCATCCACACAGACTCCCTGGTCCATGTCTCCAAAGTGCTGTCACTAATGTCTTGGCCAACTGTTTATTAAGACACAAAGGAAGAAGGACAGGAAGAAAAAATAGACCAAATAAAAAAGGAAGTAGACTTGTAGTAAAAAAAATAAATAAATAAATAAACATGAAATCATGCACTTTCATTCACAAATTCATGTACTGCATGCCGCAAATGCACAAATATGCACTTTACAGGTGTATATTGAAAAAGCACTTAAAATGTGACAGTACGCTGTTTAGGTCAGTTAGTGTTGTAATGGTCTGTTTTTGTTTTTAGCACGTGGCAGTTGTTGTCTACTCAGCAACTCCTTGACTGATAAGTTTAGCTTCAGTGCTACCAGGGGCCAGACAATGGACGCTGCGGAGGAAATATTCACACAGCCCACACAAAGGATACAACTCCAGTAATGCTCTACTGCTGTGCCAATAGCTAATGAATCAGTGAATTAAAATATTTACAATTATTTGTTGATGGAGGTTGCTGTAATTATTTGTTGATGGAGTGTGTCTAAACGCGCAAATCAAAAATGATGTTTTAAATTAATCTAAATAGAGGCAGCGATGACATGTTGCTGCATTTTATTTTTACATCGTTATCAGTGCATAATTCATGACGGCCTTAATTGATTGACATATTGAATTTCAAAATTGGATCTGTAATTTTTGTGACAGGGAGTGTGTCATTAAATGATGCTTCAAACACAAGTGACGATATGACAGATGACCAATATAATCTGGATACAGTGATAAACTTTACAATAAGCTGTTAACTGGGAAGTCAACACATTTAGTTCTGGTGCACTTTCCCTGTTTCTAATTACAAGCTGAGAGAATACCTCTGACGAACTTTTCAAACGCACCCTGCTGTGGATAGAGGTCCTCCTCCATTGCTCAGGGAATGCTTTTTATTTCTTCAGCTGGCTCGCTGCTGGCCGTGGGGTGAAATCGACCGGCCACGCGCATGGGAGCCCCACATCTTACACACTTCTGTGTCCACGGGCCTCCTGCTCGCCTCTGTGAAACCAACAGTTTATTCTCTACCAGCAGGGCCAGGAGCATGCTCTGGAGGGGGGCGCATTGTACGGCATTACCAAGACAATGGGGCCATATGGGGAACAGAAGGATCTCCCGCTCGCCTTTTCAACACACAACAAACGGTGTAGCATATTATGCGCAGCAGCGGTCACTTTAAGGTTACAGTTTTTAGCATAACAACTGATGAAAAAGGGAACGTCATTTTATTCCCATTTAGGGCTATTATTGGCACGACATAAGGGGGTGAGATTTATGGGGGTTGAACAATGCTCTTCTTGGTCAACAATACTGACGAAGGCTCGGGGAGAGATAATGGTGCCACATCATGTTCATCAAATCAACATCATGTCAAAGACGGCTGCTCTGTTGATTTGTGTATGTTGACTCCTGGACCACATGATGTCTGATTATTCCTTTCTTTCTGCTTTTTTATTTAACATAAAACTGACACCTAAAATGATAATCCAGTTAACAAAACACATGTATTTGTCAATTGATCTTGTTGGCAAATCCAAGAGACACAAGCATGTGCAAACACAAACGAGGCGGCTGTGACGTCACATGCAGGGCGCTGCAGAATGATGCAATTATAAATGTCTGAACATCTTGTGTGTTGATTGGAGCATCGCGGATCTTGTGATGGTAGACTGCAGATCCAATCCATTCCCAGTGTATGGCATCTTCACACACAGTCAGCAAAGCAGGAAAAATCATATGGTGAAGTGTTGCTTGATCTACGACAAGTGCATCAATGCCAAGAGACTCTTTTTTTCTTTTTTTTTCTGAGAGGACGCTTTAAATATCTTCTTCAGTGAACGGCTGGATTCTCTTGAGATTGTATAAAAACTTTAATGAATTCAGCTGAAGACACATTGGCATTTTCATTTATTCAAAAAAGTGAATGTGCTTGTCTTTTGGCGTTTAAAAATAATTTAAAAGTTCCAAAAGATATGCACTTGAAATTATTATTGGTACCTATGGTGTCAATAATTATTGGCCTATCTGCATGTAATGAATTGAGCATCCTCATAATCTGGCTCATAATGGCTTTAGGACACCAAAGGGTCCTCTAAAGAAGATGAGAGCCTATTGATCCACAAGATAAATGCTCTTTAGGATGTTAATAGTCTAATTTGCTTTAATGATTTCTCCTAGCACTTCCCCAGTCAAGGACAGGATAATATACACTTAAAAAGGCATTCCAAGCAGAAGCACGGCAACTGGACGCTTCCTGCATAAAAATGTAGGGCATTTGAGTCGAATGTTTGAAATTGATGATCAACCCCACCATTAGTTTGTCTTTATTTGCTTCCTTCCAAGGTAATTATCATGGATTAATGCTTTTCTGGAGTGTCGTGCGAAATAACATTAGCGGTATCCATTTCCAGAATAACCTGCCCAGACCTAATAAGCAGAATAATAACGCTTCCAGGTTTTTCTTTGATGTGGAACTAAAGCTCACACTGAACACATGGTCTGCAGGACGGATGGTTGATGCATTAATTAATTAATTAACTGTCAATTATCAAACATAAATTATCCAAAAGATGTTAGTGACAAATATTGTAATTGTTCATTATTTGTGTGAAGAGATCACCGCTGTTTTTTTATGTCTTAACAGAAGCAGCTCTATAGTATATCTATCAAAATATTCTGATTGTCTCTTAGTAAATCTTTGTTCAATGCTGTATGTGACATTTTAGGATTTTAGCCCACCATAGGAGCAAATTTTAATCTCAGACAAAGGCAGTGTAGTATGACACACCAGAGACAAGATGAGCTATTGCTTTAGCAGTTTCAGGCATAAATGACATTGACTTCTGGGAGATGGAACTCTTTAACATGCTCTGCACCAACTGAGTCACATCTGCCGTTGACAAACAGCTAAGGAGTAACCTGAGTCTATGTTCTCTTTACTGGCAATTTTTACATTTTATCATTGAAGTCAATGAGCCAATCTGCAATTTACGTCGTGGAGAGCGGGATGAGTGTATTCAGAACCCGGTCACACACCCAATCTCCTACTAAAGAGCAGCGATAATGTAATAATGCCTCACTGATGTGCCAGGCAGTAATGGTGCTGAACATCTCCCATTCATCCAACACTACCTGATCATTGCTTTAACGGAATAATACATTACAGCTGGAAATAGCTGTAAACCTCCAACTTTATCTTGGGAATGTGCACTCCTTTTTACCTCAGGAAACGTTCCTGTCCCTCAGTAATAAAAGGCAGAGCTATCAGGATGAAATGAAAAAGAGATTGAAACCCTTCTGTCTCTGACAGGCATTGCACAGACACACAGAGTATGGCCTTTTTCTTATTTTGTAGCCTACAGGCTGTTTGTATTATTATGAAAATAGGTATTATGATCTTAGCCTTTCTCCTAAAAGAAAATGAAACACTGGAGATGTCCGCTTTTTTTTCCCCCCTCATGACTGTAAAGTAGGTTTGATTGACCGTTATTTCACTCGGTTTCTTAGCCCTGTCAATTCTTCCTTCCTTGACAAATGACACTTAGCCGTCTGTCAATAATGGCCCACGTAAATGTGCTTAAATGGGCCAGGGCACACCAATGTTATGGCTGTTCATCCTATTTAAATTACTTTCTGCCTTACATAATTACAGAAACCTGGTATAAGAAGGTAGTTCAAGCACAGAGGCGGTGTAATGTATAGAGGTTAAGGCAGAGATGCATACAGTATAAGGCCATGTTACTTAAGCATATAGAAACATAAATGACACTCTGAACAAAGCGTCATGATAATTGAGAAAAGACAGAGGTGCAAGAAGGTGACATCAGCCATTAACCTTATATCAGGCCATTCTGTAAATCAATGTCACTCACATTTAATAACAAGTGTAATCAAAGGAATTATGCAAATTTAATTTGATGCCTCTTGCATTATGCAAATCTCAGCTAAATATAATGAATCCTGACACCTGACCAGTGCAGTATACAGCATAGGTGGTTCTCATTGTACGGGTCTAACTGCTGACAGTATTCAGGGTTATCAGGAAGAGGAGAAAGACTGAGGTGAAAGGGGAAACATGCTTTGCAGATCATCACTTATATTATTTCTACAGACAATTATGAGTCACTGATGTGTTTTTCTGTTGTGCGTTCGTCATTCGGTTGTAAATACATTTAGATTGCTATGATTCCATATTCAAGCTACAATGGGTGTTATTAAAAGGTCTTTGTGTAAATTTGTCTAGCGATTCAGAAAATGTTTCTGTAATGGATTGAACACCCTGAAATACAAGAAGGAAAACAAACGACAAATGTCTGCCGCAGAGGCAATTTTCTCTGTATTGTATTAGTGACCAACATGTCTGCATGACCCACCGACTCTGACAACAACCCCACAGACACACCGTTACAAGTGGTTGATAATAACAAGGGGACTCCTCGCATCAGATGCAGTCAGCTGGTTCACTACAACCAAATGTTACGGAGTAAAACAGCATGTCATGCTGCCATTTGACACGGTGAAATAAGATTAGATGAGATCCATTTCAAAGTGCAGGAAGTGCAGTGGCTGGCCTATTCCAGCATACAATCTGCAATATACAAATACCAAGCAGAGGAGACGTACTGAGGCATGAACAGTGACACACTTACAGAATTATCCTGCTGTCTGCTTTTGAAGGACACTGCCGCATTTTTCATGTCTATCATTGTATCAATTGAAAACAAGCATTGTATAATACAATATTTATGCAATTAGTTACCGCATTGCTTAAATTTTTTAAAGAAGGCCACTGACATTCACTCTTACTACATCTGAGTCCCTCAACAAAATGATAGATAGATAGATAGATAGATAGATAGATAGATAGATAGATAGATAGATAGATAGATAGATAGATAGATAGATAGATAGATAGATAGATAGATAGATAGATAGATAGATAGATAGATAGATAGATAGATAGATATTTTATTATTTGATTGTCAGAAAAAATGATTGGCAACCATATAATAGCTTAACTAATGGCATAAGCAATTTTTTAAGCACAAATGCCATCAAAAATCAAACATCTTTGGGTTTTGAACTGTTGGTTGGACAAAACAAGCACTGTGAAGATATCAACTTGGGCTTTGGGAAAATGTGATGAGCATTTTTCACAATTTTCCATGCAATTAATCAATTTATTATGAAAATAATCTGTAGATTATATGATAATTTACGATTAGTTGCAGCCCTAATTAAGAAATTGTGGAATTGCAGACAACAAAAAATTTTTGTTTTGTTTCAGATAAGCTAAAGCACAAATTGTAGTTTATTTTAGTCGACTAAAGAGCATTTTTACACTGTCAGTTGTTTTCTCTCAGCAGCTATACAGCAGGATTTGCGTGCCTCAGATGGTGTGTGTTACCAAGGAGTCCTTTAGTGTGCACCACTCTAGGAGTAAAATGAGCTTCGATCTGTCCCAGAGGTAGCCCATCAAGAGGTGGGGAGGTTAGTTGGTCGTCACGGCCATCTAGACCCTGGCCTGTGAAAGCCTGCCAGAATCAATGCTAATTATGCTGCCATCTGCGAGGTGCCTGTGCTAGGTTGACACCTGTTCACTTCCAAGTGATGTACAGAAACTTCAATCAAGCCGGGAAACAAGACTCTAACACTGCTGAAAAGGGAAATGATTGGTAAAAGTATCGACAGAAATGATGGGTGGTGGATAACTAACTGTAGAAGCGATAGCTGTCATACCTGAAGCTGGCTGGGCCACATAAGAAACCTTAGGGTAAAACATCAAGTAATTCATTGCTAGCTTCAACAGAATATAATCTAAAAAGGCTTATCACTGCTTTTGAGATGCTGTGTACAGTACATCCCCACTGAAAATGTCTAATTGACCCTTTCACTCTGTCAACACAGTCGTTTCTCTCCTGGAATCCCAAGTCAGCCTATGTGTGTGATAAATGTCCCCGGGCTATAGCAACACTGTCCCTTTCCAGATAATTTATCACGCAAAGACAATCAGTCAGAGGACTTGATTAATATTTTCTGGGGGATCTTTTCAACTTTGGAGGCTGATCCAGCCAGCCACATTAGGCAGAGTGTTTGCAAGAGGAAACCAATACACTAGGTTTGGCTGTTTGCTCACTGAGACCAGGGGCCTGTCAATTCTTTGCCCCTTGAAAGAGATCTGCCATTAAGGTGACATGAGAAACAAATGAGGCCAATTTCTCCTCCAATGTCCCATCTGATATGTCAATAAAGGCCCAGCAGCCGCAGGATGCTCTGAGATGGATTTTTCCTTGCAGCTAGACAATCAGTGGAATACATCTAACTTTCCTCCGATAGGTGAATCACTCAGACAAAACCAATGGACTAGCGTTAAGTAGCAACTGCAGATCTGGTTTCAGCAAAATATATGAATGAGATTTAGTTCCAAGGTTTTGTTTTCCATCTTACAAGATACGATAAGCCAGACAATGCATTTGAATTATGTTTGTCTTTTGCTGGGTATAAAACTGGAGCTGGACATGACATCAACATCTCCCTTACAGCAAGGTGTAGCAACAAAGGATTTGATCTGTGTTTTTGTTTGGTCATAGCACATATCGGGCTGGAGCTGTATGTAAAAATGTATTCATAACCAGCAGAGGCAGTTTCTGTTTATGTCAGGTGCCAGGTGGATTGACAAAGCTGACTGATATTAAGAAGCTAAATCTAAATAGCTTGTTTTGGAGTAGAATATGTTATAAAGATGACCAGCTGTCAACCATAAAGATAAGGATTTGTGGGATATTTTTTCACTGCGCATAAATAAAATCTGGATAGGACTTGGCTAAAATGAAGCAGCAAAAAAAAAATGACACGTCAATTTTAACATCTACACTAATACAACTTTCTAAAGCAGGTTGCAAATTAACAGTCTTACAGCCCAGCATTTTAACTCAGCCTCAGTCCACGCTTGACAAAGAGAAATTAAAATAGATCACAATTAGAAACAACATTACAGTCCAACGTGCAGTCGTGATACTTATATGTAGAATTATAGCCTCATCTACAGAGCCGCGGCATCGATAGGCATTCATTAAGTATGCAGCTCATAAAGTCAAATGTTTTTCAATAAATATCATGGGAACGAGGCTCGAGATACTCCACATTCAGAGACTTACAATGGCAGCATATGTTGAGGTGGATTGAGTCCTCAGGCTCCAATCTGGCTCTCTCTCCCTCGGACTTAGAAGATAAATTATGTGGGCTATTTTTCCATTATGTTAATCAAAACACTCGCCATATGCATTACTATTATTAGATTGGTAACAGAAGACATCCTGTTTTTAATGTGAAATTGTGAGACTGAGCCTTAATTGATCACAAACACAGTTTTAGGATAGTCGAAGATAATTCAACAGCTGGCTGTGTTTATATCTCTTGTTAACACGTTATATATGTTTTATGGGGTGTCAATTGATGTTGTTTCATATTACAGCAGCAGTCTATTTACAAGGATGCCTCTGTGTGTTTAATGAGAAGAATAAATGACAAATAAGGTAATCTAACTTGATTTTTGAAAACAACAACACATTATCCATTCCAGATGCTTTTCCAGAGCAATTTATGTGCTATTGTTGTGAGTGGAGGATGTGGTTTATGTGACTTTAAGTAAAACAAACAAAATAAGTGACGCAGTTCTGGCACTTAAAAGGGTCTGAGAATGTGCGCTGGCCCACCTGAGCCTTGCTAATTGTTTTCGAGATACACATAAGGTCTCAGGCACCATCTTAAATTCCAAGGTTGCACTTACAGCCTCCTGGACGTCCTTGACTGGAGCCAGACGCAGGTCTAGAGAGGGCCGTTTGGCCAACAATGTCATTGTTATGGCCTTTGTCATCTCAATTAGCAGGCGGGTGCTAAAACACAGAGCTCTAAATGGTGGCATCAGTGTTAACCTGGGACACAACACTGCCCATAAACCCTAGCACTTATGCCTACTGCTGACCGTGCTGTTTGTCTCTCATTACCGTCCGGCAGCAAAACAGGACCCAGAGGTTACACTAATGACCCACTCTTTCCAAAAGTTACTGCAACTACTCTGCTGTTGTCAAATGGAAGTATGATATTAAACAATTAAGTTCCTTTCTATACAAGCCCAGCCACTCAGCTAGATCCATCAGCAGTTTGACTAATGTTTGAGTTGGTTGGTACGAGCCTTTGAAAAGAAGGAAAGTCAGTTTATCATTAAGGGTGTGTTTCTGCCATCAGAAAAAGTGGCTGATTAAATTAGGCCCATTTTAAGGTCAATGTATTTCTTTAATCAGTTGTCCCTTTTGATCATCCCTAGGAACAGTGCTCCTCAAACTCAGTCCTTGGTAATTGGTCCTCCTTACTGGCTCACTGTCTGTACTCATATGCTCATTGTTTAATGTTTCCAGCATTTCAGCACAGGCAGAGCACGTAATGCTGTGCATGTTTAACAGTCATTTCCATAAGTAAGTGCAATTTCTGTACAGTTTGTTCCTGTGTAATGAAGTGAAATCTTGTTTGTATTCCCCCTATTTCACAAGGAAACCCAGTCAAGCAGCTACACAGGAATTAAAGCGGCTAAAAATTAAAAACCGGCACTATCTTTAACTGAATGCCACACATTAGAAAATAAAATCAATTACTTGCATACTAAATAGTCCTTTTTTTGTTATTTCTGATTTTATATTCGCCGAGTGCTTTTTTCCCCTCATTGTTATTGTCTGAGTCTATAAGTGACCTTAACAAGAAAAAATGCAAATGATGTGCGAGAGAAAATGGCTAACATTTATTTATCCTCGCTGTTCTCTTGTCTTGTTGGTGTCATTAGAACAGTTCGCTGCGTCCCATTCTCTCCCATTATCTCTGCTATCAACGCAGCACAGCAAGATTCCAGCAGGGCTATAAATACTTCCCCTGGACCACATACGGCTAGCACATCATCTCCCAGACACAGCTTAATGATGGAAAAAAAATCTAATGTCTTTTTGCCCCCTTTCTTCCACACATTCTCACAACACCATGAAAAAAAGTCAGCCAGCTTACAGAAGTTACACATACATACATTTAGTTGGAAAAAATATAGTTGCACCTACGTATCAGCCACACGTCTTAGAAGGTGTGAGAGAAAATGATAGATGTCTGTCTTGATCATCCACCGGCACAGGTTTTTGTCGATTGCACCAGGGTCACTGATGCTGGCTCTACAAATCCATTAGAGCGAGAATGCAAAAAGGACACTTTATCTGAATTCATTATAAATGGATCTATATCTTATGTTTAGACCAAGGACACGATTTGTATCACAATGCAAATATCTATCATTAAATGTTGACAGTTCATTTTTCTTGGCAAAGAAAGAAAAATGTTTTCGGTGCAGCACTCTTTCTGTGCTGTTCTTTTCCTGATAAGGCGCCACCAAAGTAGCTGAAGCCGATTTGTTGTCCAAATTGAATGGTTTGTCGTAATTTCATAAGGGGAAAGTATCTGGTTTCATGATTTGTATGTATTCTAACATTACAGGTAAACAGTATGATAAATATCCCGAAATATAACCAGTGACACAAACACACAGAACACTATACGCATTTTATGATATTGGAAAAACAATATCAAGAATCAACATACTGTCTGGTTTTTACTCAGATATAAACAACAGTAAGTAAATTGTGAATTTAATAAATTGCAAATACCACACATAGCAAAAGACAGAGTGGTGTAACAGCAGTAAAACACTTAGGAAACTTTGCCTTCTACGTTAAACTGACAGAAAGTAAAATTACTGCTTGTTGTTTGTGTATTCTTATCAAATCAACATTAACCTCTCCTTCATAAGAACTGACACATCATCATTTTTGTGCGCTCACAAACTTGTAGGCACTTTGTCCGTTGCAGGGAGTTGAATTGCTGAGCACATGGTTGGGCATGTCAGTCAAAGAGCAAAAGGAGCATCCCGTTTTGTCGCTATCTAAATAATGGCTATAAAGCGTAGCTAACGGTGTCCTCTGAAACGTGCTCAGGTGGAAAGAACTAGACAAACAGAGACAGCCACCGCAGTGCTCCCTGACACAGAGGACAAAGTGAGGGCCTCATTTCCTCCCTCTAATCAGTGTTTACATCCACCCCAGTGCCAATGGCTGGTGACTGAGCAAGACGTGTATCAATCACCAAAGGCAACCTAGCTTGGGAGGACGATACACAAACTCTAACACACACACACACACTGAAACAGACACACACCAGCCTGACACCAGAGGAGAACAACACTGCTTTCATCTTAACCTCTTTCTCTATTGTGTCCTCTCTCTCTCTCTCTCTCTCTCCCTCTCTCTCTCTAATGGGTGCACAGAAATTACAGCTAATTAAGGATGTAAATGGTGGCGGAGAGTGACTTCTAATTCTGCATTAAATTGTCTCTTACCTCAGCAGAAAAATTTATCAGAGGAGGCAATGTCAACTTTTACTGGGGTGGGTTATTTGCATTTCTGCACACATTAATTCTGGGATGTGCAGCGCCTACAGAGCCAAACAGAGGACAGGAACTGCTTCCCAGCAACGGTAGGCTTCACAGTGTATATTATTGCTCCTCTCACCCTGTAGTCTTCTAGCTAGTAAGCTCTTTTCACAAATTAAATGCTGTACAAGACACACTAGGAAGCATAGCAGGCAAAGACAAACACAGAGAGAGATACATGTGCCAAGTCTGTACACTGCTGTCACTTACTTCTCTCCACAGATGTTTACAAGGTCACAGCATGGCCATAAAGAATGAATGAGTGCAGGAAACACAGCTCAATGTGAGGAGCAGATCCCCGGCTTAGGTGTTGTAGCAGAGCGCATTAATTATCTTTGCGGCTATTCTTGAGGTGAAGGCAGCAGATTTGAGGCGCGGCCAACAGAAGTGGTCTACACGGACCGCAAAGTCAGAGGGCACGCCAGCAAACATGTGGTAGGTGCCAAGCTGCAGGGTCTGAGAGCTGGGCAATAGGGACAGGAATGATTAGAGATTTATTACAGCTTTTCTGCAAAGTCATGCAGTCGGCCATATGTATCAGTGACACACAGGACCTATGTTGGAGACAACCGAGTGTAAATACAGCCGCACAGCATACATGCAACAACACCTGAATGCAAACAGATAAAATACCCCTCGGCTACGACCTCACAGAGGCCCATATATTGTGTTTGCTTAGCCATTGATTGACCCCATGTGAAGGACCTCATCATTCTCTCAGCTGTTCCTACGTTTCATCCAGCTCAATCCATTTACATTTAAGCACAGCTCTGCTCTGCTTGGCCTAATTAGTTCCATGGCTCCATTAGTCTACATGGTGGTCAATCCATTCATCACTTTGCATGTTAGTTAAAAGCCCATTTCTCTGATACTGTCACTGTTCTCTGCCTATTACTGTTCTTTTTTTCTTTTTTTTTTTTTTTAGAAAGGCGGGTGAGGAGGATTATGGGTAACTAATTACCAACATCACAGTAGACTCAACCATACTAGTGACTTGTGGCTACTAGATAATATGTCCAATAAACTGTGTATTTTATTTAATTTCCACATTGTGAGGTATATTTGGGCAAACTGGATTAAAAATGTCAGTAAAAAACTATTAAAAAATTTAAAAAGATAGGCTTTATATACATTTAAGAAGGAAAGAAAGAACATAAAAAGCAGAGGAGAAAGCAAATAGAGTGAGGGAATAAGAGAGACAGAGAGAAAGAGAGGTGGTAATGATCCCTGCATTGAGAGACTTGGCTCACCCACTGGTATACTGGCTCATATGGCCCACTGGCTCCAAACTTGCTGAGGTCTGAAACTCACATTACGCCTCAAAAAAAGGCAGGCAACCAGGACCTCAAAACACTGAAGCTAATTAATTCTCAGACATAATAAGACATTATCATGTTTGATGTACAGTTCACATACTCTCAGGGTGCTCTCTGCTATCAGGACACACAAACAGTGTGCAAAAATCTGCTCTGACAAAAAGACAACAATCAGACGGTAATGACAAGACTCATTTAGTAGATAAAATTGTCATGTCAAACAATGTGAAAGCGATCTCAGCTTATGCTCAAGGATTTACTTTTGTTATTTTTTTTGTTGATTTACAAATGATGGCATCCAGCTTCAAAAAGCAAAAGCAAACAGAGATTAAATAAAGTATATATGGTGGAGGATCCTGGAGACTTTTGCATTTACAGTGTACATCCCCTCTTGTTGAGTATCCTTGGTTGATTATATCCCATTGGTATTCACTTTACCACTGCCAGGTCACCACCACTTCACGTCTGATATCTGCTGAAGACAAGTGCAGCGAAGATACCTCTCAGGATGATTCAATGTCTGTGCAGTCCCTGAAAGTGAAACTCATTTCCAGGCCAAGCTATCCCACAGTCCCAGCAGGGAGACATGAAGCAATGTCAGGCCCGTGATGCCCTCCCACAGTACCCGCTGCCCTTTCACTCCCACATCCTTCGCTTTTATCGGGAATCTATTTTCCCTCTTCCCCCCTGTAAGGTAACTCCATCTGAAATTTTACATCTCCCATCTCCCCTCTCTCTCTCTCTCTCTCTCTCTCACACACACACTCTCTCTCTCTCTCTCTCTCTCTCGCTGGTTTCCTCCTCCCATGATGGATGAGCTCCACTCTGGGGTGTCTCAGCCTGTCCATCATGCCCTGCGATTAGGAATTAAAAATTGCAAACGTTTCACAATAGCCACCCCCATTTTTCTCCATACCCCCCCGCCACCCTCCCCGCACTCCGCCACAACCCCGCCTCTCATCCAACCACACCTGCCACACCATCACCACCACTGTCATAACCAAAGCCTCATCGCCACCATCAACACCACATCCCCATGCAGCCTAACACACTATCCCCAATTCAGATGCACCAAACACCTACATTCATCTAAGTGGGAAAAAAAACATAATTTATTTTGTACTTCCCAGATAATTTACTTTTTTTTCTTTCCTTTCTACAGGAATTCTCCATTTCCCTATAAAATGAAAATTCATCTAGAATTACATCTTATGTCATCATTATGTTTATTAAGCGTGGATGATGTATATGAACAGCGCTGGCTTGCCGCTGAGTGCTTAATGATGCATAAGATTAAGCCGAGGCTCTCAGCTGCGCTGTGACTCCCCTCTGGTACCCATACTGCCGAGGCATGCTGGGAGTACAAGCTCCAAACGGCCATCAGGTGAAAGGAACTAACATCTCTCTTTTTGTCTGTGTGTGAGTGAGACTGAATGTGTGTGTACTTATGTTTTTGTGCACACCACTGAATGGGAGTGTGTTTCTTCTTGCGCACATGTAAGAGCTGTAGAGGAATGGTACACTATCGCCTTGCTTTATCTGTCCACCTATATTAGAAATAACTTGCTCTCGCCTTCCTCACTGTGCTCCGATCATGCTGTTTTCTCTCTTTCATCCCCTTCTCCTCTCTGCCCCTCTATCCATCCCTGGACCCCTTCTGTCTGTGTCCTTTCTCCCTTCATTTCTCTTCTCCCCTTCCCTCTGCCACACCGCTGTTTTGCCGCAGCAGTCTATGACAAAAACATTATCCTTCTGCTGCTAAACAATCCAATAAACCTCTCCACAGGGAGGAAGTTAACCTCTTGTCTGTTCGACTGATGCCTTCCAGACCACGTGACGGCTGCCACAGTAAATTCAAATCATTAGTCTCCTTGCCCCCCATCAGAGAAAAAAACTTCTATTAGTAATGGAGACCTCGTAAGAGACCTTCCGCGGAGAGCACTGCCTTCCCAATTCCCAGTGGAGAAATCCTGCGCAAAAAACTAATTCTACTTTTAATAATCTGTCATCAAGACCAGAGGCAGTCATAAATTATGTGGGGAGCATGTGTGAGAGCGAGCCACAAGAGGGAAATCAGGGTAGAAAATCAAAGCCCAAGTTTGACAAACTTTCCTGAAGATAAATAATAACTTACAAACCGGATTAGTTGTTAAGTCACAGCTGAGCGCACAGCCAAGCCATTCCAATCAGCCAATGCAGATGAAGAATTTATAGGTAGAGCTCATCATTTGTTTTCCCACTCTCCTCCCTCTTTTTATATGCATCCCACCTTTTCTCATTCCTGTCTCCTTCAAGCTTATTATATTCAGGGCCTGTTGTCACACCCTGGGCTGGTTTTATCATTAACTCCTTGTGTGCCAAACCAAAGACTACTGTACGTGTGAAGGCGTTTTTAAGGTGACGGCTCTTCGGTTTGGGGGAAGAGCTGAGGCCAAAAGAAATAACAGAGGGAGGAGTGCCTGGCTTGTGTCGTTAAGTAAATACAAGGGAACACTAAATTCCTGTCACCAGCTGCAGCATTATGGGGCCTCAAGACCTTAATTGACCACTAAAACAAAGGAAATATCATGGAAGAGGTACATCAAGGGAGAAAGTCACATTTGAAGCAGGATCACCACACTTTGAGGCAGTGTGAGGGAAAAGGCTATCAGCCGAAAGGGTCTGCTCTTTGTTCCTGTGTCAATATCTCTGTAAACTATCGACATGCATCATAATCGTTCCCTTCTATCAAGTGCAGACTAAAGAACAATCTCCATTAGGTGACAGCGCCCCGGCAGGTTGATAAATGCTCCCTGACGAAAGGGAAGGAATTGCGTAAAATAAAGAGGCATGTTCCAACAAGTCTTGTCAAAATGGTATTGATTTAATCATCTGCAGAAATACACATTCTTGGTTAGTGTAGCGTGCAGCGGAGATGGCAGCAGCAGCAGAAGCTGGGATACGCTTTACAGTTGTTGACGTGGAGACGCTCCCCCTCATTGGCTTTGCAGGTGATGAAACACACGCTGAGCTGCGCTCTAATTTTTTTTCCCTCTCTCCCTCTTTCCCTCTTCAATCAGATGTTATTCTAAGAAAGTGTTGGCAAATCTACTTTTCTATTTTTATTTAGGGCCAACAAATATAGCTTAATGTGAGTGGGCGAATCTATATGAAACACGCCGGTGTGGCCAACCTTCTTCTTGGCCTCTCAGCAGAGTGCAGAGGCGATAGATAACAATAGCCCTCCATCATCTAGACACACCAATGGTATTCTAGTAGCTGGAGTGAGCTGGCCAGAGGTCTGGGAGTGTTTATTTAACATCGGGGTGTTGGAGAGTGTGTCTCACCTTGGGACAAATGGATCCCCTCTCTTTCCTCCTTTGGCAGCCTCAGAGTAAACACCATGGCAGAAAACTGGAGGTCTCATTGCTCTGAAGTACAAGTTCATCAGGCAGGTGGGTAGGTTCATCATTGGGGCCCCTATAAAAACATGGTCCATGTTTGTATTAATACCCATGTTGTTCACATATCTATGATGTAAACAGTACAACAAACTGCTGCAACTTGTGACAGACTAAAATGAACATCTAAGCTAGATATCAAAATCCAAGCAGTGACACTGGCAACAAAAGCAGTTGTTTTCTTACAATTGTAATCGTTTAGAAGGTTAAAGGGGCTATTATTATCTCTGCACAGCCCATCTGAGCAGTGATGAGGTGAACACAAATAATGTGCGTCCCCTACAGAAGGAAGATGTGTGGCTGCGGCCGCTGGGGGTTGGAGACAATCCCACAGTGACCTGACCTTGACATGTCTGAGTGAAATGGTAGCGGAGGCTAATACCTCATCATATTGAGTTTGACTTTGAGCTCTCTGTGGTGGGTACCATAAAACAAAGGATAACAATGTGGACAAACAATCATAAACTATGGACAATTAATATACATACACTACCAAATAAAGCATGTGGTTTGCCTAATTATGTTAAGGAAATATGGATACTGAGCAAATCGACTGCTGGTAAACGCTTTCATACATCAACTGATATTTGAACGTGTTGTTTAAATTTAAAATATATATACAATATTCTAAAATTTAACATGAACTCCTCAATTTATGAATAACCCATCATTTTCAACTGTCTTACTTTTATTTATTTTGTGAGAGTAGCCATCAGTTATTCAGAAGCCCCAACACTTCACAATGCACGGCCATTTTAGCGCTGTCTACCGAACAAACACTAAATTAAAAAACAAAAGTGGGACAGAATATAGTGTATATACACCTATGAGGTTTTTGGAGCTAACAATGTGAGCAGGACACAGTTATTACGCAATGATAAAAACCTCAAAGCCAATGGGATGGAATCATACGTGACCGCATCATAAAACGTCTACATTACAAAAAAAATGAAATGTCCACTCCTCTGAAATCAGGATATAACTCATCATATCAAGCCAAGACTGAAGCTTCAGACATTATTCAGTCCAGGAGGACAAGTGGAGAGGTGAGGGAGACACCTCATGTGAGCCCTTTATATATTACCTCTTGCTCCAAAGTAAGGACAAAGGGAATGAAGATGACTACCCTGTCACAGGGAAAAACAGATGAACCAGACAGACCTGACTGAACTGTTCACTTACCGCAGCCTGGGCATCACACAACACACTGCAACCTAACTAACAAAACATTTTTTAAAATATAGTTTTTGATCAACAGCCTTTCCAGTTGAATATGTTCAGCCATGACTTATCTCTGCTTACAAAGTATGTCAAAAATATATTCAGGGTTTTTGGGCTTTTGTAGGTTATAGATATTGTGTTATAGACCCTTAAAATATGTTTTTTACACAGATTCTATGTCATATTTAAGGCAATTCAGGATTAGTAATCCTAGTTTTAGTGTCCTTCGAGCATCACAGCTAAAATTACAGCTTAATGGTACTGCTATAGTATTTTTTCCATGCATTTGTCCCTCAGTATAGTTAGCATGATGGTAAATTATTCTGTATATTGCTACTGTAGTGCTGACAATATATGAGGAATTTCCAATAGTAGATCCCAATAATTTTCTCAGCCGGATCTTTGTACAACATGCCCTGGCGTGAAGTGAATAAACTGCATCATCAGACATATTTGCTGGTTGGTTAGCCAAATAGAGGCTTGTTTTGTCCACAATTTTCCCTGTCAAGCCTGTCGTTGTTTGTGTCACATTTCAGGTCACGGAGAGCAAGAGAAGCAAAAAAAAAAAAAAAAAAAAAAAAGAACAAGAAAAAACAAACATCAGATTTGACAGTCAAGGTAGATCATTTATGATTGGAGTCAGCCTGAAAATGAGCTAATATTCATATTGAATGGATATTAGATGAACACATCAGTTAGGCTCTCCGTTCTTCTAGCAGTTAAGGCAATCTTAATCTTTATGTCGATAATGAAGATGTGTGTGATATCAACTAGTTGGGGTAATTAATAGGAATGTCAGTGACATTGTATTAATAGCATCATACATAGCATCAATTTAGTGTAAATTGTCGTTTTGACAAGCCATTTTAATTAAAACTATCACACAAGAATTAAAAGACCATGGACGTCATTTTGGGAGACTATCAAATAATGTTACCATCTGGTATTTTTTGCATGTCTTCTCCCCGCTAATTACAAGTGATACTCAAAAGGTTAGCAGCTCTTTGGCAGATGTAATGATCACCCAATAACCCACAGGTCATTACACTATACATAGTAAAGATATAAGAGGATGGCCTGCTGCTCTATTATGACTATTATGACAACTGAAATTCATCCTTCTTCATATATTTTCTTTTTTTTTTTAGTATAATATTTATAGTTTTGTTTACTTATGAAACCGACAAGGTCATGTGATGCACAAGCTCAAACCAAAATGCACTTCAGTCTTCAGTGAGCGGTGATCTAGCCCTGGAATCAATCTTCCTGACCACTCTCATAGCCCAGGAGTGAGCTCAATATGGGCTCAATTCCTGAGGGCTGCTCCAGGGATGAATTGAAATAGCACTCCTGTACAGCAGTCTCGCAGACAGTCTTTACAGGAAATGTTGCTTTTTTATTCATCCAAATGCAGCGACTGTGCTTCTCAAGAGAGCAAAAGAGCTCTGTGTATATGTGTTTGGGTTTCACAGTTCTGCAGAGGTCACCTACATGACAATAAATAAAAATAACCCCGCTTGTTAGTCGGGTTTTTTGAAAGTACAGGCATGATAGTCTTCTAAAAAATGTAATAATAGAATAACTTCCTACAAATAAATGATTGTGTGTTTTGTGCACCTGTCCTGATGAGTGACAGAGCAAAAGAGACACTTTTTTGATGTTTTATCCTGTATCATGGAACTGTATCATCATAGCTTTGACCAAATTACATTTTTAAAAGTTTTACCACGGTTATGTTTTGTAAGGGATCGGGTACATTTACTGTATGTATAACAGAATACTATTTGGTGAAATAAGCACAGTAACATGGAGCCCGGGTCACTACATTTAGTTAGTTTTTTTTAATAACTAGTCACAAATACGGGAACATAAACATATTTAGTGGCAAACTGGCAAGGCTTATAATGTACGCAACAGCTCTGAGATATTTTATGCTATATACATTTAAATATTATGTAATTGACATTTTGAACAACTAATAGTTACTGTTGTTTGGTTGAGATAACTGTTGTGCCAAGATCATTGTGTTTTGTAATAGTTTAAAGAAAGTGAAGTTTGTGCAAACAAAGTTTGGGAAACAAGGTCAAGTCACATGTTGCGAGATGTTTACGAGCAACTTAACTAAATGACAACTAAACAAGTCTGCATCCATTGGTTAGTTAGTTAAAGTGAAGTCACTGTATCATGTATGTGTATATATATATACATACATATATATATACATATACACATACATACATACATATATATAAGTACATAAATATATATAGGTATATTATATATACATATATAAGTACTATATACTGTAGGTAGAATGCAGCTAAATTATCAGATGAATGCTAATAGACATACTATTGCCATTTACTTTGATACACTGGAAAAGCCATATGTTAATATGTGAATCACCATACATGTCATTCAACTGTTTTTTGGCGATAATTGTCAAATTGTCTTTTGAAAAGCTAAATCAGAGAGTGAGTGTGCAAGTGAGCAATAGATCAGTCAGGTGAGAGAGTGATGGAATCAGTAAATGAATGGGTGTAGCGAGTAATTGCAGCAAATGAGAGCGTGAACAGCCTGACCTCTTTGCTGACTTGTGTTTTCAGTCACTCTTCCTGGTTACTATGCGTCATGCTTTGTTTCATCTGACGTGCAATTATTTTTTCCATTAAATACACAACATGTATTTCACTTAGTTTTTCTGAATGAAATTTCAATCAGAGGCCATTACACTCTTCAGACAGAGAAAGTTTAGAAAAATAACAAGACGCAATGGAAAAGAAAATAATGCTCCGTCAACAGAGATGGAAAACACAAAAATAATCATTTGCGAGAAGCAGGTGATGCATATGTTAAAGTGTCAAGAAGCAGAGGAGAAATTAATAGCTTTCTGCCATAAGCATTCTCTGATAAATATGATTACATTTGCATACTTCATTTTACTCTTGATCTGCTGTCTCTGTGATTCTTGTGCGCCTGTTCCAAAAGAAAAGTAATTTCCATTACTGCTCAAACATGAAACAAGTATTTCGGGTCTCATTAGGGATTTCCTTGCTGCTCGTATGTCGACAAAATCAAACGACAAAATACAGCAAACATAACTGTATGTCAGCAAGCCCAACGTTGGATAATTGTGGATCAAGAGTAAAGGAAATGGTTAAGTTGCTTGTTCACGAGGACGCAACGTTTAATTACCTAGTCTATTTCTGCAATGTAAACACTGCAATGTGAATAATGTGTAAATCAATGATTTGAGGAGATGGTTGTGGGGTGGGTGGTGGATGGGTCTTCTAGGAAGTGTTTTGTGCCTCATTAACTTATCAATAAGGCCATTTGACATTGTCTTCTATTTGCCCTGATGAGGAAGGCTGTCCATTCCAGTGTAATGGCTCTGCGTTTGCCCCACATGTTGACATGTGGCTGAAGTCCTGAAGACAGAGATCACCTTGAAAACATGCTTCACTTTTACGTTTTCAAAGTGCATTAGCTTTTACCCTCATTTACATCCTGATTAAAGTTACAAGCCGCATATAAGGTGATCTCACAGTGGTTTGCCATCAGGTTAAGCTAATTTATCAAGGTGTTGCTCTTGTGTTTATGCCGTAGGTCACTGAACATATGGGTGCCCTCTGGTCTGAGTATATGCTTTTTATGTGGCCAGAGACATGCAGTGATTAAGTTACCTTTTTCCAATCCAGTAATGGACCTGAATAGTACACTGCATCATGGAAAGTGAGCTCCACAACATCCCCTATAGTACTATACTATAATAAATGTTGCTTTCATATTAAACAAGACCTTTTATCTCTATAAACCCATAAAAAACACCTCAGAATGTAGCATCTCTAGGAGCTCAGTGATGTTTTTTGTAATTCTTCTATCTTGTCACAATAAGAGTTCTTGTCAACTAAGAGCTCTTTAGTTCAGTTATTAAAATATGAGAAAATGCCACTTGGTTTTGGTAAAATGTTTGTTGGGAGTCATTATTAACCATTTGAAAAAACTGTACTTCAACATTGTTAACATTACATGTCTATGCCATCAATTGGAATCGACACACATATTCATGGTCTTCTTATGGTAATTCTCCGGGCGACAATATTTGCACTTTTCCCCCGCTGTTTTCCAGTTCAGGATTCCAATTAACCTGTGCAAAGCGTGACGCCAATCACAGGACGCTGTATCGACAACAGGCATGAAAAGAATAATGCTGTTAGGATGATGTAGCTTACTGTGGGGGACTCCTCCCTCACTGGTGACAGAGAAGTTTGCTCCAGTCATTTATCAAGTCCTTTCTGGCCACCGAGGGGCTGGCGAGTCCCAGGGCCGCCTGCTGCTTGGGGGGCCAGCATGCAATATGTGCATTTTAGGCCTCTGGTGGGCTGGCAAAAACTGCTGATGTGCTCACTGCTGCTAAGTTTGATGGATTTGTTGTTGTCATTTGCTTTGGTTCTGTTCCCCGCAACAAAACAAAGGGAATCATTAACTCTTTTGTGCTGCATGGGACTTTTATGGGTTAGGGATAATGCAAAACGAGATGGGGTACAGATGGGGTCAGCTGGAGCGTTCTGTTGCTGGAGCCTTCCAGAATGGGGCGTTGAACATGCATGGATGATCCTGCATAGAGAGCTGATTACAGAATGATTTAGTGACCACTGATATCCCCTTTCTTTCTCAAGCTCCCATCATCAGGCTCATTTCAGCCGCAAGAGTGCAACTGGCAGTGTTCACCACTTATATTTACAGCCAGTCGCTGTTTAGCACCTCATGCGATGTTCTGGCCAGGCTCAAGACTGAGCCATTACAGTGCATCACCGTTAGAGGCTTGCAGTGTTTACTGATCCAAGCTTGGCAGGGAACTGCTCGACCATTTAGCTCTACTGCTATGATTTTGGTACACTGTAAACCAAACTAAGTGCAGTCCACTTGTAAAGTGAACACCAATTCGACTAAACTAAAAAACAAAACAAAACAGAGATTCAGTTTATTTTAACATATTTAAATTAGAGGTGAATTAATTAGTGGATGGACAGAAAATACTTTGGCAAATATTTTGTTAATCAAATAAGCGTTTCGGTCATTTTTCATGCAAAAATGTCAAACATTCCCTTGTTCCAGCTTCCTTAAAGGTGAGGATTGGCTCAACTAAACAAGTTAAGTGAAGATGTCATCTTGGCCTCTGGGAAATTGTAATGACCATTTCATAGACCGATGAAAGATTAATCAAGAAAATTAATTGATAACAAACATTATTGTTAGTTGCAGCCCTAATTTGAATGTTTTAGGCCTATTTCATGTTGTACAGTTTTTATTTGTGTTTTGCTATATAAGTAGGAATTTTCAATTATGTGAATACTATTTTTAAGCTCCAGACAAAAAACAATGTCCTTCACTAAACCCTAAACAGGTGAACAGATGCCAGACTGCGTGAGGACATGCATCAACCATCACAGACACTATTAATGAGTATACAATCAGATGTACTGCAATGTGTACTGCATGGAGGGTAAAATACTTAGGAAAGTTACAATCCTAATAACAAGTCCGGATGAAACAGCATTTCGAGAGTATCTAACTTCCATATCGTGACGTATTTCCAAGTGAAACAGGATAGACAGGCGGGACATAACATTGGGAGGATTTTGATTTGAACATTTAAAATTGGGTGCGTCATAATGAATCTTAGCTCTGTGCCACAAAAAGTTGAAGACTGACTGATGGGTGGACGTCATGATATTATTGGTTGACATTGGTTGGTTCAAGCATATGTAAACACACATCATATTTTGTTTTACAGGAAGAAAACTTGATTGGATTTTGATATAAGAATACAAAGAAACTGATTTTTTTTTGGCATATATTGTTAAATAGGTCAACAATATGACTGGGGATGTGATCTAAAAGGGTTAAAAAAGCATTTTTCATTTCGTCTCGACTTTAAAATTAGTATGAACACTTTCAGTTTACCCTGTTAAATACAGCAAATACTGTTGTACAAATGTTTCACCCTTTAAAAAACAAAGCAGAATGCATGAGACATAGATGATAGTGAATAATTATAGTCATCTGATATCAATGAATTATGTCTGTAAAATAAAACAAACTGGGGGACGTGTGTCGCTGCGAGTGGCCTGCCATGCAGTTGCTAAACTTCAAGGTGAAGACTTACTTCCTCAAGGGAGAGTTGAAGATCAAGACAAATCCTCTTATTTTTCTCTGTCAAGTCATCACAGTCTGAGACGAAATACAAATTGAGATTGTAGCAACGGGCTGCGACAGTCTGCTGTTGACTGCAAGGGTTACAGGGGTGATTGAGTGCGTGTTTGACTGCCCGAGGCCGAGGGCTAACAGTACTGTTACACAGACAAGGTCGTCTCAGAGAGAGAGTAGGCTCAGCACATAATCCCAGTGTTCCTGACTACTATGAACACAGGCCCGCCACAAAATTGATTAAGGTGGAAGAACATTACTTGGGGAATAAGATCATCAAGACGGATTGAAGTGTATGGTTTTGGCCAAGAAATGATCTACAGTATTTCAGTCCCCTTATCCGTTCAAATGGGCATTGGTTTTCACTTTAGATCATCTTTCCTCCCAAAAAGAGACAACTGTCATTGAAACTCAGCTTAATACTTTGACCAGTGTTGACTCATGTTGCCTACTGAAGGGTCTAAAGTAGAGTAAAGATAATAATTTGATTTAGCTTAATGTCACATGTGCATCCAAGAAAAATGGCTACACCATACAGTAGAAATATTTTATCAATACTGACCAGAGGCTCAAGCCAACCTTGATATGTTCCCCTTAGTCTCATCAATAACGCAAAAGAGGCAAGTTATTTCCCATATAAAACTAATCTTTCCTTTTTATTGTATTTTAATGAAACAGACTTGGTTCTAAGGCAGTAATTCATTCCATTTGTTATGTTTGGACAACTCATTAACATTATCATCTATTATCATTAGACTGAAATTTTAAGCTTCTTCTCCCTTGAGATGCAGTGCGTTTCTTCTCTTCAGTTTGCATTAAAACAAATGTGGACCTGCTGATGCATTAGATTAATGTGCTCACTCACTGCCTGCTACAAAGCTCCATTCCAGCTTGAAAACAAGACTATGTTTCCATCTTTTAAGCCTCATCCACAAAGGAAATGTATTTTTGCTAGGAAAAGGCTTAAATAATATTTATTGTGCCCACATGAACAGTGGTTGGTAAAATTGTGAAATAGAAAGTAACCAATGACTGTGAATAAAATTTAATCGTTAATCATTAAATAGAATGTCAACAAAACACACAACTCTGTCTAGCAGCATACGGTGAGTCTACTAGTGTATCAGAAATGACAGAATGTAAACATTTCTCTCATTTATTCACACCATATTATAGAATTATTTCCCAGAGATTAATTTGTCTGTTAATTTACTAATTTACTCATCCACATGTCAAGCAATCAGCACTGTTTTTGCCTGAGTTCATGTAACATTTACTGAATCATAATGCTAATGAGTTCTTTAGACTTCCTGATCAAATTCAAAGTTCCTAATTCTTGCTGAGTCTGCTGCAATAGATAAAGCCATTTGCTAATTACAAAGTTTGCTTTTTTCCCCTGAATAAATAATGTTGATTAATTAGCAAGTCAAAATAAGTGAAGATGATCTATGTAGTATATATCACTGTCACGAAAACTTACTGAAACGTTTCATTTACATTGCCTGACTTTTTAATTACATGCATCCAAACTTTACAAATTTGATGGAAAATTAATAACGTGTAAGGTGAAAGGTTTCATGGAAAATCTGCAGACGAAAAATAATCAACGTGTTGGATTAATGAATGGATACAATACATTTATTGCTTCTTAGCCATTCAGACATTATTTATAAGGAATGTTTGGTTCATCTCTCGGGTGGAGCCACAACTTCCTATATTTACACATCTACATTTTGAGGATGAATAAATAATGTCTCAAATTAATGTTGAGACATGTTTATATTGACGTTTGTGACATTGTTTCGGCTCATGCAGTGGAAATATTGACAAACCAGGTAACATGAACCTGAGTGTAGGGTTAATAGACTGATGGTCTTCAAAATGACTACAAAGTTGAATCAGCAACTCTGTCTCCACAAAAATTGAGTATTTTAAGCTTCACAAAGGTAGGCTTTATAGCAGGGCTGCTGTACCAGATTACATTACACTGTACAGGGTTTCTATTGTTCTTCAGATTGAGAGAGTGATTATTATCTTTGCATCATATCAACATCAAAAATGTTGTCATATGAGAAAAATTTCATGTTTCTAATGTGTTGCTGCCTTTTGTGTACTGTAATAAAAATGAAAGAGTGAATGCACAAACACTATAAATCATCTACACACGTGAAGCTTGGAAAATGTTGTTAGGACAGGGAAAGATCCTCCATGATCATTTTGCAGAGCAGCTTAAACCTCCCTGTACTTACATTTCTGTTGTGGGGTTGCACTGACCAGACAGAGGTCATTCATTTCTACCAGTCCCTGCGGTGTGCATGGATTTGTCTTTGCAGGTGTCAAAAGGGACGCTTGCCATAACCTAAACAGATAGACATTTTAGATTACTCAACCTAGTTTTGAATTGCAAAGTTTGACATCATTATATATTAATGTAAATGTCCTCACATCTTGCCTAATCCTGTTAGCATCACATTCATCCACCTGCTGAGACTGCAAAAACAGATTAAGTTAATGCTAGAGCTAACGTTTTGCAGTTATGTTGGCTTAACATTATAGCTAACGCTAACGTTTTGGGGGTAACGTAAGCTTAGTTAACATTAGCTATAAAAAAAAAAAAAAAAAAATACTCACTCCATATTTTTGTGGTGGTTATAAAGTTGGTGCTTTTTGTGCCTTTTCTGTGTAAACGGTTCTGTTTTCGTCCAACTTAAGCTAGCATTTTGGAGCTACTGTTTTGTGACTGCCATCAAAATACAGACAGACCGTTAGCCAATCAGGTGCTTTGTAGGCGGGACATCTGGCATCCCACACCTGTCTGTCATAGCCAATCACATCCTCACAATCATTATTGATGGCGATAATTTAGGAGAATAGGAGGGGAATATTTTTACACAAAATCCAACATGTGTCCTATATGTATCTTTTTGCTGTTGTACCACGTGTTAAGTCACATGTCCTGTTTATACTTTAGTGACACAGACACTTTCTGACACATTTTGTTTGTTTCTATTTGCTTTTAATATTATGTATTTATGTATTTGTTATTCTAGTCCAGTCATTTAGTTCAGTTCTGGTAATAGCTTTGTGGGTTCTCCTTCTCTGGATGCTTGTTAGAGTAATCTACTGTGATGCGCTTACATGGACTATTTCAGACATTATGTATAAGGAGTGTTTAGTTCATCTCTCAGATGGATCTACAGCTTCCAATATTTACACATCTGTATTTTGTGAATAAGTAATGTCTCAAGTTAAAATGCTGTTAGGACAGGAAAAGAATAAGGACCTCCATGATCATTTTGCAGCTGAAACCTGCCTTAGGCCAGTCATACTTCTACTGTGGGGTTGCACTAACTCCAACTTTTATTAACTTTTAGTTTCAGATAAAAGTAACAGACAAATAAATAAATACATGCTTGGCCCAAATCTGTTTGCAATGCAGCTCAAAATAAAAGCTAGCACACTGAGATGTTTCCAAGATTTATAAATGATAGCCACCTAAGTATGGGATCCCACACTTCCAGGTTGTTTACATGACTGTTCAGTATATAATTATTCACATAGTAAATGGATGTGCAACATTACATAAGTGAACCATATTTTTAATGCCATTAAAAAATGGTAGGCTCTATTAAATACTGAAACATATGAAGTGCTACACTGTCATGTCATTGTCAGAACCATGGCATTTGGCATCATGTTTTGTGTTCCCATGTTTCTGTAACCACTGTAATTTTGAGTTTTCAGTGTGTTAGTTCTTCAATGGAGAGGTGGTGGAGCTAGGCTTCTGTCCACAACAGACCTGCATATATTCATCTAACATAATCTTCATCATATGTATATCACAATATATAGTACACACATCACAAAGACATGATCACCAGTGAGTGTAGTAACATTTTAGACTTATTCTTTGTGACAATGCATCATTTGGGGACAAACTCAAATTCTATAAAATCACAAGACACCTCTGTTCAATGAAAATTTCTTATCAGTTTTTTTTTTGTCCTTTTTCACTACTCCTTTAAATGTTCAAATATGACAAAGATGTGAATGACACAGAGAAATATCAAGTACCTGTAAAAAAGAAAAAAAAAGCTAATTATCATAAAACGTCAGAGTCTCCTGGCTCGCAGTCACTACATCATGGTCAGTGACACCTCCTCCAAGACACCTTCTTCCTATTCAGTGTGATTACACTGCAATTGATATTTAGGTAATTGATAATCCCTCTGTGAGTAATGTTGTCAATTTGGCACCTAAATCCTATTTTGGTGGCCATCTGGGCTCATGAAATTGCTCCCTTGAGAGCAGAGGTTATAGATACTAATTATTCAGAAGTCATTTACCTTTAGAGGTGTTTAGTGCTTATCTGCTTTGCAGTAAAATTGCTGACATGATGCCCACAGACTGTATTGTTTTCCCCCAAAATGTAATTTGTCTTGACACATAATATACCGACTGTACACAAGACACACAGCACTGTTAGCATACTTTGATTTATCTGATAATTTTCAGGGGGATGTGCCATTTTTACACTGTTGACCATTTTACAACAAAAAGTCAAAGGAGATTTAGGATTCATGAACAAAAGTCCTCATGTTGGGCTTTAGGGAAGCCAGTGTAATCGCTTTTTTTGCCAGCATGAATAAGAATTTTAGACCTGTTCAGTTTTGTTTCTGGGGAGAAGGGGGTTCTTTCTTCATGCAGATTACATGTGTGATCTGTGTGACAAATGTTAGACTTACACAGGCTTATCCGACATGCACTGTCTGTGCATTTCACTCACTTATTGCTGAGACACTCTGTCAAATTGATTATCCAGTCAACTAATTCCCAGTCTATGTTTAGCTAAAGTATGATAGAATCATTGTGTCCCATGGGTGCAATTCTCATTTGTGTGTCTGTCTGTGTGAGTGAGTATTTATGTGAAAGAGGCTAACTAATCAACAAACTGGGCCAGAAGCTGAATATTGAGTAATCTGGGACAGTTGTGGGTATGCTTTAGGGCTCATCACAGCCAAATCCACAAATATAGTGTTTGATAGACAATTGCTGTAAAGCACAATACTCATAGAGAGGTTGCTAGACTACTTCATCGAGCTGATCATCATGAACACCGCTGAATAAAGACTATCCAGAGAGGTCCATGATGATGTTGGGGGATGTTGAGGGGGGAAATTGCATGCTTTTTATGTACGTTTATGTATGTTAACATTAACAGTCATTATTTCCTCTTGTAATATCAGGTTCATTGTTACCTTCTTTTGTTACCTTATCTTCAGTCCTGTTTATTTTGTTTGTCAGTCAGTTGGCAAGATATTGCAAAAGCTGCTTTGACATTTGGTGGAAAGTTAGGCCACAGACAAAGCCCAGTTACTTCTTCACAGATTGTTTTGCAAAGCATTCTTTTTAATATTGCTTCCACACATTTCTGTTTCAATTACGTTAAGTATTTACATAACAAACTGTATTTAGATGACCCTTTTTTAATCTTGTATGCTATTTTTATGCAATTGGTTGCCAAATTCTTTTTTATATACTTTATTGCAAGAATGCATTGCATTCATGCATGCATGTATGAATGAATGTATAGTTTATTTCGGTCATACATTATAAGGAACAAAACTTAACAATTTGTGTGGGTATGACACCAATCTATTTCACACAATAAAAATCCACACAATCAATGACCGAAAAAGGAATAGGCTGAAGCCCAAGGCTTATTTTTGCCTATCCTATACAATCCATAAAATAATCCAGAAAAAAAGAAAATTTAATCTAAATTGTAATCCAAATTATTTTAATCATTTTATACCGTAATCCTTAATTATTTTGCATTTTAAGGCTTATTTGAAAGTCAACAGAGAGTTACACAGTTTCAACTCAGACCATTCCATAGTTTGACTCCTAAAACTCCCAAAAAATGTATTTTACATTGTTTTTCACTTTACATGTTTTAAAGATACACAACCCACATACATACAAACAAACATACATACATTCAAGTATACATACACATATACGAATATACATACATAGTCAAGAAAAAAAAGGAAAAAAAAACTTGGTTAATTATTTAATCCATATGTTTAATATTGATTGGTTGCCAAAGTTCTTCTTAGTGTGGCCTTTTTAAAATAAACTGCCATAAACTCTTGCAGACACTGTGCAATAGAAACAAATATAATCTGGAATGATTCTGCCAAACTTTAACTATAGGCGCTGCTGCTGCAACTTTATGTATTTAAATGGTCATATATTTGCACAATTCTTTGTATAGAGCTCTAATATTTGCAGACAGAATTTAAGTATATAAAAAATCATAGTTATTAAAATAAAACATGTGTGCAGACTTTGTAGAGATATACCCTCTCTGAGTTTTATTTTACTATGGACACAACATACTGTACCCTACTATCTTGTTGTACTGCAGCTTTTTACAGACTTATGCTCAGCAGGTTAGCTCAGGTCAATAGAAGAGCACAGTTCACAACCAGTTGGTCACACAAGGACACTTTCTTTATTTCCTATTGGAGCAGAAATATCTTTATTACATTATCTGGTGTGTCTGGCCAAGCAGAGTCCATGGAGAGGAGAGCAGAGGGTGAAAGAGGTCATGTAGAACCAGACAGAGACACTGGCATGACACTGTGACATGTTAAGATCCCCTCCACTGAGCTGTGCCTTGCACAACAACATGAAACAAGGAAATGAGCCACAAACATTTTCCTGACCCCCCTAGCTACTCATATGTGTACACACATACACAGAGACACAAACATCACATCTGTGTAAAGACAGGGATGAGTAACTGTAAATATGATATTAGCACGGTAAAAATCCCATCTAGATTTTGATATAAGTCGTGTTTACAGGATAATTTGAATATTTTGTCAAGATCTCAGGTTGCAATATGATGCCATGTCTTCTGCAGGGGAGTGTTCAACTAGACAGCCACACTATGGCCATGTGTTCATCTTGTTTAGTGCACTCAGCTGACAAGACTCCACTGAAAGGGAATTATATGTCCTCCGCTGGGTCTTCTCTCTAAATGAGAGCCATTGCCCCTATTAGATAAAGGTTAATAGTCATTTGGTGAAGAAAACAGCTGATTTTATGTCTTTGCCAGAGCACAAACACAACCAAGCAATGGTTACATTTGTTGTCCACCTCACGAGACCCTCTCTGTTCTTGAAAACCCCTAAATATTTTAATTTTGTCCATGTAAAAAGATTTTATGTTCATTTTGTCTGTGCCCTGCAGGCAGGAATCAATGACATTTGAAATAATTGTTGTTACAGGGGTAGTCTCTGGAGGGAGAATGGGGCAAAACTGTAGAGAAGATTTGAGTAAATTACTGTGTCAGCTTCTATTTATTTGCGACCGGATTGCCAGAGGCAGCACTTCAAGATAGCCATTAGGAGTCGGGGCAATAAAGACAGAGCGTGTAGCCATTGTCGAAAAGTTAGCGTGTAATGCAGCAAGTTATCATCAAAGTGCTCCCTGCGGAGAGAGCAGGGAGCACACTGGGGAGAATACATGTGAGGAGAACCAATTATAGCTCCTCAAATCTCTCTCTCTCAGAGGGAGAGGTCATAAATAGGTTGCTATAGTTGTGTAGACTCACTGTATATCACTCCATATGGAGATGCTGTCTGTCTGTATCATTAAATGTAACAGCCATCCTTAAACTGATTCCACATGCTATACTTTTAGACAGTACAGTAAAAAGCTAAGAGCATGAAAACCCCCTAACAGAGTTCTAAACAACAAAGAAAAGAGGCTCATGACTTTCTAATGTATTTGTGATGAGTATGACTTTCTGGCTACCACTGTCACATTGAGGATATGAATACATTCTCAGATCAAGTGTAAAATGAAGATAATTTGGATGTAAAAGCACAAACAAGTGTTGTTCCACACTGCCATGATGGTAAGTAAAATCACAGATTATTGGTTCTCTAAATTTCACACAATCCAAAGATTGTTTTTGTGTCTTTTATCAGGACTGTAGCTATCATTAAGGGCACTCCTCTGTGTTATTTCTAGGAATTTGGTGGTTTTAATGACCTAAGGAGAAGTTAAATTCTATAGGTACTCACAAATAACACATGATGAAATTTAGAAGTCTAATTCTGATATCTTTTCAGTCATCCATCAATATTCTTTGGGCATTTACATGGATATACCACTGCAAGTGAGGGGGAGAGATACAACAAAGGTCTGTCCAACTGGGGATGCTGCAATTCATGGAAAGCATCCTAACCCTAAACCATGGAGATTATTCAAATGTTTGACTGTTTTCAGGCCATAAAACACCCCAAAAATTAAAATAAAGAAATTTAGTGTAGAGAAAAAAAATAATTTAACAGTTAAATGAATATATAAAATGTGAAAAAATACAATATTAAGAAAGGTTTTCAGACTGTTTTGGTAGTTAGTCAAAACTCTCATTGGGGCTATGAGTTGGTTTGAAGATGGACTCATGACCTCAGTATTTTCAAATCTTTGCAACAGCCCTGCTCTTTGGTGAACAGTTTTCTTTTATCATGGCTGTTATAAGTATTTTGACACACTCTGATCACTCTGAATAAATCATTATGTAACAAATATCTGCTCTGTTTCAGGCGTGGTCTCAGAATATAACCATGTCTCTTGGGATATCCTAATTAAAATGCTAATTTCATGAACAATGTGAAAGTACACAATTAGCTGCAAATTAAATCACATGAAGCTGCTTCAAATAACAGGCAAGCATGAACTGGTTAATCCTTTTACACTGTTTAAAATGAATCCTGACCTCTTTAACTGCATTTCTGGGGATATTAACAGAAGTAATGGTAAAACAATGAATATGTAAGAAAGTCATAATCCACAGAAAAGACACCTTTTTAATCCCCAGCCACTCAAATATGGTATGATAACCAGTGGGGGCCGTGACTTTTAAATCTGGGACTTAAGAGAGGAGGGGGAAAGGATCAAACAATGAACAGGAAGTGGAGATGAAAAGGGAGGCTGCATTAATTAGATGACAGCGATGGGCTACAGCAGTGAAGACAAGGCAGGGAGGAAAGGGATTGAAACTGTTTGTAGGGTCTGCCAAACAAATGGTGCAGGTCCCTGCGGGAAAGAGATTATTATAGGCTCTGTGTCTGTCAAACATGTGAACACAATACAAAAAAGGAGGCTGATGGGGAGGTGGGGAGGTGGGGAGGTGGTGGGGGGGGGGGGCCCGAGGCGGTGCTGCAGCCTCTGAGGGCCACGAGGACCCGGGCTCTCCGCAGCAACACTGGCCCTGCCAAAGAATGTCTGTAATCCGCAGGCTGACTGAGGTGATCCCGTGGCTCTCCCCGGCAATGCAGCAGGCTTCCCTATTGTCAGCAACGCTCAAAGAGGAGAGGGAGGAAGCCAGAGAGAGGAGAGTGGGGGGGGGGGGTTGACGGGGCACTGGGGAGGTGGTGTCCTTTTCTCAGCCCGGCCTTATGAGAGCTCCCCACCATTGTCCGAAAATTACAATTGCACTTTTCTGATCTTTTGTGCACTCCTGTTGACAGTGGTTATTGACTAAGCGGTTGGACATGGAAAGGATATGACCCCCACCCTTACCCTCCCTCCTTCTACCCATTTTTTTTTTCGTCTTTGGGGGGCCTCCATGAACAAGAGAGGAAGCAGGTCCGAGGTTTACATGTAGCATTAGACTTAAAAAGGGTTTGAGGAGGCTTATGCGAAAAAGGAAGACAGGGAGGGGGCGGAGGCTTTGGCTCTGACAAAGACGGCGGAAGACACAATAAGCAAGAGAGAAAGTTAGAAGAGGAAGAAGAAGAAGAGGGGCAAAAAAAAAAAAGAGAAGAAAGAGCAGACTTTTTCTTCTATGTGAAGATTTTTCCCCTCTGTTTCTCTCCTCAAACAGATGCTAAGGCAGATGGTGGTGAATTAGCAGAAAATGGGCAAAGAAGAAATGAGACAGTATATTAGAGGTCCAGGGAGGACGGACATGACGAAATAAAGATTAAAGGGCCATTGCAGAGAGGAGGAAATCTCACCCAGGGGTTGTGGGAGGTCTGAGGTGTCATCTCAGAAACATAATGTACAACGGCTTTGGTGATGAGCGATATGCTCTGGGCCCTGTGTAGCAAAGGACCCATCATGCAGCAGCAGGGCACAGTGTTTCTCAATACAGAACTCACAGAGTGAAAAACAGCTTATTAATATAATAATGGGGTTCAATTAGATTGGGTTAAAAATGGAGACACTCTCAGCAAATGGATGTTAATACAGATCATATTCATAAATGACAAAAGAGCCTTGCATACTGTACATAATTTTATGAATACCCTGCAGCCTCTTTATGGGTTAGCTCATCACAAGAAATGTTTCCTATTGTTGAAAAAATAACTGAAATTGATTGGTCTACATTTTGACTTTAATGTTCATGCTTACTGTAAGCACCCTTACTGTAAGTGCACTTCAATGTGATAGGTAAAATATAAGTGTATTTATAGCCATAGTGTAAGTTCTTTGCACTGTAAAAAACGTATTCATTTTATTCCTATAACCTCTTTTTGGCCTTGTGCTACATTCTATAAATCTATAAATAGAAAGCAGTCCCCAGCTATTTCTGCAGAGTATCCATTAGTTTGAGAGATTGACAGAAATAAAAATTGTGAAAGAACAGACTAGGTTAAGACTACACAACATTACAACCAGTAATTCTCGCTGCCTATTAGATTTATCTGTTGCAGGCTGAGGAAAAGCATGCACTTTGTCTTCAGACATGAAAACAGCATCTCAAGTGTTACAATTCCAGAGGGGGTAAAGTGGAATTGCTGTTTTTACATTTCTGTATCATTTTTTGCCCATAAGGAATATGGATAACAAATGAAATATTCAGCCCCATTGTCTGATTTATTTCTTTTATTATCTGCAAATATCACCCCGGCAATTTAAAGGATAGCTCGCTTCATTCTGGGCCTTTTTCGCTGGGGGCCTGACAGCCTATCAACTTTATACCGCATAAACAGGTCAGGATTGTGTGAGCGTTCCTATATGTTATTCTTTAAGGTTTTGAGCTCACAGAATTTCTAAATAGAAATTGAAAAAAGAAAAAAAAAGGATCCTTGAGGGGATGCTACAGAGCCCCTTGCCCAAGAAATGATAAATTTGCACTGTGTCCGTTTTTGAAACGGGGAACAAAATGTTATTAATTTCAAACCAACTGGAGACCTCCGTATCACAATTTCTCAGACTGTAAGTAATATGACTCTCCTGGAGAGGCTGATTGACTGACAGGCGCTCCAGCTTGGCTTTTTTTGAGTGTTTTGGAGCATCCCTGTGCTCCAGTTTGTCTTGAAGCAGTCAAATGATAAAATAGGCCCCGTTCTTGTCCTTTTCTGGCGCTTTGACTTCACAAAAACTATTAGTGTTTCATAACTGACCCTAGATACACAACTAGGAGCCTGCATCCAGGCTGGAGAGGTAAATAAAGGATTTCATTTGGAAAGCTGCATGGGCAAACCAAAGGCCATTTATACTGGAATTGCATTTGATTGTGTCAGTATAAAACCTCTAGTCTATTCATATGATCAGAAGTTGTAGCATGCTGCTTAGCCATCATATATTCAGTACAATTGGTCTTGAATGAGCTGATTGTATAATCAGGATTACTACTGAAAAAGACTAGTGTTTCTGTACAATTGACCCTTACATCTGTTGCATCTGTTGAAGTGGTTTGTCAATAATATATGGATATATATTTATATATAAAGCACGTACTTTAAAGATGTTATTTTGGAAGTCTTAAACCTTTCTTTCCTGTTCGATATAAAAGACAGTAATGCTTTCCGTAACATTATTTAACCGTAACTATTATTTAAGCCTGGAGACCCCAGGCCCTGTTTGAGAGCTCAGAAAATACATTTTATTGATGATATGCTTCTGTTTGGGGTCTCAGGGACCAAAGCTGTAAAACATGATTAAATATAATGGATTTTTATATGCAGTATATCTGTGACTGGTGTTGATGGTATTTTGTACACAGCAGTACTCAAAATACCAAAAACATCTCTTTGGGTTTCTGACTTATGAACAGTTTGTTCATAAGTGATAGTTCTTTGGGGTCTAATTGACCCCAAATGTAAGTCAATATGTGGGCTAATGTACTGTAAATCCCTTTATATGTTTGTTTATTCATATCCAATATAACATATACCTTAATATATTTCCTTATTTGGTGCAATTACAATGCTTTATGGCTATTGCTGTATTTTGTGACCTTCATCAAATGTGCAAATGCACATTGTGGCAAAGGGAAGAGTCACCGCTTCAATATGTCTTTTCATACTGGATATTAATTAGGTGAGAAGAATAAAACATGCAGTATATACTCGAAGGAAAAAATGGTTAATTTTGCAATTGTTAGTTGTATTTTCACACATTCAACTGTAGGGTCTATCCTGAACAATGAGCAAGTAAAGCCAATGTCAAATGCCAAAGCCAAAACATAAAGTGTGTTTTCAGTTGTAGAAAATGTGGCATAAAACAGGCCCCCCCAAAAAAGACATAAAACTTTGCCTCTGAAAGCCAAATAAAAACAGTTTCATTGCTGTTGACCAATAACTGAGACACATTTATAAGACTGTGGCCTGCCTCATAACAACCAGAAAGCATTCAGTAAAAAATGTATCATAAACTTGGCTGAGAGGAAAAGATTTGCCCTATGACCTTGAGAGAAACACTTTGCTGCAGTCTCTCCTCCTTCCAGGTACTCTGTCCCTCTTTTTTTTTTTTTTTTTTTTTGCCTCTGCATTTCCAAACACGCTGCATGGCTAAAGATAGTTATTCCACCTTGAACCGATCTACATCACCTCCCCCGAGAGCACGGGTCCCTCTTGTGAAACCTCATACAGTATAGCATTTCTCACTTCCTAAAAGGGGAATCGAATGGCAGGGGGGGAGAATATTCAGCAAGCCTCACTTTAAATCAAGATAAAAGACTGAAATGGAAAATAATAGGGGGAACAAACCCCTGGACGGCCCAGGGCCCCTAATGGAAACACATGGCTGAAGGCTGAGGTGTTGTCAGCAGCCAACACTGTGACATTCCTTTTTGATAATCTGGCCTGCCATAAAATTAGAATAGCAAATACCTCCTGACAAAGATGCATGTTCCTCCTCTATTGTGCCATCATAAAAAAAAGAGGAGAGAAAAAAAAAAAAAAACCTCCACTGGTGACTCCGAACGCCACAAACTTCAATTTAAATTTACAGCGCTGCGAAAAGAGAAGTGATATGCACTCAAAAATTTTAATAACCTATTAAGTTACGACTTCAATTTCATTTTATGAATATTTTCCTAGGGGAGCACAGCCATCACCAGAGAAAGATAGAAATTTAAAAAAGATAAATAGTGCCATTAATCTACAACATTTCTCTTCCATTATCCCTGAAAATGAGGAGTTATTTTTGCTCAGATCCTCACGTAATTAGCTCCTTACACTTGATTCACAAGCCAGAAAATGACCATGTTCAGAAAATTAAAAATTTGTCATTAAGTGGAATTTAACATAATATCATTTATCTTTATATATTCCTCAGCTGACAAGCGGCAGCCTTGGATGTTGATCAGGCTTTTGTGTTGGAGGCGGCGTGTGAGGACTTAGCATTATGAGAGGAGCAGGACTCTTAATGTCTGCCGGGTTACCAGGTGAATATTGGGTGGTTTTAGCTCTTTCACTCTGAATATTTATCCTACTAATGGTGCTGTCATTTGATATAAGGACTTTCCATTTGTGTTGCAATGAGAATAGGACTGAAACACCATGTTATACTGTTGCACTCTATTATGAAGACAGATGTTCACTATGGTCTGAAAAGGCACATTGTGTAGTAAGGATGCTTAATAGAGTACACTTGCATTATTTGAACTTTCCAATTGCTTAATGTGAATGATTTTTTTTTGGGGGGGGGGGATTTTCAACTGTATATTTTACTTCAAGAAAGAAAACAACAATACAGAAAGCATACAAACAATTTTAGGGACAATTCCAAAATGGATGCACAGTTTAAAGCTAGAAAATTAAAGAAAAAGCCATTTATTCCATTGCACACTGAACACTGAAAGCCAGAAATGATTTACTGGTATAGAAACTTTCATTAAGGGTGTAGAAGTTCATTTTAAACACCATCAGTAGGAATAAATGATTCCAAAATACCAAAGCAAATCCAATAACGGCACATTTAAAATCATGTAATCAATGACCGAAACATATAGAGACGGATTTAAACGGGACGCTCAGTTCTGTGCTGCTGACTGCTGTGTGTGGTTCTGCTGTCATTTACTTAGTTCAACACAATAACATGTTGGTCATCATCTCGCATCACAGCAGGCTATCCATTAAGATCTAATTGATCATCAGAAAGAATGGAAGGAAGAAATGGAGTTGATAATGGTGAGAGAAACCATTTTGTCTCACTCCCATTACAGAATAACAACATTCTTGTTTAGTTATTATTCTCCTGTGACTATGAAAACAAGAAGAAGTGAGGAGCCACATGCTGCACTTTTCTATTGGAAAACTTTCCCTTATCATAATAGGCATGTGAAAACCTTGTAGAATGTGTGTTAAAAAAAACAACACATGACACATCATGACAGGAAACAGTGCAATATTCATAATTATTCGCTATTCCAGCTCATACAATCATGTAGCACAGCTGAATTGTTGTGCAATGTGCATGATGTCACGGTACTGAACCAAATTAGGGGCTACATGTAGTACAATGGAGCCTTCATGTCAAGTGGTTAATGCTGGCTCTCGTCACCCATGTCCGCTCCCCTAAAACAAAAGCACATTACTGCTATAGTTTTAAAACTAATAAACTCATTTCATAATAATATGTGCAGCTGGGCTGGTAATAAATCATTATGGGACTCCTTGTTCCCCTGATACAGTATTGAGGCACTGACCCCAATCAAGCGCTCGCAACAAATATTTGGAATTACAGGGTGGAGTTGATTAATTTCTCCATTTTCGGAGAGTCTTTGTGGAGATAAATTATAAATGCCTCTGCTTTTAGAAGAGAAAGTGGACAAAAGATGATATTCCACTGCAGAGCACAGTTTTGCTTACATACTATACTTGAGTGCATTATTCAGGTATTGGTGCCCAACTTGAGAATGTCGTTCCATTTTGGTTGACTCTCTACCTTTCATCGTCTACATTTCTGATTGAAATATTGAATTTTTAAAATGTTGGCTTCTTAGAAAGTCTGACACATAACAGCAATGTTTCATTTTGATGACACAATTGATTTTTAGACATTATCTAAAGACTTTTACAGAATTTACTCAACCTGTACAGAAGCATTATAATTCTTATCTGTTGTGTTAAATGGTTTGGGTGACTTTCATTACATTTTGTATCTTGTATGAATCTTTGTATCATTAATTGTGTGACTACTAGAACTGATAGGAATTTTGAATGCATTCATCTTAACTGTTTGTTTCTCCAGTGAGGCATGCTCAGTGTTTGTGTACAGATTGCTTTATCTGCATACAGTTCCTTAAACACAACCCTTCTCCCATATTTTCATGATTTGTATTCCTACAATCATCATTCCCAGAATTATTCCACTCATAACACTTGTAAACTCAGGTCTCGTGTCTGTCAAACATCCTAATTACAATTTGGTTTAATTTACAGAGGTTCAACCATCTCATATTTTAAACTTACCACCTGCACAAATTAAAAATGCCATAAAAGCTTTGTTTCTCTCTCTCCACAATCTTTGTCAACTGCCAACTAGTAACTAGTAATTTTAATTTTACTTTAATTACCTTGTGTTCTTGTATATATGGATGTCTGCTATTGTGTGCAATCTTATCTTTAGTTTTCTCTCACTCTTTCCCATCCTTATAATGTTTTTTACTTCTTTTTTAATTGAGAAAAGTATGCACTGAATACATGGGAGAGTGCCCTGATCGAGCCCTTTTGAGATTTTTTTGCACCTCTCCATCACATTCTGTCGTTGTTTCTGTGTATATCAGCTTGTATCTTTGCATATGTGTAAATGAAAATATGCATGCTGACAAACAACTGACTGTTACAGCACAACTGTGACATCAAATGTGATGTTTTGGTGTCAGAAACGTGAAATTGTTTGTGTCCTAACCCTCTGAAGTCACAGCTTTATGTACAATACATCACTCATAACATGTAGAAATAAGTGGACAACACCTGCCACAAGTGCATGTTTTTTTGTATGTGACCTTTCAAAGTTTAGAAGCAGAGCTATTGTTTCATCATTTTACATAAAAAAAAATTGGGTTTCTGTGTCAAATCTTGTGCCACATGAGATTGATTTTTTATGTATTTTGATTGTGTTTGACAAGAAATTAATTGGAACAAAACAACCAATTTGTGCACCAAAAAAAAAGAAAAAAAACATGCATTAGTGATAAAGACAAAATGCCAAACCCAAACACTAACAGATAAACATCCCTTAAATAAGTTTGCCTTAATCATCCCATTTATATGCATACACCTAAATATTAACCCAAAGCCCATTAAATTTCTAAATTAATAACTCAAATTCCCCCTAATTTGCACAATTAGGGTCAGGGTGCGTAAATTAACCTCTAATAATTTTATTAAAACCCCTAATCTTTAATACAAAGGAAGATTTAGAAGTTTAAGCAACATTTAAGGCTTCACTTTGATCTTTTAAGAATCAAATTCAGGAGTTTTACCCCATAAAGTTACCTATTCCGCTATAATCTTCATATGAAAACTTTAAGCATCTTATTAGGTGTAAAACTCAAGAGTTTTGTTCCCTAGTGAACATAAAACAGCAACCATGACCTCAGAGTCCATGTAGAGTTAAAAAGCAGGATATTAAAGATGACATCTTAAGTATGGGAGCAGGGAGGCTGGTTGACATACATTGGGGAAGCGTGAACATGGTAGTCAATCACTTGTAATAGCAAAGGAACAAAAGTGCATCCTGAGGACGCGCCAAACTCCGCCACGCACATTTTTCACCGGCCCCCTCCCTCTAAACAAAACCAAGCAACCTTATATGCAACTCACATCCATTCAGCTCCCTGGGGTTCAAACCAATCTCTCTTGTCTCCAGCCAGTCTCTCTGCTTCAACCTGCACCAGCCATCAAAGCCATTAATCCATCCGCCGAAGATGACTATGACTGATCTGGCCGCCAAACAATCAATTTGTATCTCTCTCACTCTCTCTTCTGGTGTGGATGTACAAAATATCATGAAAAAGTGTCAGTGGTAATAGTTCCACCAGAGTGAAATAATAGAGTAATAAGGCAATCAGCGTTTGACCTTGGAGGACAGCTAATTCATCTGCCCATCTGTCTTAATTATTTCCTCTGAAATGGATACAAAAGACAAACTGAACATTTCATTCGTTCTCAGATGACAATTTCATTTTTTATCTGCTGGTAATGCCTCCATTTTTTACATGATGCAGCATTTCTTTGCCATGAATTGTGGAGTTTGGACGACAAACACTACACAGGAACAGTAGAGTGATGAGTCTGGTTCACCCTCTGGTCATGTCTTTGAATACCTTTATAAGAATAAAGTGGAAAATGAGTTATGTTTAAATTTGTCTACATGTACGATGATCAGAAGGAACAAAGTATTGTTAAAAGGAAAAAACCCAGTTACACAGTACTGGTAAAGTATGGAGACCCATGATTCTTTGTCTGTTCTCCAGTCTGCTTGAATTGTCTTAACTGACCTCTTGTCTTTTGTGATTGGTGGATATTTAGCAGTCCCTCTAAGAATTGATTACACAAATAAACACAAATAAACACAAATTCAACAAATCTCTGTGTGATCTTGCAATTGTGCAATAAAATATTTTTAATTTTTTTTAAAAAAGTGTCAATCTAGAGGAATTCACATCAATTTTATCAATCTCTACAGTCAGTCTGCAGTCAATCGTAATCAAATAATGATAATAAAAATAATAAAGTTTATTTATAAAACACTTATCAAAACCAGAGATTACAACGTGCTTTACAACATGATAATACTTTTAGGAACCAGTGTCAAATACAAATTAAGCATCAATTTCCACATCAAATTTCCTTGCATAACTAAAGTGAAGATTATTCATTTTTTCCCCTAAAACTTGTGTGTTCAGGCAGCATTAAGTTGCATCCAGAATTGTTCTCAACAAGCTTCCCCAGTTGACTGTTTTCTTACTTTGGGTCTCACATGAGCACATTTTCTGTCGAATTCAGAAGAGTTTTGGTTATTTCACATGAAAGATTTTTTGTATTTTGGCAGTTTGAGCTCTTCTTACTGGTTTGAAGTGGGAGGAAATGCAACTTGCAAAAATGGGAATGATTGGTGGGGTTGTTTGCTTATCTTGCCAGCACTGTCAGTCTGTTAAGTTTTTGTGATTGTTGTTTATTTAGTTATCAATATTTAATGTGACAGAGAAAAGGTTCAGATTTTAAACAAAGTTTTCAGGGGCTTTAAAGTTACCAAAACTTAACCATCTCTCATTGAATACCTAAGACAGCTGGCAGGGCTACAGACTTGCTAAGTGCACAAGCTAGCAGCTAACGTCAGAGTGATGCCTGTATGGCGTTTACTCTTACAGGAACATATCATGTTTGACAGTAATTTCGTTAAACAATCACAATTTTTTTTTACATGTAACTTGGTATTTATAAATATTACTGAAATTAATCACAAATTAACATGCAGATTGTGGCAAAATCTTTTGGAAATTGCAAATTCAGTCTAACCAACAATAATCATAAGTGAATGAGGGATATTTCATTTTATCTGAAATTATTTCATCAGTTTATTTATGACTATCCACAAAAGCCCCTTCTTCAGTATTTTGGACATTAAAATAATACATGGAACAAAAATGATAATGTATATGAATGTTGAGCTGCCACAGATTATTTCAAACATATTCACTGGGAGGAAACGCCTTCTTCTTTGAGTTTCCATCAACTTTTTTTTTCTTGTGGATGTGTGACTTCAGTGACTGAGGTGTCCTGCTTTTAACTTTATTGGGGTAATAACAACTGTGACTCTGCCCGTTCTACACTGAATCACTCAAGGCTCAAACTGTCTGCTGTCAGCTACAAAGTGCTGGTGAGCAGCAGTTGGAAGCACTTGTAGCTTGTCAGTCTCAGTTGGTCTCCATCAGCTGGAGTTTTGGAGAGTCTGACAGATGATTCAACGTGTAGGTTCGGTGCTGGCTGTCGGTCATCTGAGGGCAGAGCCAGCCAGTCAGCGATTGACAGCTCTAATTGATGCTGTGGACGGAGAAAGAACAAAGCATTTCTTTTTTTTTCTTTAAAGTACTGCATACTGTGCTACTTTATGTGAAATATGTTGACTTATTTTCTGTTGTTTATGACTTGTTTGTTCTTTGTTTCCTGGTTTCAGTGCTGTGATTTTTAAATTGCTCTTTATTTTTCAATGTGAAACCCAAAAAGACTAACAAATACTTAGAGGAAGTAAATTGTAACCCAAATCAAATATTAAAAATAAAAAAGAGGACTAACAAATAAATCCTATTCTGGAAAATCCAAATTGAAGATAGTAAACCCCCCAAAATCTAAAAGTTTTCCCACGTTTTATAGTAGTAATAGAGCCGCCCATCTTTTTAATGCTGACATATACTTTTTGTCATGTAAAATCATACCATACATCAGAAGTTTTAGCAGATTTCAATACATTTTCTCAACCTGCAACTGACTGTTTAGTTGTGTGATTACTGACTGAAGGTAACATCACTGCAAATGTAAAGACAGTCATGTATCTTCCATTTATACCATTTATAGAAAGTATAACAGTGGTTTAACTGAGAAAACACTACACAGGTTTTGCATAATAATCCCAGTTGAATGCGAACGAGGGAAAATGCATTCAGCAGTTTGGATTCAGACCATAACTGTGAGTGTGATATAACCCCGTCTGATGCTGTGCTCCCAGCAGCCACGGAGATAAAGCAGATCATAGTGAGCCATGCGAGAATGCAAAGCAGGCCATCTGATAGCAGAGAGCAGAAGGTAGGAAGGAGGCATGTGTCTGGGAGAGGCAGCCGAGGAGCATTTGTCAAGAGACAGTGACAAAAGGGGGTTGAAGGGGCCTTGCTCGACGCTATTCAGAGACAATTTGTAAGCCCGGCTGTTGAAGCCAGGCCAAAGACTCGCGAACAGCTGGAGCCCTGCCGTGATTGATAAATGCGGGCCTCCAAGAACTTCATTTTGATATGAATGAAGACAAAAGCGCGACAACATTCTGTGAGTGTTTAATATTACCGTCATTAAGTGGCAACAGTGGACAAGCGCCCTGTCCTCAGCTGGGGATACACAGCGCCAAAAGGGAGGTCAGTACCCCCTGGTAATTAACATTTTTATGACAAAATACCCTTTTTGTAGCAGATTTGTAATGAATTCGGGTTTCAACGGAGTGATTAAAAGAGCATTTTATCTGGATTTAAGGGTTTGGATTACACCAAGGAATAATTGACAAAAACCTCAATTTTAGCTCTTTGATGATAGAACATGTGTGTGTTAGCTTTCTTTTATATATATGAACAGTTAACAAGTCACTAAATCTGTCATATTTTATAACCTACAAAAAATGTTTTGTAGATAATACATCTTCAGACTACAGAAAGTAGTTTTTGGATGGTTACAACCTCACAAGCTTAGAGAAAGGCCTCTCCTTTATCACATTGATATGTATGAACACTAATCTAATTACACCGCAGGCAGTTTGTCATGCTAATCGTGCAATAACCAAATTTCAACACGTATTGACAGCGCTCCGTAAAAAGAGTTTCGCTGCTTCTCTGTCACAGGCTTTTGCAGATGTTGTGACCCATGCTCACATGGGTCATTGAGAGCGAGGTTGACCAGCAGCTATGATCCATTTACTTACTGGGTTCACTGACTTTTAAAGCTACCAGAAACATCTTTATCAACAGCTGATTTTTTTTTTATTTCATCAATGCTGAGGAGGCATTTTGCTCAGAGGGAAGTTTTTAAATAAAAGCAACACAATATGGCGGTCTGGCAGGTGAAATTCAATGAGGCAATCCTTTTTTCTTATTGATTATGCTTTTTCAAATAAGCTGTTTTATCAACATAACACAGGATTTCCCATCTCTTTTATAGAATTGAGAGTAAACTATGCACATTCATCCCTGACCTATTTAATGGCTGGATAGTGCCAAAGGCCTACACAGGAAAATTGAAAAGTTTTCCATCATTAAGTGATATATATGGCTGTGACCGGAGTCCATAAAAATTGGGAATTGTTCTATTCTAATTTAAAATTCCATTTCAGACACTCCTCACAGTGACAAAGGAGAACATCCATCCAGTAATACAGTCGAGAATTTGCTGCCAGGATTCACGATGAATGAGTGAATATTGATGAAGTTGAAAACTCCGTCGGGTCCTTTTTCTACATCACTCCAGTGGAGGATGGGATAGGGGGGAAGGGCGGGCTTATACTGTGTTTCCATGGAGAGAGGCACCTTTCTCAATATTCAGAATCCCAGTGTTCTGTGCCGAGTCTCAAAAGGAGATCAATCTCACTTTGAAGCACTGGGGGCTTCATTTGTTTGTGAAGGATGTGAGGTGCTGCCTAAATGACTATGCCAATTCTTCAAAACCCACTTGCAGTTGACACTCAGTGCCTCTGCATTCATTGTTTTTGGGGCTCAAGTTCGCAGACACATGATTGAATCCGGCCCACTTTAGAGAGGCTCGCTCACGATAAAGAGCTGGCCATTTGACAGCCATATTTGTTACTCAGCAGAACCCCAAAGATCAGAAGACTGATCTATAAAAGACACTGACCACTGAAGGAACATTTTCTTATGGAAAAAAGCAACAAATGTGTGTGTGTTTTTTTTTTAATTGAACATACATTATAAATGCAATGGATATAATTATACATAATTATAACGTAACAAGTATATTAAGTTGAATGGGAAGCAGGAACATTGTAGATGTGTAATGTTTCTGCAACTACTCTTCTTCAGAGCTGATTTCTTGCTTGTGGGACATCTAGGTGTACAAAATTGTCCAAAAGGCACAAATAAGCATGTAGAATATAAAATATAAATATACCAAAAATACATGCATTAATACATAATATGCAATAAGCCCCAAACTTAAATGCTTTTGACCCTCTAATAGTGGAAATACAGCACAGGATGTGATCACTGAATTCAGAGATCAAGTCACAGAATACATTGAATACGTTGAAAATCTGAGCAAAACTAACTTGCTGTCTTTATTTTAGCGATGACATTTAATTTGTCAATTCTTTCTGTCATTTGTTTCTCTCTCTGTGTTGTTATCCTGTCAACATGGCTCCAATGCCTTTATTGTGTTATTAGTCTTTTTTGGTCAAAATCTGCATGCAGATTTAACCTGAGTTAAAGTTGTTGAAAAGGTTAACTGAAAATTAAACTGAAAAACAAAATTAACTGTAAGACAGTGTGCAAAAAGGCCCATCAACCCTTTTCCATACTGAAAAAATCATGATGATATTGATAGTTTATATTGTGCTTTATTGAACTTTTGAATTTTCCTCCTCGTGGTTTGGAAAGCTGTCTTTTAAAACAACAATACGCTAATAAGCATATTGGAAAGTGGGCTGAAAAGGCTACGTATATAGCAGGTGAGTCTCAACTCCAGTCATTGATTCTTTATTCTTCACAGTTATGCTAGCTTTATGCAGCAGGACCGAGCCCATCTATTGCATACTGTATACTGAAATCCAGTTTCTTCATTAGGACAGGGCCCCAAGGTGCACAAAACAAGGGGTACAGGAACACTTTTGTACTAGAAGCTACTGCGCTGTAAAATAAAGGTGCAATATTAAACAAAAATATACTTGAAAATGTTTGTGGGGATGAGACGAAATATTTCCCTGGATTTTTTTGTCTTTTTGTATTGTTGTCTGTCAGTCTGTCTGTATAACGGCTGTTGGATATGAATATAATAAAAACTTGACCTTGATATGACATTCATTAATGCAATCAACAAATCCTTTATATTCATATGATACATTTTATTCTATCTTTTTCAATGTAACCATCACATTTTCTGTCTCCAGTTTTTGGGAAGTGTAACAACAATGTGAGTCTGCCACTGGATCCCAACATATATATAAGTCCTCCCTCTCTCGCCAGTGTTTAAGTAGCAGCGCGTCAAGCCATTCTTCTCACAGTTTTAGCAGTGCAATGGTCCATGCGGTTCCCTCACAGTGTGTTTAGAAGAGGACCCTCCATGTCTGCTCAGTTGTGCCTGGTTTACCAACACTATTGATTGCAGGTGATGTTCTGGACAGAGTCCATCTGACCTCTGGAGGGGCTTAAATACATCATTGTCCAGAGAGAGACCTCCTGAGACTCCCGGTTATACTGTGTGTGCAGCGCTGCGCCTCACTCCCAGACACACTGATAAAGTGGCAACAAAAAAAGTCAACAGGACACATGGATAAGCACTTCTTACTCCTTCTGAGTGCTCTGCAAAATCTAAAAATACAGCTCGAGGACAGATAACTGTGTAAGTTGATGGTCTGCTGGAGCAGTTAACACAACTTAAGTTTGTCTTTTTCCGACCTTTGGACATTAAATTTACAAAAAGCTACAGCCGAGCTGGTTTATGTATGTTGTGATTCCTCAGTGGGTACAGTTCAGACAATCTTGCTTGCTCTTGTCATAATCACACTGATCTGCTCTTCTTGTTGCCTTGCTGTGAATTCTAATTGGCGTTATTAATCAGCAATCATGTTAACACTCTCCCTAATCTGTGTGGCAAGCTTTTGTTCCATACACACCTCAGAGCCATTGATGGAAATCCAATGAGACATAGGTTTACCTGCCATGAAAGTACCTCAGCAGCAGTCATCAACACATTGTGGGGAGTGAGGGGGGAAGTACACTTTAAATTAATTAACATCAGGCCTCTTGTAAGCACTTAATTTCTGTAAACAAACATTCTAATATGCCGTAATTAATTAAATATGCCAAGCTTCCTTTCTGTTCCTCTTGTTGATCTTTCTTCCTGTAGTTCACTTTTTTAGGGCATTTTTTTTACATTTTTTTTATATTTAAGACTTGTGCTCAATTGACATTTTCATTTCAAGCTCAACTAATATAGTCATAATATACCTGAGAAAATCCAAGGGGCTCCTCCACAGATGTCAATGTTGGTAAAAAATGTGAAAATATTGAAAAAAAATACTTGGTAGGTTATCCTGGAATTAACATTTTAATCAAATATTAAATTATAAAGCTGAAATTTGAAGATATTAAAGGTGCAATGCTTAATTTTGTTTGACCATGTAAATGTTCAGTTCACATAATTGAATCATTTTAAAGCATTTTATGTGTTTTTCAGTTGATCATAATTTAAATTACTTGCCTTCCTTCCTGCTGTATTTTTAACACATTACTGATATAAGCAAGCCTTTGAAAGAATGCATCAATAACTTATAGCTTGTTATAATAATTCATTTGTCATGTAGTGTAAGGCCCTGTATTAGATATATATTCATTCATTTAAGAGCAATAGTGAATTCCAGTCCTGTGTTTTGAACCTTTTGTTTACATTTGGATCCCAGATTGTGCCTTCAGCAAAGGAGCATCATGTAATTTCTATGTGATAAAACTTATTTGCGAGTCTTATTCTCAGTTGCGCTTATTCCAAAAAATAGGGCCCTGCTCTCTGTTTTCCCTGATTTCCATTTCATATCTGCAACACTCACGCGCCCAGCTCCGCGTGAGCCCCGCTCATGGGTGATGATTTTCGAATCGATTTGCCATTCTCACAAACGAAGGGCACAAAAGGCTGAGCAATCAGTCCAAGGCTGGCTGCTTTTGGCCCAGAGAGAGGAGAGATACTCTGTGAGTGGAGGGCAAGCATGGCTGATCTGAATCATGAAGAATAATGTTTAGCCTGGCAGATGATTAGGGATGTTAATTTTTTTTGGAGGGGGGTGGGGGCAAAGGGGGCTGGCACTTGGTGATGTCACTTTGGCTATCTGAACAATCTGGCAGGGGCCGATCCTAGCGAAATGCTGCTCAATTTGCTGGGGCTCCTGCTCCATTTGCCTGTTAATGAGCACTGTTGTTGGAGGTACCCATGTGTACCATGTCATGAGGCTAGCAGGCAGCACCTTCACCCGACGCTCTGACCACAGAGGAAAATGGCAGCCGCTGTGACAGATGTTTTCACAGTCCTGGGGAGAGAGCCATGGGAGAGCGATACAGTCAGAGGGCCCAGATATATCGCTGGCAACAACTGCTACAACATGTGTCTGCCTCAACATACATGCATGCACTGAAAACAAGGAGTCAGCTCTTTTCTTTAAAACAACATAAAAAATGAAAAGAGTTCATCTCACGGGGCGACTAAATAAAGAAAGAAACAGAAAACTACAATGGAAAACATTGATTGCGGTTACAAAATTCATTTTTTTCTGGTTGTAACAGGAGTGAATAGGCAGTGTTGGTGCAAATATTATAATATTTATAGTACATGTATCTGTTTGAACATATAAAGTGCTGTTTGCTGGTGTGTGATTGGGAGTGGGAGGAGCTCTGAGTGTCACAGGATGGATGGCCGGGGTAAACTCATTACGTCACAGCATGACAACAGCACTTAATTACTAATGAAAGGGTGAACTCTCCACAGTCCATTTCTGATGGTGGATGAATCCAGGATTAAAGGACCACACCTGCTTGCTTTCACCCATTTGCTGCAAATTACAGATAGCTAACATTACAACTAAGTATTTTTCAAACTCTGCTGTAAAATTGCAGATTTTCCTCTTTCGTTTTGAGTAATTTTAGTAAGTATTATTGACAGTATACACACAAGAAAAGTCCATGGTTGGAAATAAACAAGGGGTTTGTGTTGCGATTACGTGGTATGTGACTTACACAACCAGACTGTATACCAGGACGCGTTCTTTCAGATTTTTTAATGTATTCTCTCAGCCAGCAGTTTCCAACCTTTTTGGCTTGTGTGCTCACTTGCGGTCCCCCTACACAGTTTGAGTACACGGCTTGTGGCCAATTCAAGGGTGATTATATCTTCTTCATTTGCTTCATTACTATTACTACTTTATAATTATACTTTTTGGGGGCCTGAAGAGTTTAAATTAACCAGCGATTCACAAGATAAACAGCAAAAATTAGAAAAAAAAAAGTATTTCTGCTATTCTGTCCTGTTAGCTTAGCATCTTTTGACTGCTCTGACTTGCGTTGGGACCCCTTCGAGGGTTCAGACCCTCAGGTAGAGCACCACTGCTCTAAGGCAGCCATTGCTTTCCATGAATTCTGGTACGGCATGAAAATCAATTGGCAGGCTCTCGAAACTTGCGTTTTGCAATTCATCACTGTGAACTCTGTCGGGCCGTGTCAAATAAATGCAGTGAAGGATTACACAAATCAAGCCAGTTTCAAAAGCCTTCTGATTGATTTTCATACCATTTGGAAATGAATGGAAATCAATGGCTGCCTGTAAAGTAAGAAAAAGTCTGCAGCTGTGGTTTGGGAAATTGTCTGCAGACCTATGAAGCAGACATGATTTGTCAGTGTGGAGCTAGAACTTGTAAACACAAGGGTGTCCACATGTTAAATGCAACAAATTCAACATTGTCACATTTTTCCAAGAGCAGAGAACAGTGAGGATTGTGGGAGAGGAGTTGAGATGAAAGTTGAGGGTTGCTGCGGTTATTTATCGATGCCACTGAGTGAAATGTGCCAATATCTCAGCTATACATTGCAACACTATTACGCAGTGCATCATTAAACAGATCCATAAAACAGACAGGCAACCAGACCAAATTTTAATGACAGAAGCGCTGATCTGAGATAAGTATAAATACGGTGTAATTCAGCAAGGTTTCATGCCTGGTTAAGCATGTACATCTTTTGGCGGCCCACTAACTGATATTACTTCAGTGCAATATTTCAGGGCACATCAACATCTCAGTGAAATTAACTCTGATGTGTGAGCAGGCCCGGGTCCGGAACTCCAAACTGTCTTGTGATTATATCGAGATAGATAGACCAAGTTGTGCACAAAACTCCCCACAATCTACAAGCTGTCCCAGCAAATTTAAATACGCCTCGGAAAAAAAATCATTCTCTAATGTTTGTGCTGCTGGAAAACACGTAATAGATGCAATGCCCCAAGAGTGTTTTTGGAGGCAGTTGGTTTTTCCTCTGTCTGATTACTAAATCCAGGGTTGATATACAGATGTAAATATGCTGCTTAGAAGCCTCCTCCTCCTCCTCGATCCCTCCCTCCCTCTCCTCTTCCATCTGGCAGACAATAGTTTAAAGTTCTTAATCCATGAGCAACCATTGAACATTAGTGAATTGCAAATTACAGATGTTTTACTGTCTCTCCCTCTTCTTTTTTTCTCTGTTTTGATCTGTGCATCCCACTGTCACTCAGTGTCGGGTACGCATCCCTCGCTCCTCTGCATTCATTAGACACCCTGTGCCATCATGGCACCATATGACACTGTCATCATTTGGTAATTAAACCTTTGCTCGTTTAAATATGAAAAGCTGGCAAGGGTGTGATCATAAACAATGTTGCGCAAACCAGATTTTCCAGACTAAATGAGAATTCAAGCAACATCATGCCAGAGATGGATTTTTTTTTTTCTGACTTTACTTGGAGCAAAACAAAAATGAAAAACAAACATTGGGAAAAGTTGCTCTTGTGCCAAACATATCAGACTGTCACACATTAAAATTCATGTAAACAGATACTTTACTTAAAGCAAAAAAACATTACAGAGTCTGCAATTGACAAAACATAAACACCAGCTTTGTGTCTAATGTGACTGAAGCCATAAAAGTGTGTATTTTTATGGTCATAGCCACAGATTACAGCTCTCCTCTTTCAGCTCAGAAGTAAACAATGATAATAAACCAGTAGATGACAACTTCCAACACCAATACAGGCGCAATAACATCAGGATGGCAGAGGGATTTTTAAATTTTAACCTTAAATGATCAGCACAGGACATAACATCAATGTTGCACTTCTCTATCCCCTTAACACTGTTATGGTTTTGATCATGTTGGCCGACCAGACAATAAAATCTCCGGAGCCTGAGGACAAGAGTCAACATCTCCTAGATTCTCATCTACATTCACACAGGCCTCCATCACAGCAGATTTAGCCAAATGGCTCTGGAGAGCAGGAATGCCCGCACCATTACAAGCCAAACTACTGGCTTTTTATTACCACTAAACAATCTTCCTCGGAGCCGTCCTTTAGCGTACCTCTGTGCTCGGAGCCGGTGAGAAAGTGTGTGGGAGGAGGCCATTCAGTCACATTATGGCTTCCCATAGATCAAGGTCACAATTTTCATGATCATTACACCACTGAAGGTGACAGGAAGCATTTACAGAAGTGATCAGGAGCTTATGTGGGAACTGCTCATCCGTAGATTTCTGGGGAGAGGAATATATGTGCATACACAGCCTCGCACACACCCACAGACACACAAACTAATCACCAAATCACATTGAGCAGCTGACATTCCTCATATTATCACATCATCATTACAATGAAGATGACTAGCAAAGACAAAGAAGAAGAATGAAGAGAAAACAGCGAGACAAAGAGGGGAAAATTAAAGAAATCAACTTGTCTGCTATAAAAATCAACATTTGTGAGTTCAAAGCCTGCCACCAGGAGGTGACTGGCTGCTACATTATGCATTCACATGCCATAGGCTAACACATGTCAGCAGCCCACTGGACAGAAGCTCTGTTTCCCATATTGCTGACATGTGATTGGAAGCTGTTGGCTGTCTGGTCGGGACAGACGCAGCTGGCGGGACACCTCCGAGCCGCCTCGGGCTGATCTCTGCTTCACACACACACACACACACACACACATAGACACACACACACAGATTCACTGAAAGATCCAGACGTGGGATCAGCTTCTCCCATGGCGATGAACCCAAGGCCTTATGGGAGGACTGGCTGGTGTGTGTTGCCTTTATCCACTGGAAGAGAGGCTTCTTTGCTGCTGTGGTGGTTGTTGTGGGTGGAGGTTAAAGTGAAAAGGATGATTTTTTTTTTTTTTTCAGTTTTGTGTGTAAAATAATAAAAGAGAAAATAAGGAAATAGTGATTTGATGTAAATCTGTGTCAGTGAGGATGAACTTTTGATATTGAGAGAAAATTTTGAAGAAAAAAAAAAGACACACAAATTATCTACATGCAAGAAGATATTACTGAGTTAAGTTTCTAGTTCCCTTAGTGTTTTACTGTAAAGCCTCCAACCAGAGGGGCACACATTTAACTATTCATGTGGAAAGTTTGATGGGGAGGAGAAGGGATTTAGCCCTGGTTCCCAGTACAATAAATGCAACTCGGAGAATACTTTTGAAAATGACAAGATACAGTCCTATTTTTAATCCAGCACTGCAGGGCATATTTAACAATTACTTGAAAATCTGCATAATGAATGAGGAGCGAGCAGTGTATTTTAAGTCTTCTGCGCTTTATTCCCCAACTTAGTGTGGTAATTCATGGGAGATGGAAAGACAGCATGTCTGAAATTTTTCAAATATTCATGGTAATTTTGATTATTTTTTGTATATGAAACTAGCTTTGATACTGTAGATTTAAAAACTACTGTAATAATAATAATATTAATAATACAAATTATTTGTGGTGGTGTTTTTGTAACTAGGTCCTTCCTTTATGTGTAAATGCAAATGAGATGTTAATTCTTCTTAATGATTTGTTGTACCTGAGGCGTGGAAAAGCTCAGAAACTCAACTGTCTGACTGCTTTTGTGCTCAGGGTATGAAAAGTAATTTAACAAAGTGTTTTCTAATCAAAGCAATGTAACCTGATCTCACTTGCATTTGGATCTTTAATACAATATTTAAGTACAAGTGTAACCACTCAGTGTGTGAGGACCCATGATGGGATGATGATGCACAAATAAGTTGTGTTCAACTGGAATTAACAGCAAACTGGATGTGAAAAAGTGGATTTTACAGTGACACTTCAAAGTCTCACAGCAGAAGGAAGTCCTTCCTGTGTGTGTTTTATCATCTGAAATACGACCCTGACAGCTGTAAACTCTGGCATTGACTTTTACGCCTATTCTTAATTTTTCATGATTCCCCATTAAAGACAGTAAACGGTTAAATTGGCTGCACTGAGCTGACATGTTTAGGTTTGAGCACACTTTCAAAATGGAAGAACAACATCAAACGGCACCACAAGGAACAAAAAATGCGAGTTTGTTTGAGTGTATGAATTTTTAGAGTGTATTTCAGCCTTAAAAAAGGGGTAAACTTTATTCTGCAAAACAAAACAAAAAAAAGGAACAAAAAACGGTGTCATTTGGCGTATTTTTTTTTTCTCAACAACAAATCCCCGAACTGAAGTTAAAGATATATAGAAATAATTTACTGTTAATGAATCAGCTACAGCTTAAATTCCCTCCATCCTGTTTGTCACCTGAACCATTTGAAAATTGAAAGTCAACAAAAGCACAGTTCTGTCATATGCATGTTATTCTATCTACAATGTTTATTTTAAAGAACTTTCAGGAGATTCAACCTGACAGTCGATTACTTACTGCATCAAATTAATTAGATTAAAATCTTGCCTTTCCTGTAATAAAATTCAGGAAAAAAATACAGGACCATCATAAAAATAGAGGTATTATAGATATATCATCATATACAAACCCAAGGTCACTAATTGCTACTCTTACATATCTCCATATGGGAAAATTATCGGCATGTTGTGATTTTTTTTCGTTGAGAGATGCTTCAGAGGACCAGTTTGTGTGTGTGTGTGTGTGTGTGTGTGTGTGTTCAAATCAATAGGCCACACTCTCAGGTTATAGGCTAATGAGTTTATAACTCTGCAAAATTTAATATACAGTCTGGTTTTACTGCAATGTACAGGAAACAGACCTGGCAATAAACGATGCACAACTCTAAAAAAAAAAAAAAAAAAATTTTTAAGAAAATAAAAGAGAATTTTTGCTGCTCTTCCACAAAACAAAAAAGATAAATAAATACACATAAAAGTATAACAAATAGTAACATATGTCACATTCTAATTCACTTTTAGTTTTACAGTTTCCAACGCGGGGATCGATGAAAAAACAGTTGTAATGATCCAATTAATTATGGGCAAAATTAAAAGCAAGTGCAAAATCAATCTTTCACGGTGTCGAGGATGGGATCAAATTGATGCTCCATCTGTTCACGCCAGCGAGATTTGTAGCCCGGAGTACAGCCTCGCTGCTGGAGTACACATACAGGACACAGTGTGGAAATCCAATACACAGGAGTGTCAATAAGTATCTTTTTGTTGTAGTATTACAGTATTATATGTACAGTGCAGTACATGTGCAGCAAGAGAAGTGTAGGGAGGCAGAACTTGGCAGCTTCCAAAATCTCATGTTTTTTCGTTCAATATATAAAATACCTACAATTTCTTCTAAAAATAAACATTTTTAGAGTAATATTCAGACCTTTAATGTACATTTTTGGCTAATTCTGTTAAATTAAATTAAATAAACGAGTATTATTATTTATTGAGACACACAAAAAAATCTTATTCTACAGCTTATCAGTTTTTTTAACGCCATTCTCAGACTTGCAGGGTTGGATATGAATCTGCCAATATTTATATAGCCACAAATTCAACTACATCACCATAAATCTCCTAACAAACCCCTCCCTTAAATCCAAAAGGATTAATATTCAACTTACAACCAGTGGTGTCAGCTCCCCTCTGCAGGGAAACGCAGATCGATTGGTGAAGTAACGCGAGACAAGCAGCAGAGTCTACAGAGGAGGGAGGAAGAAGAAGAAAAAACACACACACACACACACACACACACACAGAAATGACACCTCTCCCACCTAGAAATAAAAGTTCTTTACCACCCAGACGCCCCCGATCATCCTCCCCACAGTTACCTGAAAGTGTGAGCTGATGTTCGGTGGACCCTCGGTGCTCCTTCTTCCCTCTCATCCTCCTCCTCCTCCTCCTCCTCCTCCTCCTCCTTCTCCATGCCACCTCTCCTCTCTCCTCTGCACAGGCCATTAGGAAGCGGGGCAAAAGATAAATTGCTCTCTGTCAATACATTACACCTCTCCTAATGGGTGCACCCGGGCTCCGAAAACATTTTCCAAACTCTTGACATGCGGCAGAATTGTCTTAAACACCGCAGTTTGTTTGTCAGTGAGGAAATTAATAAGAAATGTATTCAAATTTTGCTAAATTGTTTTTCATGAAACTCATACATTTTTCAAATTCTTTCCTCAGATGATTAGAGGTATCAGGGTTTAATTATTAAAGGTGAAACTGAAATAAATAAATAAATAAATAAAAGTGGAGCAATAATTCATTGACTCATCCTATTGTTTAATTTTCCTGAATGGTCTTTTTTTGAAGCTGTCTGACCCCGCGATGTAGCAGCTGAATAGAGCGGCCTCCTTCCTAAAAAGGAGAGGGGTTATAAGGCCCATCTGACCAGAGTCAAACACAACACACACGTGCTGTGCAAACACAAGGCAAACAGAGTAAACACCGGTTTATTCATTTGGATATGTGCCCCCCCCCCCCCCCCCCCCCCCCCCCCACCAAGAAAAAAAAAAACAATTTCTCCCTCCTTCTCTCCCTCCTTACCCAAAAGCCTAAATGCTTAATTTTTGCATGTGGGGGGGGATCAAATTGTGGGGAGCAGGAGGGCATGTAGAGAGAGAGAAAGAGAGAGAGAGAGAGAGAGAGAGAGAGAGAGAGAGAGAGAGAGAGTGGGGGAGGTGGGGGGCTGAGCGAGGGGGTGATGGTGGTGATGGTGGTGGTCTTATAGGGGAAAAAAAAGAATGTAGCTTTAAGGGAAATGTGCAGCCGGCTGTGAAATTACAGCCTATAGTGCTACATATTGTACCAGAAGCTCACTCCAAAAACAGTAACAAAAAGAGAAATCATCCCCTAACCTGACCAGGAGGCAAGAGCGCGAGATGTGGCCGTCTGCCCCCAAGAAATGCCCCCCAACACCCAAAAACCTCACCTACCTCCTCTCCAAAATGCCCAAATATCTGGCGAGAGCGCGTGCATTTCAAAAAAGGAACGTTTTTTATTATTGTTGTTGTTATTATTATTATTATTAGTTGAGTTGTTGTCACTTCATGCTCACAGAAATACAAAATTACTAATTAACTGTAATTTCAGTAACCTTGAGATTATTTTTTAATTTTTTTTTTGTATTTTTCTGCATTATTTGTTAATTAATTAATTTGTTTTTATTTGCTTTTTGTTTCATTGTTTGCTTTTCTATTTTCCCTTCCAGAATTTTGTAGCTTTAAGAAAGGTGCAACACATATAAAGTTAATTATTTTTAGATATATTTATTCTATAATTAACAATTACGTGGTGAACTGAAATACAATTTTGGATTATTTGAGATGTTATCATGTTCTATGGACTTTTTTTAATGAGATATTTATTAGGATCCAAAACCTAGATGCACCTTGAGTTTCATGTTACTCCACCATGCATTGTTTACTTTAATGAGTTTCCCATTCAGATGCCTGACTGCAGATGTAGAAGTCTTATCAGCTGTTTAATTCATTACAACACTTTACACTGATCTGTAGTTTATGGATGATTGTTCCAGAGGAATATTTTCACTCCTCAGTTTCATCACAGCCACTCAACTGCACCCCAAGTTTTACTTTTTTGGGACTTCACCTGTGTTTGAGAGCGCCTTTAAATTTCAGAAACTATACAGCGCCATCTACAGAGGCAGAGCGGCACTGCTCCGTGCAGAGCAGTTTCACCTCCAACCTCCACCACCACCTCCACCACCACCACCACCACCACCACTGTTCCCAGTTTGGACCACTGCAATCATCACACCATCAGCTGAATGTAAAAAGCTCATTACATCTGCATATGCATACATCAGAGATTTCACGTTTTCTATTTCAGATTACAGGAAAAATTAAGGTTATAAACAAATTAGTTTAGGCCTACTTGGGTTCCAGAGCTGACTTAAAGACTGCTGATTTTAAAAAAATTAAGTAAAAAGACAAAAATAAAAGAAGAATCGAGCTAAATCCGACTTGTGCACATATATATCCTGTGAATTCCCAGACAGGCTGTTAATCCGTGTAACAAATTGGGGGGGAAAAGATCAGAAAGAGACACATATTTAAAAAATAATCTCTATTTCATTGATTCAAAACTTCCAGTAAGCGACCGAATAATTCACAGCTGTGATAATGTCTAATATACTCTGATATTTCTAACTCCGAATCCATTCCTTCTCCCTCCCCTTCCTGTCGGTGTGTCAGACCCAGAGACCTCCTCATTTGGACCCACGGTTCTTTTGCGTTGGCGAATCACAAAGTGTTGGCATCTATTGCCTTTGTCTGACAAGTCATCCATATAAGCAAAAGGGGGGTCTGCAGAGGGGAGGAGAGGGGGTGGTGGGTGGTGGGTGGGTGGGGGGGAGAGGAGGGGAGGTTTGCAGCTTTTAGAACCACAGACACAGAGAGAGGCTTCATTCCCAGCCCAAAGATCCAGCCTAACGCATCCAGCGCGAAAAGAGAAACCCCGATGTGTGTGCGCATGTTTCTCCGCCGTTTTGACGCGTGAATCAAGGCCACCAGGATTGAGGAGATACCGGGCCCTGCACGCTGGACCTGAACGTTTCATTTCTTTTAAAAGAAACGCGGTCTGCTCGCTGGCATGCTATGAGAATTACCTCTGGTCACCACAGGCTTTGAAAAAAAAAAAATACCGATAAACACAGGTCGTATCACTGAAACAACCCTTCGGTCATGCTGCGCACCTGCCAGACCTCCGCTCCCGGACCGGACTGTTAAAGCAAAGAAAGGCAACTTTTTGGGGGAAAGAAGTTGCCATCAGATCGGTTGTTGAAGCGGGGGTGGAGGGGGGCAAACTAAGTCCCTCCATCGAGTAGAATCACCTTTTTTTCTTCACATTTTCATCCTTGATAGGAAGGCGAAACGGCGACTTCAGTTGATTATCTCTCTTTCCTTTGCTATCCAATGGATATTCACTGCAAAGCAGACCCCTTCACAGCGATGCACCGTAAGTAGCACAACCTGAGTTCCTCTGCCACTGCAGCTTTTACGTGTATGCGGTGGAAAGAAAAAAAAACAATAATAATAAATATATTATTTCTGCATAAAGGCCTGCAGCAGGGAGCACAGCGATTGTTTTTTTTATGTGCAAACAGCATCTTGGCGCAGAAAAACAGACAAAGTTACAAGCTAATAAACTGACATAGAGGCAAATATGTAAAGGCTGATGGTGGAGTCAATATGCTCCTCATATTTTACACCTTGTCTTATGTGTGCAAATTTCAGACCAAAAAAAAAAATTCTTAGGAAATCTCATGAATGAGCACAATGCTGCTGTATAGGAAGTGCAGATATTAAACTTCATCATAGTAAACAAAGAACATGCGTTGGCAGGTGCTCTGTAATTTACACGTGTATCACCCTGCAGCTTCCCGCGCAGGATGACAGTGTGACAGTGTGTTCAGGCCCTAATAAGTCAGGACACATTAGTCACATCTATTATTCAAATCATTCAAATAACAGCAAACCCCCTCTATGTCCAACTTAAGCCCACATAGTGTGGTTTATAATATGGTGAATGTGTTTCAATAATTGATGATCTCTTCATTTACCAAATAATATGTAATATGAGTGATCAAAGCTTGTTCAATTATTTAAAATTACCGTGCAGGGAAAATGAAGGAGCTTGCAACTTAATAGCCAACATGAGCCGCGGAGCTGCTGAGAAAATCTAAGCTCTGTGCTTTGACTGGAGAGAAACTTTCAACAATTGGAGCCTCAATTAAATTCATATTTTTTAATTATTTTCAGAAATTAAAACAGTAATTATGTCACAGGCCCACTGACTCATGTAGGCTGAATTAAATTAGCAGATTGTAGCTGCATAACAAGTGTGATAGACGAAAAAAATGAAAAAAAAAACGTGCTTCGTAATTCAGCGTTCAAGAAGAAAATGTTGCTTTGTGTTTTTATTTTTATTTTAAAGAATTACAATTAATCTGATATAGAAAGTCAAAGCTGTTGATAAATTATGTCCCAGCAACACAAGTGAAGAAAATTAATTAAACAAACCAGCAAAACTGGACAAAAATCTGCAAATATACTCATATAAACAGACATGATTGTTAAAAGGCAATTTTTGTTTTATTAAAATAATGATATTTTAAAAAAGCAAGAGTATGTGATGGTTTGCATTGCTGTGATCATCTCTACTTTGCCTTCCCTCAAATTGCCAAAAAATATATTCATTACATATTTGGATCAGTGACTGATGACTGACAAAATATTATAATTTGGTCATTGTGATGTATTTATTAAACGTTTAAAACACAGACATGTAAGCCACTTCCATGATAGCAACCTTCTGATTACATAAAAATAAATGAATAATATTATTATTATTATTAATAATAATAATAATAAAAGAAACAGGTAATTTTTAAATAGCATATTTATGCGCAGCCTTTCATGCATTTATATAAGTTTCTAAAAAAAAAAATAGATGTAAATCCACCTGCTCCATAGAAAACAGTGTAACAACCTGCGCTTCTCTTATGCTATATTATATTCTGTCAGTGATTTTTGACTCTGCTATATATATATTTTGAAATGCTCACCTGCGTCTCTTCTACGACTTTACGTAATGTTACGGTTGTGTGTGTGCTGCTGTTGTATCCCACGTAGGGCACGGAGGTGTGAACCAGCTCGGCGGGGTGTTTGTGAACGGCAGACCCCTCCCGGACGTGGTAAGGCAGCGGATAGTGGAGCTGGCCCACCAGGGCGTCCGGCCCTGCGACATCTCCAGACAGCTGCGGGTCAGCCACGGCTGCGTCAGCAAGATCCTGGGCAGGTAGGCGAACCCTGCAGCCAGGTAGACATGCTGGGAAGAGGCCAGATAAATAGCATATAGAGGACAGAGCTGAACCCCCAAGATTCAGATCATTTTTTAAAATTTAATTAGTTTCAATTAGGTTTCCTAAAATATAAAGATTAAACTGCAGATGAGTAGAGTCCAGACGGGTTTATAATCCATATTCCGTGTGGATACATGTGTGTACTCAAGAGATTCAAGAGAATTTACAGAATTGCTGTGAAGTATTGTTTGTAAAATCTTGTTTTACTGAGGAAAAGTCTGATTTTTTGGACACTTTCTTGGAAAAAAAAATAGTAGCTCCAAAGCTTGCAACATCCGCGTGTTTCACTGATTTATTTTAAACTAATACTAAGCATCTATCTTAAAGGTATCAGAAGCTTCATAGACTGAAATATGTCAAACTATCACTGCCTCATTGGAGAATATTATTTTTTGCAGATACTACGAGACTGGTAGCATCAAACCAGGGGTGATTGGTGGGTCTAAACCTAAAGTGGCCACGCCAAAGGTCGTGGAAAAAATAGCAGACTACAAGAGGCAAAACCCAACCATGTTCGCCTGGGAGATCAGAGACAGACTGCTGGCAGAGGGCATCTGCGACAACGACACTGTTCCCAGCGTCTCATCCATTAACAGGTAGGAAACATTTCACTGCACGGCTCTAGATTATGATAGAAAAATGTGCTTACAAATTCCAGATTTTTTTTTTTTTTTTCTTGTTACCTTTTGTAAATTTTCTTGTGGTTTAACAACGTGCTGCAGGATGTAAACAGTGTAATAAAGAGGGCCGGCAGAGCGCAAATTGGAAACCATTTATCTCAGTATCTGTGCTAAGCGCACCACCCACAAGCAGAAGATTGTTTGACCAACTTTGTGCTGCCCAGCGCGGCGAGGCTGCCTGTGGTCTCAGAGGTGCAATTCAATCTTTCAGACCAAACTCCCTCAACAATCAGCAGTACATCCAGGACTCAGTGAATCTGTCGAGATGAAAACCGATCAATATGCGGTGACCAGATCCCGTGGCGCTATAAAGCAGGCCAATTTTCTTTAGCACATCTAATGTGTGGAGCTGAGCAGACTGCACTGAGAGAGAGAGAGAGAGAGAGAGAGAGAGAGAGAGCAAGGCTGGCTTTATCTGCAAGATTTTATGCCTAAGAAAGGGGGAAATACAGTAGATTTGCTGCAAAATATTGCATCACGTGAAAATAAGGTCATAATTAAAAATAACAGAAAAAATATTTGGACCCAAAACGTTTTATGTGAGGCGATGATGGCGCCTTTAATGCAGCATATGAGCATAAAATATGTTTATTAATAATTCTTTTAAAATCTGAGGTGATGTCTTGTTGTTGTAGATGTAAAATCATGATGATGCAAACGAGTGCAATATCAATTCTGCCAAAATTGTGGCGTTAAAACAGCTTTATAAATGCTTATATGACAAATTATCAGGTAAAATATCTAAATTGAACATTTCAGGTGTCACTGTTCAGGCTATAAATGTTCAGTTGTCCTTAAGAGATTCGTAAACAGCGCCATAGTTGAAGAATGGCAGCTACAGGAGGAACCAGGACACCCCCCCCCAACACACACACACACACACACACACACACAAACTCCTCCTCGCCCCCCCACACACACCACCACCACCCCCCCCCCCACCACCAGAGATCCCTGGTGATGAACTTTGGTTAAGAGGCACTGTTCCATAGAGCCAGCATCAGCATTACATTTTAATGAGCTGATGGGAGAGCATGGACAGCTCCACACAAGACATCTTTTAAATAGAGAAAGGCTGAAGAAAATTCATTTCATGCTTCGTGGTTGCTTAAAAAGCCCCATTTAAGGAGGCTCAGACACATGTATGTGATAAATTCAAAATGTACATTAATATCATTAAAAGACCCCATATAAAGTTTTTTCAATTCCAATTAAAGCTTTCTATTTTGGAAATGAAGGGGGAGCCTTATGTGTCTTTGTTTATGTGGGAAATTAAATTGTGAATACAAAGAACTGTAATTCTATCAGCCAAATATGAGAGCTACTTTGAATTTCTATTACGGCTTAATGCTGAATATTTTCTCTTTTTAGCAGAAGAAATGTAAGATTTCAATGCGTTTTCGCTCCAGTGCCACACACACACACACACACACACACACAATAGAGCACACACACACACACACACAAGTGAGAGGACACACACATTTGTTTTGATTTAGCTCCTGCTAAATATTTCAATATATGGTTGAGTTTGTAAAAGGAGCAGTCTGCAGAAATCAATGAAAACATCTTTAGTGCTTCATTCACAATCAAGCCTGGTTCCAGATCATCTGATAGTGCCTCAAGTTGTTTAAAATAAATGACAAGAGAAGTTTTCACTCCATGTGCTTAAATGGGGCTTTCCCAGTTAAGACAATGGGAGGGAAGAAAAAAAAAGAAAAAAAAAGACTGGAGCCGAAGTCTTTTCCAGTCGGATGGTTCTGACTGTGGCCAGTCGTGGGTTTCTGTGGCAGACAGTCTGACCTCAGGACTGTTGACAAAAGAGGATGCTCTATTTAAACACCTTTCCCCTGCATGCATTATTAAACGCTACAGAGATAGTGTTGTACTACGAGTCTGGGCCACCACAACCAACAAGTAACGCTACGCTGCTGGTAGACATAAAAAAAAAAAAAAAAAAAGGGTCCTCAATGGCGTTCGATATTATTGATTCAGAAGTAAAGCAATTTTAATATTTCTTCGGGGGATTTTCAGCAACAGCCAGGTCATTAATTCATTCTCCCAAATTGCTTATTCAATATCAAGAACATGGATACCAAATAAAGTCTTTGAATTTATGTAGCACACACAAGTCAAGGGGTCGAATAACTGTTATGGGGAGAAGTGAAAAAAATTAAAACATCAATATGCGCTCTCTGGAAAGTCTTGTTGTTAGGTAGCTTTGCCTCCAAGGGGAGTTTTTCTTTTTTTTTTTTTTTTGACAGTGTTGGATTTATTCCTCTAAATTCTTCTGGCACCCACAGTAACATCAATATCCAAATCATTTGATCTGTTTCTAGATAATGTGGAGGACGAAAACAAAAGGAGAGCTGTATTTTTTTTTGGTTTGAAATCATAATCTGTGGTTCTATATTGTGCGGTTTTATCTAAGCGAGTGAATATTTTCATTCTACGGAAAGATAACAAGCAAATAAATAAGAATAAAGGAACAAACTGGGCTCGGAAATCAACCTGAAAAGGCTCTGTGGTCCTCACTCGACCTCTTTCGCTTGTGCTCTAAAATAGCTCTCATGGCATACATGATGAATAGTTTTAAAGTTTACAAATTATTGTGACAGCTCCCTTTCTCCCCAAGTGCCATTCAGATTAAAGGAATCTAATGCTGGCGTAAGCTTGTGCAAGGCAATAAGGAACTATTGCTTTCCTGTCACATGTAATTTATAGCTTTCTATTTGCATCTGTTTGCCCGTGTGACTAATCCCCAACTTTTTCTCCCCAAGCCCCGATCAATACAACCTCATCCGCATTGGCACATGGGGGGTTGCTGGTTCTACAGAGATGTTTGATCTGGGAAGCAAAGGGCTACTACTGCGATTCGGCCCCCGTGAAACCACCTCCACAGTGGGGGGAGAGAGAGAGAGAGAGAGAGAGAGGGAGAGAGAGGGAGCTGATTAGTGTGGGCCAGGTAGAGTCAGTGAAGCTGATCATTGAGGTGAATTGATGTGATTTCATGCTTTGTTTGCAAGATCACTCAGACCAAAAGTGCAATGAAGACTTTTCTCCAGACCTCACCTTTAAGGCAGAACCACCGATCAGATCCCTTCTTGCGTATGAGTTACATTTGATATCTTAATCACGCAGTATCTCCATAGCAGCTGCGATCACGCTCAAACAGGGGTCGTTTGGAAATCTCCAGCAAAGAGAAGACATTCCTAGAAAAGTGCCGATGACACCTGCCTCTCCTTTGTTTCTCAGGATCATCCGAACAAAAGTCCAGCAGCCTTTCCATCCATCTCCTGATGGGACATCCCTGTCGACAACAGGCCATACCATAGGTAAAACCGCAGCTCACCGCATCAGCATCAGCTGAATGTTATATGGAATCGCAGCACATAGAGAACATACATGAATATAAGCTGGCTGTTAATGTTTTTGCTTCTTTTTTCCTAGTACCAAGCACAGCCTCGCCGCCTGTAACCAGCGCCTCCAACGACCCTGCAGGGTCCTACTCCATCAATGGGATTCTGGGTATCCCACGATCCAACGGTGAAAAGAGGAAAAGAGATGAAGGTAAGAGAATTTTTCTTTTATGAGGAAAACAAAAAAAAAAAAAACAACAACCTCAGCGCAGGATTAGGCATGGTAGCATGCAAGAAAATACCTAAAATCACGGGGGAAAAAAACCTAAAAAGCAAGTAGCATTCCTTGCGGCTTTATGCTATAAAACCCACTTTGCTGAACTTGCAATTACAGCATTAAAACCTGCTTCTGTTCCAGTAGATGACCCTTATAAAACACCTAAGTCTGAACTCTGTTACACTGCTGTGTCAATCTGCCAAGGAGTCTTTTGATTTGAAGACACGACCTCCGCTGTTGTCTCCTGCAATTAATCTTTATGGAAGTGATTAAAGGGCTTTAGATAATTACATGTCAAGATGATGTAGCCAACCACCCAGGTCAGTCAAGAAAGCCTCTATAGCTCTGTGAAGGGCTTCTTTTTTTTTTTTTCTTTAACAAAAGTGCCTCCACTTCTGCTGCTGAAGTAGTAGGTTAGTGGATATAACGGGGCCTGAGGCGATATAGATTATTGGTTCTGTAAGCAATAGGCTTCCTTAATGTCACTACATAAGCAGCTGATGAGAATAGCTAAACAGATGCACTCATGTTACGAGGCGTGTTCGGGTACGGAGGGATGATGTGGCTGCTGAAAAGGGGCAGTTATCTCAAACAGGGTGGGGAATGAGTGCCTTATTTCTGCAGTGCTCTGGAATGAGAGCTAATCAGAGCACGGCAGCAGTTTACATAGCGTCTTCTTTGTTCTGGCGTTTGTTGAGAAGCGCGGGGGTTTGCGGGATATTGAGTGGAATTGATGTTTTATGTGCGTGCAGGGAGGGAGGGATGACTAATGACCTGTCAGAGGTAGATTTCCTGGCAAAGATATAAAAACCAGCATGACGTGGACATGGCAAATGACATAATCAAGTCTTTCCCTGTAAGAGATGCAATCGCGAGGGCATAATGCAAACGTCTGGTATTTTCAAGGGTTCATTTTCAGTCGTTCGAGGACCTCTCATATTAGCCAGGGTGTAATGTCTAGTCACTGAATGATAGAATGCACACATTTCTATGCAGATTGCTGCTGAAGGGCAAAGAGGTATTAAAGGGCATGGAGAGGAATAAGGTATGTGTGTGCGTGTGTAAGAAGGAGAGCTGGCCTGTTTTGTGGAGGTCTTCCAGGTGACAGCGCCATGTTTCTACGGCTATTCAGTCTCAAATGATTCCCCTGATGTGCTGCCATTTCTGTGATTTAGGTGCTCGGCTAGCATTACGATAAAAGAGAAGAAAGCTGTGTGTGTGTGTGTGTGTGGATGTGTGCGCTCATGTGTGTGTTTGCGACAGGGTAGGACTAGTACTGAGGGTGACAGGAGGGGGCGGGGGGGGGGGAGCTGTGGTTCTTATATACTCTCTGAACCTCCTGGTGCCTACCTGGAACCACAGGGTCAGGGATACTTTATCTTTCCAAAACATAAACCCCAGGCCTTGGCTGCACACACACACACACACGGCCGACAAAGCAATGTCTCGCCTCGAGCCACAGTTTGTAAGAATAGTATATTACATACCATGTTACCCTGTGGACACTATTGTCCTGTTGCTGTCGTCTCTGAAAGTGTACCGAAAAACAAACCCGAATTAAAAAAAAAAAATAGTAAGCAACTGAAGTGGCTGAAGTGTCCCTGAAAACTGAGGAGACCTAGCTTATGTCCTCTGTATTTTGTGTTTTGTAACCTTTGCAACCATAAGTTTGGTAGAAATGGAGTGTCATCAAGAAAATAGTGAGTGGTTTTATATGAAATTGAGGCCACAGCTCCAGTATGTCATAACCTGTGGTAAATATGGCCCTATATAACCATGTATTACTATTTTTGGGGGGTGTATTGTTGAAAGAAAATCATCCCAGATTCTATATTTGGCCAAAAAAATTATAAGTGTGTATTGAACTTCACCATCAACTGTTTAAAGTGGCATTCTTTCTTTGCTTTACATAAAAAATACTAACAAAAATAAGGCGTTTTGTCGCTTTTTGTCTGGAAATGATCAAATAGTACTGAATAACTGTTGTTTTTCTAGCAAAACCAGTCATCCACCAACATCATATGTAGGATTGATGATTTTAAATCCTGGTTACGGTCTTGCTCTGAAATCAAACAGTTTTTCAGTAAGAAACATGCTTGTGCTAACCGTCGCGGTCCTGTTTGTCTCAAACTGCTTATTTCTTCACCTAAAGTCTGTGTTTCAGTGTTGCCTCGTTTGCTATTCAGACATATTTTGCTTTGCTCAGTAGGCAGTAGTCTATAGTCACTTAATGCCTGGATTAAATTTCCTCACAGCACAGTGGCTTGCCTGAGCCCTATTTAACTTGGTAAGCCTCATGATGATTATGGCACAAGCAGTCATTATCAAGGGTTGAAAACATGAACAAAAATGAGCGAAGGGAAGGGAAGGAAAGGAGGGGAAGGGTTAGGGGAGGGGAGGCGGTGTGCAACACAAGCTGCGGTGAAATGGATTGGCTGTGTAGCCCAGAGTATTTGTTTTAGGCAGTAGCTGTGGCTCTCTGCCAAGCGAGCAGACAGCTCCTAAGTTTCCAAGTCAGCAGTGCCCTTAAAAAAAGGTCCCCATTACAGGAGGGATGTAGAGATAATGTAGTGTGACACACGTTATGTACACTGGGTCTCGGCAAGAGGAGCTTCAGGGACACAGGTGTCATAAGACCCATTAATCTGCTATTGTCACGTGTTATTGCAAATTAAAAGTAGCATGTTACACTTGGCAGCCATTGTTGCGGACGGACAGAGTGGGGGGAGAGAGCGGGAGAGAGAGACCCCTGGAGATGGTGTCTTTGGTGACCACGGCTGTCCACACGTTTTACAAAGTGACATATATTAGAATTTGCAATTCTGCAGAGAAAAGCTATTACCTCACAGATTAACATCCAAGTACCCCACCACCACCCGCCTCACTCCCTGCATCCCAACTCCACCACCCCCACTGCCTCTGACACTGTAGGCTTCAGAAAAGACAAAGGAGAAGCTTGAGCTGCTTCTCTTTGGGGTGAAATAAAAAAAAAATTCATACAGAATCTGATGTTTAAGTACAAATTTGCTTTCATGGATGTTTTTGTTCACGTTGCATTGACCTGAGCAGACAGTTTGAAGGTCTGTTGAGAACATGCAGTGTCCAATGGACAGAATGATAAACCCATGAAGTGTGTCCGGTCTTTCAAAGTCATATCACACGTCCTTTCAGACTGGCCAACAAATTGCACAATCAGACCTGCAGTTGATTCTTAATTTCAGCCATTCTGAGCGCTTTCTGCTTTGTGTCAGTCTTTCTTCTTGATTTATGAGAGAAATACCAAGAGAGAAATTTCATGATAAGATGATCATCATATATTTCAAAAGCCAACAACAATAGCCAGTGGCAGTCAGAATGGATGTGATTCTGTGCTTCAGTAGCTGTTGAATTAATTATTTCTCATCTCTGAGCGTCATGAGGACTGAACCGTGTGTGGAGATGAGTGATGGAGCGGGCCTGCGTCACACCCTGCTCTGTGTCTCAGCATCTGTTTTGGAGGAGAGGAAGAATCAACACAGGAACTCAGAGCGAAGCGAAATGTCAGCACCTAAGTGCAACCTCCAAATTAGATTGATAAAGCCTTTAAAAGCTCGAGAACATCACAGCAAACAGCACCAACAGTAAGCAATGTTGCTTAACGCCTTTCCACACTTTTCTCTTCTGAATATAAGGATTAATCAGATTATTTTCTGGTTATTTTTCTATTTTTCGGGTAGGCTGGCCTACATAGAGCGACGTTAGTAAAGTTATTGCAGCATTGCAGTGTTAAACAAGGCCAGAGAGGTCAAGTGGGTCAATTTACCATGAATAATGCTCATTTTATTATGAACAAAAACATGTACACCCCCCCAACCCCAACCCTAACCCTAACCCCCCCATGGCAACGAATCTCACTCCTAGCTGAAGTCAAAAGTTGGCAGCCCTGTTTTCATTATATTTGAAACTGCAAATTATTAAATATTTAAATGTTTGGTTTAGGAAATGTCAGAAGAAAGTGAAAAATGCCAGTTCCCTAGATCACAATGGTGGACCAACAGTCCAAAACTCAAATATATTCCATTTACAATGGTATAAAACGGAGAAAAGCAGCAAATTCTTACGTTTGAGAAGCTGCCAACAGAGAATTAGGAAGAAAATTAAAAATAATCGATTATCAAAATTGTTAATTTTCCGTCGATCAGCTAATCTATTTGATTCAACAGTAATCACAGATCTTTGGTGATGCAGAACAAACATATTATATCCCAAAGACAGTATTTCATTCATGCTGACATAATCAAAACATTCAATTAGAAAAAACAAAATGCAGCTGAGTTCATCCAATTTGATGCAAATGAGTTTTAATTTGATCTCATTTAGCCAAGAATTGAACCAGGCGGGAAATTATAGAGGTGTATTATCGCGAACTACGTAACAATGTGTTAGGGGATCGAGAGCGTATATATGCTGACATGTTATTTAAACAAGGAGTAGACAGTGGGGATAAGCTCACTCATCTGAGGGGGGCTTTCATGACCTCAAGGTGCCAGCTAACCTCCCTGTGCCTCTAACAAGAACTCGGAAACTCAAATTTAATTGTGTGAAAGAGTTTAAACTTTCATTCTGAAATCATTCTTTTCCTCTGTTAGAGTCAGTCTTTCGGAAAAACGACTTTTCATAGCCAATCTGCACTTCATTATGATAATTGTTCTGTTTTTGTTTGGCGGGCAGTCACTCGGACTCACTCCCAGCCTCAGAGTTGCGTTGGCTAAAGCCTCCTGCTAGGGGTCGCAACCTCTGGGTGCCAAACCCGCAGAGAGGAGTCTGCTCTCTAGAGCTGGTTATCTGATCTGATAGAGGCTGCTCCCTCGTTACCGGAGTGTTAATACAGACTGATGTCAAGATGAATACACTCAACTCAAGAGATGATCAATAAACGACCACAGAGCGGGACAAGCATGCGACGCACTGACAAAGCCACTGTGGTCAAAGATTAGTATCACTGCTGCATCACGAGCAGATTAGGAAATGTCCAAATAATGGATCTCGCTTCTTGTAGTGACAATAAGACACTTGCACGTGAAAACTTTTTCTAAATCTGAATCTAATCTAAAGTATTTCTCTGTAACATTTAATTTTTCTTAAAAAAAATAATAACAGTTTAACACTCAAAAACACAGCTAATCTACTCCTTCAAGACTGTGTGAGTGAGGTTTGGGTCTGCAGCTAATAATTATTTTCATCATTGATTAATCTGCCGGTTATTTTCTCGATTAACTGTTTAGTCTCTAAAATGTTAGGGTTTCTCAAAGCCCACGGTGATGTCTTAGCCCACAAACCTAGAAAGTTTAAATTTTTAGCTGGACCACAACAACAGGGCCAGCCCTATAACTGCGTCTGTCCGTCACCGAGTCACTCACTGACTGACTGACTGAGTGATGAAGTTACACCATTTGTCAGCCGAAGTTACACAGAATGCATTTTGCACCAACTGACAGCAATGGTTGAGATTAAGCTGTTGTAATTTTCACTGTTGGACTGTTAATATGTCACATTATTAAGTTAACTTACATAAAAACAAAACATCTTAAAAATGCAGGCAATGTCCATGTCTGATGGCAACCAGATGACGTACACTCATGCACCAGCCGTGTACTGTACTAGGTTTTGACTTAGTCTTCTTAAGCTAACACAGTCAGCTTTTTTTGACAGTGGAGTTTCCTGACCAAAATACTGAGCAAACAACCCAACAACCTGTCAAATCTGGATGCTGTTTTCTGCCTAGAAAAACCTGACGTTACCCTTTTCTGCTCAATTTGAGTGCAGACAAAACACAAATACAGAAATCTCTCATGTGAAATATTCTAAATACTCTCATTTTGTTCTTCTAATTTTGGCAGATGATAGTGTTTTCATGTAGGACTCATTCACCTGTTGTAAGAAAATGACTGAGGATGCATAAAATTGATTTAGGCACCTCGAGGAAGCATAATTACATGACTACATTACCATTGAAAGTGTCACTAGAATCATCTTCATCACCAAAATATGGTTGATTTGACAGGTGGGAATCGGTAGCAGGGAGGGCAGATGGGACTGTCCTTAGTCTGAGTGGGAGGAAGAGCGTTGACCCAGGATGGTTTGTCTTGTGTGTGGGAAGTGTATTCCACAGTGGTGAATGACAGATATGTGTGTGTGTGTGTGTGTGTGTGTGTGTGTGTGTGTGTGTGTGTGTGTGTGTGTTTGGTGGGGGGTATTGATCAGGTGTTGTGGCTCCGACCGGCTGATGGAAAGTAATTAATGACTCTATTTGCTTTGGTACCAAAGAGAACAACTGAATTTGATAAAGTGACAAGCAGCAGCTATAGTAGGTGAGGGCCTTCACTGTGGCTGTGCACAAAACATGCTGAGTACTCACAGATTAGTTGTGTTAACCTCTTAAAGGAATTGTTTGACATTTTGGGAAATATTTGCTGTCTTCCCGAGAGTAAGATGAGTCGTAAGCTTCAACCAGGAGACTGTTAGCTTCTTAGCATAGAGACTGGAAGCGGGGGGAAACAGATGACTGTAAAACCCCAACTTGACGTTTTGTACAAATTAAACAAACAAAATATGCTGTGATAGGTGGATTTTGTGACCTTTTGAGTGAGCCACGTTAGCTGTTTCCTCCTGCTTTTAGTCTTTATGCTAAGCTAACTGTTTTCTGACTATAGCTTCATTATTATATAACATTTATTATTAAAAGGACAGGAATGAGAGTGGTATCGATCTTCTTATCTATCATCGCAAATTACCCCCGATTGGGGCCAATTGATGCAAACAGGCTACGTGTCCACACAAGTTGAAAAGGTTTCACCTTGAGCATATCCCTGGCCTTTATGAATGTGCTTCATAATGTAGAGACACAAGAGGCAAAAGGACAGAGACTGGAGCAATCTGATCTCACAGAAATACATGAAATGACCACGACCTCTTAACGCCGCATTACATGGTCGTGGCACGTAATGTGTTAAGAGGCTGTGGTCATTCCACATATTTCTGTGAGATCAGGCTGGACTGGAGGGAAATAACAGAAGGAACTGGAGTCTCTGCTGAGTTCTGAGTTCAGTCAGAGGCTGAGCTGAACACAAACACACAGAAACACACCGACAGACACAGTCGGTGTGTCTGTTGCTAGCTAGCTTACAGCTAACTTGTAGTTGGTATTTTGGCTGTTTGGGGCAAATAAACACAAATGGTCCAGCAGTCAAATAAGCGCAAATGACATGAGGTGAAAACTCACTTTGTGTTCTGTCTGAAAGCACCATAAGAGAATAAGCTTATTCCCCAAAATCCTTTACTGTTAAATTCTGCTGCAAGCACCAGTGTGTCCATCTTTGAAAAACGTATGTTTTGAGGTCAAAAATAAGCTTTAATTCAGAAGATCCAAAAGTTTCTCAAGTTACCAAATATGTTGGCCAAATTTTGGGAAAATATGTTTAAAATGATGCACAAAACTAGAATATTTTCAATTTGATGTTATGGTGCAGCTAAAAATATGACATTTTGGGTTTGATTGGATGACTACATATCTCCACTGTCTTTGTGGCGTAATGACAACGAATGTTTGAGATAATCCAATGGATTTTGAAAGGGTGTATTTTCTCAGCGTATGGTTTTCACATCACAGTGTGATGTGAAAACCATACGCTTTGCAGTGTGGAAAGTGCTCTCCCTCTAAATTTAAAGAAACTCGAGGAAAATTTTACAGGTAAAATCAAATGTTTAAGAGGTAAAATCACAACAGATAATACTCTGTTGGGTAAATATTTCTGTATGCACATTTTTCTTTAATCAAAATAGGATAAATAGTACAACTTATTTGATACATGACTTTCTTTTGCTATCAATACAATTTGAGGTTACACACTCACACATGCTCGGACACACACCCACTCACACTCTCTTTTATAGCTCCTTCGGCTCCCTGTGCAGGAGTCAGGTTCATCCTCTGGCCTCAGCCTGTGAAAAAAGGTCAAGCAGCAGAATAGAATGGCAATAACCCTCCCAAATGGTACTATCACACAGACATGATTGATCAATTGAATTCCATGGCAGAGAAAAATGTGGGATTAAGTAGAGTATTATACGCACAATGAGTTGAGGCATGATGTTCATTTCAAGTTCATTTCAGCTCCCTCTTGCCACCAGATCAGGCAATCAATAGGGGCCTTGCATATCATATATCACCACTCTCCCACTGAGGGGAGAACATAATCTGCCGCAAATTTAGAATGACAGATTTGTAAGGGAGCTGAAGCTTTCTGGGATCCGGGGAGGAGACCTACAGATGCAGCCACTGCAGCCAGGAGAGGTGGGGGTGTTGGAGAAGGGCCGGGGGTAGAAAGGGGTAGAAAGGGAGGTATGGTAGAATGGTCTGTAAAGGCTTTAAAGCGTCGCACACAAGTGACAACGGTGAAAGCTAAGGCATCCTTCTCCCAACAGTTGGGTAATCAGGTCAAGAGTCAGGAGAAAATTTCTGTGTTTGGAGAGCAGGATGATTGAACTAGACTGTACGATTTTATTCAGCCTCTTGTCCTGCGCTGCTGTTTCCAAATGGAACCGCACACTCGCAGAGAATGAAAGCAGTATTGAATTGTGAAAGGGAAATTGTGCTTTTAAAAAAAAAAGCTGCTCATCACCAGTAAGGTTTTGGGGAGGAAAGGGGGGGGGGGGGGGGGGGGGGGGGTGAAAAGGCATTATAATGGGCTAGCTGCTGCTTTCATTACTACACATGCTTGCCACAACATGTATATATTTGCAAGTGACGGTAATCCATCAATTACCAGAGGGCTTTCAGATCATGATGGTGTTAATACTGTGTGGGGAAATGTCAGTGTGATGTAGCCAGTGGCTCACCACAGCCATTAAGTTGTGCAGTAAAAACCTGCACTCCATCCCTTTCTGTCCTCCTCAAGATCCCCCACAGAGGTGGTACAGAAAAAACATGAGGAGAATATAAAGTGCATAGCTTGAAGTAAAGGCCAGCTTGCGGGGTCAGTGTCTCGATTGTTGCTCTTTCTTCTTATAGATGGTTCAGATGGTTCTGGCCCAAACAGTGATTCTCAGGGTAGTGTGGAGAGTTTACGGAAACACCTGAGGGCAGATGCCTTTACCCAGCAGCAGCTGGAAGCATTGGACCGGGTCTTTGAACGCCCCTCGTACCCTGACGTCTTCCCTACATCGGAGCATATCAAACCCGAACAGGTTAGTAGCGCCGCAACTCATCACCTCTGCTTTTTTTTTTCACATACATCCAAATTGTGCATGCAATACTGAATCTAACACACATAAAAAAAACACCTTTGTCACAAATATTCCTAAACCATATCCAGAGAAGAAAGCTAATTAAACAAACGTCTGAGATGGCCGATCACTGGATTACAAGCCAGCATGTATAATGCTGGAGGGATCACCAGGAAAACTCCCACACATTATTGATTTTGTCATGAAAAACACATTCCTTGTATCCCCTATAATTGAGAATAACAGTATGGCAACATTAAATTAATCAATACCTAGATTTTTCTTCATTTTTTGCTGTGTTATTCAACTGCTGCTTCTTGCCTTTGTTGTTTATTTTCCACTTCTGTATCATATGCTGATGTTAAATGACTGAAGCAGTCTTGAAAGCTGCCTTTATTGTAACATATATATTCATGAGATGGATGTATGAAACATTGCAAACAACCCCCATATATTCCTGCTCCGAGTCCTTATGATATTAAAACCACGCTTGCCATCCATCCTCATTTCAAAAATTAAGAGGCATTTGGGGAACAGCCACCCCCACGCCAAAACGACAGCCAGAAACCACTGCTTATTAAAAGCTCTGGGTTTATTACAATGGATAACCTTTATTTACTTTCATTATACTATTAAACAACAAGAGACTATTAATTTCTACCACAAAACTACAAGCGGACCCATAAAGCAAAAGCAGTCGCTTAATTGAGTTCATTTTAATTTCTCTCCAATCGGGGCGAATTACGCAGGTGATAAATCAGTGGGACAGGCCTCACCTCTAGAAGAGGGCCTAATTTGCAGCTAATTACAAAACTGATTTCTACTGGAAGATCAATACCAAAACGAATTGGAAATGACTTGCAATCACAAAGAGCGTCAGGGAGAGTATTAAAAGGCAGAGGGAAAAGGGTTAGGCTAAAAAAGGGGGAGAGTGGGGAAGAAAAAAAAAGAGGCCAGGAACAGTCCAGAAAAATCAGCTTTAATTTAATGCAATATTAATCAGAGCACTTTCCCTTTCATGGGTGCCTCACGTTTTTTTTTTTTCTTTTTTTTTTTTTCCTCTGGAAAATGTGGCCCTATTAGCCAGTGTCTGGGTTCTGTAGCGAGGCATTAAAAACCCATTCTGGAGATGCAAAACTCAATGGATTCACCCCTCCCACACTTCTGCTAGCCATTTGGTCATCCTTTTCAGACCTATCTTTTCAGTTTTCCCCCTCCTGCCCTTTATCTGCATGATAAAACGTCTGTTTGGCGTCTGAAGCCTCTGAGAATAGAGGAAAACATCCGACATTGTGCCAGTGAACAGTTGTAGCAGACAATTAGAGTTTATCGGTGATAGTGGCAGACAAGAGTGGGGTCACAGGCGTCCCCCTGTGGGAGCGCGGCCCACTGAGCCACTCAGGCTCACACTGGGCTTTGGACAAACATTGTCAACACTCAGACTCCGGAAGTCTCATCTCATTAAAAAAACCTGCTAACATCTGCCATGAGTGTCTTTAGCGGATTTACAAAAGGAAACATGATGATGAAAGACACGCTGGGAAGAGATTATTTTTAAATTGAATAAAATTTGTTTTCTTTTGTTTTGTTTTGTTTTATTAAGGGGTCAGTTCACCCAAATTACACATAGAGTCATATTTGGTTTTATCTGCTGATGTTTCTACGTGTCTGCTTCTAAGATTTCAGCTACCACCCCAATATAATTTGTGGAGCTAAAATCTGAAAATGTTTGTTTTAAAGAATTAAACAGGAACACTTCTTTTCAGAAACAGTGTCCCAGTTAATCTTGATAATCCAGACTTCGCCGTGAACCAGGATATTATCTGTATAAAGAGATTTTTTGATAAATAAGGCTTTTTTCCACACTTCAATACTTTTCTTGAAACATGTCCATAACAAGGAGTATGATAAACTCTCAACTATCAAATTAGATAGATTTTTATTTATTTTTTCAGTAGAATTTTACTGATTTCACTCTATTTTGCCAGTTGTATACTGTATTTCATTTAGGGTTAGAAAACATGAAAGAAGTTTTGAAGATTTGATCAGTACTCTGGTAACTCAGGTATCATATTTTTTCAATGTTTTTTGAAAAATTAAAGCAGCACATTTGCACAAATTCCATTCACTTGAGTTTAGATGTAAATTTCAGAGGTGGATATCTCAAAACCTGGGCGTATAAAACCAAAATTATCTGCATGGCTTCATACCACAAGAGCTAAGTGAGAAAATATGTTTTTTTTCTGTGATTTGGGTGAACTAGGCCTTTAACACAAAACCTGAACGCACACAAGGAGCTAAACCTCTGACAGTTAAACTGTAACAAAAAGTGCAAGATGTACAAGTGATTCTATTCAGAGATAAGAGGCAATGAAATTTAAAGGTGGTGTAAACTCTAAATTATAAGCAAAAAAGCTAAAAAAAAATAAAAAATTTTTTTGAAAAGGTGAATGGTGTCTCTCAAACAGGGCCACATGGTGTGCCTGTAACAAAGCAGAACTGCTTTCTCCCTTGGCTGGTCAGGGGTAGGACTGCAGTCAAGCACAAAGGGCCAGCTGACGCCTTGGCTTTTCACTCATCTCAAAATCCCACTTCCTCTCAGACAATACCAAAATACATTCATGATATGCTTGAACTGCCACCCTGCAGCTCTCACACACACACACACACACACACACACACACACAATGCTCTCATACAAATTTATACTCACACAGGCCTGTGTGGAGCGCTTAATGGAGGAGGAGAAGGGAGGATTTCCATCTAGGTATTGTTTGGTTGTGTAATGATTCAACTGTCCTTTTCCCAGGCTAATGAGTACTCGCTCCCTGCCCTGAATTCCAGCCTGGACGAAGTCAAGCCCAGTTTATCATCTAGCGCCAACCCAGACCTGGGCCCCAGCGTGTCGCAAAGCTACCCTGTAGGTAAGATCAAGTGCCATACAGTACGCCTTTATGCTGCCAGGCCACAGCTTCAGCTGAGGGGTTTTGTACAATGTAAAAGAAAAATAATGCAAAGCATGCTTGTGCAATTGACAAACAATGAAATGTCTGAAAAAATAAAAGCAAACCAAAAAGTTAAGTGTGAAGACTTTTTTAATACCATTTCACTCTGAGCTGAAAAGGTGGTACGATGATACGATAAAAGCTTAGCAGCTGTCCTCCGTCTGGTTTTTCGCTGAGCAAGCAGGGCGATAATCGGGAGGGGGTGACTGTTCAGTCACTGCTGGACAAGGACCTTTGGGTGTCAGTAGATCAGAACTATGACTGTGTATCAGAGCAAGGTCTCGCAAAAGAAAAAAAAAAAAAAAAAAAAAAAAAAGGCCACCATGCAGGACTGACTGCTTGTTGGCTGCCTGCTGCTGCTGTGTTGGTCCTGTGATTTGTACGCCGGGAGACAGTTTGTGTGTCTCAAAGCACGAGTAATGTGCCTCGGTAAATACGCTCTGGCATTTCTGCCGCCTAACTTTAACACCATGATCATTTATTTCACCCTCCTATCTCTCTCTTTCTCCCCCCACCCCTCGTTGTCTCCTCTCCTTGTCACAGTTAATGACTGCCTGGCTAATTGAAATATTGTTTCGTTGTTGCCGTGTTATTACCAAGAAGAAGGTTAAGTTTACTGAAAGTTTATGATGACTGTCGGGGGCCTGAGATTAATATACAGATCTTTTATTAAAATTCATATAATTATGCAGCAGCCATCAAAGGCAACGAGTTCTGCGTGGGGGAGGACAGGGTGATTGAAAATTGCACCGGCCCCCCTTCTCAAATGATAGCCAAGCAGTCTTATGAGAAAAGAAAGGGCCCTTTTCTCATTAATATGTGGGAGGTAGATTTCCCCTGTAAGGCAGGCCTCCTGAGAAGAAAGGTGTGTGTTCGTCCTTTGTGCACTGATGGCCCCGTGAAAGCAGGCCTGCTTCTGCAGGCAGCTTTGTTTGCACCTGGGATATTTTCTCTGCAGTGAGGGTCTCCTTACAGGTGTAAAGACACATATAGAAGAAGAAAGATGGGATTGTATGTGTATCAGTGTGTGTGCATCTGTGTGTGTGCATATGAAAAAAAAAGCACATTACTTACTTTTGTATCAGTAAATAAGTTTATTTCATGTCCTTTCTTTTGGTAGAGCTCACTGGAGGCAGAGAAATAAAGCATACAGAGGTCAAACTAATGAACAAACATCACTCTGACTTCCACTTGGTAATTAGTATTTGGTTAGTGGCTCCTCTGCTTGGTTTTCCCTCAGTGCCTGTGTGGATAATAGGTGATATTCAGGTGTGTGGTCTCTCTAATGGCTGAGTATTACAGTTTACTTGCCAGCGATAAGCCTACCAGAGGAATTTTAAGCCATGCAAAAAGTAGTAAATTATCTGTAGTATTTAGGCTGAGATCCAATTTTAAATTAATTGTGCCTTTACGGAGGAAAGAACTGGAGATTATGTTCATCCTTAAAATGTTTTCGAACACCAATTAAAACGCCTGCAGTTATTGATCTTGTTGATTTTATGCCCTGGAATTTGCATAATCTATTAAAAATGAATGATTCATGAAGTGCTCATTGCCAGAGATTGGGATTCTCAGTGAACTGAAAGACTTGAGAGATAGAAATCTTTTGTGTCCTCTGCTTATCCTATTAAGGCTCAAAAGTACCTGCAAAGCAGGCTCAAATAAGAAAGGGATTTAAGGGCATTGTGCACATCATCGAAATTCAGAGGCAAGAAGCCACTTCCATTAAAACAGCTTTTTTTCTCTCTCCCTCTCCTCCACATTAATGCTGTATTACCTGCTAAATAGTCCCTCTTACCCCATAAAAACACCAAAGGGTTCCATGAATATGTGGATAGGACAATTGCATATTGTGAGGTAATTTCTATTGTTGATATGGGAAGTAATTTCTTTGATGAATTCCCTTCGAGAGATGGATTTCATCTCAAGTGCTTCTTATTCTTGTTCATTCGAACTGCTTAAAATTCAAATAGTGTGAGCCTTGGGTGAATTTATGAATAGCAGAAGGAGGAGCTCAGAACTTTTTGTGTATTTTGAGTAATAAATGGAGAGATGGCCTTGATACGGCCAATTGTCCACTATTTCTATAAAGAGTTTCTGTATTTCCTGAAATTAGTCAGAGCCCACCTGTTTCCTTGATGATGCTTCAGACTTAAGAGCCATCCAGAGCGCTGAGCTGATTCCCTTGAGCATTCAGTGGGAGTTTTACACATCTCCACTCATTGCATACTGAAGACTCTTTAAACATATTCCCTGCTGGGCCTGTTAATGGAGGCCTCCAAAGGCTTAAAGCCCCTGTGTTGATGACACTTCTCCTCTTCAAGCAGCTGCTTCCGTACGCTCCTTTATCCCTACCTGTTATTCTTCTGAACAAAAGGTTGAGCAGCAAATACAACTATCCGCACTTAACATTCAATTAAGGTGATGGAGTGAGTGCTCTCAGGGTGAACTACACAGAAAGTATCAAGACCTGCCGTTGTGCAGTGAGCAGCGAGCAACGATCAGACAGCGAACCTGCCGTCAGTGATGTGTGGCCTCATGACGAACTGCTCGCCTGTCTTCCCACAGGGGGAAACTCAGGCTCCGAAATTAATGCTTATTTCGTCTTCACAAAAGCAAACTAACCTTTGAGCACACATTTGATAATGAATGACTTTCAGCCGGTGTTTGGGGAATTAAAGCAATTTGGCTCTCCAAACATTCTTTACTTAGTTGTAATTAATTAGGGTGCTGAGATTTTTTGGCTTGTGATAAATTGCCCCGTTCTGCATATAGCCTAGAAAATGGAGGTCAAAGATTTTTGGTTGTTGTTGTAGCAAACATGAAGGTGTCCCTGTCATGCTAAATTTAATACTCTTGCAAGCAAAAGAGTCAGCCACAAATGACTTTGTTCCTGTGCCAAATAAAGAGAAGGTCACCCCTGGTTTTCTGTTTGTTTTAAGAAACTGACTTGATGTTAATGCAAAAGCTGTGCGTTATATTTCTTCTCACGTTGTTGCGGAATGAGATAAAAACTCATGAATCTTTGTCTTCTCACAGTGTAATTAAGAGTTGACTGAAGTTATTTTCAATGGGGAAAAAAAAGTTTGAATTGTATGATGTTTCAGTCACTCTATACGGTTCAGATCAAGAAAATTAGCAGTAGTGTGTCACTTGAATACTTTGCTGTCATTCATAAGTTTGTACTTTTTGTCAAATCCCTGCAAAAGCACAAGTCTGAAACAATCTTGTCTGTAAAAAATACGATATTTAAGGTGCAGGAAATACTGTATTCCCAGCTCAGCAGCGACTGTTACAAGCCACTTCTCAAATTAAGACAGAAATCAACAGGCTTTTGTAACAGCAAACCAAAAAATCTTTGAATTGATTTTCACAGGGAAAGAAAAAGAGGGCAGAGGAAAATAAATAGCTTGATTTGCTGGCGTTCAATCTAAGGGGACTGTCAGAGGAAGCAGACAATATAAAGAAGCCCATCTTTTAATGAGAATCTGGACACACATCTCTGTTGTAAAAACAACAAAGGCTAGGAAGCAGCTAATGAGGCTATCATTGCTGTACAGAGAGTTCTCCCAACCAGCGCCTCTCTGAAAGAGGGCTTTAAAGGGGACATAAAGCAACAGTCACAGAGCTGCTGGCAGTCACTGCCAACTGCATCCTGGAATAAACGAAAACAGGATCCAACACAGGCTGTGATTATTATTATCAGAGTCAACATATTATGAAAAAAAAAGACTGAAGTTGATAGCGAATACTCAGACTGATGCTTGAATTTATTTATCAGCTGATTTCTTAGTGGGTAACAATAACCTCTGACAAAACATATCCAGTCCTTTGCTTTTGTATATTTGCATATTGAAATGCTTTTTTATCAAAATACATACAGATGTTTTAATGTTGCTATTCAAGGTTAGAATGAGGATTGAAGTCTCTAGTGAGGGTTAAGTTGAGAGTACTGTATTGATGCCCTGATCCAATACACTGGACTGTATCGGGACTAATATTGATCAAATATCGTCTAGTAGTGACCGATCCACGTTAAATACTCTTCCTTAGTCCTTCACTGTTGTTAAAAAAAATTACAACCATGCAATTGTTTGAAACTTTTAGAAAAACATCATTAAAGTTTGCACATTTCTTCATGGGATTTGGTGTATGAGAGTCTCTGAATCTGTATTGAAGGTGTAAAAATAGAGGAAAAAGTGTGATTCATTCATCTCCAGTTACAGTTAAAGTAATTTTCTGGGTGAAAATAACATTCCTGGCATTGCAGTTTTGTCATATTTTAAAGAATGTGAAACCAGATGTTCAGTAAAAGCAGGAATCTTTTGTGTTCGTGATTTATTTCATCTCTCTGAACCGAGTTAATGAAGAGATAAGAGTATTTACTTTTATTAAACATGTGCAACTGCTGTAGCTGCTGCCATAATAATGAAGAAAAGATTGGGTCAGTGTTTGCTGAGACAGTTAGACAATAGTTACCAATGTCTTCACACACACACAGACACACAATGGCCTCACCCCTGCCGGACCCCCCACCTACAGTACTCCCACGGCTCCCTTTGACTTATGTGCACTGGCTTGTGGCTAACTAATTCTTATTATAAATGAAAGGTCCGACATGACCTCACTCTTCTCTGTAAAGCTCTTTAACTCTGCAGCTCCTCGAGTCGCAGCACTTTAACCAAAAGACACATCTCACCAGGTCTCATACAATACAGCCACCAGCGCTGAGGCTTGCAAATAATAGAAAACAGTTGTTCAGTACAACATAAGACTGGATCATTTCTTTTCCATACAGCTCATGATCACAAATGTAATTTCTGTAATATTTTACAGCTTTACAGTTTAATTTGTGACATTGAACAAAACTCTTCTTAGCTGAACTAAGATATGGGCACTTTTTCTGATGGTGAAGTGAAAATAGCACACTAAAATAAAACGTTTTGGACGGAATATCCAGTGGTGAAAGAGGTTTTCAGATCAGTAAGTTAAATTAATAATACTACAATGTAAAAACACTCATTACTATTCTTTCTTGTACATAAAAGTGCAGAAGTATCATCAAAAAAAGCACTTTATTGTCAAAAGTCACTCTTTATGCACAATGACACCTTTCAGCGTATTATTAGTTGATTATTATGACTGATGCTTTAACCTGTAAACTGCACTTTAATGGTTTAGCAAGTCAAGGTGGAGCTAATTTAATTAGTTTAATCTATAAATGTGCACCACATTTTATCAGAAAATCAAATGTTTTGTATGTGAAATCTTAATCTGCAAAGCAAATTGTATGTGTAGAATTCATTTACTGGAGTAAAAAGTACAATATTTCTGAAATGTGTTGGTATAGAAGTAAAAGTATGTCAAAAAAATTCCTTATTCCAGTATTTTTGTATGTGTTTGTAGATGATTTTACTGTCAAAGATCAGTGTAATAGAACAATATGAATTCTCTTATTGGCTGAATTTTCCCTTTATGTCTGTGATTGGATATAATGTATGTATAAGGCGTATATAGCGAGTCACATGAGCTCCCGTGTCTCTCATTTTGCCTCTTTATGTATCTCTCCTCCATCCATCATCACCCTACATTAAGAAAGAGCCATACGAGACTCCCATAACTCCTTTAACCCCCACTTCCTCCTCCTCCTCCTCCTCCTCCTCCTCCTGGCCTGGGTCTTGTGTACCTCCAGGCCTGCCGCCCTGCCTTTCCACCAGAGGCACCTGCTGTTTCACTCCCCAGTCTTTAGGAGCATGTACTTCAATAGCCAGAGGGCTCATTCATTCACCCTCAATTAAACATATAAGTTTCTCATGATATTGTACGTGTATAAATTGGATTTTTACATCAATATCTAAATTTGCTCGTGGTTTATGCTCTCATTAGCAATGCTAATTGGCAGCACAGTTCAGTTTTTGATATGTGGTAAGATAAATGTGTTTTGGACTTGGGAGGTACAGTAAATTGTAGCAACAGTGTTGTATTCCTAGACTAGCCTGAAATTTACAGTTAGAGGTGTCACAAACACTTTAAACTGAGAACTTTGTGTGGTGCAGTCTGCCAAAACCAAAAAAATGGAGGGAAAAAAGCTTTCCTAACAGTATAAAATGAGTGTTTTTGCTACAAGGTGCATTTCATGATATACGAGATGAAAAAAGAAAACTTGCACACAGTTCTACACTGAAAAAAGTACAACAACTATTAAAATATGACCCCACCAGGCAGTGGATTCACTTAGTAACACACTTTTGCATAAAGAGCAGGAGAAATGCTAAATTATTGTGGATCATCATAATAAACATGTTTCTTGAGGTGGTTGGGAGTTGCTCTGTATTCCTGCATTTTCTTTACAATGGCAACGACATGGACAACTGGTGTTTTGTGGTGTTATGCTGCATTTTGTCAACTAGTTCCTCATTAAAGCTCCAGCGGGGGATGATTTTCCCTTTGAGTCCAAATGGCCCTCACAACTACAATATAGCAGGGGCCTCTTCTACCCTGGCCCCTGCACAGATTGGGGTTACGTGCCGTAGTCCAAACGTCCCCGTGGCCAGCGAGGACAACCCAACCGTCACTCTTAATTACAGAGCTGAATATCTGCAGCCGGACTGGTGACACTGTGCAGAGGGGCCAGCGTGCTCGGTCTTAACAGCCACAGCAGAAAAGAAAGGAGGCGTATAGGATTCAGCAAAGGGTGCCGTACAGTATTTAGAAAAGTTTCAACAGTGTAATGACGAGACATTTATGTGAGCAGCAGCGGTTATCTTGTTTTCAGTTCACCTATGAGAGGCAGACTGATACTCTCTGGTGTTAAGTAACAGGTTTAAATGACACCACATTCTGTGAAACGCTTGGCCCAGGCAGGTCGAGTAACAAACTGAGTTGTCGTGCTGACTGACTCGCTGTGGTGGTGATGAGTCATGATGTCTACAGTGAACAGTGGCGTGATGGTGTTGTGTATGTGGTGTGTTGTACATTTACAGGAGCTCACTCGCATTTTGAGATGAAACACTTGAAGCAGAAATAAAAAGTAAATAGGTACATTTAGCCAAGTATTGTATTTACATGCAGTTTTGAGGCACTTATACTTTGAGTATTTTTCTTTTTGTACTACTTTATACTTTCACTGCGCTACATTGTGGGAGGAAATGTTGCACTTTTTACTTTACTTTATTTATTTGGCAGTTGTTAGTCGTGACTTTCAAGATTAAGATATAAGCATATAATGTATGTAAAATTTGTTCCATCTCAACCAGCTGCAACATTAAAATAATTCATATACAACAATATATTAGCTACAATAAACCAAGAATATACTGTAATGTATATTGTAATGTAAACACTCTGAAAGGAGCCTCCAGTTTTAAATCACTATGAAAATTTCAGTAGTTGTAATTCACCTTTTGTGCAGCCTCTCCAGGATTTAACTTTCAGTGACATCATCCATAAAATTGAAAGTAAAAATTTAAAGTTTAAAACTAGCAGCACTGATGATGTACGTTTTTGTTTGCTTTGTTTTGTCTCTCCAGGTCGGGACATGGCCAACACAACCTTACCCGGGTACCCTCCTCACGTTCCCCCTACAGGCCAGGGCAGCTACCCGACCTCCACGCTCGCTGGAATGGTTCCTGGTGAGTGAGAGACGACTTCGCTGCTTCACATTGTCATTAGGGTCTATTTAACACGTGGCGTTGCCCTCAAAACGAACACATGTAGCAGCTATAGAAGCAGAGTGGGCAGACTTAAGCGCCAAATTACGCAGAGAAGCAGTAGATATTGACCTGCAGAGTAAGAGGCGCACACATCTGTATATTACCTCTGTGTGTATGATTGGATTAGACAGGCTGAATAAGTGATCAGAGGCAGGGGAGAGGACAGTCGCTCTCCCTTCCTTCCTACTTTCCTCTGTGCCTTATTGACTCATTATCTCCCTGCGTTGCCGTTCTCACCGTCCGTCGATAAACAGCACTACCAGCCCTCCCCAGCCTCTGCACTCCAGAGCATATCCCTTTCCCCTCCTCTACTTAACCTGCAGTTCAGGTTCACAGCAAACAGTTAAGGGTCAAAAGGCAGAGGCATGGGAGCCCAGTAAATATTCAAATCGCTGTCTCTCTGAGGAGGTCAGGCTTGTGTTTCACTGCCAGGAACAGAGCAGGTGATGCGGTTTTGGTGCTGTTCAGCTCCAGCATCACCACACAGTTTTTCACCAAAACACAGCTGGCAGTTTGCCTTGATGTGATTAAACCACACGGATGGGGGAAACCAGTGGAGTGTGTGCTGTGTTAGCATATCATTTAGCAATCACAAAACCCATCACAGGCTCTGGCTGTTCCTCTTTTCCCCATTATAAAGAGCTGTGATGACGTGTTTCATTATCACCTCGGCCAGGAAGGTTATATTTGCTGTGCCATTTGTTTTGTCTGTTAGTTGGCAGATAAACCTGCAGATTTCAGAACAGAATTCATTGAAACTTGGTGGAAAATAAGGTCATAGAACAAGGAATGATTGCTTTTGTGAAGGATTTTTTAAAAATTCTTAAAGGGTGAGTTCACCCAAATTACAAAGATTATTTCGGCTTACCTCAGTGGTATATTGCTGTGTAAATAGTTTTATTTGTCCAGATTTTGGAGATCTCACATACAACTGAGGTGAACTGAATTTTATTTATGATGTTTAAAGAACTCAATAAGTTACATGATTTCAGTGAACTGACCCTTTAAAATTATGAGATGCAGTGTTTTCAGTAATTTCTGCTACATTCTGATCAACTGTGGCATTGATTTTAAAAATGTGGCACATGTATCACATGATGCTTTATCACTATGTGTATTTTAATACAGATGTGGCTCCAGAAAACATTTCTAAACATTTATTAATTTAGCGTAGCCTTTACATCTAAATAGAGCAGAGCAGTGAATGTGTGCTGTGTGAGTGCTTTCTAGTTCTGCTTCTGTTATTAAAAACAATTTTTAATTTACAGAGACTTTACATTTGTTTGATTTAACAGCTACCAGTAAAAACAAAAGAAGATGTGGTAGCACCCTCGTGGCGGTGCAGTCCAGATTTGCTTTTGGATTTTGACTAATAAAACTGTTAAATCATGTGGGTGGAAAAGCGCCAAGTCAAACATACTTTTACTTTCCATTTGTTCTTATGTGGCACAAAGCAAAAGATGAGGGCCTTAATCCCATGGCTTGTGGTTTTGTGTCACAACCCATTCATCCTATACACAACCACTAAGATTTAGTGGCAGGCGCAAAACACTGTTAAAGCAAAGCCATTTCTCACCAGCTTCATATAAAATAGCCTTTATTGTCTCGTAAAGGAAAGAAACGTGTTGAACCAACAGCAGTGCTCACTGACATGCTCCAAGTTACTTCCCTTGCAATGAAAATTCTGTTGCACCAAACAACAGAGCTCAGACTGGAGGGGATCAGATTGGAGACGTTAAAATTCGTCCAAGAAAGGCTGCAGGATTTATTGCAGCATATCAAAAATGTATGCATGAAACTGTTTATTACCAAATGGTATTTATTAGACCGGTTTGGAATATACTGGAGGAAGAAGAATGAGTAGATATCCATAAATGGGACAGGGAAAGCCGCCTTCAGTGTCACATCCTGTATTGTTCAGTGTTGCATAACTTAAGTGAAATGAAAAAGAAATAAATTACTTGCTTGACTGGTCACACATCGATGACTATCATTTTCCCCCTCAAATTGCATCCTGTTTTGAATGACGAGAAATGACTGCATGTGAAGGGGTAATGGTTTGACGCATTGAAATGCTAATTGATTTGTTGTTTTGGTTTGCAGGGAGTGAGTTTTCGGGGAACCCCTACAGTCATCCACAGTACACAACCTACAATGAAGCCTGGCGATTCAGCAACCCAGCATTACTAAGTGAGTAGTGAGTGAGAAACTGGATGAGAACAATTCATTGACCGTTCGCTAAGCCCCTCCCCCTGAACAGAGATGGACCAATCGTAGCCATAGTAACTGTAACCATGAACAGCAATAATAGTGTGGAGGGTTGGGTCTATTTTTCGTGGTTTTCCAAAACTAAGGCATGCTCATGCTTGTTACTTCAAAAATCTGGAAGCACATCATTAATTGTCTCCATTATTTTGTGGGCTTACACGTTACGTAAACAAAAGAAAAATCTGTCCTGAATGCTATCAGAGTTTAGGCTAACGTTAGCAGCTCCTTCATGTTCTTCATTGTGTTTTGGGAGGTTTACGTTCCAACAACCCCAACTAATAATGCTACTTAAGATTGCATTACGATTCCCACACACATCGGTTAGTCCTCATCCTAAAAGCTGCTTTTCTTGTCATGTTAAAAGTGAAAACATAACCTACTTTTTGAAAATACAAACAGAAGTATGTAAGCTAACCAGATAGTGTTATGTTAGAATTAAATTAAATTAAATTAAAACTCTGATCTTTATGTTTTTTAATCATATTTATAAGGATTGACTTGTTCTGTGTTACAATACAAGAACAATGGTCTTTATTTACATGTCTTGTACCTGGGTCATCAACTGATGAGGATGCTAACTGCCTATAAACATCTTCAGTCTGTCTTTTAGAACAATATATTGAATGTAACCAGGTGCATATTTAAGATTATTCTTTTAAAACGAGCCAGGAAGCTGTAAACTAAAAAATTAAAAAGTCATTCAGAGATAGTATTTTCAGCTAACTCATGGAGCTAATGTTTGTTTTTGTCTACCTCTATGCGAAATCAGGGACCCATTGTTTAAAAAATATAACATATTTGAGTGGTATGTCTGTATCCGTCATCATTGTGAATGTGAAAGCTTGACAGGTGTACAGGAACATTTTGTTTTCTACGGAAGCTCAATGCATTCACCAAAAAAAAAAAAAAAAAAAGAGACCTTATCTTATATTTATGACTTAGGAATCTCATAATTATGAGAAAAGTATATTGTAATTATAAGATAGTTTTCTTGTAATTATAAGATAAAGATCTTATATAGATAATCTGAAATTTTGCGTTTAATTCCTGCTTGGTTTGAGACACTGGTAGCCTGAGTAATGTGGATGGTGTCATGATCTTTTTTAATTTTCTAATTATGAGATCTTTTCTTGTAATTATGAGATAGTATGTCATAATTAAGTCTACTTTTCAATATGAAATAATGTGTAAAACAACAACCTACCAATCTAATTACACTAATAACAAGTGATACATTTGGTAAAAGTTGGTAAACTTTATTTGTTGTTTCAAATGGTTCGTTCTTCTGTTAACTTTCAGGTTCCCCTTATTATTATAGTGCCGCATCGAGAGGCTCCGCCCCTCCCACTGCTGCCACTGCCTATGACCGTCACTAGTTACCATGGAAACCAAATCAACCTGCAGGACCATGGCCTCAGCCTCCATATTGCCCCGGTGTGAGCGGCATGGTCCACTGGACACTGAGCATCTGCGCATAAAATGTTCCCGGCTCAGACAATGAGAAACTTAACGGTTTTTGGGATTCCAGACGACTTCTCTCTTCTCTCCTCACAGCTTTTTTTGGACATTCAAAGCCAAAAAAAAAAAAAAAATCTCCAAGGCATCATCAACAGAGACACTGAAAGATGCAACACACATGATGAAAACTGTGGGGAACTTCAGTGGTTTCAAAAAAAAAGGAAAAAAAAATAGAGAAAAAGACTGAAAACAAAAATATCCAGAATTTATTTTCCCCGTGTAGCAGTGTCACAGTTTCATCCCATCATGGATCAATACTGTACATTCCTCTTCTTGACGGCTCTCAGCAGGGACGCTGTCCGGAGCTTAAAATGTAGCAGCAGCCTTTTTTTTTTTTTTCCTTCCTTTTTCCATTTGTTTCCCACTCAATTCAAATGGCAGCGCAGTGAGATCAGAGGAGATTAGCAGCAGCACATGCCGTCTGTGGGAGGCTAACATTGTTTTTATCCATCTCAACAGTCACCGACCAAACATCCAGCATGAGTAAATCGATCGCTTTGATGCCATGAGAAGATTAAGACATGTTCTCTGTGATACACAATCAAGATGTAAAAATGAAAATGAAATAAATAAAGAAACATCAGTTTGAAAATAGAGGGAGCCATGACAGTATATCACCATGGCCCACTATTTGCAAGATTTCAAGAAACTAGTAAATATATTCTTAAAATGATTTTTTTATTTCATTTTTATAATTCGTAATGACTAAACTGCAGACTGCTTGGCTAGTGTTTTACTATTTCTTATTTGTCAGGATACAAGAGGTCATCAGGCAAAACCTTGTTGTGTTTTTTGTTAATTTTGCACTATTTTTGGAGGTTTGCAACACTGGAGCGTTATTATGCAGAAAATGATGATGCATATTTGCTTTACAGCATTTCATGAAACTGACTGTAAGTCTAATAAGTTTCAGTCTGGAAAGGCACTTACAGTTTCACATACTGTTCAGTTTTTTTTTATTTAATTGTAATTCAAGGCCCATCATGTCACATTTGCCTTGACATGCACTACTACTGTATGTTCTCACAGCTTACATTGTTTTTAATTTAAGTTGATTAAGTCTTTGGCATTCAACCACAGAAAAAGGATATAACAGCCATCCCAAGTTAAACAAGTATCATCATTTGCCTATTTTGATGCCAGAAGCGTCCAAATTCACCCTGATAGATGATTCTGACGACTCCAATAGCGTCAAAAAGCAGGGCGACGATTTCAGCTAAATGCCTTAAACATGTTTCCCTCCCGGCTTCAGCTCCCTCACATGTTTCAGGCCAAGTCATTTCCTTGAATCAAGCTGGAATTATGGTTTCTTCATCTGTCAAGTGAATGTATTTGCATTTGCCAAAGACTTAGTTCTCGTCAATGTTTATTTACAGGCCGCCTATATGCATCATGAGAGCAGTATTATTATTATTAGGAAAAACCCACAATGTTTCATGAGGAAAAGTATATGTATAAATTCTATGCAGTGCAGAGATGGTCATCATATGCATATTCAGCTGTAAACCTAAAGGTAGGTGGAGTTTATTTAATGTTATGTTATTTACAAATTGTTCATTTGTAGAAGGGTTTTTTGTGTGTGATGTGAAGACACTTCTCTGTAAATACAGTAAGAAAAAATGTCTTTCATGTTCATGGGTATTATCACTTTCATTATGCTGGTCACACTTGTACAATAATAAAAGTGTCTGAAATCTTTTACGCAAAAAAAAAGAGGCTGCATGGTGTTTCTGACTGTCTGGACTAGAGCTGAAATCATTAGAGAGGAGATGAATTGACAATACTCAAGTCAATTTTTGTTTAAAATGCCAAAAAATGACCGGTTTTAGCTTCTCACGTGTGAGGATTTGCTTCTTTCCTCTGTTTTATATCATTGTAAATTTAATATCTTAAGGTTTTGACTGTTGGTCAGACAAAACAAGCAACTTGAAGATGTAAATGTCGACTCCAGGAAATAGTTTTAGTTCTTTTCTGACATTTTATATTCTATGCAATTAATTGTTTTATTGAAAAAAAACAATCAAAAGATGAAAATAATCCTTAGTTGTGGCCCTAAATAGTCTAATTTTAACAACAGAACTCAAAAACATTATATCAGAGGTCCTGTTAATATTTGGTTCCCATTATCTGATGTAAAATCAATCATAAGCTTGATTTTAACTGATCTGTCAATACATTTATATAAAGTTAGCTTAAGTATAACACTTTATTTTAACCCCCCAGTATATAAACACTTAATTTAAGCAAATATAAGGACATTTTTTAAGTGTTTATTAATGTATTTGACAACAACTGTAACTAACTGGTGTATAAATAGTTAATGAAAGCTTGATAACACAGTAAAACACAGCTTCAATTACACTTAATTATATATGATGACACATATGTCACACATATTTTTTAACACATGTCTATAAACAGTTGAAGATTCATTTTTTACCATTGAAGTAGTAGTTTGGCGGAAAATACTTAACTCAAGGGTCCACGCACTAGATTCCTCCCGGGACTTTCAGCGGCATCTCATGGCATTGTTGTCATGGAGAGTGAAGAAGTGATTACAAATTAATGTATACTCCATAAAAAATACATTAAATTAATATAATTGCAGTACTGTAATAATATAAATCAAATATAACAAATAGTACTTCATAATTCATATTTATAAAAAGTGATTTGAGCTGTGTTGCTGTTTGTACACTAGTTACAGATGCCTGATGTAAGTTGTAATTGTAGACAAACACTTAAAATGTCTTTATATCTGCTTACAATTACATTATAGTGTCTTATTGTGTATTATAAACACTTACGAAGTGTTTATACACTGCTTATTACTGCCAAATTTTAGGTTTAAAATAAAGTGTTATATTTGATATCTACAAATTGTGCTTGAGATGACACATAACTTATTTTCTGAGCAGTAATGGGTACGAAAAAGAAAGAGTCAAATATAAAACACCATGCCATAATGAATTCAGGCACTTAATGAGACTGTTTTGAGATAAATGTATTTACTTTTCAGGTATAAAAGATCACATGGTAGACGGGGGCTGCAGTGAGAATGCCTCTGAATGTTTTCTCCATGATTTGGATCACTGAGCAGCACATAAAGTGTTTAACCTCTCCTCGCTTTGTAAAGCTGAATTAATTTTTCTAGCAGTGTGCCTGAATTCAATTTGTGCTAAGTTGCAGTGAGAGATTTATGCATGAAATCCCTCTTAGAGCTTATTTTCACTCTTTCTTCGCTCCGTAATCCCTCCGCCACTGCCGCCTTGTATGACTTAGTTATATCATTATTGATTTACAACAAGTGGACACTGTCCTGATTAGCGCTCTGCGATTTGCAAAGGATTTGGGGCAGCGCACCCCGATAAAGCAGCGTGTACATTTGAATTGATGTGAGACAGAATGGGAATGTATAATACAATAGCTGAGCTCTTCACTTGTTCATTCAGACATTCATATCTGGTCCAAACACTACTTTCAGTCTTGTTTTAATGGCAAAAAATGTGAGTTTTACCCTCTGGCCCAGCATGGATATGATATTTAATGAAAATACTATGAAGTTTTTCTATTTCTATCCTTCTATCACACATTTTCCTGCAAATTTCAACATTGTAAAAGGAGAAAATAAGCTCCTCTAAAAAGTATACTGAGCTGAGCTGTTTTTTGGTGCACTCTGATGCCTCTGGGCCAACGAGAAGAGACCCCTTTTTGCTTTGTAATTCAATTTCTCTGCCTGTTGTTTATTTCATAGCTCCCCTGTGAAGCATCAAAAGCTGATGTTCTGTCAGCCCTTAACTGTCGTATATATATGTTTGTCATTCACAGCCCTTGTTAAAGGAGGAGTGGAAAAAAAAGAGCTTGACTCTTTTGTCTCCCCAGCTGAGAATTCCCAGAAGCAGAATTATTCTATTTAGATGGAAACTTTTCTTTTTTTTTTTTGTCACTTTCCTGTCTAAATTGGCATATCTGGCTCTCTCCTCCAAAACCAATAAACTGTGAACCTGGATGTATCTGTCAATCAAGCTCAAATTGACTGCAGCATGCCAGATGACAACAGCATCCTCTGGAATATAAATATATATATATTGTTTACCATATACACTGTATAAGAGCAGTGGGATGATCTGATTGGCTCTAATCAGCGCCTGTCACTGCCTTTGTTCATCAAATTTTCAGTTAATATCAGTGAACGAAGAAGAATGACACTAGTTGTCTATGACTACATCTAAAGTTCATATAAAATTGAGTATTTGATCCTAAAAAAGAAACAAAAAAGTTCAACTTGGATTGAATAAAGACATTTTTATTCAAATGAAAAACTAGTTTAGTAATCAAGTTAATGCACAAGTGCTGAAATGTTGATTTACTGTGCATTTTATAATGAAACGGGACGCTCTCTAGCTATAATTCTTAATTCATTTGTGAGGAAAAAAAGCCTTTTTATATTATACTTTTTCCTCTCTGTCTAATTGTGACATTAATGTGATTAGTCCTCTTTGGACAGGCAGTAATTATCCTAATGTGCTGTACATTTCTCCTGGGGAAGTTGAATTACTATTCCTCAAAAGTTAAGGACAAAAATACTGTATGTACCTATGAAAATGGATTGATCTTGAAAATTGTATGATCCATTAAAAATATGTTCATCATTAACTTTTAAGAAGAAGGAGAAAATAAACAGTTTGGGACTCCACACATGGCAGGATGCGTGTTGGAGTATAGTTTTGACAGTAATAAGAAACACTTATTTCAAGTATTACAACAGTGAACCTCGTCATGCATAACTTCAGACCCACAGTGTCAGATCTAACTGTTGACCTTTTCAAGCTGCTCCACGCTAATACATGCTGACTGAACACTCTCTCTCTCTCTCTCTCTCTCTCTCTCTCTCTCACTGTGCGATTTGTACAGTGGTTCTATGAATATGCCGCAGCAACTGAATTATAATTTGGTTACTGGTGTGTCAAATGTACAATAAATCCTCAGGATGTTATCATTTGCAGTGACACGCCAAGACAAGGGGGTGCTGCTGAGGAAATATGAAAATGCATTTCACGTCTTTATACCCGAGTACTGGTTTAGACGCTATGAAAAGAGGGAATGGATCTGCTGCTTTATGTGCTGTATCTAATTGGATATGGCAATATATAATACGATTCTCCAGTATCCATCAATTCCTGTGTTAGACCTGTTTGTATGGCCGTGTCAGTGGGGCAGCCTAGCTTGTTATGATGCCTGAGCAGCAATTATGAGGTAATTTTTGACTCTTGCTGTGTGAGGCCATCCAGAGGATACTTGAGGGGAGGTTCCTAATGAGTAAGCATTGATTGATTGGACATAATAAGAGCCCTGCTTGACTGAAAACGACTGTGAGAAAAAAAAAAGGGGGGGGGGGGGGGGGCAACATATTTCCAAATGAAGCAAATGTCTGTCGATTAGATCTGTTAGCGTATAGGTGAGCACCACTCCTCTGCCAAAGTGGAGGCCGCTGCCTGGCTGGCTCAGCCCAGAGCCAAACCTCATTTACCCTTCACCAGTAAATAATTACCCTAATGGCTATTGTGTGATACATGATGCAATTAAAGCCTAATGCAATGCGCCTCACTTAGTGAACGTGTCAGGTCCCACGTAACAGGCGCTGGTGGTCCTGGGCGAGCAGGGCTTGCTACCTGACTGGCCAGTAATGGGGATATCCTCCAAAGCAGACAGAAGAGCTCCCTAATCAGCTGGATCTGTCAGCCAGGCGTGTTTGTTTGCAACCGGGGGAGCTGGGAAATATTCAGCGAGAAGTAGGGAGGGCGGGAGGGGGGGGGGGGGGGGGGGGGGCAGCAGAATTTGATGCAGGCTATTCCTGTTAGCAGAAGAGGGAATAATAGAAGCGGGAAGAAGAGAGAGGGCAGAATCATCAACCCCCATCCTTTCCCCCCTATAACCCCAGCTTCTCCTGCAGCTCCCCTCACCCTCGCCTCCTCTCCACCACCACCACCACCACCACCACCACACTCCCAACACCCCAGTCACTGTCAGGCCAAACACATGATGAATTGCCCTGTCAACAGAATTCATTCAGGGACCAATTAATTCAGCAGAAATGAACTAGAGCCATCAGTCGCTGAAAAACTCAGAGCAAAGAGAGCAAAGTAGCTCTCTTTGGAAGAAAGGGAGACAGTGTGTGTGTGTGAGGGAGAGAGAGAGAGAGAGAGAGAGAGGGAGAATGAGAGAGAGGGTGCCATGGGAGTGCAGTGGAAGTTAGCCTGACAGGAATTGGTCATTTAATGCTTTAGCGCACTGGAGACAGCCCCTGTCATAGAGGAAGCCATGACAGGACTCCCCTGGTACTTTATTTATTAATTATCCAGAGCAGCAAGGGGCATTTAACTGTCTCACTCCAGGCCTGTCAACTCGACTTCTTGTCATTTCCTCTCCATAAACAGGTCCTTTGGAAACAAACCCGAATCAAAGCAGGAGAAAATGTAATTATTAACAAAGCAAATACTTTTCTTGCATAAAAAAAAAAAAAATCAGTTTTCATGCGAAGAGTTGTTGTTATTGTTAAGACGTGTGGCTCCACTTTCAACATCTTAACACCTGATTGTCATTAAGGAAACAATATCTGGGCTTGTGTTGTGTCAGATGATCGGCTGTCAGCAGTGAAAGGGCTCCAATGAGTCAGGTCTCTCTCATGACCTCTTGATGTAAAAATAACACAAGCACCCCTTATAGAACACACACAACACATGTTAGGAAATATGTATCTAATACACACTTTATCTGATGAAGAAAAACTATCAAAAAAGACTCATTTAATTGTCAAATAATGTTTTAATTCATCCATAATTCTTGTGAGTTATATTGTTGTTTGATGAGTGTTAGAAGTTCTGAAGTCACCATTAATTAAGTCACCGTAAAAACTCCATAAATATATTTTACTGACTTTCTCATCAGTGATAAACTTGACTTTACAGTTCAGCATCTATTAAACACCGCTACAGTAGCCAGCACTTAAATAAAGGAACATTACACCCAAAATCATAATGACACAACAATGCAGTGGAGGCTAACTAATGACTAAAGTGTAAAGCAGACTGAGAAAATGTGGCCAGGGTATTATTTTAACATAATGATGAACTTCATATGAAATCTGCTAATCTATTGGAATATATGTTTTTCAAGGTAATACTATGTGTTGTTTATTTGTTAGAGAGATGTAAAACAGTTTGTATTGGTGGGATAAATGGATTAAAGATGGTAAAATAATCAAAAACTGGACATCACATTGTTGCCCTACATATATGCTTCTTGCATTTTAGACTTTATACTATATTTTAACCTCAATGTAGGAAAATTCCCCAACACCTCACTATTCAACTCAGCATCATCACTTTTCTAATGTGTTCATTTCTTTTACATCATCTCCTTTACAGTCACACAAACCATTAACCTCTTTACAAGCTGATTGCAATGATGTAAATTATAGCTTATTGTACTATTGTATGAATTGTAAGTCACTCAGAATAAATCAGTGAAATGAGATGACCAAGCTATTTCAGAACATCTCTTATGTTCTTAATGCGGAGCCCTCTGAAACCAAGCTGTATAATGCATGACGTCAACTTTGAAGTACATATAGAAGAAAGCTAGTGAGATCCTTTTTCCAGCAATGTAATAAGAAACTTTTCTTTTAGAATAAGAATAAAAACAATACCACAAGGATTTTTACAGAATGCAATAGTGCAACTATTGTCTTCCTACTGTGCTGTTTTCTCTGCTGGAAACTCAATGACCTGTTCAGTCAAAGGTTTGATCTTTCCCCATTGTGCTGTGTTGATCAGGTGGTAAATATTTGATGGAACCTTTTCTTTAGCACATGATGCATCCCTGTGTAACAGGAGGATGAAGTAGCAGCTGGGAAGCTGCTTATGCCATCAGGTATTCCTTACCAAGATCACACAACAACCCACGGCAAAAAAGCAGCAGCTTCGCCTTCCCTAACAGCATTATTAAGCACTTTTACGAAGCAGGAAATACATAAAAACTTCATGAGGGAATATGAAATGATGTCTCATCTGATCCTCCCATCATCATGAGAGTCACAATCCTGGAAACAAACACCTTGTAGTAAGTAGATCATCTAAAAACAGTCTTAAATCCACACACTAGCATGGTTGTCACAACCATAAATTGAGCGCCAACATTTAACTAATCTTCTTTGCAACTTTGAAACAAAGGCGATGAAATCCAGAGGAAACCAGAAATAAGAAGATGTGCTGCAGTATATAATTAATTAAATGAGACTAATTAGGAACATGAGAGCAGGTGCCAGGCTATGGGCTGACAGAACAGACAGCCAGACAACAGGAAGGGAGAAAAAAAAAACCTATGGGTAAGGGGTGTAACGTGACAAGAGGAGGGACAAAGCAACTTTCTGTGTTTTGTCACATGAAACCTCCAAGGAATATGTGTGACAGAAACTGTAGACCCAGACACCATGGGGGTCTTTCCCTTTGTTTAAGACAGATTTTCATTTCGCCAATTTGAGGTTGATGCAAGCAAGAGATTTTCCTGCTCATTATTTCTGCATGTGGATTTTTTTTTTTTAGATAAAAGAACAGTACAACTGAGGCGCTAGCATATGAACATGTGCAGTAGCTCACCGGAAACAGCATAGAGATGTCACACATTTAGGAATACTGTGCGTATGAGTGCTAATGCAAGGCTTATATCACAGACTGCACCACCTCCCACAGAACTCAATGTTATTTTTTGCCATTTTTGGGTGATAAAACTAATTCCAACTGACCGGTTTCTGCACCAGAGTCATAACATTAAAGCTATGGATGTGAACTATTCTGATACATAAATGGTGTATAAATACAGGAAGTGTTAGATACAAGAAAACCTGTATTTTTGCCACAAAAAGCAACTCTCATCCTCTTTTTCTTTCACACTGACGTGGTTCTCAACGTTATGGAAAGTCCAGCTTGTGCAGCCAGAGACGCTCAGAAGGGGCATCAGCCTATTTTATCACAATTTGCTCACTAACCAGTTACAAATGTGGCATGTGATGACAATAATGAGGCTTGATGTCACTTAGCCTTTGGGCCGTGTGTGTGGAATAGCAAAGCAGGATGTCAGGGTGCTGCAGGTCCTCCACTCTGGCACTGAGAGGCCTCCTGCACGCGAGGTGACAGACACCTCGGTTAGAGAGAGAGCCGCCTCTCTAACAGCATTATAAATTACTGTAGATCCTATTTGTGTCAGTGGAGGCAAGTGAGGGGAAAATTCAACATCAGCCTATTTATTCATTTACTTATTCCCTGGCTCGGTCAGGCACAGTGCTGCCGGAGAGCAGCTCTGCTCCGCTCTGCAGTGCCACTCTGCCTCAGAACAAATGCTGTGTGTTTACAGGGACACATGGGCTTTTTATTTTAGATGCACCGGTGATATCAGAGTCAATCAGGCCAGAAAAGGGAAAGGTTTACAGTGGAGCCTGAGTTTTTAAACAACCATAAAGTGTAGATAAAGCTACGAGTGTAGAAAGCTGCAGAAGTGTTCAAATTAATTCACTCCTCTACAGTTTTTTTAAAAAATTTACAACAAGTCATCACAACTATGACAAAATAGGAAGTCTGTCCTCCAACTATGACTTCTGTGACCATTACATGAATCTGGGCAGTTTCTGATGCCACCTCTTTGGTTAAGGTCTTGTTTAATTAAGTCTAGTTAAGTTTAGGAAACTAAAACATGGTTAGGATTAGTGAAAGATCATGATGGTAGCTAAAAGAAATAAAGTCAGACACTTTCTTGACCCAAACATCCACACCGACTGATTTTCTGGCGATATAACATCACACTACATTCTTTGCTCCAGAGAAGAAGAGGCCACTTGTTAGAAAAACGAGAAGTTATTTTAAGTATTTCAACAAATAGCTGATGCTGGTGATGTCTCTTTATTTCACATTATTTAACAAGGAAATCCCTATTGAGATTAAAAATCCTGGTCAAGGTAGGCAGCAATACTATGAGTTACAGAAAAACAACATAAAACAGACGTCATAAAGTCAGAATTAAACTAAAATGTGATTATGAAATCATAAAAAATGCCAATAATGCCAATAAGATCACATCCTAGAAACAACCCAGAGTGGTACATTAAGAGTGCTCAACTATTAAAACAAATAAGATCTAAACCTAAATCTGCAGAACAATAAACTAATGAGATTCTAATATTCCCAAAAACATTGACAGACAAAAAGTGGTAAATGAAAGTCTTTTTTTTTTTTGAGTAGATGCTGTGCGCTCAGTAAACACTCTCACCTGACTGAACGTTCAAAACAAGAATGTTAACAGTTCTTACTTTGCGTAATCAATAACAAGTGACAGGGAATGGATTCTGAAAAAAAGTAATTTCCCGGCTAACAATGCCACAAGTGATTTAAATGAACAAAGTGACCACAGCTCGATATGTTTTTGTGTGCACCTGTTAATTCACCAAAAAAAAAAAAAAAAAAAAAAAAAAAAGCTAATACAGAAAAAGAGATGGAGCTTTCGTTTAATTATCAAGGGATGGCTTGGACTGTGCATCATCATTAGTTTGACTAAATAGCGTCGGTCAGTGACTCAAGTAGTGGTAAATGGCACAATTAGCAGGCTGAGCAGGGAGAGGTATATTCAATTTGAAAGCCTTCTTTCTTAATCCATCTCCTGTGATCATGAGAAATGCTGAGCTATGGGCTTTTACGCTCAATGACATTAATCAGGTTAATTCTAAGTAAAATGTCAACATTGTAATCAAGAAGTAGCGCACTCCAGCAAAACGTAAATGTCTATGGACGCTAAATTTAAACAGCTTTTATCTTTCTTTTATATCCAACTTAATGCTGTCGTCTTCTTTTGTACATAATGCTCAGATTCCTGTGGTAGCAACTTGGCACCTTTCCTCCTCAGCTGAGCATATTTGATTAACAGCTAAAAAAAAAAAAAAAAAAAACAGAGCACAGATTACTTTGAAACCTACGTAGCAACCAACAACAATGAATAGCTTAAGTACAGACACCAGGGAGGTGTTGACATGCTTCCTTAACATGAATCTGTTGTTCCTTGTTCTACTTCTCCCAGTGCCCCAGTGCTTAATCCCTCAGTGCACTTGCTCTGTAACCCCAGCAGGTGCAGTGGGAATCTATAAACACAGCTGGTGCGTCTCAGCGTCAAAACTCTCAGATCTACCCTCACCTCGCACCTCACCCCACCAAACCCCCCCCCAGTTTACCCAGAATACCGCACATAACCCAGATTCACAATGCTGGGTGATTCTTTTATCAGGGCTGCAGGCAAAAGGAGGGTTCATGTCAACCAATTACAAGTACTCAGTGTTTCCGTCAGGATTTTTAGAAATTTGTCAGGGTTAAAAAGCCACTAAAACAGCTTAAAGACCATCATGGGACACTAAAACTCTCAGAACTCACAAAATTCCTTTGTGATTAGCATCTTATTAAAGCAAGGTGACCCACGACACAGAATAATAAATAATAATGTAGTAATATAAGGTGATATTCATACATAAACTGAGACGCATACAGTTACACATACAAAGCAACAAAATCGAAAACACAAAATCATAAACAAGCAGTTAAAGTAATAATTTCAATATGCAGCAGAAATAAAGACAAAACATTGTCTTGGCAGTGTTTTAGGACAAAACTCAATTTTATAGGCACTGACTGACACTGACATGGATGATGTCTATATGTTATAAGAGGAAAAATAATATATTTATTTTTAGTACAAAGGAATGTTGATTAAATCCAAGACTACTAGAGTCAAGTCCAAGACAAAGTCACAAGAGGTTTGAACTCTTGGAGGACTGATTGAAGACCTAAAGACTGGTACATGTCTTTGCCAAACGTAAAAAAAAAAAAAACTATAGGGAGGTTATTAAAGATAAAGAGAAATATGGATCTAGTTACATGAGGTCTTGCTCTAACCTTTAAAATCCAAATAAGTCCTCATACAAAAACAGCAATATGTTGTTTGTCATTACCCTCCAAATGATCTATATGGGTGTTAAAAAAGTGATTCATATGAGCGTTTCTGGTCTGACACTGCGATTGTAAAGGTTGGATGAGTTTAATTAAAGACTACAGTTCTGGTTGATTTTGAGACACCTGTGGTTAATAATGTCTTACTAATACAAGTCCTGGAGTTCTTTCCAAAATTACACATTTATTGATCGCTGGGGGCAGAAAACGTGCATAGAGGAGCTACTCTGTTCGGCCATGATGGACATTTTATCTGTTCTTCATGAATATGTGTAGCTTTACTTACACCAATACAAATATGTTTATCTGGCTGCTCCGCATTATTATTATTAGTATGTGACATATGCATATGACCACAAATCATGTGCAATGTCGGCTAATGTCTTCTGAATTTCGTCCAGTGCATGCATTCTTTATTTCCTATGAATCCCTTTTGTATGTGGTCATCATTTCAATCCTGCAAAGGAATGGTGCCACTAACAATGCAAATTATTCTGTACAGTAGAGAGTGTAAATATATTTGAGTGTAGAATGAGCATAAATATACAGTATTTAATGTCTTTAGCAGAATAAATGTCCACCGTCAATAGTATCAAAAACATACAATATTACGATATTACGATATTACGATATTACGATACGATATGATATGTATCCCCAGATTAGAATACGTACATAACCAACGTACATAACCAACGTTGTCGCAGTGGTAATGACTTGTCAATCACAAGGTTGCCACGCCGTAAAGCCTTCTGTTTTGCAACCAGTGGAGTCGCCCCCTGCTGGCCATGAGAAAGAATGCAGGTTTAAGGCACTTCTGCATTGGCTTCACTTTTCAGACCTGGAGCTTGCTGCTTGTTTAGGACCGAAAGTATCAGCTAATCTGTTTCATCAGGACTGGGTAGTTATGGTTTGATCAGAAATGATCAACAGTTTTCTGACAGCATAAGCCACTGATTGGCATACTGATTGGTGCATGGAAATATGTGACGTCAACTTTTTTTAAATTAGCCCCGCCTTCTTCAAACCAATAGGAGGAGCACAGTCAAAAACAAAAACACAGGAATCACTAATGTGAAATAACCAAAATTGCTCCAACTTTTGAAGAATATTGTGCGTTCACAGGTCATAACAAGAAGCTGATTGAGAAAATACATTTTCAGAGTCTTTAAGGATTATAACTTTGAACTTGGTCAATCATAAGGAAAGACCACGGTCATCCTGTAAATCCAGTCATTGACTCCAACATTTTCCTAAAAGGTTTGTGGCACTATCACAACATCAGGCTTTCACCTCTGCTTCTGAGAGAGGACAGTCAGTATTCACGTGACCATTGGAAATCATTTGTCAGGAACACGGGAACACAGGTCATTTTAATCTAAAGCTGTAATTTTCCTGTTAAGGACAATCTGCGAGTTTGTCAAATCTAAAGAGAAAAGTAGTTCTATTCAAGCAAGCGACAAATTGACGTTTGAGGACTATTACAGTACACAGTGTACACAGTGATGAGGAAATAAGCAAAGGTAGACCAAATAGAGACAGTCTAAAGTAAAAGATTTTGGAGAGGTGGTCTGAAGACAGAGACTGAAGTGCAAAGCCTTATAATGTAATAAATGTTCACGTACAATTTAATACTGTACACTGTATCTGCTCCCTTCTGTTGTATGTATGTACAGACATGTCACCCACTTGTCTTTTCTAGAGGCTTGATGATTCCTGGAGTCGGTTGTCTCACTCGCTCTGATTTAATGTTCTACTTGGCTTTGCATTTTAACTCATTAAAGTGTCGTAGTCTATACCTGCCCAGGAACGTTAGTCCTGATTGCTTAGGAAATTCACCGCTCCCTGCCTGTAATGAGAGTGGACAGAGGTTAGAACAGCTCAATAAAAGAGATAACCAGTCTTTGATCCAAACAGCCATGCAGAACATACAGGCAATACCATCAGAAAATGTACTGTCAGGAATTTTGGATTTTAAATTACACCTGATTAACTTGAAGGGAGGTGGAAGAAGAGTTTGGTGGACTTGGACAGGCTGAAAAGAAACATGTCAGTTTGTCTACATGTCAACTTTCCTGAAGACTATAAGACATTGAAACTCTGCATAAAGAAAAACAGTTAATGCTAAACACACAGATTAGTTGCCGCATGTAAAAATTAAATGCAGGCTCTCAGTGTTGAGGGATTTTATTTCATGCATGTCATTCACTTCCATCTCGAGCGCTGCAGAAGTGTGAGAACAGCCCTTGCTGATCAAGATCAGTGAGCAGTCTCACGTCTGCAGATGTTGGCTGTGTTATTATCAGAATACATCTACACATCAGACTGCTGCCATTAAACAAGCATCACAGAGAGAAGTTTGATTCTGTAGAATTTGAATACTCCTCAATTTTAGTGTAAAGACATAAAGATTATAATTATACTGCAGCTATTATGCATGTTTTTTTCCATTTTTTCAAAAAAGCATAAACAATTTTTGGACATATTTTTGAAAACCTCTGGTTGGATGTTTCCCTTGACAATGATTGACTGACATTTGAGGTCCAATGTTGCTAAGAGACAAGCTGTCAGCTGTCAACTAACTTGAGAACTCATTCTGTATCCTACGAACTAGCCCACGTAGAGTTAGCTATCAACCATTAGTGATTTAAACTGCCTGTCTCTTTACAAATTCAACATTTGGGAGGACCCATAGTGCTGTTAAAGGATACGACTGGCAACTTTCTATATTTTTATTAAACTATATTAATCTGTGTGCTACATTGTAATGTTAAGTTGTAAATTTCTCAAAGAACTTCAGTACAAAATCAAGAGGTTTTCATATGTAGCACAACAAGCTAACAAAATTCTGTAAACGGAACCATGTCCCCACACGTGCACAGTGGTGTTTGCCTTATAAGGAACTACTGTCAGCCATTTCTAAACAAAGTAACATGACCGTAATCTTTGTGGCGATGGAACATATCCAGTGCAATGGTGTGACTCACTGATGTGTTTTTAATAGTATTTGGACAACAACGGAGGTCTATGGCACAGAGGAATACGCTATAATCAGGATTTGGATACACACGAAATACTTGTAAGTAGATCAACTCATTGCTGGTTTGGCTCTGCACATGAGATTTGGTGACAATGACAAAAATATAAAAAAAATGCTCACCTTATGCTTTAAGTTTGTATTGGAAAAGATATCCTTATTAGCTTAGCTTGCTAATGTTAGCAGTGATTCCTACAAGATGTTACTTTTCATTTGTCAACAGCTGCTGAGTCACCGGAGGTCTAGCTAGCATTTCATGAGTCCATTTCTGGCGATGGTTAAAGACCAGACTGTCCAAACTCACACAAGTAGTCCTGTAACCTCAGCACTCCGTACATAACCCTGTGATTCAAATAACAAAAAAAGCAAAGAAAGGAGTCACAGAATAACGTAGGGATCACTTATAAATCATATTTAAGACAAAGCAGCCGCTAACAACAACGACCCACAGCTTGTTATCTTCGTTCGTTTTATCATATTACAAACATTTTTTGTTCCTGTCTACACAGATTTGCACCGATCAAATTACCAGTATTGTCAGATGGAACTATATAGATGTAGGGGGGCACTAAAGAAAAACAACTCCCAACAAACTCCATGTATATTGATTTCTTAGCAATAATTAATTCAAAATTCACTTTAATTCACTTTAACTTTAAATTAAATGAGCTTCAATGAAGCTGTGTGAAACTCTGAAGCTTAGCTAATAAGGATAATAGTTAAAAAGAGAAAAGTGCTTCTCTATAAGATAAAAATGTCCCAGTGTACTGGCACGAAACATGTCTATTGGCAGGATATATTACCTCCTGTAATTGATATTTTCTTACATCAGGATTATGTTTCAACAAGTCTCCTTTTCTGACTTTTATTAAAAAGTTAAACTGATTCTAAACATTGTCTCAAATCCCTCAGCTATTGAATATTCACAAGGCTCAACTAAAAAAAGATTTTGATCACCCAGAGGTGCCACTGCAGCCATAGTCTGAATGTGCTTTCCAAAACACTTGAGGGGGAAAAGGATTTCTTCATCTCCAAGCTAATGGTGTCCATTTCTGTTAATCTATGGCCCAGTGTTTTCCAATTTGGAGGGTGTATCCTCACTCTCCACTGTCTATTATGCTCCAGGGCTGAGGAGAGGCCACTTTCTCCCCATCTTTTGGCACTTGAATTAAATGGAAGCAACTTGATTGCTGGGAAGCACAAGACTAAGCAATCAAGCAATTAAACCAGCAGCACCAGCTCAGGAGAGAATTAATTTGTATATAATGATATCCTCTAGTCTTTTTACTCACATTGTAGTTTCATGGCTCTTTTGGGCTCTTTTGTTTGGAGAGTACACTCCTCTCTTGGCTTGTCAGAGAGATGAAAACAAATCTATGGTTAATAGGTCCACCATGGACAGAAGAGGTCTATTAGACAGTCCCTCCAGTTTTTCACAGAGTTTTTGTGATTGTTGCAATTTTTTTTTTTTTTTTGCTGTAAAATTGCACCTAATGAAGAAAGAGCCATATATAATCACTTTCTATGATAACAAACACATCACAGAAATAACTGGAAATATTTAGTTCTCCTCCATGGGTTCAAAGTTTCAAAAAAATTCCTGAGTCATAAAAGTGACGTATCTAATATAGAAAAAATAGGCTACATCTTCTGTAAAAAAAAAAAAAAAAAAAAAGTGCTTTAAATGCTTTTCAATTGTATTAATTCAACATATACTGTATGCACAAAAACAGTGCAATCTCTTACAACTGTAAGGGTGTATAAATGTATGAAACTGCAAGTCAGAGTCCTCTGTTTGATACTCCATCTCCTCTCCCTCATCCTCATCTCCCATCAAAATGCTCCACTGCAGAGTCATTGGGTGCATAAAACTCATGTATGCACAAGATCATGTGATCAAATAGAGGTGTCAGATTAGAAAACGCTCCTATAGGTCATTCTGGAGTGCGTGGTCAAACGATCTATTTGGTCATATAATTTGGAGGACTTGTTGAAATTTTTGCTAAAACGACTGTAACTGTGGAAGATATCCACTGTCCTTGACTTTGAACTCTGACTAACTTTTAGATAAACCTAAAAATTGTAAAGCATATTTGGAAGAGATCGTCTAATGATCAGTATGAACTGGAGGAATGATCACAGCGAGAAAAACTTGTTTCAATGTTCATTTATGTACCTGACTGTTGTTTTAAAACTGGCTTGAAAAATTGTGAACCTATCCTTTAATCTTAACTGAGTATTTTAGTAGCCAAAACAACATATGCCGGATGCAACCCTTGGTCTCAGATGTCAAAGTCCATCCATCCAGACTACCTCCTTATATAGTATAACATGACACTGCAATTAAATTTCCTCCATGTATTTGGCTAGTAGTATACATTGTTATATATCATATGTTAAAGGTTGTTGTATTGTATTGTATTGTATTATAGTGTATGGTATTGGTGTGAAGGTAATCTAAGACATACTGCAGGTATCTCAAAACTTCATCAAATACTGTAAAAGCAGTATACTATTTACATGGATATATACCATAAGAGGGAAGTGAGAAGATATGTTTTGGGTTTTGTTTTGTCTTTTTGGAATTTTGGTGAACTGTGCCTTTAACGTAATTCAGTTGGTTATGCACAAGGGTGTAACTAGACTATTGTTCCAGCAAAGAAACAACATAAAGGAGTTCAAATAGTGATAATCATTTTCTAATCACGAGTGTGATGGCTTATAGACACAAAATGTTTGAGAGCAAACAATTTTCTCTCCAGCTGGCCTCTTTATAGATCATGAAAATATACTACTTAAATCAATGGGAGACATCCCACACACAATGGCAGCCCTGCTGTTCAATGATGGCTTTTGTATTGGAGATAATCTACTAAGGTCATCAATCATGTCATGCATCCACCACTAGGGGAAAAAAAAAGAAACTGGCTGATGTAATGGGTTGAAACATACCTATTATAAAAGAACTCTCTTCTTCTATTCTTCACTAAAAGAAGATGCAAGTGTTTGTGAAATATCTGTAAAGAAATATATATGTTTAGTGCCATACTAGGGGAACACTTTACACTAAACACCAAGGGAGTCAATAAGGCAAATTGTTCCAAATTCACTGTCAGGCATGTGGTGAGACAGGCATTTTCACAGCTAAAGACTCCCTGGTTGAGCAGGAAATGTACAATTGACCCTGTCTGCCTTTTCAAAATGGTGCAACATTATAACCTGGGGGAATGTGTTGTCATCCAAATGAGATAAGTTTATTTTCTGCGATCTAGCATTTGTTCCATCAGGCAGGGAGGCTATAAAGCTAGAAGGATCAGTGGGGAGTCGAGCTCGGCACATGTGGCGCGAACAAGGAGCCCGTCGAAAAGGCTTGGCCACCGCCCAAATCTCTGCCTCTGCCTTCTGTGCGGGCCCAGCTTTGGAAAGCAGGAGGCCACAATATTGTGGAACAAATTTCCTCTAATCTGAGCGTGCTGGTCTGGGGCTCCGGTGGGAAGGCTGCTCTCCTGTGCCCTCTTCGCCTGTCCCACAGATCAGCCCAGTTTACCCTTCACAGTGCCAACACACTGCAAGACGGATGAGATGTCGGTGGGGGGGGTTAGAGCTGTCGGGATCTCGGCCCTTCCGTGGACTGCTCATGTGTGCTCTCAGCAGGCCAGCGCTTTGCCCCGGAGAAAGGAGCTGAGTGGAGAAGAGCTGGCACGGGATTGGTCGGCTCCCACCTGCATCCCCACAGCCAACACTGACACAACTTTCACAACTTTAAAGCCTGTCACTATTAGTCTGAGACTAATTGTTGTTCAAATTTTTTGGTTTCTTTTTCTCTGTATATGCTCAAATTGAACCAATTTAACCATGACAAAAAATAAATAAAGCAGATGGTGTCTGTTTTAAAAAAAAAAACACTTCACATCATATGCGTAACACTTTACATTTCCACAAAGATCCCACACAGACGAGCGAGGACCCTCCTGTTGTCAAGGACTACATTTAGATTAAATGTGGTGCCATAGGCGGCGATGAAAACAGGTCACGTGCTCTGCTGGGGACTGTATCCATCAGCTTCCAGTCATTTTACAGCAGCATGCAAGGCTCCTCGGCTCAGGATTGATCGAGACAGGAAAGGAGTGGGAGTGATGAAATGTATAGCAGATAATTATTTATGGCAGAGACGCTATGAAGCTCCTCCAGCACATTTTTGTAGGCAGCTTCTCGGGGAATAAACATTGTTTATACCACAAGTTTGAGTGTTAAAACTTTCAAGTGATGGCTTTAAGACGAATTCCTAAAAACACCTCTTTGAGACTGGTGGTTCAAGGCTTTCTCTCCAATTTGGGCAGAATAAATGAAAGGATCATCACGAAACAGCAAAAATTAGAAGAATGTTTGAATTGGTTTAGATTTAAGACTATCATATCAAGTCTTTCAAACGGCCAAATTGGAGAGTCTTTTGTATTTCATCCCTTTTATCCTGCTGGCAGAACCTGCATTTACAAAAAAAATCCTTCTTCTCAAGAACCTTTTCATATAACTAATTCAGTTTTTTATTAGGCTTCCTGCTACCTTTACTACTTCTGAGGAAAAAGTTCCTGACATTATGCAGGTAGAAAATATCAAAATCATATATATCCCTCCTGCAGTTGCCAATGGGAGTCCCAACAGTCAGCAGTTCATATTTACAGAGGAAGAGACATGATGTGAAGGCAACAACAGAACGCTAGTCAATTACCTCATGATAGTTCGAATAAAATATCTAATACCCTTGAGGTGAATTCAATGTCACTGTCACATGTTTTTGGTGCCTCTTTTCATTTTTTTTGGCCCAAGTGTGTACAACCCTTCAAAAAAAAGGTATCAAGTGCTACTGTGACATAACTAAATACATTTCAATTAAAACTGATTGAATGACAGCAAAACTAAGACCCTAGTCAATGTAATAATGAAAATAATCCTTAAATATCCCCTGCAGAAATGTTTAGAAAAACCCTTTTCTGTGATATGATTTCAATTGCCCTGTTAAAAATTCTTAGTTAAGCCTACATCTACTCCTTTTTTCATTTCAAGTTCACTAAAAAGTCCGCTCTAGGTGTGTATGCGCTTGAGGTTTCAAGTTTCCATCACATTTGCGTAAGTTGCATTTTCGCTTAAAGACCACAATTAGCTTAAAAACTAGTTGTGATATCACAAAACTGGTTGAATGTACATGTAAACTCAATGATCTTACACTCAGATTTCAGCAGACGGATGTGAAAATAGCTTTCTAGTGTGCGACTGTACATACTGTACATCACTCTGCACAGTGGAACTCAAACATCCACGTTGAAATAACAATTAACATTGTTATTGAGTGAAAAGAGGCTATAATAATTTAAACAATACAGGTCTGAGACTTCTGTTCGAAATGATATCGACCACTGGGGGCAGCAAACACATCTCGGACAGCTATTCTATCAGAAATGTAACAGCGGAACTTGTGTATTTGTTTACAACACAGCCAAAACAAGCCGTGGACAAAAGAAGACAGTCAACGATACTGTCAGACAAAATAATACTGCATTTATGATCCAATGCTGTCTGCAACATTATGTCCAGTACGTGCTTGCTTTGTTTCTGAGTATTTGAATCCTGCATAGGAAACGGGGACTCTTCCAGTAACAACCACAAATACACTGAATGCTGATTACTGAACATAAAAATTGTATCAAAAATGTGGTTTAATATGAGAAGAATATTAAGAATTGTTACTTAAATTAAAATTTAATTATAATATAAAGTACTGAGAAATATTCAGCACATTAATGATTTATAGGATTTATCTTGTTTACCACCATACAGTATGTGCTTGTATTAGATTTTTATTTAAATTGAGGTGGATTGTGAGGCAAACCATTTTTCAGTCATTATCTCTAGCCAGCTTACAAGAGCCCATTCTAGGAAATTTTCCAGCTGCAAAGCCGAGCTGAGCACTGTTAAGCACCCGAGTGCACCCCGAGCCATTTTCCAGTTGCAATAAACCCTGTTTGAAACAGGGCAGAACAACAGAAAAGTTGACTTGTTAACACAGAGAGAAGGAGGAGGACTTGTATGGTCTCAAATGAGCAGTCTGGGGCATTTTCATGCACTCGGGGCGGGAGGTGGTGGAGGGGCAGGGAGGGGGGGGGGGGGGGGGGGGGGGGATGTGATTTCCATAGCAACAGTCAAGTCCCCAGCTGTCATGTTTGGGCTGAGATAGGTGCTGTGAGCATAGGGACCACTTAACCCCAGCCACACTTCAACTTAGGAAGTTAAGATGCTGCTGAGTGTCTGTGCTGTGCCTCACTTAAAATGCAAACTCTATACCCCTGGGAAGATAAGGGAATGCTTTTGAATTAACCCGGGGATACAGGAGCTATGCAAAAAAGCCTACTCAGAAATAATTAACCATCAATGTTTTTGGATGTCACTGAATGATGTGTAAAGAGAAAAAAAAAAAAAAAACACAGTGAGAGCGTTGAGCCAGACACACAAACACAATGAATCCCCAGTTTATCGTCATGTGTCACTTGAAACATATTCGCTGGAAGACAATTATAGTAGTGGAGGTTTATTGTTCAGTAACCCAAGATACACTCTCTGAGACATCAAAAGTACTTTTTTTTATCTCCCAAAATACATAAAGTTGATGAAATCCACTTTACAACACAAATATTAATTATGGCAGCTGTCATATGAATATTGTGTAATATAGGTTATATGATGCAGCTGTGAGACAGTTCATTGAGCTGGCGATGCAAAACAAAAGCCTTCTTGACTAATTACTTTTTTTCTTGTGAGTTACTATACAGTATGAACCATTCTCTATAAAAAGTGATACTCACCTTACTTCTTATTCTCTGCCATTATCCAGGTCACATGTTTTTTTCTTTCCAATTACAAGCAGCTGATGCTCAAATGAGCCAAAATGGAATCATATTATATCTGAAGCACGGATGGTCCGCAGCTACAAGCCTTAGCTTAGACAGAGAACATGGTATTATTTCAGTGCTTAAAGTGAAGCTCTTTAGCTACTGAAACACACTTGTAAGCCTAACAAAGCCTTAACCACAGCCAGGAAAGTGTTATGTCTGAAACAGCGATGTCGCCCTGCTGATGGTGGCATCAGATCAGAAAATGGTTATGCAGTATGTGTCGATCTGGAAGGCATGGACCAACAGCATATGTTGTTTAATTTAGAAGACTTGTTGGCCAAACAGTGTTTGAAATGTTTTAACATATTTAATGTATATCTTGTTAAGCAAGAATTGAGCTTGAATGTATGCAATATTAGGACTGAAATTTCCCTAAATTGTCCAAAAATGTCTCCTTTGCTTTGAAAGAAAACATGTTTTTAAGGTTTAAGTTGTATACTCTTTTTGAAAATGACCACAACGATCAAAACAGTGAGAGTTCAACAAAATAAAACGTGTTGATGTAACTTTTCATAGTATTAGTATCCGTTTAATTTATGCTGCACATTGTGCAAGCGTCCTGCAGAAAGAAAAGCGCGCGGTAAAAGGTTAAAACTATTGTTATTTAAATAAGAGTGGGTAGACCAGCTTATTAAGTTTTTATTTGTGCATTAGAATTACCCTAAACCTTTCAGAGCAGATACGCTTAAGAAGAGTAGATAGTTATGTGACTGGTTGGAGCTTATAAGCTATTCAGTGCAAAGAAAGATACGAGTGCACCATCAGGATTGTTTTCATGGCATCTGCTGCACATTTCTCACAGATCCATATTGCATAACTATATCAACCTGCTGATATCCATTAATATTTAAGATAAGATTAAACATTATCAAATCATTTAGGGGATTAGGTAAAACTGGCCTCTTCCACACCCACCAGAAAACATGGATTCTTGTTTAAACAGAAGCGACTGCAGTGAGAACAACTCGTCTCCTCACGCTGGCTCTCTTCTCCAGAGACTGAGTGTTTCAAACAGCCTTCCACGACATAACAGATATTGCTCGCGACAGCCCAGACAAAATGTCCCTGTTGTTTTGCAAGGGAAAATGTGGCATTGTCCCTCCACGGCGGTCCCCTTCTGGGTGTGAATGGCCATCTAATCAAGCTCTCCCTTTCACTGCAGCTGGTTTACAGCGAGCAGCGGGGCTGACCTCTGAGGGGCCCGCCTCCCCCCACCTCCCCGTCCTCTGGGACCCTTCAACAAGCTTTAGAGGCCAAATGAGGTGTAAGTCTATTAAAAGGGAGTTTGTGTGTAGATCACAGTCCCTCTGGGGGTGGGAGCCTTTGCCTTGTCATTCAGGTGCGGCTAATTTCCTTCTGCTCCACACGCAGACATGAGGCCTGCCCGTGGTCCTCATCACACTCAGACGAGACCCGCTGCTAGAATTTCAAATGACAGCTTCTTGCAGAGGCAGCAGGTGATTTATTAAAATAGAACAGTGAAACAAAGAGACATCGCTTTAATGTTGTGGATTATATTCACAATGAATTCAACGTGGCTGCGCAGTGCTCACAAACCATGATCCGATTCATTTATGAGGCTCTTAACTACAGTGCAAATATCGCTGTATGCAAATTAGATGGAAAAACAAACTGTGACTGTTTTTGCTCACGTTTTTTCTAAAAATTCTCTGTCTTGGCAACCAGATTTGGGTGGAATTTTGTTGGGATGTGAACACAAATATTTGATCCTGTTTACTGCTGCTGAGAGAGAGAGAGAGAGAAGAGAAAAGCTGGAGAAGCCGACAAGGGAAAAACGGAAATGGAGGCCACAGGCGATGCTTGAGTGAATGCGAGTACGAATTTGTAGCATAAATTGATTGGAAGTGAGGGTTGTCAGAATAACATGATGTTCTACCAATCAGGGTCCTGCAAAGAGATCTGTTTATCACAGCTCCTCGTGAGGCACCTTCAACCTTGCGGCTCCAAACACAGCGACGTGTAGTAACTTAGTACCTGACATTACAGTACAGTCAGGACAGTAATATGATTTTTACTGTGTTGTACTCCAGCACACTGGATCTGAAAAGAAAATACTATAGGCTCCAAGTGATTACTTTCATCTTCAAGTGTTTACATCCACACAGATTATCAGCTCGGAGCTTGTTTCCCCCAATTTTAGGACAACGTAGAAGGGAGTGAAAGTGAAGATAGCTGCAGTGGACATGTTTGCTGATGTCTGTTGGTTGTTTGACATTGATTGTTGAATAAGATGATTTAATTTAAGTTTATCTTAATTACTTTCTGTCCTCTAAAATTAGGAGACGATGTATGAAAATGGTTTCAGATCCTCTGATGAAGATCTGAGCACCCCCGGGTTAACTGCTCTCAGCACTTACACTTCAACTGACAGTCTTTACATCAACTTCATGATCATTGTTTCATTTAAAATCCAGTGTGCTTGAGTACAGAGACAACACAATGAAGGATTTGCCACGATCCCATGACTGCACTGTATGTGTAAAGAGTTTACTTCTACAAAGCTACATGATGCTGAAGAATGGTGCTGAAGAAGGTCAGATACTGGATTTTTATAATTAATCCTTTATAAATCCATGAGATAAGACAGTTTTTTTGGAGTGAGGCATCATCATGAACACAATGTTTGCTCCAAAATAACAGGAGGTATAAGTTCTCAAGATCAGGAGTGTACTTTGTGTATGCAAAGAAAATTACTGGATGATCTCTGAACCACGAATGCAAATGTACTTGATGTTTAAAGGGGTCATGCACATTTCCAGGTCTATATTTATATTCTGGGGCTCTACTTTGTACATCTTTGCATGATTTACAATTCAAATCTCCTTATTTATATTAGACTGGCCCTTCATGTAGCCCCTCAGTTCAGCCTCCGTCTGAAACAGGCCATTTTAGCTCCTGTACCTTTAAGGCTCCCCTCCCGATGAGCCCACTCTACCTTGATTGGTTAGCTAAGCTGCATCTCACCAGCTCCGGGGGCTACGTAAACAAACAGTAGTTGGGCTTCACTTTCTTTTTTCGTTGTTTATTGGAAATATAAACTTCTCAAATACATTCATACATTTTCAAACTTGAATCCCATCTGAAATATGCAAGTGGACAACTCAAACAACCTTAGCAACAAATGCTACGTAACGGACGCCGGTGAATCTGACGTCATCACAAGGTGGAAGTAGAGCTGACATTGCAGAAGCAGCATTCAGAGCAGGCTGAAGAGTGAAAGATGACATTTCACATACGTTCACCTCAAGTTTTGAAATTTTTACTTTGTTTAACATCTGACATTATAACAGCATAAAAATGACAGAAAATCACAAAAAGCATATGACGTCCCCTATAAGATATACTGACACATTATTGGATCCCTAAACACCCCTCAAGCCACCTTCAGAATGAACCGACTCGATATTTGGCTGAGGAAGAGCTTTTCCAAATCAAACATTGACAGTGTCAGAAGGGACCAGGGTCAGCCGAGCAGCATTAACCTCTGGGAGGCCTTCTCTGTGCAGTGCATTAGTCACATAGGGGAGGAGGAGGGATGTCCTGTAATAGATTATTGACTAGCGGGCAGCGGCCTGCACCGCACCATGTGGTCCTAGCCAGCCAGTGACCTCTTCATCACAGATGGAGGAGCCCACCTGCAGTCCACAGCAATGCTAGAGGACACACACACACACACATACATAACATTCCCACAGCAACATAACCCCAACGACTAATGACAAACACACAAGTAATATTCTCTATTTGGTTGCAAGACAGTTAACAGGACAAGGAACCTGAGGGGTATGAAACCATATTCATTCATAGCTATAAAATGGGAGTCCTTGGCTCATCAAATTGAAAGTGCTGTGGAAACAACAATTGCTTCCATGAACTTAGACTACCTAATTAAAGGCAGGCAATTTCTCTCCAAGAGTCACACTCAGGATCTTTAATTGAAATCAAAATGAATATCGCTGGAACACAGGGAGAGCAGGGTGGAGTGTGAGTGGGGGGTGGGGATGGACACATCCTTTCCCATTTTACCGGCCTCAGTGTCAGCTAACATGGCTTCACATTTGATATGCTGATTGCCGAGAAATAGATTTTTGAAATAAACCTTTCATTTTTCGACTGTTCGGGCTTTAAACAATACATGATATGCTGCATTACAGCAAAAACAAAAAAGAATAAAACAAATCAGAAAACAGACTGACTTAACCCAGAAAGACAAGAGCATCTCCAAAACCATTGCCAATATCATCTGTGCTCTGTTTCCCTTTGGCTCAGCCTCGTTTTTTTTTTAATTGTTTGATAATTCATCTCCGAGCTCTAATTTACCCCCCATCGTCAGCCCTGTATGTTCGACCATTGTGTTGAGACATTCCACTGAATTTCAAATGAGCTTGTAGCATATAAAGTCTTTCTTCCAGGGAAAGCACCTATTTATGGACATGTTTGTTTGTTTTTCATCAACATTAACCCTTTGGGCAAGGAACGTCCGTATGCCGTCTTTTCAAGAGCGGTCCCAGGAACGTCCTTGGGCAGGGAGTCACACTGTTTCAGTCAGGCTGTTTTCTCAGTGACTCCTAGGGTGAAAATATAAGATAATTAATTTTGTTTTCAGCATCAGAACATATGACCTATGCGATGGTCTCTCTAAGTATGTTACATGTAGCTTTGTGTGAAAATCACCTCAAAAAAATTCCCACCAAATAGCATTTTGAGAGCACTTCTTTAATTCCCGTTATTTTCTATTGCAACAAGAAGGACACAAGGAGAGATTATTCAAAGGTGACAAAATCAGATATCGTGTTACTGGAGTTTTGGCCTTTAACACTATTTGCCTTCTCTATGCAACTTCGAAGTATACAAGACTTAATATTCTCATACCATACTGAATCTGTGATGATAACTGTCATTGGTTAAAGTGTTTATTTAGCCCTACTAGTGAGAGAAACATTACTGGTGTGTTCAAGTACTCCTGTTCAAAAGTTGTGACATAGGTCTGTTTAACAGATTATTTTTCTGTGTCATAAATGATTAAAACAGCCTGCTTGTAGAGATAAAATATCCAGTCCACTAAAATGTGAAGTTAATGCCTTGATTTCTTGAATTGGTGTTTTGATCGATCTAGTTCATGTGATACACCAATGACTATGATCACCTGAAAGTAAAAACCTGTAGATTTTCCCTTAAAGTCAGCCTATGGGTGATACGGTTCAAAATCCCTGAGCCACACTTCCAAAATAGTTGAGGGTACAGCAGAAATCTGGTTACTCTGGATTTACAATAATGTGGTTACTTAAATGCATGTAAATGTGACTATCATCTGTAGTCCCTTGGCAGGTCACAGTTCATTATTCATAAAACATTCACACAATGATGTAAACAAACAGGACAAACACATAACACAAAAGTATGCATAATAATACATCCAATTGTCCATATGAACAAGAAGTGTATAAAACTTGGCAGTGAGTGTAAAACGATGATTATTGAAAGAATGTGTGATTTCTTGATAGGTTGGACTTTTTTGTGACACATCAGGTCACCATCAGAGAAGTACTGTTTTCCAAGAAGTTCCAGGTTCAAGTGCCCGTTACATATATGTGTGATATCTGCAGGATCTTTAGGATTAGGGTTGAGTGACCACCTGCAGAGGGAGGGTCACAAGGGCAGACAAGATAGCATGTTAACTGGCAGCCGACCACCACTGGCTGTTGGTATTATCTTTACAATATTATCCTCTATAGATCAAGATTGGTCTTGTAAGTTTTTGGGGGGGAAATTGTTATAGTTCACTGTACAATGATTATTAAAATGACATTTGTAGTCTTTTTATTAAAATAACATTATGTTGAAGCTGTACTTTTGTCATTATCAGATATGTTCTGCTAACTGGCTAGTTTTTTGCTGGGAACTAGTACAGCCGCAATACTAAAATTATTAAGTAGCCTATGTAGGCTAATCAAGGGACCTTTAACTGTACAAAATTTACATTGGCCCTGCAAGGAACATCACTGCCTGCATAAACTGTATAACCAAAGATAAAAGGATTTTCATACATATATATATATATATATATATATATATATATATATATATATATATATATATATATATATATATATATATACATATATATTTACTTAAAAAAAAATACTTAACTTGCCACATGAGCACTTATTTCTTTTTACACCATGATCCCACCCCTTGTAGTCCACAAGTTAAAGAAAAATCTAAAACAAGATGAAACCTTTTGTTGTGTCTAATCTTTCTAAGTTGTAGTTAGAGGCCAAATGCGAAAAACCTTTGAAATATCTCGAGTGTTACAAAAACACGTGTTCCTAAAAACACCACCAACCTTTCAGTGTCCAACAAACACACACATTCACACGAACAAACACCCACACGCTCAAAAAGGATTGAGAATATGAGGCTATCAGAGCCTCACACATTACATTGACTGGTGGAGGTCTTCACTGTTTAAGTGGAGCTGCCTGCTGAGGTTTTCCTCCCCGGCAGCAGGCCGGTAAGTGGCAGTGATGAGACACTGTCCCCTGTGCCTCCTTCAGCTGCCATTCCCTTTAAATTGAAACAGAGTCCTGCAAATAAATGCCACATTCTGAGCAGGGGGAACGCCTGAAAGTTGCATTTCATATAAGCACCCATTGGGGAATTGGCCTCGGCGCAGTCTGCTTTATTCGCTCTGCTTTTTGTTATTTATATGATGAAGGAACAGGGCTACGTCAGGGTCATTCAGTGTTCATTTATCTTTTTATGTTGTGTTCTGAGGCAAGCTGCTAGAGTCAGGCTGCCTATAGCGGCGAAATCTGCGACATGAGTCCCCTTCTATGGCTCTGAATATTACAGACAATCTTACTCTCGGTATCAATATGCATTAGTTTTACCCCCCGTTCATTAGCTTTAAATGGTATCTCTCTTTAAGATTAATTGAAGCTGGGATAAAAGAAGATAGCTCCCAAGAGTGGCCCACTGTTTGTTATTCATGTTGGCCTGAAAACGGCAACAGTAAATCCTCTAAGTTGTTGTTAAGCTGGCTGTATTACCATATGTGTGCCATTTCCATGGAGTGACAGACCCCCCTGGATCAAATGGGGACTATTGATCCTGCAGCACTCCATTTCAAGTTAATTGTGCTTGAAATGAGGTGCACACACTCAAGCATACCTGCATTGGGAAGGCTTTATTTATTTATATTTGTCAGGGAACCCGTGTCAGATAAACAGAAAATATTCAATTCACGTCTTATTCAATTTTGCTCAAAAGCCAGTTGTGCTGAAGTATGCTCTGAAAGTGGTTGAACCTGATTGAATCAGACTTTGATCCTTAGTAAGGCCTGTGCTACATGAGACTACAGCCTACAAGAAAACATTTAGCCATGTTTAGGCAATACAATGCAGGAGATTGACCAAAATTATACAAGGATTTAACCTCATCAGCAGAAAAACCCTCATCAGATTCTGACAATATTCTCACTAGCTCCCTCTTTTTTTTTCTCCCTCCAAGACTCCCCCTCCTTTTCCATTTCAGCTTTTTCCCCCGGCTGGAGACGTATAAGTAAACGTGGCTGTAATATTTCAGCAGGGGTCAGGTGAAATCTGGCCTCTCCCTGACCCCTATTCCCTCCGACACTAACAAAGCAGCCTCTAAGGTAACCAGGCATGAAGAGCCTGGCAGAACCAAAGAGGCTGGAAGCTCCTCAGCAGACGTCCCGCTCAGCCTTCAGCGTGATCATGTGCCAGATTATGACTTCAAATGCACTCCTCAGCCTACAAATCATTTATCTCCCCGCAGCACGGTGGGCTGAAAGTGGTGAATCTGAAGTGGGGAAATGGGCACAGAAGATTAAATGTTTCAAACATAATCAAATCAGAAACAGATCAAATCTCGCCCTTGACATAGTCTCATGATACTGATGTGTTATAAAACCTCACTAAAAAAAGCTTGTCCTACAGTGTAAAACACAGGAAATTCTTTTATAAAAGAACCCGCTGGTAGAAAAAAACTTACTGTAAGATGAAATAAAATAAAGTGATGACTAAAGGTGGAATGCTACTCCCCCATAATTTAAACACAGGCAGTGTCAGAGACTGGCAGTGAACGACAGCAAATATCACTGCTCCCTCCACTGGCCCCCGGGCCGCTGCGCAGGACCATTTATAGAACAAACCCCTCCCTCGGTTTGTTTATAAGCCTATTCTTTTATAATAGTATATATAAATAAGTGAAACTGTGTAATGGATCGCATTAAACAGGCAGGCATATTGAGGCAGGATTTAATTTGCATGCCAGATTAGCTTGCTATTGGTCGGGGCAGTGCCGTAGGGCAGCCTATTCATTAATAGGATCTAGTCTCTTCAAATCCATTAAGTCAATTGAACCCATACATAATCTGATTTCAGAGGCACCATGTAAATGTTGTACTGGTACGCCTGTTCTAGGACAGGCCTTTGCACTCCCTTAAGTGCAGTGGTGTGGTGGTATTTGTAGTGGTGAGGGAGTAGATCTAAGCACCAAATTAATAAATATGTAAATAAAGTTAAGTATGTGTCACCTACCATCACCCATTCATCAACAGTCTTTACAATTTACGCTTTTTATTCATATATATCATAACAAAAACAGGTACCTCTGCCAGTAGCAGCAGCAACTGTAGGTAATGAACTCTGTTGAAAAAAAAGACTTTATTCTGTTACCTTTGTCATTGCTAACTGCTTGAATTAGGAACAGAAATGCTGTTGTTGTAGCCTCTTTCTCTCATCACTTACAGTATGTTGACATTAAGCTACTGTACAGAGGCTCAGTGTTGTTGTTTTTTTTGCAGTTCACTGCCGCAACAAAGGCATTACAGCACACAGCCTGGTCCAAGAAATGCTGGTGTCCATCCACTGAGAGTTTGTTCTGACTCTGCAGGTAGGATTTCTAGACGCATCATAAACAACAAAGTCACATTTCAGGGTTTGGTTAAGGCCAGGAGGGGCACAACAAAACAAAGCCGTTTGAGTAAGTCCGTTCATTTTTCGGACATAATTCAAGTATTTCAAGTTACGAGTAAAAGTCTAATTATTTGATGATAGTGTCTTTCATATTAATATGTCTGCAAAAGTTTTGTTGGTAGAAAAATGAGAAAACTCCAGTGAAAACAACTGGGTATGTGTTGTTTTCGGTGGGGTCCAGAGCTAGTGAGCATTGTTGTCTGCCACAGTGTCATTCTTATTAGTAGGGAAAAAATCTTACTTACTACAGTAACTATTAAACTATGCTTCATGCTTCAACTATGTTCAAATCCTACACATAGTGGCTTTAAAGACAGATTTTGTTTCAACATCTGACAACAGCGGTACTTTTTTGAATTTAGGGACAATAGAAAACTTTTTGGGAATTAAAGCATGTAACAAATTCTTTTTTCTTCACACCAAAAATTTAGATTCTGGGGTAGCTACAACAAAATCAGTTGGAGTCATAGTGTTATATGTTTGCACATTTTGAGGGTGGGTATAAATGCTTGGGTCGGTCTTGCTCCAGGAAACATTTCACAAAACTAAAAGAGGGATTGCAATCTGCAGAGTACTTACTCATGAGATACCAGTAAAATCATTTTGTTTTACAGGCTCTGTTATAGAATTTAAAATGAAACCAAAAATCTCTTTTGTGCAAACAGATCTTGTAAACATCCTAAACTCTGCTCACAGATCATCAGAGGTAGTGACTCCCAGCCACGTTAAAGAACTCACGGGTGATGCAGGGGGGTCAAGATGACCTAAATCCTTGTTTGTGAGGCTGGCTGGTCAGAGCTGAGGAGGGGGGAACACTGCTGGAGGCGCTCAGAAGACAAGGCCCGACATAGTCCAGGTCATGCCTGAGCGACCCGACTAGCCCCAGATTTACACACTGTACACACCGCAGCATCTGGGCCAACAGGGAGCCGCGCATGCACACACACACACACAAGTAGCTCACAGACACACACATGAACGGAGTAGATCTGAAGAGAGGACAGGGACTCACCATGGGGAAATCTATACAGCTTATAATTGGGGGAGGCTACAGAAGGAAGAAGAGAACCATAACAAATCTACACAAGGGTGCATGAGGCTAAATAGAACTGAATGTCTAAAAGGAGACTCAAGAAGTGGGACGATTTCAGGAGAAGAGGTACGATATGTGCATTTTGAGCAGTGCTATCTGTGCAAACAGATCTTAATAGATTACTAGCCAACATATTATAGTAAAGATGCAAATATGATCATTTTCCAGTCGATGCAATTCCATTTTAGAAAGGATTTTGAGAAGGAATTAATTGCTCCCTTCACCTTAAACATCCACATTCCTGATGCTGTTGCACATAAAAACAAAAAAAACTGTTTGGTGAATATTGAATAATGACTTCATAGTGGGAGGCTAACTACCCCTCACCTCAAGACTCGAAGACTTTACTTACAGTCCTTAAACTGTACCACCGTGATTTCTATGTCAGAGGATTTGTCACCTCTGCTGTGAGGTCTTCCTGCTTTTCAAAACACACAATGGGGGAAAAATGAAATCCTTGGAGGAGGATTTAGACACTTATATAACTCCCCAATTATAAAGTTTTTTTTTTTTTCCTCAAGAAGTCTCAGTGCCCTCCCTTCTGTTTATATGACTCACAAATATCTAATACTGAACTGTGTATAATGCCAGTATGCCCACATGACTGCAGAAAAGGCTCTTTTGCTTTCTGCCCGACTGAGTCAGGCATAATGGGAGGCTTGAAAAGCTGCAAGCTTAAACCAGCGCGGTCTTGACAAAGCCTTGGTGGCTTGCTGGGAGACTGTGCATCCTAGGAAGTTGCCAAAAAACTAATTTTCAAGAGCACTCAGCATGGTCTTAAAGCTATCTAATGGAACTAGACCCAGGCTGGACGTTAAATACCTCACTGCTGCATGGGCAATTTGCTGACAATGATGAAAGAAATGACTGCGTAGGCTACTATAACCATCATTAACAGTCAAAAGCAAAAAAAAAGTAACAATCCAAATACTGTAACTGTATATTTCAACGTATGAGAACATTTATAATATCTGCCATCAAGATTCAATACTTTACAACAGCACTATCTTGTCAGCTGCTAGGATTTTGTTTTTGTGTAATCATAAAAAAATGAATCCTTGCAACATACAAAACATACATCAGAGATATGAAATATTCGACAACCGAGAGGAGCAACCAATAATATAAATGCACATCTGACTCTATGTGGCCAAAAATATATGGACATTGTTGAAAATCTCACCTCTCTGGGAGGCTCCTCACAAGATTTTGGGACCTGGCTGCAGGGATTTTCTTCCATTCAGCCAAAATTGGGCTCTGATGTTGAGTGATAAGACCTGGCTCTCAGTCGTACACCAGTTCATCCCGCTGGTATTGGATGGGGTTAAGGTCAAGGCTCTGTGCAAGTCAGTCAAGTTCTTCCACACCAAACTGGGAAAATTATTTCTTTATAGACCTGGCTTTGTACACAGGGGCATTTGAAATAGAAAAAGGGCTACACCAAACCGTTGAAAGCACACTATTATAATATCATCATTCCTTTAATTGAAAGCAAAGCCATGAAAAACATCCCCAAACTATAAGTAGACAAAAGTATGGACAAAGGAGTGCACTGGTCTAACAGTTTAAAGGGGTCAGTAAGCTTCATCAGAAGTGCTTGTTGGATAGTCAAACAGTGTCTGAAGCAACCCCACATATTTCTGACATCAGAAATGTGAGAGGCTGCATCTGACAATTTTTGTAACTTTCTGAAACTGACAATCTGTTGGAAGAGTAGGAGACAGGTGCAACTAGACAGGATCATAAATGCCGTAGAGGACAGATTATCCAAATGTGTGCACTTTTATCCCCATTATATATATATATATATTTTTTTTTCTTTTTCTTTTTCCACCTACTTGCCTGTACCTAATAGCTATATGTTTATGTCTGATTATCTCTCTCTGTAGTCTCTAAGTTGAATTCCTTGTGTATTAAACATATTTAGCCAATAAAGCTGATTCTGATTTGAATTATTATCATGCCCAGTGCCACTCTATACCAGTAGGCTCTTCATCCCATCTTCGACTGTGGTCTTAGGAACTGGAATAAATGCTTTTGCCTTCAGACTTGTTTGTTTCAGGCATTATCTTAAACGCTGGTTCGAGTCCAACCGGGAACCTTTGTTGCATGACGTTCCACATCTCTCTCCCCTCATTTAAAGTCATTTCTCTGCTGTCGAATTTCAAATAAGGACAGTAAAAAGAATATTTTTAAAACTGAAAGTCTGTGTCCACATACTACATTATCCTATATATATATCCTGATGGATACACACTCAACACACAGGACTGTAAATATCTCACTCGTGCATGGCTATTTTGCTGAAATTCCAACAGGCCACTGTAAATAATTTAAAAAAATAAAACATGATGCAATTAACTGTGTCTATTTTAATGAATGAAAAACCAAAATAATTTACAGTCACCAGGAACAATAAATCATAAAACTGCACATACCTGACACACACACTCGTTCTATACAAGTTAGAAGTAAATCTGACTCATGTAAGAGTAGCTTGTACAAAGAATGCCTGGTATTTGCCTTTAGCCTTGTTCTTTTTACTAGACATATTTTATGATAAACCACAACGACGCCAAGTCATTGAGAGGTCCCAGTCCTTTGTGACCCCCCTACCTGCTGGCCTTGAACCTCCCTTTCGCCTCTACTTATATTTCAGCCTACCTTGATATACCTATTTACTTGTCTGTGGGTGGTCCGGCTGGTACTAAAACAAATTCCCTTCCCCCCACACTGGCAGATCCAGCCATAGAGTACCTGTTTATCCGATTTCAGGAAACGGCTAAAGCTGCCTGCTTGTTTTGCAGTTTACGTCTTTGGTATGAAAGAGGTAGAAAAGGATCAAGGGTGGGCACATGGGAGGAGGGGATCATTCAGCAAAAAGTCCCCTGGCCAGGCCTCAGGACCACCTAACCTGTGGCTTCTATTCCTGACCCCGTAATGTGTGTGTGGGAGGGGGGATATTACCTTTTCGCCGACAGTGCTTCCCCATATTCCCTGACCCCACAGAGACATTACAGTGGGCAAATATAAAGCAGGGCTTCATGAAGCCTGAGCTTATCTGGGCTCTGAAAGTATGTGAGACATGCCTGGGAACAAAAGGCCGTCTCTCAGCCTGGGAGCAGGCCAAGGAGATCTCTTTCAGCAGCCACAGATTGCCCTGTGTTTTCTTAATTGACAGACCCCGGCCACATTTGATAGAAATGACATGCAGCTGGCAGGCAGCCCCGGCCTTCCAGGTAGACCACCTTTCAGCAGGAAAATTGTCCTCAATCTAGTTCATAAAGAAGTTCGATGGAGGTCTCCCAGCCTGCGTCATAAACATATTGTGCTGTGGTGGATTACACCTGCATGGGAAAAGTTGATTATTCAAGACTGTGGGGGCAGCTTATGTCCCCATATCTGCACTGATGGACTTGGTGGTATTTTAAAATAACTATTTGAGATAAATCATAAGCAACGTCTATTAGTTTACATATTTAGTTGGTAGTAGGTTGTTAAATATCGAATGAGTGAATAAAACACCCACATTTAACAACAGATGCTCAATGCTGGGATACAGTGAGTAGGTGAGGCTACATAAAGCTATATGTTCCCCTCTCCCAGTCTGAGGAAAGCATGTCCTCAGCTGGCCAGATACAGTAGTGCACCCTTTGCTTTTTTTTTAACAGCCCTGTCAATCAAGCCTGAAAGATGTAGCCGTTCTTTTACAAATTTAAACAGAATTAAAAATGTGTTTGCTTGTATAATCTGTATGTATAGTATTCTGTGAATGTGTGTATGATTTTGTTTTTGGTTGTTAAACTTATGGGATTTAATGTTGGGAAGGGGCCTTGTGAAGTTTTCAACGAGGACGCTTCTTATCACAGGTAGGCACTTGGTACACCTGTTGGAAATAAGTTGATTGACATTCATTGTTGGTGAAAAGTTAAGAGGCGCAAACCATGAAAATTGTACACTGAAGAAGGCATGGATGAAACACCTATGCATGTTTTCCCCTGTGCTTGTGTTGGACGAGTTAAACAAAATAAAAACAAACCCCTTTAACAACTTTAAGCCCAAATTTTAATTTCCAATAAAATTCAAAGCTATCATATTCAGAAAATTTGGGGTAATTAGTTATTGCACCGTGTCTTGTAACTATGGTACAAGCTCCAATAATTAGTTTACTTAACCTCATGTTCACACATACATAAGGGTTTAAAACTATATTGTATCTGCATTGTATCTATTTATGTATATAAATGTGTGTGTGTGTGTGTGTGTGTGTGTGTGGGTTTGAATATTTTAGTGAATATAAACATCTTATAGCTTCAATTAAGAGTTGGAACAAGCTGATACAGAAAATATATGATAATAGACCAAAGATAAAGATGTATTTTCAAATATTTCAGATACTTAAGGGGAAACAAATATGCAAAAATGTATGTTAAAGGGTTAAATAAAGATATTTTGTGCAAAAATATCCAATGATCAACTAAAAGATGTGTTGATTGCAAATCTAAATAAATACTGTTTCATGCTCATGTGTCTGCAGATACAGTCAGGGGAAAAAAAACACATCTTTGATTTTAAAAAATGCAAATGAATCCCAGTGATGTGCCAGCAACGACAAACAACAACATAAACTGCCAAAATGCCTTTGTCACGGCACATATTGTGAAAATCTCTTGTGTGCATTTAGATGCTGGGCATCCCAAAGGCCTGAACTCCACAGAGAATAAAAAGGGGCCATATGGCATCCATGTCTCCAGCCCCCGTGATCCACTCAGGCTGCTTTCCCATCCGGTGTAGGAGAAAGGATTTCAGGGTGCCAAACGGTGTTGGTCCCCTGTGGATATTAGTGGGCCATGGAAGATAAGAAACTAGCCATCCCAGACAGCCAGTTCCATCAGCAGATAAGAGCAGAAAAGGCCTCTGTGCCTCCACCTGAACCTCCACTGATCCACTTCAGGGGCTAATGTGGTGTGACTATAATCTCACAACATTCATCCAATAACATATTTTTGCGTTTCTTTTTTTTAAATTAATTTATGATGTAATTACCACATATGTATTATTTCATAATCAGTCTAACAGTAAACGGATTGTTTAGTTGCAGATATGAAACAAATCCTTCTCTCTTTGCCACAGAAATCCTCTTCATAAAACACAACAAGTTTTTAATAATCATCCAGGCAAAGCAAATGATCATAAATGCAGGACATTTGCATATATAATAATCATCATTTAATAAACAATAAAAAATACATTTTCCACCTCTAAGGAACATAAGTGTCTGTACACAATTATTTTTTAAAAAGTTTGTAATTTGGGTTCGTTTGAATGATACATCTGCATTATTCTTTAAACATGAGGAATAATTTGCTCAATAATATGAATACCATATTGTAATGTATTTTGAAATATTGTTGATTTAATAAAATAAGAATCTACCTATATTTAGGGAATGTCCTTATAAGATATTATTTATATATATATTACTGTAGCTTTCCACTGAGCCTCTGTTCAGAATAGTCTACATGCTTATTCCAAGGCATCTGATATTTACTGTATATTTGGAGGTTCCTGTACTTTATCCCCATTAACAACCAAACTAAGATAAGCTTTATATCCAACCTTTGTTGTCAGAGCTTGAATTCAAGGGTTAAATTACTGTGTACTGTTACCTTGTGACTCTTTGAAAGAGTGAAGGATACCGGGGAGATTGTGAGATTGCGACTTATTGAATTGTCTATAAGGCATAGTTTTCAGTGTCAGCTACAGGCATCAGTATGTGCTTTAAGCACTTCCCTAACTGAATGTTCACAAACAGCTGGAAAATGTGTCTTGTGTCAACCATACCAGTGTTAGTGTGCAAACATACAGCTGCAACCAAGAAAATTAAATGTCAGCAGAAACCGTTTGAATACTTCACATGATTATAAAACGCTTTTTGGAAGCAGCTACACACTATTCCTTAATCTTGTGTGATCTGAAACTTTATACACCAAGCACTTTGACTCTTAACTAATCTGAACAGGACAGAGATATGAATATTTAAGGTCATCTGATAACTACTGAATAAGTCATGAAACAAAGGACTACTCAGAAAAAATATCAGCACTGAGATTATGCAACTAATCATCAAGTTGGGATCAAAAAACTATGTTGGAAAGAGAGTTTTATTCTCACATTTCAGGCCTGAGCTCCCCCTGCTAGCACACTGACATGCTCCAGATTATTTTTCGATAGGGGATTCACACCCAGTTAAAACTCTTCTTGTGCACAGCACTGGCTGATGGAGCTTCTCTCTCTCTGGTATTGTGCCAGGCAGATCCTTTTCCCAGCTGCCTTTCTACACAGGGAACTTTTTTTTTTTTTCCAGAGGCCCAGTAAAGGCAGAGTGGGGAATTTTTAGGCAAAAAGATGGGTCACAACTTCCCTCCCCTGCCCTACAGATGCAGATACAGAGGTCGGTTAATGAAGTAACAATAAATTGGGCCGCGGGCTAATTTGGAGTGGCGTTTCCTGGCCCCTCTTGGCCCATAGAGATGTGTTTCATTTTCTCTTATCAGTGATTCAGTCATGTGGATTTACGCATGGACGCCTCTGTCTCCCCCGATCGCTGTGCTAATGGAAACTTCGTTAATGTCATTAATCTACAGGCTGAGACATGTACTAAACACATATTTTGCTGTTTGTGCGCCATTTGTGAAATAATGCTGAGAGCTGCATTTACGTCACACTTTCTAGACAGTGAGGCAACAAAGCAGAAAAGAGACACAGTAGACGAACAGTAGAACAGTAGAATAGTTCAGGTGATATTAATCGTTTTGTGGCTTCAAACAATATATTGCACTACAAATGATTATATTCACCACACTCCATAGACTGTCCACTGTTTTCTCTCTTTGTCTTGAATCAGATCTGTGCCTCCCTACAAAGTAAATGATGAGACAGCCTCTAGCATCTTTCAGTGTCCACTAACCATAACAAGATGTGATCTGTGATTACGGCAGAATGCTGAACTCTGATCTCTGCTGGCTGGAGGACACAAGTTCAACACAGTTACTCACAATTTAGCAGCCCAGATTAGTCAGAGGACAAAATGCTTCAATGCAAAATCCTGCCAGTATGAATCCTCATCATGCTTATTGTAAATACATGTTCTCTATTAGGATGTTTATATTGCAGGCAAATTGAGCATATCTATAAAACTTGGCCTTTGGGTGCTCAAAATTGGGCAGGAACTCAAGGCTGGTTGGCAGGAGGCTCGAGGACAGAGTGGGGAACTAAAGGCTGAGAAAGTGGAGCAACGCACCTGCTTTTAAAGGACAAACAGACCCATTATTTGTCAAGCTCATGAAGTGAAACATCTCATTTGCAAAGGGGGGTAAATCCACTGTCTTCTTAATGCATTTTAGAAGTCAGCTGAAAATAACATGGTGCTTTAGCAGTCTGAGTCAACTACCACAGCTTAAGGCTGGAGTAAATGCAGAAAGTGCAATGCCACCGATGGCCACTAGATGCTGCCTCCAAAAAATCATTGGCTCCAACTGACTCCCATTCAAAAAGCATCAATGAGTCATTATGGTCACAATCGCTAAATTCGAGGCCTCTAATAAGTGTCCTGGTGGTCATTTTGGAAATCATTGCTCTATTAATAAGATGTGAAGACTTACAGTATTTGATGTTTGCTGTGTGGGTGTTGATTGACAGGTGTGATGGACAGTTCCCTCGCCTGCTGCTCTCACTGGCCCGGGGACTTCAACTGAGCCAGAAAAACAGTGATTTTTTCTGACACGTAGCTCTGCAGTATTTGTGGTTAAGGAGTTACACTAACAAGACCCTCACAGGATGCTGTCACACAATATTTCGGTAGGTTTAATGTTACTTGATTACAATATCTGCCCTGTTAGCACAATTTCACTAAAGTAGCTAATGTTAGCCCAAATGTGCACCACTCAGTGTTAAAATCTCTTTATTCTACATATTACAGGAAGTAATAACTTTTTCAACGTGCATATGAACATGTCGAAAAATGTGAATCTATCCTTGAAGTGCTTATGTTACCTTTTAAAGATGCTACACCACTGATGCATGGCTTTGAAGAAGGACTTTAACACCCAAAGCTCCAGCTGTGCCTCCACTATAGAAAATACTTCTGCTGAAAACCCAAACTACAACATCTATATTCATGGGCTGTACGCACAGATATTGGTCGACTGTACGAATTCCCATTTGCATGACAAAGTGTGCAACAAATACTTTGTTATATCAAATGCTACCTGGTGAATAAGTGTCACACTGCCTAAGCAGCTCGTCATATTAAGATTGACAGTAGGGGTGATTCAGCTCCAGTTCATCACTCAGTTTTGACTTGTACACCAATATTTACAATTGTGGTATTAAGGCTGCAACTAATGATCATTCTCATTGACAGGTAATCTATCTTTTTCGTTGATGTTTAATCATCACAAGACCAAAGGTAACTTCAAATGGTTTGTTATGTCCCCCTTACAGTCCAAAATCCAAAGATGTTCTGTTTACAATTATGTAAAAGAAAGAAACCCTTAAAATTTGAGAAGCTACAATCAGTAAATGTTTTTCAGCATTTTGCTGCAGTGATTAAGCAATTATCAAAGTTGTTGTCAAGTCATTTTCTGATCAAAAGGTTCCTTAATCTGTTAATCATGTAGGCAAGGATTTCAGCAGGATAATACCGCTACAAAAAGGACAGAAAAGTATTTCAATAAAGAATATTTTTAATATATTTCAGTGGGAAATCTTTATATTCTTTCTTATAATATTTGCCACAACCCATGATTCCTTATTTAAAATAGTAAAAAGTGATGGTGTTGCTGATGGAAAAGATAATATGTGGGCTCTTTCTAACAAGAACTGGGCCAACACATTCTCCACCTAAGCAGGGAATAGTTGTGAGTCAGACTGGTCATGATGCTCTATTCACTCAAAGCGAATGAGAAAAATGTCTTAATGAGTAGATAAACTATGCGAGTACTAACCACAGCTAGCTGACCATGTGTTTCCTGTCCAGTCTGGGGTTAGGAGCGGAGCAATTAGAGAGATGCTAATGGATCTGACAGTTATGAGTCCAAGAAAAGCTTTAAATGTCGCTTCAATTAGATGGCACCCTGAAGATGTGTTGTGTGGCATCGTCACTTACTCACTCCGCATAGAAGCTGATAAAACAACTATACTGACATCCATGACACACACACTGTACGAACACTGAAGAGTTTGTCTTCCACAAGTACATCAACACCTTCAAAATCTCTCTAAATTGAGCCCCTTGCGGTTGAGTTTGACGGATTCTAAACATACATGTTTATTCATGCTGATTTTAAAATCCAACATTATTTCTTGCTTGGTTGATCGACATTTTGATGGCCATGCTCACAAAGCCACTTTAATGTTGTCATTAGTTATGCTTCTCTGGTGGCCAAAAGATGGATCCTTAAGTCCCAGGATCCAATAAGGTCGTATATGAATGGTTGGAGGAGATAAACTACATCAAATAAATGAAAGAAAGACTCATTCACTGATGGAAGACGGGAGAAAAAGTCTGTTAATTAAAAATATGAAAATGAACAAAATCTCTCACACAGTTTTTGGCCCATCTCTGAACCTCTCTGAACAGCTACAGTAATTCTCTCTCCACCTCATATGAACATCGTTTACTTAACAGGAAGCTGAAAAGTAACCAGTTTCTGATTGTTTTCCAGAGCAGGATCTGGTTTTTACACATGCTGAGGATGAAAATAATATTTTGCATTCATATAAATGACTAAAAACTGTTTTGCTTGCTTTATTATTCAGTTGGTTAATGTTAGATGAAAATTCATCCATAGTATATTCACTGTATTTCTCTTGCTTTTCTAAACTAAAATATGGTCTTTTTAACAGATTGTCTGACATTCATCTCTCTTGTTTTGACTGGATGCTTCAGGACACAAGACAAAGTTCAACAGCTACTTAAATGTAGGAAAACTGTTAAGAAACATTATATTTTCAGGAAGTTAATGAAAAAACAGTACAATAAACATGATTTATCAAAATCCCCTGTTTTTCATTTACACCATACAGCACATTTGGATATGGTTACTGAGATCCAAATGGCAGTACATGACAGTTTTATTCTAAAGTATTAACAGTAGATTATATATAATATTCCCAAGTTTCTTGTATAACAAACTAGTTAAAATATTAGTGTAAATATCAGAAACTGTAATTATTTTGTTTACTGAAAGAACATAAAATGAGCGACACTGAAACAAAACTATTGTTAACTTAGTAAGGAGAGGACATTTTCATTTGTTTATTTTCCATTTTTACTTCTTTTATTTATTTGTATTTGTTTACTTATATGCCTATTTACATCCCATGGTGTATTGATGTATTTCACTGAGATATTTTCCTTTTTCCTACCTCGTTATAGGAATTTGTATTATGTGTACATTCTGCCACAAATGGAAGGATGAATGTGTGTGTTCTTCGTCCTTCCTGCCATCACAATATTGCTCCTCAGTACGGTCTTTTTGTTTTGTTGAAGATTTTGCATTTCCATACTAAAAAAAAGACCATATATGTGTTATCTGATTGTTTGTGTTTGTTACCTTCAATGGGATAAAAAAAAAGATTGAGAAATAAAGAAACTGCAAATGGCAAACAGTAAATGTGTGCCTGCGGATAAGTTTTGAGGAAACTTACGACGCCATCTTTGTCATTTTAATCCACCTCAAAAACAAGAGGATTAATCAGAATTTTCCCCTGTACTTGTGTGTTTATATTAACAAGTATTAACAATGCATGTCATTCTTGCCATTTCGGTCAAAGAACAAATATACCTTATCAGAGCTAATCCAAATGCCAAAGCAAAGAGACTCTGATGAGAATACGACAGCCATAATTGGCCTTTTTCACTGCAGACATTTTACATGTCACAGTAGAAACAGCACAGGTGTAAATAGTCAAATTAATTAAGGCTGAATTCCATTTAGCTGCTGCCTTCTTTGGACAGTAGCATAAAACTGAGTCACTGTCCTTAATGGTATTAGTAACATCTGTTTTTTCTCCTATTATGACATGTCTGCAGTGAAAAAGGTCTGTATCACCTGGTTGTTAATTGTTTTTTTTCTTTTTAAGGATCATGGTTTGTCCTGTTAGTAAACCAGCTGTCACAACACACATGAATGAAACCGATGAGCCTCTAAACAACATAAACAGACTTTGAAAGCAGCCAGAGATTAAAATGAGATTTATTCTTAGTTTTAATAAGTACAGTATATTACACGCTGCCAGGGGCTAAAACTGCATACTGAATAACCAACTTCATTGTTGCGCCTTGGTATGAAATGATCAGTTGCTATTGATCAATAATTTAGAAAAGTGCCAGATTATTGACAGGAAGACAAAATATGTGAGGCTATGTTTGAGGAATCCCCCCCATACACTCAATCACTTGAACAGAAATTGCTGCGTGGTATATAATAACACGGCGATGTTTCTTTCCCCCCCTGCAGATCAATGCTAATTGAGGTCCTACATGATGAATGTAGTCTGAAGCGTTTTTAACCCGCTGACTGCTGAGCAGCAACACAATAAGGACAGGCCACTGTTGGGTTGCTGTTTAACACTGAAGATGTTTTTTCACTGATTGTTATAGTTGCAGAAGTTATTTTTTGTTCCAGTAAATGTCTTGCAGTTAATCTAAATTCCTTTTCCATGCAGTATGACACAAGAGTGTTATCTATTTTGCATCATTTGTTATTTTGAGGGGAAAACTGTATGATGTCACCCAGACTCTTGCTTATCTTTGCTTGCAGAGTTGGAAAAAAAATAAGCTCAGTTTGGTTAAATAAGGGTGTCTACTGCATATATATGGCACATCAGTTTCTACATGAATTGAAATTTCAAGATTTTCTTTATAACTAATGACACTGTGATGTCTCCTTGGAGGCACGGCGGTACAATATGATGATCAACACAGCTAACAGAAGGATGCTGTTCGATCCCTGAAGCCCTGCAAACACAACTCTCTGCTGGTGCAAAATTCGGCTTGTGGACAGCACACAGCAGATGGGGTAAACCATGCCATCAAGTGGAAAATAGACCTGTTGTGTTGTCACAGAGACAAGTTACAATATAGTCTGCCAATCGTACCACCAGAGGAAACTATAAGAGGGATTTTTAGCACGTAGCTGTGGCAACAAGGGGAAGCATTAATTCTTATTGTGCATTCACTGCATCAAGTGTTAACAAGATCATAAGTTTTTTTTCCCACTACATGCCTAACCAGTCAAACACTTAGATTTGTTCTCTAAAGCATAGAGAAAGGGAGTCTTGACCTTCTTATATACTCCTGACCCTGGTTCCTGACATATTTCTCATTAAATATCACTATATGGTTCCAACATGTGCTGTAGTTTAGAAGTCATGCAGCTTCTTGAACAGAATAACAAATATCCTGACTCATTGCTGCCACCTTGTGTCAGATTAAGTCACCTCATCTCAGAACACACTAGTGCAACACTTTGACAAAGGCCTCTTATGCTTAACAGTCAAGGGAATTACAGCAACCTCCTTTTTATTGACAGAGAAGCAATATGTTGGCTGGGATTTTTTACAAAAAAGGGGGCAAGGGTCATTATTTTGAACATTTGTTTGTGTTAAATCTGTCAAGAATAGTCCCTTAATTTACCTAAAACCATGTTACTTATACCTGAAGAGTACTTCTTTTGTCTTTGACTTCTATACTCAGCAATGGACACTTGAACAAAGTGACATCAAACTACATTACAAGTATCCCAAATATCCTAACAGATGCATTTGTACGCTTCTTTATGACAGCAGAGAAGTGACAACAATCGTTTTTGATGGTACTTGACAATTGAATATTTTTAATATAATGCATTTACTGTATTACTAGGCAACATCATCTACACACAGATACTTTTAAAAGGCATAACGGGAAAGAGTCATAATGAAATCATATACTTATTTCAAAGACTAGGATGCATTTATTAACAATATGGATTGCAAGGGTTGCTTCACTCACGTCACAAAAATTCAATTTTCCAATTAACCCTCATGGGATTCAGCAATGAACATAGTTTTGGTGTAATAGTAGAGTAATAATAGAGTAAGAAATTAACATTTTTAATGACAGTGAGGTCTGTGGATGATCCTGAGGAGCGAGGAGCTTCTGGAAGACAGACGATCAACAGCACAAAAGCAATTGCATCCACCTTTATTGTACTGCGGTGGCAGCAGAAGTCTCAGCAGTAGTGGAGACAATAAAACCTGTACAAATAAAACCAATGGCCAGACACAACCTGTGTTAAGTGACAGAATATTGATGTTGGCACATACATGCAGAATAAAATGTTTAATTAAACTCAAACATTTTTTAAATGTTTCTAAATGAAACATAAGATAACTGCTTCTTACAATGTCATATACACAAAGAACCTTGTTTAAAAACCAACAAAACAAAATGCTGTACTTCGAACTGCGCCTCAAAAAAGTCACTTTATCACAACACTGAAAGATTAAGAAAAAGTTCAGTGACATCTTTTGAACATGACGCAGCAATTCTTAAAAGTACATGGCTTTCATCAGTCATATGCAAGAGAATTGTTTTCAGTTTCTTCTTAAATAAGCATCTTTGATCATATTCAAGTGAGGTTTTTTTTTTTTTTTGTCCACATTATTTTGGCACACGAATTTAAGTGCAACTCATACATGTCTTCTTGGATTGTCTTCACATTTCTCAGAAGAATCCACATGCCCGTGTGATGCAGCTGATGGTGATCGACTCTGATGTGAAGACATCTGTAATACAAGAAGGTGAATGTTACAAATGATTGGTTGTCACTCAAAATAGACAAGTACTAAATTCATTGTGGTTGACATTTGGCCTTGTTTGGATCTTTGACAGTCAGTTTTGAATATAAATATGTCAGAAGCTCAATTAGTAGATATACTGCTGATATTACCTACCTGTGTGCACTTGTTGGACAGACAGATGGCCCTTTAGCTATATCTGGAGATTGATAAAAGGAGCAAAACCCAGCACATCCTGAAGAAGTACCAGTGCCCTCTGTAAAGGTGGCTCAACATCAATCACTACGTTGCGTTTCCGTAGAGGATCAAGGCTTGATTCTGTCACATTGTGGCAATGATTCACCTTCAGGGACTGCAGCTTCGGGCAGTACTCTGCAAGCGTCCTGTGAGCACAGCATGCAAAAGATCTTATAGATGGGTGCACAAGTGCAGTAAAGGAAGTGTGGGCAGAGTGGCACAAAGTTAGTTGGATTACACTAAGAAAAAATATATGGTATACCTGATGGACTGGTTCCTGACCCGCAGGCAACCTGTCAGGTCCAGCTGCTCCAGGCCCCTGCAGTTCTTGGCCACCTCCTCCACCGACTCGTCAGTAACATTGGCATTGACTGCCAAAGATAGAGACGTCAACTTCAAACACTTCTTGGCCAGGTAGCAGATGGCGTCGTCCTTGAGCTGGCGGCAGGCGGTGAGGTCGATGGACTGCAGCCCCCCGCAGTGGTCAGCCAGGCTGCGCAGGGACAGGCTGTCCACCCACTCACAGTGTGCCAGGCCCAAGTGCTGGAGGTGCATGCAGCTCAATGACACAGCCACCAGGGAGTGGCGGGTGAGCCAAGCACACCCGCTCATGTCCACTCTCAGCAGATGCTGGTTCTGGCCGATAACTGGCAGCAGCTCCTGGTCTGTCACCCAGTCTGAACAGTTCTGAAGTGACAGGCTCTGGAGAACTTTGTTGTCCTTTAACATGGAGCAAAACGCCTCCTTGGGGATGCATGGTCCAACCTGTGCATATCACAGCAGAGCAGAGAGCAGATTTCTTCAAGAACTTGTGCAGCAACGATAAATGCCTCTCAATATATATTTAAAGGTTGGAAACATGAAACGCAACACTCATCGGGACTTACCGGGGACAGATCAAATGTCCTGCAGTTGGCTAGATACACCTGGATGAGGTTATGGAACTGCTTGCTCACCCTCTGCAAGCTGACAATGTGTTGCAGTGGCAAATGGCATAAAATGTGAGGGATTAGTACATCCTCCCAGGGCAAATCCAAAAGATGACATCTGGTGAAGAAACGCAAACCGTGTTTACAGCTGAACTTTGTTACTGCAGCCAAAGCAGTTTAAACGGGAGCATAGTAACTGTTAAACACTTTAAAGAGCAAGAATAATGACAGCAACATTACATTAGCAATAATTAATGCTATATCAGCCTTGTCACGATGATAGGCTATATACTTAAACCGAAGTCAGCTGCCATAAATAAATAGAGCTACATTTCTCAGTGACTTGGTCGTTGTTGCTCGCTAGCTGTGTAACGTTAACGTTAACTCAGCTAACGTTAGCTCGATAGCAGCCGCTCCAGCTGCTTTCAAGATACAAAATTCAGTATTTAAGATGCACTTACGTTCGTGTTTTTGCCTCTTCATCCATTATGGCTTGGATTTGTTATACAGAGTTTTTAAGGACGTGTTGTTCTCCACAAAGATGCCAAAATAATATATTTTCCTTCAGCATTTTGCGAGCAATTGAAGAATAACCAAGCCCAATGCTGCCTTCGCTTACTGTCGGAAAAAGCTACATTACATTAAGATCGGGTGGCACATTAACTATCAAACAAGGGTGAATTTTTCAACATATGGAGACTGAATCAGTATTAGGAAGTGATGGTCACTGTGATACAGTATTAACTCTTTTCATAGATTAAAACCAATGTTATCCACTTTGAAGGCTATTTTTTCCCCACTCGTTTTGTTATTTCAGCACAACGTAGCCCAATTCTGTGCCATTTTACTTAACTAAAACAATAATTATCACCACCTTGTGAATAAGGAGTGAATTTCTTGTCGCTTTCTACCAAAGATATACCTATATGAATGTCGAGGGCGTCGTATTTTAGAGATTTCTGCCTACTGTAAAGATGGACGTTGGCGTTTACGAGGCAGTAAAGTGAATGCATCAGTGTCAACCTTCCGGGTTCACGTCAGAGATCATGATAAAGGCATTTTACACACCTGTAATCTTTATTTATTTACTTATTTATTTTCCTCAGTTCTCTTATTTGTATTGGGGATTTTTTAAAATACATGATTCCATTTTTTTGGTGCTGTGCCTTTAATGCCCTTCTATGTCCTTTTTGAAATTGTTCAACAGTTTTTTGTGATGATTTTCCTGTATATGTATATTGTTTTTGTGTATTGTGTATTTCAATATTTGGCCAATAAAGCGGGAGGAAAAAAACACATTGGTTTGCCTTCAGGATTTTTAAAACAACTCTTTTGAATGTTTTTTTTTAGACCTCTTATACTTTATAATCATATATCTTCCAGAATTGGTCGGTTTCCTGTTGGACTTTTTATCTTTTGTGCACAAAACAATGTCAGCAGTCTTTTCCTACATTTAATGAATAGTTACAAAGTAACCTGTACATAGATCTGATCAGGAAAGAATTTTTTTTTAAAAAAAATAGACCAATACTGTTGTGTTAAAGAACAAAACACTGCACAGATTTAACTTTGCAGAAACAAAATGAACAGTCTGTCTCATTGTGATAAAACTATTAACACACAAAAACTGGAGAAATCAGTGTAAAAACTCCCGTATTTTATTTACTGCAGCTCTCACCTTAATGTTACACTACTTTCTGTAACTGTCAGTAGTAAAGAGGAATGGATGCTGCCAAATTACTGTGTTCTTCAGACCCATACATGTCAATTTTGTTCATTTAATTTGAATCCCAATTAGCTGTCACTGTCCTAACAGCCACGCTTCCTATGTTACATCTGTTGAACAAATGACCATTCTGCAAACTCACCTCTGCCCAGAAGAACAATGAAGTCAGTCATGCTGAACAATTGCTGACCCATGAGGTATGTTTCAGAGAATGAGAAGAGCCAACAGGATAGCTGAGTGAATACTCACTCTTGACTGACTACAATCCCATATACAAGCTAAAGTCCAGGCATGGCGAATAAATCAATCTATGATTTCTCTGCTGAGACCCTGGACGGACAGCTGGTTCCGCTCAGTAACTTCAGGGGTAAGGTGCTTCTGGTCGTCAACGTTGCCACCTTCTGAGGGTCAACAATAGAGGAGGTAATGTTCTGCAGAAGCACTGATTGATTACAGTCAGACCACATTATCTCATAACACATAACCAGTGCAGTCATTTTTTTTTTTTATTAGAGGTATTTGATTTTGAGCTCTTTTCCCTCATTCGCTCCTTAGTACCACCGACTGAATGCACTGATGGAAATGTTTGGTGACCTCAACTTCACTGTCCTAGGATTCCCCTGCAACCAATTTGGTCTTCAGTCGCCTGGTAGGTACATTAAAGCTTTTGTAATTTAACAGAGGTAGCATATACTGCACAGTACTCATAATACAGAATTGCCCTTTTCGGTGTTTTATGATTACATTTTTGTATGATTATTATTGCTGATGCATGAACATGTAAGCTAATTTGATTATATCCATATTCATATACTGTTGGGCAGTTTGATCTATAGCAATGCATCATATTTCTTATGTTTTGTATGGAAAATCTTAATGTGAATATGAAAGGTATCTTGTAAATGAATGGATGTAGTGGAACAACAAGTAAAATATGTAATGGAGTAGATATATAAGTAGAAATGTAAAGTTAAATGGAAATACTCAAATTGAGTACAAGTACATCAAACCTGTACAGAAGTACAGTACTTTTGTAAATGTATTTTGTATAAATCCACAAATTTCTGAACACACACATTATGGTTTTCATGACACATACATCATGAATAACTCTTTACTTATATTTTTACAGAGGTGAATCATGAAACTTTAAATATTCTGAGGTATGTGAGACCTGGTGCAGGGTTCGTGCCAAAGTTTCCTGTCTTTAGCAAAGTTGAGGTGAATGGATTAAATGAAGAGCCGCTTTTCACCTATCTAAAGGTATTGTGCTTTGTATATAAGATTTAAATATACATATAGGATTAATGAATGAATCACTTGTAGGCTGACACTGTCATTTCTTATCACAGGAATCTTTGCCATTTGTGAACCCTGTTATTGGAGATATAAAGAAATTCTACTGGTCCCCAATCAAAGTTAATGATATTCGGTGGAATTTTGAGAAGTTCCTCATTACTGCAGATGGCATACCCTTCAGAAGGTAAAGTCATATGCCATAGACCTAAAATTATAAATCTCAAAAGCCCTTCGTTAGGTCTAACATATTACAGTGGGTCTAATGTTTTCTCTATGCTGCAGGTATGAACTCCACTGTCCCATTGAGAAAGTAGAGAAGGACATTGCAGACCTTCTCTGATGGACTTTCTTTAATTTATCACCGGTGGCAGAGTGACGATCCCCCAGTAAATGCATACGTGCCCCTGAGCTGGATCTGATGGGAAGTGGAACAGGACTCAGAGCTTCAGTGCATTCACTCTGAGAACACGTTCCCTTCAGCCACTGGAGGAGTTTTCATGTCACTTTCACACTTTTCTCTGATGTGATGGTGTCTGCTCCTGAAAAATAAATATGAATTAAACACTATAAAACAAATCCTCATGTATTTATAGTTTCTTTTGTTATCACTCTTGATATTACTGTTATTAATAGACATAATGGGCCAGTCAGCAGTAGAACTGCAACGATTAGTCAATCAACAGAAAATGAATCTGCAACTATTTTGATTATCAAACAATCGTTATAGTCTTTTTTCAAGCATAAATAACAAAAACCTGATGGTTCCAGCTTCTCAAATGTGAACAGTTGCTGTTCTTCCTTGTCATATATGACAGTTTATTGAATATCCTTACATTTTGGACTGTTAGTCAGACAAACAACAATTTGAAGACCTCATCGTCGCCTCTGAGAAATTATGAATGCATTTTTTGCTTTTTTTTTTTTTTTAACATTTCATTGTCTAAACAACTAATCGAGAATAGTCGGCACAGTCAGCAGTCACCACTACAACATCAATGTAGACGTTTTGTACACTGTAGATTTAAGAATTTGGTCCTAATGTCGACCCGTACTTCCAACCCTGCGCATGCGTACTTCTTAGTCTGTCCGACAGCAGCAGCTAGTAAACATGGCTGGTGTTGGTTTCCGGCGGTTGGCCCTAGCCCTTTCTAAAGGCAAAGGGTCTGGTATTCCAGCCCTTCTGTCGGGAAGTAGAGCAGGTCAGTTATACTATAACATTTTGCAAAGCTGTCTGATGAATCTCTCCGAAGATACGTGTCAAATTTTTAAAGTCTGAAGCCCCGAATTTACGTAACCTTGACATGCTAACGTTAGCTACGCGGCTACCGTTGTTCTGAATGAGGGTGAAGGCGAGCAGAATAACATTGTTGTTTCTTTCCAAAATTCTTTATATGCGTGACCTGTTTTATTCACATATTCACCGATTGTTGTTTCAGCTTCTGCTACGTCAAAGGATAGTCTACCTGGTCCGTTCCCGAATACCCCTGAGGAGAGAGCTGCTGCAGCAAAGAAGTACAACATGAGGGTTGAGGACTACGAACCATATCCCGACAAAGGCGAGGGGTGAGATTTATTCTGAATGAATCTGACATTCATAGTAGTTTAAACTGTACGTCATTTCTTAGTAGAGCAAAGACAGGTGCGGAAAAGTACAACGTCCTCATGGTTATGTTTACCAGATGCACACGTAAAGAATGTACTTACATCATCACCAGCAACAGTATTTAAATAGATGACATATGCCATCATTTTGTGTTTTTGTAGCTATGGTGATTATCCAAAGCTTCCTGCAAGATCTCAGCATGAGAGGGACCCCTGGTACCAATGGGACCACCCTGACCTGAGGAGGAACTGGGGAGAGCCGGTAAGATAGTGCTGATAATATTTCCTACTGTTTTGTTAGATAAGTCATAGATAAATTGGTATTGGCGTGTACATTACAGAAATGCAGATATACATTGGAGGTCATTTAGAAACAGTACATAATTTGTCCATCACCAAGCACTGACAAGTCAATTTGTTAACTATAAAATATCCCACTTAGTACAAACTTGGTCGATGGTCACTATTAATAAAAAAAAAAGTAAGAGATCATCATCAGAATGTTTGTTAATATTATGTGTTTATATAAACGATAGCAGATTTTGCATCCTTTGATGTAAGCCTAAAAAATCTATTATCACTTGGGGTCTAGATTTTAGTTTTCTATCTTTCTTCATCTCATTCAGAGATCATTTGCACATTTCTACACAATTCATAGTGTTTTACTGCTGCAGTCAAGAGACACAACACTGACATAACATTGTATAATCTCTGATAAAGATCATACATGCATTATCGTGTCTAGAGTGTCTGGAAGGACCATTGTTGCTTTACTTTTTAAGTGCATCGTTTTATTCCTCTTTAAAGGGTTTCTTGCTGTTGGGTATGTAGACAGTGTTCAGATTAGCTTGTTTGCAGTTCTTTCTCAACAGGAGGCAGTGACTCTGTACAATCATCATTTGACTAAGATGACAAAATAAATCGTTCTGACAGTATGAGATTGCTCACAACAGTTCATCAGTGATTGTTCTCTCTCTATTTTTAGATGCACTGGGATTTTGACATGTACATCAGGAACCGTGTGGATACATCTCCCAGCCCCGTGTCCTGGTCTTCAATGTGCAAACAACTGTTTGGTTTCATCGGGTTCATGTTGTTTATGTTCTACCTTGGGGAGAAATTCCCAGCTTACCAACCTGTTGTAAGTACAGACCAAGGCTTGAAATCATTGTTCATTTTACAAACTAGTTTTCAAAGTGTGTGAAATGGCCTAGTCATCACACTTGTTTAAAAAACACTCTGGCTTGGGAAATTATTTTATTTTTTCTTAATTTATTCTAATAATCCCTGCACTTACCACAAGGTCAGGACCAGATACAAAACCCCCAAGTGATTAATGAGTCTCTTTGTGCAATGGTTATTATACCATGCTGAATTGTGCCTTAGATACATATACATACACTGTATGTGTGGTGGACTCCAGGAAGAATAGCCAATGCTTATGCTGGTGCTATTGGGGATCCAAAGAAAGAAAGAGGTGTAATCACAGCGCATGTCAGCTTACTGTGTTATTCCTCACCATTAACTGGGTAATATATGGTTAGGCAGAGTAGCTCAAATCTCTTTCTTATTTGACATATATGAGATAAGTTTAGCCTCTAATAGGTACATGTGGAAATACTGAATGAAATGAATTCAATTAATTTTTAAAGGTTCACAGTTCTTCTAACAAGCTGTGTAATTATGCATGTAAGGATAAACTAACAGTGTTATGTTGTTGTATTTTGTATCAGTTTGGGCTGACAGCTCGACCCTTTTATCTAAAATGTTTTTAAGGAGAATATGACAGATTATTCAGGCTGAAGATATAATTCTAAATTTCTTCTCAAGTACTGCAGGTATTTCAGTAGAATTAGAATGTTTTACAAACATCTTTGAGTGTTTTACTTTATTACCTGTATGTTTATTTGAATCTGAAAAACAAAATGTTAATAACCAATTTAGGAAAATGTTGAATTCATGCAAGTTGAAGAAAGCTGCTAATCAACTCTCAGGATATATTTCACCTAACTTTATTTAATTGTCTCGGTAACTTGTAAACTTAGTTTGAGACTTGCCCTTAGGTCAGCTGTCTGTGAAAGAAAGTCAGTTAACAAATTGATATTCTCCATATAACAGATATATCTTTAAAATGTTTTTTTTCTTGTAATCTATTGCTTATGACACAAATGCACGTTTGTGAGTGATGGTTTGATTTCAGACTTTTTTGTAACTCCTCACAAATTAGTTTCTATAGTGTAAAGTGTTACTCAGCTTTACAGAGAGACAGCCAAGTAGACGTATAATGTTCAGTATGTGATCATTTACAACCAATAACAATGACTTGTTATTTATATTAAACAATTTCATGGACCTGTTGTTGTTCTTATGCAGTTTTCTGGCTGTCCTATCTTTGGTTTTGCAATCACTTAATCTCACTCATTCTACATGAATGCTTTTAATCATTGAAGTACAATGTGAACAAGACTGTCAAGAAAAATATGAGTTCCATGAAAATATCTTTAACAGTTTTCCGATGTTTTAATGTCACTTCTGTTTAGTACTGTGCCACCTGTACAGAAAATGTTTTGGATTATGTCTTTCATTTAATAACATGCACGTTTTCATTAAAGCCTTTGTTTCTGTTCCAGGCAGAGAAACAGTATCCCTACAACAACCTGTACTTGGAGAAAGGAGGAAATCCTGAAAAAGAACCTGAGGAAGTCAAACATTATGAAATTTAAAGACTTCAGTCTGATTCTACTTGTGTATATATATTTCTGTCAAGAATAAAAACTTATGTTAACAGTTACCTCTGTGTTGCTGTTTTGTGTGTTGAATGAAAGTCAACCTGCCACAGGAACAACAGTCAGGTGTCCATATGATCACTGAAAGAGGTTTTCCTACTGTAATAACCTAATCATTCCTCCTGTTCATTCATACTGGCTATTAAAAGATCCCCTTCAAATGTGCTTTCACTGACTACATTTACATGCACAAAATATTCCGGTTTTTGTCCTTATTCCGAAAAAGGCTATATTCATACTAAGCTGTTTACATGGCTAATGAAAATGAATATTCCTCTAATATTCCCGTTTACATGCAGGAGGTTTTCAGGGTTTCTGCTCCAGTGGGAACTGGAATCACGAGATCTCCGCAGGCAGTGAAGTAAACCAGCGAGGTGAAAAATATAAGTGAGCTGCTGCCTGATATTTATAAGTGATATTGATATGACTGATATGACTTTATAGTTACAGGCACATCCAGTACTTAGGGTGTCCCGTGATGTTTACCACACCGCTGAGTGTGTTTGGTGCATCACACCGAGTCGTCACCGTTAGTCAGGATGATAACCAATCCCCTCCTTCCCCGTCTTGGAGAAAGCGCACTATGTTTTCCAGCCCGTCCTGAACAGCTTTCCACTCTCCTCTCATTCCTCTCCTCTGTCTGCCTTCCCGCTCCAGCATATGTCATTTTGCCTGTGCAGGGGTAAACAGGGAAGAGGGCCGTGTTTCGCAAATTGCGGTAAAAACCCCAATCGAGGCGCATACAGGATTATGAATCCGCTTTATACATGTCCAAACAATGCTCCTAAAAGCACAATAATATCCCACATGTCTTAATTAGTAAATGCTACATTCGCAATAAAGCCTATTTCGGAATATCCAAACGGAATATGTTGTTTACATGACAAGTATCAAAATTCAGAATATTGTCATATTCGGAATAATAGTGGAATATTAGTGTGCATGTAAGCGTACCCAATGTAAGTGATGGGAGCCAAAATCCACAGTGTCCACAGTCAGTTTGTAAAAAAAAAAAAAAAAAAAAAAAAAAAAAAGCATTTAAAAGTTTATCTGAAGCTTATATGAGGCTTCAGCAGTCTGAGTTAGTCACATCAAGTGGATATTTACAGATAAAAAGTGTCTCCTCGGACAGTGTTTTCTTGTTGAGCTGCTGTGGAAGTATAGTAACAAAACACCCAAGGCTTGAATCGAGGGCAACTGGACTTGATACTTATTGATATTTGCAGATACTCTTCAAGGAAGAAGCCCCTTGGATGAGAAGTGAGACGTCCTCAAGTATCTACAACCAAGTCCAGCTGCCCTCAGTTCAGTGCCCTTAAGTAACCATGATCTTGATTACTGAGAATCTTCACAGACATAACAAAAAGAGGGACTTTGGCACTAAAAAGACTGTAATGTTGACAAATATCTACTCGATTTGACTCAATTGGACGGCTGAAGCTTCATATTAGCTTCAAATAAACTTTTTAGTACATTTTTGCACAGAAGGAGGCTTGTGGATTTTTGGCCCCATCACTTGCATTGTAAGTGCATTATGAAGGGATCTTCTAGGAGGAATAATTGAAAGCAAGAAAAACTATATTAATGTTCGTTTGGGCATCTGACTGTTGGTTTGAGACAGACTTGTAAAAACTGAATTGGGTTTACTGTGTCATCGGGGTTATCTCAGGCCACGATCGAACGAGAAATGTCCGTGCCGGCTACCGTAGCGTAGTGACAACACGGCAAAGCACTTTGGTCGGAATCCACCGAATGCTAAGCTGTTAGCTTGGCTGATGATAAGCAGCTAACACACAAGCAGTCCGGGTTGTGAATGCGGGCAGTCGGGTGGTGATATAGACAGTTGACGTGAGTTGTTTTCTAAACCATATTCATCTTTTTTGCTGGGTTTAAACGTATCTGATACATAACGCTTCTCTTTTCTGTTGAAATAGGTTACAAGGGTGGTGGCTGTTCGCTTGCTTGTTAGCTGGCAGAAACATAGGATGTGATTAAGCACTGGGATTAAACGGCCAGGCACTGATGGCAAGATAAAACTAACTGATATCGATAGCTCATATGAGTATAAAAGTATCAGTTCCCCTTCAAACTGTGGGGGTAATATTAACTAAACGCTAAAAATGGCTGCAACCAGATTTTCGGTGTGAGTTACAACGTTAAAGCTAGCGATAATGTTTGCGAAATGCTAAACTGTTAGCTACACTTTAGTTAACCCAGGCTAATGATTAATTATTTTACAAGTGGCTACGGTTCAATGTAGATAATGTCACCGGTGCGTAGGTTTAATTCACTAAGATGTCGTCATCATACAGTTAATGCTGGCATAGTAAATATATTGTAACACGGGTGGAAGCTGTAGGGGTGAACGATTTGGTAAGTTAACGTTAGCCAGCAATTTCAGGAAATAGTCTGAGGCAGTCTGTCAGTATGGGTGGCACCCGGTTTCAAGGTAGAAACTAGGAATGTTTGAAATGTAACTGAAGGTTTGTGTGTCACAAACAACAGTGATTGTAAGAAGTAAACCAATGTGTCATTATTGAAATTCCTTTGTCCAGGATTTGAAACTTGTACACACCTGTAGAGGAAGATGAGGCTGAAGGAGATCCAGAGGACTGCCCACCAGGCGTGGAGTCCTGCCGGGCACCATCCTATCTACCTGGCCTTAGGTATATATAATAAACCACTCTTCACTATCTCCCTTAAACCAAATGACTGTTTACAAATCACATCTTCCTCTATGCATATATGCTTTTAGTTGCATTGGTTGAGTGATTTAACTTGTTCTGATTCCAGTGATGGAAGAAACGCACAGATCCTTTATGTAAAGACCCCCTCCAGATGTTTATTAAGACATATAAACTGCTTGGCACAATAATGTGTGTCTGATAAGTTTTTTTCCAAAAAAAATCAAAGTTAACTGATAGACGCAAGATGTCTCCTACTTCACTGTAGTTCATTCTCAGTGTATGTGCACTTCAAGTTTACACATCACACTTGTGTAGGTTGAATATTGGACCAGAATTGGCTTGAAACTAAATGGGATTTTCAATGACCACAGAGAAACTTTCCACTTTCAGCAGATGAATGTGACTGTTTTCACTTCCAGTCAAACTCTACACATGCATCATTCTCCAGTGCAGCTCAAACATGCTACTGTAGGAACAAGTAAAAGTATCAATATGACAATGTAGAAATACTAGCTGCTTTGGGGTGGAGATAGTTTGAACTGCTTTGTAAGGGTCACAAGATAAATCTGAGGGGTGTTGAGATGATAGATTGTGTAGGAAAGAAGAAAAAAACATGTGCTACATAAATTTGGATGTATTTTTCAGAACTTTTCTTTAATCTTTGCATTTTTGTGAAATATTGGGAGAGTGTTACCTTTATAGACCTCAAACAGTTATTTATTTGAATCCATGAGGGGAAATGTCTCACAGCTCATAGATCTGAAACATGACAAGGAGACAGAAATGCACACTGATATTTTGTAAGGGGCCACTACCAAACAGTTTGTGAACCACTGGTTTAATCTTTAATAATGCAGTGTCGTTTATAATTGTGTTATTATGTTATTTTATGTAAAATATTAATCTGAAAAGTCAAATAAATGTAGTGGAGTTGAAAGAACAATATTTCCCTCTGAAATGTAGCAGAGTGGAAGTATAAAGTAGCATAAAGTGAAGATACTCAAGTAAAGTAAAAGTACCTTAAAATTGTACTTACATACAGTACTTGAATAAAAGTACTTAGTTACATTCCACCATTGTCTGATTCTTCTTATTATTGAATAGGCACATCAGCACAACAGCTGGATGCCTCTTTCAACACCACAGCAGCCCTGGAGATATTTGAGGTGGATTTTTCTGATCCCTCTCTGGACATGCAGCTTAAAGGGTCATTACCCACCTCAAACAGGTAAACTATATGAGATGATGCAATTGCAAGATACATTTTGTTGGCAGGATTATAAGTCATTATTGTTTTACCAGTGTCTGCATTGGCTACTGTTAGGATGTGAGTGCTTTGATATTTTGCTTAGCTGTTCGATTTAACAGATGTCGTGCTGTTGATTTGTATTGTGTTATACTGTGCCCAATATTTAGTCTAACCTTGTTGATTTTTATGGGATATTAGAAAGAACCGTCAGAATAAATCAGTGCTTTTCAGTCAGTTCAGTTTTTCACAACTACAGCTTCCAAAATGAGCATAAAGAATCAACAACACCTCACAAAACAGTTTAAAAAAAAAGAATATTATAACATTCATAATGGTAGGTGTTATTGCAGGGTTATATCTACATGTTACAAGCTTTATTTAAGGTTTGTACGTATATTGAACATATTTTTCTACAAGGTAGCAAGTAAAATTTTACCTCAAATATATATTATTATGTTGTTTATACACATCAAGATCCAAGGAGAAATCTCCAGTATTTGGGAGAAGCATATAATATGTTTGCTTTTACGCACCATTTGTATGAAATTATGGCCGATTTTAAAATGGAAAGGGCCTTTTTGCACTCTGAATTAATTTTGAATTCTTTCACATTACCTGTTTTTGGCCTGCACCCCTTTGATTTCCACTGTTTTCAATAAATAATGATTGATGTTCGTGTAAAAGGCAAAGAGTTAGAGAGATGAAGCATATAGCTTTTGTATCAGTATTCAGTCCACAGCTAGAAAGGATGCAGTGAACTCCAGGTTGGATCATTACTATGCCATATGTGCCATATACTTAAAACTCACAATACTTTTCATATTCCACAGGTTGCACAGTATTGTGTGGGTGAATTTTGGAATGGGAGCAGACGGTACAGGAGGGAGACTAGTTGGTGGCAGTGAAAATGGCACATTAACTGTATATAACCCAGAGGCCATAATGAACTCTGGAGCTGAGACAGTAGTGGGACAGTCTGACAAACATACAGGACCTGTCCGAGCGCTTGATTTCAACCCTTTTCAGGTAAATGTCTACAGTCAAATCTTTCCGTGTGATTAGAGACAGTTAATACAGAAACACATCCATTTGAATTATTTGTACTGTACTTCACATAATTAATCTTTCTCAATTTCTCTCAGAGTAATCTCCTCGCATCAGGAGCGAATGATTCAGAGATATATATCTGGGATCTAAACAACTTCAGCAGTCCAATGACACCAGGAGCAAAGGCACAGGTGGGTACATGATGCAATGATCACAGGGTTTATGAAATTTACGTATGTTTGTTTTTAGGGCTGAGCTGAATTCTTGTTTTGATCTCGACCTATTTACTGTTTGAGTCAAAAACATAAAAAAGAAACCACAATCTTCAACAGGCAGCTTGTTTCTAAACCTTTGTAGTTTCATGTTAAGTTAGTTTCATGTTGAGTTACGAATGAGCCACAAGGTATTTGTTTATGGTTTCCATTTGTTGTGCGGTGGCTGTAATTGCCTTTTAGGTTATGGAAATGATGCTGACTTGTTACTGAGACATTTTATTTTATGAAATTGTAATGTTTGAAAGGAATTTAATGAATCCTCTTTAATTTAATTGAATAATTTTATAAAACCAATACAATATTTAATTATGACCATACAAGATGGCCTTTTTGATACATCTGTGTAACAACTACTGGATTTGGCACATGCAGTCTGACCTTGATCCAACTTCATTCTTAGTAGCTAGATCTGGGTGGCAATTTTGAATTGGTGCCATCACTGTTTGTATGGCATAGGCCTTATGTATCATTATTTGAATATTAGGGATCTTTATGTTTCAGACTCACTGCTTGATTTTTTTTTTTTGTCAGTAACAGCCTCTGCCTCTTCTTTCAGCCTGCTGAAGACATCAGTGTCGTGTCCTGGAACCGACAGGTTCAGCACATCCTGGCCTCCGCCAACCCCAGCGGGAAAGCAGTTGTGTGGGACCTAAGAAAGAACGAGCCTATCATCAAGATCAGTGACCACAGCAACAGGGTTGGTGGCTTTAAAACAAAACACAGCAAGTCCAAAGTTACCTTCTGTCAGTTAATTGCAAATTTGTCCTTCCTTGATCAATCAGTAATGTCAATCTCCTGTTGGGGGACGATCCCTCGGAATGGACGCTACTGTCTGCCTTTACTAGACGCCGTCTGTTTTTCTGTGCATAAATCACACATGTTTTGGTCCAGGTGCAATCTCTCTTACAAAATGAAAGCAACATATACTTCTCTTTAGAAAATAAGCAAGAGACAATAGTGAGAGAGAAAGAGAGAGGGTTAAGCATACAATCAAAACTAAACTGCAGCAACTGAAATAACTTTACTTGGCCTGTTTTTCATTATAGCTACTTACTAAACCACTTACTACCTCTATAAAAGTCTCACTACCTCATTAGAAAATGGTGAGAACCGATAGAGGAATGAGATAAATGAATAAGTTGATGTATAGAAGATCCCTTTTAATCATTATAAGTCTCATCTGTTCTGTGTGTTCAGATGCACTGTTCAGGGATGCTCTGGCACCCTGATGTGGCTACTCAGTTGGTGTTGGCCTCTGAAGATGACCGAATGCCAGTCCTCCAGATGTGGGACCTCCGTTTTGCCACATCACCCCTTAAAGTCCTTGAGAATCACACAAGGTAAGACTTAAGCAGTTTGTGTGTCACACTATTCTCTGTATTTTGGTCATCTTGCAGAATATACAGCACGTGCCTTCTGTTGTTATTTTCTAACAGGGGAATTCTGTCCATATCCTGGAGTCAGGCAGACTCTGAGCTCCTACTGAGTAGTGCTAAAGACAACCGGATCCTCTGCTGGAACCCAAACACTGGAGAGGTATATGAGATAAATCGCTGCTTCTCTGTCATCCCTGATTTACCTCACCTCCATTATTGTGGTTTGACGATAATACAGTTGATCCTTACAAGAGTGATTTTAATTTTAGGTCATCTATGAGCTTCCAACGACGAACCAGTGGTGCTTTGACGTCCAGTGGTGTCCCAGGAATCCAGCTCTGCTTTCAGCCGCCTCGTTTGATGGGAAAATCACTGTTTACTCTGTGATGGGAGGGAGCTTGAAGGCTCAGCAGCAAAGCACAGCTGATAAGGTAGTGGCTGTTCTGTCTTATGTGATGTATTCAATCCCAAAGGCTGTATGCTCAGCTGTATAGTTTGTCCACAAGGTGGCACTTGTGTGAAGGGATTGACAGTGAACTACTTTTTGGACATGTACATTTAATTTGGAAAAGAGTTTAATTACTGTGTGGAATTTCGTCCAGAGAGTTGTGCTTGCTTTAACATTTAACATTTTATTTAACAGATATCCTCCTCATTTGATTCAATGGATCCCTTTGGTACAGGGCAGGTGCTCCCTCCCCTGCAAGTTCCTCAGCCTACAGTGCAGGATACCATAGTTCCCCCTCTGAAGAAGCCACCTAAGTGGGTGCGCAGGCCAGTGGGGGCTTCCTTTGCTGTAAGTGCAAGGCTAAAAACGTTCTACAATCATCTTAATAGAAAGGGCTTTGCTAAAAATTTCCCAACTCTTTTCATTTATGGCTGACCTGTTGTTTTCTTGTGTTTCAGTTTGGTGGGAAACTAATAACCTTTGAGAATCCCAAGATGCCTCCAGTGCAGAGCCCCCAGCCCGTCCCCAGACAGGTGTTTGTGAGCCAGGTCACCACGGAGACCGAGTTCCTACAGCGCTCCAGGGAGCTGCAGGTGGCGCTGCAGTCAGGTTCTTTCAACAATTACTGCCAGGCCAAGATTCAGAACGCCACATCAGACGCTGAGCAGGATATATGGAAGTTCCTTCTGGTGGGCCCTCATGTCCTCTTGATATGGAGAAACAACATTAAATCTGTCACCCAGTGTGTATTTTTAAGCTAATTCACTGTCTCTGTTTTACAGGTTAATTTTGAGGATGAAGCTCGCATTAAATTCCTCAGACTCTTGGGTTTCAGTAAAGATGAATTGGACAAAAAGGTATTCTTCCTCTGAGAAACTGTTGTAATTATAGCTATTAGCAACATTTGTAAGCATGTATCTTACCTCTGAATCACATTCTGTGTCTTATCTGTGAAACTGTTGTGTTTTTTTCAGATTTCGAAATGCCTGGGGAAGAATTTTCAACCCAATGGACATGCAGTAGATGCTGAAGACTTGGCAAAAAAGATGCTGCAACTCTCCACTGAGGTCAGCTATTCTTCAGAAGCAAAGTGTTTATTTTTAAATCTTTTTGGTCATTGGTTTTGCTGCTCCTGATTAATGTTAAATACTCTCTTTTTTTTTTGTCTTTACAGAGGTCTGATGAAGCAGCTTCAGTTGCTGATGCCAGAACATCAGGTTCTGTTTCTCCAGCTGACTTCTTCAGTCAGACACCAAAAGAAGTCTCCAACTTCCAGATCCCTGTATCATGTGGTAAACACATTTAATCATGTGATTAAAAACACGTTAGCTCTATTTACATGTTTGACACCTTGACATTGTTTGTCATTATTGCAAATGTAACTGTATTGTGTGTTTCTGGGTTCATGGCTAATCACGTTGTTCTTTTGAAGATACCGATGGTTTGATTAGCCAGGCACTGCTAGTCGGTAACTTTGAGGGAGCTGTGGATCTGTGTCTTAACGACGGTCGCTACGCTGAAGCAATCCTGCTATCCATCAGTGGAGGAGAGGAGCTGCTCAAGAAGACTCAGCAAAAATACTTAAGCAAGCAAAAGAATAGCATTTCAATGGTGAGAAAGTTGATGTTACTACATTTCTTTGATTGATGTCTGGTTGGTACAGTCACAGGGGGGGAAATGTTGAAGCTGTATATTAACTTTATTTCATTATTTTGTCCTCAACTCTAGCTTATATCATCAGTGGTGACCCAGAACTGGAGGGACATTGTGCAAAGCTGTGAGCTGGATAATTGGAAGGAGGCTCTCGCTGCTCTGCTGACTTACGCTCACCCTGAAGACTTCGCCCGTCTGTGTGGTAGGTTGCTCACAAGCGAAGCAGCACATCGATCATGCTGCGACTTGCCTGGCTTCTGGGAGAATTGCACCGTTTTTATCAGTACCTGTTCTACTTGCTGAATAACATTTCTGTCTGAGCTCATTTCTCATGTTAACCCTCCTGCTGTTTTTCAACATTTTCAAATCTGTAAATCTTCTCGGTAGATACCCTGGGAGGCCGGTTGGAGCATGAGGGGACAGAGAAGCGCTGCCTTCAGGCCTGTCTGTGTTACATCTGTTCTGGGAACATCGAGAAGCTGGTGGAGTGCTGGGCCTTGCATAGAGACTGCTCCTCCCCTCTTGGTCTAGAGGTATAATCTTTTTTTTAATCTGGGCGTTGTTTTTTAACTACATTTGTACCTGTTGCACCAAGCACATGCATGTTAGCACAACAGCAAAATTAAAATATGTGGCGCTTATGTGCTCATAAAAATGAAATGTACTCGAAAATGATCAAGAAGCTCTTTGGAGTGGTTATTTGCAACATTTTTCTGAATAGTAGAGTAGAATAATAACCTTGGAGAAATTGATTTTTTACTTTTTTAATTTGACATGTTGTTCTGTCGTTTCCATTTTTATTTTTCAGGATCTGGTTGAGAAAGTCATGATGCTGCGTAAGTCAATTGAACGCCTCCGCAACAGCGAGGTGGCAGTCCAGAGCCCTATCCTGGCTGAGAAGCTAACTTGCTATGCCGGCATCCTGGCTGCAGAGGGCAGCCTGACCACTGCTATGACCTACCTGCCTGAGAACTCAGACCAAGTAAGAAACAAAAAACAACCTAATTTCTAACACCAGATTCATAGTTTTTTTTCTTTCTGGATTGTAATAAACACACTTGTTTGTGCTCCCATTTTGTCTCCCCAGCCTGGGATCACGATGTTGAGGAACAGGCTGTTCCATGCTCAGGGAGAGGCTGCCGTTGGACAGCAGCCTCCAAACTCCAAGCCCACTCCTGCTGCTCAGCCTAATGCACCAAAAGCACAAATTATGGTATAAATTTATTAGCAACTGAAAGCATTAAATCATTCATATATTTTGTTAGATTATCTTCCAGTTATGAATTCTTTTAAACCATTTTGTGATTGTTTTTATTCCTCCCAACCTTAGGGTCAGCGCCAGCCTTCTGCTCCTTCTCAGGTGGTTGCACCTCCTCTGCCATCAATGTTCAACTCTCAAGGTGTTCCAGCCAACACTGGGCCCGGCCTGCCACCTTCTTCTCATGTACTGCCGCCCAGTGTGACCCGCCCTGCCATGAGGCCTTCCTACCCCCAACATCCTGCTCCTGCCCCAGGTTTGATGCTGACTATTTGTATTCTACTTTCGATTATGTCAGGCTGCTTTGATTTGACGTAGTGATATTTGTGTCGTTTTCCAGGTTTCCTTCCTCATCAACCATTCCAGCCTCAGCCCTTGTCTGTCGGCGGACCCTCAGCCTTCCCTCCTCCAGGTCCTGCTATGCCAGCGGCTAACTTATCTGGACCTATGCTACAGCCTTCGTCGACGATTACCGGAGGCATGCCCCCCATGCCCAGCCCCGGGGTTCCACCGACAAGCTTCATGCCGTCTACCTCTTTGCCATCAGTCCCCATGCCACCCAGCTCCCAGCCTGGAGCCCCAGTTCCCATGTACCCAGGGGGCCACCAGGTGCCTGCACCCTCCATGGCACCTGGTCCTTATGCTCCTCCCGGTTCAGGGTATCCACAGGGAGGCCCTGGAGCTCCTGCTGTGAAGCCCTTCAGTGCCCCTGCTGTCGCTCCTCCTCCGACAGGTAGATGCCATGTTGGTCACTTTATAGTCAAAAGAGCACAATTACATGAAATAATTTCTCGTCTACACAGCATGAGAGATGTTAGCAGGAATCTGTGTCTAATTATATTCATGAACGATGAATCGTATTCATCTGTCCCCCTCATTTGACTTGCAGGATACTTTCCCTGGCTGAGTTCCCAGTGTGAATATGAAGGTGACAGGGTTAGGGTTGCAATGGAATAAGAGTTCACTGAAACCTACACTGAGTAACCATAAAAATAGAAATACCAGTACAGCTTAATACAATGCAATACAACATCCGTGCAATAAATTCTACCTGAGTTTTTGTTGAAAGTATTACTTTAGTCGTAGTTTTTCAATCAGTTGTATTGGATTGTAATCCTGTGTACAGCGTTTCTATACTTTTCTGGTCACCTATTGTTTGTTCAGTGGTGTTTGCTTATGCTGCTTGAAACAAAATACTGTATTTTTTTTTTTTATTTTGGATCATACATTGTCAGGCCCTTGCAGATAACATCCACAGTCATGAAAGTGTATTAAGATGTTTTACAACATTTGCAAATGATAGATACATGTTTGTGATCAAAAAGGTATGTATGAGGCGCTCATAAATGTTCAGCAGTGGGCTGTTGTTGCTGTTGAGTGATATAAGAATGTTGCCTGAACACTTTTTGCCATATTTGCGGTTTTGTTTCTGCATTAACTGCCAGAATCTGTTGCATATCTGGCAAGTTCTTACTTAAAGCATTTTTGCCATGTTGACTAACCTTGGCTCAAAGAGATTGTCTCACATAGACAATCTTTCACCGCGTGAGTGTGATTATGAGTAGTAGAAAATGCCACTAGTCATTCTAATTGTCACTCTTTGTCTTCTGATTTAGGATCTCAAGAAGGCTGGAATGACCCACCAGCAGTACGAGGTGGACCCAGGAAGAAGAAGGTAACCCTACCTAACCCTAATTATCAAAAACAGTCTCTCCAGCAGGAATCACTTCCTGACTTCTTAATAATTTGCCACTTCAACCAATTCCCTTTTTAAAGGATGTTAAATTAGAATGAATACATTCAGCAAGCGTAAGCAATTCAGTCTTAATCAACTCTTGTGGGCACAGATCAAATTAAATCAAACTTATAGCATGACAGTGAGCAGAAAATACTTGTTTTTACATTTCTATCACAAACTCTTGGAGGAACATTTAACATAAATATTACATGACATGGTTGAATATCCTCCTGAGAGGATAGACAGTCCCTGCTGTGCAGTAGTGCTGTGAAGTCAAGCCTTCAAGAGCATAGTCCAATAATTTCATATTCAGTCATTCTTAAAATAAAGTTAGCAACTAGCTAACTGGAGCCAAACATCTAGTTTCTGTGGCCCAAAAAATCACATAATGTAATCAGATCTAAACTGCTGATCACAGCTCTGTCTCTGTGTTTTCTAACCTTCCTCTCATTAACTGTATGTGTGTTACTGTTGTGTGTACACAGGTCCCTGATAACTACACTCCACCAACTCCCATCACTGTCCCTGTGATGGGATTCGCTGGGGAGGCCCCTCAGCCGCACGAACACGCCCAAGTCCCCCCCGGAGCCCCTCAGGAGCCCAGCGTGCAGGTTAGTGTTTGACAAGGGGTTGTTATCTCTATTCTCAGCAGTAACGCACACAGCAAACATGTCAACAGCAACCGTGTATCTGTGTACTTGTTTTCCTCAGCTCCTTCAGCAGCTGCCAGCAGAGAGGGTGGAGCAGAAAGAAATCCCCACTGAGCACATGGTCCTCAAATCCACCTTTGACAGCCTGGTGCAGCGCTGCCAGCTAGCAGCAGGAGACCCAGTAAGTCTCACAGTCAGTCTGTGGCGTAATCCAGATTGGGCTTGTTATGATGGAAGGAAAAAAAGTTTTGTTTTATTAAATATGAAGTGACCAAAAATATTGCCTTTTTCAGCAAACAAAAAGGAAACTTGATGATGCAGCCAAACGTTTGGGATTCCTGTATGACAAGCTGAGAGAGCAGTCGGTAAGGAATTATTATGCAAACAAAGTTCAGTTCTTAACAGTCAGATAAAGAAAAACAATTAAAAATAAAACTGAATGTTCTCAGCCCTGTGCTGAAGTTTAAAAGTGGACTTGGGACTGTGCCTTCAGATCAAAAGACACTCATTAGCTTCAATCACAAATCAAAAGAGTTTCACATTCCTTCTAATTGAAACCACACAGATTTGTCCTGTTTGTCCAAATGAAATTCTGCAGTTAGGTACGTCATGGGAGAGATATTTTCTGTCCTCAGGGACAAAACTGAAATGTTCAGTTCACATAAATCACAAAAAAAACTTTCCCCTCTATTCTATATATAGAAGTAGTTGACAGTGAGGTCTGTGGGTTATCCAGAGGAACCAGGACATTGTTTTTGTAAAGACACAATTCAGCTGTACTTTTTTAAAGCATAAAATAACATTTGCCTCTATGTATTGGGGTGAAGTCTGCGACAGATATCTAAAAACCTGGACAGATAGAATTGAAACTATATACCAGTCGAGGTAATTGAGAAAACAATTTGTAGAACAGCAGTGAATAAGATTTGTATTCAGAGAAGTTGCCTTGTAAAACTTCATCACAGATTTTCAGTCATAGTAGTTTTTGTATGTTGAGCAGCTTGAAGTCAACAAATCACAAATTTGAATTGAATTGAATACATAGAAGATTTGGACAGCTGGTTAGACAAAACAAGCTATTTGAATACATCACTAAGCACTCTGAGAATTTGTGATATACATCAACCAAATCGTTAAAAATAATGGAAAGATTAACAGATGATGAAACTAATCATTAGTTGTGGTAGCTCTATTTCACAGCAGGCAGATCAAGTGACGCATAACATCTAATATTGTTTCTCTGCCAATTTTTTATTTTTTTTTTAGCTCTCCCACAACATCCTGAACGGGCTCCACGAGATCGGACGCTGCGTGGCAAACCAGAACTACCAGCGGGGTCTGGAGGTCCACACCCAGGTAGTCAGCAGCAGCAACTTTAGCGAGATCTCCGCCTTCATGCCCATCCTCAAAGTGGTCATGACCATCGCCAACAAGCTGGGCGTCTAAACCCCCCTCCCCCCATGGAGACACCGCCCGCCAGACTTCAGTGTTATCATATTGTTATATATGTATTTATTTCCTCTTTTTTTTTGACATAATGACGTGCTTTGATAATGAGAATAATTACAGATGATATTGCAGATTGTAGTCTTCATCACTCCTTACGTATTCCTTCCTAAGGATTTGGCTGATTTGGGGCAGCGAGGTGGATGTTTTGTAGAGATTTGTCAATGTTGCTGTGGTAATTTTACGATAAGATGAATGTATTCTGAAAGTTGTGATTCTGTGTAAATTCAACAGTTGATGTAATATAAAAAGAGCAAATGGTGCAAAGTTTGAATCAAGGTCATGCGGTCGTACAAGTAGGTACAGTTTTGTAGTCTACGTCATTACTGCGTATTTCTCCCCTCACATCTGCAGACGTCGACCCCCCATAGGTGAATTTTTTTTTTGGTTTAATACAAACAGCGCTCCAACTGCAGAAACAAAACATCTGGGACTATCAGCTCCTACATATGAAGTAGGGGTGAAAAATTGTGAGAATAAAATTTGGGGCGCACTTTACATCTGTATATCGGAGTACTTTGATCGAGGGAGAAACCGAGTGATACTCTGATATTTCACGACAAACATCGAGAACATTTGTAACATACTGTAAGTACCGATTGTACTCTTCACCTGCTGTAACTGATTGTGTCCAGTGAATTGTGCCATGAAGGTTTTTGGGCCAAAGCACTGCAGAAGAATGTCATACAGTGATTGTCAAGTTGCTGTTTTATTTTCTTCCCCATTTTATGTTAAACCCCGATTAGCACTGAGACTGTGAATGACTGAGTCTTTACCTTCAAACTTGCTTCTGTGTGCATGTTTCTTATGTGAACTCTTAAACTGACTGCTGAGCTCACATGGCAGCTCATAAACAAAAATTATATTAATTTATGTTGAACTGCAAATTATTTGAAATCTGCATCCTCCGTGTTAACCCCTCTCCCTCTGTTTAAAGATGCTTTTACAGGCCGCATCCTCTCCTTTTCTAACTCGGAATTGCATTTTTGTTTTTTTTTTTGTTTTTCAAAGTCATACTTGTTTTAGATTAGATCATACAATTATACCAACTTAAATGAACTGATGACTGAATAAATCTGATATTCTGAGGTTTGTAGCTGGACATAAAGCTGGATAGTTTGGTGTATCATGGCAGCAGAAGGCAGTAAAGTGCCTCAGTGTGCTCATTTTGGTTGCACAGATATTTATACAATCCATGTTGCTTACTTTACTCATTTCGGTATCTTTTTTTCAAATAAAATTTCACTTCTAAAGTTTCCAGTCTCGATTAATTCTTCAAATGTATAAATTAAACCTCACAAAAAATTGAATACACAGACAGGAACACTGAGCTCAAATTAATGCAAATCACATTTTCATGAAGGTTATAATGTTCAGTTTTTGTTGACTCAAATAAATTGCAGAGGGAAATGTGCTTTTAACTCCACTACATTTATTTAACAGCTGTTGTCACTTGCAGATTCAGATTTTACACACAAAAACATGATCGACAAATAATAAAGTATAATGCATTTTTAAAAGTTGAATCACCCAACAGTGTAAGTAGATAAAATGCCCTTCCAGATATGATTTTTCCCAAAAAAAGTTCAATTATTTAGTTAAAAAATCTTAAAATTACATTCTCCCCCCTCACTAAAACCACCACAATCTATGACTATACAAATATTATTTTGTTTCTAAAGTTTAGCCCACTGGATGTCTTCTTTATTAAAAAGTCCATTCTCAGTTTAACTGCCAACGTCACACCACGATTGGCTTCCAAACTAGTCGTGTCATGTAAGGTGAGCACTGAGAGATTTTCCACCTTCAGCAGATGAATGTGAAAAAATATAGTGTCAAACTGCACAGTGAAGCTCAAACATCCAAGTAACATCATTTTGAGTGGTCGGGGACTTTAAGAAACACAACCATCCCAACCTCCAACATTAAAATGCTGCTTACACATGAATGCATCAAAAATATCCAATAAAACAATGTATATATATGTGTGTGTGTGTGTGTATAACATTTTAAGTACATTTTGCTGATAATACTTCTTTATTTTAGTAACATTTTGAATGCAAGCCATTGTATTATCACATATTGTGACTTTTTGTGACATCCTTTTTGGGATATCGTCTTTCTAGGCAGTTTCCATTTTGATCAGTAGATGGCATCTGTTTAACATGCAGGCATTGGCTTATCTTTTCAGTGGCACTGTTCAATTCTTACACAAAGGCTGTAACAGCAATTATATTGTTTTCTATACAGAACACCCACAGGTAAAGTACTTTTCCTGCAGTTTCATTTTTCCTATTTTCACCAAAAGCACTTGAACGCACCAAAGTCAGCAGAGTTTCCTGTAGACTTCGAGGAGCGTTTCATAACTCATTCATTTAATTCACTGTCAAATCCCGAGGCAGTATTGCTGCTGTGCATTGTCAGTTTGCAAGCTGGCACAGGTGGCTCGCCCGCCCTTCCTCCATTGGTCCAGGAGGATCATAAGTCAGGTCCCGGCTGCTGATTGGCCGGCTGGAGTCAGACGCTGTGAACTGTGTGGCGTGAATGTTTGGGGGCATTTTGAACTGTAGTAACCTCGGTCATGTCAGTCTGGGCTGATGGTAATATAATGCAACTTTACCACACATCACACCACACAGCCTGAGTCATGCTCCGCTCTTTGCCTATGGGACACTGGCTACAGGAGTTGTCTCAATGTGCTGATACTAACTCTGACATGTTCAACAGCTCCATGTGGTTTATCAAATGATGATTCTTCCCAAAAAAATACTCAACTAACTGGAAAAGTTAGTGACTAAGAAGGTGTGAGGACTTAAAGCTGCAACTATTATTCCCGTTATCAGTTAAAATGTCTTGATTCATCAAATAACTATTTAAAAATCTCACAGTCCAAAGTGATGCCTTCAAATTCCATCTTTTGCCAGACCAAAACAGTTCAAAATAATATATTCAATTAATAATCAAAAGGAGAGAAAATACAAACATTTGAGAAGCTGAAACCAGTGAGTGTTTGACATTTTTTACTTTAACAATCAACGACTTGATTAGTGGACTAATTTGTGTCAGCGTTAGGGAACTTTGTACAAAAAAGGAGCTGGAATCAATCTTCCTCAACCAGAAAGTCTTATGTAATAGCCTATGACTGGTCTCCAGTGAACACACTGGTCCTACATTCCTCCCTGCCCTGTGTAAACCATTAAACACATCTTGAGAGTGCTTTATTCATCTGCAGGCAAGAGCTAATAACTGCAGTATTAAATAGTTTGGATATATTTGACTTGAGCACTTATGTCAGCAGAAAACTGGATGTGTTCATTTTCTTTACCACAGAAGGCAAAAACCCAAGCAGGGGAACAGAAAATCCCCCCCTCCCCTCCCCCCCTCAGACAAATCCCAGCTAGATTCCTACCAGAAAACTGCAGATTGCCATCCTTTGCTTCTTCAAACAACACCGGTTGGTGGGTTTATTCAGGTCATTTACTTGAGTAAACGTTGCAATACCACAATGTAAAAATACTCCATTACAAGTAAAAGTTCTGCACTGAAACATTTACTGATTCCAGCTTCTCAAATGTGAATATTTCTTGTAGTGTTACATAATATCTTTGGGGTTTTGTTGGACTGCTAGTTGGACAAAACAAGACATTTTCGAATACGACAGCTTCCTTATTTTCTGACATCTTATAGACAAAATGATTATTTGAGAAAATAATTACATCAATCAGCAAAAAAAAAAAAAAGATTAAAAAATGTCAGTTGCAGTCCTAGTTATAAAAGCATGCACTATGCAGAATGGCTCCTTTTACAGTGTTATATTCTTATATATACACATATCAATATAACTGACGCATGAGGTGTAAGTAGGATTTTAATGTAGCTGGTGAAAGCAGAGCTAAGCTGCAGCTATTCATCATGTTTTATTAACTGATCATATGTGTTATATGTAAAATCTTCATCTAAATAGAATCTAGTGACTCTAGATATAAAATAAATGCAGCAGAATAATAAAGTACAGAATTTCCCTCTGAAATGTCTTAGAGTGGAAGTATAATATAAAGTTGCAGGAAATGCCCTCAGGTACTATGGACTTCTGACTAAAACCATCTGCTCAAATGCATTTAATTTCCTTTTTCTTACTCATGTTTGTACAGTGGTGTCTTCAGTGTATTGTATGTGGTGTGAAAGGTGAAAGTTAAAATACACCGTGGTACTGACACTGCACCTGGAGTCAAATTCAGCCAGAAAACAGCAGGTTTCATCTCCAGTAATGTGACATGATGAAGCCCTGTTCCGCATTTAAAACACTTAGAAGCCCTGACAGCTTCTGGCCTCAATCTTCACAGAATCAAGATTAAATGCTTCCTGTTTGCAGGTGGTTTCCAGCAGCAGCTGGATAATCTGTTTCACTTCTGTCAGTTTTGAACAATGACAGCTAGGGTAAAAATGAAATTACAAGCGAGGTCCAGATGGCAGAAATGTGTTTAAATTTGTGCCAGACACCGGTGATGCCAAACACATTAAAAAGCTAAAGTCGTTTATGGAAACATAACAATCTGGCAGAAATGGTGAGGTGTGAAACTCTTCAGCCAGTTCAGAAAATCCAAAAATGTGCAGTGCAGATTTAAAAAAGAGAAAGTGAAAGGAGAGTGCATTAAATAGAGAAAAAAAAAGAAGAGCAACAACTGTTTATGGAATTACGAGTGTATTGAAAATATTGTGAATATTATTTCAGAATAGAGTACAGTTTAAATTTGACATAATCATTCAGACTGACAACCTTTTGATCCTCCTTTGTCATTAGGAAAATGTTGATTTTGGCGCTCTGAACAGCGGGAGTTGTTTGCATGGCTTGCGATATCATTGGGTTCGGTTAAGTGCCGTGAACATTCCTCATGACAGCACTTTTTGTTTGGAGGTTTTTTTTTCAGATGGAGATGCGGTGATGGGCTAAAACTAGTTGGCACATCCATCGGGGCTCATATTTTTGCAAGTTAAATCTCGCGATTGAACACTCGTGCCAGGTGTGAAGTTTGTATCTGATTCTTCGGAACGAAACCTCTATCCTCTGTTTGCATTTACAGCACCTTGATTGTTGTCATGCTACCCTTTTGCCTAAATTAAATGCTTGTGTGGTTTAAGAATAAAAACAATGTTCCACCTGGTGCTTCGGCCTGTAAACATGGACCTCGGTCAGATTTCAGATTTGTTTTCTGGTTCTTGAGCATTTCTTTGTCTTAACTGACAGGACGTGAAGAAGATCAGGAATGGATTCAAGTCATAAGGCATTAGGTAGTGTCCTGACTCTTAGGAAAAAAATAAACAGGTGCTCCAATTTTGATATATTTTACGAGACTGTTTACCAAATCTTGGAATGCAGAAAACTGGTTCTGGTTAGAATAATATTTTTTTAGTCAATAAGAAAAAAAAAAAAGAAGAAATAAATACATAAATAATATAAGCATTCCTCACACCAGAAAGATGAACATTAACATTGATGCACCTGAATTTTTTTTTAATGACAATCAGCTTTGTAGGACATCAAAGGGAAACCAGACCCTGTCTCACCACCAAATCACCACGGCAACAGTTCTGGTGATCCAAAAAAGCAATGCAGCTCTGCAGTATGTTACAAAAATAGATGCAGTTCTGCCCCAACAGAACACCTCACTACGGAACCTCCGGTATATATCATCGTGCATGGGTGGCGTGTTGTTTTGTAACACCAGAACTGTCGCGTGACTGGCTGCTGCTGCTGCGCCGGCCAATGAGATCAACCAGTGGTCTCTACTGCAGATTTTGTTTCAGGACAAAAGAGGGACATGTTGCATAAAGAGGAAGCGAAGCCGCGCCGACGCCACAATGTTAAAAAACTTCCACTATCATGAAGCAATATATATCGACTTAGTGTGCTCTAGTGGACCGTAGAGATGGTTATAAAAATGTCACAAAATTGGCACTAAATATTTATTAAAAACACAACAAAAAAAAGCCAATTAAGCATCGCATTGCTCCACGTTAAAATGACATTTATCATTTAGGGTTAATATTGAATGGCAGTTTTGATTTAATGATAAATGTGTCCCTTATATTGTCCTGAGAAAGCTCTATCCAAATATCACACACACACTAGATGTATGTGTTAAGCTCTATGCTTGTTTTCTGCAGAAGACAACCAAGTTAAACACGGAAACACACAACTGCACGACTGGGTTTCCGTACAATTTTGGCAAACTGGTTGCCAGTATAGTCAGGTCATAGGAGGATGGTCTGGGTTCCCTCACAACTCCATTATGTGCCATATTTCATTAAAGCCAAATCACGTTTTTTTTTTTTATTATTATTATTATTTTTCAGATCTTAGAGCGCTCAAAAAGTTAATTTATATCAGAACTGTAAAATCTTGCTGTAATCAGCAATAAAGGCAACAGTCTCCAATCAGTATCAGACCGTATCAGTTGAAACATTGTCACTCTATATTTGAGTGCTCCACTTGTTGATTAATAATTGAGTAATACTTACATAAAAATGATTGGCTACATGACTGACCTTGCATGAAGAATGCACACCAAAGTGGCAAAACAGCGGAGAATGAAGTTGACTTTTAAAATGAATCTACTTCAAAATCTAAAACATCTTTGCAAGACCTTAGCCTGACTGAACAATAGAAACCAAGGCCAAGAGCTTAGCAAAATGTGTGTGTTTTTTTTTTTATCCATCTTTAAAGAATTTCTTTAGTTACAGCTACAAAAACCACAAAAACAAGCAAAATGTGGTCAAGGCCCTCATGAAGCGGACTGTTATCCTCAGAGGATGAGAAATGTATAGCTGTCAAAGGACTGTGAGGCGTCTTCTTTTCAACTCGTTTTGCCTTGAAGCTGATCGCGATTCGACAATCTTAGCCACTCCGATGGCTGCCGTCACCAGTGCGTTGTATTCGGGCCATGACCATCTCGTGGGACACTCTCTTGCAGTCCTTGGCCAGGCCCAAGAAGCACATGAAGTCGATGAAACAAGTGGTAAGGTTCAACTTGCAGCCAAACTCACTGGTTGCATAATCATAGGGGAATGTGTGGTGGTAATTGTGAAATCCTTCACCTGTAAGGGACAGGAAACAGTGGTCAGTGATTCATGCTAAAACCGATGTGGCATGGTATATCAGAAATGTCACATCAGCAAAAGTTGCAAAAGTTTCTCATGCTACTTAAATCTAACAAAGAGGTTGTGTCTTTGTCAGTTTGTCTGTTAGTTAGCAAGATATCTCCCAAACTGTTGCACAGATTTCAGTGAAATTTGACGGAAAGTTGAGCCATGGGCCAAGAAAGACCTGATTATTTTTTGGTTTGGATAGGTGGCCATTTGTTTTTTGTTTTGGCCCATAACACCTGAATAGTGGCTAATGGTTAGCACAGTACTGAAGTCCCCATCAACCACTGATGAGACCTATTGTAGAGTTTGATTCAAACACAATAAACACAATTGGCTGTGTTTGAGGGTGGGACTTGCTGCATTTGGGACTCTAACTGGTTGGTTGGCGCACAACACCTTAAGCATACTGACACCTTAAAAGTGCAGTGTGTAGAATTTAGTGGCATCTAGAGGAACAGACTTGCAGAAATGGAATATAATATTCATAAGTATGTTTTAATGAGTGTATAATCACCTGAAAATAAGAATTGCTGTGTTTTCGTTACCTTACAATGAGCCCTTTATATCAACATACGGGAGCAGGTCCTCTACCTATGGAGGCCGCCATGTTGTACTGCCAGGTTTTTACAGTAGCCCTGAACAGATAAACCAAACAATGGCTCTAGAGAGAGCCTTTCATGTTTCATGTTTCATGTTGTGAGTTTTGCGGCCACTGTAGGTTCTCCTACACGCTTGGAAGGGGAGGGTGAGGGGAGGGGTATTCAGTTAGTTGCAATCTGCAACCTCACCACTAGATGCCACTAAATTCTACACACTGGTCCTTTAACGTAACCCTACAGTTTCTGTTTCTGAAACCGCCAATCCGACATTCACACCCTCTTCACGCAGCAGTAGGCCAGGTATGTAGAGGTGAGAATGTGGGTTTGAACTCCCTTTTTTCATTATTTTTAACTATTTCTACCACTTTTTGTATGTGCTGTATAAATGAGTGCCATATCATGAATGCCTTCAAGGAAGGATTGTTCGAAAGTGTGTACGCTGCTTTCCCCATTTGAACATTTATCATATCTTGTCCCTCTCTGTGATGGCAGGCTTTTGATATTCCATACCATTTTTCTACCATTGGTTGCCAAAATTCTTTCATACTTTGACCTACAACCAAATGCAACCAAATGTAGGCAACATGTGTCCATATCAACTCCAGTCAATCCCACAAAAGTTAAAGGAAATTTTACACAATTCATCCATGTTCTAATACTCCTGGACAGGATTTAGGTATTCCCCAAAAACACAACAAGAATCAACACTGTAAAGCATTATCTTTTGAATTACTCCTTTGTCCTTTGCGGCTCTAAGCTACTATTCTAATTCTCTCTATATATTTCCGTATATTCAAAGAGAGCACACTTTCACAATTTTTTCATACCTATAGCGCTGAACGTGACAAACTTGTTCTCCCTGGGGTTGATGTTGTGGTCATAGGGCCTGTTACCCCACATGTGAGCCGCACTGTTGACCAGCCAGGTGGCATTCAGCACCAAAGTGTACCTCAACAGAGCCGGGATGAAGTATGCCACCCACAGAGACTCCCCCCAAAAGTACCAAGGCACGAACATGGGGACGAAGAAACACATGAGCAGCACAGACGGCTTGTAATACCTGTTGAGGAGACAGAGTGGGTGGAGAACAGAAAGAATGAAGGTGTTTACCTAGTACAACATTAACATTAAATACACACAAATGCCCTACTTGTCAGAGCTGAGATTGTTCACTTTCTTATTCTCCTCCAAATGACACAGTTTTCATTCAGGCCAACATCATGTCAATCTGAACATGCATGAATGACATCTTAATAACTGTCACCTTGTTAAACCAGAAGGACTACCTGCACTGCAGACAACTCTGTAGCAGCGGTAGGTAAGACATAGTAGGGAGAGGAGTAAATTTTTTCTTTCTTTGCTCTTTATTTGTATTTGATATATTATCAGAAAATTAGATTTTGATGCCCAATTCTTCTTGGTTACCATGCACACTTCCTGCCACAAGTACAATGCACTTTTTTAAACTTTAGACTTTATATGAATTGTAAAATTAATTATTGATTGCAGCTACTTACGTTCTTTGAAACATCACAACTTTGTCAGCCATCAGATCTTTGAGCTCCAGCTTGCGTCCTTTCTCAATGACATCAGGGTGTTTGCGCACCAAGAGCCAGCCAATGTGAGCAAAGAAGAAGCCCCGGACGGCGTTGTGAGGGTCAGCATCTGTCTCTGAGTATTTGTGATGAACCCTGTGGTCTCGAGCCCATTCAAAGATATCATTCTGTGGGTTGAGGTTAAGATTGAGGTTACATACACTGTAGACTCAACATGGTACTTACAGATAATGAAAACAGCTATTATCAGGACTTAAGCTTTAGGTGTGTGCTTGTGTGCTGTGTGTATACAAGAGTGACTGCAGATGTGTGTGATCCTTTTTTTGGTACCTGAAATGCCATGGAGTTAGCAACACCAAGAAAGATCCTTAGAGGTAATGTGGCCTTGTAGGATCTGTGACTCCACAGGCGGTGAGCTCCTGCAGTAACTCCTAAAGCACTTATCAAAAAACAAAGTACGGCTGTGGGGAGAGATGCATCAACAAATTAGTTTCTGGTCATTTACCCTTGTCACTAACACTCCTGGCACTAATACTCTACACTACAATGCAACTGTGGAGGCAATCCTGCAACAGGTGATATTAAATTATTTATGTACTACGGCATTTGCTCTCTACACTGTAGTTTGTATGGCCTTCTCTTCTCATCGCAGGCAGCATATTTATGAATTAACTCCAAAATTTCCTTCACAATATGATAAAATACATCATACTAGCTCCCCTGCACAACATTTCTAGCTGAAAATGATTAAAATTTGCTTTTGCCTGAATGGGTTTGAGCTACTCTACTTGTTTCAAGAGAGATTTAATAACCATGAATGAAGCAAGGCATGTTATACGGAACTGTGACATTTACTGGGTAATGTAATTACGTCATGACAGATGATGACTGACTGGATGCATAAAACCATTTGATGATTGCTCGTACGATAAGACTGGAAGCTTTGCAATCTATTCAAAAGTGGTTTTGAACAATGGGATATACACATCTCAGATAATTCTTGCAAAATGTGCAAAGTAATGAAGAATTATGCAAATTAAGAAATTATATTGCTTCTCTTTTCAGTCACTTTTTTTTAAAGCTATTTAATAAAAACTCCACACAAGTAAAACTCATGTTCTGACGAGCATGCATTGTACATTTTTCGGGTTTAACAATACATGCTGTGACATCTCTAATCTCTAATGATCTATAATCCCCCTCCATGCAGAATACTGGCAGGATCATGCACAAATTTAAGCAATCACCTTTTTTTTCCCATACACCAATGTGGGCGAGCGTGATGACATAACAGCTGTGATTTATGCTTACCACTAACAGAAAATGCCAACTTTCAATCAACACTGTAACAGGTTTTTTTTTTTTTACTTACACCAAAGCAAGGTCAAAGGAGCTGCTGAAGGGATGAGCAATACGCCGTACAGGGCACCTATATGCAATAGAGTCATCAATATGACATTTTTCCATACGATGATCGTGGGAGGTTTTGGGCCTTCTTTCTCTTTGTATGTGTGATCAAACGCATCTTCCCTGGTGGCCTCTGGAAGAACATTTCCGTTGCTGGGCTTGTGCTGCTTCTTCTCCAACGCCTCCGCCTCCGTCATCGTGGCTGCGGTTTGTGTGATGCTCTGACCGGCAATAATAACAATTTAAAAAACAAAGAAATCTTTAATGTCAGTCTTTTTCGTCCGGAGCCAACGTCATGTAGGCTAAAACACCTTCACACGGTGAATATGTTAATTTTTTTAATGCTAGCTAGCCCGGTTAGCTAGCTGGCGCTGCTGGTGAGGAAGAGGATGGTAAATAACGTTATGATGCTGACACACGACATTCGCCGCGTTGCATAACATTTATAATACAGCTGTTAGGAGGGGAAGAAAACGAACGGTATATTAATAACTCACCTGACAAAAGCAAAACGAGAGTAAGGCTGGTGATGTCGCCGCTCTGCTCAACCCAAAACTACCAGAAAAAGGGAGAGTGATAGTCGAGTCTGCAGCGAACGCATCAATGGCAGCTGGAACTGGAGGTGCCTCGGCAGTTGCTGACCAATCAGCGCTCGGATACCGCCTCAAGCTCGGGCTCTGATTGGCTGCCTGTTTATCTGCTGTTCACCTTTTATTCATCCTCCTGCCAGATGTATATTTACCTCCTCTGGAGAGCAGCTGCTGCTGTCTAGACATGTATTGAATTAATCGCACTCATATATTTCCATTCACGCGTGGGTTAATAAGGGAATCGGCAGCGACGTGAGCAGAGCGGAGAGGCGTTAATATATACAGATGAAACTGCGAATAACATAAAGTTACTTGACTGTACATCAAACACATGCAGCGGTAGAGGAGCCCCCACCCGCCCACACAGGGAAAATACAGGCTGTCCTCATCCCAAAAATATCAATAAAAAAACCAAAAAATATCACATGACAGCGTTAAATAGAGGATATAATAAAAAATATTCAGGTAATAGTCAGTAAGGCCTGCTTAAAGGGCAGGTTCACAATTTTTCAAGTGTGTCTTAAAACAACAGTCAGGTGCCCAAATGAACACTGAAAGAAGTCTTCCTTGCTGTAATCATTATTCTTGTTCATACTGGCTTTTAAAAGATCCTTTGTTGGCCAAACTGCATGCCAAACTGAAAACCAAAGGCAACTGTGCTTTTGCTGCCCTGGCACCCAGACTTTGGAACAATCTCCCCTCTTCCAATTAAATCAGCTGAGTCTGATGACTGTTTTAAACAACATTTAAAAACCCACTTTTTTAGGATGGCCTTTCTATAACATTCGATGACTTCAACTGTTTGCTCTGGGTGGTGACTGATTGATGTACGCTTCCTGTGTTTGTATGTGGGTTATGTGTATGTATTTTTGATTTTTTTTTTCCTGTTCTGTATTGTTCTTCTTTTTTACCCTGTTTTTCTTGTTCTCTTTTACTTTCTGTGCCGATGTTGTGTAAAGCACTTTGTAACCAGTGTTATAAAAGGTGCTGTATAAATAAAGTTCTACTCACTTACTTACCTTTCAAATGTGCTTTCAATGTAAGTGATAGAGGCCAAAATCCACAGTGTGTCCACAGTCATTTTGTACAAAAATGCATTTAAAAGTTGATCTGAAGCTTATATGAGGCTTCAGCAGTCTGAGTTCGTCATATAAAGAGGATATCTGCCACATTTACAGTCTTTTTAGCATCAAATTCCCTCTTTCTGTTTCCTCAGACAGTGTTTCCCTGTTGAGCTGCGGTGGAAGTATAATAACAAAAATAGGGACTTTGGCACTAAAAAGACAACAACATTGAAAGACATCTACTTTATTTGACTCTTTTGGATGGCTGAAGCCTCATATTAAATTCGGATAAACATTTAAAGACATTTTTGGACAGAAAGAGGGCTGTCTTGCTCCATATCACTTACATAAGTACATTATGTAGGGATCTTCTGATGGTCAGTGTGAACAGGAGGAATGATTATGGTAAGAAAAACCTATTTTAATGTTCATTTGGGCACCTGACTGTTGTTTTAAGACACACTTGAAAAATTGTGAACACGTCCTTTAACTCACTGTTGGGTGCCACACCTACACCAAAATCTTTTGGACTGACATGAACTTTCTTTAAAGAAGAAGCATAGTTGTTGATTTGAAGGAAACACTTGTGCAAAGAGAGTATTTTAAAGACTGTGGTGTTGTATAGCCTACATCCTAAACTTTCTCTTGATATTTGGGAAATTTTCTATTCATACCAGCAAATTGTCAAACCAAAAGCTAAATTTTTAGTATATATTTAGACACCCTGAAACTTAGTCAGATCTGTAAGGCCATAAGAACTATAACTATATGTCTCTCATATGAGCTAAACCCTCAAGCACCACCTTATTTCTTTTTCTTTTTTTCTTTGTCATATCTGAATCAGATAGCTTTTGCCCTGTTTTCTCTGTACCTTTATTGTAATTTTGTGTTGTCAATTAATATATTTATTCCAAAAAAAGTTGTCCGCCATAAATATGGGAATATTTTAGGAATACCACATTTGGAAAATACCACAAGAGAACAATTATGTCATCGTTTTTATTCAGGAAGGCTTTTTCATCTCAAGTCTTGTTATTTTCTTTATGTTATATGTTTTTTTAATGCTGTGGCACTTTAAGAATCGATGTGAATGAAACCTGAAGTACAAATTAAATGCATTATTATTATTAGTATTATACAAACTTGTAACTGAATAGGAATGGTGTTCATATATCAGTCATATAGTGAATTTAAATCTTCATCTAAAGGCTCTGGACTGTTTAGTTCAATCAAATAAAGTCAAAAGACTAATTGTACAGTGAGGTGATGTTAAACTGTGGAGACAGCTGCAGATATATAGTTCACAGGACGCAAATTAATTTCCTCCACTCAGGACGACGGCCCTTGTTCCTGACCTACATTTGAAAACAGACGATTTGTCTTCATCTAGAGGAGAAATGAAGCAGCACAGGGAGCCATGGTGGAAACAGGGCTAGTTTATCTTTCTCTAACCCTCCATGGCAGAGGGTTTGGCTGTTGCCTCACAAATATCTCATCATCAATAAGATAAAGGAGGTGTCCTTTAAGCTTATACGTAAATTACACCTTGTAAAGCATTTTCTTAAAAGATTCAATAATGATATTGTGTTCATTTGGCTCTGCACACACTGAAACTGTGCCTCATTTATTCTGGCATTGTTACCACACTAAAAGACTGTGGCAAGAGGTTTCAAAGTTTATTAATTCATGGCTGATTTTGCTTTATTGTATAAACATGTTCTGTTTGTTTTTTTGAGTTGCAACAGAAAGAATGAAAACAAGCTTACATAATCAATCTTATTATTATCTTAGCTGGGTTTCATATTCACGAATGTAAGTTTGCCAACAAAAACCTCCACTCTTCTCTGTTTTTCATAAAGAATATGAGTAATACGTACAGACCATTAAATCTTGCACTAAAAAGAAGGCTGTAAAAACTGTTAATGAGTATATTTTTATGTCTCTATTTAACTATTCTGTTGTTTTATTTGTTTTTCTAGTCATTAGTTTTACTCTTTATTGTTTTGGGGTTTTTTGCATTTAATTTTCTTGCTATTTCCAATGTGCTGTTTGTGTGGTCAAGTTTCCAGATATCAGACAGTCACACTAACAAATTTATGCCACCAACTTTTTTGACCTGAACTATTTTTTTATATTGCATAACTGAACAATATTAAACATCAATAGACATATATGCCAAGAGTTTAGGGGTATATGAACTACAGATGGGTGACAAATTAAAGGAAAAACCAACATAAAGTGTCTTAGTAAGGTGGGCCACCACATGCCGCCAGAGCAGCTTCAATCTGTCTGTCTCTGAACTCTTCTAGAGGGATGAACACCATTCTTCAAAAAGATATTTCCTCATTTGGTGTTTTGATGATGGTGGTGGAGAGTGCTGTCTGACACGTCAGTCCAAAATCCCCCATAGGCTCTCACTCATTTTCATCCTGGAAGAGACCACTCCCATCAGGATAGAAGTGTTTCATCATAGGATAAAGGTGATGACTCAGAACAACTTTGTATTGATTTACAGTGATCCTTCCCTCTAAGGGGGGCAAGTGGACCCAAACCATGCCAGAAAAATGCCCCCCAAAGCATAACAGAGCCACCAGATCCCCTCAGTGTAGGGGTCAAGCATTCAGACCTGTACCGGGTTTTCCTTTTGTCACCTGTCTGTAAACACAAAAGCACATTTACACACACATTCTCTCTGTAGCTAACACACGAAGATCACAGTTTAATCTTTACTAAAAATGTTTAGGTAACATGTTGAACAATAGGACACAAACATATTGTTTTACTTGATAGTATGAGTTTTTGCCTTTGTTAAATGATGGCATTAATAAAGTTCAAAATTATCTCAAAATTGTTTAATTTTGTGTCATTTTTATAGCAGTATTTAACAGTGGCACTATTTACACCCAGAGCGCTCATTTTACCCCTACCTTGGGGCAAGTTGTGCCACTTTTTTAATGGGTCATTGTTCTAAAACCATAATAATTAGATAACTTGTTTTAATTTCCATGGGTACACAACAACCTGAGGTATATTTAGTAACTATTATTTGAAACAAATACACTTTTATTTTGCAGTAAAATAATCAAATATAAAAAGTGGTCCCCTACTGCTTATGTTCTGAACTGCAGACGTCACACAAACCAAACAGCACATCTTTGTGTAGTAAAGATGTGCTGATTTGTGAAAACTGAACAGAAATGTTATAATGAATGTATTGGGCAAATTTTTTCCTAAGAATAATAGTATAAAGACATCTCCAAAACAAGTGGATGGTTGTTTATCAAGTCCACAGAAAGAACAATTAATATCAATGTCATTTAATATTTTTTGCAAACAATGTTTTGCTGGATAGCATCGATGGATAAGTTTGAAACAGATATCTCCAGATTTGTTACGTGTTTGTGCCATGCATCCGTGGTTTACGCCACCAACTATTTGCAGCATCCCGGTGGCGTCATCAGCCGGCGCCTTTATTTACTTATGGTCCAGTTAGCTCACTGTTAGCCGCCTGTGGTTAGCCGCCTGCTGCAATGGAGGTAAACAGGGACGAAGCGGAGCGCTGCATCGACATTGCAACTACGGCGTTAACCAACGAGCAGCCGGAGAAGGCGCAGAGGTTCCTGGAGAAGGCCCAGAGACTGTTCCCGACAGAAAAGGCGAAGGGTAAGTTACATAAAAGATGGCCTAGCCGAGGTCAGCTCAGCAGCATCACCTGCAGCATCACCTGCAGCATCCCAGATGAGATCTGCAGCGCATGTAGCCGCGGCCTGTGATAGCAGACAAGCAAACAGGCTCAGTTACTGTGTTCACATGAGTCATGTTGTTATTTCAAGACAAGAATAACAGCAAACCACTCCTGCTGTGGCTGTTAAATATTCTGTGTTTCTGCTCAGCCTAAAACAGATGTGGTTAAAGGTGTCGGTGATGCGGTTTTCAGCTAAGCCTAGAAGTCAGTCACCATCACGGACAAGTATACTCAAGTAAAAGTAGAAATTCTGTCGTCTAAAAATATTGCATTGCAAATAAAAGTCCAGAATACAAAATGTTACTTAAAAAAGTACAGAAGTATTATCAACATAATGTACCTAAAGTATCAAAAGTACTCATTATGCAGAGTGGCTTCTTTTAGAGTGTTATATTATTATAGGATATTATATTGTTTGTTTTTATTACTAATAAATACATGTAAGAGCATTGCAATGTTGTAGTTCATCAATGTGGAGCCAGTTTTAGATACTTTGGAGAGATTAATAGTAATAGTGCTGCATCATTTTTATATAAGTGTGTAATATGTTTTTATTATAATAATATTCACTATGTATATAGCACCTTTCACAAAAGAAAAGAGCTGATAATTTAAACAACAGTGAGGCTATTCTATCTAACTATCTATCTATTTATATAAAATGTTAATCTGAAAAGTATATGTGGCAAATAAATGTAGAGGAGTGAAAAAAATTACAATATTTCCCTCTGAAATGCAATGGAGTCGAAGTACAAAGTGGCATAAAATGGAAATGCTCAAGTAAAAGCACAAGTACCTCAAATTTGTACTTGTGTACAGTACTTAAGTACTTAGTTAGAGTCCACAATTGACAGTTGATATGGATGGTGTATTATCAATATTATGATACATACTGTATAACATGTAATTGTATAGGATTATTGGATATGAGACTAGCTGATATTTTGATTATTAGGTGAAGGGTGTGAGGTTTGGTCTTACGAGACTATATTACAGTTAATGACAACATTCTTAGTTTATCTTACTATTTTAGCACAGCTATGATATAGTCAGCTATCCATATTATATCTGAATTTCTGTCTCAAAAATGTATTATTTGTATTTTTTCCTTAAAAGCACATGCAGTTGTCCCTAAAATGTTGTCATTCCATTTTTCTTTTACCATGTGAGGTTGTTGTTACTGCAGCATTATGACAAATAGCTCAAATGTGTTTTGGGGGGATCTTAAAGGCTTCACTACTGCTCTACTTTAGTTACTCTATTCTAAATTTATTCTATTTATTTGTGTGTGATTTATTTAACAGGGATAGTGCACATTAATAAACATTGCTGTAAATGCGCCAGAGTTAGTCAAGAGGCTATTTTTCATCTGTAGTCTCTGGACAGATGTTACAAAGTCATCCTGAAAACAATATAAAATTAAAAATTACAGTTGTTTAGATGATTTATATGCATGCAGAGCAATAATAAAAAAGAGAGGAGATATTAATCTTAGTAAAAATATCATACATGACATTATACTCCATTGTCAGGTACCAATCAAAACATGCGACAGACACACAATATAATAAATATATCGTAGAGCAACATTGGCTAATCTTTTGAATAAAATACATGAACAATTAAGATATTTCATCACATTAATGCAAAAATCATATAAAATCCTATATTACCATGAAGTAGTCTTGCTCATTGATTTGCAGCATTTCCCACAATGTCCATATACACACAGAGATATTACTCTAAACGTATAGCTACTACTGTATCTGCAAAATCTCTTGCAGTTGAAAAATTTGTATCATCTCATGTCTCATAGCCGTGGTCAAAAAATAGAAAAATCTGCCTTCAGCTGTGCCTCTTCATGTCGAATGCTTGTTTGAATATCTTGTGATGATCGCAACACTGTTATTGTTTGTTCTCACAGTATTGTTGGACCTAATAGCAAAGAATGGATTTACATCCAGACAAGGTGCTCACTCAGACTTCAGCGGGGTCTCAGGGCCTCGACAGCGACAGACCACCAGTGAGGACACCAGACCTGAAGAAAAGCCTGCAGAAACCTCAAAATCCTACAGCGCAGATCAGCTGGATGCTGTGAGGAGGTACTTACGCCTGATAATCGTGTAAATTTGTGTATTCTATGGGTTTATTGATGTGCACCATGATATATCACTAGACACTGAGAATCGTATGCTCTCTGCACAGGATAAAACAATGTAAAGACTTCTATGAAATTCTCGGGGTACAGAAAGACGCCTCTGAGGACGAACTCAAAAGATCATATAGAAAACTTGCTCTGAAATTCCATCCGGACAAGAATCATGCTCCAGGTGCAACGGAGGCATTTAAAGGTAATCTCAATGAACTCGTTACAGGCTATAGCTAATTATGAGTACATAGTATGACAATGATTTCTCAGTTTACACTTTTGGCCCTCCTTTATGATGCTCAAACATAGCATGACTTCATAATTTGTCATTTCCAACAGCTATCGGGAATGCGTACGCTGTTCTGAGTAACACCAACAAAAGAAGACAGTATGATCAGTGTGGAGAGGAGAGGAGGCATCCTTCAAGGCACGGACCAGATGATGGCAGCTTTGAGCCTGATATCTCACCTGAAGACCTCTTTAATATGTTCTTTGGAGGAGGTTACCCATCAAGTAAGTTTCACTCTTTTCTCTTTTCATACCAAAACTTGTGAGACGTAGTATTTTCATTGTAATACTGGTTATGATATATGTATAAAGTGTTAACTACATGTGTTTAATGTAGGCAATGCCAATGTATACACCAATGGGAGGATGCGTTACCAAAGGCCAGAGAGAAGAGAGCGACAGCGAGATGTAAGTTCGATGCTATTATTAGAGCTCCTGCACACTGCAGATTTGCAAATAATGTAGTCTGCTATGTTAAACAGCAGGGGGAGACATTGAGTCATGTTTGAATTCAGCTGCATTCAATGTTTTTCAGAGAATTTGAAAGCAAAAAAGCAGTGAGATATGTTTTGGAATCAGCTGTAATGTCGTTGAATGATTGAAATACTTTTTGTTTTTTGCAGGGAGGCCTTGCTCTCTTCGTGCAGGTCATGCCCATCCTCATCCTGGTTATTGTGTCGGCCCTCAGTCAGATAATGGTGAACAGTCCCCCCTACAGCCTCAGCTTCAGGCCGTAAGTGTGATCCCTGTTCTGAACGCCTGCCTAAGAAGGATGTAAAATAACACGGCTAACTGTTGTTTTGCATATTTGCGAAGGGACTGTGATTGAAGATTATCTTCAAGTTACATAACCGGCAGCATAATCCAGCTCAGGTTTATTTCATAATTGTTAATTGTTATCTTTTCATGCTATTTTTGTCACTGATTTATAGATTAACTGAGCTAAAAATATATTTTCTTTCATAATATTTGCAGTTATAACGCTCTCTGAGGCAGATCCATTGTTTTGGCTTTTTCAGTTTGTCGTTTGTTTTTTAAAAAAGAACATTTTAATGCCGCCTCTCTTTGTTCCAAATCATCACAGACCTCTTCTGTGCTTGTAAGGATTGCTGGCTCCATGTGCCTGCCCTCTCTTTCCATGTTGTCTGCCTTTTGTGTTTTTAGAAACACTTCTGCAGTTTCTGCCCTCGTCTGTGAGCCGCTATCGGTCATGAGTCATTTTAACAGAGACGGATGGTGCCAGATCTGTCATCCTCGTGCTGCGTTCAGTCATATGATATGTCTCTCACACTTTGTCCTATCGTCCCGACAGGTCAGCAGGTTACACTCAGAAGAGGTTGACTGAGACCCTGAAGGTGCCATATTATGTGGGGGAGCAGTTTCCCAAAGAGTTCACTGGAGTGAATCTGAAGAATTTGGAGCGGACGGTGGAGGATGATTATATTTCCAACCTTCGCAACAATTGTTGGAAGGAGAAACAACAAAGTATGTTTGCCAGAAAGACAAATTATTCTTGTTATTGACCATTTATGTCATTATCAGTTCTGGGAAAAGAGTTAAAACATATTCTGATGCCCTCATATATATTTCATGAAGTGTTTCTGTTGGTTTCTTGCAGAGGAAGGCATGCTGTACAGAGCTCGCTATTTTGGAGACACCGATCTATACCAAAGAGCACAGCGAGCTCGCACTCCAAGCTGCGTCAAGCTGTCTGAGATCACAGCTTCATTACATGGTTGAGGCTGCTTTCAAAATTAAAAAAGCAAGTTCTTCAGACTAAGAAAATGTTCTTATTTCTAAACACATATGAAAAGATCAACCTGCATGTTTAGTTTAATTTAATAAATTAAAGTTTTCTCCTTTTTTTTTTTTGTTTCTTTCTTGTCTCCAGGTGTTCAGAATCACCACAAAAGAATATTGGCTGTAAATAAATGAGCTTTAACAATCTGAAGACGACTCAACAAGCAACACAAACAAACCAGCACCGACCTACATGGAAATATGGGAAACTGAAACTGACCACATACATATTTGAAATAATTTCTGCAGTATTAGTATGTGGAATTAATAATATAATGTTAATATACTGTTTTAAAATAGAAGAGCCATTTTAAATAGCTTGTCCTCTAGACAGGATATGGGTTTCGATAACCTCAAAGCCCCGGTTTTGACTGGGAGCCAGGAAGCTGGCAGAGGCCCCTTCATGGTTTTTTGCACGAATGCAGTATGAAACCAGAATAGTAGTGATGATAGATATAACTTGTACGGATGTTATTTATGTAGCAGATGATTAGATACCACAGTGAACGCTTCCTCTTTTTTTTTTATGCAGTCAAATCAGTAAGTTTGAGAGATATTTTGCGGTTTGACTTCAATTGCACATTCTAACCTTCTGAAACTATGCAGGAATAATGTGAATATACACTCATGTCTAGAGCTTGTCAGACACTTGAACACCTGAGATTTGTCTTCTTTGCTGTGTGTGTGTGTGTATGAAAATATTTATGAAATGTCCCATTTCACTTTACCTTCTTTAACTGTATTAAGGGTAGAATCGTAATACTGTAACTTGATGGCTCTTCACAACAAATGCCAAGGGAATGAGAGACGTGCCTGTCCACAAAGTGGGACTTAAACAAGTTCTAGTTTTGGAGTGTAATGTCTCTGATAAACATTATCTGTTGGAAAAAGCAATTTTTTTTGTCACACTTTTAAGTTAATAGTATGCTATTTATTGTTAAATTATTTGTATTATTTATTTAAAAATGGATTATCCGGCTAGGAAAACGGTACAGACCTTGTTCACTTTTTCCACCATGTTTTTACTCCCAGAATGAAAATAAATATGGATGCTTAAACGTGTTGGGAGTGACTCATCGTTCAGAGCAGAACAAAATGTGGAGACAAAAGCTCAGTCAGCACATTCAGCAAATAAAATTTGCCGGCTGGCCTGGCTGGCTGAGAGTTGGAACTGGAAACATGGCTGGGTGCACGTTCACATTTTTGGGGGACGTGCAGCATGTGCCCAGCAGGAACTGCAGCGTCACATCCTTTCACCGCAAATGTACTCAGCTGTTTTCAGCAGCTGTTGCGTCAATGCTTTCTGATTTTGACTCACCAGATTTCGGTTTGGCAAATTGCGTACTTTTTCTTTAGAAGTGAATCTTTGCACATAGCCGAGTGCGACGTGCCTGTCAGCTGATCTGTTTCACTAGACAGTTGCATGTTATTCTTCACTCCAATAGGTTTCTGACTATAGATTGTCAAAGAATAGGCATACAGCTACATCAAAGGATAAGTTCACAACTTTTCAACTCTGTCCTAAAACAATAGTCAGCTGCCCAAATGAACATTTTCTTTTGCATTTTTCTTGCTGTAATCATTCCTCCTGTTCATACTGGCCATTAAAGTCCACAGCCCTCCTTCCATGCAAAAATGTATTTTAAAAGTGTGCTTTAAACTAATATTTGTTCTGCAGCTGATCAGGAAAGCACTCCATCATGATCAGTGAGAAAAGGAGGAATGGTTACAGCGAGCAAAACCTGTGTTAATGTTCATACTTGACTATTGTTTGAAGACAGACTCGGAAACTTGTGAACCTATCCTTTAATGTGGTCATGCATTACTTCCTTACACAGTACTTCTGCTCATTTTGATTATGTCTATAGTTTCCCCGATTTACAGAGGAACTCTGAACTAGGATGTAAACTAGAAATGGATGATTAGTGAAGATCTGACAAGTTTCATGAAAAAAAAAAAGCAACAGATAACAGACTTGTTAAAAAAATAATTTATTTGCAATCATGAGAGTACAAAAACAGTGCAATGTTATGAATATTTGAATATCAAATAAATAAAGTTGAAAGCAGGACAGGTCCACACAGATACAGGATCAAGTTACATTTGACTTCTTGCACATAACTGCACAAGGCAAGCACTGGTAGGCCTTTGCTCTTGAATTCAAGCAGTCACTAAGGTCCCTAGCTGTTCGCTTGGTGTACAATTCAATTAATTGCCATGTATAAAAAAAGAAAGAATACAATGGTCTTCAATGACTATAACCATATAGCTAGCTGCCATTTTATGGTTTCAATAGAAACTGAGGTACGCACTTTAAATGCTTGCAAAATGCCTATTTACCGGATATAGCATGATGGTTACACATTTGAAAAATCTGAATGTCAGTTAGGAGCAAGCATCACGTGCTCCACGTACCATAAACTGTGTCTCCCTTACAGTAGGAACAATAGGCTACATCATGTCAAAGTCCATCCGCACACTTCAGAAGGCATCATATACATGTAGTTAAAGTAATAAGGCCCTTCCGTGAGCTCAACCAGACATTTCAAAACTGCAAACAATAAAATTTTGACTGTCCCTTGTTGCAAGCCTGTTTGCATTTCTCAACATTCTTCAATGAGCAGTTCTTCAGAGCAATACAGTTTCTTTTTGATCACGCGAAAACCAGTGCTAAGTTTAATAGCTTGTCTCACTACTGGAGTAGAAGGAGACTTTGTGCTAAAAAGTCCTTGGATTTTAGGCCACAGCCCGTCAGACTCTAACCGCAGGACCAGAGTCAGCTGAAAGGTGGGGACAAGGTAGGGGTCCACAGATAGCTGTCCCATGCTCTCACAGATGGCCCCTTGCTCCACGCAAAGGTCGATGAGAGCCCCTCTTAAACCGCAGGGCTCACTAGCGGCCAGGTGAAGGAGCTCCTGGCCGATGTGCTCCAGGAGTTTCTCGGGGATGAGCAGTTTGGTACATCGTAAGGCGCAGTCTGAGTCTTTGGCTTCTCTCAGGCTTCGTGCAATAAGCTCCACTACTTCTTTCAGGATTGTCTCCTCCATTGGGTCGTAAAACAGGTCTTCAGAGGGAGACAGGTCACCGGAGATATCTGACACTGTAGGGGAAACACAATGAGTTTAGAGCTTGAACCATGCATTAAGAAGACAATCCAATTAACCTCTATAAAAAGGATTAGACATGTTTGCAGCATTGTTTACCTGAGTCTGAGAGATCACTCCTGCTGCCATTGTTGGACACAGACTCAATGCTGCTGCTGTTGGCAGATGTGCTGAAATCAGTCAATCTTTGCACCAGTTTGCCCCAGGACAACCTTCTGGGACTGCTGTCCACTGGGGATGGAGGTGAGCTGCCAGTATCAATGGATGCAGAGAGAGCAGGCATGTTTGTCGTTTTTGCAGTATTAAAGTCGATCATCTGCTTCTGTGGTCGGCTGTTTGTGAGGAAACAAAACAACATATAAGCACTCAAATTCAGGATAAAACACCGTAGTTAACAGTTAAAATAAACATAAAAGTAACAAGCATTTTAAGTATAGCTTACTGGGGAATGTATGAACAGGATAACTTTGCAGAAAGAACATCTTTGTTTGAAGGTAGCTAACCTAGCAGCTGTTAAAACTGTTCATATTAGCTGCTCAAGCAAGCAAAAATAGCAATTGTAACATAATACTCACAGCTTAATAGAAAAGGAAAGCGTTAAAGTCCGTTTCCGATGTTGAAGACGGGTTTTTTTGAATGGTTATTGTCTGCAAAAACAACTGTCTGGAAACTTCTTCCCCCGACGTTTCCTCTTTCACCCACCAGCTGTTAAGCTCTGCGGTTGAGCCTGCAACAATGTTTATATAGGGGCTGGTAGGCCACGCCCACTCATCTCCAGCCAGCCAATCAAAAAGAGAGGCACGCCATCGGAGCTGTATCTTGCCTGGTAACATGCCAGCAGAGAAGAAAGACAAACAGGAGAGGGAGGAGGAGGATGGGGAGGAGGAGGAGGGTTGGTGGTGGTGATGAATAGCAGACCCCAGTGTTATGGAAATGTACAGGGACTTGCCTGGGCTTGCACGTACCATATTGTATTTCTTTGTTTAACGTCCCCCCATTAATATAAGCATTAATATAATATGTCTTTGCTGTTTGTGCATCCACAGTGTTGGCAGTGTTGGAGAAAGTCAATGCATACAAAGCTCAGCTGGTTCAGTGTTGCAATGCACATTACGTCACCTGTTTTGCCCAAGCATTACATCAGGGTTTTTCATCTGCCACACAGCGATGCAAACAACACATACCCAGCTGCATTACTGGACACTAGGTACATCATGCAATTCTAATAAAAACGTTTTATATTCATGAATACGTGTAACACATGTTACTATATTGTCCTTGGTAGAATAATGAAAACATGCAAAGCAATAGGAATAGTTCAGGTGACAGGGTACTATTACTACTAATATAATACTAATATAACTACTAATTCTCTCCCTAGTAAAGCTGCAACAAATAATTGATTGGACAATCAACAGGGAATTAATCACCAACTATTTTGATAATCATCGAGTTGTTTTGAATCATTTCTTAAGAAAAAATGCCAAAATTCTCTGACTCCAGCTTGTAAAATGTGTAGATTTTCTGTTTTCTTTAGTCCTCTATGATTGTAAACTGAATATCATAAGGTTGTTGATTGTTAGTCAGGATAAAACAAGACATTTATGGTTGCATCTTGGGCTTTGTAATGGAGTGATTGACATTTTTCACCATTTCCTGACATTTAATAGATCAAAACAACTAATAGACTAACCGATAATGAAAATAATCATTAGTTGCAGCCCCACTCTCTATAATTTATTACTGTCACATAATGCTTCTAAACCTGTTCTGGTGCTGCTATCAAAGTGTTTTAAAGCATAAAACAAACATTGCATGAGAATCAAATTGAAAAACTGTTTTAAAAATGTGTGTTTGTGACTTATGGTATGTTTGATGGCTAAACAAAGCAAATTGCAACAAAACTAAAACAATTTTAGAGCAAAGGTGAAACCACTGCCGGCTGTGACATGACTGTTCTGTACATGGCAAGCAGAATGTTTGCTGAAAGAAAAGTTTTGGAGAGCAGCCAGATATGCTGTTCTACCACACGTGAGTGGGCGTGGATGTACTGTACTGTACTTTATTGCAGAGAGGAACTGAAAGATGTAAACACGTGCAAGCACGGTATGTTCTCGAGAGGGATGTTATGAATTAAGAGACAGCAGAAAGTTTAGATCAGGAAAAGAAAAAAAAGTTTGTTCTCTTTTTATATACTGATACTGGAGCTCATGTAAAAATAGAAAACACTTTCAAACTCTGAAGAATTATGAGCAAATAACTTGTAAAGAGAATTCCTTGAAAGCATTCACAATGTGCTATAAAACAAACTTTTGAACTCTCAAAAGGGAAATTAAGCTCCGGCTAGAGGTGTGTCTTGCAATGTCCAGGGCCGTCCTTAGACATTTACACTCAGAACAGTACATTCTGTTCGTTCCCACCCCTAATTTGTATGAAAAACACCAAGAACTGCATGTTTTCCTCACTGTCAACACAGCAGAAAAGTGACACGGGCCAATTATAACAATGAGTTTCAGATTTCAGCTCAGTCAACAACAGGACAAACTATTCGACAGCAAGCAAACAAACAGCAACTGACCCAAGGAATGTCCAAGTATGACTTTATTTAGAGGCTCTCTTTGTTTTGCTCCAAGAGCGAGCAGTGATGAGGGCCCACAGAGAGAGGAGGAGAGACTGAGCCGGCAGCAGGTTTTCAGATTTATGAGTTACAGTGCAGCTGTGTGCAAACACAATGCCTCATTTGAAGGGATTTATTGTGTTACCAAAGATATTGTTTGCTTGAACATTGAGGCCAAGAACAGATTGGACTGGCAAACACCTTTATTAGTCTAAACCAGTTCAAAAATATATTACAAAATTGTTTAGTTATAAGTATATGATAGGATATTTGTTGTTCATTTTAGCATGTTTGTCAAATACTACGTTTAAAAAAAAAAAAAAAAGTAAACCATTCTCATACAATAGTAACAGTGATAAAATAAATCTCACATTCAGTATCTCCCGATAATATTTCACACTTAAGATATAGAATAAAATGATAAAGAAGGAATATAATTTATGAACTGAAACAAATCATTTCCTTTCCCTTTACCTTCACCTTCTATTTGGCTTATTTATTAACCAAAGGCATTTAGATCTTTTTATTTAAGACGGTGTAAATCCCAGTAGCTGTTCAATTGGTTTGTATCGCCACTCATCTGCTTCCAGCTCCTCCACCAAGCTTGCGAGTTTCTCCATCCGAGACACTTGTTGATCTGAAAGAATACACAGTAATTCACTTCATTGGACTACCAGTTTTTTCACGGACTAAGCAAAACAAACACTTTTTTTGCATATACAGTTACTGGCTTACCGTGTTTAACCTGTTTCAGTGTTGAGGCGACTTGGTAGCTGAATACAGACTCGCATAAAAATCTGTCGGAGCCATCTAAAAACAGAAACACAAAAGTAAAGAAGTTAAATGTTGGTGAAGATGATTGAAGCCATGATATTCACTGGACTAATAGAAAATGTGGTGCTTTTAAGTTACTCCAGAAACAAAATTTCAGGTTAAATATTATGCAAATTTCATCATTATGTAAATGTGCTGTTCAGAGTTTTGAGTCCAAATACTAATGAGACAAAAACAGGAACACAAAGAGACCTGCAGCATCACTGCAGTCCCAATCATCACTTTGTTAGCTGTTTTTTCACCTCACAGCACTCTGTGCTTTTATACCCAAGCCAAACTAACCACATTAGTGTGTTCTGAGCTTAACAGGCATCAATGTAGGAGTAAAGAGCCAGATGACCTTTTGCTCCCTAAAACAAATCCTACGTGGAGAGTAATGAAGAGTTATAGAATAAAGCCAGAGGTTGGGCCAGTGCCTGGCCTCAGGCTAACAGCTGGCTTTGGGTTAAGCCCTGAATTGTTAAACAAAAGAAAAAAAAGCTTTAACAGTATTTAATGCAGATACATGTGCAGAGTGGAAATTTTATACTGCTGTGTGGGCATTCAGTGAGAGGTGAAATGATTAGTTAATGAATCGATAAGTCAATTGACATAAAAATAATCTGCAACTGTTTTGATAATCAATCAGTCATCTTTAAAGCTAAAATGACAAACATTGTATAGTTTCAGCTGGTAAATTGTGAGTATTTGCTGCTTTTCTTTGTTTTATGTGACTGTAGACTGAGTATCTTTAGGTTTTGGAGTGATGGTCAGAAAAAAACAAGCAATTTTATATCACTACCTTGGGCTTTTTATGACATTTTATAGACTAAAAGAGTGGGAAAATAACCAATAATGAAAATAATCATTAGTTGCAGATCTAATTTAGCTAACCAAAAGAGGTTAACCACAAGCCTTGTGACATTACTTTGATGTTATCCACGATCTGTGTGAATTATGTAATCATCAATTTTAGATTAGAGACTTTTGCACTGATGAAAAGCATCTGTCTTTCTAAAAGATGAATACAAGCCTAAACACATACCGCTGTTATGAAGAAATATCCAGCTTTCTCAAAGTACATCACATCTGGCTGCCATCTTTGTATGGTTGACCAACTTGGAAAATGGGTTAAACATTGTGATCATTGCTAATCTCGACCATGCAGCTGATAGATTTCTTTTTGTATCGGCTGGATGGAAGGGGCTGTGAAGAATCTGGAAATGTCTTCAAAACAGCTGCGAGAGTTGTCAACCTTTTTAAAAATTTGGCTTGTATGAATCATTCAGAAAAAAACAGATGCTCAGCTCTGTGACTTCAATGTAATCTTCAATACACAAGCCTCAACTTGATGATAACATGAGGAGCACAAACCTCTGGGCCTAACTTGTCTGTCTACAGTACACTATATTGCAAATCACTGGTGGAAGAAGTAGTCAGATCCTTTACTGAAGTACCAATACAGCAGTGTAAAAGTGCTGTATTAAAGTAAAAGTACTAATTTTGTCCCCCTGACTGATATATTACTACATATGACATCGTTTATTATTAATACTGAAGCATCAGTGTGTAAGCAGCATGTACTGTTGTAGCTGCTGGAGGTGGAACTAGTTTGAACTACTTTATGTACAGTTGACTAGTTTAATCCAGTGGTTCCGAATCTAGGGGTCAGGCCCCTCCAAAGGGTCATCAGATAAATCTGAAGGGTCGTGAGATGTTTAATAGGAGAGAAAAGGAGAAAAAAGAAAGTTCTGACACACAAATCTGTTTTCAGTTTTTGGAATTTATCTAAAATCTTTGTTTTTTGGTGAAATATTGGATCATTTGAACATTTCTTAAAATGAAACCATGTGAGAATTTTAGAGGGAAACTATTTGGTGGAACTGAGGACAACTCATAAAATCTTGTTATACTACCCATTGTGTAAAATCTTCATCTGGAAATAACTAAAGCTGTCAAATAGGGTAAATATATCGGAGTAATAAAGTACAATATTTCCCTCTTAAATGAAGTGGAGAGGAAGTATAAAGTAGCATTAAATGGAGATACTCAAGTAAAGTACAAGTATCTCAAAATTGTACTTAAGTACAGTGCTTGAGTAAATGTATTTAGTTACTTTCCACCACTGTTGCAAATACTGCACATAGCCTAGTTTGTTACTCTCACGTTACCTGCCCAGATTGGAGGAGAGAGATAGTTATAGACAGATGCCTTTAGCTGTGTGTGTTTTTACTTATCTCACCTTCCATCATTTCACCTGCACCTTTAGGATATGTGTACAGGACTTTTCTAGGAGGGATGAGCTCTGAAGCACTGAATCCAGAGCCGGTGACGGAGCTGCCGCTCACACCTCCCGCAGAAGAAGACGAGGAAGACGCTGCCATTGCTTTAGCAAACTTTAAAACACACACAAACACACACACAAAAATCACATGAACTGTCGTCACCATGATTACCAGTCTGAGTCCAGTGTAAGTTTGGGTAAACAAGCCTTAGAAACAACAATAACAACGTTAACCCAGTAACGTTATGTTATGCTAGATTCAGATAACAAGCTATCAGCTAGTAGGTGCTAACAAGAAACCCCACCTATCCATATTACGTTAATGTACGCAATAACCATCCACCATTAATGTTACTAGCCACAAAATGGCATTAACTGTCCCATTTTCTAGCAATTTGACTTACCGTCAATGCCCAGATAATTTTATAACGACTTTAAATCCGCACAGTTGACGTTGTTGTTTGTTTAGCTGTCTTACCACTTGTTTACGACAAAGGCAACGCTTTACGTTTGAAGCAACTGCATTTTCGGCACAGCTCTTACAGTCATGGGGATGGTTTGCCCTGATTCTCTCTCACCAAGTGGTGGTTCAATTCCGTATTATTAGATCTTCAAACACATTACAACTGCTCCTGTGTGCCGTAAACCAGGAGAGTTGATATGTGAACGTTAACTTATGAGGTTGTTAGCTTGCTAAGTAGTGTTCAAAAGGCTATATAAGATAAATTACATATTTTTTCGTGTAGCTAAGCTGCTAGCGAGCTGTCTAGATATTTGTTTAGCGTTATCTTGCTAGGCTAGCCAAGGTTTAGTCGACGTTATTACATTATGGACGTTTTGCGTCCACAACTTATCAATATAAATGGAAGAATATATCGAAGGAACGTCATTAAAGAAGAACGATATGAAGAGGAGGAGGATTTCTCCTACATGGGACCACCAGGTAAGTTGACACTTGTCAATATAGTCTGTTTACTTGGAGCAACAGACAGTTCTGTCAGGTTGTAGCCACAACTGCCAAGAAAGAAACAAACTGATGATATGTCTGTATATTTGTGGTTGACCATGCTTAGAGAGTGAAGAGCTTGCAGCAGATGAAACCTGTGACACCCACATCATTGAACAGACTGATAAAGGTTTTCGCTGTGCCATTGATGTCCCAAGTGTTCTGTACAAGTGAGTTATCTTCAGAAATGCTAATATTATAATTGTTCTGTATCTTCCTCATTTTGACAAGCACAAGACGTTTTGTTTCTGAGAAACATGATGTGTTTCTGTTGTTCTCTGTGTTTGTGTCTTGGTTGTTTTACAGATACATAATTGGGAAAAAAGGAGAAACACGCAGACGCCTGGAGTCTGACACAAAGACATCTATCAACATCCCAAAACAAGGCGTGGAAGGACAGATTGGTGAGGATTAAGAGCAAATCATCACACTAGATCTTTCTGAAACAAAAGATTTTCTCCCAACTTTCTCTCTTCTCCTGACAGTTATCACAGGTTCCCACAAAGCTGCGGTCTCGTCTGCAGTCACGCGCATTGAGGTCCTCATTGACAGTTTCCGGAGAAAGCAGCCTTTCACACATTTCCTATCATTTCCTCTGAATGACCCCAAAGTTCAAGAGGGATTCCAGAAATTTAAAGACGACGTCTTGGAGCAGTGTTCACAGGTGCAGTAGGGGCAGTAGCAGCTATGTGTTGTTTGTGATCTGCTCATTAAACCCATAATTAATACTAATTCACAAATTAAATTCACACCTGATGTGTAGGACCACGGAGTTGAGGAAAGCATCTTTCAGAACCCTGCAAAACTCCACCTGACAGTCGGCACCCTGGCTCTGTTAAATGACATGGAAGTGAAAAAAGCATGTGAGCACCTCCAGGACTGTCAAAACTTCATCAGGTGGGGGTCAAACAAGCTTATTATATCATACTAAGATTTGAACTGTGTCACTGAAAACACTGTTGTTATTATTTGAGATAAAAACAAGACCTCATAGAAACGGCTGAAAATAGTCCCCAACAAATACACACTCCAGTCCTGTTTGGGTAATGTTTGCTAAAATCTTCAGTACCCTGCTGTTTTAGGAAATTATTCAGCCTTTTTTAAAATGAAAGTATATATTAGTGACCATTTTTGTTACATATCAGTAGTAACAAATGGACTTTGGACTGAGGACCACATATAGGCTGTGGATTCTGGAAAGTATTGAGAGATGGACTTCAACTGATTTATTTACAATAAAAGGAATATAGATTATCGCCAGACATATCCTTGAGTAACTAATGAATTTATGTCACTGTAGCTTTTTCAAGATTAGATTTACATTTAGATTAGGTAATGTAGATTAAAAAAAATTACATTTTATTGGCAGATTCCACTGAAATTTGCCTTGTGCCACACATACGGAAGAAAAAATGTATACATTTCAGTACATTGCATGCTGTTTTATTACTTAACAGTGTCAGTGTCACATATATAAAACATAAAAATGAACTCTAAAGGCAACCCTACACTATAAACCCGCTGTCAGTGTTGCATCATTGAGATCTGCCTTGTGCCTTGTCTTCCATCAGGGATATTACAGAAGGAAAACCTCTGCCTTTGGAGGTGACAGGTATAGAGTATATGAATGATGACCCAGCCATGGTGGATGTCTTGTATGCCAAAGTCAACGTGAAAGACGGAACTGACAAGTAAGTGGAACAGTGATAAATCCTTCACTTTAAACACTTTTTAAAGTTTATTGCACCTTCGTCCTGCTTGATGTCCTGCTTTTCAGTATATATTTTATAACAGTTTTTCACTGCTCTTCAGGCTGCAGGTGATTGCAGACCGGCTGGTAGAGCACTTTGTGTCAGCAGGGCAGATGGTCAGAGAGTGGGACAGAGTCAAGCTGCACGGCACTGTGATGAACACACTGTTCAGAAAGGACTCCACAGGTAAGGACATCACATACAGACTAACGGGCAGCTTGTGTAAAGAAAGTTATTGACCCGCTGTGATCACACTGGTAGCCGCTGCCCTGAACCTATTTGCCAATGTCCCCTTATTATCTTTTGGCTTGCACTGGAGCTGGAGTGACGACAAAGCTGAGTCTTTAACAGCTCCAACAACAAACTCCTAAAGAGAGGCATCAGGCAGCTAGCTCTCTGTTTGGCCACAGCTCTGTTTATGTGCACCAAGCTGTGTGTTTTCCAAGTACTCTGACAATGGCTTCATTCATTTTGGCCTGGATCAAGTCCAGCCCCAGTTCTCAAATTTGTACTGGGCTGACCAACAACACAGCACAAGGGAGCAGCCGTGTCACCGCTGACCATGTTTACCAGCATGTGGACAGCTCCTATTAAAATTCAGTTTTTTTTTCTTAATCCCTCCTTAGTTTCTGTTGGCTTCATGAAACTGTATGATCTGATTTCACAAACTAAATAACCTTGATTCTCACCTTACTGTTGCCCACTATAGCAACCAGTAAACATGATTATTTCATCAGGAGATAACATATGTGTATTTTTTGGTTCTGTTTGACGTTATTCAGCTTGTCTTTTACACTGTTTTTCCAGTTGAAGACACGGGCGGCCCAGGAAGACAAACCATGAACGAAAGAGAGTCTTTTGATGCCAGGAAAATATTAAAGGTTAGACAAAATGTACCTTTGCCTGCTACTTTACATACCACTAAATTACAAAGCACCCAGACTTGTATTCACTCCTTGACAGCTGTTAATACTAGATGACAAATGCACCTGAAGTTTTTTAGTGTGGTTTTGCTAGATTCCAGGTGAAAAACCTGATTTTTTTACATAAATATTGGGCCCGCTCTAAAATGTACCTGCATGCACTACCTGGAAGAGTTTTTGAACATGTTGTGTTTTAGCATTTTTTTGTTAAATCTCAGGAAAACAAGCTAAAATATTAGAAATACTTTTAGTGAAATAAGAAATTACAATGGGGCACCTGCAGCATATTACACTATCCAACGATTGCTGGCATGATATGTTGAACTTCAGTTGACATTTCCACTGCATTTGTAGTCCCATTAGGATATGAGAGCTTGTCAATTAATGAGTCTTATTTAGATCTTTTGGTAGAACAGCAAAGAGAATAATCAGGTTAGTTTTGGGGTTGATCCACTCCCGCTGACTAAATGATTTTATTCCCCAATTAGCTGTAGTGTGAAATATGTAATTAAATGTTTACCTGCCTCTACTTAGGAGCCAGTCATAGTTGCCCCAATTTCAAATCACAAACATGTTTAATATTCATGACTTTCCCTGTTTATGTGTTCTGTTTTGGCTAAAATGTCTACATTGGCCTTTTTCACAGCAGACATTTTGACTCATTATGGTGGGGAAAAGCGCAGGTGTTACAAATTACATTAACGATGGCTCAGTTCTGTTCAGGAGTCTCAGTAGGCCATGACAGCGAGCCAGCAGGAACAATACCAGGACCCTGAGACTGAGGCAGCTAAATTGAATTTCAGACATCATTAATTTAATTATTTACACCTGTGCTTTTCCTACAGCGACACGTCAGTATGCAATCTGTGAAAAAGGCCTATTGTGTGCTTTATTATGTGTTTATATGACATTACTGAATTAGAGGGTTCTCTCAAAGTTGTCTAGTGTCTGACAGACAACATTATATTACATAGAAATTACATTTTAATGTTAGAAGAACTGATCTGGTGCACATACTGGATATGAACAACATGTAGACAGTCCTGGTATCAGTTGTAAGTTAAATGTTTAATGCAGGTGCTTAATCAATTATTTCCAGTTAAATAAAAAGTCAGATGCATATTCCTTATTTATGTATTTAAAATTTACTTTTAATTTTATCCACAATGCTTGTGTAAGATTTCAACATGTAACCCAAAATGTTAAAATACAGGATGCTAAAAGGAAAGGAAAAGCTAGAAAGTTTTAGAGTGGCCTCCTTAACAGCATATTGATTAAACTTCTTTGGGATCTTGTTCTGAAGTCAAGAACAATAATACACCCCAGCTCAAAGAGGAGAGCTTTGATTGATTTTAAGAAATGGCTGTCAGAGCCAGGCTGTAAAATCTTCCATGTGCAGTTCTTGCTCCTTTGTAAATAACAACTGAAATGTGGCACCAAATTGACACAGATTGCAGATAAAAAAAAAAAAAAAGCTCTGAAATTCAACTCCCTTTCCTCTGCAGTACACAGTCGGTCTGTGTTTGAATAACAAAATCCTTGATATTCTTTTTTCTGAAAATGAAACAAGGGTGCCTAGCAAATGCTCCGTCGCCTGTAACCATGGTAACACCATGTTTGTGAGTGACAGCTTATCTTCTTTTCCCCGTACAGTTAAACAAGTTGTGCCAACTTTTTAATCATAGCGCTAAGTTTTCTAGATGATTTAATTGTTAGATGACATTATTATTGGAATGGACGTTATTCAAAATAAGCTAAAAAATGATGATAAAGTGTCATTATTTTAAGATGTTTACTGTTTACATTACAGACATTTGGTGCTTATCGTTTCGGAGAGTTTGAGCTGAATACCGTCTTGCTGTCCCAGAGATATTCAACAGACTGCACAGGCTACTACACCTCTGCTGGAAGCATCAACTTCTGTTGAGGTAATACTGCATATTCAGAGGTGGGAAATTATTAACTGTAGTCATGATTGTTTTGTCCAGTAGGTGGCAGCATCGCTTTCCTTTTCTTTTTACTGCAAATAACTACTCATACGCCTGTATCTGAACCAAATTCTTTGTTTTTAAAAGCCCCCTTTGGAACAGTTGATGTGGAAAAAAAATGAAATGATCAGAGTGCAGAATGATTGAAATTTCAGACTAAGGCTCATTCAAAAAGATGAAACATGCGTGCAAATCCATTCTGAAATGCTCTAGGCAGTGATTTTGTACTCTACTCTCCAGGCGATTGGTTGTCTTTAGGGAACCTGAATCAACAACATCAAAGTAAATGATACAAAATACACAGTAATATAGCAGGCAATCAAAAGAAAACATGAAATAACGCTAGAACTTCCATCAAAAACTTCACTTTTTACCCTTAAATACTTTTGTGTCAATTTTGAGAATGGAATGAGTTTACCATTTAAAGTTTGGGAACTTAGCTCACTATGGAAAGATTTTACTTTGGATGGAAGTCACTTTATTACTTTGTGGTTCTGTCATAGCAGAGTAAGAGGTGGAATCGTGCTTTAGGTCAAGTTAAGGGCAGAGTTAGGGTTGCATCGTCTGTAGAGATGCAATAAATATATAATAAGTGACATTTTGTTGATGTAAAATACATCCAAAGAAAAGTGTTATCCCTGTAGGTGTCAAAAAAAAAGAAACCTGGTCATTCTTGTGAGGTGATTATCTGGCACGTGTCATGAATGTTTAGGCTGTGCATACAGGAAGTAAGTGTTACCGGCGTGTTGTGAATTATTTAAGGAGTTTTCCTGCTCTCTCTTACCTGCATGATAGCTGGAATAGCTGATCAAAATGGTCTCGCTATACCTCAGCTTCCGATTCCCGCCGCTCTATTTTGAGATACTCATACATTTACGAAGAGATTGCGTGACTAAATATTTAACGAGTGAGCAAGTATATAATAAAAAAAAAAAAAAAAAATCGTCTTCATTCGTAGCTGTTGAAACATTCCGGTTGAGTTTCACACTAATCTTTTCTCATCCAGACACCACTGGAAGTCGAAACCAAGTATTACCCATTTCCTTTCATCTCACCGCCTCATGAATGTGTTAATACGTCACTGACATGATCTATTACACCAGTCAGGGGTTGTTGTTTTTTTTTTTCCATCTCTTTTATCCGCCCCCTTCCCACACGGACCGCAACCTTGTTCCCACTCCCCGTCTGTCGAGTGTGTCAGCAAATACAGACATCATACACAGAGCTTGGCCACTTGCTCTCTTGCCGTCTTTTTTTTTTTTTTTTTTTCTCAGCCCTCCCCTCAGCTGGTGATGCTCTCTGCTTTGCATGCAGGAGGGCGATCACAGAGCAGCCAAAAGTTACACTGATGGAAACTGAGGGCGCTTTTTGTTTGTCAGCTCCACCATCCTGTCCTGTCCTCCCTCCCATCTCAGCAGTGGCCTGACTTTTTTTTTTTTTTCTCCTCCCCCCCCTGTGCTCCCGGAGTATTGTCAACAGACGCCATTAGACAGGGACATGCAAATTTCGTCACCGGACAACAGCCGCCCGGGCGAGCCGACCGTGCATTGACTCTGGCATAAAATTTATCTTTTCTGACCCAGGAAAGGGTCCTAATTATCCACTCCCTGTCTGCTGAGAGCATGCTTGTTAGTGGGTCAGGAGTACACATCCTGTTCAACGCCACTCTCAGGTAACGGATATGGTGAGGATTCTGGGAAGTGCCAATGCTATTGCTCACAAACACAAAGAGAAAAAGAGAGAGAGAGAGAGGGGGAAGATGATTTGCAAGTTAATTAAATTCATTGAGACTGTGCATCCTTGTTTCTGTTGGCAGGGACATAATTAAGGATGCGTTGGGCAGATGTCCTCAGTAATGATGGTGCTGAAAACACATGAAGGAACATACGTCATCCACAGGCAGACTCAGAAACTGAAGACAGATTTAATTTGTCAAGAGATTTCAGTGGATGTTGAGACTACGTGTTTATTCAAATGGCCATATGTGGGTGTTATTTTTTTCCATTAATTGAACAATCCGTCCATAAAATCTCTGAAAATAGTGACAAGTGTTTGTCACAGTTTCCCAGAACCCAAGGTGACACCTTTTTAAATGCCTTTTTTTATCCGACCGACAGTTCAAAACCAAAATATATTCAGTATATAATAGTGTACGCAACAGAGAGAAGCAGAATATTCTCACATTTGAGAAGCTGGAACTAGCCAATATTTGGCGTTTATAGATGATAAATGACAGAATTTTTTTTTGACACTGGATACGATGCATTTTTGTCACATTCTGGTACATATTTGTTTGATTTCCACACATCCACATTAATGCAAGATAAAAGGGTTTGGACTGACTCCTGACAAAATCATGTAGCGATGCGTGTCTGTGGGGCGAGCTTTTTTTTTTTTACGTCCGTGCCACATCTCTCACCCTAATTAGTCAGCTCTGCGCTTCCTGCTGTGGGAACATCCAACCTGACCCTTGAGATTTCGAGACTTGCATGTGTTTCTTTCAATAAGCCTGATAAATGAGACCCGAGTGTCAGTTTGTGTCTCCACATACCTATTTCCTCTGCGGATCTGCATCCCTATTTCTGAAGATCTAACAGGACACAAGAGCTAAATTTTAATTAAAATGTTAAACAGTTTAGTTTTCTTTAAAAGCGTGTGTGTGTGTGATGAGTCAAATGGGCTGTATGTTTAGACAGCTGGTTTACTATGCCGCTGAAAACAAGCGTTTGCAGTGTAAAACCAAATGATTAGAACTTATTTTCCAATCTATTCTCTGTATAAAATTGTATTTATTCTCTGTGTTAAAAGTGTGGAAAGAAACCGCTTTGAATTTCAAAAGAAGTGAAAGCAAAGCAATCACTTAGATGAGCCCAAAACACTCCAAAAACTTGCATTGAACCCTTCATTAACAAGAATTCATGCCGTGTTTTGTAACCGAAGTCTTGTGTTATCTCGACTGAGTATTGTTTAGGCCTCTATCCAATTTGCATATTTAATTTCATGCCAGTTTTTCGAAGTAGCCTTTTTTTTTTTATGCAAAGGCTGTTTGAAATAGGTCTTACTTGATCAATGTCAAAGTTTTTTAGCACATTTTGGGGGTTTTGATATTCAGAACCTCGCTGTGCAATTTTTCATAGTGTAATTAGAAATTAAGCTTTCATTCAGGAGGGCTGACGTTAACATCTGCTGGAGAAAAAAAAAAAAAAAGAGATGATGTTTGACAGACGTAACCTTTTAATACAGTAGATATGTTTGATTTGCATGCTCGGAGTAGCTAAGAACACACATGAAATTGATAATTTCTAATTACTTTTTAAGGTCACGCTAAGGGCACAAATGTTGTTCAGGTTCATTTAGCAGAGCGACGCATTGAATATTTTAAACCAAATCCAATTAACCGATAGACGGGAAAAGGGTGAACTTGACAGCAAGGAAGCACGAAGATGGCATTTCGGCAGGTAGCTTCATACTCCTAGTGTCATGTTTTTTATCTTAACAAGCTTGAATCCTAAGATTGTTTTAAGAAGGCCTTTTGATTGATCAAACACATCTTACCACTAGTAGCCAGAAAGTGGGCTCTCTAAATGATCCTGCTCGACAAAAGCCGACGAATCTTTCAAATTGGATATCGTTAGCGGTGAAATATGACAGCGCGCCTTGCTTGGATTGTTCTCTTATGTCGGATGTGACTCTCCGGTTGAATGTCACCACTGTTTGAATTTCACACTAATCACTCTGTCACTAATGGGTATGAGCGGCCTTGACGGACAGCCAAGGCTAGAGTATTTGAAATGTCTAATCTGTGTCTCCAGCGAGTCGGCAGGTGATCCCTGCAGCAGCTCTTTATCATTCAGAGTGCTGAGTCTGGAGGCTGCCTGCAGCTGTCTGTGTCTGTTTACTGCTGGAGGCATTCACACAGAGAGGAGAGGCACAAAGCCGAGCGTGTTTGAACAGCAGGTAGTGATTCAGAGCTGCTGTTGACTTTGTGTACGCTTTGCACAATAAGAGTTTAAAATAGGGCTAATTATTATTTCTATTATGGATTCATCTCTTTTAAAATGTTTGTGCCAAGGTGAAGTCTTTAAAATGCTTGTCAGTCCAAAACCACAAAATATCCAATTTACTGGATATTTTCTGGATGTAAAAGAGAGAAAATCAGCAAATCGCCACATTAGAAACAAGTGGCTGTTTGGCATTTTTGCTAATCGTTTATTAAAATCTTTGGCAATCGTTGTCGAAATCAATCAGCACTGAAACACACAACTTAAGGACTATGGAGGTAGGATGACCGTCTTCATTTAAAGTGCCCCTCCACTCAAAAACATATTTTCACTTAGATGTTTGAGCTTCACTGTGCAGAATGATGTATGTGCAAAGTTTATCCGTGCTCACCTTAAATCTGAGTTTAAGATGCGCACCCACAAGCATGATTTGTGACATCACAACTAATCTGGAGACAATTGTCGTACAAAATGCAATCTACACAAGTGTGATGTGGAAAGTTGAAGCCTCCAGTGCACAAACATTGAGAACAGACTTCACAGTGAAGTAGGAGACATCTTGTCTTGTGTCCAACAGTTAAACCTTTCTAAACCCATTCATAGTTTCTGGATTTTTCAATGAGGGAGAAGCAGTAGATGTTATTTTAAGGATTATAATGAGGTAATTGAACTTTTTTTTTGTGGAAAAATAAACAAATTGGACACAAATTACTACTCAATTATTATTTATTTATATCTTAAAACATGTCTGGAGAGGATCTTTAAATTTCAAATGAATTTAGTCAGTCAGGATATTAAAGTTGTACTGATTCATTCATTAACTTTTTTTTTTTTTTGCTACGTGGGGGCAGCAGAACAAGCTGTAAACACAATATTGATATATTATCAGCTAACAAATAATGATGTTGCAGCAACTTTTGCCTATTTACACATCCAGCAGACACAGAGCACAGAGCAACAATATTATAATATCCAGTATTCACTCTCCTTTTTGTCTCCGTTTGGTTCTCTACCAACTCTTGAGTGCAATATGTGGCTCGTTAGTTACTAAATGCTCTTCTGTGTTCATCAGCTAGTTGCTAACGTTGTTTTTTTTGCTGTTTGGTGCTGGACAGCTTGTGTACAGTGGTTGCATCAGAGCTTTTTTTTTTTAGGAAATGACTGCCTGTTTGAACCAAAACAGTCAAGTTGTGGGCCATAAAACCAAATCAATGAACTGAACGATGCTGAAACCCACCACAGCTCTGAGGGGAACTGCATAGTCGGGTGATAATTATCTGTGGGTTTGTCACTATAAACTAAAATGATGACATAGTGACATGTATTTGTCAATTAACCGTCTGTTGATTGAACGATTGCGTCAGCGCTGGAGGACGCCCACACTATGATCCATCCAGGTTTAATATGCAGAAGTTAAGATTCCCTGCTGTAAAGTCTCTTTTTATTAGAAGCTATAAACTGTTAAACAAATCCTCCTCCTGACTTCAAGTGTTTTATCCATCCTCTCCAAAGTGTAGCAGTGTGAAATCCCTTAATACATACACTTAACGCTGTTTCTTGTTGGTGGATTGCAGAGTGAGACTGATGGGGATTTGTCATTTATAGTAGTTGGTATAAGCTTGATAAAACAGACCTTAAAAATAAATCATCTGCCGAGACGGAGCATGTCTAGAGTTCAGAATATTAGCTAGCTTCTCTCTATTGTGTACATTTAATTGAAAAAGGTGTTGCACTCCCTTTCTTCCTTGCAGCAGCTGCCCGCAGTGCAAAACAGCAGCTACAGTACTCGCCAGGCAAACTGCCTGTCAGACTGCTCTCAACCAACTTGGCACTTTTAATAGCTGTGTGACCCAGTTTGAATCCAATTGAATTAAATCTATACACATTTATAGCAGCTCCATTTAATCTCACTTGAGATTACTTATTAAATGCCTCCCGATGTGGTTTATTCTCTCCTCAACTTTCAAAAATACTTTTTCTGACGGTTCTCCTATCCAGGAATTTGCTTTCAGGCTAAATGTTTTGTATTTGTTTTTTTGCATGTTCACTTTACAGCGACTGAGCACCTATCAGAGGCAGCTACTGCTTCACCAGCAAGCATCAATATGGCTGCTGTAGAAAAAATACAGGAGTGACATTTGTTTATTTAATGTGTTTATTATATCATATTAGTTTATGATTTGATATTGTGACTATAATAATAAATGAAAATGTAAAATGGCTGTCTTTTAATGTTTTTTGTTCCTGCATTCACAGCTTCTTAAATTTGAGTATTTGCTGCTTTATTTTTGGTTTATATCAGACAAATCAAGCTGTTTTGAACAAACTCCCTTGGGCTCTCAGAAATCATAAAGGGCATTTTTCTCTATTTTCTGACATTTTACAGACTAATGTACCAGTTAATTTAAAAAAAGAAACAGATTAATCACTGATGAAAATAGTTGCAGTCCTAGGGTGCTGTAAAGTGCAAATTATGATCACTGATTGTGTGTTGCAGGTGAACATGGCAGCAGGATGAAAAGTTTGCAGCGTGGTCAGCTGATGAAGAAACTCTCTGATGACAATAAAGCACCGTTTCCTTCAGATTGGGACAAGTTGAACATGAATGGACTTAACAACAAAGTGCCGTAGCATTTTTACTGAATGTTTGCTGAATTAAAACAGAAAAAAATGACATTTGCTTGCGTTGTTTTTCCTCTCGGTGGCAGGTGCTGCTACATTTTAACATTCTGTTTAAATAAAGCAGAAGTAAATAAATGTGTAAAGCAGCCACCCTTAGACTGTTATTAATCATTGTACCAGGAATTCCTGAAGCGATCCTCACAGAGTTGAAGAGTTGTCATATGAGGATATGTAAAGCCACGATAAACAGCAACGCTCATGTAAGACAGAAAGCCATGTGTTTACATTTGAAGACAGCAAACATTTACAGATAAGCAATAATTCAAATTTTGCTGCACCGTCTTGTCTGGTGTTATTCAAATGAAGCTTTTCTCCCCTCAACTCCTTTTGTGTAAACTGATTGCGCTCGGTGAACAGGATAGATAAGTTTTATCAACATCTGCCTAGAGAGGAACAGGGGGAAACTGATGACATCAGTTAATCCTTTTTACAATTAAAGGCACTCTTCCACAGCGTGACTCCGATATGCAGAAGATGTTAAACAAGCTGTGGAGCTGCTTCTATGTTGAAAATAGAAGAAATCACATTTGTTCCTTGGATGTGTGTTAGTGTACAAGTTTTGGTCAAATAAACTCAAACATTATTCTTGAAGCAATCCCTACAGGGCTGCTAATCATGTGAGAATGTGTTCAGCCTTGATAAGGACATAAAAATACAGAAATGAAAGTCAACTCGAGCATTAAAGCCAACTGGTTATTGAGTTTATCCTGTTAAAGAGGATCTGTCTTGTGAAACTTTGGGATTGATCTCAGCTCACGAAGATAGCTCAAGTTCAAGCTGAGTTATGTTGCTATGGTAACAAATGGAAAATCCAACTCCTGACCAATTAACTGTAAGGAAAAAAGTGTTTTTGTAAGATCCTAGTGGGATAAAAATTAAAAACTTGATGTATTTATCAGTGTCGATTGTTCTATATACAGCCTTCATCTGGTATATGAATAAGCCTGACAACAGTTATATATACATACAGTAGATGCTGTGTAAATTGTCTGTCCCCTTGATGCACGTGTCACATTCAGGTGTGCTGTGTTTTGTTTTTCTTCATTTTTAAGAGCTGAAGAGCTTCTGTTTCTATCTCTAGATAAATAAGTGTCCTGGACAGTAATGTCTTTGCATCCTTTTTATCATTCAACAACAACATCACATGACTCCTAGCCACAAAAGGGGCTGTTGAAGCCTCATGGGAGCATAAGGGCTGCAGTTGTGAATGCTGACAAGATAATCTGATTTGTTCAAATGTGACAAAATTTCAATTACAAATGCGAGAGCCTCTAAACTGGCGTTAGAGGTTGTTGTCCATGACTGTCATCACAGTGGAGAGGCACAAAGGGTCACTTGGTAATCTGGAAAAGATCACCGCTGAAATGATTAAACTGGGTAGAGACATCGACTTTTGAGAATTCAATCAGACTAGTGAAGCAAGAACATGCTAGAAAGTCTTTTCCCCCCACTGTACTTCACAGTATGTTCTGTAAGTATAAAAATGGTTTGCTGTGATTACTGGCTCGGATTCCTTCAGGGCTCCTGGTCACAGTGCTGCTACTTGTGATATTGATGGTGCAGAAGAGGCAGTCTCAAGCTCTCATACAAGAAACCCTATGCAATTAGAAAAATCCTTTGAGCCTTCTGATCCCCAAAACCTACCATCTGAATCATGTTTTCCACTTGCTGTTGCTCATCTTGCACATGTAGGATTCCCTCAGGAGACTTCCTCTGCTAAAGTCCAGAGAGAGCCATCCAAATAACATCTGAGCCCTCAAACAATCTTTTAAAGCTAATGGTGCAGAGCAGAACACAGTCTTAAAATGCTTCTGAGCAACTCTGTGTGACCATTAATCTGCAGCACATACATCCTGATCATGACATGACTGATGACGACCTCTTGATTAACACATCATGTCCAGCGCATCCTGCTTTCTGACGTGCACAGCTGGCTGACGCTGCGGGACATTTCTCCCGTCGCCCTTGCTTCCCCAATCCTGGAGCTCTGCACATTCAGGAAAAGCTTGCATCTGCCACATCAACTCTTTTGATGCCAGTGTCAGAGTAAGTTAGGGCAAGCTAAGCAGCATCACAGGAATGTGATCCTGCCCCCTGGCTACTCAGCCTTGGCCAATATTGGTAACCTTAAACTCAAATGACTCTGAGCTGAGCGCTGGATTATGTTTATCTTCATGGGGATGAAATAGAGAGCAGAGGGAGAGAGGGCATGGAGAGTTTAGGCAGCAGCAGGAATAACGTGGGTAGACTTAAAATGATGTGCAGGTACAGCAAAACTCTGTAGGTCAGAGTTTGCTCAAGGAAAAAGTAGCAGCTAAAACACATCACATTTTTTTTTTAGTTCTTCAGTCTTGCAGTCCCTCAGACAGATCCACCCTCATCATTGTTCAAACCAAAGAAAGATTTTCTTTTAAAGACTCTAGTCAAGGTCTCAGGGTTTAGATATTAAGTACACTTTTGTGTTAAGACAGCCAATGTAGCCATAAAAAAATCCCAGACAGCTAAATTGATTTGATTATTGTTATATACAAAAGGGTAACCTTTTCGGAAATACTGGCTTTTAAAAGATATTCCTACCTTTGAAGAAAACGACCTACACTCTGTATGAAAATGTCAAAACATTCATCAAGATACTGTGTGGCAACCAGCAGCTGTATATGTATATATGTGTATCCAGTGCCTGCTGTTTGCACTATGTGCCTCTGTGATATATTCATATATGTTTATAAGTATCTCTCTTGGATCGTGTGTCTTCCCTCAACCTTGAAATGATGTTTACAAAGACTTGAGGCAAGTCTTGTGACCCAACGCTAGATTAACCAACTGGGCAAAACGGGCAACTGTCCCAGAACAGTCCAGGCTTGTTCTGTGTCAACTGGTTTGTGTTAATTTAATTGAACGTTGTTTGAGAACATGCACTGCTAAAACACAATATCAATGCATGATAAAGCCCTTAAGGTGGGTCCTGCTTCGTTATCTACAATAATCTTGAGGCCTTGTTTTACAGAGTCAAAATCTGTGTCAAAATCCAGTTTTGTTTGTACTTAAATGTAGCTTTATCCTATGTTAATTTGTGTAATATCAAATTACCATACAGTTAATAGCAACAGCTCATCTGGCTGTGTTGTGGCCTATATAGTGGTAGAAGTGTATGGAACTGGTCTTATATTTTGTTTTACAGTATTTCATTTTGTTTTATTTATTTGCTGAAATACACAATGACGTATTAATCACAAAAAAAGATAGCAGCACCCAGTCGTAAACGCAGCAGACCTTTCCGGACTGGACTGTTGGTTTTTCAAAGCCCCGGGGCTGTCGTGTGTCAGTTCTGGTTCTGTCTTTGTACTCGGATTGACTTAAATAAAGTCTTATCAATGCAACAGAACCTCAAATAAAAAAAGATTAAATCAAAATTGAGGGTTGGATGTAATTATTTCACTCCACATAATGTGTGTGATAGTGCTTCTACAAAGTACTGCAACAGTCAGGGAGAGAATACTGTAGATGTACTGCTGTTAAACTTTGAAACTACTGTAGAGAGGATTTAGGGAGAATGCTGGGTTTGCATTTTAATACTGAATTAGCACAAGATAAAACAGTGCCCTAAATAATTCATGTACAAAAAGTAGCTCGTTTATGAAGTTTAGACCACAGAGCCGTGATAAATGTTTGCTCCAGGTATATCTGATAGAGATTCAGGTTTATCAGACACCTTATTGACACCTCTGATCTGACTCATTCTCTCCCAGTTCTGCTAATGAACAAATTATGGGTGAAATTGAGCACATTTTAATCTAAATTGAAACTAATTTGCCCTCAGGCCCCTCAGGAGTCTTTCGGTGACCCTTAGTAGTCTGTGAAGCCCATTTTTTTTTATAGTTAAGCCGCTTGCAATTTTCCCCGCATTTCTTCCAACTTAATTGTTTAATTGAGTCACCAATTTCACTGTCTGCTTGGAACTCAATTCAGAGGGACTTTATTGGCATAAAAATTAGACAAGCCCTGGCCTTCTGCCAAGAACTATTAAGAACAATGAATAAAATCTGATTGATCATCAGTACAACAATAAACATCTGTTCCACTTGTATCACTCATGCACTGTGACTATTAGGGAGTGTGTGTGCATTTGTGGGGGCTGGTGTTTTAAACAAGAAAAAAAGACAGACTTAAAACACTTAAATATTGAAACCAAGTAAGCAGAAATAAATGATTAGTGCAGGATCTAATTTCTCCTTTAACTCTCTCTCCCTCTATTATATAGAGGGAGAGTATATCTAGTATACATTATATATAATTATATATAGTATATCTATGTATTTATGTATATATATATACAGTACATCCTGTGTGTGTAGAGTTGAACTTCTCTCTCTCTCTCTCCCTCTCTCTCTCCCTCTCTCTCTCTCTCCCTCTCTCTCTCTCCCTCTCATTTCCATTCAGTCTGTTGAAGCAGCAGCAGCCTCAGCAGCAGCCTCAGCAGCAGCAGTCTTGTATGTGGATCCTTGGCTAGAGGACAAGCAGTAGGATACATCCCAGTCCCCCGAACTGCCTGAGTCAACATGGTCGCTGTGAGAGTCGTCGCCTGCCTGTGCCTGCTGGTGGGCTTCTCGCTCCAGGTGGACGTGAAAAGTGGGAAAGAAACAGGGAAAGCCGGGAATTTCATGGAAGATGAGCAATGGCTGTCAACCATCTCCCAGTACAGCCGTAAGATCAAGCACTGGAATCGCTTCAGAGACGTGAGTGGTGTATTTAGTGTAATTTGACCAGCGTGTCGTATCTTTCTATATCTCGTCCGGTGCTGTGCTGGTGTTTGAGATGCTGCCTGTGGAGGCAACGCGGGTTGTCTGCTCAGGTGATTTTGCGCACAGTTAACTGTCGCTCTGAAGTGCACATATACACGCAATATTAGCAGTTTGTGCGATAGAAATACTTTAAAAAAGAGGGAGAACATATAACACAGGATAGTATGTTTAATAATTGGAATGCGCGTGCGTGTGCGCGTGCCTTTTCTGCGTTTTCTGTGTATTTCACACATTGACTGCCCTCAAATTGACTGACATGCCAAACAGGCTACTATTTCATAATCTTTTGGTTGAATTGACTGTTTTTTTCATCTACAGACCTGCTATATGAGAGTGAATGAAATACAACTCACAGGAAATCCATGGTATTAGCTCCAAGTCTCAAAAGCCATTTCCAAGCTCCTTCTGGGAAACTGTGATATTCTGAACAGTGTCTGTATTCCCTGATCAATACCCACTGATCTGCCATATTGCACATAAAATGTAGGCTCACAGTTTGGAGGCTTCCAGAGCTTTCAGATAAAAAAAGCCACACAGCAAGACATCAGTTGCGTGTTCTCTAAATCACAAATATCAAATAGCTTGTAAGAGTAAAACAGTTCTTGTTCTCATGTGGATCTTTTGTTCAGACTGATTTCAAGGCTGTAAATGGACAGATTTGTTTATTCTGTTCAGCCATGCCAGAAGGACCATTCACTAGAGATAAAAGAACTTATCATTATACAGAAAAATGAATCTCTTACCAACTTAAATTTACTCATATTTGAATTTCCAATAAATAAATGAAATCTTTAAGCTGAGGATGATATGGATAATATCCTTTATAACAATACAGCTTGATAGCAATATAATCTGAGAAACATTTTATAGATACTATAACCTGTTGGGAATGTCAGTTTTTAATCCACTGAATTAAATACCTCTCAAATCAAGGTCGTGCAAAATGCTGTAAATCCGATGTTTTCGTAAAGAAGTCCTGCTCATTAATTTTGCAACATAGTCAGCACTGGGCTGATACAACTAGAGATATGAAAGATACCTAAATATTAACAGTATCAGTGTAGTGAAGGATCAAAGCTCTTACCTGGTGTCTTTAAACCAGCAAAATTTGCATTTCCAACTGAAGGTAAACTGTTTTGCTGAGTAAAAAAGTGTCTTTTGAAGGCTCCTGCATGCTGACTTCTGCATGCTGAGGAAAGCATTGGCCAAAATGTTTGTGCTTGATCGCTAAAGAATAGAGATAATGAGAATGTGAACCTCAAAAGACAATATTTTACTCTGAGTACAAACCTCTGTTTTATATCGTCATATCATCTACACCACCTCAGTCCAGTCTGTAGCTAACAATTATTTTCATCACCATTCATTTTCTGGATTAATGGATTAGTTGTTTGGTCTATAAAATGTCCAAAAATGGTGAAAAATGTTAATCACTGTTTCCCAAAGCCCAAGGTGATGTCCTCAAATGTCTTCTTTTATCCCAACTAACAGTCTTTAACCCAAGATATGCAGTTTACTGTCATAGCAGACTAAAATTTGAAAAAATAAGAAGCTGGAAAAAGATGGACATGTTTTTGTTTTTTTTTTTTAAAAAATGACTCAAAACGATTATCAAAATAGTTAGTCCTTCTGTCCATTAATCGACTAATCATTGCAGCGCTAGTCCAGTCCAAAAGTGTAAACTCATCATACCCTAAATAATCAGGGCAAACATCAGGAAATATCAATCACTGATACATAATAAATTTCTAGTTTATTAAGTTAAACTAAAGCAGTCTAACACAACAGCCCTGCAATAAATCCTGCCTTCATTTAGATAGTAATGAGCAGTTTTTGTTTAAATCACTTTCAAGAGACATTGACTCAACTTTATGATCGTTTTGGATGCTGTGGTGTGTGGTGTTACTGAGAGGTGTTTTTTATATTTATTGTGATTCATACAGTAGGGTTGATAGATTTTATATCATCCAGCCTCTATTTTCACTCTCCTGTCATGATCCAAAAAAAAAAACAACCAACCAGGGAATAACATGGGTGATTGGGGGGTTGTAGTGAGCATGGTTAGGGGTTGGGAGGCTGTGATGCTGGGTGTGCCGCACCGGTAAAGTGATGACGGCTCCCTGGTGCCAAAAGACAGAATACATGGCATGAATCAGGTTGCAAGAGATCTCTGAGGAGGAGTTGGTTAGCAACGGCTCAGATCCAAGCCTCTACCTTGACAACCGGACAGTTGTTTGATCTTGTTGCTGAGAAAATATCACCTCCGACAGATATTCTTATCAATGATAGCCAGAGAGAAGCTGTAATACCTTTGACTGTGCTTGGAGGCTTGCAGGAATGTATCTTAGAGCCCTGGACCCTCAGGGAACAAGAAAGCCCAGTTAGAGAATTTGTACTTGAAATGCAAATTTGTGCTGTCATGCAAATTTGAATATTGTCTTTGCTGGTGTTTGGATTGGTTTGACTGAACTGTCTGATTGGATTGTTGCTTGGCTTGACTGATTTCCAGAGGTTGGGTATTAGATGTGTCTTATACGTATTTATGTTTAGTTGCATCTGGAATCTCAATGTGACAAATGCAAAATGTTGTGAGGAAGCCATGATGTCATTGTGTGATTAAAACAAACGCAGAAATAATAATAATGATAATAAAATGTTCTTGTGCGATACAGCAAAGAGGATAAAGTGCTGTCACTAATGTGGTTCTAAAGTTGGTGGTAATTTTTGGGGCCCCACATTTGATCTAGAGCCACAAAATATGTAGCAGGTTTACAGTTCATAATGTATGTATATACATTGTCTATTAAGGTTGAAACAAGTTAAATGATCAATTAATCAGCTACAAAACATCAAGAAAATGTGAAAAAATTCCCAATACATCTCCCTGACATCCTCAATTTGCTTGTTTTGAATGACCATCTGTCCAAAAACAACCCAATCTAATTTAAATTTACAATCATACATTTGCTTAATAAATTACTTATAAGATTAATTTATAATTTATAATAAATCATTTTCTGTCAACTGACTACTTGATTAATCAATAAATTGTTTCACCACTAGTGTTAGTGAAAAGTTTTCACCCTCCTATACTTTTTGCTTGATTTATTGTTTTACCTCTTTGTCTCCCAGTGGATTAATTAATCTTTTCTTCAGCTGATCATTAGAGAAAGACTCTTAAATGTCAAAGTGAAAACAAATCTGATGATTAGTTTCATTAAAGTTTAATTAATCTGCTGTTATTCGCATTTGTGAAACCACAAAAGATGGAAGAAGTCACAGTTGGGGGAGTGGATACTTTTCATAACCACTGTGTGTGCATAGTGGTATGTTGTAGACTTCCTCAAAGTTTTGCTTTTAGCTTTCTGTAATGTGATTTGGCTGTAGCTCTATTCACATTAGCCGCTAGAGGTCACTGCAACCTGTGAACTGCATGTGTGTCACAGTTAAGCAAGGACTTCTGGGTGGGAGCAAGTGGTAACTTACCTTGCGAGGCAGCTGAATTTGCGAGATCACAACATCACAAGATCACGTGAGAATCCATCTTGTCAGGCCTCAAGTAATACGCTTGTGTCCGAACCAAGCAGGTAGCTCCTGGTCTGAAAAGTGAAGCCAATGCGAAGGGCCTTAAACCTACATTCTTTCTAATGGCCAGCAGGAGGTGACTACACTGGCTGCAAAAAGAAGTCTAGTTGTATGGAAGTCTATGAGAAAATGACCCTACTTCTCACTTGATTTATTACCTCAGTGAACACTTTCCTAATGAGTTTATGCTCTCAATTGCTAGAATCAAGTCTTCTTCAATGCATCATGATGTTCATTTTGTAAATTATGGCCCCATAGATTGTAAATGCACTGTGCTAACCAAGCTAGCAGCTAGCACTGTGGTCAGCTCCACCCTCTCGTCCAAATATGGTCACTTCTGGCTCCAAAAATGAAACATGGCGGCTTCACAACAGCAGTTCACAAACCAATGAGTGACGTCACGGTGACTACTCCATATTTATTTTACAGTCTATGGTCTGGACGGTGATAAACAGATGGTTCATCCAATCACCTGCCAAGTATTTTTTAAAAGTGCCTACCCTTTTCCAAACAGTTTCCATGGATGACTTCTCAGATAGTTCTGTGTGACAAACTATGCGGCACATCAATAGCAACAACCATGGCTTGAAGTTGAAACCAATGCAGAAGCCCATTAATGTGCAATACCACTGACAGTCACTAGATGCTGGCTCCAATAGACTCCCGTTCAAAAGTGTCAACTTCTGTCATGAAATATTAAGTCAATCAATTTTTTTAACGAGTCATTACGGTCTCAAACTCTAATTTCAGGCCCTCTAATAAGTGTGCTGGTGGTCATTTTGGAAATTATTGCTCCGATAATAAGATTTAAAGACGAATAGTAGCTTTGATGTCTGCTGTGGGGGTGTTGATTGACAGCTGTGATTGACAGTTCGCTCCCTGGCTATGGGATTCACACTGAGTCGAACTACTGTCACAATATTTCAATAAGTTTAATATTACTTGATAACAATACCTGCCGTGTTAGTTAGCTAATGTCTGTAGCAGTCTGCACCGCTTGGTGTTCCTGCTAAGCTAGCCTTAGCTTCAGTCCATGGTAGCAGGTTGTGTTTCCAGAGCGTGAAAGGAAACACCCCGCAGTCCTTATTTCCTGGCTCCAAACATAAAAGATGGTGCTGACCATAAGCAGCAACTCTGGGCTTCAAACTGGCTCCAATGCAAACCAATGGATGATGTCATGCCTTGCAATGTGCAATGAGAAGCCAAGTCACAGCAGCTAAGGTGCTATGTGCTGGTCTGTTCATGGATGACTATGAATCATAATAAACAGTTAAGTTCAACAGCATGAGGCAGTGAACTTTATGACATGGTGTCAGAAGTGACCCTTCTGGCTGAATAAGAAAAGAGGTAAGTTTGGAGCAGCGAAATGGCCAAGTTTCAAGCGCTGGAATCACTTGACTTCACCCAGCCATCGGCCATCATTTCTCTCGCTATTGGATCGCAATGAAACTCAACCAGGAAGATAGTGTCGTTCCAGTAAACACTTGTATGCTATGGGCAAAGAGGCAGAGCCGATATTTAGCACCTTCACGTTCGTGGAAAAGGACAATGATGACTATTACGAGGCAGTAATTAAGAAGTTTGATGAACATCTCATGCCCAAGCGGAACACTTTACACAAGCACGCATATTTCCACAGACACTCAGACCAGCAACAGGGGGAGAGTGCGGAGGCGTTTGCAAGACATTGTTACGAACTGGCAGAAGATTATGATTTTGGAGCAACTAAGGACGAACAGATAAGAGATTGCATCGTCATTTGAATCCCAGATAGCAACATGTCTCAGAAACTACAAGTGGAACCGGATTTAACCCTGGAGAAAGCCATTTGCATTGCTTATCAGTCTGAACTCATTAAAGTGCAAAACACCAGCATCAGATCTACTGAAAGTGAAGTAAGTGCAGTTACATGCAAATTCAAATAATTCAAACTGTTTAAGAGGAGGCATGCTAAAGTCAAAGGTAATCAACAACTTAAAGGAGCATCAAAAGCAACATATGACAAGAACTGTTAAAGGTGTGGGAGGATGCAGGAGCTTGGAGCATGTCCTGCAACAGGAAAACACTGCCGTAAGTGCAATAAGACTGGCCACTTATAAATAATGTGTAAAACTAAGCTCGTAGGGGCAGTGGAAACTACAGGAGCCATTTCAGAGGACATAGATCTTGATGAGATCTATAATGGTTTACAGATCTGCTAATTAATGGTACTACTGTGCAATAGAATTGACACAGGCGCAGATATTACAGTAATATCACACATACATAAGCCTGTCCCAGTGCCCTCTTCTGAGAAACTCTAAAGCAGTTTTTACAAGTCCTGGTGGAAAGCTTGTTTGCAAAGACAAATTTGTGACTGACTGTGTGAGACATGGACAGAAATACACATTCTGTCTATATGTGATAAAAGGCCAATTTACCACTAGGTTACTTGGACGAAAAACAGCAACCAAAATGGGGCTTGTACGCAGAGTGGATGGACTTGAGTCATTTGAGGATGTTTGTGGAGACATTGTACTATTAAACTATCATCCAGTGAAAACGGAGCTTCGGCCAGATGCTAAGCCCTACAGTATCACCACACCATGACATATCCCTATCCTACCTCAAGTGGAAGAATAACTGAAATGGATGCAGTAGGCATCATTGAGGAGGTAAAAGATGTCATCGACTGATGTGCTCCTATGGTGCCTGTGATTAAAAAGAATAAGAAACCCGGAATCTGTCTGGACCAAACTAAGCTCAACAAAGCTGTGAAATGGGAGAGATTTATTCTACCCACACTGGAGGACATTGCACGAAAGCTCTCTGGCAGTTTTCTCCACTGTTGATGCCTTGAGTGGATTTTGGCAAATATCACTTGATGCCAACAGCAGGAGGCTCACAACTTTCTTTACACCAGTGGACCATTTCTGTTTTTGGAGGCTTCCTTTCAGCATTACATCTCCCCTGGGAATATTTCAGCAAAAAATGAGCACCCTTTTGAGAGGACGATATCCTGACCATGACCACAACCTCAGAGCAGTAATGCAAACCATTAATGCTTCAGGACTGAAACTGAACAAGGACAAGTGTCAGTTTGGGAAATCTGAAATCCAGCATTTTGGGCACATCCCTGGGAAAGATAGTATCAAATCCAACACCGAAAAAGTCATAGCTATCACAGAACTGCCCAGCCCCACAAACGCTACAGAGCTACGCCAGAGGGTTTGGATGATCAACTACCTGGGCAAGTTTTTCCTTGACCTTTCATCTATCATGCACCCCATTAACTATTAAAAAATGATTCTGTATGGATTTGGGGAGAGGAACAGGAACAAGCATTTTAACAAGTGAAAGCCATGTTGACCACTGCACCAGTCTTGGAATATTATGATGCAACCAAGCCAACAATGATTAGTGCAGATGCAAGTAACTACGGTCTGGGAGGCAGTTGCCTTTTGCTCACAAATACTAACTGAGACGGAGCAACGATATTCTCAGATAGAAAAAGAATGCCTTGCAAGTGTTTGGACATGCAAGCGGTTTGTGAAGTACCTACAAGGCAAGGAAAGGTTCCGCTTGCAAACAGACCATAAACCACTTATCCCTCTGATAAAGTCATATAAACTTAACAAAGCACCTGTGAGATGATGAAGTTGTCCATGTCCCAGGAAAGCAGCTCGTCGTGGCTGACACTCTGTGGGACAGTGTATCTGACACAGAACATGATGTTAAAGCCTATGTACAGCCGATGATATCAACAAGACCAATAGCAGGTGACAGACTGGATGTTATCAGAGAGGCTACTAGCCAGGATACCGACCTTCAGAGAGTTCTTAAAAAATGTCTCAAATGATTAATCTATTATCAAAATAGTTGGCGATTAATATAATAGTTGACGACTAATTGACTAATTGTTGCAGCTCTAGAATAGTCATGTTTTCATGAAATATAGGCAGTCATGTCCTCAGTTATGTTGGTTTGTGCCAAGATGTGACATGAGCACGTGGCTTCTTGACACACTCCCAATCAGCAGTGCGGAAGATTATTGAGAACTTTTATTGAATCAAATAGACTGCTAAAGCACTAAGATTATTTGTTTTGAGAAGTGCACCTCTATTTTGTGATTTATTATATTGTTTTCTATTATCTTTTTTATTGGTAAAATGTCATTTGTCTTGCCATTTGATAACTGGTTTTTCAGTTTCATTTTCTGAATGGCCATTTGTTTATTTATAAATGGAATAGTTTGACCTTTTGGAAATTACAGTTATTCATTTTCTTGACAAGAGCAAGATATCAAGATAGAAACCTTTTTCATGTCTGTAAGATAAATATGAAGCTCAAGGCATCAGGAGATTAGCCTAGCTTAGCATAAAGACTGGAAGCCCAGGAAAACAGCTAGCATGGCTGAGTCCAAAGTTCAAAAATACTCCTATTAGCATGTGTAAAGCTCATTAATTAACACACTGTATCTCATTTGTTTAATCCGTCACTAAACAGAAATACAAAAACGATAAATTGTGGTTTTACGGGTAACTATTTCATGGTGACTAGCTGTCGGTTGCAATGACGGTTAGCTGAGATTGATGACTAATCCGCTAACTGCCTCTGCACTCAAGCTACAGAGAGTATTTGGTGCATGGACATGAGAGTGCTGATCTTGCTATCTAACTCTCAACAAGAAAGCCATTTAACATATTTCTAAATATGTTTAGTGTGTGAAATATGATTTTGTTTTGTAGTTCTGGGCTTCTTGTTTCTACATTTTTAGCTATTGTATTTTAGCATTTTGCTCAAATTTGAGAGAAAAGGCACATAAAATGATCATGAATGGTTAGCGGTGCTTAGTCCTGTCTCTCCATGTGAATCTACAGGCTCCTCATCAAAAACTCTATGCGAATGTTGAACCACTGCACTTGAAGGGAGACAGACAGCAGAGCTGGCTCGGTTCTGCTCAGATGGGACTATTCTCTGATGTACCAGGCAGAGAGATGCACCATCTGAAATGTGAAGGGGTCATATTTGTTTACTAGCTGTCTTGGCAAACAGGTGGTGAGGAAACAGCATGCAGAAAAATTCATACTGCATCTAAATAAAACATGAAAAAAATGAAATCACTACGTGGGCTTTATAAACACAGTGATGCCAGCTTGATTGATGTGACTGGTGTTTAAATTGGACTAGTATACATATGATTATCCAGCACAGATACATAATGAGGAAATGTTAAAAGGGAGAACAATAAGACCAACAGCTGCAGAGGCAGGAGGTGTCGGGATAATCCACAGCAGGTTACAGAGTGTTATAGAAGCTCCATTATGACTGGCATCAATGTCAAGACATAAAATCTCCCGATGAAGATTCCCCCACATTCATGTTTGCACAGAATTCACCCACACAAAGCCGGCTACACAATCCACAAATTAAGCTCGGCAGTAATTAATTAGCTGATTGTGTCTTCCTGAATCTGCTCATCACTCTTAAAACCTCTTTGACTACTTAATGCATCCGCGATTTTTCATCCTAACACAAGTACCACTTTGCATTCTGGTGCGTTCGGGTGGATCCGCTCAGCAGGAGCTCAGGCCACCGCTCATGTGAACAATACTGTGCTGTTCATTCATGGCCACATTAGATTCTCCCATCTCGCTCTGTGAGCGGTGCAAAGAGGGAACTCATTAAGGAGCTGTACAGCCTTTCAGCCACAGAGGGCTGTTTAAGGTTTGCACCTGCTCTACTGCCAGCTACATTTTTAATGAGGGAAAATTGTTACATCTTCTTCAGGTAAATGGCTTCCTCAGCGTCTTTGGTTGTTAAGATTAGCAGAGAGTGAGTCAAAAATACGAGTGATCATTAGCCTTATCGGTGCATACGAACAAATTAATTCGATTTAAGACAGTGATAAATGCAATAATTAGATAACAATGAGCAGTTCTTTAAATTTCCCCCAAGCCTCTCAGTGTGCTTAAATCTACATCCTCAATATTCATGAAGGAATATACTGTATGTGGAGAAAAGGAGCAAGAGAAAATAACTGAAATGTTCCATATACTGTACGTGTATAAGCTTTAGGACTGCAACTAATAATTCTTCATTCATTATTAATCTATTGATTTTTTTTTTATTTTGTTTTAAAATGTCAAAAACTAAGTAAGCTAGTTAAGAGTCTACAGCCATGCAGCTCTGTGAGGCTGTCAAGTGGTGCTTTGAGCTAAATGTTAACATCTGGATGCTAAATATGCTCACAATGACAATGCTAGCATGCTAAGCAGGTTTAATGTTTATCATTGTCATTAGCGCATTGACTAATTAGCACTAAACAGCAAGTATAACTGAGGCTGATGAACTGATAATGGTGCTAGAGTAAAAGTTAAGGAATCTATGACCTGGAGCTATGAGTGTCTGTACACAAATGTAATCTTAATCCATCCAATAGTTGTTGAGATATGTGAGTGGTGGACAGACCGGCTGACATTGTCGTCCCTAGAGCCACGCCGCTAGCATGGCTAAAAACAGCTAAAGATATTCAATTCACAATAACGAGAAACGGAAAAAAAGAAGAAAATCATTTGACAAGTTGGAATCAGAGAATTTTTGCCATGACATAAATGATCGATGAACCGTCAACATTCTTGATGATTCATTTTCTGTTATTTGACTTATCAACAAATCATTTCATCTCTCAAGCACATTTTAGCCCCAGTGACATATAAGAAAGTGTATATGGCAGTGCTTAGGCTACATAAAGACAGCAAAGGATGGATTAACTAATCAATCTCTTCTCTGCTCTAATAAGCAACCTGGTGCTTCATCCATCTATGAACCAGCTAGAGTCATTATTTATCCGTGCTACTGTGAATGAGATGTTGGCGATGGCCCGGTCACTGATCCTACATCAAAAACAGCTCCTCTGTGAGAGCCCTTTGATAAATGCAGGACCAGGGTTCACTCTGTTTTTCTCCAGATGAAGAGCAAACATGATGCTGTTGCATCCTAAGTGACACTGAGCTCCTTTACTTAGCTCAAAGACACGCTGCCAGCTGTGGGTTTTTCTGCTCCTGTCATCAACCTCAGCCATTTATTAGCCTCCCACAGGATTTATGCTCCAGTGCTAACAGCCAGTGTAATTACGGATATGAAAAATTAGAGTAAGAGGACAGTATGCAATTGTAGAAAATATGATAATGAGGCCTATTTCCAATTAAAAGTGAATGGCAGTGCGGGGGTTGAAAATTAAGATGGGAGAAACCATAACAGTTAAATGAGCTAATAGTTATCTGTATTTCCTCTGCTTTCTGAATCTGAAGATCAGCCTATCAAACCAACTATCTGTGGAATTCCGCTCGTTGCACGCTAATAGGATCAAAATGGCAGAAGCAGTGGAAAGAGACGCTTTCTTGTCTTTTTGTCATTACCGTGCATGTCTTTTGCTGGAGGTGAATGTCGGGAGGGGGGATTTGCTGTGAGTGTTTGGACTGGGCAGATACGATTCACAGTAGAAACAGAGAAGAAAGGAGATCCTGTTGGCTTCCCAACACAAGCGTGGGTGGCTCTTAATTGAGTGGAGAGGCTGTTTTGTGTTGTTGCTCCTGTGGAAAAGCTCTTCTCGCCAGATAGCAATTTATGCTTTGTAAAAAAAAAAGCAAAGGAAACAGTGAGAGAAGCTCAACGGCTGCCTTGAACAGAAGGAAAGCTTTCTCATAAGCAAAGCCATGTTCCACAGCCCACAGATTGTCCAAATATACAAAATCTCTTTCCCCTTTTCACCATGACTGAGTACGAGGAAGCAACTTGTTGTGGTGGCACAGTACATGTAGATTAATGTGTTTCATAATGGAGCCTGGCTGCACCTACTACATCAGTATATTAACACATGCACCAGCAGCAGACGGTCTGAATTCTATCTTTTTTAGCCGTTAACTTCTCTGTGAGTTGCTGAAATGTCGGGCTGAATAATTAGCCTTTCCAAGGTTCTTCTTCTGGCTCTATTGTTCATGCATTATTTATAGTGGCATCTGCCTGAGAGTTGTCTCTGTACTGGTGAAGCTCCTCTATGCCTTGCAGCAGGCAGAGCGATTTTATGCTGCCACTCTGCTTGTCTGTCTTCAGTCATGGCTGGCATGGTGGCACACCCAAGACTCAAGTGATGATTCAGCTTTTTAACAAACAAACTGAACTGTATCATTGCTGACTATGCATCAGTAATGGAAACTGATGGAACACCAGCTTTATTGCTCATTGTTTACAGGAGGATGTGGTTGCAAAGCTTCCCGGGGTTCATGAATACACAAACATAATATTAGATAAAAAACAAAAAATATAGACACTAACAGCTGTATATATTGCATAAAAGTAAAAACTAAACAATAAGACTGAGAGCTTTACATACTACAGTGGTTCTTTGAGCTCAATGCTAACATCAGCTTGCTAACATGCTCACAATGACAATGCTAACATGCTGATGTTTGGCAGGAATATGTTCACCATCTTAGTTTAGCATGTTAGCATGCTAACATTTGCTAATTAGCACCAAACACAAAGTACAGCTGAGGATTATGGGGTGTAATTAATTGTGTAGGTATTTTGTCATGATCCAAAGTACTGGACAAATTAACATCTAGTCCTGAGTGGAACTTGAATGCCCAAATTGCACCGCAATCCAAATGATAGTTGTCGAAACATTTGACTAAAAACCACAAATTTCATCCTGCTGCTGGCGCTAGAGGTAAAGTCATGAGATAATTAAAGTCAGTAGGCTTCATCCTCAGGGCACTTCACACAATCAATCCAACAGTTACTGAGATATTATTGTTTGGACCAAAGTAGTGGACTTAATTATGATATTACCATCCCTACAGCCATCGCTGCTAGCCTGGCTAAAAAGCAGCAAGACAAATAAAAAATGTAGGAAAAATGAAAGGAAAAAAGAAGATTTGATTTTACATTTACAACAGTTAATTCATGCTGATTATATTTGTAAAATACAGTAATTGATGTGAGTGGAAACAGGTTTGAATCTGAAGAGCCTCTTTAGAGTGTCATCTTTCAGATAATTTGATGTAGGCCTGGAGATAGATAATCGACCGTTCTTAGCATTCCTAATAAGATTAAGTACATCTTTAAAATGTATTTCACTTAGAGTTTGAAACTCCGTATATATGTCATATATTTGATGTGAGTCGGTAAGACGTTCTAATCTGGAGAGGTTCTGTATAGAACTGTGTTCCTCAAATAATTTTAGGTTTGAGAAGAGATAATTGACCCTTTTGGCTTTCTTTGCAAGATTAAGATTCACTAAAACTAGCTCTTCCCTCAGAAATATAAAATATCACGTGCATGATTACAGACATATGATAAGAAACCCAACTGTATTTATTACCACCTGGAAATCCATATACTACTTGACTGCAGTGACATCCCTATCTGTTTATCTGCAATGACCTTTATTGTTATCACACACAGACACGAGGCAGAAACCTCAGTTTACCCTTCACTGGGTAAATAGGCTTCACCTGCTGAAATCACTCTCCAGTAAGGGCCTAGTCATGGGACCTGTTATTTCAGTGGAAATATATATATATATATATATATATATATATATATATATATATATAACCCAACATGCAAACATAGCTGTGCATATAATAGCTACGTAGTAAATATACTGAGGCAGCAGAAAAGTGCTGTCCTGAATATATTCAGGTCTGCTTCAGGTGTCTTTATGTTTTTGATAGATGTGTGTTTGGGGCCACCATTATTGTTATGAATCGCTGAGGACTGAGCTGCACTAAACACGTGGTCTGAGCAAACACAGCCATATCGCTTATGTTCAGTAATAATAGGTGTAATAATGCAAGGTGCTCAGGTTCAACCTGGCATTGATAGATTCTTTGCTTTAGGCCACAAATCACTCACTGTTGAAACAGCAGGGCAAGTACTGTACAATTAGGCCAGGCAGCTATATGAAAACTTTAAGGACATGCTCTTGCCTGAGGTGAATCAGCCTCTTCTGTATGTTTGATTTTCACATTGGACGAGACAGGTGTCTGGCCGTGTTGAGCTCAACTGTCCCAGAGCTGCATATGGAGGAGCAGAGAGAGCTGAGCCTCCTCTCAGTATTAACTGTCAGAGGAAGAGAGAGGTGTCAAGGACATGCTTGGAAGGGACTGCGATCCTGTCTGTGTACAAGCTGTATTTAGTATGTGTGGCATGTGGTGGATATGTGTGTTTGCGTGTGTGGGAGAGAGAGACAGAGACTATTAATTTGTGGAGTTGGCAGGGTAATGGATACACACTACAAAGTCATATTGAAATGACCTTAAGCAAATCGTATAGCAGGGTAGGGTGCAGAGCTAAAGCGCTAATAGCTTTTTTCTCAGTTGAAAGAATCCGACAGAATCTCATTTATGCGTGATGTAGTCCTTCCTCAAGCCATAACGTGACATCTCAATGTGGCTCCCTGTTTTACTGTAATATCCCGCTGCCACTGCAGGAGATTAGCATTATCAGCAGCCACAACAACCCAATTTGTTCTCATTGCCATGGCAGACAGGGGGAATTAAATGTAATCAGCCAGCTAGCATATTTAACTTAGCTACCCCTGTGAGCTGTGTCATGCAGATCCCTGTGGCATTTCAACTGGGATGGTTATCATCATTATCTTCTCTTTACCATGCCGCTGGTTTCTAAACTCATATGTCTGACAGTTGTAAAGGAGCTCTATAGCTTCAATGGACTTGTCATGGAGCCTAATTAATTTAAACAGCAGGCGTAGCTGTTAAAAAATTGGAAATGGCAAATAAAATAATAATCACAGGCGCAGATAGTGAAGTGATATTGTAATCATAAGTTTTTGGAGGTTTTGCTGAATACACATGCTGACAGTTCTCTACAGCACGCTCAAATGGTTGCACAGCTGCTCAGTACAGCCAAAGTGTTCACACAGGATTTTGGCTGCTGAGCAGATCAGATTCTGTATTTTATGTATTGTCTATAAATGCCACAAAAAGACCAAAACCAACAATGCATTAGTCTGCATCTCAATACTGTCCGACTTCCCTTCCCTGTCTGTGGCACTCGGCCCCAAGCACACAAGTTCTCAGTAATATCCTGACACAGCTGGGCACTGTTGTGTATAACTTTAATCAAGTAGGAGTAAATAGTGCATTTGTTGGGGACAATTTTTAGCTGCAGATGATAAACACTTGGTCTTTCAGTGAGAATTTACGGCAGCAGGACAAAGTATGTTAGCCTTGTTCCAGACCTCCTTCACATTGGTTTTGGTGTTGTACTCACTGACAGTTGGATGTTTTTGTCTGGCGACAAGACAGCTGACCAATCAGAGCTTTGTAGGTGTGATTGTGTGTGTTGAGGTCATCGTCCTACATAGCTATACCCATGAAATAAAGCCACAGAATAATGGCCACAAAAATGGCGACCAGGGTGGATGAAATGGTTGTTGCAGTTTGTTGTAAGTCAACTTACAGAAGTAACAACTCTTTTGGGAAATGCACTTTTGTTTTTTGCTGAGAAATAGATAAGAAGGTTAATTTGATACCACTGTCATGTAGCTTCTAAATATGAAGCTCCTGCTAGAAACCAGATATCTTGAAAAACATTAACTGAAAATTTAGCAGGCTGGAGACAGATTTATCACTTGCTTCTGGTTGGTTAGGGTAGAACATACACCCTCTCATTCAGAAATCAACATGAATGAATGAATGAAGTGAAACAAAATGGCAATTCACTGTGATTTTAGCTTTATGTGGGATTGACGATTGTTTATCGTAATGACGGAACATGTCAATCAGTGTAAAACTGATGTATTACAGTTTTTGTGCAATAATGGAGGTCTATGGCACAGAGGAATCATGCATCGGCTGCACAGATATTACTTGCTAGAAGGATCCATTCATTGTTGGTTTTGGGCTTTTCATGGGATTTGTTGATGATAAAAATACAGAATATCTCCATCCTTATCCTTTAAGAGATTTGTGTCTCTCACTTAGGATCAAGTAGGACTCATTTTTTTAAAAAGGGAAGTATTACTCACTCACCTTTCTCCACTACGTTTTGCATAGTCTTTTAAGTAACAAGAGGAAATATGAATACACAATTTGGGAAAAAAAAGGGGTTTAATACACCATGGACTTTGGAATAAAGAAATCTTTTCAAGCAAGCTGAGATTGACGCTTAAACACTAACAACATGATGTAAAGAAATATTGTATTTGTCTACATGAATACTGTTTTCCCCCTTGATTACATTTACTGTTCTTCTTCCAACCGATAATTAGGATAATTACATGTCAACACTCAAAAATATCTTACAACAGTCACTCGGTAACAAACAGTAGAAATAACAAGCCCATGCTATGACAGTTAAATGAGTAAAGCAAACTATAAAATCGATTGTTTTTTTTCATTTCTTGCTGTGTTTTTACAGATTTCCATAAATTAAATTAAGATTGGGAAAAAGAGGCACACTTGAATCTGGCCATCATATGTATGCTAAAACCCTAAAAAATTCCAAATCAATCAGAAGTCTGTGATAACCAATTCATGAAGACAGCTTGTATTTTAAGTAGTAAAAACCCTGCTGGTCTTGTTTTTCTCTGGGGACACAAAGTCGGTTTGTTAGAGTCTATTGGAGTGGAATTTATTTTCTTAGCAACCACCACATTCAATATTGATTTAAGTTTCCTGGATTAGAAGAGTATGCCAACACCAAACAAGATTTAAACTCATTTTTCTATGTATGTATACTGATAACTTTTTGTGTTAGCAGATCAATACTGATGAGTCTAGCTACTATAAAGTGAAAATAGCACACAGGCATCAGGTGCTTTTGTTTCTGTGGAGCCACATGCTTCAGCTTGTCTTTAGTATGGCTTTTTTTTTCCCCCTTGCTAATATTGTATGCAGAAGCAGCGTGGCTCAGCACAGTAAAGACGGCCCTGCATAAGCTGCGAGCTCCCTGGGGCATCTGTGTGGAGCTCAACCTGAAGGCTCGCCTCCTCTCTTTCTGCTTCTTTGTTTTGCAAATGGGGGGAGGGAGCAATAAGATGCTGCAGAGTCTCCGCCGTTCCAGGGTTCTGCTTGGCTCAGCAGCAGGGTCCAACAGAATCCATTTTTCTGCAACGCCGTCCTCCTCCTCTCCAATTACTGCACCTCTCAGAGCATGCAATGCCTTCATTCAGCGGTGGAGTCTGCTACAGTGAATTGAGCCCGGCCACTGTTTGATGTGTCACTTCATCAGTGGTTTTTGAGACCACAGCTAAAAGACTCATGAGAATGGAAGAGGTTAATTTCTGTGATGCAACTTCTTGAAATTAGGTCTTGTTAGCCAATGGCTGCAGCTCAGAAGAAAAGCCTGTTGAAGGTCTTAATGTTTTCAGACTTTTCTCAGGTTGGAGAGAGCCTCATTTATGTTAACTACACATAAACCAGCCTGTGACTGGATACAAAGTGTTATGGCCAGTTAGTTAAATCTTCTGCATTCTTAGGCAAGAGCTAAACCAAATTCCCCAGTCAGCCTGATTATTTCTGCATTTCAGCACAGTGCAAATGTTTCAGATGGATGCACGCTTGACAGTCCACCACTTCGTGGCTCAGGAAGAGCGACGTGCCCTTCAGTGTGCAGAGATGGCTGCAGATTGTGCTTCGACCTGTACTGCATTGCAGGCAAGCGTCTTACCTTGTGAAACAACATGCGTCCTTCGCCTGCAGGCCCCCCGAGCACTCCGGCTCAAATGATCAATTTGATCCAGCTCTGTGTTGCTGGGCTGCGACTTAATCCCATAATGCTCTGGTGTTTTGTTGCAATCGAGACACCCTCATTTTTCCCCGTGGGTTGCTTATTTTTTGTCTTTGGAGTGTGATGAAAAATCTCATGCACCTTTCATGTACACCGTGTGTAATCACCTTTAACAACCTGTAATACAATCATAGTTCATGGCAGCATCTGTCAGAGTGAATATGGTGAAGAAATCTTAGACCTGTCATGGTTTAATAAGAGAAGGAATGACCCAAGGATTGGTTTCTTTATACCACATGGATTGGTATGCGGAATCAAAGGAGATGTGAAAATGTGTCCTTAGCTGTTTCTGTGTGATTTCTGCCTCATGTTCAAGTGAAATTGCAATGTTTTGCCACTCTAAAGCCAGTGGGTTCAGGCCGAAAGACACACAGCCTCATTTTGGAACACTCTAATGCATTTCTAAGTGGTTCAATCTGTGGTGGGTCCGCGCCATTAGTGTCTCTCCCATTTCTCTGTCGTTTTCAAAGACGGCGGGGTACAAACTGAGTGAGACATTACCTCCACCACTCAGGCCCCAGCATGCTGAATCAGAGCACCATAATGTCATGGCAAAGGCAAGATGCACTCCCACTGCTCCCTGGTAACTACAGAGACATGGAGAGCGGAATGTAGATTCAAGACAGCCTCCGCCTGTGTGCCCTTTTGCAGCGATTTAAAGTAGGCAGGGAGACGTAGCTAATTCGGCCACATTAATCAGGCAAAGCACATTACTGTGCAAATGACGGCCGGAGTAATGATGAGCTGACAATGTCCCGCCAGTCAGAGAGTCAGACACACCTCGGTGATCTGATAGGATGACACGGCCCCAGCCCAGAGCTGAGCATTCAGCTGAGGAACGCCTCTCTCAGGTTTCCATTAATTACAGACATGACCTGGATCACAAGTCCATCCATCAGCTGCTGTTTATCCAGTCACCGCCAGAGTAAATGACTTCATGAAGCTGGATAAATGACAACTGGAGGAAATGCAGAATGTCTAGATCATCATTTAGCCTCTAACTCATATTCTGCTGCTTAAGTGATATCTTCACTGCAAATATCATCTCTGGAATATCAATAAGGAGTATTGTGGAGGATGAAGCACACAGTTACTGCGCTGAGAGGCAGAGTCTCTGAAATAAAACTCTTGATATATCAAGAGTGTATGTGTGACTTCAGTAATATGGGTTTTTGAAGGCAGCATCAACACTTGTGTAGTGTGGGGGCTGTGTAGAAATCCGTTGAGAAATCATAAGGATCCAACATTAAAGTAGACATAGAGCTAGATAAATATGTTGATTGAGTTTTTAGAGAAGAGGGCTTTGCAAAAAGAAGAGTAATGACCATTTAAATTCATCATGTTGCTGATGTGCCACCTAAAAGCAAAATGCCATTAGGTTTTGCAGGATCACTAAGTTGTGCGTTTGTCATCTAAATTTGGTCGCATTAGCATAATTGGTTCAAAGCAGATTATGTCAAATAGGCCATAAAAATAAGAAGCCAATTTTTGGAAAATGGCTGGTAATGTCTGTTTATTTTATCGGGTTCATCCAAATGTGTTATGTAAGACGTTTGGTAAAGACTGGATGAAATTAACATGTCATATCTTGTTTGTTTAATCCATACAAAAATCTAACTGTGGAAACAATGGCCTGTGGTTTTATGTGGGGTTATGTGTGTAACTTTCTTGGCCGGGTGCAGTGACCTCCTAGAGTTTTGTTGTATTGAATAAGCAGTCTTTATGCTAAGCTAAGCTAATCACCTCCTGGAGCCAGCTTCATTTTTAACATACAGACATGAGGAAGGTATTGATCTAACTATCTAATGTCAAACTATTCCTTTAAGATATCTTGTTAAACAAACATACAGGACTGAAAACATAACCTCCTTTGGTGGAGGTAAGTCAGGATGACCTATACATTAGAGGCTGTTTGGATACATTATCTCTAGATAAGAATCAATCAAGAAAAATATGACATTTCTGAATTAGATTAGGGAATATGATGTTCTGCGGTGGTCAGAGAGCAGCTTATCTGGATGAGATAACTCTGATCATTATCTGATATATAATATTTGTGTAGAATAGATGGAGGTGTTGTGGTTCGTAAAATGTTCTGTGCTTTTAAGAATTTTTTGACACCCACCTTTGTTTGATTCCAAATGTCTCCACCATTTCCAGCACATTCACTACAGCAGACAAGTGTTGAAGGTGTGTGTGTGTGTGTGTGTGTGTGTGTGTGTGTGTGTGTGTGCTGAAGTTGAGCTTTGTGTGTCTGTGTGTCCTTTAGAGCCCAGACTGTACCGACCCTGTCACATTACAGGGACAGATGAGCTGCAGTGATGGAGCAAGCAAGCGGGCTGAATGCACGTGATGGATCATTGCAGCAAGGCGAGGAGATGCAGATTTTCACTGTGACATTTCTTTTACAGCGCAAGCATTTCTCTGAGGAGCTAAAGTGAGGTCGTGCTCTGGCAGCTCTCAGCTCGAACACTTGGAGCCCACAAGCTCCTCTTCGACAATTCTGCCGTGCAGTTTTTTGAATAATCTCTTTGGAGACAAAAACATAGATACTCCCTTTATTTTTAGATTAAAACATAGTTTGTATTAGAGGTGTCAAGGATTAAGGGTGTCGCCTGTTAATTGCACTTGACCTCTAACATTTAAGCTGTAGATAAACATGGCTAAACATTACTGATGGCTTAACACCACTGTTTTAGATACCAATTACACAACACTGAGTATGGGTGGATAGATATTAATCCACTACTTATTTTTTCTTCTTCTACTAAGATGTTTATGAATGATAACCTCTACTTTTCTGAAGATAGCTATCTTAAATCTCATGTGAATGTACACAACATGGACATGACTCAATACTTGTTAGCATGGAGCGCCGCTTTTTGCAATGCAACTAAGTAAAGCTATCAGACACAGGTTTTAGCACCAAATGTTAGCTATAAAAGTCTTTGCCGAAGTATTTTCCAAGAGTTTCTAAAGGAAATTTCTAAACTTGCTTGGACCACCAATTCAGAGAAGAAACGTTGGTTCGGCAGCGTGTAACAAGGGTTTGTGGTAAGATGTTTTCAAATATGGAAACAGGTTGGTCCTAGCTTAAAATAAGTCCCACGCTTTTCTCAGCTTTTCAGCTATGGTTGCTGTCTAGAGGGAGTTTCTCACTCTTCACTGTTTCCAACAATGTTTCTTGTTCCGGTGACACTTTTCCTCCCAATACTTATTGCTTGTACCACTTTGTCATATTCCTTTTCACGATGCTTTTGCACGGTTGCAGTGATCCTGTTCTAATTCTGTTCATGAAAACACTAATATTGCAAAAGTTTGAAGTTTGCCATTTGGCTGTTTTCCTCTTTTAGTGTAAAGTATGATAACACCATCCTGGAGTTCTCACTATAGTGACTGCTGCTGATATCACATGACATGTTGCTACAAAGTGTTGCTGTGCAACTTTTTTGGGTATATTTGTTCAATGGTTATAATCGGAGTGTGACTTTTTTTTTTAGACAATCTAAACCTGAAAGTAGCCTTACCAGTGGGTAATCTTAGCAAGCCAGTTAAGAAGACACTACATGAAAATAAGACAACTTTGGATTTACCTGGAGTCACATTTCTCCTCTTTGGTGCCAGCCCCAAGCTAGCACGTACCCGGGCAGTCTGGCCACTGAACACACAGAGACCAAATTGATATCAACCCTCCAACAAACTACCAGTAAGACAGCAAACAAGTTGACCCTCAAATTGTCTAAATAATGGAACATTACTGGGATTAATAACTGTAACATAATTACTGAATTTCACAAATTTTACACTACTTGTTACTGAAAAATTAATCAAATTACTGTAATGTGAACTGCTGAACACTGAACATAACATCCCCACTTTATTTACCTTAATGACTTTTCTAATGAAATTTTCTTCTGGCAGCTGATCCAGTGTTTGGCTTATGTCAGACCAATAGTGAGTATCGGATTGGTGCATAACTGGCTAGCTCACGAGCCAAGCTGAGCAATTTATTCACTGAGAAACAAACATGCAGTTAACTGCTTTAAGACTAAAAGGTTCAGCTTACCCCTGTGGTTGTCATGCAGAGCTGGGATGTGTATGAACATTTTGGTCACTGCTAAGGACAGGTGTGTGCGTGTGTGCAGCAGGGAGGTGACGTTAAGGTTGGCCGGTTCAGGGTTATCAGTGGTATTTATGTCACCTGCAGACGGGGGCTTGGTGGAGGTGAGATAGACGTTAACTCAGAGGAGCGCAGTCAGGCTTGCGGCCAAACGCTGTCAGCCTAATGCCGGTGAGCGGTCCAGGAGGAGCAGTCGCAGCATCTGGATAGTCAAGCTCCATTAGCCTCCCGGCTCTGTTTTACACTGGCTGCATTACAGCCTTGTTGACAAATGGCAGAAGAGGTGGTGTGTGTGATATGAATCACATAACTCAGGGGACCTCCACCATGAATATATACCTCCTTGCTCCCTGATCTTTCCCTTCCTCTCTCCCTCCCTCCCTCTTGTCTAGGCTTGCTGCATACTGTAGCAGCAGCCTGGCTGGGATTCAGTGGGACAGCATTAGCTCTCAACCTTGGTGAAGGACTAAATGCAGCCTCAGCCTGGTGTCCTTGCTGTCACACTGCTGCTGGGAGAAGATAAGCACTCCTGCCTTTAGGACACGCTGTGGGGCTCCCATCGGTCCCTGCAGCACTGGGAGCTGTGTAATTGCAGAAGCACTGCGAATAATTAATTAAGTAATCGTTACATCTGACGTGCGACATGCTACGGCAGTCATGTCTTTGATGATGAGAGCGGCCGTTTTGTGGGATTTTATGGTACTCTACAATTTTTCCAGTGCTTGCAAAAGCACATTCTGAGATTTAAGGTTGGCTTAGCAATAATTTCTCTATATACTGCACCATCACCCTGAAAGTTCAGTGTTATAGCTATAACCTTTAAAATGCCATGTAAAGATGCAGATCTGAAAAGAAAAGGCAATTTTATTCAGCGGTGGTGGTGTTTACATTTCATATGACCTGTTAAAAGGTTTTTTTCTCCTTCTCCTTTCATATGACTCCAGCTGGTTTGGAAGATTTCTAAGATAGCAAACAGTGATATTGCCCCTCGTATATGTAGCTCCAGAACATTTTAACTGCTACAGAGAAAATATTTACCTCTAAGAAACAGTCTCCAAGGTGAAATCTAAAGTCCTGCTGCATCTTGGTGATAAATACTTGCCTCAGTCTTTTAAAGCCTTCCGCTGGCTTTTTGGCTCGTCCTTGTGCCGCCTGTAAATTGTTCATAGTTATATATTAAGATGCTGTCACAGCACTGTTAAGTAGACAGGTGTGTGTGTGTGTGTGTGTGTGTGTGTGTGTGTGTGTGTGTGTGTGTGTGTGTGTGTGTGTGTGTGTGTGTGTGTGTGTGTGTACACCAGGTATTCCTCATGTTGTGGGGACATAAATCTGTTTACACAGTCATGTTATGGGGACTTGCCTCCCTAATGGGGACGAAAAGCAAGTCCCCTTAATGATAATCATTAATTTTACAGTTAAGACTTCGTTTAAGGATAAGGTAAACTTAGCGTTAGGTTAAGGTGAGGGTAAGTGTTAGGGTAGTGGTTATAGTTAAGTCAATGTAATGTCCTCTGAAGTGATGGAAACCTGATTGTGTGTGTGTGTGTGTGTTTAAAAATAATAATACTTTGTTAAAGTACTTAAGTATTTTTTGGGAGTATCTGTACTTTATGAGATTTTATATTTCTGTCAACTTTCACTTGTTTTCTGTTCTACCCCTCCTAAAAAAATGTATACTCTTACTCTGATACATTGCCCCTAAGCATAAAAAAAAAAAAATCAGAAGAAATCTGGTAGCCTAATGATGTTGGAACAAGCAAGCAGGTTTTGTGAATCAGTGGTCCTAGCTTGCAAGTTAAATCACTGGTTTATCACGTTAACGGGCAAGTGCAAGCACGTGCTCTCAAAGCCGCGTTAAGTTTCAACCACAAAAAATGGTGGTTACGTAGATGAACACCCATATTTGCGAGAAATGTCTCATGTTGGAGTGAAAGATTCTTCATACTGGATGAAGTGCCTCTTATGCTTACCCAATGACACGGAAATATTGGCATTTAAAAACTTGATCCAACCTCGAGAAACACATTGAAGTAAATTAAGATTAATCCCGTGAAGCCACAACGTTAATGTTATTTAATTATCATAATTAGTGTTAAAGGTGCAGTGTGTAGAATTTAGGAAAATGTAGTGGAACTGACTCGGCAGAAATGGAACATAATATTCATAAGTATGTTTTCATTAGTGTATAATCACCTGAGACTAAGAATTGTTGTGTTTTCGTTACCTTAGAATGAGCCCTTTATATCTACAGAGGGAGCGGGTCCTCCCCCATGGAGCCCGCCATGTTGTTCCGCCATGTTTCTGCAGTAGCCCAGAACAGACAAACCAAACACTGGCTCTAGAGAGGGCCTTTCAGGCTTTTTCACAAGTTTCACGGCCACCGTAGGTTCTCCTACACGCTTGGAAGGGGAGGAGGAGGTGAGGGCTAGGTCAGTTGGTCAACCTCACAGCTAGATGCCACTAAATCCTTCACACTGGTCCTTTAAGCTTGTTCAGATATCTGGTTTAACATGATGGCTAGCTAACGTTGCTGATTACATTCGAATCACAGATATAACGTTTACCACTGAATATTGTCGGAATCAATTCAACGCAAAACTCTTGAAGACATGTCCGTAATCCTTAAACACTCTTAATGGTATAACCTACCGGCTGAATGTTTCGTCAGGTTACTTGTATTTTACACCAGTGGAGGAAATATTTGTGGTAGTGGCAGGTTACAGAAAAGTGTTCAGGATTTTGCATGTCCTCAAAAATGCCATATGTTAAACTCTTGAGTTTTCCTTTGAATTAATTCCGTCAAAATTCAGTGGTTAAATCAGTCAGTCAATCAATAAATCAATAAATCAATCAATCAATCAATCAATCTCTATTTGTCACATGTAATCACAGTCAGTTCCTTCAATTTGTGCAACAAGAAGGAAAAACTGGATTTTGTTCTTTAAATTCTTTAAGTTGTGAAAACCTTGTTTTTCTTCAAGTGTAACATAGGCTCCGTTTTTAAAGTGGTGTTCATGCTCAAAAGAATAAACTTCATAATTCTCAAAATGCTGGTGACTTTAACTTCTACCAAAGTCATTTTGTGGTAAGATATCTGTACTTCTACTCAAGTGCGGCTTTCAAATACTTCATCCACCACAGGCTGAAATAAACCATGCAGTGCTATATTTCTCCCAAACACACCGGAGCATTGAATGATGAAACACACAGGGAGAGGCTGTGGTGGGTATTGATGTGTAATGCCCTTGGATCGAAGCCTAGACGGTGAAATGGAATGAAAGGAAAGCAGTCACTCCCCTGTTAACTCAAGGTTGTACTTTACAGGAGCTATATCTGTCTGTGTTGTCAATGCTATGCTTAGTAAATGTGTACTACGTGTCTGCCGCAACTATAAAAAACATCTAAATCACATCTGCCTGTTGACTTTGAAGATTCCCACCAATTTGCCTGTATATTCCCAAGGCCGATGCGGTATGTCATGGCTTATCCACAACTTCCGAGTTGGCAGGAGGCTGGCGTTTGGCAGTCGCTTGTAAACACAGCCAGAGAATGAGCCCTTAGTGATCGGGACCCCTGCCAGCTCACAGAAGTGGCAGCTGATCATCCTCGGTTAATAGGCGCTCATAATCCTCTGTGAATGTCTTATGTTGTCCCCCGAGAGGAGCGAGACTAAGGCATGTATTTGCAATCAGAGTGCATTAAGGGCTGACAGTTTAACTGCTGCCATAACTGTAATAAACCAACCCACTGTTTGCATGCTGAATGGAAGCAAAATGAAAACTGCAAAGTGTTATTTTATCTCTAACAATGGCTCTCTCTCTTTCTCTCTCCCCCCACTGCTGCTTGTCATTGCTACAGGAAGTCGAGGTTAGTGGCTCTTTTGTGAATGTGCACAAAGCATTTTCTGTCTTTTTTGACATCTCTTTTAGGCTGTAGGTGTCACCTGCCCTATGAGTAAAAGCTCATCTTGGCTAGAGCACAAAAAATACATCATTGTCCGCTGTAGTGGAAATTTGCCTTTAACTACAACTCAGAGGTGAAAAACACTGCAAAAAAAATAGATAAAGAACATTAGAAACAATAACATTTAAAACATAAATAACATCAAATCTGCATGTACAGCTATATGCATACTGCTTCCTAGAAAAGAAGTAGAAATATCGTTAATAATGAAAAAAAAACAAACACAACTGTAAATTTTATGTGGTATGACTCATAAATGGATGTGTGTTCTTCATTTCAATCCAGAAAAACAAAAGTATCAACACAAAAACTACCTCTTTAACTCTGTATCCTGTGCACAGTATTTAAGATGCCTTCGGCTATACTCTTTCAGCTTGACTTGAGAGCTCAGTCTTCGTGTCCCTTGAGCCGAATAAGACCGAGCTAAACTGAACAGACCTGATCCTTAGGGTCCTCTCTGGGCCTGGTGCCGAGTAGTAACCGCTTTATAGTTGATCCTCTCTGTCCTGACACAGAGAGAAATGGGTCAGAATGGATACAGCAGGGGGACGCTGAATTTTTATCATCGTTCCAGCGCAACACCGCGAGGGACACAATCTAAAAAACAGTTAGTTTGCAAATATTCCCTCTGCAACAGTGCAGGAGCTAAAATAGTCCAAGGCTTCTTATAAGATGCATTTAAACTCTTGCCTTGGCTGTTTACTTGATGTTAGAAGCTACATCTACAACAACTACTGTCAGTAGTGAATAAATAATTAATAAATAAATAATAATAATGGTGTTTATACAGACCTTTTAAAACAAGAGCTGCAGAGTCCTTAATAAGAGTGCCACAAAGACATTATGGTTGAGTTTGATGGTTCACTCTTGGCCTTGGAAACAGAAGTTTTTCAGACAAAGCAACCTAAACTCCAGGTCCACTCACTCGCTTGTTCTGGAGCCTTTGACCATACCACATGGTCTTCATCAGTGCCACAGATCTGTAGGAGTTCAATTCTTCGTGATTCTGATGATTACAAGCAAGTAAGTGGACCTTGAGATGAGATTGTCTTGTCAAGAAAATTATTATTGTTTTAACTTTTCATGAGCTGAGAAAAACTGACCTAGTAAAAAATTACTGGTCAGCTTTGTGACCAGTAATTTTTCTGATATTCTGATGGGTTTTTAAATAGTTTATTTTGCTGAAGATGTAGAAAAATGTTCTCATTCTCAAAAGCAATGCTTAATTTTAAACCTCCAAATTTGGAAAGACACAGTTTTCACTGGACAGCAGCAATACATTACAATAACCCAAACTTTTCAAAAGTGATTTTTAAGAAAACACTGAGTCATTCAGCCTGATATCCTCAGGACATTCACACTGAGTTTGGGGGCCTTCAGAGCCAAAGTCACCTCCACAACAAATCCTTTAGGGGGGAAACAGCCGGGATAGTCCAGTCTGATGATCTCAAGCTGCTCTCTGACTCATATGATGACAGCAGGTCTGAAATGTAGCCATACACCAGACCAAGCAGTTAAAGGTTAAAATATGTCCATAAATGAACCATATGTTTGTTTGGGTTTGTTTTGGTTTTTTTGAAAATGAGAACTATTTAATTCTCAGGAGAAGAAATTAATGCATAAATTATCTGTTTGTCTGAAAAATCTATGGAAGGTCTAATTTTTGTTTTAATTAGGAGATAAACAAACAAGGATGCTATTTTTTGTGTGCTGTTCCAAAACAACTTAATTTTGAAACAAAGATAAGATGCCATTTTATTGATCCCCACAGGGGGGGGGGGAATTAGGTGTTACAGCATCACAAGAAACAGCCAGATAAAGATATAAAAGTTGGAAAAAAAAACAGGTAGAACTACAACATAAATGAAAGTTATATACAGATACGAATAAGTCAAAATAATATATTGATTTAGTTGACCAAGGAAGGGCAGTATTTTACTGGATGTATATGTTATCCTGACTGAAACTTTTATCCATTCACCACTTGAAATCATTTAAGATTTTACTGAAGTATAATTGAATGTCATCAGCAAAAGAGCAACATTTAATAGTAAAACTTGATAAATGACATGCTTGATTGGATGCTGTAATCCTTTTTTGACATTTATACATTATTTTGTTGCTGTGTTATCACTTGGTTAATTTCTATTTTCACTGTTATTATGTAATTTAAAATAAATAAAGATTGACCCATCAAACTGACTGTATATGCAGTGCATAAAGATTCTCCCAGAATTTAATGGAACTGAAATAACCTTGGATTTTTAAAAAATCTTAAAATCTTATGTCTTATGATAATTTGCTTTTTGCTCACTTGCTGCCATCTCTTCATCATCGGAGCTGAGTGCATTTGAATTGCTAAAATCACATCCAGATTTAAAATGTCATTCATGATGTGAAGCAAAGTTTCCACATCATTTTGCATGACTGTTATGTTCCTTCATTATTTATGCTCCTCTGAATTCTCATTAAGCACGAGTGCAAGAGCATGCTTCCTCCACTGTGTTGCCTAACATGAATTATTAAATCCATTAATGCAAATATGTTTTCTTTCCAGGATGACTACCTTAAAAACATGGAGGAGAACACAGGTTCTGATGAAAGTAAGTCAGAAAAAAAAGATTTTCTGTGGCACTTACACGTGTGGAGGACGTTTTAGGATGGATGTGTTGTTTCTTGTGAAGTTTTGTGTGTTTTCCACTTACAGCCTGAGTGCATGGAACTGTACTATATGCAGCTTAATATTTAAATGGATTTACTTAAATGGCTGGTTCCACTGTAAAGGAAAAAAAAAGCTACTGCAGTTCAGACTCTACCAGCATAATCAATGCTAAGTGCTGTCCGCCTTTATAAATCTGCTGTAGACAATGAAATAGCATGGTGCACATTATCGAAGTGCCGACTTCTTTTAATTGCAGCAGTTGCCTGAGGTCATCCAGCCCGTGGTGAGCACTGGTCCAGGGTGTCAGAGCTTGTGGAGGGTGAGGACGCAGTTGTGATTCAGGAAAGGAAAGACTGAGCCTTCAGTCGGATCCATTAGTTTGAAAAGCCTGCTATAATTGCCTTTGTTGCTGAGGGCTCAACTCGAAACTCCCACCAGGCTCCATTTACCTCCATTGGGTCTGTTCCCAGCTGGAAAAAAATCTTACATTTAGAAAATCAGCTGTGGAGGAGGAATGGAAACTATTTGAACATAGAGAACAGTTGTGCGTTATTTCAGTCAAACGGTCTTTTTGAATTGAACAGAAATGAAACTGATGTAATTAGAAATCACTTAGAGAATGCATACCTCTGCAGAAGTTGCACTATCTTCCAATAATTACCCAAATCCTGAAAAAATTAATGAGTTGTATTGAGCCAAGCTTTTGCAAAATTCATCAGCTGTGCCATCTTTCCAGAGACAAGGTCTTGGTTACTCTAGTTGTTAGTAGTTTTTTTTAGTTTTTTTTTTTTACATTTGGTCACAAATATATAGCTGCTGATGATCTGAAATCTGATTGCTGTAACCTCAGAAGCTGAAGTTTAAAGTCCAGCTGTGGTTTAGCCACCCTGTCATGTACAATCAACTGCCACTCGAGGTCACTGTCTCTGAGATTGAAGATGCAACTGTGCAGCTTTAATTGAGGTTTATGGTCATAGAATGAAATTTAAGTGTACATAAGGGGATGTTTTGACTGTCCAGATCATTTGAATATATCTAAGAATTAATATATTTCATGGCAGTAGGAAAATTCAGCACACCATGAATTAGCTGACATAGGCAAGTATATAGTTATCTATTCACCTGAAGCTATAAATAACAGTTACAAAGAAAAAAATATTGCAGGTATATTACAAGATTAACTTCAACCGCAGGACTTTTACATAGGCTAATTAATTGATGCTATCAGTAAATTATGATGAGACAGAATTTTTTAAATCTATTTAGCACTTGTAGGGGCAAATTATTTCATAATATGAGTAAAAGAGTAATAATTAGTGTTGTATAATCAAAAGTGATCATAATATATGTAATCATAATTACAGAAGAGAAATTAATGAAATAGTAGGTTCTCTAAACAACCAATTTCCCATGACACCAGTATGGGTAACTGGTGTGTCATGTTGCCATTAATCTCCTGTGCTTGGCAGATTTTAAGATAACTCCACAGTACATCTGGTTCAGCTGCAGTTCAGCCTGTGCATTTTTAATCATAGAAACACTGATCCTAGCATGCAGCTGTTGGCTGAACCCCAGGAAGTACCTGCTTTAACTGAACTGCTGATACTAACCCTTCTTTGGTGGAGGTAGTAAAGTGAAGTATGAATCGTTTTACAGGTCAGACTAGAAAGTACGTTTCATACATAGTGTAGCCAATTTAGCAGGCCCCTTAGGGTTACCAGTGTGTTCCTGCTGCGAGGTGAGTGTGGGAGGTCGGGTATAGCACCACACCCACACTGCCTCACTTAAAAGACACTTGACTCAAAGGAGGAAGATGTAAGAACAAGCAGTTCCAGACGTTATCCCAGTCATCTGTTCTTACAACAGGGGGAATAACTAATGTAATCTCAAGAAAACGCCTCGCTTGCTGTAGTGTGGGCGATGTTCATTTGAATACCATTGATTTCATCCCCGTCCCAGCTCCCACTGGGACTAATTCTGCAGACCTAATTGATCAGGGTCCTCTTCATTGCAAATTCAACGAGACAGCAGAAACTCCGGCAAGGTGTACCTGCAAGCCCCGGATACAACAAAGGACCTAACAAGAGACTTCAGACACCACCAATGCTTTTTTTTTTAAGTGAGGTGATTAAGACATCAGCTCAGCCCCGGAATCTGCTCTATGTTTGAGGGTCATTTCAAAACAATAAGGTGCCCACTGCTCAGAATTAATAGAGGAACTGTCATATTTGACCTGGAGAATAAGAAATATTGTACTAATTGGATAAAAAAGAAAACAACTGACTTCAGAAAATTATTCAAACAATGTGCTATAAAAAAAAGAATTAGAGCTGAATGTGTGTTGCATCTTTACTAATTATAAGTAAATAATTTCATAGCTCCAATGAATTTGAATAAAAGCTGAAGGCTGCTTCAACTCAGTGACCGCCAATTAAATTGAAGGGTATAAAAGAGACTTCCAAGATGACAGTAATTGCAAATCCAGTTCAAACTAATTCACTTAAAGCTGTCAAATGAGCCTCTCTCTCTTATGCTTTTAATGTTTATCACAGATAAATCTTTTGGTTTCAGACCGGTGCTACTGTAATTCTTGGCAGCCCAATAACTTTTTTTGTTCATAGCTTCTAAATACTTTTTATTAAATGCATACTCTGACAATTTGACTTTAAAGCAAATGGTTGAAAGCTTTTGATGGAGGATCCTGTCCATCTGCAAGGCTTCATGTTCAGTAGAGAATTCAGAGCTCTGATGAGAGTACAGACTGCAGCTCGTGGATGAGAAAGCAGCCATGTTCTCATGTGTTTTTGATCGTGGCGTAATAATAATAATAATCTCTGAGAAAATGGACACTGCCTCGGTGCAGTCACATCGCCTTTGCTGACATGATTACAGGGGGATTTAAAACCCATAATGGCCTCTGCACATAGCGGTCCTGCACTGAATTCTCAAAGCATCAATATGTAAACAACAACCAGGAGAGCAGGCACGCTTGATAACCCACTCGATCTTTATTGCAAATTAAATCTTGTGTTTGGATTTTATTTCCAGTATGTAGGTGTAGGATAAGAGCACTGTGTGAAGGTTTTAAGCTGCTGCTTGGAGGCAGACTTGAAGATGCTCGTAAATATTGTACATGAGAGCAGTGAGAGAGCTCCACGTCACCGTCTAAAACTATACTGCAACACAGAGCTGTGTTTCTATGGGGACAAACAGTATACTAATGTTGTGTGTCATTTATCAGGATTTTAAAAAAAACTACCAGATATGGTAAGGTTTAATCATGGACCAATTAACAAATTTTTATTTTTAGGTTTTGACTCAAAACTCCTGAACAGAGAGGTGTAGTAGGAATATCCTTTTGTTGCCTGGATTCCTTTAAGATTAATCTGTTAGTATCAGAAATGGCCATTTTTTGGAAATATGTTTATTCACTTTATTACCCAGAGTCAGATGAGTTTATCAATACTTCTTTCATGTCTGTCCACCAAAATAAGAGGCTAGAGTTAGGAGGCTATTAGCTTAGCTGAGCCTGAAGACCGGAAGCAAGGGAAACAGCAAACCTGGCTGAGCCTAAAGGTAGAAAAAGGACAAGATGGTAATGTTTTATTTTACAGGTCCACAGATACTTGATTCCACACTAATTTCCTAGAAATTTAATGGTGCATTTTTAGGACATTTTACACAAGGTGGGGCAATTTGGTACAAGTTATAAGAAACAAGTAGCAGTAGTAGTATTAGTTGGTGAGTACCTTGTTGTATTTGGGTTCATACATAGTTGTTAATTTGCAAAATTCTTAATAAATTTGACTTTCAACAATTCTTTAAATGACAGAAAATACTTATAGCATATGCATACTAGATTTTTACAATAATTTCTTAAAAGTAGCTGCTGTGTAACTGTTAATTACAGCACGTAACTCCCCATAAAATGTTTCAACATTTCCAATTTTGTACGGTTTAAACAAATGAGATGTAATGTGAGATTTTTTTTTTTACCTTTAGACAGTGCCTGGCTAGCTGTTTCATCCTGCTTTCAGTCTTTATGCTAAGCTATTTCAGCTACTTAAATAATTAGGGGGAAGGTATGAGAGTGTTATCAATCTTCTTGTCTAACTCTTAGAAAGCAAGAAAGCCAAAAAATGTATTTCCCAAAAATGTGGAATTATTCCTTTAACAAATTTTTTATGAACCAAAAGTGAAACAGTCTTTCAATACTACAAATTGTATCCACTCTTCATTAAATTTGATATAACATATTTAGATTGTCTTTTGCTATTCCAATTTTTCTTGGAATTCTCTCAAAAATTCACCATCAGCTAATAAAAATGTTCTATTATTGAACTAAGATATAAAGAGGATTGTAGAGCCTTGGTGGAGGTGTGTGCTTTCTGAATACTGTCTAGTTTTATTTGATTCTTCCTCTTATATATGCACAGCTCACTGCTCGGCTCACTGCATGGCTCACTGCACCTCCTGTAGCTGTGCTTCTGTGTGAGTGAACGGCAGGTAGTGACTGCTCAGTGGCCAAAAAATAATAAAATGGCACAGAAGAAAGATGGGGAATTACACCACACAAAAAAGCATAAAAATTTATGGTCCTTGACTTGAACCTGCATTAACAAAATGAAATATTAAACCTCATACTCTGATAGCAACCACCAACAAAATATACAGTGACAGTCTCTGTAACATAAACCTGAAGAAAGCCGGAGGAAAAACCTGAATGATGTGTTTCGCTGAAGATAACTGTGATCCATTGAGGCAGACTGAAAATATGAAATATCTTCACTTTCTTTATTGTCGAGAAATAGTCAAAATGATATGTATGGTGACAGTTAATGTCTTCAATCAAAAAAGGAGCATAGACAAATGTATCATCAGCGGTAGAGTGTTGATATTGTTCAGCCACTGGGGTTAAATCATGACAGAACATAATACCTTTTGGAACAGATGAAGGGAATAAAAGTCAAGTGGTCACAAAATCATATGGAATGACTGTTTCCAGTTTATGAGCTATCAACACCGCCAGAATCCAGCTATCAGTCTTTTAGATTCTCTGCTGAGCCTAAATGCTACGTCTTGTATTTTTATGAGTTTCTACCCCAGCGAGAAGTGTAAGATAAACTGATTTGTAATTCAATTAAGATGGCATTATGCCAGTTTTATCTCACTTATCCTAATGCCTTTTGCTTCTGACTGTTTACCAGTTGTTGCCTCTGATGTGGGTCAAACATTTCTGGGAGCTGCTGGCTTATTTTTACACCAATACAACTGAAGTCCTGGTTTACTTCAGGGTTAGTGTCTGATTTCTGAACCCTTGTTGCTCAATGTACTTTACACACAGCAGAGGGTTTCTTTCTTCTGTCCTGCTGTGAAGACAAAACATGAGATTTTTTTGTTCATACATTTTATCAGAGGGATAAACCCTTTGAGATGAACCATCTTGTTTTCAAGGGGGTCCTTAACACAAATATACAGAAAATACAGTACATAAAGCAAAACAACACAAATACACTCACACATACACAGACAAAAGCTCAGGCCAGGCCTAGCCACTCTCACACCCACTGATTCCCCCAAAAATGCCAAACTACATACAGTAAATGTACACATACCCATACAAAGCTATATACAAACATTTATATGCACCTACATATTAGAAATAAATTATTTCCATATCTTAAATTTAATTAGAAGCAAGAGCAGGTTGTTTGAAGATAAGTAAAAAGAGATGAAATGAAAAGAGGTAATAGATCTAAATTAACTAGGCAGGTTGTTAAAAACATTATACTCAGTATGCCTTAGACCATACAATGATCAATGTGGAATTAAGAATTGTTTCAAGTAAGAAGAATAGTTAAAGAAAATGCATTTAAAAATGAATTGCAACCAGAGAAAATGGATTTAGGTGTTAACCAATACAGTGACTCATAAAACAGTGATGTTCTATAGGACAGCTCAAAACAAATATACAGAGACTATTATAAACTACATTGAGTGGATTAAGATTTGCTTCTGAGGTATTCTGATAGATATAGCATACTAGATTACTAGCATAATCTAGTATTGGTAATAGCAACTTCTTTTCCTGACTTGTAAGGTGAAACAGTTGATAGAACATAAAAAATTCTCAAATTATTTTCTTTATCACCGAATCAATATGAGGCTTAAATGAAAGTTGAGAATCAAGCCAGATAACCAAATATTTAAATTCCTCCACTTTCTCAGTGGTGTCCCATCCAAAAAATGAATCAACTAATTATTGGTTAAATGCAAAGAATTAGGTCTAGTGCCAAACAACATACTTTAAGACTTCTTCTTATTCAGTAGAAGTTTGTTGAAAGAAGTAATAATAACCAGTTTTGAGTGGCATCAAAATCAGACTGTAATGTACATTGAATTTGTGAGATGTCAGGCATGGGAGCATAAATCACAGTATCATCTGCATATAATCAAATATGAACAGAATCAGAACAGATTTGTGGGAGAGCATAATAAAAATGGAGAACAGCAACGGCCTTAGAGATTAACCTTGAGGTACACCTTTTTTCATAATCATAAAATCTGACTGATTGCCCTGATAAAAGACACACTGACATTCGTAGTGAAGATATGAATTGAACCAAAGTAAAGAATGTTTTGAAAGACCAATAGCACAAAGTGTGTCACAAAGGAGGCAGTGAACCCTGAATACAACTAGAAAGAAGGTTGAACAGTCCTTTGAATGTATTATTGTAATAATAGAAAATGTTTTAAAATCTTTATGAGAAAATTTTGGAAATGTTAAAAAGTCTGGTGATTTTTTTAAGAGTAACTGCACCCAGTCTAATAATCCTGCTTGCCCTTACAACTAGTGCTGCAGTGATGTAGTGATAACAGTGAAAAGAGTGAAGTTTTGACTTCCCCTATGGTTTACATAGAGAACTATATGTGGCAAAATCAGGGAGCAACATACGGAGATGCCTTTGCTATCCTAAGGATAAAGTGGACAAAAAGGCTGGTGGAACGCAAGCTAGCTTGGAAGTTGAGCAGGACTTTGGCTCTTTGTGATCTTCTCCAGTTTAGTCTCTTACTTGTTTTTATCAAAGTACAAAAACGCCACAGGCACAAAGCCTCCGATTATTGTTTTTGTATTTCCTCAGAGTTGTCTTGTCATCCACACATTCCACAAAAGTCCACTGTTCCCTCATACTTCCCTCCTGAAGCATCAAAGTATCACCTAGTCGCCGGATTTGTAGGGATCTGGCTGGCAGCCACCTCGTCTGCTGACCGTGTTGACTACAAAGCAGCCGCTCAAAGCTGACTCAGGATTTCACAGCTTAAATTTCTCTCAGCGACCACCGCTTGCTACTCGCTCTTAAATTTTAAAAATTGAGCCTGTAAGTTTTCAGAGGCCTTTCCGACAAGGCGGTAAATGGACTGGGACAGTGTGACAGTTTCGGATGGCATTGACCACAGGCTGAAGAAGGTGGAGGACACAGTGCTATTTCCATCTCAGTCTATCAGTGGAAAAGAGGTTGGCATTGAACCATTCAACTCACTGAAGATGGAGAGAAATACTGGGGCAGGGGGAGAGATGGGAACATGGGAGACAAAGATTGAGTGTCTGTGTTTGTGTGTGAGAGAGAAAAGGCATGCCGGGGAGAGACAGTGATAAGTTGACATGGGGGAAGTGAGATGTGACAAGCCGAGAGAAAGAGATGCTCAATCAGTGCTGTCAGGTTTTCTTGCAATCAGAGACAGCCGTTAGAGACTGCCGGCAGTACTACGATGGGCTGCCTCACTAATGACAGCTAGGCGTCTATGTTTTCAGCTGTGCTGACTATAAAATCAATGGACTCATTTGTGCACACTGCTAGAATATTTTTCATGACACATACCATGATTTTTATTGCATGCGTCTGTGTAAAAGATCATTTTAAATGATGTAAATAACTTGATTATACAGCATGTAAAATAGCTGCCTTGCTCTTTTTTATTTTGGGCAGTGCATGCTATCAATCTGTTAAACACATGCTCCATGTCAAAAGAATAAAAAAACAGCCTGAAGCTCTGTTCTTTTTTTCTCATGGAGGTGGCAAAAATAGAGAATTAAAGCAAAACACCTCAACTGTGATTGACACCTCTGGATTTTCTGTGTTCTTGTTTTCTGTCTGCAGCCGTGGACACCACAAAGGACCCGTGCCAGAATGTGAAGTGCAGCCGCCATAAGGTGTGCGTCGCTCAGGGCTACCAGAGGGCCATGTGTGTCAATCGCAAGAAACTGGAGCACAGGTAGGCGGAGTTTTTAGTCCTGAAATCAGAGGGTGCCTTGCCTTATGTTTGCAAGGCAGGTTACCCCTGTTTAGAAAATTTTTACACGGACAGGACAGACATTTCTGTGACGCTCATGTCAATAGCTGTTAGCTGTGTGCCAGTTAAAAGCCTTTCAGTGTCTGGTTGGAGAGCTATTGATTAGACTCAATAACAGGGCCAGAGAGTGTCATGAGCCAGGAGTGATATCATTTCAGCTGCAACACTCACGCTGTGCAATGACTAATTAACTGTGTGGATGGAAGGTGGTAAAACCCAACAGAGACCGTTCTTATACATGATTGCACTTGAGATCATAACAGTCATGCTACAATCACACACATAAGTAAGAGATGCAAGTGGAATGGAAAATGCTTAATGTCAAGGGTACATATCTCATGATTAATTAATGCATAACTAATACATGACTCACCATCGTCTAATGCATGATGTATCATGAACTGCTGTGACTCAGTATTAATTAATAATGAAGCCACTATTAGTCAGTTTAATTACTTAAAACTACATGGATCATCAGTTTGTGAACTCATACATATATGTAGTTAAACTAGACTAAAATTAAAATGTGATCAAATTAGCTGAAAACTGGTAAAAGCAGACAAAGTTTTCTCAGCTAAGTGCATTTGATTTTTTTTTTTCCAAAAGCGAAATAGCACCAGATTCTTATGTTTGTGCACTACATATAGTAGGAAACTGGCTGAAGAGGCTTTGATCAGCTTCCTCGGCTGTAGTGTGTATTGATGTGTGCCCCAAACTCTGCATTTGGACTTGCATTCACGCATAACCTGAGTAAAGGGTTTGGTCAAATCGAGGCTTATGCTGTGTTCATGTCTTATTGTACACATTGTAAATACAAGCACATGAAAAGGAAAAACCAGTCATGTTAGACTTCTATTTGAGATATGGAGAATTTTGGACAGCCGTGTTATCTCCCACTTGGCAAGAAGAACTGCAGAAGTGTCAACAAACCGGTGCCAAAATGCCTGCAAATCATCACTGTGGTTCAAGTAAATAAACTAGGATTCAAATAGAATTTCTCTTATGCTACCTTTGATACTGTTGATCATGATATGTTAATTAAAAGACTTCAAGATTCGTTTGATCTAAAAGGTCCTGTTCTTAACTGGTTTTCCTCCAACCTCAAATCTGCTGAAACTAAGGTTTTCTCAGGGGTTCCACAAGGGATGATACACAACTGCTCTGTCTTCTAAAGGAGCATAATATCAACTACTGGATGTCAAAAAAAATGCTTACAGCTAAATAAAGACCAGTCTGAGATACTTGTAGTAGGTTCAAAAAACAGAAATAGGAAATTTATTCACACCCAGAGTCACTTTCTCTGGAGCACAGTGAGCAAGTCAGGAGTTATTTTGGACTCTCTTAGCTTTGAAAGTCATGTCAGTAACTAACCAGGCCAACTTTTTATCTTTTGAAAAACATCAAAAGTCAGAGGAATTAAATCTCAAGATGACTCTGAGAAGCTGTTTCATGGATTCATCTCAACCAGGTTAGATTACTGCAAACAAACAATAAGAAGACTCCAGCTCATTCAGTCCTCACATGGTACATGCAAAAATGGTTGTTGCTCAAATGGTTTAAAGGATAAGGCTGGCGATTTTCTATATTTTTCTAATTGTCAACAAATCTCATGTGCAGAGCCAAACCAACAATGACTTGATCCTTCTTACAAGTATTGTATGTGAATCCAAAGTCTGATATATTGTATTCCTCTGTGCCGTAGTCAAAAACACGTCACTGAGCCACATAGCTGCACCGGGAGACATGTTCCTTGGCCCTGAAGGCAATAACATAATAGCAGCGATTACATTTTCAGTCTCAGGAGAGATATTCCTTGTGCGGCAGACACCACTGTGTACAGTTCTGTTTACACGGCTTCGCTAGCTTGATGTGCATATCACAACCTCTTGACTTTGTACTGATGTTCTTTGAGAAATGTCTAATGTAGCACATGTAGCAAAGTAGAAACATATAAAAAAAATCACCAGCTTTATCCTGTAACTCAGATTTTTGGTGAGCACAGAAACATTCCTCCTCAGGCAGATTACTGTGAAAACATCCTTCAAGTATCAAACTCTGCACAGCTGAAACAGCCAAGTGAAGGAACAATAAGCAAAACACATTTTTGAGTGGAGGGGGACTTTAATATTGTCTCGCGTCACTTGTTGCTGTATGCACTTTAATGTAAAATCTATTGAGTTTGCCTGTAATGAAATGTGCTATATAAATAAAATGGCTTTGCATTACCTTACTTGACTTCCCATGTCAAAAACGATACTTCACTCTACTTCCTATACTGATAATGAGGCAGCTTTAGAAAACATGGTACAGGCTAATCAGAGGAAGTGGAAGCAGAGGAGGTAGGAGAGTGGGTTGAAAACCAAGACAACAGCATAAAGTAAATTATTTTGGCTATTTAATACAGTGTAATACAGTGGTTTATGCTCGTGTTGCAATGCTCCTCCTTTCACAAAGGCCTTTTAGTTTTCTCTGGTAAACCTCAATGAAAAACATTTATCTATTCCCTCACCCATTCATCCCACTTTGACTGAAAAACAAATGAGCAGGGTTGCAGTCTGAAAAGAATTAATGGAGTGAATTATTACTACGTGCAAAGTCTATCTGCAGTGACAGGTATTTATCTTTTTCAATAAAGTGCTTCATTTACAGTCACTCCAGAGATGAGAGAGACTGTGCCGAATAATGGGTAATAAGCACGGCCGCAACCACACTAAACCATCCTAGCATCATTATGTAGAAGCCTCAGAAGTCGTACTGCAGAGCCTTAATGCTTGTGTTCACTGAACATGAAGTCAATCACCATGCGAGAGGAAAGCAAGCACGGAGAATTTTATGAAGCAGTGCATCCAGATATTAGCAGGCAGATTATGGCTTTATGGTAATTGTGATTAGAATTGTCCTGTTTTGTTGTACGGATATACAAGAGACTGCTATAAATGATACAGAGTTGTAATAAAAACATCTTGTTACAGGATTTGTAGCTCTGTGTCTGACCTTTTTGGGCCAGTTTGCTCAAATTACAAAACATATCCTCTCACTTACCTCTAGCGGTTTATAGCCATGCAGATAGTTTTGGTTTTATTGACTCAGGATGTTAGATATCTGCCTCTGATATTTATGTTGTCATCCCAACACAATGAAGTGCTCCCAGCACTGAAAAATAAGATTTAAAAAATTCAACATAAGCGAGTCCTCCTGAAAACAATGTGTCCCATTATATTACACTACATTCATTTTACAGACACTTTCATCCAAAGTGACTTACATTGAGTGCATTTAAACTTGATAGGAACAAGAGCTAGCTGTCACCAAAACTTGGAGGCGCATCTCGCTTAAATAAACAACTAAAAGCATGCTCAGTGCTACAGTACAAGGTTTGCTTTAAGAAATGAGACATAAAGTCTGGGTGTTGAAACATAGTCTGAAAAGGTGAGATTTCAGCCAGCAGCAGAAAATGTGCAGCGACTCTGCTGTCCTGGCTTCAGTAAGCAGTTCGTTTCACCATTGCAAGGTGCAAACAGGCATTTAGCTTTTACTCTGGATAATCCAAAGACCTCTCTGTCAACATTTTTCTCTAGAATTACTTTCTACCAAAGAAATAGTTCCTATGGATACTGTTGACTGTGTGTAGCATGTAATTTTCAATGCTGTGAGCGCCACAAAGAATTCCATTCAGCTCCTTTGTATTGGGGTGGCAACAGACATCAGAGAGAGAGAGATATCTCGAACTGTGAGGAAATGTAAGTATCTGCATGGCTAGATACTACTAGAGGTAGCAGTAAGTGAGAAAATGTTTTTCTAACTCTTTTTTTTTTTTCATGTTCAGAGTCAAACAGTCAGGGCAGCTGGAGACCCATGACAGCAGCTGCAAGCCTTGTCCTGTGGCTGCCTCCTCACCTGTATGTGGCTCTGATGGACACAACTATGCCTCTGAGGTAAAAGATAAATATTCTACACCAGCATCTCTCTTTGAAAGCATTCAGCCTACTTTTTACCTAGATACATTTTCTTTTGCTTTATGACTGGATTTCGCCACCATAAAAACCCTGAAAAGAAAAGGGAAAACTGCCCGTGTCATCGTTTTAAATAATGAGAGGAGTCTAGTCAAGTGCTGTTTCCTGCTGCGCTGACATATACATGGACATCACAGTTCATCACTGAGGACAAGTGCACTGGCCTGATGTGGCCGTATGATTAATGACTGACGTTGTTTTGAGCTGCATCACCGTACACCGGCCACTGCCAGGACTCCTTATTGATTTATGTATAGTTTTTAATTTTGACCTTGCATGAGAAGACAGCGGAAAATGACAGCTCATTCTTGCTGCCTTTCTCTAAGTGCAGTGTCTCATCTGAATGAGCAATCTCTTCTTCCTGCGGTCACCCCCATAAATATTTTAACTGCATACGTGCCTTTCTCTCTCTCTCTTTCTCCTTACAGTGTAAGCTGGAGCAGCAGGCCTGCCTCGCAGGCAAAGAACTGAGTGTCATGTGCGCTGGATTTTGCCCCTGTGCCACAGCCTCCATTACAGTCACAAATACTGATGCAAAACGTGGCAAGTGCCTTTTCCTCACTTTAATTTTGGGATTCACACCTCCTCTTCTGCATGACTGTCATCCTTTTTATGAGTCAAGGTTTCAAAAAGAAAAGAAAAAAGTTACGCTGCAGTTAGGACTGCAGTTTTCTCACAGAACCTATCAACAAAGTGCTCAACATTTGGGATCAATACTCACCAATTTCAGAGATTACTGTTACCCAAATAACCCCCATGTGGTTAAACTGCTCTTTCAATCATGTAGTAATTAATTATTTAGAGTGTACACTATCTATCATTGCAGCCAAACAGTATTGATTGTGCAGGCTCTCGGGCACGTGAAAATGCCAATTGATCAAAGGGATGAAATGTTACTCCTGTTTTTCATCTGTAGCGTGGGATAAGTGCTCAGCCTGGAACTGAAAGTGGATTTCTATTGGATAACAGCAATTTGCTGTGGTAGAGTTAATTGCAAAATAATGTTTTCTTTGATTACCAGATCATACACTTATAAATCACAGTATGAAAACCCAGTTCACCTCAGCAGCTTTACAGCAAGGGAAACCTGTGCCTTTCATTCTGCTTACTGTACATCAATAAGAGCAATATCAAGCAGCGTTGAGCCCCTGCCTGCCTTTTAGGAGGGTGAGTCAGATTGCTGTTAAGTTTCTGCCAGGGCTTTTTGAATGCTGGGATTCCCTTTTTGCTCCCTCAGAGAGCTGCACTGGCCAGGACCTGGCAGACCTGGGCGACCGCCTTAGAGACTGGTTCCAACTCCTTCATGGAAACGCAAAGCAGAATAACTCTGGCAAGCTTGGATCTGGCACCGCTTCAGGTTCGAAACTCACAAAGCGGCTTTATTCTCCGCTGCATTCACACTTACAACTCGATTGTCCATGCAAAGAAATGTAGTACAAACCGAAAATGCATTAAACATGAAAAAGAAAGAAACTAAAGTACCTTGCAAATTATTCTTGACAGCGCTGGACAAGAGCCTGGTAGCCAGCTGCAAGGACTCCATCGGCTGGATGTTCTCAAAGCTGGACACCAACAGTGACCTGTATCTGGACCACGCTGAGCTGGCTGCTATTAACCTGGACAAGTATGAAGTCTGCATCCGGCCCTTCTTCAACTCCTGCGATAGCTACAAGGATGGGAAGGTCTCAACGGCAGAATGGTGCCTCTGCTTCTGGAGAGAAAGTGAGTGAAAGGAGCTGTGTGGAGAGCTGAAAGAGTCTATTTTGAGACTAATAATAAATAATATCAAGATTACATCACAGAGAAATAGAGGGTATGCATTGACGTCATTTTATACCACTGTCTGAGGACAGAGCTAGGATGGTGAGATACGAGGGTGCTATTGATCTTCTAACCTCCCCGCAAGAAAGTGCACAGCGTCAAATGTGTCAAAATGTCAAACTATTCCTTTAAGTAAGTCTGACAGCCAACAAACACCTATTTTAAAGCAGGATTTGCTGCCCAATCAAAATTGGAGGATTATATGGTGGTTCTCTTTACTTAAGGCTTCAGTAGTCTGTACAACCTTGAATTTCTAGAATCCTCCTTTCATCCACTCTCCATCACTTATCCAGGTCCAATATATATAGAGTAATCCCAAACAATGATTAACAGTTCTCCTGCTCTGTTGAGAGCAATCTGGGTGAGAAATCTTTTAATTGACTCATCTGACAGTTTGCCAGAATCTCTTTCTGACCAAATTGAAAGTCCTGAACTCTGCCCACACCTAGTTTTTCATTTCACGTCCACAGAAAACACAGTCATTACCTGATTAGAACAAAACACCAAAAGTCTTTTAGTCACAACTGCACAATGAACCCCAACCAGGATGCGGGAAAACTTACGGACAGGAACCTCGACAGACCACCCTCACTGCATGCTTTGGTTTACTTGGTCTGCCTGTCGACACATTCACCACCCAACTCACAGCTGATGGCTTTGAATTCGTTCACTGATCTTTGGTCTTTGGTGTTCTGGTACCAGGTACATTCATGGACTACCTTATACTCAAACATGGTGTTTGTTATGAACAATCCATGAGTAGCACAGAAGTCCAATACCAAATCAATACTCAGGGACAAATCAAGCAGTCACCCCCTTCAGGTGTCTCCCAGGAGAGGTGGCGCCCTCTGTAGGACTTCTGCACACTCCCTTTACTAGTGCTTTGCATTTTTTTATGAGCTCATACAATATTCCTACATCTTTGTGCTGGAGATGTTTAACTGAATATTGAAATATAGATTAAGATCTGGCTTGTTTTGATTATTTTGACACTGAGAACATACTGTAGTTCTATTTTTTGAAGAACAAAATTAAATGCCTGTGCCATTTGTTGGGTGCGTAGAAACTGAAGGCAGATAAATTACATGGTGACACAGAGGATTTCCACAACTAGAAATTCCTCAGTTAGTTAAGAGAAATGTCAGATAATGCATGGAGTGTGGTTAAGGTGTTGTAAAATGTAAAATGATCTGGTGTCTCCATGGATGTCTTGCACATGTGCACCATTTGACCTTTACTAAACAAATACAGGACTTTCCTGGCAGTAACCTCATTTGCACGCTGATTATCCCATTGATCAGGCATTTAACCTGCATGCAATAGATTACACCGACTGCCTAATCAATTTTTCATTACTAGCTGGCGAGATGTATAAACTACCCCACACTGAGCCATTAAATAATAATAGTATCATGAAAATGATTTGGATACATACTGTAGAAATAATTATAAACTCTTAAGTGTAATTTTTTCCCTTTGTGACTTCACAATGAAGTCTAGAGAACTGAAAATACCCCGTGAATTCATCTAGTTGGACATATTTTTGTGACAATCTATAAATACTGGGGAAGGTTTATGGCCTTGAGGGCCAAGACAAAATGTCTTTCTCTTCTTGGTTTCTATTTCTATCTCTTCTAGAGATTCAGCCTGTTTCCTTGTCGTTCTCAGACTACATCCATATGTTCTTTCACCCAAGCTCTTGACAATCGATCAGGCCCTGAGGGAATGAAATATAAGACTTAAACAAATCAATACGGGCAAAAAAAAGTGTAATTATGAAGAGCATTGATTGAGATAAAGTTTGGGGAGCCCGGGTTTAAAGTACTGCCTGTCATCACTTTTCTTGTTTGATTCTTCACAGAGCCGCCATGCCTTGCCGAGCTGGAGAGGATCCAAGTGCAGGAGGTGGCCAAGAAGAAGCCTGGTAAATACATTTGTCACAACACAACTGTAGAATTCAAGATAAATTCAACTGAAGATTTTTCTTTCATTCACCTACACCCGACATACGTGGAAGTGCAGAAACACCTTTTGGGCAGGAAAGTGCCACTGACTCACTTCAGATCCTTTTAAAGCCACACCATGCCACGTAGTTAGCCATGAACTGCACTTTCTCTGTGGCGAGTGCCCCCGCACTTGCTCCGGGTGTAATTATGTTACAAGGTGCCTGGAGCAGCAGGCGAGAATCTAGAGGAGGCTCATTAAAGAGATCACAAGCACACGGCTAGGATTAGGCCCTAATCAGGCTGGGGGGGATTAGGGGGCAGCGCTGGCTTTGGGAAAGAGCAAGGCTAACGTGTCCGTTTGGCTCCCTGAGAAACCCCACACTATCTATCCAGCATGCTCAACATGCTGCTTTTCTCTCATCAGCTCCAAACCCAGTGATATGTTCTTTCATTCTTGAAGCCCACTTGTCTCATTCGTGGTGTTTTCTTTAGTTTTCATGGTGGGGGTTGTTGCTTGTTAGAGAACTTTGCTTCACAATGAATGCTAAGTTGCAGTCGGGTTTGACAAGAGTGTCCTCAGGGAGGCTGGAACAGTGGAGTGCTGTCACCGAGGCTGTCACTACATTTTTACATGCCACTCTCACAGCATAAAGAAACACACTACGCCAACATAACTGTGTGAAATCACATCCACCGGCATATGCATGGTTGTGTAAAGCAAATAAGGAAAGCTCTTGGTCTCTGTGGTTTTCTCTGCCAGAAAGCTGCCTCTCTATCCTGACTGATGGTCTTATCACAGGTTCACTAAGGCGTGCTGGCATTCTCGTTTATGTGGCACTCATCTCAGGTATCAGCATGATTCGACGATGTGTGCTGAGGGTATAAATATTTAACAACTAGATATGCGTATGTGTTTGTGTGCATCCTCGCAGGTATGTACATTCCCAGCTGCGATGAGGACGGCTACTACAGGAAAGTGCAGTGTGACCAGAGCCGAGGTGAGTGCTGGTGCGTTGACCAGCATGGTGGAGAGATGATGGGCACCAGAATCCATGGCAACCCTGACTGCGGTAAGATATTTGTCACGCTGAGCACTGCAAGAAAGTCTCCTTCTTATGAGGTCATTTTTGTCTGTAATTGAGTCCTTGAAGCTGTATTTTCTCAAAAGATGAAAAAATCTGCCAGTGTGTGTGTTTCAAATGCAAATTAACTTGTTTCATGTATTTTTTAAAATCAAGGTAAGCATTTTTCTTGATCTTAGTGCACTGAGTGGCCTTATTCTTTCTTATTTCAAGGTACAGACACTGATTTCTTGAAACTTCTTGAAAATTCCTCTCCACTCAAAAATGTGTTTTTCTTCTTGTTCCTACAATTGAATGTTTGAGCTCTACTGTGCAGGATGGTAATCACAGAGTTCGACACTAGAAGGCTGTTTTCACATTTCGTCTGCTGAAAGTGGAAAGTTTCTAGCTTTGAGCTTTTTGAATGAGCATGATTTGTGACATCACTACTAGTTTGAAAGCCAATTGTGGTCCAATATTCAACAACAAGTGTGATATGGAAACTTGAAGCCTGCAGTGCACAAACACTGAGAATGGATTTTTCAAGTAGGAGACATCTCGTTTAACAGTTAAACTTTTGAAATGAACAATATTTGCATGTATATAGATTTTGGAATATTCAATGAGGGAGAAAGAGTAGATGTCATTTTAAGGACAGAAGGTAATTATACTTTTTTGTGGGAAAAAAAAATCAGGCACATATTATTGTTCCAAGCAGAGTATTTTTATGTCTACATACATGTCTGGAGGATCTTTAAACAAGCTGATTTTTATGGGAAACTGGTTGTAATATTCTTACTTAATTTGCGGGTTTTTCACTCGTTTTACGATAGTTTTAAAAGTTTTTAGGACTCAGATATAGACAGGAATGATTTTAGAAGATTAATGGATTGAGAAACTAATCTTAATTGTTCTTTTGAGTAATCAATTAATTACTTATTCTATAAAATGTCCAAAAATAGTGAAACATGCTCAACAAAAGTTTTCCAGAGCCCAAGATGCCATTTTCATATTGCTTTTTTTAATCTGACCAAAGATAATGAACCAACAATAATGTGAAACAAAGAAAAGCAGCAAAACTTCACGTTTGAGAAGCTGGAAACAATTCAAGATTGGCACTTTGCTTGATAAATTACCAAAGCAATTCATTATCAAACTTGTTTTTAATTAATTTTCTGTCTAGGCACTTTAATTAAAAATAATTCCTTGTGTTTTTATCCTTACCCAGATGAAGTGGCGGGATATTCCGGAGATTTCGGGAGCGGAGTGGGCTGGGAGGATGAAGAGGAGAAGGAAGCAGAGGACAACGGGGAGGAGGCGGAAGAGGAGGAAGAAGAGGAGGGCGAGGCAGACGACGGGGGATACATTTGGTAGAACTGTCTGACCCCACGAGGAGAGCCGAATCACAGCTGCTGGCCTGAAAATCTACAGGGATGGCTCTCTCCTAACAGCAAAAGATTTTGGGATCAGGCTGGGGAGGCATGGAATTGTGTATCATCCTGTTGGGATATGGTGCTGGGCAGGTCCGGTGATGAGACGATGACCAGTTTTTGTCTTAGATATGTGTAATTGCTTCATTCTTGTCTCTGTTTTTTGAGCAACAGAGCTTTTGTTTTGCCGTCCTGGAAAGCAGGACCCACTGACTACTGCGCCATAGGTAGCTAAAGTCCATCAGAATTCCTATCTTGTCTGACCGCCATCTATGCATATAGAGATTACTGGTAATTTTGTATCGTGAAAAATTGCTTGAGTATTAGAGCCGCCGTCCCACTGGAATGACTAGAGATCCAAATTTAAAAGAATAGTTTGACATTTTGGGAGCTTATTCCCTTTCTTGCCGAGAGTCAGATGAGAAGATTGATACCACTCTGACTCTCAGCAAGATTGCAAATAAGCATAATTCCCAAAATGTCGAACTATTCCTTTAAAGCAGTTCAGTGCAATGTGGTTAATTATTTCAAAACTGATTCTGTACATAAATCCAGTGTAAATGATCTTAGAGAATTTCAGGTTTCAAGCTACCTTTATGATAAAGGTGTACCCCAGCTCCTAGCAGTTTTTAAGTCTTACAAGGATAGATGTGACTATACAGGACCTCCAGTTTGATTACTTTTATTGAAAACTTGTAGAATGTACTTTAATGACCCGAACTGCACCTACAGTAGAAACCACTAGTCGCTCCCCTCTGCTAACTCTGAATTCATGTCAAAGAATGTGCCACAACTATGTTTTATTCTGAGTTTGCAACTTGAAAAAAAAATGTATTTTGTGTTTATATATATATATATATATATAAAAAATGTGTGCATTACTTGAAGTTCTGTGTGTATACTTGAAATCACATTGTAATTTTTTTTCTATGAGAATATTGTTGCCACGTCTTCATTCATGCTATTGGTAGACCAGACATTTGGTTGTTTTTAGTATTGCATGTTAGTAAATAAGAATGTACTTCTAGGCTGAGCACTTTACTAATAAAGGCACTGGAGCCAAGCTGTATGCTGCCGTCCATCTTTTCCAACTATTTCAGGGATCATCCGGGGAGAAATTAGGTTGGATTTGTGGACACTGTGCCACCAAGTCACCCTCCATCTTCTACTATATTTAATGATGAGTATTTTTGCAGTGATCCTGCTAGATAATTAAAGGAACACTGTGCTGAGGTGCCTGTGGGGAAGTTAAATGAATTTGTAGGATAATGGCAGGTTGTTTTTACTCTCTGTGGGAAGCAGTGCTCAGCTTGTTACCTCAGCTGATCCATATTTTCAAATTTAGCTTGGGAGCTAAAATGAACATAAATGAGCTGACCCTGTTTTCAGTAACACCCCGTCCTACCTTACGAGGACTGTGCTGCTTGTAAAACATAAGCTAGGCATGTAAATATGAATATTTTTGGAGCACGGCATTATTTTCTCATGACCTTTGGGTCCCCCACCTGGTGCCTGAAGCACTGATTACTGAATGTTGTTATAGCTAAGGCCCATTACAGCCACCATCACACCTGATTGTGTTTAACAAGGCATTAACTAAATACGATTTCATCATCATCCACAATCACGGAACTTCTGTTGAATAAAAACAAGCTGCAGAGTCTCCTCTCGGTTGGGTCTCTTACAAGCAAATAGGGATGATTGCTGGGATATTTTAATGCTCAGCTGACAACTCATGTTAGAAGAACAAATTACAGCAGCAGTTGGCTGCCAAATGGCGTACCACAGTGACCACAATGGATAAAATAGCACTGTCAGAAGGCATATGGATGATAAAATCTGCAATTTGACTGAGGAAAATATAATTCTGAATGGATCTGTACCAGTCGAATCCTTTACTTAAGTAAAATTAGCAGTATTACAAAGTCCTGGGTTAAAATTCTTGCTTAAGTTAGTTAAGTGTTAAATTACCAATGCATTAACATCCACCTTGAAAACATTATAGCATAACTGAAAAATACAAGGTTTTTCATCTGTCAGATCAGATGAAAGATTACATGCTCCTCTACACTTTGAATAAATAATAACTCTTCAGAAAAGCCTAAAATGCATTGTGTCATCGAGCTGAAACAAGACGTGTCCCTAGAAAGGCTGACATTGTAGAGATACAAGATTTCTAACCAACAACAGCCATATTTACCAGCGATTAGTGAGATATAAAAAGGTACAATACTTAACTCTGAAATGTGGTGGAAGAAAACTAAAATATCTACCGAAATGGAGACAGTGAAGTAAATTAAGACCTAAAAACTGTATTTTAACACAGTAGTTGAATAAAGGTACTTAAAATTATGCTAAAGTTAATTTATATGGCATTATGATTTAGAATATTAAAATAGCAAGAGATGGTTACAATGGAAATATAATACAATGGTAAAATAGAAAAATCATAATAATTTATCATTAGATTTAAAAGTGGACACTTTGCATGTCTGAGATCTTCATGCAGGGAGTTCCAGATACTGAGAGGTCTGGACAACAACAGTTCTCAGGCTGCCATCATACAGTAGACATAGCTTTACAAATCAGCAGTAAAATCTTAAGATATTCTCTAAAACTGACGGTGAAGGGCAGCAAGGAATAATAATCTGGTCCCTTCTCTTGGAGAGGGTTAAAAGCCTGGCAGTAATTCTCTGAGCTGCAATTGGCTGATATTACAATACGGCATATTACAATAATTAAGCCTGGAGATAAAAGCATCTTATCATCTTGAACATTTGAACAAAACATGAGTGCACTACTTGAGTTACTACATGAGTATCTACTGATGGCAGCCTTCTGGCATCACATTTGTACATAGGTAGGCTATTAAGACTACACATAAGATACAGTGCTCTTATAAAAGTATTCACCACACTGGACCTTCCATGTTTTTTTATCACATTAAATGAGAGTGGGTTTTTCATAGATAATGTCCAAGTGAAAACAAATTGATATACAAAATAATTGATGCAAAGTTTCTGTGTAACTGCAATAAAAAAGTCCAATAGGCAGTAATTAACCTTAAAGACTCTAATTAATAGTACTGAAGCTGGGAGGAGTAATTATAAGGATCCCTGACCTGTAATGATCCAACTGGAGAGATTTGTTCTACATATCCAGCACTTATTATCAGAGAGACAAGACATAATGAAGTCTGTAACACAAAGCTTTATTTGTTATTTTTCTGTTTGCAGATGATCTGCTCCAAATAAACAGAATAATACAGGACCCATAATAGAGCCTTGGGGTACTACTAGAAGAGGAGGCTCCTCCAGCTACAGAAGAGAAAACAAAGTACGAGTCGCTCTTCATTTTTGATCTCTGGACTGTCTGTCAGGCGGTTTATCTTGAGATAACTCTCCTGTCAGTGTCACTCACACTTGATTTTTTTCTGTCAGGCTCAAAACTTGTAGCAGATCCTGAGCAAAAGATCTGATGTGACAAGCCTTAAATAATGTACAGGCTCAAAGTGCCACCTTAGTACAGTTTCTGTAAAGCCACAGAGGAAGAACAAGCTTGCTCCCTAGAACTTATATGCTTCACTAGTTCTGTCTGAACAAGGAATATGATCATGTGACTGCTATTGAGGTTAAAAACAAAAACACATGCCCAGTTGAGTCTAAAAAAGGCTGATTTTATTACAGCATTTGAACCCCCCTCATATTTCTGTGTGGATGTTGTCATCCAAGTTGAAACTATTTTGCTGTAAATACTCATTCAAGTTGCTGACATGAATACAGTCTGTTATTTATAAATACCTCCAGTGGTTTATGGTGTCAGTGAAAGGGCAGTTACTGTACAAACATTTACATCTGTATTATACATAATTTACAGGAGTTCAGCGGCCAGTGCAGAACACTGTTCAAAGAAAAAGCAGTTTGTTGACATGCATAATATACTTCAGTAAACACTCAAGACTCCCTGTATAAAATCTTTCATATGTATCTTTATATCTCTATATGCCACAAATAGCCCTGCATATATTAATTAATAGAATATTCCAAATATGACCCTGTAAACATGGGATGCAAGAAAAACTAAATGGAATACAGTGATCACATGTTTCTGTTCCCCATTTTCTGTTTCACAGTTTCTCATAATGAGGATATACTGTGCACATACATGCATCGGCTCAAAAAACATGATGCATTAAGTGGTGCAAGAGCACTCTCATATCTTTACAGATAGTCAAAAAGTACATTACCTGCAGCACCTGCACAGTTTACATGCTGATTACATGCCAATATATGGATCAGGCTCTAGAATTAACTAAAAAATTAAATTAACTATTCATTTTATTCTCCTATTTAAAATATTGATGCTTCAAAGTGAACAGATTTCAATAAATAGACTCAGACTATGTATGTGTATTCTTTCCTACTCTGAAATGCAGTCGAGTGAGATTGTCTCTGCTACATACACTTGGTTATTCTACTTTATTGCTTCCTGACATTTTAAGGGCAATGCATTATTGCTGCCTTCATGGACAGCCATTGAAAGTAATACAACTTCTGTATTAACATTTTATCTTTGAGTTCTGTACTGAACATCACAAAGTCAAAGACAACGAAGACATCTTTTAACTTGTTTCAGTCCATACTAAACACATCTTCAAATTAGCTGCCTTCAGCGCAACATGTAACATCACTTTAGGTCAACAAATACAGGAAATGATGTTGTCTTTATAACAAAAATAAACCAACCAATTACATAAAGACAGCAGCACATTATTCACAGCACAGTCATCAGTGAGCTGTGCAGTTTGACTCAGTTGACTCCATCATTCATGGGATGTGCCGTCTTTTTTTGGCTTCTCAAGGAGATTTGATGATATTTTAGCTCTTTTGTTGAAGTCCAAATCTCTCTCCCTGCTAATCCTGAAGTCATTAACGTACATCTTTGGCTATATGCTTTGAAGGCAGAAACTGCGTATCATCAGATTAAATTAACTATAATGAATCTTTTGGAGGTTGTTTTTTTTTTTTTTTTGGTGTCTTTTGTGAGGAGTTATTTGTCTCATTAATCGTTTTAAAATGTAAACCCAACCAATCTGATGTCAGACAAGCATTAAACTACCCACCACAATCACAACGAGTCCTTAATTTTCCATCACTCACTCACTAATAAATTCCAACTCAAGCAGTTGATCTATTTCATAATAATAAATGCAACACTGATGTGCACATATCTACATTTTTGCATAATGTATGGCTGCTCATGTATTGTAATCAGGTATGATGTAACCCTATTGACATGCCATGCACTTAGACAATTTAGTTAACTCTCACATTAATAAAACACGTAGGACAGTTCACCATGAACCACTTTTACAAGTTTGCATAGAAACACTCACTAAATGCTTTGGGTATTAAAAAGGATATGATCTTAACAATATGATTGGAAATTTGGGATGATCGACATGAGGCAAATTCTTTGTCATGCTTGACGAAAATGTGTTGAGAAAATACCCTCCGGTGAGGGTTGAGTCCTGCGTGTCAGTCGATGTACTGTGATAGCCATCTGAAACCTTCCCCGTAGCCTTGTTTTTTCAAAACGCTGCACATGAAAATCTCCAGCGGTCGGGCGTTCAGCTCCTTCAGAGAGACATTTCCCTGTTGATTACAATAAGGGTAAATGAGGGCAACAGGAGTCAGTATTCATAATTTAAGAAAGCAGTCATCAGGCACTGGGACATATACTCACAGGGAGAGAGAGAATATTTCGGACTTGCCTACCTTTCCAGTAACTTGCCCGTCAAGAGCAAAAGCTCCTCTCAGTCCACCTTCACTGATGGCCTCAGGACGGTCAATTTTATTCCCCAAAACCAACACCGGTACATTCACTATGGTTTCATCTGCTAGGAGAGCCTACAAATAGATGAGCAGCAACAGTCAGCAGCAATTTACTGTTTCGAGACACGTGTGGAAACAGCTTGTAACAGTGATGTTATTAATCTTACATCGAGCTCAGTCTTGGATTCTGTGAGTCTGTCGTGATCTGCACAGTCTACAAGAAAGACGACTCCATTCACAGCTGGCAGGTAGTTCTTCCAAACTCTTCGAGCTATCAACACAGGAAAAACAGTGAATAAGCTGTCCTTGTAGCGATTCAATATGATAGTGAACTCCTATCATAGCATTTATTGTCTCTGTGTAAAATCATACAGAAAGAGAATTTTCATATTGGGGTATGATGGTGTTTTCAATTACTAATAACTCTACAAAGTTCACCTTTGTACAATAAGATTTAGAATACTGTGATAGTTATTCAAAATTATCTTATCCACACACATCTTTCTGTATTGGGATAGTATTTTACTTTTCCACATATGTCTTCTGAAGCACTGGGACGACCTCTGCATGCAGTTACTTTCTGCCTTTAAATTTCCATTCAAATGTGCTCAATAATTTAAACTCAGTATCTTAGAGTAGTAGTGTATACAGGGGATACAGACACACCATTTGGCAAATACAAGAACTGATGGTCAACTTGCCTCTACATGTGTCTGATACAGATACTACTGATACAGTTTATGATGTCTGATGACATTAGAAATTACTGATAGTGAAGACAACATGGAGAAAGTTGAAGAAAGCTCAGTAATGTTCTGCTTTTCAACTGACAACTGACAACAAGTGACATGTCTGTATTTTGTGATCTAACAAACCTATTTCTAGTACTAAGCCTGTCCTCCCTGCAAATTTTGTTCTCTATCACAAAACAAATGAAATAATATGAATGACTACTTCTACTGTGAATGAGTGAGTCAACCTAATGATGTATGATACATCAATGTAGTGCTGAGATGGCCCAAATGACAATGTACAGGTTAAATGCTACGCTGAATTTTAAACAACCTTCAGAGATATTTGGCAGAGAAGTCCTGCTTTACAATGTTTTGGCAGCACAAGAAAAAAAAACATAACAGTGACACCTACTTACTTCTGTATGTAAATGGAGAAAGATCTCACCTTGTACGTGTCCTCCCAGATCAAATGTAGTAAATGTCATGCCGCCAATTGACAGCTCCTCAGAAGCTTTGAGAAAAAGAAAATGATGATGAAAGTCCTTTTCATACAAGTGCTTTTTTTGGCCTGCGCAGTGACAACAGCAGGATCTAGGAATCACAGTGTAACTCGCAATACAAATCTATCACAATTTGACCACATTAATGATGGTATGACCATACAGGAAAATCTGCAATATGCTGCATATTGCAAGAAATTCATCACAATAAATAACTATATTAATGTAACTGATGATGAACTCCAAATTAACATTTTTTAAAAAAATGCAGGAATGATTTATGCTGTGTTTATTCACCGCATTAAGAGGAGCTTTCAGTTTCAGAGATCTTCACAACAAACTAATAAAACACAGCGTGCAATTAAGTGCACAGAGACTTCAGCCTTAATACAGAATACTGAAAAAAACATGAATGTGTGAACTGCCAGAAAACAGGGGAGTAGTTACACAAGAAAAAACCATACTGGTGCTAGTGCACTGATTAAACATCACTAGAGAAAATCACTACCTATATGTCGATATTAATCACCCCTACAGAAAAACATCTTTTTAGAGCCAAATATGGGTTGGTTGCTTATAATTAAATGCACAAGGTTACAGTATGCACAGGGTGTCTGTACAACCCACATGTAACCTGTACTATTATACACAGTGGTAAAATGTGAAACTATATTCTAAGTAAAGCTGACCCATCCATGTTCAAACACTTCAACCTAGAATGGCACACATCTGAATCTCTCCTTACTTGGATGTAGTGTGGGTACGTGTTGGCCAAGTCGGTCATCTTTCAACATGTGCAGTAGTGTTGTTTTACCGGCGTTGTCCAGGCCCAGGAAAACCAGCTTCCCCGTCTTTTTGTACAGACCTGGAGGGAAGATAGTCAAATAGTCAGAAATGATCCACTATTGGGGTGCCCCAGGTGCCTGTGAATTATGACATCCCTGGTTTGTGCCCATCTCTATGTCTCCCCTCATTTGCTGTCATCTCTCTACTGTCAAATTTCTAATGAAGCCATAAAATGACCAAAAAAATACTTTTAAAGGGAGGGGGAGAAAGGAGTAAGTGATAGGGGACAAAATCCACGGTCCTTGTTCCGTGTAAAAATATATTCCAAAGTTTATCTGAGGCTTAATGTGAGGCTTCAGTAGCCTAAATTGATCAAGTGGGTCCAAAGTTCTGGCCTTTTTAGTACAAAATTCCCTCTTTGTGTTTCTTAAGACAGTGTTTCTTTGCTGAGCTATGGTGCAAGGATAGTAACATAAAGCAGGAATTTGTGCTAAAAACACTGTAACTTTGGATTTGTCATCACTGCTGAAGCCTCATATTAAATTCAGATAAACTTTGTACTACACTTTTGCACAGAATGACAATTTGTCCCCCATCACTCACATTAGAGGTGCATTAGGAAGGCAATTCTTCTTCATGGCCAGTATGACCAGTACGCAAGACCAGTTCCATACGGGTACCTGACTATTGTTTTACGACAGACTTGAAAATCTGTGCTTACCTAAAAACTGTAGAACGCTACTAAATCCCCTGTAGATCCAGTCAAATAAAAATGACATCTTGACAATCTCTACCTGAAACAGAAAAAACATCACATTATTATTACAGAATACTGCTCAGAGTGACCAGAAAAATTAAAATACCTGTCACTACTTTTGTGATTTTTTCATTTTTGAAGGCATTATTATTGGATTGTATTACACACACACACACACACATATATATATATATATATATATGTATATATATATATATATATATATATATATATATATATATATATATATATATATATACACACACATATATATGCATAAGGTGATTTATATATGTATATTTGCTCCTTCATTAAAATAAGGTTAACGAAATACCAGAAAAACCTATCAACATACAACAGACTTGGCTCATCACACTGTAATCCAGCAGTATATTAGTAGTTTGTACAAAAATTTAATAAGGTCGTATTATTGCAGAGCTATTATTGCATGACATTACGTCATACAGGTGTTTTTTAGTATCCTGGTCTACAGATATGTGACATTACATATAGTGTGGCAGGTGGCTAACGGCAACGTTAACGTTACCTTTAAGCAAAATGTAATGTTCACCTGGAGTAGCAACCTTAGCGTGTCCTAACACCTGTATTCATTATCAGGTGTGATGATAAAAGTCCATCTCAAAGGACTAAACAGGTGACTGATGAAATGATTAACTAATCAGCTAGCTTTACCGATGACATTCTTTATTTTAATAGCTCTCCTTTCAGCTGTTAATCGCTAAATTGTAAGATGACTATTACAATTATCAACAGTGTAGGTCAATGCTCCAACCATCACACGCACTGCAACATTTCTGAGCCATGTTTTGGTTGCTATTTGGCTGGTTTCAGTGCGCTTCGTGTGCTATTTAAACCGACATAACGGCAGCTAACTATATAACGCTGCTAATGCTGTGTAGCTAATTAGCATTAGCATACCAGCTAAACCTCTGGTACTTTCTCTTGCCTTATTTGGGTCACGACAACGTGCCTGTACGCAAAATCATTTTTTGCGAGATGTCAACGGCACATAATATAGTTATATTATGTTGTTATGTCAAAAAATGTGCATCCTAGCTAGCTGACTTACCCCTCGGCACTGACCAGCAGCAGCCCAGCACTTGATAGTATCGGTGGTCTCCTTGGAAACAGTCAATCAGAGGTCCTCCACGTCTTCTTCTTCTACAATTACGCACTCGGTATCCAGACTGTCACTTTAGCGCCCCCACCCCCTCCCCTCCTCTTGAGGTTTGGTTGATGAGAGATAATTCTTCCTGCACGGTGCTCCAGAAATAAGAGCTGTTTTATCAGGTTGAGCCTCCAATGGAATAAATATGAGGTAGCCATTACTGTGGAGGACAGAAATATACTCTAGCAGCTGTTTTTAAATGGGCTGCTGCTCATTATGAAGTCAACTAGTGCACAGCATGGATGACAGTATCCCTCATTCAGATAAGTGTCTCTTGCATTTAGCTTTTTGTTTACATTTTTTAATAGGTAAGAGAACGTCTCAAGTTTGGCTTTTTGTTTAGACATCTCATTTTATAAATTAAGAGTTTGCCAAATACATAAATACAAGGCTGGATTACCAACTGGACACTACCCAAGGGCCCCAAAAGCCCCTTCTTTACTGCATATCATTTGGGTCTACATACTCTAATTAATTGCACATTTGTTATAAATTTGCCACATGTAAGACTTTAATAGTTTTAGTTTATATTGAACTTTGCTTTTTTGTTGTAAAGTTGTGTTTCATTAAACTGCACACAAAAAACTGCTAGCAAGGTAGCATTATTCCTATCATACGAGTACTGTAAGGCTGCAACCAACTATTATTTTCTTTGATAATCCATTGATTGTGCAATGTATAAAATGTCAGAAGATAGTGAAAAATGACATGACCCAAATTAACAGATTCAGATGACTTGAACTATCTGACCAACAGTCAAAAACTCATAGATTGAGTTTACCATCACGGAAAACTGGTAAAACTAGCAAATATTCACATTTGAGAAGGTGGAATCAGAGAATTTGGGGCATTTTTGTGTATAAAATGGATTAAACAATTAATCATTTCATCTGCAGAGTACTATCACATATAGTGGGGGTCAACAGGGGTCCAACAACAAACTTTTGCCCCAGGGCCGTATAGGAGGTTAATCCAGCCATGCATACCTCTGGCTTTTTCTTCCTCTTCACACATTTCTACAATATTATATTGTCAAAATATCATTTCAACATGATACTAATTGTTCCATTGTATGTAAAAATATCTATATACAAAATAGACAAATAAATAAATAGGCTATTAAAAATGATTTAAAATTGCTTAAATTTAGCTTATTCTATTAACATTTTTATTCCACTTGATAGAATAAACTATATTAGTTTTTAAGCACACAACAAAAAATATGATGTCCACTCAGCACATTATAATCCATAGTACATTTTTTTTATCCTATAGGTGCATAAGAACACCTCTTAACTCCTGTAACCTCAGTGTCTAGCCACACTGTAAAGGCCAGCGGTGCTTATTGAAGCATACTGTGTAATTGCAGCCTACAGAAGCATCCCACAGGCTTCATCCAATTACAGTTAAGGACTTTAATAGCCAGTAATTTGTACTGTTAAGTAGCTATTACATATCAGGAAAATTAAATACATCATTTATTGGAATTGCGATAGGCTAGAGTGCAATATGTTGTATGTACACATGAATTATTGGATGGAAGACTGCACAGAAACTGGTGTATGTGCTGCTTGTCAAAGATTACAGTTTTTTTCCTATTTAGACACCATATAAATCTGTGAGTAAGTTCAGGTCTATGAGGTAATGACAATGCAGTGTGTAATACTGTCAATTATGTCAATACAACACATAATACTGTGGGATTTAGTTTGGTTTATTGCAGTGTTCTTACAAGCATGAAATAGGTTACCATCCAGCCACATGAATGATGAAACAGCATAAAAATGCTTTCACAGGATCTGAAGTTTATTATGTACCATAATCACACAATGAGCAGTTTTGACACCCAAGTTTGAACGAAGAAACATGTAAAATGTGACATAAAATGTACATCCAATCTGTCAAGTTCATGTGCTGCTTAGATGGTGGTGAAATCAGCTGAAAGAAGAAAGAAGTGAAGGCAGGAATGGTTTTCTGCCCAGGATTTTCTTCTTACTTCTCATAGTAGAACCATTTGTCAACTGAAAAAAGATCAAGCAGATTGTCATAAAGTGTCAACAAAATTCTTAGTAAATGGAATTTTGTTGTTAACTTAATAAAACAGAGAAATGCACTTTATCTCTCTCTCTCTCTCTCTCTCTCTATCTCTCTCTAACACACACACACGCACCTGAACTTGGAATGGGATCTTCAGCTCCAAAAGCAGATGCCTTTAAAGAGTTAATGAAATCATTAAATGGTGTTACTTTTGCACAACAAATGCACTTTGAAGGTGTAAAGCTACGATATTTGGACCTCATTATGAGCTGTGAGAGAGCATGTTGTATCTTGGGGGTCTGTTTTCTTTTTTGTAAAAGTCATGAGATGCTGGTCTCCGTTTGAACTAAAAACCCACACCCTTAAGTTGCCAAGTGAATCAGCTGGAGTGAAGCAAAAGAAACGGCCTTTGGCATTTTTTTTCTCTGTCTTCAGTCACTAATGATCCTTTCCTTTTTTCTGAAGGCTATGCATCATGCTGCTATGTTTATCATCTCTATTCTATTACTTCTTTTTTTCGTATCACTTCGGTGTATACTTCAGAGTAGGAAGGGATAGATTGTCAGGCCGCTAAACATGAATTTTTAAAATTAAAAAGAACTTACAGAATTAACCACAGTCTCAGCGTCCCCAGCAGAGGTGCAGAACGGACTATCGGAGACGCTGGTGTTCATGCTGACACAAGAAATGGACAAAACAAAGGAAACAATATCAGCTTATATTAAAACAATATTCTGACCCTACAGAACTTCACTTCACTTTAATGGCCACGTGAGTCGGTGGAATATTATGTTTTATTTACAGTATGGAGAAATGCTCAGTACACAGTGCCAGCAGTTTAACATACAGGCAGACATATTAAACAATAAATAAAAATCATATATATTTGGATATGCAATATTCCTATACAGTGTGGAGCTGTATGTATTACAATGCAAAATGGGATTAGAGGATTAGAGTCCTTATTGCAACTGGATAAAAAACTGTTCTTAAACTGAGTTGTTTTGGTGGACAAAGAGCTGTAGCACCTCCCAGAGGACAGAGATTGAACTAGATAGTGAGCAGAGATGGAATAGGTCAGATATCATTTTACCTGACTATTTGGTCCTACAGTGTCTCAATTGATAGGAGGGGAGAGCTGATGATTTTGGACAATCTCTTTTTATTGAGTGTTTGACACGGCTAGAAAACTTTCGAGAAAGATCTAGAAATGCATTTATTAACTTATCACTAATTTATCAGCAGTCTGAGTGTCCTTAGTTTTCTGCTCTTACTCACCGGCTTGTGAAGTGTTCTGGGTGAGAAGATATTTTACAGTCCATTAATCAAGCAGCTGTATGTTCTATAATTTAACAGGATTGCGATTCGGTTGATTCTCACTTTCTTGTCGAGTGTTCGGTCCACATTCACAAAGTGAGAGATACTTATCTCCCGCTTGTGAATGCAGGAAATATCACAAATAGTGCTTGTCACATACACTGTCATATACTCTTTGCATAATGGAATTAAGAGGATGAACTTCTCACCAATTTAGTTCACCAGCGTTGGTTTTCTGAGAGATCAGTGCCTTCCAAAACTCATGAGTGCTCTTCACTGTTTCAATAGCAAAGTCCTGGAAAACACAACACATTTTCCTCATTTTGATCTTCCAAAAAAAAGCATCAATATATATTTATAACAATAAAGTAGATATGCAAATGATATAAGAACATATGTCCTTTTCCCTCTTAAAATGTTTACCTTAATATAAATTGAATTTTTAATTTGTCAGATGCCTATTTTTCTCATAGAACAGATGAGATACAAAGTCCTGATTAAAGATACACGTCCCTTTCCATTATCTATCACTTAAGTTTGAAAAATACATCTGAGTATGTATAAAATTTTCAAAACATCAACAATAACAACAAAAACAGGCTCACCCTGTCCTTGAACTGTCCATCGAAAGCAAACTGGTTTTCAGGTTTCCCATCTGGGACTTTGTATCTTTTGAACCAGTCGAAAGTCGCTTCCAGGTATCCAGGCTTGAGTCTTCTAACATCATCGATATCTGCAGAAATCAACAACAAAGCAGATCAGCATAAACTGAAATGTAACTAATGGAATAATGTCTGGCAGTGTTGAAAAAATGTCATTGCAGGTTCTTCCTACTGTTAAAGTCCCCAGCTTCAGGATCCTCAGTATTGATCACAATGACCTTCCAGTCTGTTTCACCCTCATCTATCAGAGCCAGAGTTCCCAACACCTTGACTTTGATTATTTCTCCTCGAGAGCACACCTGAGAAATAATGATGGTGGACTTTTGAAAAAGCAGCAAACAGTTGAATTCATGTTTCTAGTTATCTAAGTTCGACTTGTTCACATACCTTATTTCCTATGTCACATATATCAATGGGATCATTGTCTCCACAGCATCCTGTGTCACCGTCCTTGTGGTTGGGGTCTTCCCACGTCTGTCAAAAGGGAGAGCACGTCTTTGATGGAGCAGAGACATTGTTGGGTTTCTTGTTGTTTGAATATGATGTAAGAAGGACTTACCTGTGGAATAGCTCCGTAATTCCAGATATAACCTTTGTGGGGAAACACATTCGCTACATAACGAAGATTCCCCTTTTTTATATCTTGCTTCAGTGGGTTGAGGGGATCTTTGGTGGCAATCTGGGAAAACATACAGAAAAAACACAAAGATGAAAACAGAAGAGACTGACACCTGATATCTTAAACTAAGATATGTAAAAACAAAAACAAAATAGAAATAATATAAAATATCATGAAGCATCATTGTGTGCCAAATCTTGCAGACAAATGTAAACCATGTCAGTGGCAAAAGTAAGAATATGAATCTCTACACCCTATTTACACCTTCATCTTAATTTATAAGATGTATACATTTATGGGCTGAGTATTAGGACATAATATTCAATTAATACATTAATAGCTTTCAAAAATATGTATATATACCTCCATCTTTGCATTTGTCCATCTTGGAACCTCCACAACGGCGTGAAAAATATTCTGCAAGATGATCATAAACATAGTTTTGTTACCCTGAGGATGAATTTCTATGAAACTTATCTCACTAAGACCTACATAATAGTGATTATAGGCTGAAAGACAGGCCAAAGCTTTTCAGTACTATATACAAACTCCACACACTTGAAAGAAATAGTAGGTGTATCCAGTGTACAGTATGTGCTCAAACAACTGGACATCCATTTATTAAGTGAGCGATAGTGTTCCTAGAAAAGTGAGTGAGCCAAAGATAAATGACTCATTGCCAACAGAATACTAAAAAATGGATGGACAAGAGCAGCATATTTTTGTACTGAAAACTATTTTTCACATGTATAATCCATAATAGGCACAAAATGGGCTCCTTTAAGACCGATTGTGAACCATTTCTTGCACCATAAAGGCAAAATGTAATTACTGACATGTAGTTTTACAATGACAATATCAGCCTATACTAAAAGTATACAGTCACTTAAAGCACAGTAGCACAGACATTAAGGCACCCAGTTGGTGCTAAGAGAAAAGCATCTGTCCACCACTACAACACAACAACTTGCACTAGTGTTGGAGACTAATTGGTCTGTCTACATGCTCCTAAAACCAAAACAGCAGGAAGGACAGTAGGGTGGAGGGATTAAAAGGGAATATGCAACAATGGAAAAAAAAGAAAGAAAGGGCAGTATATATTTTCTCAGTATTGTGACACAGTTTAGTCCCCTAGAGTACATCATTTGTAGCTATAAACCACAGGTATATAAAAAACTGACATGCAAGAAAAGGTATTTTAATGTACTTGTATACAGTACAGCCCCAACAACAAGCTTTTGCACTCCAAAAGGAACAAATTCAGCTTTACTTTTTTAACAGAAGGTGTAATAATCTGCAGCATTAACAGTGACACATGATGCTCACCTCTGCCTCATTTGCGTAGATCGGTATATCATGGAATGGAGAGATGTATTTGCCCTCAGAGTTTTCTATGAAAAGGAATAATAAAAGTGTGAGATCATAAAATTTTTAAGTCTAGTAGCCAATACAGCATGAACAAAAGCTGTTTCTACAGGCTAGTACGGCAACTGTGCATAATCCAGGAAAGATTCAAACAAGTTCATTCAAAGAGATGTGCTTACTGAAAAACACCCTGTACTCCTGGGTGTTCGGCCTGCCCCTTTCCTCGATGGTAAAGCTCATGTCTGTCCCGTGTACAACTCTCCCACTGTGGTCTGTGTGCACTAATTCAGGAGGACTAACTGACAGGTAGCCACTGAGAAAGAGGAGCAGACATGCGCACTGCTTAAGCCGAGGTTACCTGACAGCTGCCTGCATGTGACAGCAAGTCTTCTGTACAAAGTGTGTAAAGGCCAGATGACACCATGCTGGCTTCTGTATGTCATTTCCTCTATGGTTACTAAATTTTAATCACATCAAATATTGGCATCTGTAGCTAAGAAGTGAGTAAAGAAACAAATGAGAGAAGCAGAATTTCTCAGAATAGCAATCACCAGCTAATCCTTCCTTATTGCCACTTTCCCACGGCTGCCACATGGCATGGATCTGAAGTTTCTACTGTCTTTGCGTGTTCAGTGATTTGTTTTCCATTTCCCACTTGTAAGCTGGGGCTCTCAAGAGCTCTTTTCAGACAAAAACAGATGGAGCTGGCGTTAGCTGTAAACCAATTAACAGGTAGGATTAGGTGGTGTGCTAATGTTGACTTCTTGCCTCTGGAGTTTCACTGTAATCATTTGATAACATACTTATGGACCTATTTTTAGAAACAGTATGTGTAAAAATATTTTACTCATCTTTTTTTTTAATCCATCCCTTTAAGAAACAGGTAGCATGGCATATTAAAGGTAATGACATGTTATGGTACAAAAGGTACAAAGGTTTTTTGTTATATATCAGATTTTTTATGTCAAAGTAAGTTACGAAGGAGAATAATATTGCACTGATTGACATACATTTAATTTATGATATAATGTAGCTAATACAGATGCCAATTTACACCATTATTCGCACTAATACAGATCTAGGCTACAAGTAAATGCATCTCAAGTATGCAAAAGAAGAAAAATTTAAGCGCACTAGCTTCAATGTGTGGAAGTAACACATTTAAATGAGTGACAAAGTCACCATATTGCAGGAAGGCTGCACAAACTGCTAATCATGTTAGCAGGTGTGGGAACTAGACTGCTAATTAAAACACGTCACATTTACCATGGTACAAGGTACTGGTTACTCAGAGAAATGGTGCCATATTTAGCATAGAACAATCTAGTTTACAGCAAATGCCTATTGCCCTTAATGTCTGTAGTTTTACTCTGTTATATAGATGATGAGAGCACGGTGATTCAGAGGGCAGCAAGATGCACAATGAAAGGTCACCGCCTGGGCAGCAGAGCAGTCACGTGACGCTGTAAGCCTGCAGTCTTGCTAAATATTTCTCTTGGCCAGGAGAGATTCTCCTTTAGCCGACTTGTAGATGTTGTAAGAGTCTGGCATAGAACTGTACAATAACACCAATGACACCACCCTCGTATAAAATAGGATTTTTAAAAAAAGTCTTATACAGAAAAGCAATATAAAATGATCTGGTGAATTATTGAATGCCCCATATATCATATCCTTCTGTGTCTATGCCATGGAATCGCAACAGTGAGCCCAAACATCAGCTTTAGGTAATCCAGACTGAACAGTGTTGCTATTTAAGGAATTCTCAAAAAGCCTAAGCAAAATACTTTGAATGGTTCTCCTGTGGACTAGTCTCTGTCATCTGCAGCCTCTAGATGACAGATGGAGGGTTTAAAAGCTTGATCATTGTCTATGCTGCTGTGTGTGCTTCCTCTATCACCTACTAAATCAAGCCTCTGCTTTGCCTCCAACTCACAACTGGTGACTAAATAGAATGGATTTTGCTTACTTTAGTGTGAGCCCAACTATAGATCCCTGTGCAGAAGCCTGACAGTGAACTACAGGAGAACATACTGTTCTAATAGTTTTTCTTCCTGCTCATTGGCCAAATGTAACTGGGATCTACATTGTAGCCACCTTCTTATTTATTTGTAAAACAACGTTTGTTATTTTCTTGTTGTGAATGTGAACCATGATAACTAGAGCCAAAACAATTAGTGGATTAATCAAAAAGGAACATTCATTGGCAACTATTTAATAACCAATTAATCATGTAAGTCATTTATCAAGCAAACATTCCCCTGTTCCACCATCTCAAATGGGAGGTTATACTGCTTTTCTGTTTTATATTTACAATTGTAAATTGAATATTTTGGGCTGTTTCAGACTGTTGGTTGGACAAAACTAAACATTTTGGGCTTGTGATGGGCTATTTTTTTGACCATTTTCTAACATTTTATTGATAATAATTTGAAAAGAATAATTGTCAGACTCATCTATAATGAAAATAATATTCAGTTGCAGTCCTAGATACACTTTTTTACTGAATTTTGCTTCAGTGCACACTTCTATGAGCCATCATGTGTCTTTGGTGCCAGAAATGGATCTGACAACCAGTGAATAATAATGACACGAGACAGTGTAGTTGACAGTATCATTTTTAAATTGAAAAAACTTTATACTATCAAAGTAATAAATAAGTCATTACAAATATCTCTGTTGAGAAAAAAACATGTCAAATGGTGTATAAAGATGAATTGTTTTCATGTCCAAAGATGCATCACATTCAAATAAATTTCAGCTCTTTGTAATTCATACAGAGACGACAAAGTAGGAGCCACAGGGTGTGGTCACCAGCTGTAGGATGCCATCTTTAAATGCCTCTGTTTTCTTGATTCTTGTACAACATTGTGCTATCTTCAAGTATTCTCTACAGTATTGTCATCTCTCAGGCACGCAAAAGTATCCAATGGAAGTAGTTCAAGGCACACAGCATGCAGTCTATGGGTGGTGAAATACTGTTTTAGGGCATTAGGACTCCATTGTAGACAAAACGTCAAATTTAAGGGGAGATTTCAGAGCACACTGGGTGTCTGTGGCCAAAGGGTTTGACTTCATGTTCAGCCACTTCAGTGCAGGCATGGCAGACAGCTTCTCCACTGGTATTTCTGTGGGTTAAAATATTAAAAAACAGTCACCAAAAGCTCAAACCAGGTCATATAAGACACATACAGCATGCATTCATATATCAGTATTACCAGTGATGCTATTTCCCTCCAGGTCAATCCTCTCTAGTGTGGCTATTTCAGTAAGCTTCACAGGAAAGCTGGAAAAGTTGTTATTAGCCAGATTGATGCTGATCAGATGCTGCATTTCTTCCACGGAGTCAGGCAGTTTGGTGAGAACATTCCCTTGCAGGTCGAGTTCTGCAAAGTATTTCAAAACACAAGTAAATCAAAGGGTTGCTTATCTGTTGTTAGGTGAACAGCATACAACAACATGGAAATTAGCACACAATATTTTCTTGAAGATTGAGTCCATGAGTCAACTAGCTGCAGTGTATTATCCACTACCTCTCAGCTGAGTGAAGGTTGAAAAGAATTTGCTGGAAACGGCCTTCATCTCATTGTCAGCCAACGTGATAAGACGGATATTTTGTGAAACATTCCTCAAGACCTTGAATACGCCTTCTGGGAAAGAAATGAGCTTGCAATTTGACAGGTCTGCAGAGAAGAAGAACATGATTATGAGATTAACAAGCATTAACACAGCAGGGAATGTTGAGAAAAAAAAAAAAAAAAATATATATATATATATATATATATATACACAAACACTTGGTGGATTTCATGTTATAGTTACTTAAGCAAACAAATTTAAGCCTCTGTCACCACCTGCTGGTGAAATCTGAAATAGCATCAACCAGGCTATTGAATCAGTGCTATTCATTCATATGCTGGGAAACTGTTGAAAGAGAGTGAGAGACAGAGAGAGAAATATATGAAGGGAGTCTTACCCAAAGTATCTTTCCCCTCCTCCACGGTCGCATTGATCCTTCGGGCCACATTGGCGACTGCCTCAGCCATTTTTTCTGCTGTAACTTTTCCTACGAGTATGTCATGCAACATTACACTTAGATGTATGACAGACAAACAACAATCACAGCAACTAATATTATTACAAAGGTACAGTGTCATGCAGTTAACAAACTCACTACAGAGAGTGAATATTAAATTGGTACTATCTGTGCTCTTGGGGCTTTTTTTTATGTCATCCGCATCATATGTGACAGAATAAAAAATGTATTGAATGTCCTTTATCGCTGGTTATGTCCATCCAGCAGCAAGACAGGATGGTGATCAAGTCTGTCTTAAAACAACAGTCAGGTGTCCATATCAACACTGAAAGAGGTTTTCCTTGCTGTAATCATTCCTCCTGTTCATACTGGACATTAAAAGATCCTCTTCAAATGCACCTTCAGTGTAAGTGATGGGGGCCAAAATCCACAGTGTGTCTGTACAGTCATTTTGTGCATTTAAAAGTTGATGTGAAGCCTATATGAGGCTTCAGCAGTCTGAGTTAGTCATATCAAGTGGATATCTGCCACATTTACAGTCTTTTTAGCATCAAATTCCCTCTTTCTGTTTCCCTGGACAGTTTTTCCCTGTTGAGCTGCAGTGGAAGTATAGTAACATACAGAGGGACTTTGGCACTAAACAGACAGTAAAGTTGAAAGATCTCTAGTTGATTTGACTAATTTGGACGACTGAAGCTTCATAATAGCTTCAGATAAACTTTTAAATAGATTTTTGCACAAGAGGCTTGTAGATTTACATTATAAGTGCACTGTGTAGGGATCTTTTAATGATCAGTACAATAGCAATACAACAATGCAAAAAATTACCCCCTAAGGTTGATAAGGTTTTCAAATAAAAAGAAAAAACACAGGTATGCAGTATTGTATGCTGGACTCAAGTATCAGAAGTAAAAGTACTTAAGTACTCATTTTGAGGAATTACTTGTACAACTAGAAATAATTAAATAATGAGAACAACCCAAATTAGGAATAACTAGTGAATCTCAACAATAAGTAACTCGTACCCAATGAAATAACCTAATAGTTCCCCAAAATGCTGTTTTTTATGCTTTCAGGTAAGTTAAATTACAAAGTAGTACTTTGTAATACTCTAATATAAGACAGTTTCCTGAAATCTATAGACAAATCTGAAGCTACTAGTCAATACAGTCATTATAGACATATAATAAAAGCAGAAAGTCTAAGTTTAAACCAACAGGAGACTGGTTAATGCCTCTAACGTTATATTATTTGCTTTGGACCTGCAGCAAGGAAGGACCACATTTCCTTCCTCTAAAATGCCCACAGAGGTATGAATTAGTATAAAACAGGCCTACCAAAATCATGTACGAATACAAATGCAGCATGTTGAGCTATAGTTAACGCTATACAGCCATTATGTAACTAAAACCACGCCAAGAAGCCACTTACCCAAACTAGAAGCTACTGTTACAGGACCTGGCAGCTGTCACTGTTAGCTAACGTTAGCTACACACACACAGTCAAATTTGGTGTGTGTATTTTTAGCCCCAGTGAGGGCAAATCGCCTGAAAGTTGCCTTGCTCATTAGAAAAGTAAGACCTATTAAAAACACCTCATAGCAACGACACTTTGTACAACTCGTTGTTGCTTGGCGACAGCATGTAAAGCATGAGCTATACAAGCTAGGCTAACTGTTGCTAGCTAACCGGCTATTCATGAGTGTCAAACCTGCGCTGCCAAGTTGCAGACGATGTAGTTCAATGTAAGTAACCAAATAAGTCAAATAAGCTGTAACAAAGTAATTACTTCACATCATCAAGTAGTAATACTTACTATTACTTACAGTTTCAATTTGTCAATATTGAGTATCTACATATACATTTGTACATTCTGCTGTGTATTGAGGCCTTATAAAATATATGCAGAAAACATGCATACTTTTTTGTATATTCGTCTCTACTTTAAGCAATATCTCTAAATATATTTTAAATTATAATTAAATACTTTTTTTGTATATTTACCTTCGATTGACATGAGGAAGCTAAATGTTGTCTTACCTTCCAGTGCTGGTCAACTAACTCACTGTTTGACTACTGTCATGGTTATGACTGCAGTGAATTCCTGGTTAGTCAGTGTATTTTTCAAAGGATTTGAATACAATGAGCTCTCCAGCTTTAGAAGAATAGTTTAGCATTGTTACAACTAGCTGCCACTTTGCAGTATTTGCTAGATATTCCTCCGCTCTGCAATGCTTTATTTTGAATTAGTGAACATGAGGGGGAGTTTGGCTAGGACTCACTTGTTGATGGCTGAAACAGTGAAACTAGAAAAGTCCACCTCTTCTGGTGTGTCAGTTCTTTTGTATCACACAGTAGTAGTTAACTTTGCCAATTATTTGAGTAGGGACATGTATTGTGTGTTTATCATATGTTTGCAAGCGTAGGATATTGTTGTATGACAGCATAAACCAAATCATACCAGACACTCTGCTATTAGGCTGGATATTATGGGAAATGTTCCTATTCTAGTGCCAGGACAATAGCTGACCAAATTTGTACTTTTTGAGGAAATATAGTCATATTTTTCTACAAAACCCTGTTTTTTTCATTTAAAAAGAAGCCAAACACTCAAATATTAAGTGTTGTTTAACCACAGGCAGCTGTTCAAGAACTTTTCCTAAATAAAATTGCCTAAAACTGGCAACATTTTTGATTATATCAGGAAATATTTGATCAGTGAATAAGTGAAGAAGTTTACAAATCTGAGCAAGGAATTGAAGGAAGCTTTTTGTACTTCGAATGTACAGTTTTTGATACTTACAGCTATGTACACAATTCGGTAGGTACCAAAAAAGTACTGAGTAGCATAAGGGTCAGATAAACTTGGATGGTACTCATGCAAAGGCCAACTATTGTATAAGTACAAGTAATATAAAACATATAACAAAATACATAATCCATTTGCAAATTGTACATAAATACATTTTTTATATTTACAATACATATACATTAATTTACAGTTACACAATTGGTAGAGTACAATAAAAACAGTGCTGGAATATTCAACAACATTGCCATTTCATGTTTACATTGATTAAATCGATAAGTTAAGGGGAATAAACTTGTACATTCGATCGTGAAAACTGCACACAGCTGGAGCACTGGATGCTATTGTTGAGTTTGTATTTCAGCACATCTTCAAATAACAATGTTCTCCTTACAAACCAGAGCTCACATCACAAATTCAAATCCTATCTCTGCACACAGATCAGCTACAATCTTACAGTGCACAGCGACAAATATCAAAGAGCTTTTTTTTCCCGTCTGGCTAAGTGTATTCATTTGTTTTGTTTTTTTCAGAAATTGGTTGCCTCTGTGCAGCGTTTTTGTCCTGTTGTACAGCGACACAGGCCACTCGGGGGTGGTTGTAGCTCTCACTGGCAGCCGCACTCATCCACAATCATGTCTTCGTGATGTTGAAGTAGCATTTCTCCGTTCTCATAGTACAACATGCTTAATGGGCTCATTTTGGTAGGGGCACAGCAGGGCGATGCCACTCTGTCAGGGTGGTAATGTTTCAGTAAACTCTGGAAAAAGAAAAGACAAAACAGAGGATTTTTGTTAGATTGCAGTAGAATAACAGATAATTCCAGTCTCAAAATACAATTTCTCTCTAAACAAAGCCAATTATGTTCCGGGTGTGTATCTTCAATTTTAATTGTTTTTGTTTGTTTGTTTTTTTGTACTTAATTATAAGGGTGTAATGTCTGCTGTAGACCATTGAGGCTGATTTAAATTCATAAGAGGGAGACTATTTTGGATGTACAGGCACCCAAACAAGTTAAACAGTTCCAGATTGTGTGTATCATGTTTGCAAATATCTCAACAACTGTACTTGTGAAACAGCCATCACACATTTTCCACTACATGTATGAACAAGCTGCATCATTTACCTGCATATAAGCATGATTTGTTGGATTTAGGTCTTCTCCCAGAGGACCGGGGCAGGACCCTTCACAGCGGTAGGCATTATATCTTTTAGGAAAGATGATCCAAGACCCCCAGCCGATTTGATTAAAGTCTACATGCAGGTCGACTCTGCGACAGAGAGGTTTTTCACTCCCTCTTCTGGACACGTGCGGGCTTCTCGCTGTTTGCTCTCTCTGACCCCGTTTGCTCCTGCGCCTCTTTGGCCAGTGGGTCTTTTTGATTTCGGCGGGGGACAAGAACTTGGATTGTTCAGCTGTATGAAGTAAGCTTGCTTTGGCCTTTGAGTTTTCATCAGAGCCAGTGTGCGAGAAGACAACCAACAAGGCCCGGTCACTCACATCCTGCTCCCTTCTCGAGCTCGCCGCATGGATAGGCTGATCAGGAAGCGACAGGCCTCTCTTTGTCTTCGTCGCTTTCCTTCTTCTCGACACTCTCTTGTGTCGGATTCTCGCCGTCGATCTCTCCCTGAGCCAGCTCAAGAGAGGACTTGTCATGTTGAACACTTTCCAACTCTGTGATGAAGTGACCAGTGATGATTCAGTGAGCAGCCCCACCAGCTGCTGTTCTTGGCAGCTCTTGTGCGTATGGCACGTCTGGCCATGCTGGTGATAGACCTCCACGGAGATGTTGGAAGCACTCGATGTCCGAGGAAGTCTGATTCTCAGCTCTGCTGCCTGGATCTGTTTATCAGCCAGCAGGGCGTGGAGGTCAAAGGTCGCCACCCAGCGCCTATGTCTGTACACCAAACCTAATATGGTGAAAAGAAAAACATTTTCATGATATTTAGCAAACTGTTAAACAAGGGTAAACAATGCATCAGCTTATCAGTATTATATATCAAGATCTGTATCGTGACTAATATGTGATGTGATGACACATTAATGTGCCAGAGAGAAAAAATCCACCTGTTGTAGAAAAAATATAACAGCTAACATGTTTGAAACTGTTACACCAAATAAATGTTATATTGTTTAAATTGAGGTAATTCAAGTTCATCTCCCTCAGTGATGTAATACTTTCTTTATTTAATATTTAAAATTCCTGATACCATAATAAAATATTTTATCTTTCTCACCTACACGGTGGTATTGCAGTGAAACAAAAATATTCTATTGGCTGAAAAGGAGCCACCAAATTTGAGTCAACAAATATCAAAAAAATGTTAATATGGTGCATCTCTACTCCAGAAGTAATATATCTAAAAAATATGGCATCAATGGAATATGTCTATAATATATGCAAGTTGTAGGCTAATGGTCACTTGTAGGCCCAGCCATTTTGTTTTGCAAAGTCAAGTCTAAGGACAAAAAAAGGGGAAACATATATTTTTTGACAACCATTAATATAAATTTATGATTGACGCTTGTAATGATGGAGATTTCAGCAATCAAAGCAGCACGTAAGGCTCTTAAAAAATAATCCAGTCAGATTTGTTAAAGTGCGGGACAACTGGGGCTGCACCCACAGCTGTGAATGGGGGCAATTGTGAGTCAATGAACAGGTGTGGTTCAAATTAATCTAAAGGATTAAAGCATGTTAAACATTTAACATCTGCATTGTCCAGTGCATCGGCCTATTTAGCTTGACTGTTGATCAAAAATGCAAAACTATCCTCGCTATTAATCCACTCAAACCAGACACCCAGGCCGAAACCAATCATTTAACACATCTTTGCTTCTTCTTGGCTTCTGCATATCCTCAGTCAAACAAATAGGTAATAACTCTAACACCTAGCAGCGATGTGAAATTGGGTCCAGCAGCAGGGAGGGTTGTCCTCTGTTGGCTACTTGTGCCACCATTAAATCCCGAGCTCTAATCTAATCAAGCCAAGTGTGAAAAAAGAACTAAGGGAAGTTGTTGATTTGACCTGACAAGAGATTTGTATAGGGGGATGTCTGGCGAGATATCTAATCAACATCACCTATTTAAGAAAAAAGAGGTTTGCTTTGAGAATTAGACAGAAATCCGGCCTTTTCACACGCTGATCCTGCATGGTTATTCACCCCCTGAGCGGGATGTGGATTGAAACCCTCTGAGGTCGTCTGGCACGCAGCTTTGACAGGACAACACTTGAGCCCCAGAAAAAACTTAACATTTCAGAGAGCCTTTCAATAAAACTGTGACCTGAGCTTCAAAACCTGAAATAACATATACACCTTTCTCCCTGTCGTTTCCATCTGCCATCATCTCAATCATAATTCCAGCAGGCCTATTTTTTTTGGAGAAGAATAAACCAAAATCTTACTTTTAGCCATCACACTCTTCACGGTGTCTGCTTGCTTTGCGGCATCTTGCTCCATAATATCCGTAGGTTTGGAAAAATTTGACTTGAAATTCCTGTAGAGATGCACCATATAGGTTGGCAGGTGATACCCGGTTGATCTGTCCATCAGGGAAAAACGATGCAGCGACCTCATATAAACTCCATCTCTGGCTTTATGAATCCCTTGAGCCAGCAGCACCAGCAGAGATGCGTGCAGCGCAACACTCAGAGCTCCCAATGAGTGCATGTTTTAGGCCGGTTAATGACAAATTCCTCTACTGGGAGATTAGGGGTGTCTTATATACCCTCACCCACCCCCTTTCATGTTTAACAAGTAGCTGAGAACATTAAAGGAAATTGACATGCGTCCTCAAGACTTGTTACCTGACAGCTCATCATTCATTCAGTTGGTAATGAGGCGCCTGGGTGCGTGTTTACAAGGAGCGCAATTTTTTTTTTTGTTTGCGCCATGTTCTTTGGGCTTCTGCAGCCTGATTCCCCATCCGTGGACTAATTGTTTCAGCTATTTGGCTTACACTAATTGTTAGGCTTTCCTATAGTGTAATGTAGTCTACTAAATGCCATCTGAAATGGACAATAGGGAGACCCATTGGGCTACTGTGCTTATTAGACACAGACTAATTAAACACTACAAGCTTTATTAACCTAAAACACATTCACTATTATCAGCATTGTAAATAATATCTAGTATAATATATCTCCTTATGACCTTGTTGCAATTGATCTCCTATGTATTTTTAAACTTATGCTGTAAAATATTAATTTAAGGGGTCTATAGTTCACACAAGGATATTATGATAAAAGATAAAAACTCATAAAATGTGGTCTCCCACAAAATAATATATGGTCAATAAAAACTTGATATTCACCTTGAACACACTAGAAATAGAATTAAACAGAATTAAACAGGAAACAGTCACCTTATCGCCCTTCATCATATTATAACTTCCTGAGGTTCACTTAATATTGCATAATATTACAGCTTATAGGACTGCGCAGCATGTCTGTGGTCAATAAATAAGTATTCAGTGACTTTACCTTACTTTTAAAGTGGATTTTTACACGATTATTCCAGTAATATTAATGTTCCCATAAGCTTTGAGTGATTGATAATTTGAATAACATAAACTATGTTAAAAATTACTGTATTTTTACAGTTTTTTATATTTATGCTGTAGAATATCATTAACTTACATCTCACACTATGTCATGAAGCTCAATAATTAATATTTTAAAAGTTAATAGTCCAATATTATGATTAAGGACTTGCAGAGAGCATCCGAGGTGGACCGCAAGGCTGCGCATGCGCTGTCTGTCTGTATTCGCATGGCGAAATCCTTTTCCTCGTAAATTTCCCGAGAAAGGACAAAAAAAATCAATGGATGTTTTTGCAAGGGTTTAAACAGAAAGCGGTGCACCTCGGCTACATCCCGTTCACCGGACAAACCAAACTGTGAAAACATGTTTACTTCACAGATTGACGCTTTTTCACCTACCGTGTGCTGAAATGGTGAGTAGCTTTAAAGTTTACGGCTGTTGTTGCACGAGCCACGGCAGCCTAAAAGTTAACATCCGTGCCCATTTAGGATGCAAAGAGTCTCGCAGTTTCTGAATACCTTCATTAATTAATGATGCATTGTAATGATCTACAGCAGAGCAGTCTGACAATACTGAAACAGTTAAGGATGTTTTGATGATGCAAAGTGTGTGTGTGAGTGTGTATGTGTGTTTGAGTGTGTGTGTGTGTGGATAATGGGGCATACATGTGCTTGGCACCCCCAACTCTCCATGCCTGCACTGTTTTGTGCACTGCATTGAGTTAGGGATATGGTCGCAGGCGGTGATGAAAAACAAAAAGTTGGGTGAACTATGACCTCCAGTTGATGCTCTTCATTAGGCAAACACACAGAAACAAGCACATTTTTCAGAAAATAATATTTTATGCTTCTGTTTTCTTTAAAAAAAAAAATCCATATAACACATTTGCATTTTCTGTGATCTATGGCCTGCAGCTGTAAGTTATTCACATAATATAAATTAGTGTAATCAGAGTGTACTACATATCAAAGTCACACTTCAACACTTTTTCTCAGCTCTCAGAAAATAGGAAAGACTGCAGTATACAAAATGCATTCAAGCAGCTAAATTATGTATTTGCAGATAATGTTACCAATTTGTGGAAGTCTTTGTTTTGGATAGTTTTCCTGTTTTTTGAGAGCTTCCTTTTTTCTCAGAAGAAACTAGTCCTCTCACTAGTTTCTTCTGTGAAGTAGTATGATGCAGTAAGCAGTAAGATGAGGTTGAAAGCTCTCAAAAGCTAGTAAGTGGACCTTTTAACTTAGATTATTTTGTCAAACATGCAGTTCTCAAAGGTCAAGAATTAACTTCCTTGCTCAAATACACAGTTTTGGATATCATGTAGTATGTTGTCATCAGCTCATTTTCAATACAAAACAAATATGTTTCCGGCCAAGTTTTGTGCACTTGGAGTCATTTAAGTATTTCACTGAATATAATCAGTTAGTGCAAAAGTATTTCCTCCTTGTCCAGAATCCCCATATCCATGAACAACACTTACAAAATAAACCAAGACATGTTCATTCCTGTCATAAGTTGTAATACAAAGTATAAAATAGTGCAGTAAGACAAAGCACATGATGCCCTTTGATGTATTGTATCCTGGCTTTTGTTTGCTTTAGCCCGTCCAGCTGGGATCAGTCTCCTCTGTTCATATCACTTTTCTTACAACCTGGGGGAAGACAGAAACTGGCTCTTGACAACTGAGAGCACAGATCACACCGTGAACATCATAGTTAATCAATCGTGAGAGCACGAAACTCCTCGATGAATGGACACCCGGATCATAAATTGATTGAGCTATTTATTCTTGGGTTATCTTGAACAGAAACATTACTCCTCCCAGGCTTAACTTAAAAAAGCTGCTAATTTTCTGTTGTGAAATGTTGTCAGAGTCCTTGCTTTATTATAAAGTATTTATGGGTGGTAGGGGATATTGATAAACTTAAAACATGGGTGCTATTAAGGTTTGGGGTTTCTTTGAGCAAGTTGAACCCCCCACTCAACACCCAGGGGTGCTTAGGCTAGGTAATGACAAATTCCTCTACTGGGAGATTAGGGGTGTCTTATATACCCTCACCCACCCCCTTTCATGTTTAACAAGTAGCTGACAACATTAAAGGAAATTGACATTCAATTCAATTCAATTCAAAGGGGCTTTATTGGCATGGGAAACAGACGTTTACATTGCCAAAGCAAGTGTGAAATAAAAACAACAAAAAAGAGAATCAGATGACCAGCAGATATGGAAGTTTTGTTATTATTAGCCATGTTTTCAAAGTCTTTTTGGGTGGTTGTAATCTGAGCGTAGTATACAGTATGTCTCTGATGTCTTGGTACAGCTGGCAGGTGGTTAAAAAGTGCAGCTGGGTTTCCACCTCCTGCTGTGTGCAGTGGGTGTACAGTCTGTCTTCTGTGGGGAGCCAGGTCTGCCTGTGGCGGCCTCTTTCCACGGCAAGGCTGCGCTCACTGAGTCTGTACATGGTCAAGGATTTCCTTTTAGTATTGGATCAGTCACAGTGGTCAGGTAATCTGCCGCTGAGTATTCTCTGCTTAGGGCCAAATAGTATTCCAGTTTGCTCTGGTTTTTGGTTGATTCTTTCCAATGTGTCAAACAGTTTTCTTTTTGTTTTCTTATAATTTGGTTTAGTCTAACAGGGTTTCTGTCTGGGGGCTCTTCTTGTGTTTATGAACAGAGTCTCAGAACCATCTGGCCGAGGGGGTCTCTCTAGGGTCTCTCTATAGGTGAAGGCTCTGTTATGGAGCGTGTCAGGGTCACTTTCTTTCAGGTGATTATAAATTTTAAATGCTGTCTTATGAATTTTTATAATTAGTGGGTATCGTCCGAAGTTTGTCATTGGACGTGGAGAATGGATTTGCATAATTCTGCATGCAGAGTCTCAATTTGGTGTCTGTCCCACTGTGTAAAATCTTGGTTGGCGAGTGGACCCCAGACCTCACAACCATAAGAGGAAGTAGGTTCTATAACGGAGTCCAATATTTTAAACCAGATTTGAATCGGGACTTCTAACTTGATGTTCCTTCTTGCCTCGTCTCTCAGGTCATTCACGGCTTTGTTGAAGTTACCTGTGGTGCTGATGTTTAGGTCGAGGTAGGTATAGTCTAGTTTTTTGTATGTTCCAGAGCAGTGGCATCTAGAAAGAATTTATATTTGTGGTTTTGGAGGCTGGGTCTTTTTTGGAATATCATAATTTTGTCTTAGTTACATTCACCGTCAAGGCCCAGGTCTGGGAGAATTGGTGCAAAAGATAAAGGTTCTGTTGTAGCTCTTTGGTTGGAGACGGGAGCACCAGATCATCTGAAAACAGTAGGCATTTGACCTCTATGTCTGCTAGACTCATGTCAGGCACTGCAGACTGTTCTTGTGCCCTCACTAGTATGTTGAAGAGGGTCAGACTCAAGCTGCATCCTTGTCTGACCCCCCGGCTTTGGGGAAAGAAGTCTGTGTGTTTTTTGCCAATCTCGACAGCACGCTTGTTGTTTTTGTACACCGAGTTAATGATGTCATAGGTTTTCCCCCAACACCACTTTCTAAGAGTTGATAACAGCAGATGCTCACACTAAATTGAATCGAAGGCTTTTTTGAAATCAACAAAGCAGGAGAATAATTTACATTTGTTTTTGCTTATTTGGTTGTCAGTTAGGGTGCTGAGGGTGAAGATATGGTTTGTTGTATGATAATCTGGTAAAAAGCCAATTTGGGATTTGCTCAGGACATTATTTTTAGGAGTTGTAGGAGTCTGTGGTTTATGACTATAAAGAGGATTTTCCCGAGGTTGCTGTTGACACAGATCCCACGGTAGTTATTGGAGTTGAATTTGTCTCCACTTTTGTGGAGGGATATTATCATTTCTTGAACATTGGGGAAGATCCCAAAGCTAAGGGCGATGTTAAAGAGTTTTAGTATAGCCAATTGGAATTTGAGGTAGGCTACACTTCATGCAGTGCACTGTTTTGTTCACTGTGATACGGTTGCAGGCGGTGATGAAAAACAAAAAGTTGGGTGAACTATGACCTCCAGTTGATGCTCATCATTAGGCAAACACACAGAAACAAGCACATTTTCAGAAAATTAGCCTATCATTTATAGGCATCTATGTAAAATGTTTTCATTTTCTGTGATCTATAGCCTGCAGCCATAAACACTCTCACTCACTCTCAATATAAATGAGTGAAATCAGATTGTGCTACATGATAAAGGTCACACTTCAACACTTCTCAGCGTTCTCAACATTTGCTTCATCTTCTGCAAGCAATGAATGTATTACTAATAATGAGAAGATTTTTTGAGATGCAGTAGCTCTCAGAAAATAGGAAAGACTGCAGTATACAAAATGCATTTAAGCAACTAAATTATGCATTTGCCAATAATGTTATCAATTTGTGGAAATCTTTGTTTTTTGAGAGCTTCCTTATTTCACAACAGCTCAAAAAAGTCCTCTCACTAGTTTCTTCTGTAAAGTACACCGTAAGATGTGGTTGAAAGCTCTCAAAAGCAAGTTAATGGGCCTTTGAACTTAGATTATTATGTCACACGCACAGTTCTTAAAGGTCAAGAATTAACTTCAATGCTGAAATATACAGTGTCGGTTATGTTTTATGTCATCAGCTCATTTTGAATGCAAAAAAAAAAATATCATCAAAGTATGTCACTGAATATAATCAGTTAGTGTAAAAGTATTTTCTCATAGTCAAGAATGCCCATATTCATGATCAACACTTATAAAATGTACCAAGACATGTTCATTCCTGTCATAAGTTGTAATACAAATTATAAAATAGTGCAGTAAGACAAAGCACATGATGCCCTTTGATGTATTGTATCCTGGCTTTTGTTTGCTTTAGCCCGTCCAGCTGGGATCAGTCTCCTCTTTTCATATCACTTTTCTTACAACCTGGGGGAAGACAGAAACTGGTTCTTGACAACTGAGAGCACAGATCACACCGTGAACATCATAGTTAATCAATCGTGAAAGCGCGAAACTCTTCGATGAATGGACACCCGGATCATAAATTGATTGAGCTATTTATTCTTGGGTTATCTTGAACAGAAACATTACTCCTCCCAGGCTCAACTTTAAAAAGTTGCTAATTTTCTGTTGTGAAACGTTGTCAGAGTCCTTGCTTTATTATAAAGTATTCATGGGTGGTAGGGGATATTGATATTGGTTTGGAGTTTCTTTGAGCAAGTTGAACCCCTACTCAACACCCAGGGGTGCTTTAGAAAACATAATGAATAGTTGATTTTCTTTCATAACAGATTTTGAAAGTGTAATTGTCATGAACACCTGTTTGGAGTTGAAATAGTTATGAGATAATGAACATGTGTGTCCCATAGAAGTTTTGTGTACACGTCTGAGTGCAATGGATACATTTTACCACAAGGTGTCATATTTGGTCTCAACTGAATATATCAGCCCCCAAACGTGCTCCTCTGGGTGCTTTTAATGCATTTCACTATTATGCTCATACTACTTGTGGGAGCTTAACTCTGGCTCAGGTGAAGTATTTTCCTTTACTATCTTTGCCTTTCCTGTTGCTGTTATAAGGCTTTTAGCATATGGGCTTTTCAGGGGTAAGACAGACACCAGGCCAGAGAAAGGATACGGACGAGACAAGTGATATTAGCCGTGCGCTCCTCTTCACATTTGGGACATTTAACAGAAAGGATGTTTCTCTCAATATGTCACAGGACATATCCTCTTCATGCTCTTTCTCAGACCTGTGCTCTGTTTTATCGCCATAAAATAGAAGGAAATGAAGAACTTGAGAGTTACTTCAGAGTAACCATCTTTTTTTAGCGCTTAATTTCATTTTAACCGTCTTTTACTGACTTCTTCAGGACCACTTCTTGCCTGTTGATATTTGATTCTGATCTTTCAAAATCACTTGGGAAAACATTTTAATGTGATTTACTCATCTCACTGATTCATTCATGTTATGAAGCTTGATGGGAGGGTGTTGTTTCACAGTTAGGGCGATACGAGAACATCAGAGTCTTGGCCTGCTGTGCTGCAGGAAGGAAGGAACAGGTGTGGCAGCACTAGATTTTACATCCATATCTCGAAACTCGCCACTTGTGCAAATAAGCTTAATTAGGACATTATGCTGTGTGACAGACTGTTGATTACACATAGTTTTACAAGAAAATATTCCCACAGGCAGCTGCTTAGAAGATAAACCCAATGTTTTTGATTGTTTTGTTCTCTTCTTTTAGCTGTAAAAGATGTATGTTTGGCAGAATTAGTGGGTTTTTTTTGTGTAAGTTTATGCCTGTATAGTAGCTATAACATCACTGGATGTTGTTGGCTTTGTTCTTGCTTCATATAGCCTACAGGATGAAATGAGACACTCAGCACATGATGTTGGTCTGACCTCAGGGTTACGACTACAAGAGGTAGAGCACACAGCCCTTCGCAGCTGAATCTCAAGCTTAAATCTAAGTATTTGCCCAGCTGTAAGCCTGTTTGCCTTCGACATGGCATGTGTTAACCGCTAATGAATGGAGTAATTAGAGCATCGTAGTGAATTAGGCTTACGTGATGTCATCTGTGTGCAGTTGTTACCCTCTTACTGATTGTCAGCCTACTGGCAGGTCAACATCAGGCTGTGTCAGCGAGGGCTGCAGCTGATTGTAAGAAGTTTCGATAACTGAGGGTTTAATTTATATGTTTGAGACATTTGTTAAAGTGTTTGCCATGTGTGGGAGGCATTGTGCTGCCAGGAGGCTCTGATAGTGATTGGATAGTGAACTGGATGATGAGTAAGCCTCTCTTGGTCCGCCTCCACATCCTCTTTACACATCCCCACACACATACACATACACACATACACACACACAAATACCGGCATGTGCGACCAGCCTCGCACCTCATGCACTGGGGTTGCATACAAAAAAGTAACAAAAAGCCAACAAGGGAGTATGCTGTCACCCATCTAAGCCTCACTCCCCACTCCTCACCCCTGCTTTCTCCCTTCTCCTGCTGGGGTGCCTGTTTGGGATCTGTCCTCACTGAAGGACACGTTCATTGACTTGCTTTATAAGGACGCGTTGATGATGCGAGACGTAGTGTGATCAACGGGCAGAGACAGATTGCCTCACAGATCGCAGAGGGATGCCAGCAAGGATGTCTGACTGAGACCGGTGCCGCTGCCTGCCGGAGAACTGTCATTTGGGCTATTTTTAAATCCACAATTTTTTTATTTTTTTTATTTTTTTGGTTTTTCATTGTATTCCTTAGAGACTCGAGCACCTATCGGATGGTGGACTGCACAGCTGAATGTCAGGTACAGTTGTGATACTTTACGTTCTCTCTGTTATGATACTCGACTCCTGCTGCAGGCTTGTGGTTGCTATCGGTATGTCCCTTAAGACTGTGATAGTAGAGATATGCGCTGGTTTAACATAGCCTTTTATAATAACCCGTCATGTTTGGTATTCAAATAGCTAAATGGATTACATTCTTCATGGCATGTGATGCCTAGGCTCTCCTCTGAAGTGTTTATCAGCTCTCATTCTTTCACCAGAGGACCGGCGCCTGAATGATTCAGGCATCCTTCTCCAACTTAGAGACTGTAGCTGCTAAACAGGACTTGTTTGCATATACACAAGTTTACGACTTCAGTCTGAGAGGCAAGCAAAACTAAACCGTGTTAACAAATGTGAAATGTGCCCGTGCAGAAGTTCCTGAAGGCGTTGACAAATGAAAATGCTGTCAGTTGGCCTGGCAGTGCCGACAGAATATTGTGGTCAGACGCTGGGGTTGAGAAAAAATGAAAGCCACATTACTGCAGCCTTGAAATCATAGGGGGATAAAATTGCCATCTTGAAATGAAATAAATTACAGGCAGGGGCTTTAAAAATAGATTCACACACCCTTTTTAGCAGCTCAATGTCGAGCTGTGATGAAAGCAAGAATGTAGAAGGCTAAAGGTTATTCACATGATTTATGTCATATTCATCCTAGTCGCATAGTTTGTTTTTTTGCACTCATTACGTCCCAGTTGATTTGCTGCTTGTACTAGGAAAAAAAAGCCATTCAGTCAGTTGTTTTCCAGTCATTTTGTGTATTTTGTCTTTTAATCTGGACCATCTTACTTGCAGCGCAAACGCTATTTCAGGCAGCTTGATCAGATTTGGAAATTGCATCCTTGAACAATGCATCGCATGGCTTCCTTTTTGCCACAGTCTCTTTCTAAACAGGCTGTTAGTGATTTTATTTTGAGCAAAAGCAAACATCAGAAGCGTAAGCTGACACAAATTCACAATGAGATCTTTGGAACAGTTTTTGGGGAAACAAAAAAGATTTTCTGCAGAGGAAGCACTGAGCTCATTTCCGCACAGCACTGATATTTAGTTCAGGAACTAGCAATGTCCTGTGGAGTCACGCCTGTATGTAACCCTTAACCTCATTGGTGAAATATGTGTACAGCTGCACGGAGGAAGTTTCAGAGAGTACAACTAAGAATTTCCTGTAAAGGTGTGCTTACACTTCCTCTGCCTGAGGGCGTGTGTGACTGTCTTGTGTTCATTGGTTTGGTGGTTTTAGTATCCTGTGATAAGTGAGAGACACTGTCATTGTAGTAAATAACACAGGGATTGGTTTTCTCCAAATCTTATAATATAGTCAGATTATAGTCAAAATCAACAAAAAGTAGCAATGAATTTGGTGCCGTTTTGGAATTGAAAACTTGAGTGCATCATGCAACCGCAGCTGATGTTATATTTGTATAATTCTGTTGTTTTATTTGGCTTTGAGAAGCCAAAGAGGCTTTCAGACTTCACATTGTCAGACTGAATGAGTGGTCTCTGTGGAGCCCAGAAATTCCCAGGATCCTTGTCTAAACTGAGTAATGTCACCAATGTTAAATATGCAAATTGCTCCAAATTTGGTATTTTTCTGCGGTCCTCGCTGCCACGCTTGCGGCTCTCCTCTCGGCCTCGATAAGGGAAGTTGCGTTGAAAGATCTCCCAAGCGTTACAAACTGATACCCATCCCTTTTGAACCCCTGCATCTCTTGTGAATGAAGAACGCTCTGCATCCTTCCTCGGGCCACCAACAGATGCATCCTGCAGCTGCACGCTCCTTCCTGTCTGCACTCGGACCCTTTTGTCTGAAGACGTTGCTACAGCAAAGTTGGGACACCGGCTGAATTTAAATGGGGCAGCCCTGAATGGAGCAATGCTGATAGGCTGGCAGGAGGTTCCAGTTTCCATGGTCTTACTGCGCCATTAGTGAATTTGAATATTAGGGTCTTTTGCAAACTTCGGCCGGCTGTTTACGGCCTTGGTGGTAGTGTCATAAACAAACAGACAAAGGTGAACTCAGGAACATCTTTATTTTCTTTTGATCATTTAATTTGACAGGAATAGTTTAGTTGAATCTTGCCCCACATTGTCAGAGGAAATCCGAGTTTGTGTTGTGATTTTATTGGCCTCATGAGCAGTGTGACACTACTCTGGCTGACATGTGGGATAAACAGCCTCTCTGATGAGTTGCCTTGATTGGTTCTCCAGGAGGATGTTTATGACTGAGGGCTATTTCTACTCAGGCCTCCGCCCCGGCTGCCCGCCCGCTAGACCAGGCCTTGCCATGCTGAAATCAGTGTGGCTGATGCACTGAGTTTGTAGCAGAGACATCCGTGTGAATGTGTCTGTGCACTATGGTCTTGCAGCAGAGGTGACAGCCTGTAAGGTAAGACAGAGGAAGTTTTTTTTCTGATGTGTCAGTTTCAGTGAGCAAGCAGCAGTATGTGCTGTAGTATCAATAATGTCACATTTCCTTTGGAGGCCTACAAGCGTCTGCCAGGAAATGTCAGTTTGTCTCATTTTACAAATAACAACACCACATGGGATAAGGTAGAGGAAGTTCTAGTGTCTGGAAGAGGATAATGAAAGAATCCGTTGTCAGTAGTTTATGGCCTTCGACTGAGCCGCATAGGAACATGCATATTATCATGCATGACTGTGGTGGTGGGTAAAGGAAACCTACTGATTAAATGTCCTTAAAGTGACAGAGATTAAAAAGGGTTTGCCATGTAAATGCCCTTTACTGTGAGGAATGCTTGGACTGTAAGCTGTACTTTCAGTCCAAATAGGAAACCAAGGAGACGCAGAAGACTTTTTATATCTTACGTGTGTCATATTTTACCTACTGTAGACTAAACTTTGTTTCACTCGAGCAGATGACATTACACTAGGGATGCAACTGTTTATTGTCCTTGCGTCATTGAGAAACAGAATGACTATGTTGAGTTGTAAAAAACGACCATTACAAGTTAAGGTCTTACAATTACTTTTTTTATGTTTGATCAGCAGAAAACCCCCCAAATATTAGATTTTCAGTTTTATAAAACAGAGAAAATACATTTGAGAAGCTGGAACTAGTGAATGACTTAATCATATTTACTCTTGATCGATTAATTGAGTTATCATTCCAGCATGTTCCTTTGTACCTCTTGCTGTACAGTACAAGAGTCAACTGTGTCGTCTTTGTGCACAGCCTGTCCCTGTGAAAGGCAGCTGAACTTTAGCCATCTGGCTGCCAGATGTACCACTACTTCCCCCGGTCCCCTCCGTAGAGACTTGAGTCTCTCGCATGATTCTACTCTCTAACACCAGACAGGAGATAGGAACGAGAGAGCGAGGAGGACGCTGCCTTAAAGCTTGAACTCCAGAAGTTTTTTTTGCCCAATGCCAAGCGACTAGGCACTTCGAGCTTTGGCAAGGGGTGTTTCCCACCAACTGGAGGGGGTGGGTGGGCGAAGAGATTCAAAAGAGGAAGATTTCTTTTTGGATGTGATGCCAAGTTCTCACACTCCTTTTGGACCATGGCGGACAACAAGCAGCACAGAAAGGGGTCTGGGAGTACAACAAATCGCTCCTCATCTCACGCGTAAGATGTCGGATTTTAGTGGATTGTTGCAGTGTTGGAGGGTTTTTGTTGTTTTTGTGGTAGTCAGAAAATCATGGCAACGGAGATGCTTTTTGTATGTGGTGAGGACTCTAAATAGATTTGGGCAGTGGGAGCACAGTATCCTTGAAAATCGAGCTTCCTTTTATGGAACTTGGGAAGAGGTTCTGCCTCTGTTCACTCTTCATCCCTACCTACCTAAAATCAAACAATTATTCAAGCTGTAAAAACATTTTAGACTTTATTTCTGTTGTTTTTTTGTTAAGCATACCACAAGACAAAGTAAAAAAACAAATCAGTGTGTTGTGATCTTACCTGTTGTTTGTGAGAAGAGAATCTCTCTACTGAATCAAAAGGTCTTTCTGTACAAGGATGACCTGCCCACTCAGCTCCAGACGCAACAAAGAGGAGAGTAGCGGTGACTCACCCGGCACTTCTCTCTCCACAGAGCCTCTGTGCAGAATGAGAGTCCGCTCTTTTCGAAGCTGGAGATCACACAGAGGTGCTTTAAGCTCAGGCCGCAGCAGACAGCCCTGCCATACCCCTCATCTGTGTCACATCAAATAGATTTTGATGTTGGATTGATTCTGTACTCTTGCTCTACACAGTGCAGCACCGGTGTTACAGTATGTGTGCGTGTTTATCTGTGGTATTGCATTGGGCGACATACTGCGATTCTCTGTGTGCTGTTTAAGGGTTTATATGTGTTTCTGTGTGTCTTTGTCTAGTCTTTCTGTGTTTGTGTACTCTGGGAGACGGCTAGTTCCTGACCATCTACATGTTACAAGTGATGCTTGAGGAGCGGTGTTGTTTCCGACACTGACTGCTTGTCGGAAGACGAGTTTGTTTATCTGCAGAGCTCCGTGCAGAGCTCACTGTTTATTCAGAGGGGAGGAGGTTTTGCTTGAAACCTGTGGCTGGCTTGTGTGGGGGGGGACTCAGTGCTCCATATCAAGTTGCATGATTAAAATATAAATACTGTCACACTCAGCTGTAATCCCCCGCCACCATGATTAAATCATAGAGATAGGACATTAATGGTGATTGTAATTTGAGTGCTGAGTAAAGCTAAAAGAGGGATTTCATAAGCTCTTGACAGATAACTCTTGCATGTTGTATCTCTCTCAAATGAGTCACTAACTGCTCTAGTTCACAGTTTTTATATTTATTACATTGACCTTTAATCACAGAGAGACAAAACAAGTTCAATATGTACTTTTTTCATGTAATAAATAAATAAAAGTAATAGCAGGCTTACATTACGTGTAAATGACTGTAATATTTACAGTTTTTGGATTCAGCAGCTGCACAAAATAACAAATTGCAAATAACAAAAAACGATGAAATCATAATATAAAGTCCACATTTAAAGGAATAACTCTGCATAACTTAGAGAAGGTTAGTTTAGCTTAGCTTAACAACAAGCCTAGAAACGAGGCTTATTGTTAAGCTAGCTAAATAGCTAGCTATACTCTGTCCAAAGGTAACAAAGTCCACCTACCAGCACCTCTAAAGCTCACTAATTAACTTAATTTAATAATAAATAACATGTAATATCTTGTTTGTTTAATTTGTACAAAACTGAAGTGTAAAGACAATGTTTCCAGTCTATAAGCTAAGCTAATCGGTTGTTGGCTGTAGGTTCAGATGTAGCATTCACGTATGAAAGTGGGATAGATCTTCTCATTTCTTTGCAAGAAAGCAAGTAAACATAATCTCAGAATGTTTAATTATTCCTTTAAAATGCTTCAAAATTTGTTAAAATGTGAACATTTTAAACATCTGTTATGTTACTTGATTATTCATTCATGTGTTATTTATAAAATATCAATCACTTCACAGTGTACGTGTGAAACTGTCCCCAAATATCCTGTATGTGTTAACACTGTGTGTAGGCTTTTTATTTAGCTGCGTGAGTGTGTTTGTTTCCTGTTTCTGAGTCCGCTGCGATGTCATTCACAGCTGCTTGTGGAGCATGGGTACAACTGCCAGTGCCGCGCCACAGCCTGTTTCCGTAGCATCGCCACTTGAAAGCGTCCATGGCAACGGGATGGCCGACAGCAGGCAGTCTCTTAGCATGAGCCCCTTTCAGACAGTCAACATCCACAACAACAAGGCCAAGTCCATTATCACCAACAAAGTCGCACCTGTCGTCATCACGTAAGTCCCTCCCCGAATCCGCGTTCTCACAATTGGGTGTTAATCCTCTTTGATCACTGTAGTGACATCCCCCGCCCTCCAGCCGAATTGTTTGCCCCCATTATCATCTCATTTGTCAATCCGGGCCTGGCAAATAGTAGCTGATAATTGAATTGACCTCTCTTTAACATCCAGACCTACTGTTTTGTTTTGTTTTACAGGTATAATTGCAGACAGGAATTCCAGATTCACGATGAAATCCTTAAGACCAACTACAAAGTCGGCCGGATATCAGACACTATGCCTGAGCACTACCTGGTGCAGGTAAAGACGACATGCAGGACCACCCTCTCAGCTGCAAGAGGGCACTACACTGTTGCGGAAAGACGTGGAATCATCTCACCTGTCTTTATGTCTGCTCTTTTCACATTCACATGTCCAAATTGCAGAGTGGCGTAGGAACATTGTCATGCGCTGTTTTATGATCTGGGGCAGCTATTGAAACAGGAATGTTGTCACCCTTCTATCAGGGCTTTGATCTGCTCTGTCACCTCTGCTGTGACTGTTCAGGCATGCAGTGATTTGTTGGTGGTAACCCACAGCTTCTGTTTACATTTGTCAGCAGTTTCACCAAAGACTGTGTCCATTTGAAAAAGCTTTCTTTTAGTCTCTTTGTTGTTTATCAAAAACACTCTCAAGAGTGGATAAATCTGAAAACCTCAGCCTCATGTTGAAGTGTGGACATACACTATCAATAAGACTCAGGTCCGTGTTGTACATCAGAAATATTAGGAAGCCAATCTTAAGTCTCTAACTCTTAACTCCTCTGTCCTCCTTCATTTTGAATGCCAGTATAGCTGATCACACAATACAAGTGTTTGGGTTGCAACTAATGTTTATTTGATTAATCTGTCAATTAATTGATTAGTCATTTGGTCTATAAAATATCAGAAATTGGCAAAAAGTCAGTTTTACAAAGCTCAAGATACAAACTGAAATGTCTTGTTTTGTCCCAACGAGCAGACAGTTAATTTTGTGTCGATCAACTAATTAATTATTGCAGCTCTAAAGGTGTTATCAGTGATGTGTGTGTTTATATAGTCAGACTATTTTGAATAACAACGGAGTGATTTGATTGATAATAAATGCGCAGCAGTGTTGGAATTATTGTTCACCTCCATAAACTTCAATCTCATCACTACTTTTTTGTATACTTGTTCAGTTTTCTGACAATGTAAACAGTAACAAATGTCAATGATTTGACCGATTTCGACAGATTCGACTCTACTGAAGCACAATGTAAGGAGGTGACAGAGCAGGGATTTAACCTGTTGAGACAACAGAGTAACCAGACTTCCTGTCGCATTCACGAACAAGTTTGTTATTTGGCAACAGAAAGAGGAGGAAAAGGAAAAGATGTAGAGATTATCCAATTGTTTTGGTGTTTCAGTGTGGGTGAAGAACTGAAAAGTAAATAAAAGAACAGAAACCTTAACTAAAAACTAATTTTCACATCTAAACGCCATTTTCAGATTTATCTGACCGCGTTAGTGTTGACAGGACCTATTTTCTCTACAGTATTCACAAATCCATGAGGGGAAGCTGGGGAAATGTTTTAACATATGTCAGGGTCACGTTTTCAGATAAATTCATCTGCATTGCTTTCCAGGGGGAGTACTTCATGGTCCAGGACGTGTACGGCAAAGCAGACGTTCTTAATACCACAGGCAGCTACGGTGCGCCAAACTTCCGCCAAGTCAAGGGATCCTACCCACTGTATGGGATGGGTCAGCCAAGCCTGAACGGCTTCAAACAGGTCCTCCAGAGGCTCCAGGCACAAGGACACGAGGTCACCGTCATGTTCTATATACACATGTAGCATTTTGAATCAATACACACAAGCTCATATAAGTTGACTGTTAGATTTTATTTCCCTGTGTCGCTGCCTGTGTAGCTTTGCCCGGCCTCTTTCTAGCCATGTTGTCAGTAAATATTTGAGGAGTCAAGTGCTCAGTCGAGGCTGTGGCTGAATTGTAGAACTGAGCAAACAGAAAGTTGCGGTCGTGTGTACCAGTGGAAAATGAATCTCTCTGCTTACAGCAGCTAGAAACTGACCGTAATTGAAAAGAAATTGACAAAATTATACATCAGGCCTCTCTAAATTCCTTACTCATGCACTGTATGTTATATGACGACAGATTGTTTCCAGTTGCTCTTGGAAGTGGTGTAGTTGGTAAAGGCAGCCAGCAACCATTTACTTTAAAACCCTATTATTTGATTGCTATCTTGCTGTGTTTTTGTAGGAGGTTATATTCTTCTGTGTAAGAGAGGAGCCGGTGGTTTTCCTGCACAAGGATGACAACTTTGTGCCGTACACCCCCAGGAGGAAGGAAAACCTACATGAGAACCTTCACGGCCTGGAAAAAGAGGAGCTGGTGGAGAGCCTGGAGCTCACCATCAGGAAGGAGGTGATGAACATGCAGTTACTCAGCACCTACCATGTGTTTCAGCACATAACAGTGTTTAGAGGAATTAAACCCCCCGCCTCCGTCCTCCTTCCTTCACAGCTGCACGACTTCGCCAAGCTCAATGAAAACGTATTCTACGTCTACAACGACATTGAGTACTTCAAAGACGAGCCACAGAAGATCACTATCAAGTGTGAGGAGGACATCCACGTGACTGAAGAGGTCTATAAGAGGCCCATGTTCACCATGCCTGCCTACAGGTTGTTTACATTGTTCTTTTATTGACCCTAGCTCCTCCACTCTACCAGCGGTTAAGACAGCAACGACGTGTGTCCGCCTTGTAGCAGAATATGCAGGGCAGGTTATAAATAGTGACGCTTGTTTGTGCAAAGGCTGGATGCCCTGCTTTTTTCAGAATAAAGGGGGTGTAAAAGCTAAAGACTGCAGCATCCTGTTTGCAATCAGATCAGCCGAGTCAGCTTTATTGAGATGTCATGAGCTGCTGGCGACATTTCCAGGGCAAGATAATATATTATTCCCCCGAGAATGTTTCTGAAGCCTTTTCTCTGACTGAAGATTTGTAGTCAGAAGAAAGCGGCAGGATGTTTTATTACTGATAGTTTGACATTCCAGGTGGTGTATTTTTAAGTGAGATCATTTTTGAGATCATAGATTATTAGTGATCAAGCAGCAGTGTCTCATAATTCTGATCTCTCCCATTGACCCTTGTCGGAGGAGGCGAAGTTTGTATCCGAGACTCATGAGATTAGTAAACACAACATGAGAGAGCTCAGCTGTCGAGTCTTACTTTATGTGCAGTGTGATGTGACCTACATAAAGATGATATTGACACAACACAGCCAAGGGTTCAGTTGTCGGTAACAATCTTGTTGTATTGCAGGTACTACAGATTACCACTGCCGATGGAGGGAGCGCCATTAGAAGAAGACTTTGACGCGTTTGTTAACATACTCAGGGTAAGCTCATGTAAAAACGCCAATCATGGTACAAGTCCACCCATCAAACTGTCCTTTTTTGGTATGCTTTTTTTTGTCACTTAGAATATATTTACACAGTTGTCACATTTACTGTGATTTTTGTTTTGGTGTGCCATTAAAGTAATTCATGGCTGGAATACTGAGGACATCTGGACTTTGTCACTGAGGTAGATAGAAGGTCAAAGTAGCTTTTTTTTTTTTTTTTTAATCCACATATAGCCTTTTGACTCTTTGTGCTATATATCACTAATAAGAGTGATAGTTATTAAAAATGGCGGAAAACCTGCACTCTGTACTTACTTTTTATCCGCTCTTTGGTCATCCGCTCTGTCTGGTTTCCGTCTTGCCCTTCACTCACACAGGATGTTCTTTTCTTCTTGTTTTTCCCTTTTTTGGGCTGACTTGCAGCAGCCGGTCCAGTTCCCTGTGGTTGGAAAGTGGCTCCTTTTTTTTCAAACAGTGTGTGGATCAGAGCTTTACTGAGTCCTTCCATACTCTTTTCTTTTTGTCATCCTCACTTGGGCCATTGTCCTTCTATTGTCTTACTCGAGAGATGCTTCCTTCCTTCATATTTACCAGTGCAATTATGCCTTCATGGATGTTCCCTCACCTCCCATTTATGTGGTTAAAACAGGCTTTAATACCACAGTTTCCTCATCTCAATGCAGATATTTCTAAAATGATACACATAATGACTAAATGATGAAGTGGTGATTTGCAGGTAGAAAGATATTTATGTCTCTTGGTTAAAACTGCTCAATTTGGCTTGAGTCTTAAAAATTTCAATCACCAAAACCATGCTCACTGGAGAACATTTCCATCTTTTGCACTGCTGTCATGATAAAAACATGTCATTACCACCTTAATTATATAACACCGTTCACCTCTGATAGATGCTTTACAGTCTCCTCTATATATGCTTGCTCTTCCAGGAGAGCCCTAGCTTGTCTCTGGGACACGATGCGTCGCGGCCGCTGCCCGCTCTGCTCTTCAGCTGCCAGGTGGGCGTTGGCCGAACCAACCTCGCCATGATCCTGGGCACACTGGTCATGAATCGCTTGAGGGGTGACTCACAACCGCCACCTCAGTAAGAACTCTGCACCGAACACATCTGGAAAACGGAGAGAGAAAAGCGTCACATGAAACTTCATTACACGTTTAATCACACAGTCTAAAGATGTAGCTTTGAAGTTTCTTTTCTCATTTAACCTTTTCCTTGCAGAGTTGAGGAGGCAGCAGCTTCAGAGCCCAAACCACTGTTCCGGGTCATCCAGTCTCTGATTAACAAGCTGCCTAATGGACAGCAGGTCATGGAAGAGGTAAAGTAGATAATTTACACCATCGCAACCTTCATTTATATTGTTTAAAACATGGTCAGAATGGTTTTATATTTCATTCTAGGGGACCAAAAATGTAAATATAACAAGTTGATTATGTCTTTTCTTAATCTGACAGGTTGACCAGGCTATTACTCTGTGTTCAGAAATGCACAACATAAAAGAAGCAATATACGAGAACAAGAGTAAGCTGGAAGGGATTGGAGATGATTATCAAATTCAGGTTGGTGATATTTCTTACTTTTGCAGTGACATAGCAACTTGTAATTTCTCTCCACAAGCAGCACCTTGTGACGTAAATGACTGTTGATTTCCAGCGATGTCTGCTGCTGAAGTTATGTTCTGCTAAATAGAGCAACGGTGACACGGCAGTCAAAGAATGATGATGAGTCATCAAAAGTCCTTATCAACTGCCTTAAAGAGCTCATGGAGGACTTGAGTAACTGAGAAGTTTAAAGAGCTGAATTTATGACGTAATCTCTGTCAGGAAATCAGTGGGATCTGTGTGCGTGTTTAGTTGAAGTGTGTCACTAAAGACGTAAAGAAACTCCAATTTGAACAGATATTGAAGCTTTTGTTTTTCTTTTAGGGAAGCAGTACCAAAGACTACTTTCTCAACAGAACGAAGCAGAGCTTGGAGCGCTACTTCTACTTGATTGTATTTAATGCATACCTTCATGAACAGGTAAAAATTTTTTTTTTTGCTAAGTGAATATTCATCAGAAATATATTACAAAGCCATGAAAATAATCTGAGTTGTATCTCTGTGTTGCATCTTGCAGTATCCTCTCGCCTTTGTGTCCAACTTCAGCCAGTGGATGTGCTGCCACACGTGGCTGTACAGGTTACTGGCCTGCATGGACCTGTCGGAGCTGTCGGCCCCATCTGAGCTGGTCACCAAAGGAGCCCGCGTCCTGGCAAGTTTTTCTTTCTCTCATGATGCCGTGGCCACTTGAATTTCGATTACATCTGTGTCTGATATTTAAAACCAAAACCACATTGGTGTTGATTAATTTCAGCATCAATCCGCATACAAATACATTCTTATACAAGCTCAATGTTGCGTGCAAATCCCTCTGCCATTTTTTTTTATACAGATAAAGCTCGCCACATGATATGAATCTTTTCTCACACAGTCATCTGTATCCTCAAACGCACTATATATTATATGTTATGAGTAATATGTAACTGCATGTGTTTGCGCAGGTTGCTGATGAGTATTTGGCTCCTGACGTGCTCAGCACAGTGAAGGAGATGAAGGCAGTCAACTTCAGACGAGTGCCCAAGATGCCTGTTTATGGAATGGCTCAGCCAACATCAGAGGTGCCACACACTATCATCAAATGAATACAGAAGCATGTATTTACTCTGTCAGTGAGAGAATAATGAATCACATAAGTCTTAACCATAATTTTGGAGGACTGAGTTGAAATAAAACCTCTCTGGTGATTGTTTATGTTATGGACAACAGTTTCCATTTAGAGAGGAACCACTTGTACTTATGTGTCCTTAAGAAGTTGTTGTAACCAAATGCACACAGAAGCAGGAATGTCTCAAATTTTCTTCTATATGTAGCAAATTCAGGACGTTTTCAATGTTATCTCAGAAAATTGTATGTAAATTTTATATATTCATCATCAATTTGCACTCACACAGTCCTGACTATTCATAAGAGTACAAATAGACTTAGGAATGACTCATAATGATTTCGCAGAGACTTGCTCGCCCACCACAGGATGCTGGAGACAGACTTCCAGCTCTGTGCCGTCTAATTGTAAACTCGCTGTGTGCAGGCTACTGGAGCAGTGCTGGCCCATTTGACGGATGAAAAGAGGAAGCACAGCCACGTGTTGTGGGTCAACCTGCAGGAGGAGCTGGTATTAGAAGGGAATGGCCAGATTTTCGTGCCAAGGGAGCCCTCGTGCTTGGATCAGCATGTTTCTATCCCATCATCAGACCCTCAGCAAATAGAGGTAAAGTTAAAGTTATTGATGTTTAGTCCTTATAAATATTAGAGCTGTTACAATAAAATAAATGGCCAAGAGTGACTAGTTTCCCAGTTACGAGCTTTAGAGTGCTCTAGCGTCAAGTGTTTTGAAGTGAAAGGGTGTTCATGTCCACCCTCTGGCCTGCAGAAACTGGAGATGTCTCTGAAGGAGGAGATCTTGAAAACCCAGAAGTGGCTGGAGGTGACGCTGGAGCAGGAGAAACAGATGAAGATGTTTAAAAGCTGCCTGACGGTCCAGGAGATCTTCAACCAGCACAAAAGCTCCCACCAGGGCCTCGTCTACAAACGCATCCCTCTGCCGGACTGCAGCGCGCCCAGGGAGGAGGTAATGATTTGTATGTACTAGTGCAGGCAGGCAAGAAGTGCAGAGGTGTATTGCAGAAGGTTGAAAATGAGTGAGCATAGTGCTCCCTCTAGTGGTTAGGACCGTTACTGTCTTAGTGAGCATTTTTACCGTTGGGCACTCAACCACAACCACCAACATTGTACTTTATCATCTTCTTAATCTTTGTTGCGTAAGATACTATTTTTGCTGGTTCACCGATATTTTTTTGTACATTTATTTCTGAATTTCTGTCAAAATTTTATGTAAAAATATGAAACAATAGTTATTGATCTTTTTAAAGCAATTGAATTTAGCAACAAATTACCATTTTAATGTATTTCATTTAATATTTATATGTTCATATGAAATGTTGTCAATTAAGATTATGTGTAAAAGGGAAGAGATCGTGTGGTAGAGATGTGTGTGTATGTATTTGTACATGAACTTGGCATGTGTGTTTTTGTCCTCAGGACTTTGATAAGCTGTTGGAGGCCATGAAGAGTTCCTTGGCCGAGGACTCCCACTCAGCCTTCGTTTTCAACTGCTCCAACGGCAAAGGCAGGACCACGACGGGCATGGTTGTCTCTGTTCTTACTCTCTGGCACTTTAACGTAAGACACAGCCTGGAATGTCCTGTACTGTATGTTCAGTAAGGCCTTAAATATCTGAACGCCATTTACTGAAAAATGATCAGATGCGGCCACGATGTAACATAAAACCTGGTGTTTTGTACCTGCAGGGTTTCCCAGAATTTGCTGATGATGAGATTGTGAGTGTTCCTGACGCCAAGTACACAAAAGGAGAATTTGAGGTGTGTATGCTTTAAAAGCAAATGTCTTTCTCCTACTCGTAAAGATAAACACTTAAACACTTAATATTTTCTTTTTTCAGATGAATCAACTGCAGGGTTATGTAGAGTATACATCATTTAAAGTAAAGCATTTAATTTAGTACAGATTAGAGGAAAAGAAAATATTCAGGGAACTTAACATAAGAACAGTCAACAACCATTTAGTCAGTATGTCAAAGGTTACCGATTAGAGTTCCTTGTCAGTTCCTTTCAATCTCACAGTCATTTCCTAGCACAGTTTTTAACATTTCATATCGGTGTTTTGCCTTAGATATGATCTTTGGTCGCCTCTCTTCAGCGCATTAAAAAACAACAACGTGGGAGTGGAGATTGACGCGGATTCTAATCTTCATCATGATTAGTTTTACTTTTTATTTCGATGTGAGGAAAAACAAAACCTAAAGACGCATCAACTGACTCATCAAGTCTGCATCTTGTCACTGTAGTCAAAAGTAGTAAAAGAAGTTGAATGCTCAGAAGTGGAGGCTAATAAGCTAACAAAGTATCATCACTTAAGTTAATTGAACAGTTGTATGAACAGCAACACATTTTAGTTTGAAAGTAAATTGATACTATTAAGTATCAAACTAATAAATATATATGTATAAATATATTTCTCAAAACTATAGAGCTTCTCACTTTGTAACATTCCACATTCTCTCCGTTTTGTTGTTTAAGTTGTAATGTCATGTCTGTATTTGTTTTTATTTGGTGTTGAGTTAGTATTGCTGTTGTATTGTTGCATTGCATTCACCACAAGTTACTTCACAGTCAAAGAGCACAGCCAGTACTGTGACCTTCAAAACCTTTTCTCTATTGATTAAGCTTGAAATTCTGTAGGTGGCACTTAATCCTTTTATTTGTTCAACTATGATTGCTATTACTGCTGCTGTGAAAATGCTTTAACCTTTTCTACACACTCCTGAGTGCTGAAAACAGCAACTTTTAAAGATTTAATCCACTCAGTAAATGTGAGTCAGTGAAAGCAGGAGAGAGTGTCAAAATCTTGACATTGTACTTAAATTGAAATCGTATTTGCTTCTCAGAATTTTTAGTAGGGCAGCTACTATAAAGTTTATTTTTGATGTCCGCTACAACCAGATTTGTGCGACCTCTTTAATGAATCACATCACCAGTTCCTCCAAACAAACAATGAATGCTATAAAATTGTATATTAAAGGAGAACAGTACAGCCTTTTTTTTTAGTTTTCTGACCTCTAACTCTGCACCTGTGATTGAAAGCTTTAGCCAAACAAAGCCAAAAGCCAGAGCTTTTCTCCTCTGGTCTGAATAGTGGCTGTGAATTGGAGCCGCTGGGTGTTTTCTTGATTCAGAGTTGTGACAATGAATCGTTGGTTGGAACCTGCTGGCCGTGTCCTCTGCACTGTAAACATGGCCACACAGAAAGAGGCCGCGCTCTGCAGGCACACAATGCCGCATGCCAATCACAACAGCGCAGCCAGAGGAGTTTCTGGGATACACAGAGCGGTCACCACGGTAACCTCGTCTGCCTCCAATTCAGCCTCTGAAGGATGTGTGATGTTGCCATCCCCATTGCTTTGTCTGCCAAAAAAAAAAAGGTGTTGCTATGGCTGTGAAGTCCAAAGCATTACATGACAGAGGAACTGGTATGGTGTTAAATAATCCTCTCCTGGTGTGATATAGAAACTAGGTAGTGTGAGGTAATCCTCTGATAATCAATGCTCAGGTGTACACAGCATCTTAAGAAAATATAATGCCCTCAGTAGTTTCTTAAAAAAGGAGCTTAACGACTTGAGCTTAACTCAAAAACATCCGTAAATAAATAGTTTTTTATCCTCATGTATATCAGAATATATTTTCCATTAGTTAAATGTTGCTCAATCTGTAATTTTTGACCACATCTTAAGTTGCATACAGATACATAATAAGTGAGTTATAGATGTGAAAAATGTCTTAACTATTAATAATGATCATTCGTAATACAGGCCTGTTTTACTCATTTTATAAAAAAAGCCATTTAAACCAGAGAACATGAATGACTTGGATAACAATGCAAATAAGCAACTTCATATGTAAATATAATTAGGGGGTACTTACCAACTAAACCAACTTTTTTCCTTTTTTTCTTATAATTTGTACCAAATTGCATGACCCTTTATGTAAAAATTACCATTCAATGCTTGCAAATTACATAGCACATTTCCAGGTAATTTGCATAATATTAAGGCTGCTGAAAAATAAAGCATCACTGAGACTTTCAGTCGAATGCACTATAGGTAAGAAATAATAACACATTAAGAGAAATCCTAAAGAGAAACATGTAATCATTTTATGCAACCTGGCACAGATTTGACAGTGGTCAGGCTGCATGCTGATGCTGCTGGTCTCACACACAGACTGAATGAGAAAATAGGGTTTTTGCCTGCAGGCCTGTTCTGTTCTCTGATCCCGCTCTTTGCCTTTCCCGCTCCCTGCCTCCTGTTTCTTGTTATTATTATCGGTGATTTCATTAGTATCTGAAATGAGGGAAGTCAACCAGCTGTAGTGGGGCCACCAACGAGGTTAGTAAACCAAGTTGCAGCTGACTTCTATACAGAGTTGTGGTTTTACATCATACAGACGTGCTAATGGAAACATTCCTCTTCAAGCTAGGTCAACGACGCTGTAAATGAACATGCTGACACACACTTGCACCAATATTTCAAATAGGTCAGGAGTGACAGGCAGTGCTCTTCTTATCAGTTTGTCTGCCTCAGCTGACAAGAACCGTTATCAACAGGCCGTTATCAGTTTTCATATTATTTGTATGAAGGAGGATTAAAAGGACAACAAATATTATAAAAGATGAGTTTGAAAGCTCATTTTGTCAACCATTTAAAAAGAAGTTTAAAAGATTAAAACAGAGAAATTGTAGCTTCAGTACATCTCCCTCCACTTGTTTTACTGAGCAAAAAAAGTATGTTTATATGCCAGAAATGTGAAAAAAGACAGTCTTTACACATTTTTTGAGTAAACGATGATGTTGTGGGGCCTGCTCCTGCAGAATCTGCATCTTGCTGCCGCTCACTGTTACAGGTCTCCATTCCACCCACGCTCCATACGCAGGAGATGCTTTCAGTCGATAAAATAACGTAAAGTCATCGAGGCAGGTGTAACAAAGATTGCGGTGTTTTGGCAGTTTTGTCACAGCTTTTGAAACATTCTTGAAACTTTTGGATGGAAACATAACAAGCGCGTGTTGTCTCTGGTGTTCAGGTCGTGATGCAGCTGGTGCGTCTGCTCCCCGACGGCCACCGGATGAAGAGGGAGGTGGACATGGCCCTGGACTCCGTCAGTGAGACCATGACTCCCATGCATTATCATCTGAGAGAGATCATCATCTGCACGTACAGACAGGTACACACCTTGCTGGTGTATTCATTAACCAACCCCTAAGATACAGGACATCCAATTTATTTGAAATAAAACTGGTGGACGTTCTCATTTTGAGAGCAAACAACAAAGGAAGGATGTAAATAGCTACAAAAACAAAATAAAACTGCAGACACACTTCTGTGTTCTTGTACCTTGTATCTTTGTGCGGACAAATTTTAGTGTCATACCTTGAAAGTGGGGATGTTTTGGCCAGTCCTCACTTCATCAGTGGGCTGTTTTGATGCTTTGTTTTTAGGATAACGGTTATAATCAGGTTAAGGTTGGGGTTAGGGATGTAGTTGTGGTGTTTAAGATTAGAATTAAGTCTAGGGGAATGCATTGTGTCATCGAGGGTCCTCACAAGAATAACAAGAAGAACACAAATTTTCTCATTAGATGCAAAGTCAGTCCAGATGAGTATTCTTAACTTGTGTTGATTATATATTGCAAATTAAGGACAGACAACTGTGTGTTCAAAAGCAAAAAAATCATCACACATTCCTCTGAACTTCCTGGATGCTGCCTGAATTGCTACGTTTCAGAAAAATAACAAATACTGATTACTTATGAATCTGTCTCTCTCTCATGCTGAGAGACAATCAACATGTTGTTATGAATTTTGGTGCACTTCCACATGAGCCCCATAGATGGCGTCAAGAACTTGTTTTAAGGTTTTTTTTTTTTTTTAAAGCCACAGCTTAGATCCCAGAGACAAGAGTGAGAGGGATCCACTGCTCTGTAAGCACAAACTGCACAGCGTGGAAACATTACTGTGGTGCAATAAGTTATCTCTAAAACTCAATGGAATTCATTTGGGTTTAAATGGAAAAAAGAGTGAGAGGGAATAAGGGTAGGAAAAGAAATTATTACTTGTGGGATTTTGAGGCTTGAACTCTCTATGCTGTTTGTCCAAGTTGTATTAAATACCATATCACATTAGTGTCGGTTGTTTTGTTTGCTACATGCATGGAGTGCACCAGATTTCAGAATCACCAACATCTCATGTCAAGTCCACTGAATGATGATTTTATTATTCATTTACCAAACACAGTCTAACCACAAGGATGAAATGCAGATAAGAAGAAGCAGATGAGGTAGCAAAATATTTTGAATCTTAAAATTTTGAAAGAAAAGCATGGACACAGACTCCAAGCTCTGCAAGATGTTCTTCATTTGTTGGACATTTTGTGCAATAAACAAGGCTGAAATTGGACAAAAGTAGTCCGTAGTGGGGTTTCTGAGACCTGTCTGGACAGAGTCTCTTAATGCTGTGTCCTCTGCAGGACCAAGGCTCTGTTTTAGCCATTTGTAATGCAGACTGTAATCATTGCGCCTCTGTGCACCGTCAGCCGTTCTCAGAAAGCTGGAGGCACCCGGTCCTGTCTCCAACGTATCAATGGGCCTCATTGTCCTATGAACTCTGTCTTTCGCCTATATTCTCTCTCCGTCTGTCACTCTCTGATGCCAGGCTCCAGGAAAAGGCTCGCTATCAGCTGTCAGGGATATTTGTATTTTAAATATTGTGAGGTAAACTTGCACTGACCTCACCTTTTCCCCAGAGTTTAAAGATTAATTCCAGTTTGGTTCAACTTGGCACTTAGTTTTAGGCGTCATTCCTATTGCTGTAATTAATTTTGTACTCACCAGGTTGATTGATGATATCTCAGAATCCAGCTATATTTCTAAAAAGACGCCAGATAGGGCATGAAACATGAGCAGTCAGGGAATCATATATGTTTTGATCAAACGGCCTGATTAGCCAATTCTAAGCCGGATTTATGGTCAGCGCAAGGGGTTAACGTGTCTCCCGCTGTAGATACTCATGGTGTGTGTTTTGATTTATAGTTCAACGCCAGATCTCTCCCGCTGATATGACCACCATAGCATTAGTCGTGCTATCGTGCTTTTAGTAATATTCCCCACATTAACCGCTGACGTTCTTTCATTCACTCTGTGATACGGGCGATGGTGGGCCTTGTTATATGAGTGAATATGTAACTATTCTGTGTTTATGTTGTTTCATTCACTGTGATAGGGGGTTGAAGGTTTGCATAGGAGATGGCTTTCCTAGATGTTTGTTACTGAAAAGGAGAAGATAAGTGAGCTTATCATTTTTCAACTTCATGTTTACTTCACTCACAACCATTTCCACTGAAATCACAGGCATCGGAGAGTTGTTGGAGAAAACACAAGCATCCAGTCACTGGTCTTACAGGTCCACTCAGTACCCCTGTTTGAGGAAGTGCAAGTCAGCTATGGCGTAGCATCAGCTGTTATGTACATAGACTTTTAAGCTATGCTGTAACCCCTTAACACGCGAGGGTGGACCCAAAAATTCCCAGAAAAACTGTCACTATAAATCCAGCTTTAAAAAGCAGTACTATAAAGTTATTACCCAAACTTTCAGATAGAGACTGACAGACCAGCTCCCTGGTTGGTTTGTGACATACTGTACTTGATCTGCACACCTCTCCTTATTTGCCTCATCAGACTTATTCTTATGGGAGTCACTGTGTTTCCAGATCTGAGCACTTACTTTGGTGAGTACAATGTCACCGTAACTGATAGAAATAATAGCCAAAACTATAAAAATCAGACCCAAGTTGAAATTAAGCAGCTTTGTCCTTTAACCTTGCCCTTGCGGACCTCAGGTTGGCACTGTGTTCCCCTTTCAGCCTTTCCCCTCTTGCCTGAACCAGCAGGCCAGGTGATAAACAGTGCCAGATGTTGCTAGAACCCGGCAGGCAGCAGCAGACGAGAGAGAGAGAGGGGAGAAAAGGGGGTAAGAAGAGGGAAAAAATTTCACCCCCACTCTCTGTCTCTTTCTCTCTCTCTCTCTCTCTCTCCCACTCTCTCTTCTCTCTTGTAGCCCTCCCCCTCCTCACCCCTCCAATGCACCCTCCTCCACTTTGACAGTGGTTGGAAAATGTGTCTTTGATAGAGAAAAAAATATATTTACACTGGGACCCGAACCGTCCGCCAGCTCCCAGAGGGGCCAGGGAAAAGGGGGAAGGGAGGGGAGCAGGGCGAGTGAGGTTTTTTGGAGGGGGGGGGGGGGGTCTTCTTGAAGGGCCTGTAAATCCCTGCTGCCGACCAGGCGTGACCCCACGTTGCAGATGCATCCTCCAACGTCGGGGCCAATGCAGAAGAGAGGCTGCTTCCTCTCCTCCTCTACCTCCTCCTCCTCCTCCCTTCTCCTCCTCTGTCTCCTGCACAGGGATCAGCTGCAGGGGCCTTTCTTTCCATTGTCAAGCCAGTTTGAGGTAGAAAATCGCCTCAAGTGATCTATGCTCACTACAGTTTACTTCCTCCGTCTCCTGCACAGGAATCAGCTGCAGGGGCCTTTCTTTCCATTGTCGAGCCAGCTTGACGTAGAAAATCGCCTTGAGTGATCTGTGCCTACTACAGTTTACTTTGATATTGTCCTCTTTCAGCGTGGAGCTTTGTTGTGTTAACAGGTGTGTTATATTTAGTATGACACTCAGGCTGGATTTATTGGATGATTATCAGAGATGATTTGCAGATGGGCAGAGAATCTGATAATGCAAAATGTCAAAACATATTCTGCCCACATAAACCAACATCTTCACAATCTTCAAATTTCCATCTGTCTTCCCACGGTTGCAGCCTTCTCTTATCTTTCTTTATTTTTATCATCAACTCACATCATCCTAATTTCATAGCAGTATATGCCATTTCCACGAACAATCATATATCTCTGTTTGACCAGTATGTTGAGTTTTGTTTAGCATTTTAGACCATCAGGCATGGGGATGCATGCATTGCCTTGTCTAAGCAGCTTACAGAGATTTCTCACTGCATGTACAGAGAATGTGATCACTGAAGATCGCTGTCTTCTACCCAGTCTTTCAAGAGGCTATTAAAGCAAAGCGAGCAGAGTTGCAGAAATGGAGATTGTCAAATCTCCTAAACCCAACTCCTAATCCTTTTTGTTGGGCGAGACTTGCAGCACTTTTTTCCCCCTATCACCTTTTTTTTTTTCCCCCAAAAATGGAATGCTTTTTCACCCAGGTGGTGAGAAAACTGAAACGCATGGATTGAGAGTGAATGAGCGCAAATCATGCTGTGTGTGTCCAAAGAAAGGCCCTCATGGTTTGGACGGGGCAGTGGAAAAATATTTTCAGAAAGGGGAGAATGCTGCGAGCGGGTTTTTTTTCTGAGGAAAGGTAGTGGACGTCTTTAGGAAAGAAGAAGTTAGAGGAACTGGGGCCAAATGCTCAGAAGTTTGCAGAGGTTGAGGGGACCGCTGCAGCACTGACAGCCAAATTTTTTTTTTTTGCTTTGAGAATGCACACACAGCAAGGAGTAGACCAGTGTGAGCTCCAGTTCAATTTGCCTGAATTGAAAAATTTGATCATTAATGGCAATAGATGAAATAGTACATTTTCTAGAGAGTATTGTTAAAAGATTATATGTTCTGGATTTATGGTCATCAATATTTCTCTTAGAATTATTTTATCAATTTTGGATTCAGTAATTTTGAAGAACAGTTTATGACAAGTAATTTGGTAATTGGTCACATGATAAATCAATGAGCCTCAGATACCACCCTGTTGAAGGCGAGATAGCCAAAAAATGTTCAGTGACTAAAGCATGGTGCACTGGAGAAGATTTGTGCGATGGGAAAGAAGAACGAGGGATTAGAAAGAAAGAATGGAAAGAGGGAGAAAAGTAGGTGAGGTGAGAAAGTAAGAGGCAGTCACACTGTAACCTTGTGTCTAGACAGCAAGCGTTTCAGACACGTTTTTCACGCGCACGTCACACATAACAGATACGCTCCCATTTTAATCTATGCAGCTGTCTGCACCGGCTCCGTGCAGGCTCGCCTCTCAGCCATTTACGCTTCAAGTCTATTTTCCTCCGTTTTACGTGTGTCACCGCGGTCGTGTGCATTGGGCTCTGAGTGATTCCAACACACGGGTGACCTATGCTCAACACCGTACCTGAGCGCCTCCAGTGTAGACACACAGACGGAGCATTCGCTGCTGCTGCTGCTCTGCTGACGTGCTGCTCACGCTACGTTTGCTGTCTAGATGCGGGGGTTAGGTTAACGATCCACTCTGTCCACTTTTGAAACTAGTATTTTGCAGCTTTGCACTTTAACCTCAGCTATCTCTAATACTCCTTCAGCTCAAGAGTCTTTGTGTTAACAGTTTTCGTCTCAATTAGGATGACCACTTGACATAAGTGGGCCAATTACAAGGTGGAGTTGGTGAAGGCCAAAGGAAATATTGGCAGGAAAATGAGCCCACCTGAACCAGAGACAAGTTCTTCTTCTCGCCTGAGGTGTGCATTGACTCACAGCTCCTGAAAAGAGGCTCTTATTTAGATCCATCGCTGGGTGGGAGAGGGAAAAGTGGTAGAGCCAGACGTTGTTGTTGTTGTTTTTATTCATAATTTCCAGCCTCTCACATGCCAATAGCAGTATTTGCTGCAGCTGTCTACAAAATGACTTATTTTGACTGAATTCCATTTGAACAGGTGCAACCAGCTGAGGTATTTGGACATGGATAACACCTTCTCCAACCTTGTGATGAGGTTTTATACATATACATAGAGGTAAATAAAGTGTCTCCCGGGACTTTCCAGAGAGGTTTGGTGAGCTATGGGGGGGTTATACACAGCTGCTACTAGTCAGTTGCTATTCAGGAGCTATTAAGGGAGTTTCCACAGCTGTAAATGACTTCAAATGATACTCTAATACATCTAGTTAGTGTTTATAGTGCTCACTGATGTCCAACATGATACGATCCATTAGAGGGCTGCTGCATTGTAGCATTGATGCTGTTGATTTATTTCTACGGTTGAGGAGTTATGTGTCTTCATTAGTAACTCTTAAGATAAAATAAAAGAGGTGTACTTGTTTCCTGCACTTGTATCCTTAAGCATTAGGGAAAAAAAACTACATGCAACGTTGACAGCTTGGACTTGACTGATTGCATATTTAAATGATCGGATTCCATGTTTCCTACCCTCTGTCAGTGGGCCAATCACATGCCCTTTAAATTATAATTTAGGCTATAAGGGCTGTGTATGCAGGTTTTTGTTCCAGCCTTATGTAGCGCCAGGTCATTTCACGGATTAGTTCCTCTTCTTTGGCTGAAAACGTGGTGATCAGTGAAATCACCTGGTGGTCTATGTCGTTGGAACAAACACAGGCAAATAAACTCGGTTTTCATGGCAAACGATTCAAAACTCTGGATTATAATAATTTTCTGACTGCTTATTATTCTAACTTCTGCTACCACCGTGGCCATGTTCAAAGTTTAATTGCTAAGTCATTTTATACTGTGTAGCTCCACTTCAACATTTTGCTGCACTGTGATTCACTGTGATTCGATGTCAGCAGGATCTCCAGCAGCTGAACTGAAGTGATTTAAAATGTTATTTTTAACATAATAACGCTCTACAGTCAGAACTGCGTTCATCTGGTTTCTTATTTTCCCTTTTGGTGATTTAGTTATAGCCTTAAACCTGTATACATCATATGTCTTACATAAAATATGAAGTATATGTTCTTGAGGTTAACAATAAGTAAAACATTACCCTCATTGATATAAATGGTGTGGAAAAAAAACTTGACATTAAAAGCTTCATGAAAGTAGGATTTATTGTAGGACTGCTGTGTTAAACTGTGTTAGTTTGGTATTAAATATATACGTGAAAGGATCCATAGGCATAATATATACAAGCATGGAAATACTCCTGTGCAAATTATATAACCGACATGTGCTGCACGCTTTGTATGGTCAGATATTTTATTTTTCTCACCAGCCACCTGTTTACTTCAGCTGCCATTTCACACTGCAGGTAGTGTTGTAGGAGCTGTGTGAGTTCTGAAGCAGCTGCCCTTAGTTTTACATGAACCAGCATTGTTTCTGTGTTTTTGTTAGTCCAGCTAACACAAACAGTGAGCTGAAAGCAGTTGAGTCCTGCAGGGAGTCAATTAATTAAGTTATTATCAAAAGTATCGTCTGCTACAGCTTCAAGGAGCATGAGCTAATTATCAACCTTTTTAGCATACTTTATAAACATGTTTAGATCAGCCTCTTAATAGCAAGACCATTGCTAAAGTTATATAGTCTACTTAAGAAATAACACAAACTGAAAGAGGAAATCACAAAAGTCTGCAAGAAACATATAGCACAGATCAAAAATCTCTTAGTCTTTCTTAATTGGCATATTACGGCATTGCATCATTACGTTGTTCTTTCATTAGACCTATAACACACTAATCTGTGTTTTAATTTGCTTTTATGATCCTGCAGCTACTGCCAAGGCCTCTGCAGTTATTATAATTTCGTGTGTTCACTCTCCCTGTGAGAGATCAAGCTCTCTTGCTCTCATGCTCTGACTCACTCTCTACATGCTGACCACTTTAGAAATCGTCATGTTTGCCTTGTAGTCTATCTCCTTTTACCCTGAATAACTGAACTGCCCTGGCCTGCCCTTTGCCCTGACCTTCCTCATGTCCCCCACCCCCTTTTTCAACCACTGGCCCCAGGACAGCGTTTCAGACCTTGCTGGGCACTCAGAAGGGTTGCTATTTCCTGCCCCCGCACACTAAACCTGTCATTGCCCCAGGCCCACAGACCAGGAATAACTACCTCCAAAACCATGCATGAGTGTTTAAGCATGCCCCCAGTAGCTGTGGTCATGGTATCTGACAGATCCTGCTAAGCCCCAAATCATTTCACCAGGAAAGGGTCTACCTTTTTTGTCTAAGCTTTCACACCAGCTAACTACTGGCACTGAACAAATACCTACAGGAATACAACCCCAATGGTGAAGTGACTTAAATGCCAACCATGTGGGATATGCAGTAAGTCGTGACTGGGTTGAGTTGCTCCAGGAATTGCACTTTCACAATGCCCCAATGGGGAAGCTATGTTTCATACGTGAGGACAGTTGAGCAACAGATGAATCCTGTGTTAACGACGCTATAACTACTCCCATAGTGCCAACAACTCACACAGTCAGCAAGGAACATTCAAACTTGCCTTGTCAAATGGCTTTTTCGTTCCCACAGAGACTGCTCACAGTAGGGGGCAATGTGTGTTCTTTCTGCATTCTTTTATTCTTGGACGTAATCATTATAATGACAGATTTGACACATATGGGCACTTAAATGCTGGTGAAAATGCATTTTACATAAGCAATTAGTGAATATATAATAGGAGCATGAACACAATCTATGGGTTGACAGCAGCAGCTGCTCAAATTAAACAAAATAGAAGAAAAGTCTATAGCTGGGCCACCAGCCTAATGAGGAAATAATGATCGTTACACAGAAGACAAAAATCTTTATATTTTTTGCCTCATTAGTCATATGGGTCTTAAAGAAGCAAAGTTTTGTCTGGGGGTGGCGCCAGAATAGCCTGGGTCCAGACCTCTGAATTGCTGCCCACATCTCCTTTTTCAACGATTCAAATAGGTCCGGTATTGGGCTTGTTGATGGCTGCCTCTCTGGTTGGAAAAACAACCTAGCCGATGACAACTTTGATGGCGGAATTAATATTCTGTGCCACGGCCTGGAAAATGCAGACAGAAAATTTGCCATCATCAACCTGGCTGTATAGGTTGTTGTAAATCATTTACAGTAATAATTCTTAAATTGGCACATTGGCATATATATTGGCACATATCATTTTTGTGAAAAACATTAAATTCAATGTTTCTAGCAAACACTACTGCAGCTTCCTAGTCAACGAAAGAATGACGTTGACAGTGCAGATATATCAGTCACCACTGGGGAAAAATGTAATCTTTTTTTCTCAAACAGAAAATGGCGAACATAAACACAATGTCAGATTGAATAATTAAAGGTAAAGTCAATATTCTAATCTAAGACACTTTTTGTCAAATTCAGCGAATATATCCGCTAGCTGTCTGTTCTGCGTATGCGCTGAAAAAAACTCGGGTGGTCATACACAGCACTGTGCTCTGTAAACACAACGTTACTCTGGCCAATCAGCAGCAGGGGGCATTCGTGCTCATGCACAGGACAGGGGGAAGTCAACAGAGCAGCTGTCTGTGTGAAGACATGACAGTCTCCCGTGTCCAGCACCCGTTTAATGGTGGGAGAGGGCTGGCGAACTGGAGAGAGAGGCCGTGGCCAATTCTCATAGGAAGTGTTTTCTCACGGAACAGATACACTTCCATTTTATTGAAGGTATCAATTCACACATTTGTATCAGTAAATACAAACACTGTTTTGTCATTTCTTCCCATGGAGCTGACATGCAAGCTCTAAAAACTTAACTGGACACTACCTGCTCAGTGCCAAGCTACAACTTTAGGTGAGAGAATTTGTCAGTGTTGTGTTCACAGCTTGTTCCCACTGCCCCAAACTGTCAAGAAAAATAAGTTACTGCAGGTTTTAATATAAACAAGATTGGTGTTTTGCATACTAGCTAACATTGCATATTTGGTAGCTTAGCCTTGCTAACACTACTTTGTGCTCTATTAGCTTATCTTTGTCCACCAGTATCTCTTTTTTTCCCTCTTAGCTGACCTTAACAAACTAGCAAGCGAAGAATTGCATTAATCATACCATCTTTACTGTTGTAAGCTACCCCCAAAATATTTATCTTCTGTACAGTGACAATTTTAGCATGTAAAGCTTAGCCTGTTGATCTAAGTGCTAACTTTGAGGTTTGAGCTTTGATGTTAGCTGGTTAATACGCTGTATGGTTATGGTGTTAAGATGCATGTTTGTTTGTTTTTAGCTTGTAATAATTACAACGATTGCGAGTTAATGATTATGTAACATTAGCAAATGTTCCCCTCTTGTCGCTGTATGTTTTTGAAGTACATTCATAAAGCTCCCCGGGATACACCCAAATTTTGCACTCAAATTGAAACATTTTCAACTTAAGCAGACTTATATTCACGTCAATTTGTGCTGCCCTTGGCGAATTTGCGTATAGTTGACTTTGTATGTAATCATGCCACATCTAAAATTTGCATTACATTCTGTCTGAAAATGGAGATTTTGACCTGCTGGTGGCGCTAGGTGGAATCACCAAATTCTTTAGGACTTTTTCACTGGGATCCATGAATATCTGTACGAAATTTAATGGCAGTCCATCCATAGTTAGTTAAAAATGTCCCTCAGGTCCAAAGTGTTCATCCACGCTGTACTGTACTGTGGCTGACAAACAACATGTTCTTCACAGCAGCTTTGTGGCTTCCTCACAAGAAAAAAAATCAACCATCAATACATTTGCTTTCTATTAACCACCAGCATCAATACAAAATGTCACTTGTGGCCAAGAATAAAAATTTGATTAGAAGAACTCAGTGGGTTTTAAATGTCTGATTAGTTGTAGCTCGCAGACATACCAGTTTAATGCCCAAATTTGGGTTTGCATGCACAAGATATTTTGAAAGCTCAATAAATGATTGATTCACAGTGGGAGTCTCCATGTGCTCTGTTTCCAGGCATGTGCACGTACAGAATGTACCATAATGCGTGTGGTTAATGTGGGCAGATATTCCAGTCTCTGTGTAGGCTAAGTTGATGAGCCCTGTCTCCTCCTGCGGGTTTTGTAATCTCTGCTCAACAGACATTATGTATTTTTGCTTGTATTCATTGCACAATACATTCCTTCATTAGTTCTCCATGTTTTGTTAATCCTATCCTTAGATCCTATTTGTTTTATTGTTGATTAGAGCTGAGAGATATTCAGTTTAAATGCTAAAGAAAGGCTAAATCTATATTCTGATAGAGACCATAATCCACAAGACTTTACTTGTGATGTCATGACAAAGTATCTGAAATGTTTTAACCACAAATTACATTTTCACATTCATTTTTAAGCCGTTGGATGCAAGATGGACAGATTGGTTGATGGCAAATCTGCATATATACAGTATGTGGATTGACACAGCTTGCCCCTAAAATCCACCTCAACCTCAACTTCATGATTTAATCAGTGTAGTGTGGCTGAGCAACTGGAAAAAGACAGACAGAGGATTGGAATCTGTAGAAACCATTAACATAAAGGCATCTCCGTCCCCTCCTCTCACTGGCTGCTACATGGCTTCTCTGTTCCTTTTTAAAAGGAGAGTTTTGGGCACCATCTTGATCCATAAAGATCAGTTCTGCAGCTTGAAGCCAGATGATGTATAACTTTGATTGCTTAGCTACTGGCCAACCTGGCAGGCGGCAGACAGACTGGGTGGGTGGATGGTCGGGTTTTCAGAAAAATGGGAGTGCATGTGAAAAAAAAACATACACATGCTGGGTGGGTGCATGCAACCTGGAGAAATATTTAAGTATGTATGATGTAAGAAGTATGTTGAAAGTATACTTCTCTCAGTTTTACGCATTGCAGCATCTGGGGGATCAGCAGACTAGGAAAAAGGTTTTAATAGTACTAGTATTATTCATAATAATAATATGTTGCCCCTCTCTAATCAAAGTTGGAAAGCTACAAAGACTTCAACAGAAGCTAATTTGAAATACGCAGTTTTATAGAAGTATACTGACCAAAAAGGAAGAGTGATGTTAGGAGTAATCACTTGTAAAAAGAAGATGGGAGTTTTAGCCAAGAGAGCAGAAACCTCAATGATGCAAGTCTATAATTGACACAGGGACATAACAGCCCTGTTATTTATAAGATGATGGTAAACAATGTTTTGCCTCAGTATGTTTCTTGGTAACACAACACAAATAATGGCCAGTAGAAAAAATGAATTAACTGCTTTAGAAACAATTTGAAGTTACATTAGAAGCATGAGCATTTTTTTAAAAGATAATTCTTCTGTTTGACGGCTGTGTGTAGGCGCTAAGGTGTGTTTTGATCTGTCTGAAGACTATTGGATTTTTATGTAAATAGTAATGTGGTAATGAATGTTATTACCCAGATTGAAGTGAGGTCATAGGTTCACATTATTATGTGGCAGCCACCAGAATGTGTGCAACAATCATTCTTTTCATATTCAGAACGGGAATGGAAAAATATTTAAATGACATGTCAGGCTATGTTTGCACATCAGAGAGAATGTATTAAGTACTTTCAGAGTAGAAATGAATCATTTGTGTGTAATCTGTGCACACAAACAATTAATTCAAGGGTATTAACTGCTAATTTGTGTGAACAAATTATCAAATGTTTTATGTGATAGTTGCCTGGATCTGTAATATTTTGAGTGTAGTTTGTATTTCAATTTCCTTTGTCTGTCATGTTCAAACAATCTAATTATATTACCATCATGAATTGCTAAATGCCACATTTTAGCAGGTTAAGCTCCAATAGCTGTTAAACATGCAACTAAAGATGCTCATTATAGCCTTGTGAGCATGGTAACATGAACATGCATGTTACTTATTCACACTTTTGAGCATTCAGTGCAAACCACAACTTAGTCAAAGTCCAAGTAAGGCTTAAACTGATGAACATCTTGCGAAGTTTGATGATGTAGATCTGTCTGAGATGTCCTAAAATGGGAATTGTACAAATGATTAACTTTTCTGAGTCATGGAGTGACATGTTGGTGCCAGCAGAAAGGTCAGTTATACATTTTAGTGAAGATGAGTGACATGTGAAATCCATTTAATATGTACAGCACATGGACAGAGAGGAAAAAAACAGCTAAGTTTTATCTTGGAGCATCCTTTATTTCGGTTTGATGTAAATATCTGATACACTGTCCCATTATCATTCAGCTGAAATGGCAGCTGTCACCTTTGGCAACCGAAAGTCAGCCTGGACGGAGAGTATATCTAGAAATTGCAGCTGGACCCTGGTTTGGGTCCATTTAATGAACCTACCTGAAAATCAGTGTGTGTACTTGACTTTGAGTTGTCTGTACATTGAGTCAAGGAGCCATGTGTAGGCTGCCTGTCCACTCTAGACAGGTTGGGGTTTGGTTTAGGATTTGGGTGGGAGGTGTTCTGCAGGATCTGATGAATGGCTGCTTGTGCTAACCTGGGTGGGAAGGGCCAATATGGATTGGCCTCTTTACCTCGGCAACCCCATCAGCTGGTAATTGGCACCATATGTCAGGCAGACAGACCTCTCCATAATGTGCACTTCTCAGTTCAGTCCTCACCCACAAGAGCCCACAGAAAGGTCGACCCTCAGCGCTTGTCTGCCAGCGTTCAAGGATCAGACTGTGGTGCTCCCTGCAGAAGCTCTATGATACGTTTCTTTACAGATGAGCCATCCTTGATGCATTTTTTAAAAATGCCAGCATGGTAGTGGTTTTACATCATTAGTACAAAAGAATTGTAGTTTTTATAATTTATGTTGAGGTCCACTTGGAGGCCACTGCTTAAAATGAATTTCAGATTTTATGTCCCCGTGCAACTGCATTAAAAACCACAGCACAGAATATCTTCTAAAGGTGAAGAGAAAAAGAGAAGGAAACTCAAATATGAATGCACCAGTGTCACTCTTGAGTACAAACATCAAAACAATGTTAAAGCACAGAGAGGTTGTGGTAAAATTTTATTTTTAAAATCCAGTTTCTCTGGGTGGCAGTTGTCTGTATTCATAGTGTAGAAAATATAACCAGAAGTCCCTGCTTTGCAAAAAGACAAATTAGTACAAACTACTGTAGCTTCTTGTTTTCACACTAGTTGGAAACTTGTGAAAATATTCTTGTATTTCTTCAATAACTTTGGCAGATTAGCCCAAGTTGTTCCTATTTGTTGTTTACTTGCATATTACACTTTTGTTTCTCCTCTCATTTACTTACCAAAACCAATGAGAAATCCCTCTTTTCTCAGCTGCCTTTTCCACTTATTCAACATGCTCAGTCAGCTGAACAGCCACCAGTAAAGAGTAGATTAGTGCCAACGGCGCTGAACACACCGCAAAGACAAGGGCAATGGATGGACACAGACACCGAACAACACTCTAATAACAGTCCTGCAAAGGCTGATGGCAGACAGTTGACTTGGTGTGTTCATTACATGATTAATATAATACTTGTTGCACTAATTTAAAACACATCTTCAGAGAGATTCACAGCAAAGGATGGACAGAAATCGCTAGTGCCCTGAGACACTCTGGTAAGTGAAATGTGATTTGATAAATCAATAGCACAAGCTCGCTGGCAATTGACTGACATTCCTGTGAGTACAGTATGTGTGTAGAGGGAGGGGGCGTTGGGGTTCACATCATTTTTTAATAAGCCTGTTTGTATGAATGCTGAGCATGCATTATTGTTGCCTTGTCTTTGAGTGCAATCAGTTACAACAGGATAAGATTGTACTGCAAGATCAACTGCGAAGGACCTGTGATTACTCAACATGCTGCATACCAGTGTGGCATCTTTTTATACCAAACCTGATGACATGCAGTATCCCTTTTTACACAAGACGTGGGCACATTTCACATATGTTATTCGGGGATTGTTCTGAAACTGGTCTGAGTTGTTTGCATAAAAAAGACAGAGAATGAAACAGTTGCCTTGGGTAGTATTAAATCCCTCACAAATAGAGAGCAAGTGTGTTTATTTTGTTCCTGCAAAGTGCATTTATATTTTGGATAATGCAAATAAGATTTTGTTTCATGGAAAGAGATTGTTATAGAGAACTAAAGCTGTGATTGCCTGCAGCATTTTTACCTTCAAAAAGGATAAGGTTAACACAGGAGACAGAATAGAGCTTAAATCTAATGTAATACACATCAGCCCTTCATACAAGTGTGATTAGTTTAATGTTGATATGACTCACAAACAAACAGGCATTATAAAATGCAGGGAATATTTTAATGTACCACTAAATCCACTTATAAAACTGTGTCACTGAATGAAATTGAAAACCTGAGCACTGCTCTTAAACTATTTGCCATTTTAAAAAAAGCATCTTATCCCAGATGTCGTTTGCATGCTCCATTGCAGTTCCAATGTCAGCTGGAAGTGGAACATCCCTCCAATTTCCAGTATTGTTGAGAGTTGTTTTGCCAACAATTTTCTTGCTTTACAAGCATATGGAATACAGGCTTGTGGTTCATTTAGATATAGACATACAGTAGATGCTTTGTGGCTGTACTTGACCCAGTATAAAGAGGAAATGTCATGTTTTTTGTGATTTCTTGTCATTTTTAAAATGTTATAATGTCAGATGTCTGTGTTAAACATGGTCAAATCTCCCAAACTTGAGGTGAGTGTATGTAAAAATGCTCCCTAAAAAGTCTTGTCAACCTGCATATTTCGGATCAGATTCAGGCTTCAACATGTACATTGAGACGTTTCCATTTCGAGTAAAGAGTGAGGAAAAAGAAGTGAAATTCTACTCCTGAGCTGCTGGAAGTCTGCTGAGATGCAGCTTCCAGTAGCTAACCAATTAGAACAGAGTGGGCTCATCGAGAGGGCGGTCCTTAAAGAGACAGGAGCTAAAACAGCCTGTTTCAGACAGAGGCTGAACTGAGGGGCTGCATAAAGGACCAGTATAAGATAAATAAAAAAAATTTTTTAACTGTAAACCACACAAAAATATACCAGATGAGCCCCAGAGTATAAATATGGACATTTTGAAATATGGAAATGTGCATGATACATCCCCTTTAATTACTGTACAACCCCATTATGTCTTGTATCTGTATTTCCTCTTTCACTTTTTCTCTCTCTATGGCTACTTACTTACTTCACTGTATATCTGTCCAGGCAGTAACAAATTAAACGCATCATTAAATATAAATTGCAGGTGAATTATTAGTAAATGTGGGCATTTTAATATACTCACAAGTGAATTTCATGCTTCATAGACGCAAGATGCTACGGGATAAAAAATAGACCTGGGGCCACGAGTGAGATGCTCATTTTCCCGTAGGACATGGGCTAAAATGGCAGTAGACATGACGGAATGATCTGAAACTTGATTCATGATACATACACAATTTTTAATTTATTTTGTGTTTATGTGTACGTTTGTATGTTGTCTCTCTCCATACAGTGAATTTGTGGGTTCTGATGTCAGACTCTGAACACATCTGTTAATACGTGCTTTAGATGGCTCAATGTATTGATGAGTAATTTCCTTAAAAGGTTGGTTTAATGACCTTTGCATTGGATATGTATGTGTATGTCTGAAAAACAACTTGAATACTGTAAACTTACCAGAAGACGGTAAAACATTACTGATCTGTAGTACTTGTATTAAGGAGCTGTCAATAAGTCGCACATTTAACAGAAAGGTGTCTCTGCTCTCGTGAGCGTTTGTGCAGCGATAACATACTCTGGCTCCACTTCTTTTTAAACTTTTCTCTCACTTTCACATTGTCCTCATTTGGAGCACTGCTCAGCCAACCAGCATTCCTGGACTCTCTCAACAATGGTATGTGGTCTGTGTTTGGCCAGCCTCCCATCTCACACAGCAGAGCTGAGGACATACATTATCACACCTCAGCAGCTGGCTGAAATATGGCTTTCTGCCTTGATAGCAACTGACCAGTCACCTCCTTTGTTCTGAAAGACCAGGCAAATGGCAGGATGTTGCAGTTTCCACTTTTTTTTCCTCTCTTCCTTTTCATTGCTTTAGTAGAAATGTTTCCTATTTATTTTTAAAAATGTATGAAGCCTGTTGAGTCCGACAGAATTATTGTTTCATCTCAGTAGAGCAAGTAAGAAATAGGTTTTTATAACATGTTCAAGACCTTTTAGCTTGTCGAAATAAAACAGAGAAGTGGATATGATTATCAGCACAGCACAGGATCATCCAAGACCCTAAAAATGTAATCTTTGTAAATACAAAACTTTCAAGGCTGTCTCCTTTACATGGAATGGAAGAAATTTACTCTTTCTTCACCACATCTTCCCCAACATTGTTTTCTGAAGGAATTTCTGAGGGTGCACGAAAGGCCGCCCAACCACACATATGGCTCAGTTGATGTAGACAGACAGATGGCAGACACAGACTTAGGTCTCTGCAGATTGTAGAGGTGTGAATTATGTAATCTGAGTGTGTGTGTGCGTGTGTGTGTGTATGTGTGTGTATATATTATGAGTATTTGGCCGTGGCTTGTGCATGGATAGCTGCCAGGCTTTGGCACTGTGGAGTTTCAGGATAAGAAATGAAATGCTGAAAGCCCCCTGGGGGTGCAGGGCGCACAGGGTAATCGGGTTCAACAGGATTCACCTGCTCTCCCACTGTAGTCCATGTTAACTTAGAAAGATTAGGAGAAAGTGAGGTGCATGTGTGCTTTCTTTGTTCATCTGTGTTCTCTGACAGTTGATAGACAACAGACAGCACATCGTTTCTTTGCCTAGGTGTAGTTTCTCCTCCGCTCAGTGGCAGATGCTTGGATAACTCAGATCCAACCACGGCTGTTTGGGAACGGACAGGAAACCCTACTCATTCCCCCTCTCTCTCTCTCTCTCTCTCTGTTGCGTCATTCAGCTCTGGAATGATCGTATTATGGTGTGCTGTGCACTTTTCAAATTACCCTGAGTACTAGCCCACCTACTTGGTAAACTTTCATTATTTTCTGTGCAGCCCCAAAATGTCTTTAATATACTTCCCTAATTTGCTGCGAACCGTGAGCTGATAAGATTTTTACCCTGCATTAACCATCAAAAACAAAGACTACAAGCAGTCAAAATGCTCATTATGATGCAGACAATAATCTGCCGGAAGAAAGTGTCTGCTGACAGTTCATTGAGCTATACTACACCTCGTCCCCACTTGTTACTTTCTCTTAACCCCAATTGACATGTTATCCAATCCAGCACACACCTCACATTCCACCACACAGACACAGCTGGATGGCAGACCTTGCCACTTGATGCCTGGAAGTGCTTGAGGCTCTAAGCAATCAGAAAAAGAAAAGCAAAGAAGAAGAAAAAAAAGACGAGGGGAAAAAAAAGGGAAAACATCTTGACACCAACTCTACACTGTCAGTGTTGTCACAGCCTGTAATTGAAGAGCAACCCAATTACCAACTTTTTTAGAAGTGGCATGCTAATAGAGAGCTGCTTCATTGCAAAGTTTGGCTTTGCTGGTCTGATATTTTGCAAGAATTTTTTAATTATCTTGTGTCCAAAACTGACTTTTTCCTCTGCCTCCTTTAGACAGTGAATTAGTACTGTGAGAGTACCATTATCTTGTCTCTTGAATACCAATTGAGGGAATTATAGGAAAATCTCATAGTTAGGATAATTGCACTGTTCTAGTGTTCCTGACCACAGGGTTTCACTATGAAATAGTAAATTATTTGGTAATTATCATAAGAACAACTACAGTGTTTATTGATAAAGTGGAGTTTAAGGGTCTTTGGAAGCACAGGGAGTAAACAACCATTATGAGTACTAGGGTGTACTGTGGGTGACAGCTTTTGATGGCTTGCTAACTCCTTCTGCCAAATGTCAAATCTGCCAAAGGGTTTCTACAGTAGATAAAAAGGGGAAAGGAGATGACAGAATGTGATGGGAGATGATGGTCAGCCATATCATACACAGTTTGAAGTTGTCTAGACAAAAGCACTTTACTTTACATAGCTGTGATAACTGTGATCACGTACGATGTTTAAATCACAAGGTATTGGAAGGTCTCTTACAGGCTGAAATAGTGGGTGGTAGAAGGTAGAAAAGACAATAATCCATCATAACATGCGATTTAAACAAGTGACGCTGTTGAAGCTTATATATTTTCCTACACTTAGCTGCGTTCATATTACCACATAAACCTGTATTAAGTTAAAACATTTATGTTAACACAAAATGTAATTACTGGTGAAATGTTCAATCCAACTCTGCAGCTTTATACAGCTTTAAGCTTGACGTTGAATATTAAACTGTTAGCAGCTGTTTTTAGCCGACAAGAAAGAATATATCTACCTGCCAAGCAAAAAGAGAGAGTGGTGAAGAAAGTAAAATATCTAGCAAAAGTGGATGTAAACCAAACTGGAGCTACAATATTATACTGTAAGTACTATATATTTATCAGATGGGAAGAAACATAAATCCAAATGATTTCCCTAATGTGATGTTGAGGTGAACGTATGTACAAAATGCTACCGGAAAGTTAAAAGCCAGGGCTTCAGCCCACTCTGAATGATTCTTTTGTAATGTTACATCTACTTCCTCCTCGTGATGACATCAGATTATTCACATATATGTTTGTTGTTCTATGGGTTGTTCGCGTTGTCTACTCATATATTTCAGATCGGATTTAGGCTCAAACATTTTAACGTATTTGAGGAGTTTCCATTTCGAGTAAAGTGCAAGGAAAATAAGTGAAATCCTAGTTTGTTTACATTGCCTTCCTAGCTGCTGGAATTCGGCCAAGACGCAGCTTTTTAAAGCTGGCCAATCAGAACAGAGTGAGCTCACTGGGAGGGGGGACTTAACCTTACTGTACCTTATAAGGTAATGACACTTAAAGGGGGGCATATCAGGCACATCTCCAGGTCTATATTTATATTCTGGGGCTCTATTGGAATATCTTTGAATGATTTACAGTTTAAAAAAACTCCTTATTTATTATTATTTATCTTATACTGGCTCTTTATGCAGCCCCTCAGTTAAGCCTCTGTCTGAAACAGGCTGTTTTAGCTCCTGTCTCTTAAGTTATTGGACCAGTTTGTATGTTAGTTCATTAGCAGGATCAACTCCTTTCAGTGAAATTGCACTATTCACTATTGAACATCAATGATTTTTCTGTGAATTGCTGCACTTAACCTGAATGGAGCAAATGTGGCACTATTTTCTCTTGGTTGTCACTGTTTTTTAATGCTGGTCCAAATGCTAACAACATTTTCTAGAGTAAGATTTTGAAAAAGGTACGCTCTTGACTACAGTTGTTGCTGTATGAAGAAAACTGTGTTGTGCCCACTTGATAGACCAGGAGACCTTTGTTTGCCTCTTTTCTTAGATCAAAAGTGGTAAGACGGAGAAGGAGTGTCAGCAGCTGCTGCTGAGGAGCCTGCAGTACCTGGAGCGCTACATTTACCTCATCCTCTTCAACACATACCTGCATCTAGAGAAGAAGGACTCGTGGCAGCGCTCCTTCACTGTCTGGATGGAACAGGTACATGTCTCACCTTGATATTTGTATATGTGAATTTGAATTCCTTGCAAATGAAAATACACATATAAACAACATAGAATGTGATTTATAACAAGGCAGGAGTCAACCACAAGAGAAAATCAGAACACATCTTCTGTTAAACCACTTATTGAATTTGCTTGTTTCACTATTAGAATTCCATTAGATGGAAATGTCAGGTTAATGCAATGTCAAGTTAATGCTGTTGGTAATGAACCTTTCCTTGCATTGCCCTCGGAAAAAGCAAGGCCAGCAGTGCCATCTGCATGTTGGATCTGTGCTCTATTGCCTTAAGGCACTACAGGAGGGTGAAAAGGTCCGCTGGTGGCCTTTGAGACTAATTTGCACTTTGTCACTTGCTGCTATACACTGGTTTTCTCAGTTTCATCATAATCGTGGCACGGAAACACATCTTTTACCCAAAATGCTACGTGTCAATAGCTTGGCGGATAAAAAATGGAAAGATAAAATGACGGAGAGTTTTTCTTTCTCTATACCTTTGCTCAGTTTGTGCACATTGTGAACCGGTTACCCGAGTTGCATTTGGATTTTCCTCCAGGAATTTACAAGCTGGTTCTGGTTCTATTGTGGCCTGGTTCTTCACACACTGAACTTCATAATGTCTCGGCTCTGTGTTTTTGTTGGTACATTAATCGTTTGGCCAGCTGTGTCCCTACAGTAAAGTCGAGAATTTATGTGCATTCCAAACAAATGAGTAGTGTATAAGTGGTACCCAACACACACACACACACACACACACACACACACACACACACACACACTGCAATTAAAATGTATGTTGCAAGATGTTAAAATCACATGGTGGTAAAAAATGAGCAGTTTGGCAGGTTGACAAACATATTTCAGTGTGGTAAAGAGTGAATTTTAAATGTAAAATAAAGCCGCAAGCGGCAATCAACTTTTTACGCTCAACAGACGGAAGCAGCTCAATCGGTCAAAACTAAAGCTGCAAGCAAAACAGTCAGGTTTCAGGCTTGACAAAGTTGACCAAAATCACTCCAGCTAGTTTAATTTTGCTTGAAGAATTTATGAGACCAAGAACATGCTTGCTTCATCATTATAATGCATGGAGCAGTTCAATAATTGCGCACTCAAAGTTCCATCATTCATCCCCCCTACATTGGATTTGAATGAAACTTGGTGTGTATGTTCAGGAGATTGTGCTGGATGTCTCCAATGAGTTTAATCAGGATTGCTCAAAGGCATCTTGAGTTATGAGCAAATATGTGATAGGCCACACCTACTTGCACCAATCAATATGGCACTTCAGATTTTGGTTAATGCTTGCACCCAGAGCATGCACACCAATTTTGGTAAAGTTCTGTTCCCTGAGTTTCCAGATACACATTTTTGTCATTTGTGGTGCTCCCTATGGGTTTGGCTCAAAATGCTTTGGTAGACCTATTCACAATCACAGACTCACATTTTGTACCAAAATTTATGATGATTGGACAAATGGGTAATGAGTTGTGGCCAATATTTATTAAGCCCCGCCCTTTGCGAAGATATTTTGGTTGATGGCGGCCATGTTTTTTGACCGATATTGCTAATTTACAATGGAAATTTGTATCTCCATCCCCCAAGGCGGTATACCAAATTTGGTTTTAATTGAGTAAAAATCCCAAAAGTAGATGTAACATTCCTCCTCCTATTTCTTGTGAAGCACATGCACATCATTTCCAGTTATTGGACCAGGTTCCATGGTATTAGCTCATTTCAGCTCACGGCAATGTGAGCCGCGGCAGAAGACGACATGTAATAATAATAAACTGGCACAAACACAGAAGGATTCTAACCCCTTCAGGGTTTGAACCCTAATAAATACCGTGAATCTGCATTATGTGGTTTCATTAAAATTTCTGTGCATTTGGTATTAATTAAAATGTGTTAGCTGTCTTGTGGTTGTCCCTGCTTTTGCATGGAGGCTCCGCAAAACCTCTTAAATCTGTTTTTGATAGAAGTTGCATAATTTCACCACAGATCAAGCATCAGCAGCAGTTTTACAGTATGTTTTTTTTCTTTCTTTTGGCCAAATGTGGAGTTTTGTATATGTGTGTGAAAGTAAACATACAGGCCTTGGTCATGATTTGGACTTGAGCCTGCAATATCGCAGCCATTTTCTATTCTTGTTTGCGAGCAGACGGCCTAGAGACACATAGCCAAGAACCTGGAATGTTTGAAAATCGCTGAATGAAAATCTCTTACTTCTTTGTCCTTATTGAGGTGGAATAAACTCAAAGAAAAAACGTGAAATTCCAAAATAGACTGGAACAATCGCTGTGAAAACAATTGTCACAGAAATATGTGCGGTCAATCGGGGCATATTCTTCCTGTTATGAATAGCAAATATATGTGGTGCATCAGAGTGACTCTAATGGCCCAGTTATGCCATGAGAAAATACAGGCGTGCACACATGGGACAGGAACACCCTGCTGTAAAGCAGGCAACAGAAAACACTTGCCATCAAAACATAACATCAAACTGTCATTCTCTGGATATTTCTGGATATATCAAGGTAGCCTATTTCTTTCTTCCTTCCTCCTTTCTATAAAACTGCCTTCTTGTGAATAAAAACTCCACTTAATTTTGTACATCAGCCTGGTCTGGTCACAGTATGGGAACACTTCACCTGATGACGGTGTGATAGCAACTGTCTAAAGCTGAAAGTATGAATAGTCATTAAAAATCAGCTGTTTGTGCTATGGATTTGATTGTAGACCAAATTTAGGAGAATTTCAGTCTGCAACCAAGTGGAAAAAGCCAATCATTCTGATATCACAGTATGGAAAATTTGTATTAAAACCTTCAGCTCTTCCATAGTTTGTTTTTAAATTTCACAAAACGTCTGCATAACATTGGTAAACCTGAAACAGTAATTCTTCTATTTGTTTTGATAATTGACTTGAAGAAACTCTGGCCGTAAAGGCAATTTAAACCGAAAAGGCAACTGTCACATTTTCCCTCTTATCTAAGACCTCACACAAATCATGCAACTCAATTGCTTTTTTCACAAGCAAGAACCTCCCTGACCTTTTTGAAACTTTGATACAAACACAATGAAGGAAGGGGACATGTTTAGGCCGCCTGAAAGCAGCTTATAAAAGAAGTGTCCTTGACAGAAATTTTATTCCAGATGATCTGGAAGTAACATATTCTGTACTAAATTGTTTTTATTGTGCTTATTCTGCCCTTTAAGTCAGGCGCATTTTAGTGTATAGCTGGAACTGCTGAAAACTCCAACCCATAACCTCTGAACTTCTTTGATAAACACAAGGTTCCTCTTCATTCACTCAAATGTACATTTAGACAGGGAGGCCACAGAGAGCGAGCTCTCTTTTACAAGGACACCCTGAATACATTATGAATATAACATATAAGGAACAATAAACATAATCGAAAAATATAAAAAGCAAATATGAACAAATAAGCAATACAATGTATAAGAAACAATGAAAACAATAAAAACACATAATAGGAAAACATATTAAGGTAATAAAAAGCAATATATGCACATAAAAGTTAAAGCTCAATTAAAACACATACATTCACACTGCCCTGTGTCAGCTAAAAGAGGTTTAAATGATTGAGAGGGATTAGCTTGTCTAATTTTACTATCTTCTGCAAGTTGTTGTAGTTGTGTGGAGCATAATATTTAAAAGCCAGAGTCCTAATCTCAGTACTAACACGTTGATTTTCAAGGACCAAATAGTGTTGGGACCTGGTGCAGTGTGAAATTGAGCTATAATTAATATAGTTGTTTATGCCACAGGTGATTTTTTAAGTGTCCTTATATCTGTTACTGCTGCCATGTTGGTGTTCATCCTGTCTTTTCTCACCTGAACGTGTTTTTTTTTTATAATCAAGGGGCACCATAATCAATCCACAGATATGACATTTTTAAGTATTTACTAATGTTAAGTATTAACAATTATAACTACTCTTACAGTATGAAGACATATTTTATATTATTACATCCGTGTTTTACTGTTATTCCTATTGTTAATCATTAACTGTTTTTACATCAACCTTCACTTATCGATGCCAGCAGGAGGAATTATAATTGTAAACAACATCAATAAAGACATATCTGTTTACAGCTACATTATGGAGTTACCCCAAATTTGAATTTATTGTGGCTGGAGCAGTGTTAACACCTCACAGGTGTTGGTTGTGATGCATTTTCATCTCTCACTTTCTGGCAACTCTGCTGCATCTCCCAGAGGAAACTGGAGCCGTGTCTGAACAGGAGGAAAAAAATGACCCAGCATGTCCTTTAAGATGTGCCCGTGCAGTCTGCTGTCACCTCCCTGGCCACTGGCAAGGTCTGAAGGGAATTATGTAACCAGAATAATATATAACAGCCATTCATCAACTCCCTGAAGAAGATCATTCAGATGGCACCAGAATATATCAAAAGTTATTTTCTGCAGTGGAACAGACAGAAATCAAGAGTTCTCTCTAGTTTTCACTAGAGCATTCAAAGCACTATCACCTGAACTTCAGATAAAGGTTTTTCTGTGACCACGAGGGAGTCGCAGCCCAAAATTCGGTTCTACTTTTTGAGCTGCTGGGGACTTGTGGCACATGAATAAGTGACTTTCTCTGCTGACTGAATGGAAGTCTAATCAATGGCTTACTAGTCAGGTGACAGAGGCTCTGCCATGATCACACGCTGTAGCCGATGACACTTCCGACAAACCCTCAGAGCCTTCAGGAGGGATCACATCTCCACCATCAGCCACAGAGTGTAAATGTGCTGAAAATCTATGCTGCTCAATCACTGCAGGCTGAAACTCCTGTGAATAACTCATCAAAATGAAATTACTGTCCTGGCTGCAGTCTGAGCTTACCATTGGATGGAGCTGCTACATGAGTTCAATCCAATTTCCTTGATGACTGGACATCTGACAGCGTAATCATCTTGACTGTGATCTTTCCCCACCCGTAGCTACTGACTAACTGCACCTGAAGTTAGAGGTCTGATCTTACAGCACTGACATCATCGATCATTTCTTGCTGTACACTTTTTCTAGGTCCCTGTCCCTCTGCTGTTTATATTTCTATGCTGCATATAATTACAGTACAGTATGTAGTTGACAGTGAGGCAGTAGCATGAAACAGGGAGGTGATATGACAGGTGACAAAGGTCTCCGGTTCGATTCAAACCAATACTAGTTTTCTTGATGAAAGTAACCAAAGTGCACACTGCTGAAATGACAATGACATGCAGGAAAGCATATCCAGTAATGCCTATTCTTCAGTATGTTTTTCTTTTTGTTCTTTCCAGCAGCAATGACTTGTTTTGATTGAATAGAAGTTACACTGTACCTACAAAAGGTAGGAATTGATTTGAACCAGTCAGGCTCTCTGAGGTAAGCCGGTTGCTCTGGCAACCAGTCTTTTTGGCATTAGGGTTAGGATTAGGTGTCATCTTAAAGCAGTCTTTATTCCAATTGATTTCTTAGCCCATAAGAGACTTACACAAAGGACAAAAAAGATGTAAGCTGTGACAGATGTCACATGGGCATTCTTACATCCAAAATCTTGTCTAAACTCATGTTTGTTTTGTTCTGTGTGTTTGTTTGCTGCACATTTTGCTGTTCACTCTGTCTATATTGTTTCCTTCGCATCCTTTGCTTTCACTGGATTATGTGGAAGTGACAATGCAGGGACCTGAATCTCACACAGATCATTCCAACACTATTCTCAAAATGAATGATTCATGACGAGATAGCTGCTGGCCTGTAGCAAAATCGTTAGTACAACAGAATTTAAATAAGGTCAGCTCTCAGAATGTTCTTCCAAAAATAGCTTGCGACATGGCCTGACCTCACCATTCCAAGGCTAGATAAAAATTTAAAAAAAAAAAACCTTTCATACTTTTAAACACAATTTTCTGTTTTTAAAAACATTTAATCAAAAAGTGTGTTCTTAAAAAAAAAATTACTCAACACAAATATTGTGCAGGGAAGTCTTGTGACATACCGGATATGTTTTTCTCCCATCACCATCAGTATTGTGATGCGTTTAGTGGCCCAGTTGCAGCACAATCTGGCGCTCGTCCAGCCAATCTGACCCAACCAACCCCAAGGCACGATCATTAGCCTATCACCAGTGACCGTGGCGGGATCATTAATGACAAACTGTGATGCCAGAGGCGGTGGTCAGGGGGTCCTCACCATCACTGGCCATGCATCCAAAGCCACAGTTACACAACCTGCCAGATCTGAGTGGTACAGTCTGTTCTGCATCAGTGCGTACACATGTGTGTGTGCATGGACTAATTTGATCTCAACATCTAAAAGCAGGAGCACAGTGTTCCCAGTCATACAGGGCAGCATCCTGTGCCAGCTGATATGGAGTCTCTGATCTTTTTGGTCTTGTTGCTTTTGTCCAGGCAGATTGTCAGGGCACAGACAGGGATCAAAGACGCTAATTGCTACATGTGTGTGTATATATATATATATATATATATATATATATATATATATGATATGTATGTATTTGGGCTTACTGCCACATTGTGTGCACACTGGACAAATATTGTCCCGAGCGTCATTAGCCCATGTTGCCTCGTGGCCATGTAGTGAGATCAGAGCAGAAACATCAGAGGAGTTATTGGAATTGAAATCCATGTTTGCTAATCCAAAACGCGGTCTTTTACACAATGGCAGGACTTGTGTACAGTGCATACCAGGGATGCCTGCAGGAGAGGTACCCTATCAGTCACTCCAGCTGTTTTGATGTGTGGCACAGAGGCCTCCCTGTCCCCCTGCACCGGCTTGGTATGTGCAGCCTTTGAGATAGCCGACTGTGGGAAAGACCAGCGCCTCCTCGCTGCTCTGCCCCCTCTCACCGCTCCAGCCCGCCTAATGAGTATTGGCGTTTGTGAACTCTTCAATGCAGCATGAAAGACATCTTTCCGACAGCTCTGCTTACTGTCACCCCGAAACATGCAGACAATTTCAAGGCTTCCTTACAAGCCAACCGCAACAAGGAAGGCTACTTGGGAATCTACGCCAAGTTGCTTCAATTTACAACAAAAGATCAAATCTGGTTTGATTTGTTTTTAACGGTGTTTTGCTGTGTGCAGATGTAACGACTTGCTGCTTTTTCATGAGCTTGCCAATGGTGTCACAATATTTTCATTTTGTTTACTCATGTATAAAAACAAGGCTAAATTAACTCATTTAAAACTGGTTAAAAAAAAAAGAAAAATCCCTGTTAAAATGTGTCGGCGAGGACATGATAGCTAACATTAGCAGGTTGTCAGGGTAACGTCACATGTTTTCAGGCATGTAAGTGTGCAAGTGCAGGTGCACACAGTCTGAAATAGACAGTTCAGTCAGAGCAAACAAAGATGAAGGTTTTATCACAGTAAATAGAAGAAATGCTAAAACAGACCAAACAAAATAGAATACAATCAGACAGAAGATTGAAGTTTGTTTTTTTTTTTTTTAATGGAGAGGGGAAGCTAATTGTTCCACACTGGAAACAGCTTGGTCTTGGTGGTCTGTGCTGGAAAAAAAAGAAAAAAAAAGACATAGACTTTGAAGGAATACCACAGTTTAAAGGATTGCTCCTCCAAAAATCAGTCATGTCAGAGTGTATTAGAACATCCATACAGACTTCTAAAAACCTTTTTTGTTGTATAATCCTCTTCACTGCTGACCCGTATGCCCCAAACATTCAAAATCACTAAATACATTACTTCCAGCTGAGCTTTGAAGCTACAAGATGGGGATACAGAAGTAGTGTATTTAGTTCTGTTGTGGAGTGGATTTTATTGCAGGAGTGATGTGAGAAGTTTCTATCTATGGAAGTTTTTATACCCTTTTTTTCCCATGACTCTGTGTCAGCATTAAAATCCGTTATTGCTGTGAATTCAACCTGACTGCAGTCGGTGTCCTCTGTGACGGAGCAGGAAACAAACTTTTCAGAGCCGCCTTTGAAGGATGAATATTTGATATACAAAAGATAGATTGTTGGTGGAATATTCTTTTGTTTGAGAAGAATAGAGGTGTCTGAATGTCAATGCCATCTGCTCTGACCCGCAGAGATTTCATGCGGTCACTCTTGATCCTCTCCATATCAGCCCCCCCCCCCCCCCCAACATCTTCATTAGGGAAATCTTGAGACCCCCAATTTCACCATGAGCAGATGGGCCTCTCCAACACGACTTTTTGCCACTTCAGGCTTTTTCACACATCCGCTATTTAGACAGCTGTGCTGTGGAGTAGATGAGTCATGAGTCCGGTTAAGTATCCGGTTAAGTTAACAGCTCAAATCCTGAGTTTCTCAGGGGAGTCCATCCACTGACTAATGGTTCCGCTGCACCCACTCATTTGTTCCCACCAAAGAGCTCATACAGCAGTCAGGCTGGCAGCCGTCCAGGAACACATTAAACACAAATGTACGCAACCGGTCAAGATTTTAGAACACTTGTTTTCCAGTTTTTATTAAAAATTACATAGTTAAATATCGCAATGTATTCTGAAATTAAAGCATAGAACCAATAAACAATTGGAGATTAATAATAATTTCAGTATTTGTTTGATAAAATTTTATCTATTTTTTTAATAACTAATATAACAGCTGAACACACTTGTGGCATTCTTTCTACAATGGAAATCCAATATTGTTCCGAAAGTTCTTCCCAACACTGCAGAAGTTAAAAGTGTTGCACTGTCAGGCTGCTTTGCTTTCACCTTTCCGTTCGGTTCAGCCCAAACCGGCCCGATGCCCATTGTGCTGGCTGTTCCATGACTTGAAGCCTTCCATCTTGTTCTTTTTTTCTATGGTAGTATGTAGACATGTTTTGGATCATTATCTTGCTGCAGGATGAACCCCGGCTCTTCATGGCTCTGCATGATGCTTTGGTCATCATTGTGGTCCAGGTTGCCAGTCACTGTGCAAGTCACCTACTCTGGATCCAGCAAAAGAACCACAGACAATCATGCTTCCTCATCCAGGCTTTTATAAAGACAGAGGGTTTAGAAGTCAACTAAAGTTCAACTCCTGTAGGAACTGTTTGCATCAACTTTCAAGGTTTCATTTACTTCCATTGCTGCAGAAAAGCTGTGAGTTGTTTCCTATTACTACCTGGAAAAAGGCCTTTTTATAACTATAAAATTAACATTATTTTTAGTTTTGGTAACACACTTTTTTTTTCTTTTTTTTTTTTTTACCTCTGGCAGTTTACCGCTTTCCTTTGTACCATTAAAGGTTATTCACTGGACTTAAACTGCTTACATTTCAGTAATAACTGGAAAATTTGCACTGAAAGCTACACGAGTGCGTGTATTTGCTATAAAAAGTAGCATTTTAACAAGACAGTAGCAGCTGCATGAACATTTATTCATAGTGAGACAGCTCACAGGACTTAGGGAAAGGTTGTAAAGTTAGAGTCAGCGTCGACTCAACAAAGCATAAGTTTTAGAGTTACATGATATCTATTGTAAGATTTGATTTTGCGTCGTCAGCAAGTAGGTAATCTAGACCACACTCTGTGGTGTCTTGTGTTTATTTCTGCACAAAGCTGGCCAGCTAAGCTATAATCATTGTTAGAGAAAGGGATATTGTGATACTATTATTCCTGTTCATTGTTCCATTATGTCTTTAACCTGACAGTGCGTTTTCAAAGTATCCCGAGCAGCACTTCATATATTGGATTACTTCAAGGCCTCAAGAACATAACCACAGTCATACTCTTCACTTTTGGAACCAGATAATCTGTATAATGAAAGTATTCATGCATAAATGATGCTGTTATTTATCTCCATGTTTAAACATTTCTCCTCTGGCACATTCCTCTCCACTCCAACTTTCTCCTTGACTGTCTGAGGAAACGAGGGAGAGGCTAAATTGGCAAGGTATTTTGGGCCGTGTTATTCATTCAGCGTCTTCTAGGGTCTTATAAACTCGCGAACAGCTGGTGATTTAACCGTATCCTGTATTGATTCCAAGCTGATGCTGTAAACTGCAAGACGATGACTTTCCTGCATGCTTGTGCGCCCCAAAAATAAGCTGGAATCCTTTTAAATGGCCTGTGATGTGAAAAAATAAACTGGAATCCTTCTAAATGGCCTGTGATGTGAAAAAATAAGGTGGAATCTGTTAAATGGCCTGTGATGAGAAAACCGATATACGGATTGATAGAGAATCCTCTGTTAACAGGATTTGACTTTCTTAGACTCTCATAAGCTTTTTTTTTTTTTTTTAAATTGAATGTAGTGAACATCACAGTCCAGCACAGTTACTTGAAGCTTCCCTTGCAGAGTAAACTAGGCAAGCTGTGACACCTCTAATGGGGTGTTCAATCTTAAAAAGTTTTTGCAAGGCAGTCGGTGTTTGTATTTGTTTGTATTGTTTGACTTTATGGCCAGATGTTTCGGGTTGTCCATGGTGTTTCCCATCAGTCCTCCTATGGTGTTTGACAGCTACATCAGACCATGAGTCAGCGTGACCTGCTGCTTAACATGGTCACTGAACACACTCTCGAGGGAAATCGCCCGAGAGTGCTCGTTCCTCTCTGTCCTCATTCATTCACTAATGACTCAGAGCCCAAGAAACTGACTAATATATACTGTTTCCATGGTGTTGTTCCAAAACAGTCCCATTACTGTATTGAAGTACAATAGTAAAGTATTCCAATTTTATGTTACTTGTCTTCCACTACATTTCAGCTGTAAACTTTTGCATTTTATAAAATCTGAAAGTGAATCATCACACACCAGGAGGCTTGAATGGAAAATATGGACTGCCTTTATAAAGCCCCTTTATCCAACATGTTTTACAATTTGCCTCTCATTCACACAAACAACAATGGCAGTGAGCTACCATGCAAGGCACTGATCTAACAAGTGGGAGCTACTGAGGCTCAGTGTCTTGCTAAGGACAATGAAACATGTGGACAGAATACCAGTCCTGTCATTAGCGCTTAGCTTCATCCGGTTTCCTTTTTAAGTATACTTATTAAATAATAAACATGAACTACTGGAGAATATTTATGTATGCCTCCTTTTGTGGGATGATTAAAGGTGCTATATGTAAGAATTGTGAAGCAATTTACCTGTATTAATAGCTTTCTATTGCCAATGTGTGAATGGATTGTAACGTAACTTAAAAAAATGAGACCTTCCCCTCTCGATTGACTGTAACAGCCTGTAGGCTGATTTCTATGTAAAGGATTCAGGATGGTTTTGTTGGGAAAATCCAAAGGATGTGACCTTTATGCACGCTCCACAACAACCACCACAACACAGAGTACAGTCGCAGGTGGAAGAGGAGGAATGTGGCTGTCTGTGCTCACTTTTCCATGATTCCCACAGAGTACAAGCTACACACCTCAGCTCAGTCACAGTCACAGTCACAGCAAAACAAAACCCCAAACCACAATAGTCTTGCACTGGATGATAGTCGGACGCTAACTGCTGTTCACCACCGGTGTCAGTAAGAATTTCTGAAAATTCCACATAGCACCTTTTAACTTTTTATTTGTCATAATATCACTCCTGATTTCAGCAACACCTTGAAATATATCTTTGTGAATGTTGCAATAAAACACTCTGCTTTTTTGGAAGTATTTTCCTTTTCACTGCTGTGATAACTAGTTTGCAGACTTAAGATTTTACGCACAAAAGTCACAACCAGTTTATAAAATCAGACAACAATATATAAAGTAGTAGAATTTGCTCCACCTCAAATCACCTCACCTCACCTCAATAAATTTTCAAGCATTTTGTTAATTAAGTCAATTAAGGGGAATCTATAAAGGGAAAAATCCACATATTTGCTAGTCCAGGCTTCTCAGATTTCTGGATTTGCAGCTCTTCTCGCTTTTAAGTTGTTGTAATGTCTTCGGTTTTGGACTGTTGGTCATAAAATAACAATCAATTTCACAAAGTCACCCTGGGAACTTGTGAGGGCTGTTTTTCACTATTTTTTGACATTTCATAGACTAAACAATTAATGGATGTTCCAAGTCCCAAGTACCCAGGCCCCAGAACACTGTATCCTACATTTCCCACAATCAATCAGTAAACAATCAAGCAACTCAATAGCCCTGATGACATCACTATGACATCATTAGGGTTAGTTTGGCTTTTTTTGGACAGGAACGCTTCCTCCAGAGCTACAGAAGAACCATTTTCACAGACTGAATAGTGCCCTTTGTGATGAATAAACTGAACTTGATTTGTAAAATTGGTGGCATGCCCCTTTAACTTAACCTTTGATTTCAGGAATTATGCTTGTAATGGCATATTTCAACATTGTGGTGTTGCTATTTTAGCTTAAATAAATGACCTAAATTTGTCTTCCACCACAGCAGACACTAATTGTTCCCATGAAACAGCTGCACATGTACAAAAAAATGTCATATCATGCTTAAACTCTGAAAAAGTGGCGGTCCAAGCATGCTTGTGGTCATGATGGACACTTTTTTTTTTTTAGAAAGCCCCACCGGCTGTGTTGCCTGCTCATTAACATTTCGTGTGTTTCTGTGGTAGGTGGCTGCCAGAGCCGGAGTTTATGACATCCTCAACCAGCTGGGCTTCTCCGAGTTTGAAAACCTGAGGGACACGCCGCTGGCCCGGCTGCGCTGCCGCTGGCAACAGCAGAACATTCAGTCACTTCCTTTCCGAGGGGAGTTCATCTGAGAGAAGATCACTGTGAACGCACCAAAACAGTACTGTGCTTTTCAGAATAGCAGACATTTACAGTAACAATGTTATGCCTTCTATATTTACCCCTGTATGATGCATATCCTCACATCATGTATTGATACTCCTGATATACTTTCTCTTTTTTTTTTTCTTTTAAACTCACTGGTTAACATTTGGTAGTTGTTTTAATGTTGAGTCTTAGCAGAATGTTGCTCCTATATTAGAAGTTGATATTTGTGCCTTTGCCTTTTCTAATTAATACTAGAATTAGAGTTTCAATGTACTAATATGTTACTTTTTTTTACAATCAAGATAAAAAAAACAGTTCTTTCTTTACTGGTGGAGAAAACTTCTGTTACAATAAGGTCAGACTTAAATGTTGTCATGGAAGAAAGAAGCAAATTCCACTCTGTTGTCAGCCAACAATTTTGGTTGTATGTCACAACTGTTTGCTGTAGTGTTAACCTGATATTTTTCTTGAGCCCTGTCCTTTTCTTCTCAGCACAGCTGTCATCAGTGGCTGTGCATTTGTTCGACTTGAGGTTTCTAATTTTGAGAAGATTCCCTTTGTAAATACAGTATGAAAGCTGTTGACCCTTTATTTAAATGTTAATGAGTTTTCAAAAGCTGATCAGAGTGGATGTTTTTGAGAGGAGTGTAGCAAGAAACTGTTAGAGTTTATTTAGCTGTAACAACAATAATGTGTCCTTCAGTTCTACCTGTTTCTTTTTACTGACAGGTGTCATGATACAGGTACTAACAGCACAGCATGTCAGGATTTTTTTTTTTTTTTATGTTATTTAGGGTTTATTTTAAAGCTGTAAAATGTGTTTTTGTATTTGTGTTTTTAAAAAATTAGAGCAAAGTTGCCTAAAAATTGCAAATGTATAATTTCAAAAGTCCCATAAATCATTACTTCCTTCATGTGATGAATTTCTTTTTGAAACGGGGAGTTGGGATGGCACATAAGACAATGAGGGATCACTTTTTTAGTCACATCCTTTAGGGTTGCATGACATCACCACGGGATGGTGAATGAATTTCATGAGACCATACCTGTGGTTTTGCATGTTATAGCCCATTTACCATAAATCATGTATACTTTATATTATTGTGAGCCATTTTGCAAACCATGCTACTACTATGTTTCCATTCATTTCTGTGCAATGTGAAGATCAGTTGGCAGGTTCTCGAAACTTGATTCTTTTAATCATCGAACATCGAGTCCGTGTCAGTTTTTTTAAAGTTACTTTATTGTTGTGATGCAGTGCAGACATTTACAACTGCATTACAACACAACCATAGAGAAGCACTTCCAGTAAGAAAACCTCTTTTAAAATCACATTGATGTTTTTAATAACACAAATTACTAAAAATCCAGCCCTGGAAAATAACCTCGCTCAACAATATGTCTTGTGGTTTACACCATTTCTCTCAACTCCATGACCTTTGTGGGTTACATGTCACTGGCTCAACAGTAGAGGCTAGTCCAGTAGCTGCAGCTAATCCAGAAATGACTGTAGCAAGACAGGAAGTGCCAAACGGCGTACATGTTTTTTAAAAAGCAGAGATTACATCTAAAAGATGGTGATGACATTAGAAGAGAGCGATAAGGGAGAAACCAACAGCTGCAATTACTGAGCTGTAGTGTTTTGTACACTTAACAAAATCCTTGTCGTTGAACTTAGTTAAAATCATGGGTTTGAATGCTGTAGTAGATACTCATTCATCTTAGAATGTGGAGAGTATTGATTTACACAAACTTGTTGAACAGCAGCTAGCCAAGAGGTGACATCATAACTTGAATTTTCTCAGTAGATTACACAGGTCAAGTATGTTTCAAGAGTCTGCTAATTGATTTCATACTGTAAGGAAATAAAAAGAAACCAATGGATGCCCGGGACATTGGAAAAGCACATCGACATATCTAGAATTATATAGCATGCATTTGAAAACCACAAATCACCATAGATACTCTATAAAGTATACATGATTTGCATTTAGGGAGCTACAACTTACTAACTCACTGGTATGGTTCTTTAAGTGTTTTGTTAACAATTCGAGTATTTGGCAGCGGTCGGCTCAGCTGTGGAGTCATGACAATGTGTTTTTTTGTCTTAAACCCACCCGCTCGGCTCACAGACTTCATGACCCCTGCCAGTAAACGGTTACAATTTCTGTGACATCACCGGTCCGTCAGCAGGAATCAAATTATATGTCTGACTGTAAAATTTATGGTTGGAAACAGCCAGGCCTGCAAATACTTGGTGCAACTTGGGATAAAAAAACACTCGGTATCAATTGATGGAAGGATAAATATACCCTTTAACAACTGCAGCTCATGTTGGTGGCAATGACGGAAAGAGACAAAGGCTGCATGATTCACTGTTCAGGACAACAATTTATAATTGCATTGTCAGCCAAACAGGGCAACAATTAGACCTTTGTTTTTCTTTAACACATGGCAATTATTGTTTCGCCAAGAGTAATTCTTAATGTACAGCGTTTCTTTAACAGTTTTTTGTTGTTCTTTAATTTGCTAATATGTGGTTTAGTTGTAAAGTAACTTGTAGCTTAATGTGTGCTTTAGAAACCATCAATCCTGCCTTAAAACCAGAAAGATAAGCCAGAAAAAAAAAATCCTTCCTGCCGATGCCTCTATTTGTTCTTATCTGTTAACGTATCTAAACATTTGCACTGTATATAACACATCCAGACTCATTGAGCAAAAAGATTGTGATGATTGCAAATGAAATGGTAAGGGAAATTTATATCATCCTTGTATGACATGTGCAGATTGTAATAACACCCTAACGACATTGTAATGCTCTTAATTATTTTTTTGAAACAGGCAATATATAATCTTTTATTTACTGTGTGTGTCTTATTTTTTACTTTCTTTTGGGGGCTAAAATAAATAATTCAAACAGATTTGACAACCTGTGTCTGCTTTTGGTATCACTTCATCATGTCAGTCTTTCCAAGGATAAGAATAAAACTGATCCTTCTGTGTTAAGGATTTAAAAGTGTGGGGACCATGGATATTTTGCACACACCTTTCCGCTGTGCATTGTTTCACTGAAGTTTCCGATCCAGCGACAGAGCCAAATAATTGTCTCTTCCCTCCTCAGCTTCCTTTCTTTTCTCCTCCTTATCTCGGCATCATCTTTTCCTCTAGATACGCACCGCTAAGAACCCACTCGTATATCCGGACGGCCTCTTTGTCTTGTGTCAATGCCAACTTGAGAGTGCACAGCAGGTTATGAACATGGAGCAGCGTACATTTACACAAAACAGATGATTCATTGTTGGGCTGAAATCTTAACATATTCCATATACACTAATAAAGAGCTTAGGCGGATCAAAAGACTAATCTGAGTTGCCTTTTGATGTGGACAGGTAAGGTCTTAATTAAAAAAAAATATGGTCACTCTCTCAAGAATGGAGGGCTGTGTGGGGATTAAAAGCTACTGGCCGGCACATCAGTGAAGCTCACTTGGCTTTGCTGGCCTGCTTTGAAAGGCTGATATCCCAGATCACTTCCCGTCTTGTAAGTGCATAGCAGGCTTATCTTTGGGAGTACGGAAGTTGTTAGGATTTTATCACACCACAGCCTATCCTGGATTATTGTAAATGGAAACCAAGTGGTCCAGATTGAAAAACTCTTTATAGTTTGTTGGACTTGTTTCCTTTCTACATCATCTCAGTTTATTATCCCTCTTTGTTAGGGGAGCGTCTGGGAGATATATTAGATAAATTTACAGTAACACAAACACACATGGCCGTCCGTTTATATAGTGCAGTGTCTGTTTCTGAATTTCTCTTAACTCTACTAGCAGAGACAAATCGGTTAAAACAACATGCGGATATGGAGAGGGGCTATTCAGTTGCAGCATGTGGCCAACTTGACACCGGGTCAAGATAAGCCCAGGACATGAAGACCATGCTTGGATGATATAGCGGCCCCTCGCCTTTGAAATCCTTTCCAGACTCATTGAGATACTCCCCAATGTGAAACTGAAGCTAGCGGTTCTGAAGGATCCTGAGATTACGCCGGACAAAGAGCAGCATTGAGAGGTGAGCAGCGAGAGGGGATGTAATGAACTTCATGTGAAAAGCTTCCCTCTGCAGATGAGAGAGCTGCTCAGGAGAGGAGGCATGGTGCCGGTGTAGGGGTGTATGGGTACACCGCCGTCCTCTTTGATTGTTCTTCTGTGGATAAAGGCAGCATTACAAACACCTCACAGACTCAAGTGTGCTGTCAGGCCTCTCAGGGATTTGATCACTAATAACACAATGTTCTTAAATATAAGTTGGCAAATAGGCCTTAATTTACCTGGGCAATAATACACAATCCCTGATAGGCTACACACCCCACTGAGCAAGGTAATGAAAAGTCTCAGCTGGCAGGATAAAAAATACTGATCTTTTGTAATATCTACTATCAACTAAGGTTTTGGTGAATTATTTAGACACCCTGGATCCAAGCATAAGTGGTTTATTTTTTATTGTGTGCAGTCTGGAATATATTGGGTACATAGCAAAGTCCTTGAGCTGCTTGTAACAGTGTCATAAAAGTAGAAATACTTTCAATAAGGCTCCACAGTTATAGAAATGTGCTCTTTTAATAATGGGACATAATCAAAAGAGCCATAATCTGCATCTGAAAGGTGATACACATTGTGTCAGGCATTCAGGCTGGTGGTGACCATGATTTATACAGAATACTCGTGTAAATCCTGTCTGGGAATATTAGAGCTTTGTACAAAGATGGATTGTGCACAGGTGACTCAGACCACAGCTGTAGACATAAAACTGGAGACCTGGACTTGAGTCAGACTTGAGTAACAAAAATGAGGATTTGATTTGGACATGACTGCTTGACTAAACACTTTAAATGAGTTGACACTTGAGAGGAAAAAAAATCAGTCTCAAGTTTTGACCTGGTAGAATCACATAAGACTAACAAATGAGTAAGAGAAATTAAGAAAAACAGGTCTTTCATGTCCACAGGCTTTGCATTTTTAAATGTTACATGTAAGAGTCTGCAGCTATGCTAGCAGTTCTGCAAATGCTTATTGCTTATAAGTTATCATTTTGTTTTAAAGCCACCCATGCCATCATGGTTGGAAATGGCCACAGCCTGTACTGACATATTTGACATTTGAGTAATGAGGCAAACATAAAGTTTTTTAAAAAAAATAAAGGATCACATGGTTTGTTTCTTGGCCCAAGCATGGCAGTGCAAAAACGTGTTCTTAGATCACTATTGAAACCCAGTTGCATACTGTAACCTATACATCCTATTGCCTTCAAGTTCCCATGTAGTGCAGTGATGACAGCTTCATTATACACCCTGAGACCAACCAGCACCCTATGTTGGAATACTACATGACATCCGGGTTTCTGTGTTGTGTGGTAATTGGATTAAGCACAACTTAATGTGTGGGAAAATGCACCATGTGAACACAATATGAACTAAAATAACAAAGCTCTTAAAACTAGTTGATAAAACAATCTCACCACAAGGTGCCCTGGTGACAAACTCCATCTACTGAAGAAGATAAGATTAAATACTCCAGAACAGCTACGAAATAGACCTTGTGGTGAGATCGCTGTGTCGACTGCTGTTTCCAAAGTCAGCAATGGCATTTCAATCTTAAATCTTAAACCAGAGGCCATAAGATAAAGTAATAATGTGGAATGTAATTAGCAAGTTATTAGATTTAGAGGATAAGGCTGGCGATTTTCTATATTTTTCTTATTGTCAACAAATCTCATGTGCAGAACCAAACCAACAACGACTTACAAGTATTGTGTGCGTATCCTGATATTTTATCTTTCTGTGACGTAGACCTCCGCTGTTGTCCAAAAACTATTAAAAACATGTGAATGAGTCACACCACTGAACTGGGTGACATGTTCCTTCATTATCAAGAGTTTGAGCGATCATGTTTTCAGTCTCCGGAGAGTAGTTCTGTGGACGCACACACAGGAACACGGTTCTGTTTACAGAGCTTTGCTAGCCTGTTGTGCTACATATCACAACCTCTTGACTTTGTACTAAAGTTCTTTGAGAAATTTACAATTTACAATGTAGTAGAAAATTGGCAGCCATATCCTTTTAGTGTTGCAATTAATAAAATTACCAAAACCATTAACGTACCTAGTTTGTAATCCAGCCTTGGGCCCAAGAAGTATAAGCTTGACATTTAGGAGGTTAGTGGACAGATAGATGCCGTTTTCATGTCTATCCATTAAACATGAAGTTACAGTCAGCAAACAGTTAACTTAGCTTAGCGTAAAGACTAGAAACAGGGGGAAACAGCCAAAGCTGAAAAAAAAAAAAAAAAATCTGCCAACCAGCAATTTTAAAGCTCACTAATGAACATGACAACATGAATTGTTTAATCTGTCCAAAAACAACAAGCTGTGTTTACACAGGGGGTTACATGTCTGACTATTTCTTGGCTAGGAGCAGTGACTTCCTGGAATCTCGCTGGTTACTCAGCAAACTCATGGAGGATGATAAGACTTACATCAACCTCTCAGCAAGAAAGTAAAAACATGTATTTCACAGAACCACTGTATTCCATTAACTTTCCACCAACTTGTATTAAAAACTGTTTTTTATTGTTTTTAATTAGTGGTAGTTTTTGAGATATCCATCCAACAATAAAACGGGACAGAAAACTTCCTCAGTGGAAATAAGGAAAGTAAGACCTTTGACATAAATACAGTTACACACATAGGAGTACTGTCTCAGCTGCACTTATACAGAAGACTCCCACACTCATTACAGTCTAATCACATTTTCTTAAAGAAGGTCAAATGAAACTCATTGCGTCTGACCAGGGTCAAAACTCAATGCTCGTTCTCAGCCTCTCAGTCCCAAATCCTTCCATCCACACAGGGCAGAAGACCATAATAACAACTTCTTCGAGTCACTGGTTTGTAACTTGGCAAACGCAGACACCCTCTTCCCTCAAGCTGCTGGGCAGACTAGCAGCTGCTTTGCATCTCCCTCCATCTCTGAGATGAAAAGTCACATATTTTCTCAGCACGCTGGCATGGCTAGACCACATTACAGCACACACTGAGGCATCTGCAGCTCCGCACACTGTACTGTAACTTCTCCCCATTGCTGGAAATCCAGTGGAAGAAGCTTGATTCTTCCCAGCTCCACCCTCACAGACTACTGTGCAGATTACAGTGTGTCTAACTGATTCAGATTAAGTTTTTAAAGTAAAGTTTCTCTTGTTTCTCTCCTCTTGTTTGACTTTGAAACACTTCTCCCACATATGAGCTGGAACAGAACAAAGACATTCATATTTTCAAGTGTTTATACTTCAATAAATTGCATTTTTGAAGAGGAAAAGCTGTCTGACATGAATATCTGTGGCTTTGTTGCTAAAATACTCAAGAGTCAGTTTTGATTTGAGACAAAAGCGTGTTTAAGTTTCGCTCTTACACTCCTGTTGTGAAGGACAGAGTGTTCTAATGCGAGCACTGTAGTAGAAAATTGTTCTGGTGTGTGGACTTAACCACAGACTATGAGTGGAGCTATTCATTTCAGAGGGGGAAAAACAAGGCTTCTAATTGAATACTATGCTATATTGTGGAATGCCATCCTGGCTTTTGGGACACACATGAAAAAACTCCAAACAGTATGGATGGAAAAAGAGCATAAAACTTCTTACAAGGCAGTTAATGGTTTCCATCTCTTAATGCTGCGGTTAGTTTCCATCTCTTATTAATGCAGAACTCTGGATCACCGTCCAATCCTCTCATTGCCACCCTGGGAGGATGACTGTGTAAAACCCACACCTGCTCTACATTGACCATCCTGGGAGCATGGAGGTAATTAAGCCACAGAGTGAGAGTATAGGCGCTGCATGGGGGAGGTCGCCCAGACCAACAGAGCAGCAGACACAGTCAAGGAACTGTTTGGAGAAATGTTGGTGGAAAAGAATGTCCAGTCTAGACACCTTATTCTCAAAAAAAGTACCTGAAGTTGAAACTCATTTCACCCAACCCCCCTTTTCTCTTCCTCCGAGAAGGATTCCAGAGTTGTTGGTTCAGTCTCTGCGTGGTCATGTCTGACTAAGTCTGGACTCCAGTGGGGTGAGCCGGGGCCAAAAAATCCTGGTTGCTTGAGCAGTCATCCAGAGTTTTAACAGGCTGTCATTCCACTGACGAAATCTACTGTACAGTTTTCACACCTTCTAAGCCGTTAATGACGGTGTTGGATTTGTTCCCCGTTTGCAAATGGAACATATGCTCACAGTGACATCTGCAGGATTACCCCAGATTATAAAAAAGTTACGATACAAACTGCAGGAGGTCATTAAATCTGATAATGCAAAGTTTGATTTTTTGGGTTACTACAACTGGATTTGCTAGACCTGGAATATTTGTAGTTGAATTAGAGTAATTCCTATTTAATCGCACACCAGCACTTTACTTAACCTTGAAATGCACTTTATTTGACTCTATATTTAAATGATAGGTTTATCTTTCAAGTCTGTCATAAAACAATAGCCACATGTCCATATGTCCATTGGTTTTGGTCGCTGCAAGTAGTCCTCCTGCCCATACTGGCTCTGAATCCCTGAGATCCCTCCCTGACATAATTTCAATTTGGGTATCTTCCAAAATGACAGTCTTTTTAGTGTGACATTCCCTCTTTATGTTTTCCCAGAGAGAGTATGCTTGCTGATTCACATTAGAGGGTGAAGTAAGTAACACAGAGAGGGATATTTTGTACTACAAAGACTGTAACTTTGGAAGATACAGACTTGATTTGGCTCTGAACTCTGAATCCTGCAGCCTCATATAAACTTTGGCTGAATTTCATAATGCATTTTTGCACAGAATGAGATCTGTGGATTTAGTTCCCAATAACTTATATTGGAGTTGTATAAAGCAGGGATCTCTTCAGGGCCAGTATAGAAAGGAAGAACTATTACATCAACCAAAAACGCTGTTTCAATATAAATCTGGACATGTGAGTATTGTTGTCCAACAGACTTTAAAAAATGTGAACATGTCCTTTAATCTTAAACGGTCATGTTTCTTCTATGTACATTGTTGTTGGTTTTTATCATGGGTACATTTTTGTGATCTGGGTGTAAACCAAATTTAAAAATTGGGGATGATGATAAAGTTGAACTTGATTTTTCGCCAATAAAAGTCAAAATCCCACTTTTCTTCAGGCATGTGCATTGGAAACTTCTCTCTCCTGCCACCCCTGATTTACGGCCATGTTACCACTGACATGTGTTTGTGGACTAATGTAAACACATATGAGTTATTACCTCGCATCTGGCACACATTTTCACCATCTGTAAGAAAGAAAAATAAATTATAAGACGGAATATTAGCTGTAGATTTTAGAGACATTTTTCTTGCAGTAACAGCTCTCCAGTTTTTTGGGTTTTTTTGGGTTGAAAAAAAAAATCGCTTGGCTAAATATGCGGTTGTCTAGTGGAGAGAAGGCGCTCCCACTGTTGGCTGGTAGTGGCTTCAAGTTGAGCACTTGTGAGTCCCGCAGCAGAACCATTGGTGCGTAATGGCGCACGACTGGACGGCAGATGTTTCACCACCGGGACACTCTGTCTCTGCACACTTTATCTGAACTCTTCCGACTTTTTTTCCTCTTCTCCTCAGTGTAGGCGTGCGTTAACTTGCTCTACGGCTTTTTAAAAAGTTATCTGAGGAAGGAAAAGTAGAAGAAGAAGAAGGAAAAAAAAAATTGGGCTACCTCTTCAAACCGTCCCGGTTTTTACCGGGGAGTTGTCGTCATCAGCACCCCAGATACCCCCCACCCCCAGCTCCCTAAATGGATGGGGCAGTCTCGGTCTATGCAGTTCAGCACAGGCCAAAAGATTGGAAACAACTTGTGAATATCCGTCAGTTTGGCGTCTAGAGGGAAACGCTCAGAAATGCCCGGCTGCCTCGCTGGAGCTCAACTTTGAGGACTTTTCTCCTGCATTTGTGCGTTTTTTTCAGGAGGAAGGACTCTGCTCAAAGTTTACAACAGAAAGGAAAACTCAACGCTGAAGTGGCAGCTCTCACACTATAGCCTCGCTATGGATTGTATGTATTTATTCATGTGCTTTTCACTCAGTCAAGTATTTTTGGATCATATTGTCGCTGCAGAAACACATGGTGAGTCAGTTTGTTTTCTTTTTTTTGCTGGGCTTTTGTATTAAGGACAAATGCACTCTGACTTCTAAAAGTGGGGGAATAATGATAAAAAAAAAAGATGGACTATTTTTATTGATAGGTTAAAATGAGTCTGACAGCTTTACTGTTCTAGCTGAACAAAATCAATACAGTGTGTTGAACTGCTGGGTTTCCCTTTATGTCCACAGTATTTTTTTTTTTTTTTACATACAATACGCTGGTATCATAAAGAGAGCATTCATACTGAGCTACCTTTATATGCTTTATACAATCATATGTCTGACAAAGTTTAGTTCTGTTCTCAGTGATACAGCATGTCTTTATAATCAGTCAGCTCACTTTGCTTTTTAGTCTTTTCCCATAGGAAGTTGCTATAGCTCTGTGAATGTGATTCTCACTTGACACTATCTGTCCCATCAGAAAAACTCTCTGGAAAGTTAAGTGAATATGGTCTTATCGTGCCATTCAGCACAGACTCCCATGGCCGGTACATTTCTCACGTGGTCTCTGCTGGAAGTGGAAGTAAAGGTGCTGCTGCTGCTGCCGATGCCGCCTCAGCCCTTGGCAGCAGAAGAAGGGTGGCCCGCGGTGCCCCCGAGTTGCCCTCGGTCACCTCTGCCTCGGCTCAGCACTTGTTTTTCAATGTCACTGTGTTTGGGAAAGAACTGCACCTCCGCTTGAGAGCCAACAGGAGGCTGGTGGCCCCAGGGGCTTTTGTGGAATGGCAGGAGGACTTTGAGGAAAAGGCCAAGGAACGCATCTACGGGAACTGTGTTTTCACTGGGGATGTGACTGACATGCCGGAGGCCTCTGTGGCTATCAGCAACTGTGATGGACTGGTAAGTTACCAATGCACACTTAAAACATTGGCTCACTTGAGAGGGAGGTACTGGGAGGAAAAGATGCCTTTCCCTCTTTGGCACAGTGTCAGACAGATTGTGGAGTATTATGGGGTTGGCCTGCATTTATTCATCTTCAGAAAGTCCCTCACATTGACCACTTAACATATTTTCTGACCTTAGCTTCCATATGCAACATACACTTCTGTGAGACATACGTTAAAGCAATACATCTGAAATCTATCTATCAAACATTCATCTCTGTTTTGGCTCTAAAAAGTTTGTAGTTTGGTAATTTGCTGAGAACAGTGGCCGTTGTCACGTTGGTTACCATGGATTTTAAATGTGACCAGTTTTCACTGTATTCAAAAGTAGCAAAACTTCCACAGAGACTTATTGAACCAATCCTGCAGCATCTGTATTCTATCTTCCAAACACACCTATATATTTATTTCTTAAATACTTTTGGGACATTTTATGCCTTTATGAGATTGCGGCAGCAGAGAGATGACAGGAAACAAGGGGAGGGAGAGAGAAAAATGGGGATAGACATGAAACAAATGGCTGCTGCTGGAATTAAACATGAGGAAAAAAAACTCATATTTTTGCCAAAATATTCCTCTATACACTAGCCGGCACATGCAGCAGTTTCCACATCCTGCTCCTCCATTTGTCAGTAGTTCTTCAGGCAGCCAGAGAGCGAGTGAGCTAGAATATAGCAGGTCTGACCGGTGAAGTAGCAGGCAGCAAGAATTCAAACTCACACCTGCTCAAAAGCTTGACAGGTTGTACACGGACAGAGGCAGTAGGGTTGGAGTATTGAATATGAATCCACTATCGCATCAAATCTGAATGCTTCCATGTTTCTTTTTCTATCTATAAACCATCTTTGACTGAGTAAAGACTTATCGGCTTATGCTGAGCATATAGCAAGACAATAGCAGAGTTTAATTTTATTAATAGATATTTTTGGCCACTAGCGGGCAGTGCAACAAGCTGTCAACACAATATTGACCACCATCACTTTATATGGTGAATGTGCGGAGCATGGATTTGGGGTTGTAAGTCCAATATTCACTCTCTTTTTAGCTCTGTTTTTAGTCTCCACTAACTCCTGAGGGAAATATCTTACTCGTGTAGTCGCTAACTTTGTCTTACATTAGTGACTAGCTGTCGTTCGGTGCTGGGCAGGTCGCACAGTTGGTTTATCAGACCCTTTTTGCTGAAAGCTGCTGCAGGCTGCATCTGAGCTGACACAATGAGACTGAATGAAAACCATAAAGTTGCAGGCAGTAAAACCAAAACAATGAGCTGAAAGACACTAAAGAGCTCTGAGGGGAACTGCGGAGTCAGGTGATAATTCTCTGCGGGTTCATCACCATAAGCAACCCTTTTCGTGTTACACATATGCATTTAATCCATTGTTAGTGTAAAAAATATTGATTAGTGCAGCTTTAATGAAGTGATAGATTCTGCCACTGGCAGTGGTGGTCATTTCAACCAGTGAAAGAGACATCAGAGTCAACGTTGACTGAAAATCTAGGACTTTCTATATGAATGTTTTGTACATTGCTCTTTGCTAATAGAAAAGAGTGAAGAGTTAAAAGATTCAATAACAGACTTGGTGTCTTTTGTACCCATCAAATCCAAGTATTTTGCCATCCTGGAATCGGATCCAAAATGGAAACAGTTATTGGAATCCATCCCTAAGACACTGTGTATTTAGCCAAAATATGAGTGTTTGGAACATATGAGCGCAGGGGTGAACAGATGTGGATTACAGGAGTGATTTGAGAAGTTCCTATAAACATTTTGATACTTTTTGAAGTAATAAAAAACATCTTGAATCCCAGCTGACATCAAGTCAAGAAGCAAAACTGCAAACTTTTTACAGCCATCTTTCAATCCTACAGGAAGCAAGTGATAAAAAGAGATAGGTTTTGGGTGGCATATCACTATAAACAGCTGCTTAGTCACGGCTTATTTTGAGGTCTTTGAGATAAAATCAATTCAAAATGAAAGGCCACAATCTCAGCAGGCCTGTTCTTCTTGCATTAACACCAATCTATTTAATTATCCTGCTCTAATGCAGTCATTCAGTGTCATCATGGCCTTTAAAGCTGCAATTCGCTGTGATAGAGCAGAGCAATGGGAGGTGAGCCGAGCCACTAATGGATGTTTGCAGTCAAGCAAATTAGAGTGAATTTTCAAATGTGCGTGTGGCAGGTTGACCGAGCCGAGGCTACTCTTTAGCTTTTCTTAGGCAGCTCTCTGAAGTGTACTGACAGAAATAACATGTGGAATGGGAGTGAAGATAACCTCTTGACCTTGGAACTTTTAAAACTCTCCAAATGAGACTGAAAAACACACTTTCAATTATCCAATAGTCCTTTTTTTTGTTAAATGATCACACACACTGACATTTCAAGTGAGAAAACTTAAGTCTTTGAATCAAGCCATTAGCAGCAATTAACACTTTTTTTGTCCAGAATTTCACAAGCACACCATTTCATCTCTTGTCTTCTTGACGTGTTTGTTAGGGCAGTTGAGCTTGTTATGTTGCAGCAGCGCAACACAAAGAAACAATGAGCGTCTCTTAACACTTGTATTGTTTCTCATCATCACTACACTTTTCCGTTCTCTCATTGTTTCTCTCATGTATCAGTACAACAAACCAGGCCAGAGCTGAGAAAGCTTTTCTTCCTCAGTAAAGACAGAGTTCACAGAGTCATTTCTTTTTTTCTTAATATAATAACAGTGAGCAGTGTGTGGACAATGCCATGCTGTGTTCTCTAATCACAAAGTAATTTCCTGAAAGGCCACTCTATGTGCCCTTCAGTGACTCAAGGCAGTCGCCTTAGGCAGCACAATGCTGTATTCACTCTACAAACATGATGTGAAAGATTTATATGCAATGTTTGTTACAAACTTAATAGCACAAAAGATCTATATCACATTGTTTTTCCATATTAAACAAGGCCTAATGCAGAAAGCAGCAATATAGTTGTCAAGTAGTTAGGAGCTACAGAGTGGAGAAGCCAAGGAGGAATCCTACAGTTAGCAGCGTTAGCTTATGTTGTTAGCTTTTGTTGCTCAGTTTAACTTCTCATGAATGACACCTTTTCTCACTCTTTCTGAAAAGCTGAAATGTGATAGTCTTCATACAACAACAACAGCTCCTATGAGGGTTTTGAGGGTACTTCTGTGATTAAGATGCATTCTTGTAATATCAGAATTACTGTAATTACCAGTTTCCAACTTGTAAACAGTATTCATGTCAGATCTGATTCTGAAACGTCTGATATATTCGACTTTGCACTTAATAATAAAGAAGTGAAAAAAAAATCTCACACAAAAAAAACAAATATGGATGCTTCACGCCAAAGTATGTTGTTGATTATACGTAAATTTAATGGAGTGCTATATTGTCAAGGCACAGTTAGCTAGTTGGTCATACTCACATGACCAACTCACATGACCAACTAAAACAGTCGTGAGTCGTCCAATAACGTGAGCACTCACAAGTCGAAAACATGTAAATCTCTACAATGTATCTCATATAATGTGAACCCGGAATAAGACTCATGGGATATGTTGTTGTTGAATGCTAACAAAATAAATGTTCTTTTACCTTTACTAAAATGACAGCATATTCAAACTTTACTATCCAGTATAATTTAGCATTGAAAGGAGACTTTGGTTGGGTCGAACATTAAAGTTATTACAAAACTCAATGCAGACTGGGTTGTGTTAGGGTTAAAAATACTGTGCATGACAATAACGGTTTATTCATCTTTAATGATGGACTTTCACTGATGTGAAGCTTTGGTGTTTGTTTGGCTTTTGGGCACTTATGTATTATTTTGCATCAAATTGGATGTACAATACAGGAGCTTTCAGAAAAATCGGAGTTTCCTAGTCGTAAATATGACTTGGATGTTAACGTGGACACTATTTACAAGTTGGAAACTGGTAATTACTGTAACCCCAATATGACTTGAATGGCTCATGGGTACTGTAGAATTTAGAGCCAGTAACTGTGGAAAAAGTGTATAAGATAGCATAACCCTCTTGTAAGTAGTGTTTAATTATTCAGGAGAATTCAGAGTTGCTTCACTGAGAAGTATTGAGGTTTTAATGTAAAAAAATGCAAATTGTTTAGTTTAAAATACTGCTGCCCAGTTCCCTTTTCTAATCTATTAACCTTTGTTTTTAAAAGAAATCCGCCACCACTAATCTCCTGCCATGATTTCCCTCTACACAATTGGATACTGAAACTGACCAATCATTCTGGGTTCATTCAGTGGCCCAATTTGTGGCGAAAGAAAGGAAGCAAAGAGTATTTCTGAGACAGTCGATCAATGACCAGTCAAACATCTGAATGCAGGCAACAAATGTTTTCACAGCAGGCTCTTTTAGGATGTCACATCCCAGTAAATGCCTATTCTTGTCCTTTACTGTTAATTTGGCATGTTGGAGGTCTAGAATCAATGTGGCAGAAGGGCCACGATATAGGCAAGGATATCAATAAATGTGTACTGAAGATCCAAGACCCAAGCCAGCAAGTATGTGCTTCCCTTGAAGCATATGTAAGCTGACAGTTCTGGAGATTTTCTCTCTCTTACGGTGCTCAGTGTGTTGTATCTTTTATGTTACACCTTCAAGTTTGTCAGGATGATACAATATTTATTTCTATAAAAGGTCTGTTCACAGAAATCACAAAAAAAGTGTATTTGTTGTAGACACTTTTCACCACTTTTTACTCTTAAGTGGAAAATATTTCTATTTTAAAATTGCTGAAAATGAGGTCAGTGTATTATGCAGAGTATCTGGGTCATTGTGTCGAGAGACATGTTGCTGTTGACTTTTTTTTTTAAAACTTTGAGCATCATAAACAACATTGCATTCACCTTCTCTGTATTGTGGCGGCGGATGAAATCTCAGCAGCTGATATCTCCAAACTTAGGCAAACAAAACCAAACCTATCTGCATGGTACATGGAAAAAAAGATGTGCGTGTGTGTGTGAGATTTGGGCAAACAAACACTTTAAAGGCTGCAGTCAGACTCTTAGGAGTATCGTCCGTGTGTTTCCTTGCATCAAAGCCAACATAAACATGGACCTGTCTGTGCATGCAGGGATGTTCGGGGAGCTTTTAAAGGTGCACAGACAGCTCACAGGCGAAATTATTTAGTCTGAAGTGTCTGCTTGATGTGGAGGGACACAGAGGAGATCATGTCTGATGAAAGGACGGAGTTTGAAAGGACTTAAAGCGTGAGTCATGCGCCGAGGTCACCGAATGCGGGCAAAATCTTGGAGATGTACTGTATGTCTTTACATGTTAAGTACCACCAGCACTGCATCTTAAAAAGTTCTTTTGATGGGATCCCTTATAGAGAAGAGACATACAGTATATTTTTGTGAGATACGTATCACAGTTGCATAGATACATTTGTTTTTCTTTTTCCATAGCATGTGCATTCCCGGACACAAAGTGCGAACACACCCGCAGTCATCACATCTCCTAACCCTGAAGTTATTTAGTTATTCTACCCTTTTTTGTGCGCCTGAGTCTTGATGATAAGCTCTTCTATCAGCGTGTCCTCTGCAGTGAGGCCGCTCCCACAGAGATGAGTCCCAAATAGTGAGGCATGACATCACTAGTAACAGATTACGCTAACTTGGTCTCCTGCCATGTGCCTGAGGGGCAAGATTTATAGCATTCCAGGCTCATGACAGATAAGACATGCATACAGTTAAACTGCTATTAATCTGGTATTTTTTGGATATATTTGGCCTTGCAGTGCAGGCAGACTGTCACCTGAAGTTTCTCAAAAAGGGACTTTTAAATGACTGTTGGTGTTCTTAAACAGACCTGCACTTTCAGTTTCATTTTGATATAGTTATTAGTTTCTGTTTGATTAATCTACATGTCAGCGCGTGCAATATCTCTCTCTCTCTGACTGTAACTCCTGTTAGATGGCAACAGCTGTGCGCTCCAGACATGCATGAACTATTGTTGCAGAGCGATGAGTGATGGCTATGATTATACCGGTGCTGCTCATGTGTTGGGAATTAGCGCAGATGACGGGCCGATTGAATTACATGTGTGATGGAAACATGAGTGCCGGATAACCGCAGTCGGAAGAGCGCTATTTATGTGTCCATTGGTTAAAAAGAGAGAGAGAGACCTAGCAACAGTCTGCAGTCAGTCGGCTTACTATTTTTTGGGGGTTGGGGGGGGGTTTCCATCCATTGGAGATGGAAAATGTTTGCATAAATTGTTCTATTCATAAATGTTTGAAGGAATTCTGTGCAGCGCTGGTCTCAGTCCAGTATTCCAGTATCCTCCTCCGATGTTCCAGTACTCTGCTGGCACAAAGGTGAAGTCACTAAATTAGGAGTTCCATCAGCGGAGGCACCGACATCTCAGCCAACAATTAGATTTATTGCTTCCCAGTCAAATCCTTAATTACAGCAGCTACAGTATATCTGTCTAAACATGCAAATACACAGGACACACATATCTGCAAACACACACACACACACATGCACACACGCACACACAAACACAAACACACACGTGCACACACACGCATGCACGCACACACACACACGCACACACACACACACACACACAGATACCAGAGAATGTTACAATGATAATGAGAATCATGTCTCAACATATTGCTATATACTGATACCACTACTACTACTAGTATTTCTCCTACTACTACTGCTACTTCTACGACTACCACCACCCTCAATTACTTCTATTATTAGTGCTACTACTACAACAACTACTTTTTCTACTAGAAACTACTACCAGTACTTCTACCTGTACTGGTACTGCCACTATTACCACTATTACTTATTTTTCTACTACTGCTACTACTCCTATCACTACTACAACTATGTCTTTCTCTACTACTAACCTTTGGTACTGCTGTTTATATTACTACTACTACTGCAACAACATTACCACCACTGCTATCATTTCTACTATTACTATTACTCCTACATTTACTTCATCTACAACACTACTACTACTTCTACTACTACCACCACCATTTATACTACTACTATAAATTCTTTTACTACTAGTACTCCTACTGCTACTTCTTCTACTACTACTACTTCTACCATGACCTCGACCAGCAGTGTTTTCTCTAATAATGATAATAATGATGTTTATATTAATAGTAAATTAAGTATTAATCTTATGTATCAGACCAGCTTTAATTTAAAACCAATTAGCCATTGATAGTAACCTCATAATCTACTTCAATTAAATGCTCAACTTAATGGCTAGATGATTATTATTTTTCTCCCCTTTGATATTAGTCTGATGCAGATGGGTACCGATGATTATAAACGCAATTTTCTCTCTATAATCCTGATCTTGATCACCAGCTATGCATGCCCTTTGTGGCCCAGCACAGTGAGATGTGAAAGCTGATAAAAAGGAATCAAGTAGTAATCCCCTGCTCCCACAACCTGTCTCATACGATTATTTCAAACCCGCGACTCTGCTGAGTCCAGCACCACTCAGCCATGATTTACTCCCCGGCTTATTGATCTTCCTGGTTTTACCACAAAAGCTTTTATCCAACATCACCATCATGTCAGATGCTACTAGTATCTTGGGAATATTGAGTCAGAAGTGTCATTACTTCCTCTCCAATATAGGTCAGATTTGTTGGAGATCTTTTGACTAAAGTTCATACGATTAATGGTGACCTCGCAGAAATTAGAGCGCATAACTTGATCTGAGCAGTTGACAGTGGATTACCTTTTAACTCTCTCCCTCGCTGTCTCTTGTTTGTGGATCAACACAGAGCGTGCCTGGAATTGAAATTACATGTTTCTAAACAATCTGCCACAAATTACAGGTTAAGCTCCTGGAATGACGGCTGGACTTTGATTTTGTTGCACGTTGCAGCTCAAGCATCTATAGCCTGTGGCATTTGTTCCATTTTTAGATTGTGTTTGTTCGCCATGCACCTTAGGGGATGTCCCTGTCAGATTACTTCAATATATGATGTAAAAAGACAAATATGTTTGATGTATGTTTACTGCCTGCAGGTTATATTCTGTCACTTACATGTAGTGATGTAAAGAAAAAGACCTGTGATCTCCGTAAGCTTATGCATGAAAGAACTATTTATTAAACTAGACGAGTTTCCAACAAAGAAGTGATTTTACAAGCTCTCACCTCATTTGTTCCTTGCCTTAATATGTATGCTGCACTGAGCAGGTGACAGACTCCAACTGGTAGTTTGCAGAGCAGAAAGAAGTCGCTCTGAAATTACATATAGTAAATATCCACCTTCAAAGTTGCTCTTACCAATGTGTGGAATTTAGTGTACTGGTGAGCTTAAACCTTAGCTATATTTACCTTTTTGTACGGTGTCAGTCAGCACCACTCACAGCCCCGGCTTCAGAGCGTTTTTCAGTGCAGAGCTGGCTGAACCACGCTGATATAAATTGTATTCTTCGCCGAGCGCTGCAGTTCTCATAATAATCCCAGTTCTATGTGCTCTCACATCACGTGGAGCAACCTGATGACCACATCACTTAACCTCTCTTGATCTAGAAAAAGCTAATCTCCCTGAATTTTAGCATTACTGTGTGACGTCTGAAAAACCACAAATGTGACAAATGTGAAAACAATGACAATTCATTTCACAATTTTAATATGCAGATGGTTGACAAATGAAAGGAAAAACTGGTACAGGTCTGAATGCTTGACCCCTCCAGTGAGGGGATCTGGTGGCTATGTTATGCTGTGGGAGGCATTTTGCTGTCATGGTTTGGGTCACTGCAAATCAATACAAAGTTGTTCTGAGTCATCACCTTTATCCTATGAACATTTCTATCCTGATAGGGATAACAGTGCCCCCATCCATAGGGCATGAGGGGTCACTGAATGGTTTGATGAGTATGAAAATGATGTGAATCATATGCTACAGCCTTCACAGTCACCAGAAATCAATCCAATCGAACACTTATGGGAGATTTTGGACTGACGTGTTAGACAGCGCTCTCCACCACCATCATCAAAACACCAAACGAAGGAATATCTTTTTGAAGAATGGTGTTCATCCCTCCAGAAGAGTTCAGAGAATCAATGCCAAGGCGCATTGAAGCTGTTCTGGTTGCACATGGTGACGTAACACCTTACTAAGACACTTTATGTTGGTTTTTCCTTTGATTTGTCACCCGTCTGATTTGTCTTGCATATGTGTGGGAATGATGATGATGTTATTTTCACATGCTTATTAGTAACACCCACACTGAGTGTAAGAGTGTTGCAATTCCAAAACTCAATTCCTCACCAATTATAGCAGTGTGAAAAACACAAATAAGATCCCAAAACAGAAAGAAAGGCTTTGGAATCCGTCCTCACTGTTGAAAATCCCAGTTTTATCCCCCCAGTTGAGTCCTTCCACTGAAATATTAGATATAAAGAGTGATGAAGAGTCAGGGAATCACCAAAGTTGTTGCGGTTCATCGTGTGGGGAACATGAATGTATCAAATTTCATGGCAATCCATCATCTAACAGTTTCAGTGTGGACCAATGTGGCAAAGTGTCTCACCGACACCGCCATCCCTGCTGATTGCACGGCTAAAAAATACAGATATGTCTATCAACTGGACATTGTCTTCAACTGCATTACAGACTTTTTCTTGCCCTGGGATTTGCCTCTCAGGTTACACATATTTCACCATCTAACTGGTGGAGCTTATCTTTACATAGCCTGACAGCAAGCTCTGTGTACCTACTCTACAATGTTGGAAAAATGTTTTGATTCACAGGTTACAATGTCTAATTGCAGTATTTTCCCAAAAAGAGACTGTTTTTGATTAATCAATCAATCATTTAGGCTATAAAATGCCAGAAAATAGTATTAAAAAAGGCCAGTTAAAATTCTCAGCACAAGATGGCATTGTCAATTGTTCGCTTTGCCAGTCCAAAACCCAAAGATTTTCAATCTACAATCATAATAAACAGACGAAAGCAGCAAATCCTCAGATTTGAGAGCCTGGAACAAGTGAATATTTGGCAATTTTCCCTGATAAATAATAATAATGAAGAATTCCACTACGGCCCTATTTTCATGGAGGCATAACAACCAGTGCTCCAACAATTTGGTATTGTCCTGACCTTGAAACTGAGCCCAGTACAGTGCACAGGTGGGAGGAGAGGCACAAAAAGGAGTTGTGGGTATTTTGGTGGAAATTGGGTCCTAGATATTGCGCTGAGAGTAGAATAGAAGTCTCAGAACCATGACTGCGTCTGACACGACATCACTCCGCTGTGACTTTGGTGATTTTATCAACATGCAAATACACAGCAATAACAGATTAATGCTTAAAATATAAATAAAGTATTTTAATTAAACACTCTCCAACCAGTGGATGCCTTTAAATCAGCATTAAAATTACGTTGAATGTGGTTAAAGCAGGAATGTCAGTAAATGAATATAGCTTATTCTTACTGAATCTGTTATCCACAGCTGCCTACTGTGTGAAAACGTATTCAGTTCCTTAAATCCCTGCAATATCTGAAGGCAGTGGGACAGATATGTTGATAAATCTGAAGCCTCTGATTTGAGAAGTGCCGTGACTGAGTGCAGCGCTTTTACGCACAGCCGATCTCTGTGTTTACCTTGATTAAATTGCCTGAAAACGACACCAGGCTGCCACAAAATAACTACACACATCTCAACACACGTCAGACTTGTCAGTTATAACTCGTTATTCTGCCTTCTGTCTATGTGCAGACGTTGGAAAATCAAGGCTCATTAATCCCGCTGATCTATAGTCACCCTCGCACAGCCCTTTTCAGCTTTGAGCTGATGCACATAGATGAACCAAAATAGCAGGTGCGCAGTTAGTTAGGGCCTGTAAATACATGATTGTTTTCAGGTCTCTGTCAGTGAATCTAAATGTAATTTCAGTGGGTAAAGTTGTTGACAATACAGACAGCATTCTTTGAAAATCCCGTGCCTCTGTGTCCCTTCCCCACTACTGACTGCAAACCTACGCCCTCTCCCAGACTTCCCCATACAGTGTACATATGTTTACACTTGGTTCCTCTGTAGGCCCTTCCAGATGCTGCTGCTCTCTCCCCTCACAGACCCGGCTTCACTTTGCTGAAATAAGAGACCACAGAGGAAGTATTCGAGCATGTCTTACTTGGCATTTCCTGGTCAGGGCTTGACAGATTCTTTCACTCCTCTTTGCCCTTACTGTCACACGTCCACCCATAGGTTCAGAGCATTTGTGTTGTTAGGCCCTAGCGATGTTATGCTGAGGATTTTGAGATGAGTTTTTTTAGGCAAAATGTTCTCTTTGCTGCACTGTATTTAGATTTCTTTTTGTAGCTGTAAATACACACATTCTTGCCAGAATCTTGTTGGTGTGCCCTCTTCATGAGTATAATGATAGGCTGGATAGATTTTTTTTTTTCAGTAGGGAATAGAAGTATGAGAAATGCAATTTGTGTATTGTGTAGTGTATTGAAACAGCACAGTTTGTTGATTAAGCTTAATAGAAACAACATGGCCACGAAGAAAGAAGGAATGCGTTCACTTCAGACTTGTTTGGTCGGTTTTTAGAAGATGCAACATGGCTTTTGCTTCATTTAGGTCTCATTATGTCAGGTGTTCTGTCTTAATGAACAATTGTACTTTAGAAGCAAGTCAACTGCTACATTTTCTTTTTTGGTACATTTTGTCTTAATTGGATCAAGGCATGAAGGGAGAGAGAAAGAAAGAGACGCACGACATAAAACAAAGCTCCCTGGATGAATTTGAACAAATGATGTGGCAGTGACACGCCACTTGTCCACTAAGATGCCCAACAGATACATTTTTAGCAAATGTGGGTTTCTTCTTGCGTGTCTTTGGACTGTCCTCCCACAGTCCAGAGACACGCCAGTTAGGTTAACTGGTGACTTGAAATTGCTCATAGATATGAATGTGAAATGTCTATGTGTCAGCCATATGATAAAGAGCTGACCTGTCATCTCGTCCGTGACCCCGCAAGCGTTGGTAAAGATAATGGATGGAGGTAGAAGCTTTGTGCAAATGGTGATATTGATACACCAGGCTCTAACAGAGAGCCAGGGTGGATTTAAACAAGAACTCTCCTTTGTTTACTCACAGTTTGATGGCATGAGGGATCTATTGGCACAAATCAGAGAGATATTTTATATCCAGTGAGTAGATTGTGTTGGACATCTACATGGACACTTAGGAGGGAAAAGAATACTGTACAAGAACGTATACTCACAATTGTAAGTAATTACTCAAAGCAATATATTTCATACTAAGTGTATGAGAAAGGAGTTGCTTGTAGTGATGAACCCACGGAGATTTATCACCTGGCTCTGCACTTCTCCTCAGCTCTACGGAACTTTATGGCGTCTTTCAGCTTTGGCAGATTCACTGTTTCGATTCATTTTTGGCCACAACGTGCTGCTGTTTACATCAAAAAAGCTAAAAAAGGGACAGACAAAGACAAAGTTAGCAACTGAAGAGCCAGATATTTCCCTCAGGAGTTGGTGGAGACTAAAAAGAGAGTATTGGATTTACATATGTCAGGTGGCCAGAAACAAGACTCCAAATGAATGATAATGCTGCTCAGTTTCTGCTGGATGTGTAAATTAACAACTGTTTGCAAACAAATTTGCACTGCGTCCAAGTGGCCAAAAAATCAATAATTGCAGGCTGAAGACACATTTCCCACAAGACACCCTCACTTAACTCACTGACCAAAGACCATAACTGCTGCTCACTATAAATGACTCATAGTGCAACATTAACCAATAGGTTTACTGGCAAACTAACTCATGTTGTGTTGCGATAACTGACCAGTATGTAGGCCACAGATATGCACCACAGGCAGTTGGTTATCTGCAAACATGTTTCCAGGTATGTAGAAAGAAACTGTAGGGGAAAAAAATCCCCCAAAATGTGTGTGAGGTAATTTAGAAAGTAAATGGCCAGCACTCAGAAAAACTCCACTTAACCTAATAACTTGATTACTAATAACAGCATCCGTTGGGCTCTTTAGAATTACCAAAGAAGGACTGCAAACAACATGTTGGTTTTGTACACACAGTTCTCATATTGAGGACTTTCCAAAACACACTTGTGTCTGTACTGAATGAATGCGGATTGGTGTAATGTTTTAATCATAACAACTACAATATCACTTCAATTACACCAAAAAGAGTGAGGAATAAATAACACTTTAATCTTTAATACCTTAAACTGGAGTGGTGACACATGCTTGTATTGTGATTTTGCAGTGTAATAGTGTATTAGAGCTGGACTTTGGCTTCCTGTGTGCTCCATGTAAATATTTACCTTCAGTCACATTAGATATACACCAAAGAGACCTTCAACAGACGATGTTTACTTTATGGAAATCAGTGTGTGCAAATGTATGCGTTCTCTTACATGCTGTGCCAATGCCAATCAGGAAGCTGCATTATCACTTAAGCGTGGATGCAGGGAAAGAGATGATGTTCAGTCTCACTGCTACAGTATTGATGGACCAGACATCAATGTGTGCTGTCAACTCATCCTGCACAGACATCTCTTTGGTTTTTCGTTCTCCGCACGGAAATTAAGCTCCTCTTCTCTTCTGTCACATGCAATTTAAAGTGACAAACCACACACTCTTACGCTCTCTAAATGGAAAAATATATATTTGAACTGTTATGTTTCTTGCATTTATGGTGACATTATGGTGATTTATGGTGTATTTTTCATTGATGGTGAAACACATTTTCATAATATTTCCAGTGCAGCTACAGCAGTTATGCAAATCAGCAGTAAATGTCAGTTTATGACGACTGTCCTCTGAATCAAAAAGCTTGGTCTTCTTTCCATGGGGCCATTTTTCAACAATCAGACAGGAAGAAATCCATCCTAGAAGAGGCAGACATGACAATTTTTCCTAACCCATAATTTAATGCAGTTAAAAGAAAATATGAGTTTTGATGAGCGACAGAGTGGCAACACGCCTATCCCACTGTGCACAAACTTGTCGTGCACCTAATAATTCCTTTTGCCGTATACTTACCTTTGAATGAAAGCATCAAGATCACAGCTGCTGTCTGCAGGCAATTTAAAGTGGAATCTAGGAAGTGTCAGAAATTGCTAATTTTAGTGGAGCACATCGGGGAGGATGAGGGAAAGCGAGAACATCAAAAAGTAAATTTTCAAACCTCAACACAGGCTTTGAATTCTTTGAACATCACAGATTGGTATCGAAGCTTGTAAGAGTATCCAACAGTGAATACATTAAAAACATAAAGCACATGGAAGCATACAGCTGAATTGAGACGTTGCTACTCATCTCGTTCAGGGTGAAATCATGGTGACACTCAATAAATCTTGGCGAAATGCTTGGAAGGCCCCAAATTGTGTCTACCTGTGTCATTCCACACATCCAGACCTCTTCCCTCCACTAAGGCTTCCAATTGATCAGGCACACTATAATTACTGGCTCCAGTGGAATTACTGTCCTTTGAAGGCGGAGGGGTGCACTAATTTGAAGCCCTCTTTTTCCAGTCAGGTCTGATCCGGACTGATAATGGGGAGTTTTTCATTGAGCCCCTCGAGAAGGGCCAACAGGACGTGGAAGTGAAGGGGCGTGTCCACGTGGTCTACCGCAGGTCAGCCATCAAGCGGGAAACGGGCCAGCGCAGGGAGGACCTCCACAATGAAGGTAGGCAGAGAGAGGAAGCATGATGTCAGTGGAAACAAAAAGCGCTGTGCGTGTGTGTGTGTGTATGTGTGCTTTGACTGGGCGTGAGTACATGGGTGTACACGTGTGATTAAGTGCACTGGAACTTCATAATAACAAGGACAGCATGATTGAACCTTATAGAATAAAATAGAGTGCAGCATCATTGTTCACTTGGGTGAACAATTGTCTTCAGGTCACCAACACATGAAATAGACACAAGAGCATAACAACAACAGAGAATAATTACAGAACACCAGGACTAGATGAATAAATAAATATAATACAGGCAGTAGTTGCTGCTAAACTATATTTAAAGCATTGGAAATGCTGCTGTTTTAGAAATGAAAATGTTTTTTTTTTCTTGCTGCCATTGATCTCCATTAATGTCTGTATGAAATGAAAACCTACTAGTACACCCTTGAAAATCTGCTTGACTTGTGTAATTCACTAGAGTGAACATCAAGTCTGTAATAGTTGTGAGGTAATAGAGAGCTGAAGTCATTACGTCACATCTGGGAGTAGCCTCTGTTCCACTAGCTTCTATAACTAAAAGCAATCTCTCATTCAGAATTTTTTTCATCTGTCTTTCTGAGAAAATGAAGCATCTTCCTCCATATTCTAAGTAGGGCTGCAACTCACAATTATTTTCATTATTACTTCATCTCCTCATTATTTTCTCAATTAATCGAATAATCGTTTTGTCTATAAAATGTCAGAAAATAGCGAAAATGCTTGTTATAATTTCCCAGAGTCAATGGTTTCGTCATTAAATGTCCAACCAACAGTCCAAAACCCAAAAATATTCACTTTACTATCAGGTATGACAAAGAAAAGCATTAAATCATCACATATGAGAGGTTTAACCATCAACTTTTTGGCATATTTGCTTTTAAAAAATGACTAAAATGATTATCTGATTATCAAAATAGTTGTTATAATTTCCCAGAGTCAATGGTTTCGTCATTAAATGTCCAACCAACAGTCCAAAACCCAAAAATATTCACTTTACTATCAGGTATGACAAAGAAAAGCATTAAATCATCACATATGAGAGGTTTAACCATCAACTTTTTGGCATATTTGCTTTTAAAAAATGACTAAAATGATTATCTGATTATCAAAATAGTTGTTGATGAATTTTCTGTCGACTAATTGATAAATCGACTTGTCATTGCAGCTCTGATTCTAAGAGAAATCAGCATCCACTGCAGTGCTTGCTATGAATAGTTGACATTGAAACCTGGGCTTTTAAAAAGTTATACAATAAAAAAAGACCCTTTCAGTTGAGTTTTGCTGCTATAGTAAAGTGTTAAGTTCTTTTTTAGTTGAATACTTGTGGCCACCATCAGCAGCAGGAACATGCAGCCTCCGTCTTTGATGTAACTTGCGTAACTTTACACAGGGATCACGCAGCGCGTACCTTCATTAATTATTTGAATGTTTCGACATGGCACTAGAATCTGTAATGGCCCCCCTGTGCTTTTTCCTACACACTTGTGAGCTATTTCACACATATTTCAAGTGTAAACAGTGAGATTTGTAATACAGCAAATATTTTCACATAAAGAAACCTCGTTTTGCCTCGTCTCCAAAATCAGGAGGGAGTTCTCAGTTTATAAGTGGCTGGTTGCTTTGCACGCTTATAGCCTGATATGAGCAATGCCACCTTTTTAATTAAGTAATTAACAAAAGGGAACAGAGAGTAGTGATGGAAATACGTTTTTGGATGCAGAACTGCTTGGATTCAAAGATAACTTTATACACATAATTCACACACAAACAAAAGTGTCCATCTCTCCTGAAATATAAATTCAACACCAAATACCCTGTAAAGCATATTTGAGATGTAGTATTATCATTTGGAAAGCTGTATATTTATATTTGAACTTATGTTTATAGCATTACAAATACTGATATACTGTTTATATAGGCTACTGCAATATATTAATATTTTGGGTAGGCCTACTGTATATTTTTGCCTCCCAGACAACAACTTTATCCCACAGAGCCATCTTGAACTCTCTCTGAGCTCATTAAACTGTTTTGGCTATTATTGGACGTAACCTGAAATCTCATATTTGTGTTCATTTTTCTGTTATTGTTATTGTTTTTTGTAGTGGATAAAACAGTAGTGGAAAAAATGAGTTAAAAGGCCAGATGTTTTTCTCAGGAGCTGGTGGAGACCAAAGTAGAGCTAAAATGAGACTGAGTAGGTCTCACAGGTGGCCAGGAACACCACTCCAAATAGGCTAAAGTTGCTTTGTGAATGCTAGCTGTGTTAATAGGCAACTTTACATCAACTTCATAAGGTCAATATTGCAAAAAAAAAAGGGAAAAAGCATCAATTAATGGAGCTGTAAAGATGGCAATTTTCACAACACAAGCAGCAGTATGAGTTTGCCTAGATTAGCCTAAAGTAAGCTAAAGTTTGCCTTAAATGAGGAACTCTGATCAAATAATAAGTAAACAAGATTACAAATCTGACCAGACTTTCAAATCTAATTTTCAGTACTTGACCAGATGCTACAAGTACATTTCGATTGGTACCAATAATAAGCCCTGACTGCACAAGTTTTAAAATCCTGCTGATTGATTTACATACTGAACTGAAGTTAATGGAAACTAATGGTTAGAAAAGTACATACAAAAACCTGAAAACAAATTGGTATGGTCCTTTGGTATGGACTCTTTTTCTCTTTTAAACACCTATTGCTACTCTGTAGTAAGAGCAGAGGCAGTGTTCACCAAAGCAGCTGGTAAAGTGAGGAATGCTGGGCTCCTGTGGTAGTACAGGCGACAGGGGAGGAGAGCTGGTGACCATTCCTTGGCAATTAAGTGACCCAACACCATCATGAATTCCTTTTTTTATTCCTTCCTTGCTACAACAATAGCTTGAGCATCTGGTGAAAGACTCACTATACTCACTAATCCACTCCATTTCCCATTGTGTATTGCTGTAAAACTGACGTATGGGCCTTTTCATGTTACTCCACAGCTCTGCAGCTCATATATCCTGAGAAATAATTTTAATCAAGTCAATCATTCATGTTTTCCAAGCCTTGTTTTTAGTCTTTACTGTTTTTACCACTGTCCCATGTTAATTCTTTTGTCTTTACAGCTATATTCTTCTATAAGTAATGCAACTGTCTGATGTTGGATTTGCATCCAGCTGGGGAACTTCTTTGAATATTGTTGCTGTTGTTTACCTTTTCTATTACTGTTTTTGAACCTACGCAAAATACCGTGAGGTATCAACTCTCACAAAGACTAATCTTACACTTAACTGTTGTGAAAACTTTTCCATGGTGTTACTCCTCATTTTTGACCTTTATAGTGCTGTCACGTTCCTCTGGGAGAGCCAACACCCCTTAAAACAGGTGATGAGGTCTTTAATAGACTCCACAATAATAATCCCTAAAGCACCAGTTTAACCACAGCAGTTAAAACTTCACCTGAACTGAAATAGTGTTTACACTCACTCTCATTTAGTGTCTCTATCCATGCCTAATCTTGGTATTAATTAATAACAGTTGTCCTATTTCCTGCTTATTTAACAGTCTAATTTTTGCAGTTGTTTGACACATTTATTTTAATTTACTGTGCTGCAACTGTTGCAAATAAGTTGTCATCTGTGATACATTTATTTGTTTATCTGTTATGCTTTGTTATTTATATTTATATTTATATTTATAATAAATTGCTTTTTAGGATATTTGCCTGGAGCCAGCTGTTTGAATGAGTTCTGCAGAACACTGCATTTATCCATCATTGTTCTGCATTATGCTGTGATTGATAATACCTTATCCAATGGATTTTATAGTATACACAAGATAATGTGTCATGTCTCCATTTGTATCTGGCGGGCTTTAATAACAACCGTCTCAAATGTGAAATTATGTGGAGTGGTTTGCACTTGATTGCAATAATTCATAGCTCCAAGCAACATACCAATCTTTTGAGATACATGAATGTTAGAAGAAGGCAATTTATGCCAGACGTGTTCAACAAATTCTATTTTATTACCTCTATGCTCTTTATCGGTTTGTTTATTCTTTTTGCCTGTTTAGTTGGCAGAACATCCTGCATTTGTAATGAAGTTCAATGAAATTTGGTAAGGCATGTTTGCTATTTTCTAATGAACTGCTGCTGAAAATAATTGATGCATGTATCTCATAATTGTCTCTTACTACACGTCTTTTCATGCAGATCCAGATGGAGAATAAAAATGATTAAACATTTTGTGATTAGGTGCAGCCATGGCAGTAATATGCTCTCCCTGAGTGCTTTTTGATTTATTGCATCTGTTGTGTTTGTGTCACAATGAAGCAATTCAATTTTCAGTTTATCACAAATATGTTCTACACCTGTGGATCACTGTATCAGTTTTTTTTCTTTTTTTTTTTAATCTGACATCTCAGCACACCAGAGCTGTTTTATCTCACAGTTTCTGTCATGGCCTGAATCTGTAAAATCCAAATTCACACAATTTATACCTCTAAATGAGTGTCAAAAGACAATTTTTGATAGAAGATATATTGCACATGAATATCACACTTGCAAAAAGCTGCTTTAGAGCTTTATGACATGGATGAATGATCTTTGGAATTGGTGTGACTCAGCTGGGATTCATGCTCTGAATGCACATATTATAGTTAGGCTGAATGTGGGGCAGAGAGGAAATACACTTCTGACTCTGTAGGCCAACGATTTATGAGTCTCAGGGGAGTATTTGTGATCGAGTGACTTAGAATATATAGAGTCCACAGCCCCGTCAATAATCCCAAAGGATTCCTCCTGCTCATCCCGAGACTCAAAGACAGAACTTTGTTTTATGTCGGCTTTGACACAGCAGTATATCACTTCACAGACGCTGAAATAAGAGAAGAAATATCATACATGTATCAGATTCCCACCGTCTGTTCATTGACTTGTTTATGTGCTGGTCGTATTTTGCAGTGGCAGACTTCGGGATCGCAGACCTCCCAGCGGCTCTGGATCTCGTCGAACATAAACTGTCTGAGTCTGAGCGCAAACGGAGGCACGCAAAGAAAGACGACTATAACATCGAGGTGCTCCTCGCTGTGGACGATTCAGTGGTGCGCTTCCATGGCAAGGAGCATGTGCAGAATTATGTTCTCACGCTCATGAACATAGTAAGTTCTATTCTGATTCTTTATATAATGCTCATCAAATTCTCTCCTTTCTTTTATGGCAGGGTCGTTGAGTTCTCTATATGTAAAATCCCAACATAAGATATTATATCATGATCTATATTTTTTCCTCCTTGTCCTCTCTGACATCAGACATTGCCACACTTGTCTCCAGACCCCCACTTTCTCTAGCTGTTTATGGATTACTGAAGAGGTAAAAAAAAAGAAACTCTCAGCTCATTCATTACGGGCTCCACCAGCTCCTACCACCATAATCTACTTACTAGACCCAAATCCCCCAAGTCAGATTTTCACAGGGTGCTGGTTTCACTCTGTAACAGTTACCATTTGGACCCTGCATGGTGGTCTGATTAGCTGCACTAGACCAATTAGAAAGTTGACTGGGAGCTGTGTGGGACAGTCATGGAAACCAGTGCCAGAAGTCCTCTCACACTGCCCAGTTCTGCTTACAAGGAATGATGTGTTTATTTAATTAGGATATCTTCAACAGGGAGAAATGTCTGATTTTAATGACCTTGGCTGATACTGTGAAGTGGCTGTGAGAAGGTGTTCTGTAATTGTCAGTCCTCAGTGTATAGAGCTTTCTGATATGCATTTATGAGTATTTCAGATCACTGACAGAAAAAAAGTGAATTTGAGGAAGTCCTTAGAGTTAAAATTGTCTGAACTATAGAGTGAAATCAAGCAAAGTTCTAACAATTGACCATATATTTCCCTTCATGCTGAGTCAAATTTGACAGGAAATTGTACAACCTCCGGAGAGAAAGAAGCAGTTTAAACAAACGAGGGTCAAAACTCCTTAGTTCCACTTGTAAGCCACAGGCTTGCTGTGTCTGAAAGAGCTCTGCCCACTCAAATCCCTCTGAATCCCTGCTCCGTGGCTGCAGAATGTGTAGTACCACCTGGAGAAACTCTCCCTGAGGGATTGATTACTGAACATCCTGTCTGCGCGAAGCCAAGGTGACTGCTGAGGTGCCTGCCGCACAATGGCTGTGTTGTTTGAGCACGGACCAGGTTTTGTCCACGTCGATGTGATGCTGTACACAAGCCAGGGACACCTAGCGCCTGTAGCCTACAGCTGCTACTCTCATTTTCAGTCACAACAGTCAGATTCCAGCCCTCTGTGCGCTCCTCCTGGCTTTGTAATTATCCCAGTATGCATGGGGTCGGCCCATCCCTCAGAAGGACACACCAAAAAGTTTTGAATGAATTGACTTGAGTCTTGTCAGGAAAAATATGCAACTTCAGTGTTCACAAAAGTCATCATAGAACTTTTAGGATGCTATATTTTGATGTTGTCTTAATTTTTCAACAGCTTCTTTGTTTCGTGTCCAACAAAAACACACCTATATAGGTCAGTATAGACCAGTCTAGGAATTTGAGTTTGTAACAAATCTGGGAGAGTTTGGGGTCATTCCAGTGTTCTTTACAGCATTTATTGACCTGAATAGGCTTCTGTGAATGGAATATTTGCTTAAATGCCTTGGGTGTAGCCCTGCGTCCCAGAGCAAATTTGGACTTAGGCCAAGATAGCCTTTCGTCAGTGACAGAGCTTTTGTTCTGCACGGTCGTAATTTTTACCCAGAGAAAGCAAACTGACACACACTGTTGGTGTTTCAGCAAAGGAGTAGCGCTCTGTTATTCTGTTTGGCATATCTGAATCCCTAGACATTTCTGTCTTTATGAGCCTGCACGAGGATAGATTACTGACAAAGCCTGGAAGAGGACACAAGATGCATCTTGGTTTTGAGATTGGACAACATCACTGTGCACATTAATGAAAAAAAAACAACACTAAAACTGGATTTAGATGCTGGATCTTTAGCTGTAACACCTCTACTTAAATCAAGAAAACAAAAACCAGAGATTTCATGATATGAAACTTCAATAAAAAAAGAAAAAGAAACCCGAGCTGCTTCTTTGGCAATGAAAACAACCTTGGTGGAAGTCTGCCTCCTCTGAGTTCTTTCTAGTTATGTGTTTGTTTATATATCAGTTTTGCCATGTAATTGTGTGGATATTTATACTCTGTCTTGTAATTTTCATGAAGCACAGCAAAACCTAAAGGATTTTTTGCATATGCTTTCATCATCAATAACAGGAGATTAAAGTTTATGGACAGAAATAACATCACTGATGTTTGGCGCCTCTGCTGTAGAATTAATGAAAACATTGGACTTTACCTCAGGGCTCTTGTGGATTTCACAGCGAGTGCAATGTCACTAATTGATCGATGACCTTCGTCAGATCAGTGTTGCATGTTATTGACAGGCTGAGAGTTGATCAACAGACAACTACTAAAAGCAGTTCATGAACTTTTCAAAAGCAATGTAAGGCTTCCCCGTTCTTTTTTGTATCTTTTTGCAACAAAAAAACTTGTAATATGACTAAATAGATTACCTTTATTTCCACAGTACCTTCCAGAACAGTGCTTACAAAGTGCTACATAAATACACATAAAAAAATGAATATAAAGTCAACATAACACATTTGGAGATCTACATTGTATAAATATCAGAGTATAAAAGGTATTCTAAAATTGTGGCATTGACTCTGCTGATATTACACTGAGGGGGAGGCTGCTCATAGTGTTGTAGCTACTTCAATAAAAGCATTGAGCCTGTAGCAAATACATTTTGAAGGTTTTGCTCATCAGAGCTGAATAGCCAGAATTTGTGGTTAAATATAATAGATGATGGAGACAAATCATACAAAGTTTTGTAAGTAATTTAAAGCGCCTTAAACTGAATTCTAAAACTAACTGAGAGACAGAACTGTAGAGCGAGAGAGATGCTTTCTGTTCTAAGTGGTAGTCAGAACACTTGTGGCTGCATTTTGCCTCAGTTGCAGACATGCAGTTGCTGAACAAGGTAAATAAAGAGTTGTTTTTGTTTAAGTGGAGACAAAGGTATAGATGATTTGCTCAACTATGGTTCTTAGCTTCAGTTATCTGATTTTGACAACATTTCTTATCTGTAGAAACTATATTTTAGACAAGACTGACAAAAGAATAGTTTAACAAGGAAACAGCTAACCTGGCTCCAAGAAATCATCTTTACATCTAGTCAAACAAACAATATATGACGTGTTAATTAATGATCTTTAAAGGTGCTGGTTGTTCCAGTCTATGCTAAGCTAGGCTAACCATCTCCTGGTACCAGCCTCATAATTAGAGCACAGAGAAGGGTATCAATCTTCTCAACCCAAATTAGTCAAGAAAGTGAATAAGTGTATTTTGCAAAAAGTCAAACTAGTCCTTTGATGTGGTGATTGAAGTTTAGGCACATGGATTAAAAACAGCTTGTTGCCCAAGAGATACTACAGGACCTTTTACCAGAGCGTTTGTCAGTATTTTTTTAAGTTAGAAGCCATCCACTCATTGATAGTGACACAACAGATATATTGTAAAGACCTCAAGTGTCATCAGCATAATGGTAGTGACCGAGGGGGAGCATATACGGAATAGAATAGCATCAAGTATTGAGCCTTGTGGGACCCCACACAAAATGAGCAAAGGAATAGACAGAATTGCCAGTAACCACTTTAAACACTTTGTTGAATAAAAAGGAAGAAAACCAATTTAGAGTAGTTCTACTTACTGTATGCCCACCCAGTGCCTGAATCTCTCCAGAAAAATGGCATCATCAGGGGTATCAAAGGCTGCACTTAGAATGGTGTGACAAACAGTCTGCACTCATAAGATATCATTTGTGACTTGCAGTGGATGTGAAATGGAAATTTGTCAAAGATATTGTTCCCTTCATCTGTTTCTAACAGTTGCTTGGCAACTGCCTTTTTTTGAAGCTATTTGCTATTTGGAGATAGGGTGAGAGTGAAGGCAAAGTGTTGGTTTCTTAAGTAGATACATGCCTATCACAGGCCAAACCAAGAGAGACTCATTAACACTGACAGGAAGCTCATGGGCTAAAAACTCTTTAAAGAATTTGGATGGTAGAGAGTTGAGATTAGAGGGAGACAGATGGCTGAGAGTCCCAAGCTGCAGAGGGGAATGATTAACTAGTTTGTTGAAAGTATTAACTCCAGAACCGCCACGGGTAATTGAACGTTACTATGTTTTAATAAAATATTCATGTCCCCTGGTCTTTGACTTTTCCGAAAATAATATCGTGTAGCAACGCCTATTTTTTAAATAGTGAAGATGAATCCAGATTAAATACATTTATATTTATAGCTATAACCACCACCCGTATATGAATGTATTTATTTCCAGGCAGTTCATGTTTAAACAGTCTAAGTTGCTAGGCAACGGTATTAGTTGGAGTGTGTGATCCGACAACAAAGTCACAGTTAAATTATAAAAAGAGCAGAGGAGAGTAACCTGCAATAAAACCTTTGCTAAGTGCCTGAAGTGCAGGAAAGCTGTCTGTGGAAACTTCATAATCAAGGTAAATATATATTTGCATTATGATGTTATAAATTAAAAAAAGCTTTAATAGTTACCTAAACACAGGTGATGATTAAACAAACTCATTTCATGACATTAGACATTCCTTTGTGAAGACAATTCCTTAATGCAATGACAGAGTACATATTTTAGTATTAGCGACTCCTGGCGGTTCTAGTGCTAAAAAATCCAATATTATGCTTTTTTGCAATAATTTACTTAAATATATAAAGCTAAAGTGCAGGAGTTTTACATATAAATGAGCTTCCATTACATTCAAGCCTTTCCCAAACGAGTTCATACACTGCTGATTAAGCCTATCACCACAAGGTAAATCTCTCTGTATTTTGCAGTATACTGGAGTTTTTAATTTGGTGTCAGGTTTGACATTCTCACCCTGGCTGGATGAATGCATGACTGCAGATTTCTGCGGGCCTAGCTGGCATACTTCTGGTTAGCCCTCTGCTAACTTGAATGGGAGTAAACTAATTTAATCGTGGAGCTCTTTTAGACTTTCCAAATGTTATCGGAGCAAATGGATCAAATTCTGAGTCCTTTCATGGGGGTTGTGTGATGCTCAAAACAATTTGTCCACTGTTTTACAGCTGCAACAGTAGCGACGGAGTAGGCTATGAGGGAGCCTATGTAAGCACAGTGTTTTTGTAATTACTCTCACTGCCAGAAGGATGAGACATCTTTTTAAAACAAAGTTACAAAGTACTGCACACGATATAGATACAGAAAAATAAACAACATTCATCTACAGTTATATACAGAAAAATAAATTAAATAAATTACAACCCCTTTACAGAGAAGGCAAGTCGGTAGAGATGGGCTTTGAGAAGTTTTTAAAGCCGTTTGCTTGGCTGAGACAGGAAAAAAGCATTGCAGTAGTCAAGGTGTGAAAAAATTAGGTTATATATTAGTAATTCTAGATCTCTGGTTAATAGCATTGATTTCATTTTTGTGATGTTCCAGAGTTGGAAAAAGCAGGTTTGTGCAGGCTTGTTGAAGCATGGGTCAGTTCAGATTTTGGTCAAAGATTATGCCCAGGTTTCTAGAGAAGGGCTTAACACTTGAGGCCAGAGGGCTGATAACAGGGTTTCACTTCAGAGACAAACTTATTAGGACCAATGAGGAGAACCTCAATTTTGTCTCAATTTAGCTGAAAGAAATTGAGTGACATCCATACTTAATAGCAGCAAGGCAGTCATGGAGGGCACCAATATTACCTTGGCTTACCTGAAAAATACAGCAGCAGGTCATCAGCATAGCAGTGGTAAGAGATGCAATTGAACTGGCTAACCACGTTGCCTAAAGGTAACATATAAAGTGAGAAAAGGAACCAAGGATTGAACCCTGCAGAACTCTACAGACTATAGGAGCAGTTGAAGACACAAAGTTGTCAACCTGAAACTTCCTGTTTGAGAGACAGGACAAGAGCCAATTGAGAGCAGAGCCTGAGATACCTACCCACTTATTTAAACAGTCAACCAAGATGGAGTGATCAATAGTATCAAAAGCAGCAGTTAAGTCAAGCAGGACCAGGATTGAACGTTTGCCATCGTCAGCCTGCATGAGGATGTCGTTTGTCACTCTTAGTAGGGCTGTTTCTGTACTACGTTGGTGATGAAAGCCAGATTGGAATTTATTGAAAATATCGTGTCCTTCAATGACCTCAAGAAGCTGCTATGAAATGATTTTTTCAAGAATTTTGAAGATTAATGGTAATTTCGAAATAGGTCTGTAGTTATTTTGTTGGGTTGGATCAAGGGCAGGTTTTTTAAAATATTCTGGATGCTTGCCATCTTAAAATAATCAGGAACACAGCCAGGTGAGGGAGAGATTAATAATGGAGAGTAGGTCAAGGGCCCAGAGTAGAAGGGACCTCTTTAAGGAATTTGGTTGTATCTGCAACTTTTCATCACAGAAAATATGTTCTTACGCAGTTGTTTACCTTTTGTACTGATGATTCTCCCTGTAGAGTTTCATATCCATCCCAGCCTTGGAGATGTTTCAGCTGTGAGCCATGTAACATTGGGAAACTGAATGGGGTGTTTATTTTCAGAATCAGGGGGCCCAAATAGCCCCACTTCACAATTCAGAAATTATATACTGTATTTTTGTGAATTTAGTTAAGTGATGCTTTAATAATAGTTTTAACTTGGTAGGAGGTTGCAGGAGTAGCTAAGCTGATTTGATAAGTGTGACCATTCTCAATAAAAACTGATGGGAAGGAAATAAAATATTGCTTTCATCTTCAGATAATGATGATGATGATAAATTATGCACAGATGTTGCATAAATTATTTTCTAAACTTGGAGCATAATATATCAGTTTAAATATATGACTCTGCCACATGCAGTGTGAACCCACGTGCCTTAAAATGCCAGCTGTAAAACATATGTTTCCTCTAAGAAACAAGTTCAGAAGTCACACGGAGAAATGTGAGGGTGCTTTGTGAGGCTAAATTACTCCATGTTTACCAGTTGAGAGTTGCCAGTTTGTTTGGCTTGTTGTTAATTACAATCCATAACCAACATGCCCCAACTAAATGACTTACTGATTTATGGAAAAAGAAATATCCACCCCTTATTTTCCTCTGAACTTTTAGTTATCAACCACAAAGCGAGGCAGTTCGTTGGCTTTATAGGGTCCCAGAGGAGTGCTGACATTTATACAGTGACCATTTTGATGAAAATAAAACACGCTCAAGTGGAAATTTCAATGGGATTTGAATGGGATCCTAGCTTGGCCCTTGGTTAAGCATCTACATACCACAGCATTATTATAAAGCCAAACAGCAGTTGACACATTTCTGGGTCAGGCTTCTTTCCCATTGCATAACAACACTGGTTTTATTGGATGATTGCCAATGTATTAACACAATATTTCATTACAATTCCAAGGTTGTTGTAAGAGATGAAAAAACAACAACTCCCCCATGGTCAGACTGCTGGGACCTCAGAAATAAAAATCTGTGGAGGCAGCAACATACTGTACAAACATGATCAAGTGTTGTTGCACTCACAATCAGCGCAGTTTCAAATAAATGTTTACTTGCTTCAACTGATTTTAGATAAAGCAAATTGATTTCAAGAGAGAGGTGAATTAATTGACTTGATTCTGTGTTACTGATAAAAAACTCCCAGGAGTACAAATGACTTCAAACATTCATGTTATTTCAAAGCTGCAAACAAGTAAAAAATACTCTTTCCTAGATGCATGCATGCTCTTACTGTTCTTCTTCTTCTTCTTCCTCTTATTCTTCTCTCTGCCTTTGATCACACACACTATCCAAACTTACTTTGTGCAGCTCCACAGTGCCACTCAACAGGATTTCTGACAGCCAAGCTTCACTTTTTCAAACGTTTTGGTGCCACTTGAAGCCTCCGAGGTGCCTAGTTAGAGTGCTGTAATTAACATACCAGGTCCTTTCTCAGTACCTACTTACTAATTAACACCCTCAGTTTTATTGGCCATATTGTATTGATTGGAGATAAACCCATGGACCCATACTGTGGTTTTGCAATTGTGAGTTGAAAATCTTGCACACACTGGGTTTAGGTTTTTGACCTGAGCTGAATCAGTTTATTTCCCTTCCCACAGATTGATATCTGACAATATATGCTGTGCATTAGTATTAATACTCTGCCTCAAGGACAGCTATATGATTGATGGTCTTATTGGATGTAACGTACTCTTATATTGTATGTGTTCTGCAGGCTCAGTATCGTAAGACGTTCTCAATCACCTTCATCAAAAACACTGTGTTCTTTTCATCCTTCAGAGCAGTGACTGATTTCTTTGTTGCTTTCAGGTTGATGAAATCTACCATGATGAATCTTTGGGAACCAACATCAACATTGTCCTTGTCCGCATGATAATGGTCGGGTATCGACAGGTAAGCTATGTCATACATTGTTGCTATTTAATATATGCACATTTCACACAGCTTTCAAGGCAAAGACATTTGGTGCAGGACTGGGTTTGAAACCTGACAAATTTTCATATAAATGAATCTCTGTTGGCGGTCCTGCTGAATGATAACACAACAGTAATTTAAACCTAGTATCATATTGCTGTTATAGCCTACAGGAAATGATACAGTATATTTAACATTTAGTGTGGAATGAAAACAAGAGGGACTGTGCTCACCACCATGACTCAATAGTCAAAACAATAGAATGGCAGCTACATTTTTTCCAGACAATACATCAACATCCAATGAAAAAGACGTCATTACAAAGAACCCAGGCCCAGGTATTTTTGTGGCACAAAGCAAGATTTGATAATACTCCATCCCCCCAAAATAAAAGATTCAAATGTTGACAGCATTAACTACAATTTCTGACGATTAAAATCACTCAAAGAAAAAGAATAATACACTAAACTATACAATACTGAAATAAACAATATTTGTTTTGTACAGTGTATTGTAATTCATATAAACCAGTCCCTCCAGGATTTCATGGAGTTTTGTTATTATCATGGCCAAAAATGCCTGATTTTGTAGCAGCTTTTGTCAAAAATTGCAACACAATGTGTGATGATTTATGTGCTCTTATTGTGGTAAAATTGCGGGAATTGGGAAAACCTATAAGCAAAGGAAAATAATGTGATTTTTAAAAAAAACTACTACCAATGAAGAGTCATATGTAATCACTTACTTCAATAAAAAGCCTAGTGCATATCACAGAAACAACTTTATTTCAGTGCTAACGTTTAAATTTATTTTCTGAACATGAGAACCATGAGCTAACCGGCTCCAGCTACCGTACTGATATGAGAGTGGTATCACTTTGGCAGTAGAACGGCAGGGTGAAAAGAAAAGATTATAACATCCTCTCCTTGTATTCACAATAATTTATTTCAAAGTCATGACTAAAACTGTTTGTTTTGTTTGTAAAATTCAGACACATTGTGAAATCTGCTGCTCTGATTTCCTGCGTACTAATTGATTTAAGTGTAGTGCCTGCAAATTAATCATTTTCAATGTTTTTGGGGGCCCCTGGCTGGTTAGGGGCCCTTAGCAGTGTGTGATTTGATTACGCCTCAGGCAGACTCTGTGCTACACTCACTGTTTGATTGACAGGTGCTCCTTTCTGACCACTGTTAAATCACTGCAGCAATAATACTTAGCACTAGAGATTGTGTGTAAAAATTTAAACACATTTAAACCAAATGAGCTGTTAAATTAACTTGAGTTGAGAAGTGCATAATACATGATTTCAGTGATTAATGATAACACTGCTCAGCATTGCACACTGTGTATTAATTATCAGTCATTATCATATTTTGTTTATGTAACAGATAAATTATACGTATACAAGGCAGAGCACAAACATACTAAAATACTTCCATCTGGCTTTTATTATGGTTGAAATATTCAAAAATAGATGCTACTTGAAATAACCCATATTACATAAGAACTTATAAAATGTTTACCAGCTCCTCTGGACACTTTCATTTTTCCTGGCCCCCACATACTGGGCATAAACAGTGTTGTTGTCAATTACCAGTTTCATCCTCAACAGAAATTTGTTGTTGATTTAGATGGATTTTTGAGATATGACAGACAAAACAAAAGAATACATTACTGTTTCCACTTAATGTTTGTTCCCACTTGGAAACTGTCTCTGCAGTTGTTAATCAATTTTGACACTCCTTGCCAGTTTGAGAAAAAACACATGACCGGTTTTTGTGTTCACCAATTAAATCTAGCTCTTCTGGAGACACAATGAACTAAGTGGAAACAAGATCTGTCCTCTATGTTCTTTAGGAATCTAATTTATTTACACACATATCTGCATAAGGCGCCATTCAAACTGAAATTTGAACTTTATTTAACTTCTTATGGTGCTGTATAATAGCAGCATCATGACATCTGTCAGGCACCTGAGCCTTTAAAGAGAAGGAATTTAAAAGGCAGGTTCACAATTTTTCAAGTCTGGTGCCAGACTTGAAACAACAGTCAGGTGCCCAAATGGACATTGACACGTTTTTCTTGCTGTAATCATTCCTCCTGTTCATACTGGCCATTAGAAGATCCCTTCATAATGTACTTTCAGTGTAAGTGATGGGAGACAAAAGCCACAGTCCTCCTTCTGTGCAAAAATGTATTTAAACATTTATTTGAAGCTAATACAAAACTTCAGCCATCCAAATTCGTCAAATAAAGTCAATATCTTTCAAAGTTACAGTCTTTTTAGTGCCAAATTCCCTATTTTTGTTACAATCCTTCCACTGCAGCTCAACAGGAAAACACTGTCCATCTAGACACAGAGAGGGAAAGGAAGGGACTAAAAAGATTGCAATTGTGGAAGGTATCCACTTTATTTGACTATGTCTGCCTTAACTTTTGAATACTTTTACATCTATACAGGAGGTATCGAGGCGCAGGTGAACTTATAAATTAAGTTTCACATATGGATTCACCGCTCATATGTGTTATACAGTTTGTATAACATAATGCAATGTAATAAATGTAATCTCTATTTTTGGCTGCGCAGATGTTCCCACTCTGTGACTTTTCGAGGGAAATTAATCTAAACGTTATCTCCTTTCAGGATTTTGAATGTGAAAGTAAATGCACACCTGAAGTGAAGGTGTTATAGTGAGAAGTGTCTTTCTTTCCAGAGCAGTACCCTTTAGAGGGAATTGATAAGGTGAGCAATTACTTTTCTGTTCACAGTTTGAGTGGTAAAAACATTCTCCTGGTCCTTGCGTCTCTGCAGTCTATAAGCCTGATCGAGCGTGGCAACCCATCCCGCAGTCTGGAGCAGGTGTGTCGGTGGGCCAACACGCAGCAGCGTCGTGACCCCGACCACGCCGAATACCACGACCACGCCATCTTCCTCACAAGGCAAGATTTTGGTCCCGCAGGTATGCAAGGTACTGTATTTTTCTCGATCGAGGCCTGTGCAGACTGAGTGCTGATATCTGCTTCCATTCACAAGGGGTTGGCTTCAAGTCTTGCCCAGGTAAGGTCGATGGAAACTTAAAAGTGGAGGCCACAGCTGAGGTCACGAATCCAATTCTGCCAACAGCGACCTCACAGGAAAATTACTGAATAGCTTTCCAAAACCTTGCTGACTTGACATTGATGCCACCCTGGATATGAAAAATTGAGATTGATTGTTGAAGAAAGTTTTTGGCATGTAGAGAAAAAACGGAAATGTTTGTTAGTTTGTCAATTATGTAAACGAACTGTAGTTTTTTAAATTCTTCATTAAGTCTGTTTTGTTAACAGAACTTAACTTGAATCTCACTCATAAATAATCAGTAGATGGTTCTCAGTCCTAATAATACATGTATGTAATGATTAGGAGTTTCATAGCATACATGTTCTGTCAGTTTAGCATTTGTCTCATGCTGTACTTCTTCTTTTCAGCACTTCAACAGTGAGATGATCTTTCACAAAATTGAAGTGAGCAACCTAGGCGCCAGAGAAACCGGGTCCAGAATGAACAAAAATTCTCTTTGCTCAAGTTCAATATCTTGCATTGACCTGTGTATATTTTTACCTTTAAAGCGCACGTGTCATGTTTAGAGGACGACCTGAGGCTACCTGGTTTGCTTGTCACACCTCCGGATGTTGCCATAGCTGCGGTTGTGTTGTGTTCATAACAAGCCCAGTTTCTATGGCGTCCTGCACTGTGTTGGGCTGGACCTGGTGCTGAGTCTCGGGGTCACGAGCAGGCATCGCACTCTCTTGTCAAAGTTTAGCTGTGAGATGGTAGATTCTATATCCAAATATAGATATTGGGTTGTGGGGTAAATAGAGGAAAATCCATTCAGTTTATGGTGAGAAGCAAATGGAGATGAAACAACTGTATGAATCTCACATGATGTTGTTAACTGATAGTGAGTTCGTCACATTTGCAAAAGCAAATCCTGTGAATGATTTCAAGTGTTTTTGATTTGCTCTCCATGTTTACTGGCTTGTTTCCCGTGCACTTTGTTCACTGTTTGAGTTTATCAACCAGATGATAGAGTCCACTTATCTCCTCGCTCATGACATCAGCAGTACAGAGCCAAAATTTTGACCCCAGCTGCTGCTGCTGCACCATTTTGCTTCAATGTGCAAAGTTTCCAGTTGTCTCTTCATGGGAATGTAATCTGCATTCTCCTGAATCCCTTTTATCTGCCTTTCAGATAAAGGGTCATGCTCCACAACTTCTTTCATGTCTCACTATTTCACTCGCAACACTAAATCCATCTAATTTGTTGTCATTTATGAAAAAAACCATCAACCATCTGGATCAAAAACTGGCCTTGTTAAAGCACAGTCATGATCACACTGTAGCAACAACAACAACAAAAAAAAAACACTCTGCTATGACATAACTGCTGCAGATGTTTCTCTTTTTCAACACCTCTAAAATAACCTGATATACATGCTTTTCAAGAGTCTTTATCATCGGCTGTCTGCCTGCTGCATTTTCTGCTTTTTTACCTGCATGCCAAAAAGGTCTTCTGAAGGTCAGAAAGCATGAAAGTTATCTGAAAGCCACCAAAAGAAGGCCAGAAGAGCGTGCTTCTGAACCCAACCAAACGCGCTAAGCTGAATCGCTGCACACCTCTTGATCGAGTTATGTTTAATGTTCGTGCTTTGCTTAAAAGTTTGTTGTCCTGGTGAACTGTGTGAAATGTTGTTTTGCCGGGCGGGTGTCTGCTGGGGAAATTATGACAGACTTCCAAGCTTGCTGTTTACTTCAGGACTTTCTTTAGAGAGGAGATATTCGGTACATCTTCTATCACATAGGATCTCCGTCACTCCCCCTCCACCTGATAAAAGTCTCTATAGTGTCTGCCGTTTATTAGCGTTAAGCATTTCCGGCTTTCAAGATGTTTTGTAGTAGACGTCAAGGCTTCAGTATTTGAATTCGGCATGTCCTTGGTTAGGCAAAGACCATAGATGTACTTTGTAATCAGTGAATGCCATCTGGCTCTGAATGCAGACATCACCAACACCACAGTACACTAATTCAACATGTTTAAGTGGTATATAATGTACTTCCATGAAACATTTCCCTTCCCTTTTGTTCACCTTGAGAGGTTTGGTTTAGTTGTGAAAACAATACATACATATAGATACAGTATGTGAGTTCACTGAAAGAGAGTGACAAGCACTCTTCAAATCAATTTAAAATGTTATTTTTCAAATGCTCTAATCTTAACTCCAGAGTCTGACAACCAGCTGCACACCAAGAAAAGATTGAGACCTTCACAATGACTGCAATTACATCATATATAGCTAAGTTCAATAATGTCACATCAAGAGATAATTTTCCACCCTGATCATCAGCACTGCATGAGAATGTCACGACTTTCATCTTGGTACTTGATTATTAGGGCTGTGTGGTCTTTTCTGTTGCCCAGGTTACGCTCCAGTGACTGGGATGTGCCACCCACTGAGAAGCTGCACTCTGAACCATGAGGACGGCTTCTCCTCCGCCTTTGTGGTTGCTCATGAAACCGGCCATGTGTGAGTAATGGCATGATGATGAAAGGACCAGCAGAGTCTCATAGGATTGTGCTGCATCCAATTAAGCCGATAGTCTTGCATGGTAACTGTAGTCTGTAATCAAAGGCAGAGCCCTTTAACGGGGCTCTGTTGTCTTAACAAATAAAGCATCTAGTTGCTTCAGCATGTGCATGCAGGTACTCAGCCAGGCAAGATGAGCTTATTCAGCTGTATTGTTGAAAAACAACTCCTGCAAGCAAGTAAATGTATCAATACAAACCACATGCATTAGAATATATATGTATTATATATGCATATATTCGATACATTCATTACTTGCAGAATATTACTAGAACAATATTACTACTTATAACAGGGTGTCACAATTTTACATTATGTTATTTTTGTGGATTATTGAAAATGAACTGAATTGAATTGATTCATAAAAAGATACCACAATGTGAAAATACTCCTTAAAAAGTCCTTCAATTACACTTAAGTAAGTAGATAAGTATTAGCAGTAACATGTAGCCAAATACCCAAATAAAAAGTAGAAGTACTCATTGGGGATGGGTATCAAATGTCTATACATTATGAGTATTGTCTGAACTGAAATTGGCATCCAATGCATGGTCATAGTCTTAGTCTTGTCTACTTGTTCCTACAACAGTTGTTTCCTGATTTAGATTAGTAAACTTTGCTAATTTTCAATGGTATTTCATTTAGACATTTATTTCTTGTACGGTAAACACTGACGTATTGAGAAATAAGGCATGTTTAATCATTATAGAAGGCTAGTGTAGCAACAGGCTGTATCCCTTCGGTATATCAGCTTGTGGAGCTGCTGTATGACTCATTAGCACCTTTTGCCCATGGTCATAAACCAGCATTATCATATATAACTACTGCTCCATTTCACACACACTTCTTCTCCTCTAATGGGGATCTGAAGGCTTTGGAGGTAGCCTCTGTGAACTCCGCCCCCTTCTGCAGCACAAACATCGCAAACTGGCCAGACAGACCTGATTGACTCTCCCATCACACAAAAGAACAGAAGAACAGGTCACTAACCTCTTCATCCACTAACAGTGGAAAGACGGCAGACTCTGTGCTATGCCTGTCAGTGCTTAGCGCCCTGGTCAAAAAGCATGACTAAGTGAGTGCTTTTTAAATTGTTTTCTAGGGTGAGTGAATTGTCAGTGTCTGCACAGGTGATGCAGCCTGTAACACTGAATATTTCCCACAGACTGAGGGATTGACAGGGACTTGCTGTTGAAATGTACATATGCATCACTGCCAAGGCCACCTTGAAAATGCCCAAAACTTAGTAAGACCTGATAAAATCCAGGAATCCAAGAATTTTATCTGGTTTTAGACTTTTTTTTTGAATATTAAAAAAATCAGATCAGATCAAAATCAGCAGCTTAACCATCTTTTGTGTCTTCATCCCATTTTTTTCTTCACTTTTGTATTACAAGAGGCATATAATAAACTGTCCTTGCAGCAAAGTGTCCTCTTGCAGTAAGAAACAGGACTTTATGATGTACAGTATGTGAACAAAAAACAGGGTGAAAATCAGTTTGAAGTGATCCACTCTTTTAAAAAACCTGGATGTTTTCCTTTAGATAGTGGTAAAAACTGAAATCAATGATGAACGGAATTATTTTTCTTCTGTAATCATTAAATTTGGATTTGAAAGGAGTGAAGTAGAGTGTAGTGCAGTGGAAACTTACTGTCTATCTATCTATCTATGATCCTCCAACACTCTTTTCATGTGATCACAATGTAACCTGCCTCAATCAAAGTAGAAAAAATGACTAAGAATTGACAGATATTTTATAATGTGCAGAAAAAACGTATTATATTTTACACAGCACACCATCATCAATTAGGTCTTTTGAATTAAGTGTAATGCTAAAATCAAGATAATCCTTTGTTGAACACACCAGACAGGAGATTTATATAAATAGCAGAATAAAGCCTTATTCTCCAGTATGTGAAATATAGTGCAAGTAAAGCACTTTTTTAACTTGAGAAAAGAAAAGAAGGAGAAAACACCTGTGGAATCTGAAAATCATTAGACATTTTTGATTGCCTCAAGAAACAGACAGATCTGAGCAGCTGTTCATCTGAAATTCAATTTCAAAAATCCCCCAGCCACATGAGGTGTGAATTTTACTCCACGGGTCAATAAATCACACAAACCCTAAGCCTTTTCTATATTATGTATATGAAAAATTTTGTTCTTGCTTACAATTGTGGCTGGTTTGAAACTGCAGAGTCAGAATTTGCCTTGTTAACTTGTTAAATTGTACGTTATTCAATTTTTTAAATCATAATATAAGTTTCATTACTTATGAGAGCAGTAATTTGAACAGCTGTCCCTTCGCAGCAGCTGTCCTGCAGACCTGACCAGCTGTGTCCTATGTGTCTCCTTGTGTCTGTGTGAGTTTCCTCTGAGTCCTCTGGGTTTCTCAGCCAAAACACATGCAAGATAAATGAAAGGAAAACTGCCATAAATTCCCAATAGGTCTGAATATGTTCTTCCACATGTTTTTGCTCTGTGATAGACTCCCCTCTCCCCCTCTCTCTTTCTCTCTAAACCCAACCGATCGAGGTACATGGCCGCCCACCTAGAGACCGGTTCTGCTTGAGGTTTCTTCCTGTTAAAGGGGAGTTTTTCCTTGCTGCTGTCGCCAAGTGTTTGCTCATGGGGGAATGTTGGGTCTCTGTAAATTAAAGAGTACGGTTTAGACCTGCTCTATGTGAAAAGTGCCCTGAGATAACTTCTGTTGTGATTTGGCGCTATATAAATAAAACTGACTTGACTTGACTTGACTTGGTAACTTCTTCACGGTATTCTCTGCCTCTTGCCCGCTGCATGCTGGGATAAGCTTCAGCCTGTCGTGACCCTGAGCAGGGTAAGGGAGTATAGAAGTTTGATGGATGGATATATTATAGTAATTATGTTGTCTACAAGAAAGGGAAGGGATTGTTCCTCAAAGGCTGGATCTCTAAAGGACAAATTCTGAAAAAGACTTTATTATTATGGCTACATAATTACAAAATAAGAGAACCAAGAAGTGCTTCAATCACACGTATGAGAATTTATATCACCACATTACATCTGTAATCATGCACTGAATGAACATGTAATAGAAAATGTTGAGTGTGAGTGTGCAGGTAAGGAGGGAGGTGGTTCTGGGTCACGAAACATTAGCAAAACATCAGTTAGTGAGACATGCCCACCTGATGACCCTGTAGACTTGCCTACACTCTTACACTGACACACAATTTCAAATTGAAACCATTTTTTTTTGTTCTTTTTCTTTTTTCTCAGGTTGAGGGACGTGGTTCACTAAAACGTTTCTGTTACTGGAGGGTTGCTAATTTGTGCCAATGAAATTGTCTATCAAGCTAATGGTACTGTAGTTTAAGGCCCCTTTACACTGCGATTTTGGGCTGTCTGAGGCAAAAGTTGACAATTGTGAGTAAAATCTTTGGTCCTCAGTCCAAAATGGTCCTAGATCGCACTGTGAGACACATGCACCACTGACTGATTAAGAGCTTTTGCGACCAGAGACAGTTTCAGGCAAAATTCTGACCGTGTCAGAAATTTAAGAACAAATTTTCACAATGTGACTGCTACTATGACCTGTCTACAAACAAACCAATGAGAATAAGACATGAAATGACATAGAATACACTGGCCGGCGTGACATTTCGTAAGTGCAGTCTTTTGAATTAAGTTTAGGGAGAAAATAATACCTAATAATACCTTAATACCTCCATAGCACACAAAAAACAAACGATGCAGGTGAAATGAAAAAGAAGTTTGTGTGACTTTGCTACATTTTCAAAACATCAGAGCGATGCAGATGGATGATGTGAGCTGACAACATGCTTCTGCTTTCATATCTATTTTTCTATTTACATTGTAGCACTAAGATTCACCATGCATTCAGCACACTCTGACATGCCTCATATTCATATCCTACAGTCTGACACAGATTGCGACCAAGATTTTATCGCAGGCTTCTCAAACAATGTTACATCCAATAAACGTACACAATTGTTGCACAGGCTAATGACATCTTTAGCCTAAACAGCATCTGAGCACTATCTGCTCTTTGCTTGGGCAAGAGTGGGATTCAAAGGCAGTTTAAAGGTATGTTAGGTCAGGGTTAGGTACCTAACTAAATGTCAAAACACCATTTAACATTAGTACTGGACTTCCATAGGAACCCAACTTTTCTCACATATTACCATGTGTACTGATAGATGCTTCATCTTACGTAAGAACCTGCTTCAAGACCCTTCAAGCTAAGCCAAAATTGCAGAAGAGAAAGCAGCTAACACTTTTTTTTACTTTCACTTTTTTTTCACTCAGTCATATTCACTCAGAAGTGAATATGACAAGTACAAGTAAAAGAACCCCAACAAGAAAAGTAAAAAAATACCCTCATATACCAGCACTAAATGTCTGTGTAACAGGCTTCAATTGTTCTTTACATTGAACTCATTTACTGTTACTACATCCCACTGGGACAAGGCATGGCTGATTACTGAACATGTTATTTCCGAACCCCCTATAGAAAACATTTCCGTTCATTTTCAAAGACAAATTAAAGATGGCATCTGCATCATAGAGTGCCTGATTCCTGCCCCCTGTCCAATTCCATTAGCTTTTCAGTGGGGTTTCTCATCGAGGATTTCTTTTATCAGTCTTGCTGCAAAGCTGAAGCATGGTCCTTGGGTATTCTGTCCATAGAGTATATTGTTAAATACATGAGTAACGTATAAAGGCTAGTAAGATTTGAACACATCATCATTTCAACAAAGAAAGAAATGAGCCATTGGCTAATGAGATATATTGTTATACGTCAATGTGTGTGTTTGATTGCAAATTTCATCATGTTAAGGGTGCTTTAGCCAATGGAGCTGTTAGTGGTTGAAGCCTTATAGTTAACAGAGAGCTCAGATTATATCCTAACCCTTTGAAGAAAACATTTCACTTTAATTCAGTACAAAGATATGACAGATGCTAGTAGCACCATACAGAGCCAAAATGGGACCCCCTGCCCTGTTCCACTGGCTTTTGTACTCAGTGCAATGTCTCATTGGGGGTCTGTCTTCCTGAAGAGGTGTTCCTGGGGTTTACTACCAATAAGAAAAAGCCTTAGAACCCTTTGAACAGTTAAACAACAATGATCTCATTAAAGTCTCCCAGCACGCCAGAGTGGATGTTGTAAGTCTTCATAATTGGCTCTCCTTTATTCATTATGTTTACCTCCACTCTTCCAATGTCATCTCTCCAGCTCTTTGACTGTTAAACCTTGAGCTGTCATCATTTAAAAAAAATTCGCCCTTCCTTTGTAGACAAATTCAGTGAACCACAGGACATACAAATGATGTCATGCAGTTCAGTTCAAAGATTTGTTGTCACTGACTTTGTAGTTTGTTTTTTCCCATGCTAAGCAATCGCATCAATATTCACTTCAGTATGTACAGCAGTAAGTGAATGCATTACTGTTCATTCTGTTGCAATGCTCAGTGCTTCTTCAGTTCAGTAGTGCACTCACTCTTTTATGTTCAGTTCAGTACAAAACGAGGCTCATATAAGCACTGTTTATAAGGTGCATAGCCCAGCAGCCAACTGCAACAGAGTAATCACATCATGGTTGCTCTGTGGCTTTTTCTTTGAATAAGCTTTTAACCAGGAAGTAATTTACAGCACTTTGTGCCATAACTGGGCTAACAATGGTGCTTTCAATCATCACTGAGGGGAGCTCCCTTAGTCAGTTATAATGGCGATTCAGTATAGTCAGTTCAGTTTTAAGATTAGTGTACAAACACACAATCTTTAGTAAGGTTAAGTTCTAGGGCTGTATTTTTAGTGATGTGAATGAGGTTTTCCTTCTTCTGCACTGTATGAGCAGGAGTGGCTTATTATGTCCATCAACTTGAGTGCCACTTTAGAGGTTAACTCTGATTTTTTGCTCTTAATAGCTCTGTGTGACAACTTGGCAGCCACTGCAGGTCATGGTGGATCGAGAAACATACTGTGGGTTGGCAATACCACCAAATGTTTGGGCTTTTGATCCAATACTAAGTAATTTCAGGGCCAGAATGACCAATACCAATACCAATACATTTTATTATTAAAAGCAACTTACGCACTATCATATTGGGGAGAGTCATCAATAGGTCATCCCTGAATCAATGTTCATTATCCCAAAATGATTTGCCCCAACATTATACTTTTTTTTTTCTCTAATCTTTGTTAATTAATCACCTGCATGTGAGATTTTAATTGAAAAATGAATGCTTCTTGTGTGAATTCTGTGGACCCAGAAGATGATCATTGCACCCATGCACAATACACCAGTAGTGAAGCAAAGGGTGCATGCACTTAGAGTGCTTTGGTGTGCCCAAAATGTGATCTAACAGTGAGATGGGGAATTTTCAGCTATTAGATACTTGGCCACGTTTCACCATGGGCTTTTTCTTCAACGCCTCATTACATCAGTATTTAATATTGTCTTAACATAAGCAGCTGTGCCAGAACTTAACCTAATATAGTCTAAACTTAAGTGTCCTAATGATCTGATTTAGATCAGAAATATTTGATCCATGAATGAGTAAACAAGACTAAGAATATGACCAAGCATCCAGTACCAACTTTTGCCAGTTTTAGTTTTAGGATAATCAATGCTACACATTGCTACACTCTAATGTATTGAGGTTTGATACCCAAACGTAAAAAGTACTACTACTTTTGATTTCATTTGGGTGTGTGCTAATGCATATATTTGCTACTGCTTCCAATAAAAAAAGAAATAAAAGTTATGAATTTAGATGAGGAAAGATCTTATCAAAGTATAAGTCAAGGTTAAGAATTTGACCAACCAATGTCAGCTTTAGATTCTGTTATATACAGTATATAACAAAACTGAGTACACCACTGTTCAACATCACTAAAACCTTTTTCTTCTTTAAAAACTCTTATGTGATTTTTCCAGTGTGTTTGGGATCATTGTAATGTTTGAAAATCTCTCTCATGCCAACCTTCTTGAGAGTGGGAGTCATCTTTTCCTTCAGTATTTGGGTATACAAACGTACATTCTTAGTGCCATCTTTAAATGTCATCTCCTCTATACCTTTTGCACTCATGCAGCCCCATATCAGCACACTCCTACATCCATGTTTCACAATGCAGTCACTGTGGTAGTCCTGGCCAGGTCCACGCCAAACATGCTGGACCCATCTGATCCAAACAAATTTATTTTGGTTTCAAACAATGTGCCACCAGGCTTCAGGCTTCTTTTCATGGTCTCTGGCAAGGATTAATCTCACATTTTTTGCCATTTTGTAAGCAATGGTTTTCTTCTTTGATGTCGTTCATAGAGGTTAACTTCATACAATGTCCTTCATACTGTCTGAGCAGTCACTGACACACCAATTTCTACAGATAATCCTTGTGCCGAGTCAGAAGCACTTGCCTGTCTATTTTTCAATGCAAGGTTGCATAAATAGCGAATTGTGCATGTCATCATTTTTCAAGGACGGCCACTGCACCTCCTGTTATTGGTAGTATAGGTCCCCCTAACCATTGATGCAGCTGTATTTTGGTGTCTATTCAGTAGCCTACTGATGATCTTGTACCCCCTCCCATCTTTATGAAGTCTCACAATTGGCTTCTTGTTCAGGCAATTAGTCTTAATTGGAAGTCACAGGTGTAATCACTTTTGTTGCACTGAGGTTGAACTTTGAGGCCTGTATTTTCAATATAGTCTATCTAAACTGTTTGTTTTTAATTATAAATAAAATCAAATACCCTACACTTCACCCTAAAAATACTACAATTATTGTAAGATGATACAATTTTGAATCATTTAACATTTTAGTGATATTGCACAAGCGTGCCCTCAGTTTTGTTATATATTGTATATTGCATGGACACATTTTGGTCTGTATCAAGCCTCACCTTCTCCTACAGCATAAAACTTTTTAACTTAACAACATGGAAGAAGTAAGATTTGTTGTTTCCTGTGACTTTGCTGGTCATCATCAAAGCATGCACCTGCTGCTCAATAAACTGTTTTGTTGTTTTCTATCAGGTTAGGAATGGAGCATGACGGCCAGGGGAATCGCTGCGCTGATGAGACCAGTATGGGCAGCATCATGGCACCCCTTGTCCAAGCAGCTTTCCATCGCTATCACTGGTCACGTTGCAGCAAGCAGGAGCTCAATCGATATATCCAGTGCGTTCAGTGTCTCTCACTCCATTATTTCTCATTTTCTCTTCACCCCATATGAGTGCATTGTTGCACAGCTTATGTGCGAAGCGACTCAATATGCTATTGATTTTCTGAGAACTTTCTCTTATCTGGCCTTTTCTGTTTTCCAAAGATCTCATCTTCGCATTAATGACTCTATTTATTCTCATCTTCTCAGCTCATATGACTGCCTGTTGGATGATCCCTTTGAACACAAGTGGCCCAAACTTCCCGAGCTACCTGGAATAAATTATTCCATGGACGAGCAGTGCCGCTTTGATTTTGGTGTTGGTTATAAAATGTGCACTGCTGTAAGTTCTTCACACCTGTGTAATTCCCAGAATATTGATTTGAGTTATTTATTTATACCCTTTGAGTCAGCAGAAATCCTGAGGTTCTTTTACATAGAAACATATTTATTACATGACTGACGAAACTCCCGATGTTCCCAGTTACAAGGGATAACAATATAATAGATATACAGTAGATACATATAATAACACATTAAAGACAAATCATTAAAAATTATGGTCTCAACACATCAGATTCCTTGGAAATACTGCATCAAGGTTCTTTTGAGAGATACTAAAGCACATGCTCCTGTAGAAAGACTCTGGCTCCCATGGGAGCTTAAAAAATGAAAACATCTTAAAGTTAGCTGGGAGAAATGGACCTGTGATGTGCAGCAAGGGTGGATTTTCACCCTGTATGGTTTCCTAAAGAATAACTGAAGCTTAAATTTGTTGTTCCTCATTTAGTTTCGAACCTACGACCCCTGCAAGCAACTGTGGTGCAGTCACCCTGACAACCAGTACTTCTGTAAGACCAAAAAAGGTCCTCCGGTGGATGGAACAGAGTGTGCACCAGGAAAGGTAGGAAACGCAAATCAACTTTTAATTATATTAGTTTTGTGCAATAAATGGAGCTCTCAGAAAAGATAAAGTAGAGATTAAATGGTTTTAAAGTAGTTTACTGTCATTTGTCTGAACTTTTTTTTTTTTTTACTTTTTTTCTTCTTTTCTGTCTTTTATTCCTTGTCATATTTTAGTGGTGCTTCAAGGGCCATTGCATCTGGAGATCCAGCCAGCAGCCTCAGGGTCATGATGGGAGTTGGGGCTCATGGTCAAAGTTTGGCTCTTGCTCCAGAACATGCGGAGGTGGAATTCGTTCCCGCAACAGACAGTGCAACAACCCACCGTGAGTGCTGTGGCAGCGAGGAAACTGATTCTTAGTGGCAAAAAAAAAGAAAAAAAAAGTGAAAAAGAAAACACATGGAAACAAAAGCAGCTACTTGTTCAGTGGCCAAATATTTTATATGATCTGTGTGTTCATCCAACAGATGATGACATACTGTAAACGTGTGAATGCAAAGCTGGCTAGCAGAGCTGGTTTTTGATCCAGCACTGGCTTTGCAGAAACTTGACCTCAAAGAGTTCAACAGTATGAGCTACTGTATAGTATGTCTCTATGTTCGCTTAATTTAGCTTTTTTTTCTAGTTATTTAGTTGACTTCTACTGGATTTAATGATCTATGGTGTACTGCAGGCGCAAAGTTATACCATTAAACCAGTTGGATGTGCACAGTTATAGAGAATAGAAACACTGATGCACTGTGTTTGGAAATGTTGAAGACATTATTATTATTATAGGGCTGTATCATGAGCATTACACTACCAGACTTTTCAGTGTAGGATTGCTCTGTTTAATCTTATTTTTTACCCATATTGGAGTTGTGACATCACATCCTGTTTTGGGGCTTGAGTGCGGGGCAGTTTTGTTGAGCAGAAGGCTAATGTGACTGTACCTTTAGTAAGAGGACCACAGGTGTATTTAATAGCATCAAAGGCTGAATTTCACTCAGGTGATCCAGTTAGAGGTACTGCTACAGTGTACCGACTGTATATTACGTAAAAAGTCTAGACAGGTTTTGTGTATGAGGTGTCTTCACACTGATAAAGTTAAGTGCACTCAAAGTATAGAAAGTAGTCAGTATGCAGAATAAAATGGAGGAGCTGCTCCCAGCTGGAAGAAATTAAAAACCCACAACCAGCTCAGGAAACAAATAATAACTATCACATTTTTGGAAAAACATTCTGCTTTATATTTGTGAAGTTTTAACTGGCAGGTTTTCTAAAGTTGCTTTATGATTGACATGTGATGGTACATGTATCTCAACATTTCCTGGTAGTATAGAATGGGTAAACATGTTGAAGACAATAAACAGTATACTGTAAAGATTAGTATATAGTGTGGGGGGAAATGGGACACAGTTACTGACACAGTCAGAAAATTAAGCATTAAAAAGTTTGTATGAAAACCAAAAACTTAATTTTTCAGTGTGCTGTTGATGGACATTATTACCAGGGAAATGGAGGAACCACTCACAGCTGCAAAAAATTAAAACACATTGTGAATGGTGGAGAGACAGTTCCGTCTTTGAAAAACATTTTGTTTTCTCTTGAGTAAATTTCAGTAAATCTATCACCACATGTTTTATATTTTCCATTTGCACAAATCAGTTAAGTTCATTAATCTCCAGTATACAAACTGAAAAAACAACTTTTTAGACAATTAGTATATTTTCATACCATGTACAATTAGTATGTAGTCTGGAACTGGGACACATCTTTGGTACTGGGCCTGCTGGCTTACTGGGACACTCAAAAGGAATGAAGCCATCGTTAATGGTATTAATTACATCTGAGCTTTTCCTGTTATAACAAGACAAAATATCTGGCCTGAGAAATGTTAAATAATGTTATTAAAACCTGCCCAGCGTGTCACTATTGTGCCAAATGAAGTAAGTTTTTAAGTAACTACAAGCCTGTAAAATCAGCTGCTCAAACTTGTGGTAGATGAAACCTTTTTCAACATGTTTTATGTCAATTTCAGCATCTTATACAGTACATATTAAATACAGTTTTACTTGTTAACATTTATTTTTTCTTTCTTGAGGTTCCAGCTTAAAGAAACTAAATACATTAAGTAAGAGGAGCTTTAGTAATATACTTAATGGTGTCCAAAAGTAGTATTTGTATTAAATAGATTTCCATCAAAACCTACTGGATTTACACCTAGAAAACAGCCTCTATAAAAAAAAATTTGTTTTTGTTTTTTATCAGGCCTGCCTATGGTGGTCGAGATTGCCCCGGGTCTGCTTTTGACTACCAGATGTGCAACACAGAGGAGTGTGCAGGTCCTTATGAGGACTTCCGTGCTCAGCAGTGCGTCCAGAGGAGCAACAAATACCACAACAACATCAAGCACACCTGGCTACCGTATGAGCATCCAGATGGTAAGTCTGTAAAGAGCAAAGCAAAGTCTCTTTCAAGAGGGGAGCTTAAAAGTTTCTTGCAGATCAACAAGTGAACAGATTACATTTGCAGGAGCAGCTGCTCACATGTATATACATTCAGGTGGGTGTTATCTGTCCTCTGTGTCTTGCTGATGTCTTAATCAGATTCTGAAGGTACTTGGATGAACCAAGGCGTGTGTGTGTGTGTGTGTGTGTGTGTGTGTGTGTGTGTGTGTGTGTGTGTGTGTGTTGGTGGATGGGTGGGTGTTTTTGTGTTTTCAGAGGGCCGTAAGTGTGAGCTGAGCTGTAAGTCGAAGGAAACAGGGGAGGTGGTTTTCATGAACCAGGTGATGCATGATGGGACCCGCTGCAGCTACACAGACCCCTTCAGTGTGTGCGCTCGAGGAGAGTGTCTGGTAGGTCTCAACGGTGGTAGCTTCAGAAAAATGTGATTAATTCTCCTGATTTTAAATATCACATTATATTCTTTCTCTGCAGATTCTCATTTTCTGTCAGGTGATGAATGTATCACACATAATTGTAATTTTCATCTCCGAGTAGACTGGCATTTTGTAGATGAAAAAAAACCAAAACATATTCAAACTTAAAAGAACATTACACCAATTTAAAATTGTCTCACTTACAATGATTGAAAATAAATAAATAAATAAAATATTCCTCCTTGTCAAAACCTGGTGCCACCATTATCCACAATACAATTCGCCCGCCGACAGTTCAGTTGGAGATTGCGGTGTGTTATGCTAACTGCAGCTAAGCAGAAACGAGCAGCAACAGAGGTCTGGTAACCTCACTTCTTTCTAACTCTACACCTCCAGATTTTTTCCATTTCCGACCTTGTAGTCTTCTGCCCCAAGTGACGTTTCCTCTGGAACCACAAAAGGCTTCATACAACTTTTTTTCACATATGCAGTTGTACTCCCTAAGATAACAACCAAAAGTTACAAATGAAAAGTTATATGACCTTTTTTAAAGTTCCGCTTATTTTTAGATGATTTTAAAACACAACAAAATAAAGATGATATCCATGTGAAATATTTTTAGTTAGTAAGTTTTATGCCAGAGATCAGCACCCATATGCAGCGGAGTTCCCCTGAGCAATATCCAAACTGAGCTCCTTGTCAGGTGATATTTATCATCTGACAAGGAGCTCAGTTTGGATATTCCTCAGGGGCACTCTACTTAGCTGAGCTTGGAAACGTCATTTTCCCAGAGTACCTTAACCTCCACTAGAGTGTATTTTGATGTTGAAAATAGTGCCCTTAGGAAGAATTATGAAGACGTTTGACAACTAGACTGTAAATACTGTAATTGTAAAGGAAATACAGCACTCTGTTCTAACACAAACACACGTAGTCATTATTTTGTCTCAGTCTTCAAATTGGCAATAAGGAAGGTTGAGACTTTTATTGTTGCAGGCCAGCCGCTCAGTGTTTTGGCTACATTCCTGTTATGTCTGAGTGTGTTATCATCAGCGCTGATGAAGGCTTCGCGCTGAAATGAGTCCATTTCTGTCCACAACAAAAAAAACATAAGAAGATGGATCAGTGAGCACCGGTGTTTTGTTTTGTTTGTTTCATCTTTACCACAAACATGCACCCGATACTCTCCTGAGATTTGGAGCTGTGTGCACCGCTGCTTTGTACCATGTCTGAATGTGTTTCCAATGTGCATCGTTTTAAAGCAGGCAGCAGGGGCTCTAACCAGATAATATATAATCCCATGGCGTCATTTTCCCAGAGGAGTAATCTCAGTCTGTATAGAAGTCAGCGTTCCCCTGAGTTGATTGACTGTCTCTGTCCTTCCTACTTCACAGCATGTGGGCTGCGACAAGGAGGTCGGTTCATACAAGCAAGAGGACAAATGCGGAGTGTGCGAGGGGGACAACTCCCACTGTCGCACCGTGAAGCTCACTCTCACCAAGACGCCCAAAAAGAACGGTAATGATCAACTGTGTGGACAGGCCAGCGCTGAAATTAGCAACTTTGCCTCAGCTGAGTCATTATATGAGATAACTATCATCGTTTAAGCTCAAAATCACTAATTCAGAGGTCTTCCCAATCTTCTGTGTCTGACCACAGCCTCTATCCCACACTATCATCAAACAAAGGACTAAACTTTTTGTCTCCATGTCTTGATTCAGAAATAAATGGCTGTTATTACTGCCCAGAATAAGTGCCTGCTGTTTAAGGCTCCCAGCTGTACCATGCTGTGTCTCTTTGTCTTGTTAGGGATGCTGAAAATGTTCGACATCCCAATAGGAGCTCGCCACATTGTTATCGAAGAGAACGAGACCTCCCCTCATATAATTGGTAAGTGTGTCTTACCTTCTTGTCCAACTGTGGAGCACATTATGCTATCGGTGCTAAGTAGCAGAATTGGTTTGTGTGTAGAAGAAGCAAACACAAGACCAATTTTACCAAATGTTACAAAACCTTGATTTTTTCTCACATTACTGTAGCTGCGGGGTTATTTACCTTGTGAGACTAGTTGGATATTGACTGTTGACTGTTACAGACACAGAATACAAGTTCATCAAGTTCAACTTCTTTATGCAATAAAGCAGCACATTAAAGAGTCAGTTCACCAAAAACAGACACATAAAAATAAACAGATTTGCTTTTATTTGTCCAGATTCTGAGATAATAATTTTTTATCACCATTTGAATACAAAAGACCTGAATGGAAATTTCACTTGTGGATTAAAAAAACTGAAAAAATTTAACTGCAACAAATGTTTTCAGTAACTTTGAGCCTTATGCAAGAACCACTCATACTAACAGACTTATTCTTAAGTGGCACAAATGAGTGATTTAAGGAAACTTGTCACATTCATCAATTTTTGTACTCAGAATTTTATCTTAGATACGAACAAAATTCACAAGTCTGTCTTTCTTCAGAGTGGAAAAAGACACTCATATGACTTAAAAATCATAAACTAAAATGAAGTAACTGTACGAGACTTAATACAAAATTAATATTCTGTTCACCATATCAGTGTGATGGCTATCACCCAACGATGTGACATCACCATCTGTATAATATTCTATCATTGGCTGTCACACCCTCTTGACTACTCACTATTTACTGTAGGTCATGGACTGCTTTGTTATTTTTCAGCATATTTCTGTCATGTAACAGATGATATATCATCAACAGCTGTTCTATCAATATTTTCTATTGTTTCACTTCTAACACCATTTCTGATAAATTTGTTATGTTTTCTGTTAGCTGCTGATTTCTGACAGCAGGCACTGTGGTGTGAAATTGTTTGTCTTCATTTTACCCTTGGGTAACTTTGTAAATTAAACTTGGGAATGAAATTATGCTAATGATCTTTTCTGTGAAAAGATGGCATTCATCAGGTTAAAACGAGCGGCTTACGACGTGTTTATACAGTTAAGAGGGTTCGGGGAAAACAAGAGAGATTTAGGATAAGAATGAAAATGTTCTTGCATAAGGCCTGTTGACTCTCTGTCGCAATGGAGATGCTGGTGTGAATCCAAGCTGACTACAGCTGCTGTCCTGTATGAAGGAGAAAACTACAAACCTTTCAGATCCACATTTCAAGTTTAAAGAGCATATTTCATATTGAAAAAGTAGATTTTTTTTGTGGAGTATTGCTTTAAGAGATTAAAAGGAATGTGATTAAGGCGCAGGATACAAGGCTTTACATAATTAACATACGTGTAGCCACAGGCATGCTTCCTGTGGGGTTTCATGTTACAGACTTTGCACAGAAATGTTCTCAAAAACACACTTTCATCCAGATCAGTTTCAGGTAAGGTTTCTGGAGAGAAATGTCTGCAGATGTCAGTTATGGCCTGTGCTTCGTGCTAGTGTTTTCTCATTCAGTTTGAAAATGTTTCATCCAGTATGCCCGAGGCAAAGAGTTGTCTTATATTCTATCTGCTTGACAAACTAACAAACATCAATGTGGGAATTTTCCAGAGGAGCCTGAAGTTTATATTATTTGTCCTTGGGGAATATTATGGATGTCAGTGCAATTAACACTGCTGATGAGTCACAGGTTCTATTGTGATAATGTGAATGAAAAATATTTTTTTATTTAAGCAACATTGCCGCACTAATGACTTTCAATTGGAGCTGAATGTGGCTAAGTAGGTGGAACACAATGCACTCATGACAGCTTTATCTGTACAGTAAATTCAATTTGCATTACAAAGTGGTGTGTCAAAAGTAATGAGACTGGAGCTCTAAAATGTCTTTAGGTATAAGAAGGTGTGACAGACTCATATCTTCCAGCTTACAATAGTTCTCTGTGCGACTGTAGAGGGTGAGTCAGGAAACTCTCCCTCTTCTGTTTTACTTTCTGGCTTTTATTAGCTCATGGGAAGAAGAGATGACACACAACTTGGAGGATTTACTGCTGTCTGGCCACAATGCCAGACATCTCAAAATACATACTGACACGTTCCCTGCTCAAAGGAAACTCTCAGAATTCTTTGGCAAGGGAGGGTTGATCCCAAATATCTGTTCAATTTTTCAGACTTTTAATGAATGAAAAAGTTTTTTGCTACTAAAAACAATGTGATGGGCATGTATTCCTTCTTACCAAACATGCATAATATATGTTTTTTTTTCTCCTCACTGACAGCTGTGAAGAATCAAGTTACTGGAAACTTCATATTGAATGCAAAAAGTGAAGAAGCTGAGTCAAAGACCTTCATCGAAAACGGTTTACAGTGGGAGTATTCCATTGATGGTGAGAAGGAGACGCTAAAAACACCTGGTCCTCTGCACGAAGGCATTGTAGTGCTGGTGAGTGAGGATGGAAGTGGATAATTGCTTTTTTTCATTATTTATAGTACCGAGTTTTCTAATGAAGTCTCCTCTGTTGCAGGTCGTTCCCCAGGAAGAAGACGCAAAGATCAGCTTAACATATAAGTATATTATACATGAGGACCTGTTACCGCTCATTACCAACAACAATGTGCTTCTGGCTGAACTGGACACTTATGAGTGGGCATTGAAGAGCTGGTCTCAGTGCTCTAAACCCTGTGGGGGAGGTCAGTGAGTGTGTATATGTAAAATAAATAGCAAACAATGTGTTCAGATGACAGCAAAAGATGCATCTAGTCTGGTGTTTTTTTCACCCCGTTGTTGTTGTTGAATGCTTGAAATTATTAGTCAGTTATTATCATCGTTTTTTTTCGAATGACAGAAAATTAATTGACGAAAATTTTGATTATCGATTAATGATTTATGTCATTTATTGATTAAGTTGATTTGTGGGAATCTGGGATTGTAAGATAAAATAATTGATGAATAAAATAAATATAATAGACTAGACTAATCAATAGTGAAAATAATCTTAAATTGTAGCCCTTGATGAAATACATGAGATTGGCAATGACACACCAGCAGTCAAGATCTATGGATTGTAGAAAGAGCAACGATATGAATGAATTTTTTAACAACTTTTTATTGAAAATGAACATATTTTTAAACAAATAAACAAAAAATTGTCCAACCATACCCCCCCCCCCCCCCCCCACCCAAAAAACAAAACAAAAAAAAAAACTATAATAAAACAAAGAGATTTCCAAAAACAGAAAATTCAAAAAGATCCAGAGGGGGTTAAGGAGTATTATCCACATTGTTGACGTGATAAATATTGTCCTGCTGAAAGTTCAATAGTTGAAGTCTCGGGTCTGTGTAGTCTGGCTGTGGACAGATCCATCATGATGACATCTTGAAAGTACTGTAATCACTTTTTTAATGGAAAGATTGTGTGACAGAATCCATCTTTGATCAAGTAGTTTCTCCGCTGCTGTTAGTGTTAGTGTGCTGTGCTCTATTCAAGTCACATCCAAGTCATCAATCAACAACAACAACTTAGGATACAAAGGAATAATTTTCTTTGTCAGCATAGATAGGATGCACACTGCTGTTTTCCAGAACTTATATACAGGAAGACACTCCCAATTCATATGTTTATAAGTGCCAATAGCCCCCCTGGGAACATAGATCACAGTTTGCACTTAAGGTGGAGTCCAGATTTGTCTATTTAATGTAATTTATGCTATATGTCTGTATTTCCATCCTTCAGGCATACAGTACACAAAATATGGATGCAGGAGGAAAAGTGACAGCCGTTTAGTGCATCGCAACTTTTGTGAAACTAGCAAAAAGCCTAAACCCATCCGCAAACGCTGCAATGTTCAAGAGTGCAGCCAACCTTTGTAAGTGACTTTCAACTACTATACATATCGTATATCCATGTATTTATATTTCAATAGCTAATGCAGCATTAAAAGTGGTAATAATGGCTTTGCTTCCATACTGTTTGTCATCCTGTCATGATGTATGCATTTTAGACGGAATAAGTACTATGAGAAATAAATGTAATTGAAATGTGTCATGGAAAGCCTTTTCAAAGAGCCTGCCGCACTTACAGGTGGGTGATGGAAGAGTGGAGTCCCTGTAGTAAGACGTGCGGGAAGCTCGGCTACCAGACCAGGGTGGTGCAATGCATGCAGGCGCTCCACAATGGCACCAACAGGCCCGTCCACAGCAAACACTGCACCGAGGATCGCCCGGAGACGAGGAGAGCCTGTAACCACACCACATGCCCCGCCCAGTGGAGGACAGGGGCGTGGTCTCAGGTGAGCTGGAGGGGGACCTGGGTCTGTATTTATACAAAAGAATCACACTTACAAATAGAGCCAACTTTCACTCTAATTCTTGTTGTTTTTGTGTTAAATCCTTACTATCTCCAGTAAAAATTCACTGCATTTGCATCATTTTTGTGATTTTACCTTTTCTTATTTCTCCGCTTTGAGGGACACTTGTGCATAATCAGCAGCTCATTTCCAAACTGTTTATGAACTGTCTTCTTTCAGCAGAAAACACAACATTTGGGTACATAAAGTCAGAGTGAAGATCTATATCTATATATTCTTATTTATGCCTAGCCAATAAAATTCAGAAGGATTTTAATATGTTTGTAGGGCTGACATAAACATGAATTACAGAAAAGGACTGTTGTCACTGTAGTAATGCCACTTTTAGGGCAAACCTGCCCACTCATCATGTCAACACTGATGTATCTTGTCATGAACATGTCACGGCTGCCTTCATGATCAAAAACAAATGAACTGTTAAGATATAACTGTCATATGTGGGTGGATCATGACAGTGGTTGTCAAGAGCTCCGACAACTCTCAAACCTAACTGCAGTGATAGAGATTGGGAGCTTAATAAATATAACTGTAATAACAGTTTAATAAGTTTCATATACCTTTAACATATGTTCGTGTATTTGTGTTGTTTGTACGGTAGTGCTCGGTGACCTGTGGCGAAGGGATTCAGCAAAGGCAAGTGGTTTGCAAGGAAAGCGACAACACCATTGGAGAGTGTGAGGGCGAGAAGCCGGAAACAGTCCTCATTTGCAAACTAAGTTCTTGTCCAGGTAAGATCCAAATATGTGTCATTAGAGACCAGAATTTACCAATTTACCAGTTAGTTTGCTGCTTGTCTTACATACTCTGTTAGAGGGAAACTGCCTCTGCATGAACAAGTCATATTTCTTTTCTTCTTTCTAAAAACGTGTGGATGTTTTATGTCTGCTGCATCATGCATAATCATCTGACAGCAGATTTAAGCAAGGACGAATAAGGACATCTCATAGTATATGATTTTCTTCTGGCTCAGAAGTATTAAACTCAACATGTGGTTTGGTCATCTTACATAATAATTGCCTCATGAACATGAGAAGTATTTAGCCAGTGCCAAGAGCTAGAATTGCAAATTTATCATATTTAAGAGTTAAAGAACAGTGGAAGAATCAAATCAAAATTGGCACAACAGGCCCGAATTGGCAAAAACATTTTCCCCTCACCCTGGGATTCTATTAACATAAATATATGATAGACTATATAATGTATTTTTTGGTTTGTATGATGGATCACACCAGCTGTTCTAACTGCATGGCCCTTAAGTTATTTGTGGGATAAAGAACATCTTTCAGCTTCTATGTCAAAACATTTCTGCACTAATACTCTCCTACAGCCTTTCTCATACTGCTTCCTCTTCAAAGAACCAGGAGCTATCAATTTTTTCTGTTTCCCTGAGTGGGCAGAGAGCGGAAAATGGTGTGGTTTTTGTCAAAAACATGAAGAAGAAGTCCAGGTTGGGCCCTGTGTTCTGTAAATAGCACCAGGCTTTATTATAGGTTTCTAACAACACAGCTTTATTTTCTTTTGGAGGTTGTCAAGAGCTTTTCTTGGGTCTTGTGGCTTCTGCTTAAAGTCCCATTTAGGGATGTTTACCAAAGTTTTAGCAACATTTTGTCCTGTCTTTGCTATTGTATTCAGGGCAGCCAGTGTCTTCTCTCACCATTGAAACCATGGAAAATTCTACAATAACAGATGAAGCTGTACAACAAAGGGTTCCTGAAAACCCTGTCCTCAAAATCTCTTCAAGTAAGTCAGTGTCATTTTTCTTAGAGATCTATCACTTTGATCTGAACTTGAATGTGTACAGTAGAAATCTTTTTTTTTTTTCAATTTTGCTCTTAGTGACGTTCTCTCTCCTGTTATTACTAGATGAGCCATGCCTGAGGGATAAATCGATTTTCTGTCAAATGGAGGTTCTTGCCCGTTATTGTTCCATCCCTGGATATAATAAGCTTTGTTGTGAGTCTTGCAACAAGAAAGAAAGCCTTGCCACACATGCTCCTGACCTCCCAAACACCCCAGAGGCCTCGGTTGAACCTGAGACCTCTGTTTCTTCTCACTCTGCATCACCCAAGGTTCCTCTACCCACTACGACCCAGAACCCACCACAAACCACTAAAGCCATCAGCAGACGACCTCGCTCCACTGCCCAGGCGCCAACCACCGCCGCTGCTGAAGCCTCGGCATCCACGGGTGCTGCTCTGCCCCAGGGTCCCACCGCCGACTCAGACCCAGGGCCTCTTCTACCTCCAGGGCCGCCACGGCCAACAGCAGACTCCAGTGGAGATGCCTCTAAAGAGCACAGTCCAAACAGCACTTTAGGCCCAGTCGCTGCCAGGTCAAGAAGGGACAATTTAGGATCCGAGAGGGACTCAAGTCACAGAACCCTGTCAGCTCAGAAATGAACAGTGAGCGATGTTGTGATCGTGCTGCTTTGTGAGACGGTCTCATACATCAGCTCATCCATTGCAGCGTCTGATAGACTCGCAGTCATGCTGCAGATATTACTTTCTTTTTTACAAAGATTTTTTTTTTCCATGCCAGTGAACTTAGACCAGACCAGTGATGGTTACCTCATCAAAACTCCAGAGCGACGCTGCATCGCTCTGTCCTCTGTGCTTCAAAGAAGAAACGGAAGAAAAAATGTTGTCAAAACGAAGGTGCTGTAAACTAAAACGACTACAAGACGTGTTCAAAATGTGATGACTGCATTGCTACATTCATGTTTTTATCTGTGTACAGTTGTGTAAGCCTGTTTTTTTTAAGTGCATTAGAACTACTATTGAACTTGTATTGTGAACATGTGAGAAGAGGTCAAAGTCCATGATTTTGGAGGTGCATGTGTCAGCTGTGGAGTCTAGAGTGTGCCAACAGGATAATTATAGACTTTTATAATAAAAAAAAAAGCTGTTATGTATTATGAGTTATGATTTTGAATTGGATTTAAAATTTCATTTCTTCTTATTCCTTTTCTAATGTGCCTGTTACATTTCATCTAACAGTTCGTTGTCTCCTTTAGCTTCATAGCTAATGCACAGATATGAGGATATAACTCTCTGCAAGACAGCCAATAAGCTTCAAACTATTCCTTAGGTGATCATTTTATCTTTTTTTTTACTTTTCTGTGTTTAATGCATCAGTTAAATGCAAATATAATTAATAAATTTATATTGGTGATTTTAGAATTTATAAGTTTATGAATGGATTAGAACTAAAGACCAGTAAGTCAATAATTATTCAAATGGCACACCCCAGGACTCCATAGTCATTACTCCTGGCAGGGAGCTTCATGGCTTCTCTGTCCCTGGTGCTTTTTTTTTTTTGTTGTTGTTGTCCAAATCCAACATACTAGTGATTCTCCTCACTGGTCAAGAATCATGATTGTTTGCAAGCCAACCCCACTGTAGCATGCCCTCAGTCTGCCTTTGTGGAAGTCAGTCACTTATGCTTTAACAACAAAGAAACAAAAAAAAAAATGTAAGAAAAACACATTATGATATTTTTTGTAACTGATATATTTTTCAGATAATAATGTATATAGTGTAAATTTCAAGTTATGAAAAGAAATTAACAAGCAAGAGTAGAAAGGAAGGTATGATGCAAACTGGAAAATACGGGCAACGCTGTAAGTCTACAGACTGTGGTTGGTCATACTGTTACACCATTCCTGCATTGCAGTTCATAACATCATTATGTTTATTGTATAGTTCTTGTATATACGTACGTGAATGAAAGCTTTAAATGTTAATATTTATTGAATTTTTAAGTGGTAAGGAGAACAAAGTAAAACACGTTTAAAAGAACTGAGATTCTTGTTGTTTCACTTTCCTCAATTTAGCCTCCATTTACTCTTTTTATACAGTATTTAGCTTTTCTCACAGCTTTTGTTTAGAAGTGGACCTGCAAGAGTACATGATGAAACATTTGTAATAGCTACTGTAATCGAGTGTCCTTGAATTCTTTTTTTACAGACCTCAGATCAAGACCTTGCATTCACTTATTTGTTCAGTCTGAATTGAACTGTGCTTAAATCAAGATGAGACACCTGTTATGTAGTGTTGCTATTAATGCGGTATTCACATCATTTGTATTTTGTGATGGATGAAAATGAAACAGGCAGAATAGGCACATTCAAGCACTTTAATATTGTTTCAATCATATGCAGGGACTCATGCAGTCAGCCTTCTATCAAGAGACAAATGATGATTCCTAATCAGGAAATCCTAATGAGGTTTGAGTGGCACACTGTGACATTAATTCCTATTATGAGCCAGCTTCCTTCTGCCATGCTGACATTTGGCTGCTGACACTGGTCTGTGCCAGTTCTGCTCTGCAGAGTGTTAGAGCTGAGCGTCTCCTCCAGGCAGCCTTTCTGCTCTCGCTGAAAGGGCAGCGTTCCTCCGAGCAGCCAGACACCATCTCCCAGACTTCCCCTGTGAGCGATGACAAGGTGCTGCTGCGGTGTTGGTGTCACACAGACTTAGTCAACCCAGGGTGGCGCTCGCTGTGAGGCGTCTGCGGAGGTGTCTGGTGAAATCCAGCTGTGCTTGGGGCAAAGCCTGATTGACAATGGACTTTGGCAGCCAGCCCTGAGAACAATGTTATCTTTGTTAGAACCCTGAATTGTATTTTTGTGACTGTCAGTCTTGGTAAACAAAAGAGAGTTCTCTGTACAATAAATATGCACTGTTCATATGCAAATATGGTTTCCTATAGAAAATATGCATATGCAGGCAAATTGGTATGCAGTATTATTTTATTCAATATAATTTATTAAATAGCATTTTTCCTAATTTCCTATTTTCCTAATACATATATTTACATAAAAGTAATCTGAGAACAAAACTGTTGAAAATGGAAGGAAATTAATAATGAGAGTAAGGAAAATATTAGTTTGACAACATAATATTAACTCAAGTTTAAGAATCAGCTTAGGAAGATAGTGAGATGCAGTTGACAGCTCTGAGAGAAGCTAGTAAGTGGACCTTGATTTGACTTCATTTTTTCAAACTTTGAAAATCTCCCGCCAGAGCCGTTAATTACATTTACAACTGTTTCCACATGCTGAGTTGTACTTCTCATCATGAGTAAACTGATTTTCATTAATAAAATCAATTTTGTGAAAACTTCCATTTTCAAGACAAGAATGAAGAATTTCATGCTCAAAAATAGTAGTAAATGTATTACTGTACATCAGACATGATATATGTACATATAGACATTATACATAATTTCTATGCAGTTTGGTATAATCTGTTCCAAATGAAGCGCAAAGACAGACAGCACCTGTTAGTTGCATGCATCCACTCAACAGCAGCTACATCTGGCTCTGCAGTTTATTTACTATGATCCATCAGCTCCTCATTTATCTCATGTCATGCTGCTGTTGACTGATTGTGCTGTTTATTCTCTCCTCCACCACCCCAGCCCCCTCAGGTCTGGTTCCTTATCTCTGTCACCAGCATACTTAATTGTGATTGTGTATTCTCTTTCTGTACCCCTTATCTCATAATTGTGTATTCCATATCACAGTGATTTGTGTCTGCTGGGCTCTGTTTTGTTAATCCTGGGAGAATATGAGCATGATGCGCCACATGTATTGAGAGCATCTTTAAGAGTAGATCCTGACCTGGAATACAAATGGCTGCAAGCATTTCAACAGCTATTATTGCAATTCCATGATGCTTGCCCCAGGTTGACACCTGCAGATCGATTGTGCGTGGTATTGTTTTCTTCTTAAAGTTAATTATTTTTTTCGCGCAGCAGAAAAGGGCCAACACAAGAAATTCACTGCTCTCCAGATAAAAGTCTGGCAAAAGTGGTGGAGACGAGAAACAACGTACAGTAATAGAAAAACACTCTGCACACTCCCATCTGTGAACACATTTGATGCAATAAATGAGTATTGCACATACTGGAGTCTGCAGCTGCTTTTCCTGTTATCATGCACAAAATGGAGAAAAAAAACAATACTCATGAATTTACCTTTACATCCATATTAAGAAGCCATGTGATGTGGCTCCTTCTTGAATTCTTGTCAAGAGGTTTTATGATGATGCAGGTTGGTCCATCCTCAGCTCTGTTCACATGCAAACACATTAGATCATTAGTATTCAACCGAGGTTTATTATGAATCATGTGCAAGTCCATAATGTATATTTTCATTTCCAAACTAGAACATCTTCAAACTGTTCTCAAATGTTGCGTTTTTATCAGTACATCAAAATTTACTGGGCTTTGATGTCATATCCATCATTGGAAGATCATTTTTATAGGCAAAACTGCAGAAATTGCAACATTCACTCAAAGTATCGCTTAAATTATAATGGCTTTAAAAATGTGCTTTTGTTTCCATCTGTTTTTCTATGGCTCCTGTCCTCACATTCTTCAAAATCCTCTGACATTCATCTGCAGTAATAAAACATTTTTATCTCACATGCATGAGATATGAATGTAGACTTTAAGGCCACTGATATTAGCTGGAGCTGAGCGAAAACACGCCGTTTGATTTGTTTCTGTAGAATCGAAGATGTTTTTCCATTTTGCTCTGACATTTTAACTCCTGGGTGGCTGAGATTACTCTAATCAGACATTGTACATTATGAGAGAAAGTTTAATGAAGCTCTGAAATATATTTTAACACATGATGATTTATGCCCAGTTGAAACGGAGTTGTGTCTTGTCTGCAGATGTCTGCCTACCTCACAAAGCCTGCCTGAGGTGGGAAGGACTCCAGCTGAATTGTTGCTCCTCCAAGATAAATGCAGGACTTTTGTTTGGAACTGTGTCTAACACTCAGAAAATCTCTTTGGCCAATCAGATTTCCTGCCGTCTCTGATGAAACCTCGTGAGTGACGATCGTTTCAGGTCCGACATGCTTAAGAACCTACAACAAAGAGACACAAATAACCCATTTGGTTTGAAAACATGTCATGAACTGAATTATTTTGAGTACTTGATGAAAGGTCTAGCAGTTCAAGAATAGATAACTTGCTGCAAATATATCATGATGTCTGTGAAATGTGGCTATAAACAGAAATGTGCTAGACAACTGGACCTTCATCGAGTTAAAGAGAAGTCTTAACTGAACATATAGTTAGGAAACCTTGTCAAAAAAGATCTTCTCTGTTTGTATAACCTGTGATATTTTTATAGGTTATAGTTTCAGAGTTGATGAAATATCCAATTATCAACAGCAGCCTTGTGTTAGTTGTTGAAAGGTCAGCGGCTCACTTTGATATGCTGGATGCTCGGGTTCCACTGGGGCATCTCCTCCAGTCTGACGAACAGGAGGTTGTAAAGTTCGTCCGGGCTGGCCTCCAGAACTGCCTCCAACCTGAAGACCTTTCTGGCCCCCGGCATCACTTTGCTACTGATCACATCCCCATTGCTCTAAAATGGTACAACAAACAAGCGGAGGTATAACACAATGGCAAGACAATGGTCACCCAGTTCAAGTTATTTCAAATGAACTTTGGAAAAAGACACTTTAAGTCAGTCAGGATGGCATTTTAATCAATGGGAAGTTACCTGTGTGATCTCGATCTTCCATCCATCTTTCTCCTCCAATATATTGAGAGCCTTCCTCATTCCTTCTTGGCCTTGTTGTATATAGAACAGCTGATCTTCTTTCGCTGGCACAGACTTAACATCTTCTGGTTTGGGCTCTGTAAAAGATTTTGTTTTGTTATTTCAACAATGATACCTTAAAATTGAATGAAACCAACAAAATAACGCTGTTGTTTTTTTTACCATAATAGTTTAAACCAACAAGCTTTCTCATGTGATGTTGGATCTGTTCCGATCGCTGCAGGTGAGTGATCTCCTGGCCTATCACTGCCACCACTGTGCGTTGAAGTCCTGCATGATTGAACAGTTGAGAGAAAAAAGAAAAGAAAAACAGCTCAGAAGTTTTACCCAGAATCCAACATTTGCATGGTGACTGACAATAAAGGAATAAAGAGAGAACTCCTTCCTCAAATTGTGGAGAGTGTTTACCTGCCATACTCCTCAGATGTGGGTAGGAGATTCCACAACAGAGCTTAACAACAGCAGGCAGCATATTGTCTGTCTTTGGCAGTGACAGCAAAGTAACAGAGTGTGTCTCTGGTCTTTATACGGCCTGTGAAGGACGCTTTATTGAGATAAGGGCTAATGAAGAAGATAGGACCTGTTCTGAATTCTCTTCTGAAGGCCACACATGACAAGACTTTTATTAACTTAAACAGAGCATTGGGTGCAAGGCAAAGAAGAAAATCTATCATAAGAGCTGTGATTTCTTAGTGCATTTGTGTGAATTTTAAATCACAATTTAAAAACCACATCACAATCACAAGGGAAGCAAACCTATTTTTGTTATTTAATTGTATACCATGTGTGATCTAATGAGTAATAATCATCTACTTTCTGAACAGCTCTGAATCAAAGACTATATAAAGTAGATAATGATAATCTACTTGAGAACAGACTGCTATCGGTTAATTTAGTACCTAATGATTAGTTAGTGTGCCTGGCCTGCTTTATACTGCAAAGGCACACTTATATTATATTCCATACTTATTCTTGTTCTTAATCTTCTGTATAAAACTTTGGCATGTAACTAGTCTCACAGCATTGCCAGCACATACACAAAAAATACAACAAAACGTGCGCTTTGAATGGAAATGGTATGCTAAAGCAATAAGCTACAAGAGGCTGTGGTTTACAGTAATTGATAGTGTGAGTACAGTGATTGAGTGACAGAACAGCTAGCTGTTCTAAAATCACTGTAAACCATGGCCCCGCATGGCTCATTGCTTTTATAAAAGTTACTACATATACCTGGCAAGGTTTCATAAATTAAACACACAGCAACAAAAACTACAATAATTTATTGACAACAAATAATCACTTTTCCGCCAAACAATGTAGTTCTTCAGTGACATTTAGCAGAATGGTTGCCAAGCAGCACACAGACACAGTGGAATATTTCAGATTTTATAATAGGTGTCTTTTGCGCAGAACGTTCAGACCCAGAGTAATTCAGGCCTTCAAATTTTATCAAAAATCTTCAACAAATTATCATCTTACTCTCACAGCCTCCACTTTACAAGCATAATTTATACATCAAAATATAGACAAATTTGTCCTCTCCCCTCCAATGTTACTTCCATTGAAATAGGACTCATGGTTTTTGAATGAATTTCCCAAGAGGGCAGAGAGTGCCGTCTAAAAGTCTCATTGTCTCCCATATTATCTAAGCTCTGAAGCTCCTTTAAAAAATGGAAATTAAGGTGATATATAATTCATCACCTTCATTACATATCATACATCAGTATAGCCAGTGAACTCTCGGGTCGCTCAAATTTAAATTTGTTTTTTGATGTGAGTTATAAGTTGGTCGATGTCTAAGTTTGGCTTAAGGGCTGAAATATTTTAACGGATATGAATATCGATGCTTGTTTCACCCCTACCATTGGGGGCACTTTCTCCATAGCAACCTGGGACCATAGTCTCTGGGCAGAAACTGACACACATGTCTGTGATTAGACTCACAGGTCAGTCTCTGAACATTTCTCTCTTAGAGATTAAGGACAAACTCCCAGATTTCATTGTTAAAACTGGGTGGAAACAATTAGACAGTTAAAAAAAACCCTGCATTACAGAACCAATCCAAAGTCTTTAGGGCGGTCCTTCATATTGGGGTGGTGACATACAGTTCACTACTGAGTAGAATGGGGGGAAAGCATAATTTCCGGTGTGTCCTTGACAAAATGTAAGGGACGTAGGTTTGTTGGCAGCTGTTCTCACTGCTATTTAAGCAACTACCTTGCTTTTAGAAATCCCCAAACTTCGGTAGGCAGAGATCTTCGGTTGTCTGGTATCCCAAGATTAGTCTGTGATTGGCAAATTCGATGGTAAATTCTCAGTCTACACACTGCACACACACTGCACACACACTGCACACACACACACACACACACACACACAGTGTCATTTCCAATTTTCAAAATAAAAGCTCGAGATGGTAACTTTATCACAACAGGAAAGTCAGGATGAGCCAGGATTTTCAAAATAAAAGCCCCAAAAGGTAACTGCATCTTAACAGGGAACTCAGGACAAGGCTTGTTTTTCAAAATAAAAGCCCCCAACGGTCACTGTATGTTTACAGGAAATTTGTGATGGACCTAGTTTTTTTTCAAAATAAAAGCCCCATACAGAAATTGTATTGTTAATTGAAACTCAGGATGAAGCGGTTGTTTCAAAATAGAAGCTCTAGAAAGTAACTGTATCTTAATAGGGAGAAAGTGAGATTAAGATTTCTCTGTGTTAGTGTTAGTGTTTGTGTACATGTGTGTGTGACGGACCACATCCAATCCTATTGAGATACGCACCAAGCACAGTGTTCTTGTCAATGTGCACAATGCACTTAATGAATTCTTCCTGAAATGAGGTTTTTCAGAATATCAGGTGCTATCACAAAACCAGGTGCTAGTTTTGGAATGAATGATGAAAAAATGTTTTGCAAAAAACATCAATTTCATGTTGGCAGAAGCATGTGTCCAATTGAAAAATCTGGGTTAAGGGCAGCAGTAAACAAGGTGCCATTACTGCAGTAGCATCTAATTTTTTACCCCCTTTTGCCATGAAATATGACCAGGAGAACCTGTTACATGTTGAAAATATGGTCACTGAAAAAGGCCATTTAACACTTAATGGTCTAATGGTTTTCATATGTCAGTCACACATTTACTGGGCTGTGCTAAATAGTAAATGGACTGCACTTACAAAATACCTTTCTAGTCTTCCGACTACTAAAAGTACTTTTACACTACAAGCCACATTCACACGCTGGAGAAGCCGGGAATTGAACCTCCAATCTCTTGATTAGTGGACGACCAGCTGTGCCTCCTGAGCCATAACTGCCTCTGTCAGCTGCTGTCAGCAGCTAAGACAAAATTCACAAGCCTCTGCAACATGACATGAATTTCATTTTAATTAATCTCCATTAGATCCTCTAGTTTACTTTCAACAGACTGACTGCATAAGACCAGTGTCTGTCTTCAGTGTGCCGTTGATCTCTTGCTTGCAAGGTTACTACTAAGTTTCATATGTTTACAGTTTTTATTAAATCATTTACATCATCTGATAACAATGCAAGAAATCATGGATTGCAAGTTTGTTTTATTATCATAAACTAGCGAGCAATACTACACAGAAGTTTCACATCCAGCCTGTAGAGGTCAGACGGAAATGTAAATGTTTTTCCCAAAGTTGTCATAACCCATTGCAAACTAGTATTATCAGACTGAAAAACAGCCACATTTACATGGGCTAATTTCATGTGTCGGAGGGGCCAACTGTAGACTGCAATCAACTCAAACATCTCTGCCTTCACTATGTGAAAGCATTCATTGTACTTCTGCCACTGCAGTAATGGTGGTGTCTCTAAAGAGCACAACACAAAAATCAGCAGGTGAATTAATTTACTCTTCAGTATATGGCTAGTGGATTCTTCTTCATTGTAGTAGGAAAAGTATAATTTTCATAATAATATCAAAAATATTACATGGCAAGTGGACCAAGGAATCTAAGGAAAACTTAATCTTGTTTCAAAACCTCACAGCTCAGGAGCTATGATGGAAAGTGTGGTGCAATCTTCTCTGGCCACAAATTTTCTGCCAAATTATTAATCTAGCTTTCAAGGTATACCGCTAACTAAACCACACAGACAGGCAAAAAATAACTTCCTCAACAGAGGTAATCATTACAGGCAAAGACACTAAGTGGCAAAAATATATTCAGCTCATTAATTCAATTGAGACAACACTCACAGATTGGTGGAAGCCAGTTGTGGAGGATGCTTGAGAGGTTGTAGGTCTTTGGGGATCAGAGGGAATTCAAGAGATTTCAGTTCATTTTGTCAGAGCCCTGAGATGTGACCATGAAAGACAGAAAAGACTGGAGCAGCTTTGTAAGGACAAGTATCACACTGATAAACCAGCAGTGAAAAGATGCCAGCCTACTAATTATTTGTGCTGCTTCACAATGGTCTAATCAACCACCAGAGTCATAGGTTGTGGGGTAAAAGTGAACAGATTGAATTATGACACACTGTATGATGATTTTAAAAAATGATTATTTTCATTTATATGGTTTTACAGGTCATTATTAATAATTATCCTCATGACCCACAGAGTCCTCAATGATAATTATGGGGTTTATATGACAGAGAAAACATACTGTAGCTGATGATTTCTGCTCACTCCATGAACAAAGGAAATCTCTGTGCACCAGGAAGGCCAAATGGTAATCAGATGTCAGAAAGGTTGTAGACCGAGATGATAAATGTCACGTAGGCTGCACCACTCACACACTTGTGCCTGCATACTACACACAAAGGAAATAAGAAGGTAGTGAGGGATAGCAGGGGATGGGTTGTTAATCCTCCAACGCTGCATTCTTGATGTTCTTTCCTTCCATCCACCTCTCAATAAAAGCCAATAACCATGTCTAAATAAAGACACAATTACGGTTTGTCATTTAATTTCATTAATTAATTTGTCTCTGTACTGACTCCTTGTGGTTAGCTGCCATGTCTTTGTGGATTCTGCTTTTTAGAGCACATAATTATAATTACTAATGTATTTGATTTTAATCCCTACACACAATAATCATTCATTCACCCATTCACTTATTCATGGTGATGAATGCGTCATCTGTACTGATCCCTTTTCCTGGTGGTGTCTCTGTGGATTTTCATCTCTCGACCAAATAATCATCAATGTTTTTAATTTGATCTGTAGACACAATAATCACTCATTCACCCATTCACTATTTCATTCATTCATTCATGGTGATAAATGCATCATCTGTACCGACTCCTTTTCATCGCAGTCACAAGATATCATATCTTTGTGAATTATAATTTCTAGACACAATTATTAAAATAATTTATGGTTTAATTCATTCACTCATTCATTCACTTATTGATTTGTTCATTCATTCATCTGTACCAACTCCAATTCATGGCAGTTGCTAGTTACCTCATCTGAGTGAATACCAATTCCAGATATTACAATATGGTTAATGTTCTTTTCATTCTTTCATCTTGTTACCATATCTGTGTGTATGACCCCCTGGAAAGAATAGTTTATCTTCTAATTTAATTTAACAATTTATTGACTCTTCATTCATTCATTTATTCATTCATTCACTCAGTCACTCACTCATTAATTAATTAATCTTGAAACAGAGGTGTTATCTTAGTGGCCAGTTACCATGTCTATATAAATTAAGATCCACTGACTCTGCAATGGTTTAATATTCTGTTTTATTCATTCATTCATTCATTCATTCATTCATTCATTCATTCAGTTATTCATTTCTTCATTCACTCATCTGTACCAACTCCTTTTCATGGTATTTACTACAGTAGTTACCATTTCTATGTGAATTAGGATTCCAGATATGATGATTTATGTTTTTAATTTATTTTTGAATTCCTTTTCAGGGTAAATTGAGAATCTCTCTTTGATCTGACTTGTATATTTCTAAAATGAGGGGGAAAAACAGATCTACTTACTGTACAATCCCCACCTCTCTCTTTGTGGGGGCTCTACCTGTCTCTACTCATAGTTAAGTGAGTTACATAAGTAAGGTCTGTGTGTTTGTGTGTGTGAAGCAGGGTTACTATCATATCTGTAAAATTTTTGGTACAGGGCCCAGTGCCACCCTTTCCTCTGAAAGCTGCCTTGCAGCAGCGTTGCTGATAGAACACCAGGAAACAGCTGCCTCTTATCGCCCAGAGTCAACAGGTGTCCTTGCGAGAAGGCTTCATGACGTGAATGCTGAACTTCACCTGCTGATCAGGCCAGCTGACCTCAAACTGCGGTCACGCCACCAGGGAAGAAGCCTCTTGCAGCAAGGACTTGTTTATGAATAGCAACGAGGTGTCAGTTGCCCCCGAAGGGGATGTAAAGTATGAACAGGCAAATTACTCATAAAATGGGCCTTAATTACAATTTATGTGATGAAGTTTATTTTGAGCACAAAATGTTGGCTCTGTTTCAGGACACCATGTGGCACCAAAGTGTGTCTCATCTACAAAAGTGACATTAAAGTGCATTTGTCCATGAAATGCTGGTGAAGTGTAGCAAAACACATTTTGTGGCTTGAATGATTCAGCAAGCATCACAGTACTGCAGGTTCAGATTTCTTCATTGTATAATACAAAATGCCCTCTGTGGCATGAACTATGACACTTACTGAGCATCTTGTGACATCAGACATACTGTATATTTTCTGCCAGACAAATCCTTTTTGTGCTCAAGGCAAGGCATTTTTTTGGTACTGCACTTTTCACACAGACCATTCAAAGTGGTTCAGAATAACAGAATAAACAACAAAAAAATAAAAATGCATAACAAGCAAAGGAATGAAATAATATACTGGGGATCTAAAAACAGAATAAAGTTTAATTAAAAGTAAAAAGAGCGAGGACACATCTCAGATCTTCAGGAATTTTTTTGCAGATCCTTGCAGCATGGTAACTGAACGCATCTTCTCCATGTTTGAAATTAATTCTGGGAGCAATCAGCAGACCAGTGCTGACCTCATAGGTCAAGAGGGCTGATAAAGCAGAAGAGATTAAGGGATGTATTTTTGTCCTGCACCAATGAGTCATCATCAACCTTCATTTCACCTCTAAAGACCATTGTGGAGCCAATCTCATTGTGGAGTTAAAAACATCAGATAAACCAAGCGTGTAAGAACTAATGAGTTCAGCAGTGTAATACATAAAATGTAAATAAACAGAAAACTTCTTAGAGGAAAGCAATGAGTACACAGACCACTAAGATCGTGTTCTGTGAAGGCATGAACGAGTAGCATTATTTAGCAGCACTTTAGATGTTATTAGGACTTGAGGTGCAGCTTTCCAAGAGCCTTTTTAAAAACCTGAGAAAAGCCCCCCTCCAACCTACTAAAAGTAAAGACCTGATGTGGCTGTAGTTCTGAATCCATAACTACACCAAGATTTCTGATTTGGGTTTAGTTCTTGGCAACATACCACACACAGGTTTTGCAGTTATATCCTTATTTAACAGCAGGAAAGTGCAGAAATGCTGTATCATATGTTGCAAATAGTTTAACACATCATTAAGCATTTGTTGCTTCATAATGAAATGTATAGACTGGATAATATATGTAATTTAAAGGATTGAGAATAAATGCTGAAAGCCAGACTGTAGTTTGCCTTCAGTTTATTGAGAGCTTGGAACAAGACATAGATTTGATCATCTGTGCTGTTTTTTAATTTTTTTTAATTTTTTATGCACATGCCATAGCTGCTAATTTAATACATACAGTATATATTCCTATTTTGTTGAGAGATTCTCTTACTAACAGCAATAAGTTAGACACACCACCAAAAACATAGGAAACAAACCATTTTACGACAAAACAACATAAATGTAAAGGTGTAAAGGCTAGTGTAGATGCTATATAGTACAAAGCAAATGCATTTTTTGGTCCTGACTGAAATATCTCAACAACTACTGAGAGGACTGGCATGAAATTCTGACATTCAAAAGATGAACTCCTGACTTTTTGTCAAGTGCCACCAGCTGGTTAAAATTTTTTTTATCTAGACAACTGTGAATTACTATGAAATTATAGGTGTAAATATCCATGGTACCCAAAGGATGCATCCAAATGACTTTCAAGATCATTTCATGATTCCCGGAAAACAAACCCTAATGACTTTGGTAATTTGGTTCCTTGAGCACCACCATAAAACTGACATTTTTTTTCTTTTAAAAATATCTTAACAACTGTTAGATGGATTGCTATGACAATGGTAAACACATGTCACCTACAGATGATGAACTATAATCACTTGTCCAATTACTTGCCTTATGACAAAAAAAGTGCTCATTAGTAAGTGTTAGCATGAAGATGAACATCGAAGATGATGAACATGGTAAACATTATACAAGATTCAAGATTCAAGATCCTATTATTGTCATTCAGCAAAACATCAGTGATGCAAAGCAGAACGAAATTATGAGCATGGTACCATAAAAAACACAGATAAGTATATAAAAAGAGAGCTCTATAAATAAATCTCTCTATAAAAAGCTGAAATAAATAATTTATGTAAATGTACATGATTTACATCATTTTTACAACATGTTAGCATCATTATTGTGAGTGTGTTAGGGTTATTATTGACATTAGCATTGTGCTAATGAGTACAGCCTCACAGCTGCTATGGTTGTAGACTTTTAGTCTTGTTTAAACATGGTCTGTTTTAAAATTTCCATTTCCCTGCTGTCTCCCACACATGCATCTTTATTGCTATTTTGCTGTTACTCCTGTGTTTTGCCTGAACAACAGGCAGTTTGGTAAATAATTGAAAGAAAATTACTGATGGTGATGAAGACATATTTGGAGACCTGATGGCATCAGTTGTGTTTTTTCTCTTGCTGGTGGTCACATAATGTTAAAATTATCTACATAATATAATAGTATATATTTTTTCATTGTACAGTTCATACAAAGAATGAAGCCCAGAGTGCTTTACAATAAGGACACGCAAGTAAAACAGAGAATATAAAACTGTTGAGGAAAGAATAGATGCAAAGTCAGAGCAGTTACAGTAGGGAAATAGAGGCACAAAGAAAAAAGGTAGGCTACAGAAGAGCTTCAATAAAAGTACTAATAAAATAATGACACAGAGAGAGGTTTTGAGCAGCGATAATTTGGCATGCTCCCTTCCTTGTCACCCTCTCAAGTAATATGGATATTTGTATTTGAGGAAAGCTTTTTAGAGTTGTGAGGACAGCGAAAAGATGAAGAATAGGTGTTTGGAATACTGCAAAGTGTGAAAGGAAATGCATTTGGTCTCCAGAGTGAACGCAGTGTGTCCTCTCTGGGCAAGAGGTCTGTATGTGTCAGCCCTTTTCTACTGTCACACATGTGTTCACTCTGAGTCTGGATCTTGTGAAGGTTTTTTCAAGTGAGGCTCTGTCACAGAAGACCGCTAACAATTATCTACTGTCTATGCAGAGTGAAAGAAGTTTCAAACTTAGTTGGGGGTCAAATCACATTACTCTGGTAAGTATGTTTGGTTGTTTGGGTTACATTAACTAAGGAGGACACTTCTTGCTGCTCACTGTTTAATGTTGAAAATGTATGCTACATATTAGCGATGCAGTTCTGTTTATTACAAGAATATTATCAATTACCTTTTCCATGACTACAGATCAATTTAGTTTTTTATATTTTTATATCTTTGTGAGGCTGGTGGTGCTTTGAGCTTAATATTAACATCTGCATGCTGATTTAATGTTTAACATGTTCACCATCTAACAAACCATTAACATATTAGCATGCTAACATTTGCTCTTTAGCACTAAATACAAAATGCAGGTGAGACTGGTAGGAATGTAATTAGTTTGACAGGTATTTGGTCATAACACATTGGACAATTAAAACTTAATTACAATTTATCCCGAGGGGAACATAAACGTCTGAACCCAATTTCATGGAAATCCATCTTGGGGTTGTTGAGCCATTTCAACTCATTTCAACTCCAAATATATTAACTTCATAATAGCTCTAAAAGAAAGGTCAGGGGATCACCAAAGAGGAAGGATTAATCTTCTTGGCACCATTAACACTTGTACAAATTCCATGGCAGTCCAATAGCTATTATATATTTTACTAAAAAAACAAAATGTTAACCACATGGTGGGGCAAAAGGAAAGGTCATGCGATCACTAAAATCAGTGTGGGCTTCATCCTCTGAAGACCATGAACATCATGAATGAATTTGGCAATCCATCTAGTATTTGTTGAGATATTTCTGTCTGGACTTAAGAGGTGGACCAACCAACATTGCTTCCAGCTTAAAAATCAAAAAACTTTAATTGGCAGAATCCTCTGTGTAGGGGCTCAACAGGAAGTTTGCCCAAATTTGGCTTTAAATTGCAAAAAGTGCCCTTCTCTTTCTGTTTGGCCCCACCAAGAGCTAAATCTAATTCTCAGGTAATTGTAGTGTTGGGTCAGGTTCAATTATTGTGTCCCCTTAAACAAATTTATATTCCTTGGATGTGGGATCTTTTCTGGAATATTTTTATTTTTGCTGTCTTCAGGTTTGTTCAGAGCCCATCTGAACGCTTGTTGTAAGATTTTAAAACTTTACTTGTAAGCCATGTTTGGAGGTTGACAGCAGAACTACATCGTCTGCAATTTTGTCTTCTTGTCTAAAGGCTTGGGACCCGGTTCATTATATCCTAAATTATGGGAAAGTTAATTTGCTATATTCAATAATGTGGGGCTGAGCCTTGCTTTTCTGTCCAATTGACACTGCATATTCATGATCATTTTTACCACAATACCACTTTTTGTTACTTTGACACATTGAGGCAAAGGCTTTTGGGAGGTAGACAAAGCAGGGGTGTGTTTCACATTTGATTTCATTAACATAAATGTAATTTAAAGTTCACAGCAGTCTGTGGTAAGACAATTTGGCATAAACCCAATCTGAATTTGGTTTAAGGATAGATGGTGTGTGCAGATTGTTAAGTCCTCTGAGACAAAACTATGATTTCAACCTTTATTATTTAATGACTCGACATAAGTTGACTAGGCTGCAGTAGCTTGCCAAGGTTAAAATAATGTCTTTGTTCTCAGGGAAATAACCTATATTGAGAATCAGGTTAAACTGTGTTACCAAACTGTTTTAAAATTCAAATACATTTCCTTTATCTATATTTTAGCATTTTGTTCAATATGTCATCAGAATCAAAAGCCCTTTCTGTCCATTAAGGGCCTTGTTTGTTTGCATTTAGCTCTAGTTTCGTGATGGGAAAATCTAGTGGGCTGTGATTGATTATATCTAGCAATTTTTAAAAGCTCATGTTGTTTGTGGTTCAAACAGTCCTTTGAAGTGAAGAATTCATATCTCTATCTATATCTTGAATCCCTAGCTGCTCTGAAGATGTGAGTGAGAGTGTGTTCTAGTGATTCCTGAGGAGGAGTGTTAGGAGTCCATAATCTAATGCTGTTTACACGTCTTAGATGTTATTATTATAATTCAAATTACCTTCAATACTGTGGACTAACTTGGAGTTCTTTTTTGTGGTAATGTGCTTGATTCTAATTTGTAAGAGAAAATGTGTTTTGAGGGAAAAGCAGTGCTGTCTGTATTACATTTATCAACATAATGCAATATAATGAAGACACGTTGTTGATCAATTTTTCTGCCAAGTAGCAAAGACTGAATAGGTAATTAACTTGTTTTCCTACAATATCTGCTATTGCAATACAGTATCTGCTTGAAGCAACTAAAGCTTTTATAGACACTCACAGTATTCAGTTAAGGTCAGGGAAAGATCATGGTTAAAGTTACCATATGGTTTGTTACACCTAAAGGATACACACAATGTGTTTTGGTGAGGAACACTTCACTCCATAGGGCACCTTTTAAATATAAAAGTGACTTGAAGCAGAGACATGACTGTATTGACAAAAAACAAAACCACAATCTTTTCCTAATTACATTATTACATTACATTTATTGAGTGATATAAATGACAGGACTTGTAAGTAGGTTTGGAGTTATCTGTCTTTTTGACTGTATGATGTTTCTGTGGTCAGGGGCCTGACTGTAAAAGCACTGAAAGAGGCCAGGTCCATACCTGTAATCACGTACACTGGTGTACTGCCTCCTCTGTTGTACTGTAATTACAGTATTTCCTGTTGAGGATTCCTGTTGAGGATAATCTCTCTCAGTAGTGGGGGTACTGTGTTCTCACCTCTAATTTACACCAGTAATTATCATTAAATCCATTATAGCGATACGATGTCAGCGTGCTTGCTCTTCCATCTGAATACTGAGGAGAAGCATGTCCTTTAATCTTCACTTAAGATAAGTTACAAATGTAAGTGTTCTGGCATTACGCTTTCCCAAGAATGTCTGACACTGATCTGAACTGTATCTCTCAGCCTTGTGTCTAATTTTCAGGTGTGCATTGTGCTTTCGGTTTGTATGTCTCTCAGCTCAGGGCTGTGTCCTTGAGGTTTGTATCAAAGATGCTCAATTTCACTTTGTTAATGTTAATAGCCCTCCTCTCCTGTTGCTCTGTTGCTTTTTGTTTATTACTTATGTAGTTTTTTTTTGTGTTCTTCACCTCCCTGTCATCTGCACTAATAACCTACAACCTCAGCACACTTCTGAATATTGCCACTATAACTACATACCTTTTTTTTTTTTTAAGTTACACATGATAGCTCCACTTAACCAAAAGACCCTCCGGGATGCGGATCCTAACAATGGAAACAAGCCTCTGCGGAAAAGCAGGAAGACCAGCGGAACACCAAGGGAAACGTTCTGGGGTCCAAAACAGACTGCGTGTGGGAGCACAACGTCCACCCCTGCCCATTATCCTACTTACAAATGTTCAATTCATGGATAACAAGCTGGATGACATCAGGGCCTGGATCCACTTCCAATGGGACATGTGCTAGGGTGACTGAAGCAGGTGACCTGACGGATGAGGACCGCTCACTATCCTCAGATAGCATATGGAAGCAGGCCATTTCAGGCAATGATGCGGCACTGCTGGCCTTCTTCTGACCTGGACAAAATGAATGCGAGCCTGAAATAGTCCACATGTAAAATAGCAAATATGGCTCAAATATCCCATATCAAATATGGGCCTTTTTTGGTAAAGATGCGGTAAAGATCAGGTATGTGTATTCTGGATGTGGGCCAGCTCTGGTTTATCTGGTTTGTTCTTGGTTGACATACGGCTTGCTTGTGGCCCAGATCCGGGAAACAGGAGCAGACTACCCAAGTGCTATCAATCCATGTGGTATGTGGGCTAGATAAAAGTGCTGAAAGTGTTGGGGGTGGGCCAGGTCTGGGCAACAGCAATTTTGCTATCTGGGTCTGTCTCAGAGCATGACATGACGAGAGCTCTGAGACAAGTGAACAGCAGGAAGCCCATACGCCATCCCAGGGCAGATGCTAAAATCATGGGCTGACCAGCTAGCCCCAATGTTCACCCCTATTTTCAACCGGTCCCTGGCCCATTCTGTCATTCCTACATGCTTAAAAACATCCTCCATTATCCCCAAGAAGACCAACCCAACCTGCTTAAATGACTACTGCCCTGTAGTACTGACCTCTGTGGTGAAGAAACACTTTGAGAGACTCATCAAAGACTTCATCCGCTCATCTCTGCCCGTCTCATTAGACCCCCTTCAGTTCACCTATCACTTCAATAGGAGTACTAATGACACCATCTCCCATGTTCTCCACTCCATTCTCTCTTACATGGACAGCAGAAAGGGGAATGATGAGCACCTGCTGTTCATTGATTACAGTTCAGCGTTCAACACTATAGTTCCCCTCAGATTGGTCACAAAGCTCATGGACCTGGGGCTGAGCTCCTCACTCTAGAGTAAAGATATAATGTTTGAAGGATTTCAGTTTGAAGTTTTCTTTTATTATTAAACAATAGTCATATTGAATGTCTTATATTATGAAGTAAGAGTTGTATTGAATTTATATTTGAATATGTTTCTGAGAGTAATCTAATCACATAAGTGTTGCTTGACTTTATTTCATTTCACTATAGTATTAAACTTAAATTCAGTGTAGATGGTTTGAGATGTGTAGGTGATTTAAGAAAGTTGAATCAATGAAGGTTTGATGTCTAGACATCATGAAGTGTTAACATGAAGGTTACTGTTTCATATGTTAATAGAAAAACAGACTTATTATGAAATGAATGTGTAACGCTTAACTCTTTCTTGAATGGCTTCACAATATAAGATAAAAGGTGATATGAAATGTTCAGACCTAGCGACTCTGAAGTGTGAATTTGCGTTTAAAACTAAAACTTAATTCCCTCGTGTTTTTTGCCATCTCAAGTCGAGGTCAAACCGCTCCTTAAAAGTCTAGAACAAAGGAATTGAATGTTCATCAACAACTCAGCACGAAAACCTTTAAAACACATCCAAAACTCTGCCTGCTTTGATCAAAATTATAAAAAAAGGAAAGCTTAACTGAAGTCAGATGAGCTGGCCTCCAGAACTAAAGAAAAATTCTTAATACGTCTGTTTCATTTGTTGTTCCACCAAGTATATGCGTATTTTATCTTTTAACAAGTTTAGTTTGTTTTTTTGTTTTTATTTGTATTGTATTTCCACGTACAGTATTTTATTTTTGAAGTGAACACCCCTGAAGATTTGATTGTAAACTTATTAAACTTTATTAAACTTTATTCAGCATTAAACTCAGGTTACTACAAGCCAACCAAAGCCTGAATCCAAACTTAAATGCCTGAAGAAGAAAATTACGCTTTAACTGGATCCCTGTCTGCTTTCTGGGAGCAGTACAGCAAATGAGAGTTAAGCCGACTCAAAGACTCATTCCCGAGCAGCCTGAAACTACATGACTCCTTTCCACCGGTGTTCAACACCCCCGCACCTCTGAAGACTCATCTGTAACATGGACCACATGGTTCTACCAAGCTGTAACTTGCAGCCAACTACCAAAACAATGCTGGACCTGACGTCCCTACAACAACAAAACTCGTCAACAGTAAGGCATAACATGGCTTTGTGATCAAGGGTTGATCTCAAATAACATTAAAATTTAAAAAAATAATTTCTTTAGAGAAGTTGAACTAGTTTTCTCTTAGCATTGCATTCCCTCGCTGCAATACGTCAGCATTGAGTCACACACTTTGTTATGAGACTGATTCATTGATTGATTGACCACAATGAGAATTAAATTCAAACTTTAATGTTTCCTCTGGACATTAAAGGTTACTTCAAGGAGGTGGTGCCCAGCTGAGGTTATGTTTTATATCAATGAAGTGTTATGTCACAAGTCTACACACATCACCACCCTGATGAAGAAAGCAAGGCAGCACTTGTATCACCTCAAGCAGCTGAGGAAATTCAAGATCTTCTTCTTCTTCTACACTGCCACAGTAGGGTCGGTGCTCTCTGGAAACATCACTGCCAGGTATGGAAATTGCAGCTCTCAGGATAGCAAAGCCCATCACAGATGTGATTGTAAAAAGACAATTACATCTGATTGACAAGAGCCGTGACACTGTTTACATAAAAGTTGGTAAACTCTTCAAGTAAAGGCATCACCAGGACGGCACTGTCCTGCCTCCAGGACATCTACACCAGGTGGTGCAGGTCATTAAGGACATTCACCACCCCAAGCAACTGTTTCAGTGGCTGCCCTCTGGCAAGTGTCTTCACTCCATCAAGGCCAAGACTGAGAGGCTGAGAAGGAACTTCTTCCCTCAGGCCATATGGACCATAAACACACACATTCTGCACCTATTTTGCATTCTGCATCTTTTTGCAGCTCAGCACCTTTCATACTTCACCATTTACATTTGCGTTTTGCCCACTGATCCCTACACCCTGAAAATTGTTTATAACTTGCCACCTATTTCTTATTTTTTCATTTTTACCTTATTTTTATTATGTACATATATATTGTGAAATTTCATCATTTATCCCTGTATATAGATTTATATTATTATTATTATATTAATATTGCATTACTTTTCCATATATGTAGCTTTATATTTTTATTTTTGTACTGCTATATAGCTTTATGTTCGCATTTGCACAGTTGTTGAAGTTGTTGCAATTTCATTCCACCAATGTTGTGTACAATTATGCATGTGACAAATAAAATCTTGAATTTTCAGTGTAGAAATAGCTGTGATTAACATTCTTATGTATCCATATTTGAGACTTGGTTTGGTCTCTGTGGCAACAAATGACATCAGAGTTCTCAACTTCTCAAAGTTCCTGCTAGTTTGTTACCCTCCCTCCTCCTCCCATCTTTCTACATTTATACGCTGGCACTTAACTTGACTAGAGGAACTGTCTTGTCATTCAGATAATTGAATAATACTCATTTCAGGAGGGACTACAAGAGCTCACACAGTTTCTTATTATTAGATTCATGCCCTGTAGGGCTGCATCTTCATTGGTTTTACTCTTATTATTTAATTGGCTTCCCATGCACAGACACGCTCACTTAAAGTCCCCCTCCAGTCAAAAATATGTTTTTCTTATTGTTATCATTCAGTTGGATGTTTGAGCTTCACTGTGCAGAATGATGTATGTGCAGAGTATGATACCAGGGCCACATTTCCCCTGGCATTAAAATGCAATATGTATCTGAATACTGGATAAGGAAAAAATGCACTCAGAATGCATTATGATCAGAATGCATTCGGATCTGCCAGACCACATTTGGAGGTGGTCAGGCTTGCATTGTGAAGGGATCTCAGCCAATATTGTAAATGCAATGTGTACAGCATTCACAAGAAAAAAATCATCTCAGTAATTTGAAACGTCACCCAGCTCCACCTCTTCCTGCCAGCTTAAGCAAGCCCTGCATAAGCTACACACATAGCAGTAGCTAGGAGTCATCCTTCACAAAACATGATTTAGAAATGAAGGAATCCATCCGCGGCAGCAGTTTCCTTGACCTGGGATCAGATAATGTATCTAGAGACAGATCACATGTTAAAACCAGGTGTAAATGTGGCCTAGAAGATTATTTTCACGAGAGTTTCTCTGTACTCACTCAAAAATCTGAGTTAAATGGGTACACTAATGAGCATTTGACCTAGGGTCCGGTATGTAACTTACGCAAGTGTGATGTGAAAACTTGAAGCCTCTAGTGCACATAAACTGAGAGTGGACTTATCAGTGAAGCCAGACACATCTTGTGTCCAGCAGTTAAACTTTTGAAATAAACAACATTTGCGTATTCATAGATTCTGGATTTGTCAGTAAGTGAAAGGGCGGAGATGTCATTTTAAGGATTTTTTTTACATAGTAATTAAACTTTTTTTGTTAAAGAACCATAACAGACAATGTATTATTCCAAGCAGAGGATTTTTATATGCTTTGAAACATGACTAGAAGGGATCTTTCAAGGATATGGCTGGCAATATTCTATATTATTCTTAAGGTCAACAAAGCCCATAAAAAGACCAAAACCAACAACAAATTATTACAATTCTAACAGGTATTGTTTATCTAGTCAAAGCTTGATACAGCTTACTCCTCTGGGTACAGTAACATGTTCCTTTAATACAATGATGCTGCTTTAGCCTCATCTTATCATAATGACAGTAATTCCTGTTGAGAATAATCTCTTTTAGTAATTCAAGGGTACTGTGATCTCAACTCTAATTTACACCAGTAATTATCATTAAATCTATTATAGCGATACAATGTCAGTGTGTTTGCTCTTCCATCTGAACACTGAGGAGAAGTATGTCCTTTAATCTTTACTAATTAAACTAATTCACAAATTAAGTGTTCTGGCATTGAAGGCTGCCCAAGAATGTCTTGCTTATGACGCAGATCCCTTTGTAACTTCTGCGGTTGATATGGTACCCGCTTTTAGATGATATTCTATATCTCAGTGAAGTAGCTTACACTCTTACTGCCTACACAGTTTGAGGATGCTTCTGTCAGCTTTAAGCTGCTGTTTCATCATCTCTGTTTACTGCTGAACCAGTGAGTTGATTATTTATTTCCCTCAGTTTAATTTTCTTTCAGCTCTTCAGTGGGTAAGGATTGGGCATTGGGTAGTGTGCAGTTATTTTGCCTATCAAACTTTCTTGCATGAGACATATTGTTTACAATGATAATGGTGGCAGATTAACCATCATAATTCTTTGTATTTTTTGAAATAATGGGTCATTAATTTCAGGCAGAGGTAGCCAGAAGCAGCCTTCAATTTAGCTAGTTAGTCCTAGTGTTATAAATATAAAGGAAAAGGTAATATCATACATCATTATTCTTGGTGACTAAGGTAGATTTATGCTTTATTGTTCCTTTTTGCAAACAGTATTTTTCACTTTTAACATTACAAGATAAAATTCTTGTAGGATGAGGACTAACTAGTGTGATTAGCAAATGTAATGCTATCTTGGATAATAAGTTTGGCTGGAGTTGCTGGAACGTAAACCTCCCAAATTCCAATAAAGAGCGGGACAGAGCAGGTAAGCTGCTTTAGTTAGCCTACACTCTGATATATAGACATCAGGGGCAAGTTATCTCATAGTAGATGTGCTATTGTGAAGGGTTTTTATTATGTGTTTGTTTGTTTTCACTAACAAAGTGCAGTTAGCTAATGAAATGCTCTTTGGCCTTAGAAGTAACACTGTATTAGGTTATTACAGTAAACTAATTAGATGGGCATGATAACCAGCAAACAAATACCATTTAATCCAATCCTTACACTTTTTTGTCAGTTTTCTTGTTTAAATATATTGTTTTTATTTCATGCATTGTTTACTTTTATTTTCCCAGAATGAGTTTTGGTTCACATTTCTGTGAACTCTTCAGTTATTTTGTTGGTAGCTATGTTTACACTCACTCTGCTATCCTTAAATCTGGAGAACAGGAAGCTGTTTAGAGCAGATTCATATTCTGTTCATAGTCTGCTCATATTGTATGTGAATGCTACCGAAGCTAATTGCATTGTCCTTCACCATTTCACACTATTTATGGACAGTAGAAAAATACGGGCAATTGTAGCATGACCAAGGTTATTTTTGCTTTTAAGCATGTCTGTAATGGTGCCATTTACAATGCTCTCATCTAGTGTTGTAGATATACAGTATTTACCCACACTGCTGTCCTTCCCTTTCATAACTGTGATGTTGCCTGTGATAGATACACAGATGTCTCAATCTGAACTGATATAACCAGCTTCCCTGGTTTAGTTTAGTTTATTCGTTTATTTAATGGGGGCCTTGCACAACACAACCATTGGGCCAGAGTTACAGTAGCTATATAGCTAATTTATCTGTGGTCCCTGGGCAGGAAGATATGAAAAACAATGCAGTGCAATACAAACAGTACAGTACAAACAAAGATTACCAACAGATATTATTTATGTAGTCAAAGCCTGATACAGCTTTCTCCTCTGGGTAACATGTATTTAATCCTGTTTGAGTAACATTTAATAAAACTACAGTACAGTGCCCAGCTATTCTTGGAAATTACTTTGACTGTCAGTTACCTTGACAACTTATTATCAAAATCAGAACGTTTGAGAGATTTCTGCATTTGTGTTTTTGTCCTTGCTTTTCTCACTGGCTTGAAATGGGCAGTGCTCTGCTGGGAAAAAAAGGTGATGTCAAGTATTTCTGTGCACTAATCAAATTCATGTCTTCAGTATAAACAAATGGGCTTGGGGCTGAGTGTTACAGACAGGGTAGAGAAGTCAGAGAGTATTGAGAGACAGACTAACAAATTATTGGTTTTGGGTTTTTTTTAATGAGATTTATAAGAAAAATATAGAATAACACCGGTCTTACCCTTGAATCTACACCATCAACTGCACAAGCTAAACTTTAGTGTCATCAATTGGAAGATTTTGTTGACCCCATCTCTGTGTTGCACTCAAAACTTTAGTATCATATAAAAGCCATAATTCCTGGAGCATCTGAACACTGAATGGTCTCAGGATTGTGCATGAAGAGACAGTCCCCATCTTGATTATTGATGGGGACCAAACGCATGGATCAACAATGGCACTGATGTGCTAATCAATTTAGGAGAGCAAACTAACAATTATCATTTTTGCTTTCTAATGTGTCCTTGATATTGCATTGGTTGTCTGTGAGGAGAATTTTCATCAGACTATATAAGTTAAACATTGGACAAGTGTAGTTTTCTGATGTGATGGCATTTGCCTGCTCTGTAATCTCACTCATGGTAGCTTATTGCACTGCTTTAATTGCACTGCTGCAGCTGGAAGTGGTTTATGTTTTGGGAGGCTGATCAATTTTTCCGACACTCACTACCTGTCAGCTACATTCAGGCTCCATCCTGTTTCCCAAAGTTTGGACTGTGATCCTATATTGCTGCCAGTTTTAGATCATCCCTGCAGAGGCCTGTAGGTGAGGTCAAAGACTCCACATCTGTCTTGTTTACAGCCTCAATTTGCATTGTCAAAGTTTATTGAATTAAAAAAAGGTATCAGCACGTTACCAATATGTAACTACAGCAGTGTGAAAACTTTAAAAGATAATGGTCTAGATGATAGGTCATGTTCAGTAGTACATTGCCAAGTATGTGAATTAACATATTAAATAATTCTAACTACCACCCACTACCACTTTACTGAAACTGTAAAGGGGTTTATTTATATTCCAAGCATACCTCTGCATACAGAAGGTACAATTGTGTTTCATCCTATCCCTGATTTGATGTTCAAGTTTCACTGTGCCTTATTACTTTGTGGTCCATATGCAACTTACATAAGTGTAATGTGGAAACTTGAAGCCTTCAGTGCACATTTACTGAAAATTACCTTCTCAGTGAAGTAGGAGACATCTTGTATTCAGCAGTTAAACTTTTGAAATGAACAATATTTGCATATTCATAGACTCTTGACTGAGGGAGATGTTGTAGATGTCTTTTTTAGAATATCTAATCAGGTAACTCAACTTCTATATGGAAAAACCATAACAGACAAAGTACTATTCAAAGCCAAGTATTTTTATATATTTTAAAACATGTCTGGAGGGGATATTTAAATAAAATACAAGAACAAAAAACACTGACATCCACCTACCCTCCAAAAGACAAACAACATAACCATCCCACAGAGACACGGAAAAATAATAACTAATCATAAGTTTCAGAAAATGGAAATGTTTTCAGTTTACTTTTGGATGTGGACACAGTTGTGTGAGGTCTTAGGTCATCAGGCAGTTTGTTCTAGATAACAGGACCAAAATAGCTAAAAGCACCTTCATCAGATCTGGATCTTATTCTTGATGCAGTTAGAAAACCACCATTTGATGATCTGAGAGACTTGAATGGACATTTATTCAGTGAGTTGTTCAGAAATGTACTGGGGGAGGAAAACCATTAACTGCTTTAAAGATGATTTAAGTATGTGTTTGTTTTTGAGTGTACCTGTGACATCTGAATGAGTTGGGGTGTTCTTATTGTTTGTTTGGATAATCTAGCAAAGAGAGCATTGCAGTTATCTAACCTGGTTGAGATGGGGCGGCTATGGCTCAGGAGGTAGAGCGGGTCGTCCACTGATCCGAAGATAAGTTAGATCCTCGGCTCCTCCGGTCCGCATGTCGAGGTGTCCTTGGGTAAGATACTGAACCCCAAATTGCTCCTGAAGGTGGTGAGTGAGTGTGAATGATTAGCAACTCCTCTTGATTAGCAGGCACCTTGGATGGCAGCCTCTGACATCAGCGCGTGAATATGTGTGTGAATGGGTCAATGTGGCATGTAGTTTAAAAGGGCTTTGAGTGGTTGGAAGACTAGGAACCAGCTTCTCAGAGTCAGCTTGAGATTTAATTCCTGCTGTCCTAGTTAAGTTACTGATAGTCAACATAACTTAAGTTACAGTCCAAAATAACTCAGAGGGTCCTGACTTGGTCACTGTCTACTCATATGTGTATATTCCACATATGAGTGATAGGATATACTACATTTCTTTATACTGTTATACAAGTGGGAGCATGTACAAATTAAAAAGCAAAGGTGCAAGAATTGAACCTTGTGGAACCCCTGCAAAAACCTTAGTTTCAGCAGATTTGAGGTTGGAGGGAAAACCAGTTAAGAACAGGACCTGTTAGATTAACTGAATATTGAAGTCTCTTGATGAAAATATTATGATAAACAGTATGAAAGGCAGTACTGAGATCAAGCAAAACTAAAATAAAAAGTTTTTAACTTTTAAATCATTGTTAATCTTAAGGTCATTAATTACTCTGATAAAGGCTGTGTCAGTGTTGTGATTAGATCTGAAACCTGACTGCAACACATCATAAACACTGTGGGTGGAACAGTAATTATCCAGTTGTTTGGGTATAAGTAAGTTTTTCTAGTATTTTGCTGAGAAAGGGAAAATTTGAGCATGCTTGATAATGCTCAGTATCTCATTTGAAAGACATGGAAAGACAAACACAACAATGCAGTGGGATGGAGTCAAGAGAGCAGGAGAGGACCAGTTGGAGGCATTATTGTTGAATATTGTAATATTATCTAATGGTTGACACTTTGGTGTACAAGAAATTCAAAAGCTTGTCACATTCTACTGCAGAATGAAATTCACTCGGATTGATTTGATAGATAGATTAATCAGTTTGTTGATTGTAGAAGAAAGAAATGAAATGAAATAACTTTGGTTATTTGCAATTAGTTGAGAAATGTATGGACTATCTGGAAGATTTCATTTCACTGTTATAATAATAAAGTGTGTTCTGTCCTCCAGCAGATTATTTTCATTATGCTCACAATTTCACAGTTTCATTGCTTTAGGTGATAGACTGTTACATTTTGGTCAGAACAACATGGTCAATAGTAATTGATAAACATATTAGCATTTGCATGAATGTAACACTTCTTGTTTAGTCTTGGGAACAGTAACATGCTATTTAAACTCAAATGATTGTAACAGACTGTTGAACTGTATTGTATCTGAGTTAGTGCTGATATCAACATGAATGTTAAAGTCACCAGATATTACTATGTTATCAAAGTCCAAGGTGATTTTGGATGGCAATAGCTAAATTCTTCAGAAACATTTTTAAAAAAACATGCTATAAATAGTTGTGGTAACAGTGGTTAATTGGTGACTTTAAATTGCCCGTAGGTGTGAATGCGAGTGTGAATGCTTGTCTTTCTCTATTATATATGTTAGCCCTATGATTCACCAGCGACCTATTCAGGATGTACCCCACCTCTTGCTCAATGTCAGCTGAGATTGGCTCCAGCTACGCATGACCCTCTAGAGGATAAGCGGTAAAGAAAATGGATAGATGGATGTTATAAATAGCTGCAACGGTTCCACACCTCCTGCTAACCTGAATGCAGAAGTGTAATTGGCTGGTGATGTTTCAATGAGCGCTTTGTTACCAATTTGATCAAGCCAAGTTTCAGTTACTAAGATACAGTCCAGTCTGTGAGGTAACCTACTACCATTTTAGGCTACATAATGTTTTTATGAGTATAATTTCAAATATGAAATAGCCATTCTTCTAATAATCATTTGCTATCCTCATCCACCCAATTATATACTGTTCTTGATGCATTCTTGGTTTTCATAGAATAACCTCAATTTCACTAATCTCGAATAATGCAGGTGGCTGTTTCATGACTTAATCCAAGAGGTGGTGTAGAAATGCAGGAAATTTGTTTTAAATTACAATTTTTTTTCTGGGAGAGAACCCCCAGATCCCCCGCCATTTATATATCTTTCCAAGTTTGCTCCCGCATTTTTATACGTAACCAAGTACCCTTGCTTGGATGTGTTGTCTTTTTTCATGCAGTGGGGGGTGGCTCACGAATTTCAATCACTGACCTCATGGATTTCAGTCATGTTAACTTGACAGGTACATAATGGTCATTTGTCTAATTTTATGAATTCGTCAAGTGTTACTCGGGATCTGTCAGCGTGAAGTTGTAGAGCTGGCCTAAGTAGAGCATGTTTGTAAAGTTAATGCAGCATTGCAGCACTACAGCAATAGACAAGGCCAGAGAGAGGTCGAGTAGGTCAATTTACCACAAATAATGCTCATTTTATTATGAACAAAAATACGTACTACTAAAATCCCATAGGGTTTACATAAAACATACATAAATTCACATACACAAGTCATACATGTACATTCACACATGAAGCACAACCATCCACATTCTTACTATTACATTCACTCACATACACCCCTCATCCCCACTCCCTAACCACTACAAACATGAATACACACATGCATTTACACACACACTCGGTGGGACTTTTCTATATTTCAATTTAGTGTCAAGCTTTTCTTTTTGTCAAAGAAGAAGTCATTTGCTTTGATGTTGTCACTTTAATGAAACTGTCAGATTGCATGAATGCACTTTGCTACAGAGAAAGATATCCAGGGGAATGTCTCACTTTTTATGACATTTTATGCACCTTCTCTATACGCTGACGGTTTGTCTCTCCAGTTATATCGGATATCCCGTCACTGATTTCACTTCTCTCTGCCTGTTTGCTCTGCTGTGCATTGATCTGGCTTTGAAACTGACTTTTGAAACATGTCAGCACCTGAAACTGACTGTTGCCATCTTCAAAATCTGTTTTCTCAAATCATATTAGTCATATCACAACATCCATTCACTACAGCCACTGGTGCTAACTTCGTATTACGAAACTAATAGTGGGTCTTTGGCATTTACCTTGTTTAAAAGGAACACGCATGCACTAACATGATGTCTGAGTCAGTTTTGTAAATAATCACTGATATTGTGACATTTCATTGTCAACTACATGATTAGGTCAGCCTGATTGTGATAATATTGTGCCAAATCCAGTCTGATCTGCAATGTAATATATTCTTGTGCGTTTTCTTTAAAACTTTTATTCACAGAAGGGATAGAGACAAAGAGAGAAGAAATAGTATCTCCATCATATAAAGTGGTACTAAAATGGGGCAAGCATTATTTATGAATTCAAACTCAAATGACCAATTTTGCAGGCCAACCATTTCCTTCAACTCAAGTAAGTATGCCCATGGGCACTGATGTCATTGTCTCGTCTCAAAGGAAAGAACCTCATCTGGTCTAGTGCCGATTATGTGCAGTCAGCAGGAAGTGTGCCACAGTGCCAATAGCACTGGCTGGTATCAAAAGTGCCACTTTGTCATTAAATACATGCAACTCATTCACATTGTCCTTCGAATTGAATTGAATTGAATTGAATTGTTTCACCCGGGTTGGAGAGGGTCACCTCATTTCTTGTTTGTCTTATTTGAGAAGCAAGGCCACAAAACGGGGTCAAAGCCTCTAAATCTGGAAACAAATTTAACAAAGTCATTGTGCATTGTGTTAAAATGAGACTTTACAGTATGCAGCCATACTAGCAGTTCTGTGAGTCAGTCAGTTCGCTAACATGCTCACAGTGACAATGCTAAAATGCTGAAGTTTAGCAAGTACAATGTTTATTATGTCCAACATCTCAGTTTAGTGTGTTAGTGTGCTAACATTTGCCAATAAGTATTCAACAAAAAGTAAGGCTGAGGCTAGTGGGAATGTTTTGCAGGTATTTACTCATAAACCATAGACAAAAAGTACCCAATTTCATTGCAATCCACTCAATGATTATTGAGAAATTTATATTTGAAAATATAAATGTCAACCCCATTGTGGTGCTAGATGAAAAGTCAGGGGATCATCTGGACTTTCTGTATAGTGTAAAATGTTGTGGGAATCATCTAATATATTTCATTCTGGACCAGATTTATTATAACAGAGTGGCAACATCTCCATTGACTCTGTAGGGGTGTTTTTTCAGTAATGGCTGACCGGGGAGAGGTTGATTAGTTGCAAATACTGGCAGTGAGTAGCAGCAGCACTGTAGGATTGCAGTGTTTTCAACACATTTTTCTAAGGTAAGAGGTTGAATTCAGCCACAATTATGACTTCTATTATATTTTTAATTTAGCAATTATTATCACAGGATATTAGTTATATGTTTTACATCATTTCCTTCCATTTAAGACTGTACAAGTCATTAAAAGTAATTTTTTGTTGGTAAATCTGGATGTTCCCTATGGACACCAATCAATCTGAATCACCACTTTTGGAACTATTCAAAGCTTAATGTGACTTGCTATGTTTTTGACTTGTTGCTAAACTCTCTCCTATATGGCTCTGGTCTGGACCAAAGTGGTGGATCAGTCAAGAGACAGATGAACATGATCCCTAGACTTATGTTTCTAGCATGGCTAAGTCACAAAAAAACTAACTGCCCCAGATTTTAGCCTTAGTTTTAAATTTTATTCAGGTACCCAAAAAAGTCAGATTGTCTTTTTCATACATCAGTAATCAGACTGAATAGTTTTGAAACGATTTTAACATATCATACATGAAGATATCTTTGAAAATGTTTTATTTGCCTGAAAAACAGGAGGTTATGTTTATTGAATATGGTCACACTGCTTTTCACAGTTTCAAAACATGATCCAACAGACTGCTGACATGTTATGCAACATAATAATCCACAGTGTCATGTAACACTATCATACCTACAGTACATTGTTAACAAAGTGCAAATGGAATCTCAGTTGCGAACTCCTCTCATTAAATTGGCTTGTGCTACTAGTAAACATCTACAAAACAAATATCCAATAGAGAACCTGCAATATAATATATCATGGGACCAATAAACATAGGAGCGAGTACATGCGCATAATAAGGAAACCATAATACAGTTGTCACTGTGATCAAAATCAGGGAACTCTACACACTCTCTGTGTGCTGAATTGGATGATCTTGAAGATGCTTCTGTTCTCCTGCATGGATTTCAAGGACCTCTGCTTCTCCAATCCTCTCTGCAAGAGAGCACTCATGTCAGAGTCATACAAAGCCAGTCATTTTACGTTTGCCACGGTTCCATCAGTTTTATTCAGAAAAACTGAAAATGAAAACTTATTATGTAAGAAGCTTATGTAATTGTTTCCTCTGAATATTGTGGTTCATTCTTATATCTATTGTGAAAACCGCTCTTTCTGGCAGCATCCTGCTTGACATAAATATAGATAATTTGACAATAGACAAACCTTTTCCTATTGCATGGCTTATTTCCACAACAGGGGAAACATTTTGTCCACATTTGGTTATCCATGAATATGTAATACAGAAAACGTCAGACTCTGCTGCAGGAAGGCCATGTAAAATCACAGCTTTAAGTAAATGGACTGTATTTGTATAGTGCCTTTCTAGCTTTTCGACCACTCAAAGCGCTTTTTACACTACGAGTCACATTCACGCATTCACACACATTCATACGCTGAATGGGTACAGGGGCTACCATGCAAGGTCCCAACCTGCCCATCAGGGGAATCTAATCATTCACACACTGATGGAACAGGGGTTCAGTATCTTGCCCAAGAACACTCTGACATGTGGACAGGAGGAGCCGGGAATCAAACCGCCAATCTTACAATTAGTGGACGACCCACTCTACCTCCTGAGCCACAGCCACCCCAGTGCAGTGTCATAATTGTAAAATGCATATCAGGAATACACTATAACAGGAATACATAACAACATTTAACAAAGCCAAATCTGAATTCATATTCCAATACTACGGAATATAAAAATACCCGATAGCTTTCATTTTCTCCCTCTATAGTATCTGCTTTCAATAATGTAGAGTACAGCTTTTGTGAAAAAGAATAATTGAAAGACATCCAGTCATGAAGGATAATCCAAAACAAATTCACTATAGAGAAAGCACATTTCAAAAAGGAAAAACAAAATTTCAAAACAGGAGATGGCAGATTAATTTTAATGATTTCTAGGACCTCCTTCTCCATCAAAAAGATGTCAAATGAAAAGAATCTATACTGTATATATATTTAATTAATTTAGCTTAAGTGAAATGTGAAGACCATGGGAGGATGCCTGCATTAAAAGGGAAGCAAAAGGAAAAACATGTTCTGGTACAATAATGAAGGGCAAGAGTGCATTAAGAAGAGGAGAAATAGTACATTTAGTTACCTGGTTTATCATTGCTGAAAGTTTGGGTCACTCTGTGTGAGCTATGGAGATAAATGGAGTAAATAATGTTAAACACATTGAGCTTGAACATTTTCTGAACAGAAAAAAAAGCAAATGAAAATTCGAGAGATCACCCAGACCTCGTTCTCTGTGGTTTTCTCCACAGCTGGTTGAATGGTGGACCGTAAGCCGGTGGAGATGCACCAGGATGAAAAGCCTGAAGCTGCTGGAAGTTCTGCTGATGATGGCCTGAGAGGTCCACACCATCCAGAGCATGTTTGATCATCCCCATCACCAGGTCTTTCTCTGAGGGTATATCACATGACATAATACCAAGAGAAGAGTTCAGTGATTCTTATCATCAGCAGCGGTGCAGCCTTCCACCACAGTAATTAAATGCTTTTGCAGTTTTTAATTTAAATAAATGTATTGACTGATGCAATTAAAAAGCAAACTATAAAGTAATTAAATGTATGCTTTAACATTTGAAAACTGAATATGTTAAAGCAGTAGATGAATGAATTATGAGATGGAATATGAAGACACAACAACAAAAGTAAAATTTTAAAAACTCTTCAGAAGTATTTAGCAAATCAGTTCAGAGGTTCTTAAATTCATTCATTATCTAAAAAGTGAAAAATGATATAATTATGGCACAGATAATGATCTTTTTTGTAAACACTTTACCAGTTTTTTCAGTAGCAGTATTTCAATGTTAATTTAATTAACCACTCACCTAATTAACTGAGTGCATTGCATTCTGGAGGCTTCAAGTTTTCACATAACACTTGTGTAAGTTGCATAGTGGATTGTGATGCCCAGAGACATTTTCAGTCATCAGCAGATGAATTTGAACACAGTCTTCTAGTGTCAAACTCTGCACATACATCATTATGCACAGTGAACCTCAAACATCCAAGTGAAGTCACAATAGAGTTGTGAAGTCTGAGTGGCAGCTGGTTTTGGAAGTGTTTTTTACCATTATATATTCCCATTTCAATTAATTCTTTAGATGATATCTTTATTGTTACTTAACATAGAAACTTGGGACTCTCCCGGATGATGTGAGACTTTATTATGGCCAGCAGTTTTAATTATTTCAACTTGGTTTCTCATTTGTCATTTTGGCATGGTGGACAGGTCTTGATACTACAATACCCATGAGCCTCTGCTGCTGTTGCCATGGAGGGGAGGCTAATCAGAGGCGTGAATTTGAGTCATAACAAATTCAAAATGCTTCATTGTTGTAGTTGAGAACAAAACACAATGACATAGTTTTCTTCTTTACCCACAATTGAACCAGAATTTAAAAGTGAATCGATTTAATCTGCAGATTGTTTTCTCAACATTGTAGTTTCTACCCGCTGTTAGCCACGCAAGTAACAGAACTTTAAGCTTAGTGTTTTGATGTTTCTTGATGAAATGCACCTTGAGAGTAGCAGTTAACATCTAACCTGAAGACTTGTACCCACTTATACTAAATCTATGGAGTGTCCCTTTAATGCAATGTTTGAGATGTTTTACTGTTAAACACCCCTAACCCTGTATTGAAATATAAGCTTGCTAACAGAGGTAATGATTCAAGACATGCCTGAACTGACAGTCTCCTGCTAACCTTATGAATAATTCTTATTCTTATCTATGTAATTATAACACTAATGCACAGATATCTCAAAATTACTGATACTACCTTTTTGCATGTAGCATCTAAAATTTCCAAATCTGCTGTTTTTATGCATAAAGTAACTATTTATGTGAAATGGGGGTAACAAAAAACATTTTACCTCTTTGTCCTGCAAGCAGAAGCCACTGCTGGACTGTGGACAGGGAATCTGTCTGCAGGATCTGACAAAGTAGCTCCAACACCTGTCAAGAGAGTAGGACCATGATAACATTAACTTCCAAACCACATAAAATCATCTTTAACTTATTAGTGAATTTCTCAAGACACACGGTGACAGCTGTGCTGGGGGGTAATTTCCATCAACCAAAAAGCAAATGCTGCATAACCTCTGGCTGAAGCTGTGCACTCTGGAGAATCCCTGCAGCGATGGAAATTTCTTTTTGATCTGCCAGTAACCCTTCTTCTCTGAAATAAAATATTACATAGCTGTGCCTCATTTCAACCCCAAACTACCCCAAATGACATTTCTGTGCCTGTAGAAGAGCTCAAGATCATTGGAGGAGTATTTCACCATGAGTTCTTGATCATGGAAGAGTTGAGGATACCCCAGGCACTGGGAATGGGATCTGCGCTGGTAAGACTTGGTGGATGGAGGGATGATTCTCCCAGTTACAGCTGAATATTGGGTCTTTCGACGGACAAATTCTTCCTCAGTTTGGTCCTGGAATATATTGACAAAGTTATAAATTAACAAGAGCCTACAACCAGGCTGTACTTTGAGCTAAATGCTAAAATCAGTCCAACATGTTAACATGTTCAAAATGACAATGCCAACATGCTGATTTTTAGAAGATATAACGTTTACCATTTCCACCATCTTAGTTGAGCATGTTAACTTGTTCACAATTGTTGATTAGCAGTGAACACAAAGCTGAGGCTGATCAGAATATCAGGTATTTAGGTATGTATAGTTTTGAACCAAAGTACTGGACAGATTCAAAATGTATTATTAAATTTTGTTATTACAATGAATTACTAGTGTAATATGAATGCCTGTACCAAATTTAATGGCAGTCCATCCAATAGTAGTCGAGAAATTTCACTCAAAACCACAAATATTAGCCTCACAGTGGCGCAAAAGGAAAAGTCAAAGTATCACTAAATTCAGTACGTTGGGACCATGGATGTCTGTGCAAAATGTCATGGCAATCCATTTAATAGTTTTTGAGGTTTTTCAGTCATGGGATAAGTGGTAGATCAACTGACCAATAGACCAACATTGCCATCACTTGAGCCACACTGCCAGTGTGGCTAAAATCAAGGCAATTAATTAAAAACAGATGTCAGGAAACATGACATTACAGTGAAAATCATAGATGCAATCACCTCTCAATCACCTCCTTTTCATAGACTCTACCTGGTAAATTGTGATAAAGCTAATACTAAAACATTTTCCTTTAGGCATAGCGGATAAGTGGATTGTTAATCTTATTTAGTTCTTTAATTTCATACCTCAGAAAATGTCTTCAAGAGGTGTCTGCAAGCCCTTGGGTAATTTTTGCCACCATGGCATATCTTAATTTTCAGGTAAATCATCATCTATGCAAAGAGGGTGAATGCAGGCAGAGTATAATATAAATGCTGTGGTTTATTATTGTTTTTACCAGGTTTTGTTGACTACATGTCCAGCATTGCTATTTTGAAATACTTATACTGATATTATTTGTCCCAAAATTTGCTGAATATAATTGAAAATGCAGTTTCAGGCAAACTCATAAATGGGTAAGTATTAATTTATTGCTATTTTAATTTTTTTTTTAAAGTTGTATGAAATCGTTAAGAAAGCTAAGGGTGAAGATTACTGCGCCATTAGGTTACTCTGGATATGTTTCAAATCACAGCAATTACAGCAATACAACTACCTCTTTTTTGTCCTTTTGTGCTTGAGAAGACAAACTGACTTTGGCAGCCAGTTCTTTAAGTTCATCTCTCCAGGCTTCAGAAAACAGAGCTGTGAAATAAGGAGAAAAATGCTTGAGGCTTAATGGGATTCTTCGAAGGCAGAATTTTGGAAAAGTAAAGAAGAAATTTAGTCGCTATGTGTGTATGAAAGTATACCTGATTTGTGTTTGTTACCGCTGACTCCATAATGATTCTGAGCCAGCGGAAAAGCAAAAGATGAATCAGTGGCTTTTCTGTGGACGTGGCTCTTGAGAAGTGGATGAGGAAATAATGATGAGGTGACAAACCAATCATCTCTCACCATGCAAACAGGCCTACCATTAAGTCCTGTGGGAGAGAGTAAGTCACACTATTCATACAGTAGTTCAAATACATGAAGTGAAGTGCTTCAGAAGTATGGGACAATCAAAGGAATGCCCTGAAGAAATAAAGCCTGTAAAATCCCTGCTGAGACTAAAGGTGACTTCTCAGGGATGAAACCTACTTTTTCTGCCAATAACGCAGCCGTTTCTTTCATGTTCCATATTGCTATTCTAGGTGCCCATACAGCTGCTTGTTAAATATTCAAGGTAACTTCTGAATAATTACTCATCTCAGGAAGGGACGGTTCTGCAGAAATGGCAAAATAAGGACATTATTTTTAAAGCAAAGTTAGTAAGACATTTAATCTAAAATAACTCATTAGATGCAGTCAGAATTAATTAGTGCATAAATAGACTCTTGTGTGTCCCAATAAGACACTGGTAAAATGTGGTAATGAGAAAACTACGAGTGAGATTGTCATGCCCTCCACTTCTGCCTCCTCCTCCTCCTAGCCTGCAATGTGTGTATGTCTCTCTCTCTCTCTTTCTCTCCCCTTCCTTGTGTCTGTACTTAATTGCAGGCGTGGAAACAGGTGTGCAGGAGTCAGGCAACTAGCTGCTATCCATCATTAGTCCTGCATAAATATCTGGTTCAGCCACCATTTCATCACCAGATCGTAAACTCTGTTACCACGGTCAGTCACACTGTTGCTAATCAACATTGATAATACCCTTTTTTCTCTGTGCCTGCAGTTTTGCCTCCGCCTGACTCTGACTCCTGTCTCCAGCTTTCCTGCCTCGTCGGTGCAGCACAACACCCTGCTCTCGGGGAATCCCTCTGCCTGGCTCCCCTCAGCATTCCCTCTGCCCAGCTTCATGCCAAAGTCTCAGCCCCCGGTTCCAGCTCCTGCCCAAGCCCTTGCCCCAGCCTCCCAGCTACCACCTTGCAATAAACAATCTTCCAAAACTACTCACTGCCTCCTGGCTCAGAGTTCTGCACTTGGGTTCACTGGCCTAGCCCCAGAACAGAGATAGAAAGATCATCTGAGGTGGGCAGTAGACAACTATTTAAAATGTTTTAAGCAATTTAATTTGGTAATTTTGTACTTAAAATTCATATTAACTGATATTTTCTGGCCATTTGGGGCAGCTGAACAAGCTGTAAACATAGCATTGAGATATTGTCAATGTCATGTTAGAGAACAGTTCCCTATTAACACATTCAGCAGATAAGAAACAACATTAGCAATCATTTGGAGTCCACTATTAACTCTCCTTTGAGCTCTGTTTGGGTCTCATCACCTCCTGAGAAAAATATTAAATGTTCCTCTTTTTGTGGCTAATTTTTCAACACTGATAAAAGCAGTGAGAGTGAACCAAAATGGGGCCAAAACAATGAGCAGAAAAACACTAAAATGCTCTTAGTCCAGTGTTTTTTTTTCTGTGAAATGCAACTTGTCAGGTCAGATATTAGCAAGCAAAAGTTAGCTTTGTCAGTTGGTTCATTCACCTGGCTTACACAAGTTAGTAGGTGTAAATATTTAATAACAACTAATCTCTACGTCCATTTGTGTGGCGCAACCGTGTTTTACAACAACAACAACAACAATAATAATAATAATAATAATAATAATAATAATAATAATAAGGTGTTTTAATATACTTATAAACACTTACATTGTAACAAGTTGTAAATACAAACAGCTGGAGCAACCACCTACAGATTTGTTTTTAGAAAAAAAATATTATATGTATATTTAACCATGCTCCACATTATAGAGCAGTAATATAAAATATAAATAATACACAATCATAGATGGTATAATTTGATAAATACTAATTGCTCCATCCAGCAGCACAAGAAAAGTAAACTGAAAGCTCACATTGAGCTCCAACAAAATTTTCTATCTCTCATGTAATTATTTGAAAGCAATTTTGAGAACCTAGATGGGAACCAGAGATATCTGCAGACTTCATTTCATCAGAATATTCCTCATTTACTGAAGTCATGTAGTTTGGGAAAGCATAAATAAAGGCTCAAAACAACTGCTGACATCTGTACTGTATAAATGGAAGACAAAACACATGAATTTATTGTAATTTAAGGAAACATATTGCAGGACGTAATTCAAGTTTCAATTCAACATGTGGGGAAAAAAAGCACATGAAGTTCTTCTGCTGCCCAGAGTGCTGTGACTGCTCTCTCACCTTGAATATGCCTCACTCTGTGTGGATGAGGGTTGTGCCTGGAGAAGAATGAGTGGTGACTCAAGCTACCAAAGCGCGGACTGTTTTTTGTCAGCATCTTGGTAAATTCAGGGGTGAATGGCACTTGATTCATTTGACTGTAGCTCCTCTCTCCTGTTGTCCCACGGCAGTCTGGACTCTGTGCTACCGACATATCTTGGAGTGACAGCTGGAGGTTTTGTCTAAATCTGAAGGAATAAAAGACTGTAAAGTTAAGTCCCTTTATTAAGTGATGTGATAGAAATACAGACACTTTAATATGTTGTGATGGCAGAGTTGTGACAACACATGCTAAAAAAAACACTTCAACTAAAACATAATAAGGAGCAAGACAGAGACCACTCAGATTTGATTTACTCCAAAGATAACTCTGCATTTTAGATTTGATCAAGAAATGTAATTGTGTTCTACCTAGAAAAAAAATCTACAAGAAAAATAAGTTTAGTCTCAAAGAAAAACAACTAAAGAACCACTTTACCTCTGAAAACAGCCTCCAGCTCAAAACCGTTGGTGCTTAATGCTCTGTGTTTCCTTTGTTGCTAAGAAACCTGAACTAAACAAGACACAATGGCATCTGTGCACAACCAGTTCATTTAGACATGATTTGCACATGCCACGCTGCTATAATTGAACTATTCTATAATGTTAAATTAAAGAACTCGACTGTGAATCAGTCAAGTGTAAAACTAGTTTCCATTTGCGAGCAGCAGCCATTCTCATTTTTGAAAAGCTTGAAATGAAGTTGAGGGAAGAGAGAAAGGAGTCTATATGAACATCTGTAAGTGACGCACCTTTCACCTCACCACAATATGTAATAGTTTACCAAGGTGCCTCAGCGTCTATGGTGGCATATGGATGTGAATATTAATGTAACTCTGAACCAGAATGAATAATCTTTTAAGGATCCTGCTCCATCTGGCTTGTGTCATCCATGGTTCTTTGTTAAAGCTCAGTTGACATTTTTCAGTCTAGAAGGGTGATGCTTTACAAAACAATGTAATATGTACGTAATGAGGAAGTGTTTACTAATTACTGTGACATTTACCTGAGTCAGAGATAATCAGGAATGACCCATATATATATAAAGTGATCAGTATGCGGATCCATTCATTAAGGGCTGATAAGGGAAACATGATAAAACAACATCCATAATTGTATCTGACTTCATAGTAGAGCACTTTTCTTTTTATTCTTGCCCTGTTCAATACATGAGGCATTCCGCATTAGCAGCTTTTCAATAAAGTTTTATATATAAAGATTTTACTCATTTTCACTCATTTGTTTCTCAGGGTCAACTTCAACATCAAACTACAGTGGGCGCAGGTCTCTGCTTTCATTTTCAAGAGTGAATGGGTCGCGTGGGATGTTTAAGTCACTGTGAGTCAGGTGCAATCTTTGATCGGATATTGTTAATGAAATATTTACAGTGAAAGGCTTGCAAATGAATGCTGTTTACATAACCATGTCTCTACCTTTATGCAGAATGCCAGTTTCAAGTTTCAAGGTCTTTATAGTAACATCTCATTACACAAATAAAAGAGAGTAATGCAGTAATGCATCGATCATGCAGTAAGGGGAAAAACAAATATTTAAAATAGTAAAAGCAATAGTGATAGAGTATAAAACATATGAGCGTATGTATGTATTTTAAGTGTGGTGTGCATATGTCCTACCTGTAATATATAAATAAATATCTATATGTGTATATTATATGTGTATGTACAAATATATGTGCTTATGTATGAGAGTGTGTGTTTATGTGTATGTACATAATGTATATGTGTGCTGTGTGTGTGTGTCTGCTGACTCACTACTTGATGTCGGCCTGTCAGGAAGTCCAGGATCAGTTTGAATTCAGTCAGTTATTACAATGGACTCCAACTTTCACCGCAGATATACTTATAAAAATGTCTTAAATTACTAATGCAGCATAATCCACCTCTCTGCTGTCAACCAAACTGTTGTATTTTTGCCAAAATACTGCCATTCTTCAAGCTCAAAAGATCAGCTAGAAGTGGAATACCCTCTTTTAATTGGTTGAGAGGTTTGACAAATCTACTGTAGCTCGCTAGTGTGAGCCAGGGTAGTGCTACTTGCCAATAAACAAGCCAAAGTCCAATTAAAATAAAATTAAATAAACCCTAAAAAATTAGCAGTAAAATATGAGCAATGCAGAGTAGCAACATTATGATTAGTGCACACATTGTAGTGATATTAAAGTAGATTCTGGATGTATTCTTAAAAAAAAAGGATTTTTTCATGATTTATGTAATGATTCATTATTTTGGGCCGTTAGTAACATTAAGCTTGGTAGCTTTTGACAATGTAGCCTGAATCCCTGTAAAATATGTTTCTGGCTAAATGGGTTTCCTAGGACACTGATGTGTTAAAAAAAAAACAAATAATACTGTGTGCAGGACGTATTATCCCAAGATTAAATTAATAGATGACAAAAGCATGTTTATAAGAGTGCATCCATTTATGGTAATAAACTTGGCCATTAGTCACAAACACAGCTGAATGGGCTTATCAGTTTGTTTTTGTAGTGAGTCGAATAGTTTCGATATTCCTGCAGATCTGTCTGGAACACCAGACCATTTGGCTGTGACAGAATTGGCAGAAAACATGCATTAAGGAAGTGGGTCACATCTTCACAATGCTTTCTCCAATCATGATCAAAATTACACAGTGGGGAAGAGTCTTTGTAGAACCTGTGTGCAGTGTTTGCTTGATGTCTTTTTGCTTAGTTCCCCCTAATTACCTCTCACAACTACACATTTTGTTGTTGAGGTATACAGTATGTCCTCAATTTCCTGTGAGGCAGTAAGTCAGTGACTTAAAACTTTGCATATTTTTATACTCAGCATAAGTGTTTTTGAAAAAAGTCCATATTAATGGTCTCTATTAGAGGCACTATAATTCAAATTTTAAATATTTAGGCATGTGTAGGTGTACATTTTCCATCAACCACTGCAAAGACCATTTAAATTCCTGCATCCAGTAACTCGGGCTTGGCCATATATTCCAGTGACCATAATTATTGTGCCTTATTTTCTCAACAAAATTGAAATGGATTTTCCCCCTTTAAAACAAAGAATTACAAAAATGTCTTTTAATTGTCAAAGTCTCCATTGAAACACTATTACTGCTATTACAAAAAAAATAATCACAGTGATTCCTGGCAGCAGTGCCTCTGTCTCGGTCGGGCTAGGGACTAAGAAAGCCGTATTTTCTGGTGGGAAGCTGGTGAGGGATCATGTTGTCACAGGGGCGGCCTGTGGCATAGGTCACATAGGCAGTGGCCTAGGGTGCCAAGTGAGTGGGACGTTTTGTTTTCTGTTTAAAATAAAAACATATCTGTCAATATTTAGGTCTGACAATACAATTTTCTTTCAGCAGGGTCAATCACACTAATAACATTTATAATAGCTTTTTAAAATTTAGATGAAAATTCAATTTAAAACCCTGCCTAGGGCACCAACATGGTCTGGGCTGTCTTGTCCCTAGTGTGGCCAGTTTTAGCACATCCACATCCTGAAATAATCCAACACTTTTTGACCACAACCATCTATCTGTGACCTGAAGTTAGTTGCCTAACCATAACCATATCTTAACCATAGTTTATTTGCCACAACAACGCCCTTTCCTGAACTTTAATAATAACATAGCATGCACAGATATCAGTGAGAAATGTATTTTTTAAAAGCTGGCACTTAATGTTGAACAAAATTCTAACACCATGCTAGCAACACTGAGGCTGTACTGAGATCAGTGGTTCTCAAACTTTTTCACATCAAGGACCCCTAAACTTTTGATAAGATTTTGTCCCAGGGTCCCCCATCTGATAAGATTTTTGCTTTTAGATGTTTTATTACAGAAAGTGTATGAAACCCAAGACCAAAACAGTCATACATTCTGTCATTGTTTTACTTATGGATGGAATTATAGTAAAAATTAATTATTCCCCGTTTTGCTTGGGACGCCCTGGAACCCCCTCAAGGACCCCTCGTCCACTTACGCACAGTGGTGCTTTAAGTGCTAATGTCAGCATGTTAATATGCTCACATTTGCAATGCTAACATGCTGATGTTAAGCAGGTATAATGTTCACCATGTTCACCATCTTAGTTTAGCATGTTAACATGCACTTATTAGCACAACTGAGGCTGATAGGAATGTCTAGTTTTGTAGATATTTCATGAACCAAAATATTAAACAAATTTCATAATAATACATCCAATAGTTGTTGAGACATTTCACTAAAAGTCACGAATATAAACATTGTGGTAGCTCTAGACGAAGGAAAAGTCACAGGATCACCAATGTGATTAGGATTCTGGTGAACCTGAATAGTTGTTGAGATACTTCGGTGAGACTGACTGATAGACTGACAGAGTGACAGCAGTTAAAAATTATGATGATGTTTGGCAATATGGGCTGTTATGCCCAGGCGAAGCTCAATTCTGGAAGGTGAAAAGAAGTGGCTGGTGACATTGTGTGTCATGGACATAGCATGTTTCTGTCTGCAGCTCTCCGCAGGCCAACAGTACAGGTTAGGACTGTGAGGGCATAGGGAATTTGAAATTTTCAGACTGTGCAAAAACAGGTGAAAAAACACAAAGTAAGCAAGAGGTGGATTTAGACTATATTTCAGCAAAATCAGACAGTGTGGTTGCCATGAGTGAATAACCTTTGCAATGGCATCCAGTAAAGCATATTTCCATTTGCTGGAATGATTAAAATTCTGTCAGCATATTTCAAAACAATCAGGGGTGCTTACAGGTGATGATATGTTTTCCCAAGACTATAATTTTATCACTGTTTATTTTACCCCTGTCTTGTTTGAATCTAAAAACAGAAAACGCATATGATAATTTAAGTGTTTTGTTTATCTTCTCTTCTTCTTTATATCTTCTCTTACACGACAGAGACAGACTAGACCTGTCTAGACTAAATAATGAATATTTTCTTCCTCCTTTTTTTTAAATTGAAATTGAAATTTGTTAAAGTTTACTGAGGGGAATTGTTATGTCTTCTCAGCCTCAGTTAAATAATTTCCACCTTGGTGGAATTTTGTCTTACTTGTGTGTGACAAACTGTAGGTCTCTGCCTGTCTTTGTGTCCCCAGATGCTACATATACCGTTGCTGATTTATTCCACCACCAGCAGGTTTATTTGTCTTACAAGGGTCTTCATTTCCTTGTGACACATTTAAGCAGATGTTCTGGTGAAAGAATTGATCAAATATACTGTATGGAAGTTTTGCAAATCATTGTATTTTGCATAGAAACTAGAATTCAAAGTAGAAAACGTGTAATTAACACAAAATGAGAAGAATGGGTCTTTGTAGTTTTTTAAATACATTAACATGACTTTGTTCTATTTGTTTTCATATTTAATTTTTTATTGTTTTTAGTTTAATTTCTTTGTGTTATTCATGCAATGTCTGTGTGTAGCATAGAGGAGGCTATATATGACAGCTCCCCTTCTTCTTCTTTTTTTTTAGTTACTTAGGGAACAACACATTTTCCCCCTAAACAGCAGACTGCAACAATATACTAGTACTAACCAAAATGACACTAATTTACATTAGGCCTTCCCTTTAAACTTAAATATGTGATCTGTAAACATTTAGCTTTCTTCTTTTGTAAACACATTCTTTCTGTAAACTCAATTGCAAGTGTCAATAAAACTTAACTATTTTCTTTCAGAGAGCTCTATGCAATGACCTTAATTGAAACCATATCATATTATGTAACATCAGTGTCTCTCTTTAACTGTTCAATACACAATGCACAAATGTTCCAGCAAAAACAAGATGCTGTAATTAATTAACCTTTTTGTCACAGCCTCTCTTTAGTTTCAGGTGCTTCTATATAACTCCTGTTATGCATTCAGTGTGAATCCGCAACTAAGGGACGCTCTTTTTCTCCCAACGAATGTAAGAGTCTGAGCGAGACTGGTTCTAAGAGAAGAGCCTGTTTGAACTCCAACTGCAAGAGTTGGTCTCATAAGAATGGAGCAAGCAAAATCAAGGTTCTGGGACAGCTTTTAGAGGTTTGATAATAGTGTCATTATCGAACCAGGGACAAGAAGAAACATCACAGCAAGGGACATTGTTCATCATCACAGGACACTTTTTATCTAGTTATTGCACACTGAGTGTTGTATAATACATGCAATACATTTATTTTTCAGTGGAAATATTTTCAGTGCCAATACATGTTTCAGTGCCAATACAACTTTTTCCAGTGTTTCAATGCCAATGTTTCCTTTTTCAGTTCAGGTTTTGTTTTCAATGCCAAATTTTATTTTTGATGCCAAAATTTAACTGTTGCTGTTCTGGCCCCAAACCCTCTTCCCCTCACTCCCGCCTGCCCGCACAAGAGCTACAAGAGCATGGCCAGGTCGCTTACACACACACATACACACACACAGTTTCTTCTACTTTATATTATTTACTGTTTTTATTAACAAAAATTTAAATAGACAGAGTTTTTCTCTTGCTAGGCTTTTTCAGTGTAGTTTTTATCTTTTCACTTAATACCCTACACCACTGCACCACTATCTGAGCACAACATGTTTCAGCTTCTGTGAGATGCCTGGAACAGTATGCTACTGGCTTCCATTCCCTATCCTGGACCTGGAGGAGCACACCTCCCAGTCCATAACTGCTGGTGTCAGCTGAGACAGTTGTGGGTCTGCTGAAATAATAATAGGCGAAAACTGGTGCATTTGTCAGCAGCACTTAAATGTGTTTGAAGGCAGATTGTTGTGAGTGGCCCCAAGTCCATTCTTTGCCTTTCAGAAGTTCATACAGTGATTGACTTATTGTTGAGTGGCTGGTGATGTACCACCCCAGGTAGTTCGCCATGCCCAGGACTCTTTTCTGTTCCTGAACATTTACTGGTTGTGAAAGCTTGCAAATGGCCTCTACCTTGTCAGAGTCAGGCCTGACCCCTGACTGGTCAATGAGATGACCCAGGAACTGCAGCTGGCTCAATCACTGGCCTGAGGGAGCATTTCTCTTTGTTGAGTTTCAAGCCAGCAGACTCGATGCACTGCATTACATTCTCCAGCCGGGTGTTGTGTAACTCCATCAAGTCCCCATAGACTAAGATGTCATCCATAAAGACCTCCACACCTTCCAGCAACTGCAGAGTCTTCATCATCTTCCTCTTGAAGATTTCAGGTGTGCTGAAAATCCTGAGAGGTAGCCATTTGAAACAGTATCTGCCAAACGGCGTTATGAATGTTGTCAGCTTACAGCTGTCAGGATAAAATAGAATTTGCCAGAAGCCACCGGCAGCATTGAGAGAGGAGAACACAGTCGTGCCACTTAGCTTAGCAGTTATTTCATCTGAGGTAGGTAGGATATACTGCTTTCTTTTCACTGATTCATTCAGCTTCTTCAGGTAGATGCAGATCCTGAGTTTGCTAGTGTTCTTCTTCAGAACTGGCACCATCGGCGCACACCAGTCTGCGTCACCTGCTCAATGACACCATTGTTCTCCATTCTTTGCAGTTCATTTTCAACTTTCTGCAGCACTGGATGAGGCACTCGGCGTGTACTGTGTACAGCATATGGCTGAGCATCATTCTTTAACTGTGTTTTCAGTTTTTAGTGTCCCACGCTCACCATAGGCCTTTGATGTCAACTGGTGTGTGTGTCACTTCATCTACTCTCCTTACCAGGTTCAATCTCATGGATAGGAACCATCTGAGTAATTTATTAACTGTGCGTCCACAGACTACATAACCCGTGATTCAGTAGGACTTTTCCTTGTAGTTAACGGTAGCCTTGAACATGCCAAGAAACAGCAGGTCACCTCTTGGTCTGTCCAGTGGAATGTGTGCTGGTTCCAGTGTTCTCTCTGGAGTGAATGTGTGGAATGTGTCCTCACAGATGATGTTAACATCTGCCCGTGTCAATTTTAAATTCCACTGCAGAGGAATCCACATGCACCAACACAGTACACTGTTCACTTATCTTGTCTGCATTACACACTGAGCCTAGGAAATAAGGTGGCTGGTCTGCCTGCTCTGTGACCTCATTCACTGATTTGCTCTTGTGGCACACTCTGGCCACTCTGGCTTTTTTCACATTTACCACATTTTCTTTCATTTCCTCCCCATTGTCTGTGTTCTGGCTTTCCTTGTGGTTTCCAGTTTTTACTGCATTTGTATGCAACCTCTTGCACTGTTCCCACTGTCTCTCCCTGCATGCTTACTTGTGTGGCAACCTCCTCTGGTTGTCTAACGGTCTGTATTGCACCAGCATTAGGTCTGCCATTAGCTGTAGCCTGCATGTGAATTCTTTGTCCAGTATCCCAACAACAATACAGTCGCAGATATTTTTGTCCTTGGTTGCACCAAATTCATAGTGCTCTGAGAGTTCGTACAGGGCTCTAATGAAACACTCTGGGCTCTCAAGCACTTTGGGCTTCACATAGCAAGATGTTTGAAAAGTGCTATATAAATAAAGTTGAGTTGAGTTAATATTTAGTCATCTTAACTTCACTGACCTTCTTGGTTGTTATGTTAGTTCAGTTCCATTGTGTTTTCTTTTAGTGGTTTCATTATTTATTTATATGCAATTTGCATTTATTTTGCATTGCATTTAGTTTGTCCATGCATTGGACTATATCATTGTGAAATGGGAAAAAATGGACAATCTAGGTTATGTAAATGTACAAAACCTGAAAATGAAAGAAGATGTAGAGAGTGAGATTGTGGAACAATTTTTCTCGAAAGTGCATTAACACTGTGGATTACAGCTTGGAAAAGCTCTTGACAGCTATAATGATTTCACATAGTCTTTTTGACCAAGGGGACTACAAGAAACTACACCTGCAGCTGCATAAATGCTGAGAATGCCATCTCTCCATCAGTCAGTATGGATTATTCTCCCACAAGAGAATTTCAACCCGCATTTTTAAACAGTTTTTAGCAGTCTAGGACAGAATTTTGTGACAGACTCAGGTGTCAAAACAAGTGTAGTAAAACTTTCTTAAATTGGTCAAGAGGGAGGCTTGTCAGCATGGCAGAAGGAAGTCAGAACAGAAAAACAGATCCACAGGGCTGAGACAAACAGGAAGGAGGTCATAACAAAGTCTGGAACACTAAGGCAACATAAAATAACATTGTGTCCTCTGCATATATACATTGAGGTCAACTGCAAATGAGGAGCAACAAGGTGTGCACATGTCTATTTCAAGTGACAAGCAGGAGCAAGAAAACTCAGTGACAGCTGGGGGGCAGGTGATGAATGACAGCTCTGAAATGTTAGGAAAGGTCATTATGCAGATTAATCAGATACAACAAGAGACAGGGCGGGGGGGCTGGTGGTGGGGGGGCAGATGAGGACGCCATGACACACCACCTTGAAGGAGATGACCCACCACTTCGAATTTAAGATGTTTATACAGCTTGATGCGCAGCTAACAGAAATCAGAAGCAGCATAAATGCGTCTTTTAGATAAAGTGATTCATAACACCATCATTTTATGTATAAGCTCTAAAAAGTCAATGCCATGCAATTTAATGGAACAAAAGAGACAAAAAGACAAAGTGTGGTTTTCTTCAACTTAAAAGATGCAATTGCAGCATAATATGAAGGTTTCAAACATGACAGTTCACTTTTCCAGTCAGCGTTTAGGGAATGACATGGTCCAGGGTTAAACTCAGGTCAGCTTCTCTTCTCTGTATGTTGTTGCCTGATTAGACATGTTTGTACTCAGAAACTTCTTGTGGAGACTTCTTGTGGATTTTTATCCTGAAACATCAACTTTGCAAAGAGCATCTGATGAATGTTGAAGAGTGTACTTTACTGAAATATGTTAATGCAGTCACTCAGGAGTTTGCACTTCCCTTTAACTGAAATTCTCACCCTGTCAAAATGACTGGGTTGTTTCACACAACAGTTCTTAAAAGTCCCATTTCGTGTCTCACATGAAAGTGGACAGTAATGACAATGCTCACCTGTGACAGGATTGAAGCAAATTGCAGTTCAGAAATTATGTTACAGATTTTTACACCAGACAAATTTTAACTCTGCTGAAGTATTTATTCCTGCACTGAACTTCTTGATTGATCTTCCTGATTGACTGAATTTTAAAAATTCATCCACAGGACATTTTGGGATTCGGTGGTGCTTTATTAAATCATGCGTTGTATTTTAAAATTTTAATGTGTAAATTTACACTGCCTCTCTAAAAAATAACTTAAATAACTTTGAGGTTTTATCAGGGGTTTTTTTTTGTTTTCTTGTAGGAGGGGGGTGTACTTTGAATCAATTTGTGTTGCTATATTTACTGCATGTTTTAATTGTTTATTTTATTGATTATTTAGGTCTTGGGCTGGCCCTGAGAATTAAAATCACAGCAGTACCAAACCTGGAGCCCCAAGGGATCACAAAATACATCTTAGGGGTCTTGAGATGATTAACTGGAAAGCAGAAGTTACATTTCTTTTTACTGACTTTTTGCAAATCTTTATTGAATAACTTAAATTTTGTTTCCCAGGTTTGCTCTTTGCCAGTAATTTCAGAATCATTTCCTCAAAGTTTCCTGGAGAGAACTATGTAATTTGATACTAATTACATGGAAAAGTGAGACAAAGTTGTGAGACAGTTAATGGAGTTAGTTGTGTTGAGTTTGTGAGCAGCTCTAGATAAATGTTCAGTGTGTAGTATTTAGTAACATCTAAAAGAACAGACTTGGTAAAAATTGAATAGATTATTTATAAGTATATCTTAATTAGTGTCTAATCAGCTGAAAATAATAATTGTTGTGTTTTCGTTACCTTAGAAATAAGCCCTTTATATCTACATGGGAGCGGGTCCCCCTCCACGGTGGCCGCCATGTTGCATCACCATGTTTCTACAGTAGCACAGAACGGACAAACCTAACACTGGCTGCAGTGAGGGCCTTACGCGTTTTAGATTCAGTGGGCGACTTCCGGAAATGCACCGGTTTTAAAACAAAGTAGAAGAACGATCCAAACATTTTGTATTGTGAGAAGTTTTTGAAACCAAAATCTGATAAATGGAGGATCATACTTATTTAGAAAATCACAGCAGCGTGAATTGTCATAGTCAAAGAAACGAAAACACGAAGAAGCTAAACGAAATCGGGACAAGCAACGGCATAAAACGAGGATAAACCCAGATGGAAATCCCTGATGAGAGAAATGTTTGCAGACTAACGCCGAAGTTTCCTGTTTACTGCTGGACAGGTAAGAGTGTAATGTATATTTATTTTGCCCCGCTGGTAATGGTTCAAAACCTAGATGATGTACAATGTTTATTAGTAGTACATTAGTTTCCCTGAAAAGAAACTCTGCCACGTAACGTTAAATAAACACACTTTGGCCTCAGTTTGTGCTTCTCACAGAGCTGGTGGTCTGACAAGAGACAACAGGGAGGCGATGTTGTGCAATTAACCCAAAGATTTATTCATTTTCTGTGGCAGTAAGACAACACATTGACTGATAACTAAGATATTTAGCGCTGGTGATGTGCTAAAGACAGTAAGTCAGAGTAATGAGTTAGTGTGAAAGATAAACTGAGGAGAAGTCTTTTCACAGTGCTCCGTAATTTCATTGTTTGCTCCTAATTTGTCATTTAGGAGCACATGTACACATTGGGGGGCAAAGTTAGTTTATAGTCCAACATAAGTAACGTTTTCCCTGTTTCAATGTTGAAAAACATGTAATTGCTACCAGAGTTTTAATTTTGCATTTATCAGTCAGAAGTAGAATTTTTCTGTTATTTATTTTGGTGTGTTTATCCAGGCCAGCCAAGGCTCCCAACATCTTAGGACGTAATATAATGTATTACAGGGGTTTGTGACTGTGTCATAAAGCTCTTATTTTCTTGATGTTGCTGTTGTTTCTCCAGCTATGAGAGAGGTCCTATAGCATCGATGCATGGTATTGCCTTTATCTTCATCCTAAAGTGACTGTGTAATAGGTCAGGGGTATTTCACCATGTGCCATTGATGGCTGGAAGTATGCCTCCAGTTTTCATTACAACCAAAGACAACAAAAGTTGGTTTCACTGAATAGCTACTTCTCTCTGGCTGAAAGTGTGTTAATCAATTAAAATATCTGATCTAGTCTGTTGTTGGGATGAAAATCTGCATGGAATAAGGTTGAACAGTTTCTGGTGAGCACATTGGATAGATAGATAGATAGATAGATAGATAGATAGATAGATAGATAGATAGATAGATAGATAGATAGATGATTTATAATAGTAAGTTCATTCATTTGTGCTGTTTTATTTTTCTCAGGCACTATGGGTTGGCATTATTCACCATGTCTGTGACATTCACACCCGCCATATCGGAAGTATTGCAGACCAAGTCAGGAGAGGTCTAGGTAAGTAATACACATTTGTTTGCCTATGTAGCATATTAACTTACCCTGTAAGTCCTACTCTTGGTTAAATAGCACTATTTTTACATGTACAACTGTATAAAATGTATGAAATAGTAAATTAACTCTATGTGTAATGGTACTGTCTTCCACAGAAGCAGTTTTCCCTGCAGCTGCTGCTCTACACACAGCTCCTGGAGCAGATGAGGAACAGCAGTGCCAGTGAATCATGGGTGTTGTTCCTGCCATGAGAGCATCTTCATCCAGAACAGTAAATTGAATACCTTTGGTGTGGTATTGGTCTGACCCTTGTCAGCTATTATATGTGCAGCAATTTGACTGCTGGAAGGTGATAGGATAAGTTTAATCACACTGCTTTTAGTGTTCAAACAGACTAATGATTTGATAGATTATTCTGTCTTTATCAGTCAACTCTGAAGAACACAGAATAAGCTGTCAAAATGTTTGTGTTTGAACAGTAAAAGCTGCATGTTTATGTTATCCTTTTATTGTCCAGATTGAAAAGGATGTCCAAAAATGTTTCTGTTAAATAAAAGATATTTTTATTACAAATGTCATTATTCTTAGTGTTTTTATATTTTTATTTTGTTGTTCAAACTAGTGAATTACAGTTTACATAACCTGAAGTGGCAATGAAAATTGATCCATAACATGTACTACCATGCCCTGTTCTGAAGATCATTGGTATTCCAACTTCACTACTGTTTTATGTTGCTTTATAAATGTAAATAATGACAATATAAATTAATGGTGGAAGTGGTAATGACAAGATACTGACTGCAGGGAAATACTGTCATTGTATAAGCATATATTAATATGTTTATCATTGCAATTACCACAGCACATCTGATGAATATCTTTTATTTGGTAAACTTGCACATTTAAGCTGAACAAATGTGAATATATGAACAAAAAGTTTAATAATTATCCAGAAAATATATAAATATAGAAAATGTATAGAACAAGTATAAAATAAATAAAATATCAGAAATGTAACAAATGGTCGAGTGAGCTAGAGGGTGATCGCTGGTAGTGAGGAAGCCGGTGAATCAGATCAATAAACATTATTTTCTGATTGTTTCACAGCGGTTAGCTTCTAAAGCACAAACACACCCACACACCTCCTCAACTCTGCAGCTGTACACTGCCCCTCCTGATTTGGTCTGAATACGGGCTAAACAGAACAGCGAGGCAGATTACAGGCGCAGTATTCCCGCCATGAACGAGCTGTGTAAAAGGGGCTACTGACTCACAGTACACTGATAATACATCAAACTATACAGACTACAGTAATGTAAAGCACAGAGCTGCTATGTAAATACAACTTTGTGTTGTATTGGCATTTTTAATATCGTGCAGAACGGGCAGGAATATGATAAAATAATTGTATAAATAACGTCACAAACCTCAGTTGCTTCGGTCCCTTTGGGGGGTTTCCAGCCTTTTCCCTTGCTTCTGCGATGCCGGTGTTTGCTCTCCTCCCTCGCTTGGCCCTGCCTGCAGCAGCACCACTAACTTGCCCTCTTCCTCTCCCCCTGACCTCCGGTACTTAACTCTGCAAACGGATAATAAAAAATGTAACATTATCCTACCAACGCTATCTCGCTATCAATAATGTCTAACATTAGAATAAAATAACGTCAGTTTTGTTTAGCATGACGTTGCTAATGTTAGCTTATATTACCAAAACAATAAAACACTCATAATTGTTATCTTACTTGTGAGCTATAACCTATAGTACTATAGACTAAATAGCTAAATACATATTCACCTCATCGCTTGACTTGTTAGAAATGCTCGGAGCTGTCGTGGACAATGACATCTTTAGCAAATAGCTTCCTGTCCTTGAAGGCCACCGTAGCTTCTGGACCCTCTCCGAAGTCTTAGGAAGGGGAGGGGTGAGCGACAGAGTGCTTCAATCTAGAACCTCACTGTTAGAGGTCGCTAAATCCCACACATATTACACACTGGACCTTTAACATCATTTATTTATCATGGACAATTTCATTCTTCATACTGAATTTTTATTGCCTGTAGACAATTCCACATGTGCCTCTTTAGTTGACCTGCTGTGCACTGACAAAAAGGCTCTAGGCTACATTATCTAAGCAAACAATTGGAATTAATTAATTGTAAGTTGAACAAGTGAACCCCATCTCTATTTTACCTGCTAGTGCCAAATTACATGGCTCTTTCCAGGAAACTTCTTAGGAAATAGTTTGGTATTTATGGACCTGTTAATGGTAATTTTATATCAATTTTATATCTTCAAGTCCTAATTCTAATTTAAAAAAATCAACTCTTTGGTTGAACTTAGTCTGTAATATTAAGGGCAATCTGTAATGAGGGGTCACAAGTGTCATGTCAGATTATTCTGATCAGATTCTTTATATGTGTAATTTTGTTATCCGGGTCTATTCTGTACACACAACATCTATTGCATGTCTGTTCATCCTGGAAGAGGGAACCCTCCTCTGTTCCTCTCCCAGAGGTTTTTTAGGGGAGTTTTTCTTTATACAGATCAAGGGTCTAAGGATAGAAGATGTTGTACAGCAAGGCTGGGATCCTCCTAGTTATACTGGAAGGTAGTGGCACCTCAGTGGCAGCCTGTGGCACTTTGGTGACAGCCTGTGGCACCTCAGAGGCAGCCTGTGGTACGTCAGTGGCAACCTGTGACACCTCAGAGGCAGCCTGTGACACCTCAGTGGTAGCCTGTGGCACCTGAGAGGCAGCCTGTGGTACCTCAGTGGCAACCTGTGACACCTCAGTGGTAGCCTGTAGCACCTGAGAGGCAGCCTGTGGTACCTCAGTGGCAATCTTTGACACCTCAGTGGCAGCCTGTGGCACCTCAGACGCAGCCTGTGGCATCTCAGTGGCAGCCTGTGGCACCTCAGAGGCAGCCTGTGGCATCTCAGAGGCAGCCTGTGGTACCTCAGAGGCAGCCTGTGGCACTCTGTTGGCAGTTGAAAGACTTGCTGTCAACTAGGGCGGGGTCAAATTTCCTGGTTTGTTTTCATGACAGGTCAGCAGCCATAAGTCTGTTTTAGGATGGTTTCTGAGCAACCATGTTCTACTTTTTTGTTTTTCATTCATTTTATCCACCAAGGAGGTTATGATTTTGAAATAAAAACGAACAAAAATACATTCATGACTAATAATTACTTTTATGGTCATTTATAACAATCAGCAACAATAATGAGAAACAAATCATCTGCTTTATTATTGTAAAACTGAAACTGTGTTATGTAAACATAATTGCGTAAACACAGGTTTTTAATTTTTATCTATCTATTTAGATGATGATGTTTCAGCCCTCAAGGGCCTATTCTAGAAAGCAGGTTCAACAAACTCTGAGTCTAAGCCTGAACTCTGGTGATTGACCCCGAAATAGGAAACTCAGAGTTTTTGGTTCCAGACCAACTGATCAGTCAGGTCAATCGACTCTGAGTATGTTCACTCTGAGTTAGGTTGGTTTGTGACAACAATAAAAAGCCATCATCAATAGAGCTCCAATACTATGGTTCACCTTGGCAACAGGTAAATAAAAGGCAGAGCCTCAATTTTAATCCAGTGGACGTAGAGATATTAATGCATGTGTATGCTGATGGTGCACATTTATCATTAAAAAAAGAGCCTGAGTCAGAGTGGGGAAGAGTGTCAATAAGTTAACACAATTAAGTTTTATTCAGTGTTGTCCATTAATTCATCATTTACCAGACTTACATTCCCTTAATGATGATAAAGTGGAATCTGACACTATCAGGCTGTAGCCTACATTTTAAATATATTTGTTCAACTTTAACCTGACGGAGACAAAACACAGGAGGCAGCAACTGAAGATGAAAAATATAGTTAAAGATATATATATAGATCAAAGACATAGAGACATGACTGTAAGCTCAGAGTCTGATCCAGTAAAAATATGTTCGGTGATTTGCATTTGAAAAGGTGTCAAGGTTAAAATAAACTTTTAGATATCTGAACTGAGTTCCATCAGTTTCTCGTCTAGAATATGGAACCATTGGCATTACAGCCTGAATGCAAATGTCTGATCATTGTGAAATGCCTTTTGTTTTTGTTTTTTTTTCTTTTTTAGATATTTTTTTTCTTTTTCTTTGTATTTTATTGTGATATGGACCCCCCATGAGCTGTGTTCTTGATAAAGTTTGAATTGAATTGAATATTTGTATCTTGGCTCAACAGCATTCAGTAATGCTGCTCCTTCCTGCCCACTCATAAATAGTAACTCTATAAATAATCTACATTATTATAGGAATTATGTTCCATTAGTGCAACCAATCACATCATGATAGAGATAATCATTCATTGACCCTACCTACAGTATGTGTTTACAACTTCATACCGATTTTTAAAATTTAAACTCAGATTACATATTATGTGCAATAAACATTTGAGTGCAGCTGTCTTGTGTGCGCAGTGTTATAAAAGAAGGACATGCAGAGGTTTTGAGCTGAGGGTGAATTCACGCTGTGTAATATTTGAATATGAGAGCAAAAACTGCTGTTCAAAGAAATGACTGGTGCACATAAAAGGGGTACTCTTAGATAGTCCTTGAGTAGTAAACTAATATCCAGGCTTTAGATTCTGACAGACAGTAAACCTCCACTAATGAAAGTGCTGCAACAAGTGCAGGTGCTTTATATGGACTGAATGAATGAGGAGATTAAGCTCTTTATGAGAGAGGAGACAGAGAGAAACTCGGTATGTTCCAGAAAACCTGCAAATGAGCAGGTTGGGTTCACAGAGTCAGTTACTGCAGGAACTGACCCTGAGTTTAAGTAATCTCTCTTTCTGGAACTGAAAACTCAGAGTTTCCCTCATCTCTGAGTTTACACTAAATCTGCTCTCTGGAATATACCCAGGCCTTCTACAAGATCAACAATAATAGTAAGACACAGGCACTGGCATGTTGTGTAGGCCACACCCTATGGTGATTAGACAGTCATGTTCAACCATTAGGGTGAGAAAAACAATCAAGACGCCTTCAGTGAATCAAAACTCTTAACCCTTTGATGCACAACATGGGTCAAAAATGACCTGACTGAATTTTTCTTTTCTATATCTTTGCAATAAATTACTTACTTTTTGAATAAAAATCATTTTCGTTTCACTACCCTTCTAATGCACAACATATCCAGCTAGAAGGAAACATTCCCACAACATTGGATATATTACCTACAAGTTCTAATAATGTTTTAAAGAAAATGTTTTTCATTTCAAATAATGTTCCTATAAGGTTTAATGACATAATGTTTTAACTCCTCTTCTGAGGATGCTTTGAGGACATTGTTGAGGTAACATATTATAGAATGGTCTTTTATAAAACATTCCCACAATGTTATATGATAACAAAGGAAGAACATTCTCACTGCAACTTTTAGAAAATGTTTTAGAATGTTAGGGCATAATGTTCTAACAATGTTATCACTCAACAATTTAAGAGGGTTGTCATCACACATTTTCTGGATGTTTTTAGAGAACATTGTCCTAGAGCATTTCTGCTGAAGATGTTTTAAGGAATGTTTGGGCATAATATTCTAACAATAATAATCAATAAATAAATCAATAAACATTTTTTGGATGTGTTTAGAGAACGTTATCCTAGAACGCTCGGAACCAAAGGAAAACTTCCCACTGAAAACATTATCAGAACATTACAAGTAACATTCTAAGAATATTTCCAGAACAAAATATTTCTCGCTGACCTGTATTCATTCATTATGTTATTTCATACATGGCTGAGTGTTTCTTTGCTATATATTTTGAAATAAATTTATTTTATAATTTGATATTTCAGGTATTCATTAAATATCTTGATTTTGATTACCACAAATCATTATTTTTATTTTTCCTTTCTTAATTTGAAATTTTACATCACAATTCTTTGGTTAAGTATATTCAAAGATGTTAAAAATACATTTATTTTGAATAGATTTCTAATAGATATACAGAAAAAGTTAAATCTCTCTGGCTGAACATCATAAACAACCTAATCTAAATATCCAATAAATGGAAGTACATTACAGAAAACACCTCAAGTCACAATCTATATTCAGTCCATGAGGTGACAGGGTTCTCAGACGGTGGATCCAGTAGTGATAAGATACCACAAGGGCAAGTGATAAGATGACTGATCTTATCACTTGCCCTTGTGGTATCATATCTTGTGGTAAGTCATATGTTGGAAAGATGAGTAGAGCACTGAAACTTGTACTGCTGAACAGACAAGCACTATTAGATGCAAAAATATGAATTATCCAGTAATAGAACATTTTATTGCATTTATTCATCCAATTTCCTCCAAGATGATGGGTGAAGGTATCACTTCCCACCAAGAGGAGGTAATTTTGATGTTTTACTTTCCAGGAGGGAACACTATTGCATCCACCATCTGAGAACCCTGTCAACTCATGGATTGAATATAGATTAGGACTTGAAGCCAAAGAAATGCCACCAGCTGCCAAAGGAGTGCTGGCATCTAGTGGCACTCCTGTGGCATCTAGTGGCACTCCTGTGGCAGCTAGTGGCACTCCTCTGGCATCTAATAGCACTCTCGTGGCATCTAATGGCACTCCTGTGGCAGCTAGTGGCACTCCTGTGGCATCTAGTGGCACTCCTGTAGTAGAAATGCCACCAGCTGCCAAAGGAGTGCTGGAATCTAGTGGCACTCCCGTGGCATCTAGTGGCACTCCTGTGGCATCTAGTGGCACTCCTGTGGCAGCTAGTGGCACTCCTCTGGCATCTAATAGCACTCTCGTGGCATCTAATGGCACTCCTGTGGCAGCTAGTGGCACTCCTGTGGCATCTAGTGGCACTCCTGTAGTAGCTAGTGGCACCTCTGTGGCATCTAATGGCACACCTTTGGCATCTAGTGGCACTTCTGTGGCAGCTGGCTGTACTCCTGTGGAATCTAGTGGCACCCCTGTGGCAGCTAGGGGCAATCCTATGGCATCTAGTTAGTGAATTCATCAAACCTCTACTCACTCTCTCCCTACATACCCCGCTCTTCCTTTCTTTTGTCTTCCTCCCTGTTTTCTCCACCCCATGAGCTACCAGCTGCCTGAACAGTGCCCACTAGCTGGAATACCTGATACCAGAATTTGTTTTTCATTATTGTAGCTGATTGTTATAAATGTCTGCAAAACTAATTATTTGTAAAGATTGTATTTGTGTTTTTTATTTTTATTTCAAAACAGGTGAAATCATAACCTTCTTGGCAGAAGTAATTACATAAAAAGAATGAAAAACAAAAAAGTAGAAAGTGGTTGCTCAACAACCATCCTAAAACAGACTTACTGCTGCTGACCTGTCGTGAAAACAAACCAGGATATTTGGCCCTGCCCTAGTTGACAGCAAGTTTTTCAACTGCTGACAGAGTGCCACAGGCTGCCACTGAGGTGCCACAGGCTGCCACTGAGGTGCCACTACCTGCCAGTGCCACTAGGAGGATCCTGGCCTCTCTCACGTTGCATTGCTGTACAGATTGTGAAATCCCCTGATGCTTCACAATCTGGATGTGAAACTGGGCTAAATAAATAAAAATTGTCTTGACTTTTAAGGGGTCACAACTGCCAAAAAGGTTTGAAACCACTGATCTAGACTGCAGTATGTGTGGTCAAATTGATTTCCTCAATTAGCTCTACAATAAAAATGTGTTAGTAAGATATAATTGTGATGATTTGCATTATGTGTGTTTAGTTTCTGTATAAATAGATTTATTTAAAATCCTACAGAATTAAGCTATTGAGCATATGGGATAAAATATTCACACATCAGATCGATATACTGTATCTTATCATACACACACACACACACACACACACACACACACACACACACACACACACACACACAGAGCAACAGTTGCTGCAGCGACAGCAGCAGGGTCTGATGAGTGACGGAGGCAGCGCAACATCCAGATGCACTAGTGGCTTAAAGAAGAAGAGAAGGTTCCAGCTCTATTTTTTTTCTTTCTGTCTGCAAGCAACTTGGGCTCAGGATTGAAGACGCGTGTCAGGATGGCGGCAGCCTCGACAGACTCGGCGCAGGGGTCCACCAAAATAACTCCTGAAGTGCTGCAGGAGATGCTCCAGTACTACAACCTGAGCCGCCAGGAGTTCATCAACACTTACAACATCCAGCCGCTCGTCTACATCCCCGAGTTACCGTACAGTGCAAAGACCACCTTCGTGATCATGTACTTGGTTATTTTCGTCCTGGCTCTTGCTGGAAATAGTTTGGTGATCTACATAGTTTTGAAGAAACGGGCGATACAGACGGCAACAGATATTTTTATTTGCTCTCTGGCGGTCAGCGACCTGCTCATCACTTTCTTCTGCATCCCTTTTACTTTGCTGCAGAATATCTCGTCTGAATGGTTCGGAGGTGAGTTTCAAACCTTTAGAGTTATACTTCATTATCCTAAGGAGCATGTCATGAATGACCTCGACAGGATTTGAATATTGAAAATTTGGCAAACTGCTGTGATGTGTTGGACAGAATCACATTCAACTACAACCTCACCAAACTATGTTCAACAGTGAGGAAAACAATAATGAAAAATAAAATGTACCGTTGCACAGTTTTACAAATACATCAAATGTAAAAATGCATCAATTTAACTGAGCAAATAGCCTAAGGAATATAAGGAGTATGCAGCCTAACTAATAATGATGCAAGGTATGAAATCATCAGATATGAGTTGACAATGTACTCAAAATATTAAAACCTAAGCAGCACAACAGCTATACTGCAAATTAGACTAATAATCAATGAAACCAAACACTGCCAGACCAGTGCAAACTACAGATTATTAAGCCAAACAAGCAGAGCCACACATCAGGCAGCTCTAATTATGTCGGCCAGCAAGCAAATAAAAGATATATACCCTTTATTTAACCAGGTAAAAGTCTCACTGAGATTAAAATCTCTTTTCTGAGAGAGACCTGGCCTAGAGAGCAGCGTAAACATTTTTACACCAATGAACATAAACAATACAAACAGACAAATACAAATGGATCCAGTAAATATGCAATACAAGGTCAAGGACAGAAATCCAGTTATGATGCATAAACAGGTGCAGTTTTCTAAAACGATTTTCAGTGAATATTTAGGAGCAATCACATTTACCAAGAATACTGTTTTCTTGATCCTTTAAAATTGACTCAAATCCCCCCATCAGCACTGACAATTCCAGGTCCTTCTGTACATTATCCCAGGAAGAAGGGGCAGCATATTTAAAAGCTTTTTTTGCCTAATTCTGTTCTAACTCTGGAGACCAACATCTGTGGAATATCATGAGGTATTGATTTTGTTTTTTACATATGTATGTACACAGATAAGGAAGAACCAGCCTAAAGAGAGAAAATATATAAAAGCCAACCAATGCGAAAGTCTGCGGACATACAGAGATGGCCACTTAGCAGCAGCATGCAGAGTACAGTGGTATGCAAGATTGCCACAGCAAGTAATACAATGTACAGCACAGTAGTATACAGTGTACAACTCCTTTAGGCACTGGTCAGGTGCACTCATAAAGAGCAGATCGCTGCAGTCCAATAAAAGCAAAAAAAGTTACCAAAATCAAGTGTTTCCTTGCCTGGAGGGAGAAACAGGATTTAGTCCTAAAAAAGAAACTTAATTTAAGTTTCAGCTTGGAAACAAGGTTTTCAATGTGTGATTTGAATGACAAGTTCTGATAAATAATAACATCTAAATACTTACATTTTAAATCTCTTCCAGGAATGAACTTTAAGGAGAAGCCCAGATAGCTGCAGCAGGAGATAATTCTTTGAAATGACAGACAGAGCCCCCCGTGTCCTCTCAAGGGTTCAGTATATATATATATATATATAAAATTTTTAAAAAACTGGCTACTCATTTTGAGTCACAATTCAGAAGGGACTGAGAGCTGACCTGCCACTTGCTAACCTGCCAGCTGATCATGTTTAGCCTTAACTGTGAGGAGAGGAAATGAAGTTGAGAATATATTTAAAGAAAAGGATAATACTTCACACACAATATAAATGCCACATGCACAATGTAACTCTTTGGTATTGGACTGTACAGTCTGTTTTGGGTTTTTTTCTTTTGCAGTTCTAGCATTTGCAGTAGTCAACAGAATCTTCACAACAAATTAATGTGTCACAGAGTTTGTGAAGCTCATGTCAGACTTTTCAGAGGTTGGATTCAATATGATGAACACTTGTGCAATTATAGCCAAATGCAATGCAATGCAATGCTCCTCATTGGTGTTGATTCAACTCTATTGTAGTTTTTGAGGCTAATTCAAGGTGCTGTCACCTTACAGATGTTAACTTTTGTAAATTATTGCATTGTGTTACATTTGAAGACTTGTCTGCCATTGTGTCTGCCAGGTGGGCACTTGGCAAAACACAACAGCTTCACTCCAACTTCCAAAAAGCACCAAAGAGCTGGATCACCACCTCTTTGACTAAGTGTCAAGAGACACCAAGCATTATTAGCTTTACAGATGGAATATTACAGATGGCTATTGTAGTGGATTTAATTATATTTCACAGATCACAACACTGTGAGCATGTTTGATGATCATCAAGGACACTGACATTCAATGTATCATAGCAATAGAAGGCCAGCTCAAAGCATGTACTTCTATTAAAATACACTCACAATTTGTTCTGGGTAAATCAGGGTTGACCTGACATGTGTCTCTTACCAACAGTGTATGTTATCACCTGGGTTTCAGCTCTGAGCGTCATAAGCCAAGATCACTGTGTTCAAGTGTAATCAGAGATTTTTGTTTTTTTCATTTCAAATAACCCCACAAGAAGATGAAAAGGATGAGGAGCAGCTCTCCTCTGTTTCCAGTCTCTGATCACACAATAGGTGTCATGCGAACTTGAATAGAAAAACATGTGTTCTGCTGTTTCTCTGTACCTCATTTTTCATTCCTCTGTTTTTTTTCTGTAGGTGTTCTGGTTTGCAAGACAGTTCCATTTGTACAGACCACAGCCATAGTGACAGGCATCCTCACAATGACCTGCATTGCCATTGAGAGATACCAGGGCATTGTCTTCCCACTGAAAATGAGGAGGCAGTACTCATCGAAAAGAGCATACAAGATGCTAGGTATTTTATGTTTTCACAAGTGGCTTATATTATGCTCTTAGGAGTGGATGTATTTATGAGTTCAAGGAAACCTGTGTTCTGTGAACAAGTTACAGCTGCACTGATTCATTAAAAGGAAATAAGCTTTTTCAGTTAAATTCAATTTTATTTTTATGACACCAAATGACAACAGAGGTTCTCTCAGGGCACTTTTCACATAGAGGTGGTCTAGACTGTACTCTTTAATTTACAGAGTCCGAACATTCCCCCATGAGCAAGTACTTGGCAACAGTGGCAAGGAAAAACTCCCCTTTAATGGGAAGAAACCTCAAGCAGTACCGGGCTCTTGATGGGCGGCCATCTGCCTTGACCGGTTGGGTTTAGAGAGAAAGAAGGAGTGGGAGAGAGGAGAGAGAGACACACAGAAGTACAATAACAACAATAATAACAATAGAAATATGACTAATTATAATAATAGCAGATGTGGGTGTCAAGTAGGACCATGGCAAAACGGGTTCCGCAACCATAACCCACAGAAGCCCACAATCCATAACTAGGCAGTCCACAACGATGATCCATAAGAACCTGTGAGATGGGAAAGCACAAAAACTCCGGGGAAGAAGCCAAGTTAGTAACATGCATTGATGGTACATGAATGTGTACAGATGGAGAGGAGGAGGAGGAGAGAGGAGGTCAGTGCATCATGGGAAGTCCCCCGACAATCTAAGCCTATAGCAGCATAATTAGGGGCTGGCAGGCAAGTCTCGGCTGGCCCTAACTATAAGCTTTGCCAAAAAGACTTTTTATATATGAATTTGCTTTAAAAAAAACAGCCATGCAAACACTTGTGCACATTTGCTTACATGAAGACAGAGAAGTATATTCCAGCCTTAAGCCCTTGAACAGCAGTATATACAGTATGGATGTGCAGCAAGGTCAGACAACAAATGACAACAATGACAGAAAGTATTCTGATAGTGCTGCTGCCACTTTTGCAGCTGCAGATTCATTATTACCTATGTAGTAATCACTTTGAGTGTTGTCACATTTTGTTATGTTGATGTTGTGCAAAACTGGAGGTTCTTAAGGATACATTTTTGTGTTGGCCAACCTTGAGCTGCACCATTGTGGACATAATTTTTAATGCTCAAGGATCACACAAAGTGCACAAGCAAGAATTCTGAATGTGTCGTAGCTGCCTATATATGCATGCAAATTGATAAAATGCAAATATATCTCAAGCCTTTTAAAAGTAGAGCCTGAATGATATACAGTATCAGCAAGTTGATATTATCGGCTGATACTGGCTTATCATACAGTAGATGTATTGGTATCACATATGCAAAGAGAAAGGCAATACATATATGTATATATATGCTATAGGTTGCATTTTATAAAGGTTTCACACTTATTTCTTTTTACTGTCATATAGTATTTACTATCACTATGATTTTGGATAATGAGGTTTATTGCTCAACTGTAAAAACAAACAAAATAAAAACAAACCACCAAAGTGCATATATATGTATAACTCTTTAACAACTAAACTTAAGGGTTCCTTGCCAAAAAAGTTCATGTCAAGTGTTTGTTATTGGCTTTTTTAAAAATCTAAAATATCATTAGTCTTAGGGCTCTAGTTAAAAGTGAGAAGACAAAACCAAATTCTTCTTATGGAGCTTCACAACAGACTGAAAGCCAATGTTTCCCCATTTGAATTTTGTGTGTCAAAACCTTAGTAAGTGAAAAGATTACCAAGTGCAAATATTTCAGGTAATAAATGACTAAGGCACTGAAACTATGTCTAATCAAGTGAATAAACTTGAGGTCATGTAGCATGCCGTGGTAAATCAGAGTACTGAGGTCTCTCACTCATGGCGATGAAAACAAAGAATTGCTGTGGAACCATGCAGAGACTTGACATGATTGGCAGCTTGTTAATTACGTTAGAGAAGAATTGAATTGTGCAGCTGCTGTGACTACGGTTTGGCATTAGTCACACCCAGGTTGCTCTCCTTGAATTTCCTTGGCAGTTACTGTATCACACTGCACGTCCTGCATTGCACATGGACTGTATTTGAACCGAGAGTCTTATCTGTTGGCTGTATCTGTATGCATAACATATCTCTTTGCATCCTGCAGGGCTTGTATGGATTGCTTCTGTGATAGTGGGTTCACCAATGCTATTTGTGCAACAGCTAGAGGTAAGTGGTGCCCTTCAAAGCAACTCACCACAAAAATCCCTCCATTAGCTTTGTTTAACTGTGACCACAAGCTTTATTTAAGCTGCAGGCAAGATCATACTCATGTTGTACATCTGAATGTCAAATAATTGATTCAGCTTTGAAGAATATAGCTTTATGGTTAATATCAATACTGATACCAGCAAGTAATTAGACACGAAGGCCATCAGACATATTCGTGAACCAGAGGAATTCAAGGATTGATTCCTGAGATTTGATTCCTAGTAGGGGTACTTCCAGCTCATGCGTTCCACTGAATGGCAGAGGTTCAGAAAGATAGTTCGATATTATCTTGTTTACTTTCAGTGCTTTAAGCTTGCCCCGGAGAGCAAACACCTCAAACCTTATGCAAAAATGTGTGTTTATTGTGACCTGCTTTTTTAATCAAGGAATCCAAAGGAAAAGAGTGATAAAAGGCTTCCCACACAGGTCAGTGAAAATACTCAGCAAAAAGGAAGGGAGCCGTCAAATGCAAAAAAAGTGAGAGAATTGAATATGCTCAGTATGTGCATGTATCAGCAGCTACTCCAGATTGCAACATTTCAAGCAGGGATATTGCCTGAGGAAGAGCACCAAGCTTGAAATGCATTGCAATCCAGCATTTTTATATTTTGTATTTAATCTTTAATCAAAGTTTTGACATAGACTGCATGAAACACAGCCAACTTTTTGATTTCATAGCTGTTTGAGCTGGTATGTACCCAGTGCTGTCATGTATTTGTGTCTTTGTGAGGAAACTCTAATATTGGGGCTGCCTGTCTTTTGGAAATGATAAGAGATGATGTGTTGGTGCACTGTGGAACAGCTTTGGGGACACATCTGCAGATGATGTCCAACTGTCTTTATGAACCTCTGACTGGCCGTGTTCATGATTTGGAAGCCAGTGAGGGTTCCCGCCATTGTCACTGTACTAGCGACTGCTACTGGTTGTCGGAGATGGCACTGGAGATCGAGTGTGAGTCTTGTTATGCGGCTGCCATGTCATGTGTCTGTCTGCTGCTCTCCCTAGGCCAGCAGGAGGAGTATTACATATAGCCTACTGCAGTAGCTTTAATTACATCAAATGTGTCACCTGTCAGCGAGAGCTACTTTATCTGTCTTGATCGTTCTTTCATGACCTAAAGCTTTTCTACCCCCCTCTCCCAGGTGAAGTACGACTTCTTATATGATCACTATCACGTGTGCTGTCAGGAGAGTTGGCACTCTCTGACTCACAGGCAGGCATACACCACCTTCATCATGGTGGCTCTTTTCCTGCTCCCTTTGGCAGCCATGCTGTTCCTCTACACTCGTATTGGCATTGAGTTGTGGATCCGCAAGAGGGTGGGCGACTCCTCAGTCCTCAACACCATGAACCACAGGGAAATCAATAAGATCTCAAGGTAGGTTTGACAGCAGAGATGTCTCCTGGAGTGTTCATATCGATGTATTTTTACCACAGAAAAACATATCTCAAGCAACACATCTCCTGGTAGTGTGGATAAAATATCTACCTGCTAGTGGTATTGTTGGCTTGGGGGTGGAAAGGTGATGAACGTAGGATCACAAGAGCATGTCATTGTAGTTGCACTAGCAACTCCTACTGGTGTGCCAGGACTCCTGCATGAAATATTTACCATCAGTTAATGTTGGTCCCTGAACATTTACATCACGTTTCGGCAACCAAAAGTAGGGAATGATTGTCCCAATGCTAAATAGGTAATGGTTATATTTGCAGCAGGGGAAAACTGTTGTCATGGTTAAAGAGAAACCAACATTTACTGTTGTTAGGCAACAGGATGCAAAAGCTGTCTCCTTTATCAAACATAGATGATTTGAACGTTGATCCTACCACCCTGGCCTCCTTTGTTCTTCTTCCTGCTCTACTACTGAATGAAAGCAATGGCCATTTTAAGCAGTTTGAACAAATGCCAATGCTTTCAGGAGAGGACAGAAGACAAGGCACGAGATGCTGAATTAGAGCTGGTTCCAAATTTGAGAACTTCTGTCTAGGAATATGTTTCTTAATTGTACATATCAATAAATGAAAGCAAAGTTTGAACCTGGCAGATGTTATTGTGTTAATGTTAGTGGGGTTTTATATGAGGCAGAACACCTGCAGCCATTGTTTCATAAGTAAGCCCACACAGTGGCGGCATATTAGCACTGAAGCACATCAACTCTTCAGGAAAGCAGTAATTTTATCACAATTGCTCCCCCGATCAGCAAATCCCAGCCACTATATCTTGATTGCTTCTTTTGTATGACACGTTTGATGTATGCTATGGCAGTCAACATGGCCAGTGTGATGGGCTGTTCTGTTTGCATGCACAGAATCTTATACTGCATTTGTTACAGCTCTTAGCACAGTGGATGAGAGAACAGCTAGATTGCTACCTCTGTTAAAATTGTCTGATTACTGGGTGCTTGGAGGGGAAATGAGGAAAATCACAGATTTAATATCACAAAACCTTTTCATGGCACTCTGAATCTGTTGAAATTGAAGGTGTTTTGCTTTCAGAACGTTTTGGTTTCTTTTTTTTTCTCAAAGAACATGCCAAGAATTTGAAGCTGCAAACAATAACCAACCTGAGTCACTTGTCAGGAATACTTGAATAATTTCAAACTGGTCCTACAAACAACCAATGCTGCATTGTTTTTCTTTTGGTAAATGGCTGCTTATATAATGCTTTTATCCAAAGTGCTTTACAATGTTTCTACTGCTGACTCACCCTTTCACACACACACTGACACACCAATGGCGGCAAGCTACCACGCAGGGTGCTGGTTCAACCATCAGGAGCAATTTGGTTTGTATCTTGCCCGAGGACACTATGTGGACAGGAGGAGACGGGGATCAAACCACTGAATTTCTGATTAGTGAACAACCCACTTTACCTCCTGAGTCAGCCACATCACATTGGTGAGGACAGTCTTGTTTCAGAGGAGACACGTGGCTGTCCTTATCCTCCCCTGGACAACAGTGGGAGTTAGGGCTGCAGTAGAAGGGTGCTGGCCCTTCCAAATTGGGAAAAAATGGCCTCCATTCAGGTATATGAGTGCCAGAGCCCTGATATTTCTTTCATGCTGACTCAATGTTGTTGCTCTTTGGCACAATTACCTAAATGGAAGAGTACCATCATTAGTGATATTAGTTGCACCTGTTCCTTTGATGCTATAACAAGTCAACATGCCTGAAGTAAGGCATGTTTTACTTGTCTTGAGAGTCTCTTTTACTTATACTAGTTTGTTTTTGTTTTATCCTTCTACAGGAAAAAGAAGAGAGCTGTTAAAATGATGATCACCATTGTTCTGCTGTTCACCATTTGCTGGGCACCATTTCACACAGTCCACATGCTCTTTGAATATTGTAAGTATTGCTGAATGCATAAAAGAGTCATAGAGTTGATCTGAATTTTAATGTGAAATGGAAATAAGAACAATACCTAGACATACAGTAGCTTAAGTGCATATTGCCATTTATCGTCTCTGTGTATCAGAGTAAGTTGTGACCTTGTCTTTGTGTGTAATTGTCCAGATGACCTGGAGAAGAAATACGACGGGGTGACACTTAACATGATCATCGCCATTGTTCAGGCCATCGGGTTCTTCAACAGCTTCAACAATCCTATCGTGTATGCCTTCATGAATGAGAACTTCAAGAAAAGCTGCATCTCCACCCTGTCCCACTGCATCAGAAAACCTAACCAGCAGAGCGGTGCCGTGGTGGCGCCCAAACTGAGCGTACAGTTCATTAAACCCCAAAGCAGAGAAGCCTTCCTGGAATCAGATGAAGGCAACAGCTCGAAGCAGCACTCAGCGGAGAGAGGCCCTTCAAGTTCATCGCATGGAGAGAGCTCCCTGGAAATAATGGGTGAAAAAATCTCCACCATCCAAACAGAGCTCCCTGCAAACAGCTCCTCTCAAGTCAAATGAGGAGGGACTGGCTCAATGTTCAGGTGTTAAGCAGTTGAACTCGACCCTCATGTTTGCTGTCAGTCACTGGCACCCAACAACAGATGTGATTTGAAGTCTCACAGTTGCGGTTCAAAGACTCAAACAGCTCGAAAATATATCTCTGCAGCACCAGAAGCAAGAGAGTTTTTAAAATTCTGTTCAGGAGTACAGCAGGATTGAAATGAAGGAATCCCAAAAAGAGGTAGTTTTACTATAAAGACCACCCTGGGAGTCACCAATCAATCAATTATCTGAATTAAGAAATCATTTCTGTTGAGATGTCTCTGAAATCTGCAGGGCATTCAACCTCTCTCAGTGAGTGTTTAATGATGTGTTGGAGGGAACGATGTTCAAAGTCATCCCAAAAGAACAAAAACTTTTACCACTGTTTGGACCCGACAATAGACATTGACTTTACTAAGCCATGCTTTTAGCAACAAAGGATGACCAAGGGCAACGCCTCAGCTTTTATTGCACTGCTTTATTTTCATTAATCCAAATTAGCTCTTCAGCACGAATCAATTCAGTTGAGGTTAATTCAGTTCTAAACCTTTATTTTAACAAGATGACGCAAATTCCTTTAATGTGTGTCTTTGTAGACATTTTAACTGCTTGTGAAATCCTGTGGAGATCAGGGATCACCTCTTCATAAAACTCAAAACTGATTTCAAACATCCCTTTTTGTCAGAGGAGCACACTCTGCACTTTTCTTTCAGTTAAACTATTTTAGTATTGAATGTCATAATGATTTTGACATTGATTGCTCAACAAAGAAGATGGCCCTGCAGACACAGCCTTTGTAGTTTTAAGGCTGAAATAAAGGACCACATGCCCTCATGTCTCACCACACAGGATCTTTTTAGAAGAAACCCAATGACATACAAGATATTCATTATTCACTTTTTTGATTTTTACAGTCTATTGCTTTATTGAAGAAAAAAAATTGGATTAATTCTCATTTGCAATGAACTAAAGAAGCTTTTTTTATGTTCATTCAGTCATTTAATCATAACGATGAATCAAAGAATTTTTATTATACTGCTATAGTAAATTGATACAGCCATTTCACACGAGTAACAAAATTTAGATGTTGAGGCAGCATGAGCCTGTGGGATGGACAGATGCACAGAGTTACCTTCCTTTAGAGATAAATATGGCCTATGATGTCACACACAGAATAACACAAGGGACAAAATTGGGTTCAGTATTAATGTGTTTGCTTAATAGTGCCGTGGAAAATTTCTGTAATGTTTTTGTCTAAATGCGACAAGTGAACGTTACCATTATGGTGTATATATGAAGTTAGTTACATGTTCTGTAATGATATGTTTGGTAACTACAGCTCTACAGCTTTATTCTCTCTTCTGTGCAGATTGTTGATTTTAAAGATGTTGCATTGAAAATCAAATCATCTTTCATTTAAAACACATTTCTTTCTTTCTTTTTGTTAATCCAGATCTCTGGATCAGAACGCTAGGCTTTAATTTCGGCTTGTGTTGCACAGGTTTTGCCCTTTGACGACTGTCAATGGCATTTCTTAAAGACTGTTTTTTTCTCATACAGGAGAACAGGATTTTGCAACAAATGAGGTCATAATCTTGTTGAAATATTCAATTTTAGATTGAATAAAACTAAATATTATAACCTGTTTCTTTGTTTTCAGTATATATTGAGTTCGAGAGAGATGGGACCTTAGACCCTAGAAATGAGACTCATTCACTCAAAAAATAATAGTAACACCTGATAAACTCAGTTTTGTGTCCGGTAAGGAAGGGTTAGGGCTAAAATTTACACATTTTTATTCCATTATTTGACAAATATTTGTCACTGATTTTTTTTATTATTTTATGGAAACCTTTTGATCTGGGCATCATGTAGCCATTTGATATTTGAATTTTGTAAACTCTTATCATTTCATGTGATAATTTATTGCCAGATTGAACATAACTTTTCTACAGCCTAATAAGAAAAGCTTTTTTTTCAGCAACGAAAGATGACATGTACTCTATATTGTTTGGCTGCCACATCAGCTTTGCTGCATTTAGCAGCAGATTACTGTAGTTTAGCAAAATTGATCGACTCAAATTTCCCGATTCCATTTAGTCAGTAAAGGATTTCCTCAAAACTCTTGAACTGTCACATGTTTAAATATGGAAAGGTGCATTAAACACAAGCTGTGCCAGTATCTGTGGGGTTCATCAATGAATGAAATACTGTCTATCAAATGTCTGCAGGCCTTAAAGGATAAATTCACATTCTTTCTGTCCTAAAACAATAGCCAGATGCCTAAATGAATATGGACATATTTTTCTTGCTTTAATCATTCCATCTGTTCATACTGGCCATTAGAAGAACCCTTCATGATGCACTTACAATGTTAATGATGGAGGACAAAATCCACAGTCTTCCTTCTGTGCAAAACTGTGTTCAAACGTTTATTTGAAGGCAATATGAGACTTCAGCTGTCCAAATTAGTCAAATCAATATTTTTAAAAATTTTTTGGTTATGATCCTTCCTCTGCAGCTAAACAGGAAAACACGGTCCGTCAAGACGGATAAAGAGGTCATTTTTCAGTAAAAAGAGGAAGATGTGGACTGTGGAGGATATCCACTTTATTTGACTAAATCAGGCAGCTGAAGCATCATATAAGCTTCATATAAACTTTTGAATATATTTTGCTAAAAACAAGGACTGTGTATTTTGTCCCACCATCACTTAGATTGTAAGCACATCTGGAAGGGATCTTTTAATGGCCAGAATGAATGATTACAGCAAGCAAAACCTGTTTCAATGTTCATACGGGCAACTATTATTTTAAGACAGACTTGAAAAATTGTGAACCTACCCTTTAAACACTCAACAATTAGTATAATTAAGTTCATATGTACAACATGTTTGAAAGTATATTTTAAAGGGATAGACCTAAATATATCTTTTTAGTATAAAATACTCACCATTAAAATGTCCACAGAAACTTCTCAAACCCCTCACATAACTAGACATGGGAGATAATTGTTAATTTATCAGCCATTTTAGCCAGTAACCATCCTGGACCATCTGAAGTTCACACCATTTATGCCTATCAATCTACACACACTCTAGTGGCTCTGTGATGCTGCATGCTCACAATGACACTCCTAACATAGTTAGCAAGTGTACAGTAATGTTTACCATGTTGATCATCTTAGTTTAACATGTTAGCATGCAAACATTTGCCAATAAGCACAAAGTACATCTGAGACTGATGGGAGTGTCATTAGTTTTGTGGGCATTTAGTTAAGGGATCACCAAAACTAAACTGCAAATCATCCTGAGGGGGGCAGGAATTTGTTCCTGCCTTTCAAATGTGATGATTGGCCAACACTGTGAGTTTTGTAGAGTACGACATTGTTTCCCCATTGCTGTCAGGATCATTTATTTTATTATATACATATTTATTACATTATTATATGAATAGCCTTCATACAGGGACTCCTGGTGATCATATTCTTGTATGAAAACAAATCCTTTTAAGAAATGACAAACTGGATTTATATCCTCAAGTGGCTTTTGCAGTGTGAATGAAAAACAGTCTTATGGTCTTGGCGAACGGAGGCTCCTTTGCTGAAGAACAAGCAATTCAAATTATAATGCAAAACAGTGTTTAGGGACCAAAGAAGAGAGCAAGTCAGCTTCGTGATTAAGAGGTAATCTTTCTTCAGTCTGATGTACACTTGTTTATATAACATAGACATGATATACATAGAAAACACTGCCAAAAACTTAGCATTCACACAGTGATCAGTGCCATTACACTGAAGGAACAGAAGATTATGTAATGTCTTAACAGAGGAAACACACTGCTTTACAAACAAGTAAAAAAGCTAGAAGAGCAGTAGATAATAAATGTTTAAAGCATATAAAGTTTTCTGTATCACCCTAATATGTTTAAACTGAAATAAGCAACTCTACCATCTGTTACATGCTGAGAAGTTAGTTAAATTAAACGCAGTGTTCTTTCACAGTCTGTGGCATCAGCACGAGGTGTCACGCCAAAAAGGAGACACAATCCTATTTTCTGTTAGATCCCCCAAAAGGAAATTATCTGACACTTTGGCAGGCACTTCTGTATTTGCTGAAGATAATCTCAAGGTATCTGTAGATAGGTGGCTCTGGAAAAAAAAAAAAAAAAAAAACTACTTCAAACACCCCCCCTCCCCGTTTATTTCCTCGATGCTATGTGATCAGAGGTATATGGAAGTCTGCGTTATCAAAGAGAAGAGGCCTTTTGACTGGAGAGGGATCCTTATCAGCCTTGTGTAGGAGTTTAAACAGTCCTGTTCCGATATTCATTGGAATCCCCATAATGATGCACTCAGACACACCTGAAACAGGAGCACAGGAAAATGTTATGATCCACTTAAGTCATGAAGAGTAAAGTTCAATTTCATTACAGAGAGAGAGCATCCATTTACCACAGACTGAGTCCTTCTGTCCGAAGTACGCAGCATCGAAGAGGTGGTCAGCTGTTTTCTCGAAGGAGGCCAGCATGAGGACGCTCTCCTTCATTTTGGCTAAACCAAATCTGGTGATTCCAAGTATCTCCCCCTTTATGGACAGAATACAGTATGTATTAAAGCAATAAAGCAAAAATACTTTTTTACTACAAAAACACAAACACTTTGAGGACATATACAGTGGATTCAAAAAGTATTCAGACCTCTTCACTTCTTGCACAGGTTACTGTTTTTTTTTTATTTTAAATGGAAATTTTAAATTGCCATTTATGCCCATCAATCTACACTCAATAACCCATAATGACAAAGTGAAAACATGTTTTTAATTTTTTTTTTTGTGCAAATTTATGAAAAATCAAATTGCAATAATTTCTAAAAAAAATTCACTTTGTCATTATGGGTTATAGAGTGTAGATAGATGTGCAAAAATGGCAGTTGTATCCATTTAAAATGAAATCTACAACACAATTAAGTGTGTAAAAAAGTGAGGGAGCCTGAATACTTTCTGAATCCACTGTATGAATGTTTTTTTTTTTACAAGTCATACCTTATAGGACATGAGATCTGCTAGAAGCATGACATGCCGCCGGTCAATGCTCATTCCATGGTTCACCATTGTATATTGAATCTCATTGATGATGGTCGATCTAGCAGCCTCAATACCCAAGGTCTTCTCAACCTGGAAATACACAGAAAGGCTTGTAAGCATCAAGTACTGGTTGGATTAAGAGTCTCTGTGTGATTTATTTACTGTTTCAGTATGGGCTCATTGACATTTCTGTCTTTCTCCGTATCTGCAGAGATCAGAGAGAGTCAGACGCAACAGAAAGCTGCTCCTGAGAACACGTGGACAGTCCAGTGTTTATCATCATTTCTTACCAGATGATGACTGCTGGGAGCAATTTTGTTTACTGAAGAGCAGCTAGCCTCAAGCAGAGATGAGGCTAGCAGCTCAGACTTTAATTTGTAAAATCTAAACAAACAGTAGTGAGTCAATTTAACTGAACTTAAACAAATTTAAAATGTTCAGTCAACAAGTTATACTAGGTTCCAGTTATGCTTATTTCTTCACTGGTAAAGCAGTTTCTGATCCCTATGCTGCCTAATCATTATAGCGTTTGCTTGAGATGTTAGTAGCAACATCCAGGATCACTGATCCTGGTTTTAATGACAAAGTACAGATGTGTTCAGATCAAAAATGAAGCAGTGATGTGTAAAAAAGAAAACACTTCTGTATCCCAAACAGACAGAAACTCACCATGAGGCTTTTTGCACCATTAAACTTATTTTAACCTTCGCTTTGAGAGTTGTTTTGTTGTTTGAATTGTATTATTTGGCACATTCATAGAGATGCTTTGATTCACTACTTGCAACTGGACGTTTAATTCACAGTGTCTGTCTTGCTATTAGAGTAGTGCTCAGAGTATTAGATGTGATTTTGGCCATTGTACTAGTGTAATTGGCACACTAAGCAATGATAAACTTGTTTTTTGACTTGCAAATCACATCTCTAAGACTTGAGACTTGACTTCGATTCGGTCCAAATGATTAAAACAGCTCAGCTGACAATAGTTTCTCATATTTTGTCTACCCAACAACGACCGATAATGAAAACACCTCAGTTTAATGTGTGTAGAAACAAACACAATACACCTGCATGACTGACGTGAACATGCGTGTCAATATGTCCATTTATTCTTAATGAGAGTAGCCAGAAAGTAGGCTACTGCTTGAACTATTTCTCACACAAATTGCCTTGACCTGAATTCTTTTCCTTGGTTAAGATATCAGGCCGTGTAGAGCAGGTCAGCCTGCAGAAGAGAATCTGTCCAGGCTATCAATTCTGTCTTAAAATTCATGTGACAGATGTAGAGCAGATGCAGTGCCGAAAAATAAGGACGAATGCAGGGCTCTAAGCCAAGTTACAGTGCCACTGGCTTTAAATCACCCTTGACTCATACCTCGTAAGTATTGTTGGAAGTGGTCCTGCTTCCATTCACTCCATGCGTTGCCATGACAGCTCTCAGGTTGTCCCCCTCCACCAGGAGTTTGTACTTGCTCTTGCCACTCTGTTCGTCAATGTGAATGACAGCTCTGGCAACCTCAGGTATTCCTTGAACCACCACCTTCCAAGTGAGAGATGAGAAAAGAAACATGTCAATAGTTGAAAGAAGAAACTAACACAGGGCTCCAGTTTTACATTTTTGGAACCCTTCAAATTTAGGAACACCTCTTAAATCAACATAAAGCGCAAGATATTCATAGTTTCCATCTTACTAGTGTTAATAATCAAGGCTTTAGGAAAAGACATTTTCCTCGGGCTGAAACGAACAATTATTTTCATTACCAATATTTCTCTTGATTAAACCATAAATTAAAAAAACAGAAGAGAGAAGTGGGAACCAACAAATGTCTGGTCCTACATTTTTCTTGAAATTATGTTTTTGTTGTCTTATTCATTCAGAACAGCTACAGAGGGATCCCTATTACTTATTCATATGTTCATACGTTTCCTTTCCTTCACATCTTGCTTTATATACTTCTTCCCAGATAAGTCTAGACTACAAAGCTTACCCCATGATGGGAGCAAGCGGCACAGTATCGCTTAGTAAAATTTTGTTTATTTATTTTCCCTTACTCGCTGTGCTGTTGAAATATGTATATGGTGTAACATATACAATGTCAGACAGAGCAAAAAAAAGAGGGTGGGTGTGGGTTATATTTTAAAAGCTGACTTTTTCCAGAGGTCAGCAGCCTTGTAGGTACATTTCAAATATCTCATCAATTTGGTAAATCTTGTATGTACAAAACAAACTCAAGGCCAGATTTACTGAAGCTTTAGCACCTGTTTTTCAGGCACAGATGTGATGCATTCTGCCCCAAACACATGTGGTGCATTCATCAAGCAGACACACCAGGAGCTTGCTTCACAAAAGCAATTTGCGAGCACTTCTTACACACAGATTGCAAATGGTGCCAGTGCCCTAATTCACAAATGAAGAATCCCACAGTCCTCTATATTGCTAACACGTGAGTCGCAAGTATGATGTTTCTTTTTGATAAAGTTGAATGTGTTAAATTCAATGCAAGAGGATATGATCTCACGTTGCAAGTTGCAGTTTGCATATTTGGTGAAACGGGCTCCAGGCTGGAGTCGCAGTTTGTGTGTCATTTGTGCAAGTGCCTGCAATGTGCACCTCTCTCCTTGTTGTATAAGCATTTAAGGGAGGATTTAGCAAATAATAGAAGTGTGATACATATAAACAGAGACTGATTATGTATTCCGCTGGATTTACTAACATCATGCAATTTGTGACATATAAGTATGTGTTTTGCTGCATTTACCTCAGTATTTACATCCAGATCAACACCATCTCTGCCTCTAAATGCTCTGAACTGCTGAGTTCTTAATAAATCAGGCCCTAAAGTGTTTTCACAGACAGTTTTTCACCAACTCACACACCAGATTCTCACCTTAGGAAGCTCTTCTTTTAACGACTGCAGAACGTAGTACATGGAGCTTTTGTTGTTCTCTCGCGGAGACACACACACCACAGCCTCACCGTGCACGGCGATGTCTCCCGGTTTCACTCGTAGTTTAGACATGCAGATGGAGTAACGCACCGTTTCTGCATTTACCTGAAAGACAAAAAAAAAAAAAAAGAAATCAGAGGCAAAGCTTCCATTGTTATTCTTACCCTGCTACACATAAGAACAACTCTAGAATTTAGATATAATTATAGTTAATAATTGTTGTTCATCTATCATTTTCTATCATTTAAACTGTGAGGGCATGCTGTAGCTACTGCTGTTAAAGCAATGATGCGAAACGATCACATGTGACCCATTATGAAGAGGAACAAGGACTGCAGGGCAGAGGATGAAGGACAGGGATGCCTATTCATGGTACATTTGTAAACATGGCAAAAAAATCCCAATTAAAATGTATTTTTCCCCCTGCTTCCATATATCCTCTAAAGGAATATTCTTTCTAACCATACATTAAAGCCAGACTATGTTGGTGAACAGGATAGCAGGATAATGTTACTTGGAATTTCCCCTCATCTCACTTCGAGATTCTCTCGAGTCAGTTGCTTTAAAGACATCACCATTAGGTGACCTGACTGTGAGTGAGCAGCATGGCACCATTACTGAGGAATCTGTACCTCACCAGCTCATTTATGTCATTTTACTTCTGTGATAAAGCCATTAAAATGTTTGTCTGTTTTATATTAAACACACGTAGAGATGAGTCAAAAACTGACTCAGTAATGTCAGTTATGCAACAATATTTATGTTAAGTTTGCTAACATTAGCCGCCATAAATTATTGGTCTTAACAGACCAAGTAAGGCTGCAGCAGCAAAACTCCTGAGTGCATTGTATTTAACAAGGGTGTGTTTTATTGCTTTATGATTTGAACTTTTAATTTGTAAGAGGAAGAACATGTTATTTCCTCTCTCAAAATGTACATGGTGTAATTTTAAAGGGTAATTTAGGGTTAATTATAACTTGGGTCTAACTTTTGTAGATTTGGGTATCTTTCCTATTAGTAATAATAACATTGTACTCACCAAGTTAATTGCTAATATTTGGGTAAAAAGAAGTGTATTAAATTCAATGAAGAAAATTACAAAGACCCAAATTGTAACAAAGCAGAATTACTATTGAGAGATTCATACATTGTGTCAGTAAAAATAAGAAAACTGTGGTACCTCCAGTCGCAGCAGCCTTATCCTTTCCAGTGACAATTTCACCAGGATAAAACAGTCATCTGGTAGAAAAACCTCTTCTATGTACTCGGAAATCTGTGGAGGGCAACATGAGACCTTGCGTTTATCACAGCTCAGTACTTCAACTTGTTCATGTCTAACACAGTTCCTCTTTTGTAATTATTGGTGTCCTTCGACAAATGCTTATATCTAAAGGCACTGATTTATTTATAAAGGGAAAAAAGACAGGTGTCTAAAGGTATGATGCAACTTGAGTACCTCTCCCAGAAGAGTTTTCTCGATCCTCCCCTTCACCAGCCTGGCAAAGTCAGCGTCATCCTCCACATCCAAATGAGCAGTGATTATAGGGGTGCTGAGTGGTGAGTAGAGTACTTTATAGATTATTCAAACAAATTAGGGATGTATTAATTACTGTGATACAAAGACAATGTTTGCTAAATGCACTAATTCACTGTCTAAGCCATGGACTCAGGCAAGCATTATGCTTCAATGACAATGGCTTAAGGCCCTTTTGAGCTGCAAACCTCCCTAAAAAAAAGAAGACAAAAGTGATATCGGGCGGCAAATGTCAAAGCTGACAATTGCTTCCATTCAACCAAGGTGGGAGTGAATCAGTGAATGAATCAGTTCTTGCAGCAATAATATCCAATGAATCCCCAGAGACATCAAGACAAAGCCTGTAGCCCCCTTTGAAGGATGAAACAGCCTCTTCTTTTTCTCCTCTGCTTATATGACAGACAAAAACATCTCTGTAATTATATATCACATCAGATCTTGACCTCACCTGATGTTCTTGGAGGCATTGATGATCTCTTTAATGCGAGGCACACCAAGAGTGATGTTCATGGACGCCACACCGGCAAAGTGGAAAGTTTTCAGGGTCATCTGAGTACCAGGCTCTCCGATACTCTGGGCACACAGAGCCCCTACCGCAGAGCCCGGCTCCATCTGAGCTCTGTACGAATCAACGAATGATAAACAGTCTCTGAGCTGACTTGGCGGCGGTCATCATACAAAAATTACCATCTTGTCAACAGCAAACAGTATAGATAAGCGTTCATGTGAGAACAAAACAAGTCAATCACTCAATATAAATCTCCTACACCTGACAGAATCAGCGAGAACAGTACAAAAGGACATAATGAGGGATCATTATTTCTGTTTTCTTGTTCTATGTTTATCAGTTTTACCTTAATTAAAAAACAAAACAAAAACCACAACAAAACAAAATGTAAAGAAATATAGAATATAGCATCAACTTAATGGGACTCTGGCACAAAATTAGCAGCTCATTTGTGTTTTCTTCCATTTTTCTCTTGACTTTCTATTACCAGAGGCACATTTTCAGCTACCTACAGTGCAAAACGATGTAGTTTACAATTAACTTCAATGATCAATGTCTAAATGCAGCAGGAAACACAACTTTTTGGGTGTGCGGAGACATAGAATCAATGTGAAATTAGGTTACAACCCATCTGTTCCTTTTAAAAGCTACCATTTATGAGCCTCAGAACAAAACACAGCAGGGAGTCTTTTACCTCATGTATTTGTCTCTGCAGGTTTCAAGAAACTTCTCCAGCTGTTTGGGGGTTATGCGATCCAGCTGATAGAGAACTTTTGGCTGTAATGCAAAGTAGAGAAACAAGGAATTAAGTTTTAATTAACATAGCCGAAGACATTTCTGGGTTTAGCACATTAATCCAAGGTGTGTGTTGTTTACCTCGCTGGTGCCGTTGTCGTTGATACCATACTTGTCTCTGGTCTTCTTGATTCTTTCTGAGACGCTCTTAATAAATTTCTTTATCTCCTACAGTTGATGAGAAAGAATTTAACTATTTCAAAAGGTTGAGTTCAAGGGCACATTGACATCTTTCAGAACAAAAAGTGAAGTGTGATCAAACTGTTTGACACATGACACACTGTCATGCAGTTGTTAAGACATCACAGATAAGGTCTGGAGAACGCAACCAATCAGCAGAGCAGTCAGATGTCAGAGCGTGAATTTAAGCACAGTGACAAAGGCTGTTTTATTGTAATAGGACAACATTGTCTCAATTAATTGATCTTGATTAATAATCATTAATCGGTTCCACATCTCACTGACACACCATTCTCAAAACCACAACCCAGCATGCTTGGTCACTATACCTCCAGGTACTTCTCTGAGCCTGTATCAGTTAACTCCTTCACAAAAGGGGGAGAGGGTCACAGGTATTACTGCCAGCACAACGATTAACTGCATGTAACTGGCTTTCAGTTCATACAGTATTTTCGACAGTTTTTTTCTAAATTAAGCCTAATTATTTTTAGAAACCCACTACACATCATGTCAAAGCATACACTTAAAATCTTTCTTTCTACATGGAATGTGGTAGCGGTGCACCACGACCATTAGAGATGTAAAGATTTTCTCTCTGCACCATTAAGCTGACTGTTACTGCACCGTCAGCCCACAAATGGAAAACGCTGTTTTTGAAATAAATTAAAAAGTTTCTAGACACAGTGAAAAAAAAAACAAAAAAAAAAACTTAATAGCATATGAGCTGACAGTTGCAGCACTATTAAAATACAACTAACTTTCAAAACCTTAACACAAGTTTTCATAGGGGTCACTGCGTGTCAAATCAGACAAGGTTGTTGCAGCGTCGTCTCAGATTTTTTTCAAACCTCGTCTATATCATGAATGGGTCCCAAAACCAAGGCCTGTAAAAATATTTCTGTTCAAATCCTATGTTTTCATATTTTTTCAGCCCTTGATATTATTTCATTTTTATAGCCTCAAAAATGAGAAGCCAAAAAAAATTCATTCACATTCCACAGCAGAATGAATGTGCATTAAGGATAGTTGACATGCTTGAAATCAATCATGATATAAAATGTATATCTGCAGCTTTATTATGTCTTAAATAAAACCTTCATTTTAAATTTTAGTTCGCTTTTAAGTAGTCTGCTCGAAATCCTTCATTGAAACAACAGAAATGTGTAAAATGATAAAGAAATATGCAATACAATATTACTGACCAGCTCTGATGCACATAAATTGGTTATGCCGCCCTCTTGACCAGGTCTCTCTTGAAAATTGGATTGGAAACAAGTCAACAAAAACTAAACAAAAACTCCTATTACGAGACTAAGCTTTAACCAGCATAGAGTACTTTCTTATTGTTTTTTCTGAGATAAATATGAGATAACCTTAAGAAGAACTTCAACAACACAATGGTTTTTAACATTCATGATTGGGAACTCATCAGTGGTGTAGTCTTTCTGAAGAACGCATCTGAAGTATGTTTTCAGAAGTATATCATTTATTGATGATGTAGCTCTGCTAGCAAAAAAAGTCTGATAATCTTCCTCCAAATACATGTTGCAGTCAGCAACTCATGAACATAAATGATAAATTTAACTTTGGCTTATTCGTTGGACTGTGACATTTCCCAGACTGACGCATTAGAGCATAAATGCTTACAGTATGTCACACATATACATACTGTATCTACCAAACTACAACAGTTGAGAGCATTTCACATCAAAACATTATTGATTGTCTCTGTTTTTTTAACCTTTATTTATTTACAGGATTTCTCTGAGAGCAATGCTCTCTTTTTCAGAAAAGCCCTGACCACATTCACACAGTTACACATTCATACCTGGAAGCTGCCCAGTATAACCACAGTCTGATCTGCTGGCCACTGAGCAGCTCCACTGGAGCAGTTGGGGTTAAGGGCCATACTCAGGGGCACCTCAGTGGTGGTAATGAGGGAAGGGCAAGAACTGCTTCTTCACTTTCCCCAACCAGACTTATTCTGCCAGTCCTGGGGATTGAACCAGCGACCCTTCGGTCACAAGCTCGCTTCTCTAACCTTTAGTCCACCACTGCCCAGATCCATCCATCCATCAAATTTCTAGGAGAACCCTGTTGAAGCAGTCACCACTTCTCTCAGTCGATGTGTGTCGCATGTATGTCATTGTGAATCCGCACAAAAAACAGGGACAAATAGTACCATCCAGCTTCTAGAAAATATCACACAGAGATAATAAGACCTCTTCTTCCCTGAAGGCCCCTGGGGCTGTCTTTAGCTTAGCATCATCAGTAAATGACTTATTTACTTCCTTAATTCTGATACCTTCGGGGAAAATCGCAAGAGCCTGTGTCGGCCTGTGGAAAACCAAGTATATTGGTTGAGACATGAGAACTACAGATTTGATATTTAAATATGTAGCCATCTCAAAATCATGAAAACACCCTTCATAATTAAAAAAAAATAAAAATGAAGACCTTTTAAGACAAAAATCAAATTTAAGGCCTTTTAGGGCTTTTTAAGGATCCTATAATATACAGGATTGTACTTTGGTGAGGTTACCTCCAAGAAGCTGTCTCTGCAACACAAGAAGTCAGCTCTCTTCATGATGGCATCTGCAGTGAGGACCAGCTCGTTTTGACTGAGTGCAGGCTCGTCTGGACACGTGTAGACCGCCTGGGGGAATGGAGAGAATAAAAAGCAGATAAATAGGAGGCAATGCGGCTGAAGCACTCACTCACAGGTCAACAGTTCTCTCACACAAGGGTTAACAGCTTCCGATAGCTGATCCTAAATGCATGTGAAACTATCCCATCCTAAACACAGTACGAAAATTACCTATTTACAAGAACAGGAACATTAATCTCATTATATTCATTCTGATGTCCCTTCACTGGCCGGCACTTTTGTTAACATATACTATAAATCACTAAATTTGCCAGTACGACTACAAGTAATCAGACCTCTTGGCAGATGGATGGTAGTTGCCTTACTATCATTTGATAAAGATGGAGCACAGACACACAAACACAAACAGACCAATACATGTATTGCTGTCCCAGTATGAGCACCTTAACTTACATTTGTGTATGAAATGTGCTGTATAAATTAAAAATTCCTTGCCAAACCAATAATTTTAAAAAAGCCAAGCACAGCTTACCCACTCTCAGATACATCGGTATCGAAGCTATTAAATGCCCTGGTAGACGAGGTGAGACTGACTCTCTACTCCAGAATTTATACACTGGATACTCTCACACCAAGGGGTCTGAATGAGGACTTTAATATCAGACCATTCCTGTGATTATTTATTGTTGCCATGTTCTCTCCAGGTATGAATTCATTCCTGTGCTGTTTATTAATATCTGCATTATTTCATGTATGACATGGTTATACCCTGTCCTATTTTTCATATTTGGGCAAACACCTAAGGGTTGAATATTATAGACTCCTATTTAACAATAAGGGACATCTTTTTAGAAGTCTAGCCATATTGAAAGTATGATGTCATGTGACTGGAGCTTATGATCTATTTAACTGTGTATATTTTGTTTAGTGTGAACTAGTGGATGTCTTAATACACTGCATCTAAGGGAGCTACAGTGTGCCGACCTTCATCTTTCTTTGCCAAACCTATAACAAATTGGCATTCAGCAGAGGGTTTTCCTGCGGACCTCACCACCTCTGGGATCAATCTGCTCTTGTAAACATGCTTCTGTTATCAATAACCACAGTCACTCAGGGTTTCCAAGGTGTGATTGATGATACACAGTGATTATACACCGTCATGTTGCTTTTCTTTTTAAAATGTAAATAAAACCCATTTAGGTGTATCACCGCCCCATGTTCATCAAATAAAACAACTCTAATTTGTAAAATACTATACATGTTATCAATACTTAGTCGGACGCTACAATTATTAACTGAAAGTGTCTGCTCCGTGACTGTCTGCAGCAGAGAGTAGCACAGAGTAGTGGAGTGAGACATCTGTCCTCCGTCCTGCTCTCTGCTGAGGAAACCAAGCTCACTATAGTAAACACAGGTGGCATTTTACACCAATGACGGACTGCTTACAATAACAATAAAAACACCTGGAGAATACAGTCAATCCTTTCTTGATTAGAGTTTTGAAAGCCTCAGTTTTTACAGTTGTGTTCCCATATACATTTCTGCCTTATTATTAATAAACATACATGAGGACGTTAATTCAAAAAAAAAAAAAAAAAAAAAATCAGCATCCTGTGTTTGTCAACTGATCATAATTGAAGGTACAGGTTTGTTTTACTGCTGTAAAAGAGAGAGAGGGAGAGGAAGAGAGAGAGAGGACAGAAGTCTCACTCTGCTAGCAGACACTTTCTGTTCCCAGAATTGTAGCGTCCGTCATCCGACTAAGCATTGATAACACGCTTACTATTGTACAAAGTTAACACACGGCAACACATTTTTTTCATGATCAACACCACAAGCCTAACAGATATTTAGCTCCTGTGTTTCTACATGTAGAGTTTCTCTGCTAATGATCTGCCCCTCTGGCTGGCAGTTGGCTTCTCACAGTAGGACAATATTCTTACTGGTTTTTGTTCTCCCAGAGCACTGGCATATATGAAGTGTCACACACATTTAAAAGGCTTCCCTTAGGCTACACTGAGCCGATGCAATTAGACAGAGAAACTTGGCTTTTTCCATGAATGTCCATTTTTTTATACAGGGCTAATGACACATCCATCCTTTGTCCTTTTTAATGGTCGGACACATTTGGAGGGGGTGAACTTTTTGGAACCGATTAGAGCCCAGGTAATACTAAGATGATACTGTGAATCACAACATTTACTGTTTACATACACAGTGCATTCATCTGTATACTTGGCTAAAAACATATTATCACCTCATTGAGGAAAAGCAGATTGCCATGGATGAGAGTTAAACATCCATTTGAACAATAGGTTCATGTTTTTTTCCTAGTAATTCTTGCTCATCTTCCAGCCTAACCAACAACTGGGCAGATGGATTTTTTTAAAGCTTTATTCATCCAGTCTTGTTTGGCTGAACCTGCATTAATGAAGTGGAACAAACAAAATCAATCTGGGAAATGAATCAATGACTTTCTGGTTACCTCTCCGGATTTGTTTTTCTTTTATTCAAAAGACAAAACATTAACATACCGAATGCTAAGTAGTGTGCAGTACAAATTGTCCATGAAAGTTGAGATAGTGACGTAAGAGACCAAACATAAACATACATACATGAATGACAATTACTATGGTTGGATATGAGTGTAGTAACAAGAGGGCGTATGTAAAGCTTATATGAGAGCAGAGTTGAGATAAATAAACTATTCTTCTGGTAGTACGTGTATTGATGTATTTGTGTTCATGTGTAAAGGGGTGAAGGGAAAAAAAAAACAATAAAAGGGAAAAAAACAAAATGGGAGGCCAAACAAGTCCATAAACTGTCCGCTCCCGATTTAACTCACCCGGATGTTGTCTAGGACTCTCTTAAACTCCAGCGGCTCATCCTTTCCCTCCATCGCAGCAGGGTCCAAACCATCACCACCATAAATGAACTGAATGATGTCGCCAGTGGAGCTTCGTACTGTCAGGTCGTACTGGGAGCACAAATCCTCCAGGGACTTTACCAGACGCCTCTGTCCAAACACGCGTAGGAACACAAATGATATCATGGGTGACATACAGGTATATAACAGGATATTCAGTGTCTATGTTTATCTGAAATCTGACCTCCAACCATTTTAAACAAATGTTCCAGTATTCCAACTTGCGTATATTTTATTTGCATACATCCTCATGTAGAGCTAAAATGATTATGAATTGACAAAAATTTTGATAATTAATTTCTCATTTAAGTAATTTATCGAGCAAAAATGCCTAAAGCCTAATTCACTGGTTTCAGCATCTCAAATGTGAGGATTTGTTGCTTTCATGTTTTATACTATTTTACACTAAATTGAAATTGGATTTTGTTTGTCAGACAAAAGAAGTAATTTGAATCAACTTTGGGCTCTGGGAACTTGTGATGGTCACTTTCCACCATTTGTCATTATTTCATTATTTTATACATGAACCAATTAATGGAATAATTGAAAAAGTAAATGCCAGAATAATTCATAATGAAAGTGATCATTAATTGCAGCTTATCTCATTTTATTTGACAAGGACACTTTTTGGTATTAGTAAATTCCATTCAGATAAGCACACACTTTCATTCAGCCATGTGATATCAGCTTTGCAACAGGTGTGAACCGTAGGGGCATTACCTGCATGTATCCAGTCTCAGCGGTTTTCACAGCAGTGTCCACCAGACCCTCCCGACCAGCCATGGTGTGAAAGAAGAACTCTGTGGGCGTCAGGCCAGAATAGAAGCTGTCGGCCACAAAGCCTTTAGCAGCAGGCAGCTGTAGAAAAATCATTGTTGAGCCATTAAGATGGTTTTGTACGCTAGAAACGTGTGTGTGCAGAAAACATTAATGATTTTATCTAGTTTCAATGTTATAATCCCATTTCATTTGTTATTATCCAATATATGATCTTTGAAGACTCAAAACAGTCTTGGAATGCACTGAAGCTTTTTGAATTACTAAATAAGAGGCCGAGTTAACATTAAGAGGACCTATTGAAAATAATCAGTCAATGCATTTAAAATACAACCACATCACATCTCAAAATACTGATAATTCAATAAAAATAGGAAGCATTGGCCATGTAGTATGTTATTGTCATTTACAAGAGCTCAAATAAGAGTAATTTATTTAAAAATGAACCATTGTATATCTCAGTGTATGATCCCTTTGAGGAATATATTGCAAAATAATTAAAATTAAAGCTGCAAGCAGCGATGATCGGGCCCTTGCACCTTTGTGAAATTCGGGGTGCTTTTATTGCAGGCACGCAGATGTGTTTAGGACCGGGCTCTTATCGGACATTGCGCGAGGAGTTAAATATCATTTCCTGTGTCCACTATGTGGTGCTAGAGAGCACCCACAATTATACGTCATGTCCCTGTATATCGTGTGTAGACCACAGCATGTAAATTTCATCAACAGCGTTCAATGAAAACTCAAGATTTTGATAACTTGACATTGACCAAATTTAAAGTCGGTCGGGTTCAGTCTCTAGCAGGAGTTTGTTAGAACAACACCTGCAAATTTCAAAATCTGCACAAGAATCACAAATTAAATTCAAAATCCTGTTGGATTTAGGGCTCCAAGAGGATTGATACATGTCCCTACCAAATTTTGTTCATGTACATCAATTTTGATGGAGGGGCTTCAAATTTGAAATTTTTTACAACTTCTGACATACGTTCAAAGTTTCATACGTTTTTGAGCATGTTTAGCCCCTAAAAATGCATTTTTTTTGGAAGAATAATAACAGAGAATATAATAATTCCTTCAATTACAAGAGGGCCTTCACACCACTCAGTGCTCGGGCTCTAATAATAATAATTCCTTCAGATACAATTGAGCCTTTGCACCATTCAGTGCTCAGGCCCTAATAAATAAACTGCATCTTACTTTTGAGTGCTTGTCAAAGTGAGGCAAGGAGCGATTTTCAAAACCATCGGGTACTCGAGAGCCACTTATGGCCTGCTGGCCCACACAGGCAATCATCTGAGAGATATTAATGAAGGATCCTGTTTGTATACAGAGGAGACAAATGAAAAAGTGAGAGAAGGTGCATAAACAAAAAAATGAATAATTATGAAAATACAAGAAACAGTATGCGCAAAGATCCCTGCAAAAGTGCTGGGATGATCAGTTGATAAAGAAAGCTGAGCCTTCACTATTTTCACTTCCTCTCATGTAAAGAATTTTTTATTTCCTACAATTCTTTCCCTTTTTTTCTTTAAAGATTTTTTTGGGCCTTTAAGCCTGTATTGACAGTGATAGTAGAGTCAGACAGGAAACAGAGGAGAGAGAGAGGGAAATGACGAGCAACAAAGGTCCACCGTTGCGATTATATGTTATGTGTCTTAACGAGCTGGCTACCAGGATGACATAAACTGAACATTTTTATGTTTTGGACTATTCGGACAAAACAAGTCATTTGAATAAGTAACCTTGGGCTCTGGGAAGTTGTGATGGACATATTTCACTGTTTCCTGACACTTTATAGACTTAATTGAAAAACTAATCAACTGATTAATCAAGAATGGAAATACTTATTTGCAGCTGAAGATTTTTTTTTAGAGTGAAAACTAAAAATAAAGAGCCCTACTTCATGGTGTAAGACAGTCATGTGACAGCTTCAAAGATAACGATGATGTATTATCAAGGGCTGGCATTTAGGTTAATGTTATATACGCCATTGAGTTGCACGGTTTGTCAAAGTTAGTTGAAACCACTAGCTATTTAATGTGTTATTCCATTGTGTTTTTTGTCATTTTGTGGAGAGCTGAACACTCATCTAAACAACTAAATCATTACGATGACTCTGGCCACTGAAGTTGAAACTTATCATTGGTTGCCTTATATTTAGGAAGAGAAGTCTTTTTGTCCTGGCAGCTGCTGATGACCCTTTCTTTAATACCTTGTTAACTATTGTTCTATCTGTAAAAGGAGTCCTGACTGACTATCTGAGGCAACAATGAATTGCTGTTCTCTTTAAAACATTTGTTTTGGTGTCTCACAATGAACGTTCCCCGTTGTGAGACACCACACTCATGTTGTCAGGGAGCAGGGGTTACAAGTTAAGTATTTATAATTTGTGTTATCTTTCGCACGCTCAGCCAAACTGACACCGATCTCTTAGACTTGTCCTATCCAAAGATTTCTGTATATATTTTTAACCACACTTTTTTGGGAGAAATTTTGTTCTTTCACTATCAAAGTATTTAAGCTGAAGGTGCTTGTAGGCCTGACAAAATTTGACTGCCCTAATGTCATCTGATTGTGTAGTCAGGCTTATGTCCTTACATCCTTTCTGTTTCTTATCTCACACCCTTTTTTTCTCTAAAGCTCTTGATTAATCACTTGTTTGTTTATATCACAAGACTACAAAGTGCTAGAAAAATCCAGACACTTCCTAGCATGTGAATATCGGTAGACTGCAGTGAGGGCCGTACTCTTAGGTCTATTTTCACTCATGGAGGACTCTTCATATTACTATTTTTTCTAAGCAGCATCCACAGAGCTACACCTTTCATTACCGCACAGGTCTTTGTATTGAACCACAGACCACAGTCAAAGGTGGGGCCTGTTCCAGAGATTTTAATAGAGGTCATACCCCCAATGTCCCTTTGACTATTTCTCCAAATAAATCTATTTTGAATACCAGCGTGCACTTACTTAAATGGCTGAGGTGACAACCTCCTACTTCTGTTTGGAGGTTGCTTTCAGAGATACAAAGTCTTAAGGATAAAAGGAAAATCCTAAAATGATAGTTTCGACTACTGCCTCCAAAACTAAATGATACATCTCAAGGTGTTTATCCTGACATAATAACTTTGCATCATTCACAGCAATATCTTATATTCAAGAATATATGGAACCAAATTGCAATTTCATTATTAGTCAAGTTTCCTGTCCAGCTCGCTTACCTTTGGAGCCACAAAGAGCCATGATCAGTGGGCTGTTGCTCTTGTCGAGCTCCCTGAGGCAGGCGCTGCCGGCTCGGTCTCTGATGACTGACAATTCTCTCAAGATGAGAGCCTATTGACAAACACACACAAAATTAAACCTTGCATGCTGACACACAAACGTAGTTTGCAAAGGTCAAACCACACAGGCACAAACTGTGATCTTCTGCAAGTGTTTTGAAACAGCTTTGCTTATCCTTCTACAAGTCATTCAATCCACACCCTTCTGCAATCCCTCTGAAAGCTTTTTCTTTTCTTATGCACATAGTACAGCATAGATGTCATTGCCAACCATTCATATAACACTACCTTGGGCTAAAAAAGGATGGAAAACACTGAACAAAAAACAGGATATTAACCATGTACTTTTCACTTTTCACCGACTGTGAAAACACCAATGTTTGAATTGATGATGGTTGTCAATCACTCCCTCTGATGGATGACAGTAGTGAATATGAATGTGGACGTTCTGAAATTGGTTATGACATAAGCTTAGGGAGAATTTACATACCACTTTTGTCTGACTTCAAAAGTGCTGTGTAGTTTCATTCAGCTCTTGCCTGCACTGCAGTATGTGTTAATGATAATAAATCAATAAACTTTCAATCCATTATTTCTTGGATTGTGATCAGATAAAATTGTATTTAATTAACATTTGAAACATATGAAGATGTGAGGTTAAAATTCTCTTCTTTGTGACCAGGACACATAACTATGCAGTGATTCTTGTCATAAACGAGAACATGAGGATTTTATTTCAAAGCAGCTGATGACGGTGCAGCCCAGTAAGGGTGATTTTGGTGATTAACAGGTGAAAATACGTCTTAGGGTCTATCAAAATTGAGTTTTTTTACTCTGCATTGCATATTTGGTTGCAAAATCCACCTGTCCGTCCTCTCTGGTGAACAAACTATGTAACAGTCATAGTTAAACATGTCTTTACTGCAATTTTTTGTTACTTATCAGCTGATATAAACGTCGATGGCAATGTATCTGCACTAAGCCAAAGTCAACCTGGCCGATTTATCAGTCAGGCTCTACTCAAGATCAAGGCAGCTGGTCTTTGGTAGTATTTCTATATCAGCCAATCTGTTCTTTTAGCTTCACAGCTCTGCTCAGCTACTGCTGAAAGGAAATTAAGCTCACCGACTAATTGATTTCCATTCATTTTCAAGATCTTTTACCAGTTCTTTAGCCTCTTCTAAATTTGCAGTTGATGTCAGAGTCAGTCACACCACCAATGAGTCACCACTGGTGTGAATTTTCAGTACTTGTCGTAGGAAGGTGTCAGTTTAAAATAAAGAGATTAAATGAAAAAGCTTATGCCTAGTGTGGTGTGCACATGGCTAACTAAATGAGGATCTAGGTGACACACGTAAATTCTCATGTATGTTCATGTTTTTCATGTGTGAATATATCACGCCCACCTCCAGGGTCTCCTCTGCCGTGCAGCCGGGCTGCTGCTGCAGTTTGCCAGTCTTCAGAGCTTCAATGTATTCATCACACTTCTGGTAACCGTCATCCAGCAGGTCCTGTTTGGCCTTCAGCAGACCTTGGCCAGGTGTCACGTCTCCAATGCCAATGGAAAAGCCCCGATTGGCTGAAAGTTTAGGGTAAAAAAAAAATTAAATAGAATTGTTTACTGCTGACCAAGGATTTAAAATGACCTAATGTGTACTAAAATACTAGTGTCAGAATTTTCTGGGCACATTTCTGTTGAGACTGACAGATATCTAAATCTTGAGGGCATTGTAAGACACTCAATATGTTGTTAAAGCCTTGGAGATCACCTACAAAGATACACCGGAGCAAGTCTTGCGAGGCGGGACATGGCGTTGGCAGCCTCCAGCTGTCCCCAGTCTCTCAGCAAGATGTAGAAGATGTTGTTCTTGGACCCAGATCCCAAGGTGCCCTTGTCCATGCTTCCACACATCAGCTCACTGTTGTGAATCACCACGACTGGGAACGTGACAGGAAAATGTGAGAAGAAATGACGCCATCAGGTCCCAGAATAGAAACACAACAAAGGTGAATGACACACGGCTTTGATTAAAATAATCACTGTCCAAGTTGATGATTCAAAACCAAGTGTAATAAAAAAAACACCTTAAAATGTGTCATTTACCTTTTTAAAACTTCTGACTATGAAAGGCATAAAAAGGTTTTTTTTCCTCTATATTTTTCTGCTGCTGTACTCTAGTCTTTCTTGCATAAGATATCTCCACAACGAGATTACCTGATTAAATTAAGGTTGTAATAACATTAAACTTTATGACTCAATCGAATAAAATCTTTTCATTTTGCATGTATACTGCAGTAGACATTTATACAAAAGAAACTCACATGAGTCATTGTGACAGAGATCCTCTCCCTTGCCACAGTACTGTTTGCCCTTGGTCCGCAGGTTTGCCTTGACTGGACATTCCTTACTTGGCTTCAGAATGACGCTGAATATCTGTTTGCCCGTCCACAGAGCCATGGGCTGATGGATAAACAGCAAAATATTAGTGGCAGGACACAAACACAGAGGTAAGTATCAAGCTCACCACAATGAAGTACCTTCATTATAGCCGGACGGGGGAGAGAGATCCTGATTTTTTCATCTTTGCCCACAAGGATTGACGCCACTATCTGACAGGCCTTTGCTCTGTCAAAGAAGGTGTCCTTCAGGGTCAAGAGGTAGGCCGCTAGAAGGTAGAAATATGCTATTAAGTTAATGGAAATTAAATATATTGGCTATTTCAAATATAGGTGAAGTGCGCCCCCATCAGGTGGAAAACGAATGAATTCATGAACATTTTATTGAACTTCACTGAGCTCTCCTCCACATTATACATCATATATGCTTTTCAAGGAATATGCATGTGCTGGAAATTACAATTTTCCCTTTTATCAATGATAAACTGTAACTCAAAGCACAAGGGGCCTCACATCATACAAAAACAGAGCACTACAATTGGCTGTCACACACCACTGCACCGACCTGTCAGAAAGTCCTGAATAGCAGCAATCAGAGGCTCGCCATTTCTTGGAGTGACAAGGTTAGCTTTTGTCTGGAAGAAAAGATAATGATTTGTGTCAATCTGTTGTCAATTTCTTATAAACAATTTATTTCCCGCAGACAGCTTTTCATTGCTGAATGCCTGAAGGTGTGTGTACGCTGTATGGACCCTTTGTGCTGTGATGATACATACACCCATCAGGACCAGGGCTTCAGCTTTGGCTTCTTCAGTCTGAGGTAAATGGAGATTCATTTCATCACCGTCAAAGTCGGCGTTGTAGGGGGTGCACACACACTCGTTGAACCGAAATGTCCTGTGAGGTTTGACTCTGGCCTGTGAAAAATCAATGTCATACATTAAGAAGCGACTAGATGTCCAACATGAATAACATTAAATCAACTTGTTCCAGTGCTTTCACAGTTTATTCAAACCCCGTAACATTAACTCACTTAGTTTGGTTTATAGGTACAGATGAAAGCAGTTTGATGCACAGAAAATAACTTTAATTATCTATTTTGTTCAAATCTGTCACGGATCTCCGTACGGTACCTGTGCCTGTTTTGAGTTAAACAGATATTTACTCTTGTTCAGTGGGTAATTCAAATTATCATGGGAGCATAAAAGAGCATACCAATTTTACTTTTGCTTTGATTTCTTCAGTTTTTCAGCCCTATTAGAAACCTCTTTACATCTTTCCTGTTCAACAAAGCAGTGATTTTTGTACTCTGCACTGAGCCTGAAAATTGCTTTTGCAAGCAAACTGTGGAGGATTCATTACAAGTAATAATGAGATGTGAAACAATTTAAGAAAACATGCAAAACCAAAACTATTTTGGCATAACAACATATTGTTAACATCCTAGATTAACAAAATTCATATGCATTTGTTGTTCCTGTGTTGGTATGCACACCAGAAAAAGATAGCTATACCAAAACATTGTCAAAACCATATGTCCTTTGCTTATAAGCATGTCTTTTTGAAAGAAATGACAGATTTCAAGTTTCTACTGAGGTTTGTATAGGTGTTAAAAAAAAAAAAACAACTTACAATGTGGGCCATGATACTGAGTTTGTGCAGAGAGGGTTGTCGATTGAATAAGACAATATCTCCGTCTATCAGGTGCCTCTCTACCACATCACCAAACCTCAGCTCCTGAGCAATCTTTTCACGGTTTCCATATTTTAAAAACCTGACAGAGAGAGAGGATTCATTTTTAGGTGGTGAACCACATCACATAAGCACTTGTTTTAATTTTCGTTAGAAGCAACAAGCATCACCTTTTCATCTGTGTGTGACGATTCTGGATAAAGTTGGCACCAGGGTGAACGTCAGGACCATTGCGCACAAGTTTCCTCATTAGCTCGAGATTGGCTTTGTTAACCTGGAACATGGTACCAAATTGAGATAGTGTAACTTCAGTACTGGCATGGAAATGGTTGTTAAGTGTATTTGTTGTAGCCACTGAACAGTGCTTACCCTCTCTGGGTAAGTCAGGATTTTGGCTACGTGCACAGGGACAGCAACCTCGTCGATCCTCAAGTTTGGGTCAGGAGAGATGACAGTTCTGCCTGAGAAGTCCACTCTTTTCCCTGAGAGGTTTCCTCTGAATCGACCTGAGTTATCACAGTAGATTTATCAGTCTACTATTCAAACTATACTATGTTTTTCTCATGAATACCTGTGTCTTTGAAAGATAAATCAATTGATGTCACAGCTCACACAGGCCGGTAACATTCTAATACAATGTATGAGTGAGTGAGTATGAAATTAGTATCTAAATCTAAACTACCTGTTGTCATTTAAGGTCACAGAGATAATTGTGCACTGTGTCAAAATGACTGAAAAATAAAATAAAAACAAAACAAAAATTTGAATATTGACAAAATTAGACATCCCAGGTTTAAATATACACTATACCTTGCTTCCCCTTGAGTCTCTGCACAAAGCCTCTTGTCCATTTCTTAGGTGCCATGTTGAGGGGGATGCCAGAGAGCTCGCTGTTGATATAAAGGGCACACTGTAGCTGGAGGAAGTCCCAGTCCTCCATGATCATCTGGGTCTTAGCCCCTGTCATACGATGCTGGATGGCAAAAGAGTTTGTTAGTGTAGGCTGTCTTCATGAAATATCTGATGACTGCATTCAAGAAATGTCATAGTTGTTACTCTATGTTTAAGAGTAGGCTTAAAACTTTCCTTTTGATAAAGCTTATAGTCAGGGCTGACTCAGGCTTGCCTTGGACCATCCCCTAGTTATGCTGCTATAGGCCTTGACTGCCAGGGGACTTCCCATGATGCACTGAGCTTCTCTCCTCCTTACCCTCTCTATCTGTACGCATTCATGTCCCATTAATGCATGTTACTAACTCAGCATCTTCTCTCTCCAGCATTTTTGTGATCACTCATCTCTCCTCCTGTTGCTTTCTTCCCTTTCCTTGCCACTGTCACCAAGTGCTTGCTCATGGAGGAATTTTGGGTCTCTAGAGTACGGTCTAGACCTGCTCTATATGAAAAGTGCCCTGAGATAACTTCTGTTGTGATTTGGTGCTATATAAAAAAAAATTGACTTGACTTATTCTTTAAGCTGATGATTAACTTTAAAATAATCATCAATTGTCTAATAATAAGTCAGTGTAGTGTTTGAGTGCCACTTCAGAGACCAAAATGAGCCAGTTTGAAGGTGAAGGGGAGAGATTTCATCATTTTTAAGATGATAGAGGATCCAGATTTGGCCCTCTAACTGTATTGTTAAGAAGCTGTACGCTCAGAAAATGTGATTTATTCTATCTGGAGGCTGCTGGAATCTGAAATAATGTAATGTTCCATTGCTTAAGGTTCATCATATGAATTCCTTATGGACAGATGGCTCACCACAGATCATTATTTCATTAGCTCCACCTTTTAATCAAATGCTGTGAACAAAACATTTGTGCTGCTAAAAAACACTGAAGTTTTAGTCCTCAAACTAGAAGCACAAGTCTGATTAGGGCCTGCAGATACCCAGCTACTTCGTACTGGATAGAAGATGATAAATACCAACCTTTTTGATGACATCGTTGAGGAAGATTATCTCTGTGAGCTTCATGGTGAGGTCATCCTCATTGGTGCCTGACTTCAGGTCGCTGACCACAGAGGGTCGTATGCAGACAGGAGGCACCAGGAGGCGGGTGAGGATGAGGTCTGCAGGTTTCCCTGCTTCAGGGTTCATCAGCAGCAGGGGAATGTCTTCTTGGGGAATCCTCTTGAAGAGGTTCAGCGCCACCAAAGGGTTCAGGTTTTCCTAGAGAGGAATTGATAATGAACTGTGAGGCAAAATATACCAGGGCCTTCGCCTAGGGCTGTGAAACTGTACAATAATAATACTTATTTTCATACTTTAGTTTGAAGACTAACATCATGTATTTCTACAATATGGTAATCAAAAGTATTTCAATACCCAGCCAAGCTTTTTATACTAGGAAGTTCGTCACTGGCCATACCACATCATGACAACAATACACGACATTCAGCCCCACTAGCTGTTGCATTAGAGCACCAGCATCTCAGACCAAAACAAATTTACAAATTTTATTTAAAGTTGTAAAAAAATAAATAAATAAAATAAAGCAGCAGCTGAACACACAGCTCAACACACCAGGCTCATGAAACAGAGATCAAATTGTCAAATTAGGCAGAGCTGATCAAATACAAATCAAGATTCTGTTACTGCTTTGCCTATTTCTCACCTCAAATGTTTTCAGAAACATATTTCAGTCTACTATCTAGCTGCAGTATGAGAAAGCATGTGACCCGGCCGCCATGTTGACGACGGACGCAGGGAGGACAGGGAAGGACCCCCATGCACTAACATTCACGCTCACATGCACTAACATGCACGTGCGCCAAGACAAGACAGGCTTCCAAAACAAAGAACAGAGAAGCTCAGATTACAAGACACTCAGAGGGAGTGTGACTTCATTCTCTGCTCAGGACGCCTTTACTCCACTATATCTTTACATAGCAAATAGTTGTTTGCTAACATCTAGTGGGGCTAAATGTGATATATTGCTCCTTTAAATAACACCATGTGAAAGAGTGTAGAAAGTTCACCTGCGCCCGTGTCAGCAGAGGCTCCACCACTTTGTTGTGCTCGACGGCAGTATCAAAGGACTGCAGGAACTCGGACACAAAAGGATCCACCACCTTCTTAGTTGTTTTATACTTCTCATGGATAATCTTAAGCAGGCCACACTTTTTCACTGGTCCTGAAGATGAAGAGACAAATGAGTCAAATCAGGTTTTTCCCAAATATCACAGAGCACAGTGTCAAAAAGCAAATATCAGAATTGCAAATGTCTCTTTTCACCATTAAAAGCTGAACAATTCAGACAGATTGTCCTTTTGCGGCATTTATCAGAAATCTTCTTCTTCAATCCGCGCTTCTGGAGATAGGCCAGGTTGGGTCGTTTCAAGAAATCCATGAACTGCAGTTTCTCCTCTTTCGTCAGCATTATGCTCGAACATGTCTTGCAAATCATCTGGGGACAGGACAAAAGTACCACATTAGAATGAGGGAAAATAATCAATGTCTCGCACCAATACCGAAATTATTTAAGGTGAAATTATGGAGCATCACTTTGTGATATTATATGATGTTATGATGTTATATATAAATATATATAAAAAACAAATATAACTATGATATACAAAAACAGTGTCAAATTATGAAAAAAATTGTAATTACTTGATTTATACACTTATTCACCATAATCCCACCAGTTCAAATTTTGATACTCTAGTGACACCTTAAGAAATTAATAGATTTTTGCTTGCTGTAGTCCAGATGGAGGTATCTTGTTCAAATGAAGCAGTATTACTGCCTCTTCTAACATGGAGTGTAGCATGAGCATTATAACTACAGGTAGGTTTCCCTACAGACAATGCTGATCATATGCTAATGTAAACCACCAGGTGTGAGTCTCTAAATGTTGACTGTTTTAAAATATATACCATCTAATTTTTTAATGATGTATCCTTTAAATATCATGTGTTGCTGTAGGATCTGTTATTTCATATGCATTGTTAATAATAACATTAGACTGTGAACTTGCCTGCAAGATTCCTATGATGGCTTTGAAATAGCCGACATGAAAACATGGCAGCTCCAGATCCAGGTAGCCATAATGTCCTAAACAATCAGCGAGATTCTTCCCACATGTCAAACACGGTCTGTCTTTCTCACTGGTTCCCTGCAAGAAACATGAGATCAGAGGAATGAATTGCATATGGCTACATACAGTGTTGGTATATGAAATGGGTACATCAGTACATTGATTAAAGCAAGAAAAGATTTGTGAGCCTGAAAGGTTGTCCAGGAAGAAATGTATACAATGGATTGAATTAAGTATTATATGAATTTAAAACTGCTCTATGCCTGAAATCAGGCATGGTGCCTGAGAACTTTAAGCCCTGCATACTGTACATAGGTAACATTATAGTAGTCCCACAGATGTAATCTATCCCTACAGAGCTATGCCCACACGAGTTGCAATTTTGTTGATATCTTCCTTGTCATATAAACTAAATCAGTTGTATATACAGATTCTGTATGGAAAGATTTAAACCTTTCCATTTAAAACTTAAATATATTCCCCCAAAAAGCAAAAGACTGTGCAGCTATCACACTGTTCCTACTTATATGTACTCCAATCCAATTAGATTGTTTGGTAGCCCAACTAACACAAATAAAAGTTAAAGCTCTTTGTCATAGATCTGCAAGTGCCATCTTCTTTTTATGACAGTCAGCAGAAATCAAGTTGAGAGGTCCTTCTAAACATATTTGAAAAAGTCTTTACAAAAATAACAAGAAATTTTCCTATATCTGAGGCCTGACATATACAGCAACATAAAGACATGTATTTCATGCTCTTTGGAATGAAAAAATAACATTGTTAGGCTGTTGTTTGCCAGTTTTGTGAGTGTGTTGTTATTATTGTGAGTGATGTTGTAACTACAATACACTCAAGATTCAACAGGTTTTATTGTCATTTGCACAGCAACACAGCAGGTGGAAATATTGAAGACAGTGAAATGGAACTCTAGTTCCAATTAGACTATGTTATAAAATGAGAGAGAAATATAATAAAAAGGAGAGAGAAATATACAAATATACATTATATTGCACATTGGTGTGCAAGTGCAGTATTGCACATAAGTGGTAGATAGATAAATAAGTACATTGAACATAAGTGATGGGTGTTAAATACTTCTGATAAAATGTGTTAAAATGTGTAGTGGGGAAGAGAGTGTGTGTGTTTGGTGGGGGATGAATAAGTATGCAGGAGAGGAAGGGAGACTATGCGTGTGTGTGTGTGTGTGTGTGCGTGTGCAACAGCAAGTAAATTACATGCGCTATACCATATACTACATACTGCGTATTGTGCCAAGTGATTTTTTGAAATAAACATACAAGCAAAAAGAAGAAACATCAACATAAAGAAGCTGTAGTCATTGAGATGTACTGTATAAAAATCATGAATGAGTTTATGGCGTACCATACGGTGGTCCAACACTCCATAGGCCAGTGGAGTGTGATTCATGTCCTGGCTGTACAGGTTCTTACTGACCACCTGGATGTGGGCCTGCTGACGCATCTGCTCAGCAGATTTCATCCCAAAGCAGATGTGGCTTCTGTAGACAAAGATGAACAGTTAAGCAAAGACGTTCACAGGGTTAATATCTCAAAGTGATAACAACAGACCAATATCTGCTTTCTTATGTCTGCAGGACTTCTCACTGGTCAGGGAAACCAAATCAACTGCTTAGGGTTTACACATGTGTTTTCGTGCCACATTTATCCACAAACTTGCAACGTGATAACCTATACTGAGGAGTAGGAATTAATAAAAGTGGACACTAAATACGTTGATCGATGTTCGTGAAGTTAAGTTAATATGGCGATAAAACAAACAATATTAGGTAGACTATTGCATTTTAACTGTGTTTGAAACAAATGTCTCTTCACTAACATCAACTTTCAACTTAACCTTGATACCACTGAATTGTTAGCTACAACTTAACAGTTTGGTAGGGCAACGGTGTCCTCCAGTGCAGTATAATATGAACGTACTAACGCTAGACAATTTGTCAATATTTGCCACATTGCAAACTGATATGACACTGGCTAACCGAAGAGCTAACTACTGCTAGCTAGCAGCACTTCCCAGTCTTGTTATAACGTTACTCACATTTTTCTGGCCACATCTGTCTCTCTGAACTGCTCCTTCACCATTTTGGTAGCGGTTCCTCAACAAACAACACCACTAATGTATTTGTTATTTTGTCCTCATTCCAGCAGACTAACGTTAGGCTTTGCGTGTATCCAGCACGCTGTCATTTCGCTTTCCCATGTTGATAGCGTGTGCGCGTGTGAGCCACAGTGATGCTGCCTTCAGGGTACATCCGTAATCTAGCGGCTTTACTCATAAGTCACAAAGTTGACAAAATGGGACTTTTAGCGAGGATCACTGAAAACTGTGTGGTGTCTCGCCCGAGGATATTTTTCCACTTTGGCTAGTATAATATGTACTAAATAACATATGCACATTTCTGCACTTAAAGCTGTGATGAAAACTACATATATATATACTAACTTGATATTAAAGCACCAAGGAGTAACTTTATCTTATTTGTCCTGTTAATCTGTACTGTCAGTATTTTCATTTATAGACACCTCAAAGTATGCTGAATATGCTGATTAGCCCATGAAAGTCCGTATTTTTAATCAAATATGTGGAAAAAACGAGTTGACAAGAAGTACAGGAACGCAGCACAAGCCTATGCACAACAACAGCAAGAAAGAGAAGTGTCGGGAGCACGAGCACAATCATTAAGTGAGTACTGACACCTAACGGATAAAATTAGTACTGTATGTCCAAAGAGCTTTGGCTGGTAAAGTGAAATGCTTTCATTTAGAATGAAAAATCACTGTAATAATTCTAAATCTTATCTGTAAAAAAAAACAAAAAAAAAAAACAACAAATGTGTACATAAACAGAAATGTGAAAATATTTGCCAGTGAGGTTGCCAGACAACCGGCAGTTAACTGCACAGAAGTGATGGATGGATGGACAACTTATAAACTGTTGTTTGTCAAAAAATAGTTAATAGCCCCCCTAAAGCAACAAATTGTTGTTTTTACCTTTCTGTTTTTGTACACATTTATGGAGATACAGTGTTAATTAGCTTTTTAGAAGTGCTAATAGGCGTTTTGTTGTTGCTGTTGTTGTTGCTTTTTTTACTTTGGACAGGGCAAAGCCAGCTGTTTTTTTTTTTGTTGTTGTTGTTTTTCTTTTTTTTTTCCTGCACCAATCTTTATGCTAAGCTAACGCTATTTGTCTCCTGGTTCTCTCTCTGTACTCAACACACAGTGCTGAGACAGGTGTTGATCTTCTCATCTAACGCTCTGCAAATAAAGCAATCCAAAAGATTATCCAAAAATGTCAAACTGTTGTTTTAATGTTGTTTTCATCTCCTATATTAGTGAGACACAATGCTATCAAATAGAAGTCTAGTGTCCAATATAAACCTGCTATTTAGGATATAAAGGAAAAGGCAGGGGAAAAAAAATATATACAGAAGAATACAACTTTAACTGTTGTCAATGTTTCATAGTGTAGTATGTACAACCTTTACTCACTTTCACACAGAAAAGATGCCAGTGCAGTTATGATGGTCCAGTGTTACTGAGGGGCATGGCAGGGGAGTTATGAAATCTAGACCTGATTGAAGGAACAGTTATTTTTAAGATGAGGCTGGATTTCAAGTTTGGTGATTTTTATTGTGATGTATGTTTATGCTAAAGGTAAGGACAATGGAAATGCATGCACTAGTAGGCTATGATATTCTGAAACAAATACATATGGATATGTCTTGTTGTTTGAGCTTGTGTGTGTGTATATGTGTTACCATACTTTTTAATGTGCATATGTCCCCTTTTGTGTGCATATTATTCAGTGGTGAAGTGACACTAATACGATTATGAGGATTATTCCCTAAGGAATACATTCTCATCCAAAACACAGCACTGCAGACCTATGGGACATATATTTGTTACAGTCTGAAGTCCTACCTCTAGATGGCACCAAATGCGTTTCCAACAGCTGGAAATGTAGAGATGGAGGGGGTATTGAGACTGAGCTAACCTGCTGTTATACCTGTGTTGTTTGATGCTTCGGGGTGGAAGTTCTGATGGCGACAGATGACTTCCTGATGACAATTTCCTTCCACAACATGCTAGTGCTGATTAATTGTTCTGTCAACTTATAACCACCAACAGTGAAAATTGCCAATCTGAATCTGATTTTCCATTTTCTGGTTCTGCTGCCACTTAGATCTACGAGGGCTTCTAATTAAACCTCTCATATAGTGTTCAACATGGTCTGTGCTTTCTAAATCTGCCTCTTGAGGCATCGTATTCCTAAAGAGCATGGTCTCCTAGGGACACATAACTCAGGGATACACATGTGTATCACAGCCTGTGTAAATATATGTAAAGAGCATACAAAATGATCTTCAAAAACACTTGAGGGACTGCTGCTAACAATGTTTTTCAGCATGAGAGGCAGCTCAGTGATCTTCCCCCAAAGTGCCTCTTGAGCGTCTCTGTGTACAAAATCAATCATGAGCAGACACACACACACACACAGACAGCAAGGCCATTTTCTGCTATGCATGGATTACACATATGCATAGGGCCCCTGCGACCGTTAGGGGGCCCTGTTGCACCAACGTATTTTTTTCTCCTCGACTATAAATTGACACTTTTGGTAACTGTAGAGAAATGGGTCGCATAAATCATGCTATTTCTATTTCCTGTTTTATGGGGAAATGACAGAGAGTAGGTTAACCCATCTGCCGTTCAGACTGAGTTTGTTATATTAGTTTTATTACATCATTACATCATTGGTTAGATAGCGGAGCGAAAGTTCCTGTTGGAGGAAATATGTTATGTCCCGCCCTTCCCCACTAGCAAGGTCAACACTACGTGGTGAGGAAAAAATTGATGAGAGCAGACCGTGGATGTATAAAGAGCACTGGATAGAGGAAGAGCGCCAGGCCTGGAAGCCAAGCTGAAATAGCGGCCAAACCTTGTAATTACAACATCACGTGATGCTATTGGGCCCAAAGAGACTTTTCCATAGACTTACATTGTGAAAAAGACGTCTGTTAATCAGGGCATCCATTTTTTTGAGCATCACAACCCCTGCAAAATGACTTGTTTTACTACCAGAATTTGATCCATTCGGTCTGATCACATTTCGAAAGACTAGAAGAGCCGCATGATTGAATCGTTTTATCCTCATTCAAGTTAGCCGGAGGGCTAAACCGGAAGTTAGTTATCTCGGCCAGTGGAAGTCTCTAGTAAGCATGCTCCATGGGCACATGGGGCCCATAGAGCGTGCACATTATGTTTTCAGGAAGTAGCTTTTTTTGACTTCATGCGCCAGTGAGCAACTTTCATAAAAATGAACGGGGCCCCACCTCCGACGCTGTATCCAATTCTCTTTATACATCCATGGAGGAGACGTACAGAAGAGTGTGGAGTGAGTGGCAAAGTCTATGGGATATGGTATATCTAGAGACCTGCATGCCGTGGGTTAACTATTCTTTCATGACGACTTAGTGGGTTAATTCTTCGGCTAAGCTAGCATAGCTGTAGAGTGTGTATGTTCTATGCAGAAATGTGTGAGCTGCATTTATTACATTTTACTGCTGAGATATCACAGTAAAGAGAAATTTCTGTGGTGTTGTCTCTGGATGAAGAACCTGAGATGTAAAATGTAGCTCATTTATGTGCATAGCAGCATAACAGATGGGGATACTGCGCTATGATTGGTCGATGTCGCTAAACTCCATTGGAGCACCCAACCGGTTAGTGTAGGAACCGTGACCGACAGTATGCAGAGGTCTGTCCAGCGCAACGCACCAGGATCACGAAACTCAGATCAAACTGTCAAACTAGGTAGTACTGATGATATATGAATCAAGATTGTGTTTCTGCATTGCCTATTTCCCGCCTCAAATGTTTTTAGAATATAAATAATAAATATTTTAGTCTACTGTTTAGCTGTAATATGAGAAAGTTTGTGACCAGGCTGCCATTTTTTCCTTCTTGAAGACATATACCACCAGCAGCTCAGCTTTTACTTCTTTTTTTTTTTTTTTACACATATACCATCATATACCGTATACCCTGGTGAAATGTCAGGAAGGTATGAAGGGTGCTGATAAAATACATACCGCCCAAGCCTCGTCTTTTTTTTTTTATTTTGTCAAAAATGCCGCATTAGGCTGTATCATTTTATTTTCTTACAAAAGAAAAGTTTCAATACAATCTTCCTATCATCTGGCTCCAGCTACTGACTGAATCTTATACTTATTCAGCCCCTCCCTACAAACTTACACACTGGTCCAATATTCATGTAACTACCCTGTGGTCATTAGGCATTGCAGGGGTTACATAACCAACCTTCCTCAGTGGTCTTGCCATAATCAGTATCAATCATGAGATTGGCCAGCAGCTGTCCTATGATGACATCATTGATGACTTCGCTTGCGAAAGTTTAGAAGATGAGATGATGATGTTGTTGATGTGTATAAAGTAGCATTAAGTCAAAAAACATTTTGCACAGGGCCCCCAAAAAGCTAGAAATGGTATGACAGACAGAGTACTCTCTGTTGAGGATATGAGATCTAGGAAAACTGGGTCTCTCTCAGGACTGGGGACCCAGGGATTTGGTCACTGTCCCTGATAGATACTGTGTTAGGTTTAGATTCAAACAAAGACTCTCAGATGAATTATGGAAAATTTTCCTCTGCCCACTAGTATGTGTTGAAGCCCAGGGGTATATAACGTCCAGGTAATCCCCCTCCCCCTTAATGCTGTAAGGAGGGATTATTGTTACCAATTATCCAATTATAAAATATTAGATAATTCTATTATTAATCTAATTTCTTAGTCTATTAAGTCAGATATTAAGTCAAAAAAATGGTTATCACAAGTTCCTACAATCCATCACAATGTCTTAAAATTGTTTGTTTTGTCCAACCTGCAGTCCAAAATCCAAAAGTATTCAATTCACAATGAAATTAAACAAAGAAAAGTGGCTCCTCGCATTTGAGAAGCTGGAACAAGGGCATATTTGGCATTTTTGCTTGAGGACTTGGTTAATTGATTATCAACATTATTTGTCTTTCAGTTGACTGATCGATCAATCAACTAATGGTTTCAGAACTACACTTGTAGAATAAATAAATGATTAGAGACCCCTGAGAGCTGAGAGAAGTGCTTGTCTCTTTTTCTTCCGTCTGATCAGTGCGGGCGGCTCTTTAAATACTTGAGAGCCACCCAGTGTTTACTCATCATACCATTTACATTATGCAAAACGTATTTGTAGATCAATGTGACCACCATCTTTGTGTAATTAACATGAGTAATTACTGTGCTTAATTTACAGAGCCACCCAAGGTTCATAATGGGGCTGCAAAACATTGACCCATGACAATAGATTGATCCCTCCCTCCTTTAAAACCATGGCCCTGCTAATGACTAAGTAATGAGCAGATAGTGTGTAGCTAGGGTGGCTAATACAGCTTTCACTCTCCATATCCAGATTGGCTGATCCCCCTCCTTCCCCCCTCTTCCTCCTCCTCCTACTCTTACCATGTTTTCTGCAATGGTGTCAGCTCCTCGCTTAGAGGCCCCTCTCCCTCTTGCTCTGTGTATGTGTGTCTGCATGCATGTTGTGCGCACTGCTCGGTAATCAGCCACACAGACTCGCCTTTGGTGGCTGGAGACTGATTCAATATTCCACTGGGTAATTTATGCAGAACTAATTCTCTACAGGAATGGAAGGGCTTGGAGGAAGGCAGAAAGAGAGAGGGAGAGAAATACGGAGAGGAAGAAATCTGTGGTGAAATAATTATCCCTGGTGTCACTGTAGCAACATTCTGTGAAGTTGATGTCAATAAAATATTGAGCTACACAATCCATTTCAATTTCACCTCAAAAAGATGCTGCAGAGGGTCGGGAAGGTGGCAAGAATAAGGAGCAATGTGCATGTGGAAAAAGCATGCACGTCCACACACACAAGCCTCCATAAAACACACAGCGAGGCGATGGCTGGCGACGTGGGCTGCTTACAGACTGGCTGGGAAGCACATCATTGCCTGTAGTCATTTAACTTGTCAAAACAGCAGGGCTCTGTGTCTCCTCATATTTGGATTTAGTGGGTTTGAATTACTGGAAATAAAGTGAAAGAGGATGAGATGAAAAATGAAATGAGGGGAGCTTCCCAGGAGAGCCATTGGGAGCACAGTATAGATTATGGTCATTTGCGAGGGACAGGCTTGTAATAAGAGCCCTGTGTCAAAGTGCATTTGTGTGTATGTGCATGTATGCACCAGGGGCGGGGAAGGAGATAGGCTTCATTGTATTATTCTCACAACTTGTATTGATCAGCACAATTCACATGGAATTGTATACCGTTGGATTCACGTGTGTTTGATATATGAGATCTGGTTTGTAATCAATCAGCACATCCTGTTCCTGGTGTTATTCTATGAGCTTTTTATAATGGATGCAACTGTACAGAGCCAACAATAAGAGAAGACTAAATTTGACAATAATAGAAACAGTGGTAGAGCCTGCCATATAGAGATTATTAGGACAGCATAGAAAGTGTAATATAACAAAGGTGATCTGGCTGGTGATTATTTTCATTAGTTGTCTGACATTTTCACTTAATAAATGACTTAAAGGCTAGGTTCACATTTTTTTACATGTGTCTTAAAACAATACTCACATACCAATATGTAAATTAAAATTGTTCTTCTCCATCCTGGCCATGAAAAGATCACTTCCTAACACAATTTTGATACTCCTCCTCATCCTCCTCCATCTCCCCTGCCGTCACATGGGTCCCGCGGCTCACTGTCGCCAAACCTAGGCGCTACTCCCACCCTAGAGCTTGCCACTCCATACCGCACTTTACATCAGTGCCGCAAAGGGCTCCTGCCCCCCTTTGTGTCCACCCTTCCCCATCCATTCCATAACCACAGGTGCAATTTTCTCCACACTCCTCCACACTCCCCCAACCACACTCATAAATGGAGACTCAATTGTGAGGGACATTAAGGGAAAATCTGCTGTGACTGTTTGCTTTCCAGGCACTAAGGTGTCTGATATCATGGAAAAAATTCCCAGCATTTTGGCTGAATACACACTCGCCCAGGATGTTCTCGTTCACGACTACAATGACATTCCCAATCAGACCTCTGAAATGCTAAAACATGACTTCATCAAGCTCCTTGACTTGACTCCCTCATGGTCCACGTTAAACAGATCTTTATCTCTGGTACCCTCTCCCCACACAACTGCGGCATGGGTCGTTTTAGCCGTACTCGTAGCCTCCACACCTGGCTGCAGTTAACCTGTACAGCCCACAATGTAGCTTTTACTGATAAGGGGTGGCTGTGGCTCAGGAGGTAGACTGGGCCATCCACTAATCAGAAGATCGGCGGTTCAATTCCTGGCTCCTCCAGTCCGCATGTCGATGTGTCCTTGGGCAAGATACTTAATCCCAAATTGCTCCGGATGGCTGTGCCATCAGTGTGTGAATGCGTGTGAGTGCTTAGATTTTCTCTGATGGACTAATAAAGAGAAATTGTCGTGTAGCAGAAAGAAAATGGAGAAAGTCTAAATTACATGTCCACCATGACATTTTCTGGGAGCATCTTGGTATGTAAAATAAGGCAATCAGAAATGCTAGACAAGCTAATTTCTCCAAACTAATCAGTGATAATCAGAATAATCCAAAAATCCTCTTCTCAACAATTGACTGTCTGATTCACCCTGTCCCCTTAGACTCTGATGATCTTTCCTCTACATCCAGATATGAAGAATCTGCAGCACATTTCAGGGATAAGATAACCACCATCAGGTCTGGTATTACTCAGCTAAGGACTGATGCCCTAGAATCCCATACCTCAATATGTGAGGTAACCCTAGGGACTTTTTCCCTGGTTGACACTGAAATGCTTGTGAAGGTAGTATCACAGCTTAAGCCCTCCATTTGTCCTTTTGATCCCATCTCCACCACCAATTTTAACTATTTATCAGATGAGATCCAAGCTATTATTAACTAATCTTTCGACAGGTGTTTTTCCGATTACACTTAAGACTGCTATGGTGAAACCCCTCCTGAAGAAAAACAACCTTGACTCCTCTGTCCTCAGTAAATATTAGACCAATTTGTAATCTTCTGTTTCTAACCAAAATTTTAAAGAAATTAATTTTAAGCAACTACATGATTATCTTACACTTAAACTACATTTTTGAAAAATTTCAGTCAGGTTTTCAGGCCCATCATAGCACAGAAACGGCCTTGGTAAAGGTTGTGAATGACCTTAGAATTAACTTAGACACAAAAAACTCTCTGTCCCTGCTCCACTTGACCAGAGTGCAGTATTTGCAGACGACTGCAATATTCTCATAGACAGACTACATAAATGTGTGGGCCTCTCTGGCAATCTTCTTAAGTGGTTAACGTCTTACCTCACAGGTAGGGAATTTTTTGTTGCCATTGACGAACACTCCTAAGAAATATGTCATCAACTGTGGCATACCACAAGGCTCGATCCTAGGTCCAGTCCTTTTCAGTCTTTATATGCTGCCCCTTGGCAGTGTCATCAGAAAACATGGCATTAGTTTTCACAGTTATACCGATGATACTCAACTCTATATTGCTGTGTCTCCTGATAACACTAGTCCTCCACAAGTGTATTTTAGAAATTAATGCTTTGATGGCTTCCTTCAGCTCAACCAAGATAAAACAGAGGTACTCAACATTGGAGCAGAGGCACAGAGAGAAACTGACCTCTAAATTGAAATCACTGGCATGCAGTCCCAGACACCAGGTTAAAACCTAGGTGTCATCCTAGACTTTAATTTGACATTAATGTCCACATCTGGAATGTGACCAAATCTGCCTTTTATCACTTAAAAAATATTACCGTAGTGTGCCCATTTCTCTCTCAGGCCAATACTGAGAAACTAGTGCTTGCTTTTATCACTGGTAGGCTGGATTATTGTAATGCTCTCCTTTCTGGTCTACCAAAAAATAAGTCATAGATCAACTTTAACTCATACAAAATTCAGCTGCTCGTGTGTTGACCAGGACCAGAAGGAGAGCACACATCACACCTGTTAAAATCGCTGCACTGGCTACCTGTTAGTTTTAGAATTGATTTTAAGATTCTGTTATTGGACTACAAATCACTAAATGGTCTTACTTCCAACTACTTGCCTGACATGGTTTTAAGTAGGACCTGACCGATACTGGATCATTGGGGCTGATACAGATATTAGGCAGTAATAAAATTCAGATATCGATATATCGGCTGATAATTTATACATATACAGAATATATACATAAATACACATTTTTTGCAATGATCCCTCAAATGTGGTTATCAAACACTTGTGACAAAGATATGTAATGGAGATATTATATTTTACAGTTTAACAATAAACTTTATTGTATAAAATGACATCAGTGCACTGAAACAGTAAACTTAACTGGGAATTTAATAATTATACATAACTATAAATAAAATAATACATAGAACAAGAAAACACATGTACGTATAATTTTGAGAAAATGGATCAAATATACATAAAGTGCTGCCCATATAACTTAAAAAAACCAAAAACAAAACGCATATCGGACAGCATATACACCAATACCGATATATCTGTGATAGGCAAATATCGGCTGATAATATTGGCTGACCAATATATCGGTCAGGCTCTAGTTTTAAGATACTGTATATACCCACTAGATCCCTCAGGTCCTCTGGTAGTTATCTAAGACCCACGGTAAGGCCACTTTTAGTCACTCTGGCCCCAGCCTGTGGAACACCTTTTTAGCCTGCCATTCATCTAGTGCGTCTTTATTTCAATTTGCACTTTTACTGTTATTTCTTATCTCTTATTTTATTATTAGTTTTATTATATTACACTTTATTGGTTTAGATGTTTTTTTTATCTAAACTCATGTTCTTTTTAACTCTTCATGTTCAGCACCTGGGGCTGCATTTGATGTATGGCTTGTGCTTTAAATAAAGTCTGATTGATGAATTGATTGATTGAAGAGATGGGGGACAAAATCTACGGTCCTTGTTCTGTTCAAAACTGTATTCTTAAAGCCCCCCTCTGGTCTCATATGTGTTTTGCTTATTGTTACTTTATTTTAATATTTGACCTTCACTGTGCAGAATGATGTATTTGCAAAGTTTGACACTAGAAGGCTGTTTTCACAGGAGGAGAGGAAAGTTTCTCCTCTCAAAGGTATGTACCTACAAGCACAATTTTTGACATCACAACCAGTTGGGAAGCCAGTCATGGTCCAGTGTGCAACTTAATAGTGTGATGTGGAAATTTGAAGCCTCCAGTGCACATAAACTGAAAATTAACTTTTCAAATGAAGAAGGAGGCTCCTTGTGTCCAGAAGTTAAATTTGTGAAGTGAACATTTTTGCATATTCATTTACACTGAAATTTTCAATGAGGGCAAAGGAGTAGTTGCAGTAGTTGATGTTTTACAAAAACAATTGATCTTTTTATGAAACAGTTACATCAGATACAAATTATTATTGCAAGTATATTCCTTCAAACATGTCTGGAGGGGTTCTTTAAGTTCACCTAAAGTTATTATGAGACTTCAGCACTCTTGAGTTAGACAAATCAAGTGGGTATCCCCCAAAGTTAGTCTTTTTGGTACAAAATATACCCCTATATGTTGCTATTCAACCTATCTGTGGAAGGAATGTAGTACTTATTTGTTGTACGTATACAGACTTAAAAACACAATTAATACATTCTTTTTATTTTATACAACTTTTATACAATTAATAAATTATAAAAAATATTTGACTATTTAATTGAGTGATTGTTTAAGCTCTACACATACAGTAAAAACTTGGTACGTAACTTCATTGGTTTAGAACCACCCAGAACAAAAATTACCCCCATTGCAAGAGGCTCATAAGTGGAGAAAGATTACAACCTTATCTTGTTCCCTTTGACAATGAGCATAAGAAGTTCCACTCAACCCAAAAAAAACACCTTGCATATTTGAGAACAAACAGGTTCACCTTGACTTATCTGACAAATATCCTGCATCAAGTGAAATGCTGTAATACTCTAACACTTGCAAAAGCAATTATTATGACGTTTATTGATCCCTGAGGGGGCGTTGGGCTGCTGCAGCAGCAAAGAATGAGGTAGAAATAAACTTCCTCATTAATATTAAACATGAAATATTTTCAGCAAGTCAGCACAGAGTCCCTATTGGCCAGTCAGTGTTGACTATGGACAAATTTAAAGATTTACACAGTTTTACAAATTCACACTCTATTTCAGGAAATGTGTATATATGTACGATACAATCATGCATCACTGTGTATTCATAAAGCTTTAGAAATGTGGATGAGTTTGCCACAAGTCCACACACTGAAGAATAATGTTTTCACTTCCCTCTGTCTCTCCGTGGACACCCCTGTTCTCTCCTCCCAGACATCTCATTATTTTGTATCTTCGTCACTCTTATTAAAGCCATATATCTTAACTTGAGGCCAATGCCCATCGATGTAGTAGAATACATACATGTCAAAACATTAGCAACGTGTGTGAAACCGCGCTCTGTCCTGCACTCTGGAGAGCCATGTGCAAAATGAATAATTTATCCAAATGAATTATAATACCAGCGTCTCCCCACCAAGGCTTTTGTCTGAGTGAGATTCTTGCTCACATTTCAGTTCATACAGTTGGCCTTGCATAAACTAGATACCTCTCTGGACAGATTTGCATAGAAACACCCTGCAATGTGGTGAAAAGGGAGCAATTAGGATTCATGACGGCGCCTCCCCTCCGGATGCTCTGCTGCCATGTGAGACGGCAGCAGCTGATTGAAATGGAGGAGCATGGCCTTGTTCATGCGCCTCTGTCTTCCCTCTATCTCTCCGTCCTCCTGGGGGGATGCAGGGCCGACTCAAGCCTCCAGGTCCGGTCTGGTCCTCCTCCTCTCTCCCTCCATCAACCCCTTTCATTGTCACCCACCTCCAAAGCACAGATTAGCAGTGGCTAAGGGCTGGTTGGAACTTTTGTAAGGGAGCCTGAGGGAAGGAACCTCTCAAGGAGCGGGTTAACAACATCATCAAACACAGTGTGATTAGTAGTTAACGGATGCAGCGGGTCACATTGTGCAGTTGTTTGAAACAGGTGATGGAGTCCTTGCTGTTGGTGTCTGGCTGCTCGGAGCGTGTGGGAGGTGTTTGACACAAACGAGGCTTCCAGCTCGCAGAACCAGGAACAGATGGTGCTGGAAAATGAGGCACCTCTCAGAAGCATTGAAACCCCCTCCAACGACCCACCCCACACTGCTCTCTCTCTCTCCTCCACACACACATACACACACATACTCATTTTTTCTCTCTTGCTCTCTTTTCTCCATAAATGAACCTTTTTGATTATTTAAGAGCACTTGTTATTCCTCATACAAGTGTCATGTTTTTTTGAGTCATAATCAGCCTCCTAAGAAAAGGAGCAGAGCTGCTTTGGGGATAAGGATGTCTTTCCTTATAGTGGAAACACAGGGTCATCTGCCAGTATGAGTTTTTGTTCACCTAGATGGAGCCAGCAGATGGCAGGGTTGGGTCTGGGCCTCTCCAGGGAAAGACAGCAGAAAGCCAAGGAAAAAAGTCATGTTTCTTGAAACACTCACTGGCTGCACTCCTTTAATCCACAACATATAAGTGGCAATGAAATACAATAGGAGGTAAGGGTGAAGCTATTCATAACTGGGCTGTCCAATATTTCTTGGGCATAAATATGCGCCATGTTCAGCAGTAACATAAGATATGTGGTGGGAGCCTTGTGAGGATTGATGGACAAATAGGTTACTTGATAATACTAGATAATAAGAGCACACAATATAATATTAAAATGGGTCAAACGATAAAATGACTGGGCAAAAGAGATCTGGTGTGAATAAAAGATGCAACCTTATCAAATCACATTACTATGTATATAGTATATGTGATAATCTTTCAAAATATTTGATGGTTTGCGGCTGTAGAAAAATGAGACAATGTCTGTGAAAATAAATGGTGTGAGTCCCCTGGTCAGATCCATGAGGAAGGTATCAGCAAACACCGCAACCAGCACAGTCTGTTTTTTGATACTACCACTAGGAGTCGCTAATGTCAGAAACATTAAATAGTATGCATAGGGACTTTAAAAATGATCCTTTTATTGAAAAATCTGGGTTTTTTTAAAAATCTTTTAACGAAAAAATAGGTGTCTTTGTGATCAGATTAGAGTTGCATCACTCTATTTTATTAATGATTCTATCTACCTGTATACACGAAGGTTTAATTACCATGGTATATGAAAACAGGTAAGTCACTACTTTGTCCAGTGTGTGATGTAGGTGGAATAAAAATTTTAAAAAATGTGTTCCTTTGTCATCCTATCTTGTTTAGTAATGATGATAATGATTCGATATATACAGAAGCTTTGCAACAACTAAAATGGTTATCTTAACATGTGACTTTGAAATTGAAAGATTATATGTAGAGAAAGCAGGGAGGTGATGAAGAGAGCATTGTAACGTATCAATAAAGAGTGCAATTTGTTTATTTATGTATTTCTAATATTCAGTTTTGACTCTAATGTGTGATTAGCACAGCTGGAAGCTGTTTCTTCTTCTGTACAGGGGGGATGGTGCACAGTGATTATTGCAGATGTTTGATAAAGGTGTCTTACTGTGCTGTATAATCCCATGTGGGATGGCATGGCACTCACTCACTGTAATGGTTTTACATTTATATTATGCAAATAAACAGTAGCAGATTAGGGAGTCAAAGATGCATGGTGGTTCACAGTTTATTGTATAATTGGTTGAATAATGTATGTAATAAATGAACAAGTATTGCATGTTCATTTGTGTGAACAAGTAGTCACATCATGAAACAGTCAAATCAGTCATGCTTATGAGAAAAAAATGGTTTCAGTTTTAAAAGTTCACATCATTGTCCTTAGGTATCTAGGTTTAAAGATTTATAGAAAATGTTATTTTGGTTTTGCAGAAATGTGACATGAATGCAACTGTCTTTTATGGCCAGCATTGTGGTTGGCTCCGTTCAGCAGACTACGGCTTGTGTTTCATTCCAGTCGTGTTTTCTCCCCTCCTGAGCTCCTGTCTCCTGCAGCAATCTGTCTGAAAAATGCATACATAACATCCTGTGAAAATAGCTTTCTGCAGGGACTCCACTAAAAAGCTGCGCTGCATCAAATGTTCCTGTCATTCTCTGCTAGGCCAAGTTGATGGCAAAACATTTGCATACTGCACAATCGGGAGAGATCAGAGCTGTGTGGAGGTGTATGTGTGGAGGTGTATATGTGTCTATTAATGCACACCTCTCCTATATTATAATCCTGCTTTCTTTAAAGGGTCAGTTCACCAAAATTGTCAAATACAAAATAGTCCCCATATGAAAATAGTTGACAATGAGGTCTGTTGATTTTTCAGTATAACCAAGACGTTCTTTATAGAAAGACACATTGCTGTTGAGTCTCTAAAAATCCTTTTAGCTCCATTGTTTTGGGGTGGTGGCACAAGATTCAGAGGCAGATATATCAAAATCTCAGCACATAAAACTGAAACAGTTTCATTGCCTTTATACCACAAATAAGGGAGGAAATATGTGCCTATATAATTTGAGTGAACTGACCTTTTTAAGAGGCATATTCCACAAATCACCCAAAGCCTTCTTGAGTTCAGCATATGTGATAGGCACAAACTAGTCTTTGTGTGACACCAGCTCATGCTACTGACAACATTAAGCCTGCATATTTTTAGCTTGATTTATCAGATGATTAATATTACATGCCCTAATTAAATATTTTTCCTAATTCCACCAGTGAAAAAACAACAATGCAACTCCTGAATCTGTATGCCATCGGCCTAAAAAGACAATTAAGGCAGACAGGAGGGTTATTTCATTACAGACTCCTCTCCCTGGTGGAACAGGAGTGTGGTAGATTCGATTCTCTGGCTGTGATTACCCAGCCCTCGGCTATGACATAGATGACTATGAATCAATTGTGTTCAAGGGGACTCTCACTGGGGTGCTGTAGTAGTTAAAGACGAGAGGGAGTCCACTGAATAAGCATCCGGCCTTGGTTAAACAGACCATCAGGTAGTCTCGTCGACTACATGCACCACCTTAAATATTCATGCATACTTAAGGGAGAGATGAAACCAGCCGGGGTGCTCAAACAAACGCCCTTTGCCTCAGTATCTGCCACGGTTAAACGAGCAGTCACCATGACTGGATGGGAAATGTTTAGTCTTGCTCTGTGTCATCCAATCAGGGTTTAATATGTGCCCAAGACAATACTAATCACGCCAGGCTGCTCCTCATTATGGGTTTACGTAATGCCTGTGAGAGAACTCTCGGCTGTGTCTCTGCCATGTAAAAGACCAGGGAACAACATATAACATCACGTCTACAAGAGCAAATGTGCAAAGGTCTGCTGCAAGGTACAAGGTCCTGTCAGCTACTGCGTGGCAGCGAGAATTAGAGTTTTGTGCTGCATTATGTACAATGCCATGTAAAATGGAGAGTCATGCTTTAGATGTATTTTATGCAACAGCCTCTGATTCAAATGTGTTTGAATTTGAGATTTACCAGCAGCTTTTATAAGCAGACCTAAAAGTAGCATCCATTATGTGCCTTTAGCTACACAGTGTGTGCCTTCCTCTGCAGCACTCTATAGATCTGATGCTACCACTTGACTTATCTATACTCTTGACAAATTCTTAGCTCCTGCCCAGCTGCTCCCAGCCTTGATTTTTTTTTGTTCTGCAGGCCTGGAATGGATCTGCTCGACTGGAGGGGACCCGGATCCCACCCTCCCCGCCACCCTCCGAGTGAAGTTCTTTTCTCTGACACATTCAATACCATCCAACGCTATTGACCTGACATATTGATGTGCAGGGGCCTGGCCGCTAAGAGGCATCTGACCACAGCAGTCCAGGGGAGGGAAGTGTACGACAAAGAACTATCATGATAGACAGACTTCTCTTCAGACTCAAGACAATACAAAAACTAACAATTTCAGTGTGTCAGTCAGTATGTTGCTATTAACAACAGGTGGCGCTAGTTCACCAGTCATCACCCTCAAATCAAGGTCTTAAAGCTGACACACTGAGTAGCATCAGTGTGTTGTGATGATGACACAGAGTAAATGAAAACATGGGCTGCTACACTGGATGCAGTGGGACATGACATATTTTTCCTCTTGCTGACGTACACAGGCTGACACTGAAATGAGCCATACCACCCCTAACACACACACACACACACACACACACACATACATATATACACACACACACTACCACCAATCCCATCATGCTCTCCCTCCCCCATCCCCTTGAGGAATAAGAGGGGATTATGTCAAAGCAATTCAATTGTATGAGTGGAGGTAATGAACTCTTCCTTTTTATCTATTCTTTTGTGTATTAAAGTATTTATTTGTTCCTATTATCACTTGATGTGACGATATGGATGAGACACTTTTGATGAAAACAAATAGGCAGAAATTTCAGATTAAATGGCTGCTTTTACAACTGTTATTTCTTTTCACATATTTCTATGAGAAAAAAAGGAAGAGGAAAGGAAAAAAGGAGGTTGAGACACTTAAACAGACACACAGTAAAATATTTTAATAGTCCATACACTGTCTCCGGCGATGAGACAGCCGCTCCTTGTTTAGAGTTGGCCTTTTCCTATTTAGGTCAGTGGTCTCCAGTCCATTTCATGTTCTGTTGCCTCTACAGTGCCTAAATTGCCCAGCAGGCAGGTGCCATTAGAGCAGTTTGTTTGCAAGATAAGCAGCTATGAGAAGTGACAGCAGTAGAATTACTAATGCACTTTGGCTGTCATTTCTCTCTGAAAGCCCCTGCAGGGAGGGCCTGATTAAATTGATATTCAACCTCCTGCATGTTGTGGGCCCAAGCTTCATTAGCATAGGGTTTAGATGACACAGAGAGAGGGCTGGCATTAGTGTTGTAGGAAGCAGTTAGACACTGTACTGTAACTAATTTTCCAATTATAATGGGTGCCTACGATGTAGCGTATTAATGATTAAAATCACATTATTAACAGAGCATGTATGTTTAAAAATCAAGAAAGAGAATGAGTGGGAAAAGAGGATACATTTCACACGCTGGTGGTTCACAGGAAGTGTCAGTACACATTAAAAGGGATCAAAACAAAAGTAAGCCTTCAGCTGCGAGTGCCATGTGATGAAAAGACCAAAAAAGCATCCTGTCAATGTCAAGTACAACATTGTACTGCAGAGGTTAGGCACAGTTCACAGATCCCTATTACAATGTATCAAGGCTCAAAACTACAGTGATTAAAAAAATGTGAAAATATGCATTGTGGAGCTGGGCATTAAATGCCAAAGGTCATTTAATGTAAATCTAAGATCTGCCTGTAAAAATAGATTTAAGGGATTCTACATTTGTCAGATGTTTTTGTCCAAAGTGACTTACAATCATTCAAATCACATTATCAACAGAACATGTATGGTTAAAAAGAAGAGAGAGAGAAGAGGATGCATTTCACGCACTGGTGGTTCACAGGAAGTGTCAGTACACGTCAAAAAGGATTCAAACTACTTCAAAAAGCCTTGTGCTGCAAGAGCCGTTTGATTAATGGACAAAAATAGCATTCATAGACATGTGCAAAGAGTGTTACCATACTGTGTATCGTGACAATATATCATGATATAAAAGACTGTCGTCATTTTGGGAATGTAACTCGTATGTAACCCATCTGAGTTTCCCTTTTGTTACCATACTGTATCCCTGCAGTTTTGGTAGTATATAGTAGCTGTGAAATATGTTATATCACAAATACTTCATAGATTCCATGTTGTTAACATCACTTTAACAAACCAGCACTACTCAAGTAGCCAGCAAACAGAGTGTAATTTATTTCTTCTTTCCCCTAAAATGCCCAGTTATTACTCTCTCTATTCCTCATAGTCTCGTTTTTTTCCCACTGTATTGTAAGTATTCTTTTGGTACCTGTTTCCTGCAATGAACTTACACTGTAAATCCATCATTTTTTGTTTTGTTTGTATACATTAAATAGCAGAGGCTGTAAATGAATGACATTATTTATTCTGTGGATTATCAGAATTCTATACCTGAAGAAAAGTCCTTGTCCAGGAATCTATAATCAGTTTGTTAATCAAGTTTCTTAAATTAGATCTGTGGCCAATTGAGAATTTCAAAGGCTCCAACTGAATTTAAACATTTAATTTTCATTGTTATCATTCTTTATAATTATTATTATTATTCCTCGGTTTAGTTTTATGTTTGTTTGTTTGTTTGTTTGTTTGTTTTAAAAATGGTGATTCCAAGGTAACGTTATGTTTTTTCATTTCAGAAATTGAATTATTTCTGCTTTGTAGAAATAATAATATTGATTTATATATATAATATATAAATAATATTAATTTCAATTAAAATGTTATTTATATAGCACCGCTTCATATAAAAGCAGTCCATAGTGCTTCTCATAATAATAAAATAATGAAACAAAAGAAGCAAATATGTGCTTATACACACATATACATACAAACATCCATACAAGCATATGAAATTCACACACATACATACAAATATGTATACATACATACAGTACATATACATACATATAGACACACATACTGTACATACATACAGATACAAACATGCATACATATACATTCCTATGAATTACTTTAATAAAATGAATAAAATGCAAAACTTTACTCTAAGATCTGCAAAACTTCAAACATTTTTTTGCAAATTTTAGATTTTACATTTTGGACACTCAGTTTATTTTTATTCCAACATTGTTAAAAATATTATAAGTCTATTGAAACGTGTGAACCCTGTTTTGTGCATTGAACCTGACTGTATAGTCAGTATACACAAGTCCTTTAACTTGAAGCTTGGCCTGTACAGTAATGCAGTGGGAAACCCATTGCTCACTGACCTCTCTTTAACCTGAGTAGCTGTTTCACTGGCCACACACTGGGACATGCTGTCCATCGAGTGTGCACTCAGAGAGGACAAATGCAGCCTGACCCATGCTGCTTTCATGGGCGGACACAGTGCAGGTAAGAAGATTTAGTGTAGTGTTTATCCAGTTTCCTGGAAGAACGGATGTACAGATTAGAGGATTTATTGAGAGATTGAAGCAACAGAAGCAGAAAAGTACACATTTAGGTTGTTAATTTGCATTAAATGATGGTATTTCATGTAAATGAGCTTACATTCTGTTTGCTTTGTTGATGTGTGTTGTGTTGTGTGGCATGTAAATAATCTTCTTGACAGGATCCTCCTTTACACATCCAGTAAAACCATAAAACATCCTTAGTGCTCCCTCCAGCATTAGCTGCATGTTAACATCACAACACTGTGGTGAAAGCTGTGGTTAGCACTGAGCAAATATTTAAAGTCACTGCTAAAGACATCATCACCACTGCAAATAAATGAATTGAATTCTGCTTATAAGCCCCCCACAACCCCCTCCCCCCCAGGCCCCTACTCTTACCTAAATGGATATTTGATCCCTGGGGAACACCTAGTGCTTTGCAATCTGCGCCAGCTTCCTGGTGGCGCTTCCCCATCTCTCTGAGAAGCAAGCACTGACTTTGAAGTCTGTGAAGCTGATGATAAATATGCTAATGTGTCTGGAGGTGACTCGACGTAGCAGATAGCGCTGTGGGGGGAAAGTGCCACCCATCGTTTAATATATGGAGAGAAGGAAGGAGAGAGAGGCAGAGAGGATGGAGGGGCGGGGGGAGGAGGGAGCATCACGCTACTGATAAGGCGTTACAAGGATAAACCATGGCAGTAAAAGAGCACTTAAATAGATGTTTTGTCTGATTCATGGATCTGTGGATATATGACTGTAGTGTGAAGTCATAAAATGGAATAGTCGTGTGTTTTAAACTGCACAGACAGTTTGGTCATATATGTAGATAAAGCCTCGTTCAACTAGTGTGTGCATCATACAGTGCAGAACATAAAGCAGGGGTCAAAGACATATCCGTTTGCGGAGTGAATTCACCAAATTGATGCTTTAATATTGTCACACTAATGGAGAGGAATTTGAGCAGGTTATTTCACTGAATCGTATCGAGTGGTAGACTGTTTTAAATGCAGCCTCTTTGGCTCAGACCTCTGTTGGCCATCATTTCTATTGTTTATGAGAACAGTGTTCTCACCAAAGTAATTGCTGAGATCCAACAGGGCAAGAAATGAGCAGTCAAATCATTAAATATGTTGTAAACAACCATAGCCAACATTTTTAAAATTCTAGCTTTTTACAATGTTTATTTCAGCTACTGCATGGTTACGGTTAGGGAAAGATCATGGTTATGTTGAATAAAATATGGTTAGGGTTAGGCAACTACAACACTACAGATTAGGTAAACAATGTGGCTGCAGTTATGAGAAACACAAACATTGATAGCTGCAAGGCGATCTCTTGTCTCCTGTATTAAAAGTTGGACTTGCTACATACTCATCCACTACCCTGCATATGGAGCAAAATACTTCCTGCATTGGTGCTGAATATTGGCATTGGACATAAATCATGAGGTGCAGAATCATCACAAATTTCTCTAGTTCACAAGGATAACTGGGCATATTGAGCTACAAAAGCAAGGTAGTTTAGTTGAACCAGGAGTTTGGTCTGTAATGTAAGTGTAATGGATGTTTACAATGGACAGTTTGGGAATTTTTTTTATTGTTCCAAATATATTTGGCTAAAATGGCAGTTTGTATAAAACCTGCATGATCATCGGACCGCTAATGGTTCTCTGTAATTACTTTGATAAGCATAAAGTTGTTATTAAGGAAAGGAATGATGGCACAAACTGCTTGTAGTAAACCAGAATAATCCTTTGGCAAGAAAAAAAATCTAAAGATCAGAGGAGAGCCTGAAAAATTAGGGTAATTTTGTGTAGCAGAAATTTCTTTTTTTCTCCTCTCTAATCCTCTTAATCATATCCTGACCCCTCAGGTTTATCTTGTGACCTTTTTAAGGACCCCAGGTTGGAAACCACTGTTTTAAAACAATCAATTTAACTACTCAGTGCAAAGAATTTTTTTTTTTTTTTTATCATCACTAAAGTCATATAAACTTGACATGAGCTCTCAGACTTCCATGAATTATTTAAGAGTGTGAGTGAACCCGATTGAAAAAGATGCATATTTTGAAATAGAAAACTTTCACATCAACCTGAGGCTTAAAAAAAGTACATGTGCCAGTTAATGGAATTCTGCAATTCATATACTTTATGCCTCTGGGCTTTTTTGCTATTCTGTGTGCTGCTACCACTGTTTACTTCTCTGAGTGAGACCTTCTACTTGGCAAATACATGCAAACTGTCTCCTTATGTCTGTAGTGCAGAGCGCACCGAGCTGCCGTCTCTCTGTCTGAACACAGATTTGATACCCTCAAGGTGACAGCAGCAGATCTGTTGCAGGTGTCGGAGGCAACATCAGGGTTGTCAGAAAGCATCTCGCCACATGACTCAGATCTCTGAGCTGCTCAGACATATTTGGGATACAGAAAAACAGGTAAACACTCAAAATTCTCAGCACATATCTGAATAAAATGTTTGGTGAAGATAAAAAAAGTAGCAGATTTTGCTGTAAAATCTACTTGCTTTTATCCATTCTGAAAAGAGCTCTCATCCCTTATCAGCTTGTGTATCTTAAGGCGGTCTTTGATATTAATGCTCCAAAAGAAGCTTTCCACTTCAAGTGTGTGTGGACAAGCTGTAGGTGTCACTGTCGACGTGGCTTTGAGCTCCACCAGTCATGGCCATGTTGGAGTCCAGAGCGCCACCCAGCCCCCTTTGTAGGAGACGTCGTAAGTCAGATGTTCAGAATGCATGGGGCATTGTCTGCCTGGATGTTCGATGGGCTGGCAGCAAAAGGTGACATCTGGTGACTAATGTGCTCAGATGTGAATGCTGCTCCCTCAGTTCTCTGGGCAGCAGCTGCTCCGCAAAGGCATAAATGAGACAGGGGGAGCGGGAGAGAGAGAGAGAGAGAGACAGCCAGGGAGAGATAGGAGAAGGGGGGGGGGGGGTTGTCGCAGGCCCAAGGTGGGGGGTAGGGCTTTAGGTTAGAGGGAGTGTGTTTGTATGTAAGATGGTGTGCATGTTCACCACGCCAGCCGTCTGACTCCAAAGGGGTGTGTTTTGGGGGGTTGGGTATGTCATGGGAAAATCAATGACTTTCTGTCTGATTTTCGAGGAGGTGAAACACAGCGGCCTTCCCCCTCGCTCCCTGCTGCCTCTCCACATCCTCCGCTCCACAAAGAGACCACACAGATCAACCAGAGCTTGTTTTGATCTGCTTTGTGTTTCCTGCAACCAAGTGCCTTCTAGTCACTGTGTCAGCGGCCAGTTGAGTCACAGCATCTCCTCAAGTACTGACTGGGTACGTGTTTGACTCATAAGTCTTGCCAGAAGGAGGTAAAGGATGTGATGTGGCTGTTGCAAAGGTGACAGGGCTTAAATGTTCAGTTCACCCAAGTTACAAAAAGACAGATTCGCTGGTGGTGTCTAGCCATGTGGATAGTTTGAGTTTTATGTGTCCAAGTTTTGAGATATCCATTTGTCAGATTTCTGTTATCAGCCCAAGTTGAATGGAGGTGAAAAGGATTTTATTGGTGCAGCTTAAAGAAATAGTTTGATATTTCGGGAGATACACTTATTCGCTTTTTTGCAGAGAGTTAAATGAAAAGATTGATACCACTCTCAAGTCTTGAGCTATGGGCAGCAGTTGAGCAGCTTGGCTTAGCTTAGCATAAAGACTGGAAACAGAGAGATACAACTAGCCTGGCTCCATCCAAAGGTAACAAAATCCACCTATTAGAACTTCTAAATTTCACTATTTAACACATTATATCTTGTTTGTTTAATCTTTACAAAATCCAAAGTGTTAAAATGACAGGTTGGGGTTTTACCAAGGTTATGTGCAGGACTGTTTCTTGGCTCGGTGCAGTAACTTTAAACAAGGTGACGACAAGACTACAAACCCGGCTAGCTGTTCCCCCTGGTTCCAATCTGTGTGCTAACCTAAGCTGTCTGTCTGTGGGGCCTCATACTCTTGAAAAAGTCAAAGAAAATTCCTCAAATTGATATCACATCATAAATAAAAACAACATACTAGTAACAAGACATCACTACATCCATCATACTGCAGAGATTTCCCATGAGCCAACTGGATTTGGGGTGAAAAATCTACTGCTATAATGGCTTCATCCTTCTCCTGTCATTGAAGTATCCATGTTTGTTGAGCTGCATGTCACTTCACTGCACATGTGAAATGTTTGGATGACAGACAACTGTTTTGAAACCCCTCTCCATGTGTGTTCGAGTGTGTGTGTGTGTGTGTGTGTGTGTGTGTGTCCCAACTGTGGCCATGTTAGCCCTGAGGTCACTCCAGTGTAGAGGTCCTTGTGACCCCTGGGCTCCTTCGCTGTTCTAAACTTGGAAAAGGCCCCCAAGCTCTGGTTTGGCAATGAGCAGAGTTAAAAAATTGAAGAGGGAACAAGATATGACAGTGAGGGAAAACAACACCAAGAAAAACATGACAAAAATTACAGCTGAGGTTTGATTTTTTGAGACATGACCAGTTAATCGCTCCTAAAGAGCTGATAGCGCACCGCACTTTGACGTCGTTTCTGTCCCATAATCTTGCCAAAATGATTTGTATCCTTTCTTTCTAGTGAGGGGATCACACGAAACTGGTTGTGGATCAACACCCTCAAACATGTGGTCATTTGTGGCATTCATATGGACATGCTGCTTCTTAGAGGACACTTGAGCCCCACTTAAAAGGCGTCATGGGCTGCTTTCGATTAGGGAGGCGGTGGGCTGCTTTAGATTTGATGAACAAGAAGTGCATATGCATTCCACAAAGAATGTTAATGAAACACATTCCTGCCGGTTTCTCATGGAAACCAGCTTGGATTTAGGGATAAGGAGGTGGAGAGAAATGGGGTCCCCCCTCCCTGTGTACCCCTCCTAAGGAAAAAAAAAAGCTGACAAGAAGCAGGAGGGAATCATTCTTCTGGGGGAAAAAGGGAAGGAAAATTGTGTGGGATGAGAGTATATTGAGACATTGTCAATATGTGACATAGTGGGTTCCCACAGGTCCACCCCTGCGTTTTATTGGGTGTAAGGAGAAAAAAAGAAAAAGAAATGGTATTAAAGGATAGGTCCACAATCTTCATGTCCCTTTAAAAACAATAGTCAGGTGCCCAAATGAACATTGAAACAGGTTTTGCTTGCTATAATTACTCCACACTGTTCATACTGGCCATTAAGAGATCCCTTCATACTGCACTTCCAACGTAAGTGATGGGGGGAGAAATCCACAGTCCTTATTTTGGGCACGATATCTTTGAATGTTTTCTTTACAGAGCCAAAGTCCCTATTTTTATTTCTATCTTTCCCGTGCTGCTTAATAGGGAACATTGTCCAGGGAAACACAAAGAGAGAGTTTTATACTAAAAAAGACTAACTTTGGCTGTTATCCACTTGATTTGACTCAGACTGCTGAAGCCTCATATTAAAACACAAATGTGTCCATGTGGTCCACCAAAGGAGAGTTAGCACAGAGCTAATTTTTTCCTGCGTCGGTCAAAATTATAGTAAAACACCCACCGACTGATGTACAACACTAAACAGTCAGTCAATTTTGCATTTGATATGTGTATAAAAATGTTTAAATACACATTTGCATGGGTTTTGAGTGAGAGAGACATTGCTTTTTATGTGTTACATACAGATTCCGCTTATTGAACCTTAAATCCTTGATCTGCAAGAATTAACACTTTTTGCATGTTAAAATAAGTCCTTCATAGTGTTTGCTACCCCTGTTTTACCTCTCTAACGCTATCTCCAAGGAGCCATATTCTTTCTCATAGTCTTTATCAATTATTCAAACCCCTACCATAAGTTGTTACCCATCAGATGGTCCACAGTTTCACATAAATGGATGAAATCACCAACTGTCTGTAGCACTTTTGTATTCCTATAAATGACCACAAAATTGGAGCTAAAAAGCTAACAGATAGACTTTTTAGGGAGATGTTTATAGTAGATTGTGATACAGTGTCATCGTTAAAAGCCAAGCAAATTGATGCCTTGGCTTACATGAAAAAGAGCAGTTCTGAAACGTCTGTGCATATCTGTGCTACCATTCTCTGTGTGTTTATATCTGTCAGACCTGAACGAATAAGGTTGTGGTGATGACTCATATTACCTGAAAGTGAAAAACGATGTGAAACATAGCAGATGAATGTGTGAGTTAAGCTTTTGCAACCTTTACTTCATCCAAGGATTGTTGGTTAAGCACTGGAGCGGCGATGTGTTAGGTACTTTGCTCAAGGGCACTTCAACCCTTGTTGTTTATCCACTGGCCCCTGCACAGAAACTGTGAGGATCTCCTTCAGATAAATTCAACTCATCTCTGTGTAGTCAAGTGTGGAAAAAGAACAGAGAACAAAATGTTTGTCTGCTCATTTGTGTAATTATTAGTTTGCATTGACTAAGAATGATATTACCTCCAGTCAAAACTCTATCCGTATCCATCTTGACTTGGAAACCTAACCCCAACCTTATTCCCATTTATGGCCATGTCATTCCTGTTGAGGATTCGAGTGTTCCACTCACTTTTGGGCTTCAGTCCTTCTGTCATTGAGGTGTTTTTCTGTTATTGATGTTTGGCTAACCTTGTGTCCTTTATGACCTTGTGGTGTTGGGTGAGTTTTAGCTTTTAATGGGGTTCAACATGGCATCTGTCTTGAGTGACTTGTGCCTCTCTTTTGACTCCCTATTCCAAACTGCCCGGAGAATGTCTGAAAGCAGAGGGAAGTCACCAAGAATCTTTATCCTAATCGTAAACCAAACAAGTGGTTGGAAGGTCAATACAGTTGAATTGATCATAAGATATATCTGATAGGTAGATACGAAAAGACTCACCATTCATATTTACATCACATGACTTTTGTGACTTCAGTGACTAACCCAGCCTCAGCTTTACAAAGCTTTATAGCGTCTTTCAGCTCAATGATTTGGTTTTACAGCCTGCAACTTTACTGTTTTGGTTCAGTCTCATCACTCTCATCAGTGTTGTTTCCAGCAGCAGCAGGAAGCTGTTTTCATAAGAAAGCTCTAAAAGTTCACTGTATCCTTCCTGCCCAGCACCAACCGGGAAACAGACAAAGTTAGCGACTAGCTGGTGACCTAAGTGGAGCATTTAGCAGCTGAAGAGCAAGATATTTTCCTCAGTAGTCGGTGGAGACAAAATAAGAGTTAATGAATGCTAATGTTCCTCCGTATCTACTGGATGAGTAAATAGGCAACTGTTGTGAAAATAAATAGAACATAGTAATGTAACAGTGGATCAATTTGAATGAACCAACTGAGAGTGCATAGCTGATTTATATTACAGTAAATTTATCTACTATAGGTGCTGCATGTCAAAGTCCAGGCTGACAATCTTGCTGCTTCTGCCATCTGAGACATATTATGACGAGAGTAACAAGTTAATTACTATCTGGACAGCACAGATACTGTATCAGAGACTTCCTTCATGTACAGTATGTGAACTGCAGCGCCCCTCTTAATTAGAAAAGAATTAATTATTCTGAGTTTGCATAAGAGAGAATCTTTTCAGTCATTAAATATTATTAGTCATGCAATTTAAGTTGTGCCTCCGAGCCAAAGTCTGATTTTTATGGAGACCTCTCTCTCTCTCTCACACACACACACACACACATGCACGCATGCATGCATGCACGCACGCATACACACACACACACACACACACACACACACACACACACACACACACGCTGTCTTTCTATCTAATATCTGCTTATGGACACTTAGGGAAGTGACACGCACTTATAGGCAGATGCTATAACTTTGGAGGAACATGCTGTTTTTTAATTAGTTTAATCAAATATCACTTCTTTACTATGTAAGTCTTAATTTTGATTTATTTGCATGAGCAAGACTGTGTAGACCTTCTTCACACATAGTTTATATATATATTTATATGACTGAATAATGGCAATGGTATTTGCATTAAGCTGCTCTGTATTCATTTTGCTGATTGCAGAAGAAGTGTGTTTTCATTACAGACAATCACAGAGGCTCCTATCCAATGCAAATGAGACACTTTGCCAATTAACGAATAATGCTATTGGTTAAAATCAGGCTCAACATCACCACTGACAAAATGTTACACCAGGATTATTGAGCTTGTCTGATTATTTTCTTTCCATCTCACTGACCTTTTCTCTGTGCTGAATATACTGTTAACCTATAATGTGCTGCTGTAGTACTTTAACACATCAATCATGTGATCATTTACACACTGTGTCCAGATCATAATTCTATTTACCAGGGGCACTGTAATGCTATATTGATTGCCAAACCATCAGCATTTATACAACCATCAACAGTAAAAAGTAGTTCTCCTTCTGCTCCCTGCCTCACTCTACCATTTGGTAGCAGCTATAAATGGGCATGTTATTGAAAATTCCTTTTTCCTTTCAGTGCAGAGGGGGGAAGAGGCCGACCAGATCTCTATTAGCAGACTGGGATTTTCTCCCATGTGTCACGGTGAGTGTAATTGCAATGTCACACTTCAAGGACTTCATGTGGGTGGACGGGTGGTCTACCACAAGAGAGAGGACTGTAGTCAAAATACCAATTAATGAAGGCCAGAGAAATATGACCTGGACTGCTTCAGGTCCATACCTACCAATGGCTGAGCCTGTCGATTGAAATTGTATCCCATCAGCCCTTGGTCGTGGGTCAGCGCTCAGTGTCAGTGCTGGCAGATTACACTTTCCTCTTGCTGGATCATGGCTCATGCCCTTGAGCACATCCAGGAGTTCATCCTGTACTTACTTCATGGTGATGAATTCACAACTTTAGAGAGAAAATGAACTCCAGCTCTTCAGAAATTCTTTGTAATATTATCATGCAAACCACCAAGTCGAGCCGTACTTCGACATTTTTTACTGTTACTGGGGTCAATCAAGGAAATACAATCCTCTTCAGCAATTCTGTTCAGCTCTGTGCAGAGGTACAAGCAAACCACTTAAACTGAGGGTACAGTTGTGATGGTCAGCTGCAGCATTGTGTTGCTGCTGTAGCCCTGGGCTGCTGACTGTGGCGTAGTCTTGGAGTATCTGGCTCACATGTGTGAGCCCTGAGGGATGGCACATCCCAACCCTGGTGAGCATACAACCCACTGCTGCCAGAATTAATTACCACAGCGGGCTTTAACCTTGCCTTGCCTGCTCCGGCCCAGCATCATTTGGAGATAAGTCGCCATTTGCATGTGGCGCCAAGTGAACCTCAGATATGGAGTGTGCGTCATGTAAATGGACAGGCAGCGCCTGCTGTCTGTTCACTGTGTGGATTCATTGCCATGCAACAGATCCCTGTAAATAAAAACACAGAGCCAAGGAAGCATCCTAGTGTTTGTTTTTAAATATCAATGAATTAAATTATTACGAGTGTGAGACAGGGATTCTACACAGTGAGATTTATCACTCACCTCAGCAGCTCTACTAATTTTTTTAACCCCTATTTTAGCTCATTGTTTTGGTTTTACAGCACACTGTAAGGCTCAGTTGATCTGAACCTTGTTTCTGGAAGTAGTAAGCAGTGGTTTTCAGCAAACAAGCTCTTATGAACCCTCTGTACACTACCTTTTCAACATTAAACAGTAGACAAAGTTAATAACTAACAGGTGATGAAAGTGCAAGATCAAGCAACTGAGGAGATATTTTTCTCAGGGAATGGTGGAGACCAAAAAGGAGATAAAAAATTGGACTTGCATTCATAAGGTAGAGAGAAACACAGCTCCAAATCAATGATAATGTTGCGACATGTCTGCCAGATGTGTAAACAGGCAACTGTTGAAAAATGAAGTATAAAAAATACTATAAGCACATGAGCTGTGGCTCAGCTGGTTGTGAAGTTCCTTTGCCCCCTAGTGGACAGAAATTAATTAATGCAGCTTTAAAGTGACAATGAATAGAAAAGTTCTTCTTCTTTAGTTTTTTTTTTTTTTTGCAATTTGTCACTGTCCTTGCTGACTAACATTATTTCAAAATAATCAATTTGTTTAAAGTATTTTCCCTTAAAATCCTCACAGAATATTACTTTTATTACTTATTATTACTTTTTTTCTTTTGTAGCCCAGGTCAAACCCTTAAAATTGTCACACCAATTATCCAATTTATTATCCAATTATTTAACATTAGACAAATTGTTCATTTAGCGCTCATTGGAGTGACTCACTATGGAACTGAGGTGAAAATACATTTGTTGACAAAGAGTCTGGTTTCTGTTTCTGACAGCTGGCTCTCATTTTGACATGAAATCAGATCCTCCTCAGGGTCCACTGTGAGGACTCTTTGCACTGCCCAGTTATCAAAACACAGCATGGAATCCACTTAAGCCTCGTCACTGGCTACGTTTCAAGACACCACATCTAAAATAAAGAGACAGAAAATACATAAATGAAGAGAGGTGGTGAAACCATTTGCACTGTAGCCTACAAGAGTAATTATAAAGGTTAGAAAGGAAATGAATGATGAAAGGTGAGGCAATAGTTTGAGTTTAATAAACTCTTTTAAAATATCGTTTACATTGTTTGGCTCAATTTGAAGCTCAATAAATGATGTGATGGTGCTTCGTTGACATCGTATGAGCTCTAATTTTATTTGTGTTGTCATGATAATAATCATGTGCAAATACACTTAGCTACATACATCTCCCCTGAGATCGGGATAATTATTATATGAGAAGCAAACTCCACATTTCCTGAGCAAACAAGGTTACTGATTCTATAATGCTCAGGATTTCTCTACACAAATCCACATATCCAGGTCGTGGCTGCGACTCACAAGAATGCACCATCCGATGATTATGTCTAATTAAGTTAAATGTCACTTACAGGCAATGTGGAGTGTTCCCACCCCTCACACACACACACACACACACACACTGCTGAAGTGACTGCACCAGTGTGGCTGTAGCATCTGCCATTAGCGACCAGAGAGAGTCTTTAATGACACTGTAACAAAGAGAATTTCACTTCATCATACCAAAAATTAAAGAAGTCTGTCTCTGCTTTGAGAGATGTTGAATATTTCATGACACCACAGGCTGACCTTGGGTCATGCTGTGTAGAGGCCAAGATACTCAGACCTATGAATGATGCATCGACAACAGCAATAACTGTATATGACACTAAGGGGCCTCTGGATTCGAATTTGCGCATGGAGCGTTTGTGAGAAAGCAGCAGGGATGTTTCTTTGGAGCTTGGCGATGAAGAATATCTGTGATTGGATGATTCATTACAGTCAGTGACAGTCTGAGTGTGTGGGATGAGACCTGGTGCTATCTTTACCCTTCCCTCCACCTCTGCCCATCTCTCACTCTCCTCTATTTATGGAGCACTGCGGTGTATATGGCTGTTCAGTGCTGGACTGCATCCCATGGGGGACACTTCTCGATCGGAGCAACCCGCACCTTTTCTGTAGAAAAGCAGCAGGAGCGACGGATTCCAGGAGAAGGGGATATGGCCTTTTTGCCCCCCCTCCACCCGCATTCGTGGAAAATGACTACAAATAGGCTACTCAACCCACATGTACAACATACATTCAAATGTGCACACAGAGTGTAAGATGCCGCCCAACTCCTTGCGTCTTTGTTTTCTTCGCCTACTGGAAAGCTGTGCAGCCATGAGACAAATTGCTGCGTGGCATTAGCACTACAGTGAAGGATGAAAGTGCACCGAGCAAGGCAAACAAGCATCCCATTACAACCGCCACTTAGCAACAAACACATCTATTACAGCGGCTGAGCAAGGCCGGTGGTGAGCCTGCACACACCTCCAACAAGCTGCTATCCAGGGCAATGAGATTCAGGATGCACAACGCTGGGAATTTCAACGAGAATGAGAAAAAAGAAAACAAATGGCCCCCTACTTTCTCTCCCCACTGAGGAATCAAGGGCCATAGCTACTGTTTACATACTTGAAGAGAGAGTCTCTTCATCAGATGATGTTTTATGATTTTTTTGTTGCCCTGCTGAGACTCGGAGCGTTCCCTTTTCCACCATCATTTTTTACTACAGACATGAGCATGACATCACTTCCACAGAGAGACGGGCTGCTCATTTCATTGGTTCCACTGTATCATAGTGATGAATGGAGAGCTTAATACACTGACCTGATACAGCTAACCTTCTGCTTTTCTCTTTGTATGCGCTACTGATATTTTTTCCTCCTTGTTTCTACCCACAGGTTCATCCCTAGGGCAGCACCTTACACTCTGATGTGTGTCATATCAATTCTCAGACAAAAATGCATAATTCCCTCCTTTTTTTTAAACCACACTAATTACTGTGGTGCAAATCCTGACTGCTGTTGTCATGGTAATTGCCTTTCGGGGGTTATGGCGCCACTAAAGCTCAAGTGACTGAGAGTGAGAGAAAATGAGAGGAAGTTAAGAGAAGATTGCGAAGGAGACACACATTGCTCATTGTGTGCCAACATATTTCATGTTTCATCTTGTTTCATGGCGTGTACTATTGGCAGTTTACCTTGACTCAAAATGATCTGACCACGGCACTGCTCCGCGTCAATGCCAGAAAATGAATTTGATGTGGGTGAGTGGGGATAAGTGTTCTTTCAGCACCGAGCAGAGTGCCAAGAAGTCCCAGAGCAGAGACCCGCTCCCCACCGTTTATCCACTGCATTAAATGAATGTGTTGGGTTCAAGGAGGGGTCAGGGAAATATAGGGGACAACATATGTCAAACAATACATATAGGAAGAGAAAAGTAGGATCTTAAAAAGCCTTTTATCATTTGGCAAACAGGGCTCCTGGCGGAGGAAAAAAAAAGAGAAAATCCTCGTGGATTGAGGTGCTTGATCATCATTATGGAACAACAAGAGGCACCTCTGACAGTTGGCACTGACATAATGCTGAAATGAGGATGGTTTAGCTTCTCCAAGGTCTTGAGGTTTGGAGCATCGTTGTGTGTATGTGCGTGTGTGTGTGTGTGTGTCTGTGTGTGTGTGTGTGTGTGTGTTTGCGTGTGCCCTGGTTGTCGCAGTGCCCTTAGGATGTCCTTGTGTAGTGTCAAGTGTCCTGATGGACCCCATGCAAGCATGATTGGCTTTCTGCTGTTCACTGTTGTTATTTAGACACTTCATCATAATATCTCCGCTAATATCACTTTAATTAACTGCTGTTGCCTCAGTTCTTCTTATGCTCCCTAAGTTTTGTTTTATGTGTAGGTTTGGTTTGGTAAAGTCATAAAATACAAACATTCAAAAAATATACACAATATCATACAAAAAGCACACATATACAAATCAAACAACAAACAAAGTTAAATAGAGCATGAGATATAGATATAAACAAAAATAAATAAGAAAACAAACAAGAATATAATATAATATAAAATAATGAATTTTAAATAGTAAGAAACACATAAAAAAAGATGTTATGTATAAAACTGAAGCATGACACTGAGCAAAACATCGCTATAGCCATGTGGATCATTTTTGTTTTATTTGTCCAGGTGTTGACACATCTGTCTCTGAGATTTCTACCTCTATACAATAGAGGTGAAGGTTTTTTTTAAATGCTGTAAAGTTACAACACAAAATAAGGACATGAAAAAACAGATGAAATTATAAAAATGGTCAATATCTCCAGTAATATTAGAATCAGTGCTTGGCATATTTGTGAGTTTTTAGTGTCACTTGGAAATATGTATTGTCATATTGGTTCATTAGTGACAAAGCTTTGCAGCCAACCATAAAAATGAAGTTTAATTTCATGTCTTAAGGGTTATAACTTTAAGTCAGAGTGCACTGAACTCTCTCAGTCACTGTATAATCCTCAGACCTCACAGTTTTTTATAAGGACTATTTCTTCAATGGAAAGCAGTTCTATTCTAACCTGATGTGCCAGATAGTTTGTTACACAGAAGTGATCTTGTGATGTCGTGATCTCGCAAATCCAGCTGCCTCCATTCACCTCCATTGTAGATACCACTAGAGGTGATGTAATCTGGGTAAACCAGCCCTTTATCCATTGTCTTTATATATTTAGTATTGACGTACGGAAGAGCTGAAAGAGAATTTTTTCCATATTGCTCACTGAAAGACAGTACAAAAAAAACATCCCTTACAGCTGAATTCTAACTTGTCCACATGACAGTAATAGCTGCATTTTGCTACACATACACACACCAAACAGAGGCTAATTCAATGTTCCAGCTCCTGTTTGTTTAGTCATGGACAAACAGAAGGCTGTGCCAGCAGCTTATTGGTTTGGGATTTATTTCACTGAGTTTGAAAGGAATTGTCAAGAATTTATTTACAAATCAATTCTACACACAGGAGATCTACTTCATGATAATACACACACAGAGCAGTCTAATGCTGTTTAATCCTTCATGACTGCTGCAACTTCTGCAGAATTATTTCAATCGTTTCATGCCAGATGCTGTTAGGATGTAACAATGTGTTATTTGAAACTGTGTTCATCTTGTCAATAACTTGCTTTGTAATTTGTGACCTAGTGTTGAAATATTTATCAATATTTAAGTCATTTAGTGCATTGTATGTAGTTTTAAATCCTTAAGTAATCATCAGATTTGGAGAACGATCTTTGAGGTGAAATTGTTACAAAGCACATATAATCCCCCATGATTAAGTGCTTAAACAGAAAATTGTATTATATACTGTGGCATTAACATATTATCTTCAGCTCTATGCAAATCACTGCAATACACTGAGACCCAAAACATAACTGTACCTTTAGTTAAATATGATGATGTAGTGAAGACTTTATTCTTTAAAAAAAGAGAAGATAACCAGAGTCTGAGCTGAAAAAACATATTATATTAAAGAGTTCTGTAGACGCAACTATGGATCAACATTTAGAGCTGTAGACAGACTATATTTCTATTTTTTACTTTATATTTTACTTTTTGTTTTGTCTTTTTATTGTTGTGAGATTTATTTTGTTAATTTATTAATTATTTATTAATAATTTATCTTTTTTTTTTGTTGTTGTTGTTTTTTACTTTTTATTGTATACTTAACAATTAATACAAAGATATAAATATAATATAATAATATAAAACTGGATCAAGATGGTCAATAATAAGTCAATAATTATTTATTATCTGACAGTTTAATATATTTAATTAATTATACTACCTTTGAAGACTTATAATAGCTTTTATATCTGCTGTCTGAGTGTTGATTGACAGTTCACTCATCTGCTGCTCTTCCCACCTCCTGGACTCGCGCTGACCTGGACTATTGTCACAATATTTCAGTAAGCTTAATGTTACCTGATTATGACGCCTGCCCTGTTAGCACAATTTAGCTGAAGTAGCTAACATTAGCCCAAATGTGCACATCTCTGTGTTCCCAGTGAGCTAGCGTATCAGATCGAGGTAGCAGGCGTGTTTCCAGAGCGTGAAAGGCAACACCCCACACTCCTTATTATTTGGAAAGTCTTGGCTCCAAACAGAAAAGATCACGCCGACCACAGGCAGCAACTCTGGGCTTCAAACCGGCTCCAATGCAAACCAAAGGGTGATGTCACACCTTGCTACATCTTTTATAGACTTTTACAGTCTATGGGTGTGACCAAGTCCCATGACTTCCCTTATAGACTTGATAACCTATTTTTAAGCGATGTTTAAAATAACAAAGCATAAAGACTAAACACAATACAGTCTAGAAACGTACAAACTCATACATCATATGTGAGACATACTGTAATCATACATGTATATAGCACTTACCACTGCACCTATTATCTTATTTAGATGGATTCTACTGTAGGTAATATTTGTCAAAACAGAATAATCACCACTGTCACTCCACTGAGATGTGAAATTCTGTAACTGCATTCAGCCCTCCTGAATGTTTTGACAATGTGTTAGAAATAGAGGCCAAGAGGAGTTTCAGCCCTCACAACTGCTGGAGCTATCGCTCACTCCATGTTTTTCAGATTAATTCAAAGCATCCCACTGCCTGAGAAATGACAACACTGCAGAGACAGCCTGGAGTTACACTTTGATGGACACGGTGGTCTATCTCTGCCGTTGACTTCAGTGAAATTGTGACCCCCTGGTCATTTTGGCGGGGCCTTATCAGCGCTGGCCAAATGCAGGGGAGTCTGATGGAAGGACTAAGGAGATGATTTGTGGACAGTCTAGCACACTAATGGTGCTAACGCTGCATGCTCTCCACATTGTGGCTGCAGAATACATCGTGGAAATGGGATGGAGAAACCACATCCATTTTGATCAGGCCAAAATAGGAAACATGAAAGATAGCATCACTGACCAGAAATCCCTACAGTGGATAGTGAGGACAGCTGAGAGGATCATCAGAGCCTCCCTCACACCAGTAACAGAACTCTAACACACACATCGTACCCGCTCCTCCCATGAACTATTCACCCGCCTGCTGTCTGGCAGAAGATACTGGAGCATCCGGACCACGACTACCAAACTCTGCAACAGCATATCATAGTCTTCATGTTTATTCACAGATTTGTTCAGTTTATGTCCTTTTGTTTTATGTTGTGTATTTTATGTCTTGAACTGGTTGAATCATGTATGCTCTGATGAATACTGCATAGATCTAAGTGTGCGGAAATCTATCTCATCAAGTTTGGACTCATTGATTTTTCCAGCACCTTACAAGGACTTAGCCAGGTGGAGCGGTGGTCATCCTGCATTATATCTTATCCTGTCTATCTGTTTAACTGTTGCACCATACTGTGGGCTCCTGCATGGGAAATGATATTTCATCCCAAATGTATACTTGTATATGGATGGGTTGACAATAAAGACAGTCTGAGTCTGAATCTAAACCCTCCTGAATATTTGAATGATTCTTCTGCTGTTATACTCACTCGCTTAAGACGAAACAAATCATTAGCACACAGTTTTACTGTTGGAAAACAGGATTTCAGGGCTACCACAAAGATAAATGTCAGCTTAAAGTTTATACAGTACAGTGCAACCTTTTAGTCCGTGATCCTACTGAGCAGAGAAAATCCACTGGGTGCAACCTTTAGAAGCAGGGATCCTCGGCCCTACCTAACTCCTCGAATCAGTGGCAGAAAATCTATATCCTCTTAAAGAGGAGGAGTCACATCAGATAATAGATATATGAAATCCATCTTGTTTCTGAACTCTGTCCTTTGTAGGAAACAGATCAATCAGAAAGCCTCTCTTTGAATTGCCCACACTGACACAAAAATCAGTAAAAAAAAAAAGTTGACTTTAGGACACAGGGTGAAGGTACATACTACAGCGACATCAGTAGAGATGAGGTGGAACTAGTCAAGAGGCAAGAGATTGAGAGAATAAACATTACAGAGGATCTGATATGAAATTAAAAAACAAACAAGTCTGCAATACAATACCTCTTAAAGCTTAAAGTGTAGGATATGCATGTTTTAACTGTCCATGTTTATTCACCCCATGCAGCTAATGCTGATGATACTCACGCAGTTCAACACATTCACACCTGGAACCTGCCTAGTGCATCCTGTCTGATCTGAAAGCCACTGGTGTTGGAGCAGCTGGGGGTCAAGGGCACCTAATTGGTGAGGGAGGTGCAGGAGCTTCTGTTTCACCGCCTACCCGGGGATTGAACCGGTGACCTTCAGCCTGTTTCTCTAACCTTCAGGCCTCCATTTCCTATCTGCCGTTTATGTGACAGTGTGTGTGTCAGAACTCACCAGGGACACCAGCTCTTTCTGTTATTTTCCTCCTGTTTAAGGTGGTGCAAATAGTTTTGATTTTGTAGACAGTCTAAAGTATCCTGAGCAGCCTGATCACAAACTGGCACTCATAGGGCCCGGGATTGTGAGTCTCTGCAGCTGAGAACATCATCAGCACCTCACTACCCACCATTAGTGACACTGAAACAAGGCGCCCACAGACGAGTTTAAGGACAACAACCAGCCCACTGCCTGTTCACCCTGCTGCCATCTGCAAAGTGATACATAAGTATCTGCGGCTGTTGTGAGACTCCTAAACTCCATTTGAAATCCTTCACATCACCATAAAAGAGGACTCGAACAGCACTCCTCTCACCTACTTCAGCTCTGGCCAACATGCTGCACCACAAATACTGAACTCTCTGGGTATTTACTTCACTTGCCGCCCTTTTACTTCACTTTGAAATCATGAATAAACACTGAGCCCTGTTATGCAGTGCAATATCTTTTACCAGCATATGGCTGATGTTGCAGAACCCCTTCAGTTTGTATTTTGACAGTTGCAGCTACATTGTTGTCAAATATTCATTTATATTAATAGAGCAGCTTGATTTTTTTAAACTGTGTCTTTTACTGTTTTACTGCTATACTATGTTTGTAACCCTTCCTCTCATTATTTTTTCCCTGAAATACAGTATTACACAGTAGCATATGTGAGGGCTACAACTGCATTTTGCTGCTCCATGCTGTACTGTTTATATGATAATAAAGCTGCCCTTGACCTTGATGTTGAAAGCGTTTGGCCTGAAAAAAACAGTGGAGGTAATACAGCAAGGAAGAGCTCTCTGCACTCACTGAAAATAGTGGTATGGATAAAGCTATAAACACAAATTATATCGAAACTACATTTATTTTATAGCTGTAGTGTTCAAACAGAATTACTGATATTCTTCACTGTAAATCTATATCAATCTAGCCATAAAATCTCTCTCAGTACTGAAAAAAGTTGTTTATTTTTGATTTGCCTTGTAAATGTAATCAAATTATATTCATTCAGATGTAACCATGGCAAACTCCCTGTATTCAAACACAACATTTATTGTGAGACTGTTCTTCTATCCAGTCCTTATCCAACTTCAATGCTGAAGAACCGTTGACACCTCCAACGGGATCTAAAAAGTGCCCCCAAGATAAAGTGTGTCAGCTAAAAATATTCTTACATTTCTAAAAGGAGTCATGTACATACGTGGGAGAGTGATTTCATTTTCTGCATGCATGTTTGTAAGAGGAGTCGACAGAGCTATGCAGACAAGTGCCTGAGCGCCTGGTTGCTCTCTCTTTCGACATGTCAGGTGCCATGTTTACGCAACCTGTTGCCCAGCAACCCCTGCCAAACACATTGGTGGATGAGGGAAGCAGCAGAAGTATATGTTGTCATGTGGGTGTCTGTACAAGTGTGTGTCTGCATGAGAGGATCTGTGTGTCTGCAAACAGATACTGCTGCTGCCCTCCATTGGGCAAATAAGACAATTTTGAAGTTACTGGGAATAAAATTTCTCCTCTTTTGGTAGATGCTAACCGCCTCCCTTCACTTCCAGCCCCTGTACCTTAAGCTAACATGTCCCAGACCAGTTTGTCCACTGAAAGCACAGGGATTTATAAAATATAGATATTTATATAGAATTTATATCAACCCTCATAAGAGGACTGCCAAATTGTCAGAGTAACCAATTGTTATGGGATGAGGAATTGCAACCCCTGACACTCCTCATTACTGAAAAAAGTAATCACATTCCCTTAACACTGACAGTAGAGGTATTCAGACTTGCAGTCAGTCTGCACATTCTGCACATCACCTCACCCTTGTTACACAAGTGTCATCAAACCAATCTTAATCTTACTGGTGTGAGTGTAAACATGAGATCATTAGTGTACATATCCTGATGGTGCACCACTGCTTACAGTAAGAGATTCAGACAGAATTAAATCAGATTTTTTCACCTGTATGTAAAACACAACTATTGCATCTTCCACTTCTAGTCATATTTAGTTTTTTGCTGCTATATTTTTGCTTTACTCTGGATATCTGTCCAAACTCTGATGCCACAACAATGTCCAGCAGCTACAGTGGAATTTCTGAAACATCAGAGGCAAAAGCAGCTTTTAGTGCAAATTCCTTGGAAAAGCGCAAGAGCTCCTTTCTGCACTCACCAATTTGCACCGACAGTAACACAAGAGATATAAGAGGCAGTGACACCAGGTTCTCAGTGCGCCATAATGCAATGCAGCCACAAGATGTGTTGCATTTTCAGAAAGGGGCACAGCACTCGCTTTTTTTCCTCTAATGGAAAAGCTCTCGCTCTGCTATCAATATTGTTCCATCACCTACAAGCAAGACCTGCAGCAAGTTCACAAGTTCACACCTGCTCTATGGGTTTTTTTTTTTTTAAGTTACTCTGTGAAAAATAAAAAAAAAATCACTGATGGTGGATGTAGACAGAGACACTGCAAGAAAAATAAATCCTGGAAGGCCTGATGATTTATAACAGGTTGTATTTTTACTTTTGAATTATACTGTAGATGTACGCTATCTTAGATCATGTATGTCGATATGTTGATTCCTGTCGTGGAATCGCATTATCATGAGAGGGAATCACTCAGCTAAGCTCCTTTGATGAAAAATAACTGAAGAGATTCAACCTGACCTTAAAAAACATGTGACATTTCCCAGCTGAGGAGCTGGAACCCATCCTCTAAGATAAGGAGAGCATCTTACTTAAATGTCACAGCGTGGACTGACTAGCTCTGATATTGTTGAGGAACTACTGCCTTGCTGAGATGCTTTTTGTTTTTTTTGGTATATCAGTTCGTATGAAGCTTCCAATGCAATTTGCTATGGCATCTCATTAAACCCTATAATGTCTTGCTGATAATTAAACATTCACATTTAGGAGAAAATGACTCTGCAGAGTACATCACAAGCCTGGGATTCTGACAAACACAGTATGCTTTGACTATAATTGACTTTTCACTCTGCCCTGGAGTTACAGGAGAATAATGGGGCTGGAAATAGCTAGTTAACCTCCTGTCAGGTAATACATAAAAGGAAAACAAAAGTCTTCACTGCACTGCAATATACCTAAACCTTTCCCTCTGAGAGGAACAGTGAGATGTCAAGGTGAGGATTGTTACACTAAGTGATTTTATTAAGTGGAACACCCACGGTGAGCTCAATCTGCCACTCAGGGACTGTTTGACGCAAATTATACATAATTCCCCGTGCATGACAAAACATCTATAATCCACATATATAGTATGGCTCAGTAACATTGCACTGGTTTATAAAGAAAACAAATAACTGAAGGGCACCCTTAAATAACAAATATTACTCTGTGATCATTATTAAGTACAACCTAAAACAAGTAGTTGATTACTCAACAAGTCATTCAATAAAAATTATTAAATGAATAATCACTTGAATAATTTATTAAGCAAAAATACCAGACATTGTGTTGTTCAATATTACACTATATTATGTTTAATTATTGTTGAGTATGAGCTGAAATGATCAGTCAATTGATCAGTTAGTCACTTGGAACTTAGAAAATTAATCAACAATTTTGAGAAAATATTAATCATCTAGGTAATTTACAATGCAAAAATGCTATACATTCTGCTGTTGTTCTTTGTTTTATTTTATATTATATTATATACACTATTCAGTAGGATGATGTCATCAGGGTAATTCATAGCAAAAAGCTTTACAAACTGCACTTAGCTGGACAGTACTTACTGTAAGTAATCTATACTAAGATGTTTAGCAGATTCACCATCTTAGTTTCGAGTGCTAGCATGCTAATATTTGCTAATTAGCACTAAATACAAAGTAGAGCTGAGGCTGATGGGAATTTCATTAGTTTTTAGGCATTTGGTCATAAATAAAAATTCAAATTTTGATGCTAGATGAAAAGTCAGGGGATCAGCAAAGGCATTGAGACTGCTCCCCCCAAGAAAAACAACACAATACAATATAGTAATGCCAGTCACCCAAAAACGACAAATATCTACATTTGAGTGACAGATGCCATCTGGCAGCCATAGTAATTATGACTGGGAGCAGTGCCACAGTTATGATGATGTATATATATGTCGACAATTTTCATCATTTAGAGGAGGTGGGAGGGGGGGGTGAGAGGCTATAACCCAACGGTAGACTTTGCCACAGGAGACCGCTGTTTGTTTCCTGTTTCCAACCGCAAGTGTCACATTTCCAACCGCTTACTGTCTTCCATCATTTGAACCAAAACCATGATCTTTCCATAAACCTAACAGAGTTGTTTTTTTGTGCCTAAACCTAACCAGACCTTAACCATGGTGTTGTCATGTCATAAAACATAATAATTTTTGAACAGTGATTTGTAGCGGTTTTGGAAAGCACAGACAAATGATGTTCTCCTGCTGATTACTGCCGATAGGGGCGCCAGATTTTAAAATGCTACTATGTATCGTTGAGTGCATGTGGTCAAACAATGTATTTGGTTGTTTAATCTGGAGGACTTGAGGTATGAAAATTCATCCTGACGGGTGCATGAATGTCTGCACGAAATTTCATGGCAATCCATCAGTTATTGAGACAAATGTCAACCTCATGGTGGCACGAGAGGAAAAGTCAAGGGATCACAAAAGTTGTTAGGATTCATCTGTACAAAAAAATTGTGCCAATCCATTAAGTACATATGTTGATATCTTAGTCTCGGCCAAAGTGGAGGACCGACCAACCGACCGACTGACTGACAGATGTGCCATCCATATAGCTGTGCCACTAGCATGAATAATACTCATTAGCTTAGACAAGCATTATTCTATGGGACTATAGTCAGTGTTATATTTGCTGTGTGTCAGTGTTGCAGTGATCATGTTATTCCTCTCAGTTGGTAGTAAAGGATACATGTTGTCAACCCTCTCGCCTCTTTCCCTCTCTGCACTGTCTCCCTCTGTCTCTCCCACATCTTCATTGTCCATGGCCTAAGGGAACAGTTGGCTTTCTGAATGCTCTTCCCCCTTTGTGAGCACACATTGATTGGCTCTCTAGTCCCCCAAAAGCAAAGCAGCATGGGGTGCCGGCAGCCCCACACTGTAGAGACTTTTTGTTTATTTTTGTTTTTTTTTATCTTAGAGTAAAACAAGGGAAGCAAATCGTCAGGAGGCTTCAGCACAACCTGTCTCGGTATGTCTCTTCTCTTTCTGTTTGTCTCTCCTGCTGTAATGAGAATCAATGGGGTTTAAACACATTTCCCTGCCTTTTTGTCAAATAGAGAGCAATAGTTGTCCCCCTGTTTACAGAAGCCTCTCCTCCTCCTTCTCCTCCTCATTGCCCTACTGATTCCCTCCATCCTTTGCAATCCTATTTGCTGACCAGACTCCCCTGTATAGTCTGCAATACTGTCAGCAGGTCACACACAATCCCATAACACAACAGACCCCCAATAACACAGTTGTTTGGGGAAAGACGCACAGAGAGCTAAGAGGCTTGGTAAAGTGAAAGCACAGAATTCATTGACAGTCTCCAGCTATAATTTAACTCACATTTTTATGTCTCAGCAAAGAAATTGAGGTAAAATATACCAATACAGCTCTTGACCATCGTAGTAAGTAGACTCTAGGGAACGTATGATTCCAACACTATCTCTCTTTTTCCTCTTTTCGGACATACCACCGCAGCAGTATGAGCTCTCTGTCCACAGCAGAGCAAAGTGTGCACTGTGAACACATTTTGACTGGAAGACAGCCAGTGGTTGGTTGGTTGCGGAGGATGTGGGCTGGTCTCTGGAGCCTGGTGGTTGTTCATTCATAAACCAGGTGGGAACTGTAAATGAAAACACAGACATTTCATTCCCTACATTTTCAAAGATCACATTGTGCTGTTGTTATGTAAGGAGAAAAGGGACATGTGGGGTGAGAGTCAAGCATCGACGATGTGTTTTGTAATTCTCTAAGAGTGTGTGTCTACAAGTGGTAAAGAAGGACAAAAAGAAAACCATCAATGAGGCCATGTAAGAATATTTATGTAATTTAAATTTGGTTCATGAAATGTTGATCTAACTCATTCGGATTTAACTCAAAATCTGGCAAGATCGTTGACTCCCTGCTGCTGATTTTGTCATCTTCATTCAACATAATGTGAAAACTAGAATGAGTGGGAACTAATGTGCCCCTTACAGTCCGTTCATCTTCATAGAAGCCATGTGACCAAAGAACTTCTGTTGAGACAGAATCAGGAAGCTGGGATTAGTTTGTTATAAGTACAAGACAATATGAGGTTTTATAGGTCGTTATACCAGGTGTGCGACAAAGAAATCCCTCAAATGAAATGTAACAGACCATGGACAAAAAGAAAGTTTCATTCATTCATTATAATCCTATCACCCAGTATTCTTTGGGAGGCGCACTCACATCTTTGGTTCGTTAGTTAGGATATGTTACATCTTGGTTGCAAGTTTAATAAAATACATGATGCAATAACTCTGTTGCAGATAAGAGGTTGCTTTGCTATTAACCTTGTAAACAGTGCTTATAAACCTAATTTTGTATGAACAAAACAGTTGTTGTGTTGTGTACAGTGAACAAGTAACAGACTGAATATACCAAGAATCAGCAGTCACATAAAGGGGACATGTCATGTTTTGTGTGATTTTCTGTTATATACTGTGATGATGTTACGCTATGCTAAACATGGTCAATGTTCCAAAACTTGAGGTTAACTTATGTAAGTGCTCCCTGCAAGTCAAAAGCCCAGGCTGCAACCGACTGTGAATGCTTCGTTTGCTATGTTTTTTTTTCTAACTCGACAACAAGCTGATGTTAGCCCGTTGCACTTGCCCATATGTACTGTAGCCTCTGTTGCTAAGGTTGTTGCTAAGGTTTTTTCATGTGTTGTTTGCATTGTCCACTCTCATATTTATTTCAGATCAGATTTTCAACTTGAACATGTACAGAAGTTGACATTTCGAGCAAAGAATGAGAAAAAGTAGTGAAATCCTACTACCATAGTTTGTTTCATGATTTGTTGACGTGGCTCCTGGAGCTGGTGGATGTCTCCCGAAGGTCAGCTTCCTGAGGCTGGCCAATCAGAACAGAGTTGGCTCCTCGGGAAGGGGGCCTTAAAGAGACAGGAGTGGAAATGGCCTGTTTCAGACAGAGGGTGAACTGAGGGGCTGCATAAAGGGTCAGTATGAGTTAAATAAAGAGTTTTTTGAAATGTAAATCATGCAAAGATATTCCAGCAGAGCCGTAGAATATAAATAGACTTGTAAAATCTGCATGATAGGACCTCTTTAAACCTACATTCCTTTTTTGGCCACTTGGGGGCGACACAAAAAGCTGTATTATCACCTTGTTGAGTTATTCTGGCTAATGAGTTAGCTAACAGTAGCCTATTTACACTTTTAACAGACACCAAGTAGCATTAGCATTTTCTTTGAGTCATGTTTGTGTCTATCTGGCTAATGTAAGTGCAATAATCATACCCTTTATAGTTTTGTTTTGCTTTCTACCAACTCCTGAGGGAAATACACCAGAAAATACACTATGTTCACCAGCTAGTTGCTAACATTGTCTGTCTGCCGTTTGGTCCTGGGCAGGTAGTGTAAAGTGGGTTTACTGGAGCTTCTTCAGTGAAAACAGCTAGCTAGTTACAATTTTATGTTATAGTCTATGATGTTTTTGTATCATATTCATGTTTCATATTACTGAAAGTCATTATACACTAAGCACAAAAAAAAGAAAACAGTTAGCTGCCCACTGCATCTGGCAATGATGCTGGTAAGAGCAGTAAGAACCAAAACAGTAAAGTTGTGACTGTAAAACCAAAACAATGAGCAAAAAGACACTAAAACACTCAAGAGGGGAACTGCAGAGTCAGGTGATAATTCTCTGTGAGTTCATCAAAACAAGCAACACCTTTTTCATATTTATCTTTTTAATTGTTGTCAGAAAAATATTGATGACTGCAGCTTTTAATCATCTAACTGATTCATAATCTCTACTTGTACTTTCTATAGCACTTCTTTGAGGGTTAAAGCCTTTTGGTCTCCAATCTACTGTGATGGACAGGAAAAAGGAAACAAGAACAAATTAAACGCTCCACTCAGAAAAAGCCCAGCAATCAAACCTGTGTACTTGCTGCGAGGTGACAATGTTAACCACCAGACCAGCATATCCCTGGCAGTAAAGCATGTCGGGTAAATCTGATGTCACACTTGGTCTTCACTGGAGCCTGCTGATGTACTGCACTGCAACATGTTGAACATCTGCGCACACACAAGTTTTGAAGCATTTCACTAACAGACCATTTTTGACTCAGTCTCCTTGACCCAGTTGTGATAAGGAAAATTCCCCTCTATATTTGGATCAGTGTCTTGTGCTGGCATACATCACAGACGACATCATCATCTTGAGGGAGAAGGTGTCACAACAGTGTGATCACGGGTCTAAAAAGGTCGATCCTTTTCAAACCATTGCAGTGGAGTACAGGGAAGATTTTATATTATGATGCTCAATTATTCTGAGTGTCGTCTTATTCATATCATTAGCCAAAACATGCATCACATACCTACATATTGATGGAGTGCAGCTATACTGACCCTGAACTTTTAACTGTTGTAACTTTGATGGTTTAAACATTTAACCATACAAGAATAAAATAGTTCTCCCAGCTGCGGGTGTCAAGCTTAAGTAGCCTGAGAGAAATCAGTGAATGAGTAACTAGCTCTTTAATGGCCGACAATTTAGTAATTCCTACCTTTGTGACAGCACTAAATGGCTGCTTTACTGCATTTACAATTTGCTGTATGGTATGAAAATATATCTAAATTACTCCATCTTCCATGCATGCCTTCATTTGGAGTATATGAATAACTAAAACTAAAAAAGTACATTTTTTATGATTAGAAGTGGAGTGTTGTATAAAAAAGCTCTAAAATAACTTAGTGCGCTGGCTTTAATTAGACCAAATCCTTAGTGATTTAGATATACTGTAAATGCAGTTTTTTGTGTTTCCCAATTTGTTCTTTGTTTCCAACTATCTTTAAATACTACCTTTTTGTATAGATGTCAGCTGTTTGCATTGCACCTTACTAGAATCTCCTATTGAACATTACAGGGCTTTATTGCAATTAACGGCTCGATAAAATTGATTGGGTGTTTTGGTATCCTGGAATCCAAACTTAGGTCCTGCATCCTGATACAATTACTGTGCATCATGATTGCCTAAAATTTTCCAACCTCCGTTAGAGGGAAATGTTCACATTAGCCAATTCAGGGATGGCTTACAAGCTTGGAACAGGCTGAAATCAATGCTTCCTGTCACCTTTTAGCAGGACAAATGGCGCCTATTGTTCCAGTATAGACAGCTGGGGTAGATGCACAGGCCAGCAAGCAGAGGCTCCACAGGACTCCAAACACACCAGCAGAGTGTATCACTTGTGTAGTGACTTCTACTATAAATGTATAAAACCCTCTGAGAGTGAAAACTTCACTGTGACCCTGAACACATCTCACAACTCTGAGGAGTCAATCACAGCACACAGGGTGATGTATTTCTAACTTTTGACAAGGGGTGTCTCCAAAGAGGCCACAGTGGCAGCATCAGGTCAGTGTGTGTGTATGTGTTTGTGTGCGTGCGCGTGTGGTGGACAGGAGTCTGGATGCTGCTTGGCACAGTCATGGCTCCTTGACGTCAGCGCTCAGCCCAGCCTGCTGCTGTTTCTGCTGCTGCTGCTGCTGCTGCTGATGCCGCTGCTGCTCTCAAACATGTCTTTGTTATTCAGAGCCTTCCATCAGAGAGCGGCGACCTGCAAAACACGGAGGGTGGTGTCAGCTCCGAGGCGGATCGCCGGAGCGCAGCGCGCGCGTGTGCGAGTGCCCTCGTGTGAGCGCGTGCGTTTGTTGTTGTTTGTTGTCAGGTATATTAATAAATTCAGATAATAAATTACAATAACATATTGTCATCACAGTGTTAATTTTAATGACGATTGATGATTTTCATTTTGTTAATATAAACATTACATATTTTTAATTAATTATTAAATACATTTTAATTTTCTTTTATTGTAATCGTTTTATTTATCATTTTTATTGTTTAATAAATGATTTTTTTAATTACTATTATTTACTGTATATTATATTTTTGACGTATTTGAGTGTTTTTTTAATATATTATAACTACTCTAGGTACTAGTATTAAGTTGCAATATCACTGTAAATAATAGCCTACTAATAATAATAGTCATAATAAGCCTACTGTAAATAATGTTTGATACCATAATAATAATACATTTTAAATTACAATAAAGGACCTTTATATGTTGTTATTTTCACTGGATCAATCACGATAGAGGCTACATACAAAAAAACCCAAAACAAAACAAAACACAGCTTCCGTTTTAATGTGTTTAACTATTTGTTTATACTGTATATTTCCGTTTCCTAAAACCCCGTGTATCCCCACACTGCGGTAGATGTGGTGGGTCCACCGTCAGTGAGCGGGTCGCCCCAGCCGCAGATGCAGTCAATGTACCAGATGGCTGCTGAGCGACAGTCCGGCTCCGCTCCCGGCTCTCTCCTCCTGATGGCGTCTCCGTGTAAAATCCGCGACACATTTTGTCAGCAGCCACCGAGCATGGGTCCCTTTGGTAATAGAATAGCCAATGTAATTTGACACTCCAACTTACTGCGCTCTCCCCGACTCTATTCAGTTACTCACCCACTGACGTTGAGCCCATTCTCAGTGGCCGTGAGGGGGGAAGATATTTAAAAACAAGAGCCGAAAATTACCGAGGACTTTCTCCGCTTAATAACCCGGTGAGTAGCAGCAAACTTAACGTTGCTTGTTTCCAGTGTGGCGCTGCGAGGCTCTTGTCTCGGGAAAGGTTTTGTTTCCACTTTGGCTCAGATTGTTTCTCAACAATAGAGTGACCACTTGAACTGGCACTGAGGAGCACGTCGGAGGCTGTAATAATAAACCACAGCTTTTTATTTACTATCACGCCGCTCTGTGCCGTCGGGATTGAACCGGCGGGCTGTTAAGCAGGTTGTGTATTTCGTTAGTAACAGATGCCGCGTTGATCTCTAAGCGTTGGGGCTTGGAGGCTACATTGTAGCAGCCTGTATGCATTTTGCTTGCAGAATGAATCATGCCGCGGTGCGTGTGTCTGTGTGAGCGTGTGTGTGTGTGCAACATTTAGAGGTCTTGCTTTTTTTTTTTACCTTTTGCCTCTGATTTGCAAAGACCACATGGTTTGTCTAATCTGGGTTTAATGGTGCTGTAGAATTGTAGGTGCAAGCTGCAGGATAACTGGATAAGGCAAGACAGCGGTCACTGCAGTGCGCGGATTGTTCATTAAATGTCATTTTTAAATGTTTATATGTGAGCTTTGTGAGCAGCAGCACATGTGTATAGCATTAGATATGAATGCATACAGTGTAGTCTATATGCCACAGCCTGGAGTTGTCTCACTGCTGTAGGTCATTACTGCTTCATGAGGGTTTAACAAGTTGACTCCCCAAATTCCTGCTGTCTGAATATGGAACCAGTTGGGATTGGAGGGGCCTCTGATATATAGCTGCTTTTCACTTGCTGTACATCTGTCCAGGAAGCAAAAAGCATGGCCAAGTGGAAAAAAGTGAGGCAGACATTGCTCCCAGATCTGCTTCCTAACCATTGTCATTGAGACAGAGAGAGAGAGAGAGAGAGTGTGTTTCTTTCATTTACACATGCAACCTTTTTCTGTTTCTTGGAGAATCAAGCAAGAAAGCAAGCAAACAGACACACGTGCAGATGTTTCTTCTCTTGTTTTGGTGAGATGTCCAGGAGACCTCTTCCTGTTTTTGTTATGTTGCTGAAAAGTTCATTCTCCTCTTGTCTGCTTTTAGCCGCTGCAGCATCCGAACGTCTCCTGCACAGCACAGCCGGGTGTTTGGACCCGGCTGCTGAGGGTCGTGTAAAACTTCTGCGGTGACACCAGTTATTGAGCAGCCTCAGTTGCTTGTTTACATTTCTGCCATGCAACCCGAGGGTCTGGTTGGGTTTAATAGCTGCTGCCTGCAGCCTTCTGAACTGACAGACTTCTCAACCTGTAATCTCCGATGGTTGTAAAACTTTACAGTTTCGATGCAGGACGGGAAACAATGTCAAACTAGAAAGCTGCCATTTTTATGCACCTGGTCTTTTGATTGCTCTTTGCTCAAATCCCTGCGTGACTCTTCAATCTGCATGCACCACAAGCACACGATGGCACGTGTGATTAAGCGCTGATTGAGCTCTGGTTGTGCACGGGAAACTTCCAACTTCCAGTCGCTTCATAGATTAGGGTGGTGTCAGACAGAGGAGGAGGTTTTCTGTCCCATCCTCTCCCTCCCAGTCACCCCACCTCTGTGGGGCCCCAGGTTGGGCTCCTGAATAACCATGGGGCAGACCCCACCAGGCTGACCTTCTTCTATTCAAGTTGAGGATGTTGAAACACCAGCCGTCAAACAAAAGACACATTGAAAAAGAGATCTGCAACCCAGCACGTGTGTCTGGGCGCTGAAGTAGACCATTTATTAACTCTGAGTTTCCTTCTGGCCAATGAAAAGTGTCAGCATAAAGCGAGGCAGAATAAAACAGTAAAAAGACATTCAGCTGCTTCTAACACAGATTAGCAAACAAAACCTAAAAATAAAGTGATTTTTTTTTCATTCAGAAAAAGTAAACTTTTTATTTTTTAAATTAAATCTCACACGTTTGAGGTAGAAAACAAATCTCTTTTTTTTTTTCTTTCTTTTTTTTTTTCCTGTCTGGACTGCAGCCAGCTCGCGGTCTGTGTGTGGCACTGTGGATTGACAATGGCAACACGTTTTCAGGGCTGGGTGGGAGTTTTCGCTCTCGCCTTTCCACCCACCCGATGAGGTGAGAGTAAAGGCGGAAGCTGGAAATGGCTGTGCCACATGGGAAATTATTCAGCTCTCAGATCAGAGAGGACACACAAGAGGCCTCATTACCTCCAGCAGCACTGCCGGCCAGCCTATGAGGAGACCTGGAGGCTGTGTGTCTCAACTAGCCACCCTCACCTACTTAAATGTTGTCCGTGTAGTGCATCTGATGCTCCTTTTGTCTGGTAATATTTCAGAAACACAACATAGACTGCAGCGTAGACTTAAGAGGTTTGTGAAATATCTCATTCCAGTTTCATCTGCGTCATAGCAGCAAAGCTAAACCCTCCGTCAATGGCCTTTTTACCAACAATGTGTGCTTTAGTAGCTGGTAAACACGGCTGTTTGATGGTGTATAATGTCATAATTTTATTGATCTGACTTGGGAATTCCACTTGCGGCGAGCAGCTCCTGCATACGGAGAGCTCTCTTAAGTACTCTAACAGGGAAAAAGGCGACTGACTGCTCTTCTTCCGTGGTCAGAGGGCTTGTGGGAGGCTTGTGTAGGTTTCGCTCAAGGTCTTTTTTGTGTTGTCAGTGCTCGACAGAATAAACTCCTGGGATGAATCATCCTGCTGGTATGGCTATTTTCAATGAGTAAGGAAAGTGCAGGGCAAGCCTGGTGCTCTCCATAATAAAAATTGTGTCACTGGGCAGTTGTAGTAGCTCAATCATGAAGTTTACGCTGGTGTCAAACAGCACTTCATTTTTATATTGTGTGTTTTATTATATTTTGATATTGCAATGTGTCTGACAGTGTGATTGTTTAGGATAACTAGTGATGGAAAGTAACTAAGTACTTAAGTACTTCACTGAAGTACAACTTTGATGCCACTTTTTACTTCTACTCCATCACATTTCAGACAGAAATATTGCGCTTCTCACTCTGTATATACTATACACTTTAACACACAAAAACTAGTCTATAAAATATACTGCTGTGTTATAAATTAAACCAACTTTGTTGGCTGGTGGCCCCTTAAAATAATGCAACATGTACTTGCAACCAAGTGTGACAAGTATAAGTTTCACCAAGGAGTCATTTTTCTTTCTAACCTCAGATTGTTTCATTTTACTGTGACTGTTTCGCAAGAAAAATAAGTAACCATTACAAAAGCCAGAATAAATGTATATAACTGTGTAGAAAAACAAGGTTTTTCTTCTTTCCTATCCCGTTAGTCATCTTGTGACGCCTCATATATATCTTGCGACTCTGAATACTTCCTCCACCACGGATGATAACAAAAAAAGCATTTGCTCTACACCATTCCACCGTATTCTCCTCACACATGTTATTTAGCATTCCTCATGTGTGTGCTCGCGATGATTTGTAACACTGCACCTCAGTGACACGGAGCTGCAGTAACATGTACTGCGCAGATATCCACTGAAGGGTTTTTACGACGGAGAGAATGGTCAGACTGTACCTGTCAGCTTGACTGTTGACTGTTAATATGAAGCTTCTATTTTCAAAACACAGCTCAGGGAAAGGGAATCTGTGTGTGTTTGCGTTCGTGCAGGAGGGAGATACAGAGCATAGCGAGGGATGGGAGAGGTGCTGGGAGTGACGCCAGACCACACATCATTTAATCATGTTAGAGTGTGCAACCACTTTGTGCATATTTTCGGTTGCACTGGTGATAGGAGTTGTTATTGTACAAACTGTACGCGCAGAGAGGGCTTGACAGGAGGGGAAGACAGGGATGACAGTTTGATGGAGAGAAGAGAAATACCGCTTACTTTTGGTTTTGAGATTTGTCACATTCTAGATTAATCTCATCTTTGTGACCAAAATATGCTAATAAAAGTCAGATTTCTGTTGCTGCTGCAGCTTGTGAAATGTGATGAGGAATTTGAAGCAACAACATTTGAGACCACTTATAAGTAGAGCCTGTGGAAGGATGACCATTGTCATATTAGCATTGGATTTGAACGTGTCCTTTTGGCTTAATCCCACTGTTGACTCGCCTGCTAAATCCTGAGTGTGTTATTTTTGCTCTTTTTAGGGAGCCCCTCTCTGCATAATCTCACTTAATCTAATCTATCCCTCTTTATAATAGACTGGGAATGGTGTGACTTTATAGAAAAAGCTTTAGTGTAGATCCACACCAAACAGACTAGTGTGCCGGTTACTTCCCCAACCCCTCTGGCAAAGCTCTTGTGAAAATGCAAGTGACCTCTGCGCCCCTTGTTAGTCTGAACAATAGGCCTGCCTCCTCTTACAGCTGCAGCCATGCTGGAGGGGAAGTTAGCCGGAACAGAAAAACACACACACACACACACACACACAAGCACACACACACGCACACAAACACGCACACAAGAGTCGAAATACTGTATATTTGGTAAACCAGGAAATTCCTTTTCTATTTAAAATCTTAATTATGCACAGGATTTGTTATTAGTGCTCAGAGTGACTGACAGGGTTCTAGATGATATGGATGTCATGGAAGCTGAAACTGATAACAAATTTGATAAATGGTCATTTATGTTATTTATTAAGCAAAATTGCCAAACTTTTCCTACTTCCAGTTTCTCAAATGTGAGGATTTGCTGCTGTGCTCTGGTTTATATCATTGTAAATTCATTGAATCTATGGACTGTTGCTCAGACAAAACAAGCAATTTGAAGACTAAGATCTGGATGAATGTGAAATTAAATGTAATTAAAATCTACTAATACTTTGTTTACATGTTTGTGGGAGTTAAACAGACGAGTTAGAGTGTGACATGATAGTTGTGAGGGGAAAAAAAAAACTAGATCTATTCCAATCTGCGAGCCTTAACCCACAATGGATATACAGTAATTGGAGCTTTTGAGGCCCCCAGCAGTCGTGGGCTCATGCATGTTGAATGTGACATGCTGTGAAAAACATACGCAGATGATGTCACAGCGCTGCACCGCAGTGTTAAGTGTAAATGAAAGGCTTTGAATCATGAATAGCATCCGGCTTCTCCAAAGTCTCTGCTTCTATAAATTAAACAAGGTCCAACCCGGGAACCCTGAAGGGTTGTCAAATCTTGTAGCATAGGATAGTGTTGCATGGCAGACATATTTCCTTCTTAAATTTGAAGAATGAGAAACTAGCAGCTGCTCTCAAAATGTGAAAATGTCTCAAGAGGTGTAATCTCACTATCAAAAAAAAAAAAAAAAAAAAAAAGGGGCGCCAGAAAGACTCCTCAGGGGCTCTGCTGAAGCATCACCGTGTCTAGTGTGCGCTTTGGAGCCTTTTTTTTTGAGAGAGAGAGAGAGAGAGAGCGAGATCCACACCTCTGATGAGTAATGAAGGTGATTCTGAGCAAGTGGTGGAATTACATTCAACAGAGCCCGCGGGGGTCCATATCTCATTGTTCTCTGACAGGGAAAATTAACTGGGATTTACTAATACACAGGGAATGTCCTTCCCCCATTCTCTCTCTGCCTCTCTCTCTCTCAAAGAAAAGGTCTGAGGGTAATCTCTTTCCCCCCAACAATCACCCCCCCCCCCCACCCCCCTCTTCCACCTCCCCCTTTCCTCTGCATCCACCCACTCCACAACAAACACAAATGTCAGGTACTTTCAAGTTTGCTATCAAGATGTAAAAACACAAGTAGATAAAATCCCCCCCCTGACATGTTGCACCGTTTCTCATTCATTTATTGCCAGATGTCGACGCACGAGAGGCTCCTATTTAAATATCGTTTTGCATTTCACCTGTTTTCCTTTGCATATACACTGTGACAAAGGCTGAGGTGACCCGAAGTGAAGAGGTCCTTCTGGGTGTTTGTTCTTACAGGCTTTGATAGCACTTTAGAGCTCTTGAGAACTTGGTTTCAAATGTGAAGTATTTCTCAAAAACACATATTTGTGACTAAATAAGCAACAATCAAAGTGAAAGTTAAAAAAGTATGCTGGCAGTTATTATTTAATAAAAAACGAACACTTATACACTCAGTAATCTGCTTCATCAGGACTCTTTGTGTGTGGTCTGATCACACTTGATTGACAGCCCAACACCTGTCATCACGTTCTGCCTCTGTTCTTTCATTGTTCAGACTTCCTATGAAAAACCGTGCCAGAGCAGAGTGCCCTTTCACTGACAACTGATCTGCTCCACTTGCCTACATTCATTTTCGTTCCAGGTTTGGTTCCATCTCTGACGAATAGAAACTTAAGAGTGTGTGGTACAAACTCTCTTCTAAGCAGCAGTCAGTTATTTAGTTTGTACATTTGCATCACGGATACGCAGTGTTGGGAAGCACAAAGGTGAAGTGTGAGGTTTACAGATGTCACGTTACACGGAACAAAAGATTATTTTCATTTTTAATTAAACTATCGATTTTTTTTTAAATTATTTGTTTAATAAAAAAAATAGCAGAAATCACCATTAAAAGTTCCCAGAGCCCAAGGTGACTTCCTCTAATTGTTTGTAGGTCCAAAGCCCAAAGATATTCAGTTTACTATGATACAAAATGTAGAAAAGCAGCAAAGGAGTTAAGAAGCTAAAACCACCTTATTGAATCCTTAACATTGAGCTGTGATTTTCTCTCTTTCGTGACCTGATATCACTTTCTTCATCCCGCCCTAACAAAACTGTCTAACTGATGATGAAGCGCAGACAGCGGTGACACCACACCCACAGCCCGTGTGTCAGCTTACACTGTACCCTCATTCTAACACGGTGTCTGTGTGCGGTCCGTTACCCAGGTGCAAGGCATGCATCACGGACCAGAGCTGATACACTGACGTGACAGCTGTGGGCAGTGAAAGAAGACCAGAAGAGAAGTCTCAGCAGTGAATGGGGTGGAGAACATTAACCCCTTGCACCCAGTTGATATGAATAAGTAATGTAATGTGGATAAAATAAATAAGTCAAATTGGTACGTACTACTGGAATCCGAGCAACTTACCCATAAAATCAGCTCAAACACCAGAGAAATAAGGAGGAATACAATTCAAATCTTTCTTGTCTTCAGTATCAAATAATCCAAGTGATTGTTTGTATTTCCATAGTTGCAATGTAAACAGGATTTGCTGGTATGTAAAGCAGCATGACATTTCATGGTACAGATTTGCCACAATGTAAACAAATGTAGGCTAGAAAAACTGAGCTCAGGTGTAGCCCACAGCTCAACCACTGACTCCATGGCAACATTACACTTCCTGTTTACATTACCAGAGCATGATGGGAACTGCAGTGCCAAAATTCAGAACAGATATATCAAAAATGGAAATAAGAAACAGAAGAAAACAGTAAGAGTGACGAAACCCACAACAATTAGCTTTTTATTTTTTTATTTATGTTATCAATAAATTTATAGAGTATCCTATGAACATGGTTCTTGTATCCCTGAGACACTGACACTCTCCTCTGTCTATTCATATAGATATTTGCTGTGTTGAACAACAGTGGAAGTAAAGACAAAGAAACAATTTCAAATCATATAAATCCTAGAAGATGTACCGTGATGTACCAGATGAAGGCATTTCTACACAGCTTAACTTAATCTGATCATAATAACACATAGTTTGCCAGGCAAAGACATGTAGCGACTATGTCACAAGCCTGAAAATTCAAACACTTGGTACAAACTTGGTATACTGGTGAATGTGCCTCTGAATGACCTGCAAGATTTCAGGATATGAAATGTGCATTTGTGGATAGACACAGCATGTAGGTGAGCAAAAAAAAAAAAAAAAAAAAAAAACATAGTGTAAGCACGTGTACTGCTGTCCCAGTGGTGACTTTAAATAACTCTTCTGTAAACACGTCCTGTCTGTTTCCTCACGTTCCCCCTGTCCGGTGGCTGCCAGGCTGTCCCGTTCTCAGCAGTGGCTTAAGGGGTGGAAATGAACAGTTACAGAAAGAAGCGATGGTTTCACACACATTAATAGTAATTATAAAAAATCATAACAACCACTGTTGCTGATGAATGCTAATGAATTGGGCAATGTTGTCTGGATGTAAACACACAGCGAGACATATGCAGACACGCTTCACACTCCTATTTATAGGTGCAGATTGCATAAGCTCGTTTCTAACAACAGGGTGTTCTCACTTTGTCAGTATCAAACAGAGAAAAGCTGTAACTGACCAGATTATTTTTACTCTCCCGCACACACACACACACACACACACGCACACATATATTGCACCCCTACTCCTTGGCAAACGTTGTGTGGCCCAACGGGTCCCACGGCTTACAAAAATGTTGACGGCGGACGCTATTTTTGACCATCTGCTCTAAAAGGAGGGCATGTTTGAGTCACAGACGCTGTGGTGTGAGGCTGCGCCCGTGATGTGCCTGGCATGTGGAGAGAGAGAGAGGGAGAGGGTGAGAGGGAGAAAAAGAGGGGGGAGAGAGAGAGAGAGAGAGAGAGAGAGAGAGAGATGGCCCTCCCGAGGGCCCAGCATCCTTCGTGTCACCATTGGCGTATGGCTGGTTTCACTAATGTGTGTTACATTAGATTTAAGAGTGATGGAAGGGGAGGGGTGACGAGGGGAGGGAGTGGTGGATCCTCCACATCTTGGACAAAGAACAAGAGAGAAGATATCCTTGTGCTTGACTCATGGTGTAAACATCGTCAGCGAGATGAAATAGTGTGAGGTCAGAAATGTCTTAACAAAAGTGGCTGTGTCTCATTCCACATCTCTGTCTCCACTCTCTCACTCGTGTGTGTGTGTGTGCGTGCGTGTGCGTGAGTGTGTGTGTGTGTTATTTGTGAGGTAGGAATGTGAAACCTAATCTGAGCTGTCCGGGGGGGTTGGGCACAGTGGGTTTCTTTTGGAGAATTACCCCTATGTGTTGCCACTTCTCACAGAGTTTATGACTTTTTTTGGTTAGGGAATTACTGCTATATATCTTTGTAAACTATTTCCATATTTACTCCTTTTTTCATATTATTTTGACTTGTTATGCTTGTCCCTGTGTTTTTGTGTCCTTATGATTCTGTACATACGATACAGTTCTTCAACAGCATGTGCACACTGCAGATAATTTCCTATCAAGTTATTTTTGTCTGTATTTAAAGTCATTTAAGATTTTTTAAATCTGTTTCGGATCAACTTGTTTCAAGTATTTTCTAAAATCAAGTTTCACTTTTTCTGGATTGTGTCAGTTGACTCGAACCAAGTTGATTGAAACATTCTTATTATTCCTTTTTAAGATTAAATTATAGCCAAATTTGACTTGATAAGATGTTGCTCTGCCAACTCACTCTTCTCTCTTTTTTAAAAAATATTTAAAAGCATCCATCTTCGAAATGCACTCTCCAATTATCAGCTGCAGCTGTTATCTTTAAGAATTACCACGCACTGTTGCCCTGTCGTTTCACTTGACCTTCAATATTTGAGGTCAAATGACATTAGGTCTAGGTTTGGGTGCTGCAGTTATCCAGCAGTCAATTCAAGTAACATACCTGATGTTAGGGCCTTGTCACTTCAATTACTGATAAATCCATGACACTTTGTGGATCTGTGTTTTTTTTTTTTTAAAATCCTTTGGCATCAGCTGATCTTGAGGAGCAAATTGAAAAAACAAATTACCCAAGGCTGCGTATCCTACGTCCTCTTTGTGTGGCATCGGCAGACACTTCCTTTTTGAGGAGGGAGGTGGAGACGATCATGTGAGCTGTAATTATATTTATGTTGGGTCCCATTCAATCCGTCACAGTAAATTTTGCTTGACTTGTCATATTGTAAATCATCACAGCGGATTAAATGCTGGTTATGAACTCAAAAGGCCAGGGAAAGATTCCTTTTTTTCTCTTGGTGATCGCTGTATTTGTTTGTTTTTGACAGGCTAGTTGTGATGATATTAGCCCTACAGTGTTTCCTGGATGTTTTCAATAAATTTTAATTGGGAGGAGAATGGGTAATGTCACCGGCGTTTGCTTTGAAGAAAAAAACCCTTTTCAAAAGAGCGGGCAGCCTTCCAAGAGAGGAAGAATGCCTCTGAAAGCCCCAGTGTTTCACAAGCCATCCTCCACTTTTTGTTTTCTTATTTGTCTGGGATCAAAGACGGCGATGAGCAGTGATGGAAAGTTTGACTCTGTTTCTGGCAAGTGGCGTCTTTTTTAAACTAGTGCAGCAGAAAGAAAAAAAAAAATCCTTTTGATTCATTTCAATCAGCTGCTCAATGCTGAAGCAGGAGAGACTTCTGGTGACGGATGAAAGAGTAATCGGTACCGCATGCTTCTCATACACTTGGTGTCCAAACTCAAATAGTGATTGACTGTACACTTGCTTGTAGCAGCAGCTCAGCTGACATGATATTATTCATAAATATCCTAATGATTAGTTCAGTCCCTCATTCATTAGTGAGTGGCACGAATCGTTACTCCCAAATCACTAAAAAGATTAGTTCAGAATGAATGAACTTTTCACGCAGCTCGTCCTTCCACCGCTTTCAGACAACAATACTATTGTTAGGCTTCATTTTATTCCCCCCCCCCCTCATGAATTTTCGGCAGTTAAATCAACTTACGGCAGCGAGTTGTCATACACGCGTTCTGCCACCTTGAGCACAGAGACGGGTGCGAGCCTCACATGTCTGAGCAGTTGCTTCATTTGTCTATAAAATCACTTGTTTGGAGAAGCCCTGAATGTTGCATCCCTACATTTGTATGCGAGTCACATCTACCCAAATAAAGCTTAAAAAATTTCCCTAATGTTCACTGCAGCAAAGTCGCATTTATTCATGCTACTGTCTATACCTGAAGACATAATTTCATCTATAATCTTTTATAGATGCTCTAACTTGCTGTATATTGTGGATTTTGAACATGCCAGGAGTTCTAAGAGGGAAAGTATGAATTATTTGTCATTACGTTTGCCGCTGATAGGAAATGTTTTGCATAATAAACAGCCAAGACAACAAGTGAAAATTAATGAGCAATATTTTTCAAAGATATAGTTTATGATGCATGTGGTGTGCTGTTTGCTGATGACTAAAAAAAAACCCACACTATTCTCTTTGGGATGATTGTCAACCATCAATTTTCATAATGCCATTGTTCGCCTACTGAGTATTTGTTTTCATTAATCTCCACAGTTTGTATTGTCATGTTAATTTGCTCTACAAGAGTCTCACTTCAGTCTGAAATTTTAAGAACAATGAGGATGAAAGCCAAGAAAGCGAGGCTCATATGAGTGGAGTAGGATATTGGAGAGGAGTAGTCTAGACTTAGCTGAACTCCCAAAGCTTCTTTTTTAATATTTAGCTCCTGTCAGTTAAAATCAAAAAGTTTCTCACTTTCTCCAAAGCTCGGAGAGAGGAGGAGGAGGGGGGGGGGGGGGGGGGGGGGGGGGGGGGGGGGGGGGAACTGCTTCACGGGTGAAAGCCCTTGCACATGAATATTTAATGGTTGCATTTTAACCAGAGTCATAAAATCCAAGAGGATGTGGCTGAAAAGAGAGCAGTGAGGAGTGTGCAAAGTAGGCTACATTGTTTCTTTATAGTCTGAACTGGATGTCTGAAAGTCATGTAACTCTTTTTCTGGCTGCACAGTGAATCAAATATGTGGATTGTGTCGGGCTAATTTAAAGCCCAGGCTACGTTTAGCGACGTGTTGCAGCCTGTTTTTGCAGGGTAAGCTGCTTGTTCGACAGCAGGATGAGGAAATCTTGGACCTTAAGGGGCTAAATTGAAAATGTTTCATTTTGACACTTCCTCAGTGCACTCAGGAAAATGGATTTGATACACTTAATCCATTTGGCCAATTGACCAGATTCAGAGGCAACATCTATTCAATGCACATCAATTTCAGCTTAATGGAGTTTGAGCCAAAAAACATGAGGATATCGGTGGATATTTAATATGCAACCTCTCCTTCTTCTTCTTCTTCTTCTAGTCTTGTCATGCATTTTTAAAATTCTGTTCAGCCCTCCGCTGAGCCAGACTTGCAGCAGACAGACACTGAGCTGATTGTTAAGTTTGATAAAGCTCTGTATTTTTGCTTGGCAAGGTTATTTTCGTGTATGTAAGCTTTGCTTCACCGAGGTAATCATTTGTCATCCAACATTGAATCAAGTTAAATGGACTCATAAATTGCAATCACTTAACTCAGCCCAACTATTATGTTTAATATTGCTTTGTGGAAAAGGTCAGCCGGCAGTGGATCAGGTTCCAGCAACACAGATAATTCAGCTGCCTTTTATGAGTCTTTTCAAGCTCCGGAAAAATTAGCCACCATGCAACTGACTGTACTTATGAGCGGCAGCACAGGATATGCAGCGGCTACTGTTTATGTTTTCTATCCTTAGATATCCTTAATGCAGTGTTTAAAGTGTGTGGTTGGCAGGTTGCAGATAAACCACAGTGGATGCCCTTAAGGGAAACACAATAAAAGGCTTTCCCCACTGAAAGGTCCAAAGTGCAGTTGTCCACTCTGCATGGCAACAATGGAGCAGTTGTGCAAACGGAGCCATCAGTTGTGCTGGCAAGCCTGGCAAACCAGCTTATCAGGAGGCAGGGTGCACTGAGCAGTGGGTGGGGTGATGGTGGTGGTGGGGGTGAGAGGAGGTTAGAGTGCATATGTGTGTGTGTGTGTGTGTGACTTTGTGTAGTGCTCAATGGTACACAACCTCTCAGTTCATTTGGAAGCTGGGAGCTTGCTGAGGCTGCAGAGACACAGCTGGGGAGGGATCTCCCCATGGCCCCTTTGTGTTCACGTTTTATTGACATTGTTTATATGCTTCTAACCAACTGCATTAAAGGAATACTCAACCAAAAATCTGTCTTTTATGAGTGTCAAGTACTCACTGTCTATTAGAACTGCTCAATATAGAAGCTTAAATAAGAATATTTACTAAACTGAATTACAGATTGACAACAAAAAATGCCCATGTTACCACAATAGGATTCCACTGAATGCTGATAAGTGGTAATACTTTTATCAGCAGGAAGTTAATATTAACTGAATATTAGAGCTGCAATGATTTGTCGAAAAATTCTCAAAATTCAAGCTTCGCAAATGTGAATATTTTCTGGTTTCTTTAGTTTTCTGTGACAGTAAACTGAATATCTTTGGGTTGTGGACTGTTGTCCGGGACAAAAGCAAAAACAGTGATTGACATTTTATAGACCAAACAACAGATTGATTTAGGGCTGCAACTAACGATTATTTTCATTATTTTCGTTGATCAGCTGATCAGTTGATCATTCCAGCTCTAAATCGAGAAAATAATTCATAATGAAAATTATTGCTAGTTGCAGCCCTACTACAAATGATTGTACAGGTATATTTGGTGGAGAAGAGTTCTTTGACAGAGCTTTCAAAGAATCCAAGCAGCATGAGGATTCTTCTGGACAACTAATCTCCTACAAACATACACATGACATTAAATCTTAGTTAAACAATAACAAAACTTAGCACATAAGGAGGAGGATGGGATGGTGGAAGGAGCCCCAGAAGAAGGTTATAATGGCTGCGCTCTACACCTGTATGAATATAACTGGGCATTCATCAGCTAATCAGCTGGTAGCCAAACAGCTGTGCATGAACCACTGATGAAGCATGAATGAAGCAGCTGATGACCAACAGCCGATGCATGTATGACTTCAGCGCTTTGTCCGAACTAACGCTATGCTCCGCCGAATTATCGTCCAACCTGCTAGCTTGAACTGTGGCTCTGAAAAGCGTGTAGCTTATTCTCCATGTGAAGGATGACACTACAGACTTTTAGAGCCACCTTTCAAGCCTACAGGCAGTGAATATTTGATATTCAAATGATGAAGTATTCCTTTAATCCCCTGAACTGAAATAGTACTGACGTTAAATGGCTCTAACTGGACAGGTCCAGTGGATAAGGGTGGCGAGGACTATCTCAGTGTCAATATTTGCATTGCTTTTCCTATCACAGTAATACATTTACTACTGTCTGCCTTTTTGTGTAAAAACTGCATATGCAGTACCAGATGAATCCTCGCCCCTCTCTCACATAGGAGCGAATATAAGCACCGCAGTTTGTTGGTGGCAGATATTTTTTTCTTCCTCAGAGTTGTTTGAGGTGTTGGAGGAATGCGTTGTGTGCTCAGAGAGTTTATTCACTTGCAAGATAGTCTGTAGTGCTTTCACTGCATTTCCTTTGGGACACAACAGTTGGCAAAAAAAAGAAGTCTCAAGGTGCCTGTGTTAGGCTTCAGATGTGACTCTGGGTTGGTAAATATTTAGAGAGCAAACATTTTGATACCAGCAGGGATTATAGTAGAGGGAAACATGTTTTTCTAAGAATGTAAATGTCAGCATATTGCAAGGCATAATGCTACATATTTTTTATTTTAATTCCAGTCTCAAAAAAAACAGCAGTTTAGCTGCTTCAATCCCACAGAGGAAATCTGATTGTTTTTCCAAGTCCAGGTTATTTTGATGTAGCTCGCCTACTGAAACTCATTCTCTTTGTTGGAAAACCATCCAATTAATCAGCAGGGATTGTTACCACCCACAAACAACCAACATATTTGTTCTGCTGCTTCACCTTGTTGGCTTTGTAGAGGGAAGGTGCCAAAGGTGGATGTTAAACATGTCAAGTGCTATCTGCCTCATTTACTTGGCCACTGAATATTCATGGGCCTTGATACCGGTGTCAGCCTTCAGCCAGCCGTGCAGAGAACCAGCAGCAGCCTCTACAGTCATCAAACAAGCTTGATCCTCCGACATGCGACTCCTTCCATCCTCATGTCTTCCCAGAGATCCTCTTTCATGTCAGATTTTCATTTGTTTTCTAATAAGGTGGTGATTTCACCAAAAGCTGACAATTGTTTCCTGTTCCAATTTGCGCGGCGTGCGAGGGGTGCCGCGCCGTGCCGCGCCGCTCCTCGCTCTGAGGCTCTCTGGGACGCGTCAGTGAAGGCACCCCGCGAAGAGGAAGAGGATGGAGGGAGGTGAGCGGGTATAACCCCATGTTCTGCAGTCATGCCCATTTACTCCCCCTGACACCTCCGGGGACGCGCTCTGACCTCTGCAGGGACCTCGCTCCCTCTTTACTCTCACTCATGCGTTTCCTCTCTGCTCCGAGGAAACCGCACCAAATTCCTTGTGCATTACAAGAGCTTTTCGGGAGGCCCCCGTCGCCGTTCGGCCTGGTCTAGACTGGCGTGACTGTTGTTTGGCAGCTTCGGCGAGCTGCGGTGTGGGGTCAGGCTCACTTAGCATGGCAGCGGAGATTGCAGCGGTTGTCTCATTAAATATATGTTTCCTGTGTTAACATAAAAAGCTCATGCTCCTTGTTGTTCCTTGCCTCAGATGAAAGGCAACCTCTGCAGACTGTAAACCTTCAGAGCCTGACAGTGTCAACATAATGTCGTAGATTAATAATTTGCAGCATGTTGCAATGAGATTTGGGTATGGGTGGAAGAAGAATTTAAGTTAGGTAAGGAAAAGTAGCAACACCACAGTGTTGAGATACTCCATTACAAGTTGACTTAGTTGAATTTTTGGCCACTTGGTGGCATCGCAAAAAGCCGCAAGCTCATCATAGCTTTAAAAAAGCTTTAAATTAAAGTTTTCAGCTATATCAGCAGTATCAGTAAGTAACGTGTTTCTTATTTTCTTGGCTTTCTGTTCGTCTTTTCTGTTGGTAATAAAATGGATTTTGGTTAAAATGATCTGCGGCGTTCACTGGAGGAGTTTTCCTGATGAAATTAAGAGCTAACTAAAAGCTCAAAACACGTTACACTGGATGAGGACGTATTTTTCACAAGCTGTCCCTATTGATAGCTTATTATTTGTCTATTACGCATTAATAAATGATTTATTAACCCTGAATAAAGTCAAAGTTAAAGCTCACCTACTGAAACTCTAATTTTTAAACAATTTATGAAGTATGTCCTATATGAAAATGGTATGCAGAATTTTAATGTTGTAGCTGATTGAGGTTTAGCTAATTTTAACTTGTATCAATACATCTTTTTTATAATTTGATTATATGTAAAATACTAGTGTGAGAAATAACTAGAAACTGTAGTTTTCAGACAAAGATTCAGACAATATTTCCCTCTACAATGTAGTGGAGAAAAAGTAGAATAAAATGGAAATACTCATGTAAAGTACAAGTACCCTTACATTCACTAGAGTAAATGTATTTAGTTACTTTCCACCACTGGATTTGTGAGAGGAGGAGTGAGAGAGCCTGAGTGCAGGCTTTAAGTCCTGATACGTGAGGGTTTGGCTGCAGCAGAGGAAATTTCATCTCCTGTCATCTCCCTGTTGATTAGTATTGATTGGTTGGTCTGAATTGGCCTCTTCAATGGAAGTTGCATCAAATAATCCCTCATTCTAGTTTCCCAAATCCATTGTTAGGGCTGGGGAACGATTGCATCAGTGGCTTTTTCGAGCGCGGCAGCGGCAAGCTGAAACATTTCCTGCGGGGGTCATAAAAAAAAAGAAGGGTTTTCTAGCCTCAGTGTTTTACCTCTTAATGAGACTTGGGAAAAGTTGACCTACCGAGTAATTGTGACAAACATAGCCGAGGGGGAGCTGAGTGTTGCCCTGCCTCCTTTTGACTGTGGTGGTTAAAAAAAAAAAAAGCAGCTCATCGCACCTGTGGTTTGTATAGACATGAATCTTTTTCCCAGACAAAACGAGGAATTCGCTGCAGCTTGGAAAGGTCCCCCCTGTGGTGCATGGATGACACGGTCTGCTGTGCTGCTGCTGCTGCTGCTGCTGCTGCTGGTTGGCTTTCGACAGGGGCAGCTTGAGTGTAATAATGAAATGGAAAAGTTCCAGCGCAGTGAACACTTGCACGCAGAAGGTAATTGGAGATTGCCACCGAAGAACTCTGCACGATATGCTTTCAATGCCGCTCCTCAGAGAGACAGACCGCGAAGTTTGATTATGTTTGCTGTTACCCAAACGACGGCTGTAGTCGAGCAAAATGGGATACTGTTCAGACAGGGTGCAAGGTGAGAAGGCGGTGGCTCAGGCTTAATGCGCATTCGTATTTTTATCTATTTTACTATAAAAGTGGCATAGACGTTATTATATATCTCATGAGGTGTTTTCAAAACACAAGGACACATGCAGGAGCCAGCACAAACAGGTTCTTACATCCCATTCTTAATTTATGAGACCTGAGTGTTGCGTATTTAATGATTGACAGGTTACAGATTGCTTGGGATCCCCCACAAGTTCGTAGCATTGTTGATCGTTTTCGAGAGCAGGTGTTTGAGGCTCATGCAAGCTCCTTTAATTAAGAATAAAGACTTCAGATTGTGGTTCTTTTGCCACTTCAAGTCTGATTTGACATTGGAGGATCGGAGTGTTTTTCAATGGAAAGCAGATGAATGATTGATAAGAGAAGCAAAGCTGCTTCAAGTCCTGCTCTGAGGACATTAATAATGAAGGGTACTTTGAGCACTTCAGTGGCATATGGAAGACAAGAGATTTCATCACCTCTTGAATGTAACACTACCATTTTATTTAACTTTCTTCATTATTATTGTTTTCATCATACTTTCTTTTGTATTTTCAGTAATTGTTTTATTTCATTTTTCTCAAACTACGGACACAGGGGGCAGATCTAACCCGAGAAGAAATTTCATAGGGTCCTCCATGTTTAGAATTTATTGTTAAATCAGTTTTTCATTTTTTTATACCTTCCATTCAGATTTATTTACCTCGTGCCCAATTTCTCCGCACCGACGGGCTCATTTCCCTCCACAAGGTTGTACTCAAGTTGGTGCTCAACGCTTGACTGTTCACTTTTGAGTCATGAGTGCCAGAGGTGCCAAAACACATAAAAGATGTTGGAAAAAGGGGGGAAAAGGAAGACGAGGAGATGTTTTTTGGCAGTGTTCTTGTTCTGTGAAGCTGCCTCTCCTGTCTGCGGTGTAGATCCTGCTGCTCAGTGTGTGCTTGTCAGGCTCCATGTCATCCTGCCATTGTTCAGGCCAGAAATCAGCTCAGACTCCCATTGTTCTACACTCAGATCTGCAGCTACATAGTGTTCTGCCCAGTACTTCTGCACTTTGTCATGTTTGTGAAATAGAGTGATAATAAGAGGTCGCCACGGGTTCTGCTAGTACTACTATCTCTTTGTGGTCTGTAAGTTACATCAAATCCTTCAAATTTGCCCTAATTAGTTAACACATTCATCTTATTTGGGCTTGAAGTGTCATTGTTGTGTAAGAAAAAAAAAAAAGGCCTAAGCTTTTCCACAGAGTGGAGGCACAAGCATCTCCTCTCCCACTGGAAACTCTAGCCGGATCTTGACAGTAAAGGAAGACATGTCTCAAAGTGGATCAAAGTAATTCCTCCCTTCCCCCTGTCTAAACGGAGCAACATGTTGACATGGTCCCAGTCACAAGCTCAGTCGTTTGTGGAAGAGAGTGGCGGAGGATTCCTCCGGCTCGTGGGAAAGCATTCTGGCTGAAAAGACGTCCTGACATTTGTTTCCCAAACAGTGTTTGTATGGCTTCGTGTTAAGGGACAGTGAGGAGTTATGGCTGTTCAATGGGTTTTTCTGTTGTGTCGGGGTGTTGATGCAGGCCGACTTCTCTTATGTGCGTCTTTCATGTGGTTTTACCTTTTGAGGTACCCAACTTAACACTTTCACTTTGCCGCTCCGTCTCTTCAGGCCGCCCAAGCTGTGTGTCCCATTCAATGGCAGCGCAGCACGGTCGCTCGACAGGCTACAGCAAGTAACCTTTAGTTCAGAGGGAAAAATTGTTTTTCTCAGTAAGACGTTCATTCTTCTGTCACGTACTCTTCTCAGCCCCGGCAATATTCTCTCTTACACTGTAGTCATGAAGTGCTCTCACATTGGGTAAAATAAATTATTATGTTTGTATTAAACCCTGCAGAGTGTTGCTTGATGCCATGAGAAAAATGCAATGTGTCACTTACTGTATATTTGTTGAATTCCCACTGGACTGACAACAGAGAAGCAAAGTGGGAGGAGTTAAATTGGGTATCCAGGATTGTGAAAAGTAATTTTCTGCATCGACAATGTTAGTGACCGGCAGTCAGCCACTTCCAATACATTCGAAAATATCTTGTTCTGTCATAAAAAGTTAAGGGCATAAGCCTGTGTATGTAAACTTAAGGACAAGGGTCAACTACAACTCCCAAGGAGCATTTAGGAGAGAGATATCTAGTCACTAAGTTTAAAATTCTGTTGCATGTGCGGATAATGGTAAACTGATCACTAACAATTATGTATTGGTATATTCAGCTTTTTTAAACAGTCCCCTCATATCGCCAGTTTTGGATGAATTCAGCAACTGTGTTCAGCAATGTGTTCTCTATTTGCTAAAGCTCTGATTCGTGACTGGCTTCCTCTCCATGGCAACGGCAGCTGAGGCTGATGGGTATTGTATTATTTAGAGCATAAAAGTAATTCAATTTGACAGCCATTACAAAAACCTGTAGTATTGTTGAATTATCCAGAACACGTCAAGGATTTTAAGAAATACATTTTTCTTTCTCTTTTTGAGATATAATTGAATTTTAATTTAACTAGCATCCTAGTCAGTTTGATTGACATCTTGTATCACTTCCTGTCAGATGCAAAACAGCAAAGTACATTGATTTCTTGTGTACTACCTGCAAAATTATTATCAAATGAAAATTACAAGAGCTAGGCCAATAAATTGGCCGATATAAGCTTACAGTAGATATACCATATTGCTGTGTATGTCGGCCAACGAACATGTATGGAAATGCCAAAGATATGTTTGACTTTATTTAGAAACAGTGTCTCAATTGCAGAGTTTTTCCACCAAATCAATTTTTCTACTGTAAAATTTCATGTAACAATATTGGTATCAGCTTCAAAAATCCATTGTTGGTTGGGCTCAATAAAAGACTATATAGCACACACTATAGACTATTAGCATGTATGTGGACACAGCTTATGTGAGTGTTTTGGATCTTTACGTCCTCCTAATTCAAGATAACTACTAAGGAACTGTTCGAATGTGATCTGCATTTGATTGAATTCTTAATTTGTCCTTGATTCATAATGAGTGTGTAAGAGCATATGGCTCTGGTGTCTGTAATGGCCTGCCGGATTCTGAAGTTTTTGCTCCAATAAACCGCCAGACATTTCTCAGCTAGCGTTGCCTTCGCTGTGACACATGAAGAGACCGCAGATGAGAATCACCTGTCTGTGTTGAGCCCGGGGAAGCAGAGCCCATCTCCTCTCAAGGCAGGTTGTCACCGCAGCTATTAAGACTAATAGCGGCAGCCTGTGATAAGCACAGTTAGCTGAATTCATGACCCGAGTGGCCAGAGCGGCGAGATCATTTCCACTTGTGTGTTTTTCTGCTGATGCGTTTAATTTTTATCCTGTCCAGCAGTGTGACACAAGAGGTAAACCAGAGAGTGCCAGAAAGAGAGGAAAATAGAAAGAGAGTGATGGAGCCTTGGGTGAAATATTGATTGGTACAATCCAGGCTGAAAGCACTGCAGCAACAGAGGTACATTATATTCTCTCATATGACAAATAAAGTCATCTCTGTAGTGTTAATTGCGTAAGACTCACTCTTTTTTTGTCACCAATTTCCATTTTAGGCTGATGCTCTTATTCAATGCAAATCACATTTACAACATTCTCGTCTCCATGAATTGCACATGAAGAAAGAACCAAGTTGAGTTCTAACAGTGGGCCACTTTACCCTAATTACACAATTACATATTCGTCCACTTAATCTCTACAGAGGTATCTGGCCTTACAGAGTTTTTGTTTAATTTGCCCAAGTCTCTTAGGTATCTATTGCCACCCGAATACTATGGAGATGAATGGAATTTGATTTGTGATGTTCAAAGCAATGAAAAATTTTGGCTTTTCGACAGCAATGTATGTTTCTAGAAACAATGTCTCAGGATAAGTCACGGATCTCGCTGCAGACTGTTTTCTGTGGGACTAAACAAGAACTAAACCTGTTTGCACATTCCTGTTTGGGTTTCCTCTGTATCTGAAGAACCGTGAAGATTAGGCAAATTAGTAACAGATTAAAAAATGATGGCTTTGTTCAAGAAGAAGAAACAACAATGACATTTGAGTAGATGTTGCAAAGATGACTTCCAGGAATGGAAAGGGATTGAGAAAGCCAGAGCACCTGTCTCCAAGTAGAGACAATTTATTGAGCGTTTTATGGTTATATAACTGCTTTACTTTGTATTTAAACAATTAGAAAGCTGTTCCTCTTCCTCATCTCCAAAAAAGCCCTATGGTCCTTCCTATTCCTTCCTTCATACCTTCCTTTGTTGGAAAAACATCTTTTTTTTCTGTGATTTGGCTGAACAGACCCTTAAAATCAACATGATTGCCTATATTCTGTGTTTATAAGATAAGGCACCCCTTTACCTTTCCCTCTTCCACCATACCTCCCTGTAAAACCCAGCCAGATAATTGTAGAGCATCAGATGTGTGCTCCCCTTCCCTGCCCCCCCCCCCTACCCCCCCTCCTTGCTGCCACCACATGGCCGGTATTAGCCGATTTCCTGGAGATCACTGGAGGATGCCGTCGGAGCACTTGTGTTCCTCTTTCTCCCTCATTCGCTCTGCGTAGAGTGGCCCGCTTAATGCATTGTAATGGTTGACCATTATTTACGCAGGGGATAAACAAAGAGAAGCGAGGAATTGATGGAGTAATCCACTCTCGTAGTCATTAGGCATTGAGATGGAGGAGCTGGTGGGAGCAGCCTCCTGCTTATGCCTCTCGAGTCGAGCAGCTAATGGAAATGGGACTCATTAAGACACCTTATACTCCGACGCACCCAAGATCATGAGCAATTGCTAATTGATTGTCGTTAGCGTTCTCGCAATGAGACGCTCTGCCTGTTTTCTCATTTGTTATGAACGGCTTTGTTTTCTTCCCCCCGTCTCCTTCACTTCATTATTGATGTTACTGTTTTTCTTTCTCTTTCTCTTCTGCCTTTTGCCTCTAGAGTCCTCAGCAACTGAGTCATCTTAACGCTGCTATACCTGGTTAGCTGCAACAATCACAACCTTGAGAAACCCCATTTGGACAATTCTGTATGTAATCTATAGTATTTCCTATGATTGGATGTTTTAAAAATCAATATTCTAGACACATTAATTGCTGCATGTGCATGAAACACACATGCCAAAGGCTAGTGTAAAAGAGCAGATGTAGAAAATGTGCTTCAGCCAGCATGGTCATGGTTGAATAGCAGGGAGAGGCAGGTCTCCCTGTGATGCTTCGCTTATTGGCTCTGGAAATTCCTTCCTCTTTCCTCTGGAACCAGCACATTGTGTTCATCTCAGCCTTTAATCATTTTTTCCCTCCCAATAGTAATGTGCTCTCTTTCCCCTCCCTGGATTCCTCTGTGTATATGCCCCCCCCCCCCCCCCCCTCTCTCTCATTGCTTTTTCTTTTTCCTTATTACGAGAAGGAGGAAGAAAAGATAAGGGAGGGAGATGAAGAAAAGGGCTGAAAATGCAAATACAGGTCCGTAGTTCTTTCTTGTGACAGATCAGGCCTCATTACACCCACCTCTCTTTTCCAATTGGCTCAGGACGATCCCTCTGTCTTGCTTGTCTCCATTACATTAAGAAGCCTTTCACCTCTTGTAAACCCTCCTTTGCTCCCGGTCCAGTGAAACAGTGAGAACAAACAGCCAGGTGACCAAAGAGGGATCTCTGGCTGCAGGGCACGGGATTTGTTTTGCAGACGAACCGGGACAGAGAAGGGGAGGTAGGGGGGCATCATTTATATGTCTGTGGTCAGACGGTGCAGTGTTTCTTTGCTTCAGCGCTCTGCCAGCAGCCTACACCTCTATCTCTATCTGCCTCGTGGGAGTTGCTACCACCTTCTCGCTCTGATAGGGGAAGACTGGAAACAAAGGAAGAAAAATACAAGCACCCTCTTGGGCTGCTCTTGCTTTTGAAACAAGATATACTGTAGAGAAGGGAGGAGAAGGAGAAATAATATTGAAACCATCAATTATAAGACTCACATGAGCATCAGATCACCACTTTGAACTAGAAAGGTATTTAAAGTGAAATTCTAGTTTCATACAACCAGTTTACCCATATAACAGTAGTAATAACGAGCTAGCTGAGAGCTATTTACCCTCTTAAATAACTCTTTATTGAATGAAATGATGCCAAATCCAGAGAACAAAATACCAGGGGGAGTAAATGACACTCTGAGAGCTGTTCTGATTGACTGGTTGGCTAGCATGTTAGCCATTAGCTCAGCAGCTAAGCCTCAAGTGCCGTATATTTCATTCAAACTGTCAACATCCATCACAACTTACAAGCTGACTTCCTGGTGCTGACTTTGACCCACTGTACTTGCCGTAGTTGTGCGCTCACTGACTATGATTATTACTAATGTTTTCGGTGCACTCACTTTAAGTCTTACCTGTAAATAAAGTGGTTTACATTAGGGCTGCAACTAACTAATTATTTGATCGATATTTTCTCGATTAATCGATTAGTTGTTTGGTCCATAAAATGTCCGAAAATGTTCACTGTTTAAAGGTGCAGTGTGTAGAATTTAGTGGCATCTAGTGGAACAGACTTGGCAGAAATTGAATATAATATTCACAAAAAAGGTGTATTTGTGTATTTATTAGTGTATAATCACCTAAAAATAAGAATCGTTGTGTTTTTGTTACCACTTCCATTGATAAACGCTATCATACACGCTTGGAAACAGAAGGGGAGGGGTATTCAATTGATTGCAATTTGCAACCTCACCGCTAGATGCCACTGAAATCTACACACTGGTCCTTTAAGTAATCCAAAATATAAACAATTGTTGCCTGAGGGCAAAGTGTTTGATAACACATTGGGAAGTTATGCACAGCAGGAAGTAAATTACCTGCATTTGCATAAATAAGACGTAATTGGTAGTTGCTGTGATGCTGATCTGGTGGCACACAACATGTATACGACTGCACTGTTTTGTACTAGAGTGTGTGTTGTATAGGTTGTGTGTGTGTGTGTGTGTGTGCGAGTGAGTGTGAGGCTCCACATAATTACAGCAGTGGTGGTTAACTAGGCGCCGGCATTTGTGGTAATCAGTAGAGAGTGAAGATTGGGGAGCTAAGTGAGCTGGTGTCTCATGCTCTCTGAATGTATCACGCTAAAAACCATCATCTCTAAACCTGCAATCATCACTACAGCACTCATTCACTGCAGTGATACACTTTGTGTTTGTAGCTTTATCCGACAACAACATGTGACTCCATCTAATGTAATCACTCTATATTGATGTCCTCAGAGACCAGCGGCATGTGGGTTTGGAAAACATTCTGTCCCTCTTCTGTTAACCTTGATTAGGTTGTCAGTCAGCACAGTACATACAACATATTCAGGCATAATAATCCTAACTGCTGCTGTTAAGGATAATATTTAATAAATTTGATAAATATTTTATTTATGTTGCATGATTTGCTTGATAATCGGTTGAATGAGCGTAAAGGAAACCTCTTAGTGCCACAAAACACGGAAGGAAAATAAATGGACTTCCTTGGATTCAGTGTTTAGTGTGTTTGATTAATATGTTTATTTAATCAGTTTGTTGTAACACACGTCTTTTTGCTGTTGCCCCCAAACAGCATTGTTTTCCACCAATGCTAGCCATGCAACATTAAAAATTCAGCCCGTAGATACACCACTGAGCATCCAGTTCAAGTCTGGTGCATGAACAGAATCAAAACAGAAATAAACCAGACAAACATCAAGTCCTTAAATGATGAGCCAGTTGAAAAATTTGATAAACTATTAAATGTTTTAGTCATTTATAAAGGTGACTGCTTCTAGCTTCTCAAATATGCAGATTTGCTGCTTTTTTTTAAAAATTTCATGTCATTTTGAAAAAAAAAAAAATCTGTTGATGGGACAAAACAAGCCATTAGGTCAACTTTGTCTCTCTCTCTCTTTCACATTTTATAGAGTAAATATTTAATTGATACATTAAAAAATCAACAGCTCTTTTGATAATGAAAGTAATTAACTGTTGCAAAGGTCTTTAAAATGTAATTTCGGACTGACAAGTTTTTGACCCTCTATATAATTTCCACTAAAATAACCCAATTAATCCGATACATGACAGTAACAGAAGTCAGAGTTTTGCCCTGATTCATTTTTCTATAATCACGTTATTAGTGTGCAAATAAATACAGTAACTATGAGGTGAGATGGTTACCAGCTTGTCTCCTCACAGTCCTGTTTTAATCTTTAAAACCTGTTTGTCTCCTAAAAATTATTACAACCAACTAGATTATCATTCCGACATTTGCTCTTCCCGCATTCCTGCTTTGACTTCAAGTGTCTTTTGTAGGATGTCTCTGTTTGAAAAGCAGAGATTCGTATCTTGGTTGATCTTGTATGTCTTGAGCAGATCAACAACAAGATGCAGCCTGAAGGAGGTGTTGAAATCATATATATATGTGCAGAGGTAACACCAAGTGAAAGTGGAGCACTGTGGAGGGAGGTGAATGGGAGGTCAAAAGTTTCAGAACTGTTATTTACTGAGAACATGACAGTGTGATTAAAACTGTTCTTTTTCTCCCATTTCTCTGTTTTTGTCTGCTTTTAAAACTTTTAATCACTACTATATATCTGTCAAAAGGTATGTAGTAAAAAAAGAAAAAAGGATATTTGTATTTTTTGAGGAAATATTATCTTATTAATTATCTAACTGAGCAAACAACATATTTACTTAGTTATACTAATGCTCAGTAGCTGTGCATGTTTATGTTTCTGAGTTATTTTATCACTGTAGCTCATTGTTTCCCTTTATCATCGAGGCCAAAAAGCCTCTTCAATCCTTTTCCTGTTCTATTTGTTCACGTGCTTCATGTCCATGTGTATTCAAAACCTACTGTATTTACCAGTTAAAATGCAAATGTTGCCCACTGGGAATAATAGCCCCTGGGAGCTGGCTGGGTGTACAGACAGACAGACAGCCTGTGGCTCTCTAGGGCTTTTCCCACAACACTGAGAGCAGAGCCAGGTGAGAGTTTTTCCCCAGGTGTCCCTCACCTGCCATTGTCTGGGCTTAGCGGGTGGCGTCCAGCTCCCACCACCCGTTTGACTCACCAGCGGGTTTCGTGCCCACTTTGCACAGGATGGCTGTTCTTTATTCAGCCAGGAAAAACCCAGTGCTGACTGGGGAGGAACGAGCCTGTCCTGCAGCGACAGTGGGGATTTTGACTCCATGAGGACCCAATTGAACCTGGGAGGGCCTCTCCGAAGCATAATAACAATGATAAACGCACCTCTGTGGCCGGCTTAAAACAGGCAGGGAGAAATATTTTATTGTGCTGGCCTGTCTTGACATAATTTACTCCCGGCTTCTGTTTTTTGCAGTATCAGGAGGTTTAAAATCTTACCTTGTGAAAGGTTGTTTTTTTCCCTATGAGAAGCCTGGTGTCATCTTTAAAACATTCTGATGAGTTTGCTTTATGCAACATCAAACCTTTTCTGCATGTGCTTTGAATTGGCTCAGGATGTAGTGACTCCCTGCCAAAAGCAAAAAAGTGTGTATGTGTGTGTGTGTGTGTGTGTGTGTCTGCAACTTGCATTCATGATTAGAGCAGATGTGTGCATGTGTGTCTGTGAATTTTATACAAAAATAATCGATTTGTCAATTTACAGAAAATGTATTCATCAGTTATTGATCATTTAAGTCATTTCTCAAGCACAAATGGCAATTATTAGCTGATTGCTGTTTTTTTGTGTTTTATATTTTTGTAAATTAAGTTTGGACTGTTGGTCGGACAAAACAGCTATTTGAAGACTTTTTTGGACATTTTAATACAACGATTAATTGACATATGAAAATGATAATTAGTTTTAGGCCCAGTTTGAATAAACTTGTTTTACATACTTTAGAAAAAAAGAATGCCTCAGACATAATCTTCAATTTTCTCAACTTTTCAGGGAAAAAAATTCTGTATTTTATTTTATGACACCACTTCAAATCCTGTCTATAATGGAAGGGTTTTTTTTCCTTTATGTTTTTAAAATTCTTTATTTGGTGTTAACTCTAAAGACTTAAAGTGCATTTTTCAGGTGGTGATTCAGAGAAAAACTCCTTTAATTAGATAACAAGCTTCTATGTTTCAGATTTGCACTTTGCCAGCAGTTTATCAATTACTGCTTGTGGTTTCATACTGCCAGTCAGTCTTTGTCTGGGCGCCTGAGCCTGCTCCTCACCGCGCTGCAGAGCCGTGTTATTGTACTTAAACAAATCAATTCTGTTGCAGTTGAGCTTTTTTTCCTCCATCCCCTGTCATTATGAACTGTTTGCAGTGCAGAGCACATTGATTTTTCACAGCCCTGGAAAAGCTGTTGATGAATAGCACAGAGGTATCTGGGGAGAATCTGGCTTTAAAAAGGAGGCACCCAGCACCGGCCCCTCCTTCTCCTCCTCTCTCCAGACCCATTGAGCCCCCAGCGCTCCTCCACTTTCTCTTTTCAGAGAGCGGCACTTCCAACAGGGGAGAAATGCTGCCTGAAAAATCCTCCAATGATAAAAAAAAAAAGAGGATTAAAAAAAAAGTGTAAGGCTCAAGGGACCGCCTTCTCCCGCTGCATGTGAAAATACAACTTGTGGTTAGACAGTTTTTATATTTGGAGCATTAGCCTTGTCCTGTCAACCAAAGCATGAGCTGAGCTGAAGGCAGAGGTGCTCTGGTTGGGGACAGAAATTGCAAGCATGCTGTGTCACTAAGCAGACGCCTGATGAAAATGATACTCCTAACAGGACATAACTGTAGACTTGAAGGTAAAGGGGAAAAAGGCATTTGTTACATACTTACACACACACACACACACACACACACACACACACATATTCACCAAGCTATAGCAAACCCTAACACCCTCAAGACATTTTTATTCTTTCTTTCTTCTACTATCCCATTCAGCTCCTTGGAATTCCATGGTTCAACATTTAAGGAGTGAAAAAAAAAAAGCTTGTTGGCACCCTCCAACTTTTTCTTTGACTTCATGAAAATGAGTGCCATGCTTATGCTTAAGGAGGAAGTTTAACAAAAAAGAAAAAAAAAAAGAGTGTAGCACAGGAATAAAGAAAAGGACCAATAGTTTGTTTATACTCCTTAACCTCAATCTAAAACTATTACCTTATCCCAGACCCTTCATTCAGAGAGAGGTGACTTTGATTTTACTTATGAAGACATGAATCCTCTTTTCTCAACATCCAAGTTTGACTTTTTTTTTTATTATATTTGAGGTCTTGTGGAGCCGCAAAAGAAAGTTAAAACACTCAGATGATCTCAGTTTCTGCACACACAGTTCAGACACTTGAGTATTGAAGTGGTTGCGTCGTGGAAAAGATGACACATGATAGAATCCAGCCTATGCTTATTATGCTAGTAATTATAACTTCTCACAATGATTAATTCATTAAGGAAAATTAAGTCTCTGTACTTATTTGCTTAGGTGAACACAGATAAGACAGGACTACAAAATAAACCATTTCTGTTTATTTTATAATTGGTTACATTTTAGAGTTCTGTTCTGGTTTATTGTATTAAGTCAGTACTTAAATGGCTTATAAGTAATGCTTTCTCACACACAAATGCTATCACCTACATTTCACCAGGAACTAATGTGGTCATTTTCAAGGGTCTGAATGTCACTGGGCATATGCACGGGCTAAGCTATAGTAAAGGCCTCTCTTAATAGGCTTATCTGTCAATCGAGAGTGAATTGTGAGCTGGCGCGTATGTGCCACGGCAGTGAACTTACTCTGTGGTGGATGTTTATGATACCATACTGATCATGTGAAGTAATGGCTGCTTTTTTGATTTGTCCTTCATGGGCACAAGAGCGTGAAGGAGCTTATCCATGCAGGGAAGAAGGGAAGGAGTGTATCACATTAAACAGGGGCACCTTAACTTTACAATAGGCCCTGGGGGGTCGACAGACGTTTTGGAGCTACCCCAAGTTCTTGCCACAAGTTCCAAGTGCAGGCCTCCCTTCACAGTATGCCACAGCAACAATAATTCAGCACCATGCGTCAATGGACAGCGAAAAATAGTAAATGATGTGTCCTCCTAATCAGTAAACAGAATATGAAACACATCAATATAAGACAATACATCAACAATAAGTAAAGACAAAGCTAAGTTATCAGCCAAGCAGGCCTGTGTATGAGAAGATCAGTCTTTTCAACTAAAAACCTGCAAAGGGCGTATTGTCTTTGCTTCAGAAGTGCTTTCTTCTGGTCTCCTTTGCCGCAAACTCCTTGATTGTGTCTTTAAAAGCCACGGCCCAAAGAATGTCATGCTCAATGGACATTAGGGTGAGGTGGTCCAGTCTGTCTTTTGATGCTGCTTAGTACCGCACCGCCACGTTCAGTCATGACGTAATGACGTAAATCATGTCTTTACAAAGAGTGTTGAAGTACATCGAGAGGATTCATTCCTCATCATGTCCACCTCTGCGTCAAAGGTAGCTTTTACTCTCCTACAACATGTTTACTATGTTTTGGTTTTTTTTTAAGCACATGTCTCGTGAGGCCCCTGGTGGCCCGAGGGCCGGGGCTTAAGCACCGATAAGCCCGTGCATTAAGGTGCCATTGACGTTAAGCAAGGTGCAGATGGAAGCCACTGAGAGCCCAAAAGAGAAGCAAAATCATTGAGTGGGCTTGATTTTCATGTGAAAAAATACAAATGTTATAATTCAGTGTTTGGAGGTTGGTGATTGATGTATTTTCTTTCCCTTTTCTGATTTCTCTCAGAGGCAGAAGACGCGAGGCACTGGAGTGTTTCTCCTCCTGGTCTGTGAATGGGTGGGGGGGTCTTTCGTGGTGAAGAATCAAGGATTAAAGTCAACACAGGTGAGTTGTTTATTTCTATAATGGTAGGAACTATGGAGCCCAGTAGGTGTCCGGAGTAAATTTTGTTTAAAGTCATGCGCACAAATTTGACTTTATGTTGTGTATGTTGTGTATGTTGTGTAATGTATGTTGATGTAGAAGAATCAACTGATTGTTGTGATTAGTTAGCACCCAGAGTGTTAGCAGCAGGCTTTTTTTGGTATTGAGGTGTCTACAAATTAATTAATTGCTTCATTCTAATATATTTTTAGATAATCACATTCACAATTTCCTCTAGTCTACACTCATTTTAATACAGTTGTGATGCTACATTTTGCTGCTATCAGTTAGGCTATGTGCATGTAGCCTACCACTGTGTATGCTAATGGCAAGGTTAACCTAAATACAAAGTTCAAATTTTGCAGCAAAATAAATTAATTTGAATTAAATCACTGCAATCAGTGGATTCACTCTCAGGGATGGGCTACATCTTTCACATCATGTTCAGCTTTGGTGAACTTTAAAACGTGAATATGTTCCTGTCTTGACTGTGATATTTTAGGGAACGGAGAGCCAAAAAAAGTCAAAACTGGAGGAAGCTACCTCTATTAGCCATGTTTCACCATCCATTTTTATCTAACCCTGTGTGTTTAACCACTGACAGTGATAAGACTGAATAAAATATGTTAGCTTATTGCCCCGTTGGCGACCAAGCAAGCTAGTTTACTTCAGAAAGCTTCTCCTCCACAATGATAACATGATGTTCTTTCCTGAGAGCAAATGCAGTAAACAGCAGAGTACAGAGAAAATAGAGAGAAGCTCAAAGAGCTATTGTGACTGACAAACACTATTCCTGGCTTGCTAGTGTGTTAGCTGGAGTTCTAGTTCACTTATTAGCCCTGCAAGCACTTTCAGGTGTTACTTTAATGCAGTGCAAAAAATAGTGAAAGTAGACTGAACATGGGCATTTTAATGAGCCATTTGTACAGATTTTTGATATGGATATAGCTCTATATTCCGGAAAACAAGTGCAAGAATTAATTTGTGCATAAGAATTATATAATTTGAGAGCAAAAAATAACTATTTGTGTGCACAAATTAATTTTTTACCCCTGAGACTTACCAGGCGCCCGAAAAACCTTCTTAATTTCACCTGGAAAGTTGCTTTGCCTGAGAGACTTCTGGAAAAGACATTATGTCACAACTGAAATCAAATAAGCTTGTTACTGGAAACAGATATCAGCCTCCCCTGTCACCACAGTGATTTAAAGGCTACAACTCTGTTTGCTCGGACATGCTCTGCCCTTGCCGTGCTGTTACTGAGTGTCTTTGGTAAACATGTGATGGCAGCAGTTTGTGTGTGGCCAACGCCGGCTCACCTCGCAGAGCATGTTGATTTTATCAGGATTTCCTGGGGGGCTCTGAGTAACAAAGTGCTGAGATGTTGCATCTGTTTATGTCTTGTGCCGACATCCAAGTCCATATGCAGTCCACACACATATAAAGAAGGTCATGACTATCCTCACCACAGGCAAGCCACCAGTTCATCCTCTTTCTTTACGTAATATGTAGCCCAGTGTACGTTCCACTAAAAGGGAGAATTATGTCGTGGAAAGGGAATGTAATTGGTTCATCCACTGTATTATACAATACAGCTATGGCTTCATGGATTAGGAATTGGGATATCCAGCATGCACGCACACACACACACGTACTAGATAAGAGTTAATCTTGATTATAGCAGTGTGAATGCTGAGAAATACAGTGCCCTGACAAACATCTGCCCGCCACACAGCTGAGTGGGATAAACCAAAGTGATTATTGTGGAAATGTCAGGCGAGGTAGACAGCGGGAGCAAGTGAAACGAGGTGGGGGGGATATGACATGAACAGGGACATGACATGAGTACTTCGTCGGTTCTCTCTCTCTCTCTCTCTCTCTCTCTCTCTGTCTCTCTCAATGACCAATTTTTCCTCTATTGATGCAAGATTGCCTTCGAGGAGGGTAAAGCTAGTTGGGTTTGATGGAAAGGCTGCAGTCAAAGGAAATAGCGACAGTCTCAAATAGAGAAGTTTGATCTCTGAGATTGAGGGAGGGGGGGTCAGCAGCCAGATAAATATATATATATATTTAGAGAGAGAGTGAGAGAGAGAGAGAGCCCGGTCAGGTTAGGCTAACCCATTGTCTGTAACTTCGGGGCTAACCCCCTTCACTTCTCCAGCAGTTGGGGAAACAACAGACAAGACTTTTCTTGGTCTTGAGAAGCTGCAGCATTTATGAACTGACACACTGTAGCCTTTACTGTACATTTACTGCCAGACTGACAACTTACTGCTAACCTTTTCCTCTGCTCTGCTCACATTCACCGTCACTTTTCTGCCACTCGCACTCACTCAATCACACGCTCGCTATGCACACATATTAAGTACTGCCTTATTTCTTAAAGGAGCTATGCTAAGAGTTTCCCAGGCAATGACACAGAGCTTGACTCATGTTTCAGAACATCGCTGCCCAGAGGCTCCCAAACACTATTGATTTCCAAAAGAATGGATATTTGGGGTTATTTTTGGCATTAAAAAATAATTTTTTTGGCCTGGCAGGGTCTTGTTGGCATGGCGGCCTGCCAGGCCTGTACAATTATAGGAGAAACACTGGGCTGCAACTAATTATTATTTTTCTTGATTGATTTATTTCTCAGTTATTTTTTGACTATTTGTTTAGTCTAATAAATGTCAGAAAATACTAAACAAATTGCTTGTTTTGTCTGACCAACAGCCCAAAACCCAAAGGTTTACAATGTTGTAAAACTGTGAAAAGCAGCAAGTGTTCACATTAGAAAAAATGGATAATTTTGCAAGATACATGACTTAAAAAATCAATTACTAAATTTGTTGGCAAGGTTTTCTCTTACTTATTTGTAATGTTTCAGCACTAAGCAGTTACGGCACCCAGTTTCATTTCAGCGGGCTGAAGGTTGCCAGGTTGGTCTTTGTCTCTGTGGCACCAGTTTAAGCCCTAATGAATAATTGCTTTCCTCTGTGAAATGTGAGGGGTGCAGACATTCTGTTAACCTTGCTAAAGGAAAAGGGGGGAGGAAAAAAAATCCCCTTCCTGTCAGTGGTCTCTCTTTCTCTCTGTTCTTGTGAGATCTGGAACTGATAAGTGTGAGGCCTCTGGTAACTGAACAGGAAGGATAGAGGGCCTGGCCTCCGAGCCCCTGGCTCTGCACACATGTCCACCTCCCCTGAACAGGCAAACAAAGACAGCAGCGCCTGCCACTTAACTTAAGGTTTCAAAACATTCGAGCCTATTAGAAGGATTATTATGAGGTTTGTTGAGAACCCCTCTCTCTGTTGAGTATAATAACAGAGAGGCATTTTGATAAAACACACGAGGGCCAAATGAATGCTGTGCAGCAGTTTCACACCCAGGCACAATCACAGCTCTCTTGTTCCACTGACCGGTGTTGAGTCAAGTGTAAGTACTTAATTATACAAGCACATGGCAGAGCAGTGAGAGTTTATCATTCAACCCTAACACCCAGAGGTTTGAATGACAAACTGTTAAACTGATAAGCATAATAGTGATGTAGTGTCTGTACGTACTGTAGGTGTTTCCAGAAGCAGGTGCCTTAAAGGAAAGAAACCACAAAACAAAATGTAACATAGAATCTACTTTCACCCACCTCTCAAAATATGACATTTGTTGAAATTAGCTGTTGAGCAGAGGTTGAAAAATCAGTTTTAGAAGCTGAGTTGACTCGGGTTACGTTCATTTCCATCATAACAAAAAGTTTTTAGATTAATGAGCTTGTAGTGCAAACATTTGTCTTCATCTTTACATACAATTTCAACAGGAATTTAAATTTGTTAAGTATTTATTGCATCACACAAAGGCTATCTGTAACTTCAAGGTTATCAACAACAGAATCCCCAAAGACAGTGAAAGATAAAAGGGACTGGAAAGGAAAAAGAAGCTCTGTAATCTTTGTAATGATAATTGTGTAGAGGTCAGGCACCATATTTTGTTAAAAATTAACATGTGCTTGCTAAAGTACTATTTAAAGGGTTCATCTATGTGTTTTTTGTCATGAAAATTGCTTAAGCCAGAAGTTATATGTGAACTAGGTGCTTCCTCTAAGAATATCTTAAGTTTAATTGTGTAATTTATGCTTCATTCCTGCTGTGTTATTGTTTTGGGACTATTTTCTATCTTATGTTGTTTTCATTCTATTCCAAGTTAACAATTGGAAACTGAATCTAGAAAATGAGCCATTGGTAAGGTATTATACCTTGCATTTCTGGACCATTTTGTTGTCTGCTGGTGCATTTTATTCCCGCAGATAACCGGCCAAACATACATGATGTGACATGACAAGATATTTCCAGTGCAGCTACCATGAAAGATTTTTTTTTTTTTAGCTATCTAAACCATCAGTACCAACAGTAAGCTGTCTCCAGCATGGTACAAACTATTTTGATTCCCCTACAATCTAAGAGAAAGGTGCACTGTGTCTACACAAACAGTAGCTTCAGTAATTTAAGTGTAGTGCAGCCACATGCTGCAGATAATGACAGACATGCTGTAGTAAGGGCTCTCCAAAAATTCTCACTCCACTTATTACCAGCAGCTGAATGTAACATGATCAAATTAATTCTGTGAGGTCGTCCAAAAATATTCTGGGAAAGGCAAGAACTCACTTAACTGCATAATAATTACAGAACTACAACAAAAAACTAAATAACAAGAGCACTTGATCATGATAAAAAATGCTGTGGAATGAATTGAACACATAGTGAGAGCATTTTAACAAACTGAAAAAAAAACCATCTGAACAAGCATCCAAGGATTTTACCCTTGAAGCTTTTGTGTTAGCGTGGCATAGATGATGCACAGTAGCTTTTGACTCAAAGACTCATCACTGACATGTAGCAGCTGATGAAAAGGCGATTGTCCTATACAGTACTGGGTGAGTAACTGTGCATGACAAGATAGCACTTGAGCAGGTTTCCCTCTCACAAACTTCTCCATCTACCATCTTATCTTTCGGAGTTTTCCTTAGTACTTAACGCTCATGTGGAATGTCTATCTGATCCCAACTTCTTTTCTTCACAATACCTTTACTAGAAAGGCAACTTTGGGAATCTCAGGCATATCTTTTTGAAGGCCAAGACTGTGGCAGAGATGTTTTCCGGGGTGATGCCCTTCCTATGAGAAAGCACAAGATAACGAGCCAGGGTGACAACTGAATTATTAGCCCATTAGTCACCGGAGAGAAAAGGAGGTGGATGAACATGGCATCCATCAAGAAAGCGCCTCTTTTTTTGCAGATAGCCTCTCCAAACTGCCGCCCAGGAATCTTGTAAGTCTCTCCCACTAATGTAGGAGCTGGAGGCCCAGGGTCAGGGAGCAGAGCTGGAGCTATCACGGTGCTCTCTGCTGCTGCCGATGACCCGGCCGCCTGTCCTAGGAACAGAGCAGCATAACACAGAGGCAGAACTCAGTGTACTGGACTAAAAATAGACGTGGCATCATCCCCACTTTCCCGTAGACACATACAAATGTAGACGCACACACTCTGGTTTGCACCCCAAACCAGTGCAGGCGCATGCCTTCAGAGGTGATCGCAACCGCTTGTGATAGTCAGTGACATGCCAGAACAGGTTTGATTGACAGGGTGACTGCGGTGCTACAAAGTGCGCGTGTATTCAGGACAGATGTTGTCTGCAGCCCGCTCTGATGGCCTGAGTTGACGTACAGCAGCAGGAAGCCATTAAGCAACATTTGGCTCCGAGATGAACCTCTCCACTATTCTCTGACCCTGTTGAATCTCTGAGCCCTCTTTACATCTGATGTGTCTTTGTATAACATATCTGCTTGGCTCTTCTTCAACAAAGACTTCACTGCAAAAAGAAACAAAGATTATTGAACAAATAGCGCTCGGTCCCTTTAATGCAAAATTAAACCTGGTATCCTTTGACATGCCGGATCAATTTCCTGTTCATGATGAATTGTCTGAATAAGCTACACTTCACAAGCTGAACAAATTAATTAATGGCTTGAGCGTAATATGTTTTAAAACACTTGGCATTGAGATGCTGTTGGCTTATGAATGCTCTACCTCAATGCTGCTCTTGAAATACGACCACTAGAGGTGTGAAAATTTCTTGATTCTAAGATGCATCGCGATGCGAACGTGGACAATTCTGCATCGCTTCACAAATGTCAAAAATGGATTTTCCAGATGTTAGTTAAAAAAAAAGTTAGAAAAATTTGGAACTAGTAGTAGTGGCAGTAGTAGCTCATCTTCAAAAAAAGCAGTAGTTGCAAGCATTTTTTGATTTAATGACTAAATAATTACCTTATACAAGATGAAGGTGTTGTATAATGTCAACTTTCTACGCCATCACCTAGAGACTAATGTTAGCAGAGCAGAGCAGCAAACTCCAGCAGTAACACTACAGCATTAAACAACTTAAACCAACTCCGAGGTGAAGAAAATAACTCAGTGCTCAGTCTGGTTCACCTCAAACACCCTGCACCCACTCTGCGTCTTGGACAACTATGTCTTTCCCCGAGAGCAAACGGTGCAGCAGAGAAGTTGCTCTCCACTGCTGGAGACATGACGTTAATAACAACACAGTGGAGCACTCCGCCTCACCCTCAGTTTGTTACTCTCATATAAGCAGGAGACTGTAAGATGCTTTCAGATTAATTAATTCATTAATTAATGCAGTTAACTTCTTAAAATAAAAAGGCTGCGGACCATTTATCTTAATTGCCAGTAATGTCTCATATTGTATTTCGGTGGACTAAGGACACCAGTGAATGGTTTGGCACACAGCATACGGGGGCAAGAGACTGAAAACTGTGCCCCCTTCTCCATTCATTCAATCAAGAATCGATTCTGAGTCGAACTGGACACCCAAGAATCAGAATTGAATGATGAGATTCCCAAAGATTCACACCCCTAATGATCCCATTAACAAACCTTTTCTTCTGCCTAATGCCGCTATATTTTTGCATTTCTCTTTGTCAGTGAGAGCAGTTACTGTGGTCTCATTACGTTGGTAGTCGGTAGGTTGGAGAATATTACCAAGACCCAGTGAGCTTGATTTGACTCCACACAGCTTCCGCTAAATGTTCTATTTGTAATATGTCTGAATAAAGCTGATGAAATGATGATGAAATGATGATAGTGGCAGCGCTGCGGGGCCTTGAATTAGCCCATCAGCTGATCTGACTGCCATTCAAGTGGCCCAGTTTGAACATGTATTTACAGCAGCAGGACAAATATAAGCCTGGATCCTACATGCTGTAGCTGAAGTACAACCCCAGCAGTGTTAGAGCAGAACTCAAGTTGTACTTAAAGTTATTTTATACTTCTCCTATACATTATTGACAGGTCTACTTACTTGTTACTTTTCAGGTTTTAGTACTTTTATAAAGCTTTTATATCTTTTAGCATAATGAAGAAAAACAGGTATATTAGTATTTACTGATGTATCTTTTAGTATAATCAGGTAGTCTTTTGGTATTTACTGCACCTTGTTACATCAAAAGCTGTAATTAATAATTAGTTTCTTTGATTCACAGTACGGTGGATATTACTAATTTATCTCTTCGAGCTCTGTAGCGTGATTGAGAGTTGTACAATGCAGTACATTCAGATCTTTTTGAAAGGAGTTTGCGGCAGACAGGCTGATAGTCATCAATTTCAGACTTGTTTGGTAATTTTAGGGATCAAAGGCGATGATGAGGATGATGATACTGATGCTAATCCCACTGAAGGGGATGATTGAGTCATCACGGCAAAACAGCTGTCTTATGTGCCGCACCCCCCCACCCCCACCCCACCCCACCCTAATGGCTGATGATGACGGTAGCAGAGTCTAAGTGAGTGCAATTGACAGCGGAGTTTGAGCTTCCTCAGGGAGGAGGGAGAGAGGCTGAATCTGAGCAGAGGGAAGCAGGCAGCAGGGTGGCCATGAAACATTCATGCACCTGGGGACTCTTTGCATAAGGAGAGCAAGCTGAGCCAGTAATGAAGTATAGAGCAGAGGACTTTTAATGGCTCTGTTTGTCCTTTTATGAGATTAACTTTAGTCTGCCTTCTTATATAAAATGCATTAAAAGCCTAATTGCATACAGTGATTAAGTGACGACTTTTACTCACTAAAAAAAGGTACTGCCTGCTGCGGTGCCTTGTAGAAAATATTATTTACATTCAGAATAATCTGATAATTAGTACCACAGGTGTGCGGCTGGTTATAGCTCCTAGCTGGACAGCAGAAGGTGAGTTATTCCCAGCCCTCGGCCACTCTGCCTCGGACTGTGAACATGACAACGGTGCACCAAATGTGGACATCCCCAGTTGCGCCGGTCGAACAGTTGTCCCTCCTAAACTCATCCCGCTCAGAGGCTGAAAGCTCCCGTGGGGACAGAAAAGGCGAGGGAGAAGCAGAGGAATGGCAAGATGAAGAGGAGAAGAAGGGAGAAGTAATATTTAGACAGCTGCACGTGTAGTGTCGTGTATCGCTCTCAGTGGAAGGGGGGAGGTTAGAAGTGGAGGGATATTTTGGTGTCCTCAGCTAGGTCTCAGACAAACTCCCTCTGCAGTATTGATGTCACTGCACCCTTCTGACAGCTGTAAACGGACTATAAATCACGAGTCGCAGTCATCTATAGATTTACAAACACCTGCTACCTCTGATTCTATATGGCAGCAGTATATCATCTGTCTGAACTAAGATAAATGAACTTCAATACATTTTGTTCAAAAATGTATTGAAGCTAATCCTTTAGAGAAACCCATCTGAGAGCTCACTGTCAATGTCTCTGTCTTCAACCCTGACCGGCGATACGTGGTACAGTAACGGTGGTTGTGCGAGACAGCTGGTCACATGTCTGCGGTCCTGTGCTAGACTGGCCCTCTGCCTTGAGGTGGTGGATGGCAGCTGACTGCTCTGATTCACTGGGAACTCGACTTGTGTGTTGTACGCCTCACAATGGATTGACTCATAGGGAGTCGAAGCTGAGCTTGTTCAGTGTCCATCTCTCAGCCATTTTACTGGGATTTTCTGTTTGACTCCTTTGTTGCCTCTGTGTTTTGATGGACACAGAGGTCTTTTCTTTTTTACTGTGTATTTTTCTGCATTGTTCCCCCTTTTCATACCAGTGTGGAGTGGCCAGTTTCCCTCCCGTCCTCGCAATGCCGTTCTTGTCTTAGTCACAATGTTGTTCTGGAGAGGATGTGGACTGTTAGTCAGCCTCTAGCTGGCGTGCAGCAGTTTCACTGGAAGTGTATAATATGCACCCACATTGCACCCCCACCCCTTACTCCACACAGTTTGTAGGATTCACTAATTATCCCTCACTGGCTTCCCACTGAACACGTCCAATTGTGTTATGCTGTTCTTATTCCGGTGAAATTCAAACCAGTCCAGGTTGAATAATATATCCATAAGTTTGATATATAATAAGTCTAGAAGTGGTTGCCAGATTGTCAGTTGTCACAGTAACGCAACACCCTTTCCGGCTCCAGCTCCAGTTTTCCAGGCACTCAGCAGTCAACTGTCAAAGCAAGCGATGGAAATATTTGTCACTGTGAAGAGAGCTCAAAGAAATGCTGATACCTCTTCAGCCCTCAGCACATTATGAGAAATCCAATTCAATCTGAGCAAAAGAACTAAGATCAGATTGAACACTGAAAGCTACTAGAAATAAAATATTTCCCACAATGTGAAGCTATGGTTTAAAAAAAAGTCTGTGAACCAACTGCAATAGTGTTAATAGTAAATAGTACTATAAAGCAGCAGGGTTGTCACAGCGGGCATAATTACCTCCTGCATCTCTTGACGATTGTGAAACAAACTATAGCATGTATTTTTTTTTATTTTACAAGGTATTATATCACAATTGTGTGCTTGCGTGTATTTGATTGACGCTGTGCATTGCTAGGAAGTTGAGGCAGGTTCAACTTTTTTGCTGTATGACCTTGTGTCTTTTGGCCAGACCTCATGCTAACACAGTGGTCTCATTGGAATGAATGAGGACGCTTTGTTTTTTTGAACCAGTATCTGTTTGAACACAGCCTTAGTTGGAGAAAATTTTGATTTTTGTATGAAATATGGATAATGCTATGAATGAAAGAACTGTATGCTTATCTCTTTTCAGAACCCTGCTTCTTTTTGAAACATTTTTCTATTCAGCCACCTGATCACCACCCGGTAACCAACGGTCTTTGAGCTCTTCAAGACAGTATTTCTCCTGGTGACGGCACACAGCAAATAAAATATGCCATTATACCTCTACCTGAGGTTACTCTCACTCCCCTATCACATAATAACATGTGTAACACCCTCGCAGCAGCCACTAATTGCTGCTGGATATTAGCGCTGGGTCTCTTAAGACACTGACCTTGCTTTAGCCAATCACAACAGGGCATGTTACCGAGTTGAGCTCTGATCAGAAGAGTCCCCGCAGCATGAATGGGAGGAATTAATTATTCAGACTGGCTGCTTGTATGTTTTGCTGGACACCGCATTTAATGACATCTATAATGGCTTCTTTGTGTGAGATTAATAGTGATGTGAGACTATCAAAGTAGAAAAAGTCCAGTCAGACAGCTCACTGCTCGCCAGGTAAACACAATGAGAAAGATGAGTGTGAGCATTTTTATGACAGCGTTCAGGTTTTTTTTTTCTTTTTATTCACAAATTCATTACCTTGGAGCTTCACACATTTATATGCCTTACTGGTCTCCATCTTATTCTCTGCGATCTGGAACATTTTGTGTTAAACTGAAATGAACCTATGGTAATGAGATGTGTTTAAATATTTATTATACGAGGAAATGAAGAGGTAAAAACCTTTTTAAACAGAGATTAGAGCCTCTTCTCACAATATTTACTTCCCTGCCACCACTGTTTAGCTTCTACAGCTCGAGGAAAAGGCCGACTTATATAATGATCAGTGGTTGGGTTTCCACTGACCTTTTACAAGGCCAGAAAGCACTTTGAATGAATTGAAATGTTTTCACGTCAGTTAGGAAAAGGGGAGAGGTGCATTTTTTGCCTTGATGTCACCTTGATCTTAGTTAAGGGTGGCGACTTTAAGACAATGTTCATTCAGCTGATAAAAGCTTTTAAACGCAACATTTAGATTACTTCTTGTGTCTATTTAATGATCAAATACTGCAAAGAAACCACCCTCTTATCGAAGAGGAGACACACTTTGCAGAATGCAGCACCGCAAGCCACGTTCACTTCACTCATTGGTCAAATGTTTCTAGGGTGGGAGCAAGAACTTCAACACAGGAAGAAGGTCCTGAAGGAGGTCCACTGGCCAAATATAATGTACTATGTTGCGCTAGTTCAGGTCAGACCTCGATTCGTTCTCCAGCTAGTTGTTAGCAACTGTTAAATTCACTCATTGGCATCCCACTATGCAAAGGTCACCTGGCTACACTTTGCTCAAACAGAGTACAGATAGTAATCGGGTCAGATCGAGGTCGGATCACATTCCCACAGCAAACAAACCGCTCCAGAGTTTGTTGAGACCGGACCGAGACCACCTCCTCTAAAGGGTCTCGGTGCGGTTGTATTGATCCAGAGTTCGATTTAACCAGTCTAAAAAGAAGTGCAGGTGTGAAAGCACCCTTAATCAGTGGAGAAACTAAGTTTAAGTTCAAAGCCAATGACCTTAAAAAAGGTTGGAAACTTGAGTCAGTATTAATGGTCTTGACATGTTGATGGTATACAGAATTTGTGGCTGTGAGATTAATAAGATGGTGTCAAATATGCAGATCCTGTTTCAGTTCAAAGTCTAGTAAATAGGGAAATAGGTTGTATTGTGTAAATTTGGGGTAAATATGTTTGTCTTTTACTTTTTAGAATAGTAAATAGATACATTGATGTATTGATATATAAGAGGCAAGGAAGTGGGTTACTAAAAAACTCAAGCACTGCAGCTCTCACAGCTTTCGTGTGTATTTGCTGTAAATAGTCCTGAGCAACAGTAAGGTTACTGACTGTTGTTGCATCTGCATTATGCTAATGTAATGAGAGCAGGAAGCCAATGGAGGCTAGTTGCACTGGATCGCTACGGGACACGAACGCAAGAGTCATCATGCAAATTAGCAGGATGGCTGATCTCTCAAAACAAAAAGTTTAATGAGAGATAAGCAGCCAGGCCGGACCACACCTCCAGTGGCAGGCCAGATTCAGATGCAAGTTGTGCTTTGATATTTCTCTCTAACCAAATGTTCTTATCGCGGCCCCCGAGCAAACATGCAAACAATCTGGCCTGTGTGTTTCCAGTCACATGGGCCAGAAGTGCTGGAGAGTCAGCGTGTCTGTCCTGGTATTTCCTGAGGCTTCGTAAACATACGTACACACACACTCTCCCTCTCTCTCTCTCTATGTCTTTCTCTGTCACACACACACACACACACACACACACACACACACTCATAGAGGTTATATTCAAACAAACAGTCAATAATGATGATATAATAATAATTATCTTTATCTCTGTAGCAATAAGGAAAGGGAAACCAGTTAATATGATCATTAAACTAGATTTAAAAAAGGAATAATAATAATAGTTTGTTACTCGCTGCCTAAATTTCAATTTTCAAAGAGAGTAATGAATTAAAGTTCATAAGTCTAAGCCTGTTATTATCCTAAATTGTCAAAAACAAGCACTCATAAATCATTAGTTACATTTTTGAGCTTGGCTTGACATAAGACTCATTGCTGAATCTGCTTCCAACTTGTGCTTACTTCTGACTTAGAATAGAAAAGAAAAACTGAAGGAAATGAGACTGTATTTTGCACTTTTCCTTTTTTATCTTCTCATACTCATCATGATGGTGTCATTTACAATAAATACACTAAAGGCGGATTAAAAACTCCAAACCACACACTCAGCTCTGAATCCACACTACCATGGAAGACAGTTTAATCCACTCCTGATGCATTTAGATAACTAAAAAGCATATTTTTAGCTATTACACCACCATCACTAAAGATACTAATGGATGTTGTTTGTGTGTGAGTGCGATTATTGTGCTGGACTTTGCCTGTGGATGGCCGTGCATTAAATCATTATTCGATTTAACCAGTTGAGATGTGTGTGTCTCTGTGTGTGTGTGTGTGTGTGTGCGCTCGCACACTGTTTCATCTAATTGATTTGGAGTGTTAAAGCACAGGGTTCAATGAATAGTCTAATCAAAACCTTAGAGGTTGCTGCTAAATGGTAAAGAATGATTTATGTGTCTCAAGCTTTCTTTTTTTTTTAAGCCTGCAGCTTTAAGTGGATTCTTCTACGCGCTTTAGCTCTGTGTTGAACAGAGGGTGTTAATATAATTACTGTAAATAGAAATGTTTGGATCAAAAGTTGGAATACAATTAAATAAACTGAAATCATGAGCCATCAGCTCACGTTTCAACCTCCAGGTGCGTTAAGTGCTCTCTATCTCTTGCCAGTAATCTCTTTTTTTTTTTTTTTTTTTTTTTTTTACCCATTTAGTCGCCTTCTAACACAATTTCATGGTGTTGATACAGAATCTAAAAATTCAATAGCTGAACATGTATGCTGGGATTATAATTTGGACTCTCTGTGGGGGATGTAGGTCAACTGAAAGACTCTATTTCCTCAAATATTGTAATCCCCATTTGTTCTGCTTTTTCACCAGAAACACAGCTTTGAGGTCTTTGTCAGACTACAATGCCCTGGGCAGGACAGTAGCTTAATGCTGTTGTCTTGTTTCCAGATGATTTCTCTACTTGCGTGCCAGTTTGCTTATTGTCATGTGTTTTTGACATTATTTTTTTTTAATTGCTTGCTTTACCTTATGTTCCCTGCAACCAAATAACCTCCTTTACTTTCAGCTTGAACTTTTACTCCTCAATCTGTCCACTCTGTTCCGCTGTGGTGCAAGTGGGACATGTTTATGGTTGAACTGGGGAACAGGGTCAGCAGGATGTACCCATTTAACCTTGCTTGAGACCTGCAGAGAAAGGAAGTCATTCATTTAGTCTCAAGTGATAAAGCCCGGGTGAATAGTTAACTGTCTGCCTTTTCATTGATAAAAAAAAATGATTTCACCATCACTTTCTAAAATGGTTCCACTCATTCAGCGTATTAACGGCTGCACTCAGCCAAACTAATTTCGTGCCTGTTTCTCCGGGCTGGAGGAATAGTTTTGTGAAACCATGCATGAACATGAAAAATTGATTTGTTTATATATCATTTCAGTATAATGGGTTTTTGCCCTGATTCAGAGACAAACCTTGATGTACCTTGTAGGAGAAAAAGGGAAGGATTACTCCACTCGCTGTTCATATTCTGCTCCTGTGTTGTCTAAACCTGATAACAAGTATGGCACAAGACAAGGCTGTCCATTGTGGAAACAGCTTTTTCCACAAAAGTCATTATGCTGGATCAATGCTCCCCGGAGAAACGGCAGGCTCAAACGCCACACACAGAGATGGGGGATTGCGTCAAAATATGTAACAGCCCGAGGCTTTGTTTGATGGTTCAGCAGGGTAAGGTACATACCACATACCTGCAATTATTTCAATGTTTTTTATTCAGCTCACAGAATTCATCTAGTGTCTTTCATACCTTTCTGAAAAGTGTCAAAAAAAAGCATTAAAATGACATGAATCTTTAAAGGGCTGGTACCAAAACTCACTTACCTGGTTTAGACATACAGATAGTTTTGGCCTCATTTGCGCGGGTTTTGAGATACCTACCTCCAATTCAATACAATGGAGGGGAATGGAATTTAATTTGTGGCTCTCAAAGATTTAAAAAATTCAACAACAAGATATTTCTCCAGAAACAATGTCAGCGTTACTCTCGATAATCCGCAAAACTGATTGTCAACGCTCAGAGGGACCAATTCTTTACTAGAAAGTAGTTCCAATGAAAACATTTCGCAGTGAGGTTTGTGGCAGGAGACATTTGCAAGATGGATATATCGAAAACCTGAGCAAATAAAACAGAACCTATCTGCATGGAGATTATAGGACAGGCTGGGTCTATAATCACATACCCATATGTACATTTCAAGAATTAACGGTTGCTGTAATCATTTCTTTCGTCCATACTGGACATGAAGAGATCTCCTTTTTAAACAATTCTTATTTTTTAGCGATGAGGGACAAAATCCACAATCCTCTTTATGTGTAAGAGTGAAGCTAATATGAGTTAGTCAAATGAAGTGGGTATCTTCTTTTTAGTACAAAATCCCCTCTTTGTTTAACTATCCCTCTTCTGCAGCTCAGCAAGGAAACACAGTCTGGGGAAACACAAAGAGGGAATATTGAACTAAAAAGACTAACTTTGGGAGATACACACTTGACTTGTCAAAATCAGACTGCTGAAGCGTCATATTAGTTTATGCTGAACTTCAAATTACATTTTTGCGCACAGAGGACTGTGGATTTTGTCCCTCGTCAGATACATTGGGACAGGGTCTCAGGGCAGTAAGGAGAAGAGGGATGATTACAGCAACTAAAAACTCTTTCAGTGTACATATGGGAACGTGTGTGTTTGGAACCTATCCTTTAAGTAAGAAAGCTTTTTTTTTTTCAAATTTGGGTGAACCAACCCAAACAACATGCGCTATAGTATCCTCCATTCATTAAACCATGTCTGCCGGTCTGTCTTTGTCATCAGCCTGCAGTCAGTTGAGCCCCTGGTCTGTCTGGGGCGGTTCCACATGACAGCAGCATGTGTATGTATGGACAGCACATTTAGCCTCTCTGTCTTCTCTGTCTCATCTTGAATGTTCATACCCACGGGTCAAATAACATCTCATTTAAAAAATAAAGTCAGAAGGTTTGGGGGAGTAAGTATTTCCCGGGTTATGGAGGACAGAGCCGGGTGCTCTGTGATGTCTCTCTCCATCTGTCTGCATGACTGCATGGTACATGGAGCTGTGTGGTGGTGGTGGATCTGCTCGAGGGGGTTGTAGCAGTGAGTTGGGGGGGAGGGGGGGGAGGGCAGGAGAGGTGGTGGTGGTGGTAGGGTGGGGTGGGGGTGGGGGGGTGTTTCTGTAAATAGCCCACCCTGCATTAAGAACTGGCATGCCGGGGCTGTGCTCTGTGCAGTCCTGACCTCACCAACCCAGCCGCCGCTCACATTTCCTCACAGCACGGGAGGCTGTGGAAGTCTGTGCCGACTGTTTCTCCACTTTATCCAGGTCAGATCTGATCTACTCTCACTAGTAAAGCACTGACGCTCATGACCCCGGTGACCCCTCACTGCCAGCCAGTGTCAAAATAACACAAGCAGCTCTGCGGAAGGCCTCCACTGCTCTGCCTGCTGTTATGAAATCATGCTGCCCTCATTTGGATCTCTAAGTATCTACACTCGGATAAATGTTCGGATCAAAACAAAGTGTCAGCTCGATTTGATTTCCGTCTTTCTCCACATTAAGCTGTTAAAAGGGAGTTTGCCTTGAAGTGCATGTGCAGTGAATATGTGTGTGTGTGCGTGTGTATGTGCGCTTGGAAGTAGGTCATTGATTTGGAACTTGGACACTGATTATGTGCTGGCCTAGAAATGGGCTATAATCGGTGTCTCTCATACCAAAACAGCTTTTTATAAGTGGCAGTTATTTCAAGGTCAGGACAACAGTTGTGTCTCATCGCTGCACATACATACAGACTTCTCAGTTTTCACATATTGCAATTCTCTTGAATCTGTTCAATCTTGTGAAATTGCTCATTTTCAGATATATTTTCACTGAAAAAAAAAAAAGACTAGAGTATCATGTTCATCTCTCTCGATAGGGACTAGAATGTGCCAAATCTGCAGGCATGCCCTGTTCTGTCGTCCGGGCAGATTCCCTTGATGGGGGTTTGATGTGTTCATGCAGATGCCACTTGAGCCAATAATGTAAATATTCGTTGTCTTTGAACAAGCCAAGACGTGATCTAATCTGTCTCTGACACAGAGTCTCCGGCAAACTCTCCTTGAACACGTGTAAAAAGGGAGTTTTCTTCATGACCACGTTGGAGTAAATCTTGCGCTCAAAGCTTGGAATTAACTGTCAGCTAGCATCATCACAACTCCCTCTCTCTGTCTCTCTTCATAGCTTCAAGCTAGCGCTGTATTAGTTTCTGCAGTAGATTTTCCTGAAGCGCCCTCAGGATGAAGCCTCGATATTGTTTTGTAAATGTAGCTCGGTATAGATTCAGCTCTGCTTACAGTGAGAGCTGATATTCAGCTTGAAGAACTAGTTGTACTCTCTGAATGGTGGCTGTAGGAGGTCAAAAGGGCATGTTTGTGTACTTCCTGTTCTCTTCCCCAGTCTTGGCTAGTGTGGGTCAAGAATAAACATTGGGAGCGTGCTAGCATGAATGGAGATCTCTTATGTTTAAAGTGGCTGTATTCCCTGGTGTGTTCTTGTTTTGTTGCACAGTTAAGTCCCCGGTCTTTTCATAATGATAGCAGGAACAACTCGAAAGAACAAATCTGAGCCAGCGGTTTGCATATCATCTCAGGTTTGCATGAGAGCGGGCGTCGCGATCACTCCTCCTCCCCTCCATGTGTCCCACATGAAAGATACTCATGTTCGCAGCATGAGCTTGTTTATATGAGCCTCGCCATGTTTGCATTTGTTTGGGCATAGAGGCAGCAACCAACAAGCCAGGCACAGACAAAATCCTATCAAAAAATGACATCAGCCGCAACAGCTGCAGGCTGTGGCACTGGGAGAAGAGGAGGTAGAGAAAGAGAGAGAGAGAGAGAGAGAGGAGAGAGAGAGAGAGAGAGGGAGAAAGAGAGAGAGAGAGAGAGAGAGAGAGAGAGGAGAACAATTGACCAGAAGCGACACGGGAAAGAGAGGTGACCTGATTGCTCAGCTGGCCAAGAGCACGGGAAGGAAGCAGCAGGAAAGGCTGGTCCCCTCAGTCTGGCCTGACTCTCTGCTGCTTCTGGTGGGTCCCTCTGTGGCCTTCCTCTCCTCCCTTTCCCCTCCTCCCTCCCTCCCTCCCTCCCTCCCTCCCCTCGTCCTCCTTCCCACACTGCTGCCTGTCACGGCTCACTACATCGGAACAAAATGATCAGCTCTCACCTCCTCATGAACACGGGTCATCATGGTAGCCATGCAAGGGCTGGGCCCTCTGTATTAGATAGGGATCACTGATATCTGGGAGGAGGAGGAGCTGCGGCAGGAGGCTGGAGAAGTCAATATTGTTTTGGGCTTTTTACAGCACATATATGTAAGGGTGTTTAATCTTTATGATTTTATTTATTAGCAATGGCATTTAGGTTACAAACTTTGTGGCACTATTAATTTCATCTCGCCACTCTCGAGGAATTATTAAATGTGTGCGTTTATGATTCTTCTCTTCACAAGGAAACCCGTCAAGTGCCTCTTTCACAGTTCCTGTAGTTCATAATGTAATTAATTCTAATCGCAATCATCGTTATAGCTTTTCAGATCAAATACCCAGGAGCAGTCCTAACAAAATAATCCATTCCTCTGAAAAACAAACACCCAAACTCTCTCTCTCTCTCTCATACACCCTCGCTCTCTCTCCCTCCCTCTGTGTTTGGCTTTTGCTTGGAGAGAAGAGCAGTCAGTTGGATGGAGGAGGAATAACATCAGAAAACAGAAGGACCTGCACATTTGCATACCTTTTTAGCATGTGGCTGAGGGAGCCTTTATTAAATTCAACCCCCCCCCCCCCTGTGGGCTGGGCCCAACCGTGGGGGGAGGGGCACAAGAGCTGAGAGGAGGCAAAGGAGGGGTGGTCTCATCTTGGAGACAGGAGGCACCATCTGAGCCAGCAGACAAACAATGTTTTCAGACACGAGGACAAGGTGGCAGCAACGGCAAAGTGTTTTTCAGCAGACCAGTGGTGTCCCCGTCCTGTCACGGAGGAGGGGGGGGACCGCGGGGGCCACAATGAGGAACACACATTAGCCTCAACACAACGGCCACTTTAGTCACAAATTAGTAGTCCTGAAATGATTAGTTGATTGATCAGTTAGATAGAAAATGATTTGACAACAATTCTGGTGTTTCCAGCTTCTCAAATGTGTGGATTTACTGTTTTTCTTTTTTTTAATTGATTGTAAATTGAACCAAATCTTTTGGTTTTGACTGCTTTTTGGACAAAACAAACAGTTTAAAGACATTTAAATTGCCTGTCACAAGAACCTGGGAAATTGTGATGAGTATTTTTCACATTTTATTGACAAAATTATCAACACATATAAAAAAAATTGACAGATGAATAAAGAAGAAATTAATTGTGTAGTTGAAGCCCTACAAATTAGTGTCACCTCATCTTAATATGTCTCAAATGACTTATGACTTAGTATGAACATTAGACCATAAATGGTATTTAGATATAGCATTACGACTTAAAAATGTAGCAGTCTGTCTGGCGTCTGTTTATGTGGAAACTTGTGTACAACCAACTTCTACATTATTGTGGTCTATAGTTTCACATTCACATTTGTTTCTATTGAGCAATTGGCTTCATGTTTACTTTTAGCGTTTAAAAGGTCACAAAAAAAGTTGAGTGCACCTTGATGGAAATTGCCGGCACCCTGCTGGCTCCCTATTAGCAAAGCCTGAACTTCACGTTACCCCCACTGTAAGAAAACACCTATTAGCAAGTGATTCGATAAGAGCACAGAGATGCTTTGTGTTTGTGTGTACCTGTGTGTGTGTGTGTAATGTATCTGAGGTGAAGTGGGGCAAGCCCAACAGGCTGTAAGTATCTGTTCGAGCAAGCCGAGGCAGCTTGTGGTTGTACTGTACCTGGGAGGAGGCTGAGATAATGAACCAATGCGGTGAAGTGAGGCTTTCCCCCGCCAGAGAGGGATGAAGGATAGACTGAATTTACACTGAGTCGCATTTTCTAATTAAAATTTCAACATGAGAGAAAATGAGTGTTCAATCTAAGATATTCCATTACAAGGTTGTAGGTTGTAACAACCTTACAAGCTTATGTTAAGACACTAAAGGCCTCAACAAGACTTTTCTTTGAATCGTTTTACAAATCTGCCATTTCTACATGTTCTGCTGCTCCAGAAACACACAGCACAAAGTCATGCACATGTCTAAAAACAGTCAAATGTGGTCGCCAAATATAAAACCTACTTCTTGCAGTAGCGCAGAGAAAACAATGGGATGTAACCTTTTAAAAGATGAATTCCCTCCACACCATAATTTGTGAATCCAGTTGTGCTGTTGGAAGACTTTCTGCTTCAATGGAAGAATGATACAATTATCTTTTTAGCTTTAGAGTCTAATTGTCACAGATTGGTGGCCACTAAACACACAGGTGTAATATGAATAATAGGAACATCTGGAGAACAACTGGAGATAACAACTAACAATTTAAATGACATATTAAGACATTTGAAGACCAGTTTATGTAATAGACAATTTCTGAAAGACCACGAATAGCAATTTAAGTCATGTTTGATTTATGTTCCATGTTTGATTTATGTTCTCCAATAAAATCGAGGGGGCACATGGCCATCAGTGGAAACAGCATGCACAACACTTGTGCTAACCAAAAAATACCCTCGCTCTTTGCTGTTTTTGTAAGCCCCACCTTAGCATTTGGCACACCCAAGGCAAGGGGGATGGGGGAACGAGTATGAAGTGAAGAAATATCACAGATGTTAGTCTGCATGAACTCCTTCCCCTTTACAGCCTTCCTGCTCAATGTGGCCTCTTTAGCCGCCGTTTTTTTTTTTTTTTCCTCTCTTTCCCTCCACAAAAGACAAATGACTTCTCCTAACCTAATTTCAGTTGCAGCATGCGAGGGTCTGCCTCGACGCCTGCCGGTCAACAGAGTTTGAGTAGACACTGTGCAGATTCAAGCCACTCTGGAGCCTAGTTGGCATGTTTTCTCCCCCTCAATGTCCTGGCTTCTGACTTTGGGAAGATTTTCTGAGGATTTTCCGCTCAAAACTCTGTAAACAACTTACATTTTCTCACATTAACTTATTTTTGTGTCTATGTGTGCGCTTGCTTATTTGTGCATGAGAAAGCTTTTTGCACCACATGCTGCAGGGCCAGTTGTCTGTTTGAAGAGTGCAATGGAAACAGCAGGGTTAGGGTTTCAGCCTGTGCTACAACCACACTGTGTGTCTCCGAGTTGTGACTGCAACAGGGGTCACAGTTGTGTGACATGCCAAACCAAGTCTGGTGGTGGTGCTGTCAGTCATCTAACCACACAGTCGGGTCAACTTTTACTGTCATCCGCGGTGTAATCTTGCTCATATTTAATTTGGTTAAAGCGAGGAAAGCTGTCTTAACCTAATCACAGTTCAGAACCGGGCTTGTTGAGATGCTCTGGACCGATAAAGGGCAGGAAGTGGCGGTGTGTCTTTGATTATTTGGCCTTTCTATATTTCCCTTGGGACATGTTGCTGCTTCAAGCATGGCAGAGTCTTTGCCATAACCAGGAGGGACCTTTTGATTGGTTCCTGATGTGTGGACAGCAGTCGCATCTCAGGGGTCCACAGCAATTTATCCATGGGATATTGTATGACCTAATGGACATATTATTTACACAGAACTAACCTGGAGGAATCTCCATGTGTCTGTAAAGTGTTGAGATGCATAGCCTCTGTCCTGCCTGAGTGTTCGCTTGCAATTAATTGTGCTTTGAAAGTGCACAGGTTCTGTCCTTAAGCAAGCAGCTGACTATTTTTGTTTTTTAAGCAAGGTTTTAATTAAAAAACTGTAATAGGGTTTCTCAGGTTAACATACAAGCGTAGTCTGATGAGCTATGTGTGTGATTTTGGCTTCAGGATGTAATAACGGATTGAGAAGCGTTGTAGTAAAAACTGTTCTGCATTGACGCTGGCTTCCCTCAGCCCTCTTTCTCTTCCCCCAACAGGAACTGGCTAATTTCCTGAACTTGATATACCATTTGGTCACCACAGAGGGAAACATCTGAGAGAGGGGATCTCAGAGAATTCTTCACTTTTAAAAGCTTAATGAGTGTTCAAATCTTTGGGTCACCGCTTTTTTAACGTTTCACAGGTGGCGCAGGAGTTTTTTTCTCTCAGACTTCGGAGGCACCTTAGAAGGAAAAATGAGCAGTCAGGAAATGAAAGTTTTTGCAGGGTAAAAGAGGTGGAACAGTTTTCTCGGTTCCTCAGACTCCCCACGTGCTCAGTCGTTGCCTCGTTAGCAGAGTCATTCACAGATTTCCTCTGTCTGCTCTCGCTGTGTCAAAATGTATCGTATCACCTGCGCAGCGTTCAGTCTGTCATGTTGAAGACCACTTCAAAGAACCTGGTGCTTATCTTGACTCAAGTCTCGGTTCATGGAGAGTGACTGTATCTGTTTCCCCAACCTTGGTAGTGCTTGCTGTCAAAGGTCGTGACTTCAGCTGGAGGTCATCTCTCTGGTCAGCTGCTGGTTGGCGAAATGACCCTCTCAACTGCCGGCCTGACCTCCCCCTCCCCCATTTCTCCCTCTTGCTTTCCTGATGATCCAACAAACTGGCTAACACGTGTAACTTCCTCCATTGATTTAGATGAACCCTTGACCACAGCACGATCTGTCTGCGCCGATCTCCCTAATAACCCCTCAGATTCGGTTGTCCTACGTCCGTGCCACTGTTTCTTGAAACAGAGCTGGCTGCTTTTGTTTTGCTTTCAAACAGTGTCGTTGGTGCAATAACAAAAAGGAATAATTTCCAGACAAAGCACTTGTCTGCCTCTGTACAGCTCAAGCATTAAACTTGTGCAGAGTATTACTTGAGCCTATTGATTGGAGTCCTCTGCCGTAGAGAGGGCAGTGTGCAAAATCAATAATTTATTTTCTCCTAGGCTAGCCTTGTTCATGCTTGTTTTTTTGTCTGTGAAAATGAGAGGAAAATAAGAGAGAAACCCTTTACTTCCACTGTATTCCATCTTCTCCATTGACTTCAGTGTCTCATTCTGGCAAAGTCAGCTTTGTTCCCTGTAATCTCTCCGGCCCACATATTTTTTTCTCTCCTTATCTCCATCGCATTCAAGAGCATGAACCCACCTCTTTATAGTTCTCAGTGGCGGGTGGGTGGGTGATGTCATGCTTGTTTTTGCAGTTGTAGTACTGTGAGGTTATGTGTATCACTTTGTCACCTTGGTGGAGTGTGTGTGAGTTTGCGTTCACCCTTGCTTGTGTTAACTCAAGGTTGTATCTGTGTCTGATGTTGATGATGGCGATGGTGATGAAGTTTTTATTATTGTTTTATGTACACAGATATGCCCGGCTCGCATAGCTTTACAAGACACCATAAATTGACTTAAACCGGATCCAGAATGCAGCACATATAACAAATGACACAACAAAAATTCAAAATAAAGAATTGCAATTAACATCATGTAATCACATACATTCATGTTGATAGCAAAAACCATAAATTACTAAGAAAGCGCATGTTATGTACAACCTCCAAAAAAAAATCTAATTAAAGACTAATTCATCTTTTCTATTTCTTCCCAAGCTTTTGCAACAAGTTAGCTCAGTTAAAGACATTAAAAGGAAACTGGAATTACATTTTTTAATCTGTACACTAGAATTTTTCAGGGTTTTGTCTATGAAAAATTGACACGCTTAAGTCTTTTTTAAAGTCTTTTCCTCTATCTGCCAGCCTTAATAGTCACAAGAAGCATACCAGTTTGTGGATGTAACGTATGATTAAGGACCACATTTTTACTAAATATACGTAAGTGTCCTTAAATTTGTATTTTGACAGTATATTTTCTGACCGCATGTCCTCTCTTTTAAAACGCCACAGGTTATTTCTGTAGACACACACTGCACGACATGTCAGCCTCCTCCATTGTGTATATCTGAGGTGCAGCCCTGGTTGGACATGAAGTCCGAGAGAGGACAGAGTAACACAAAAAGGGGTCAGCGAACAGGAACATGGCTGGTGACAGGCTGCCTGCATGTGGGGTGGTTTCGCTAACGAGAAGCCATTGTGCCCTCGGTGAAGGTTAACTCTCTGATTCAGGGAGGCAGGAAGTGTTAGCTGCCTCCCCTGCACTTTTCCCATCCGCGGCCTCTGCCAAGCCTCGGCAGAACAATCCAGCCCCTGTGACTGAGAGGGAGGGAGGGAGGGAGAGAGAGAGGGAGGGAGAGGGGGAGAGAGAGAGAAAGAGAGAGAAAGAGAGAGAGTCATAGACAGAGAGAGGGAGGGTATGAAAAAAAGAGTAGAGAGGTCCAATTTTGCAGGGTAACATCAGGCTCCTATGTTATGCAAGTGTTCTCTTTTTGTTTGCCTCACCCGGGGTTTTGATACAGATTGCATGAAGCATGATGGTAATGCAGAACATTCAGTCTGTCCCCTCTTCACCAAAACAGACTCCATTTAAGGTAACTCACATATTTTCCTCTACAATTGGAGCTGAAAAGTGGCCAGCTGTAGCCAGGCCCTGGCAGGTTTAAGTTCTGCACACAAATACACAATGAAATGGATATCACAAAATGCACTCATAGACAAACACCCACACAGAAAATAGATATCTCAAAATAAGCACACAGCCACACACAGATAAACCCGCACAGAAAATAGATATCTCAAAATATGCACACATGCACACACACACACACACACACACACACACACACTCATAAGTCACAACACCTCATACCGAATCAACAATCGCATCTTTGTTAAATTATCCAGGAAATTGTTTGCGGTGCTTTGATAACACAGGTGTTTATATGGTAATAGCTTCTGGAGGCTGGATAAGAGTGAAACAATAAAGTCATTAGGGTGTTACAAGAAGAAATGAAACCAGGCTCCTTCACACACACTGCAACTCATCAACCCCCCCCCCCTCCAAACCCCCCCAACACACACACACACACACACACACAACCCCCCCTCTCCACCAGAAGAGGCTGAACTCTTATACACAAATTCATTTAAAAAAAAAAAAAGCTTTTGTCAGCTGCCTTAATGACCCTTGATGTGTGTGAACCTGTGCCAAGTTGTCCACGGAAGGGCAATTTATCTCCACTAGTGTTGTGGTTATATGGAAGATAAAAGATGAGAGAACAGAATAGAGTATACACAAGATAGAATAGATCATTCGTAGGAAGGGTGGCCTGTTTGTCTCACCTAAGCCATTTAAATAGTTCCACTTACGGGCTTTTATCATAAGTGTCACAGCATAGAGTTTATGTAAGTAATCACTGATATGAGGTGAACCCTCCCTATGCGGTTTTCTTATTGTCATCAGGTGACATTTCCCATCTGTCAACATTTCATGTCCCCAGTCGTCGTTGTTGTAATTTGCTCCGTCCTTAAAGGCATCAACCTTTGTGCGAGATGTCATCACGACATCTGTCTCCTTTTTTTGAGCTCAGTTATACATTCATGCAAAACAGTGTTACTCCATCTAATGTGTAAGATATAACTCAACCGTATCTTTACATGTGGCTTGGAAGATGTTCTATCCTTTAAAGCTGCACTAATTCATGTTTTTATATTTACAATCGAAAAATGACTGCGTAACGTGAGAGGGTTGTCACGTAGAGTGCCAAACCCGCAGACAATTATCTCTCAACTCTGCAGTGAAGAGGTTTAGCGTCTTTCAGCTCAATTGTTTTGGTTTTATGACCCTCAGTTGAACAAAGTGTAACATTTAGCATCTAAAGAGACAGATATTTCCCCTCAGGAGTTATTTAAGACAAGATCAAAGCTAAAAGGGGAGTGAATATTTGATTTCTGTTTAAGTGGGCAGAAACACGTAAATAAGCAACTATGTGCTAACATGCTCACCATAACAGCTTACGGTGATGATATGTCAGTGTGGTGTTTACAGCTTTATTACCCTTTGAAACTGATATAATTACATGACTTCACAGTAGTAGTAATTAGTTACATTACTCGTTGCATTATTACTCTGTCAAAGGAGCCTTCTGACAACTCCAAAGCCACCACACCCACAGGTCACATCTGTTATATTTAACACACGTAGAAATAGGAAATGAAACATTGTGGTATCACAAGCAGCCAGCCTACGAAGTAGAGTCGCATATTTACCCTTGGCCCCATGGTTATCTAGCAAGGTCAGAAATAGTAACATGCGAGCTAGCTGCCTCACCACACCTAGCTTATGCGACTAGATGCATATTGGTCCTAGCATCAAACTCCAAGCAAGACAGCAAACAAGCTCTCCCTCTGAAAATGTCAGAGAAACAGTGCATTAACCAGGGATCAGACTACACAGTATCAGCCCGAAAATTGTCTAACCAAAGAGATGTTAAGCGTCTGGAACAAAAATAACGTAGGGCATGTCAATGTATCGTTTTATCCCATATAGAGATTTATAGTGGAAGACATCCGATCCTACACCTCAGACCACTCAGAAAGACTATAATGTCCAATTTTTTTCCCTTTTCTCGTCTAGTTTGTTCGTTCTAGTTATTTTTACAACACCATTCTTGAGGGCGTAGTTGTTGAGGAGTCCTGGAAGTCTGTCTCTGGCCCTTCCTGCCTGATTAGCTTTACAGGTCCTGCAAGGTGTAAATGGCCACAAGCTAATATTGGTCAACATGCAGTCTGACTTGTTTCATTATCAAGTCACGGCAGTACCATAATATACCTAATCTGATATAGTGACCATCTGGAAAGACATAAATGTTGTGTGGTCTGATTATGGCTTTACCGAATATGTATTTTCTGACTCACATCACTGTAACCCTTTACGACCCAACAATGATTTGTAAGGGGAGTCATCTTTTTCAGTCTGCAAAAAACATGGATGCATTTTGTCTGTCTGTCTGGGTGGATGAGTAGAAGTAAAGAGCGACAGACTGGCAGGGAGCGAACAAAGATGTCTATCCACAAAGGTGCCTTCTCTCATCTGATCCCGACACATCTCTCCTACAAAGGAAGGACTGTGCACAGCGTGCAGATGCTGCTAGCCTGCCTCTGTTGGTAAATAATGAATAGGTCACACCTGGTGGTCTCTTAGTCTCTTAGAGGCTCGCTGCATCCTCCATCCCTCTCTGGCGGTGGTTTGGGAATGTGCGTGTGTCTGAGTGTGCGGCGGAGGTCTAACATTAATCAAAATTCTCCTGCAGTCTTCATTTTTGTTGTGTTTTCTTTAACCTTTAGCTACATAGTGTCCTCTTGTGTCACACTCTCTAAAGTGCTTTAACAGTGTTTGTGCTTTTTGTGTAGAAGTGTAGAAGTGTGTGTGCAGAAGTGTGCAGAGCAGTGACATTGAGAGCCAATAAGAAGTATTAGCCGGGCCTCTGTCTTGGATATGACCACGTAAAGATGCGCTCAGTGCCACTACAAGGTGACAAATGACTGACTTACATCTCTGCAGGGAGCTAAAATAGAGGCTGCACTTAAAAGTGTCCAACAATCCAGTGTCCATCATAGCGACAGATGATTTCTTAAGAGATTTATTTAATGCCTTGGGACCACAAATGGCTAAAAGCTAATTCAATATCGTTATTTGTGATCACTTCAAAAGATAAAAGGGCCCACATAAAAGATTTCTCAAATACCCAGTTGAGATGTAATGCATCATCAGTCATGCCAACAATCTCTGTCTATCAAGAGGGCTTGTCTCATTAAAAATACATACAGTGTATTGAGCTGAAGTATACCAATCATACTAGCTTTCCGTAAAACTCCTCACGCTGCTTTACAGGCATCAGGTATTGAGTTTTGTAGCAGTCCAGGAAACGACTTCAGCTGCAACTAATGATGATTATCAATTAATCTATTTGGATTCATCAATGGATTTTTAGTCTATAAAATGTCAAAAAATAGTGAAAAATGCCCATCACAAGTTTCAAGAGCCCAGTGTGACTTGAGATTGCTTGTTGACAAACTAATTGATCGGCTAATTGTTTTAAACTTTTGCTAGAATCCACACTGCTGTCAGTCTCCATGCTGTCACTTGTGCCACTCAACCAGCTGAAATCCACAAAGTGCCTCAACACTGTAAACGCAGATTTTTTTTTTTTTTGAAGTAGTTTATTTATTCAAGAAGAAACTCTTCTAGAAGTGGTAGATATGACTGGTTCAACCCTGCTTATCAGCAGCGCGGGCCGTGTGTGGCAGAGATAGCACGCGGCGAGTGCGTCACAGAGAGCGTGTGATTGGAGCCGGATTCAGGAGTCAAACAGTGTTTTATCTCTTGTATATCAATCACGGTGCACTGCGGCCCCTGCGCACACAAGCACCAGAGCACACCACATTGTTGTAGCAACAAACATACTCTGACGTGGTATTGTGGTGCCCTTGTTTTTTTTTTTTCCTTATATTTTTTTATAAAGGTTACTGTTGTGTTGTCAGGGAAGCGGGAGAACAGAGTCCCAAGACTGCAGGTTCACAAAGCTCAGCAACAGCAAGAATAGAAATCATAGGAATCCTATTGTCAGCAGCTCCACAAGTCAATAGTCTTTACAGGGTTTTGTGTTAACACAGACACCACGCGAGGCAACAAGCTGCACTCTATGAAATGCACTCCACTCTGCAAGATAAACTTTTGTCATCAAGGAATTAGAGTAACTATCTGCTTTGTGTGTTTTCCTTGTGAGCGAACAACACAGCAAATCAAAAGAATGTTTACTGGGCTGCAAAAGAGAAGTGGAAGTGGAGAACAACACCATGTTTCCTGTCTAGTGATTTGTAAATTAATTTTGGCCTGGAAAGCCGACTCTGCTTACAGGGAGTTTTCCCTATAAACAGTGAACTGGAGACTCCTGCCCCTCGAGTTCTTTCCATTCTTTCCACTGTGTGTGTGTGTGTGTTTGCACATGCTCTCTCACACACACACACTTTATTCCCTGTTTGGATTTGACTTGTTTGAAACATTAATTCTACTTGTTAAGCATTTTCCCCCACTGGTTTTAACTAAGATATTAATGATGTGTGGCTTGTTAAGGGGGATATAACATGCTTTTTGTAATTTTCTGTTATTTTCATCCTGTTGTGATGTCAGATGTCTGTGTTAAACATGGTCAAAGGTCCAAAACTTGTGGTGAATGTAAAAATGCTCCACTGCAAGTCAAAAGCCAGGGCTTCAGCCTGCTCTGAACTCTCCATTTGCAATGTTACCTCTACTTCCTCCTCGTGATGACATCAGATTGTTCACGCATGTCCTCAAATGGCCGTCCGTTCCGTAGCCTTTGTTGCTAAGGTTGTTGTTAAGGTTGTTCCACAGGTTGTTAGCATTATCCTCTTGCATATTTCAGACCAGATTCAGGGTCAAACATGCAAGGATGTATTTGAAAAGTTTCCCTTTTGAGTAAAGAATGAGAAGAAGAAGTGAAATCCTACTACTACTGTTTGTTTATGAGAGGCAGCTTCTGGGAGCTGGCAGTCAGAAGAGAATGGGCTCATCGGGGGGGGGACCTTAAAGAGACAGGAGCTAATACAGCCTGTTTCAGACAGAGGCTGAACTGAGGGGCTGCATAAAGGACAGGTTTAAGATAAATAAGGAGTAAGTAAGGAGTTGAACTGTAAATCATGCAAAAATATTCCAGTAGAGCGCCAGAATAAAAATAGAGAACTGGCAATATGCATGATATGTCCCCTTAAAAGGATAATTTCACAACTTGGGTCTTATTTTCATAGTTTTTGTCATTGTTTCTATCGGTTATGATGACATTGTACTCACATGTAATTGTTGATGGCAGCATTGCTACAATAAAGCTTTCCAGGGCAAATGATGAAACAGGTTGCAAAAAGATAACTTGTATCACTGCTTTTGGAAGTAATGTGTCTACATACACAGCTATACTATGTACAGTAGGTACTGTAGATCTCAGCTCAACATTTGGGAGTACTATGTTGTTGTTATTGATAGGAATGATGGCGAAAACTATGCAAATAAGACCCATGTTGTGTGAAACCGGAAGTCATGTAAAAAGATCAAAAACAGCTAAAACTGCTTGAATTTGTATAATCAACAGGGTGTTAAATGCCTTTAAGAGCCAACACTTCTACTTTTCATGTGCCTCCTTCCTTGTACTTTTTGTTTTGCTTCGTGTGATCAAGATACTAAATTCTTTGCCTGAGGCACTTCTCCATTTTTTGATGTTTCTCCCTACAACACTCGAGTCCACCGAGGCCAGAGAGAAAAACAACTTCTCCAAGTTTAGTTGTTGAACATAATATGGAATCGTGAACATCGGTATTGACTTGTGTCCCACCAGACCAATTTAATCTGTGATTCTGCTCGTACAGTGCATCCAGCAGAAGGAATCATGTTATTAAGCCCTCTTAATGAAACAGTCAGAATGGACTCTCCATATCTTCTTGCACTAAAAAAAGCTCATCTAAATGGAAAACACATTGTCTTCATTATTTGCAAGTGTTGAATGAAGGCAGTTGCCATGGTTACAGCCATCGGAGGCTGAAGCCTGGTTTGAGGCCAGAGGGGCTACAGGAACAAAGTGGCTCCTAATGGTGAGATTGTACAAATGGCTCTCTGAGAGGGTTATATATCGCTGGCATTTCCATGTTGGCCAACACTGTCGGAGCGCAACAAATGATCAGTTTCACATCATATCCTTGTGTCAGCGCTGGCTCTGGTTAATGAAACAAGATAAATCTCACCAAGTTATTTGCTATTCCACAGCACAGTCTACTAAATATCTCAGAAATATATTTCTAAATACCTACTCTGTGTTGTTTTCCAATGCATCGGCTTTTAAAGAGCTGTGCGGAAACTTCCAGTGTACACCAATCAAAATGCAGATTGTCTACACAGCGTGGTGTCCACCCAGGAGAATTACAGCTGAATACTAAACAGCAGTAAGCTCTCCGTTTTGACGGGTGTTTATGCTTTTGAGACAGAAAGAGACAGGCAAAATGAGAGAGAGAGAAAATGCAGCGCTTAATTCATTTTCTTGTCTGAATGTAGGTTAAATTACCTTTAAATCCCACACAGAATTGCACATTGCAGGTAAATGAGTCACTTGGCAGCTGATAAGCAGCAGCAAAGACACGCTGGGAATCGGAGACAAGGTGCCTTTTTGCGGAGAGAAAGACACACCGCTAATAATAGAGGAAGCAGTCGTGTGGGACCCTCTCTGCTCTCCGATTCATGTCAGATAATAATTGGTTTACCTGATACGACGCCCTATGTTTGGACGGTGATGGGGCAGCGGTAAAACAAATTACCAGGGGGTTGACCTTTGGGAGTGCGGCGTTGACCCCAGCCAGGGAGGCTGCCTGACAGGAACACCAACACCACCTCAGTGCCTTACAGCCAATCTGGATGTTGTGTGTTGGAATAGGATCTGATATAAACACTTATTATTGACAAGAGTTTAGGTTTGGATTCAGTTCAGCTCGATGAAGACAGGGATTCTTTAACCGCATAACAAAAAAAAATGTGAAACTGAATACTATCTCCTGTATATCAATGGTAGTCTATCAAAAGATTTAGAAATGATATGAAAATTAATGTAATATTAATGCATTTCTCGAGTCTTACTCTTATTACTTACTGATAGAGACCGGCAATTAATAATGATAATGTTCAATAAAAACAGTACTGTCCTTTACCGCCTTATCTTAAATTGATGTTCATTTCTGGCATGTTTTCAGGAGAATAATATAATGAAAGGAGGTTGTGTAGGTTTTCCAGCCCTGAGTAGTGTCTACAGGTCTTCCTCTGATGCTACGTATGGCCCCAAAAAGGTCAAAAAAAATGAGGGCAGCCTGAATGTAGCCTGACAGGAGCAACCCAGGGCAAAAAAGTTCATCAAAAGAGCACTTGCTGCTGCTTGTAAAGCTTACTTTGTTAGTGAATAGTAACAGATGATGACTGAATAATCATTTTTTAATCAACTTAGCACATCTGTCATCTGGATTATTACAGCTGAGCAGTTAGAGGACAACGAGAGATTTTAGTGAGTAAATCACACTGAAGCTGTATAACATGGAAAAAAAACAGTGTTTTAAAAACTACCAGTGGCAATTAACCTGCGTTTACTACAAGGTGTCATTCAGAGCAACTTTAAGTAGATGCAACAGCAGTTTTCTGATTGCCAACACTACAAACACAAGCGAGTTTTGGTGTTTGCTGGTGCTCTAAAGCTCCAATTTGTTCACAACTCACCATTATAAACGCATCAAGGTTCTGCAGAATGGTGGCGGCTCGCTGCACCTTATTTGTGCAAGATTTATTTTACCCTCGCAAACAGGTTGTTCACACGTCTGAAAAGAGATGTTTGTGCTGTAGCTGGCCTTAAAGCCTGTTTCATGTCTTTGTTTATCTGAGGAAAGAAGAGTTCTCAACTCTCAAGACTTGTTTGTCCTTCATGGGCTCACACAATCTGATCGAGCCAGACTCTTTTCTTTCAGCATTCGCTATGAAGCACTCATTGATGTGATGAAAGAGATGTAGGGCTTTCGAATGCCCGGCATGACGTCTACAATATCCATTTTTCTGTAGATCAAGACTAGATATTCTCCCGATGTGAATTTAAATCCCAGGGAATTGTCTGCGGCCTGCAAGGCACGTAGCACTGTCTCAAACAGACGTCGCTCAATATTATAACACAATTTGTATGTTAAAAAGGTGGCCCCTGTTGTTTGGATGTGTTTCTAAGTGTGTGTGTGTGTGTGTGTGTGTGTGTGTCATATATCGACCAGTGGAGGATGTGTCGCTGACAGGGCAGCCTCTCTGGCCATTGTGTCGGGGAGGGGAGGCTGCTTGCTTTCAATCCATTATTGACTAATCTCATTAGCCGAGGATCCTAACGCTGAATGAGCCGCAGAAACTGACTTCTCTCCCTCCCTCTCATTGAGATACACCAATCACGTGCGAACACACACACAAACACAGTCACATGCAAACTTACTTGCATGCACACATATTGAAGTCCTCTGCCAGAGAGAAGAGGGAGTCACTTGTAATTATAGACAGCAGTTTTGAAAGAAGTTTTTTTTTTTTTTTATTGCCCCTAATTAATCATTTTAATTAAGTGACTGCCTATCTGTGCTTTCTACTGGATTAGCTAATTATATGTTCAGCACTTTCTACTTGTGTCCTGACGTATGTGCATGTGCCCCCTTCGCTTTTGTCACATGGCTGCTTGTACTGTATCACTGTGACAGACTGTTTGGCATGCTCATGGATCACCTGTGCGTTTTGTAAAAACAACCGCTTTGCATATCGGCTCGCTCCTGACAGTGTAAACTTTGCAGTCATGGAAAAGGAGATGCAAAGTGTCAATCTGATTTGCACAGAGACTTAATAATAGTTTGTGATCACGCAGCAGCTCTGCCTTGGCATTTGTTGTTTTTATTTGGTTGGTGTGTTTGTTAGTTGCCGGCCAGGTGACTGGGGGCCGCGCACCTCTGCAGTATCACTGAGCAGAGAGAGAGCAGACCACTGCAGAGAGAGATTCATGACCCAGCCAGCCTGTAATTGCTGATGGTTCAGCAGTTTCGGGGGGCTGAAACAGGAGGATACAGAATTCCTCAGCTTTTTCCGCTTCTTGCAGCATTCATTTCCTCCTCCTTTCTGATCCAGTGCGTCTCCAGTTCTCTCCCTCAGTGTCTTGCTGCCTCTCACACCTTCCCTCTCAGTTTGTCTGTGTGTGTGTATACGCCTCTGTTTGTCTTAAGCTGTGTGTGTGTGTGTGTGTGTGTGTATGTGTGTGTCCTGTATACTTCTAGAAATGCTACTGCAGGCAGCATTGTTTATGTCCTCCTGTCAAGCTACCTCAACTTCCCTGATGGATGATGTGAAGCTCTGTTGTTTGCCAACAACTAGAAAAGTGTTGTAGTTAAATTACACCCATGAAGACACAAGATAGGATTTTACTCACCATGAATCCGTAGATAGAAAAGTTTTCTCTTCAAAAATATTCTGAACTGATGCCGAAATAAGTAGTTGATTAATCGATTAGAACATTTGTAGTCATTACCATTATAAATTTAATATCTTGAAATGTTGGACTTTTGGCCAAAAACATTCAATTTCAAAATAGACTGAATAAACAACCGATGAATGGAAATGACATGGACAAAGAAACCTCTCTAGCTTTATTTATGGAGTGTCAGACTGACATAGTACAGGCACTTTTTGAGGAAAAAAAGGGGTGAACTTCCCACAAATTGCAACAGAAAATCTGACAAATGTTTATAACTCATAAAAGTCTCCTCTATAATATATAAAAGTCCTAAGAGATCCAAGTGGATAAATTATATATATTAGTAAACTTGTATACAAGGCAACATAAATTGGCACTAATCCATATAAATGTTGGCACTGATGACCATAAACTTACACATGTTAACTTTTAAGTAAAAGTTAATCATTGCTGGTTATCATCAGTGTAAATTATCTGGCTCATCTTCAACATTTTCATCATCTTCATTGTCATCACATGCAGCCTGAGGTGAATTTGCACACCCCAATCCTTTGCAGTTGTTGCATGTGACACAACACTCGATGTCATGCTTCTTGCATGTGCACCTGCTGCTGCTAAAATCACAAACAGAAGATGAATATTATTTTTTACAGTACAGTAACTAACAAGTAACCACTAATCAACCTCACTACTGGCAAATATTGTAATTTTCAACTTGATCATTTTTGCAATGAATCCTGTTCACATGAATTTTGCAGATCACTCAGTTCGTTAACCCTTAGATGCATGAGTGATACTACACTCTACCATAAGTGGGTCAAAAATAGCCCATATTAGTGTCAATGTGTTTTATAGAATAAAAACATGCCATTTCATAATTTTGGTTAAGAATAATGATTTGTATTATATTTTGGTCCACACAAGAATGATTTCATGTTTGACATAAGTTAATTTTTCACAGATATTGAACATTACTAGGATACTAGGCTATCTAACAGGTTTGATGCCATTACAAGCAAGCTAGAAAAATCATAATAAGAGCCTGTCTGTCCATTTTACACACATCAAACTACTCAATTATGTCAACAACACAATCACAACATATGGAGTAATGTTAGCCAGCTTATTTAGCTAACTAGCGTTAACTATGAAGCAGGCTAATTTGATGGTACATGATAATAACATATACTCTTTCACACAATAGTCATGAATGTGCAAATATGTTGTTGAAATATATAAGCATAAAATGTAAATTAAAAATGTAAATGGTCTGATATCAAAAACACGTTTTTGAAGAATAGCCTACCGGGAATATGAAATGATAAAAACTTTTCATTACAAAGATATTGCAAGAAAACAAACCTACCGCATCATTTTGACCCACTTATGCATCTAAGGGTTAAGAATTTTCCTTTTGCACATGCACTGTACATCCAACTCCATGTCTTATGTAAAACACAGTTTCTGGTTGATTGTGGACACTACTGAACCCTGTGTGTGGACATCAGACAAGAAGACATGCATTTAAATCAGTTTTTAAACATGGGCAGCAATGGGAAATTGTGTAATCACTGATTTCACTATTTTTAAATACTTCCCACCACTTTTGACATGTTATAAATGACATATTTATGAGCCGAGAACAGTTGAAAGAGTTTCTGTTGCAATTTGTGCGGGGTCATGTCGTATAATGCCTGTACTAACAGTGCAGGGATAAGCTTAAAGCACCCTTTGATGACAGACAAACAACCCCTCACATTATTGAGTTAGCTGAAAAGAAGTAGTTTTTTTAGCATTAATGAAAGAGATTATGTGTGTATGTGATGTTACTGTGTGTAGGTGTGAAAGGATGTGGCTGTTATCGCTTCATTTGACAGCATAAGTCTTGAATTGCGTAACGCATGCAAAAAGCCTCCTCTGTCCTAGCATACAATATTCATTTGATGCTATTTTTAGCTCACTGTAAGATTATGTAAAATGAGACATACTGTTCTACAAACATGTGATATGCATTTCTGGGACTGCTTATATACTCTTTGGCTCACTTTTATTTAATTCTATCATGCTGTAGTGAGTTCACAAAGAGCACCATACAGTAAGGTGGATGAAATGATATACATTAAACAAAATAATCCTGGATTCCTTCAGTAAGACGTAAGAAAGACGTCCACTATTAAATAAATGTCTTCAGTGTTTGATTGAGGACTCTGCTAAATCTACTCCCTTGGAGAATCTCCTTCTTCTCCCCAGACACATTGGCATTCTTCACAGCCACATGTGAGATGAGAGGCTTCCCGATTCATTTACACAAAGGCAATCAAAACATGGCAGCCCACAATCTCTGGCAAATTAGAGCAGTGCAAGCGGCGTGATGTGGACCCGAGCAGAGGTCGAGGAGGGTGGAGGGTGGAGGTCTGTCTGTTGCATGGGATTCATCACATGCCTGAGCGTGTGTGCGTGTGTGTGTGTGTGTGTGTGTCTCTGCGTGTGTGTGTCCCACAGCTCCATAAGGAAGATTTGTGACACAGATTTACGGCAGCCTCTACATCAGCCCCCCTCCCGCATGGCAGACCCCCACTCCGTTTACAGACACACTCGGACACAGACACACTCTGCTTGGTCACGGGGGGTGGGGGGGTTGGGGGTGTAGGAGGGTGATGGGGGAGGGGTGGGGGGGAAAGGCTGGACCGCCGCAGTCAAAAGCCTCCTCTCTGCGGATCAAGCGTCCGCCTGTCTGGTAATGTGTTGTCATTGACCAATTAGGAAATCCAGATCAAACAGGCGCAGGGAATGGCCCCTCGCTGCCCCTCTCTAAGCACTCTGCTCTTTTTAATTGAGCACATTTGTGGAATGAGAGGCTTCTCCCTGGAGGGACTGATGGCTGCAGATACTAGCAAGCTGTTAACACAGGATCAGTCCGCTCAGTAAGGTTATCAAACAATCTGCTGATATAAAAAAATATATCTTCATGAGCGATGCCAGGTAGATGATCCTAATGCAGGTCTGTGGAGTGTAGGAGAGGATGATTTTCAGAGGGGGCAGGTCTTTGAATGTTTAGACACAAAAACACAATAAAGTTTTGGAAAAGAGCAGAAATACTTGTTCTGATGGAATTAAGGGAATATAAATATCCATTAACAACAGAGCTGAAGCAAAATGTCCAAAAAATCTGAAAAATATTTTGTGTATCGATTTAACTTCAATTGTGACTATGTAACTTTTGCTGAACATTGGCCACTGTGGCCACAATTAATGTGATAATGCTAACACATAGTCTAGCAGAAGTAGTTAGAGTGATGTCATCAAGACAGCTAACTGACTCCGTAATGTTCATCATACAGCTGAATGGAGCTAAAGTTCACTAACATGAGCATAAACAAGGCTAACAAAAACATTAGCCGCCGTTACATACCAGACCAAATAAGGTTGTAACAACAAACTCCTGAGTTTGCTGAGTTTAGCAATTATGTGCTTTATTGTTTTAGCTGTGCTTCAATACATTTAATGAAACCAGGAAAGTGCTTAGATTAAAAATTTAAAGTTGTATCCTGACTATATGATATTTTTTGTCATATTATATACAATTATAAAATATGAAATCTATCTATCAACAATATAAATCAGGAAGATAATGTAAAATCTATTAAACAGCAGTCAATATGCCATTATGAAAATAAATAAGCAGTAAATATATTTATTTTTTATTCCTTAAAAATAGATAAATAAAATTAATAAATAACATTGCACTGTGGTTAGGAGTCAAACAAATAATGGCTTTAAAAGTCATTTATCAGGCAAAAATGCCAAACATTCACTGGTTTCTTATTTTATATCATTGTAAACTGAATATCTGTTGGTTTTGGACTGTTAGTTGGACAAAAACACTATGTTAGGACTTCATCTTTTAGTTGTGGGAACTTGACATTTTATAGATCAATCAAATAATCATAATCAGAAGATTAATGATGGAAAAAACAGAAACTGATATTTTAAAATGGAGAGGTTTGTGAGGTTGTTATGAGTGCTGGTAGTTCGTCGGTATGTCTTCACAGGCTTCTTCGGTGAAACAGAGAAAGCTCATGTTGCTGCTGTCCATCAGTGTGTCTGCAGGTTGAGCTCATGCACTATTTAAAATCTCTCCCTCTCACTCTCTGCCGCTCTCTCCTCCCATTCACTCAAAGTCACAAAAGGCCAAAGGTCACTCTCACAATGGAGACAAGGAGGTCGTCCATCCCCCCTTCCCACACCAATATCCCCATCAAACACACACACACACACAAGACAGCAAACACACACAACTGCCCCTAACTTATCACCACAGCCTGCTCACCGTACACACTCGCAAGGCAGCAAACACACAAACATGCGCGCCCTCGTGTTCTGCTCTCAGCCTTCTTTGAATTCCTTCCCATGTATCTTGCAGCTCGCCTGTCACTCCTCCCCCCAGCGCTATCAGTCTCTCTCTCCCAGACCTCATAATGGCTCCTCCTGGGTAGCGGCTGCGTCTGCGGCTCCCGCTATTTCAAAGTTTTAGCTGGCTGGATTAAGCGTGGTATGTGGAAAATGAACAGCCACTCACAGGAGGGACACATGAGCTGAATGCATAATAAACCAGGAGACTGGCAGGAAAGAAAGAAAAAAAAGAAAATGGGAGGGAGAAAAAAAAAAAAGAAAAACACTCACAAGTTGTCTGGAGCAGTGTTGGCACCTACACAGCAACAATATCACTCACCGAAATGGAAATAAAATGCCTCTTTGACTTTTCCTCTGTGCTCACAATCAAAGGCAATTTTTAAGACAAAGTGTTTCAAGGGGCTGAGGGTAGTAGTGACGGCTTTCTTTGTGAGATATTGAGTGCGAATTCTCCTCATATCGCAACAATAGCTGCAGGTTTACACTCCGGCTCGCTGGTTTCATCATCATCACATGCCTCTGAAATTCTTCGAGAATTGCAGAGGAGAGGGGAGCTTGGCAGCGAGCGGTGGAGCCGATAGAGCATCACTGGCAGACACAGCGAGTGTAAGGCTAGCTGGCTAGCTGTTAGCTCCATGCTTCTCAGCATTTGATGGGGCTCTTAAGAGGTGACGTGCAGTCATGTGGCTCATCTGTGCTGCCTCTACCGCCCCGGGGGATTTGACCCCCCCCGCCCCCCCCCCCTACTATTAGTGCAAGGGTGGAAGGAAATTAAAAGAGTAGCTGTTTGCAGGAGGCGGTAGTAGAGGGCAAAAAGGAGAGGAGAGATGGAGGGAGAAACCGCTACGATGCTCCTCATGTTGGCATGTGACTAGGACCATCTCCTCTCCCATACTCCTTTGCTTGCTCTTAGTCAGGCGAGGTGGAGGGTGTGTGAAACTGGCCCCCATCTGCCTTTGTCCTTTTTCTTTTCTTTTTTTTTTTTTTTTGTATCGCAGCCGGCAATCGGCCTCTGAGACTCTGTGAAACGTTACACTTGGTTAGAGAGGAGATATTGCTTAGGCCCCTCTCTGATCCCCGACCCACTGTTTTCTTCTTCTTCATCATCTTCTTCTTCTTCTTCTTCTTCTGCTTCTTCTACTGGGGGCCGTGGCAATCGTGGGGGCTACCAGTGACCACCTCTGCCCTCCCTCCCTCCCGCTCACACCAACATGCTCCCTTTGCTTTTCTAATCACGCTGCAGATGTGCCTGATGGCTGAACAATCTCTGTGTACTGAACATTGGGCTCCCGCTGGAATCCAGGAGGCTTGTTTATGTGAGCTGTCATGAAAAAAAAAAGGAAAAAAAATGTGAGAGGGCAAGGAGGGAGGGAGCGAATGTGGGTCTGCGTGAGACAGAGAGGGAGTGGAGGGAGAATGGGAGATGGAGAAAGACAGAGGGGAAGAGGGAAAGATCAGTGAACAGCGACCAACACAGCAGGGCTCCTTGGATTGAGTGTGTGTGTGCGTGTGTGTGTGTATATATGTGTGTGTGAGTGAGTGAGTGGCACAACTGCGAGCCCGCCCTCGCTCACGGTTGCCGCTGGAGCTGCAGACCAAACCACATTAAATAAAAGAAATCCATTCCCAAGCCTGTTAAGGAGACATGTGGGGAGGTGCGAGTGTGTGTGTGTGTGTGTGTGTGTGTGTGTGTGTGTGTCTGCACTCGAGTGGCTGTGTGTCCATATGTGTGTGCAGCAGAGAAATGGGGGAAGGGAGGAGGAGGAGGTGATGGAGCAGGGCTGAGGGGAGGGGAGGTAGAGCAGGGAGGTGGGACAGGCAGGAGGCAGCGCATATTATTCTCCGTGCCAGCTCTGGATGGAGCCTGCCGGGGATTATGGCACATTCTGTAAAGCAACAATGGAAGCGGCGCCGAGTCGTACACATTTCCATCCTCTCTGCTTTTTCCTCCGTCGAACAAACACAGCTTTGTCCTCGCTGCCTGCCTGGCCACTTACCAGGCAGAGAACCAGGCGGACACCTGGAGTCCTAGAACTGCCCTCTCCAAACTAAACACCCCTCCCTCAGTGCAAGAAAACGGTGCCTCTACAATGTTGAGATAATTAAAGGGGAGCTTTCACGCCGGCCTCGGCCGACAGTCGGAAGAAAACAAGACATATCTCGGAATCAAAGCTCATTAAAATCATGAGGGTGAGGAGATGCTTCCTCCCCTCCTCCTCCTCCTCCCCTCCTCCTCCTCCCTCATCTTTATCGCCCTTAAGCAAGTGCTGCAAACAGCCGAGCCCTAGTCAATGATGGCGCAGATTAGTCCTTTATTGCCTAATTCACCTACAATAGACGACACGAGGGGACTCGATCACCTTGAGCTGAGCATCTCGACGTGTCCCCACGAGGTGCGAGAGTGATGCTGATTTCTCTGCTCAGGCCACCTTGTTCCGTTTTAATAGTGTCAGCAGTACTTTGAGCTTTCGATTAGTGAGGTGTGTGTGTGTGTTTCTGTGTGTGTGTGTGCGTGTGTGTTGAGGGGGGTGTTTCACACAGCTCTGCGGAGGTGTAACACCCTGCCTGTAATGTTGTTGTAAAGCACATTAGGAGTGACTGAGGGTGTTGTTATGGTATCATGATGCTGGTCCAGCACTCAAGGGAAGGTGAGAAGGTGTGTGTGCGTGCGTGTGTGTGTGTGTATGTGTGTGTGTGTGTGTGGGGTCGGGATGGTGGCCAGCACAGCCTTTCTGTGTCTTCTGCAGCCAACCGCAAACTCCCTGCCTGCCTACATCAATGAATACTCCGGCCCTCTTGAGGCAGCAAATTCGTCTTTATTCCTTTAAAGGATAATTCCAATTTATTTCAACTTGGGATTTATTTTTGTAATTTTGGTCATTATTTCTATCAGCTACGATAACATTGTACTCACCACAGTAAAATGCTGAGATGTGGGAACACAGCGACATCACTAAAAAGAAGAACACAAGCAGTCACGTGAACAGACAAGAAACCCCCAAGTTTAGTTTACTTCCCAAAACCTCCATCACAGCTGACAGACTGACTTCCTGGTTCAGCTTTGACCTACTGTACTTAGCCATAGTTTTTCCTGTGAAATGAGGGATTATTACCCACTTTTTGCGTGCATTCACTCCAAATAAAAGTCATTTTTACTGCAGCAATGTCACCCTGTTCCCAGATCTCAGCAGGTACATGATGAGTTCAGCGTTATCATAACAGATAAAAATGACTGCCAAAACTTCTAACCCAAAAATAATACCCAAGTTGTATTAAACTGGAAATATCCTGTAAAGACACAGTGCCCGACCTCAAAGTAGCCTGATTGTTTTGGTTCACAAGCCATTTATATGAATAAATTAAATCTGTTTACCACTTCCCTGCGCCTTGACAGCTCAGCTGAGAGACCGTGTAAAGCGGCGAGGGTTCGTGATCCATTTGTTCTGCTGTGATGGTGGGATAAAGCTAATCATTGTCTACTCTTCTCCCCCTCTGACTGTTTTTATCCTGCAGAGCAGAGGCGCACAAACCTGTCTATGTTACATTAACAGGCTAGAAGCTCTCTTTGAAGGTGCAGGGTTGGGTTATGGGTGTCTGGAATAATGTTTAGATTCCAGACTGTGCAGTTGTGACAGTTTGAAAAGAAATCCTTCTTACTTACCAGAGATAATGTTCTGCTTTACCGTCTTCATTTAACATTGTTTAGCATCACCATCTTGTAGTCCCCGCCGTGGCACAGTTTTGTCATCAAATTAAATCTGCAGCCCTTTTCAAGGTACACTTATGTAACATGATCACGTAATGAGACATACATGGACTCTGCCTGACGGGAGACAATCCTGTCCTCTGCGGGGTGCTGTGTGGAAACAAAGCCTTTAAAGTGGTGGCACAGGGGGGAAGAAAAACATTGTTTTACCCTAGAGGTGGGCTGATAGCACTGTGAAAAGCCCATTTGAAGAGGTAGGCCTCATCTGTCACTGGGCAATGGAGGAGGCAGCCATGCAGAAGCCCCCTGATTATAAAGAGATAATTTCATCCAATCCTCCGGTGGTGCTCCATCGCCTTGCCGCCATACTCCACTGCCTTTCATATTTGTTCCCAGCCTGCATCTCCTCACCCGTTTCATTTTATTACAGCTCCCACTCAATACATATATTTTAGCTCCCCCTTGAATAGGGACAGAAAGCGGGTCTCCCTCATCCCCTCCCACTCCCCATCCCGTCTCCACCTCCCCCCCACCCCCCACCCTTCCATGTGTCTTTTGTTGTGCAGGAATCCACAGCTCTCAACTTGTTGTGTAACGCCTGCCGTGCAATTTGCACTAATTTCCCCTCAAACACTCAAAGACGTGTAGCAGGATTTCTGGGGTAACTAGCTGAATCAAGGCAAATAAGTTCACATAAGGTGATGGCGCAGAGAAATTAATAAATGATAACATATAGGGGAAGGGCTCATAATTGCATCTGTTGTTATATCTCTGCACCATCCCGGATTTAATCTCTAATTTGGCTCTTGTTAGTCATTAAAGATATAACAAAGGACTAGTGTTTAATTAAAACAAGCACACACACAATATCTGAAAATTAATTTACTCCCCAATACTGTCAACTCAAAATTTTTTAAATTTATCTTGGGAAGAAAATCAGTGTAAATATGTGGGCACAGGCTTTACAGTGTGAGGAGGTCAGAAGTACTGTTATGATGTGTGTTTAAGAGGGGGGGAAAGCAGGCATGGTGAGTAGCACCCGAGCCTCCGTCTTTCCAATCATTTTAACTCACCGTTGGAGGTAGGAGAGATGACACAGAGAGAGAAAGAGGTAGAGAGTGAAGGAAAGGGCAGGAGAGAAGAGAGACTGAGGGAGCAGGTCGACTCGCTCATCAATAACCACAAGGTCAGACAGGCAGTGCCGGGCTGAGTGGGCCCTGTTAGGAAGCAGCAGCTGAGGATTTGTTGAGCTTGTAAAGGCTTAAAGCAACACCGCTCCGCCTTCTTTGTGCCGATAGCCAGGCCTTTGAAGGGCCAGGGAGACACCTGCTGGTGGCTGAGGGGCACAATGGTCCATGGTGGCCCTCGCCAAGAATCAGCTCAGCTCAGCTGACACAGGCTGGGTACTGAGGGGACTGTTATAGCAGTAAACATGAGAGGGATGTATATAAAGCCGACGCATGAACATATATCATCGCTCACGGTGATGCTTTTTCTCTTGTGTGACATTTATGATGTCTTGATTGGAAATGTTGAAAAACAGAACAGTGTTTGATTCAATTGCTGGATGCGAGGGTTGGTGATGATACATATTTAAATTGTTTATTTAATGCATTGTTTTTTATTATTTTTCTTTTTTTTTTATTTACCTTTATACCCAGATAGTCTCTTCAGATCAGAGTATCTCAAATTCAAGAGAGGTACAAAGTATATAGTGGACCAGATTTCTAAATAACACACTTTCACATCACTTTATAAAAACAAATACTTAAAAAACTTTATAATTGCAGCTGCCCCTAAAACCTGCCAAGTCTCAAAGGTGTTCGACTCGTGAGTCTAGACCTTCCTTAAGTCTCAAAAGTCTGTCTACAAAAATGTCAACAAACAAATACTTTCCATCTGCAAAGAGAAGCAGAATGGAAAAAAAAACTCTTCCAATGTCTCTTTTTTTTTATGAGCTTTCTAATTTATGGAGAGGAATGCTCTTGTGTGCCCTTCTCTCCTCTCAAGTACAGGCATGAGCAGCTCCAATAGGTAGCATAAAAGCTCTTTAGCTGTCTAGTGGAGTAGATTACTGGCCCTGCCGTTAAATCCAGCTAGAGACCCCTAAGTGAGCATTATCAGTATGGTGCAGCATGCTGCCTCCTCTCTCTCTCTCTCTCTCTCTCTTTCTCTCTCTCTTTCTTTCTCTCCCTCATCTCACCGGTACTTTGTGCAGTGAAATTTCTCACTGTGTGATGGTAATGGAGAAAAATGACGTGAGGGGGGGTGGGGGGTGGGGGTGGTCTGACTGATGGGGGCGAGTGTTTGAGTGAGAGATGACACGCTGCAGGAAGAGATGCCCCTGCAGTAGCAAGAAGGAAAGATTGAGACGGGATGAGATAAAGGGGGAGTTAGGGGGAGAAGAAGATGGGTGCAGATGGAGGGGTACCCCCTTTTCTGCACCCACCATCACCACCCACTTATTAATTCACTTACCCCTCCACTTGAAGCTGCCGGTCACTGAGTTATAGCCAGCACCCACAGCATGATATTTATATGACATTGAATGCAGCATTAAATCAGACACCCACAGGCAGAATTGATAACCTTTAATGTAGCTTGTAATACTTTTTAACTTGTGATAATGTTATGTAGCATGTCAGATCTCAGTCCTATTGTTTGCCTTCCATGAAAAATTATTCCCTCGGAACAAAAAAAAAAAGAAAAAGAAAAAAAAGGTTTTCCATAAGCTGCTGCTCCAAAATCAATAGTGCGCTGTAAGGGGTTTTGTTAGAGGAACTCTTATGTAGCCGGAGAGTGGAGGGGGGAGGAGGGGGAGAAAATGAAATGTAGAGCATGTCTGGGCCCAGGGTACAGATAATTGTTAACCAAAGATTACATAATGGCTAAGTAATGTAAACAGAGAACCACATGCCAAGTTAATGTTCTCACAGGCCAGGATGGAACGATTTCTTGCAGTTTTCTGAGGTAATGCTGACAGACTGGTGGGCTCTACATAATGTGTGTGTGTGTGTGTGTGTCCCTCCACCTCTGTTCGTTTTCACCCCGAGGTGCTTTAAACATGGTCAGACATCCTCTCTAAGTCGTCCAGTGTGTCCTCTGCGAAGGTGTATGGCAGCGTTTGGGGCAACCGCCAGGGCTTGTTAAGGGTGTCACAGAGAGGAATGTCATTCTTTGGGCTCTCTGAGGTGCTTGTCACCTGCCAAATCAATATCTCCCCTGCTCGGCTCACAGCACTGCGCGCACATATACACACACATACACACACTAAACTACAATATCCTGGTGGTGATGGGATTGGCAGCTTCCCTGGGAAGAGGCGAGCTTTTACACTTGTCTTTGTTTCTGTTGCAGAACGCTCCAGTTTAATGGCTGGCAGGTAGAGAGACGCCAAAGAGGGACAATCAACATGAACTCGATTCCGTCGATGGACAGACACATACAGCAGACCAATGACCGTCTGCAGTGTATCAAACAGGTGAGATGCAGTGCTTTGGTTACACCAGCTGTCAATCAGTTGTCTCATTTACCATGTCACTTTTTATTATGTTAGATTAGGTGAAAGAGGTTGACACACACAGTACATCACATGCTGCGTGTGTTCATAAATGTCAGTGTAGGCAAATATATGCTACATACTGCATGTGATATGGTACATGCAGAGGTGGAAAGTTAATTTACACAAGTGACAAGTATTAGAGTTAAGTAAAATCTTGAGCTATTGGTACTTAAGAGTTGGGAATCTTTCTTACATTTAAACCTTTAAATGGAAAAATAATGTTTTACTTTATTATATGAATCTCATGGTTGTAGTTATTTTTGTACAATCAGATTTAAACATGAGATAATTTGCTATTTTCACATAAAATGTCGAAACACTGCTGTTTTACCTTGATGGTGGTTCATTTTTACATAATTAATTATGTAAATTAATAATTATTATCACAAAGCAGAAGAGCAGGAAAAGCAGCACAAAACTGGACATACAAGGTTTTCCGGGACAGTTACGATGTGACACAGACTCCAGTAAACTTTGTAATAATTCAGTGTAGGATTGCGACTTTTACTTCAGTTCAGTCGGTTGTTGGATGGATCATTATGTAAATGTACAATATGCACAGTGTTGGGCTCTGACCTTGTCACTCCCCACAAGAAAGCATCAAGCTCAGGACAGCAGGGAGTGGGGAGTGACGATAGGGGAACATAGACACAGAGCTTACAGGTGGATGCTGGGGTGGAGGTGGGCTCATGAAGTTCTAACAGTAGTGGCAAGTGATCACATAGCTTTCCGGTGAGCGGTGTGCCAATGGCTGAAGGACATCGTAGTGATCATAAGGGTGCGGTGTATATAGTATATGTTGCAGGGAGAATTTGATGGGCAAATGTTTAAAGACCCCCTTCAGACATTTTTTTAAATATATAATATAATATATTCATCTTTTCCTTTTCCCTCATTAAAAAATCCAGAATCTATGAATATGCAAATATTTGTCATTTCAAAGGTTTTGCTTACTGGACACAAGATGTCTCCTACTTCACTGTAAAGTTCATTCTCAGTGTTTGTGCACTGGAGGCTTCAAGTTTCCATATCACACTTGTATAATTTGAATATTGGACCAGGATTGGCTTCCAAACTAATTGTGATGTCACAAATCATGATAGTAGGCCCACCCTTTAAAGTCCGATTTTAAGAGGTGGCACAGAGAAACTTTCCACTTTCAGGAGATACATTTTGAAAATATCCTTCTAGTCTCAAACTCTGCACATACATCATTCTGCACAGTGAAGCTCAAACATCCAAGTGAAGTAACAATAAACAAAGCACATTTTTGAGTGGAGTGGGACTTTAAATTACATTTGGCTGTTTGCAGTTGACAGAAAAAAGAAGGAAACCAACACTCTTGGTTTCATTTTCCAAGTTTCTGCTTATACACGCACATACAGACATAAACCATCTTGGCCAGAATGTATCTGAGTCTTCCTGTTTGGCCACAGTAAGTGACTAATCTGTTCAGTCCTTTTATCAGGGCTTTGGTGTGACTCAGGTTAGTGAGTGGGGTCAAAGAGCAGAGGCTCCCCTCCCACCCCCATCATCACCCCTCTGTCTCCCTCCACCACTGCTGACTGCCAGCGAGTCCTTTTGTTCTCCCCTCACCACCATTTACTGCAAGACGAATCTCTGGCAGAATTAAACAGACATACTTGCGTAACCCCGGGCTACAGGGTTTCTCCCTTTGATCTCTTTTCTTAACTGACGGCCCGTTTTGTTTTCGGGTCTCTGTGCTGAGGTCCACCTCCTGAAAAGTACATCAGAAGGCCTTTGGGACAATGTGTGGGGTTTGCACTTAAACACAAGTGTGGACGTGGCAAATTGTTTTACCCTCGGCAGGGAGTTCCCAGCTATTACTGAGAAAGAGACAAGGTGAGGCACATAGAGAGACAGGGCAAATGTTTATGGAGCAAACAGAGGGAAGCCCCTATGTGTAGAGACAAGCTATGATGTTCTTGAGTAATAAGGTAGAGAGAAGTAAACAGACACTCTCTCTCTCTCTGTGTGTGTGTGTGTGTGTGTGTCTTTAGTCTGGTTACCTTCTTCACAGCTGCATATTAAATATGCAATATACACTCCTTCTTTACTAATATGGGGTGAAATTGAATTTTGTTAATGCGCCGTATGATCACATTGCTAATAGCTGGTGGATTATTCTATAAAGAAAGTTCACAGAACAGAACAACACAAAAAGTGTTATGTCGGGAGGTTAAATGTATTAACCCCGCAAGGCAAAAATTTAAACAAACATGTCCCAATGTTAGCGGCCGGGGGAAGCAGCACATGGGTAAACATGCCAATTAGAGAGATCCATGGCATACAAGGAGGCCTCCAGTCCATCTAATAAATGGTTAAGCGCCGGGTCATTTCAAACCAACCAGTAAGAGCCAGCACCCTGCTAATAGAGGCAGCTTTGTGCCGCAGACAATCAGGGTTTGGAAGGCCCGCATAATAAATACCATTTATGTCCTGCCAATTAGACCAGCAGTGAGCCCATTCAGCCGGCCGTCTATTCTCCTCCCCGCACACAAAGATGATCATCAGGGGAGATCAGAACAATTAACTCACTATCTTCTCCCCTTGCTCCCCATTGTCCAATATCCAAGTCATTAAAATAATTAAGGAAATATTGTAAACCAATCCAGCTGTTTGCTTTAATTGAAAGTGTGCACATGCTGAAATTTGGCATCTTGAAGTCAGTGCGGACGTGGAGCAGGAATATAAATGAAGCCTCCTCCATTGTGTTGTTGTTTTCTGGGAGATGTGACATGTCTGTCTAAATACTCCCAGCCAGTACAGCGGACAGGGGAACAAATTGATTTTGTTGCTGAAATGATAAATTACTGTTGAGCGCGATGATAAAGTGGAGGAAATTGGAATCCGTCGGCCTGATTGAATCACAGGGTTGAAAGTTAAATCAGAAATCATTACGGTGGTAAGTTTTAAATTACCGCCTTGTTGTGAAATTGCATTCATCTGATTTTTAAACAATAACTTAACCAAACACTTCATAAACTATGAAAACATGGTAATTTTCCACCCTTAGATGCTAATTCTGACATTTAAAATGTAAAATCCATCAGATGTATCTGCATTGTCTGACATGAGTGTAAAAAAGTAGTTCTAGAGGTTAATGATAACAATTTACATCCCCATAATCTAATAGTTTGTTTGACTTCATCTCATAAACTGAATTATTCTATGTAGTGCTGAAACCTTTAGCAGATTAACTGTTTGAAAAGTAGTCGAAAACAATTTTCATGGTCAACTAATCTTTTAAGTCAGGAAAAAATGCAAAACTGGTTCAAGCTCAAACGCATGATATTCTTACTTTTCTTTGTTTTATATCATTTTAAACAGAATGTTTTGGTGTTTTGGACTGTTGGTCGAGACTGGAATATCTAATATATCTAATACGGATACCTATGTTTACATTCATACTGGAAAAAGTAAACAGTGCTGACAGGTTGACAGGTCTGTTTTGTTTGTTTCCACATACCAAGTGTTTAGGAAGCTAAACACCTCAGAGGAACGCATCTGTGACTTTTAAAAAGTCATACGGTGAAATAGATGTGTTCACTTGTTTAAACTCCAAACAGGCGAGGATGTTTAAAAAGTGATACATAAAAACAGTTATCTGACTTCACCCCCAGCACATAGTTTTTCATTGGCAGTTTGTTTTCCTCTGGTGTCCTGGAATTGCACCGTTGAGAACACTTTGGGGAAGATTGGGCTGCTTGATACTGCTGGTATCTATTTTAGAGACAGTATTTTTCCCTTCACGGTGGGGAAGCCAGTGTGCTGACAGACTCTCCACTCAGTGATACGAACAGAGGTTTGGCGGAAACTATGAACTCTCCTCTCGCTGCAGGAGCACTTCCTCAGACTGTAAGTGTCAATATATCAAGATAAACTGGAAGACAAAACTCTCTGTACTGCTGTACCGGCTATGCAGCTGTTTTTTTCTGCCACTGTCTTCTTTCCAGGGTTAATTGTCTCCATTAATATGTTTTCAGTGCTCTGGAGCGTCGCTGAATGCGGAACAACAACAGCAGCAAGACCAAAAGCTGTGATTTTGAAAGGATAGGGAGTCTTTGCCAGATCGCGTGCGCTGTCACATTCAGTTTAGCTGCAGATGTGCAGATCAAGTTGTTTCCAGACGTGACTGCAAATTATGACTGTATCTGTAGAAAGCTGTATTCTCAGGACAGCGCAAGTCCCGTTTGTCTTTGTTTCCCCTCGAACTGGGCCGAGCTTTAACTGGGGTGTAAGTGTTGGAGGATCATTCTCCCCCAGGGGATGAGGATATGGGGAGTGAGGGGTCTCTTGGCCACTAGTTTAGGTTTGATTGGTGGGTTTTGGCCGGAGTAGGGGGAACATCTGTGGCGTGGCACTGCCAAGCTCTCCGTGTGACAGCCACACTGGTGGGACCAATTGTTCTGAGTGCAAAGAACAGTAATCACTTCAAGCCCAAGTGGTGGTGTGTTTTTTTTTTCTCCTCCCCTCGACATATTCTTCCCCCCTCCCCACCTCCCTCCATCCTTGGTGCGCTGATTGCGTATGTTGTCTAGCTTCCAGACTCATCTAAATTTAGCATCTGTGGATGTGTGTGTTTCTCCAGGAGACTTTATCCACCAGTAGGATTTTCATGCTCAGCAACACCACCACGTCCTCTCCTACTCTCCCCCAACAAAGACATGTCGGATGAGTGGGAAACAGTCTCGGACAGCGAATAAAATGAACAAGACTGGTTTCATCCGGCCCTTGTCAAACGCCAGCTTTGTAAATTGATATGAAAGCTGCCTTATCAAATCCTGACCTCTGCTGCCCCCTAAAGAGCAAACAAGAAAAAAGCACTGCAAGGCAGTGACTGTACCGCTGTCACTTCCTCTTCTCCTTTTCCCTCTGACAGCGAAATCAAAGCACACAGACGTGTTAAAAAGGCAGCTATTCACTTTAAGCTGACAAACCTCTCTATTTACCTTTGAAGCCATGTAGTGGGAGTCCATTTGTTCCTGGTTTGTACAAGTGCACTACAGAGGCTTGTGTGCATAATCTCTCCAAAGGCAACAGATTACTGCAGAGTGGAGGTGCTGTGTCTGCTCTTCTGTGTATAAAGTGATTCATATTGAGGATTGAAAGCTTTTAGAGAAGAATGACCAACAGCGTGCCCGAGCTGGCGACCCAGAGAGGTCCATTTTTCAGTTTTCTTTGCTGCTGTACAGCAAGACAGACAACAGGGTTAGTGAGTGGGCTGCTGGCTCCGCGAGGGGAATGAATGCCATAAAGGGGTGCCTGTAGGTCAAGGAGCCTGTTGTCAGATAAAGTCACAGCACAGCTCAGGGCCGACTGGTGAAATAAGGGCTTCCTCGGCTATTCATACAGCCATATAGGGAGATTTATTGCACTCAGTGGCGAGACGCTGCTACTAGAAACCTGGGGAGAGTGAAGTGGAAGCATGTGTCTGAGTCTAATGGGGACATACCCCTTCAGCTCTGTGCATTAATACTTTAAACCCACAACATAAGTAGAGTGTGATAAGCAAATTTTCAGGAAATGTGGTCGTAAAAAAATGCTGTTTTCTTTTTAGCCACCCTCAATGCTTTTAATTATTCATCATTTTGTTGGTGCAGCTCTCATTTTGGTGACAGCTTTGATATAAATTTTCTCACTCACTAGTCAGTCCATCCTCTTTTTTCATCTTTTATATGGGTTCACAAGGGCAGCAAACTAAGCAGGTAATCCAACCACATTCTCCACACGTGTTTATTATAGATTAATGTCTTTCTATGTAGATATAGAAGTCAGATATTTAGAATTTTTTAATTCTTGGGTGTAGCATTGGCTTAGTCAGGCCAGGACCATTATGGAAACAAGTTATGACAATGTGTTGATTTTTTTTATCCTGTCTCATACTTCAATTTAATTCATAATGTCTTTTTTTACTATTACTATTTTAAAATAAGAACATTTTCTGTACATAACCCACACTCAATGATAGAATAAAACCAAACCAAACCTCCAGCCCCTTCTGATTCTGCTATCACTATGCTGATCCATTATCCACAAATAAATAAATGGGTAACTTGTACGTATATCTGATAATATAATTGTTAGTCATTTTTTGTGACCTTTGAATGGTGCTAGACTCTAATGTATTCCAAATCTTTCCTTCTTTCTCTCTAGCACTTACAAAATCCAGCAAATTTCCAAACAGCAGCAACCGAGCTGCTGGACTGGTGTGGCGACCCACGAGCCTTCCAGCGCCCCTTCGAGCAAAGCCTGATGGGATGCCTAACGGTAAGTCGGCAGTCACAAACCCCCCCCCCACGTCCCCACCATCACCATCACTGGACAGTCTCACACTCAAGGGTTCAAGGACAAGGAAAGGGCCGGTGAAACAACTGCTGCATTGGCTCTTTCCATAACTCCCTTAGGGATATGAGAGAACTAATGTTTAGCTGCCTGATCTTCACTGAGGTCGCTGGAAAATAAAAAGCAGTTTACGCTGTAAAAATGACTGAGATTCAGTCACCTTTCAGTGACTTCAGTTACAGTTTGTGCTGTGGCTCATGAAATCAGCACACTGGAACACTAAAAGGACGAGCGCAATAATGTCCTCAAACCACAAAGCAATCAGTGCAGTTATAAGGAAATATGGTTTCAAAGCTATTAATTCCCCTACTTAAATGCCTAGGGGCTTTTGATTAATTGAATAATTAGCATCCCATGACAGGTGAAAAAAAGACTTGACTGTTTTGAGAGGTATACTGTAAACAAAGAAAAGATTTTGGTGAAATTGGCAAAAACGCATTAAAATAATTTACAAGAAGGTTTGCATATTCTGACTGGATCTAATCAGACACAGAAGGCAGAGCTGTTTGTCTACGATGTTCCAGCAAACTGTCAAAAGTGGTAAATACTCACTTGTATCTGGAAGAGTCCCTTACAACCCTTAAAGGAATACCCCACAAGAAATCTCTTTTGTATATCAAACACTAACCCAACACTGCAAGGTTGAAAGGTAGCTCTGAAATGTTTGTAGTTTGCTCCTGACAGCAGTCAGCTTAGATTCAAAAAAGTACCAAAATGTCTATAAAACTTCTCTACAAACTTCTCAAACCACTCCTAATTTACGTCTTCACCCAGCCAAGCCTCCTAAACCCAAAACATGGACACATACACAGCTTCTGTTTGTTGCTAGCATGTGTAGCATGTAAATGTATGTGTAGCATGTGTAGCAGCAAATGAAAGCTATATCTATTTAGCCATATTTTGGTATATTTTTGCCAAAAATATCTGCATCTGAAACATACTGAGGGCTTAATATACAGCTTCCCTGTGTGCAGTGTTTACCTTTGTTCAATGATAAAACAGCAAACCGTGTTAGCGACAAACAGAAGCTATGTAGCCATTGGTGAAAATCGTGTTTGGAACATAACAGCTATACAGATAGAAGAAAAGTGGATTATGCTGCAGGAGTAGTGGTTATGAGAACTTTCTTTGGATGTTTTGGTACTTTTCAGAGCCACATTTCAGGCTTAAAAGTCGTGAGTGTTTGACACAAGATACATTTGTAGTATTCTGAACTATTCTGTTCTCAATGCAAGACAGGAGAGGTACTATATGAAGGAATTGTTCATCATCCTCTTAGAAATTTGGGGCCAAACAATAGAAGATAGACAGTCAGGTAGAGAAATGGATGGACTGCGGATCTCACTTGTCACCTTGAGCCCTACTGTGCTTTAACATGCTCATTTCCATACTGCCTCCAGCAGTAGATATGAGATACGCATAGCTCCTGTTGGGTGCAATTTGTAACCCCGCCAAGCAAGCGTGGTTACACCAGGCAAGAGATTTGTACTCGAGCACCACAGTGAAACCGCTGTGACACATCCCCCCATTCAAGTGATTGTTTGTGTTACTGCTTTAATGTGCAGCAGCAGGTGCCTTTTCCTCCATTTCGCCAATTCAATTTGTTTCCTGCCGTGAAAATCTCAAGGCTTTTCCTTTTAGTTTATGGGTTGTATAGACCTTAGCCTGAGCCACACTGAGAGGGAGCGATGTGATTGTGAAATTACCCGATCTCAGACTGTAATGGTAAACACTTCACCCTGTTGCCCGTTGCATGTTTGTATCGCACTGCCGCCGCAACGTTGGCATTTGGTGATGTCAGGCAGGTGGCTACGCACACTGCAAAAAAAATCACTTCAACAAACAAGCTAAATGTGAAATCAAGAGAAATTTGTTGAGGTACCAAACAAAACTGTGTCAGTGGACACAATTTAAGATAAAGGTGCTTGAAACTTATTTGTCTTTTAATTGAGCTCAGTTTAGGAGTTAATTAGACATTGATTCAGCTATGATATCTTATTTTTGAATGATTCAATTGTTTTGTTATCATAGATAGATTATTCTCAAGCACCACTTGTGTTTAATTATAATTGTTTCAAGGTAACTTAGTGCGATGTTCAGACTATTTTTCAGCCAGAACTGACAAGAAACAAGTCTTAAAACTAGATTTTGTGGATGTCACACTAATATCCCAAACATATATTAAGAGAAAACAATATGGTTTTGTTTATCTCAAAAACAAACCCAATCTTAAAATTAGGCAAGACAAGTAAAACACTACAAATTTTGTGTGAGCCTGCGTGTGTTACAACCTTCCAGTGACGACTTTTGCCATCATAAAGAAGCAGATGTGTGTCTTATTTCATGTCATTAACTCAAACTAAACTAAGCTGAAAAGACAAATATTTTAAAACTTTAAACCAGAGAATGATGTATATCAAGTGTTGAATGTAAAGGCATATGTTTGGCTTATGGTTGACAATCCACCACAATTCCACCGGCTGTGCACAATTAAGGTCCTGAAATTAGAACTACTTGTTGAAACTTCTTACACTAGAATTACCAGTTAGGAAAATGTCCCTCACATGTTTAGATTCTAATTAGACAGCCTATACTCATATATCTTCTTCTTAATGGGGGATTCCTATAAATAAAGGCCAGATATACATACTTTGTTTTGGTGTCACGTCAAGACTATACTTACCGAAGATAATGATACGGTGCGGGGAGCAGTGTTCAGCTGTACTACCTCAGGGCTTGACTTGAACTTCGGAGAGTGACAGCAGGACTGCAGCTATGAAAAGCCAGGGAGAGGGAAGAATCCGTCTCAAGTGATGCACATTGGTTCACACAGGTCTTAGTATGTCCTGAAGGACTAAATGTCTTGAGCGGGTCTCTTTGAGCTGCTAATGGCAATGGTAAATCAAAGCAACGTGTGCCACATAAGGGCCATTTACATCGCGTCCTGTGGCATGTGGATGTTGCTCTTAATGTTTCCTCTCAGTCGGCATCGCAGCACAAGAGGCCACATTTTCTCTTCACCTTGCTGTTCTCCAACTCATATGGAACTGATAAACATGTAGTGACTTTATCCTTTAAGTTGAACTGGACCTTTGATGCTGCCAAACTACACTCTTATGTAACAGTCAGAATCTGAGAAAATGTTGAGTCCTTTGATGTGTTTAACTACCAAGGTGGCCCTGTACTGAATATGTTAACGAATCTGTGGATGAATTAAAAATGAATAACCATGTCAGAGTAATGTTATTACTTTGGTCTAAGAAATTATGTATTCAGAACTGATTATTTGTCTGTGTATTGGCGAGCAGGATGTCTAAAAACCTTGATCATAGATTTCAATAGAATTTGGTAAAATAAAAACAAATTTGAGATGAAACAAAGAACTGATGAGGTTTTGGTGCATATGTAAAAAAATATATTGTTTTAAAAAGTATTTTCTAACATTGTTTAGAAAAAGGGCATTTTTTTAACATTTTTGGGAAAAAATAGGCAAATTATATCTGTCTATATGTGTATTTCAACACAGATGCGTGTGCAGATGCAAATTAAATTTACATTTTCTGTTCTGAAAATAAAGTAACACATCTAAATGATTGTGTAGCCTTGGAAGACATATGCGCTCTGTGAGCACTTTCTAGTTATCGCTTCTGTTATTTAGCTGATAATGAAATTGGCATTCTTGTGACCTTCTATGAGTGGAGTTTTTGTTACTTTTTTTAATAAAATGATGTCAAGTCCATACAGCTTAATTAATATCTTAATTCAAAAATGTGCTTAATCTACTACTACTACTACTTATCTCACAAAGATCCTCTCATTTAGTTATTTTCTCTGTCGAAATTAATTTTGGACCATAATGAATATCTGCTATTGTCCTGACTGAGTTCAGTTTGTGTCGTGTTCAGGTGGTCAGCCGTGTAGCAGCACAGCAGGGCTTCGACTTGGACCTGGGTTACCGGCTCCTGGCTGTGTGCGCTGCCAACAGGGACAAGTTCACTCCAAAATCAGCAGGTAAGACCAGAGTTTTCTCAACCGCCGTCTCAGGCCATCTGGCCATGCTGGCCTACATGGGCTCAAAGTTCCTGTTTGCATTCTTGGCAGCATTTCATGATACCCACCCATTGCTACTAGAAAGTAGAAGAACCTGGTACTACAAAAAAGTACACCTAACTGCGCTAAACACCGTTTTAAGTACATCAAATGGTCACTCCATGTTTAATGTTATGTCTGACCTTTTGAGTTGCTTGTACAAATTATTTATTTGTTCATTGTAGACATTAAATTATATTTTTTATGGTTTTCTGCACAATAAACAGTCCAACCATCTCTTTTTGTTTTTGTTTTCAACAATAATGGTGATGCAAAATACCGTTTCCTTTTTCAATCTCACTCCAGAATTGAGTATTACCCTATAACATACAGTAGCAGTCAACAGTTTGGCCACACCTTCCCACTTGAATGAGAAAGTGTGTCCAAACATTTGACTGGAACTACATGCTTAAACTTTCACTTTCTCATGTCACATCTCACTACCAAACTTGTTCACAACATGGAGAACTATATCTCGATTTATTTTCTTCGCTAGAGTTTTAGACAAAGTGCGTACAGCAGAATGTTCCATTTGTCACATGCGACAAAAAACTACTGTATCAGTGATGATGAGTTCCTGTTTTCATACAGCACCATCACCTCGGTACAGTGATGGATTATTTGGACAGATGTAGACTGCTAAATGTTGTTATCAAGCTGGCAAAAAAGCATGCTGAAGCACAGTGGGAATGAAGACGTATAGGCTGTCAGCAGCTCGCAGATAACAGGAATATTTTGTGCTCCTTTACGGTTTTTGATTTGTGGTTTCCACCTGTCTTGGGTTACGAGGAAAGCGGGATTGTGCAATTGCTTCTGTGTGCTCGGCCTCTCCGCTGAGCTGCCTTAAGCCGACTAGGACATGAAAGTCAGACCCACATGTTGTTTAAATTTTCACTTTGTTTGCCTTTTCTGATTTATGGTGTTCATGGTTTTATATGTGGTTATATGAGGCTTCAAATCATGCGATGTCACTCTTGTGTCAGCCACGGGAGGGGAATCGCTGTCTGCAATTAACTTACACCGCCAAATGTTCTAATTCTACTTAATGCTAAATCAAATCTAAGGCCCTACTTTACGGGCTTAGATAAGATTGCCAATTGATTCTCTGTCTAAATAATTTCCTGCAACAGTAGTCATTTGGAAAGCGGCAAGTACTCGAGTCTAGGCAGCATCCCAAAGTGCATTTCATGGACAATTATGTACCTGTATATGCATGGATATTTTGAGAGGAGAGGCCTGTAGAGAGAGAGAGAGAGAGAGTCAATGGACACCACTGTAGAGGCTCTGCATTCTCCTGCAAAGCTCCCAGAAGCTCTAGAGTGGAGGCCCCAGTCGAGGAGGTTGTTAAGGCGGAAAGAAAGCCTTCTCTGGCAGCCAGGGAGATGGCTCTTAAACGACACTCCCCCCAGGGCCCCAGGGGCAGGACCCACTCCCCGACATCCAGCAGGGCCGTTGCCGAGCGACGGGGGAAGGGAGTGAGTCACATGATGTGGCCAGGATGGTGGCAGCAGGTCAGCCATCCAACACCAGAGACAGACGAGTCAGTGTCTGCCGTGCACTGAGGAGCCTATTAGAAGCCTGGAACAAATCTGAAAAAGCAAGATGGGTTCTGTGTAGGAGTACATGGGAAGAGGTGAAGTTTTAATTGAATACTGTGTCCCCTGCATGATGTTGCTTTGACAAAAATTCACTTAGCCAAATCTGCCAGTTTTCTTGGATGTGATCCAAGCTAAACTCCAATTTCTGCTCAGAGCAGAAAGTCCTTTTCAAATTCTCAGCTCAGTCATAAATACGACAGTCTGTCGTTTGTTGCGTGACAAGCTTTTTTTATTGTTCTGGATAAAGACAGAGAGAAACTGTTCCACCTCTTGTTTGTTCCCTATCTCTGGCTCGTGTAGCTCAAACCCTGGGAGTTTTCTTAAAAGAAAAAAGTGTCCTGGGAGGATTTGAAGCCAAATCTTGTTTTCATAACCACTGGCCTGCTCACATCATGCATCTTGTAATCTCCTCTGAAAATCTATGTTGAAAGTGGGAGTAAAAAAAAAAGCAAGCTATCTGGCAGTTAAGAGCGGTTCTGTCTGCCACAGAGGACATTAGGTCAATGGATGAGCACTAATAAGTAAATCAGATTTGGTGTCCCATTTTAACCAGGACTAACTTGTCGTCGAGATGTCTTGGCTCTGACACACGGCTTGGTCGAGCTATTACATTTCTGTTATGTCATCTAAATTCCTCTCCCGAACATGGGAGAAAATTGAGGGGGGAAATTGTGCTGAGGGGAGGGCAGAGCTGATTTCAGCAGTAGAAAATCAATGTTCACAGCCAACTTACAGCTGAAACAGATTGTAGCTTTGACAAATGAATTCATCATGAAGTGCCTCCAATGGTTTAAGGCTGCAGTTTGTTAATTTTTTTTGGTAAGAAAAAGCTTAAAGTGCAAAACTCAAAGAAATACACCTTGATCAAAATGACACCGACAATATGTATCTTCTTGCCGCAGGAAAAGTTCATTATTGCCTCCTATTGATTTAATCAGTTAACATATCTGAATTATAGTGAAGTGAGTGGTTCAGAGGTTTAGATCATGTTTGTTGTAACTTGGAATCAGCTTAATTGCTTTTCTGCAGCTGACTAGAAAAGGTGAACTCTGCATAAAGTGTGGTTTGGTGAATTGTACAACTGATCCCTTTAATGGATGTACTCAGGGGGATCGGCCAGTTGTAGTCCTTTTGCCTTTTTGCAAACGGCCCACAATGCACATAGAGTGCTGGGGGGAGGGGCATCTGTCTGCCAGTAGTGACCTCTTTGTGAATGAGATTAGCCTGCTCTATTAATCTGTGATTACTTGGACTGTCTTACCGCAGGGCGAAGCCACGCACGTGGAGCTTTGGTGACATCAAAGTAAGGAGATCATTCACTCGGTGTGGATAAACTCATCAGGGCCTCCCCTCTTTCTGTCCATCACCGGGTATATATTACAAGCCTGTTTCATCAGTGTCACACCCCTCCTGCACGGCCGCAGTGGTTCAGTCTCGTCCGAGAGTGTCGACAAAACGCTTAATCACGTTTTTTCGTCCGAGCGGGTCAGAGTGGCACATTCCCAATCGTTTGCGCCTCAGCAAGCTCTTGGAATTCCTCCGCTCTAAAGAGTGAAAGGAGGCACCAACTTATAAGAGGGGGCACCAGTCGAAGTTTTTCAGCTCCTCGAGCCGTTCATTCTCTCATGTAACAAACGCCTGGTAAACCAGCTATTCAGCAGATAATTAGTTGGGCTTCAGCTCTCGCTCTGTCAGGCTAGTTTGTCTCTACACTTGTTTTACACATGCAGGGCCATTTGATCATTAGACAGTGTGGGTTGTAGTTAACAGTGTCAGCATGATTAAAATATCTAGGCAACACAGTTTTTGTCCGTGGTTTCACCTTGTTTAGTTGTTTTGGCAGTGGGAGTTTTTACAGTGGGACTCCAGAAACTGATATCTCATTTTTGCAACCAGTTCATGCATGACGTGCAGGACCCAGTTTAGGAGGAGATGATGCATTTGTTCACACTTGTGGATAAAGATTAGGCAACTGTTTCATACCATATAAATCTATAAATTTATATAGAATATTCATCTTTACAGTCATTCAAGTTAATGTCAATTTTGTTTACACAACCCAAAATCACAAGTTTGTCTCAAGAGGGCTCAACATATGATACCCAATATCCTTAAACACTTTGAGTAAGGAAAAACTCCACACTTAGATCTTACAGAAATTCTCACTTGGAAAAAAAAAATGACTCTTAAGGTTAAGATGAACATTTTTCAAGTGTGCGGTGAAGCTTTTACACTTCCACTGAAGTGGTTGAATTCTTTAGTACGCTAGAGTGCAAATCTAATATAAATTTCCCTCTAAACTGTAGTTTTAAGTGCTGATTATACAGCAGATTTTTACGGTGCCTTACAGTGAAGTGGTGCTTAAGACACAGAGGTCAGACATGTTGTCATGTGTGGAAAGGTCTGCGATTTTGCACACAATACAGAGGTCGGATACACACACATGGGCCTGCAAGGCTATAATTTCCCACCCCAAAGCTTTCCACACCAAAATGTTTTTTCTGCCTGTCTCTCCACTTGGTGTGCTTCAACATATAGTTTAGCTGCGGCTTTTCCTAAATAGAGAATAACACAGAAGTCTGAAAACACTGTTGGTGGCCGAGACTGTCAGACACAGTCAGATTAAATTGAAGACTGTAACAAATAAACATGCATTAACTAATCAGATTTAAATGCAGATTATAGACATAATTGAATGTAAGCTTTATTTCAGAGAACGATGAAGCAGCCACGGTTCCTCAGGTGGTGTCTGCTATTATTTTCATCCAAGAACTGAAACCCAGTCACTTCACCCACTGTGTAAAATTATAACTCTGTATTAAGTCTTGTCAAATCTAAATCTTCTCAGATGGAGCTCCATACACACTCCTTTAAACATTACAATCATTATGGGTCTATACTATTATTTACACGTTAAATAATGCACCACAAAAACAGACTTCAGGCTTCTTTTTTGGCATTTTTGACATTATTTTACAGTTTGAAAGTGCAGAGACAGGAAGCAGAGATAGAGAGAGCGGTATGACTTGCAACAAAGGTCACTGGCTAGAATTAAGCAGCAGACATGATGGTTATGTGGTTTGCGTCTTAACCAGTAGGCTACAGGGGGGCCCCCAGAAGTAGATTTGAACTCAAACGAGTTCCACGCTTATTGTTATCCATCAAACTTAAATTCATAGACAAGATCTTAAAAAAATCTGAAAAACTCTGGATTTTTTCTTTAAAACAAACTTTTTGTACTATATGACAGTATCTCATGTTATATTCTGTATATTTCTAATCTGTTTTCTCCTAAGATTAATCACTCTGTTCAAACCCAAGATGCTGCATATTTATGGCTGCACCATTAAATCAAATGCAAATATTTCTACTGTAGATGTCTTGTGCATTAGTTTATACCCATTTCTCCAAAACATCAGTGCAGTACATTTAATATCTTTGGAAACTTTTGGTTCTCTACTTGAATTTAAAACAAAATTCTGAGGATTTCAACAAAGCTTAGCTGCAACACATGGGATTGTACAGATGGACCGAGGTTAAAGGCTTATGGAAGTATATGCACTGGATTCTTGTCACAGAGGCTATAAATCTACACTCTGTGCACTTTGGACAATTTCAGCGTTTTACACTGCATGGTCAAGTGAAGTCTTCCAGCCAGCCATGATTGATGTGTTAACTTGCAGTAGGGGTGCCAGGCTGTAAGTCACCCACCGTGCACTTAGCTGATAGTAAATACCAAGAGAGCAAATACAGACAGGAGAAACCAGAGATAAGAGCTGTTGAGCATGTCTGTCTTTCCTCCCTTGTAGTTACAGCGGTTATTATGTCTATGGCAGCACGATGTGATTGGTAGCATCTTCCGCCACTCCATAAGGCTCTGTAATCTGCGGTGCAGAAGAATCGGATGTTTACATATTAAAATTAATTTACATTGTACCTTATGTCTCTAATTAAATACTTATTACTGTGTTTAAACCACAGATCAGTTGCACTAATTTGACACCTGAATTGACTTGCTGCTGGTGAGCACAAGTATTTTTATTTGCGGGATGACAATAGATGCTCCAGACTGCCTCAGGTGGTGTGTCTACCCACAGTTTACATGTTTTATAGGTGTGTAATTATTTATCCAAAAGCTTACTCGGGCTCATGTGCTCTGAAAGACAAATGTGGTCTAATTGGCCCCTCCTTCTCTGATTCCAACCCTCTGCGCATCAGGAAGCCACAATACCCAGCCTCCTCCTCCTCCTCCTCCTCCTCCTCCTCCTCCTCCTCCTCCTCCATGCCCCTTAATTACAATGACTATTTTGATGGATTAAGTCAACTGTATGCAAAGACAAGGTTTGGGGGCTGAAATCACTGCTCAGTGTACCCACCTGAATCATTTCTATCGCCACTTTTCTGCAGCATCTCCCTCACAACAAATGTTGCTTTAAATGAATTGATTGAGGCTTCTTTTACTCGTTGCTCTGGACCCGGGCCAAGATACAGGCTGTCTAGCACATTAGGCACCACCCCCCTTTGCAAGTTTGAAATGTGAGCTGCCTGCATTTTTTTTTCCTCTCCTCTCCTCTCCTCCCTCCCTCCTCCCCTCCCCTCCCCTCCCCTCCCTCCCCTCCCTCTCTCCCTTCTGGCGAAGTGGCTGTGGCTGCTTCTGTGTGATGTGTGTATTGGGAGAGCAAGCAATGGATCACTAGACAGAAAAAGAAGATACATCAATAACAGCTGCATACATCCGAGGTGAGGAGATAAGCATTTGGTTCTCTCTCTCTCTCTCCCTCTCTGCCTGTCCTCCCACCCCCTCTCTCTCTCTCTGTCACCCCCCATCCCTCCCCCCCTCCCTGTCTTTAACCCTTTACTGCTGCAGAAGCCGGCTCCTAATTTTGCTAAATTATTTGTGACGATACGTACCTTTCTTTTTCTCTGACCACAAACGGGCGTCCTCCTCTGCTCCTTGTGGTTGTTAGTGCCGTATGAAGTTTCTCTTTTTTTTCTTTTTTTCTTTTTTTTTTTTACAGCTTATCCCTCTTTTCCCTCTCATTGTCTCTGGGGTATTTGTTGCTTGAGTGCAAAGAAGCCGGTGGCAAGTACAGCAGGAGCCCATTAGCAATGACTCCATCTGTGATTGGTTTTGCCTGCGAAACAGAGAGAGCAGCCATGAATAATTGATGTGTATTGTGCAGTCAGTCACTGGACACGCAGGGAGAGAGGAGAGGAAAACAGAGAGAAGCTGCTGCCCTGAGACACCAAGGGAAACGAGGGGAAAGAGGGAGGGAGGGGTGGGGGGGGGAAGAATGTTACAGAGAAGAGAGGAAGGTGGGAGGGATAGAGAGACACAGAGAAAGAGCTTTAAAATAGCTGCTGGCTTCAGTAGTGCAGAGATTAAGGCTGCCCTGTATCGCCTTCGCCTTTGTTCTGCTGTTGCAGATTCGTTTCTAGACACATGGGTCCCCCTTTTTTCTGTGCAGTGAAGAGTGAGAAATAAGCAGGGACATTGCTGGAGTTAGCCTGGTTGAAATGCTGGTGGCATTTTAGACATGGGAGGGAGAGTCTTCACTGCTGTGAATAGGACAGATCTGCGAAGCTGTGAACTGTCAAAAGGAGGAGACAACAGTTAAAGAGGGTTGTGTTTGCAGGGGGTGTATTCAGTGACAAGGAAGGTGGATCTGCTGCTGCTGCTGCTGCTGAGAGTAACTTCACATTATTTCACCCTTGGTGGGATGGGGGGGGGGGGGGGTAGATAGAGGTTTGATTCCTGCATTGGTGGGTGCAGGCGGGCACCCTGCCACGTCTTAAACTAACGGAATGGGGTTTGACAGTGTGACGAGTGCCTCGCAGCGCCCCGCGTGATAGAGTTGCAACAGCTGACTGCTGCATTTGACCCACTTACACCTCACACAGAAGGGGTCAAAATGGCCTTGATTATCTCTCTGAGTCGCGTTGACCTACTTGAGGCGGCGTATTCAGTGTAACTCTTGGCAGTTTATCACACCCACTCCCCTCTGTGCCACACAGCGCAACCAGCCAGGCTCACTGCAGAGATACACACAGATTTTCCCCCCATGTAGGAATTCAGTGGTTTCAGATCAGTGATTTGGTGTTTCTCATGGTTCAAGAGAGTTTTTCATCAGGAGCAACAGGTTTAAATTTGAGCTGTTAAATTGCATTGTGATGCTATTAAGCACCTGTTTTGTTCATGAAACAAACATGGAATACTAAACCAAAAATCTTTTGAGTATCAAGTACTTTCTGTTTGTAGGCTTGAAAGGTTTGTACCTTGCTACTTCATCAAGGACAGTAGCTGTAGTGAGCTCTGATTCATGATAATTACAATGGATTCCAATGGATAACCACAGCCAAAAAAAAGTATCAAAATATCCATAGAAACTTCTCAAACCACTCTTTCAGCATAATCCACCTCTCCATCTGTTGATCCATTTGTTCAGCATGTTCAAACACTCATAGTTTCTCCTCAAAGCTCCGCTGGAATCATACTTGGTGATTTAGTGGTGAAGCGTCCCATTGTTTGGAACATACTGAACATACAGTTCAACAACTGAGAAGTGGATTATGCTGCTGGAGTGTTTTTGCACGTTTTCATATGTTAAGACAATTTATTTTGCTTCGGCTGCAGGGCGCTATTGAATCCAAGCATACTACAGCAAAGGCACAAACTTTTCAGGGCCAATGTCTGAGCAAAAGATTTTTGGTTGAGTACTCCTTAAATGAATGAGTTTCTGTTGAAAGAAAAAGTCTTTCTCCTCTTGACCTCAATTAAATTACTTTATTGTTCACTTGGCTTTCTCTCCACCAAGAAGGGGTTTATTTAGCTGTACAGTAAAGTCCTGGTTTGGGAAATTATTCAATGATTTTTTTTTTCCTAAAATGTTTCTGTGGGACAGTTCCCAACATGCTAAGACAGGCGAGGTTTTGCAACAGGCGGTGTTGGTAAAGAGATGTCTGGCTAGCTGTACAGTACTCCACAGTTCCAACTATTCATTACTGTTGTTTTGTCAGCTTCAATGAATCTCTTGTTCTTTGTATTGGAGATGCTTGTTTTCTTCCACCAAGTTGTGAAATTGCGCTGACCTTTTCTTCTGAAGTTTCTCAATACAATTCCAAATCAAACTAACAGCAATCGGCATGCAGGAGCAGTTGTTGCCATTTGTGTATTTGTAGAACATGCAGGCTCTTTTCATGTGGCTTTAATGAAAGAACATCCAGCCGTAAGTAATTACAGTATACACTATGTTTACACATCTTGCTATATTGTGATCATCCAATCAAACCCCAAAATAGGATTTTGATCACATTTGATATTGAATTCTCCAAAGATCAGATATTAAATTGTGATTGTAATTATGGACTGTCGCTGTGCATATAGTGTGATGGAGACAGACAGAATTTTAGTTTCACATAGCCAGTGGAGAGATCAAACTTTCTAACTGGAAAAACTGATATTATCCAGGGTCTAACTTTTCTAACTAAGCATCTGAATCAGATTTGCTAGATACTGCTAGATATGGTCGGTCTTAAAATAAGATTTGTCAAGAGAGGGGGCAGTACAGCATGTAGTGGATCATGCGTAATGCTATATTTAGGTTAATAAACTCAAAATAGCCTGTTTAAGTGGCAATCAGTGCGAAAACCCAATAATGTTTGGAGAAACCAATCAACTTTTGCTGAAAAAAACTGCTTGCTTCATAAATATACAGAAGAAATATTCTGATAATCAAAGTTTTGAAATTGCATTGAAACGCCAGGTGAAATTACAGCTAGATTTTCCTCCTCACATAAAAGGAGGGAGACAAACGCCTCCACCAACTTGTTATTCCTGCTGTATGTCCTTTAAAGAACATATAACAGCAACTAAAAGAAGAAATCAGTGGGTGCACTTTTGAGCATAATTTATGATAAATCTATAGGTGAAAAATAATAATAAATAATGATACACTTGGTCTTTTTTGTCAGCTGGGGGAAGCACTCCTATTGATCTCTATCTACAGCAGAGGTACCTACTGCAGAGACGGAGTAAAGGCCCTTTCGCACTCTTTTAGATGTGTTGTTCAGATAGCCTGAGAGTGGTGAAAAGATGCTTTCAGAGGTCAGATAAGAGAGATCTACATGTGCAGAGACACTTTAGAGGAAACCAAAAACCAGAGACAGTAATAAGAGATTAAAATGTATGGTATTTTTGAGCTGAACCCTACTTACCAATCATTTTCCATCATGCCACTTCTGATCAAACCTTGTTAACTGCTCTGATAAAGTGCTCATTGAAGTCGCAAGGAATGTCTTGCAGTGATGTGTCTTGTTTTTTTAAGATTAACATTCCTTATATTGACTGCACAGGTATTATAGTCATTTTGCACCTTAAGACTTTAGAAGTATGACATATTTCCCCTTTAATAACAGCTTTTTGTGATTCTGTTTTATCATTTTGCACGCTTGAAGTATCAGTCATTCTCTCCTCTTCTCAGTAGGTTTTTAGACACTCCGTAAGTTGTATAATTGATGTACAACCTGATATGTATTATATGTCAACCATCCATTCACCTCATAGGTTTGTGTTTGAACAAGGGAGGGACTCAATGAAATGTCTGTACTTCATTCACTGAAATATCTTAGAAATGTTTGTAAAGTCCAGTAAAATGTAAAATTTGAACCCTACAGAGACCAACTGCTGCAGGAGGTGTCAGTCTGACTCAGGTACTGGTTGTGTGTTGAAGTGCTGCACAGGAAATTCATACACATTGGCTGGATCCAAACCAAACCATCCTCATCACAGTCCGTACATTCTGTCCACACATTGGACTGTGTAGCTGTGCAATACATGGAATGACATCTGATGTGCTTTTTTGGTTGGTCATTTAGAAGAGCTACATGGCTGCTGTTGTGTTGTCTGTCAGAGTTTTACAGTATGAAGCATGTCACATGATGGTGTTTTGTCATCTTGCCTGCGTCATGGCTGACACTTATGTTCTCTGCTGTTCATTAAAGCCATTAAAGATCTAAGTTACTTATATACTTTTTTTTCCTCTTGATGATTTGAATGTTAATTATACCCCCGCCTCCTCATTTCAGTGAAAAAGCAGTTAGAGTAGTAAGAGTGTGAAGAGTAAGAATAATATGATGAAACTTTAATGATCGCTGTAAGAAAACTGGGACAACAGGCGTGAATGAGAAAAGCAACTTGGATGTTATTTACAGTAAACATGCAACTGCTTTTCAGCACTATTATATAGTGTGAGTGGCAAAATGACAATAAAAAAACATGGAATATGAAATTATATAAATTTAAGATAATTTGTATATGAAAAAAACTGAAAATGTAACAATAAATGCAGACTGTATATTATAAAATAAATTTTTACAAATACACTTATAGTCTGAAATACAGAATATGTAACAATAGATAAAAATATTACGAAAATGTAAGAAATCTAGTATGAAGAAATAAGATGAATACATGAATATGAAAAAATACTTATTTCTTCCTAAGGCCATACATACTATATGTACCGAAACGTTCAGTAAAAGAATGAGCGTTAAGTTTTATTGTTTCCATTTGGCTCGAGTGTTTATCCTGAAGAAGGTTTTTATTCAAATCCTGAGCTGTTGCACATATGGATGACTCTAATGAGCCTCGAGGGGTGCCAGGACCCTACCCAGGCTCCTCCAGTGTCTGTTTTCACTGTACTTCTAAGAGGAGGCTTTGACCCCAGGCCCACTGTGAAAAGGTCACAGGTGAATCAGCCACCAGTGTATGCCACCATGACACTACCGGCTCTGCCCAGCACCCTGAGGTGGGCACTAGTCTGGGCACATCTGCTCCATGCCTAATTAGTATCATTGTAGACAAGAGCTTAAGGCTGGGCCTTCATTAATAGCAGCCTGTTGCTCGGGGAAACAGTCTGGCTTCAGTAAGCCGCTTCTTTGCAGGTCTGCTCATCTGATAATCTGGTTGCAGGAGCGCACGGTTAAAAACACACTTTGTGCTGGTGGAGTCTGGCTCAACAAGTAGTTGACAGAGTTTCAGAAATCTCAGTGTGGTCAGATAAAAGATTAGTTAGACAATCTGAATTTTCTATGGCACGCAAACATTTTGCTTTATCTTGTATTAATCAATAAATTCTCAAAACTGTACTTGAATAATCCATAACAGTGAATAATAGTAATCATATAAAGTAGAGGTTGACCAATGAATTAGCGGATACAAGCTCAGTATCGGTGTATATGTAGGCCAGTTAGTAACAAGGAATTGCAGTACAGAAATGCCAAACCAGGTTTGGGGTAATTTATAAACAGTGTACATCTACCAGAGAACCCTGACAAGTTGATTTTTACAAATATCCTGCTCAATATGTATCCCAAATATCGATATCAGTATTGGCCTCAAAAATCCACTATCAGTCAGGCTATAATATGAAATTTATTTATATATAACAACATAAAACGTACATGTAAAATTTAAAAGATGAAGATCACAAAACAAAACAAAACAAGGAACAAAAGCTAACATTTGTCAAAGTTTAGTTTTATCACTGTGTGGTGATGCAGTGCATTTCGAATCAATCTACACTTAAACTGCATTTCCCAGTAATGATAATATGACTTTGACAAAACTGGGTGCAGACTTGATGTTCACTGTGATGGATTACATAACTCAAGCAAGTTTCAAGAGTCTGCTAGTTTATTTTCATACTATATGGAAATCAATGAAAATCAATGGATGTTTGTAATGGTAGCAGAAATATATAGCAAGTTTGTTAGCTTTGGTGTGAAGTATGCATGTGTGATTTGTAGTACATACACAACCACTGGTATGGTCCTTTAAGGAAGCTCCAAAACTTGACCTCAGAGACTTGAACGAATTATTGCCAGATTTCAGCTCCTGAATTAAGACATAAAGATGTAGGTTTGGAAGGAGTTTTGCTCCCAATCAGCTTACTGTAGCAGGAAGCGACATATAGTAACAGATTGAAGGCTGAATGTTGTTTGGATTTAATGCACGAGGAATTAATTCTCACCAGGGGGTTGAAATGCTATAGATTTCCACCTTCATGCTTTACAGGGACCCTGAATGGCATGCCCTGTTTTTAATGAAGAGATTTGTTGCATGTGCCAAGAGAGATTATCTTTTAAAACACTGGCCTGGTTAGGGCAAAGGCTGGTTCCCGTGTAACCATGACCAAGAAATGACAGTCACAGTGATGAGATCTGCATAAATCATCCTGAGATTATCACATATACTATATCTTGTTCCAGGTGGTATTCACTTAGTGATAAGTGGATTTCTTTATAGACACACAGTATAATCTTTATCTAAAAAGCTGGAAACACAGATTTTATGTGAAGATAAGACTCTTATCTTTGACGTTATTGATTTTTATTCAGGGTTCCTGCATTTGTGTTATGTATAGAGATACAAATTTGCATCACAAAGAGGTTAGCTTGATTCTTGAATACTGAACTCTTATTATCTGCAGAAGTTGTTACAACAGCATGCTTGGGAAATTAAGTGTTTAGAGTTTTTTATGTAACAACAAAGAATGCAGGATGTCTCAACAGCAACCCAGAAACACCAAATCCGCTGCTTTTTCTTTTTTCTCCTTGTGCCGGTTGCCTCCACATGGCCACATATGCTTCTGGCCACAGTAAAACCTTTTTGGCACGAGTCCAAGCGTCCCCCCACCCCACCCTCGCCGGATGGACATGGCACGACACTGTGGCCATGTGGCCAGCAGGAGGCTGTATTTAAGCCGGGGCAGCTCTGAAATGGGCCATAAAACCTAGCCAGCAAGTCTGGCTCCCCATGAGGCAATGGGCCTAAGTACTCATTGACAAGACTCCAACATCACTGACTTCCCAGAGAGAGCAACAGAGGAAATAATACAAGAAAAAGAAAGGAAGCAGACAAAGATGAGGTGCAGACAGGAGGCTGTTGTCTGGCCTAGATAGACAGGCTGTTTTATAACTCTTAGCGCTAATGCTTTCAACCCACCACACATAGCTTCTTTCCCATGCTTTCCCACAGAACACCCACTTTCATTGTGATTTTTTAAAATTTTTCTTTCAGCTAAACATGCCTTTACTCAGTGAAATAGCTGCGTATCTGTTTATATCAAAGGGGAAATGTGTCACATTTTGACACCACATGGCTGCCGTGACATTCACATGTTGCCACTTCACACTTCCTGCCCACTTCATCAGCTTTCTGGACACATCAGTCACCGTGAAATATGTCACGAAATGACTCAACTTATTTTAGACGCTCAGCAACTGAGCTAATGAAGTCGGTTTACAGACTTAGTTTTACAACCCCCAGTTCACACTTACCTCTGTGCCAAAGTGTCGGAGGGTTGAGAGGGTGACCAAAGAGGGAAAATGTATACCATGTGTGAAAAGAGGTACACCTGTGAGTTCAGCCTGCAGCTTCAACCTAATTATCCCCGCCGTGGATGGACAAGTAGCACAGTTCTAGCCTGTCATGGGTTGACTGGTCTGTAACCTGTTGCAGAAAGACTGCGTGATGAACAACCCCCTTCCATTTCATTATCAAATTGGCATTGATGAATAATTTATGGTATCTGGGTACAGACAAAGAGAAGTTTAATGGCTGCCAGGTGGGCATCCATGCCTCTGTGGTGAGCAATAAATAAGCAATGTCATAGCAACCGGTGTTTCACATAGTTTTCCATAGATTATGAGGTACATCCCAGAATTTTACAGTTCCAGGAAGGCTACATCAGGCACATAAGTGAGGAATTCTGTGGCTAAAATGGAACATGGCAGTTTTGCATGGCCTCTTAGGTGCTTTCAGTAACCAGGGATACTAGGGCTCCTAAGACTCTTATTTTAATTGACTTTGGCCTGCAGGAGGCTTGTGTCCATTCAGACCTTTCTGGGCAGAGAGAGAGAGAGAGAGAGATAGAGAGAGAGAGAGGAGGGAGGGAGGAACAGAATGTGAATAGAGCTCCCTCAGAAACTGAAGAGTGCAGCCCACTAGAGCTGTTCTTGTTAGTTTGCTCGTGGTCTTTGTTCTCCTTTCAGCCCTTCTGGCTAAATGTCTTCAAACAAACCGTTTTGGGGTTGGGATTCTTTTCGACAGGTTTATAGCATAAGTTGGACTTGGTACAGTTAGTATGGGTATAAGTGATTAAGTAGCGCAGATGATGTGAGTGTGCGGTGATGGCTTGGCATCATGTGTGTGTTTGTGTGGACGTGAGTGTCAGTGACCAAGCCATGTGGGACGATGCCAGGTGGGAGTCCAGGGATGACAAGGGAGCAGGTGTCTATTAGATAGAGCGCAGAGAGGGAGGGAGGAGGTGTAAGGGAGGGAGGAGGAGGGACAAGGATCATAAGAGCTCTTGGCATCTGCCTTACCTGCTGCCTCCCCAGCAGTCCCCTGCCAGTAAACTAAGGGAAAGAGGGAGAAAGAAAAGGGGGAAAAAAAGATAAAGAGAAGAGGAAAAAAAAATGTTTTGAAGGAGGCAGCAAGTGAAGGACCGACCTTTTTAATGCCATTCATGTCTATGATTCATGTCATGATATTTATCTCAAATCAGCCAACACAATAGAGCTGAATGGGATTTCATTTGTGGTGCATGGCAAAAGCTCAACAGCAATGTCACTCACTAGAAACAAAGTCCCTGATACTCTTAATAATCCACAGGACACACAAAACAATTTTCCATCATGTAACGTTTCTTCAGAGTGAAAGAAAGAGTGCTTTTTGAAGAGTTGCACATACAACGCATGCTGGAAAATATGCTAATATGCCAAGTCCGTGTCTCAATGACTTGATTTGATGAGTTTAGTGAAGCCCTAGCAGTATATTCATTAAACTCGAGACTTCAAGTCACGCTTCGGAAATGAATCAAACTTCCTTATTTACATTAAATTAATGATAAAAGATTTGTAGGTGTAACTAAATTCCAGTATAATGTTTTACAGTGTTGGCAAATCAAACCAAATCTATCTGCACATCTAAGTGAGAAGTGAGTAAGGAGATATGTTTTATTGCAATTTGGGTGAACTGAACCTTTAATCTAGAGGCACACTTTGTCTCTGTGCCTCCTGCCTATGTGTGCAGTGAAAGGTTGGGTGGGGGAGCATTATCATTGGAAAGAGCATTGAACAACTGTCAGGGATGCAGTCTATGTCATTTGTCATGTCTCCCTGGGGCTTTATGACAGAGAGTGAAGCTGGAAGCTGCAGACCCAGCTACTGAACCACCCATCTAGTCCCAGCAGATGCGTTTACCACCCTTCGCCGTGGCTGACCATCAGGCTGCGCAGCTGAGCACCAGAATATCAATACGGCTCAGACTCAGCAGGACCCCTGAGACTATCTACAAGGCAAACAGGATAGGCTCCTCTCCTTATGGAAGACAGAGACCCATCGCCGCCAGGGAGACCAATGTAAACTGAGCAAAAAGACGCTCTGTTGCACCAAACAGCAATTTGATTCACTCCAGAATGGTCATGAATCGTTGTGATTTGGAAGAGTTACACCTGAGACGATTTTCTGCAATTTTGGCTCTTTTCAGTGAGAGAAACAAATGAGTCTATTGAAGGCCCGTCTGTGGGAGGAGAGCAGAAGAGAAACAGTAATCCTTTTGTGTTCATCATATGCACTGTCCTGAGAGACGTTTGGGTGAAGGAGGGCAGAGAGAAGGAGGAGGAGGTGGGATTGTGAGGAGTAACGGGTTGGCTGTTCGTCCTCCCGTCATTTGAAACCTGAAGTTTATCCACTGAGTCAATGACAGAGCGCCTCTCCTTTAAACAGGTTGGGGCTCAGTGGAGGTGGTAATTTTGTGTGGTGATAAGCCCTTTATCTAATGGTAGGGTAGAATAATTCCTCTTTAAGTGGCAGCACTGGTGCTTCACGCTCTCTTCTTCTCTTTCTCTCTCTCTTTCTCTCAGATATGTATTGTCATTTCTCCGCTCAGCTCAACACCGTTGTTGTTTTTGTCCCACGGCTGTTGATGTCGGCCTCGGTGTGAAACGAGGATCCCGTCCTCGTAGCCAGACGGCCTCACGGTGGCACAGTTAGGGGATAAATTGTGGAGACATGTTTATCAACATAGAAGAAGTGCAAGTTACCCCTTGTTGGAAGAGAATAATGGGACCTAATTGAGCTGTAACATGCTGGCTGGTCGCCAGGCCCTTGAATTGAAAACTCTCTCCATCAGAAGGGGGTCTGGAGAGAGGGAGGGGGCTGTTAAAACACTGCAGGACATTCTAACATAGATGTGACTCTCATAAACCTATTAACCGCGCTTGGACCCGGTTCTATTTAATTAAAACTAACCTACAAAACTGCGCATCTCCCCATGAGTGTGATGTTTTTAGGAGGAGAGCACCTGAGAGGCCTGTTCTGTCAACCAAAGCACAGCCATGGTAAAGTCAGATCAATCCTCTGGAGGAACAGCACAGTCTGTCTCCTGGCACCTGCCTTGCCAAGAACAGGAGGGAGGAAGGAGGGGGGAAAAGAGAGAAAAAGAGAGGGAGCATGAGCGGGTGGGAAGGAGGAAAAACCCAGCTGCCTCTGCGCCTGAGCCCCGTGCTGCTTTTAAAGGAGTGGGAGGGAGGAGAGGAGAGGGAGAGGAGAGGGAGAGGCAGGGAGACTGCTGGCACCATCTGTACATGTCTTTTGTATTCCAGCCCTCATCTTTACACAGAGCGAGGCTGGTGTGCTCAGTGTTCAAATAAAAAGGAGAGGAGGTGCCTTTTGGGATGCGATGCTCTGAGAGGAGAAGGTGTGTGTTTGTGCGTCTGTGTTGAAATTCTGTTTTGTCCTCGGAAATTCAGCGCACTCAGAGGACATCTTGTGTCCTAATTATTTTACCTCTGTGTGTGTGAGTGAATATAAGCCGGTCTGGTGTTTTTCCTAGTGTGTGTGTGTGTGTGTGTGTGTGTGTGTGTGTGTGTGTGTCAGTAGGCTTGTACACTGTTTGCAAGCACTCATGTGTGGTCAAATCTCTGGGTTGCCATGTTTGTGATGGGAGTCAGAAGCTTTTGTTTGTTCCTCCCTCCCATCAGCCCCATTAGCCTGATGTCTCCTCTCTCACTGACTCACTCAACCTTTTTTTATCACACTCTCTCTTTCAGCCCCTCTCCCTCTCTCTGTCTCTCTGTCTCTCCCTCTCTCTCTCTCTATCTCTCTCTCTCTCTGTCTCTCTCTGTCTCTCTCTGTCTATGTAATATGTGCCGTGCCGGCCCGTCCTTGCATGTGGCAGCAGGGTGGATCTGCCTGCGAGAACAGCCTGCACTGTCTGCTGTCATATTGACGTGGCTTTTGCGCGAACCGCAGCTGAAATCACCAAGCGCTCTGTTTCAACCCACCCGCCCCTCCCTCACTCCTCGCTCCTCACTCAGCCTAGAAGTGCTGTGAATCATAAGAGGAGGTGGCTGCCCTGCTCTTTGATTGAATCCACATTCCCTTTCTCCTCTGACGCCGCAGAGACAAGCTAGAAGGAGGCAGGAGAGCAGGAGGGAGAGAAAAAGGAAAAGTGAGTCTTTTGTAGTTGGCACAGTACAAAAACATGCACTGCAGATGACAAGCATATGATTCGATCAAACGCACTCTGTGGTGGCTACCTAACCAAGCGGTAGGTAGGTAGGTAGGTGGAGAGAAGGGAAGGGCTGGAGTCCATCTGCAGACCCAGAGTGAACCCTAGTGGCCAGGAGCTGCAGTGACATGCTGGATTGATCTTTAATATTGCAGCATAAAGGTGCACTCTTATGTTTCTTAACAGAGCTTTTTCTATAGTGTGCGAAATACTCCCCGATTATCAAATTATTTCAGTTCTTTCACACACTGACACACCGTTTTGTCTGTCAGGTCATTGCTTTTCAATTTTATGTCTAAATTTGCTCAGAGGCTTCTGATCCTAAGTTGTTTGTTTCATCTGCCCTCCTCCTCTCACATCAGTTTTTGCAGGTTTTGCAGCGCTTGCAGTGGAGGGCTGTCATCTCTGCAGTCATTTCTCACAAGGGTCCGGCAGCACTGATACACTCTTCTTATGCTCTCTTTCCAGCTCTCCTATCCTCGTGGTGTGAGGAGCTGGGACGCCTCCTCCTCCTCCGTCACCAGAAGAACAGGCAGAACGAGCCTCCGGGAAAAGTGCCCATGCAGCCCCCCATGAGCTCCATGAAGCCCAGCCTCTCACACGGGTCAGTGTTCACACTGCTGCGCTTTTTGGCTTGTGTTTGAGGTGTGTTTGTGTGTGTGTTGGGTGTGTGAACAGACAGACTGGGCCCTTGGGGAAAGCCCTTCCTCTCCACATGAAGCCCAGTGTTCCTTATGGATCAGTGGCTAGACAAACTGCCAGACTAACTGCTTGTAGCACAGTCAATAGGGACAAACAGTACCTCACTAGTATATGTAGTTAATAATTACAACACAATGTTTGTGCATTTCAAGAATGTGTGTTTATTTTATAATCCTAACAATAAAACCTTTGTCTTTCTGTATTGTCCAGCAAATGCAAATACATTTACTACGATTGTACTGTTATACATGGCAAATATTTGTGCAGTGACACAAGGTCACATTTTGTTTTGCCTACATGATGTGTTTTTGTCCGTCCCCTGCAGAGATGGGTCTTTTCCCTACGACTCAGTTCCCTGGCAACAGAACACCAATCAGCCTCCAGGTTCGTTGTCTGTGGTGACCACCGTCTGGGGCGTGACCAACACCTCGCAGAGCCAGGTGAGATCCCATACCTGTCCGACAGAGTAGAAGTGTGTCTGAGAGGACTGTATGTGAAAGGATTGTGTTTCAGGATGGATCAGTCACTGCAGTTACAAGCAAACTGATATAACCACTGGGAGACACCTGTCATACAAAACAACAGCTTTGTGGGCGCAGAACCTAAAATATTTCCCTCAAAAAATGTTTTTGTGTCAAGTGCAGATTAATCATGCAATAATACATAAAAATAAAACAGACTCACTTTATAATGTGATTCTTGAAGTATATAAGTGATATCATATCATATCTTTTTGCTAGCTAATACCAGTTCAGTTATTCAGTTTGGATTATAACAGATTTGTGTCACCTCTTCTACCTCTTAATTCTGTTGGTAACAATTTTTGCACTTTCTTGATTTCTCTGTTTCACTGGTGAGAAATCACCCCAATTACAAAGACCTGTATTCTAATTTTAAGTTATTTTGAACCTCATCATAAGGCATTCAGCCTTTACCTATGTTTATGTCTGTGTGTCTATGTCCATCAGGTGTTGGGGAATCCCATGGCCAACAACAACAATCCCATGAACCCTGGGGGCAACCCTATGGGCTCGGGGATGTCTGGTAACAACCCCGGGATGAACTCCCCTCAGTTCCCCGGTCCTCAGCAGCAGTTCCCCAACAAAGGAAACTCCAACCAGGCCTACATGCAACAGGGAATGTACGGAAGACCCAACTACCCCGGGGGAGGAGGCTTTGGTGGCAAGTAAGTGTACTTGAAGTAGGAAAGAAGGGGCTCTTGCCCATGTGGCGCACCTTGGGCTGTCTGTGCTCGTGTCTTCATGTGTTTTTAAGTGTTTCGCGACATTTATAATGTTATATTTGAGAGATGACTTTATGCAATACAACATTTTGGCCTCTTTCCCTGGGTCTGGAACTGTCCAATCACCTAAATGATTCTCGGCAAGTTTGCTGTGCTACTGGTGTTCCTCCTAAGTGTTGGAACCGATGTCTGTTCGGATGGGGATCCGATCAGCCGTTGAACCCCCTCGGTAACATCTCGCCGTTGTCTAGGGATTTCCTGCTTAATCTGTGTCCCTCAATGTGTACTATTGACCCATTGTGGAATATACTGCGGGGACACTGTGTCCATCAGCAATCATCACAAAATCTCATGGACAAGGATCCATCCACAAGAGAAAAAGCAGACATGAGCGGAGCAAATGAGGAGGACTGAAGCGCAAACTATAACTGGCCAAAAGGTTCACCCCACTGTCTGCTTTGATATTTGGAAACATCTGTTTACTCTGAAATAAACTTAATGAACTGCAAGCCAATGTGAATTACATGCACAAATACAGGAATGCATCTACGCTGGCATTTACTGAAACTTGGCTGGACGATGCAGTGAGTAATAATGAGTTGGCTGTTGATGGCTTCACCACACCATTTCGTGTTGGTCGGGATAAATTAAGAACAGGGAAAGAGCATGGTGGTGGTGTGTGTATCTATGTCAACAAGAGCTGGTGCAATACAGTGATAATCCGGGACGAAATCTGCAAACCTGTTATTGAACACCTTGCTCTCTCACTCTGCCCCTTTTACTTGCCTCATGAATTCCCCCAGCTATTCTACATAGTTGTTTACATGCTTCCATGGGCAAATGTTGACCAAGCAACTGATCTGTCAGCCAACACATTACACAAACCGGATACCATCTCACCAGATGTCCCCAAATATATCCTTGGGGACTTTAATCACTGCTCCATGGACAAATTACTAAAAGGCTACCACCAATATGTGACCTGTGCCACATGCATGCATAAAACCCTACATAAGTGTTATGGCCCTGTTCCTGGAGCATATAGGTCACTGCCCTTCCCTCCACTTGGATCAGCTGATCATAGCATCATCCTACTTGCCCCAGCCTACATCCCTGTGGTGAAGCAAGAAGAGACAGAGGTGAGGACAGTCATAACATGAACTCCATCAAGCATTGAGGCCCCACAGGGTTGTTTTGACTGCACCACATGGGAGCTGTTCCTGGATTCAAGCACTAATCTAGATGAGCAAGCATTCACAGTATCAAAACACATTACGTTCTGTGTTGATTCTGTAATTCCTACTAAGCAGATCACTATATTCTCCAATAACAAACACTGTGTTACCAAGGAGCTCAAAGGCATCCTTCATGAGAAAAAAAGGGTGTTTTTTACAGGATCTGCTGAGGAGGAAAAAACAAGTCAACAAAAAGGTGAAACTGGCCATCAGCCAGGCTAAAACAATGTACAAAAATAAGATCAAGCAGAAGTTTCAGCAAGGCAACTACAGGGCAGCATGGCAGGGGATTAAAAACATGGCTGCTGTAAACACAAGGACCAAGAGAAGATGGGTGAGTGTGGAGGGGGTCAGTGATTCCTCTCTGCCTAACAAATTAAATAGGTTTTATACCCACTTCGAGAGGCCTGGCATCTGACATAGCGGAGCTCAAACACAGCCTCATGCCATCCATCATACTCACCCTCCAAAAACAGGATGTGCTAAATCTGCTCAAAGCCACCCCAACCAACAAGGCCGCTGGACCTGATGGCATCTGTGGCAGGACCCCCAAGCTCTGTGCTGAGAGTACCCATGTCCTTCACCCCCAGTTCCAGATGCTCCCTCTCAGGCGCTGCTTATGCCTCTCCAGGTGCTCTACCGACCAGCACAGAGGCCATCCGCCTGGTGAACTGAAGGACAATTCTGTGCTCTATCTGGAGCTTGGCATATGAAATACTTAATTGCCTATCTGCCATGTGGACTGTTTCCTTATTTATTTATTTATTTGACATTATTTTATTTTGACTTTTATTATTTTTAAATGCAATTGCATTATCAGCCCAACATAGTCCCAAACAGCTCCTTTGCTTGTAATTGTCTGTCTGTGCATATGTCTGTTTCCTGTCTGTTTTTACTTATGCCCATAATCAAATTGCCTTTGTGGATTAATAAAGTTGTATTGAATTGAATTAAAAGTGGGCAGTGGAACTGGCATCTACATCTACATAGATATTTTTTCAATTAAATGAATGCATACTGTAGATGATGGTCTGAAATCATCTCTTATATTATGTTGCTCTTTCTCATAGCTACCCTGGGGGGCCTAATGCAGGACCTGGTGGAATGGGGATCCCTCCACACTCTCGTCCTCCTTCAGACTTCACCCAGCCTGCAGCTGCTGCGGCAGCCGCTGCAGTCGCTGCTGCTGCCGCCACCGCCACCGCCACTGCCACGGCAACTGTAGCTGCCCTGCAGGAAACTCAGAACAAGGACATGAACCAATACGGACCGGTAGGACAAGACACACACCTGATTGTACCTGTGTGATACCATCTGTGTCCATAAACATTTTGTGATCTATAATAGACTCTTTCCAGTAGCAAATTTGCAATATTTACAATCAACTCTGAGATGGTTGATCGAACCCATTTTGTCTTCCAGATGAGTTCCTCTTTCCAGATGGGACCAAACCAGGTGTACAACAGCCAGTTCATGAACCAGCCAGGACCCCGCGGCCCTCCATCCCTCCCTGGGAACATGGGCACAGGCATGAATGCATCCAACATGAGCGGGCCCCCCATGGGGATGAACCAGCCTAGAGGCCAAGGCATGGGGCCTTTTGCAGCCCACGGCCAAAGGATGCCTCAGCAAGGCTACGCAGGGCCCCGGCCTCAGGGCATGGGAATGCAAGGCATGAAAAGACCGTACCCAGGGGAGGTGAGTGCATGTGAATTATACACTTTCTCCTTCACATTTTAGCTCCTTTGCTGTATGTTGAATTTATGTGTCATCACTATATCCACAGCCAAACTATGGTGGGCAGCAGTATGGACCAAACAGTCAGTTCCCTAACCAGCAGGGGCAGTACCCCACACCCAACGCCTCCAGGCCGCTGCCATCCCCCAACTACCCCGGTCAGAGGATGCCAGGACAGCAGCTCCAGGGCCAATACCCGCCACCCAGCGGCCCCATGGGCCAGTACTATAAGGTGCAGTATGACATGCAGGGAATCTACCAAAATGGCATATATAATTTTAGCACAGGTCCCAGCACAAGTAATAATGGTTAATTTTGTATCTGTTTCATCAAATTACAGCAAGAGCCACCTTTTAATGGCCAAACAAATAACTTCTCTGGGAGTGGATATCAGTACAACCAGGGTAATATAAATGGGGTAAGTCCAATTTTCTACCAATTTTGCTTTATCGCGATATCATACTCTTGGTTGAGCTGTTAGCTGTTGTAGTCCCATGAACATTTTATTCACTAATCAATTGTCTTCAATATAGCCACCCAGACCGGTGGGTAACTACCCTCACTCCCCAGTGCCAGGCAACCCTACCCCTCCAATGACCCCAGGAAGTAACATCCCTCCATACCTGTCGCCAAACCAGGATGTGAAGCCACCTTTCCCTCCTGACATCAAACCAAATATCACTGCTCTCCCTCCACCTCCAGGTCAGTAAATGCCCAATGGAGAAAAACTTAACACGGTTTACTCCTTTGAAAGCTCATGATAGTCTGACTGCCGCTCTTCTCCGCCTGTGTAGCCAACCACAACGAGGAGCTGCGCCTGACGTTCCCAGTGCGGGATGGGGTAGTCTTAGAGCCCTTCAGGCTAGAGCATAACCTGGCTGTCAGCAACCACGTCTTCCACTTACGGCCCTCTGTACACCAGACACTCATGTGGAGGTAAGACATCATGTACTGAGTCAACATGCAGTATATTTGAGATATATTTAAAGCTAGATGGAGAGCAAGAGAACTTAAAGGTGCAGTGTGTAGAATTTAGTGGCATCTAGCAGAATGGACTTGGCAGAAATGGAATATAATATTCACAAGTATTAGTGTATAATCACCTGAACGGTTCCTCACCATGGGACCTTTCAGAAATAAAGTCTGATTTCCAAGACTTTTCTCAAATCAAATTATTATTCTTGGTCTGTCTGATCATTTGATTCTCAGTCAATGGGGAAATTTAGCTTCACATGAGAATCTTGTAGTCAAGAACCAAGGGGTATTCTCCAACTCCTCTTAACCTTTGCTGAGCAGATTGAAAAGGTTGTGCAGTCTTACTGTCTGCAGTTAAGAATTATTCAAAAAAATCATGCCACTACTATTTCCAGCCAACTCGGAGAAGGTCATTCATGCATTTATATTTTCTGATTTAGATTACCGGAATACCTTTTATTCTCCTCTAAAGAAAAAGTCACTCTCATGTCCGCGGCTTTTCAAGAGTCTTGATATGAGGATTCTATCATCCTAAATTTAGCCTCCCACCACCGATTGTCTGTTTTGTGCTGCAGAATGACCATCCTGCACTTGTGCTTATTCTTACATCTAGTATAACAGGAAATGCATTCATAAAGTTTGTCTGTAAAGATTTAGGATCATCTATGACCAAATGTCATGAGCCAAGACAAAAAACATTTTAGAAGACTGTTTTAATTTAAATATGATGAATGTGAATTTGAAATGGATTGCTGCTGTTTTCCATTATGTGCCACAGAAAATAATAATCCATAATATTCGCCGATTTATATTTTTTGTTTGCTTGTCTGTGCAGATCGGACCTGGAGCTGCAGTTCAAGTGTTACCACCATGAAGACCGTCAGATGAACACCAACTGGCCGGCATCGGTCCAAGTCAGCGTCAATGCCACACCGCTCACCATCGAACGTGGCGACAATAAGACCTCCCACAAACCCCTGCACTTGAAACACGTATGCCAGCCGGGAAGGAACACAATCCAGATCACAGTCACTGCCTGCTGCTGTGTGAGTACACAAATCTCCAGAACTAATAAGATGAGGATTAAGCAAATCCTGACACAAAATAGTTGCCTGATAAATAAAAGTCAGATGCAAAATCAAAATGTACCTGCAGATAATGTATAATGCTATGGCTTAGAGCAAAATAAAAAATTGATCCACCCAGTCTTTTATTCCTTAGTATACACTGAGAAGCAGTAGACATATAACTAATACATTTTAGGATGACTTTTGTGATTGTGATGGTGATGTTTCCTCCCACAGTCGCACTTGTTTGTGCTCCAGCTGGTCCACAGGCCCTCGGTTCGCTCTGTCCTCCAGGGCTTACTGAAGAAGAGGCTCCTGCCTGCAGAGCACTGCATCACCAAAGGTATACACACAAGAACACGGTCACATTGTGCACCCTAAAGTCCCGATTGTCCTCAGGGTTCTTGCTTACACACTGCATGTCTGTCCTTCTGCCTCAAAGTTAAGAGGAACTTCAGCAGCGTAGCAGCGTCATCGGGCAACGCCACACTCAATGGAGAGGACGGTGTGGAGCAGACAGCCATCAAGGTCTCCCTCAAATGTCCGATCACCTTCCGGCGAATACAGCTTCCAGCGAGAGGCCATGACTGCAAACACGTTCAGGTAAACACCACAAAGATAAAGAAACACACTGAGTCATTTTAAAATGGAGTACTAGATAACAAATGTGACTTTATTTCTTCTTCTTGCAGTGTTTTGATTTGGAATCATATTTACAACTGAACTGTGAGCGGGGGACATGGCGATGTCCTGTATGCAAGTAAGTTTATCCAGTTTAAATACAGAGCAGTATTTGCCCTGTCTATAGTTTTGACTGTAATCCACTTTATTGTCTCTCTCAGCATTCTAAGCTCTGTCTCACCTCATTCCTCAGTAAAACAGCATTGTTAGAAGGACTGGAAGTGGACCAGTACATGTGGGGAATCTTGAACGCCATCCAAAAGTAAGAAAGACACAAGGAAAGACACAAATTTATATCTGAACCAAAATGTGTAATGCATATATATGTATTTCTCTGAATTAGCTTGTATCTTCACCATTTGGTTTAATTTGTATTTCACCAGCTCTGAGTTTGAGGAGGTGACCATTGACCCAACATGTAGCTGGCGGCCGGTGGCCATAAAATCTGATATACATATCAAGGAGGATCCAGATGGACCACTGGCCAAGAGGTTTAAGACGATGAGTCCCAGCCAGATGATCATGCCCAATGTGATGGAGATGATTGCTCAGCTCGGTCCTGGACCATCACCATACCCATCACTACCTTCTCAGCAAGGGGGCAACAACAACGAATATGGCAGTCAAGGTAGGTTACAGTTCAAATAATAATATAATGAGAATTTTTAAAATAGACAGAAAAACAAACTCACAAGGTCTTAAATGTTTGGCAGTCATACTGCAAAAGTAGCTTAAAATAACTGTAAGAAATGTACTCATGTTTTTACTCTTTTTTTATTTTGTGTGCTAGGCAACAGTTACCAGGGGCACGGGAACTTTGACTTCCCTCACGGCACCCCTGGTGGTACGTCGATGAATGATTTCATGCACGGTCCCCAACTGTCTCACCCACCTGACATGCCCAGCAGCCTGATGGCTCAAGACAAGCCACTCTCCCATAACATGCCTGACTCAGTGAGTTGTCTCATCGACTCCTACCTTTATATTTTCCTGTCTTGTCATTGCATTATTTCAGCCTATTTTACTGTTTCTCTCTGTATTTGTTTTTTTATTTATTGTTAAGCTTATAAAAGTGCTATATGAATAAAGTTGTCAATAATTATTATTAAAAAGCAAAGAGAATAATGATGCAGGTATGGAGAGGTTTTTACTTGTTTAGGTAGCTTCTTTTGGCAGTTGAGAGCAGGGGATATATGGTAAATATCACATTGAGACACCTGGAAATACAAGTTTCAAAGTGAACCACAATGCAGGGTGACCACAGGAAACAGATTTTATTGGTTTAAGGAGACAAATTATGGCATCAGATAGCAAGCAGTTACTAATGCTAGGAAGGTTTAGTCTGACAAAATAAACCACGCACGCATTCAGCTATATCTGCATGTGACTCTCTCCCCCGACATGATCACTACAAAATGAAAATGAAAGCTTAGAGCACAGACTCATCACTGTTAGAGTCTGGGATCTGTTTTGAAATATTAATCCTTGCAGGATGACAGATTATCCAAAAATGTACAATGAATGATCCACTTGTATTTCCATGTGATTTCTGCTCTCAAAGCCCTGGTTCACTTTTAATGACAAATTTAACCAATGAAATACAGAAATGCAACAAAGTAAATTTTGCCACTACAATTCTAAAACCTGCAGTTGCAATCACTCAGTATCTAAACATTTCCTCCTCCTCCTCCTTCTGCAGATACCTCATTCTGCCGGCAATGACCAGTCGCACGGCCCGTTGCAGCAGAGCTTACATGCGTCTCCGCACCCTGGGAGCCAATCAGGGCAACAGCTACACCACAGCGGGCCCCCTCCACCCTCACGACAAGCTCCACCTCCTCAGCAGCAGCAGCAGCAGCAGCAACAGCAGCAGCCTGGCCCCAACAGCCATCCCCATGGCGACCTGGCCTTCAACCCCTCCAGCAGTTTGGACAGCCAAGCAGGGTCGGACATGCCTGAGCCATCTTTAGACGTGAGTCCTGACACGCAGCCAGTCTTGAATAATCTGTGGAAATTTATTACAATAAACCTGAATGCCTAACCAAAGTTTTGCTATCACCCTCTCCTCTCCCTTACAGCTTCTTCCAGAGCTCGCTAACCCAGATGAGCTGTTGTCGTACCTGGATCCACCAGACCTTCCCAGCAATAGCAACGACGACCTTCTATCGCTCTTCGAAAACAACTGAGGCAATTCAGACACACATAAACTTTTCTGACTGCCTGCAGTTTCCCTGAGAACCCAGGGCGGTCACTCAGTACTTGATAAACACAAAGATGCACTCCCTTTCTCTTCTTCCTCTTGTACAGTTTTGATTCGCCAGCGCAGATTGACTGAAAGAGGTTAAAACTCAAAGACACGGCGGGATGCGGGGGGGTCGCCCCACCCTCTCACACCTGTGGCTATACCTTTGAACTGTGCAGCTATACTCAGTTGATTTTTTTACGCCACACACAGGTGTATGTGTGCACATTAGGAACGTGTTGTAGCATTTTTTTATTCATGTTTTGTTTCCTTTTTGAAAAAAAAAAAAGGAATCCACTGTATAAAACAGAAAAATAAGTGAAAAAAAAACCCTGCGCTATCTGGCCAGTGTGTGTTATGTCCATATTGTTATTCCAATCTGAGAGGCCACAGCTTCCTGGTGTCACAGCTCCATTCCCTGACTGGTCTGGTTAGTCGCACTGTTTTGTCCACCACACATCATTTAAAAGCACAAGAGATTTTGGCAATGCAAAAAAAAAAAAAAATCTGTCTTTACAACAAGGAAAAAGATCAACATGTGTTTGTCCTTGACAAAATGTTTTTTAAAAATTTTTTGGGAATGATCGGCTTCCACTTTGTCTACAATTGTGATACATACATATTTTTGTCAAAAAGAGAAAGATTTTCAGTCCTCTGAGGGTTGACAGCTGGAATGGAAAAAATTTGTGGCCCCACTAAAACAAAAAAAATTTATATTGCGTACCAAGAATAGAACACCTGTACTTCAACATATTGTATAGTTATCATCCTCCTGTACAGAGGAGTGATTGTAATGGAAATGAAAGGTACAGTATGAGAGATTTGGGGTTCCTGTGACGATCCTGCTGCATCTATTGCTTCCTGCTACGACTCCTTCCATGCCGTCTGCTCTGCATGAGCCCGGTGTCACTCGTGTCAGCATTTTTGCAAAGTTGCATCTCTCTCCCTGTTAAATGATGTGCTGTTAAACTAGTCTGCAAAGTGCATGTGTGCCAAGCCCTTGTCTAGTGCTGTTCCAAGTGGTAAAAAAAAAAAAGAAAAGATAGTGTGTTTTTTATCAGTTGCTGTTTCCACAGCACTTTTGTTTGTACGTTTGTTTTTGATTTCTGTCAGATTTAGTATGATTTATTTAACACTAACATTGAAGGGATAATGCTATCAGCAATACATTTATCATGTATTTGCTGGATATACTGTTTTATGTTTGTTGGGTTTTTTTTCTTGTTTTTGTTGCTGCATAATTAAACTATCCATAAATCGTTTTGGGAAACTGCTCAACATCACCAAAGTTGGAGGGATGAGAATGGAGATGTTTGTGTTTGCTTGGTCCTGTAAGACTGCGAGTGTGTGCATGTGTGTGTGTGAGAGTGTGACCGCGTGTGTGTTTCTATCGGTGTGATGGGAGATTTCAAAGATATAGGGGAGGACAAATACAGTTTATCCATCACTACTGTTCAAGAAGTGTTTTTTAAAGCAGTATTGGTGCAAACCTTTTTGCCACATTTGTTTTCAATTTCACTTTTTGAGAAGAGTGCTGTTCAGTATGCAAATGTATTATTTTTTAAGAAATGCTATTGTACTGTAAATATCATTGTGAATATTTTTGTATCATCTTGATAATGTTTGTCCTTTGATCATTAGTCGTCCAACCTTAACCACATATGCTCCCAAACTCCCATCTGACCACTGACTTTGTTTGTAACCAGCATACGACAGCTGTCTCGTCTCCCCGCCGCCGGGGACGCCAGTCCAAATGTCTCATAAGCTATTTCCTGCAGGTCATCGTGCTTTCCACTCACTCTCCTCCCAGTGCACTCTGTCTCACACCTGTCGTTGCTCGACAGGTGACCCATTTTTCTGCAATCCCCTTCCCCTGCATCAGCTCAAGATGATTGTGTAGCATAATTTCGATTTACACATGTCAAGCTCGGTTTGAAGCAATATTTTCTTTCACGCTCTGGTGTATTTGATTGAAAATGATCAATGTTGTCTATTCATGAATTTATGTTAACATTTTATCAGTGATACTGAACAGTAACGGTTTTTAAAAAGGCGTGGTATCAGCCAGCTTTCAGTGTAATTAGTGAGCTATGTGAATATCATAATTGTTGCTAATTGTCAATACACAGTGGTATTTTAAAGATATATCACAACCATATTTTAAAGAAAATTCATGATATTGTTTATATTTTTGTTATAGAAAATGTGGCTTTTTTTTAAAAGCACGAGACCATATACATTTTTATCCCCTTTGTTTTTGGTAAATTATTTTGTACTGGTTTTCGTATTAATCTGTAAGGCTAGAAATCCAATTTCTTTCAACTGTAGCATTATGCTGATTTAACCACCCTGGTTTTATGTAAACATTATTTTTAACGTCATTTAAAAAATATGATTTGTTCCAGTTCGGCACACTGACATGTTTCATATGTCATTCACATGTGTTTCATATTTAAGTCACAAAAAGACATCAACTTTGTACCAGTGAAATCTTTTAACGACACACTGCCACATTATTTTCATTTTTTTACAATCTGAATTGAAACTTTTGATCAATCCCACGGAAGTCGTTATCATTTCATGTTTTGTTCTTACATACAAGTGAGCCAATTTGGTGTATTAGGCAGTACCCCGAATCTGTAGTTGCACAATCACAATAAAGGGCCATTTCTCTGGGGGAAGTTGCTTTAAAAAAAAGTTTTAAAAATTTAAAAAAAAAAAAAAAAAAAAAAATACAGTGAGGAAGGGCACGTTCATCATTTTGGCCGGGAAAGGATGTTGAGGGCAAGGCTAGGTCAAAACGTCCCGAGGATGCCTGTATATATGTAAATGATTATAGAGACATGTGAACAGAAATGTATTCATTTTCCCTGGGAATGTGCATTGTTTCTTCAGAATAATAAAACGCTTGCAACCCCTCTACTGGAAGTGGCTGAATATGGAAAATGAAACTTGTTAGTTAGTGTTTGTGGGTATCTCTCAGCATTTTGTTCCCCCTCTGTAATATACTTTCACCTCTTTGGTTAGGGGAACTGGGACAGCTATGTTTTACATGTAATATTTAGCTTAAGTGTTCTAGTCTGTCGCCTGCATACTCTGAGGTGCTAAAGCTAAAAAAAAAGGAAAAAAAAAAAAAAACAAGGTTACAAAGAAAATCCCTTCGATGGGTGGCAGAAAGGCGGTGGGAGGGACGGGTCCAGAAGATTGTAACCAAATCCATAGTTTGTACAATTTTTGATATCATGAACAGTTGGAAAAATGATACAATCTAAGGTGATTCATGCAATGTGGCCATTGTCTCTATGTTTGTACATTGTATGTACAATCATTTCATATTCTAAACTGGTCAGAAAATAAAGGAACTAATTGTGATTTTTAGTCTTGCAGAACTGTATGTAGTTAGATGATGTGACAACCTAATATTTATCTAATAAATATGTATTCAGATGATACCTGTATGCCACTGTGGTCTTGTCTTTTGTGCACTTGTATCATAGTCTGACAGTTAGGTCTGGCTTAATCCCACAGGCTGTTAATCCAAGCAAAGTGTAAATTATGGGTATCAAATTTTACTCACATTTTGATTAACATACTGTATCTTAAGGTCAAGATATGACCCCCACATTATTTAACTCAACAGGATGAGGGAGATAACTAGGGTTTGCAAACGTGGTCATAGGAAGAAAAGTATTTTTATGCAAACTGTCAAGAAGAAAATAAAAGAAGAGATTAAAAAGATGAGAAGTAAGAAAAGAGACGACAGGTGTACTCTTAGAAAGCAACAGGAATGGATGGAACTATGTTGTATGCTTTTCAGACTCTTCCAGAGAATAATAAGAGTCAATGGAGGCACGTTGTGACATCAAAATCATTCTGTCTGCTGCAGCAATTTCTCTCTTGTCATACATACATGAATAAACAAATTGCTTCAGTGGTATAATAGAACATTTTGTGTGGTTAGTCAAATGACTTTCAATCTCCAATTGTCTCCTTGTGTGACATTGAAATGTTTAGATGAGCACAGACGCATAGACAGTTTAAAACTGCTGAAACACCCAAAATTGGAAAGTATACACATATTTCCATGTATGTTCATTTGCAGCTTATAGTTTTTGGGATACAATTGTTAGTTTGAATGATTAGAAGTGAGACAGAGACTTGGGGACCATGGGGGGAAACAAAAATCAATATTTGCTATACTGTGCACTATATTTACAGTCCACCATTATATTTGTGTGTGAAATGTATGCACTATATAGTATTCCCATGAGAGAATGAAAAAGTAGTATCAATGGCATGCACACCACTTTTTGATTATTTTTTCTAATAATGGCACAATGCAAAAACTTAAAAATGACAGTAGTGTGAACTACAGCTGAGTCCTAAGTGCCCACAATGTCAATTTACTGCTCACTATGAGTACACTAATTGAGTGAATGTGTATGAGTAATATTTGAGTGAGTGAGTGAGGGAGTTTTGGACACAGCCAGAGACTTGGTTTGAATGTTTGAGAAGTAGCTATAAAGAGACAGACAAAGACAAAGACACTGGGGGGGTTAAATTTGTGTATTTATCCTCTCAATTTCTTTCAATGGGCCTCTGTCACAACTGCCACTAATGCTACAGATGCTACTACTACTAGAACTAAAAGTACTGTGACTTCTACAAACACAAAGTGCACCACAGTCTGCAACAGCCCATTTCCTAGTTACCACCTCACACAACTGATAAATTTCCTCGCAACCACTCAGACAACCACAGGAACGATCTCGCACCTAAATAATAATGACGTAACATTTGGTCAAGCAAATAGTGTGGCACAGGTTATTTTAGCAGAATGTCAACAGTAAGTCTACAACACTTTTTGGTGTTGTTTTCTGCTTAAATCAATCAAGATAGAGAAGAGTTCAAATCTCCTATAATTGACAATGACTTAATTAAAGCAACTAGCCTTTACAATGTCTTTCATACTATTGTAACGTTCAAAAGGGTATTCTTAAAAATGTACTTATGGTGCAGCTGAGCTGAGAAAGGAGCCTCTGACACACTACAAGTACTGTGGTGGTGGTGGATTTGAGTGACTTTCTGTTTGAAGCCTTGATTAATTGCGGTAAATTGCTCCTGCACTAAAATAGACAAATGTATAATATATGAAATATAAGAGTAGATATTCATAGATATTGTCCTTTTTGTCAAAAAATGTGGTAAGTCCAATGCAGTTTTTGCATGTGCATTGCTGTCTTCTTTAGCACTACCACTAGGATGCGCCAAAAAGGGACATTTTCAACTTCTTCATAGTGGCTATATGCTTTTAAAGGAGTATTTTCAAACTGTACTTTTCGGTTTTACAAGAGAAGACATGTAGGATGAGGACTAGCTGATTCCAAGCTAATTGTACTCATGACACAATTTCTAAATGAGTTCATTAATTAAGAGTTAAGAGTTAATTGATTTTATTGCAATCAGCCTATTAAGTACAGTCTTATGTTTGCTATCTGTGCTACCGGAATGTTGTTTTTGTGAGTAAAGAGTTGTAATACAGTCGACAATTTCACGAGGTCTTGTAGCCTATTTTTGTGGAAACAAAAGTTGTGTAACTAAACATTGTAACTAAATAACATCAACATTGCTTGGAATCTTGCAATCTCGCGAGATTTGAAATATAGCCGCTCGAAGAAAAGTACTTCCTGTTGCGCAAGAAAAACTTCCTGCTCTCCCATATGTAAGCGTGACTTTGGCTCACTGCTGACCTGACTGAGCCACATTATCATAGAAAATGTTGCTTTTATCAAACAGGATAAAATTATGCTCTCTGGCGTTTACCGCCGCTCGCATGTACAGCAGCGGACCCGCAACCGCAAACAAAAACCCGACGGTTTTCTTTGACGTTGCTGCAGACAACGAGCCTCTCGGCAGAGTAACCTTCGAGGTGAGCTGATAAATAATCTACACATGGCATTTGCTTTCAGTTTATTTGTGTTTGCTCTTGCATGAAAGCGAAAAACAACTGCTAAACTATTAACAATTGCCTCCACGTCCTTGCAGTAACATGTGCAGACAGGCGCAGAGTCGCCGTTTCCCAGAGAACAACCTGTTCACATTTTGACCCTCAGGCATTTCTTTTTTTTTCTTTTGCAGCTCAACGCCGACGTTGTACCAAAAACAGCAGGTAACCAATGATTTTCGAAAGTCTTAACAAGTCTAAACGTCACCAAACAGATACAAGTTACAACCAGACTTTAATGAACGTTAATCTGACATTGAGTACTTTATACATAACTGTCCCTGAACGCATCATTCTAGTAGTAGGACTGCAGCTAATTATTGTTTTAAAAATTGTCTCCAACAATTAAATGTATATTGAAATGTAGCTTTTGGACAGTTATCGATACTACATACAGTACTGGCCAAAATGAACTTTTGGACACACTTTCTCATTCAAGTGAATGGGAAAGTGTGTCCATACTTTTGACTGGTACTGTTTTTCTTTTCAATCAAAAAAGCATTGAGGTTATATACTCAGGCCTTTAAAAAAAAAAAAAAGACCAGAAGAAACAACCCAACCCAATGACTAATTTATTGTTCAAAATGGGGCAGCTCGGACTACAAACTTCTATGAATTGTCAAACACAATCTGACACATAATCTTTCTCATAGAAAACTTCAGGGCGCTGTGCACAGGGGAACATGGCTTTGGTTACAAAGGATCAATTTTCCACCGGGTTATCCCTCAGTTCATGTGCCAGGTAGGCCATGTCGCTTTTGTTACTTCCTCTTTTGTGTCCTTTTGTCATCCAGCCAGCTGTTACAGTGGTGTGTTTTGTGTTTTCAGGGTGGAGATTTCACTAACCACAATGGAACTGGAGGGAAGTCTATTTACGGATGGAAGTTTCCCGATGAGAACTTCAAACTGAAGCACACTGGACCTGGTAATCACCCCACTATTTCTCTACACTGATTCAGCTGTTTATGGATTATGGATTGTCAGGAATAACAGAATTATCAGAGGTATACTATAGATCATAAATGCAGCTAATTTGATCAAATGTCCCAGAAGGTCTGAGAATTTCCTGGATTTTTCGCCATCAACCTGTGACATGATTATCACTGAATGTATTCCCCAGCCAAGTCAGCTTGTCATCCACCCATACTAGTACTAAATAAGGGCTTTAGGACTTTGGTACTGGGCAGCTGACTTAATACAAGACTGCAGATTATAATTAGATGTAACAAGTGCAGCCCAATTGATTGCACGGAACAGTGTGACACTACACAAGACAGTGCAAATATATTAAATACCACACATGTGCAGCTGCAGGGTTTGTTGTTGACAGATTAGTTTGTGGTTCTCAGTTTGGCTTCTCTATAGTAAAATAAGTAGTCAAACCATGCTGATTAAAATGTTGACATACACTCACCGACCACTTTATTAGGAACACTTGTGCAATCCAATACAACAGCTCTGCCATAAATTCCATATTTATGAAGCTTACACATTTTCAGTTTTTGTTGACATTGACAGAAAGGTGATAATTCTACTTTATGTTTATCATTGAGGTTGTAGTGGGTGTTGGTGGTGTACTGGAGTACATTAAATTAAATGGTGTTACTAATATTTTGTCCACTTCATTAACATACATGATGGGGTCAAAATATTAGGAACTTTTCAATATAATGCACCTCTCACTGTTTGTCAAACATGATTTGTCCTACTCATTTTCCACCACCAGGTGGCAGCATTATGCTAAAAGTGTTTAATTGGCCTGTTTAAAAATGAACTCTGTGTAGTTTTAGATGATGAAAGAAGTTTCCTTCAATAGATCTTTTTCATGAGCCAGTGTGAATAATGCCAAGACCAAAGCAGTTAAATTAAAGTCAACCGTGACTTATTTTATTAACACTTGTGCTTTTCCTGCTGTGTAATGTGAAAGTGTCTTCATTAGAACAAAAAGCCTATTGGCCATAAAATTTAAATTTTCTATTATATGTAACTGATCCATGTATCATATTGATCTGTTGTATTTCTGACTTGTGATCGAACACATTGTTAAATCACTTCACTCGTCAAGTAAAGTTTCTCTTTAGGTCTGTGTTTGTTACTTAAAGTTAAACACATTTGAAATCAATTAAAACTAATAACTCCTCAATTGCTGCACTGTAGGTATCTTGTCTATGGCCAATGCTGGACCCAACACCAACGGCTCCCAGTTCTTCATCTGCACCAGTAAAACAGAATGGTATGTGCTGATAATCAATATAAGGGTTGATGTACTGTAGTTATTAAGTTACATTTCGCCAGTATTGGACTTATTTAAAGTTTGGTACTGGCTGGTCAGTAAACTGTTAACATGCTGTCTATAAAACTGCAGACCCTGTGAAATGAGCAAAAGTGAACAAAACAGACACATCAACCTAAAGCTGTTATTATTCTTTTATACACACTGGCAGTTTCACCAAAAACTGTTTGTTCACATTTCAAGGGTTTGATCATCCTAACTGTTTACTACACATGTGGAAGCATCCTTAGATTTGCCATCTTAAAGTATAGGTCATGGAAAACGCCTGTGATGCTGACTATTTTAAACACATAACCACCGCACAATTATACTAAAACAAAAAAAAAAGTGACAAACAAGAACATATAACCAAAGATCCTGCAGGACAAGAAGCAGGAGGAATTCTCATGATTATAACTATGACAAGGCAAAGTGGCGAATGCTTCCCTAAATTGTACGGGTACTTTTGGTAGCAGTGTACATTTTGGTCCTTACTCACCTCAACTATTTCAAGTAAAATATAAAGCAATGTTTGTACCACCAGCCTGTTACCTTTTAGAAGGCTTTTTTTTTTTTTTTTTTTTTTTTTTTTTTTAAATATGAGCTTAGTAATGTCCAGTAATTGTCAAAATGCTGTTTCAGAGGTTTTTCCCTCCCTGCAGGGAACAAAATTCTTAGGGGAAGCTGTGAATTCTTGTAATGTTTTGGCATGAAAATAGAAAAATGTGATTTGAATGCTGGACTAAAATATCAGAATCGTAGTGGAATCACTAAATAAAAAGTAATGAGTTGAACCCGGTTGGGCGCATCATGGATCGTCTAACTGTCCGGGGCAATGATAATAAACTTCCCCTTTCTGCATTTAGGCTGGATGGCAGGCATGTTGTCTTTGGCAGCGTGAAGGAGGGAATGGACGTGGTCAAGAAAGTGGAGTCTTTCGGTTCACGGTCTGGGCGAACCTCCAAGAAGATCACTATCACAGACTGTGGAGAGCTCAAGTAGATTTCATGTAAGAAGCGGACACGGCCGTAGTCTCATCTCCTGCTGTAATTTCAATGTGAGAGTCAGGGTGAAAGAGGCTCTTTCTTCAGCCATGACAGAGTGCTACTTCTTTTTGCTGACAATAGATTCTCTCAGTCACATCATTTTTTATGTTGGTACTCAAATTCTGTGTTAGTTTTTACTTGACTAACACTTGAAATGTGATAATATAAAATAGAAAATGTGAGGTTCAGTTGTATCTTGAAAGAGAGCTACTAATTCATTAAAAAGCACTTGAACTGGTTCGGAAGAAGCAGCATTTATTTGCAAACAATAAAATCATTTTTTTCTTAATATATGGGCTTGTTCTTCTGTTTGATTTGTTTTTATAGTAGAAATTTAGATATCAATTAAAAGAATGCATTAAGGAGAAGTTTTTCAATTAAACTGGCTGAAATAAAGTCAAAGTCTTGTCCTTTACTGGGTTATAGCGAATGTTTTATCATCAGCTGAAGAATGAGATCAGTGTTGTCCTTCTGTTTTGTTCATCAGCTTCAGTTGACTAATGATCTTGTTCCGCTAAGTATTTATTCTGCTGAGGTCTGTCTAAAAGAGTTCAGGACTACCATGTCAGATGTAATTGCTTCCGCATAAGGAAATGTTTCTTTTTTAGGGGTCAGCTTGAATTTGCTGCCTGTCATTTTCTGCCAGTCTTGGTATACAAGAAGGTGATGCAGCCGAATCTGATTTTGCTTTGTCATAAGTATATCATACCAGATGCTCAAATATGTTGACCCAGATTCTGCTGTGGGAAGATAAAAAATCTGGAACATCTGGAACATCTGGATCAGTTAATGTTGAAGAGCTGTGATATCAGTTGCCATCTATGCAGGCATGTGTGAATTTTACCAGCCCAAATTCGTACTGCCATATAAACAGAATGGTATTTTTAAAAAAAAGATTTGACAGGTACAATAAAAAGTCAGAGACAAAAAGGAGTTTATATAACAAAAGAGAAAGAAGGGACACTGAATAAAATGTTTAAATACATTTTAATACAAAAACATTTTAAGAGATCAAGAGATCCATCTCATGGGTTACTCAAACTAAGGCATATTAAATGGTGTTTAACACTTCTTAAACAGTTATAAATCAGGATACTTCTGTTCCATATTCACTTATCACCACAATGTCAGTTCCCGTTAAAACCTTCTAAAGCAACATTCAAACTCCCACTTAATCCTTCATTATCTTTGGTTCTTTCTCTCCCTAACGTTACATAGACATTAAGACCTATGACTCATAGAAAAAGCACTTTGGTGAGACTTTCTCAGCACTGGGTGCCAAAATATAACTGTGCTGTTGTCTTTTCTGGTTGTCAAGAAATGTTTCAACCATATTGCATTTGTCACAGTTTTATAAAACTTTGTAATAACTAAACCACCTAAAAGGTTCTTCACAAATAACTGTAGGCGCACATTATAAAAGTGTTAGTTGGCTAATATATTCCTTCACAAAGTGTAATAATCAACAAAACAGTAATGGCTTAAAAATATATCCAAACATTATGTACCATCCAGTACTGATAATACAGATAATAATGCAGATACACATTAATACTGCATATCCTTCTTAGTAAAGACTTGTTGCATATTTTATACAGAAAACATCATGATAGACAACTTTTTTCATTTAAGTTATTTCTGGAATATACAAACATGTAAAAGAGAATCTTCATCTGGTGACTTCACTCCTGAAATTTGCTCCAACATGTAGGACATGAGAAAAGACAAACACAGAGCTTAAAGTTTCTTAATTCACAGTTGGTAAGATTCTTTCTTCAAAGTTAAGACTTCAAATGAATATTCACATAATGATAGAGGTTACAGAACCCAGCAAATGCAAAGTACTCGTCTCCACTGAGAGATACTGCAGAAGTTTTCCACCACAATGAGCCTCCTATACTGAGAGTCACAGTGTCAGAAAATAATGTTGCATAAGAATAAACCATTAGATGCATTATAATACAATAAAGTTTATTATGCATTTTTTTAGTAATTAAAATATAACTTTCCCTTTTTCATAAAACTTTGGAAGAAGGCGAGCAAAGTGTGTTATTGTACACGGCGGCAGTAGTAGCCGAGGACTTTGCATTTTTCACACAGATGCTGCGGATGCTCCTTGCTCTGGTCCGAAACATCCAACCCATCCGGTTTCTCCAGGGGTCGCTGCAACAAAAAAACAAGAGTCTACTGTATTGCAGACTGAGATACACCAAGATTGTGTCCTCAGTTTCAGAGAATTTATGGGTTTTAATAAACAGTGTAAGAGTTTACATTCCTCAGTTACACAAAATGTTTTATCTAACATTGATTATTCTACTGTTTTGAACTCAGTGGGATTTGGTGTTTTTCCACCAGAATCATATCCCTGTCAGTATGAAGAAATATTTAAAACAGTGTTTAGACCATCATGTATGGGAGCTACAATTTACAGCAAATTTTACTGAACACAAATTATTAATGTAAAAAATAATTAATAATAATTAGAAGATTTCAGACTTTTTCATGGCTAGTCAAAAATTGGGCTTTGTTTGGGGGGGGTTGGACGCCTGCTCCATGTCACAACTAAAAAACACTCAAAAAGAACGTAAAAACACTGCACAAGCCTCTAAATTCTAATTCATTTTATCATTTGCATCTGGATGCAGAGTTGCATCAAGTACTCGTAATAGAGTTACAGCTAGAATTAACAACAATCACAGTGATTGGTTGACGGTGACCATGATTTTTGGAGGAGAATCACATGGAGATTAATGCTATTAAATTTTGCATGATCACTCAGAGCTGATATTTGGCTGTAATTGCATATGTGTTCAAGAAAAATGATTTATATCAAGGAAGCCACAACTACAAATATTTGTCAACCGATTATAGGAAAATGGTATGAAAAATCAAAAACTAAATGTAGAAGATTTGGTGAAGATTGGTTGAAATGTATTTTCTTCTACACTGTATGATTCATAAAGTCCTTTATTGACTTATAAAGACATGGTGGCACCGTTTGCACCAAAACCTAACCACTTGTTTCTTAGCCGATGGACTTTGCACCAAATTTAACATCCTGCTCTCTGAATAACAAACAAAACAGACAAAAATGGGACAAAAGGTAGGTAGATGTAACTGATGACTGCATGAAATTTCAGAATGAATGTTTTGGTTGAATGGTTCAGGTCTGGTATCATACCAGCAGCTTCATAAAATGATGGTAAAATCAAGCATTTGTATTTAATTAACATTTATGTTCAGGTATAATTTGCAGATAAAAACATTTACCCACAACAGTATGCCTTTTGTACAGCTACACAGGATTGCATTTCAACTGTTAAATATTTAACTGTGGAAAATATAAAGCAGCTTGTGGCCTCAAGGGTAAAACTACAAGGAAATGTACTGTAACAGCATGTAGTCACAAAGCATAAATTGGTTTAATGCCGTGTTGTGCACAGTGAGGCAGTGTTTTTCTTTGAGGATTCAACAGTATAGCTTGGTGAGCAGGACCTGTTCAAAACTTTTTGACTCCACATGAACAAGACTGGATCTGGGGGCCTCCTGGTAGCTGAGAGGCCCTATGCAGTCAGGTAGTTCACAGATGCATTGGTCTGGTTTGAAAGGGGAAACATGCTTTCTGTGTATAGTTTGGATGTACTGTTACCTGCTTGTGAGGGTAAACATTGATGTGGCACTTGATACATTCTTGTCCCATGTTGGCCCAGGAGTTACCGCTCATCCACTTCCTCTTGCATTTAGGGCATTTATATTCACCGAAACACCTCTTCTTTCCCTGATACGGGGTCAGGCCTTCACCTTTGGGTCGAGCCTGTAAAGAAATCAAACATTTTTACATTATTGACCTGACACCATTACTTAAATGTTTAAAAATGAAACATTTCTCAGCAGCTTTGAAAACATTTTGGGTTTTGCCTCTCACCACCTTTAACTGGAGGAGACTGACTGGCCTATTTGGTTTCTTTGGATGGCAGCCAATTCAAAGCTCTGCTTGATTAGAACGGGAAGTGATAGCTGCCCTGTTGGTGGTCAACAGAGTTGAGTTTATGGAGAAGTTTTGTTCTGTCAATACAACTTGGAAAAAAGCTCATTTGCTTTGACGCATGATGGGTCCTTACGGTCCTGGACGAGTGAGATTTTCAAAGGAACCTCTCTTATCTTATCTAAACTATACATGTAGAAGGATGGTGTAGAACATTAGAGGACTCTTTGTACTACAGAAGAGATAGAAAAAGCTTTAATGCTTAAATGATTTACTCCAAGGAAGTTGAGATATATTGTAATTGTTAATTTATATGTAAGACAGAAAAGAAGGAGTCTCAGCTTTCCCATTGGAAATGGACTCCCTCCCTCCAGCTGTGTTCCCGAGGGACCATAAAGGAGGCCCGGGCCTGTGGGGGGACCAATGGGAGAGGCCTCCCTGCTGTAGGACAAATACCTCAGGCTCTCAGTCATCCCTCCCAGCTGGCCTGGACCCACCAATCAGAACACAAAGATCTTTGCAGGGAGGAAATAAAACCCAGATGAACTCTGCACTTGTATAACATGACAAAATCCTAAACCCATCACATAGAAATCATCTTGACAAGACTGGTTTAAATTAGAAGCACCTCAGCTGAAAAGTAGGGCAAGTCAAAATTAAGACTGAATCCACACCAGCAGAGGACTTTACATCAAATCTTGTTTTCATTTCACAGCAGGAACATATGTCAGGTTCAAAACTTCTTACATATCATTTTATTCATTTCCAGAACTGAACTCTGGTTAAGAAATGTGTTTAGTGTTCCAACAGCCAAATCTATAACCATGTAGGCCACTGTGAAGCATTTTGAGGCCTGTGTTTACATCATTTAGCCACCGCGAGGCACTGTGGGAGGTCACTTTTGATGGAAGCCCTCTTTCTGAAGCGGCTACAGGGAGAGCAGACAGAGCATCATCTTCCTGAGGGAGGAAACAGCTTTCACTCTGCAAAACAATCAAAACAACCTCTACATAAAGTCTGGAGCTCAAAGGGCAGCAAAGGGCACAGCACACCCTGGTGTTTCCACTGGTTCCATCAAACATGTGTGACACTGACAACCGACAAAGGAAAATCGCACTTGCAGTATGACCTGACAGTGAATGGACACTCTTATGAGAAGCAGGAAAATTTGAGTGAAGGCAGAAAAATGCACAAATCTCTCATCGAGCCATCTGACACAACCAGTTTATTTAACACGAGGACACTACTACTCATTGTCTGATTTGACAATGGACTCAGGTAGTTCATAAAATAATTTGAACTTAAGACACTGTGCTCAAAACAACTTTTGAGAGATACACTGCCCAAAGAGGATAGGCAATATTAGTAAATTTTTCCAATATCATTATATCACAATATAGAAAATGCATGCAAAAGCAATCAAAATGATGTTCAGAGCAATGAACCATGTTCCATTATACACCAAACTTAAACAACTCATTTGTTACTTTTAAATTGCAGTTTGAAGAATGTAACAGATCATATTGTCACCACTATACCACTGAGAGTAGATAAATGATAATACTGAATTATACTTCTTTGATGAAAGAAAGGTGCAACACTCTAATGGCCACAAATGGAAAATGTATTTAAAGAAGACTTAAGTTTACTGCCATGCGAGGAGCTCTGTGAGGTGGTACTTTGAGCTAAATGCTAATGTCAGTATGCTAGCATGCTCATGATGATAATGCTAACATTAGCAAGGTAATGTTTAATTTTATAACAAATTCCTGGACATTTTCGATGTAATTTGCAGGTATTTAAGGGTTAATTTTACAGAAAGAGTGGTGCATTTGGTACAAATCTTCAGGAAAAAAGAAAACAGAAAAACGTGTTAAGTAGGTTTAGTTGGTAATTATATTTGGGTACCTAGTTGTTAATTAGCAAAAATTCTTAATAAATTAGATTCTTAACCATTCTTTAACTGACAGAAAATTAGTTTCTATTAGTATCAGTATATTAGATTCTTTCTTAAAAACTCTTTAATGAGCAAATTTGCATTCATTACAAAGTTGCATAACCCTTTCAATGAAGTGTCCTTGGAATGAACAGTTACACAGCAACTACTTTCAGGAAACTGTTGAAAAAATGTTGACAAAACTACTTTTGAAACTACCACTCAGCCAACTTAACTTTTTTCCATTTTTTAAAATAATTTGCATATTGCTCCACCCTTTCTGTAAAGTGTCTTAAAAATTAACTGTTAAATACCTGCAAATTACCCCAGGAAATTAGTATGAAATAATCTGTAAAGTTAAGTGTTACCTTTAGCAGATATTGCCATTGTAGTTTAGCATGATAGCATGCTAATGTTTGCTCATTAACACTAAACACAAAGTATAGCTGTGGCTAATGGGAATGTCATTAGTTGTGCGCAAGCAGTTATCACAATTCATAGTGAGGAGGACATGAATGTCTGCAACAATTTTCATGCTAATGCATCCATTTGCCAAGACATTTCACTGCAACCCACATGTGCTTCTAAAGCCAAGGAATCACTTAAGTCCACGAATGAATTTCATGTTTGTCCATCCAATAGTGGTCAAGATATTTCTAAAAACATGAAGGCTTGACGTTTTGGGTGTTTTGCCGAGTTGTTGTTTTGTTGAGTTGGGTCAATTTTCCATTTTTCTTTTCTTTGTCATACAATGAAAAATTAAAACAGGCACAAATTACATATTTTCTCTCACAGCAGATTCTTCACATGTGATTGAAGATCTTTGTGGCCTAAAACCACATGTGAGAAACTGTACTGGTTTAATATAGATAGATAGATATGAAATTCATTTATTATGTGCATTACAACACACCCCATCTCAAAAACCATAAGTTGTGTAACTTCAGCCGCAGAGTGCACAGAGCAATGTAAAGCCAGATTTTGAGGCTGCAGCAGATAAGCTTGGCCCAGATCCTTGTAGCCTGGTGAGAGAGGCCCAGGAGGTTGGCTACCTCCCTCAGCCATCATCTGGAAACCATCAGGATAAACAATGGACTACTCCAAACCATACCCCCCCCCCCCCCCCCTCCACGTCCCCACCCCCTTCTCCTTTCTCTCTCCCTCATTCACTCTCTCCCCCACTTCCATGCCCCCATGAGACATTCATCCTGGAGAACACATGAACACCAAGCCTGTTGGGTACCATGTGGTCAATTACTCCACACTAACAAACCCACAGTGCTCTCTCCCTTGCTGGGTTTAATTTGTATCAGCCCCCCACAGTATCACAGAGTAGCTCAGCTGTTACCGAAGTAAAACAACACATAAATGCCTGGACTGATATCCACAGCAATAGGTCTCCAATGTTTTAAAGACTCCTATGTCGGCTTGAGTGATGCTTTCCAATAGCTTGTGAAATCAATTATCTCCACAAGGGTTTAAAACAACAAATGGTAACTTTCCATTTTCCCTTGTATTAGAATTGCTAGATTTATTTGTATGACAATTGTTTCTGCATGATTAGTTGAGTAATTGGTAACAAAATTTGATTAATTGCTCAAGTTATGCATCTGACTCTGAAAGAAAACTGTCCATCTAAAAAAAAAAAAAGTCTGTCACTGACAACTCAGGGCTTATAAATACAAATCATTCCTCTGTCTAAATGTTTGGCTGTTTGGCTTCTGCATCTTTTAACTGGACATACAGAAACGGACACAGAGTTGTGATGACTGTTAACACAGTTACTGTATATGAGGCTGGAAAGTATAAGCACACCGACATGCCATTGTTTTGTCCTTGCACAGCTGCTCTTGCTGTGTCAAAGATGCTGAACTCAGCATTCACACAGGTTTAAATGCAGATGAAGCTTCTCTCCTGGGTTCATCAAAAAGATAAGCACAAACCACAGAGCTGCAAGTCAAGGAAACAAGATGTGAGACGTTCCCCAGCCAATGGAAGCAAACTTGTGTCCTGTTTTACACAATGGCACTTCCTATTTTCCAGGGGCCAAATGGTCCACTTATAGAAACATCAAGGTATCAAATTATTCCTTTAACAGCATAAATCTCCTTCTACTCAGCCATCTGAAATACTGCGAGAATGAACTTCCCCTCCCTCCAAAATAAATATGATTAGATACGAAACGATGCGATTTGGCGCTATATAAATAAAATTGACTTGACTTGACTTGGAGGCCAAAGAGCAGATGATTGGTTTTCTGTTTTCCTGCATTGCTCTCCATATTTTCAGTCTATTGTTTGGAACTTGCATAGCCTTTAAACATGCAGAATGATTCCCACACACATATATCATAGACTTTATACATCTCAGCACCTATTTCACACCAACTGTTAATTTCATATTCTGTAAGGAGGATTAATATCTAGCAATACCCACCCTGCTCGAGCTGGAGTCTGACAACAGCTCCAGTCCTGGCCGTGGTCAAGTTGACGACATATACAGCTGTAGAATGGCGTTATGTTTCACAAAGAGTGAATGACAAGGGCAGGCGGGCTGGCAGACAAACAAGAAACGCAACAGCAAAATATTCCTTGCTTCAGTTCAAAACACGGTTAAGTGAGATTCAAGAAATGGGTCTTAAAATCTTATGACAGCTGTGGGGAGGAAAAGTTCAACTTTGTGTCTGTGAGTTGTTCTGTGAAAGTGATTCTTAGGTTCCCAGAAGGTCAGTAACAAGAAAATATTGTTATGTTCAGTAATTGATTCACTTATAGTCAGTGTTGTACTGTGGAAATGATTTAATTGTATGTTTCACGCCTCTCATGAAAACCTACATTTCTACACTGAATCACATCCTGAAGTGGCAGTCAAACATGCCTCTAATTGATGTGCAGTAGACCTAACAGGCAATTCACTGCCTTCTATCTTCATACCCTTCATACCGCTCTCTACTCAACCAAATATACTTGTTGGTAGTAAGTGTGAAAAATAATCCATTAAGCACATAAATCATTTAAAGAGTAACTGAACATCAGGGGTCATTGGGGTCATGAGCAGGATTTGAACACCTCAAATCCTAAAATTTGGCACAACACCCCAAACCATAAATTTTAGTGTGGTGCCCCTGAATAACAATGTTTAATATGCTGCCCCTAGCATTAGTTTTGTGCGCCTAAAACCTGAAATTTGGGTTCGCATAAAAAATCTGAAACTTTGGTATTACTCCCATGTGCTTTTTTTACTCCTCAGGTTTGAAATATAATAAAATTCTCAATATTTAAAATATAAAATTTGGCTATGACTTAAGTAATTTCTTTCAAGTCAAAGAAAAATGTCTTTTATAACCAAAAACTGCAACAAACTGCATATAAACACAAAACGAAGATATTTGTTATTTTGGAAGGTACCAACCGTTGATTAAGATATAACTGAAGATGCAATGTAAAGTGTAGTTAGAGTCAAGATTAGGGAAACTTATTTCCCCTTCTCTCCCCTCACATGCTCTTGAAATTGAAAAACGTGCAATGCACAATAACTAAATCCAGCATATCAAAAGAGATTTTCTCTTAAAAACATGCAACCACAAAAACCAAGCTGTGCATTCTTTTCCTATATGTTCATCAGCTTTGAGCAGATGACAGCCACTGTTTTTCAAAGGGAGTCTATCTACCCCACATTCCAGGGTTTCCTCTATCTTGCTCGTCTTCCTCAGCAGATGTTCCAGCCAAAAGCAACAGACAGCATACTGAGGACAGATAAGACATTTATCAGCAGTAAAAACAAAAGGACCAAAGCCACAGTAATCAGACAGTGTTGCTTGAGATTCACCAGTAACACGTTCGGCTGTGAACTGTATCGTTTCACCTGGATAGAAGTACAATGTTCAGGCCAAAAACAACACCGATATCGCCATCAATATTTAAACTGGGTGACCAAACATCAATAAAAACACTGATCAAATATCATTGCTAGAGAGGAAACAAGTAGTACTGACCCAAAAAATTTTATTGTATGTATATTGTCATTTTATTAGAAATCAGTCAGTCAGTCAGTGCTTATCAACTATACTTTGACAAATAAAAAGTTCCTCCCTGTCCACAGCTACAGAGGGGCAGTTTGTAAAGCCTGCACAGTGTTTTTGTTGCATGTTATTCATTCAGTTAACTGCCAGTCAATTGCTCAGTAGTGTTTTTTCTTCATTGTGATACATTCCAGAGCTTTCCCTACTGTTAAGACAAGACTTGTCACGTTATCTTAAAGGAGTAGTTTGCTATTGTAGGTCCTCTTTAATACGCTAGAGCTGTCATTAAAGAGGACCTATTATGTTTTTCCTTATTTTCAGACATATATAACTTATAATGTCACAGTGTCAGATGTTGATGTTAAAAGTGGTTGACGAGGTAAACATCTACAGAAGTAATCAGTGCTAGCAAAAAGCACCGGCTTCAGAGTGCTCTGAAGTTTCCAACGTTTTTTTCTACTTTTAACCCGAGCGGACGTCAGCTCATGACAGATTTCTTTATATGAACACCTGCTCCACACACAGCGCGTAAGTTTACTGCTCCGCTCCAGGGGTTGTCACGCCGAGCCATGACTCCATTACACAGCACTGCAAAGTAAAATAAGTCGTTTACCTGTGTGCTGGTCGTCTGGAGCTCTTCATGATACTTCTCACTGTGGCTGTTTCTGCTTGTACTATTCCTCCCTGCATTATTTCTAACTGATCTGCTGAGCAAATAGCTCCAAATATGTCTATACGTTGTTGTTTCGACCAGTTTGTCGAAGTTTAACGAAGCTCTGCTAATTCAGTGAGGAACATGTTTCACTTCCTTCACAATAAAAGCCTCCTATTATTCAGTCATTTAAAAGCTTTTAATTTTTTGTGAAGCAGGAAACGTTGGGTTTGCATTGGTGGTACAGTTCATGGATATATAAAGAGAACTGGATACAGGAAGAGCGCCAGGCTTTGAAGCCAATTTGACATAGCGGCCAAATTATAACATAATTACAACGTCACGTGATGCACACTGGCCCAAAAAGACTTTTTCCCATAGACTTACATTGTGAAAGAGACATCCGTAAATCAGCAAATACATTTTTTTGAGCATCACAACCCCCACGAAATGACTCGTCTCGCTATCAGAATTAAATCCGTTCAGTCCGATCACATTTCAAAAGCCTAGAAGAGCCGTATGATTGAATTGTTTTATCCCCATTCAAGTTAGCCGGGGGGCTAAATCAGAAGTACACAAGTGTGCATGCTCTATGGGCCACACAATGCTGAAGATCCGGGCACTTTCATACCCAGAAATCAATTTTTTTTTGCTTCATGCGCCACTGAGCAACTTTCATAGGAATGAACGGGCCCCCGCCTCTGACGCTGTATCCAGTTCTCCTTATACATCCATGGCACAGTTACACAACTCTGATGTGTAAAGCTGGCCAATCAGAACAGAGTGGGCTCATCGGGAGGGGGGCCTTAAAGAGACAGGAGCTCAAATGAACTGTTCAGAGACACAGGGTATAATGAGGGGCTGCAAAAAGGGCCAGTATATGATAAATAAGGATTTTTTTGAACTGTGAATCATGCAAGCTACTCTTGTGGAGTCAAAAATTAAAAATTTATAGCTGAAATGAGCATAATAGGTCTTCTTCAAATATGAAGATCAAGCCAAGAGACAGTTAGCCTAGCTTAGCATATAGACTGGAAGAAGTGGAAAACAGCTGGCCTGGTTCTGTCCTAATGTAAGAAAAAATTACCAGTACCAGCACCCCTTGGGCTCACAAATTAATACTTTATGTTATATCTTGCCTGGCAAACTCACAGTGACGACAAGACTGCATGTGTGTTATTTAGTTTAGCTGTAGCCTCCTATTTAACAGACCTTCGGACAGAGCCAGGCTAGTTGTTTCCCCCTGTTCACAGTATTTATGCAATGCTAAGCTAAGCTAACCAGCTACTGACTCCAGCTAGCCTACATACTGTATTTACCATATAGACATGACTTACTCTTGGCAAGAAAGCAAATAAGCATATTTCCATATTTCCAAAAATGTCAAGTTACTCCTTGAAGGACTGCTAAAATTAAAATTACAAGAATTCCATATTCTGGATTTGAAAGCATCTTTTGGTGTTGCATTGTGGTCTAAAAGCAGTGTCAGAAGCTTTTCCAACCTGGTGAAAAAATGTATAAATCTATGGGAATCATTGAATTTGTAGTTTTATTGTATGTTAATGGTCAAAGAAAAAACAAAGTTAAGGATTTTGATAATGGGATGAAATACTAGTTAGATGTTAAAACTAAACTACTCACTATGGGTTTCAGTCTTCAAATACCAAATACACATCAAGGAATTCCTTCCATAAGCCTTGCTACTTCCAAAGTTCTTCTGTCCAGAGTATTTATCAAGTCAGTCATCTTTCCCACTCAAACATGATTAAACTGTAACTGTAAAAACATGCTCTGAATGCAGACATGTCTGGGAAGCTGCTTACTGGCCCTTTAAATTAGCAGCCTATAGCTGTTCCTCTCTCTGCAAAGACAGAAGAGAGACAGACAGAGAGAGACGGAGATGACTGCAGCCAAGCAGAGCTGAGCGAACAATACAGCCTGACTTCCTGACCTTTGGTTCCACAGCTCCTCTGGAGAAACAATGCTCTCCTTATTTAGCCAAGGCCCTTCCCACCATACACCCATTTACTGTCAGCACACTGTCACTTGTGTATTCTCTTTACAGTAACCGGGTTCAGCTACTTAATTGGCAAGGGGTCATTAAAATGTTGTGACCCTGGGTTAAGGGGTGAAAGGTGTTAAACTGGCAATACATTTGGTCATTTGGTTGAAACTGAAAGATTTTACAATCAAAATGGTACAGAAGACTTTTTACAACACTATCAGCTTCATCAATTCCTTTTCCTGCCACCACACATACAGTGAGACATCAAAAGTGTCCCAGCAGTATGTATTTCAGTTGTCTTGAGCTAAAAATGCCGCAGATTCCTGCCGGCAAGAACAAAAAGCAGTTTGTTCATTAGTTACAGCTTCTGAAGAACATTCAGCTCGGCTTCAACTGAAGAAGGCTTTGTCATGACAGCTCCGCAATCATTACTTTGAGTCTGAAATATTAGCCACACATGATAAAATCTGACATCATCTTTCTAAAACAGAGCAAGAGCGACAGAGAGCCAGCCAGCATAAATGGTTTCCAGATTTTGCACATTTCAAAGGGCGTGGCTGCAAAGAAGAATCGTAAATATCTCAGTAATCCTTTGACAGCTTAACCCCCTAGTGAGTCAAGTAACCCAACTCTCCACAACGCTGTCACCAGGATGTTTATCACTGACACACTGAGCACAGCATGGATAGCATATCTTATACATTCAACTAGGACAGCAACCCAAATTATTGATGCTAACAGAAGAGTATGCTTCCAATGAGGTGCCATATGTTTCTGTATAAAAGATGAAAACTTTTAGAGTTGATACGGGCCCCATTCCACCCACAGAAAGGCTGTTAAAGACCCCGCACACCCACTTCCTGTGTGCTTCTTCTCTCATCTTAGTGAGCCGTGACATTCTTTGATTCCTGTCCACTACAGCTCCAGTGCAAACCAGTCAGCTATGGAAGCCTGCAACAGGCAGTCCAAACTCCTACTGATAATATGTTTTAAATCACTCAAAAAAGAAGAAGCTTTTAACCATGTCATTTTTTAAAGGCTTTGATTTATCTATGCATTACCACAATACCGTATCCTTCATTTGAAAAAACATGCTGTGCAAAATCTTGTGTTTCAAAGATACAGTTTCCCTAATTGGTCAGCTTATACCTTAAATAGGCTGAATCTATGGGCTAATATACAGTATACTTTAAAATAAGTACTGGCATGTTGGTTCAACAGTCTTGAAGTGGTGAAAAGCTCCTTTTGAACATTCAGACAGGATGGGATCTGCTTTAGCCAAATATCTTTAGCGTACTGACAGTCAAACCCACTTTCTGCAGCAATTGGCCAGATATGCACAGATGTGAAAATATTAAGAGCTATAAGCTCACTGCAAATGATTTTCTCCACATTCCTCACATTCCTCTTCTGCTCGTGTTCACTTCTTAACTGCAACAATCTCGACTGAGTTGGTAGTGATGGAGGCAATAAGCGTTTAGAAATGAGACTAGAGGAGAGAGTGTTTGAAATGTGGATCTAGTTCAAAACAGATAGTGAGCTGATAGGCAGGCTCTTCCTACGTTTATGCTTGTTGTTTTTGCATCGAAGTTGGAATCGATGTTTGGGAAATACGCTTATTCACTTTCTTGCAGAGAGTTAGATGAGAAGACTGATACCACTCTCATGTCTGTACAGTAAATATATAAGCTAGACAGAGCCAGCAGCCAGTTAGTTTAGCGTAGCATAAAAACTGGAAACAGGGGGAAACAGTTAGCCTGGCTCTGCCCCAAGGTAACAAAATCAGCACAACTAAAACTCAGTAATTACCACTTTATTTCTCATTTGTTTAATTCATCAAATCAACAACAATTTGTCATTTTACAGGGGGTTATGTATCTTTGGACAAAGCCAGGCTAGCTATTTCCCCCTGTTTTTAGGCTATATGCTATGCTACGTGAAGCAGCTGCTGGCTCCAGCTAGCCTACATATTTACCACACAGATGTAAGAGTGGTATTAGTCTTCTCACCTAACTATCGGCAAGAGAGTGATTTCCCAAAATGTCTTAAAAGCTACAGCTTTAAGCTCAGACAGCTGGTATTCAACACATACCAAGGAATGTGGCAACCTCTGTTACCTGCAATATTTTAATCCCCCAACCATTAGGACAGTTGACACTCTAAAAAACTATACACAACTTGGCTTTTCTGAAATACCTTAAACACAAAATTACAAAAACTGTTACTTATATAACGAAATTTAATTGTTAAACATTATTATCTGGGGGATAATCAGAGAATCCTGCAGTTTTTATGCTTTTAAAACCCTCTCACTAGCGAATCCTCTGTTTGCCTCACAAGAGGAAGCAATTTCACTTTATAGGCTTCTTTATATAATTGACCAGTAAAAGTTAACCAGCTATTTGAAGTTCTACTTTTTGCTACCTTGCTTCTTGGACACATCCTGTCCATCAGTCATTTGATTATTTCCATTACACCTAACAAATGTCAGGCATTTCCCTCTGAACATGATCAATGGGAAAACGCAGCTGCACATAAAGCAGCGGTAATATTTCTTTCGTGTTTTGAGTAGAGGTCGTGCCTAGTTCCACAGAGAAACCTATCATCTTTCATTAAGGCCAGCTCTGAGATTCAATCTGGCATCTGCTGCTCATTACCAACCTTGCAGTGGTACATCTAACTCAAATATGTGCTGAGGAATCTATTTCACACAGAAAAAAATAATACAAACATGACATTCTAACTGAGAATTTATCATTTTAATAAAAGGATGGATAGTCTAACTGCATCTATGTGAGAAAACATGGATTTCATCTGAGATTAAGATCAAATATGTCACCTTATTAACTATGATTTTCTCCTTATCAGACAGCACTTTGTATGTTCTTTGAAACATAATGACGCATTTGATAGACAGCTCAAATTATCACCCACATAGTGCACAACTGTTTCATTTTAGGCTACTGGCTGTGTGGATCTGCACCTGACTGATGTAAAGCATCACTGAATGGCTTGTGTGCAGCTTACCTGAGGACAGTCTTTGATGTAGTGTCCTTTGTTGAAGCAAAGGTGGCACAGGTAGTTAGGCGGCGGCCTTTTGCTGGGTTTACGTGTCTCTGGGGACAGAGAGAGGTCTGAGAAATGGTCGGCCAGAGAGCTCAGACCGTCCACGATATTGTTGAGGGACCCGTAGGGCGAGGAGCTCTTGTAGAAATTGTTGTTCAAAGCCTGTCAGAGAGAAACATAATACACCAAGATGATGAATCACTGGCAACAGAACCATGTGGATGTAAACAATCAAATATATGGCAGAAAGACAAAAGTAGGGCTGCAACTAACAAATGTTATCAATTAATCTGTTGTTTTTTTATTGAATCCTTAAATGTTTAGTCAATAAATGTCAGAAACTAGTAGAAAATGCCCATGAATGTTCTCGATTCATTTTCTGTTGCTCGAATAATTGATTAATCGACATATTGTTTCAGCTCAACACAAAAGTATCTCTCATTTCACAAAAACACAGCAGATTATTGTTGTGATTCTTCGATGAAAGAGCATTTCAGTCGGCATGTCAGTCCATCACCCTGATTGATTCTCCTGTTTGTCCCTCTGACAGTGGCCAACATTATTGTACTTCTGCAGATGCGCTGCCTTTACTGCATTTACTGTGAGCCGATAGTGTCCATTTCCTCGTCAGAACAAAATGCCTTTGTCGTACATTCTTCTAACTGGTCCTATTGGCGCGCACAATTGGCATCATTGTGTCGGTCAGGGGAGACGGGTGCTATGGTACCGCAGGGTAAGTATGAAGAACAGCCTGTAGACACTGGCTGTTTACTCTGAAGGCATCACAGAGAGAGAATTGTGATTGGATGGGCAGGTCCATTACAATGCTGTTCTGCATGAGACATCAAACCACTGCACATCTGTAACATCTGTGCTGTTGAGAATATCATTTTTTTTAAGTTAAAGAGTGATTTTTTTAAGTGAAAACACATCAAATGGTGATTTTTTATGCCACTATTTTAACCAAATCTCACTTATTGAAGTTTTTCATACTTTTCCTGAATGGGCCAGTATTAAAAGAAGCAACATCAGGTCCCATCATACTCCCCTGACCAAGCAGACGCTGGCCAAAACTCTTATATTTTTAAAAAACCTTGTGAGAGTTCTTTCTCAACCTGCCATTCCTCCTCCAGCTGCACACTGACACCAGAACAGTCTGAACACACTCAGGCACTATACCAGGGTACAAAACACATATTCATACTACCCACTCACCACAGTGCGACCCAATGAAGGCATGCAGGTGAGGTTTACTGTATGGGCAACAAAAATAACCTGGAGTGAATGTGAATGTGAGTATAATATTCATGGCCATTTTAGGAGAGAGAGTTTAACATGCAGCAGAGATGAGTCAGTGGACAAAGATTCAACAAAGAATGGATGTTGTAAGCCTCAAAACTGCCATGCAGAGTGTTAAACTTTACTGTGAGCGCGTTATAACAGCGTAGCATCACACGAATTCTACCTCACTCCTCAGGTGGAAGAAGTTGTTGAGATAGTTGGAGCTCAGATCTGCTGCGCTGCGCTTGGAGCTGTTCATGTCCTGAGGAGAAGTGTCCGATTCGACTCTGAACGCATCAAAAGCGCCGCTCGGTGTGTCTTGCAAGGACATATACACCCAGTTGAGCAGCTGTGCAGGTTGGTACACAGGAGTACCAGTCTCTATAGCAGACATCATATTGCTTTTGGAAGGCTGCGCCTCTTGGAACAGCACCGTCAGAACTGCCGGATTTTCTGGACCACCCAATTCCTTTCAGTCATCCCCTTTGAATCGGCTGGATGGGTGTGATCTTTGTGTGCACCTGGGGAGCCCTGGAGGACCCCAGTAACGGCACAACGGTGACGGGGGAGTTTGCAGTGAAAGCATGAAGCGCAAAACCCTGAATGCCAGCTGGAAGCTGGAAGCAGCGTTCCCGGCAAAGAGTCTGAGTTGCGTCACATCCAATAGGAGGTCCCACATGCATCTATCTGCTTACATTTCCTTTGCATAATTAGAGCCACAGTTACCAATATATCTGGGAGGGACCCCCACTTACCTATTGCAGAGCACTATGTAGAGTAACTAGGAGTTTCAATGGAGTATTTTGCCCAAAACACCGGTGTACATTTTGGACTTCTGAAACAGTTTTGAATGAGTTTCTTTTAATTTATTTCAAGAAAGCATTGCAATTCATAACATATACTTTTAATATCTTATTCAGTCATATTTCATATTTTGTCGTTATCTTATTGTGTTTTTTGCAAAAGTACAAAAATAAAATATAATTGTTGTGTTGCTAAATTTTCTTAATAAAATGAATGTTGCTGCTCAGTTTTTGTGATGCTTATGGTCAACAACTGATGAATCTGTATATTTTACTGCCCCAAACCTGATGTACAATATGTGCTATTTCGCACAGACGGCCATGTAAGGGTTACAGTTGGAGGAGAGAGATTTAACTATATGGCCAATAAAAATGTATATATGGTCTACCATACACTTATTGTCCACAAGTAGGCTGCTGCCATCTACTGTTTTAAGTTGATACTGAGTACACTCAGCACAATACAGTGATTCTTCAGTTTCATGAACAGCAGCTGCAGATCAAATGCTGCATTCCATAAATTGTGGGCTGGGTGTTATTGTAAGCTGTAGGCTCGGCTGTAGGTTTGTCTGTGTGTGATATTGTAGCTTATCTCCCTCCCTGCATGTTTTCTTTTGGGAAAGAATTAGGAATCATCAATAAGTTACCCTATAAACAAAAAGCTGACGTGTGCCCAGCTGACTCAATGGGAAAATTAAAAAAAAAAAAAAAAAAAAAAAAGATAAAGAAAAATACGGATGTTTATCAGCATTAATTTATTTTAAAGAAACGTTTTAATGAACGAATCTAATTCTAATAAGTGACCCAGTGACTCAGTATTAAAATCAATAACTGTGCGTATGTAAGCCTCTGCTGCAGCCCTCCTTAATTGGTAATTAAGCCGGAGCCAATCAGTGACGTCTACACATAGTGGTCAGTTCAACAGAGTTATGTGTGTAGACGCTTATACCTTCTCTCCTGCCTCGTTGTAGGCGTGAATGACAGACCTGTTAGCACTCCTATATACATTCATTTTGAAGGATTCATTTGTTGATTTCCATATTTTGGCGTTTGCACCACTTATGACCATGTGCTAGCCTAATTGCCTTGCTGTTATTAATTGGAGAGGCATTTTGCCAATTTAGTTGTGAGCTTATTACAATACTTCAGCTATTCCTGGTGTACATATGGTGCACCCAGTCATCCTTTGACTGGAGTCATGTCATAGTATTGCCAACCCAGATTAAGTGTTCCCTGAAGTCTAGACAGCATGTTATATTTTATCAGTTGACGTCAGAGTGTCGATGTCCCCAGTATCAGTGTCCCCTGTTGAGAGATAATATATGGCGGGCCGCTGTATCTCACTTCTCGGAATGCTGCTGCAGGAAGGAAACAATACTGAGGTCCCACCCACACACAAGCTTCTCCCTATCCGGCTCTTCCTGGATCTGAAGTCCACATCTGTTAACCTACGTAAGTAACCTTTAATTTTCTGTTTCTGCGATGCTAAACTCCGGGGAATATTAGTCTAACTATGCATGACAGCACGCAACGAAGTTCAACAAAGTGCTTGAATACATTTTGCGGCGTCTGCAATGTAGGAAATTAGCCTCGCCCAATTAAACAGACAGTCGCTGTTGCGCTGTTTAACGGAAACCTGACATAACGGCAATAAAGTCATAAAACAACTAACTGACACTTTTAACTGTAAAGGTTTATCTATCTAAGTTAACGTGTTAGCTAATCCTCTAATCCACTGTGTGTTCACTCAGTCCTGGATGCTAGCGTCAAATGCTAAATAGTAACTTCGTCCGAGAACATTATGTAACGTTAACGGACAGCAGGGTAGGTTCAAGCTCTGCGACATCAAAGAAGATGTTGGAGTGAAGTAGCATGTTTAGGCTTTATAGTATTTGTGTTTTACACTCTTATTACGCCTTATGTATACAGGCAGAAGACGAAGCTGCTACAAAATGTTAACGTTATGAGGCTGTGGCTGTTCAGCGAGTTTGGAAATCACGGGCCTGTGATGCTCAGAGGCTTCCTGGCGCTCTTCGTAAAATCGTAAAAGTCTAAGCTGCAGGTTGTAAAGACGCACACAATCGCGCATTTAAGTGCTTAAGTATAATAAAATGCATAGCGTAGCAACAGTAGCATCTGGCGACTCTCTTAAAAAGTCAAGACGTTCAAAATGTTTGAAGCCAATCAGGCGTTTGTTTGTTTTTCCTTGTAAAGCAATTACAAATTAAACTTGTCACAATACTTAACTGTGAGGTGTCATTGATTTCTGCAAAGAGTTTATGTTTTCGGAAAAAAACCTAATATGGATATAAAAATTATTTTATCCCCCATTTGGGTCCTAAGTGTGTGGCGTGATGGAAGTGCTGCTGGAATTTCCGATAACACTTAAAAGCCTCAGCAGTGCTTTCAAGGGTCCAAGGGAAAAAGCTGGAAAGCAGCTTGAGTTTTTACAACCAAACGCCCTTGAATAAGTCAACACTAACTGTGTGTTTAGGTCTGTTTAAATTCCCCAATGTATACGCACTCTTGGTGCATCCTTGCATATAAAACAATTACATCAAAAGTCTTAACTAAAATTCAAATCAATAACCGAAAATAAGTTGAGTTTTTACAGCCAAACAGATGCACACTGCATGCTTTTCTACTACAGACCCTGAAGGTCTCAGAAAAAACCCTCCTGGCAACCCTGTCTCTTGTTTGCATGCAAACAAAACGAATTGTAATGAGTATTTTGCTCAGTTGTGGGATGACGCAGCCACACTCGGAACAGTTGCGTAATTCCAACAACAGACCTCTATATAGATGACATTCCACAAAAAAGATCATGAAATAGGAATTTGTGGCGGTCTAATCTGATTCTGGGTTGATGCAGTTTTCACTCTCGTGGTTTTTGAGAAATGGGAAGGAAAACTTCAAGAATAATGAGTTTATGTCAGCATCATATGTTAGGGATCAAGGCAGAAGGAAGCGATTAGTTTCTGTCATAATAACTGAGATGTGGTCAGACAATCTTACATTTGTTCATGGCCAGGACTTCATATCAAATTGAAAATAAGGATATGGCAAGTTCTCTCTTTTCCTTTTTTTTGCTTTAAATCTGATTTGGCCATTTTATGGTGTAATCTGCAAGAAACTCTTGTGAAATCCTTGTTTAAAGCTGTATCTCATTAACTTGTAGAAGTCAACAGGTGGAGCAGTTTATTAGGCCAACACCAGATGGGTGCAGGAGTGGCTGATATGTTTGTGTTATTTTTAGAACACTATATGGAAATTCCACACTAATAATAGATGATTATTAGTAGACTATTGTTAGAAGAGTTGTCAATGTCTTTTTTTTTCTGATGTTGGATAGCTCCTGTGTTTTTAGGTTGCTCAAACATTATTTCATAAACACAACTTAAGCTAATTAAGTCATGGGATCACAAAAATCTAAGTACACTTTTATATAATGGCCATTTTTGACCTTAGTTGGGTGGAAAAAAAAGTCTCAGGAACTAAATATCATATTCCTGTTGGAATTACTGCATTTGGAGAATCAAATGAAGGAATGCACCAACTCAAGACAACAAGTCATTGCTTGTTCTGAATGAACAATTCTTGTTCTGGCGGTACATGGCAGTCGCAATCGTTATGTTTGGCCATCATCACTCAGTACAGCAAACTACATTAAGACTTAAATTTCGCTGGTACAAATGTGGGTGAAGTTCATGAGGTCCTAAAAAGTTTCCCGGAAAAGGTCCAAAGTTGTGTAAAAGTGCATATGATGGCCCTAATACATCACAGTAACAAATCACAACTTAATTTCACCTCCAGGTCCTAAAGATGAGCTACCCAGGATACCCTCCTCAGTCAGGTGGATACCCACCACAGGCAGGAGGCTACCCACCTCAACCAGGGGCATATCCACCCCAAGCAGGCGGCTACCCACCAGCAGCAGGGGGCTACCCACCAGCAGCAGGCGGCTACCCTCCTGCAGCAGGAGGCTACCCCCCACAGGCAGGTGGATTCCCACCCCAGGCCGGTGGTTACCCTCCAGCAGCAGGCGGTTACCCTCCAGCAGCAGGGGGCTACCCTCCCCAGGCTGGTGGCTACCCTGCCCCCGCTGGAGGCTTCCCTCCTCAGGCAGGAGGATACCCACCACAGCCTGGAGCAGGAGGCTATCCATCCATGCCTCCAGCAGGTGAGGCTGCAAGATACGAAGTGTTAATGGAGTTATGAGTCTTAATATGCAGTTTATTTTGCCAAAAAATACAGACAACCAAAATATTGAAAGAATATTTCAGCTTTGTCCGTTTTTGTTTTTAGTGTTATGTCAATATTTTCTTTGCAGGTGGAGGCTGGGGTGCAGCACCAGGCGGCTATGGCGCGGTACATAAATTCTTATCTCACTCATCAGTGGCATGTCATTAATAACATATGGACTGACTTAAGCTAAATCTCCTGTTTGCTGAAATCACCTTATCTTCACCAGCCCCACAGCCTTATTTGCTCTATAAGAGGTTAGTCACTATGTGCTTAGGCACTTACAGCTGTCCTCTGTTTGCAGCCAGGAGGGGCTCAGCAGGGATACCCAGGGGGCCCTGCCCCAGGCCAGCAGCCCATGCCAAATTACCCCGGCGCCCCCACTACTAACCCCTCAATGCCTGGACATGGAAGTGGAGCTCCATCCCACCAACAGGCACCTGCCATTCCTGTAAGATGCATTTGTCTTCTGTCTTAGGACTTCCCTGAAGCTTTGTTCCAATGCACGAACAGCAAAACACACCTATGTAACTGCAGTATTTTATCTTCTATTTATAGAAAGGGTACAGGGGCTCTATTAAAGACTTTCCTGGGGCTGATCCACTGAGGGATGTTGAAGTTCTTCGAAAGGCTATGAAGGGTTTTGGTCAGTATATGATGTTCATTTGACTATGAATCAAAATAAGTCTATGATGGGCACTTGATTTGCTCATTCACCCTTTTACACATCATTGACTGATTCTAATAAACATCTTGAACAGGCACTGATGAAAACGCCATTATTGAACTTCTGGGAAGTCGTACCAACAAGCAGAGGGTTCCAATGGTAGCAGGCTACAAAACAACTTATGGGAAGGTATGAGAAGGCTCTGTTAGCTCTCATGGCCTACATATGATAATTATATCTGACCGTGCTCTCATGTTTTTGTTTTTTATTTCATGTTTTTGTCTCAGGATTTATTCCATGATCTGAAGTCTGAGCTTACTGGACACTTTGAAAAAGTGGTTCTTGCCATGTTGATGAGACCAGCGTACTTTGATGCAGCTGAACTCCGCGAGGCTATAAAGGTTAAAGGCTTGAGTCACTGCCTCAATAAACCAAACCACATTGTGTGACACATTATGTAATTAGGTAAAGAGGGGAAAAGAAAATCTTTAAATGCAAGTGAAGGTCAAACAAGTTGAAACTTGAGTCATGGCTGATAACCGATGAATGTTCACCATATTTACTCAATGAAGAAAGTTTGTCATTGAATGTCTTTCTAAGACTTTGTTTTTGTTTTGTTTTGTTGTGTTTTTCAGGGTGCAGGAACTGATGAAGCGTGTCTGATTGAGATTCTTTCATCACGTTCCAATGCTGAGATTTGTGAAATCACCAAAGTCTACAAAGCTGGTTAGTTCCGATTCATTCGCACTTTGCTTCTGATCTTTTAATAGTCTGTTCTCCACAGTATGAGAGAATAATGAATGTGAATGTAAACTTGCAATTTGAGTTAGTTCACTGTTCATATTTCACATTCAAGCTGTAGCTAGTCTGAAAAAAATGTAAATGTTACACAAATTAATGTATTTTTCTAAAAAGTCTCACCTTCTTTCCAGAGTATGGGAAGAGCCTGGAGGACGCCATCAGCAATGACACCTCCGGTCATTTCCGCCGGCTCCTGGTCTCTCTCTGTCAGGTAGCTGCTGCAAATTTTATATCTGATTTAATTATAAGCTCACATGAACAAAGTAATGACTACATCCATGCACTACACCCGTGTAAAGTGTTCTTAGTGAGTGTCTTACTTTTTCCAGGGAAATCGTGATGAGAGAGAGACTGTTGACATTTCCCTGGCCAAACAGGATGCACAGGTACCGGTTTAAAGTTGGTTGTGTTGTATATTATTCTTGCAAAAGGCATTGCCAACCCTTATTTTATGTTCCTTCCTCTTTTAATTTGTGTGTGTGTGTGTATAACAGAAACTGTATGCTGCTGGGGAAAATAAAGTAGGAACTGATGAGTCTCAGTTTAATGCCATACTTTGTGCTCGCAGCAAGCCTCACCTTCGGGCAGGTGTGTAATTTTAACATTGTTGTACTTCCACAAGATGATTTTCCTTCTTCTGTCTCTTGAAGTTAATAAGATTTCTGCCTTGTTTTTCCAGTGTCATAACTGCACATGTTGACCTTTTTTGGTACACATTGCTCATATGTTTGCACAAGTTTTCCAATATTATGATTTTAACCATCTCACCTCTGATTCTGGTCTTTTTTTTTTTTTAGTCTTCCAGGAGTACCAGCAGATGTGTGGGAGAGACATTGAGAAGAGCATCTGCAGGGAAATGTCTGGCGATTTGGAGTCTGGCATGGTGGCTGTGGGTACGTTCTTGAGGTTTCCAAACTAAAGTGGCTTTCCAAAAACATGTTGGTACTTTAAGTTTATTTATTGAAGTCATTCTTCGAAATGTTTGTTTCACAAGGCTTTCCTGGAAAGAACGAAAAATATCTTGCACATGCAAACAGGCTGCTGACCCAAATAGCTTTTTTTAATACTCGATGATCGGTCGAAAACAAATGGTGGAATGCTAGATTGAAGCTGCTCATTTCTCCAAATTTGCCATTTAAAAATGGAAGATTTTTAAGAATCTACAGTACAGTTGCATCAAAATACAACTGTTGATGGACAATCATCCTGGGGGTTTTGTAGAATGAACTGAGTCAGACTTCAAGTTATTTCAAAGAGGTCACGCCTACAAGAATTTGGCGATGAACCACAGCTGCCTCTCTTTCTCTAGTGTAGTTATTGTTGGGCTGCATTAAATTTGAATGTACATTAGTGCCTCATGCTGTCTCATCCAGTCAGTGTTTAGACTGTCTGAGTCATTTCATTTACCTCTTCTTATTACAGTGCCATGAAAAAGTATCTGCCCTCCTCCTGATTTCTTCTATTTTTATATATATCTCATACTAAAGTGTTTCAGATCTTCAAACAAAATTTAACATAAAACAAAGGCAACCTGAGTAAACACAAAGTACAGTTTTTAAATGATAATTTTATTTATATAAGCAAAAAAGTCATCCAACAGCAACTGGGCCTATGGGAAAAAGTATTTGCCCCTGTAGTTACTAAATTCTCTACTCTACCAAACTGCATTTATAATTGGGTTCAGTTGGACTAAACACACCCAGGCCTGCTAAATCTACACATCACTTAAATAGAACTTTTTCAGCAATGTGAAGCTGGTTAAAAGGTCTCAACAAGCAGACAAGAGTTGACAGCATCCAAGGATCTGCAGGCCCCTTTCACCTCAGTGGAGGGCAGTGTTCATTACTCCACTATTAGAAAGACACTGGCCAAAAATGGCATCCATGAGAGAGTGGCAAGGTGAAAACCACTGCTTACCCAGAAGAATATGAAGACTCGTCTCAATTTGCCAAAACACACCATGATGAACCTTTTTGGAGAATGTTCCATGGACGGAAGAGTCCAAAGTGGAACTATTTGGAAGACAAGGGTCTCGTTACATCTGGCATAAACCAAGAATAGGATTCCACAATAAGAACATCATACCTACAGTCAAGCTCAGTGGTGGTGGTATGTGATAGTGTGGCGATGCTTTGCTGCTTCAGGGTTTGGGCGACTTGACATAATTGAGGGAAACATGAATTCTCCTCTCTACCAGAAAATCCTGAGGGAGAATGTCTGGTTGTCACTCTGTGATTCGAAGCTCAAGCACAACTGGGTTATGCAGCAAGACAATGATCCAAAGCATAAGACCAAGTTCATCTCAGAATGGCTCAAAAGAAACAAAATTAAGGTTTTGGAGCGGCCTAGTCAAAGTCCTGATTTGAATCCCATTGAGATGCTGTGGCAGGACCTTAAACGGGCGATTCATGCTCAAAAACTCTACTATGTGGCTGAATTAAGGCAGTTCTGCAAAGAGGAATGGGCCAAAACGCCACCACAGTGATGTGAAAGACTGGTCTCCAGTTATCAGAAGTGTTTGGTTGCAGCTGTTGCTGCGAAAGGTGGCACAACCAGCTATTAAATTTAGGGGGAAATTACTTTTTTACATGGGCAATACAGGTGTTGGATAACTTTTTTGCTTCAATAAGTAAAATTACCATTTAAAAACTGTATTTTGTGCTTACTCAGGTTCCCTTTGTTTTACGTTCAATTTTGTTTGAAGATCTCAAACAATTTAGTATAAGATATGTTCAAAAATGGAAGAAATCAGGAGGAGGGTAGATTTTTTTGTGGCACTCTGTCTTTCCCTGTATGTTTTGGAGACTCATCAATTTGGTTACGGTGACCAACATTAACACCTGCTTCTATTTCCCAGTGAAATGCATCAGGAACACCCCTGCCTACTTTGCAGAAAGGCTCCACAAGGCCATGAAGGTACAACTGTTGTTCATCATCACATTTATTCTTATGAACACAAACCAAACATTTGCTGCTTTGAAGTTGTTGTGGAGGTAGAGGAGATCATTTCACTGAAGCAGTCAATTAAGTATCACATTGGGGTGTGTCGACAGGGAGCAGGCACCAAGGACCAAACCCTGATCCGCATCATGGTATCCCGCTCTGAGGTGGATATGTTGGACATCAGACAGGAGTATGTGAGGGCCTATGGAAAATCACTGTACACTGACATCTCAGTAAGTCCCATTTTATCATAGCTTCAGTAACTGTTTTCCTCTTTTTGAAATACATTTATAGGATCATTTGAAATTAATATTGACTTTGCTGTGTTTGTCAGGGTGATACCTCCGGGGATTACAAGAAGCTGCTGTTGAAGCTGTGTGGAGGTAGTGACTAAAAGGCAAGGAAGATGACCTCTTGTAAGGACGTTATACATGTCCACACTGAAACAATGTTATAGGACCTTATATCAACCTCTGATGCATGCCGTTAATGTTAGTTTTCTTATGACTATCAATCAATCAATATTAATTTTGTATAATTCAGATACATGTTAATTTTGCCACTTTATTGTAGTATGTGATTGGCAGATGGTAAATATATATATTAATATGAAGATTTTTTTCAAGATGCAGTAGATAGCTTTATCATTTTTGGGTAAAAGGTGGAGTCCTAAAGAAAAAAGTGGGTGAAAATGTTATATTACTGTTCTAACCACTATTGAGAAGTATTAAAAATGTCAGACCCGATGCTTAACTACAAGTCTTCAGTTTGTATTATGATTAAATTGGGAAAACAACGTTTTACAAAATAAGAAACTAAAGCTGCAGACCAGAGGGGTGTACTACGAAACAAGTTCAATATACCCAGGCTTTCTTTGTGTGAGCTGGCTCGACAAACCCTAAACTTGCAATCAGAGATAACTGGTATCATGGCGGTGCTTATCAACTTTCTTTGTTAACCCATGCTTCCTGCTTCAGGCTCTGTGCACATTCTCATAAAAGGGGGCGTTTGGCACGTCATTTGACTCTTCTTCTGCACAAAATGGACCAATCGTGTGCCACCTAGTTCAGTCAAGAGGAACAGGTCATTATAACGGAGAGCTATGAAGAATATAAATACATTATCACAGCAAAAGCACTGTTGTTGCAAATAATGCGAGAGAGGAATGCTGGCAGAAAATTGCCGATCGTGTAAATTTGTAAGTTAATATATTTATTTTACCGCTCAATGCACTCTAAATGTCTCCCACATTCAGAGCTCTTAAACTTTAAACTTTATGCAGCAGATTTAAACATTATACTCAAGAAGTGCATTTAGGTCTGACTCTGTCCCATAATGAAGGATAATCACTTAAGTTTTTGGTCAAATCAAAGTGAAATTAATTTCATAGATTGAGTATTATCTGTGATAAATACCAATACACTAACCAGTTTTTTAATCTGTGTTCTAATAGCTGCAGTAGCAGCAGCGTTATACAGACTTGGCAGCAAATCAGGTGGTTAGTGAAAGGGCGATGCTTTTTATAGCCAATTTAAGCCGAAACTCGGAACATAACCTGCTCTTGACTAGGTTATGTTTGCAGCATCAGTTACCATGGTGATCTAGCCAGTTTAAAAGAGAGCCACCTTTGTGACAATGAAATCCTTGAGCTTTAGGCTCAACATACCTCGCTAACCAACTAATCTCTCTTCGTAGTACACCCCTCAGGAAGTGTGTTTAGTCTATCTAATATATAAAGTACATATACAAGAAAACATTTAGTATACACATATTATTTCAGTGTTACTAACTTAACCTCCCTACCAGGCATTTCAACTATGTTCAACTAAATGTATACAAAGCCGTGCGAGATTATTATGCAAGGTTTAGGCAATAAAATATAACCGAATCTCACACAGAATAGATATGATCATTTGGCACTTGTGTAACTGGTCACAATTAAATTTCAACTATTTTTTTAACTTCAGAAATAAAAAAATAAGTGTCTATGCCAACTAACCCGAGTTATACTCCTGCTTGTAAATCTATGCAAATTAGGTATTCACTTTATATCAGCTTTACAAAATTCCTGTGTTTTGTTCTTGAAATGTAAGCATCTCCAATCATTGTTCAGCATTTACAGTCAATGTTGCCTCTCACTGAATGCTTAAAAGCCAAAGTTTAAAGACAGATCATGTGCCTTTTTTGTTGGGGCTGCTGTGTGAACTGTTTAGAGCTACTCAGTGTTTCACTGTGGTTTATCTTGCAAACAATCTATACTGATACAGGCACGGCTATAGAAATATAATCCTTAAATGGTTTTGTTCTCAATAATCTGTTTACATTTTATGTCAGTACCCTTCTCTGGTTTGTATGTTTTACTGCCAGCAGAGGGCTCTTGGTTCACATGAAGTGTCATTTCTTATGTACGTGTGATTGTTTTTCCTGCTGATTTAGAATCTCTGTTGCACTAACTCTACTCTGCCATCATTCTTGTAACTTGATAATGCTTGAAAATCAATGGATGTCCTTTTTAGTTTTCTAACATTTTGTCACTTAATAGTCTTCAGAGACTTACAGTAAGCCACTACTCGTTTCAATAAAAAAAAAAAAACATTTTGGCATATCCGTATTTGTGAAATGGGATCATGTGTTTTGCATGAAACATCGACTGTGGATTTTCTGCTGTAAGCCGGCACACAATGAGCAATTTGCATTTCAAAGCCAGTCTCATTTTCACCACCTTGGTCTGTATTTCGAGGGGTGAGTCAACCCCCCCCTTCCCCTCCCCACCTTATATAAGTGATGTCTCTGTGTATGTGTGCTTTGCTTTATAATGTGAGAGGGGAGAAAATGTTCAGGTTTGCTTTGCAGCACGAGTGATTCTCAGGGCTGTTCTCAAGGCTATAAATAGTGTCCATATTGGAGACACGGATGTCTTTTAAGTCTTCTCTCTGTTCTGCTCACTGGCCTCAAAGTGCAGCCTCAGAGGGAATGTGATGGAGAGACAAATGACTTCACTGAACCTCACTTCTGGTACACCTTTCTCACTTCACTATTTCTCATATACACTCTCAAAATGAAAAGCTCCCACCAGCCCTGAGGACAAAGAGGGATGAATATTTGATGTAAATATTTGTGTATTTTCTCTCTGGTGCAGACTGTTTGCCGTGATACATCCTGAAATATATAGGTCAAAAGGAAATCAGGGGGGCCTCCCATTTGGCTGGCTTTTACTTTTAGAGACAGAACACTTCCCTGATCTTTATTTCTAGACAAAGTGCTTTAATTATTAACATGTGGATGTGATAGCAGGACTCTGCACCCTTTCTGGGACTTGATCACACTTGCATACACACACACGCAGGGTTACGTTGTCTTATTGGAGATGCCAGACACATGTGCGTGTGGAAGTAGTGTCAATCAATAGTATCTGACTGCGTCATCAGGAGACAGGAGCTGTGAAGGTCAGCCTTTGATTAGCTCTCGGCCCTCACACTTCCCATCACAGCCCTGGAGCTGTCTCTCTCCGTATATGACAGTTAAAAGGATTTTTGATTTGAAGTTAAACTTGAAAAGTTGCGCAAACTTCTTAAAATTGGTCATGTCAGAAAATGAAATTATAAATTATTATGTTTTACTTTGGAGATATGTTTGGATTTCATGCTTTTAAATCCTTGGATGCCTAAATAATTCATTATTTATGAGTGCATTTTTATAAATTGTGGATACGGTACTCCCATAAACAAAGGACAAAAATGAAAAACTATCCAAATGAAGCATTTTGACAGATAAATCAACACTGTCCCATAAAAGGTTTACAGATAGATTAAACATTTTCCAAAGAAAAAAACCAATTCCATGAATCTATTGAGATTAGTCCACAGTTTACCTTAATTCACATCCCCTTCTTCACTCGGCTTTTTAATACTGTCACTTCAACAATCAGTAAAAGCGAGTATTGACCAAATTGTTGATTTGCAGTGGATTTTCTGTAGCCGTCCAATGAGGAATGTGAGGTTAAGTGACATTTGGTTGCTGGGGACATAATCCAGCTTTAAACTTCATGAGTGCATATAAGCAAATTACAAACCCGAGGATTAGATGAACAACACATAATGAGATGTAGCGGCAGATATCACTATCCAGCCTGCAGAGCTGCAGCCTGCATGGCTTGGGGTTCATCCTCTGATATTTGACAAAATAGGAGAATAAAACCTGTCCAACTTGTTCCTTTTATTTGTGGTGCGATCTGTATACGTCCAGCTCAAGAGGCTTTGAAGAAGAGCAGCACAGTATCTACCAGATGACAGCATGTTACTCTTCCACTTCAACTTAATGTTTTCATCTGAAAACAACAGCATGAGTTTGAGGTTTTAAGGGTGTAGCAGTCATCATTTGAAGTTTGTATGATGGTTTTAGGAATTTACATAATTCCTAAACATTCCAACTGGTTTCTTGGTGAGCACCAGATGGATTTTCCCTGCAGGGAAAATAAATTAGTCGGGCTGTTACATAACCACTTACATTGTTAAAGCTGTTTTAAACTTAAGTGGGGAAATGTATAGGCACACTGTGTACCGTATTAAGCTTTAAAGCCAGGTCCTTTATGCTCCAGCTAACTCCAGATGAGTCGCAATCTTCATAAAGGAAACCCACTGAAGCCCTTTAATAATATTGAGTACTGTCATCAATTATGGTAAATGAGCTCAAAGTAGATTTCCACATTCAGCATCTCTACAGTCCAGCTGTATCTGTGCAGATACAGATGTATTGACAATCTTACATATGATTTCATTGTCTCCTTTTAGATAATTTGTCTCTTAAGGATTTCAGTCTTACATGATGTCTGTCTCCTTTGAGGTCCGATGGATTATGTGGAGCAGAAGAAAGCTCACAGAGCAGGGCAGATGTGTCATGGGACAATCCAGATGAAAAATAGACAACTATATGATCCGGAGGTATACAATCTGCTCTAAAAAAGGGAGAGCAAACTATTCAATAAAAGCTATTGGATTTGCCTCAAAATGAAATTATAGGCTATTCAGAAGCTCATAATGCATGTGCGGTAACAATAACTGGGTTCACTGAACAGATCAGGATTTGGGAAGCAAAGCCCAAATCAATAAATGCATGATTTGTAATAATTTGTAATATTTACGCAACTGCTCAACTTAAAAACTGTTTGCTCCATTTTACACCTACAGGATAGGAGCACCAACTGAAAGATAACACATTATTTCTGAGTAGGACACGTACAGTTTTAGCACAAATGCTTATTTAGAAGTATAGCATGATACAATGGGACTTAAACATGTAACATGGTATGAAACCTATAATGTAGGATATAAAAGATAAAGGTGGTGAAAATAAAAAAATGTCCTACAATATCAAATTATTTTATAATTAAAAACTAATAGAACTTCAGTCAACCAGTCATAAAGAGTAAAAAAAGACTAAAGAGTTCATCATTGCAACAATCAGACTGACCTATCAAGAAGATCATATATAATCATTATATGATTTTAGAGCATTGGGCCCAAACTTTTAGGCTTGTGACCCCTTAAATAACCTCAAAGGTTGTGTGTCAGTGTGGCTATTACTTGTTATCAGTTTAACCAAAGAGAAAGGATCAGTTTAAGCAAATATTTATTTTTTTAGGATATATAGAGGCCTGGAGAGGTAAGGTAGGTAAAACTATCTAGTATTCCACAAGAAAAAAAAGCAAAAAAAAGGAAAAGTCTGAAAAAACAACCCCATTTTGTTATACAAACAATTTTGTATAACAGAAATATTTTCTTTTTCTTATCCTTTTAATCATCCTGTAAAAACAGATTACAGTTTACATTGCACCATTACCAACTGTACACATGGGTGGTAATTTACAGGCAGAATTTTTAGATTTTCCTTAGAATTTACATAGCCACTGGGTGGATAAGTTGGAAAACCTACACCACACAGGGCCCAGTTAATAAATTTGATTGATTATTGGAACCATTCCTGGACCACTATAAAAATGTCAAGAAATGCCTTTAAGTGGTAACCACAACTTTGAGTCATAAACTTGTTCTTATAACAACATTATTATAACATTATTTATTTAAATTTATTCTGAGATCAAGTGATTAATTTTATTTATATTGGAATGTCAGGATGCTTATTCAATAATTCATAAGACTTTTGTTAGTTTTGTTCTGCTTGTGAGTTTACTTTTATATGTGTGTGTGTGTGTATGAGAACTTGGAGTGTTGAAGTTGTATGAGAATGTTCAAAAACCCAACAAAAACATTTAAATATATTCAAATCTGATTACTTTTGGTCCAAAGAAATTAAAAATGAAAATGAAATGATTCACCACAATTCTTTCCCTGGCAGGTTTTTGTTTTTATTTAATTCTATTTTTTTTACATGATAATCAAATTTAGAGAAATATCATATTCATCATTTAACTGAAAGAAGAAAAATATAATGAGAAAAGTCCAAATAGAAAATTTGGGCATTCTTTTGGTGTTTATTAAAAAAAATTGAGGGGTGGTGGTGTGTTTGGGGGGACTCGAACATCAGAACTTCTAAGCTGTTTCTCATTATTACTTGCATGCAACAGCAATGTTATGAAGTCGACATGAAAAAAACGTAAATAAAGTAGGAAAAATCCTGAAAAAACACACTCTTGACCTCTATAAAAACCTTGAAGAATATTCTATTACGTCTTATAATATTCTTCGAAATGAAAACGAGAGCGGCGGGGAGCCAGGTGCGTCTGTAACAAAGCCCCGCCTACGTTTACCTTAAATGTCCATTGCACGGAAATATGATTGGCACAGGGCTACAGCTGCTCGCACGGTGAGACATGGCGGAGTTTGTAGCCACACAGAGAGAGCTCCTGAAGAGTTTTTACACTTTCCAACATGTCGAAAGAACTTGATTTCGGGACGACAGTGTCTTCGCAGCGTATGCAGAGCGGAGCTTAAAGAGGCAGAGACGTCTTTCTTCTTTTTTTTCTCTCGGGAAGGACGGAGCGGCGGTTGGGAAAATGTGTTGTCATCTTCGTGCAGTCAACAGCCTTGGGCAACAAATATGGCTACTTCTTGTGTATCCTCCAATTCGGGTTGAGAACCGTCCCAACTGGGCCGAGCGAGATAGTTTCGTTTACTCGCGAAAATAGTCCGAAGTGAAGTTTGACTAACCAGAAAGATTAAGAAGCTGGATTTGTCCCGAAACTGGTTTCGTTAAGCCGAAAAGGGGAGCAGGGGAGCGAGGAGGAGGAGGAGGAGGAGGAGGAGGAGGAGGAGATGGAGCCCAAACATAAAGAGTTACTGGAGAAATGTTACCAGAACTTGGTGGAGTCGATAACAGATGCGGGCCAAGTCGTGGATGTTTTGGCTCACTGCGGGACCCTCAGCCAGTCTGAACGCTACGAGCTGGGGCACAACTGCTCCTCCAACTCGGAAAAAGTGGACCTTCTCTTGAAGATACTGATAAGTAAGGACAGGGACCATTTCGCAGAGTTTTGCACGGCTCTGGAGAAGACGCACCCTCACCTGCACTCTGTGCTGCTGGATGGCATCGGGCCAGTGGATCATACAACTGGTGAGAAGAAAACCCGATTGTTTATTGCTTGATAATTACGGAGACATGCATCGTAGTGCTGGAGAGAAAGGGCAACATGCATGTATGAAAGTAGATGGAAGCTTATTACAGTGATGCATAGTGTGGTTAGTGTCCTGTATTTTGATTATGATCCAACTTGTTTTCGATCTTGCTCTGACCATGATCTATCTAACTAACATTAGGGGTATTGACCATATGACAACTTGATGAAGGGCATGACTTTTCCTTTGGGCAAGTAATAAAGAGAAAGAGAGAGAGAGAGGGAGAGAGAGGGCTGCACAATCATGTGACCTGATGCTTATTTAGCCTACACTCTCACTACTGTGCTTGTTTCCTTTGCCATGTCACTAAAAGCACAGCCTGTTAGCCTTTTGTGAAAGTATTTAATGGACCTAAAAAGACCAAAACAATCAATGCAGTGACAGGCAGGGCTGCCTGAAGTTGTGTGTGTGTGTGTGTGTGTGTGTGTGTGTGTGTGTGTGTAAATCAATAACCCACTGTCAAAGTCAAATGACTGAGTAAAGAATTAAATGTGTGTTAATGCACAAAAGGGGCAGTGACTTACTTTAGAGTGATGTGTTTCATTTGTGTCTTAAAGCAACTGTGCATCTTTTTAATCTTATTGTATTGTAACATAAAGGGGGTTTGGTGCTGTACCATCACCTTGTTTTCAGTGCTACAGTAAGATTAATTTTATTACTGGTTTGCAGTGTGTGCATAAAAACTTAATAATTAAAACAACACACTTAGAAGAAAAAAGCAATCCAAGACATAGTCCACATAAGCCATACATCCTTTGTAAAATACACAGAACAACTACACAGCAGCGTCCAGCAGTACACTGAGAAATAACTATATTACACATTGATTTATTGATAGATTTATTGTTTTAACACAAGACATGCTTTATTATTTCACTCTCGTCTCATTGAACTTGACAGCAGTGATTTTTGTTTCTCACATGAAAACAAACAGCTGCTTGATAAAATGTCACATATCTCTCAGGCAAAAAAAAAAAAAAAAATATTTTCATTATCTGCTGATTATTTTCTTTACTGATGAATCATTCTGTCCATAAAATGTCTGTTACGATTTCTTCCAGCCAAATATGACATCTTCAAATGTTTTGTTTTGTCTGATCAACAGTTCAAAATCCAACAATATTCAGTTTAGCTATGTATCACATAAAGAAGCTTCAGATTCTCACATTAGATAAGCTGCAGCCAGTAAATTTAACATGTTAAAATGTCAACAAATGGCAACATTTTTCTTTTAAGAAATGGCAAACGATTATTTGATTATCAAAATAGCTGCTGATTGACTCTCTGATGTTTGACTAATTGATTAATCGCTGCAGCTCTACATATCTGCTGTGCATTCAGTGTAATATGAGGCTAATTTTGTGTTGCTTGCTCACAATAATGCACCGCCTTCTCCCACCCTGTGATGAGTACTCCTAAATATGTTTTTCTTCCTCACATCTAAATCCTAAAGCTACATAAATACTATGGCTGCTTTTATGATGCTAATAAATTCATCATCAAAGTCTGCATAAACCAATCCAGTCATGATTTTTTTATCCCAACTTTTCAGTATTGCTTTGAGCACTAAATCCTTCATTCATATGTATTATGTATACGGTAAACAATATTCATCAGAAGTAATGTCTGCACACTGGTACATGGCCCTTGCTCAACACCTCTACTGCACCTTTTGCATTTCAAGAGAAATATTTGCATTGCTCGTCAACTTTGTTCACTCTCTGCTATCGTGTCATACTCTGAGCTGACTGGTTGAGGTCTCAATTATGCATTTATTCTCTTCTCATTATTTATGAGAGAACTGGAGCTGCAGAGTGAGTCCATTTTTCTAAGCTTTTTCAATTTTGCGCTGCATTTCACAATCGTGCACCAAGTCTAAAAGCTGAGCACTGATATGCTTTCTGCTGCTGAAGGGAGGGATATACATGAACATGTCCCTGTTGGTAGTCACACAGGACACAAATGGGCTGAGCTGCTTTTTGCTACTGGGCAGACAGGTTCCTCCACTGCACAGCCAAAAGAAGGGCCTTTCCCAAGGAAAAGAGTAACTTGTTACAGCTCAAAGTTTCTAGATAATACGCACCCTCAGCAGCGTTGTCGTACTCCCAAGTCACCCAAAATCCCAGAGGGTCAGAGAGGTACTTCATTTCTGCGCTCAAAACAATGTTAGTAAAACAACAGCAGAGATGCTAAATGAAGCAAGAATTTCACTGTGATGTGATTATGATGCATGCATATACAGCACTTTAGAAAGGTGTACGTCCTGGAGGATGTTTGTTTTTTAATAAACAAAGATATTCTTTAGTTTTATATAACCATAGCTTCAGGGCTTGACAGCAGAGACCTTTTGTTTACAGATTGCTCTCACCTTCTGTTAAACAATAATAAGACGGCAGCATCTCTTAAGGGTGTGTGTCATGGCTGACGTGTTCTTGTTTGTGCTGTGTCACTGCAAAATAAGACTGGGCGTTTTGTTAGTAGGAGAGTAAAATACACAATGTTGCTATGCTATTATTTCCTTCATTCTTGATTTTAATAGGGAGAGAGAAATTAAAGAATTCTTCCAATGAACTTCAGCAATTACCATGAACATTAGATAAATGGAACAAGCATTTTATTGCAAAAATAAAAACAGTTTTTGGCTGTTTTGTACTTATTATTGAGCATCATTATGCTTTATTTAGTTGTAGATTTCAATGGTTGCTTTTTTTGTACAAGAAAAAAACTGAATTTAAGACTTGATCTCAGATAAAATTTGTAATTTGTCTCATAAACATACAGTATGGTAGTATATGTACCTTTTTTATGATGGAAAAAAGACACCATTTAACATGGTTAGTCATGCTCTCCATACTCCGCTGTTGTGAAATACTTAGCTAACTTTTTCACTGGAAATATTTTGACATCTCACAAAAGCACTGATGTAATGGGATAAAATCACTGGCTTACTAATCTCTATAAAGAGATATCTGCATATGAATGCAGAATCTGTGGGCAACGGGACAAGATTTTGGTATTGGAAGCGTTAGTAGTCCTATTGACCAATCACATTCGAGCGGGCTTTGGTTGCATGCAGGTAAACAGTCCGTGTGGAGAGCGAAAGAGGCAGAATGCATTGGTCTTAGCTTTTTATTAGCTAATTTTAAGTTATCTACACTCAGAAAACTGTATGTATTTGAGTTGTTGGCTGTTGCTCGGGACAAAACGAGACATTGAAGGTTGGGCTTTGGGAATCGGTGATCGTCATTTTTCACAATTTTCTGACATTTTATAGAGCAAATGACTAATTGATTAATCAAGATAATAATAGACTTCACAAATTCGATCTTTGCTGTAGTTTGAATTTTGGCTTAAATGGTTAAGTTGAATCATGTTCCCTACTTAACTGTAAACTTAAGAAGCCAAATGGTCAAGACTCTAATCTGTCATCAAGGGCAATTTTCTGGAGCAATTCAATCAATAAATGAGAAAAGAAAAAAGACCTTTATAGATGCAGTATAAAATATGTTTGAACCTTTACATCCAAATGATATTTAACTTATTAGAGCTGTCAGATCTGAGTAAGAATATGTGCCTGTTTTCATAGAAAGGGCACAGTATTCAGAGTGTGGTGCTCCTGTTTTCAGCTTTTAGAGAAATATTGTTCCAGTGCAGCCTAAATCTTTACGACAATAGACAGTTTCACCCTGTTTAAGTCTTGTGCTCGTGAACATTTTAGGTACAGTACCAGTCTAAAGTTTGGACACCTTCCCGTTCCCTTGAATGAGAAAGTGTGTTCAAACTTTAGACTAGTACTGTAGGTCAGTTCAAAAAAAGTTCCAAAGAGCACCAAGTGGCTGTGACTGTAGAAAAGAGATCAACCTAAATGAGATACTTGATTGGTGGGGGTCAGACCGCAGCAAGGTCCAGGTCACATGACTTCCACAGAGCAGAAAAGTGAGTGGGCTATGACACAGTGAACCTTGCCCATTGAGACACTCTCAGCTCAAACAGAGTCATGGGAAACTTAAGCTAGAACGAGAACAAAGAGAGCTTGATCCATGGGATGCCACGGTTCCTGAGGCACATCAGTCTTTTCTTTTTTTTTTTCTTTCAGTCCTTTGCTGGGAAAAAGAGGGGTGAGCCACGTTAGCTGGGTTCCTTCCAGTCTTAATCAAACTCATAGTCTCCTTTAGCTAGTGGGAACTCAGCCAGCCAGGGATTGATTTAGAGTACTGGGACGTGGGTAAATAGAATCGTTTGTCATGCTCTTGCACCGAGTCGAGTGCTAGACTTTACATCAGGGGTAGAAGTTGCTGATTTAACCAAACCTTAAGCTGCTCGCCCCACAGCCAAGTTAGATCTCTGTGAGTATGCACTGCTGGCTGTTTGATCAAGGCTTGTGGAGCCTGTTAAACATCTAGAGCATCATTTAAAAAAAAAATCCTTTTTTCTGACAAACCTTCAGGTTGAAATATGTGTAGGTGCTTATTGGATTCACAGCGGGGAGTGTTGTTGAAACAATTTAACCAACAAAACATGAATCAAATCAAATGCCAAATATTCGGTGATTCCACCTGCTTCTTGTTTTACATAATTTTCAAATTGAATATTTTTGGGGTTTTGGACTGTTATTTGGACAAGATATCAAATTGGTAATTTTTTAAAAATGGTTTTCTGACACTTTATGGATTAAATGATTATATCCACTTTGTATATGTTTTTTAAATTTCAGATTATTGTCCAATCAATAGAAGATTTTTGAGGCTGACATCAATATTTGAGATTGTAATAAATCTGTTAATGATACATTGGTCAATCGTCATTTTTTACATGACCACTTAACAGACATTTATGACAAGGATCCATATTTGATATGTCCGGGACATTTTGAAGTTGAAGAATAACTTGTGTATATATTAATAACTTGTCAGTGCTCTCCAGTGAACAAACTGTTTGACACTGTTTTGGAGCTGAAATGATTAATCAACTAGTCGATTCACAGAAAATTAATCTATACTATTTTAATAATTGATTAATAGTTAACTTTTCAAGCAAAATACCAATTATTTCCTTATTTCCTTGGGATCATTTTATAGAAAAAAACGATTAATTGAAAGAATACTCTGCAGATTAATCAAAAATGAAAACAATCCTTAGTTGCAGCTCTATGCTGTTTCTAATTGACCTCAAACATATCTTTGACATTTCTGCCGACAGACTGTACGCATGATATATATGCAGGAAGCCATTGTTGGCTTATCCTCGGTTCTGACTTTGGCGGCCTCTAGTAGGATGAAACAAGACACTGTGGCAGACAGCAATGCATGCCGCTATCCCTAGATTACACCAATTTTCACTGTGGTCGTCTAATGTTTCTACAAACAAAAATGTATGACTCGGAATAATACAAAAGATACCATAACCACATAAAACTCCTACACATATTGTCTTTTAATTGCTTATTCGTTTTAACAGATTTACTAATGATGAACACAATTGTTAATTTTAGGCTTTTGGATTCTCTTCAAGAATTACTTTCACGTCGGTTTTTCAAATAACATGATCTTCTCCATAATGCTTACAGTGTTGTACTCGGGCTGCTTTTCTGTACAGTTAATTGTGAATCACTGTAGGCTATAAAAGAAGGGGCTTTCACAGGGGGGACTGTGTGATGTTGTCAGAGGAGATAAAAGGAGAAGCTCTGAGGCTGCAGCCTCTTTGGGGCCCTGGCTAGTCAGTATTCAAGCTCCCTGCCCAACTGATAATTAGCCACACTCTGCTGTCAGCCCACAGGCCCGTCATCCCAAGTTGGGGAAAGTCCCACCTTATTATGCCTCCAGCTGGCCTTTTTTCAGTAAAGGCCCCTGAATGTAACCCAAGACGCAGAGCCTTGATGTACCATACAATGCTGGAGATAATCATCTGACTATAATGCAGACATGGTCGAGTACACTCGGAGCTGACTTTAATGTTTTGTTCACCTCACAGGGTCCACTTACAGCGTCTTGTCCACCATGCCGTCGGACTCCGAAAGCAGCAGCTCTCTCAGCAGCTTAGGTGAGTGTGGCGCTCATGGCGGTACGCAAGTGTCAGGTGTAGTAATGTCGAAGAAAAAAACGTTATCTTCCTGGAAAAAAAACAATGAGCGTTCTAAGGGACCGACCACTGTTTTATAACTCTGGTCGCTCCCTGTTTAGACTCTGAGCACATGCATGTGATTACACAGATGTGACAAGGATTTAGAAACTCTCAACACACACACACACATACACACACACAAACACAAACACACTCATAGACCTGTTTCATTTAGTCATTGTCTGAGCGAGAGAGAAACCGAACTTTTATCAGTAGGGGAATTTCTGTGTGATATATTCACAAGCACCGAGGTTAATGAGTACAACAGCGAGGTAGATAAATGAGGTAGAATATTAAACTGATTTAGGTTGCAGAAATGCCAACAATAATAAAAGTGATACAGTAAGATGATGATTAAGGTCGTTCCTTGTTAACTAAATACATGTAGATGTTTGGACTAGCAGCCACCACAAAGAGCTCTTGCCTCTGATTAGTTTATATTCATACCATGTAAGTTTAGTCTTTGCTTCCTAATTAGATTTGACTGTTGAACTTTGTGAGTTCAAGTTTTCATTTTGTCATTTGAGTTTGCAAGTTTTCAGTAAAAAGTTGGAAAAACACGGACTACAGAGTTTTATTAAGTACACATGAGCTATACACTTGCCCTTAAGTGGGCATTTTCAAGAAATAGATGATGAAGCTGCACTGATACCCCCATCGTTTGAGCTCTGTGAACAGCACATGCCACCAGTGACATGCTAACTCACACAGGTACGCCTGGTCAAGCCTCCTCCCCTCCACCCGCCCACATGGACAGCCACCAGGTGCAAGAGAAGATGGAGACCGTTCTGTTCCAGCTCCGACATGTGACCCGTGAGCGGGACGAACTACGCAAACGTCTGGCGCTCTCTTCACCCGGAACCACCTTCGATGACTGCAGGTACTGTTCTGATCTCATGCACCTAACTGCCTGTTTTCCAAAACAAACATTGACTGAAAGGCGTAGTGATCCTGTGTGTACTTACACTCTGTGAATAGAGGCATTTTGCCTTGTTCAGCTTTTAAAAGCAACAAAAAAACCCCAAAAAACAAGTGAGCGAAGGTCTTCGGTGATGCGAAATTGTTTTGAAATACGCTCAACTCTCAAGCACCAAGTTTGTATGATGTTCATCTCGCTGTTGCTTCCGTCATCCTCCCATGTGGCGTCTTAAAACTTGATTTTGATGCATTGCAATGTTGTCTTTGTTCTTTCCCTCTTTTGTGAAACAGACCTAACTCAAAAGCAGGTCATGACTACGAGCGTCTGAAGCTGCAGTGCATGAAGGCGATGGCAGACCTGCAATCCCTGCAGAACCAGCACAGCACCACCCTGAAGAGGTGCGAGGAGGCTGTGAAGAAAGCAGACTTCTATCAGTGAGTAGAAAGCCTCCTACAGGTTCTTTTGTAAATTTTTTAACAGACAGTGCATTTATGCTGTATGTATACTAGCCCCAGCCTCCAGGGTTTTAGCTGGTATTCAGTTCCTCCTCTGACATATTCACAGCAGATTGCACCAGAACAGATTTTATTTTTGTGAGAGTAATAGGGATGAAGCTTTTATACCAGTCCAGACGCTGATGAGTTAAGCCCTGAAAAAATCCTTGCAGCCCCTCATCAATTTAATTTCATCTTTGTGATTGTTTAAAAAAAAAAAAAGACTGTTTGTATTGTCTTCTTAACTGAATAAACCCTGAGTCGTCTTTTTAAACCAAATGTTGAGACCAGAGACTGAATTACTTCTCTATAAGTAATACCCTTCTTAAAGAGTTCATGCCAAAGCATGCTCTGTAATCATCATCTGAACCCCGTGTGCATGGCACGGCATCTGTGCCATGAGGATAATGCTATGAACAGAGCATTTGTTTTCCTATGAAATAAGCTGCACCGAGTTGACGTGAAGGGGAGGCTGGTCCATTTGTGTGATTTAATGATGCCATACTGTCTCCAAAGTGTAGGGAACCAACATCTGGCCCCAATGCAAACAGACAGATGAAGGATTATTGCCATGTTTAAGCCTCTCCTTCTGGGCTATGTTTGCACATCAGAGAAAGTCTTTATTTATTACTGTCCTGTCTGTCTCTGCACTTTTCCATTCACACTAAACATCATCCTCTGTGAATGGGAAGCCATTTAAATCACATTCATTCCAGATCGATGAATAGATCAATAAGTCACTTAACACATAGGCTAGCATTAGCACTCGGTAATCATGGAGGATTTTGTTGGTCCTCTTAGTAATTTGTGTTTGTACAGTTACAAGTTAATCAGCATTACATAAGATGGTGTTTTACTGTTAAGATCAACACAAAACTAATTTGCATCTTATAAGTAGCATGAAGAGCCTTGAGTGTGATATTGAGACCAATTATCACACTCAAGGCTTTAAAGAATTACCATGCAATTATTTTGCTCCACAGTACCTAAGTAGTGTATATCAGGGAGTGCGAGAAAGTTCATAAACTAGTTTCTGAGAGGATAAGGCTGGCATCATTCGATATTTTGGTTGTTGTCAAATCCCATGAATAGACCAAAACATACGATCCATATTCCGTTTTTTATCATAGAGGACCGAAGAAACCAGAGAATTTTCACATTAGAGAAGGTGCAATCAGAGAATATGGACATTTTCTTCTTGTGATTTTGAGAAATTTGAAATTTTTCTCTTCAAATGACTGAGGCATTAGTTGCTAGGCGGCAACTAATTGATTAATTGCTGCAGCAATTTTCAGCAATGGATTAATACACATCTAGTAAGTATTCATGGGTGCAGGACGGTGTATGTGGGATCAACTCAGAACAGACTAAAGTGACCATGTTCATCATAAAGTAAGAAAGCACAATCTGTAACAATGTGACTTAGAAATGTAACTTTTGGAGCTCTGTGGCACAGAGAAAAAAGTTGTATCAGGCTTTGACTACATATTAAATTCTTCGTAGTCAGATCAATTATATTTTTGTATGACTACAAGCGCTATGAAGCTGATTTGAAGCATGACTGGCAGCGCTCAAAGTCAGATGGTACTTGCTGTGGTATCTCCTCAGTACACTACACAGCCGCCTGGCGAGCGAGCACACCCAGCTGAAAGAGGAGCTGGAGGCGGTGAGACAAGACAACATCCAGCTGGTCAGGGAGCACAACCATGTGAAGCAGGCCTGCGAGGAGCTGAGGAGGCTACACGATGACGACCAGAGAGAAGTGACCGACATGAGGATGCTGCACCAGCAGGTACTTGCGCAACTGGCGATCCCACCTACATTTAGGCTCACACACCTACAGATGTGAATACAGATGCATACACAAAGATACAAAGACGCATACTGTTTGCACACACTAGTACTCAGACACTCGTTTCCATTTCAGGATGCCCTTGAGATGCAATCATTTGGATCTTGACATTTGAGACAGAAATCAATTTATTTCTCTCTCGGTGACCATTACTTAAAGGAGGATGACATCGTTCAGAGAAATCGGGTCAGACAGTTTGGTCTTTCCATGTCTTGCATCGATCAAAAAAATTCTTTTGAATTAGACGAATGACTTAACCTGTGTCTTTTACTTTTGCTCTGTCTGATACATTTTCAGCCTCGCTAGAGTCAGAAGGTCAGATCATTAAATGTCTGCATTATCTTACATAACGAAGAGTAGCGTCTTATATGGCTCTTTGATAAGAGGGACAAGGATGTATGCCTCATTGTCTCCAGAGCTCATGTCACCATTAGGTAAAATACTGTTCAGCGTCAGTCAAATTAGGAATCAAATCAGCTCAGTGATGTCAGTCCACAGTTGATCTTTGGACTGACATCAAAGTTGTTGGATGCCGGTGACAAACTACTTATTTCCTCTTATGTGAAACTTGTCCTGGTTTGTCCTTTTTAGTTTTTTGGCACTCAGTCCATGATTTGAATCATATGCTATAATAATTAACTAGTTAAAAGGATACGTGTACCCTGGTCTTGACCAAATGATACAATGTTGCCTTTCAACGTGAATCAGCTTTGTGTTCACGCCGACTTATAAATAAACCAAGAGTCATAAATAATGACAGACAGATAGAAAGTGAACAAATGAGGTGTCTTGTACCGTATCAGTGCCACAGTCCTGTAGTAGCTCCAGTTTACATTGACAGTACAAACAAACTACATCAGAGTTTGCTTTTCAAGCTTGGGCCACACCTGAGTTCAAATGACAGTGATCACAACAGCCTAAACTAACCAAACCAACTGAGCAGTCACACCAAATGGGTTATATCTCAAAGCGTCCTTTAGTGGTATGCAAGTTAATGTACATACAGCATGAAGCTAGAAGCTTTTCTCTCTCTCCTCTATTTATTGTAGAGTTGCTAGTGTAGAGGCAGACAGGAAATTAAGGTAGAGAAAGGGGTCATGATATGCAACAAAGGTCCTCAATTAGAATCGAACTGTGGATGTTGTGGTTATGTGGTCTGCACACTAACCATTTGGCTACTGGGCCACTAAGCTTTTCTCTTTATTACTTAATGTTTTGTTAATTTTATCTCTAGCACTAAGAAACAGAGTTGCCACCAACTTTTCTGAAAACAAAAGTTTGTCAATTAAAGTCTTGCTCTGGCCTGCTACCTCAGCACACAGTGGATGGCCTAAATTTTTAGTTGATTGCTTACTTTCCTATGCCAGGACACTGTTAACTTATATTTAAGACTCAGTTATTTACAGCACCAGTCAAACTTTTGTACATACTTTCTCATTCTAGTGAATGGGAAGGTGTAAGTGTGGTGTATGTAAGTGGAAATGAATAAGGTACTCCTGAATGACAAAACCTCATTTTTATATAATAACGCTGAAACACTCAGTCCATTACATTATTTGGCAGTGTCCCTATTTTCCTACTGTAAATGCACCATGATATATGATACGAGTTGTCCAATTGTGTGCCTCTAAATTAATACGGCACCTGAATGATGTAATTTCTAGGTGATGAGAGAGGGGTCATCTGATGTCCTCAACAAGCTATACGACACAGCTGTGGACAAATTGGAGGCCATGAAGAGTGACTATGAAGCTCTGAGAAAGCGCTACAACGAGAAGACGGCCGGACACAACGCAGACCTGAGTCGCCTGGACCAGACTGAGGAGGAGAACCATCGGCTACAGAAACAGCTGGACATGCTGCTGAAGCAGAGGGACGCTGCCATCCTCTATCAGCAGCAGTACTCTTCATCTATAAGAAGGTTAGACCGGAAACATCTGACGTACAAAACCAGCAGCACTAGAAGCTGAAGACACATACTTGGCAGCTGTAAAAAAAAAAAAAAAAAAAAAAGCCTAATGATTAACAGCAGCAAACTTTGCTACAAACTCAGTACTTGAGTTTAATGCCAAGGTCAGATCTGCACATGACCAAGTGCTTAAAACATTCTTAATCCAAGGCAGATGAAGCTTTGCAGATGGGCAGATGCTTTCCCATTTTAACTTTTCCTTTATGATGCGGAGACTGCAGGCTTGGTCACTTGCTGTTTTTGCTTGTCTTGTGTTCTTATATGTTTTGCCTTTTTAACACAACACAGAAAATATTCATCTGCAAATTTGTAAAGAGCTGTAAAACCCAACACATTCCCTATCTGGTACAGATTTGACAACACACAGCAAGAACTGTCCAAGGCCGCAGCCCAGAACAAGGAGTTGCAGCGAGAGATGGATCGGCTGCAGTCGGAAGCGACGCGACTCAAGACCCAGCAGCTCAAAGCGGTAAAGGACTGTGAGAAGTACAAGGAGGAGCGGGACTCTGTGATCAACGAGTACCGCCTGATCATGAGTGAGCGGGACCAGGTGATCAAAGAGGTGGACAGGCTTCAGACCGGGCTGGAGGTGGCAGAGGCCAAGTTGAAGAACACTTCCTCAGAGAGGAGGGTGGCCAATGAGGAGCTAGAGGCTCTTCGACAGGTAAGAGCTGAAACAGGAGCTCCTTTAGTCCCAAACAAAGAAAACTGTTCTGTTTCGATTGTTCGATCATATTTGAAAAACACATTAAATACATGCTTATTGATTAGTAAACCTGTCCATTAAAACTGACTTATTGCATAATATCTGTAATCTACTGTGGTTAAGCTGGTTACTGCTGCTATGATCATTAATCTAGGCAACACCCAGTACTTATTTAGGCTAGCCAAAAAGTAATCGTGTCATCATTGGTGTTAAAAGGCGAGATGAGTCAACCAGTCAAGAAAGAAAATTGGAAATTGATGTTTCTTTTTAACTGGCCACAATAAGTAAAAATGATGTTGTAAGAAGTCTGTTGTGGAAAATCTTCTGATGTGCCAGTAAATCTTCAGGTCTCCCACAACATTTTATAAAAACCAAAATGACTCAGATATATTCAGACTCAAAAAACACACTTGAAACTGACAGAGTTCAATGTGAATAGGTTTACTGCGCGTCAAGTGGAAAACAGAGCAAACCGAGGCTTCGATCTCAGGATGAGAAACTTAATGCAAAATCAGACATCATTTCATATACTATTCATAACTCCTCCTGCTGTCAAGCCTATTCTGGGCTCCAGCTTTTTATCAGTTTCACCTGGCCTGAAAACAATGGTGTCTCAAACTTCCCTAAAATCCAAAACAGTAAAATTAGGCCTGCTGGCCTCTTAATTACACATCATAAGCAAATAACCAAAACATCATGTAACTGATTAACCCCTCTGTGTACTGTCTCTATAATGATTGTGCACTGTCATGACTATTTACTCAAGGGAAATTATTCTCCACAAGTCTTTATAATCCTCAGTTCTTCACCTAATGGGACATTTGTTGTTAGTAGCACCTTTTTGTTCTATGAGATGACATGAGAAAACATTTTATTGATCCCCCTAAGAGAAATTCTAGTGTTACAGCTGCATAAGAAACCAAAGACGTAGGCACAGATAAGTAGGAGAAATCGTACAAAATGAAAATGCTTTATACATGAAATAAACTTCATATATTGCAGTGGAACAGAAAATTGAGACAGTTATGAGTATTTATTCACGTTTGATCTCTATCGCTCAGTGGTTTTATGTTTTTGTGATATGAAGGAGCTGGCCTCAGCACTTGTGGACAGGGACCGGGCGATCTGTGAAAAAAACGAGCTGCTGGAGAATTACTGCCACGAGGTGAAGGACAAGGCCGAGGCCCAGAAAGAGCTGAGCCAGGCCTGCAAGGACATCGAGACGGTGCGTGAGGAGAGGGACGTTGCCCGCAAAGAGAGGACAGAGGCCATCATCCAAAGGGACCAGCTGCTGCGAGAGTATTACCAAGCCAGACAGGTAACCAGACAGACGGGAGATTTATCATTACAAATGCAGGGATTGATTTATTCTTCTGACAATAATCCCTTCATCCCATCTCATATAGTAGTAGTAAATGTTTTTTTCAGCAGCTGGCAGGTTTCCACACATTGATTTTTTTTTTTTTTTTTGGAGAAACGTTTGTATCAGCCATCACACTATGTTTCAGTCTGATTGCCAGATTAATTGCACTGAAAGTCCTGAGATTCCTGCATTAGGAAATTACCAGTAATTACTGTGAAAAGGCTCTCTCTGACTTTGAAGTGCACAAGAAAACTGCACTGCTCCAGAAATGGATAATTAAGCCGAACAACAGAACAGTAAAGTCTAATGGAATTAATTTAGCCATGGACTTAATTAATACTCTCACTACACTTGACAGTCTCTCTGCTGTACATTTATTTAGAGCGAGAGAGAGAGCATGCGCTACAGATACACCGGCAGACTGTGAGACTCACATTCACTGTATTATACCTGACACACTTCAACCACATCACTTAATCCAATCTATCAATGTTACTCATTTAAATACTTTTACAAGACATCATTTTGCTTTTTAGTTTATAGCAACTACAGTTTAATTGAGACATAGTTTATGGTTAAACATAATGAAAAATGGAATCTTAAAGTAAGTTATGTTGAGGTTTTTCTCTCACCATGTACTTTTTGTTTTTACTTAAAGGCATGTAGTAAAGCATTCAGAGCAGAAATATCCCTGCTATAAAAGGAGATGCATCAGTGTGGGTGTGTCTACATGTACAGGTGTGAAAATTAAACACAATCCTGGAGATCCAGTTTGAGCAATGCATCACTTGGTTTGAAAGTTTAACATACCTTAACACTACACAGCTGCTTATAACACTATGAGACAAGATTTTACATCTCTGGAAAATGGTAATGGACCACACTTGTGAGGCAAAGAGAAAAATTAATGATACTCATGATATAAAATAGGAATTTGCACTTGTAGGTATTTGATTGGCCAATGCACTGTGTTGCTGGATGACATTACATTGCAGGACTACCCTGTATTCTTTTTGCCAGAGACCTCTACATCGGCACCCCTGCTATCTGTCAATGCAGGGGTATCACTGAGATAAATAAGGAGGCTGTGTTTTTTGGTCTTACCACTGCATCAGGTGTCTCATACATGTGGTGGAATAAAAATAATTATTACAGAGAAGGAAAGTCAAATAAAGCCAAGTTCTTCAAAATCTGTCTACTGTTCTATATGTATATGTAATGCCTACATCCTTTCTACACTTGGACAACAATCAACTAACATGCCCTGCTACTCCTCCAGCAACAAGACTCTGCCACTCTGGATAAAGAACGAGCCAACAAGGAGATCGAGATGCTGAGGAAGCAGTACGAAGCCATCTCTCAGGAGCTGAAGGAGGCCCTGCAAGAGGCCGAGGTAGCAAAGTGTCGACGAGACTGGGCCTTCCAGGAGAGGGACAAGATAGTGGCAGAGAGAGAAAGTATACGGTGAGGCCACAAATACAAATCACATGAACACAAAAGATGATGTCTTTCTTATATAATATGTTTACTTGAACTAAAATAGATTTGTTTACATCTTGTGATACCTTGTGTGCATCTTTCAGCACGCTATGTGACAACCTGAGGCGAGAGAGGGACAGAGCTGTGAGTGATCTGGCAGACGCTTTAAGGAATCTGGATGACATGAGGAAGCAGAAGAATGATGCTGCACGGGAGCTCAAAGAACTGAAGTAAGTAATTACTCCACACTTATTTTTTTTCACTTCTTGCCAGGGTTATACCATTTTTTGCACTATTTCTAGGTCTAAAACTTGAATATTATTTGTGAAGTTCCACTCATTTGATGGTCTGCGCTCCTCTTGTTTGGGGATCCAGAATGTAGATTTCATATCAGATCTTTTTGTGCCATCCAGGGGAGGAATTAATACACCGACTGAGAAAAGTTCAAATTCCACCTAAAGGTGACTTGTATTTATTTAAGAACTACACATTTCATGTTTCCTACAGAGAAAAGATGGAGGACCAATTAGAAAAGGAAGCAAGATTTCGTCAGCTAATGGCTCACAGTTCACACGACTCGGCCATCGACACGGACTCAATCGAATGGGAGACGGAAGTTGTAGAATTTGAGAAGCACAGAGTAAGAACCACTATGAATCATTTTTTCAGATGTATATTCAATAAACTACTTAATGTGCAAACTGCAATGATATTAATTTTAATGTCTTATTTCAGGACATGGATTTGAAAGCACTTGGGTTTGATATTGCTGAAGGGGTAAATGATCCTTATTTACCAGGAGATTGTGGCATATTTGTCAGTAAGGTGGATAAAGGAAGTATTGCTGAAGGAAGATTAAGGTAAACGTCCCACTTCTTTTTTCCTCATCAGTAGTTTTCTGTGACAAATTTCGATTTTAAAGACACTCACTGTTCTCTCTTCGCAGGGTGAATGATTGGTTGTTGAAAATTAATGATGTAGACCTGACCAACAAGGATAGGAAGCAGGTGATCAAAGCAGTGCTGAGTGGAGAAGGAGTGATCAATATGGTGGTTCGCAGAAGAAAGTCACTAGGAGGACGCGTCATCACTCCGATCCAGATAAACCTCGCTGGGCACCAAGGTCAGCTCCATCAAGAAATAAACTTTACTATTAACATTTAAAAAACACAGCAAATTACATGTTTAAAGATTATTTAACTGTATAGATTTGTATAGAATTCATTCTTTTTCCATCTTACCTCTCAGACTGTGGCATAGGCCTGGAAAGTGGAGTGTTTGTTGCCACGTTGGCTCCAGGCAGTCCAGCTGTCAGAGACGGTGCTCTTACTATCGGGGATAGACTGTTAGCTGTGAGTATGCTGGCAAGATTTTGTTTAAGTTATTTGGAAAGTAATGATGCTCATTTAAGGCCATGCCACTGCTATTGATGGGCCTCTAGTGCCCTCTACTGTACAATGTGGTGTTTAAATAAAGGAAAACACTGTTGCTGGTTCCCAAATCTACACTATATACTAATACTATATTATACAGTGTACATTCACTGCACTATTTTTCATTGTACACTTTTTGGCTGATAGTATACAAGAAAGTTATGTATTTTACCATTTTTTACTAACAGGAAATAATACAAGACGAGCAGTCAACTGCAGCTTTGGAAAGCTCCTGCCAGTATCAGATTTGGAAAAACCAAAATGTTTTTCTAAAGATTTTCTGACTTTGAGATGTTAATGGAGCTTTGTCACCACTGTTCACAATTAGTTTTTTCAGCCACAAGCAGCTCATCAAATCATGTTTGTTTAGTATGCATTTAAACATCTTTGACTAGTTTTCACGCTTTTCCAGTGTGAATGTACTTCATACTCAAAACCAAGTTAGAATCATATACAGTATGGACATTTGTGAACTCTGTAATTCCCATACATATGACTCTGTGAGGGTGACATGCATAATATACTATGTTGTGTATGGAGGCAAAGACATTTTTCTCATCTTATTTTTTTGTCCACTACAGATTAACGGAATCACACTTGATAACAAGTTGCTCTCTGAATGTGAAGCTCTACTGAGGAACTGCCGTGATTCTCTCAGCATCTCCCTCATGAAGGTGAAGTCCTCAGACACACATAAAAAAGTACCACTGCAGGGAAAAGATTAATTTACCGTGTATGGAAGTGTCATTAAACCTGTAATCTTTTCAAAATCAGTAAAATATTATTAAAGCAGCATTTTAATCATGCTGTGTATAATAGTAGTTCATTATAAATCTTAATTTCAACAGCCTCTATGAAAATAAATTGTAAAAAAAATCATTTATAGTGCTGATATTACTAATTAGCTGGTCTTTGAGTTAGTGTTCATTGTCAACACTTCACTCACTCAACCATCCAATTTTGAGAAACAACAAATTATGTTTAAAGAAAAAACAGCAGACTTTTATAATATAGTAATGTGAGGAACATATTTAGACCTTTTTAATGATAGAAAGGTGCAAAGGTAGCCCTTGTATGCTTCAATTCCATAACACTGAAAAAACAACAGGTATTTGATCACCTCCCTTTGTCAACAGTTCCTCCCACAGAGCTGCTCCGGCCAGAGTTTATTTGAAAGTTTGAGAGATTCGGAAAAGACCTCTAGGCTCCAGTCCTGTGAGATCCACGCCAGGAACTGCAGGAACTCTAAACACAACTGCTCCAAGCACAACTGCTCCACACAAACAGACATTTGCAGCTGTGACTTGAGCGGCAGGGACGATGACGCGTGTAAGGATACAGGTGATTCTCTGGACAGCAGCAGCGGCAGCATTCATTGCCACCACAAACCCTTTTCCAACAGCTCTCTACACTCCCGCTCCCTTTCTCACCAAGGAACCCCCTCCTCCTCCTCCCACAGTCCCCAAGAGCCCCACCCAGACTTTTGCTACAGGAGGCAGGAGCTCCACCGTCGCCCCTTCACCTTCACCCCCGTGCACTCCGACTGCAGCTCCCCGCAGAGCGCTGCGGACCAAGGGCAGAGCTCACCAGTGAAGCCCAGCGGAGGCACGTGGCCAAAAGTCATAGCGGGAGCTTCTGTTCCAGAGTTCCAGCTCTCCATCTACAAAAAACCCAAACCCAAACAGAGGAAGTCCATCTTTGACGTAAATGTTTTCAGGAGACCTGAGGCACCTCCAAAACTGGACTACATGTCTCTTTCCCAGTTGCCCAAACACTCACCACAGAGCTCAATATCTGAATCTACTACAACACCCCCCACCCCTCCAGCCAGGAGCGACTCGTTCAGGTTCAAGCATCGCCAGCAGAATAGCTCGGCATCGGACTCGACCATCGCCACCAGCGTCCCCCCAGTCTCCCTGGCCCAAGCTACAAGCCCACAGGAAGAGGGAGAGGCAGGAAATAAGCTCTACTACACCGATGCTCCTCCAGGAGAGTCAAAGGTAGGCGCCAAGAAACCTGCGGAGGAAGAGGGGAGTCGACGCAGGGCAGAGGAGCAGGAAAAGAGGAGGTACAGGCCAAAATCAGCACCGGCACTACGGCGAAATGTGACTCCTTTACACATTCCCGTTCCAATGCAGGTAACTGAGATGATGTCCTAACCTGATCTGGCATGCTTTTTGACACGTGTATGTTTATAGTAAGCCATCTGTTTTCTGTTTCTAAATTTAGTGGTTAAACACTTTTCCAATTAACTGATTAGTTGACAAAACGAAACATTATTTCACCTTCATAATTAATTAATAGTTTTAGTAATTTATCAAGCAAAACTGCCAAATATATATGATGGTTCTGATGATCTGCTGCTTTTCTCTGTGAATGAATATCTTTGTGTTTTGGATTGTTGTTATTGATTGTTGTAAACTATAAATTGATTACAGTAATTGAAAAAATAATTGTTGGTTACAGCCCTTTTTCTTATTAGATGATTGTTTGCTTTTTCCAGGTACAGAGTTTCTCTAACGACGAGCACTCCCCTGAGCCAATGGACTTGTTACGCTTCTCTCCTATGCGAACTAATCGGTACAGCATGCCTTTTGCACCCCCCAGCTACAGCAGCATCACAGCACGTAAGTTATCAGAAACAACTTTACCTGTTCTGTTTCACATGTCCTGCTGAGTTGTCAATCTGTTTTTCACTGGCATTTGAATGCAACATGCATTTCTGTATCAAATGACATTAAAAGAGTCTCTACACTTGAGATGTAATACAAGTTGTTATATTTATTTGTAAAATTGTTTGACATTTAAGGTATTCGATGTACTTGTGATCTCCATAATTTATAAATCATCATGTAAATTTTGTCACTAGTGTTGAGACGTTCAATATTTCTCATCACAATGCCTGTGTTGAGTCTGATATGATCTGTGTTTTGGCCCTTTGTGTTCCTCTAGACCCAGCACAGCGAGGTTTAGCCCCGTGTACTGCTGTGACGGCTGTGATGAGGAACCCGGTCTACACTGCCTGGAGCCATGAGATCCAGACCAACAACTGCCCTCCAGCCCCCAGTTCAGGCGTCCACACACATTCACACACAAGGTGTAAACATCTGGCAGTCTTTTCCTGCCCCTCTGCATTCTTGATAGGTCACACTAATAGGTCTTCCTCACAGCAGACAGTTTGACTTGTCATAGTAGGAAAAGCACAGGTGTTACTGATTTAATATTAACCATGGCTCTGTTCTGTTAAAGTGTCCCAGTAAACCATGACAGTGTGACAGTGAGCCATGAAACCAGGACGGAGAGACCTTTAGCCATCATTCATGTTGTTATGTACACCTGTGCCTATATGTTTAGTGACAAGTAGGTCCAGCTTCTCCTGCAAATAATCAACAAATTTTATTTTTTACCTTTTTAATATCATATATTTAGTGTTGAAACAATTTGATTAATAAACAACAGTTTTGATATTTGATCAGTACTTTTCATCAAGCAAAAATACAGAACATTCTCTGTTTCCAGCTTCTCAAATGTGAGGTTTTACTGCTGCTGTCTGTTCAATATCACTGTAAATTGAATATCCTTGGGTTTTGATCTGTTGGTCAGACAACACAAGCAATTTCACCTTGAACTCTGGGAACTTGTGATGGAAATGTTTTGCTATATTTTTGATATTTCATAGACATAACAATTAATTCTTAGATTGATAGTGAATGTATTAGTCATTAGTTGCGGCCCTTGTATTGTTTTAGAACATTTAACAGTGATTTAATAAATCCTGTGATGTAGTGATGGTGCATTTTATTTTACAAAACAACATTGTTAACCTTGCCCCAGATCTCAAAAAAACAGATGGCATGGGGCGAATTATATCTTGCTCTGGGTTGAATAATTGACTGCCAGGGGACTTACTGAGGCCTTTTTTTTCCACTTTTAGCCCCCAGCATCAAGGTCACCTCAGTCTGGACCTCAGCCACAAACGCACTGGAGAGGTGACTGAGACGAGCTGCAGTCAACCATCACACAGCACCAACTCCCTCCCCTCCAGTACCAGACTGGGTACATATAGAGTCCTAGTTTACGCAAATCATAACTTGTGTAATATGTCCCATAAATGATCTGTTGCTGTATATCCTCATGGTTAAGTCAGTTCATCCAAATTACAAAAAACAACTTTTGTCTTACCTCCAGTCATGCAGATAGTTATGGTTTGATTTTTTTCTGGATGGTCCACAGACATTACTGTGAAAAGTTTTTATAGGAACTATTTCTTTGGCAGTAGTAAGTAACCAGGACATTGTTTCTGCCTTCACAAACGTCAGAAGAAATTACAGTATTATACTTATAAAATATAGAATCTACCATCAGAGAAAAAGAGCGGAGGTATAAATGTATATTGCACAGCAGAGGCTGCATATTTAATGAGAGTTTGGACTGTCATTTAGCAAATTGACATCTCCTGACTCAGCTTAGGAGATGACAGTGAGTGATTGGCCACATTTGCTTCACGTAATTAATCAGAGCAGCCTATCGCAATGTCAGGAAAAACAGCTCCCCAGGTTCACTGATCAGTTTCCTGAAGGAAACCTTGTATCTGCATGGCTTGATAACAATAGTTAAGTAAGAATGTTTTTGTTTTGTTTCTCATAATTTGGGTGAACAGGCTTCTTTTTAAATAAATTCTTCTGTTTGTGGTGCTTTTTAGGCTCCTTAAGTACTTCGCAGTTTAGGGCAGAACGCATTAAGATCCCCCCAACTCGTTATCCTCGCTCCACTGGATCTGACAGAGGTACTGATTAGTCTAGCAGCAACACGGTCTGTTAGCTGCATTATTACAGCTTTAAAAAAAAAAAAAGGCGTGTCTGAATTCATGCCTTTCTTTTTTGTCACTCTAGGCTCCCTTTCCCATTCGGAGTGTAGCAGCCCAACACCTCCAATGTCCCCTGTCAACCTGGACACATCGTCTTTCACAAGCAGCCAATCGCAGAGCTCCATTTCCACCCAGCCCAGAATATCAGTCAGCCCTGCTCCAGTTGGTGACAGGCGGAAGGATGGGTAGGCCAGCCCCTTGTCTGGGTCATTATACTACCATCATTCAGCAGAACACGACATGTTTTCCACCATTTGTCTGTACCTCTGTCTGTTTCATTTTGATGAAGTGCTTGCAAAGCAGTAAACAAAGCTGTGAGCCTCCATCTCATATTGTTAGAACACTGACGCACCATCTATCATTTTCTCTTCCTCTTTCCTCTCTGTTGTAGGTCATTATAACATGAAATCTTTCTCTCCTGGTTTGGGTGATCACCCCTTTTTCTTCTCTCAATCTCTTTCTCAGATTTGTCTCTCCTCCTTCTGTCAGACTTCCAATAGCAGTTAAGCCCAAGTTCTTCTCTTTAAGAAGCTTGAGGTTTGTCCTGTGCTGCTTGTGGGAAATATTTGTACCGCTAGATCATTACAGCAAGGATCTGAAGACTTTCCATGTACACACTGCAGATATGTTATATTCTAGCCCTGCTTAGCAGCAGTGGCACTAAATGTTTGAATGTTTAATAGCCTTGATAATGAAAGGTAATGGATACGTATCTCTTTAAGACATCTTTTTTCTGCTTGTTATTAATTCAGAATGCTGTTGAATTTTGTATGATTGCATGACTTTGAGACTCTGAAATGCACTCGGCATACTCCACACAGCTTCCATATGTTATTGTCGAGACCTCTCATGGGTTAGCAATGCATCTTTGCTGTAAAGGAATCAGATGAGAAACAAAATACAGAGAGCTACATTGCATTGAAACATCAGATTACAGGCAACAGCTTCTCCTATGAATTTTATTTGGTATTATAGTTTATATCTTTTTTATAGTCACATGTTGCAGTTCCAGCAAGTCTTCATGGTTTCCCACAGATGTTACAATATCACAGTTAAACAACGTGTTCCTCTTTTCCTCTGAAGGCCATACTTGGAGGAGCCACGCAATGTGACAGTGCAGAAAGGAGCAGAACCACTGGGGATTTCCATTGTGAGTGGAGAAAACGGCGGAGTGTTCGTCTCCAAAGTGACAGCAGGCAGCATCGCACACCAAGCACGTTTAAAGTACGGAGACCAACTCCTCGAGGTACAGCAGCCAATGCACTTCTTTTAAAATATATAGCTGTGTGTGTATATATATGTGTGTGTGTGTGTGTGTATATATATATCTCCTTTCTTTCTGTTTCTAATGAATCACTGCTCTTTCCAGTTTAATGGAATCAACCTCCGGAATGCCAATGAGCAGCAGGCACGGCTGGTGATCGGGCAGCAATGTGACACTGTCACCATTTTGGCTCAGTATAATCCTCACATGTTTCAGCTGGGCAACCACTCTCGTTCAGGGTAAGAGGGAGAGTCAAACACCACAACGACAATTTACACAGATTGGTCTCATGAATTTTAGATCAAATGAATCTGGCAAAGAAATCTGGAGCTTCAGTGTCTATCAGAGTTATTTTCAGTATAATGTGAAAGAATGAATGGATTTGTTATGCTAAATTCAGTCAATACATGAACACATAACACTGTGTTCTCAGCAAACAACACATTATGAGTACACAACCAAACATCAACATACTGCAGTGCAAACAACAAACAGGGCAAAACGAGTGGCTTATGTAACTGAGATGAAATAACAAATACAAACACTAAACATAGAAGAAACATTTTTTTAAAATATGTTTGCATGCTCTGTAAAAATCTGCTTAAACAGTGAATAATCTATGTTTTTGAGATTGACATCCTCTCTGAATCTCATTAGCTTTTATTTTAAGAAATTTAGCAAAGAGTTTAATATTTTTCTGTTCTCCTCAGTTCTCGGATGGAGTCCATCAGCAACCAGCCAACTCCCCAGGACAGTGGCGCTACCACACCAGATAATCACTCTACCATCGATACGCTTAGTGAGCAGGATGAGGGCACCATGACACCACCGTCCAAACAGACAACTCCTGCCACCAGCCCTCACAGCTCCTTTAGGTAGGACTGGACTGCAACACTGATATTGATTTTTAGGTTCAGTTTATTACCGTATTTCACATTCAGTGACAATTATTTCATGGTGAATACTGGCTGGTGACCATTTTGCATTACTATAGAAAATAAATGCAGATGCTGTAGGGAGACAATGTGTTGGGAATGACTGAGGTTTTTCTCCAGGGTTCCTGGTTCAAGTTTGCGCCGGGCTGCAGAGCCTCGACTAGTGAGGTTAAAGAGGATCCATGTGGAGCTGGGAGTTCAGATCTGTGGAGGAAACTTGTATGGCATCTTTGTAGAGAGTCTGGAGGATGACAGCCCTGCTAAATGTCCTGATGGCCTGCTGCCTGGAGACTTGATACTGGAGGTATCTGCACTGTTTATTAGTCACTCACTAAGAAGGTCATGTGCACAAAGTTCAAGAACTGCTTCTACTTTATAAGTACAACCTCCTCTTTATAACTGGCTGTGTCTTCATAACTGTTATGCATTGTTAGGATTGCTTTTACTGAATATGATGAGTCATTCTGTGTTGGCAGCCTAGCTCAGTGTCCTTTTGTCAGCTGTGTAATTGATGTTTTCATACAGTACAACGGCATCAGTATGAAGAACAAAACTAAAGAAGAAGCTTACCTGGAAATGTTAAAACCGGCTGAAACAATCACATTCAAGGTCCAGAACTGTGTGGAAGAACTCGCTGCACTTAAAGATTCGCCTGGAGATGGATTTTTTATAAGGTACCATCAGTTATTATGAAACAATCCAAACTGGTGACAGAGTAGCTAAAGTTTCAACATCAGTGGGGCAAAATTAGATTTTGTATCAAGCATTGAAGCCAACAGAATATAGAAACATAAGACAGGCAAGTCCAGTAATTAGTTACAACCGTAGATGTTTGGAGGTGTTTAAGAGGCCTAACAAAGCAGGCAGAAAGGAATCTTCATACCAGTTTTGGGGAATTGGGTCTTACATGCTCTAAATGTTTTTAATATTCTGCGAAGTGGTCTCTCAATCTGCTGTTCTCTTGTTTCCCCCATAAGGTCAGAGGAATGTGTTCAGCATAACTGTTTTATTGTTCATCTGTTGTCAGAGCACTTTATGAGAGGGTGGCAGAAGTGGAGCAGGAACTCAGCTTTAAAAAAGATGACATCCTGTATGTTGAAGATACACTACCAAATGGCAATTTTGGCTACTGGATGGCCTGGCAACTTGACGAGAATGCACAGAAGCTGGAAAAAGGGCAGATTCCAAGTAAATACATGTAAGACCAGGCTATAGTTTAATCTACTTTTACACACTGGAGGTTATGTATTTACCCCCATCAAGCATGTCATCTGTAGTTATCTAGTCAAGTATTTCTTTATTCAAGCTTAGATGTTAAGGAACATGTGAACATGCTGAAATGTCTCCATTAGGATGGACCAGGACTTCTACAGGAGACACGGCATGGCCGACATGAAAGATGATAACGGCACCAGTAAGACTCTATCTGCAGCCGCGCGGAGGTCCTTCTTCCGCCGAAGGCTGAAGCACAAACGCAGCGGATCCAAGGACGGGAAGGACCTGATGGCTCTGGACGCCATAAGCACAGATTCTTTACCCATCACAGAGGGTGAGTAATCATCTACTGAGGCAGGTTTATTAGCAATACACAAGACCAGACACGTAATGAGAAGCCCTAGATTACCCATAGACTTCTAGCGTGAACTTTGTCGTAGTGGTGGTGAAAGATGTATTCAGTGGAAAGTCCTGCATACTCATTGTAAGTAAAAATTACAAAGAAAGTTGAAAGAAAACAAGTGATTGATAGTCTAGATCAGGTTGAGTTCATTCTAATGTGTAAACTGCAATCATTGAGCACTGAGTCAGCAAAAAGTTGACAGTTGAGATTTTTTTTTATCCACCAGCAGTAAAATATATCTCATATTTATTGAATTAATTTGCACTAAAGTCATCAGATAAATCTACTGGAGAAAAAGTCATTTTTTATACCTGGAATGAAAATACTAACTATTAACGTTTTTTTGTGCATCAGCATCCTCAAGCAAAGAAAAATCAGGCTTGTGACCAGGTAGAAATATCTGAATGGAGAATACAAACATACTGTATAGTGACAGCAAATTTAAGTACTGCTGAGCAAAGTAATAAAGCTTCAGCTGTTGGTGTCTGGATGTGTCAGGCAGCTCCCAGGTATGAGTGTGTTTATAAAGCAGGCTGATGCTATAAAAAGCAGAGATACAGAAAGTCATGACTGTGGTTATTACAGGGTAGCTGTATCTCGGTGTACTTCTGCGCTGTCTTGTGTATTTTGGAATGAACATTAATATATTTCTGTACTTCCTGCCCAGACGGAGTGAGCCTGATGTACCAGCGAGTTCAGAAGGTGGAGTGCTCGTTCCCCAGACCGGTGTTGATCATAGGTCCATTAGTGGAGGCCAGTAAGGACATGTTGGTGAAGGAGGTTCCCGACAAGTTCTGTCGCTGTTTGCCTGGTGAGCTTGTGTACACATCACACTGAGTCTGTAATGAGTTTATTTTATTCATCAAAGATTTGACGCGTCCATCAGGTTAGTATCATTGATGTCATACTGTACAGACTAGTTTTACCTGGAAGCTGCCCAGTGCAACCAGTCTGATCTGTTGGCCACTAAGCAGCTCCACTCTTGCAGTGGGAGGTTGGGTCTCTTGCTTAAGGCCACCTTTTAGTGGTAGCGTGCTTAAAATTAATAAAATAACTTCAAGGAAGTAAATAATTTAGTTGATGTGAATTCTACTATTTTTAAAAACCCTTTTTTTCCCCCTTCTAGAGATTATGAAGGCATCTCAGCAGGCGATTGAGCGGGGCGTGAAGGATTGCGTGTTCATCGACTACAAACGGCGGAGCGGCCATTTTGACGTGACAACTGTGGCATCAATAAAAGAGATCACAGAGAAGGTAAATTCATCTCAGTTGTCTCACAGTTTTCTATACCAGAGCTTTGTGAAATGGTAACTGCGGACTCAATAATCCTTTTTTTATGATTACTTATTCTTTTATAATCCTTAATATCAAAGTTTATTTACAACCAGTCTACAAAGTACAGCAAAGTCTGTCTGTATTTAATACCATGTCTGTGCATTAGTATTCAGATGTCAGATTTGTCTGTGTTAAGTTTGGAGTTTCCTGAAGAGACAATAAAGTTGTTCTACCCTCCTGGGTTGGCCAGATATGAAATGAAATCTCAGGTTCTTATGAAGATGTAAGACTACTGGCAGATTGGATATTTGAGTTTCCTCTGCAGCGTGTCTGGTCTTAATCGTAGGGAGAAAGTGAGAAGCACATAACATCCAGAATAAGCTCTGAATAGAACTTCTGCTCTATCACACTAGAAGCAGCCAGTTGAGGGTGGTTTGAGCATTTGAATAAGATTGAATAAGATGCCTCAGTGCACCTCCCTGCAGAGATGACACCAGGGCAGACCCACAACACTCCAGAGGGATTATACTGCATGTCCCATCTGGCCTGGTAAAAGCTTTGAGATCCTCCAGGAGGATCTGGAGCCCATGGCTGAGGAGTAGGATAAACAGTGTGGGATATTTGGCTTAGCCTGCTGCCACTGCAACCTGAATAAGAGATGAATTGATGAATGGATGTCCAAAACTGGAGTCAAGCAGCTGTGTAAATTACTCTACCCACATGTCTGACAACTACCAGGAAACAATTATGTGCTCAACTTGAGTCCAACCAACCTAAATTTTAGCTTTAATGTCAACTTTATGTTGTATTTTTAGTTATGTAGCCAAAACCATGAAGAAGTATGAGAAACAAAAGTAAGCTTCTGTATTTTTTGGCATATTTTTTTGCAACATTATGCTTTGAACCATCCCTCATTTCTCACACAGTCTTTTGCTGTCATTTTTTCTCTCATAGGACTGTCACTGTTTACTTGACATTGCCCCTCACGCCATCGAACGTCTTCACAGCGTTCACATCTACCCAATCGTCATATTCATACGCTACAAAAATGCCAAGCAGATAAAGTGAGTAATTTCATGCCTTCAAAAGTGTTTGTTATTTTTCTTTCTTTCTTGCCTGAAGACATGTCAAGTGTGTGTCAAGCGTGCTTTGTGTTTTGGTGCCGTTGCCGTTTACTCAATAAGTTCAGATCTTTCAACTTTTTTTGGTCATATAGAATAAAGTGTTAAGAAAATTTGATTTTACAGACATTTATGCCCAAAGAAATATCAAAATATAAATCATTAATGCACACAAGGGATCCAAGCACACTTCAGTGTCTATAGCATCTAATTCAAGTATCTGTTCTAACTTTGCAGTTAACTGATTAAACATTATATTCATATATAATCAAAAATGTTTCAATCAAAAACAGTTTGCATACAAATGTACAAGATTATTTGGTATAAATGCATCTTTTTCCAACTCAGCACGTTGTTTTAATTGAGAGGATGGATGTTAGAATAACTCAGCTGCACAATTTCATATTATCCAAACTAAATTTTCATCTATGTTGGTGCCAGTTCTCCTTCCAGTCAAGACAGACACTGGAAATTGACATCTGCAGACGTCTTGCTGCTTTCATAATCATATTCATCCTGCAGACACAACAAAAACTAATTGATCAACCTGATTTGATCACAGTGTCATTAGTTCAGAAACCACAGCCTGGTCTCTTCCACCACCTGCCGAGGTTTTGATAGGATGATTGTGATATCTCAAAGATCCCTCTGCTTTTTCATTTTTAATCGCATGGGGAAGATTAAATCTGCTGAACCCCCAGCATGGTACGCACACACACACACACACACACACACACACACATGCATGCACGCACAAATAAAGACTGACTCGGGTCTGGCAGAAACAGGCTTTCTCAGCCACACACATACACACCCACACATCTATGAAGCGGTGCAGCAGGCAAACATGGTGGAGATTGATTCCTACTAAGCCTTCGCTGTCATCAGCTGAGTGCCAGCTGTCCAGAGAGAGCTCGCAGGGCCTGTGGCTCCGCTCCGTGGCGTAGGTGGCTAAAACACTCACTGCCCCCACCTGCCGCCGCCACGTACACACAAACACACCTCCCACCTCCTGCCCGCTACAGCGATTCACAGAAGCTTGAGCTTTTTCATGGTTTTTTTTTATCCTCCGGGAGGCATCAGCAGACCAATATGTTGACAGCATACTGAGTGCCAGGGAGAGATGGGAGTGTGATTCTGGGTTAGGTCAGGAGCTCCCACTGGATGGAAACTGAGGACCGAGCAGTCACATGGAAGGGTTTACAGTGGAGGGATCTCATTAAAGCTCTGCAGTGTTTTGTCTAGACTTACGTATGTAGTACCTGATAGAGCTGCATTGTATATATGGTGATACATACTGAAATTTCCCTTAAAGACAATATCTTTTGATTGTTTTAGTCAATTGTAGACAATGCTACCAGTCAGTGAGAAGGAAGGTTTTGTGGATTTACAGGATTTTTGCTTTTCAATATGATAAACTACTTTTATTTTGCAGGTATTCAGTGAGTTAGCCAAAAACATACATAACCATCTGGTAAATCTCAACTGAATTTCCTGTAGCACCACAGTATGCTGTTGTATACTACAGATACACTTTTGAAGTTATGTCAGTGCAAATATTATCATCCAGTCAGGTCAGAGTAAGGGAAGTGACATATTTATGGACAAATAAAAAATTTTGCACCTCAGATTTTCAAAAGTAAGATACTAAAAGTGCTCAGGATTGCATTGTGGTTGGAGTTTTAGATAAATCTGTTGAAATCCAGCTCATAATCATACAAAGCATGATGTCAAGAGATGAGAGTTTGTGGGTGGTGAGTAGAGTGAACAGCTTTAAAGCAACAAAACAACTGGGCAATGATGATGCTTAATGAGGTGTGAACATTCACTGTAATCTCAAAATCGGATCTCAAAAATGACATACAGGTTCTTCTATTTATCTGTCAGACTCTGACTCCTTCCACGCGGTGGTATTGAATCCATGTGTGAACCGTGAAGTGAGATTTTCTAGCGTGCTGACAGGTGCTGATTTTGTATTCTCAGAGAGCAGAAGGACCCTTTGTACCTGCGGGATAAACTCTCACAGAAACATTCCAAGGAGCAGTTTGAGACGGCGCAGAAGACAGAGCAGGAGTACAGCCGCTTCTTCACAGGTTGGTTGAAATGACTGATTTTCATTCACATGGACTTATAATAGTAATAATAATTATTATTATTTTGAGCATATAGACATCTGCAGTGCTCTGTAATTGTACTAAACGAGGTAGATCAGAAATGTGCATACGATTTATCATTTGGGAGTCACTGCAGGGCTGAACAGATTTTTTTTTTTTTTCCTTTGTCACCTTAGACCTATTAAAGGATCATATTTCAACACTAACCCCCCAGTGGTATCTATGCATGCAGATTGTTCCACTTGAGTACAGTGGAGGTATATAGACATGAGTTGTTTGTAGAGCTGCAGCGATTAATCAATTAGCCAATCAACATAACATTAATCTGTAACGATTTTGATAATAATTTAGGATATATTTTTTAAGTAAACATACCAAAAATTAGCTGGTTTCAGGTTCTTAAATGGGAGGATTTAGTGCTTTTCTTAGTACCTGATTAGTAAACAATACATTTGAAGAATTTGTGGGGAACTTAAATGGATATTCTATAGACAAAACAAAGAATTGATTAATCAATTAAATAATCGGTAGATCGATAATGAAAACAATCTTCAGTTGCAGCCTAGTTGACTAGTTGTGGTGGTCAAAGTATTGAAAAATGTGGACATTTTTCCATCGTGGCCTTGTGAGACAGTACAGGAGACAGAAGTTGGGATAAAGCAACACATTTTTAAGCCAAGCCTGAACCCGACATAATTTACATCATAGTTTCTTGAAAGACACAGTTCAGTTGAGTTTTTCCAATGTAATATTAGAATGCTTTACGCACTATGAATAAAAATAAAATACATCCCCATTGTATTGGGATGGTGGCAAAATCTCAACAGCTAATGTCTTCAAACCTGAGCAAATACAACCAAACCTGTCTGCACTAATAGACATCAGTTGGGTTAAATGGGATTTGGGTGAACTAACTTTAGGGGCTATGTTGCACAGGAAGGGTCCCAAAAAGAAACCAGAATACATAAAATAAAATGAGGAAAATATACAAAAATATCTCCAGCAAACCAAGTTGCAATAAGTCATGTTAATTGTTATGGTCTAGTTTAACCATAATGAGTCTCAAAAAGCTCTGGAGGTCATCTCATGTTTTTGGAGCAGAGTATCTCTGTAGTCTATCACAGATCTGAGTTAAAGTTTGGTATCTGGAGCAGCAGCCAGTCTGAGAGACCCAACTGTCCAGCTGATTAATGGCTCTATAAAAGGACGCGATTTATGGGGAAGGGTTTTGGAAATGAACACATACCACCACTGATCCCTCTAACAGGGAGAGGTGGCCAGCCAACTTCTTCACACAAGCCACAACGCTGAGAACTATAATTATCAGACGTTATAACTCAGGAGTATTGGGCGGTAGACAGCATGAAATGGAGCTGATCACATTGCTGAAGTACTGTTTATCTCCAAAACCCAGTCAGTTGCAGCCCTACATTTGTTTGATTTTTCTACCATTTTTAAACTAAATGATTCATGGATTCAATGTAAATAATCACCATTTACAGCCTTATATGTGTATATACAAGGAGCAAAGCTTTGGCCAAATCAGACATACATGCTTAACTCTCCCTTTTGTAAACCTCCCCACCCTCACTGTGTTGCAGGCGTTGTCCAAGGAGGCAGCGTCTCCTACATTTGCACTCAGATCATGACCATTGTGGAGCAGGAACAGAATAAAGTACTGTGGATCCCAGACGGAGCACCGTAGAAATCTCACTTCTCACCTGCATGTCTCTGCTAAACATCAGAGAGGACGTACAGCTACACAAAGTTTTATTTTATTTCGGGATACGCAGTGAATCGGTACATCTAGCAAACAACACGGTTAACTCCAATACGGTTTCACATATAGCAATATCAGCACTGATGATGATGTAATATTCCCACTACAATAGTGATGTACTGTACTACCGATAGATTTGTTTACACTAGTATTTAATACAATGCTTACTTGAATGTTTTATTTTCCCTTATATCCAGTAGCACTCCTTTAATCCCACTTTGAATATGTTGGACCACAGGAAGTTTGCTTTGATGCAAACTGAAGACTTTATTCTAAGTGAAGATGGAATGGACCACTGTGTTCCCTTCTCTATATTTATATGTATTTCCCTGCCATTTAATTTATCTAATCAAATCAAAGATGTTGGTTTTAAACCTTTTGTTATACAGATGTAGCTGTCTAGTTAATAGAAGAGATGATATTTTCCAATTAATGTTCTTATTTATAGAGAAGAAACCGGGGCAAACTTGCTTCCTTCACATTATGTTGCAGTTCTAGGCTGTTTTGTATCTATTTTGTTCTCTGAATGCACCATTTTTTTCCCTCTGTTGACATCATTTCAGTCCTCAAACATAATATCATGCCAAGCTTGAAATATTTGCTAATCACTATCCGTTCTTGGATTTATTAACACCACAACTTCCTTGATAAATCCTCCTGCAGGCATGATAGTTTCACCACAAAGTCCCAATTTGTGTGTTCTACTGATATTGCCAATATTGATTATAAATATTGTTCATCTTTGTCAAGTGGAATTTTTAAGAAGGGATATTTTATTTCTGGTTCGTGGTTGGCTGTCAGCTAAACATATTGACGTGCGCATCTTGGATTTTCAGTAGATCACGTTATCAAGTTGAATGAAACACTTTAGGTCAGATTTTCTCATAATGAAGGTTAATATTTCTACAAAATATTAAAAAAGGTACACTTAATGGAATGCAACTGGTCTGTGTTTTCTATTTCTGTCTTTAATTGTAGGTTGTATCAGGTCTTGAGCTTTTTCACTAAATAATTCACAAAAAGCAAGCTGATATTTGTCAAGAGAATACTTGGATCAATGCACTTTCTGTCCACTGGGGGGAGTAAAACACTACTGAAGGTAAGACTGGTAAGCGTTCTTTCTTTTTTCTCTTCATACCACACCATCAGGGCTGCCTCTTAAAGTCCTATATGTGAACTTAGTAGACTTTCCAGTCATTATTGTTTATCACATAGTTTATATTACAAACTGCTGAACAGCAATGATTCTTTCTTTTCTTTACTGTAAGAGCTGAAATATGTTGGAGATGCTGCATCCACGAAATAAGTTCATACTTTCAGGAGTTGCTTTATCATCCCTAATTCATACAGACCTTCATTGCTGTAAAATAAATGTTTACGTGTCTCTTTTTTTGTTAATTACTGACTAAAATGTAAATCATCTAATTGATTACAAATAGAGAACACGTACTTAAGCTTATGATGTGTTATACAACAGACGCATTAATGTTATGTCAGTAAGACGTGAAAAAAAGTTTACAGTAGTTAACGCATTATTGGAAATTGAATGTAATTTCTGAACATGGCTGTCAATCGGTAATAAAAGTGAACGTGTCTCCACAAAAGTAACAGTTTCACAGTTAGACGACTGTAACCACAAAGTTACAATCATCAAAAATTGATGAAGCGGTCACTATAAATAACCAGACATCCAGATAAGCATCGACGTCTGCTATTGATGGCTCCTCCCCCGCTACCTGTAAATCTGCGATGCCATCTTCCAACAAATGGATGTGACGGGCGGCCGGCGGAGCCCGGAGAGCGAGATAGACCGAACCCGCTGTTTAACACATGAAACCGACATTTTTTTTTCTCTCTGATAAGAATATCGCTAAACTGCGACCTTCAACGTGAGGAGCGCATTCAACAGTGCGCGGTGCGGAGCTGCTGAAAGCTGCGCTGTGAAACAAGGTGGAGTGAGTGAGTGAACCATCATCCGACGAGGACAACACGTCTCTCCACATCATCATCATCATCATCATCATCACCACCACCACAATCAAACTACAGCTTTTTCCATCGGGGATGTCAGGGAAATCGTGAGTTTTTAGAGAGTTTGCCAGAAAATGTGATTTTTACGCACAGATCAAATGGATGACGCGCAATCCCAGTCATGAACGCGCATCGTGAGACGCACCACTGATATCTTGATTTCAGAGGAAGTTTTTTTTTTTATTATTGTGCGTGCGTCTGCGGTCGACTCAACTTTTTCTCGCCGAGTGAAGCCAGATGAGAAGGCAGAGGAGTGGAAGGTGGTTGACTCAACATGGCTGAGCCGCTGTGGCATCAGGGGGCGCTGGCTGGAGCTCCCCAAAGCGCCTGAATCACAGTTGGGTTGATTGTTTAGGGGCTGGCACATGACCAGGAGTCGATAATGTCGAAAAGGGATAAAATCAACTCGGATCCGTCCATCCATATATCCAAGATGGATATGATCATCCCGTTTTCTCCAGACGTGCCCTGTGACAGCAATGGCCAGCGGATGTGGTGGGCTTTCCTCGCCTCCTCCATGGTCACTTTCTTTGGGGGTCTCTTCATAATCCTCCTGTGGAGAACTCTCAAATACTTGTGGACTGTCTGCTGCCACTGTAACGCAAAAAAGAAGGTACGTCCGATCATTTCATAACCATCAAACCACACTGAAATGGCATATTTACCGCAGGCTTTCAGCCAGTGCGTACAGCAGCGTGTCCAGCCAGTTTGATTCATGAAATGGGCTCGTAATTAAATCTGTGTTAAGGCCTCTTAAACAGAGAGCACAGTGCATGACTTTGAATAATGAACTCTGATGCCTATTGGTTTAATCTTACATACAGTAACAATGAGATACCTTGAAATGATTTCACTTTTGGACTTGATACAAGTGTTTCTGGGCAGGTTTCCACATATACATGAAGCTGACACTTGTTGGTGAACTACCTTCAATTTGTTCCTTTAGGCTGGTTTAAAATGATCCAGAAGACAAGCAGGTTGTGAGGATTATTAATGGTTTCTCTTCCATAACTGTTGGTTGATATTTAAACATATTAATTATCTTTAGATGGACCTAAAAGCATAAAATACATCATATTTAAAGAGTTTTAAAAGCACAAATATTCATGTCCTTTCCGAATCATGTCAGGTTTCAAAGTTCATAGTTCAGTTTTATTGTCATTATATAATACAAGATATGCGTAATAAATGCATTAGTAGTGGACTTGCTATGATGTTAACCATGTCATATTTGAAGGGTAGGTTCAACCAAATTACCAAAACATTGTCTCATGTAATACCACCTGTGGTATCTGGTCATGTAGATAATTTGTGGTTTTATTTGTTCAGGTTTTGAGATATCTGTCTCTCAGGCTTCTGCCTACATCCCAATATAATGGAAGTGAATGGAATTTCATTTGTGCTGCTATAAACAGTAGAGAAATAAACAATGTTCTGGCTACTGTGAATGACTCACAGATCTCACACTGTGATCATTTGGCACTGGAACTAGTTTCTACTGAAGTATTAGGCCTTATGAAAACTGTTCTAAGTGCAGATAAATCTTTTTTTTTTCGATGCCCTGATCACTACAAATTTCCATTCACCCCCATTTTATTTGGTTGGAGGCACAATTTCTTGTTATTTTGGTGAACCCACTCTTTATCATTTTAAGGCATTGACAGAAATGATCAGAAACGTAAAGATTGTATTAACTGGTGGCACAATTTCCTATAATTTATCTTCTCATCAACATATTCTACGGCCATGATTATTTCCTGCTTGAAACCCTCCAGTGAACTGTGCAGCACTATTCGTTTGACACATTTCCAAAAGTCAGAAATAGTTGTGCTCGTTCAGGACATACAGAGCTCGTCAGCTGCTGATACACGGGTCAGACATTGTTGGACGTCCAACAGACATTCTCTTGCCAGCGGTGCGTATCTGAATGTCTGTGTGGAGGTTAACACTCATTCCACAGCGTAATCCCTAGAAATCATTTTCATAACGTTTAAGGCAGACTGCCACTAGATCTTCTGCTTTACAATTGTTACGACACAATCTGCCGTTCAGTCAGCCGCAGTCCTGTGTTTGGGGGAAAAAAATAGCATGTTGCTTTCATGTTCTTTTGTCCTTTTTTAAGTTGTTTTTTTCAGAGAAAAAATATTAAGTTTGTAGTCTTTCTTATATGCTAAAGGACAAAGAAACTCACTGATCAAGGTGCCAGAGGTGGAGCTGTTCATCTCTTCACCTAATTTACTGTATGTGCATTAATCTCTCAGACAGGCAGGATGGAAGAGGAGAAATGGCAAAGGCTGCATCCAGGCAGGGTGGTGCTGACCTTTTGAAGGAGACATCAGTGTCATTTCCAGGCTTTGGTTGTAGCCTTAATTGTAACCAGCAACAACCAATGATTATTTTCATTACCGATTTATTCTGGTGATCATTTGTTTAATTATTCGATTAATTTCAGTCTTATAAATTGAGTTTTCTGTTGTACAGATTGAGGCAAATTTGTGATTTGTTACTTATATATAATAGAAAAATAATAATTATAAAATAGGATATGCTTGACTTAAAATGTCAAAAAAATACTGAAAATTCAGTATTGATGATTTCCCATCACAAGTTCCCAGAGCTCAATAAATTCTTTTTTTTTTTCCTGCCCAGCTGTCAAAAACCCTAAAATATTCAATTTGAAATGATGTAAAACAGAGAAACAGCAAATCCTCACATTTGAGAATCAAGAAGCAGTGAGTTTTTGGCATTCTTGCTTGACAAAATAGTTATTGATTATTTTTCTGCCAGTCAGCTCTAGTTACAATATTTGTCTGAATCTGAATCTGTCAACCTGCATCCAAATTTTATGTACAGATGAATAGAAATGGAACAGAGATACATCTGTGATCCAATCTGATAGTAAGAACAGGATGAGGTTGTTCCTTTCCACAGTCGAACAGTGTTCATGTATGAATCCAAGAGAGCAGTCACATTTTGTTCAGATGCTGAAGTGAAGCTGGTGAGCTCCACCAACCTGTTGTGCCATCTCTGTGGGAGTCAGCCAGAGACGGGGTCATTCTTTCACTTCCAATCTTCCCCTCTGTGCCTTTTGCTCTCCTGGCATTCGTTTCGTAACTCCTGCCCTGTCTTCCTTCTCACCCTCCTTTTCTAATCCAAGAATCAACCTTCCTCCAAAGTGTCGGAAGTGCAGTGTCAGGCGCATACGGTATGTGCCATATGAATCAGTGTTTTTGTTGCTAAGCAACTAGCAAGCAAAGGATTTCATTATAAGAGTAAATCTCTCTCTGTTATGCTGTTGTCTAGGCTGTGAGATGTGGCAGGTTGTGTTGGAGGAACACCTCCCACCCCCTCCCAGTCTGTGCATGTCATTAGCAGCCCAAACAAGGAGCTTTCGGTGCATTGTTCATAGATGGGACTTGATAATCCGTTTCCTCTTTTTTGTTTGTTTTCCCCTCTCTGGGGAAATCGCTGCCCCGCTCTGGTCTGGTCTGTTCTGTTCTGGGCAGCTGTCATGTCTCTGAGACTGAGCCTCCTGGTCTGTAGTTCTGCCTTCCCAGTCAGATGGTAATCGATGAAAGTCGACGTTTGTGAGGTTCTGATAAATGACGGTTATTATCTGTCTGGGAGGAAGTAAGAAATTATTGTAAACGACACTATACTCACAATGGGAGTACGGACTGACGAGCTGTGGCAGCTCCTCAGTCATGTTGCAGACTCACTGTGTGCAAGTTTCATTGAAGTGATGTATTTTATTGTGCTGCTGGAGGTTTGAGAGACCACAAACCTACAGGGAACTTTCTTTTAAAGGGGGCATATCATGCCTTTTTGTGATTTTCTGCTATTTTTATACTGTTATGATGTCAGATGTCTGTGTTAAACATATGTTAAACAAGTTCCAAAACTTGAGGTGAACATATGTAAAATGCTCAAAAACTGCTTCGAACGCTTCGTTTGCCATGTTAACTCTACATCCTTCCCGTAATGACGTCAGATGCCCACAAATGGCTGTCCAGTCTGTAGCCTTTGTTGTTAAGGTTGTTGCTAAGGTTGTGCTATGGGTTGATGACGTTGTCCACTCGGATTCAGGCTCAGACATGTATGGATGTATTTGAGTAGTTTATATTTCGAGTAAAGAACAAGAAAAATAAGGGAAATCCGACTACAAATGTTTGATTATGTAGACTCTGGAACTAGCCAATCAGAACAGAGAGGACTCATGGCGAGGGGGCCCTTAAAGAGACAAGAGCTAAAACAGCCTGTTTCAGACAGAGGGGCTGCATAAAGGGCCAATATAAGATACATGATGAGTTTTCTACTTCAGTAGAATATAATTACAGACCTGGAAATGTGCATGATATGTCCCCTTTAAAAGTGGATTCATCATTGACCAATATGTTGCATGTTCAAGGTATTTAAAAAGGCCCCTCACCACCACATATTTTTATTTATTTTTAACATGATATTTATTTCACCCATTATTTACTACATTATTTTTTATGTTTAAACACACATTGAGTTGTTAGTTTTGAGCAAAACAGCTCTCTGCTGCAGGATTAAAGAAAAAACAAAAAAACAAGACTGATTTGGTTAGTGTCCATTTCACTTTATCTGTAGCCAGGAGAGCTTGAACACGACACATTGTTCTTCAGTATGAACTCAAAAGAAGAAGCACTTGAAGGCGGCATCATTTATTTAACATCTAGGCCATCAATCCTTTGACAATAGTCTCAGTTCCAGCAGTTTAACTTGTCAGTCTTCTTTTTAAAGAGAGTATATATATATATAAATATAAATATATATTTGCAATGTCTGTTTAATTGGCTGTGTAATTAGTTAGGCAAGTATTAGCTACTCATGTTGCATAATATAACCAGCATGTGCAGCTTGGCTCTCATTACACCATCTGGGATCCAACAGGTCTCAGATTAACACAACTGTTAAACATCTCAACAGTGCCAGAGCCTGCTGCTTTTTGTCAGTCAGAAAGACAAAAGATGCACTTGCTGCTGGTAGACAGATGTTCATGTGTATATCATCTATGTACTGGGTCTTTATTTTTATATATGTAATTTTCGTGAACTTTTATATAAACTCCAGGCACTTGAAAGTGGTCAAAACCATTTTTTCAGGCAGTTCAGACTGCCTGGTTTTGTCTTTTTGAGCTCCTCATCATCTGTGACGTGGTAATTGGCAGCTTGACAGATTATACAGTCCATAGTATGTTTCTGCTTTAAAGTCGTCAGAAGACGCTTTGGACTAGTTTTCACTCATTAATTTATTTCCTCTATGGCAGAAAAATACATTACACAACCCTTCAGGAAGTCCTGCAGGTTAAACTGAACAAACTAAACACTTTCAGGGCTGACTAACTCTCACACAAACACCATAAATAGACTCTAATGGGGACATATTATGATTTTTGTGATTTTCTGTTATTTATATATTGTTACAATGTTGGATAACTATGCTAAACATGATCAAAGTTCCAAAACTTGAGGGTAACATATGTAGAAATGCTTCCTGTAAGTCAAAATCCCAGGCTTAAACCTGCTCTGAACGCTTTGATTCCAACAGATTTTTCCTCTGCGGAGATGTCGTGTATACCCATAAACAGCTGTCTGTTCCGTAGCCTTTGTTGCTAAAGTTTTTCCTTGTGTTGTTTACGTTGTCCGCTATCATATTTCGGAGCGGATTCCAGCTTGAACATGTACGGATGTATTTGAGAAGTTTTTGTTTCAAGTAAAGAATGAGAAAAACTAGTGAAATCCTACTACTATAGGAGCTAAAACAGCCTGTTTCAGACAGAGGCTGAACTGAGGGGCTGCATAAAAGGCCAGTATAAGATAAATAAGGAATTTTTAAAACTGTAAATCATGCAAAGATATTCCAATAGAGCCCCAGATTAAAAATATAGATGTGTAAAGGTGCATAATATGTCCCCTTTAAGACACTTGCTAGCCTAGCCATATTAAAGCTACACACAACCCATAATGCACCACTCCTTGTAGGAGTCGGTACTTTTTCCACTTAAAAAGAATATCTGATGTTGTGAACATGTAACTGTCTGGTTCTCGAATATAAGACAACCCCCACTTTTCAACTGTAATTTCCAGAATAAAAAATAATTAGATATTTGGGCCGATATGATATTTCAAATAGTTTTTAATAATGTTCATCAACAGGTGAGTCATTCATAAATAACACACAGAGGCCCATTTTAGCATCTGATTCCTCATAACATCCATGTTCTCACACTCCTGCTGATTTTAGCTGCAGACTAGAGGCATAATTTCACTGCTCTTTGATGTCTGCACTCATGTTAGCCAAATAATTGTGTTCATTCATTTAGTGATTCACTAATTGGAAGAACACGGGGTTAAGTGCTGTATATGGTACATCTCTGAAGCAGATAGAGTCCCTATAGATCAGCCATAGATCAGTTATGAGACTCGGATATATCAGGAGGTTTTTTTTCCTGCTCTGAGAATATCTTGATTCATTATTAATGCAATTTATATTAATATGTTTTTAAATAATTTACCCATTTTTAGAGAAATTGTGTCACGAGCCACATGTTCTATTCTAGTTTAATGCACTCGCTCCTATGAGAAACGATTATGGTTGATCAATTACCTCTGATGTCAGGAGGACTAGATTTAGGCGAGATAGTGAAACCTAAATTTGGAGGCTCAGACAATTGATCAAAATGACCAAGAGGAGATGTGCTGTCTGAGCGTCTGTAATGACTACTTGTACTTTTCTGGTGTCTGTTGCCATTAAAAATGTATCTCATCTTTTTTTATTTCATTAAAATAAAATCCAGTAAAACACAGTAACCCTCTTAATGGTTAGGTAGCTAACTAAAACTAAAGAAATGACTTCTACAAACACAGACTCTTCTTTTCAGGACAAAATCCACAGAAATGTTATGTGAAATACTAATGACAACAGAAATGGTGATTTTCAGTAATGCAGTATTGGCTAAAAGACTAATTTAATTGCTATTCATGCTCACAAATGCCATGATTGACTTTGAAGAATAATATAAAAAATAACGGAGAAAAAAAAGGCAGCTATACATCTTCCCATTTCCTGTATGTGACCTTCACATGAAATCAGACCCTTTAAAGAGTAATTGGACAGTGGCATGTCATGAATCACCAGTCTTTAAACTCTGCCCTCACTGGCATTAAAAATATCACGACCAGTGTGTTTTCAGCTCTCATTATTATTATATTTAGTCATTAAAGTACTGGGGTATAACAGTATGATGCCAATTAAGTCCACTTAAGAGCTATCACCTCCATCAACGCAGCCTGTGTCATTTCATTCATTAAAACAGGAAAGTTCACTGTCAGATGCTCGTATAACTGCATCAAACTAAGTGTTTCATGAAGTTATGTAAATCAGTTTAAAGCACATTTAGTTACGCAGTTTTATTGGTCAAAATATATTCGCTTACTGTTAAATTCCACAATGACTAGTTCACATGACTAGTTACTAAATTGACTGCTGTAAACACAGTTACTGAGCATCTTTCTTATTGGATGTTTTTTTTATTGCACTTTTGTAAAGGAGTACTTAAGTGATTTTGTATTGCCAGATATCTTAACTTTTAGTCTCTAATACAGTATGAGTCATGCTCCAAAAAACATTTCCCTTAATACAACTCAGTATCTTGTTTCTTTATACCTCCTCTTCCTGATGAATGCGTCATTTTATAAACTCTGTGCACCCAGTAAAGCAGGTTTTCTGTCTAATTGCATAAGACATGGACATGAAAATGTGGACATTGTACAGATATTTGTCTGTTTTTGTCAGTTTTTTTTCTCTCCCTCTAGATGTTTAATATATATGGGAAAACTTGCAGCCAATTACTGTACTGTACAAATACAGCTCCTGACAGAAATCTGAGGAGAAACACCCCATTGTCTGAGAATAGTGAAAAATGTCCACTAAGTCTTATCATTATTATTATTATTATTATTATTATTATTATTATTATTCAACCAATCCCAAATAATTTTCCATAAAAGTAACAAGCCTAAACAGGAAATTGATTATGCCAAATATGGTATATCTCATGAGGGTAACAGGAGATGTTATATTATTCAGTAGGACTGCATAAAAAAAGAAAGCAGTATCAATACTGAAACATTGACAATGACAGGAAATAAAAATCTTGAGCACCAGTTCACTTACTTTATCATTATAGGCCCTGTATAATATTTCTACTAAGTCTCTGTAGCAATGATATAGAAGTTAAGTATTGTTACAACCTAAGGTTTAGTACTTTATAGCGAGCTTAGTGAGAATTTATAACAATATAATATTTTTAAAAGATTTCTTATGTTCACTTATGATTTTTCACTGTTATCAGTATTGTATTTTCTGACTGTACCCAACTTTGCATTTGTTTTAATTTATTACATCATATAGTAAAATATGTTCTGTTGAAGCCACTCTGTGACATTTTTATCATATGGTATCAGTATATTATAGGAACTGTAAATAGACCACCATGCTTTAAACAAAGTGGTGGTCAAATGGTCAAACAGCCCCTGAAACCCCCTCTCCCTACACCCTCTCTATGATGGAATTGAGGGTGCTGCGTCTCACCCTTTTTGTGACTTCCTGAAACTGACAATCTGACAATCGCACTCATGTCATGCAGCAATTGGCCAGGGGCACAACTGAGTGCAACACTCTGGATGCTTTTGAGGAAACATTGTGCAAAATTGTGCACTGTTACAGCTATTTGAATGTGTATTGTGTCTCACCCCTCTCAGTGACGGCAGTCTTTTCACTTCACCTTTGAGTGTGGCCATTTGGAACAGCTATAGACACTTTCATATGAACTAGTTTGCTTTGAGCATACACAACCGTTAGTCTGTACATGCTGTCCAGAGACTCTCCAAATAATTGGGAGCATGCAGCATTTCTTTCTATTACTGTCAGTTTACTGCCCTCAAACTAGAAACCTACATGTTTATTGTATAGCTTTGTATTCCTTTGCAGTTTAACATCCATTCAACAGGCTGCTGAGTGACAAGGCAAACAACATGTTCTTTTCCCTTTCAGTCTCTAACCCATAGTTTGATCCACTCACCCTGATCTCCTTAAGGGGATTCAAAAGTGAGATTTAACTTAAATTCCCCCAGAGACTCTGTTTCAGGGCCAGACTGATGAGATTTTTTTTTTCAACATAAATGATGTAACCTTTGAAAGTGGTTTGGTTCACAATGTAAAATACCTGCTGCAAAAGTGCCTATGGACCCGTTTTACTACTAAAATACGTTGTACTCGACTCAAATTAAAACTACAGTTTGTGCAAATCATAACTAAATAATATGTCTGTCTGAAAACAGCTGATACCTGTTGCTTCCTATGTTTTAAAACTGCAGTTTAACAGAATTTTCCATTCCTGTATCTCGTTTGCTGCATTTGCAACTAAGTGAACTAGACATGTTATTATAGTGTTATCAGGTTAGTGCTGCAGGCTCTGGACAGGCTGTAGGAAGTGTAACATGGTCTGCTGATGGTCTGCTTGTCTCTGACTAATGGCTGTGAACATGATTGAATTTCTTAGTGCAGACAGCTATTTAGTAATAATAATGGAGACGGCTGAATGTGTGGCCTGTGGGTCGGCACCACTATAGAATACTGTGCTGAAACCATTTTTAGGTTATAAAGTGTAAAATATTGACATTAGTACTAGTAGTTGACTACTACTTGACTATTTTTATTTTCTGAGACTTAATCATTTTCTTCACTAGATGAAGCCACTTTTACTCCACCACATTTATACTACAGATGCAATTATTAGATTTTAAATGGACTAAGGCTGTTTAATTAAGACACTGTTGTTATACTAATTGGTATATGAGTCTAGTGAAACACTAAAAATGGTTCAACGTAATGTCTGGTGACACTTTCCACATGTACTATTAAAGGGGACATATGCTTTTTATGATTTTCTGTTATTTTTGTAATATTATAATGTCAGATGTCTATGTTAAACACATTTCCCAAACTTGAGGTTTGAGTATGTAAAAATGTTCTCTGCAAACAGAGCGTTTAGAGGTTTTGACTTTCAAAGTTACCTCTACTTCCTCCTCGTGATGATGTCAGTGTTCACACATGCCCACAAACAGCCGTCTGTACTGTAGTCTTTGTTGCTAAGGTTGTTCCATGGGTTGTTAAGCGTTGCGCACTTGCATATTTCGGATCAGGTTTGGGCTCAAACGTACAAATTTCTGTTTTGAGTAAAGAATGAGACTGAAAAAGTAAAATTCTACTACTATTGTTTGTTAGACACACGTACTTGAAAGGGAAATGACAATAATTTTTTTACTTACAAATAAGCCAGAGTAACCACCAAGCAAGTTCTGTTGAAGAGGCTGAACTAAAGAGGCTGCTTAAAGGGCCAGTATCAGATAAATGAGTTTGTTTTTTTTTAAACTATAAATCATGCAAGGATACACCAGTAGAGCCCCAGAATATATATATATAGACTTGTAAATGTGCGTGATATGCCCCCTTTAAGAAATATTGATTAGATTTGCCAGGTTTCATCTGTCTGGTTGATAATGCCACTCTAATGTTTAACTTCAGTACTTAAATATATTCACATTCATGTTAGCTGGTTAGTCTGACATTTTCACCACTTGCTGACAACTTCACTATTTTATTTCAGCCATCTGTTACTGCAAACATGGTTATATTTTAAAGTACAGTTTTGAATGCAGTTCATTTATTTTTATTGGTTTATTATTCCTTTGCTGACACTTAACTTTAATTGAAGTAATTGACTTCAGTTCATTTGCCAACTCCCCTCTTCTTCCTAAACCAGACTGTTGGCAAACGAATGCCCTTGTCATCTACACACAACTGTGCTCCCCATAGTTGTGTGGTGCAGACCACATTCATTCATTCATTCATTCACTTACGTCAGTGGTGCTGCACGCCCTTCAGCTTCACAAAGATTTATGGTGGAATGGAAGCACAGCACATGTTGCATAGTGGCATGCCAGGAGTTCTTTGATGCAGGCTGTCTTATATCGCAGGGACACACAATAGGCCCATCTGCTTCTGGAGAATGTGGCATGTTGAGATCTTGGGCATAAACACCACAACAACAAAATGCAATAAAGTGTAAACCCATCAAAACACCCACAGTTATCCCCACCCCTCTAACTATGTAAACTGCATCAACCAATCATTAACAAAGAGCAGAGATGGTTCAGGAGAAAGGCCTCAGATAGTGATGTGTGCGACACAATTAAGGTAGAGGAGGTAAAGAGTCCTGAGTCGTGTTAGCTTCGAGGCTGTGGGGTGTTTCATCAGGGAGCATGGCTAACCTCTGCATCCTGTCTCGATTTCCTGCTCTGTGAATCATGCCAGTCCCAGCAGACAGACAGACAGATAGACAAGCAGACAGACATGCAGCCCACTCAGTGGAGCAGAAACACCGGGAGCTCAGTGGCTGCCATGGATACACTCCTGGAGTCTCTTTACTGCTCTCACTCTGTATGTTTACTGTATACATGTATGCATGCATGTGTGTGGGTTTATTTTGGAAGCCTTGAGCCTGGCCACTATATTAAAAATAATGTATTTCTGTTTTTCAACTGGTGATCAGCAGTCTTAAATGTTGTGTTTTTGCACAGTCAATTGATAAATGTGGGCTCTACTTTCTACTAACAAAGTTTGGGTTTCTGTAGTACTCCTTTATATTGATTTAAAGTCATTCTGATGAATACTTGTATTAAAAATTGATCAAATTACTATATATAATGTGAAAGGGGTTGCTTGTAGGTACAAACCCACAGAGAACTTAGTTCCTCTCAGCTCTATAGAGCATTTTAGCATCTTTTAGCTCATTGTTTTGGTTTTATGGCTCACAGTTTTACAGTTTTGATTCACTCTCTCTGCTCTCATCAGCTTTGTTTTTAGTAAGCGGCTGTTTTCAGCAAAAAAGCTGTAAAACCCTACAACACCCAGCAGCAAACAACAGACAGACAAAGTAAGCGACTAGCTGGTGAACATAGTTGAGCATTTAGCAACTAAAAAGCCTGATATTTTTCTCAGGAGATGATGGAGACTAAAACAGAGCTTAAAGGAGAGTGAATACTGGACTTACATCAACCAGCAACTTAATAAGGTCATATATCAGTGCCATGTTTATAGCTTGTCTGTGCTGCCCTTATGTGGCCAAAATAATAATTCAAATTTAAGGAAAAGTTTTGCCATTATTGTGGATGTAATGTTAATAAGGAATATATTTATAGTGCTCTGAGACCTGTCCCCTCTATGTCATGATGCTCCCTGCTAAACAGAGAACTGCAGCTGATATCATGCTAAAGTTTGAGGTGGAATAACATTATCCTGTCTGACAGATGTGTAAACACAGTATTGCACTTCTTACTGTTTCTGGCTTTTTTCCACCTAGATTGAAAATAACCACAACAGCAAGTGAGCTATCATGAACTGGCTGTAGGTCGATGTAGCAGCTTTTGTATGATAACAATCAATGATGAGTGTCAAAACTGAATTTTGGAAAGAGATTTAAAAAGAGATAATTACTAAATTGATCATTTACTGTTTTACTTTGGTAAAGTTTCCGATATTTCACTGTACGACTTCCTGCATCCTTTATTCTTTCAGGAGGTCCATCGGATCACCACAGGCGATGGCATCAAGCGCGTCGACAAGGACGACCCGGCAGCCAGCGAGGTGGGCTGGATGACCTCGGTTAAAGACTGGGCTGGAGTCATGATATCCGCTCAGACACTGACGGGCAGAGTCCTGGTGAGTTCAACCATCACCCCCGTTTAATCTTTGATTGACATCTTGGGCTCCTTTAGCCTACATGTAGCAGGCTGTCGGTTAAGACGTCAATGAGATGAAGCATGACAGCTGATCATGATCACCTCCAAACTTCCTCATGACAGCTAAGCACTCTGGTTGAACTCCCTCACAGTATTTTTGTCTGTGAGGGGGCATCATGAAAAATATTTGTTATTATAGGACAAGCCAGAAACCTTGCTGAGGAGGAGCTGAGGAGCTTCTATCTGACAAGCCACAAATCTGAAGCGCTTGAATGTTCCTTAAATTTATTTCTGCTTGTCGGAGGCATAAATACACTGTTTTGAATGGCATACCTTGGTAGCTTATCTCCCAGACAGGGAGGCAGCCACATCAAAACAAAGCTAGGGCAACAAAGAAGAGAGAGATTTAAAGAGTGTATTAAGGTCATACATCCCATAATGCCCTCAGACAGCGGAGAGAAACTGATCCAGAAGGAGAGAGGAAGGGAGGGGAGGGACACATACAGTTTACCAATTGCATTTGGTCAACTGAGGTGGTTGCCATGGCGCCTGCCACCTGGTGTGTCTGTTGACAGTGTCACATGGCGTACACATGCCTTTACAGCCACAAGTTATCATCTTTATATTGTACAGCAGGATTAAATGAAGGCATGAGATTATCAGATCCTTATCTTGTTGCAACCTGTCCCGCCCAGTGAGTCAGTATAGTCAAGAATAGGCGTTTGCAAGGTGAAGTGAAGGAACCCAGCTTTGGCATGAAAGAGATTATGCTACTTTTTTTTTTTTTTTTAGTTTTTGATTTAACAACAGTGCTTAATGATTTGGCTATAAGTGCTTGGCAATCCAAGAGCAGTACTGAGGACTGATGAAATGAAATGGCATGAGTGGGGACGCCATGCCAAGGCTTGCCGCAGTGCTTGGGGCTCGATCCCACTTTCACCCACCGCCCTAAATGATGCAGTGCTGCATCTACTGTTGGCTCAGTGTGCGGAAGATGTTAATCATGAATGCTGGGCAGCCACAGTCAGCGTCATAGTTTGATGTGAAACATTAACTTCATTTTATACTTGTGTTAGAGGCCATGTTGGAAAGGTTGTGACAGCTTCTAAAACTCAAATCAAGTCAAATCTATCTGTAGTTGTAAACAAAAAGATTTTTTTTAAAGGATTTCTGGTTTCTGTATGTGTTTGTATAATGGATAATAATCCTGCTTTTGGTGGATTTTGTCATTTTAAACCCCATGAAGTGAGACGTTTTTAGATGATGTCTGTAGCAGTAAGCTTCTGCAAGGAGATGATTAATGCCACGAATGATATAAAACACTTTTCGGAGGGCTAAAAACAGCACAATTTCTTCATCTTCCTCCAAATGTCATGTGAAACTTTGATGAGTCAGACTGAACTCAGGTTTTTCCCCACGGCATCGTATTATTAGTTCGTCCCGAGCACAGACGCTAGTGACTGTTAATGGTGACAGCAACATATTGCTAACAGAAGCATGACTGCTATTCTGTGTTTCCTTGTTTTTCAGTTTGAACCACCAACACTCAACCCATACGTGCGTATGTGTGCATGCAGCTGAAGTGCTCTGTCTCAATGATGAGACACACAACTGTTTAGCGAGTGCTCGTCTGTAACCATGGCAACTGCAGCTTACCTAAACACAGCAGATGTGTGTTTTCTGTGTCAGCCTGTTTAGGGAGGCACATTAAAGCCTATTTCCAGGCTGTTTGAGAGGGAATTTTAGGGAGGGGAGTAAGAGCACGGGATGGCTTAAATGAAAGGCTGAGTGTGTGTGTGTGTGTGTGTTTTATTTCATGCATCTGTCTCTGTGTGTTTGTGGAGGAGGGTTGAGCTGCTTTTCCCACATGTTCACTCACACTGTTTTTTCCAAATTTATTTAAAAATGTACTGTTTGCAAGCGGCTAATTTGACTTTTTATGCCTGCATATTTCTATACCTCTTTACCGGCAGCCTTCATTAATAAACGCAAGTAGAGGGGGAATTGATTGTTTTTTAACCTCCGTACCCAAGGAGTGGAAAACTAGAAATTTCATTTTTTCTCCATGATACATGTGGTGCATGTGAATCCAAGTGAAATGCGTGTCCTCTCATTAATATTACCAATTAAATCTGCTTAAATTATTAAGCAGAGATGTTGAGGGGGTTGAAGACGAGGGAGAATAAATCTTAACCCTCAAAGACAACTGAGACATGGATTATGCAAAAAAGGGGCCTCAGCTGCAAGATGCCTAAAGTAGTTTGCAATTGTGATGTAGATATGTGAATCTCAGCCAGACAGATATCAGTTGATGTCTCAACAAACTCACTTTTCAGCTCAAAACAGTAGTTACAAAGTGCTTTACATGATGGAGAAAAGAAAAGGGAAACTAAATGTGATGAACAAGCAACCAAACATATAAAAACAAGAGTCCTGTGCAAACTACAAATTTAAAGTTATAAGATCAAGAAAATGAAGTATAAACTCATAAATCAACATTTTTATGCTAAGTTTCTGCTCAATCAGCTCTTTTAACATAGAGTACAACAAGCAACACAAGGTAAGAAGCTAGTAAATGTTTAAAGTACAAGACAGAGTTTTCAGACTTATATGATTTTCCCATCAGATAGCATTTGAGTGGACTGTCGTGTTTTTTCATACTACTTGAAATCAATCTCTCACGGTTTATAATCTGGCATTTCAAACTGAAATTAGGGGTATTAACCTCAACAAATGCAGCGTGACATATTTTAACCAAATGTGAGATGCTGTACGGTGATTCTGGCTGCAGACTGAACTGAATGTTTACCTCTCATGGTGGATGTTGAGTGATAAACAGGTGCAGGCTGCCCTGTGGAAGACCCAGAGGCCTGATGTTCATTTGCCCGGCTGGCCTGCATTTTAGCAGATAGTAAAAGATCAAACGTCACCTTTAGGGCTATTTGATTAGCCGGGAGGACACTTCCCGATGACCTTTCAGTCTGTAAAGGTTTATCTGCTGGAGATCAGCGCTCTGTTCCTCATGCACTCAAATAAAACAGAAAAGGCAAGGCCTCGTGTTTACTTTCTAATTCCAGGTCAGCAGCATGTTGTATGTAAGGACATGGTTTCCCTGAGATTGGGGACACAGAAGGATCCCATCTGTCAGTTTATGCATTATTGCATTTCCCCTCCCCCCGAGACATGTTTGCATGAAACAAGACCACCCTCACTATTCATCAAAAATGTCATCATGTTACTGTTTGCTTGTGTCAAAACAAACAAAACTGGCTTTGGGGGCTGAACAGGTGGCTGCAGCTCGTACCTGTGCCAAAAAACCCAGTGGGTGTACTGTAATGTCATGCATCTATTTCCTGTTCAGTCACACTTCCCTCGAGAATGTAATCTTCAAGAAATTGTACGATGGGGAGTGTGACAGAGCGAGTCTGAGGTTAATGTATTCTGAAGGAAAATGTGATTTCTCTTAAATGATGGGACCCTGCAGAGTGACATTTAGCCCATGTGTGCTCGGCTGTAGAGGTCCACAGGGGGAGCTGGGATGTCGCAAAGCTATTATTCTGGCAAGAGAGAGGTTTTCTATTAATGGAAGCACAGAACTGCCCTCTGGTACTGTTCAGTTTGCAGTCTTTACCCCCTTACCCCAGACACAGTCACAGGTTAAACACAGTCAATGATATTAAAGGCCTGGACAAATGGTCCCTAGTATCGTGGGTTACTCCTTGGCTGTAACGTCTTTTATATAAAGGATTCTGGCATAGTCATTATATATCTTAGTTGGGCATATTGTTTATACCAATTTGAATTTGTTATTTTTTTTCTTCTTTATGTCCAAGGCTTTTCAAGAATGTTTACCATAACCATCATCTTAGTGTATCATGTTAGCATGCTAACACTTGCTAATAAGTGCTTAATACAAAGTACAGCTGAGGCTGCTGGAAATGTCTTCAGTATTTAGTCATGTACCAAAGTATTGGACAAATTGAAATTTTGACTTGATAATGATGCTAGAGAAAAAAATTAAGGGATCACCAAAGTGATCACAATTAATCCTGAAGGGAACATGAGTGTCTGTGCCAACTTTCATGCTAATCCACCTGTCAGATTTTGAGATATTTAATTGGAGAACTGAAAACTTTGACCTGCTGGTGGTACTACAGGATAAATCAGAGGGTCAGAAGGATTTATTCTTGGGACACCATGTATATTTATACTAAATCTCATGGTAATCAATCCAACAGTCCAACAACTATGGATATTAGTTCTATTTGGGAAGAATATGTTAAGAGTTTTTCTGGCACTAAGGTTCCCATCATCCTTTGAGTAAACAAGAAGCATATTGTTGCCATGAAGACAGTGAGTTAGCTGTGGGTTACACTTTGAGATCCCTTGTTTACATTGTGATGAATTTGTACCATGACATGCAATGCTACATTACCTATTAGCAATTACAACTGGATCTTCTTTCAGATTTTCAAACAGCATCTCCTTGAAGGATTTCATAGTGTTGTGCTTGCATGTAAACAGGGAAAGTGCCAGAAATAGTTGTGTGAAGAATGGGGGGAGAAAAAAAAGGGGAGCTGGAGAGAGAAATTCAAACCCTGTTCCCTTTGTCACCTCCACACACCTGGCTGATCGCTGCATGAAGTGGGTGTGAATGTTGGATTGTCAATGTCAGAAAGTTGCAGAAATTGTTGCTGTTTCCGAAGCGGTTCGACCATCCGACAAGTACTTCTGATAAAGCACACTGGCAGATTAAGCTCTGAGAAGGAGAAGGCCTTAAGGGTTAAAAAGTGTGCAAAAGGTGTCGGCAGATTTACTTCCAGCTCATCATCACCGGCTGTCAAACAAAATGTCCTAATGATTCAGAGTTGTCTCGGATTACCGAAGGTCAACATGTGGAGGAAGTCGTATTAGATGACAGGGGGAAGGAGTCGTCTTCTGTCTTGACCAATGTCGTCTAGATTTGATGTCGCCTGGGAGCAGCTGCAAGGGGAGAAAGGAGCACTGAACGAAATTATAGGTGGGCCAGAAGGGCGTTTTCATCAGGCGGACAAACTCACCTCCTCCTCCTCCTCCTCTGAGTGGCTCGGTGAGCAGCGGCAATTGTGCCACTACATGGAAAAGCTTTTTGTTTGATGAGAGTGAAAAAAGGAAAACAGAGAAGGGGAGAGAGAAGAGTAAACACTCCTGTGGGGACCTTCTCTCGTCTCTCAGAGGCGATTATGGCACTGCAGCAGCAGAAATGTCCAAAGTGCCATTCGGAAGTGATGGAAGCACTTATCCTTCACATGACTGAGAATTCAGCTTAGTGCTGCTTTATTATTACAAATTTTTGACGGTGTTCAGCATTTTACTGTGTGTGCCCTTTTCTTGACATTCTCAGTTGACTCTTGGCTTCAGATTAGTACATCGGTGTTGTTATATGTAACAGATATTCTACCAACATGTCTGTGGCCTTGTGGAGGCGACAGGAGGCTGTTGGCCACCTGTGTGACTTTCACCGCACCCAGTTGCAACAGAGTGAACAACGTGGCAGTGTCACTTGGCTTTCTGCCCACCTCTAAGTCTGCCACTATTTTCGGGCGACAGCAGCTGCCAGGCTGTTTGTCAAGGCCTCCCAGAAGGAAACAATGCCACAGGGACTAAAGTTATTTTGTTGCTTTTGTCATCTCTAGTTAAAATAAGAATATCTCAAGTAATTTCTGTCTATAATTGAGTCTTAAAAACATTATTTTCTGATATGTTTGATATAACAAGAAAGAAAAAGGGAAATTACTGCACTAAAATAAGAAAAATGAAACTTGATTTTAAAAATACATAAAAAAAGAAAATAGCGCATAAACACAAAAAAAGAGATTTCTTTAACCTCAGGAACTTATTGGTTTTAGTTTTCATTATTCAAAAGAACTGGTCAAATGTAATGCAAACATATTGTATTAAAAATCAATGTGAAAGTTTAATTTTAAGAATGCCAATGCACAAAAACTATTTAGTTTAACCCTCCAGTCAAAATTATACTTTGTCCAATACTTTGATTTATGACCAAATACCTGCAAAACTAGTGACATTAGTGCTAATTAGCAAATGTTAGCATACAAGCACACTACAACAAAGATGGTGAACATGGTAAGCATACCTGCTAAACACTAACATGTTAGCATTATCATCGTTAACATGTTAGCATGAGGACGTTAGCATTTGGCGCAGTATTGTTTTTTTCTTTTCTTAAATGGCCCTTATGCATAATCAGCAGCTCATTTGTATTTAGAGCTGAAACAATTAGTTGGTTTAATCGATTAGTTGACTGACAGAAAATTAATCTGTAACTATTTTGATATTAAGTGATTAATCATTTGTTGTTTTTCAAGCAAAAATGTGGCTGCTTCTCTTTGTCATATATGACAGTAAATTGAATATCTTTGGGATTTGGACTGTTTGTTGGAGAAAACGGGCAAATTGAACACATTGTGGGCTCACTTTTTTTAAAAACATTTTGGGACTAAAAGGTTAATCAATTAATCAAGCAAATAAAATAATCGTTAGTTGCAGCTCTATTTGTATTTTATCCCCATTTTTGCTTAAGATAATCATTTTCTAAGTTGTAAATGTCACAAGATGGCATTGTTTACTGCAAACTGTAGTCGTCAGTGTTTTCATGCAGCAGGAAACATACCCTCTGGCTGCTGATAATTGGTTTAAAACAATCTGCTCCTTCAAGAAATCCTAGTATTTTTTGTTAGAAACTGGTAAAAAAAAAAAAAAAGAAAAAATGATGAGCCTCATTATACAGTATGCTTATCTTAGCAGAATTCAGACAGGCTTCTTATTTTCAATTCAAATGTCGTGGCCGTCTTCTTTAGCGCTTTGCCTTGAACGGTGTTTAAAGTGTCTGGAGTCTGTGTAGATTTATAACATCATTAATATTAGCCCTCGGTGCAGCACGTTGTCTGACACTCAGACAAATCTAAGTGTTGCTTTGACACATTTATTTGAGATTGTCTTGACCTGTGGCCATCTGTGCCTGCAGAGTTTACAGATTGAGAGTTGCTTAATTCTCTGCGCTCGTGAGGCCAAATTCTTGCAGCAATCACACCATTAGTTTTGGACACCAGCATGTATCAGGTGTGATAATTACCATCCTCCCAGGGGATGGGAGGGGAGGAGGAGTTTCTAATTTGGATCTTCTCTATGATTCTGAGTTTGGCGGGCCACATTTTGAACACGATCTCATTTGGCACAAACAATCAGGGGAGTATAATTAGTTTGGTGGAGTAGCATCATATTGAGATATGAGGGGAAAAACTATGAAGAAGAGCTTTGTGATAACATTCTTCCCCGTCTCAAAAATCCCATTCATAAGCAGAATTTTGATAAGAAACTCTCAACCGTCACGAATTGGGCTCTCCAGATTTCATTAAAAATCTTCAGCTACACAATGACCTAACAACTGCAGCTGCTATAAAGCTCTTCAGTCTTCAAAACTCATCACAATCTCCCCTTTCCTCTCACAGGAAAGGCAGACATGGAAGAGGTGTAAATGAAGAAAGTCTTGATTTTTACAGCTGGCACTTAACATCAAACAGGCTTTCTCTTGGCGAGTTCAATTTAATTAATTAACAAAGCCACTTAGAGAAATTGAATATCTGGAGGTTAATAGATGTTGCAAACTGGGCACACAACAGGTTATAACTTTGAAAGTTCACTTTAAGCTCAGCCGTCGGTCTGTGTGGCTAATTGCAATCTAATTATGTCCGACTGCAGAATAGGAATCCAATCTCATTCATTAATATCTCAGAAGCTGTTCTCCAACACGTCCAACTGTTGAGTTCCTGCTCCATGCATCACGCATCCCCATCGAACCCTTAAAAAAACATGTGGCTGCTACAGTTACAGTATGTCCAGCTTCCCAGATACAGAACATGATTTACATTTTAACACATGATAGGAATTTCCATTTCCACTGTACAGAGTTTCTCTCTCAGTAGGAACCCCTCCTCTCTGACGAGCTGCTGGAGAAGTTGAGTCACTGCTCGTACTCCAATCACACACATAGATATACGTCAGAGAAGTGGTATTTTTAGACATATTAGATTATTTTGTCACTTCTTTTTATTTGGCAGCTCCTTTGTCTTGTTTTCAAGACTCAGAAATAAGTGAATTACAACATCATATTTTGGCTGAGACACACAGCGAGAGGCTGAGGGGACACTACATCCATCCCCTCCCATCCTAAGCTCTTTACGCCTCTCTGTGAGAGTGGTTGGGCTGCTTCCAGGATGGCTTAAATCACAGCTAAGCCAGTGTGGGATTTAGAGTTCTATACTGCGTGTTTTGACTGTGGATATTTTAATAGCTGAATAAGGGGGACAAACTGTTGTAGAATAAGTTTAAGTCTCTTAAATAGAGCGGAGCATGTTGTTTCGGTCTAATGAGAGTAGATTTTAGGATCAATCCTGTCACATGAAAGAGTTATAAAAAGAGAATCCCAAATAGACCAGGCTTGACTCAAAATGTTCAAGGATAGAAGCATTGTTTTCACAGCTCAGAGTGAATGTCGTCAGCGCTCATAGATCAGATCGCTCACTATATACAGTGTCAAACAAACAGAGGATAAGGTTTCAGGCTGCGGGTAGTTACAGTGCAAGCTATACAACATGAAACACAAACTGAGCACTTGTGTATAGCTGCCAAGAGTTTAAGGGAGGATCCAGTTTCTAAGTGCTTTAACCTCCATTGTGTTTTTAATATCCCTGCAACAAAGCAAATATTTAGAAGCCAAATATAAAGCTACTGTTTTACAGCTTGAAGTGGATATTCTTCTTTAATATGTGATCGTTGTTTTAACCTCCTCCTCCTACTAGTATTATAATAATATTAAAGATAATAATGTAATTCTATATGCGTTACAACTTTCATGCAAAGAAACAATGTTAAGCAGATTACAAGAGCAAAAATAAACAGATAAAATGTTCAGTAATAGTAAAAATTAAAACTTAAAACAGAAAAAAAATGAAATATTTAAAATTTAAAAAAGGCACACTTAAGGATAAAAACATGAAAGCAGTGGATATAACATCACCTTAAATAAAAGCCAGTTTAAAAAGATTTGTCTTAACCTTCCTTCTAAAAATACTAAATAAGTCATTCTAACATCAACAGGACATTTATTACATGTACTGTTGACAGTATTTTGAAAGAATGCTCTCACATTTCATAACTTATTTCATCGATGATGTTTTTGTTGAGCTGACAGCATAATAATGTTTAATATTAAATTATTTGTTTAAGTAACTCATGCTCATAATTGTTCATAAAAGTCAAACAGACTCTTTATGTAACCCTTTGTGCTGTTAGTTTACATCTTGTCAGTGGGAGAAATGGTTGAATATGAGGATGATCTCAGCCTCTAAACATAGATTGTGAACAAGCCCTTATTTGAATAATAATTGGAGTTCTTCTGAATCCCTTAATCCAAACAGAAAAGGTTTGCTAATCTCCAATTTTACTTGTTGATTAAACAGTTTTGAAACGGTTCCATTTAGGGCCTGACTGATGCTTGCTTTTTTGGGGCCGATACCAATACTGATATTAGGGAGTAAAAAAATTCTGATATTGATATATTGGCCAATAATCTTATATATACAGAATATATACATAAACACACATTTTTTGTGTAACAATGTAGATGTGACAAAGATATGTAATGGATGTATGATATTTCACAGTTTGACAAGTTTAACTTTACTTGGAATTTAATAATTATATTAAAAAAAAACAGAACAAAAAAAAAACCATACCATGTACCTATATATATTAAACTTGAATTAAGAAAAAGGATCAAATATACATAATATGCTGCCTATATAACTTTAAAAAATAGACAAAATATCAGCACATATCAGACAACCTATTTGCTGATACAGATAGATCTGTGATAGGCCAATATCGGCCGATAATATCGGCTGACAGATATATCGGTCGGGCTCTAGTTCCATTTATTCCTTTTTTATATCTACAACACCTCAAACGCAGAACTCTGTGACTCTGATTCCATTGCCTCCACCTTTCGTTCTTTCCCCTGCTGCCACTGTCATGTGCATACAAATGTAGTTTTTTAGTAAATATCCAGCACATGTTTCATCAGCATGTTGCATCAGCAGGCATGTTGTTCACTCAATACACCTGACTGATGAGTAGGCAAGAGATGAGAATGATGAGAATGCCTAAATAGGCATTCCTGGTCGCTCATTAGGAGTTTTCATCCCTGCTAGGAGACAGAGAACCTGCCTGGAGCTGCTACAAAGCGTTGCAACGTTACTGCATTCAGCTGCAATTTGCAGAGGGACTGAGAACAGAAAACTTAACAGGTGCTCTTGCTGACGTTAGCAAGAGACAAGCAACGTAGCACAAGAGGGACTTAGACAAAGCCCCTATGGAAAATAAAAAAAAGTCTTAGGTGTATACTTTATCAGACATAACATCCTTGCTTATTTTTAATCTAAGCACGCACTCCCATGCCCCTGAACCTATTTCTCAGTCTGCCATTTTCTTCCTACATGTTCAGCATGGATTTTCTTTTTTCTTTTTTTTTTTTCTTTTTTGGATTCCCATTTGAAACCTGCAGGAGCCTGTTACTTCATGCTGTGTGTTCTGAGGTTCACTGAGCATCACAGATTACAGCTTGGTGTGTTGATGTTGGGTTATGGAGTGAATCAGGAAGTGTGAGTGGCTGCACAGACCCTGCAGGCTCTTCCCCAGGCAAACCTCAATTCTCAAGAGTATACTATTTATTGTTTACAACAACAACCATTTTCCTCTGTGGCATTCAGTGCACTATAGGAAAGGAATAAGACACATTTTGTGTTTTCTATATATATATATCTTTCTCAGTTGTGGTCATGCTGGAAACGTGCCACATTCAGAGAAGATATTATTTATATCAAATGATAAATCAATGTGCATCAAGCTGCCACATACTGTAATTTGGACAGCAGCTGTTGGGAAAGTTCACTGGCTATTTTTAACCTGATGTTTACAACACAGGAGGGTGTTTGCTAAACGGTGTTAATGATTATGATGTCATCAACATACAGTGTCTTTGATGATGTGTGTTAGAGAAAAAAAAACAATCACAACATAAACAACATACGTAGAAAATGATGACAAATAAAAATTAATGCTTTCTTGGTTTTAATGCACTTTAAATGAATTCTATGAGCGAAATGTGAAAACCCTTAATTCAGACTGACATCATATGCATAGTTTTGGATAGATCCTTAAAAAAAGTTAAAAATGTTTTGTCTGATAAAGTATACGCCTAAGACTTTTTTAAAAAATTTTCCATACTGGCTTTGTCTAAGTCCCTTTTGTGCTAGGTTGCTTGTCTCTTGCTGACATCAGCGATAGCACCTGTTAAATTTTCTGTTCTCAGTCTCTGCAAATTGCAGCTGAATGCAGTAATGTTGCGACGCTTTGTAGCAGCTCCAGGCAGGTTCTCTGTCTCCTAGCAGGGATGAAAACTCCTAATGAGCTACTAGGAACTTTCCTCTGGTGCCTTCCATAATTACCCAAAACAGTGTTCAAAGTTTGCACGCAGCATTAAGTATAGTTTATTTTAAACGTATACATCAGGGTATGTATAGTAAATCAGGGCATAGTAACACAAAACTTTGCACGTATAAAGTTGTAGTTTTCATTGTGTTCAAGTGTGCAACTTGCATGTAACTTGTGTATTGCAATGTTTGCCTGTACATATGTCACTTCATCCAGTGCGCTTGAACACTTGCCTGGATCCAGACATTTGTATCTGCCCACTTCACTGAGTAGAGTTGACTGATTATCTTGACAATTCTGTCTGATATCAGGCAAGTTGAGCACACAAATTTAAGTAAATAGCAAAAAAGTTGGTCTGCATTAATTTGTTTAAACATCCTTGGTAGAAAAAACATCCACACTGAAGAGAGTCATTCATGATGTTGACTCCTCGTAAATAGTCACTGTTAATTTCTTTTAGCCATGAAAGTGATGTGTTACTAACCTTAGCCAAGCAGTTTCGTGTGTCTCAATCCCACAAGGAGGCAGTAAATCAGCGCTCATACGCTGTAGGTTGTTTTTGACCGCCCTGACAAACAGCATATGTTGTTTTATAGGTGTGAGGACTTGTGAGGATTGCTGTAACGCCAGGGAGGGTGTGCGTAAATGATGTAGAAGCTATAACAACAGCCTTTCATCAAATATCAAGTTTTCAAAAACAACTTGACAGGGGACTTAATAGGTGCCTATGGTGCAAAGTGACAGGTTACAAATAAAGGGTTCCTTACAGTGGATAGCATTTTTATAAGGATATTTATTTTGGGGTTAGAGCTCTGTAATCAGAAAACAACAGTAAACTACCTATGGGTTGTGGCTATAGTTTTATGAGTTAGAAAATGGATATGAAGAGGAAAGCTCTACTGGCTGTGGCCTCTCACTTGGCAGAGCCAGGTTGTATAAAGCTGAATGTTGTGACAGAGCTTTCTCCATTCTGGACTTTCCATTCTCTCAAACATCATCACTGTCAAGATGACTTGGACTTGGTCTTTGGTGCAAATTTGCTAGTGTTTATTTCTACACAAAAGCTCAGCGTGAACAGATCCCTGAGTAAATCCACTTGTTGCATGGTGGTGTGACCAAGCCCTTAGTTTGTACTGATTTAAAACTACGACACAGGATAGTCATGTGAGATGAACAGTATCTACTGTGCTTTGTATACATACACAAACAACCAGTTGGTGATTGCTGTTCTTGCCCAGTAAAACTACCTGTAAACTCTGCTGTTTTCCTGTTTGCTTGTTCACTGTGGAGGCAGATGCATCCAGATTTAGGAATGATGATATTATTACCGAATAGCAGGTCTATCCCTCTTGAAATGTTGTAATGCTGGTGGTGATCCCTAATGATGTGGAAGCAGCTGCATGAAGCTCCACAGAAGCCTGGAAGACAAAGGAAATAATCTGCTTTCATTGACAGGATGAGAGAGAAATCCCTTAAACCCACCGGTTTAAGTCTCATGTGTGAAAGTTGCAAAAACAAAAGAAAAAACACTGATGGAGTCGTGCTTAGGATACTGTACTATTGTGGTGGAAATTCTCTAATGTAATGCATATATACTCTTTGAATACATATATACTCACGTATTCTTAATTCACCAGATATATGCTCTTTTATTGATTGCTTTATTCATGTCTTTTAAAGTTTCATACAGCTTCTTTTTTGTGTTGGGTAGTGCGTACTTGTTGTGGTAAATCAGAGTAGAATTTGATCCTCCCCAGGGCATGATGTACCCAACAACCAGACAAAAATCAATAGTCTGTCAAGCATAAATGGATAAAGTAAATACACCTGTCAGCCACTCTCTAATTTGACTGTAACCAATATTTTGGGGAGGCACTGTGATAATAATTAAAGACCAGTGAAATTGATGGAAGGATCTGGAGATGTGTTCTTATCTGATGTATATATGACACTATACTGCCTTATTAGTTCCTATTAGTTCCAGTTTCTCTGCACAGACTCAGGTCTTTGCTACTTTGTCAATTCAATAAAGACCTCATATTCTTCTGAAGGACATTGCCTCTGAACATTTTTTTCCAAAAGTTTATTTCTACTACACTATCATCCTTGGAAATTATCTTGAACATTACATTCAAGCTGGATCCAACCACTTCAGTACTGTAGATCATGCATTAGACAAGCATAACAGTTCTAAAACTGGGGTCTCCATAATCCCACTGGGGTCTTCAAGGGTTCCTAGCAAAAGTTTACTTAAACTGACAAAAATGTTTTTCCAGTTTGGGAAAGTTTTAAGACTAGTATTCTAATAATATACTATACTCCATATCTGCCCTTGTACAAAGTAGACCGTATATATAATTCAATAATGAATCAATAAAACATGAGCTATGTGAGTCTCCTGGGTGTCCCTACATGTCCAAATGTGGGTCTATCACAAGAAAATATCTGTGAAGCAGGGCCTTGAATAATGTAATATTTTCTGTGGCAGATGATTGTGCATGTCAAATTATCCCCTTCTTCCTCTCCTCCTCCTCCTTCTTTTTCTTAGTTGGTCTTAATGAAGGAGAGAATTCTCCACTGGGGTTTTGTGGTGTGTTTCTGGTTTGTTCAGGGAACCAACACTGACCTACAGTACAATCTCCAATGTATTTTGTTTTTATTTATTTATTTCATTGTGGCAGCATGTGGTTATAATACATTTATGCTCTGTACATGTTCTTGCTCTACATCAACTTCTTTAATTTGTGTTTCTTGAACAACACCAAAATGGAAATGAGAAACTGCATACAAGCCAGTCAGGGCATCAGGGCATCAGACTTAGAAAAAAGGGATAAGCAGTTTTGGCACTAAAGATTCAAATCAAGTCAATTTTATTAATATAGTGTCTAGACAGGTCTAGACCGTACTCTTTACAATATGATTTACAGAGACCCAACATTCCCCCATGAGCAAGCACTTGGCAACAGTGGCAAGGAAAAACTCCCTTTTAATGGGAGGAAACCTTGAGCAGAACCAGGCTCTGGGTGGGCGGCCATCTGCCTTGACCAGTTGGGATGAGGGAGAGAGAGATGTATAATAGAGATTAATGATGATAATAATAATGATAATAATAATAATAATAATAGCAGTGGGCATTGAGCAGGATCATGGGGGCAGTGGGTGGCTTGCAATCACAGATCCAGATTCTACAGCTCCAGAGGCAGAAATACCTGCAGAAAGCAACAGGAGGAGAGAGGAGAGAGATGAGAAAGTACAGAACTACAGGAGAGAGAAGATGCTGAGTAACATGCATTAATGGTACATGAATGCGTACAGATGAGAGAGAGAGGAGGAGAGAAGAGCTCAGTGCATCATGGGGACTCCCCCGGCAGTCTAGGCCTATAGCAGCATAACTAAGGGCTGGTACAGGGCAAGCCTGAGCTTTATCAAAAAAGGAACGTTTTTAGCCCTCTCTTAAATGTAGAGAGGGTGTCTGCATTCAGGACCCAAACTGGAAGATGGTTCCACAGGAGAGGAGCCTGATAGCTGAAGGTCCCTTGATGGTGCCTGACCATTAAGGGCTTTGTTGGTGAGGATAAGGATTTTAAATTCTATATTCTGGATTTTACAGGGAGCCAGTGCAGCAAAGCTAAAATGGGAGAAATATGATCTCTTCCTCTAGTTTTTGTCAGTACAAGTGCAGCTGCATTCTGGACCAGCTGGAGAGTCTTTAGACACTTGTGAGGGCAGCCTCATAATGAGCAATTGTAACGATCCAGCCTAGAAGTAACAATACATGGACTAGTTTTTCTGTGTCTTTTTGAGACAAGATGTGCCTGATTTTTGCAATGTTACTTAGTTGAAAAAATGCAGTCCTTGAAATTTGTTTTATGTGGGAGTTGAGGGATCAAAGACAACTCCCAGATTCCTTACAGTGGAGCTGGAGGCCAGGGTAATGCCGTCTAGAGTAGCTATATCATTAGATAATGTGTTTCTAAGGTGTTTAGGGCCAAGAAAAATAACTTCAATTTTGTCTGAGTTTAATAGCAGAAAATTGCAGGTCATCCAGGTCTTTATGTCCTAAAGGCATGCTTGGAGTTTAGTTAACTGATTGATCTCATCTGGCTCCATTGATAAATATAACTGGGTATCATCTGCATAACAATGAAAGTTTATGGAGTATTTCCTAATAATACTGTCAAAAGGAAGCATACATAAGGTGAATAGTATTGGTCCAAGCACAGAACCTTGTGGAACTCCGTGTCTAAATTTTACGTGCATGGAGAATTCATTGTTAACATGTACAAACTGAAATTGATCTGATAAATAGGACTTAAACCAGCTTAATGCAGTTCCTTTAATGCCAATTAAATGTTGTCTCTGCAATAGCATGTAATGGTCAGTGGTGTCAAATACAGCAGTAAGATCTAACAAGACAAGTACAGAGAGAAGTCCTTTGTCTGATGCAATTAGGAGGTCATTTGTAACTTAACCAGTGCTATATGGTGCACTCTAAATCCTGACTGAAAATCCTCAAATAAACTATTGTTATGTAGAAAGTCACACAACTGATTGGTAACTGTTTTCCCAAGGATCTTAGAGAGAAAGGCAAGATTAAATATAGGTCTATAGTTGGCTAAAACACCTGGATCAAGAGTAGGCTTTTTAAGAAGAGACTTGATTACAGCTACTTTAAAGATCTGTGGTACATAGCTGGTTTATTAAGACAGATTGATCATATCTAGTAAAGAAGTGCTAACCATGGGTAAAACTTCCTTAAGCAGCCTAGTTGGGATGGTTTAGATGAAGAAATCGCAGAAGTTAGTTTGGGAAGGTCGATTGGTTGGAAGATGAATGGTTCTAAGTATTAACAAGCCTAAGAGTCTATAGCCAGGTTGCTGGCTCTATGAGGCTACACAGTGGTGCTTTGATCTAAAATGCTGATGTTTATCAGGTACAATGTTTACCATGTTCACCATCTTGGTCTAGTATGTTAGTAGAGCTGAAACGATGACATTATGACATTTTACAGACCAAACAACTAACCAATTAATTGAGAATATGATCAACAGATTAATCAATAATGAAAATAATTGTTAGTTGCAGTCATTTTCTTCAGTCATTAGCACTAAGTGCAAGGTACAGCTGAAGCTGATACGAAGGTCATTAGTTTTGCAGGTATTTGGTCATGAACCAAAATAGTGGACAAATTAAAATACGTTGGAGGATAACCAAAGTTACTACAATTCATCGGTAGGGGAACATGAATGTCTGGACCAAACTTCATGGCAATCCATCCCACAGTTGTTGAGACCAACCAGTCAACACTGACATCCCTAGACCCATACTGCATGTCTGATAAAGAATGAAAGTTTAGGCAATAAAATCTTTGAGCAAACATTAATTTAGTGTCTTTGTTTTCAGGCTTAATGCCCTGGAGGTCTTTTGTGCCAGACACCTTTTTTCACACTGTCATTATGTCTCTCCTGCAACTGATCAGTCTAATGTCCTTCATAAATCAGTCCAGAGAGTGAAGGAAGGGCTCTGGAAAGGGTCACGGATTGCACAGCCTGCAGACTGACACGATGAAGTCGTCCAGCTCTGTGTCCTCCAGCTTCGCCGCAGTTATGAATCATGAGATTGACAAAACAGCTTGGGCATGATCAGAATGACACATGATGAGCTAATTTCTTACCACACACAGGTCTGATGATTGTATAATATTTATCATCCTTCCGCTGCTGTCGTCAGTGACTGCAGCTCATTATGCAATCTGATTGTTATCTTGTCTGATGATGAGTAATGTCACAGTTTCTGCCAAGCTAAGGTTTAGGTTTTCAATTACATCTGACACATTCATATATCTCAATACAGTGCAGTGAATGAAGCCTCCTACTCTGATACTGTAAATCTGATGAATACAGCCCACTCAGGCCTCATTTTTCCTTGACTCTTCTCTCAATGTGTTAATTGAATCTAAGAGATACGGGTTAGCCGGGATCACAGTTGCATTTCTCTCATTTAAGTCATAATAACAATAATAATAATGAACAAAATCATGGTATTTTTTGTTTAAATATTATTTGAAGCGTACAACATTCAGTTTAAAAGTGTATTCGTGTTTACACTGGACACTGGAAAAATATGAAGATGAGAAAAAAAATATTTGCGCTCAACTTCTCACAGACAAAAATGAATGGCCTGTCATTAATGGCCTGAACTACTCAATGGTCAACTATGTTCGCAATGTCACGGAAATGTAAATGCTTGTCTACTTCCCCTGACTGTGACCTTGTGAAGTCACATCCAAGTGGCACAAAACACAGAACAGCCCTTCTTTCATGCTGTGATTTAGACAGTTAAATCACAATTTCTTCATTCAGGCAGATGAGGCTGTAGACTGTTTTTGAAACACATGCTGGCTAGGTTATATTAAGATCATGCTTGAGGAGGGTGCCAGACTTCAGGAGAACCATCCAAGGCCCCATTAGTATGCATGTTGTGTTTTTGCCTGTCGCCACGAGCATGGGTCACACGTAGGCGCAGCCAGTGAACACAGGTCTGGGCTATCTTAAAGGCCCAATCTGCCATTACTTTAACCATGTAATATGAAAAATAAGCATTTGTTTGTTCATTAGCAGATCATAACTGAAATTTTAGGCAAGTTTGCTGTTGTGTTTACAAACATGACTCAGGTTGACTGTTACGTGCTGTCTATTGTCAGTTCATTATATATTAAAAGTCCTGTCAATCAGTCTGGGAGTCACAGCACATCTCCAAGCCTGTGTTTTGAATTTTTGATTGTGGGCGACGTTGTTCTTTATGTTAGGAGTATGTTGTATGTCTCATGTAGTATGTCTCATGGAGTATGAGGCCCAACAAGTACAAACTGTACCTTTAAGATACTATTCTATACTATACATTTGGACTCTTGTCTCTCAACAGACATTATCTGCTGACATTCAGATAAACACTCCTTTTGAGGTATAGATTGTGATCAATATACTGTAGTCTATTAAATATATTGTATATACTTTAAGTTTCTGTTTTTTAGTCAGACATTCACTCTCCTTGTAACCCTTTGTGGGTCTCTGCCAGATCTGGCTCTATAGCAGCAAAATACTCCTCCATGTTCACCAGTTATTTGTAAACTGAGTCTCTATTTCCCAGTAACAAAGTTAGAAAAAGGTGGCACTCCAGATGTCAAAAAAGCAAAAGAATCATCTCATGCAGTAAACTTCGGTAAATCGATTTGCAATCAATAGACAAATTTGAATTTTTGCTAACTTTGTCTGTCCTTTGATGCTGGGCAGGTAGTGTACGGTGGCTTTCAGAGCTTTTTTCTGATAATCGCTGCCTGCTGCAGCTTAAAGCAAAGCTATTAGAGCAGTAAGACTGAACCAAAACAGTAAGTAAGCTGTAAAACCAAAACAATGACCCCAAAGACACTAAAGTGGCCCGTAGAGCAGAGGGGAACTGCTAAGTTGGGTGATAATTTCTTTGGGTTCATCACTACAAGCGACACCTTCCACATTTACACGTGGCCATTTAATCCATTGTTAATATAATAATATTGATTAGTACAGTTTTAAGATTGTGCTGCCATAGTTGAAAATAGCCTCAATGTTCATGCACAAAAGGGCCATTAAGTAATTGTTTAACCTAATCAGCACGGACTAAGTCTGATTGACAATCATCAACTCAAATCTCAAAGCAATATAATCAGGATTATCATTTTAGCCATAATTGTGAAGCCCTATTTGAGGCCTGACGAATGTTCTGTGTGTACTCGAAGTGCTACAAATAGATAGTTAAGAGCCTCAAAGGATCAAAAGGTCATAACGAGTTGAGTGGTCATCATTTATCATGGTGACTTAACAGCCAATATTTCTCTCCCTAACTGTCAGCATGGAAACAACTACATCAATAGCTTGAGATTGTAGAGCTGACGTTGCATCACATGTCACGCATATCCTGTAGCATGTCCTGTCAGCTGCAAAGGAGCTGGAGTTCAACAGTAATGATATCGTAAATGTCTCAAATGTTCATTTAGTGTCTGTGTTTGTCAAGGATGCGGTCTATCACATTTATGGCCATTGTCGTAAACATGCTAATTTGCTGTTATCACCCTTGGCGAAGGATAAACTCTGCAGGAGCGCTGTAAACAAAGTCTTGTTAGTGAGGACAGTCATGATGACCAAAGTGTCTCCAACAATTCAAGGCCCATCACACAAACATTTGCAGCAGCTCAGTAAATCTGATGGAAGCACATGAGCATCAGAACAAATTAGATGTAATTGATTCTTATAATTTACGGAAATCACAAGACTCAATTACAGTAAGTGCAAAAGTTGTACTAAAGTTTTTCATGGAGAGAAACATGCATTATGAGTAGAGCTTTCTTGCGTTTGGTTCATAAAATTTATGAACATGAACGAATCAATTTCCATACTAGAGAAAATCTTCCTATCGATTAAAACAGGATATTCTGAGCTGGGTATCGCTCTGCCACTCATCTTTTTAAAAACGTTTTTTAAGCTCTGAAAAAGAAATCTAAACAAGAAAAAATGGATACTCACTTGTGTCGCAATTCTTATCGCTGTCTGTGATTGCACTATTCAGCTAAAAAAAGGGACATTGATTTTCTCCTCTATTGTGAGGTTATGTGAGTGTCCATTATGTCCAAGATGCCTTATTAATCTATGTAGCATTTGAGGGCAGACAGATGGGCTGGCTGGAATTCACGAGAATAGTCCTTAGGTCATTTTATTTTGGACAGTAGCACTGTGTTCCTGGGATAGCTGCTGTGGGTCAGACAGTCACCCATGAGGAACACCAGGTCAGGGCCTTATGCTCCGATGCACATTAAGTTCCACACAGTTAAAGTAAGAGACTCATGAACAGGATGTGACACATAGGAAAATGGTGTCAGCTCAGACTGGAAGAGTTAACCTAAACAAAGACAGTCAGTTGACTGCACACACAAATCTCTGGCACCCCATCAATGAGAGCTTTGATCACACAGTGATGAAGGGTTTAAGTGAATAGGGAACAAACTGACCCCTTGTTCTTCTGAATCCTGTTTTTAGATGCAGCTCACAATGTATAACGACCTCCCACTGCAGAATTTGGAAAACATGTTTTTTTATCTTACCTGAATCTTAATGAGACTCTGGGCCACTATTGCATATATCAACAAAAAATTTTCATCCTTAGGATTTTTATGACAACAAACCCTATTTTTGATACTATTTATGGCCAGCATTTTGCTATCTGCAATAACCATTCAATGTATTTACATTTTGTAATTACCCCTTTATATAATCATTCTTTTTTTTAGTGTTGGGTCTTCCTTTCCTGTGCTGGACTCAGATGGCCTTCCTAAACAAGAGGGATTCACACAAACGATGCATGTAATCCAGAGTTACTGTTTGTAATTTCATCTTGATGATATCAGCCTCACTGTTTACTGTTTCCTCCTAACATTGTGTCACAGTATTGAGTTACTATTAATGCAAATTAAACTGAACTTCTCTGCAAATTAACCATCTCCTTACCACAGCCTTATATAAAACTACTTGTGTCATAAGTAGCATGAAATCTGATCAGAGATGATTGTGATGTGATGGAAAAGACAAATAATTGGCTGACTTCTTTATAAAAACATGAGTTTGTTTGGATGTGCTGTAAACAGATACAACAGTTGCTGGCAAAGTAGCTGCTCAAGGAGTGCTTGCTGCCCACAGAACTCACAGACTTGTAGTATGAAACCACACTTGCCTTTACCAGGACTGAAATCTTGAGGTAAAAAAGCATCCTTGGTTCATCACTTCCCAATGTTTTATTTTAACCTCTTTCTTTTCCCCACCAAAAATAATTAAATAAGTAAAACTGAAATATTAGTGAGACCTGACACTATCCTGGGCTTTGAGCTCATCCCCTGCAGTAAAAGTGATTTTTCCGTCCAGGTGAAGTGTGTGTGTGTTTTTTTTTAGCAGGTTATTCATGCTGGTTCATGGTGAGTCACACTCCAGGAAGACTGGAGGAGCATGAGTGGGTTCTCTGATATTTCCAGGTTGACGTCTGAATGGGTGAAATCTGGTGGTGCTGTCTGCAGAGCACTGACATATTGTACATCATGGGCAGAATCTATTCTGAAAGTGGACTTTAAATGCACTTACTTCATTTTCAAAAATCCATCATTTTTACAGGCAGCTTTGGCCAACCTCCTTTCAACACATCATGATTGGACTTGGAGATATTTTAGAAAAGAGTTTGTAAAACTTTTTCCAACCAACCTCATTTTCCTACATTTTGCAATTATAATCTGTACAACATACAACACCTTCTCTGAACCTCAGTTCAACCTAAAGCTTTGTCCTAAAAAAATCTTGTGACAATAAAGAAATCAGACAGTGACAGATAGACTTTGTATAAAGCTTGAATATTTAATTTTTAGGCCTATACATTTAAATGACTTGTTCTCAGCCATATAAAAAACACTATTAACAGTAGTTGGAAAGAAAAATGTTCAAATAGTGTATCATTGTTATGACTTGTGACTTGACTTGGACCTGCCCTCAAGGACTTGCAGACTTGACTCAAGACTTACTCTGACTACCCTGAGACTTGACCTGGATTGGATTTAAATTACTTCAGACCTGCTTTAACAAGTTTGAGACTTGACTCAGACTTGTGTCAAATAACTTTGGACTTGTTTTGGGACTTGTTGTGACAGACTTGTGACAGACTTTTCTCTCTTATTGTGTCACTGGAAGTACAATTAAGTGAAGGGAAAAAGTATGTTGGAAAGAATAAATGCAAATCGTCTTGGTCATCATGTAGAGGGACTCATGCAGTGGTCCCAGTTTACTGTGCCCCTTGTGGGTGGAGCCATCTGCCAGCAAATGGCTGGAGTTGGAAATGTTGAGAATACAGATGTGATGCCTCATTATCCAGTGACAGATATGAATGATGAACACTGGCACCTTCTGCTGTCACCTCATTGACAGATCCAATCATGAGTGCCCCCCCTCCTTGTTGCAGCCTGTGTGTTTTATTTACTGCCATCACTGAATCTTCCCTCTGCCAGTGACATTAGCATTTCTAGGGTTGCACCAACATTGCTTCCAGTTTCTAAACTGGGGTGTTCAGAGGCATAGAGAGAGATTCCCTGGCTTTCAAAGAGGAAGGGTATATTAAAAATTCATGCGGATGCTTTTTGTCATTACGAAGCCATCAGTGGTTGCAGGTTGACAATACAATTTCACATCATGGAAATGTATTAGGCTGAGCTCATTCATTATGGATGCCCATTGGTTTCTTTTTCAGGATGGCCATTGTGTCATTTCTAAATAGATGAAAGCCAGGTAGGATCAGAGCGTATTTCACTATGTAAAACATTTGTTCTGTTGTCTCAGAGGAACCTTTCTGTTCTTATCTATGTCCCATCTACATTAGCAATGGCTTTTAAAAGGGAAAATTAGGACATTTCGTAATGGTATTGAGATGCTGTGCTTTTTGACTCCTAAAAATCTGTTATACTGTACATTTAACATGTTTTAAGAATTTAAAATCTAGGTCATGCCTGACCCAAATGGTAGAAAAGATGTATTTTGTAACTGATGCACAGTGAAATGTATAAATAAACTCATAAACTGTGTTGTGGTTTAGTTGGTTTTTAGCCTACTTTATAAAAAAAGGATGCTCCAGTTAGGTAACAGAGATTTTGTCCGCTGCCCTCTATTTCTGATAATCTTCCACTTTCTTCTCTGGTTGGACAAACACAACATGACAGCAGTCACTCTTGAATTTTACTGTGTGATACTCAGTGACAACAGCATTTCCAGAGGTGAGAACACAGGTTGTTTCCTACAGGTAATATTGACTAAACTGAGGAAGCGGTCACCTCGGAGTATCAGGATGTGCTGACTGATGTTGTGTTTATTCCTCACTTAACTATCTGTATTTACAGTTTAGGCTGTAAGTTTCACTTGAGCTCTATCAGTGTCAAAGCTGTCACCTGACAACTCCGGCTTTGTTTGCTAACAATCCTGGATCTCATGTTTATTACCCTGCAACCTGCCTCCCAGCCTGCTCTCAAAGTCTATCGACTTACTCCAGGCTTCAGTTTATTCAGCAGCTTCTCCCCCTGTGCAGAAAGGCAGAGTGACAGAATAAAAGTGATGCCCCGGTTTTATTATCATGCTGCTCTCTACTGTGGCTACCGAAGCTTCAGGCTCTGCTGTATCCTTCCTTATTTGTGTCTGTGAAAGCTGAAGCCACATTCTGTCACTTCGCCCACTCTTCCGCTGCCAATTTACATGATGAGCTGAGCTCTTGTGTATTTATTTACACTGCCAGATATACAGTAACTGATGAGTGTGTTTGTGACACTGCTGTTCCAAACTGTGACTCTTTCTTTTTGGTTTATATAACACAATTCTAACAGGCTGCCGAGATGAATCAAGGTCTGTGGATGCTCACTGATAGGCATTATACATTTGCTACAAACCTTGAAACACATTTAGATAATTTCATTATGTTTGCTCTTCTGTTCACATTGAGTTCAAGGTTATCTAGTTTATCCTTCTGACAAAATAGACCATCAGTTTTAGAATGAAAGATCAATTAATAATGTGTTTCAAAACATTATATACACATAAACAGTATGTAAGGCATTTTTAAATTTTTATATTCTTTTTACCTTTAATTTCATCTGTTAATATTGTATTTTATGTTCCTGGTAAAGCAATTTATAACTTGATTAGAAAAATGCACTATAAAAAATGTTATGGTTATAGTATTATTATTATAAGTTCTTAAAAAGGGGCAATTTGTGTTTGTAAGCACCTCCACGTTTACAATATGATTTAAGGTATCTAAATCATTTTGTGTCTCTGTGTATAGAGAGCATAAAAAGTGCAAAGCAGCTGAGGATTGAATAAAGTAACTACTGTCTTGTTCTTATCCAGTTCTTATGTTGAAGCATATTTGGATGGAAATAATATGGTAATAGCATTATGACTATATTATATGATAACTTGAGTAAAATGGTCCTTATTTCCTGTTTTCCAGGTGGTGCTCGTATTTGCTCTCAGCATTGGAGCCCTTGTAATATACTTCATAGATTCCTCTGAGTAAGTATTTCTTCTAACTTTTGAGTTTAATCTTATTGAGTTGTTATTTTTACCACCTTTGATCACTGGAGGCTACTCTGGCTTATAGGTCATGAATGAGTCCTGCAACATTTGGAATAGTAGCTAGACTACTTTTATCATTTTTCAGAGTTCGGTTTGAAAACTTTCCTCTCAAGTTACACATTTTCTCATTTGACCATAAGGTCAGATCTACTCTTGAGATGTGGTTATGTGAATGCTAATACTTTCATCATCGGAATGTAGCCTTGTAGCGATGAAACCAACCAGAACAGGTCTGAAGATGGATGGATAAAATACAGTGTGGGCTGTTATTCAAAAAGGTTGTTAAAACCAAGAGACCAGGAAACTGAGTGGTGGCCTTGAATCTGTGTTAATAAGGTGCCCAGGCTTGCTGTACCTGTACATTTACTAATTATACTGTATGTATTATGGTAATATAGCAGTCTAAATCACTAAAATCCTGCTGGTGAAAATATTTTTTGCTGAAATTATAAAGGTTATAATAGACCATTGGAAAATTGTATGTATTGCAGACATTTATGATTTAGATTAGCCTCAGAGATTATCTGTTCCCTACAGTCATGTAAATCCTCATATAGTGTATATTACGAGCCTTAATAACATTAAGTGCATTGTGCTCTGTATATGGTATTTGTGACCAAGCACTTGCTGGCTGTTTTTATCCAATCCCCTTCCAGGTAACTGATCCGGGCTTACTTGCAATCTCTGTGGACGAACAGCCAGTGCTCACAGATGAAATTTGCTTAATCTCTGTAATGAAAGGGTTAGTCTCCCTAACAGGCAGGAAAGGACCCAAGTTCCTGGTTAGAACAATCACCATCGCTCATCAAACTAGAGGAAGCGGAAGACCCTTTTAGCTCCGCTTGCGACAGTATACTGTTACTGCAGCCCGGTGATGTTTGGACAGGACATGCCATTAAGACTTAGAGCAAAATACACCGGGATAAAAGCTTTTATCAAGCCTAAAGGGAGTCCCCGCTGGGAGTCATTTTAAAGCAGGGAAGAGAAAATGGGCTGTAAACTCATGTAATCTGGCTCATGGTCCTGGAGGCAGGCATTCAGATTATTTGTTTTCATAAGACTACATATAGCTGAGAGCTTGGCCTGCTCTGATGTGGTTTGCGAGCATGATCTCATTTCATTATCTGACCAAGCTCAGGTAGAGTTACATCCTCACCAATGCCATCTGTGGCCTCCTGTTCTCAGAACTTGCTGCTAGCGGTGCTGGATACCTTTTCACGTGTTGAAAGATGACCTTCGACCTCTCTCTTTAACCTTTTCACGCATAAGAAAGTACACAATGAGGAATGGTCCTGCAGCATCTGTTTGACTTTTATAATCATGTTCATCCCACTCGGCTCTTTTGTCCCAGTTTTTATTCAGTCTTATCCAGGTCTTTCCATTATTCAAACAGTATTTTTTCACTACCTGTAAACCCAACAAGCCCAGTAAGCCTACTTAAAGCCAAAGAGCAGCCAGTTAGCTGCTCTCTTGCGTGCCTCTAAGTGGCAGCAGACTGTAACAGATACAGCCCTTCCTGTAATTAGTCCTTTGAGGTGGCTGAGGCTGTTATATGATGGACAGGCTGACCTGGCTGGAAGCCACACTGAGACAGAGCAGACTCGCTTAGATTCATTGAGAAGAGCTCAAGCTATGAGATCCACTGAGATGAAGATGTTGGTTAGGTCCCAGAGGGAGTTTTACACCATAAAGCTTTAGATAGGCTATATCTTACTTTGCCCACTGTGTTTCCATGTAGTCCCACTTGTGAGATGAGATGAACACAGAAAACTCTGTGCTGTATTTGTTTCATTAAGGTCGAACTTGGACCAATGCTAATGTGTCCATTACACTTAATATCAAAAACTGTCAAGGATTAAAAATATTGGCATTGAATGCTTGGTCAGATTCTTAGTGTTGTTGGCTTTGATAAGGTATTTCCTGATGTAAAGTTGCATTAATTGATATTTTGGCCACTGGGGAGCACAAAAAAAACCTCCACAACAAGCTGACAAACCAACAGCTAATAAGCTAATTCCCATAATGTTGTTACGGCTAACTATTGCCTATTTAAAAATCCAGCAGACAGAGAGCAACATTAGCATTCATTTGGAGTCATGTTTCTGTCCACCTGGTAAATATAAGTCCAATATTCAAATGTTTAGCTGGCTAACTTTGTCTGCCATTTTGTGCTGGGCAGGTACTGTATCGTGCAGTCTGTTTATTTGAGCTTTTTTTTTTTACTGGAAACCAATGGTTGCTGCTGGAAAAAGGTTTGAAAAGAGTGTTGAGCCCAAACCTTAACGTTATAGTAAGTGTGCAGGCTGTAAAACCATAACTGTGAGCTAAAATAGTCTCTGTTAACATTTCAAAGTTCTAATTTGCATGATGATTGTCTCTGGTTTTGTCACTGCAACTGGAGCAAACCTTTTCACTTTACTTATATTTGTTAATATGAACAATTAGTGAAGCTTTAAATCACAGTTTTGTTAATGGTGCACTTGCTAATTTATATAGGAAATGTTCGGCATGGCTGCTTGTGTTAAGACATTAAAATGGATGCATTTCACACATTTGGCTTATTTTAATTAAAAAAAGAGTTTTGTAGTATTCCTCAACGCAAAGTATCAACAAGTTTATCTGCACCAACACTCAATATTACCACCTATATCTAAAATTTTCAAACGATACCCAGTTAAAGTGAATTGTGTGACCTTTCACCCCCAGCGGATTTAGCTTTTGTTCAGCATTTGTTTAAGGTTGTAAACACTCAAATGAATCACATGCAGTGCCATCAGAAAAAATTAAGGCCTTCCACATGTGAGCTATCCTATCTGTTTGAGCTTGAATTGAATGAGGAAGAGAGAGACCAGAGCTACTTTGGGCAGGGAGAGTTCGTGATCCATAACAGGCTTAGTCCTTTTCCAAACCAGGCCTACTGGAACTCAATTATTCAGCGCCGCAGGTCTGCCTCCACTATATGGTCTGTCAACCGGCCATGACAGGGACTTTGCTGGGCTGACGTGTCATTACAGTTAATGAGGGCAGAACTATCCAACATGTTGGGACTATTCTTAGAGGTGCCAGAAAGATGACTGGAGAGAATTTCTTTTATCATTTCTTATGTTTTTATCTCTATTACTATTTTTGAGAAGAACAAAATTACTAAAACACAAGCCCAGACAGTTGGATCTAACAAATTAATTGTTAAATTTACACCTATGGTTGAATATAGGAGAAGGAAACAAACATACAAACTAACCAAAGAGTTGATAAGATACAACAGAGGGGGAACAAGTAGTCCAATATAAATTGGAATACAGTAAATACAATCAAAACATCAACCATTTGTCAGATATCTTACAAAAGTCAAAAAGTTAATTGCTTCATTGTAGTTCCCCCCAAAAAAGTGTGTGCAGCTTGCTAAATGTTCCAAAACTTGTCAATTTGGCTTGTAAAGTAGCTTGTTTTCTGAAGCAAGACAACAGGTTATCTTTTGTAACCGCTTGAAAATTCTGCAGCTTTTTTTTTCCATAAACAGGATATAAGTAGTTTTGTAACAAGAAAAAGACAACAACTGAATCAAGATCTTTAATTTCTTGTTGTCATAAAGCCCTTAGCATAGTTTGAGGTCAAGAGGAATCATTTATCTGTTATTTGTGCTTTATCTTTTCCTAAAGTCGATAGCCGATAGGCCCTCCTCTGGCTGCATAGGAAGGATTTTTATAAATACAACCCTGATTAGACTGAGGGTTAGATATGAATGTGAGTGTTCCACATCATATACCAACCTCTTGATCAGTATTATCAACCGGATGATCAACCGAGTGTCGCTGCTGTGCATCAGTTTGGTTCAAAATAATCCCAGAGGTATTTTCATGTCACCTCATGAACTCTATGAGGGCAGTATTTTATTAAACAGAGTTTATTCGATTTTTTTTTTTTACATAACAAAAGCAATTTGCTTTAATCCGAGTGGTATTAAACAGCACAGGCTGAGATTGTAGCTGTTGAGTGATGTGGTGTGCATTAGTGAAGCTTGTGAGTGTAGGGACCCTGCATGATGCAGGTAGTGGACTAACAAAGAGGCATGAAAAACAAACTAAATGTATGAGAGGGACGTGCTTGGCACTAACATGCTGCAGAGAAGCAAGACTGCGCATAAGGAATGCATCATTCATAATAACCTGTGCATTAAGTAGGTGATTCCCAACCTTTTAATTCTTGACCCCTTAAAAGCTTTGTCAAAAGTTGCGTATATCCACGAGTTGTGAAGACTTAGCCAGAGAGTAGTTTTTCCTTCTCAGATTCATTTATTTGAATAATTTTAGAGGACTGAGGAGGTAAAATTATCCAGTAGTTCACAAGAAAAAGCAAAGATTACAGTCAAAATATATTTCAAAATGATGTTTTTTTCATAGGATTTTGTGTCAAAGAAATATACATTGTCTTCTGCTTTCATATCCTGTTAATTATCTGACAACCCTTAAGTACAATGTAACCCCCTTGGAGGGCTCCTGACCCCACCTCTATAGGTGATTTTTTTATGTTTAATCTATTAATTGTTTTGTGCAATTCAAATTTTAAAATAGTTTGAAAACCAAGTTCCCAGAGCCCAAGGTGACGTCTTCAAATTTCTCGTTTTGTTCAACCAAAAGTCCAAAGTTCAAATATGTCAACTTACAATCATATAAAACAGAGAATATCAGCAGATCATCACATTGAGAACCGGTGAATGTTTGGCATAGTTGACTGAAAAATTACTTAAAGGATTAATTAAACATCAAAATTGTTGATTGACAAATCAATTAATCTCTACTGTGCACTTTTATTGTCAACATAATTAAGCAGTCACTGTTCCATCATAAATATCTTCTATTCTATTTTTATTCATTTGATTGATCTATTCATTAAAATGATATATTAATAGAACATATATTCCACAGCACAGCTGTGCACTAATTAATTATCCACCGCTTTGTTAAGTTTTGAATGTACAGTAAACTTGTGTTTCATTTTAGGTGTGAATAATATTTTGATGGGGTCTTCTTTTTCACACTTCTAGGTCATGATTATTATTACAGCATCATACTAACGTATTACATTCACATTTACTTGGTTAATTATTTCTCTTTATTTGAATTCTTAGTGCCAGATACAAGCTTTTTGAGGGTGAGACTTCACTACATTTGCTATGGCTGCCTGATTTCATAAAAGACGATATGAACCCTGCATGCATTTAACCCTTAAACTACTGCTTCGGCTCTGCATTTCCATTATGTTTGACTTAATGTTTACCTGAAACATCTGTAAGATCAGAAATGCAGGCCTAAAAGGTAAACAGCACCATTTTCATTATGTAATATTGCACCTGGAATACAATGTATTCTTCAGATTGTTCTGCAGTTATTTAAGGGTTAATCAGGTATATCAACAAGTTATTGCTTGTATGACAATAAATGCATGTCCTTCCTCAACAGAAAAAAAACATTGGAAAATATCAACTATTGCACCTTTTTGAACACTTATGTTCCTCTTGTTTCAGAAATCTCAAAAATGCATTTTCAGGAAAAGAAGAATGCATCTTTTATGCTTTTTTAAAAAGAAATGTGGTTGTAATTTATCAATGCATTGATTTTCTCACTTTGCTGTCAGCATTTGTCCTTGGACATTAACATGCTTTGTTTCTGTCTCTAACAGTCCTATCGAGTCCTGTCAGAACTTCTACAAAGACTTCACATTGCAGATTGACATGGCATTCAATGTGTTCTTCCTGCTGTACTTTGGCCTCCGCGTAAGTAAAACCAATGTTTCTTTCATGTTTAGATAACAAAACATCTTAAATTTGTAGTTTTACATCTTTGCAAGTCAACTGTTTAACTGAAGGCTCCTGAATTCTCCTTTATTTTCTGCAGTTTATTGCTGCCAATGACAAGCTGTGGTTCTGGTTGGAGGTGAACTCGGTGGTGGACTTCTTCACGGTGCCTCCAGTGTTTGTGTCTGTGTACCTGAACAGGAGCTGGCTTGGTAAGGATGCACACATCTCTCACTGAGGCTGATGATCTGACCAAGCATTATACAGTGGATCTTTTAAGTTTTTATTTCCTAGCAGTCTGTGGTGCCACCCAGTGGATTTACTGTGTGTGACAGCAGCCAGTGAACTCACCAGATAATCTCAGCGCATCACTTTGCTGCAAAACGGGAACTTCTTGGTATTTTGTGTAGATGCAATAGATGGGCACACCTACAACTTTAGCCATATAATTTTGATAATTTTGTCATGGATATATGCTTTATGTTTTGGACATTGCATGACATGCATGAGAAGTTCAAATGAGCTTCATTGTTAATGTAAACATAGTGTATCAAATTAAAAACCAATGGCACAGCATGAGATCTGAAAAGCATGGTGACAAAAAAGCTTTCTGAGCTTTACACGTCTCTTTTGCATGACAACACTATCAAATATTGTATGGCTGTCAGCTGGTGTGCCATTTAAAAGTGCATTTTTGAAAGTTGGTTTGAATGGAAATGTCATTTTCTATCGATTCCATGTCTTCGTCCGCGTGTTGTGGGCAGTGGGTGTTGCGCTGCAGGTGTCATTCACTTGCCCTTCATCTCTCCCGCAGAGCTCCCCAGCACACCTGCAATAACACTCGAATGAAATCATGCTGTGATTGAAAAGTACGCGAATGGATAAAAAAAAGGTAATAGGCTTTGTTGGGGGCTCGAGCGCTAGAATAGAAGTCAATCTGCTAAATGTGCGAAGCTCATCACTCGGAGAGGTCTGTAAGGAATTAGAGGATTATGGGGAATCATTTTTTTTCTGCATTACGGGTCTCCATAGCTGGTTTTTCTTCTCCTGTCAGCTGAGAAACAAACCTGTCCTGTAGCCAACAACAGCACCTCTCTTAGCAATGAACACCCTGTACTTTATAGTCAGTATGACAGCTTGATAGATATTGTTGCATAATGTGCCTGTGTATTTTCTCTGGGCTGATGTGATGTTACTTGTTGGCGTGAAAACAATAAAAGTAGAACAAGCTACTGCTGGTTGCTGGTGCCATCTAGTGGACATGCGAGAGTATAGCTGGCATTTATGTTGATACCTTCTTTCACATTATCATTATATTGTCATACTAGTTATTGTTTTGGGCAATGTTGTTGTTTTGTACATGTTTATTTGCCGTTTCATCACTGTAGTTGTAGCAAACAGTGCTTATATTCAAGCTTAAATGACTAATTGAGAATAATTTTAAATTTTATGTTTGATTTGCTTTTGGGTCTAACATCTGTGTTTTCTTGTACATTGTACATTATTTTACATTATTTTATCATTTAAGCCTTTGCTTATTACTTTGAATTAAACAATTCAGCTGCACAGTGAAATGCTGGCTTTGGTTTTGCTGAGGATGTTGGTATGATGGAAAATGGAGAACTCAGAAAATGTACCAACCAAATCTCTCATCATTGTTGATATTATAACAATGGTTTTGAAGTGGTAAACATTTTTTTTTTTTTAATCATGGCATGAGTTATGTTGCTGGTGATTTTTTTTGGCTGCATTTCCCAGAGTTCCCGAGTCACACAGTTTGAGCAGTGCTGTGATTTTGTTGATATTGTGTGTGTAGGTGTAGGTGTTGATCTTTTGGTTGTCTGTTAAGCCATGCACAGCTCCCACTGCTCGTGTTAACTGTGGATTTCTTCTATTTATTTCACACAAACCAAAATGCAGCACTTCCTGTCAAACACAAACAGGTGTTTAGAACAGCTAATATATGCTGTATTTGTTAGTTTTCATGCACATAGTTAGGAGCCTGAATGTAGGTTTGAAAATGTTTGTATTGTATTATATCAGTTGTCTAGTAAAATGGGCTTTTATTTGTGTTCAAATTTACATATTAAAATGAAAGATAGCTTTATTTCAAACTAAACATTGAGGGGGGCAGGTGGTCTGTGAGCAATCATGGAGGATTAGTGACTGCTTTACTGATTAGTTAAACTGAGGTTGAACAGGTTATGAGGTCATAACCAGCTCAGTGCTGTGTGATCACAGCTGTCGGACTCCCTCCACTGATCAAAACTCCACATTTCACCAGGCGCTCAGCCAATCTGCCAGTCCTCCTGTCTGAACATTTTGACACAATTAAACACACAGTACGCACTATTATTTGCTCATTCACACACATTCATTGATGCATGACAAGCTCGTGGGTGCGAGCATGACACACGTTTTGTTTGGATGTTCATGCAGCAGCTAGTAACGATAAGTTTTTACTGCACTTAGAAGTTTTAAATTCTGACCGGCTCTGAACCAGCAGGTATGAAATACGAGCAGCCACATAAGCAGCACATTTATCTCTCACTGTGAAAATAATCCAGTGCAACTGTTCCAAATATTAAGAGGTAAACAGGACATTACTCTTCCAGATAAGATATTCATATCTTGGTGGCAGATACGCATTGCAGCTTTTTCTCCCAGCTTAAGTATAAAAGCAGAGAGAGAGAGGCTTTTAGTATCAAATTGTCCACTGAAACTAAATGTCCTCAAATACAAATTCTCTAAAGTACTCTTTATCAACTTTGGTGTCAGGACTTTTAAAGACATCAACAAGATTATTAATGGGATAGAAAAGAAAATATAGTAATGCTAGATTTAGGGGCCTGTCATTTTCTGATAATTTCCCAGGAATTTTTCTGGAAAGAGAGACATGGGTCACAAAGTTATTTGAGTTTAGTTGGCTGAGAGTTAGTTGAGTTCATAAGCAGTTGATTTCCAAAATGTTCTTGAAAGGAGCCTGAATTTTAACCCAAGTAAATATTCATTCGTTGTTGTTTTATTCTCAATATATGTTGAATTGTATGTTTGCCTGTAGACAAATTTTACATTTTTGCACATTTAGCTGACCTGCTTTGCAGTGACAACACAAAGTCTCTATAGTTACAGCAATTAATGGGATTAATTAGAATTAGTAGAAAATCATATAGTCCTTTCCACCAACTGTCCTATGAATTTACAGAAACACTTCACTTCATCTCTAGGAAATTACAACTATTGGACTCGTAAAATAAAGCATTAGGTTCTGCTACACAAAATTATGTTTATTTTTTTGGACTTATCTCTAGTCTTTGCTTTTGTTCTTAAAAAAATACAAGATGAAAAAAATCAAATGAAACAATCTGAGAAGAAGAAAAAAATCTTTTCAAAGCTCATTGACAGATCACAAGCAGATTTAATTTTAAATGGTGACAAGCTGGAAAGGTTTTTGAACCACCATTCTAGAGAACTTTTTTACCCTTCATTGTTTGTACTGAAATGATTTAGAGCATACGCAGTACTTTTCTGACTATAGAAGTGATTCATATTTCAAATTTTAAGTCACATTTCAGACTCTGCAGTGCTGCTGCAGCAGTGCTGTATTTTCTCTTTGCTGGGTCATATTTCAAGCTGTACTTTTAGTTTTAAAGTCAGCTACAATAGCTGTTATTACATCAGCTGTGATTAATTTAGGGATTGTTGCAGAATCACTAAATCCATCAAAAAATACAGGACTGCCAAAGCTTCTCATTTTTCCATACACAGCTTTGCTGGCCACTCACATGACTTGTTTTCTGTTTTAAATGTAAAATAAAGATAAACGCTGTTCTTGTCCAAGATTAAAGAATGAAATTTGGATTGTCCAGAGCAGTTACAGGGTTATAGGGATGAGATGTGGTTTACATTGTGAAGCCAGCTGATGGACAGACGTCTGACCTCTTCCTTTCCCTGGATGAATCCTAAAGGAGCTTACACTCTAATATCCTGATGGGAAAAGGGTTTGCTTTAAGCTCACTGTACACGCCCAATCGCAACGAGAATACTAGAGAGTCTGAAGTAAAAAAAGAGACCTTTTTGACGCCAACCTGTTGGGTGCCAATATCATGAAAGCACTTGATTGCTTTTGTTTTTTTTCTCTTTTTGGAGGAGGATCATATTTTTCTCTACATGATATCTGACAAGGTGGATGCAGAAGAGTGAAGACGTGGTTTTGAAGCAGACTTGTCTTTGGAAACTTTGTCTTGGAAACCATATTGATTTTCAGACATGATTCCCACTAAGATGTTAGTGTACCGGGGACCCGATGGAGGCACACACTCCCAGACGATTTCAAACACGAGAAGGAGAAAGAAATCAACCGGAGAGCTCTTCCAGAAGGGCTACAGAGTCAGGATGGGCCACGGGCAGGTCAGCGAAAAAGAGGACCAGGACAGCATCTGTTACAACTTCGGTTCATGCGTCCATGTAATCTCCTATTGGGGTAAGACCTGCAGGAACGTGCTAGCGAGGGGGAATCTCCGCTAAAGCTGAAGGCTGGCATGTCTAGAACTCTTTGGACTCAGTGTCAGCTGGAGCAGGTTCAGGTTCAGGATTTGCTCTGTATTATGATCCCCATCTGGCGAACCCTGACTTGAAATGAAAAAAATAAAAAGAGCTTTGGCAAGGCACACCGCGGTTCACGTCATTTTATAAAAGATTATTTATTTATATTTTTTGGCTGAATGGTTTCCCGTAACGTCTTTGATTTGTGTCATTTGGCATTCGCACAAATCCATTCCAGCAGGGAAATTTGTCTGCACGATTAATGCACATAGAGATGGATTTCACTTGATTGCTCAATCTTGGCTGAGATGGCTTTTAATTGTTTATGCAGCAACGACACTGCGGCGGATACTGCTTTTTTCCAAACTTGGTTATGAATCATTTGGCTTTTAAACTAAAGGTGGGAAGTTCCTTTTAGCAGGCAGGTAAATAATGAGACATAGGAAATGGTGATGTCTGTTGATTTATTTGAGCTTTTTTGACAGACACAGCAGTAAACGGGTAGTAATGAGATTGCGATATACATAGCTTTAATGATGGTATGATACAGTCAATCGTGTACGGATGGATGGATGTCAAAGCAGCTCAGGCTGATGCCACTGCTGATTTTGTTGTTGCAACATTGTCCTTGACCTCCTGGCAACAGACTCCAGTTTTTTTTTTTTCCTTTCCATAAATACCCTTAAATTTAGGATTTGACGTCACAACTGTTTACTCATTCAATGTGGCGTGACAGCATCCACCTGTCTTTACTCTAATCCAGGTTTTCATCTCTTCCACGTTCAGGGTTTTATTCAGCAAGAAAGAAACATCTATCAGGTAGATGCTGGTGCTGTGTGAAGCTCCTGAGATTAAAACAGAGTGTTATGAGTTGATCAAGAGATATCTGGGATGCCGAGCTTGTTTTCATTTTTTCCTCACATTATAAATATTTCTTTTATAATACAGTAAGTGCTCAGTATCGTTTGATCTGTCGGAGTTTATTTTTTATCAAAATAAGTCCAATGAAGCTGATAAACATGGATGAGAAATGGAAAGGTATGACTACTTTTTAGACCACAAGCAAATGTCATTGATGTTGTTTTAATTGTTATTGATCATCTCTGGTAATTTCTTTATGGTTTTTTTGTCTCACAGGCTTGAGGTTTTTAAGGGCCTTAAGGTTGATACAGTTCTCAGAAATTTTACAGTTTTTGAATATACTAAAGACAAGGTAAGTGTATTCATATTTCATCTCACTTTTTATTAGTTTAGCAGAGTGTAAATTTTGTTGTAATGTGAAATACTGCACGTACAGTGATATTGCACTCATTTTGCTCTTAAATAAGGCACTGATTTTACTTTGAATGTGGAAAATGAGTATTTTGCCATGTTTTGCTTGATGCAAAATTAATCACAGTATGATCACACGCTCTCTTTCAATTTGGTAACAATTAATATTACGTGCAAAGATAATTTCTCGGCACTGCAGCGTGCTGTTTTGTGCACTGGACGTTCTGTACTTTATGATGGAGTCTTGAACTAAACAGCTTTCTGTGTGTTAGAATTAAAGCTTTTTGCACAGATGTCATGTCAGGAAGAGCTTATAGTGCCACAAAATGCTTTAGAATAATCTCCTCACTCATGCACTCAGATGAAGGTAAAAACAGAACACACAAAATAGAAGTGGACAGAGGTCATACAGGGACTGTGAAGAACTGAGAGTTTCATCCCATAATAAGACATCATCTGTATTATTTAAAAAACATTGCACCTATAAATCCTAATTACATAGTGAAGACTTCTGCTTGGTCACATTTTTGAGGGACATCTGCATTTTGTGTTGCATGTTTTGTGTTTCTGTTAAATCCCTCTTTTTAACTGTTTCTCACAGTAGCCCCCTTACATAATAGCACACTCACGTAATTTATGACTGAACTCAAAATGCAAGCCGTATAATGCATTTTAGAGCATGTATCTTCCAAATCTATCAACTTGTTTTGACATCTTGTACGCCGTTTGTATCTATGCCAATGTAATGACTAATGCTAAATAACTAAATACCTCATACTTTGTTGTCTGGCTTTCTTTTTTTTATTTTTTATAGCAACTCGATAAAGCTGGTGAACTTGTGCTCAATCTTCATAAGCACATGGCTAACTGCAGCAGGCTTCATACATTTGGTAAGTTAATGGGAGCCATTGAGGTAGAACAGGAAGTATGTTGGTATAATGAATACCCGCTCATTATTAGTGTATCATTTTTATTGCACTGCCAAAGAGGATAAAATCCATTATTTGTTTTTATGGTGGTTGTATAAATCTCAACCTCTGTTCCAGGTGGAAAACTCAGGGGATCCTTGGGAAAACTTCCAAAATTCCCAGGCACTTTCTTACTGGGAATGTGTCTACTTACTCATGGTTACTATGTCCACTGTTGGCTATGGAGACGTTTATGCAAAAACCACCCTGGGCCGCCTGTTTATGGTCTTCTTCATCCTTGGTGGTTTGGTAAAAATCCCTCTCATTACTTATTCCTGCTTAAATCCTCCATGCAACCAATCATTACATTGCGCCAGGTGTTAACAAATGCTGGGATGCTCCCAACTCAGGGCGCCCCATCACCCGTTGTTTACACTGAGCTGTTTTTGTAGCTCATCACTTCGCCACAGTATGTTGCATGTCATGTATCGTAATGAGTTGTGTACAATATTGCAGCATTTATTCAGGTATAATGCTGACATTTTGTTTTGTTACATATTCATTATTTTATGACATGTACAGTAGAATATTTGCATCTGTTATTAACTGTTTAAGTACTGCGGTTTCAGGTGGCTCCACTCTCCCGCTCCCCCTCTCCCATTCCAACAAACACAATGACTTAGGGATGATTTATTATAGCCCAGTTTAATGGATGTAGCAACATAATCTCACTTTCTGCACAAATATTTAAAAGCAAATTTACAGAATATAATGTGAGGATGAAAGCAATCAATCAAACACAAAACATCTTTTATGAGATTTGCTACAGACTTTAGTTAACCGATGAAGAGAGTAACCAGAGGTTATTTAGAGAACACTGTTATTCAGATTGTAAAATATTATGCAGGAGTGGATTGTTTAGTAAAAGAGAGTTGTGTATAAAATGGGTGTAAGTGACATTAAGTTTTATGTCTTTGGAAAGCCACAATGATCTCTTCTTGATCATCAAAATAAATTTGTCATCATTAAAAAAATACCCAGAAAGAAAAAAAAAAGACTCAAATGAATAACTTTATTTACTTTTAGAGCCAAAGGGGCACTTAAAGATCCCTTTTTGCTTTGTAAACAGCATGTTTTATTGGTGCAGATCCCCTGCAAAAGTACTCTTGCAATTACATCTTTTGCTTTTTTGTAAATTCCTTTTAGTTTATTTGCATCATGGGAATTGCAAATCTGTTGTATTATTTAACTAAAATTCTTGTGCATTAACAATCAAATACTTACAAGCAGTTAGAAACTATTTTACCAGATGTGTATCCTGTTAATGTCGATTTTAAATTTTACTTGCAAACTTACATTTTGAATTTTAATATGTGAAAAATGCTCACGTTAACTATAATGGAAAAGATGCAGTCATTTGAAGTTTAGATTTTCCTCTCATGTATCATTAGTAAAATGGCATCTGTGTCCCTTTCAGACTCAATTCTGTTAGTAATAGTAAATAGTAACACAAATATATTGTGGCATTTTTAATGCAAGTCCTCAGACTGAGTTCTTCATTGTGCAGCAGTGCAGAGGTTCAGAGTTAAGCTAATTGTCTGCCATCCATTTGGCTTCGTTATTCAAATCATCCCGACATGTGTGTTTGTTGGACAAAACATGGCACATAAGGCTTTTTCTTAATTTGTTATAATTTCTATTTTTCTATCACAGATTGACATACCGCTCATCGGCTGTCATTTTTCTCCTTTATTTTTCTTTTCGTTCAATATCTGTAAATATTGGCCCGATAATTTCCTTTTATTTCTTTCATTTTCATACTTTTTCTCAATATTTTGAATGTAACTGTGGTATAATTTCAGGCTACATTCAACACAGTTTTCTTAATTCATTAATGACTAATTTGAATGAACTGCAGCTTTTTTTATTTTCTTTCTCCTTTTTCCCGTTATCAACTAAACATTAATACTACTCCTGCACATAGCATTCCGCTTCCAGACTTCACGGATTGCTTTAAAGCAAAAATAGAGGACCTGCTCTTCTTTGCCTGTCTTTTTTTAGTCTCTTCTTCTGTCTCCTATCTTCTCCTTAGGCCATGTTTGCGAGCTACGTCCCTGAAATCATAGAGTTAATAGGAAACCGCAAGAAATATGGTGGTTCCTATAGTGCTGTTAATGGGAGAAAGTAAGTATTCAAGGAGGCTCTACTGCCTCCACCGCAGTAGAACCTTCTCTGCATGCCCTTTTCTTTTTCTTTTTCATGCATGTAGGCCATGTTTGCTCGCTACGTGCCAGAAATTGCTGCTCTCATCCTTAATCGGAAGAAATATGGAGGGAGTTATAACTCGACCAGAGGCAGAAAGTAAGTCAAACAAATGGAAAAAACAGCAAACTTTTAATGGTGTGGTTTTGTGTGACTCAAGTGGCCCTCTCATAAAGAGGTGACATACCCTGACTTTTGCTTAACTAGACATCATGAAACTGTCATTTGAGATGTAATGATCTCAATTAGCACTAAAGTCACACTGTGACTGAAGAACTTGGCCATGATAAATGTGTAGAGTTTATTGTATAGCTGCTGCTTTTATTTGTGCAAGCTGTCATCTCTGCTTGTCATGAATGAACGTCAGCTTTTACCCTGCAAAAAAAAATCTCCATCTCAACAAGTGATTTTTGTCTGTTACGGTGTCATAAAAGTCTTTTTCTTTCAAGTGAAAGAAACTGCTTGTGCAGTTGGATTATTTTGATCTGTTTTCAATAGAAATCTACTTGTTTTGAACATTTCTAAATCTTATTGTCAGCATCTCTAAAAAAAGACATTCTTTTAAAATGAAGTCAATTCGTATTGGAAGCATGTTGAAGTAACTTTTACTGCCAGACAGGTTTTTTCACATTTTAGGAAAATAGGACTTTGAGAGCTCAAAAATAGACAAAAATGACATGAAAAATGGATATTTTTGCAGTGTAGTCATATACATGTATTACTGTCATGCTTAAAGATAGCACATGTAGGATTTTCTCACATCTCTTCCTGTGATATAAACTGTGATTATCCATGCTACTGTTGGGGAAAAGATTAGAAAAGATTAAACCATGGCCACTAATTAAAGAAAAGGATGGTAGGCTGTGCAGACTCCTCATCCATTTTAAAGTGTGTCTTGGTCCATTTCAATCAATGATTAAGTTAGGTTGTTTTGCCATTGGCTGAAGTAATGATGTAGCTTAAAGTGAGCCAATAACTGTTGCTGTGGCTATAAGTGTAGATTACATGATAAATGTAAATGCTAAAACATAATATAACTGGTGCACCAGTAGAAAACTGATTCAATAACTGTCAGATATCCATCTAAAGTTTGCTAACATTATCTAACATTAGCCACCAGCTACTGGTCATACCGGAACAAGTAAGACTGTAGAGGCAAAACCTCTGAGTGTATTGAACTGAGCAAGGGTGAGTTTTATTTGTTATGAATTAATGTTTCATTTGCAAGAGGAAATATGTGTTATTTCTTTTTTAAAACATTACATAGTCTTGCTTTAGAACTCAGTCATTGTTGCTATGGTTACATCCTTGATTTTATTGAACAGCTGCCAGCCAATCAGAAATTAGTGGTAAAACAGTGATAAATAACTCCAGTCATTATAACAGCATCCTCTATTATACTGTATACTTTTTTGGATCAGTATTGTGCATCAAATAAGTCAAAATAAAAAAGTGACACCTCTCCTGTCACACTATAGAAGGATCTGGGACTCTTTGGGATATCCTGGTTAAATAAATGATTTTAATAACCGTATCACAGTTTATTCTTCACTGGCACATTTTAGAGAAAATCCTACATGTTCTGTGGTGTCTTGTAATTAGACTGCTTATTGTCAATGTACATTTGTGCCTGTTTTGTGTTTGTAAATCAAGTGTTTGCATTCATTCACACTGTTTGATTGTTTTCATCCATCTCCCATCACATCCATCCAAAATCCAAATTTGCACACCAGACAAATTGCATGTAATACAATAAATCAAAAAACTGATGGAAAAAATAAGTAATACTAATACTTTTTACTACGTATCTATATGTGATTTCTATACCACTGATTTAACAGAAAGCAGAAAAAAAGCGACTAATTATTGATAATCATGTTTTTTCCCTAACAAACAGAAATAGTGATTAATTCCTGATAAAATATTAAATGAAATACAGAAACTAATTAAGATTTGTCGATAGAGACATTGCCTTGAAGACAGAAATAAGCAACCATAACAGTATTGATCAGATCAGATACCAAACCCATACTTTTGGTCCCGTGTGCCATTGCTTGCTTCATGCTGATTTTTTTTTTTTTTTTTGGAATTTTCTGTTTTTCTGCACTGGAAAAACTATTTTTGTCCTGCTATGCTTGTCTATTTTCCATGCTTTGCTTCTAAGCATTCTTGGCCTTTATCTTCAGTCTGACCTACACCCTCAGGAATAAATAAAATCTTGAGTTTAATGGAATAGTTTGATATTTTGAGAAATGCGATTATTTGCTTTCTTGCTGAGAGTATTACAAGATTAACACCACTCTCATATCTGTACAGTAAGTATAGAGCTACTGTAGAGCCTGGAGGTGATAAACATAAAACCACAACTTGTTGTTGCATTTCTTTTTGTGCACAGATTAAACAAACAAGATATAACATGTTATATAGTGAGCTTTTGAGGTGCTGGTCGGTGTATTTTTCTGCTTTGGACAGAGCCAGGCTAGCTGTTGCACCCTGTTTGCTAAGCTAAGCTAAGCTAATTGCCTTGTGGCTCCAGCTTCATATCTAATGCACAGACATATCGATCAGCTCATCTAACTCTTTGCAAGAAAGCAAATATGCATATTTCCCAAACTGTCGGACTATCCCTTTAACATATACACCTTTGTGTCCCAAGCTCTGCAGCTGTTTCTAAAGATAGTGAGATACTGCTGGATGCCTCAGCCCTCAAAAGAAAATATGGCTTCTGTTAGAATGGCTTTTGGTACTTTTGGTAATGGTGGTCGTTCACTTTGTTTTGGAGAAACAAAGACTTGGTTTCTTTAACCGAGTCTTTGCTTCTTTTGTAGGATAGTTTTGTAGAAAATTAATTATTAGAGCTTAATAACTATATAATAAAATACATTCCAGTTCTTGTGTATCTTGTTTTGTGTGATTTGTATTTATTATGATTTTGTCTATTTATTATTATAAGTGAAATCAAAATGTATTAATATGATTCATGCAGTATATGAGACTTTTTCTTCCTTGTGATGGTCATAGGGAGCTGAAGCAAAGGACCAGCTCATTAGTGTTTGTATTGGGTTGTTTTCATGCAATTACTCACACAAACATAGTGGACACACTGGCACCAATAACATCTAGCATAGTAGGTACATTTTAGCAGCAGCCTACAGTTCTGAGGAATTAAGAAAATCTGTGGATGTAATTTTAATCTGCACATGCTTTTAGCTTCGGCCTCCTACATTTAAATATAATACATATTCATTTTAGTGTCTACTTAAGATGTTTTCACGGCTGTATAGTATAATTAGGGACATTATTTTTCTATTTCCCTCTGCTCTTTTTGATATCCTTACAGTACATGGTGTCATTACAGTCATTATTGTAATAGATTCAGTGGTGGAAGAAGCACTCAGATCCTTAAAGGTGCAGTATGTAGAATTTAGTAGCATTTAGCAGAACAGACTTGGCAGAAATGGAATATAATATTCATGTTTTCATTAATGTTTTAATTAGTATATAATTACCTGAAACTAAGAATTGTTGTGTTTTCATTACCTTAGAATGAGTCCTTTATATCTACATAGGGAGTGAGTCCTCTTCCACAGAGTCCACTATGTTGCACCGCCATGTTTCTACAGTAGCCCAGAACGGACAAACCAAATACTGGCTCTAGTGAGAGCCTTTCATGTTTTTTGCAGCCACTGTAGGTTCTCCTACAGGCTTGGAAATGGGAGGGGGGGATATTCAGTTTGTTGCAATCTGCAACCTCACCACTAGAGGCCTCTAAATTATACACACTGCACCTTTAAGTACCAATACAGCAATATAAAAATACTCCATTATCCATCACTCCATTACCATTAAACATGAAAAATCCTACTTAAGTAAAAGTACTTAAGTATTATCAGCTTGATGTAGTTAAAATATTGTATTATTATTATATATGACATCATTAGGTTATTGATACTGAAGCATCAGTGTGTAAGCACCATGTTACTGTTGTTGCTGGAGATGGAGCTAGTTTCAACTACTTTATATACAGTTAGCTAGTTTAGTCCAGTGGTTCCTAACCTAGGGGTTTGGCCCCTCCACAGGATCACCAGATAAATCTGATGGGTCGTGAGATGATTAATGGGAGAGGAAAGAAGAAAAAACAAACTTCTGATACACAAATCTGTTTTCAGTTTCTGTACTTCTTCTCTAATCTTTGATTTGTGGTGAAATATTGGATCATTTGAACATTTACTGAATTGAAACCATGTGAGAAGTTTAGAGGGAAAAATCACTATTTGGTGGAGCTGTCAACAACTCATAGACATCTGAAATGTGACCCCGACTACACACTGCTTTTTGTAAGACTTAAAAAGCCAAAAAGGTCAGAAACCACTGGTTTCATCTTTAACAATGTGTTGTATTTTAAAAGATTATTATACTATCCATACTATCCGTGTCAAATATTCATCTGAAAAGTAACTAAAGCTGTCAGATAAATGTAGTGGAGTAGAAAGTACAATATTTACCTCTGAAATGTAGTGGAGTAGAAGTATAAAGTAGCATCAAAGGAAAATACTCATGTAAAGTCCAAATACCTCAAAATTGTACTCAAGTACAGTACTTGAGTAAATGTACTTAGTTACTTTCCACCACTGAATAGATTTAACATCCTTTAAATTGTTTTATAAATTACTGGAACAGTGCAAAATATCTTTTGATTAATTCATTGCACATTAAAGCCATGAAGACACACTACAGTAGATTTCCAGCTGTGTTTTTTCTTGGAACAGCAGCACGTCTAAACAAACCTTTACCTGGTAAACAGTTGAAATTATTGTCTTAATAATTTTTAAATAAATATATTATAAAGATAGGAATACCTCTAAACTAGGTTCCTTACATAAAGGATCTTTGATACAGTGTGTGGGGAATCTGTCACTGTGTGCTGATTTCATAATCTCCATCTAAGTAAACTCTGATCCTTTATAATCTGATACTGAAATCCGCAGTGCTTTCTGACAGACTCATTCAATCCTCACTCGTCACAACAGGAACATAAAACATCCCTCCTGTGACATAGTCTTTATCATTTCCACACAGATTCCAAATCAATCACCTGAATACAACATTACCGATTACTTTTCATGTCCATTACATCCATTTCATCTCAGGTTTACCTTCTGATTCTAGGATAAAAATGAAGATGAAACAACGATTTTTGTGTGTGTGTGTTTTGTTGTTGACTTTTATTCCAACTATGTTTTAGTTTCATGATTGTTCTGCACCTCGTTTTCTAGGCACATCGTGGTCTGTGGTCATATAACACTTGAGAGTGTGTCCAACTTTCTAAAAGACTTCCTACACAAGGACAGGGATGATGTCAATGTAGAAATTGTTTTTCTCCATAAGTAAGTACATTTTCTTTCACTTGTGTTGCTGAAAAAACAGCAAATTTCATTGCTCAAGAAATAACAATCATCTCTTCAGGAGATTAGAAATAGTGTTTCTCCTCAGATTTAAGAATTGCTCTTCTTTTCTCAGTATTTCCCCTAATCTTGAGCTGGAAGCCTTGTTCAAGCGCCACTTCACCCAGGTGGAGTTTTACCAAGGGTCTGTCCTAAACCCACATGACCTGGCCAGAGTCAAGGTAACTGACTGATAATGCTTCTTCCTCTGTGGCTAAGAGGGAAACTGTTTTGATGTCCATAGAGTCTAAATTATACGGTTACTGCTTGTTGTCGATTGTATAATTTTGTCTGTTTTCTGTGTGTAATGTTGTTTTCAGATTGAATCAGCCGACGCCTGTTTGATCTTAGCCAACAAATACTGTGCTGACCCTGATGCTGAGGATGCATCCAACATCATGAGGTAAACCGCTGCAGCCTCTCCAAGAATTACTGTTTGGTTATTTGATCGTTTGTTTGTTTGTTAGTTTTTTTTCATCCTGTGACCAATTATGTATGATTGAGTTTTAGCTTCTGAGAAAAATACTGAAATTGGTGAGAGCTTCAAGGCTATTTCAGTTTTCAAACAGTTGTTAATGGGTTTCAGGGATTTTCATGTCGTTGATAATAATACTGTATAAATACAGCTTAAAATCTAAATGGAGAATTGCATTGAGGGTTTAAATACTCTTCCAAGTTCTAAGAAGTCAGAAAGAAAGAAGAAAAAAGAAAAAATGTTATATTTTGATTATAAAATTAGAAGTTTAAATGTGCTACAGAAATAAGGAGGTACTTGATTCTAATCAATATGCTCTATAAATTATTTAACATGTAATAATCTGTTTATACACAAACAATTGTCATCATGCAAAGACATATTGACATTCGTCTCCTCAGTTAGCACTGTGTTGGTTTTTCCTTGTACCACAAACTCCACTGGCCCCCCTTGTGTGAGTAAAATGGAATCTTTGAAAATACTAAATCATTTACAATGAAAACTGTCAATACAACACCAACTGGTAAACTCATGCAACAACGGACAGGTACTGTATTTTGGAAATCCAGATACAATAGACTGACATACTGTATATGAAATGCTACCAAACGCTCGTACCTCAAAAAGTGAATGTCAGTGTCTGATATCAGTTTCCACTTCTTCCTGGACTCAAATTGTGAGTGTAAGGGAGCCTGTCAGAACTGGCTCTCAGACAGACTCTAAACAAACTCCGGGTGCTCACTTTCCCTTTTGGAAAAGTTTGAAGCACTCAGAGGGAATCTGTTAAAAATCTGCAGTTTTCTTTTACAGAGAGAAACAAAAAAAAAACAATCTCTAGTTTTAAATCTCTGGGCATAAAATATAAACTGCCTGCTGCCTACCTGTAAATTCTGTTTTTAATACACAGTATGTGAATGTTATTCTAGAGGTGCAAGGAGGACAATGACAGATAAACCTTTTGGAAGTTTTGCAAGTGGTCTGATTTTGTTTTGTCCTTTTTGTCCTGCATTAGAGTAATATCCATCAAGAACTACCATCCAAAGATCAGAATAATCACTCAAATGTTGCAGTACCACAATAAGGTTTGTATAATCTTACTTTTACTTGAGTCATCAATTAGATTTGCTATTGTTGTATTTTAACATTTTGAACTTAATATTTATGCTTGGGTTAGTTTACACTGATATCATTTTAGTTTTGAAAGATGTTATTGTTTGATATTTTGTATGACTTGGTTTTTAACATCTTAGAAGTGTTTTACTGCAGTTTATAGTTCTGTGAAGCAACCATATAACTTTATGTTTTGTTTTTATCCCCTTAGGCTCACCTTTTGAACATCCCAAGCTGGAACTGGAAGGAGGGAGATGACGCCATTTGCCTTGCAGAGCTGAAACTCGGCTTCATCGCCCAGAGCTGCCTGGCTCAGGGTCTCTCCACCATGCTGGCCAACCTTTTCTCCATGAGGTCCTTCATCAAGGTAGCCACAACTATTCATCCATCGGTGCTCACTGTATTAAGTTCAAGAGTAAACATTGTCTGAATAGATAATAATGATTATCCCAGATGAGGTCTAATCTGGTGAGTGGGTGGAAATAGACTTGTAAAAAATAAATTAAACTTGGATAACCTTGTTTTTGTGTTGTTTTTTTTGTTGTAATAGTAAGAGCTTGTCTGTCCTTTGCGCATAAACCTTGTTTGCAGATTGAGGAGGACACATGGCAGAAGTATTACCTAGAAGGAGTGGCCAATGAGATGTACACTGAATACCTGTCAAGTGCCTTTGTGGGCTTGTCTTTCCCTGTAATTTGCGAGTAAGTACTCAAAAACATACTCAAGGTTTTGTGTTTCCTAGATGTACATTAATACACACTCTGTGGCATTTAGTATTGGTCTTTTTAGTAAGTTTTCTGATTTTTCAATGAAGAGTCAGAACGCAAAGGTTGAACATATGAGAGAATTTTTACTGGAAGCTGAAGGCAGCTGTGGTTGCAATAAATGTTTTATATATTTATCTCAAGATCATACATTAATTATCTGGTTAAGTGCCGATCAAGTCTCTTGCTATGTTACGAAAATTCTTATTATTATTATTGCTTTTTAACTTGCGTTGAGAAAACAAAAGACTTTTCTCAAACCTTGCAAATTATTGTGTTATTATGAGAAAACAACAATCCAAAATCACATGATCTTGAGATAACAGGTTTTAAAAAAGAGCAACCATTGCCACTCTTTGGCCTCCGTACAATAATTACTATTTCAATTACTGGATTTGTTAGTTGAAGACTCAAAGAAGCTAAGGTAATTCCAAAAGTATGCACTCCACAGGAAAAATGGATGATCAGCTTCAAAAATATACTAATTTATACCGCAAAGTAGAAAACTGGCACTCCCAGTTAAGATTAGTTTCAGAAAACTGCAGGCGTTAAGTGTGCATGATGTCTAATTATATTGTTGTACTCTTCTACAGACTCTGCTACGTGAAGCTAAAGCTACTGCTGATAGCTATAGAGTACAAGTCTGATCAAAGGGAAAGCAGGTAAGTGGATGTGCTCACAGTGGATTGTAAGTTATTAAAATTCATGAATGCAAAAACTTAAATGCGCAGGTGTGTTTGCTGTCAGTATTTACTTGCAGTGATGAAGCTACTTTAAATCAGTTTGTCTGTTTGACTGCAAACACAATGTGCTTTAAAAAACGTGCTAATTGGTGTCTAAATCGTTTTGTTCACAGACATCACAGGGCTTTCTGACAAATTAATGTGGAAAGTGGCCATTTGTTTCTTTAAGCACAGCTAAAGCTTTGTTTTAGTGGTTTCTCTAAAGCACTGATGCTCATTTTTATACCATTTGAAGTGTCACTGCTACAGTATCTATTTCATCAATTTAATTTAATAAACAGAGCATCCAGTCAAGTGAGGTGCGAGAACTAATCCTGCCAGCCTAGTACCATTGCCAGTGATTACAGCAAAGCCTTACGAATTCTGATATAACTTTCTGCTGTAACATCCCTGGTCTATAAATTCTGACAGCACCCTGATAAACCCTGGAAACCATGTGAAAATGCAGGAGGGGACCCTGGGCTTCTTCATTGCCAGCGATGCCAAAGAAGTAAAGAGGTAATGAACGGGAAAAGTAAAGTAACGTAACGGTAAAGTCTCTTTTCTGATAGAGGCTCTTTCATGCTGGGTTGAATTTGCTGCTCTGTTGCATAATGTATCATGACACACACCATATCTCTATTCACATTATTTCTATTGAGTAATAGTATGTAGGAGAAAGGGCAAAGAAAACTTGGCCAAGCTTAATATGATTGTACACAATTCAAATGTTAGAATGTCAGATTGTTAATACTGTAAGAGGCTTGTTTGGTGGACTAGGCTGCATGCTGCCAGTCCTGACAACTTGCCAGATAGCTTAACATGTTGTTAGTTAGCATGCTTATAGATGATTATGTTAGCTGTTAGCTAAGTATCTGCTCTTTGCTTGGTCCAGGGTAAGATTCAGATTAAAGCAATGTTAAGTCAACATCATTTAAGGAATTCTCAGCCAACTCTTGGCACATTTTATTTCATGAATGTCCCAGAATTTTCCTCCATATTTTCCAGTTTTTCTGTCTGTATCAAATACTTTTATTAAATGTTTCTGTTCAAGAGTGACTAGATGTGAACTGAAACTATTTGTTGCAGATGTTGGGAAGATAAAATGTCTGTTAACAATTTATTTCAGCATCTTGGACAGTGGTTACATGGGATTCTTGTTTTTCTTCCATAGGGCACTGTTTTACTGTAAAGCTTGCCATGATGACATTACTGATCCCAAAAGGATAAAGAAATGTGGATGCAAGAAATGTAAGTGATTACATATTAATATATTGTCTGAGTTGCTTTGCCTTCATCAACAGGCTTTCGCAGACTAAAGTGAAACAGCAGACAGCATTAGTATAGCGGTGTGATCATGTGTTTACATGACCTACATAGCTTTGTGTCCAAACCACTTAGTTCCTGCTTTAATAATTCACTTCATGAAATCTTGTAACTTGTGCATGAAGAAAGGTCATCAGAAAGTTTCCCTCTTAAAACTACATGTTTAGGCCTCTGTATGACATCAGTTATTGCCCTCATTAAAGGGTCAGTTCACCCAAATTATAAAACACAGATTTCCAGTGGTGTCATGCAAATAGTTTAGTTTTGGTTTTATGAACTTAGGTTTTGAGATATCCTTCACTGGATTTCTGCCTTTTTTGAATTTGGGTGAACTGTTTCTTTAAAAGAAGCTTAGCATAAAGACTGGAAACAGGGAAACAGCTAGCCTGGCTCTGTCAGAGGGTAATGAAATCCTCCCACCAGCACCTCTTTAACTCACTAAATGACATGCTATATCTAATTTGTTTAACTCAGACAAGAAAAGCAGTGACTTCCTGTCACCGTGAGGTTGCCAGGCAACCACTAGAGTCTTCAGGAAGTCACTATGCCCAACCAAAACATGTCCAGCACATAACAACCTGTAAAACCACATCTTGTCGTTCTTTTTTTAAATTTTTTTTTTTTTTTTTTTTTTTTTTTACATTTTTTGATTTTTACAGATTAAACACATTTGATTATTAGTTTCCAGACTTAATGCTAAGCTAAGATAACTGTCTCCTTACTTAGCTTCATATTGAATACAGACAGATATGAGGATAGTGTTGCTCTACATGTGCAAATACATGTATATCCCAAGCTATACCCCAAGCTATTCCTTTAAGTATTCTTACTTTTTTTATTCTTTCCTTGTTGGTTGCTCAAGTATGTTTGTCTGCTCCTGATGGACATGATAAGAGCATCTACACAATATTCTGTTTTCAATCTTATTCCCACCTATTATAGATAAAATATTGAAAAGCAAGCAAGTTAACACAGGTAGATTCCTCCTTACAGATTCACTATGTCTAAATATGCATTGTGTGGATGTTGGCTATAGTGTCTTTTGTACAAAATCTGTCTGTGCTGTCAGTTCATTGATAACTTTGTGATGTTAACAGGCGTTCAGAGAGACTATTAACACCACAGGTACCTGGATGGATTGTATGTTTCTAGACTTTAAAAATATCATGTGCCACTTTGTTGTTCTTTCACTTGGATTTACTACAGTTTGTCTTGTCTTTACACTAACTATTACAGCTAATATGTAACACTAACATTTGGTGTATTATTTTACTGCTGCTTGGGAACTTGACACACTTTTCTAAAAAATTCACTTTGTAGTGATATATTGTGAGTAATGCGGATTCATTTCCGCTCCGAAAATACAGCCTGCTGTCACTGATTGAAACAATCTGTTTGAATGTAATGTAAATGTTGCATGTACAATGGTTGATGCTGCCTGGATCCTTTCCCGTTGTCATGTGCACATCGCTTTTCAATCGAGAAAAACGTTCAACAAAAATGAGCAACAATAACAATTTTGGAAGACGACACAGAGAGAGATAAGGACAAAAGGATAAGGATAAAAAGTTGAGCATGCAATAACTACTATCTGTTGTTATTGAGATAATGCTAAAAATTTGTTGATGCACCATTATTAACTGAGCATCAGCGTTTCATTCATGCCTGCTTGGGTCAGTAATACTCCAGATCACCACCAGATGTCCCTGCGGTCCTTTGACAAACACAACAACATCCCTGCATGAGGAGCATGGCTTTAGAAACGCAAGGATGAGAAATGAGGGACATTTCTCATTTTAACTGTTTGATAAAAGAAATAAATCATTTGACATATATCCCAAAGCGATGTAATTCACAGAGGTGACTGCACACTGTCTCACAACACATCAAGCAGTATGTGTTACTTGAACATGTCAAATGAATTTATGGTCTTATATAGTTTTACACAAGTGTTGGAACTTATTTATATGCCCAGAAAACTGTTTTATGTGAGACATTGTCACATTTACTTTTTCACTTCTTCATCTTATCTAAGAGTTTAAATTATCAGTTAGATTTTATATTGTTTAGTTTTTAAAAAAATCAGAAACCAGTACAAATACTTTAGTGTTGTAAAATAACATATAACATGCTCAAATATTGTCTCATTGCATAGTTGATATATAGAGGTGAAGGATAGGGGTGAAGTCAGGAAGTCAATCAGGAATTCATGAGAAAGAGTTTCTTCTGCTGCTGAAGAAATTCATGACCTGCCCTTCCCCCCCACCCTCAGTCATGTCACATTTTTACCCACAAACCACATGACTTAAGGACCTCATGATATTTACCCCACTAGTCTCATAAATGAACCAAGCTGAATAAACCACAAAAAGTGGGGAAAAAATCTGACATTTGCTCGCGGTCAAGCCGAACTTCATCATGTGCATCCCAGCAGCAGCCTTCCTCTGTGCCCTGTCTTGCCTTTGTCCACTCTTCCTCCAGAACGACCCTCACCATTAATCTGCTCTTCCTCTCCTCTCGTCTGAACCCATGACTGTAGCCAAGAAGCCCGCCTACAAGAAAATGAGACTGGCATGTTGTTTTGATTGCGGCCGCTCAGAGCGGGACTGCTCTTGCATGCCAGTTAATGTGCGTTGTAACATGGACTCTCCTCAACGCGACATCCCACTCTCTGCTGTCTCTGTTAATGATTGCTCAGCCACTTTACGTGCCTGTAAGTTGTCGCCATGACATGTGCTCTTCAAAGTTTGTAACATGCACTGTGTAACCCGTGCAGTGTGTCTTTTAGCTTGTGTGGTGTCTAGCTCTAGCAGCTGTATCAACACTGTCATGGATATAGATGTTGCTTTACTGTTTTAGCTTTATGATTTTTTAGTCAGCTGGTGCTCTTCCCCCTGTGTTGCTACTTTTGGAGTGACTTTTAGCTGTTGTGAAGCATGCTGGTATACTGTTTTGCTGGTGTTTTGTCAGAGAATGTGAATTCAAATTGACCTTTAAATTAGATCAACAGCCACTAATCCTTAATTTTTGCAGAGTGTGAAAACAAATCTTCCCCTCAACAATAGTGATATAACTTAAATAGTTGAAGGGGATTCTGGAGTGCTTCCCCCTCCAGTGATCTCGCCAACATGAAACCATGAAACCTACATGTAAAGCTGTACATCCCTGTCACACTTTTCTCGATGCAAACTCAATCTTATAGTCCTCCTGGTGGAGAATTTTTTATGCATTTCATCAAATTATTTGTTTTTTTAGACGAGCACAAATGCCATAATGATGTCACTGGAGAGGGTAACATCTTTTCAATAATAACCCAATTAATATTCATTTAATCAAAATATTTCACTAATATACCCTCCAGAAATGTGTAAACAGGATAGGATTTGATATATATATGTATAGATGCCACTGACAATTTTTTTAAAGATGGTCTTGAGAGCACCTAAGGGAATTATATAAGGGAAGGATATTGAGGTTAATGTACAGGTTTTATTAAATTAAAAATTTAATTAAAAAAAACCTTGAACAACCACTGTCGGTAAATTCTCCAAATCACATTCAATACATAAACCAGTGTCCCATTCATTGCTGGATTGTAGTTTCTGGCTTTGAGAGTTTTTATAGCACAATAATACAGTAGAGTACAACAGTACGATAAGAGGAACATACAGTAAGTAATACAATAGGACAGTTCTGGATCATATCGGACTTGTTTGAATTGACATGAACCGAATAGAGCTGCATATGAATTCTCAATTCAAGTGTGATTCCCCTTTAAAGCCAGAGGGCATGTTAAATTGTACTGATGTATTGCAGAAGGCACGAATAATGTGTCTGAGTTTGTAAAGCGTTGATACAATTTGCTGGAATATGTTGTAGACTGTCATACAATTTTAGCAAACGTCTCTTGATCAAAGACCATTCTGTGTTTAGCTGAACATCCCTGGGCGTTTCTACCCCTCAACATGTCTTGCAGGGTTGTGTGCTCTGAGCATCGCCTGGCTAGCTAAGCTCGAGCAGAGCTCCGGAGTTGCTGTCGACACAGTGCGGGAGACGCACGGAGTGAGGCCTTATACGGCCTGACATGGAAATTATGTTTGCATTTTCATTTTTGGAGTGCTACCGGTTGTCATGAAACTCAGCCTGACAGTTCCTAACCACCAGGCAGCCGAGTGCCCCCCGCCCCTTCTTCTTCTCTCGTTGTGGGACAGATGCTAGCCTGTTAGTCCTGTGACTCTGCTCGCGCCCTCCGATTGCAGGCGACAGATGCCAGGACCAGCAAGGTCCCTGTTTGAACATTGCTGTCACTGTCCTGCCTTAAGCTCAATGCATGACCTTTATTGTAAGCAAGGGGTTGAAATAAGGTACTAATGAGCATGTGTGGGACTCACGGCTCCAAAAAGTTCCATGTATCCGTGCAGGTTGTCTTAGGCAGTGTAGAGGAAGGAGAAACAAGCTTTTGGGGAAGAGGAGAAAAAAAATAAAGACAATACTATATAGACTTTAGAACAATAATACATATTGTCACATAATGCAAGTCTGGTTACATGCATACATCCTTACTAAATGTTGCAGGTCTACCCAGTAAGCACTGGTGATTTTCATGTCAAAAGACATCAAGACATGTAGGTGAAAACCGGGAAAATGTGGTTGACATTTTTAGAGGTCAAGGTTACATTTTAATGGTTATATTTCAATGTGTATTGTAATAAGAGTTTACTTCACACTAAAACATTCATTTAATGCTGTTAAAATAACAGTTATATGTCACCTTGATAGAGCTTAAACAATTAATTGATTAATTGATTAGTCAATCAACAGAATCACCAACTAACTGATTAATTGCTTATGTTTTTAGGCGAAAATATCAAACATTTCTTAGTTTTAGCTTCTTAATTGTGATGATTTCCCAATGTGACAGTAAAGCTATATGAAGACATTGAAGGCATTTTTCATTTCTTACATATTACAGACTAAACTATTAATTAAGAAAATAATTGGTAGAATAATTGATAATGAAAATGATTGTTAGTTGCAGCCATAAACCTTGAAACACTAAACCCTTAAAATTTTTAACCAAATTTTGCCCTGTTTGAACCCAGCCATCTTTTACCTGCAAATCACCAAATAAACGCTTACTTTAAAGTATCAAATGTGTTTATATTCAGCAGGTGACTACCTACAAACATTTGACTATGTTTCACAATTTAAACTTACTGACCAAATCACTGAAAATAACATTTTTAACTGACCTGTGTTTTGTTTTCTCATTGCTTTGTCCATGTTGTCTTCAAGGCACACCTTTTTTTTTTATATGTGCCTTAAAGAGAAACCCCTCAGCCTTCAGTTCTCAAATGTCATTTATAATTTGCTTTCATTGCAACCTGTTCTTCCCTGTAACCTCTCATCTGTCTCTGCATTTTTCTCAGCTAAAAATAGCTATAATGGATATATCAAATCAAGTAAGTTTTGATTTCCATTCTCTCTTTTGTCATTTGTTTCTAACCCATTCCACTTGTGCATTCTTAGCTATCACCACTTGTTCTGTCTTTAACCCTCTGTATTTCACTGTTTTAGTCTTCATTGCTCTGTCCAGTCTATCATCATCCATCATTATATTTTATATGCAACGCATTAGGAAATTGTGTGGTTTGTGTTAGGTATCAATTGCAGCTCAGCAGTAGATGGTGCTGCTGCTTCACTGTGAATGTGGATGAATTAATCCAGTGTAGATTTGAATACATGACATTAAAACATTTAAGGTAAATTTAATGCAAGGATTTTTTATGGAGATTTATTTTTAGAGAATAGACAAGCGGCATCAAAAATACTGTAACACTTGAGAGTTAGTATAATTTTCTCTTCAGTTCTCACCCAGCCAGCAGAGGAGTGTGAACCTTGTGGGCCATCCACTTTAACAGGATCTGTGATAGGCAGCAAATATGCCACAATGTGTTGTCCTGGAGAAGTGCTGTGCATGTTTGACATGGGGCAGATGAATAGTGGAGGTCTAGAGCAGGGAGGATAATCTGCTAGACAGCTGACTGTTGAAATAATCATCTCTATTCTCCAGTTTTAGCTCCTAGCCATTTTTGAGACTAAGGAAAACACTTTTTCTCTGCCTCATTATTGTCACTATTTTATCTTCAACAGTTTTACCCCCATTATAACACCAGTGGAACTGTACGCTTTCACATTTCAAACACTCAAATGGATACTGAATTCATTCCGCTCTCATCGGGCATAAACTGCATACAGCAGCTAGTGGTTGTTAATTCACATTGTCACCTCCTTGTTCTTATGGCATAACAATAGCTGGAACACCTGAAAGCATATTTATTAATTCATGCGTATTATAAATATCAAAGTAAATGTCAAATCCAACATTTCATTGGTGGCTATACCAAGTGGTTAAGTGGTGTTTAATAAAAATGAGGTTATTTAATTATTCAGTTATTAGCATTCTTGTGCCAGAAAGAATTACCCCCAAAAACCAGTGAATATGCTTTAATTATGATAAGAGTCACAAGATGTTTTATTAACATACACACTGCAGGTCTTATTGAAGTCAGTTTAAATCAAATCCTATCTTGGTGCTAATGTAAAGAATTAAAGGTTAGTTCACTCAAATCACACAAAAAAATTGTACTTATCCCTTGTGGTATCTAGCTGTCCAGATAGTTTGTTTATTCCTCTCCAATGTTTTGACATGTCTGTCTCTGAGATTTCAGCAGCTGTCCCAATACAATAGAGGTGAATGGAATTTTGGTTCTGATGATTTAAAGCCCTGCAAAAGTAGTTGACACAACTGTGACAATGTAATGAAATATTGTGAAAACAGTTTAAATAGGGAGTATTTCTTTAGAAGAAAGTAGATCCAATAAAAACTGTTCACAGCAAGGTGGTTGGATTATCCAGAGTTAAAGATAAGACAAATTGCTGTTTTTCAAATGGAATTTTTTTTAACAATTTAAGCAGAACAAACAAAATTCCCCTCACCTGGTATACATTGTATTGAGGTGGAGGTAGAAACCTGGAACCTGAGCCAAAAATTTTTTTTTTTGTGATTTGGCTGAACTGACCCTCTAAAAAACAAGTGAAGAATCCATTAACGTGCATTGTACAGCTGCTGATTTTGACTCTTCTTTATTTAGCAGTAAATGATGGGCCCCTAATCCAGTCATCAACTTATCAATACAAGTCAGCTAAACTGAACCACAACTCAGCCAGCATGGTCTGTAGGGGCCCCCGCAGCGGAGTCACTGCTGTGTCGGTCCCATTGGTAAACAACCGCAAGGGAAGCCTGCTGCCCCCCGCTGAGCCCTCCGCTCTGAGACTGAGCTTTATGGGCTCCAGGGACCTGGGCCAGGTGGGCCGGCTACCAGGGGTGGCAGAAGAGGCCAGCCGGCTCCACCGAGCACGTAGTCTGCCGGTGAAATACAGATACCATCCCAGTCACTCCAATAACGCCACTCTCAGTCACAGGCACTGTAAGGGCCACCCTACCCCCCCACCCCCCAACCCCCGACCCCCTCCCCTCGTCATGTTTGGCAGGCCTGTACTCAACAACAGCACAACCAAAGCATGTGCTTGCCAGGCTGGAGTGGTTGCATGTGTAGCATTCCTTACTAATGACCCAGTGTGTGCAGCTGTCAGCTGTGAAACATTAAATATTGAACAGGCCAAGCAAGATGTGAAGGGCCAGTGTGTTGGAGCATCTCTCTCCACTGGAAGCCCCCCGTACTTCAACATTTTCCATTATGGTGTCACACTCAGACATGTTAGCAGTGTTTGAAATTGTGTGTTCATCTGCAGAGGAGCATGATCAGTGAGCCTTTATGAATTTTAATGAAAGCTCTTTTAGTTTCTTTGTTTAAAAAACAAAAAAAACCCCTGCTGACAGCTTAAACATTCATTTAAAAGACTCAAGTGTATTTTCCATGACTTGTAACCAGCTATTCCCATTACAAACTACGGCGAACTATGTTAAAATGTGATTTGCGCAAGCACTTTTGTGGCTGCTTATGCTTATTTTACCAGCGTCTGCCACGGAGTAGAGTTGTTTTCCTTCACTGTGATATCAGCTTGTGAAAATATTTGTCTGATTACTTTACTCGAGGGTAAAACTTGTAATTTGTTCCCTTTGAAGAGCTCAATGCAGTTTTGTGTAGTGATAAAGACAATGTCCAAGGGCCATCTCAGCTGTACATAAATCACTCTGGCAAGAGGACCAACCTAATTATATGAGCCAAGGGCGTCACACACAAGATGAAGAAAGACCAGCAATCCAGACTGGATTCAGTATTGGCACGAGAGCCTTATTTATAATGTTGAATGCTTGATGTTTATAGGTTATTACCTTAATTAAATGAGAATGTGAGTGATTAGCATGGCCAACAGAGAAGCTATCCAAGTCTGAGTTTGTAGAGCGTTGAGGAAATTTGTACTAACAAGGGATGGAAAATTAAAGCAGCCTAATGAAGGTTTTAAGTATTTGCGGTGCAACATAATCTGAGTTATAAAATGTAGCTTAAGCAACTAAAACAATTGGCATGATGGTTGATGATGGCACTATTGCATGTTTGTATCTTCATACACAATCATGCAAATGATGTGCTAATGTATCCTGTCGTCATCATGCAAACACTGGACTGTTTTCTGTTGCTCACTAGTTAAAGTGTCCTGTCCATTCCATCGTTTTCACCCAACTTCACTTTCCACTCTGTCTCTTTAACCGTATTATCTCTTTGAATTCACTGACCTCAAATTGTGGTGTGGCGTTCTTTTGCTGTCACTGATGTGTGGATTTTTTCCGTGTCTTCTGATAAGTTCGCTCCCTCATATTGTTGCTTCTTGTTGCAGTTGAAGAGGACCAACAGTCGGCGCTTTCGCCTAAAAAAAAGCAACGCAATGGAGGCATGAGAAACTCTCCAAACTCCTCACCGAAGATAATGAGGTAGGACTTCACTGATGACATATGGTATCTGCTGCGTCTGACTGTGTGTTTAGATTGTATACGTTGATTTTTGTTTGTCTTCAAAATGCTTATACAGTATATTAAAACCCGAGAGATATATCAGCATGGCAGAGTTTAGCTTATCATAGATAATGTGTGTACAGCTTGGTCAAAATTCTTTAATAACCAAATTTAAACAAGCATTAACTGATTGGACACTGTGGGGTAGCAGAACCACAATACCATTTTATCACCTTATAAAGCATTTTTGTGGAGGGTATTAGAAAACAATTACTTGTTTATATATCTAGCACACATGGGTCAACAGCATTCATTTGGAGTTATGTTTCCCAACAGATATAAGTGCAATGTACTCTTTTACTAGCCCCGTTTTGGTCTCCATCAACCCATAAGGGAGATACCTGCTTTTTATCTGCTAAATGCTATGTTCACCAGCTAGTAGCTAACTTTGTTTGTCTACTGTTTGGTACTGGGCAGGTAGCATTTTCCCTCTGAAAACAGCAGCCTGCAGCTGGAAACAAAGCTAACAAAAGTGGTGAGATTGGACCAAAATAGTTCAGATGTGGGCTGTAAAACCAAAACAATTAGTTGAAAGAGGCTAAAATGCTCCATTGAGCTGAGGGGAACTTGCATGCCGGATGGTAATTTGGGTAAACTTTGGGTTCATCACTATGTACCACTACAAAGTCATTTAATCCAGTGCTATTAGCAAGATACTGATTACAACAGCTTTAGGGATCCTTTAAAAAAAAGTCTTTCTGGTTATATTAAAAAGCACATATCGACTGAAATACAGTATTTTTTTTGGATTTTAAAAATTTTGGTATCAGCCTTAAAAATCCAGTATCACTCAGACTCTAAAAACAACATCTTAAACATCTGCTCTCCTGTTTTCTTGAAAAACATCTCAGACTTGCAGAAGCGCTCTATGCCACAAGGTTTCAAGTGACACCCACTGACTATAGCTCTTAAACAGGCATGGCACTAATGACAGCACCAGCCAGTCAGAGAGGCTCTAAAGGATAGATAGCCCAAGGCTATTCATCTATTGTCAGATCCCTGTGAGCTCTTTTCAGCACGTAAGGCCACAGATGATATGTATCCTCACAATGAAAGGCGAATTCAAATGCTACCTTGCTTTTATCTTGTCCCGTAAAATTAAATCAGCACTTATTGATTTTGACTAGAGATAACACTGTTATTCAACATGAGGCCATTACAGGGATGATAATAGTAATAGTCATTGTCATTAAGTGCCATGTTATAAGGAAGGCAGGCAACAGGGAAGTCCTGCAGCTTGACGTATACAAAGTGGAATTGCACATATGTAATTTAATTAAAACTGACAGATGACTTTATGTTCCCATTGCCAATACTGCTGCTATTCATTTGACATTTAGAAATTAAATCCACAAATGTCTGTATATTTTAATACTATGAGGTACAATACAGATCAACAATATAGTACAGTGGTCATAAGAATGACTCAGTATTATATCTAAAAGGCATGTTTATAGGCATAATTTAGCATTTTCCTTTGATCTATAGCCTCTGTTTTTTCAGGTGGGCGTCTGCCCTTGTTTGATTTGGTTCAAAGTGGTGCCAAAGTTGAATCGCTCCGGGTGATTTCCAGACTCTTGGGTAACAAAACCAGGCTTTCTAAGGCAATAGCCATCAGCTAAATATCAACCCACCAAACCAGCCCATCTATTTGCCATGTTAATGCACTGTACGATACAGGTTGATGTGTTATTTCATACAGTGTGTCTGCTGCCTAGAGAGGGGTTCGCTGCGGTAGCCTAAGGGATACTTCATTGCAACATGCGGAGAAAAAAACATCTGGGTGTATACTATATCAAATGTGTTTTTACAGGACCTGCGGCCTCAAGGCCTTCGTAAATAAGTAATGATCAACAGATTGGCTGTGGGTTTTGAAGAGCAAGCCTTTGTCAGTTTGCATGATGGGGAGGATTTTCAAAGACTTCGCCTGCCCTCGGTGCTCGTATCTGAATTGCAGTATTACAGTAAGCCACTGCAGTGATGCTGAAATAGAAAATCTACATAATATGCATGTCTAGTTTCTACTTTATGTCTCTCTCAGCTGTCATTACACTCCTCTAGAAGACACCTGGCCTTATGTTTTGCGGTCATGACGTGTGAAGTCTTGTCAAATGTGTCATCCTACGACTTAAGTAGTGAATTATGCCGCTGATCATTTTGAATGTTTAGGAGTGCGCTTACGGAAATGACACTCACAGACGCCTCTGCTCTGTGTAATGAAACGGAGCACACAAAAGAAGAAAGTGATCAGCTGTGGAAGCGGACCTGTCTCCTGTTTCCAGATGTATCAGCAAACTAACACGTCCTGTCTGGAACTTAGCAATGACGACCTCACTGAAATTAACACCATTTCCACAGGCTCCTTGATGGGTCATAAGACACATCTAATTGTGAGATGTCACAACGTGTTTGGTCACATCGGATCGTGCCGTGACATACACGTCATGTCTGCTACAGCACTGCTGAGGCAATTGGCAGTGCAGGATAGTGACAGGCCGTCATGGCTGACAGTGAGCGATAGCTATCCTGGCAGAGCTTTGCCTCACCAGTCATCTCCACAAGGACAAACTGAAGTGACAGCGGCTCCACTGAGTGGTGAAACATTCGACTTCTGATGAAATATTTAGCTGTGGTGTAAAACCTCTAAATGCTTTCACTCTTATTAAGACAAGATTACAGATTCCAGACTCTAGCAGAAGTTGATGATTGATCAGAGTACAATGAGAATTGTGGGAGATAATGTATGATTGTAATAGAAATAGTCTGAATCAATACATTACTTGATATACAGGAAATTATCCAACATTGATCAAGCAAAAATATGCTTAAAAGATCTGCAATGACTACTAGCAATGACTGTTTATTAAGAATTGAGGGTTTGGAAAGAGGTGCACTTTTCCAAAAAGACTTTTTTTTTGATTTTGAAACTTGATGCAACAGTATATCCAGGCCTCAACAAGAAAATTGATTTCAGGCATTTTTTTTTGTGAAACAATTGTTTCAACACAGAATGTCTCAGAATAAGACACATTTTTCATTTGAGTCTATACCCATGTTTACCTTTATTTTCTGTTTTTGATTTGATGTTTTTGGAGCTTCAGAAACAGAATAAAGCAACAAATCATCACCGATTTCCTGCTCTGCTCTGTTTTATATCATTCTAAATTTAATATGTTGTATATGTCAGACAAAAACAAGAAATGTGGTGACAATACCACGAGCTCTGGAAATTGTAATGGCCGTTTTCATTACTGTCTGACACTTTATTGACAATTAACAGTAATAAAATGAATTGTTAAAATAATTGATGATGAAAATATTAATTAGCTGCAGCCCTACACAGAAATGACATGGAGTTTAAGGTGTCAATGTGTTTTGAGTTTTACAGTAATATTTCTATAAAGAAACTGTAGATGATGTTTACTCCAGCCTCCTGCATTGTGCATTAATGTTGTCGTGTTTCGTTGAAAGGATAATATCTACATACTTCCACCCACAGACTTTACTGTGCACACACTGTGTCCTTTCAAATTAGCATTGCTTTGACAGATGTGATTCTGAGAGGTAGAAAGTGGCAGAAAAGACATTACCTTCTCCAACTACTTCCATTCTTGAAAGGACATACAGGACTTGCCTTCGGGGTATATCAGCCCAAAGGCGAGCTTTTTTGGCTTCAGTCTCTTGCAGCCTCAGGGATGGTAGTTTCAGCTGACACTTTCATGCATACTTAACATGTTACTTAAGGTAGCATTCTTTTTAAGTACTCACATGGATTAAAGAGATGCTCTTCTTAACGGGAGAAGACTTGAAGTCTTTAAAAGGTTTTGGACAGAAACAGAAGGCTTTTGTCTGGGTTTCACAAGATAACATCTTCAACTCTGATCTGAATCCAACAAAGTCGATTTAGTGCAAAGAGAATTGTGTTGGATGGCACACGGCCTCCGTGGTTACCACTGTAGCTGATGGTTAGGGTTGAGGTTTTCATTTTAGGGCTTCTCTTTGTCGAGTTTGTATGCTCCCCTTTCTTCTGTGTGGGTTTCTTCCCGCAGTCCAAAGACATGTAGGGTAGGTGACTCGGAAACTTGGCAGTAATTCCATATTGTTAACTTTCAGTGGAATCATATCATGATGATTTGATCATATTGCTATCATTATATATTTTTTTATTCAAATATATAACTCCAAGCACATTTAATTTAATTTTTGTCTAATGTAATACATACCAGTGGAACGGTTTAATTCACTGAACATCAGTTTTATTATTTAAATGTAATTTTGTATACATTTGCCACATGGATCTGTAATATAGATCCACATCAGATAAATATTCTTGATAATATGGTGTAAATTTGAGCGTGAAGTGTTTTTCTGTTGTTCAGGTCCTTGTTCAGGGTACACCCTACAGTACCTCTCTCCTAATGCATGCAGGATTGGCTACAGCCCTTGAACAGCAATAAGTGTTTTAGAAAATGTATGAGTGGGAAATGTGTCACGTTGGTTACAACAGATCTGCAGGAACCTTAATACTGTAAGAATGATCAGAACTACATTTCTGTGTTTGAAGTTGAGTAAATTTAAATTTAAATTAAAAATTTAAAAAAATGTCATGTATTGCTCAAAGAAATAGCATCATATACTCTAGAGCCTTTGAACAAACAATGTTTGATCCCAAATTAAAATGTTCTCTCTTGGATGAGCACTGGAGTGACTTTAGACAAAATCCTAGCAACTGAGGTCGGATATCAACTCAAGATGCATTATTTCTGTTTTTATTCAATTCTATTATTTTCTGTGATACTGGACATGATTTTACACTTTTTGATGTATGTTTAATTTAAATGCCTTTTGTTTTTTATGTATGTCTTTGCAATTTAATCTATTTATTCAATTGTATATAATTTATTTAATTGTAATTTCGAGGGGGGAAGGAGAAGAGGTGAAGGGTTTGGAAGTCAAATAATTGTTTTTGGTGTCATTAGATTAAATGTATATATATACTTTAGTTAAAATAAGAGGAAAAACCGCAGGTTCTCATGTTCGGAGACCACTTTAGTGGTCAGTGCTGGGCAGGCTTAAGGTCACCGCTGTGCTCAGTGAAATTAGTTTATGTAGTTCTGATGCTCTGTTTAAACATTAATAACCTTCACTTTGGAAAGCAAATATGATTGGGCAAATTGCTGAAATATTCAAAGTCTGGTATGTTAAAGCTTTTACCACGCCGCACACTACGTCAAAAGCTGTATGCAGTAAGGGGGCGTAATTGCATCTCCGTGCTCATGCCATTCAGTGCTGTGTTGCTGCCATCTCCTTCCGCCTGGCTGCTGCCGCTAATGTCACTCTGTTTGATGACATGGCAGTTTTGTTGGCATTTTTGCAGATGGCCTCTGACAGGAATGAGCAAAGAGGGGGGAAAAGGAAGGCAACTTTTTGAAGGGGTTTTGGTGAAGTGATGTGTTTGTATATCCTTATGGTCTATTGATTTAAGTGTTTGAAGATTTTTTGTATACTGTAGGTATAAAGTATAGGAGTATTTTTTAGTATTTTATAGTATTTTAAGATATAACTACTATGCAGTAATAATATACAGTCTTCTGCTTCATGTTCACCTTGGATGAGCACATAACTCATAATTTATTAACATTATCCGTAGTTTTCTATTTCTAGCATTTACATGTCTTCTGTTTCATTTGTTTATTGTTTATTTTTTTATTTAATTGTACTATATCTCATTTTTGCACTTTAATATTATCATTTATGTCTGCCTGTGAATTATATTCTTAGGTTTATCATAATAATTATGCTTTACTAGTTCAGTTAATTTAATTCGGTGTCTTATCATATTCTTTCATTCCCTCCCTCCTGTCTTTTTGTTTGATTAGACATGACCCGCTCCTCATCCCAGGGAATGAGCAGATCGAGAGCATGGACGAGAACGTAAAGAAATACGACTCCACAGGGATGTTTCACTGGTGCCCGTCCAAAGACATCGAGAAGGTCATCTTGGTGGGTTCTGCTCCTTCGCTCGGCACACGTCATTTGTCCCTGACACTCTCTGCGGTGACAGATGTGTCATGTCACAAAGCGCCATCAGAGGTTGACAGGGCACTTAAACACTCTGTAATGAGGTGTTTGACATGTCATTTGCTATATGGGGGCACTGTACATAGAACATTTCTTGTACTAATACATATGCCATTTTTCAAATTACTTTCATAGTCTATTGCAGTCATGAACTGCATGATATATTTTACTGCGTGAGTAGGCAGCTGAGAGAGGAGAAAGCACTAACATTTGCTAGAAAAGCCAATTCATGCCAAATTCCTGTCACAAACATCATTTTTTAAAATCTTTCTTCTTTCCCTCTCAGACCCGGAGCGAGGCAGCGATGACTGTTCTGAGCGGTCATGTGGTTGTGTGCATATTTGGAGATGTGAAGTCAGCGTTGATCGGTCTGCGAAACTTTGTCATGCCCCTGAGAGCGAGCAACTTTCACTACCATGAGCTGAAGCATATCGTGTTTGTCGGCTCCCTTGAGTATCTGAAACGCGAGTGGGAGACTCTTCACAATTTTCCAAAAGTCTCCATTCTGCCTGTGAGTGAGCACATTTCAAATATTTTCACTGTAACAGGTTTAACCAAATAAACAACCCTGTCTCCTAAAAAACTATGCTATCATCCAGCTAATTTGCATCAGCAATATCTTTAGTTAAAGCAGGAAATGTTTCTACTGCCAATGTTAAATGTTTTCACTGAATGTATCTGCAAATTGTTCACAGTCAACATACAGTATTTCATTTGTTTTTCCTATAATACCTAATCCTGGCAACTAAAGCTTGATGAATGTTTTTGGTTATGTGAAGGCAACTCAAAGTACTTGTTGACGGTTTGGGGAAAATTGTCATCTTGCTATTGAAAAAGTCAGTGTTTCCTATCTCATGCTTCAACTCAGCATTGACTTTTTCATAATTTAACCAAGAGATTGATCTTTTCCTAACCATAATCAAGTGTTTTAGAAGCCTAACAACAAGTGGTACTTGCAGGAAAGTTTGTCAAAGTCCTGTCCTTTGTACACCCAACCATTCACTAATTTGTTCCTATGACTTCTGTGCAATATAAGAACACCACATGTCCTGTATTGGAAAAATACTGCCAGTGAACATGAAATTATTAGTGTATAAACATTTTGGTAGGAGACAGGGTTGTCATAAGGCTCAAGGATGATAACTGCCATTTATAAGTTGCCACATTTTCAGTTACCTCTTGTATCATGTAGGTGAGATAACAAATTCTCTCCTTCACTTCCATCTCAAAGGGCACACCATTGAGTCGGGCAGATCTGAGGGCTGTCAACATCAACCTCTGCGACATGTGTGTCATTCTGTCAGCCAATCAGAACAATATTGACGATGCATCACTGCAGGACAAAGAATGCATCTTGGCGTCACTCAACATCAAATCCATGCAGTTTGACGACAGCATCGGGGTCTTGCAGGCTAATTCCCAAGGTAAGGAGTGCCCTATCATAGTTCACTGCACCGCCTAGAAGGGACAGGGCGCTGGCACAGAGAATATCCCTCACTGGGTGCTGCCTGGCTGACCTGGTGTCATTGCATTTGACAGTAAACCCTACTGACTATTCCTCCGGTTACTGTAGCAACTGGTTTCTTCACAAACCTAATTGGTGGCAACAAGCACAGCACTGGCACAAAACCCTCACCTGGCTTACACATTTTCCATGTTTCAAAACATGGAACTAGTTTATATAAATCATATGAGTGTATTATTTATGAATATTGCATGTTATAGCGCTCAAAAAAGCAACTGAAACACTGGGTTGGCTTCAGATGGCCTTCAATAATGGTCATTCTTTGGCTTTGAGAGAAATGCTTTTAGGAACCTTTTGACCTGAGGAGAGAAAAAAAAAACCCTGCCAATTTCATTATTCCTCTAATACATATATGACCTCGCATTTGCCTTAGTCAGCAGTAAGTGATGGATGTCAAAACATGGCCTATGTATAATACATACAGCATCAGTGATTTAATGTGCTTACTTGTCAGTCTGAGGAATGTCAAGTCAATTTGAATTCAATCTTGCGTCACTTATTTTCTATTTCATGGCTCCATACTGTACATGCTCTGTGCGTGTGTGTGTGCGTGTGTGTGTGTGTGTGTGTGTGTGTGTGTAAAAGGTTTCCGTCTCCATGCACACACAATCTAAGGGAAACAAAATGAGCAGTGTGTCACATCTATTATATATAGACTAATATTGGACCTTGTCAAGAATACGGTAACATCACACTCAGCAACTTTATGCTTTACCAATGGCTGGGAATGGATGAAATAGCCTCAGTGTATTAGTTCTGCTGATATGCCTGTTTGTAGCCTCTGATGAAGTATTGAATATTGCATTAACAGATAGGCTTTTTGTCATGTTTGTGTCCATTTAGGCTTCACACCACCAGGGATGGATAGATCTTCTCCTGAAAACAGCCCAGTCCATGGATTAGTAAGACAGACTTCTGTGACAACTGGGGCAAATATTCCCATCATAACAGAACTAGGTACGCTTGCTGCTGTATATTTGTGTCAGTTGATTGATATGCTAACTGTACTGTTGCATGTTTTCTTTCAGTTAAATAGTTGTAAACAGATCTGAAAACACAGTTTCTGCAATTAGAGGCTGTTGACACTTGATTAACTGTACTAAAAATGGAGTTTTTATGTTTTTTTTTCCCTTGTTGACATGCTTCAGTAACTGTTTTTCCTCAACACTTGTCTAGCGCCATTAGCAAAGCCAGGCAAAAAAGTGCCTGTGATTTCATTCAGTCAGGATAAAAGCAGTGGGACCAGCATACAAATGATAACTGAGCTGGGTAAGAAGTGGCACTGTCCTGTACTGCAGTGTTGTAACTGCTGCTGCCTCCATATCAGCTTTCTTTTGATTTCTCTCGCTGCACAAGAGGCTCAGTCCATTCCCATGGCATCACTTTGAGCACATTTTACCCTTGGTTCTAGTTGAAATTGCCTGTCTTGTTTTGGCCCCTTATCTCAAAGCAAAAATTTTCCCTTTTATTTTTCTAAGAATTACAAGGCCTTTGATCCCTCAGAAGTCCTTGTGGCTGTTTTCATAGCATCTTCTGTTGGATCACATTCTCTGGCCCGTGCCCTCTTTCATCTCAGCCCTGTCGATATGACTGACATTTATTTCTGTCTGCACAGAAGTACCAGTTCTCAAAGTAAATTTTACATCATTACTTTCTGCCAGCTAGTGCATGTGTTTTTGTGCTCAAAGACATCTTCAAAGAAGGTTCTGGGGCAATGATATACTTTCATTTGTTTTGACATACAAGTAGAAGTAATTGGAAGTTCTGTCTTGGATTTACAAGACAAACAATGGCATATTGGTGCTACTGATATTGACCTCAGGAGGACTTTGAATCAAGGCCTGGAGCTTTGACAATATGCATGGTGTCATGAGTGTGCATGAATGGCCTGGATATGGAATGTGACAGAGGCAAGTTGGCCACAAGGCCAAACACAAATACTAGACATAGTTTCATTTGTGTCGCTTAAAAGAAACTACAATTTTCTCCAAATTCGGGACTCAGAAATCAGATAGAATTCATCGAACCATACACAGATTTCTAATACAGTCCATATCTGCAGCTACTGACTGTTGTGCGCATCCACTGTACTTTTGTGTCCTCCTCTTCATGTGAATCCAGTATAGTATTTGCCTGATGTATGCTGAAGTGCACAATCCATGCTTTCTCAAACCACAAAAACTTTCCATAAGATCTGGTTTGATGTGCAGAAAATAAACAAGCACAATTTAAATAAGTAATGAAATGTACATGTTTACTCCTTCTAGTGAATGACTCGAACGTTCAGTTCCTGGACCAAGATGATGATGATGACCCAGACACAGAGTTATACCTCACGCAGCCTTTTGCCTGTGGGACAGCCTTTGCAGTCAGTGTGCTGGATTCCTTAATGAGTGCTGTAAGTCAGAGTCAATTTAGCTTACTGACAATACTGTAGATATAAAGAGCTTTTGATAGAGATTTTTTTGCAGTGACAAATCAAATCTGTCAGCTATCTGAAATTTGCAAAGAAATCTTGTGTTTTGATATTGGGACAAATGGCAGAATACCTCTGGTCCCCAAAAATGTCTCTCTCTGCTCCCATTAAAACAATAGATGGCAAGACTGGAACTTGTACTAGGTATGACGGCTTCATTTGTCTGCCTTTCAGTTTGAGTGAGGTTAGAACAAAGCTGCCTTCAAGTGCGCTCCAGTGTAGACAGAGGTAATGCTACCTAATGGACAGCCCTCATCCATCATCTTAGTCAATAGTGCTGTCAGCAGCTGAGGGAGATGTCACTGTGCTGTACAACCAGGGGGAGACAAGAGACTGCAGTGCAAAGAAAAGGGCAAACATTTGCCCTTGTTAAAATCAACAAAGCAATAACTGGTTGTTAAAAAGATAACAACTACACTGAGGAAATTAAATCTTCAGGTTTTACCTGCAGTTTTTAATTGCTGATTTTTCCACAGAATTATTTGTTATTTAGCTGTAAGAAATGCCTGGACAGCATGAATGTGTACATGGACTGCCTGTGTCTCTGTCTGATGGGAGTGAGAGTAACCTGCAGTAATTGGATTCTCCTGTCTTTTCACTCACAGTGCAGCACAATGTGAAGCGACAGAGCAGGGTTAGATAGCACCACTCGGCCTGGCTGTGTTCAGTTGTGACTTTGGTGGCGTTTGCTTAAGGATTCACCCTCCTCTGCTTTCATTCCTTCAGACATACTTCAATGATAATATCCTCACCTTGATCCGGACGCTGGTAACAGGCGGGGCGACACCCGAGCTGGAGGGACTGCTGGCGGAGGAGAATGCATTACGGGGCGGCTACAGCACACCACAGACCCTGGCAAACAGGGACAGGTGTCGCGTGGCACAGCTGGCTTTGTACGACGGGCCCTTTGCTGACCTCGGGGTAAGTGACTGGTCTTGTCACCTAAGGGCTACGCACATCTTTGTCTGCTTGTGTTGTGGGAGCTGGCTTTAGTGAAAGGATTCAGACTAACAGGGACAGCTGTGATTCAGACTTTAGATACCTAACAGGGATATATGCCTAAAAATAGGTAAATTCTGTGATGATAAAGTTTTAATCCACTCCAATCATGAAATAAGCCTATTGGCATTTAGAAAAATGTTACATTTCAGGGGCATAAATATTCCTACAGTCATACAGTATGAGTTGTCAGTTGTAGTCTTATGGACCGCAGAGAGTTGCAAATGAAAGTAACACATAGACATATTTTATATGATGTTGTCCAATTTAAAACAGATCAAAATTGTATTTTAATGTAAATTATTTTACTGATCAAGATCAAATCTATACAGGAAACTTTGGAATATATAAAGTTATTGCAAATTATTTGTGATGTACCTACATACTTTGATGAATGTCAGTGTACACTCATTTCTAGGAAAATCTTTCATAATATATGATGATGTTGAGCTGATTCCTCAACAACACAACAAGCGATAGGCCAAATTTAACCAAACCATATGTACATATATCTAAATATCTGTATATTGGTTTTATCTGAAAGATTCACACATGACTTAAATCAACATGTGTATCAGATAAACATTGTATAATATTATACAATATTATAATATTTTTTGATGCTGGGGGTATATTTAAATTGTTATTGTTTTACTGCTTTTAGTGTTGCTTTAGTGAAAATGCAGACTGTATAGTGCATTGTCTTAGTGTCACTGTCTTGCAGGATGGTGGTTGTTATGGTGACCTGTTTTGTAAAGCCCTGAAAACATACAACATGCTATGCTTTGGCATCTATCGGTTACGAGACGCACATCTAAACTCACAAAGCCAATGTACCAAACGGTGAGTTTTTTTTTTTTTTGTGCCCTCACATTTTGATATTCAAAATTGGTATCCACAAAAAAGCAATGTTTAAAAAAATTAATTACTTACTACCAACACTATATTTAGAACTCTCTTCCCATCTGTTCCCTCTCTCCTCTAGGTATGTCATAACCAATCCACCATATGCGTTTGAGCTGGTGCCCTCAGACCTGATATTCTGCCTGATGCAGTTTGACCACAACGCCGGCCAGTCTCGAACCAGCCTCTCTCACTCTTCCCATTCGTCCCATTCCTCCAGCAAAAAGAGCTCCTCTGTCCACTCTATCCCAACCACCAACCGTACCAACCGCACCAAAAGCAGGGACTCACGAGACAAACAAAAGTATGTGCCCCTCTAGAGCTCTCTGACTGTCTATGTCCTTGAACAGTGCCTGCCAACAGTTACTGTTGTCCTGTGTGTCTTTTTGCAAGGTCCAGACAAACTGTAACATGTCTGGGTGTCGATGTGTGTGTTTGTTTGTCTGAACGTGTGTGTATGTGTAACTTAGTCTTGTCTTAGTTTGCATTCAACAACATCACACAGCACAGAGCAGTGTGGTTTTCCTCTTGAGCAGGTCAATCCCATGGCATAGGGCAAAGAAAACGTCCACGAAAGGTTTCACCAGTGTGTGAGCCCCCCACACACTGAGCTTTTTCTTGATGTTTCATTTCCATCCGTTGGCTGTTACTGTGGTTTAAATTTTTCTCCTTTTTTCCCAAATGATTTACATTATGTAACATATTCTTCTTATCTTATCGTTTTTTTTATTATCATGATGTAACATATTCCTCCTTGATTTTAACTCTTCAAAAGGACATTTCTTAAAGGTTGGATATCCATTCAAAAGTCCAATGGAGTTAGAAGCAAGATATCCATCTTCTGTAATAAACAGATACAATTTGTTTATGGTACACTTTGAGACACAACACATGTAGCAGAGGACAGTACAGTGTTTATTTCTACAACTAAGGTAAATTATGTTTGTGTGCAATGAACTGTTGAACTTGTTTTGATCTAAGTTTTATTTGATCAACTTCAAAAGGATAATTAAGGTTATCTTCCCAGTTCAGTTTTTGCTATCATCATCATTAAAAATTCCAACTCCAAACTCCTTTTAAACTTTTCCGATGTGAAATTATGCCATCTGGATTAAATGTGGAGGACAGGCCTTGAAAGCAAATGAAAGCATTTTTTAATCATTTCTTCACATCTACAGTCTGTCATGTTAATATAATAATAATAATAATATTAATAAATTTAATTTGTACTGCACTTTTCATTCTTAGTGAAACTCAAAGTGCTACAGTATTAATAACATAGAACACACAACATAAAGAAAATAGTTATAAGAGTCAAGATTAAAAAAAGCCTTCCTCAATAGAAAGGTTGGTTGGTCAGATGGTTACAAAGGCTGTTCCACAAGCGTGGTGCAGCAGAGCAGAAGGCTTGATCCCCCATGGTGCGGAGCAGAGCTTAGTACTGGGGGCACGGAGGAGCAAGCTGCTGGCAGATCTAAGGGTGTGGGTGGAGGTTTGTGGTATGATCAGTTCCTGTATGTAGGGAGGCACATGTCCGTTGATGGATTTGTATGTGAGCAGCAGGACTTTGTAGTCAATCCTAAAGAAGACAGGGAGCCAGTTCAATGAAAGCAGAATTGGTGTTATTTGTTTGTGTTTTCACACTCTCATCAGGATTCTGGCAGCGCTGTTCAGAATGTACTGGAGCTTCTGGATGCTCCTGCCAAGGATCCCTGTGAAGAGTACATTGCAGTTGTCCAGTCTTGAGGAGATAAAGGCATGGGCAAGTTTCTCTGCATCTGGCAAGGTTAGAGTAGGGCAGAATTTAGAGATGTTTGAGATGGTAGAAAGAGGTTTAACATAGATGTCTTTTATGGTCATCAAAAGTCAGCTGAGGGTCAAACCTAACACCAGGATCAATAATAATTAAGGAGGAAAGGCGGATATCCTGACTGTCAAAGGTGAGATGAGGTATGGGGGATGACTGAATCTGGTGTGGAGTGCCAATAAGGAGAGCTTCACTTTTTCAGAGGAAATTTGTGCTCATCCAGTCCTTCATCTCTTTAAGACAGGTGCTGTGGTGTGACATGGCTGCAGAAGGGCTTGGGGCAGTTTTAATATACAGATGGGTATTATCAGCATAGCAATGAAAAGACATTCCATGTCTTCTGATGACACATCCAAGGGGGAGCATGTAGAGGGTAAACAGGACGGGGCTGAGAACTGATCCTTGCGGAACACCGCAGGTGACAGGGAGCAATCTAGACCTGCATCCACCGAGTGAGACATACTCAATCCTCTCAGAAAGGTAGGACGGAAACCACCTGGGTACAGAGTCTGACGGTGCAATGGTGGTGTGGATGCACTCCAAGAGGAAAGTGTGATCCACAGTGTCAAATGGAGCACTCAGGTCAAGGAGAGAATCAGGATAGAAGGGCACCCTGCATCAGCTGCCATCAGCAGGTCATTCACAACCCTGAGCAGTGCTGTTTCAGTGCTGTGTGCTGAACAAACCTGACTGAAATTTTACAAATTGGTTGTTGTGTTTAAGGTGGTCATGAAGCTTAAAAGCAACCACCTTCTCCAACACTTTGGATAGGAAAGGGAGGTTGGAGATAGGTCTGTAGCTGGCAAGAACTTCCGGGTCCAGGGTGGGCTGGTTGGAAGGGAGAGAATAACAGTTTGGGTGATGAAGGGGCTGAGAATGGGGATGTGTGATTTGAGCAGAACTGTGGGAATGGTGTCTACAACACAAGTACAGGGTTTCATCTTCCTGGGGATTTCCTCAGTGTGGCTCTGCCTGACACCAGTAAAATGGTGTAGAGATGTTGACCTTGGCTCTGAAAAAGTCAATGAAGCTGTTACATTGCTCTCCCATAGCCTCAATTGGGTAAGATGATTGTGGCTTCAGCAGATGATTTACAGAAGAAAAAAGATGCTTAGGGTTGCCAAGATTGTTATTAATTAGGTTGGAGTATTCCTTTGATGTTCACGGAAGGCCAGTTTATGGACAGTGAGCCCAGAGTCATTTCAGGACATATCCAGCTGTTTTTATTTTCTGCAGGTCATGAGTGAACCAGGGAGCAGAGCGTGAAAAATTGACCTTGCGTGTCTTGACAGGGGCATGAACATCAAAGACACTGCTCAGAGCTGTATTGTAGAGTGCCACTAGTTCATCCACTGATGCAGAAGCTGGGCAGGTGATGTGCTGGAGGTCCATAGTCATGATGGCTGGGTCACTGCTTTTCCAGTTCCGAAAAAGCATTTGACGCTTAGGTTTAGTAGGGGGTGATAGGAATGTCAAATCCATTGAGACCACCTCGTGGTCAGACACCCAGATGATAGACCTGTACAGTAGGTTATTGATGAGGGTGGAGTCAGTGATGACCAGATCAAGAGTGTGCCCCCTGGTGTGAGTAGGGACATCAACATGCTGCTTCAGGCCAAGACACTCAATCAGACTCAGGAACACCATTGCAAAATGACAGGAGGGGTCGTCGATGTATATTCATATCACCAACAATGACAACGTTTGTTGACATAGAGCAGAGTGAGGTGAGGAGGTCGTGTATCTCAGGGAGGAAAGATGAGTTTGGTTTGGGGGGGTAGTAGATGAGAAGCACCATCAGGGAGTACGGAGGTTTACATTTTACATTCAATAGAAGAAAGATCAGGCATTGGCAGGGAAGACAGTTTCAGTTTAGACCGATGTATGATTGCTAAACCACCAGCACAGCCAGAGCTGCAGGCTATTTCCATGTAACTATAGCCAGGAGGGCAGGCCTCATTAAGCATAGAGTAGTCCCCTGGTTTATGCCAGGTTTCAGTTGGGCACGTGAAATCAAGCCCCTTGTCCAAAATGTTGTCATGTATAAGGAAGGATTTAGCGGTGAGACATTGTGTATTAAATCATTCCATGGTGGCAGGGGACAGAGCTAAGGATTGAAGTCTGCAAACTCTGCAGTACACTGTGATCCACTTCATAGTTTGCATCTCGCCTTGTATAGGGTAGTCTCGCAATGATTCCAATGGTGACGCCCAGGTTTGTTTTGCTTACGTATTCCACACTGAAACCACGGTGCGAGCCTCTATGGATGTAATAAGTTCTGTTTCTTAAAATCCCAAACTCTTGGCAGCGGATTGAAAACCCCTTGTCAGGTGTAATTAGGAAGCTACATGAACTCTGTAGCTGTGTAGGACATCATATTTAAAACAGATTTGGGCAGAATGGTAGCTTTGGTAACAGCCACAGTCACACAGTGGAGATCATTACAGCAAACATGAGGGGAGCTCGAGTTGAAGAAAAACCCCAAAATACTAGAGTCCATCAGTGACAGTGCAGCTCTGGATGATTTCCGCGCTGATAGAGAGTGCAGGGGAGCTGGACGGGGCTTTGTGGCACACCTGAGTCGATAAGATGGAGGAAGAGACAGCCGCTGTCATCCGGAGAAAAGGGTTCCCAGTAGAGCAGGTAGGAAGCAGTTTATGTTGAATAATCCAAAAATCGACAAATCCCAATAAAGAAGGTAGGAAGCACTTTCCATTGAATAATCCAGAATCTGTAAATCCCAGTAGAGAAGGTAGGCAGTACTTTACTTTAGTTAATCCAAAGTCCACTAGTTCGATAGAATGTACTCCAACTCAGGGAGTGATCAAAACATACAGAAAAGAGAAAAACATAAAAAGCTTGAACAAAGTGCAGGAAGGCCACATTAATCACACGAGCAGTGAAGTGCACAGTCAGTGTTCTATTTAGCAAAGAGGAGCGGTAGCCAGTATGCGCCGGCCAGTATGCGCCAGCGTTCCTTCATAATGCAGAATAGCCTCTCTCCCACCACAACACAAGCACCAAAACAAACAAATGTGTGACATGGGCCAACAGAATGTACAATACTACAGAATATGTCCCCTCAGAGTAAGAATAAGCAAACGTGTGACCTTTAGTTTTAATTATAGTGTGCTGTCTTTGGTTATAACTTTATAACCTTTCTGTCACTGGGTCTCTAAACCTTATAGCATTCCAAGTTTAGCTCTGTTGAAACTTGTGTTTGCAGAATGTTTGTTTTGTTTAAATTAAAGTTTATCCTTATTGTACTTGAAAGGCACTTTAAATTACATGTCTTAAAAGCTTACATTATGTCATGTCTATGAAATACATATGTTCTCTTTAGGACTTTTGAATTCTTCTTACATTTAAATGGTATTCTTCTGATTAAATGTTATTTGCCACCATGCAGTATTAATTATGTTAGATATTTAGAAGTAGAAACTGTAACTTATTATTATTATTATTAATAAAGTTACACCCACATTATAATTACATTGTTTTCACATATGAATGTCACATTTCTACTTTATATTTGTTAAACTTGTAAAGAGTCTTTTTCAAGGCATATTAATGAATGTTTGGGTACCTAACAACATGGTAATTATTACTTGGTGGAGTAATAATTTCTTTGAAATTACACATGGTAATTACATTGCTAGCAAAGACTTGTTAATATGCAGCTATGCATGTTCACACTCTGCTGCAAACTGTGTGTGCTAGAGCAGGGGTTCTCAATCTTTTGTAACTTAAGGCCCACTTCTGATTGTTAAAAAAATTCCGAGAACCACCTTCCCAAGTAAATGAGTAAACACATAATATGACAAAAAAGGAGAAAAAATATACTGGGCTGTAAATATGTGTTATGTCACAGCTGTAATGACCAAAATAAATATTCTGCTTACCCTCAGTGAGACACTTGGGCTTGCTTCTGGGAAATAATTAGATCAAGTGGTGGTGGGATGGGTGAGAGGCTGACATGCAGAGTAGCATTTAAAGGTGCTTTCAGTTGTTCCTTGCCTTTGATTTTGTGACAGTCACAATGAAAAACCCTCACTCACATTAATAGATGGAGGTGAAAGGCAACAGAAATTTGATTGCCCGTTGACAGAGAGGGATATTGACTGGCAGCCAGTACCCAGAATGAAGCAAGGTTAACTTGTGTGAGCTAAAGCTTCAGTCTGCTCTCTGATGATAGTTCCATCAGTTCATTTTCCAACACAGTAGACAGAACCACATCACCTGAAGCAGGATCCACAGAAAAAGGGTCTGTATCCAAAGGTTTCCATGTCATGGGTCCTCTGGGAAGTAGTCTGTAAACTTGTGACTACTGAGTCAAATGATGGGTTATTGCCGTGGATATGTTGACATGAGAAGAGGCATCCAAAGTTTCACTTAGGCGTGAAAATATGTCAAATTGTCCCTCCATGACTCTTCTGTTCCAAAGAATAAGTTTTTTCTTGAAGCCCTCATTTTTGTCAGCAATCAAAAACACTGTGCTGTTTCTGCCTTGCATTTATATGCTGAGCTGATTTAACTGGTCAAATATATCTAATAAATAGGCCAGTTTTGCACAAAAGTTACCATCAGGGTAATACTCAGCAAGAGGGGAGTGCTGCTCTTCCAGAAACTTGTTTTTTCAGTTAAAAAAAGTGATTAAGCACATGTCCTCTTGAAAGCCACCTTACTTCACTGTAGGACAAGAGCTGCAAATGATCTGCATCAAGTCTTTCATAGAGAGCAGCAAAACACCTTGAGTTGACTGCATTTTTCTTATAGTTGACAGTTTTCACAGTCACACTCATGACTACATGTAGTTCTGGTGACATCTGCTTTGTTGCTAGACTTTCCCTGTGTAAGAAACAATGCGTCCACTTGGCATCAGGCGCCCTCTCTTGGATCTGCTTGACAACACCACAATGCATTTCTGTCATTTCCAATCAAGACCTTTTTCAGTGAAGTAATTATCAAGGTAGCGCATTACATTTTCTGCCATTGTTCTTGTGGGAAGCTCTTTGCAAAGCAGTAGATCCTTGTGAAGATTACTGTCCCTGCAGTATCTTACAAAAACGAAAGCAGCATTACTAACGTCAGTCAACTCGTCTAGGTGTATGGAAAAGTATGGGCTTGCTTTTATTCCTTCCACAAGTTGGCATTCAATGCTATCACTCATGTCAACAATTCTTTTGCTCATGGTGTCACTGGAGAGTGGTACTGACTGAATTTTGGTTGCAACTGCCTCCCCCTGTAACACTCGGCACATATCCACGGTGCTAGGCAAAATAAGCTCCTCTGCGATCGTAAAGGGTTTCTTGCAACAAGCTACATGAGCAGCAACCATATATCCAGCTTTCAGTGGCTTTTGACTGAGTCTGACTGAAACCCGTCCCTTCCTTAGGAAATATTCTTTTGGCTTCCACACACATCCCAGGTGCTTTGTGTTTAAGTGTCTCTGGAGCTTCAGTGGTTTTAGTGCTCATTTGACAGGATTTTGCCATATTCAACACACTGTGCTTTCGTCTCAGCATTACTGCCTGTCATTATGAATCCACATTTAATGTATTCAGGGTCATATTTCCTCACCACACACTTTGGAGCTTTATTGGTGCAGGTTTGTCTCCCACATCCAGACATGTGATTGGCAAAGGACAAAAAAAAAACAGGAAATTATACAGAGCGCAGAGCACGGTGCGGCATTATATTCTCGATTAAATTTACTGTTCAGTCTGTGACAGAAAACAGCTAAAAATGTCTATCTCACTTTTCTAAGAGTCCAAGATAATGTGTTTGAATGTTTTGTTTTGTCCAACCAACAGTGCAAAACCAAAAAATAATCAGTTTACGATATGAAAACAGAAAGAAAAGCATCAAATCCTCAAACTGGAGAAGATAGAATCTGCAAACTTTAGGCATTTTTGCTTGGAGCATACCTCGAACAATTAATTGATAATCAAAATAATTGTCAACAATTTTCTGTCAATCAACTAATTGATTACTCAACTATTTGTTTCAGCCCTAATTCACACTCTCAAAAGCATTCAGAGTGTTTGTGAAACCTCTTTAATATAATTTGTGCACAAAATTTCATTCAGACATAATTTTTTTCTACAATCACAAATAATTTCTTCACATTTACAAACTTGCATTTCTCCAGCAGAGTTTTTTACAGGTTTAAAGGATGAGTTACGAGCAGACACTTACTGATCATCATTTGAAAAGCTCAAAACTTTGAGACCATAAATAACTAATTTGAGACAACTAGACAAACTATTTGTACCCATGTTCAGTGTAAACTCTGACTTATCGATCTCACTGTTTAGAAGCAGAAAAATAACCCTATTTCAGTCTGAATTCTCTCTAAATCTGCAACATCTGTTAGTCTGGAGGTTTTAACTCATATCCTTTGACAGTGTCGGTGATTAATGCGGGGACCTCGAACCACATGAAAACTGGACTTTCAGCTCCATCAGAGAAAACTCTGCTGAGTTCAGACTGTTTACTGACAGCACAGCTACACTCACAGATAACAGAGCCTCCTACCTGCCTGTCAAACAGCAAACAAACCATAAACTTTCTCTAAACATTTCAGATCTGAGTGGAGTCCTACAGGGATCAACATATGTGAAGTCCAGCAGTTGCTTGCTCTGCCTGCATGCTGCTGCTGCAGTTCAGAGGCTAATAAGCAGAGCCAACTGCTAACAGCCACCACTGCAACCAACAAACTCCACAAATCCATTCAACAGTTCCACCATCCATAGTCAGACACACACAGCTGCTTATTTAATGCCAAACTACAGCTAAAAACTTGTGCTAACAGCTAACGCTGCTCTGGTGTGAGTGTTTTGCAGGCTAGCGAAACATCCTGGGGCTGACTTTTTACGGGCTGTGCCAGAGGTTACGGTTCAATGAAGTAAACAGAACTATATCATCAGCAAAAAGGCAGAGATTCAGTCATTGAAGGACTAGTGTGTAGGCTTTAGTGGCATCTAGTGGTGAGGTTGCAGATTGCAACCAAATAAATACCTCTCCCCTTCCTACAGTGTAGGAGAACCTACGGTGGCCACTAAAAGCCCTCTGGGCTACTGTAGAAACATGGCGGTTCAATATGGCAGGCTCCAAGCTAGAGGACCCACTCCCAATGTAGATATAAAAGGCTCATTTTAAGGTAACAAAAACACAATTATTCTTATTTTCATGGGATTATACACTAATTAAAACATGCCTATGAATATTACATTCCATTTCTGCCAAGTCTGTTCCGCTATATGCCACTAAATTCTACCCACTGCACCCTTAACTCACCAAACCGAACACTACCCACTCTTTGGCTGCACTGACATATTCTTTCCTTGAAAACCACAAACAGAATCCATGGCAAAGAATTTCTTTGGAGGACCTAGTGCCCATTAAGAACACACTTGACTTATTGCCCAGTATACAGACACAGCTCTAATTGAAGTTATACAAGTGCCAGATGGCTTGTAGCTACAGCCTCAGTACCTAATTTTTGCCAGTACGCCCACAGGACACCACAACTGAAGTCCACAAAATGTATGTAGAGTGGACTGGCAATCTCCTATTACCCCTCCAGTACCCTTACAAGAACTTGGTTGGTTTGACAACTAATCAGGGCCTGCCAGCACACTGGCGTAATTTATTAGGCTGAGCAGTGTGGTACCCAGATGTGGAGCAAAACTTTATATCCATAGGCACTGTCCCAGACTGCCACAGGATATTGAAAAGGCTTGTCAACTAAGATACCTTAACAATAATAGATATAATAGGACACATCTCATCCACTCTTGGCACCTTGCCACTGCAGAGCCTTTTCAATACCTCAGTCACCTCCACCAAAATAATGGGCATAGTCTTCCTTTAGGTTCATTTAGGTGAGAGTGCCTTTGCTGAACAATAGCCCCAGTTGAGGTAAGCAGTTCTCCTCCCTGCTCAGAATAGACTCCCCTTACTGAGTTGTCTAATGGTATGCCACAACCCTTTTTTGTACTTGCAACCATAGAAGTCCTGCAACAACAGTATGGAGTCTTCAGGTGGTGCCCTATAAAGGACCTAAACTTGAGAGACTCTAAGGAGGCTGGAAATTCCAAACTGTTTTTTGCTGTACATGCACAAACACACAAAGAATAATTTTAGCCTTCATCTTTGCAGAATGCCGTCACATAGAGGCAACCCTCTCATTTTCGGGGAAAACTCCAACACAGCAGTGCTCAGCCAGAGGTTCATAAGTATCACCAAACCCACCTGGTGGCTCTAACCCCAGGGGTACTCAAGAAAAGGTGCAAACCCCTATTCAAGAGCATGGCATTTTGACTGTGGCTGGCAATATAGGAACATGACAAATTTTAATGTCCATAACTCAAAAATTGTACAAAGTACCACAGTATTCCTAGACATGATATTGGTTTTCCCAAAAATCATGGCTGCTATCACTTAATAAGTATTATTGTCTGCCACTGTGTGTATTTTATTACAAATATTTAAACATTTTCTATTATTTGAGCAACACATTTAGAGGATTTTGCACAATTGGTGGAGGTATGCATTCTCAAAGTACTCTCAAATATAATGTTGTTTCTGTGGGAATATTCACATTAAATATTGTTTGATTGTTCATTCAAAAAACGAATGAGCATGTATTACATTTTCACAGCTGCTGAATGAACACAACAAGATTTCACTGGTTAGTAATCGGTGCCCATTTGGAATAAGAAAACAAGTTCAGCTACGCAAGTTCATTTACATTGCCCATTTTACTGAAATATATTTATTTCTCCATAAAGTTGCTGAGCCTTCTTGTTTTGTGCTGATTTCAGTATGTTATATAACACATTTGATATTATATAATATGATATTATATAATACATATTTGATACATATTAGCTGCATGCTGCTCATTGGGTTCTGAATTACCTCTGAAACATGGACAACATCCTCCTTCCAATTGCTTTGGCAACAGGCATGGGCCCAATGTGGCTGCTTGACACATGCTACAGTGGCTAGATGCACAGTAACTGCACTCAAAAGATTTTCTGACATGATCCATGTTCTGTTTTTATTATTTGCTGAGTTGCTCCCTACTGTTTAACCTACTCTACATCCATATGTAATGAGAGCATCTGCTGTTTTTTATACCTTGATCATCATGTTGTGCAGTTTTTGTTATTAATGGTCATATAAGTATTTCCCATTTAGCTTACATTTAGTGTACTACTTTCTTTTTCCAAAGTGCAACAAGGATGAATAGAGTGGGCCAAGGTATGGAAGTGAATGGTTATGCATGATGTTAAATAATGCATCAAATACGGTCATGTTCTTGCTGACATTTTGCCCTCTGAATGAAAGCCAAGTAGTTTGGTGACTGCATCGGGAGCGCATGGTTATGACCTATGCAGTACATGTGACTGTAGGTTTGACTGTACAATGTGATTGAAACTGAATGGTTTGATGCTACTTCAGCTTAATCTCTATCAAGTGATGTTTGATGTTTTATTATTGGCAACATGTATCTACTGGCATATGTGTTAATGTATTGTCTTAGCCTACAGCCTTAAGTCATGTTGATGAAAATGCATGACCATGGACATTGCCAAGTGGATGTATCATCAGCAATATATAATGCCAAAATATCCATCTCCAACAATAAGAAAAGAAAGTTGCATCAAGCCAAAAGCCTGAAGCCCCTCAAAAAGAAAAAAAACCCTTTGACAGTATGAATTGTGAAGGTATTAACTTCTTATTTGGTACCGTGAAGTATGAAAACAGATCTGCATGTTTGCTGACCCAACAAAACAGCATGCTTCAATAGCAGTATGGTATATGTGAAAGACATTTACAGCCTTGAGATGAGTCACATTACAGAGGTGAAAAATGGGACAATGATGGGACATTAAGTGATACTTACCTGCCATTAAAAAAACCCATTTTGGAGCATATTTTTATCATGTCAGAATTTCTTTCTACACCATCTATACAAATGATTATTTTAAAATATACAATGTCCTCCCAATGTTCTGTGTGTGCTTAAAACACAAATCAATTTGATGACACTGAAATTGTAATCGACGACCATGTAGCATTAACTGTCTGATGTCCCTCCTCTTTGTCTTTATATGATTTTGGCTCTTTCTCAGAAAAGACATGGTTTACAGATGAGCCAGAGAATACCCACCTGAGGACCATACAGATCAAGCCTGTGAATACCCTCTCCATCAACCAAGTCAGTCAGTGTAAATCCACAAGCAGCTTGATTCCACCCATCAAAGAAGCAGAAGACGAGTGCTGAGCTCTGGACCCTCGCTGACACCTGGACGCCTTGACTCCCAGAAGACTCATCGTGTAGGTGTCAGACTGGGATATTTTATCATCTGCAAACACAAATCATCATTGGCCATTAGATGGAATGAACACATAACTGCTTTCCTCATTCACCTCTACAGCAAGCTTATTGTACATGCAGATTTAGAATCCTTGTACATGAAGACAATCATAGTCAAATGTTGCACCCACACTTAACTATTTGTTTGCACAGCTAATCTGTAGTGGTGACCAGACTCCATTATTTTTTTGTTCCATTTTGGGGAATGAGGGTCACTTGAAGGAGAACAGCAACGTAAAAATGATTACTACTGAATATTATAATTACTGGATCAAGATTTGCAAAGATAAAAGTTGCCTTTTTAGCTGTTGATGAACAACTACTACTACTGCATTTACTTTACCCAGTGTTGCAGAGTTATTCTGTACAGTATATTAAAATGTGTATTTTACATCCAGCTGCAATCCCACCACAATGGCATTGTTAGTGACTGACTCTCAGTGATTGCTTTGCCATTTGGAGCTAATTCACAACATTTGTGACAGTTATGATGGCCAGTGTCCATGTGTAAATGGCATTTGGCTCCAGCCTTATCTCTATCCATTTATATTTGTCTTATCTTTGCCTTTTTTGTCATTTGTAATAAATGTTTTCTTGTTGCTGTTTGGTTGCAATGTCCAAAACCCCAGAAATCTTATTAAGTAAAGCGTTCAAGTATCTGCAGAGTTTCTCCAGGGGTAAAAAGTTAGGGATATTCTTTTTCTTTTTTTCTTTTTTTTGGTCAATAGCCAAATATGATAGAGCTGTTTTGATGGCAACATTATGATGTAACCAAAACTCTCACACACTTTCTAATACAATAGAAGAGCTATTCATTGACTTGAGACTCCATAGACAGCAAAGCCAAATACTATAACATGGCACCATAACATAAGTCTGTAGGAGTTAAATGTAAAAGCCACATATCGCATGAAGTGGGCATCTTTTAAGTCCTCCTTTGGCTGTAAGCACTGCCTGACACAGGATTGTCTTGGAGGCCATTAAGTGCTTGCATGTACTCCATGACCAATCTTAATGCCATAATCAGACATGTTCATGCTTTTTGTAGATACATGAAAAACAGCTCTATCATAAAACTCAATTTGGGCTATTTATATGTTCTGACAGCTTCTGTTGTGTTGGTAAACCATCTTGGTGATCGCATATCTGATATATCCATAAGACAAACAAGTTATACACATCTGATGAAGCACCAATCATTTGTGTAGTTTGTAAGCAGATGAGGCCAGAATGCAGAGCCAAGAGTGGTTATTAATCATGTCTTATATAAATAATAGAGCAAAGCTATATCGGCACTGTTGTCACTTTACTTCAGGATCAATGAAGGGGAAAGAAAGGTAAAAAACAAAACAAGCAATCCATAATATCCTTAATCCACCAAGGATGCGTCACAGTCTAGCCTAGGATTTGTGTTGGATGTGAAAAGAGAAAGGTTGTGACATTTTTACTGGCACAGAGAACATCCAAACCATCCATCCCTCAGTGCCAGTAATGTGCCAGGCAGTGCTGAAGCCAATGGAGGACTCCAGAAGACCCACTGCTGCGAAAAGAGGCTTCTAGTTTGCTGAATTTAAGCAAAATTTACTTTTGCTGTGAGACTGAGAAATCTACTTTCCTCTTTGCTTTCCATCATGCAAGCTCAGAATCCGTTGTTTTAAAAAAAAAAACACAAAAAAAAAAACTTTGAATTTCTTTGAATGACGCTTCAAAAAGATCAGATTTAATGTAATTCCCTGGAGATAACTAGAACTGTAGTAAATCATTTGAAAAGTCTTAAAGCTATTTTTTAAATAATCAATTATCGATAGCAGAGCCTGATAGCAATTCATGTTTTATGACATAATTTATGTACTCTTCAAAGAAATCTGTAAAGCTTAATGTAAAATATTTCTTTCTAGTGTGTTCTTGTTTGAAAAATATTCTTGTTTGACAGTACCTGTGGGGTTGAGAGACATTCAGCATTGCGGTCTAGTTTGTATTATTTTGTGCATTTTTTTTTAGCACATTGACTTGTGGATACAATGACAGTGCTAAGTTGATATTTCTGACTATGTCATAATACCCAATAATAAATACAGTTTATTGTCTTGTACAAATAGGCTTGTACATAAATTGTACATGATTTCATTTTGTATTTTCACAAATTAAAAGCTGATGTATTGTGTTCTACAGTATGTCTTGTGTTTTTTCTACAGATTTTCCCAGAAAATGAGTTTAATATTTTGCCACCAGGCTCAGCACAGAAGACATTACTTACACATTTTACTTAAATGCATTGCACAGGGACTATATAAAGCCTTCTCAGTGATAATGACATAAGGCACTTCCTGATGGCCAGACAGATCATGTGACACTGGACACTTCGGTGCACCCTCTGGATAATGGCTGATAAAAACACTCTCCACATTCTCACCTTGGGGATGGAGAGGGCCCATCATGTTGCTTGTTAATGATTTTACACACCATGGCACTGTGGGAGACTGTCAGCATGCCAATAATATTTACAGTCTAACACCTCGCCGCTGCACAGGCAGCTAGAGAGGCCGCTGGTTTCCCTGATCCTCCTGCCAGTGGCAGTGTCACCTTCTTGGTAAACAAACACATGTAGCTATCACACTAAAAAACATTATTATTAATGTTTACATCAACTATAAGGACAACTAAATGGATTTAATGGATTTTAAATAAAGGTTACTATACAGTGATGTGCTGAGCATAATTAATATCCATGTACCATATCATATTATGATGATGATTGTCATTAATAATGTTTCGTTATCAACCGCTATCACATACAGTAGGAACATGCAGTAAAGCACTGATTTGTTCGAGAAATGTACAGTAGAAGAAGCAGTTTTACAAACAGAAATAATCTCACTGGATAATTTAAACCACAATGGTTTAAGACAAAAACAACAGCTCAGCTAGCTAAGGAGTGTTATTTAACCATAGCGAATTGTGGTTTCAACAGTTGGCCTAGCTCAGTGATTTCCAACCAGGAGTGGTCATACACCAGGGCGTACTTCTGCAGTTACCAATAGGTATGTGGAAAGACTGTGGAGTAGCTCAGCTAATTTGAAAAAATAGAAACTTACTATTTTTGTTTTTAAAAAGTATATCTATAATCTAAAAAAAAACAAAAAGCAAAAACATTAGTTGGGCTACCTCTTGTTAGTTATGGCATTCTCTGATGAAACTGAAATTGTTACAACCATAAACTGCATTATTTACAATTTTGTAACTTATGTTGAATGATATGTGATATATACTATAATAGTTCACATTTATATCAGCCAACATATCTTCTGAAAAACTGATTTAGTTAATGAGATTTATTTTCCCAAGAAAAATCTGTGCAACTACAACTTCAAACTGGAGTCACTAGCTACCACACTGTGCTGTGCGTGTATATACACACAAAAATCCATGGTCCCCCTGTGAAGACAACTCTTGTCCAGCTGCACAGGCTTGGCTCGTGATAATAGTTTCCATGACAATGCAGCACTATCATCAATGCCAGCCTGGATAAACAGTGATCCTTTACCAAAACAAGGGGGTCATTATACTGAAGCTTGTCAAATCAATGTTGAGAGTGTCCTGGCTGATTAAGGCGTCCCCTCTCAGTCCTGACACAGTGTCAATACTGGCTGGCCTGTGGCGGCACACTCCCATGATTGGACTGAAATGCCTATCAGTCAGGCAGCTGAGCTGGACTAATGATTCCCTGTGCTGCCTATTAGAGGGACATGACAATTTAATCCTGTGGGCCAGGCAAGGAAAAAGTGACCTTGGTGCTTTATATTGAGGCTGAGGTAAATTGACAAGAGCAGATAAATCTTTACCTTGGGCTATTAACAGAATTAAAGAACAACAACAAAGGCAGAGGGCCCTCTCGTTTTTGTTTTGTTTGCCCCTGCTTTTCTAAACCCTATTATATAAAAATCCCCTTACATTTGAACATAATCTGACAAAAAGGAACCAAAAAATATCACAGCATCATTAAAACTTTTGTATTTTTATAATATCTAAAACATTTCCCCTCTGTGCAGGTACCATCGATCCAATGCTTAGAACAACAAAGGGTCAAATAAAAGCCATAGGTTGAATTCTTCTTTGCTTTGCAGTCAAGCTGGAATATTGAAAGTGGATATTGCTTGAAGCTCAAGGTTTTTCAGATGTTCAAAGCCATTCCAGCATGGCCCCGGGGCAAGGTATATTGCCTTGGACATCTATCTTAAGGCTATGAGAACATTGTCTACATGGTTGGAAAAAGGCCATGTGTTTACACAGATGTTTCAAGCTTTTAGCACACAGATCTTCCTGTACCAAGTTGCACCACCATCTTTTGTGCCAAGGGCCATATACATTTTGCATTAGTTTACCCTTTGATACAGAAATGAAGGAGGGCAGGAGAGCTTGTACGCTTGCATGCACTATATAAAACAAAATAAAGATTCTCAGCGCTGCCACTTGAATATTTCTCTGAATATGATTTAAATTGAGGAAAACTTTACTGTTAACATTTCCTTCACAAAGACTTAATTTGTTTCTCTCTCTTTTCTTTTTTTTAAATAGTTGACCTGTACGCAGAAGAAACATTATGCCTCTCCACATTTCTACTGGAGAAACAGCAAACAAATGGCAAAAGATAAGGATTTCATCCCTGCTGTAAGGATAGATTGTCGGCACTGGGAGGCAATTTGCCTGTAAGGCACAGTTGCTGCACTGACCCTTTATGTTCCCTGTAAAGGTCAACATTTCTTTTTCTTTTGTTTCACTCCATGCATGCATAAATCAAAGCTCTTGGCTATTTTCATGTTTGAAGTGGGAAATACCACTCATCAAAAACAAAATATAACCTGTACAATCATAGTATATTTCCACTTTAATATAAAATACCATATGTAGTTAGTTAAATGTGGTTTGGTTTCAGATATAATTGTTTTAAGGTGGATGCAATTTGGCTCAGCATCTGCAATCAGACATTTCCTGTTTTTGTGGTACTACATTATAATTTTGCTCATTTAAAACACCTTCTCCTTTGCTTCCATGCAAAGAAATTAGCAGTAACGTACAGCAAACAGATGGCACTCCCATAACATCACTTCTCAGCCCAAGTTGTAAACATGATTTACAATTTGCAAGATATTATTTACTGTGATTCATGTTTCTGTCAGTTCAATACAGGAGGTTAATAGAAATGCCAGCATGCTCGCTGATTTACTTAGTAAAATTTTCATCCCAAGGTTCAGGTTCAGAAGATTGGAGTCAGAGAGAGTTACAGGATTCATGCATTATGCAGAAGAAGCTGACACGACCTTCAGCCATCACAGTCTTTTCTATATATCACACTGGGCTTGACCCTCCCAAGGCCAGAGGGAGCATTTGATATATTTAACCACTACTGCCATTAAATTACTCACATTCTTTATGAGCTGAAGCCATTTTATACAGCTAGCAACATGAAGGCAATATAATTTTGATTAAAAGTGGTTTTACACTTTGTATTTGCCTTTTACCGCGGGTGATGCTTCAGCAATAAGGAAGACATTCATAAGTCAAAAGCAAACTAAATCAACAAATAAATCTCCTGCATGGGCCTTTGGATTTTTATGTCTCACATTATGGCTTCACCATATGTTGGCCATATGTAGAAATAAAAGAAGAAAATCTGCTCCTGCTGCTTGATACAGAACACATCATAAAATGATAGGAAATAAAGTGCTGTTTTAGAGTGTGAGGTCCATTTTAATATAATTGGCTTTAGAATTATTTATGACATTAATTGCTACATTATCGACTGGCTGTCAGCTCTTTGGGCTTGCAGTACATTCTTCTTCACAAAGAGCGCTAGCTCAGCCTAAAGTAGACTGACAAGCTAATTATACGATCTTCCCTCTCAATGATAAATGTCACTAATGTGAATCTGGCCCAGAAATAAGACTCCCTAGTTGCCTCAGCCGCAAAAGTTACCAACTCCAGCCAGGATCTTTAGTTAGGGACGCTTCACTCTGCTTCATTTCCTCCTGAATCGAGTTATCTTAAAGAATTCAAGCCCTAAATTTTAAAATTGCTCGTTAGGTTAAGTGTATTATCTGTGGAGGCAAACCTGAATTTACACCTATTTATATCTACTTAAATATGTACTCTCAATGAATAACGAGTATTTGATAGTGTATTCTATTTTTAAAACCATTTTGCATCAGGAGCATTTTACCCCCAGAAGTGTTCAACGGCAAACATCAAAAACATTTTCCCGTCACTCCACCCCAAAATGTTTCATATGAATTTTATTTTAATGATGCTGTTTACATATTCCAACTTCACTTAGGATATATCCTGACAACAATGAGAGCTGACACATACCAAACTTGGTATGTCCCAGAGCCATCTTCAATGGCTGGGACGCTGTCAGCTCCACCTACATCAGTGACAGTGTCTCAATGGTAGCGCGACACATGTCAGAAACTTTTAAATGTCTGCTCTTTTCAGCAGAGTGCTTCTGCAGCCCAAAGATGTCATTTTATGTGTATTAATGTTTGTATGAATACTGGTCAAAGAGTAAGCAGTCTGTGCTGCAATATCGGCATAGTGTGAGTATGAAGCACGTACTTTATCATCACTCTGAGGTTCAATTGAACCGTCTTCACCAATAAACTCATATTCTTGAAACATATTCCTTTAATCTTTTTTTTTTTCTTTATACGATATCTAATTAATTAATGATATAATTACTCTCCAGTTCAATCAGGCAGCTATCAGCAAAAGAAAAATTCAGCCTTACGATCAGATGTTTGGGCAGGAAAAGCCATCTCTGGTGATTGCACATGCCTAGTGCAGCCCCGACACACATCTGAACTTCGACCTCCTTTGATCAGCAGTTTTGGCAAGGCAATCCATCATGGTGCTCTTACTGTCAGAAGAGGTGCCTGGCTGCAGCTGTGTGTCACTGGCTAAGAGGGGCTGCTTAAAGGCAATCATGTCAACCTCCACACGACTGCTCAGACTCCCAGATTGAAGGAGGACTTGACAGGGCCAGAAGAGTCAGCTGAAGACACTGGAGGGCTGTGTCTGATTGCTCTGTGGCAATAAAGTGATGGCTGATGTTATCCTCTGTGAACAACCAACTGAATCGACTCAAAAAAGGTGGAAATTCAACAAATGAATGCACGACCTTTCTGCTAAACTATGGCTTTCACCCTCCTTTGCTTTTGAGTTGGTACAGTTGATACACATTGTATAGGGAAAAGGGTAGGATGATGTTTTAAGAACAAAAACGAGGTTCTGTTTTTATTTGAAATGCATTTTAACTTTTCTGTCAAAATTCTATACATGAAAGAAATCCTTTACCCGTGATCTAAAGCTGTTTAACATTATGAAACGACAGGATATGAACAATTTTTAGTCTGACCTTCAAAAAATGTTTCTGCCTCAGGACAATGTCTAGACAGACAGATTATTATTTAAAGGGATCACTGGCTGAACAGTATGTTGAAATTAGAAGAAATCTAAAATCCTTTATTATTATTTTTAGACTTTTCTCCAGCAAGGTTTCAGGGTGTGCTGACCTTACATAAACACATCAAAAACAACAAACCCAGTGGGAATAAAATATATTTACATGCTCAGGAAAACTGGTGGATGAGTGGGTTTTTGCCCAGGGCAGGAAAATGATATGGGTGTATTGCGCTGATGTATACAATATAGATATTTGGAAGAAAGCCTGGATTCTTGTACATAAAGAGAACTCCTGAGCAGCAGGTTAGGTCGTCTTTGCACACCCAATGCCACTTGTCAGATCCTGTAGCATGTAGCGACATACTGGTATAAATAAGGCGAACGGTGAGTGATATTCCAGTTCCACTGCCAATGATTTCCTGGCGGGAAAGCAGATAGCGTGTTTCCCGTCACTTCTATAGAGGCACCGAGTGCATTAATGGCAAAAACAGGCCTGACTTTCAGACAAAGAAGCTGAGTGACGGCTTGCTGACTGCAGCTCCGAGTGTGCAATAACATGATGTGAAAGGACATTGTCAGGAGCCGAGGAGACGAGCCCAGATTGTACATGGTGACAGAAAACAGAGATGAGGACAGAGATACTGGTGCCATATTAGTAGCCAGCATATTCAAACACCATCCTTGAGTCTAAGCAAACTTGACATCACCTCCAATGGCTTCAAAGTGTTTGCTCCCCTCCACCACCACTACCACCCGCCCCCCCTCTCTCCTCTGTCTGCAGCCAGCTTTCCCCTCTGATGTGTCTCCAGACTCCGCTCTCTCTTATGTAGAGAGTTACCAGCAGGCCTGTTCTGTCAGGACAGGAGGATAGGGGCGCAGCGGCCTGCGGATACCCTCAGTCAATCTACATTTGGTCACCGCGGTGGGAAGTGTGCTCATTTTTTCCGATATCTGAGCTACTTGAGGTGATCCGAACACTGAAGTGTGAGGAGCTGTCACCTTGCATAAAGCTCCCCACCAGCGGAAGATGTACGTCTCCTGATATGCAAACGGGGGGAGGGGGTGGCGAGTTCTCTGTCCTGATAGGCTACGAGGACACATGGGACTCTATAAAAGAGGGGGGCATGTATTCCACTCTGTCCGCCTGGGGACAAGAGGTCGGCGGGGAAGGAGGCAGCTCATCACCAGGCCCCCTGCAGTCTCAGGACAGATTTATGCTGTTACTGGGCCAAACATGCGGGAGATATTTTAATGCCGTATCAAAATATCAACAAGAGACCAGCAGAGAGAAGCATCAACAATCGATACATTATTGCTTTTGCAGAAAGTTGGAAGACAAAAAGAGCACTGTTAAACCCTACACTACAAGAATTATTTAGCTAGTATAACTTTGAATGGAGCTGTTTGTTTTAGTTTTGTGTTTTTACTGGAAGGTGTGCTGTAAACCTGCCCACTGGCAGTGGCAGGCACCTCTGTTTGTGCTCCACAGGCCATTAACAGTTCACCCCACCTTCTCCAGCAGGGCAGCAGCTGGGGAGAAAGAAGCATGCAGCAGCAGTGCAGGATCTCACAGACACAAAAAAACATGGCCAGAGGTAGGGAGGCTGGAGTACGCTCCGAGTAAAGTTGGCAGCTGTGCGGCTGTGTGTGATGAAGTGCAGCTCGCCATGAATACACTCTGGGGCTCCCTGCACAGCTGGCGACTGTAGGTTACAGTTCTGAAAGATGGAGCGCAGGAAAGGGATAGTGGGAGGAAGAGACAGATGAGGGAAACGCAGAGCTTGCATCTACACATAATTTGTCTGTGGTGGGCCAAATTCATGTAACAAGGAAGATGAGGAGGAGGGTAATAAAATGTTATTGTGTCAGTGTAAGAGAAGAATAGAGCATTCATAGGCGTCTGCAGACAATTGAAGAGTCATTAGCATGACAGCATGGAAGCAATTTGGGCACTGTGTACTGTGGATATGCAGTATGTTGGTACACTAAAGCAAATGAAAACACTGGTTATCTTTTGTGCATCTTGTAATCTTACATCGTAATACAGCCCTGTTAATGAAATATGTATGAGACACAACAAAGTCATACACAGGTGGATCAGATGTATTAACCATTAGCTTATGGAAGAAACAACAATGATACTCAAACAAGCTGTCAGGAGAACATAATCACAGTGATTTAAATGAACATTTTTATAGCCTAGCGCAATCAGTTTTTAACCTTTCAGAGTCATTAATGTGTCAAGGGGTGACACAGCCAAAGGATGTGACACTTAGCATCCAGGGTAGCCATCCACTGTATCTGTGTGCTCTCCTCTTTCATTATGTTCAAAAGAACAATTAATAGCAGTTATAATAGTGTACAAAAATCTATTAACAAAGCTATTACACTTTTATCATCACTGACAGCTTCCACACTGTAACTTACTAAACCTTACAGTACCAAAATATGAATTATGAGTTGATTTAACTAAAATGCTGACAAAGAATACTAAATATTAAAGAATACCTCTGAAATGATAAATATCAAAATTCAGACATTGTTTTTAAACAGATTATATTGTAAATTAACTGTAAACTAATGTGTATGTTTGAATAATTAATAAAATGACATAATTTGACACATTTGATTAACTGAAATATAATGGAAATGCCACTGAGCATAATGGTTGTGAAATCATTGTTGCTGAAGAAAGACAATAATGTTTACATATAGTCGAATACGTCAAAACAAGTTAAAATGCAAAGTTAAAACTGACTGACATTCAGACATCATTGGGGCATGTTGTATTTAATGAAATGTTACGCTGGCCTGCTTATTATTTATATACATTACATATTTTATCATAGATTACCCAAAGCAACCAATATGAGAGAACTGAAGTATTAGTTTAGACCATAAATCATTCATTTCCACTGTTGTTTTTGCTGATATGCTCCTGCTCCCGAAGGAAACATGGAAGCACAAGCTGATAAAGTTATGCAGACATTTATTTTTCACTTCCAGTGATTTAGCATGACTGCTTGTCGCGGTGATTTAGAGGAGACTGCAGTCTGCATTCTGTTTATTGTGACCATACAAGTGCAGCGCCTGCATGCTTTCAACTTCAGGGTTATTGATTAAAGTTTTAAATGGTTGCCATATTACCCAGGGACTTCTGGGAGATTAATTTGCGTCAATGTTCATCTGTAATTCATTAGCCATTTAGACAGCTCAACCACAAGGACTCTGACTATAGAGAAAAGGCAATTTTTCACACAGTGAAAGTACGAGAGCCAACAAGATGCTACTAACAGTAACATACAATAGATTTCATGTTGCAAAGAGGATTCGGTTCAAGACTGAGCATGATTATGTTTGAAGTTTGGAATGAAATAGAATTTCTCCAACACGAGGAAAATCTGATGTATCTACCAGTCTTATATGATAAACTACTACATATGCACAAATTAAAATGTCCACCAATCAGTTTATTCTATATCAACAGTGAAACAAATGACTATGTATAATGTGAAAGGGGTCATTCAGAGACAAACCCACCCAACTACGCACTTCCAAGCATTTTAGCCTATTTTAGACTCTAGTTTTCTTGTTTCATTTTACAGCAAATTTAGTGCATGGTTCAACCTTGTTTATGGTAGACAGGCAGCAGTTTTGAGCATAAAGCTCTGATAAACACACAAACCATTTCCTGCCAAGCACTAAAAAACAGATAGAGTTAGCCAGCTGATAAAGACAGTCAAACATCTAGCAGCTACAGATTGGTATATATTCTAGTGGAGACAAAAATAGAGCTACCATAAAAAGAGAGTGAATATTAGACTTTTGTTCATCAGGAAGCTACAAACACACCTCCAAATAAATGATAATATTGCTGCGTGTCTGCTGGATGTGTAAAAATGCGACTGTTTGCTAACATGTTAGCCATAGCATAGAAGGGCAAAGTGTGACCAGAACTTCCAGGTTCTGTTCTAGCACTGGGAAAACCTCATTCAAAATCACATTGACATTGGTAATAACACTAATTACTTGAAATTTAGCCACGAAACATAGCCTTACTCAACAATATGTACGTAGATAAGGATGGCCATTAAAAGAACTTACAAGATTACTATAGTGTATTTAATATATCTGTATATATGTAATATATCATTTTAGTTTTGCCTCTTTTATCTCTGTTATGTGTATATTTGAGTTAATTGTAACCAATCATTGCAACAAATAAATTTATTTCACCAAATTCATCAGGTTTTACGTTGCTTCTCTTTCTCCTAGAGCTGGGTTATAACAGTGACCTTTCATTGAGACTAATTCACATAAGGCCTTGACCTTCGTGGGTTAAACGCCACCAGCTCGACAGAATGAGGCGAGTCCATTTCTCACATCCATGAAGGCCATGGATGAGTCCAGTATCTGCAGTTAGATTAGACATGTTTGTAATAACAACAAGACTTTGAGGACAGAACAGTGTAGAGGTTTTGAGACAGCAGAGATTACAGCTAAAAAGTTAGAACGATGACATTAGAAGAGAGCACTGGTTAAAACCATGGATATGGAGGTTACGATGACCTAAGTACCCACGCTGATGTGCTTTTAAAGTTTCATGGAAGCTGTAGTTCTTTGTATGGCATTAAAATCCTAAAGGTTTCAACTTCTAATACCGTGCTGTTGACGGTTCCTAATTTGTCTTAGAATATGGACAACAGATTTCTTGAAAAATAATACATCACCATCCAGTTTTGATTTGAGACGACATAGAGAACAAAAAATATGACTGTGAATATGACAACTGAGCTGGCTGCGTATGAAGGCAAGTTGTGTCCTGAGGCTTTGGGTCAGCAGTCAATTAAATTATCACACTAAACTGAAAGACTTTTAAAATCCCCTTACTGAATAATGGTTGTCAGACACTCTGTATCCACCATGATGTTCTGTAGAAAAGGTTGCTGCAATGGGATTAGGGCTTGATCCTCAGCTACAGCTGTGCCCAGTCTAAAATGACTATCCTCTTATCTCAAGGCAACAGAGCTACATTATGTTATGTACCGACTTCGTCAAGATAGAATGGATGTCATTGAAATTAATTTAATCTTCCTTAAATTAGCTTCTGACTATGATCTCTCTCAGTCAGAATTTATGTCCTCCAGAATTCAATTTCCTCCACGGTGTGATATGCTTTTATCAGTTGGTAACTATTCGGTGGCCTCCAATAATGAGAGCTGTCACAGAGACCAGAAGCGGATAGTGTTTGATGGCGACCATCTTGTGACCACTAGAACTGTCGCCCACATCTACCAGGGATTAAGAAAAAATAAAAGACTTGATGCTTCCCAGACTTTACACAGCAGCTCTCATTATAGGGAATAGTAATTTCAGAATCAGATGCTGATCAATCTGGAATTACTTTAATCCAATTACTAGTCATTAGACCAGTAGAGTGTATCAGTGTTTGATTCAGGGTTGCTGAAATGAAAGAAAAGGGCATCTGATGTCAGAAATGTTTTGAGTCACGATGGCAAGATAACAGCGTAAAGCAGAGAAAGACGCCTTTAAACTTGTTTCCACCCCAGTTCTTGCACAGAATTCTACAATAAATCAATTAACTGATAACACTTTATTGGATGGTAATGTTTATGGGATGTTTAACTTGTTGAAGTTATAGATAAACTGGTACTATAGTAGCTGTCAGTTTACATAAGTGCTGAAGTGATTAGTCAATTGATCACAAAAAAATCCTTTCACAACCATTTGCTTATATGTATCATTTCAAGTAATTTACACGAGAATCTACAGCCATGCTAGCAGGTCTATGAGGCTGTGGTTAAGCATGTGCTAAATCTCAGCATGCTAGCAATGACAATGTTAACATGTTGATGTTTGGCAGGTATAATGTGTACCATTTTCACCATCTTGGTTGTTTGCATTTAACATTTGCTATTTAGCACTGAACACAATGTACAACTGAAACTAATGGAAACATCATTAGTTTTGCAGGTATTTGGTCATAAACCAAAGTATTAGTTAAAAATTTGACTTCATGAAAAGTTACTGTAATTCACCCTGGTGGGGACATGATTGGTTGTGTACCAAATTTCATGGCAATTTATCCAATAGTTGTAGAGACATTTCACTCAAAAATACAAATGTCAACCTCATGGTGGCGCTAGAGGAAAAGTCAGGGGATCACCAAAGTCAGTAGGACACACAGCCTGATGACCATGTATGTCTGTACATGGATATCTGTGTTTCACTGGATAATTGAAAACTCTGACCTGCTGGTGGTGCAGGGGGAAAGTTTTTATGCTGTTCAGACTAAAAAGTCAAACTGAAGATGTCACCTTAGTCTTTTGGACTTGGCGATTGGTCATTATTTTTTCACATTTTACAGACTAGCAATTAAGTAATAATGAAAATAATAATTAATTGCAGCCCTGATTTATAGCACAATACAGAAACCTTAAAAAGCTGGCATATTCTGAGAGAAAAATGTATCCCAAAACCCACTGCTAAATAAAAATAAGGTACTCTTTCCTATCTGACAATTTGACAACAGAGACAGTTATATATTTTGAGACCATATAAGCTCTGCCATGTGTTCTTTTCACCAGAAAATCCAGAATGTCACTTCCTACCTGAGATGTTAGGTGCCCACCCGGCTGTCTGGTCCCCATTATTACTTTCATCTCGTCTCAGCTCCTGATGCTTAATAAGCTAGTACCTGAGGGTCCTGCCTCCATCTCTAAACTCTGATTTGATGTGGCAAGGAGACAGAAAACAGGGAAGAGGGGGGACAGAAATAAAAGAACAAGGGATCAAAATAACTGTGCCTGGCTGGCTGAGTGGAGTGGGGCCCATCAACACCAATAACCGTTAGCCGCGAACACGTGTGTCACAGCGAGACAAGTGTCATATCACTCAGCCCACTGCTTCATTTGACTGGAACACATCAATCACTCAGGGAAATCCACACAGACTTGCTGAGATAGGCCTCACCTCTGGCTCCCTCATTACGTTGCGTCAGTGTTAGTGAAACCTCGGCTTGTCAGGAATTCAGTGACGTCTTTCTCTACAAGAGCCTCTCTTGTCCAGTTGTTTCTATCAAAAGCAGAGTGAGATGCAACAGCGCACGGGAATCTTACAGGTATAACATGTATGTCAATGTATTTGGTGTTTTAGCTGACTTCTGCTACTACCCAGAACACAAAGCATCTGCATGGATGCACACATGTGTGCCCATGAGCTGGAGGCAAACCTCCTCGCTCATTAGTCATGACAAAGACTACTCGACACTATGACATTAAAAGATTTGTGCCTGCAACAAATGATTGTTGTCATTATTGATTACTCTAATTGTTTTTTTTATTAATCTTTTAATGTATAAAATGTCAAAAAAATTTGAAAAACTAAGACATCACAAGCCCCAAAGCTTCAAATGACCTGTTTTTCTTAAACAAATGGTCCAAAACCCAAATATATACAATTTACAATGATATCCAACAGATAGAAGCAGAAAATATTCACATTTAAGAAGCTGGAGCCAGTATATGTTTGCCGTTTTTGCTTTATAAATGACTTAAATAATTTATCAATTATCAAATTTGTTCATTTATTCTACAGCAACAATGCCCACTTATGTGCAATATGGGGGGAAAAGAAGCCCAATTTAAAAAAGCATCCTAAAAATCACATGATCAAATGTTGTCTATGAATTGACTAATTGATTAATTGACAAACGTGCTCACTTTCCTGCACCAGATGTCATACTTGAACGTTTATTGACATCCAAAATAATGAACGTTATTAATATCTCATGTATGACACTGCAGGTCTTTCATAAAACTCATTATTTAAACTCAAAATCTCTATGTACAGAGTGAAAATGAGAAAGTGTCCCTCTGCGGCGGGCTTAAACCAAGGATTAAAGGCTTATTAACAAAGGCCTCCCTTGAAAGCCCGGCTCTCTCCCTGGCCACCGCCATGCTGCGCCCAGCTGTGTATACAACTCCGACAGGTAGAATAATAACGGTTATACATCACTGCACCTGAGAGCCCAATCATCTAAATCTTCCCCTGCCACTACCTCCCAGACTCCATTACTTTATTGACACGCAATCTTAAGAAGGAGAGAAATATTGCACATGTAAGGTCACTTGGTTATGAAGACATATTATCATATTATCTGCATGAGGGTTGTAGGGCTCAGGCCTGACAAAGCTAATTATAATTGGACATGATACAGAGCTCAGAGCATATTACGTGCTTGGCTGCATGACAAAGTCGCAGCTGAGATATGAGGGGAGAGAGGAGTGGAACATGAGCTGAAACTCAATGCGAAGTGGGTGAAGCTGTGCAATAACAGCAGCGAGCTCTCTGATGATAATTTATGGATACATCCTCTATAAGCACCGGGCCAAACCTGTTCATGCTTGTTCACAGAGCACAAGATGGAAAGAGCCAGTTGTTCAAATACAAATTTCTTATGCGTGCTGACTTGAAACAGCTCTGCCCAAATGTCACATTTTGTTAGTGACAACAAAAGTGGCCCTGTGGCTTCTTATCTCCACTCCCAAGGTTATTTCAGTATCACCAGACACAAACAACTGTTTCTGTTTTTCTTCTTAAATGACTAAATCCTTGTGCTGCCTCCTTCAAAGAAGCCATTTACCTCCAAACAGTGATGCATTATTTTTAAAGCTGGCTCGTTCAAACTCGAATCAGTCGTCGCAAAAATTAAATCAACCTCAGAGAATAACAGGCAAAAAAAAGTCAAAGTCAAGTGATACTGTACATCTGTTCTAGTAATCGCATCACAGGGGTCATGATCAGTGCTGGATCGAGTAGCCGCGATTTGTGAGCAGACCCAGAGGTCAGATGTTAACTTTAGTTTAATAGTGTCAGGCACAAAGATGGTTTTTCCCTACTCATTTGCAGTGATTCATGGCTTCAATGCTCTATTAATATAATATGCATTCACTTAAGCCCATGAATATGACTATTTTTACAACTGGGCTCAAGTCTATTACTGTAAGACAGCACTATTTAACTTCCCACTTCTTAAATAGCTGTCATCTGTGGACTAATGGAAATGTACTGAAATGGAAAAATTATGATCATTTCAAATGAGCTGACTTTAAGGTTAATTTGAGGAGTTCAATTTGCATAATGTATGACGTTAGCAGTCGGTAGGCTGTGATCCCCCCATGACTCAGTTGAGTATCTTCTTTCAGTAAAATGTCAAATAAGATACACCTCGGAAAAAAAATTATTTCTTACTTGACCCTAGTGGTATTTAGCCATATGGAGATATCTGGTTTTATATTTAAGGTTTTGAGATCCACGACTTACCCAAGACTTCTGACACCACCCCGATACAATGGTGGTTAAAGCGATTACATCTCTGGTACTCAAAGCATCAAAAAAATTAAACATGAAAAACTCAGCAGTAACACCCCCTTCCTCGCTTTGACATTTTTCAAAAAAAATCTTTGTCAGATAATAATTCCTAATAAAAACTGAGTCGTATTTCTTGAAGAAGATGTTGCTCACTATTTCAAATATATTAAAAACTGAATTCTCCTCTCCAGTTTTGGGTTGATGCCAGAAGTCTTAGCAGCAGATATCTCAAAATAAAACTGAAATTCTCAGCATGGCTAAATACCACTAGGGGGAAATATGTTTAAGTCATTTTGTAATTGAGTTGAACTGACCCTTTAAGGCCACAAAGAAACCTTTTCATTTTTGTTTTGTTATAAAGTAGGCAGCTCTATTTTCTTGACAGAAAGCAAGACGACTGTAAACTATCAGAGTATTTGGTGGCCAGACACAGTGAAACGGCAACTGAAGTTTCTGGATTTAGTTTAATTAGAACAAAGTATCTGGATAACACACAGTGTATTCAAATCTAATCTATTGCATATGTTTCTTCTCAAAAAATAAACATGTCTACAGCGCTGTTGTGGCCTAACTTTTAAAACTCTCTCTCTGCAAAAGATACTCAAAACATCTGGAAGTCCATCTGCCAATAAATCTCCCTGATAAATGATGGTGCTTCAAAAGTCGGAGAAAAATAATGAGTGGTGCAACATCTTGGCACAACTAAAAACATACTTGAAATACAAGAGTTCATCTGAGATGCTGAGCTCTGAGACCACAAATCACAAAGGCTCAGTGTATTAGGAATTTATTTCAAAGCACATCATGTCACACACACATTTGCAACTGTATATCTTTCCAGATACTGGCGAGTGATACTGGAAATCTGGTAATGCTCATAGGTGGACTAGTTTACATTGCAACATCACATCTTGAATTTGCATGGCCCTGTTGTATATTGTTATTAAATGGCACACTTGTTTCTTCAAGCTGTTTTCCCTGAATGTGTGCAATAACAGTGAAATAAATTAAACTGTAGATCATTTTCCTGACTGGAGATAGGTCAATATGTCTGAAAATAATCAAGAATAAGCAGGGAACAGCAAGCTAACTTTAAATTACTGAACTTTTAAGCCATGCTATTTGAGCATCATGACTGTGCTTTAAACAATTAAATCTAATTAACAACTATTAAGCCTGGTGTTTCTATCTGAAAACTCACCCCAGCCATCCAGCTTTGTCATCTGGTTTCAGAAACTTGCCATGACAGGCCATTTTTCATGATTTCTCTTACATTGGAAAAACACCAGTATTTTAATTAAGAGGCCTGAATGTCCAGATGCTTACCTATTTTTTTTAAACGATTACTGATGGGAAAGCCATGAGCGAGGCAAGCAAACATCGATGAAGGCAAGCAGGTTGCAAAATAAGAATCCTCTTGAGTATGGTGAAAATTGACGTTTAAGGCTCTTTGAAGCTGTGACTGCACTGTTTGTGCCATTACATGCTCTATGCTTTTCTAACAGCACACAGTTATCTTGATGCTGCTAAAATACTTGAGTACCTTAAAACATCTTATACGACACTCATTTAAGGCTATTATGGTTAGCATTGCACCCAGAGCAATGGAATAAAACATGTCTTCTGAACGAAGCGTGATGAGTAAAGGGTCAGATGAGGGTCAAGAAGCAGATGAGTACCTGTCTGAGTTTGTGTTGCTATATGAGGACAATCCAACAGGTGGCATGAGACTCCTGCCCTACTCCCTCATTTCTTTCTTCTATAGAAGAGCGGACACAGCTGCAGGGGACTGACTATGCCTTTGTTGTGTTGTTATTTTTCATAATTGGCTACTAGACAGAAACTGAGCCTCGTATCTGCATTTCAGTGTTGATCATATAAAAGGAGCCACATTATGTTCTCTAATCTAAGAAAGTAAATGGAACATATTTGACTCAGTTTGTGTAGTGTTTTCTTTAGTAAGTCCTTGAGTGAATTTAAGAAAATATTTTTCTCCTAAACAATGCTTTTTCCTCCTTGTGCTTTCACATTAGCGCAATGAATATTAACAATATTGGCCTCTCAAGAATGTCAACAATTTTCTGGCTACTTATTTCAATATCCTCTTTGCACAAGGCTTTCATTTCCTTAGGTACGCTGTTAAAAGGCAGCTCCAGCCTGCCCTGACTAATTTCCTCTCAGCCTCACAGATCACAGGCCTTTCCCACCCAGTGCTCCCTTTGCTCCCACAAAGACCCTCGTAATCCTGCTGCTTGTCCACAATTAATCTTCCCAGTTACCACATTATTAACACAACCACCCACGGGCAGAGGATGCAAATGTAAAGCCAGGAACAAGCCTCTCTGTGTGCACTCCCCCCCCTCTTCATTCGCTCCACAGCGGAGTGGCAGGAGTGTCAATCACTCCAGGGGTTTAAACCTCTGCCCACTATCAGCATCAAGGGCTTTTCAAACTACCCCCCTTGTCTGCTGATCAAACAACGTGACCCCTCCCTCTACCAACCCCACAGTTGAGTTCCCTTTAGACTTTTTCCTCCATCTACCTTGCCCTGTTTGTCTGTTTGACTGGCTAAACACATAAGTTTCTGGTATTTCCTTTGGTTAAAATTATTAGTCAAATGACCCAAAATTAATCAACAACAATTTGATATTCAATAAACTGTTCACAAGCATTATCGTGGTATTGGTCTGTATGCAAGTAGTGTTGGAACAATCCATTCACTGATTAGTTGAGCAACAGAAAAGTGATCGCAACATGTAATCATTCGATTTTTAGGTGCCAATTAACATTTGGCAAGGGATGAAAATCAGCCCTCTTGGCTAACTCATTTTATGGCTTTTTTCCCTCTGCTGATCAACGGGCATCGTCCCAATAAAATAAGCCAACTATTTCAACAAAAAAAAATTATTTAATATGTTAAGAAATTCCCCAACATTTGTTTGTTCCAGCCACTCAGATTTGTTGCTTTCCTCTGTTTTCAATCATTATAAATAACATCTTTGGTTATTGGTTGGACAAAAAAAATAAATTTGAAAATGATGCCATTGTGATGGGTATTTGTTTGGTGTTTTCTAACATTTTAAAAACTAAATCTTAAATTTATCAATCAAAAGAGATAGCTCCTTGATTAAGGTGTCTAAAATGTAAAACAGGTTTAAAAGCAAACCACCATTACACCTGAAAAACTGAGGAAGATTGATGTATGGGAGAGATGATGTCAGGGGTTAATGTAGCTATATCAAACTAATGAAGTCAACATGTTTCATCAATGTGTCATAACAAACTGCTTATGACAAGGCATGCTTATATGATGTTATGAATGTATCTTATCTTATAATTTAAAAGTTACTTTGGTCCTGGAGTGATGCCATGTAAATGTAGATAAAACAGAAACAATACTCCCTTTTGTTTGTGTTGTTATGTTAAAGACATGTGATTACTCTAGCCATCTACTGGGGGTGAGCTCCACCAGTCGAGTCTTAGCCGTTAGCATATACTCTACAAATCATAGTCTTGATCAAAGCTGCTGCTGTGAGAATAGCTTGGCACCACTTTAAAAGAATATGAAATAATGTCCCAATCCAGCAATCCTAAAAGACCAGAAGAAAGAAAGGGAGAGCGTAAGAGCTGAATATGTGGAGGCTTTTTGAGAAGTTGTTCCCCAGTGGTTGAAATGCTATTGTGTGTCAGACAAAGGGCATGGTTTCATAGCACCCCCTTGTTTGCATGCATGACCAGCACTTTCAAATAAGGCCTTTAGATCTAAATCTCAGGCTCCACTCAGCACAGAAGGCAGCAGGCAGCTTTGTTAGTGGTGAGAAATTACTGGGGATGTCCAAACTGAAAATCAAGCGTTCACATCTCCAAACAAGAGCTTTGATTATGCTGAGGTCTACAACGGAGCCCCGCTGCGAAGACAGTCCTGCTGAGCTGAGGCATGTTGTTTACCAAAGTATCATACTGAAAGATACAAGATTGTCTTCTGCTGCTGTCGACTCTTTGGAGATTAAGCAGTGAATCATTACAGATTGAAGTTTTAGTTTAGCAAACATTTCTCAGAGGCAGAGCTGCACTCTCTGCTGAGTTTAACCTCAGCGGGTGGAGCCAAAGGAAACCGTTTTTTTTTTTTTTTTTGAATGAATGAAAATATATCAACTGACAAATCTGAGAGAAAGCAGAAGGATAATATAAATAAAACATGTTAAGAACATCAAAGACAATTCAACAATTCTTACTTTGTAAGATGGGATATTGCAAGGTTTTCTAAAAAACCTCAAATTTGTTCATCTTGTCATTTCTGCTTACATTAAAGCTGCTATAATAAATATTTTTATATTAAGAATGGACAACATGACTGTATGTGAAACGAGTCGCTCATAGTGACGACACCACAAAGAATTGTCACCCGACTCCACAGTTCTCCTCAGCTCTATGAAGCATTATAACATTTTTCAAATTATTTTGGTTCAGCCCCACTCCCCTCATAGCATCATTTTCAGTCACAGCAAAAGCTTTTAGCGAAAAAGCTCAAAAAACTGATTGCACACTACCTGCTCTGCATCTAATAGGAGACCTAGCAAGTACATTTAAACGGGACATATTATGCTTTTTGTGATTTTCTGTTATTTATGTACTGTTATGATGATATATGCTAAACATGGTCCAAGTTCTAAAGCTCCCTGCAAGTCAAGAGCCAGGGCTTCAACGTCATCCATGCTCATATTTTGGCTCAAACAAGTATAGATGTATTTGAAAAGTTGACATTTTGACTAAAGAACAAGAAAAAGTAGTGAAATCCTACTACAATAGTTTGTTGCATGGTTTGTTGACATAATCTCCCGAGGGGCAGCTTCCAAGACCTGGCCAATCAGAACAGAGTGGGCTCCTCAGGAGGGGGCCTTAAAGAGACAGGAGCTAAAACGGCCTGTTTAAGACAGAGGCTGAACAGAGAGGCTGCATAAAAGGTCAGTATGAGTTAAATAAGGAGTTTTTTTAAAACTGTAAATCATGCAAAGATGTTCCAGTAGAACCTCAGATTAAACATATAGACCTGTAAATGGGCATAATATGTCACCTTTAAGTAAGACACAATGAGACTCACTTGTCAGATGTCAAAGCCAACCACTCTAACACCTTCTCTTTGACATCATTTTACTGTCTTGTCTATACTGTGTTTCCTTCATGTCATAATGAAAAGATGGATTTTTCTCACTTCTCATGCAGAGAGCACATCCTCGCATTTCAGAGAAATTCAGGAGGCCAAGCTCAACTCACTGTCACTGTCCAAGTTATTATCAGAGAGAATGAAGAAACCATTTTTCTGCAGAAAGCGAAATTCTCACAGTGATATATCAAGATCTTGGAATTGGGAAAAGATTGTCTGTCAGTGAAATATGTGATAGTGTTTCAAACTTGAAGGGGCTCCTGGGAGCAGCAGAAGACAATGTAAATGACGTATTATATCTGATGACCTGAGCCACAACCATGATTCTGACTTAAGAACAATAAAGATGAGTGAAACATTATACACATGTTTTGTTTAGACATGTACTGTAGAAGATATGATTTCATAGATATACAGATGCTAAGATAAGAACCAAACCTTCAAACAGGGACACCATTAAATAGCTCAATAACAGCTCTGACTCAGTAAATATGTATGTCTGGCATGTCCAAGGGCTGGAGAGGAGGGGAATTAATTCTTTCAAAATAAATTATGAAGGGGATAGACTCACAGCTGTCTTCAGGATGATGATAACACCCTAAAATATTTGTATTATTATGTGATTGGATCATTTGGAACAATTTGTCTTCTTAAATCAAATTTTCATGTGAATATCCCTGAGAGACAAATGTTGCAAGTTGGTTTGGGAGTGTGTTTAAATTTCAAACAAATTCAAAGTTGTATTAATCAATATTTTTTATATTACCTAAAATTAAGATGTTAAGATGTGTCTAAAATTTGACCTTTCACACATGTGGTGATCTCTACAAATGGTCACTTGTACTAATAAACTCAAATTCACCCAATTCTGTAACTCTATGGTGCTTTTTAGCGTCTTTTAGCTCATTGTTTTGGTTTTGCTGCATATGTACTGTATGAGTCTCTATTAGCACTCTCTTCAATACATTTTCCAGCCAGAGCAAGTAGCTATTTTCAGTAAACAAGTCACTGTACGCTAACTTCCCAGGACCAAAGAACAGAGAGAAAAAGCAAGCAACTACGGTAGCAGCTATGCAGCTAGATAGCAGTTAGATATTTTTCTTGGAGACCCAACCACAGCTAAAGAGACTGTGAATTTTAAAATTATTTTTACTAATGCTAAAATTAAATTTGTTCAAGTGAATTCTAATGCTTTGCCATGCCTGCCAAATACAGAAATATACAATTACTTGCTAACACATCAGCCATGGCGACTCTTAAAGGTGATACACAGTATGTTAGAGCTGTGTATTCATTGGCTTGTTTTTGAGTTTTTCTGCCCCCTTGTGGCTAAAACGGATTAATGTAGCTTTAAGAAATCGCATCACTTGGCTGCTAACTCATTGGTGTTCATTAACAATGAGTTCAAGTACTAATATGGGGCACTAAACATTTTAATTATGGTATGTTTACATCAGCATGTATACATCTGATGACACCCCGACTAGACTGACATTAGACATTAGTTGCATCTTATGAAGGCAAGACTGAGGCACTTTATTTGTGACTCATGTTTAGCTTGTGGTCAAACAACAGGAACTAGTATGATTCTATCTGGTCCCTTCAGCAAAACTCTTCGTGCCTTGCCATGCTCGGACATCTCTTCCACAGACATGTGGCTGAGGAGAGAGTGGGCTGTCTGACAAAACACAAAGAACAAGCACTTCTCCAGCTGCCCGGTTCCCATGTGAGAGTGATGAGAACACACAGAGGTTTAGTCAGAGCTCGCTGGAGATGAGCAGCATGGAGGTAGGCCAAGGAGATGTCAAGTGTTCCCTTACAAGAAGCCTTACACACAGTGGGATCCTTCAGTAGCATTTTATTAGGGTTCTTGTATATATATGTATCAGCTAGGAGGTAACCAGTGAGTAATCTGGAGGGTTTTGTGAAAATACGGAATTGATGACAATGGCAAACACAAAGCTCACTTGAGGTGAGGTGAGGAGCACAGCTATTATTTACTTTACGGGATGACTGTGGGGATTTCAATGTCAGATATGATGAAAGCATAAACTCGCTTCCTCTGCAAAATGCTGAACCAGCCAAGCAATGACTGAAAGGGACTAGTTTCCTTTTCTGTGAGGGAAAACAATGTATAATTTCTATGCTAGCTTACTAAACATTAACAAAACATAATGTAACTATTACATGTAACTCAATTCCCATGATCATCGAGAACAACATGCATTAAGTTGGCCTTGAAAGAGTCTGCCATCAGTTTTCAAATGTCAGATGGTAAAATCAAATTAAGCTGCTTTGTCAGACTTCCCCCTACAAACCGCCAACATGTATGTCTCACATCACCTGAAAAATCATGACCAACACAATTTAATTACAACTAAAAAAAAAGTGTAAACATCACTCTCTTTCATCCCTTTATGTATGTGGACAAGAAGACAATGTGTTAAGAGGAAATAAATCTGCCTTGACAGCCACATCAAAGGGTGCAGTGAGGGGCTTACTGCTACTTAAGGCACAGGAATGCTGTTGCTAAGCATCAGTCCAAAACCTATCAGCCCTTTAAGGACTTTACTATTTTTGAGAGGGGGGCTGAGCAGGCTACTAGAGGCCAGAAACTTCACTCTGACACCACTATGAGAATTCATAAATCCTCAACACAGCAAAATCTGACACATGAGTGATTCTAACATAACACAGAATCCAATCATTCAGCTCTTTTTTGGGCTAGTTCATTACCACTTAACAGGGGCTTTTGATCTCTGAATCTTTACTCATAAATAAGTAACTATTTGTTGTCTATGAACTTCCTCTGCCCTTCTAAGGAGGACGTGCTTGTTGATGAATTAGGACATGCTCTACTGCGTAAAGGCTATGAGTCAGTGCTAGCCTCCACCTTCCTGTGAATAAATTCAATTCCCTCATCTTGCCCGGGTAAGGTACTAAATCACTGGCAGCGTCTTGGAGCGGCGGGGTGTCATTGGATGGCTGGGTAGCCAGCCTGTTATAATTCTGTCCATCAACCTAATTCATTATTTCAGCAGCTGCACATTTCTACTCTGAATTAGAGGAAGTGACAAGTTTGAGTTCAGTTCAAAGGAGAAAGCTTTTAAGTAAGACTTTGGCAAATGATCTAGACTAGCATGTCAACCACGCCCTGTCATTCACCACTTTGACGTGTAGTAAATTTTTAGGTCAGGGAAAGGGAACAAACTGAAGAACCACAAGTCTCACTTGCAGGAAATAGAAGCGATAGGTGACCTCTCACTAACTTGTAATCCACAGAGTATTAGTCATAACAACAGTGGATAAATCCCTTTGAGAGAGTTGAGCCGTCTAAGCATGGCATGGGGCTGCCTGGCCAACAAATCTCCTTTTTTTTATCTCATCGTTGAGATGAAAGAGAAATGGTGCTGCGGATTACAGAGAACAATCATGCATTATAAGCAAAAAAGAAAAAATACAGAATCGGCTTTGTGAGAGGCCACTCATTACCAATTATCCACTATTTCTGACAGCCAGAAAAAATTACCCAGCATCGCCTGAGACAGTCTATCAGTGTCCGTATCCAGCAACAGCACTGTGTAGCTGTTCTATTTGGACTCACATCTTGTTCACAAAAAGCACTAAATGTAGAGTAATTTGTCTTGTTGACTTTGATGTTACAAAGAAAGTTTTTTAGTGTGTCATCTGTGTAAGATTTTTGAGTTATATTTTCTTTTTCAGTATGCACTCACTCTTGTAGGGCTTGCTGAGATAATTAGGCAATGAATTGGTTGGTTAACAGGAAAAAGATCAACAACTCTTTTGATACTTGCTTGTTAATTTTTCATATATCAAGCAATAAGACTCAGAGTTTACAGCCATGCTAGCCCTAGCTCTGTGAGGTTGCTTTTGCTGATACTACTAAACACTAACATGCTCACAATGACAATGCTAACATCTTAGCTTGTTAGCATGCTTACATTTCCTGATTAGCACTAAACAGAATGTGCAGCTGAGGCTGATGGGAATATTATAACTTTTGCAGGTACGGTATTTGGGCATAAACCAAACTATTGGACAAATAATAATTTTGACCATATCAAATTTCATGGCAATCCATCCAATAGTTGTTGAGATGTTTCAGTTTGGATAACAGTGATGAGCCAATCAACTGACTGACTGACAGACAACTTTGCCATCCATAGCACTGCTAGCATAGCTTTTAACACCAAACATTCTCTGGTTTCTGCCTCTAAAATATAATGTTTGTAAATTAGTTGGACAAAATCAATTTGAGGCTCCTTGGGCTCCTTATGATACACCTTTTTTCACTATTTCCGATCCAATGAAAATAATTATTAACTTTGTAGCCCTAGTTGATACTAATTTTAAGCTTTATTTGTAGGCTTATGAAACCCAAATATGTTTCATAAACTACTACAATGTTGCTTATATAAGTCATTACAGCATAACCAGATAAAAGTATTTAAATAACAACGCTGCTGCATTTTCAATACTGTTGTTCTTTGTTTATTTATTGACTCTATTGACTCATACCATGGCATTGAGTGGGTGGAAGCTTCTCCCTTTATTGTAATCAGCTTTCATTCCAGCCCTTTTGATCCATTGGTTTCTTTTGTGCGACACACCTCATCACCTTTATTTTCTGCCATAATTGCATGGGAAAGATCTCCCCTTTGATACTGTCTGCATGCCAAATCACTATCGGGGAAAGAGTGTCGAAAAGTGCCATGTGCGCTGTCTGCTGGGAGAAAAAAAGAGCTCATACACCTGTGGAAGACAAACAGGGTTTTCAGAGATATGACATATCTATCATCCCGGCGCAGGATATGAACTGTTCTGTCATCTTAATGGTGAAGGGGGCTTTGCATAGTGGAACAGTAGGTGCTGAGAGACATGTGTTGCACATGGTGAACTGTCTGGCAGCTGGCATTCCCAGGTCTGCACCCCCCCACTCAACCTCTTCCAGGCCCCTGTCTCATCTCCTGGCTCTAATCTGCAGACACAGTCCTCTCCTGCAGGCTCATCACCGGGCTGCTGAGTGGAGCTGAACAGGATCCTCTGCTCCCCCTCAGGCCTCCTCCTCGTCCCCTTTAACATCACTACAACATCAACACCCACCCTACACAAGTGTCAGGTGAAGTACCCCACTGGCTCCTGCTAACACAGCTATTTTAAAAGGGAATTTAAAAAAAATCTTAGACTTAAATCAGCTTCAAAGAAATGCATAAACAAAAAAAGGTCTAAAAACAAAGACCAGATATGTCATAATGAGGCTGAGGAATAGGTTTTGAAAACAGGTCATCTCATCCAGAATAATTTATGAGTGATTGGTATTGATCAATAACCTGCTATGTGACATAATTATCCCATTTATATCACTCTTATTTACTTGCCGAGTTATGTCAAAAGGCCTAAATAATTCTATTTAGACGTGTTGCTTATCAGGAATATATTTTGTAAACATTTATCTTAAATTATGTACTGAATCAACGCTCAAAAGTCTGCAAAGAAAAAAAAAAAAAATCCTGCATTGCATCTCCCCGCACAGAAAGGCAGTCGCAGCCTTACCACATAGCAGCAAGATAAGCAGGGTGGATTCTACTGAGAGAATCTGTTATCAGGGATGGTGCTATGCACTGACATTAAGGATAATCATATCTATCAGCGCGCTGCCAAACATCCCCAAGTGAGCCTGGTGGAGAACAAAGCCTGCATCGTCTCTCGAAGCTAAGGTTACAGGCGGATGATGATGTACTTGTCACTGGGGTGCAAATGATCCACTGCCCAGCCAGCTCCAAGTGCAACGAATAGAATCCACACAAAGATATGGATATCAGCTGAACAGTTTAGATATCTGCTCATTCCTCTGCTTGATAGTTACAGCTGGCTTGCTTGTTACAGTCCTGAACCAGGAAACTGTATGGGCACTCCAGTAGCATATAATGAGCTGTCTGTAGATAAAATTGAAAAAGAAGTGTTGGAGGGAGAAAAGGAAGTTGGATAATGCTATCCTTCATCGCCTCAGCAGACACACCTGTCTGGGCGAGGTCTCCTCAAAGTCACTGTTTGTTCTGGATTATCGCTCTCTTGTTACACACAAGATTTGAATATCATCTTTTGTACATGATTAGAGTGATGTCTGTGTTATTCATACTCACCTTAGAATAAGGGAGGGCAGAAATTTCAGTTACACAAAGCAAAACATATTTTGCAAAAGTTCTATGAAAGTAGAAACAAAGAGTGTTGTGAAGGAAATAGAAATGAGTGTCTGTGTTGAAACTGTGAAACGTTGCAAAGGATTATCTGTTTTTCAGACCTAATATACCACTAAGACCATAGGCTAGCTATTATAGCTGCACTCTGAGTATCTCATTACTGACGACGCACAAAAACCAAAGCATAAAAAAAGCAAAAAAAAAGCAGGATGAGTAGCGTGTTTTGGCAGCCGTGTCAATTGCTTCAAGTAAGTGCATATCCCACGTTTTGTTCAAGGCCATGAGAAAACCAAAACAAAAAGAGTTGGCAGGACAATTTGAATCTGACAAAGTAGTTGAGGATGAGTCAGTGAATGAATCACTCTCAATATCACAGACCAAAGCACAGCGTTTGGAGAGAAACCCACCCTGAGCAGGGAAGAGCTCCATTGGCAGTGATAAATTGCCTTTCTGTGCAGTTTCTTCCACATGGTTCACATCAATATCCCATTCATTATGATGTATCGACTCCCATCACAAGTATCTTCAATGTATATTTTAGGACATTTCCAGCTGATTTAACTTTTTTTGGGGCCAAATCAGGAATGTGAGAAAACAAAATATCCACTATTACTGAATATTTATTCGTTTGAATTGCAAAAACATTCTGTATATTTTAGTTTACTTTTTTTTTTGCTTTGAAATATTTTATTGACAACTAGGAGGCAAGAATCATCAAAACAAACACTCAGAAACACAGCTCTATGAGCTTATAAAGTTGTTACAGCTAACATGTTAGCAACCAGATTTCTATTTTCACACTTGGCACACACGAAAGCTACAGTATCTTATCATCCCACTTGAGCGGTAGCCAAGCTTATGAATGGTAGTCCAATATTCACTACTTTTAGTTTAGATTTGGTCTACACCAACTCCTAAGAAACATATCTAACTCTTTAGCTGTTAGATGATCAACTTTGTCTACCAGACACATGTATACTTTGCCAATTTTCTGTTTTGTGTTGGCACAGCGTAGACTCTCTCTAAGCTCTAAATTAGTTTCCAATTTTGCTGAAAATAGCACCCAAAGATTAGAGCCTTTTTTCCTTTCTTTCTTTTTTTTGGAAGGTTTTGCTTTATTTTTTTTTTTCTTGGTTTTGTTTTAAGTGCTTCAGTTTGTCAAAATATTTTGTTCATATGTAACGAAAACTGTAACTATAGGGATTAATATTTCAACATTTAGGGATATATACTTATTTACTTTCTTGTCCAAGAGTGAGATGAAAAGATCAGTATCAGTATAGGCCTAGCTATATGATATATGCCTGGCTTAGCAAACAGATAACTTGGCTCTTTACATTTTAAACAAATGATATACATCATGTCAAAAAGAACTTAAGAGTTTTTGGTTGTTGTATGTTTTTAAACTTTGGACAGAGGCAGGCTAGCAGTTTCCCACCTACCTTCACTCTCTATGCGAAGCTAGATCTAGCTAGTGTTACGTTTTGCCCTGCTTCCTAGCTCATGTTTTCATTGTTTCATGTCAGTCATTCATTGTTTCCTGTTTTATTTTGAAATACTCCCCTCATTTCAGATACTTCACTTCCTGCCCTTGTGCGTTTCCCACCTGTGTGATTGTCTACCCCACCCTGATTTGTTTCACCTGTCCCTCACTATCCTTCCCTCCCTAATGTATTTAGCCTGTGTGTTCCCCTTTCTCAGTGCCAGTTTGTCTTAATATCTCTGTTTCTAGAGTTCTAGCCATTTTTATAGTGTTTAGCTTTCCTGGTAGTTTTGATCCCTGCTTTGTTTTTTCCTGGATCTTGCCTTTGCCTCCTCCTTTTCAAATTTTGTTTGACTTATCTCATGACTGACTTCCTGTGTACCGAACTTTGCATGTAAAGACTGTTTTTGATCAAGATTCCTGTTTCTGAGTCGTGCGCTTGAGTCCAATTATCTGTTGCACCAGTCGTTACAGCTACCTAACTATCTATTATGATAGTCAATTATGCATTTTATTTGTGCTGCCAGAAAAACCAAAACAATGAGCCAAAAGAGGTTAAAAGCTGCACTGAGCTGCACAAGTGGTTGTTGATTCTCAGTGGGACCTGTAATATGAGTTATTATCACAAATATTGCTTTATGGTGCTTTGATTGAAATATTGCGGGTGAAAACTAACTGATTAAACAACTGTTATGACCCTGTATAAACAAACCCGTGTTTCATGTCTTTATCAGCTGCCACCTAGAGCCAGTCACACAACCAGAGCAACCTCACATGACCTCCGACGGTCACCCCACACACACACACACACACATACACACACACTCACAGAGTCAAGGTGTGGGCAGACAAAATGGGTGTGGAGTGCTCAAAGCCAGACGAGGCAGCTCGTCTTGCTTGCAGAGAGAAACAACTATCAGTAGGATCACTCCACTTCACTCCACATGCTGGAGTCTAAACAAGTCTCTGTTTTCATTTCCATAAAGCCGGGCTCTGTCTTTTGTTCTGACGGAGATAAGATGTATAAATTATGAGCAGCTGACAAAGTATACTGGGGCGCCTCGGGCAGCTCATCAGTCATGCTCGGCCTGTCAGCAGGTAACTGATGGGGGCCCTACAGGCACAAAGCCCCCTTTTAAGCAAAGGAGGGGGAGGCAGAGGAATTAAAGCTGTTGTTGGCGTCTCGAGCACAACAGCTGACTCATATTTAACAGTCTCTTTAAAGGAGTGAGGCAGACGCCAAAACCTTCAAGCTTCAGAGTGTGTTTTGTAGCTCTCTCCTCAGGAGTGTGTGTCTCGCTGTTGTGCTCTGTCGGCATTATACAATGGCCTTCATGCAGGAGGTAGGCACACAGAGAAAGTCGCCTTAAGAGACCACCCAAGAGGAGCATGAGAGGGGTGCTAAAGAAGCTGTACAACTGTAATAATCTTCAGCTTTGTCAAAACTACCAAATATATATAATCCTCTCTATGTATCTACAGAGAATTCAGCTAAACTCCTTGACATTGTACCTAATAATGGTACAACCATAATGGATCACTGAGTTTCATTACAGTACTAAAGCCCAACCTAACCTGTAAAAGAAGAGGATCTGATTTACTGGTGCTTTTATGCACTGTGTGTACTTGAGAGATAATCGTAATGAGACAGTGTGCTCGGCTGAAGATGACAGGTAAGAATTGATGTTTCTTCCTGCAGCCATGTGGGTGGGAATGAGTGGGCTTTATTTCAGTCGGCACCGCAGCTCTTATCTTCCGCGGTCACTGTCGCTTTCTGTCTTGTGGACTCTAATCTAACCAGGTGGATGTGCAGAATATAACACAAGAGACAAAGTCAACTTTCTGACCAGCACTGCCCAGAGTATAACAAAAGTGCTGGTCTGTGTTTACTGTGAGGACCAATTAGTTCTGCTATTTTTTCTTGCATTTCTGTGTGTAGGCATGAGGTGCTAAAAGTCTGAATATTAAGAAAGGGTAGTTTGGCTATGAGATCTTATTTGTTTCAAGTAGATATAATGTCCTATGTAAAAAATGATTTCTATTCCACTTAACGTGAACATTTTTACTAGAAAACTGCTGTGGGAAACAAAGCTCTTTTGCAAGAAAAGGGGCAGTGAGTTCAGCTGGTTTATGTGCCCTCATCATATTTCTGCAAACCAATCTCCACGGCTGTCTGATGTCTGGAAGGACATAAAGTATCACACCTTCATTTGGGTCAGACAGGTACTTTACTGTATCAAATGATTGGGAGTGTAAAATTCTCTGAATAGAGTCTGATACCAGAAAAGGAAAGACACCACTGCCGCTCAGGAGATGTAAAATAATACAGCTTATCTCTGATGCCCAGGAGAAAGAGACGTGTCCACCGTTGCCAAATAATGGCATACTTCCATATGAGTCATTTAAAATGACTGTTAAAGCTTAAAAATATATTTTGTTCTGACATCCAGAACATCCCAATATTTATTTGAAGTCCTTGCCTTATTCAAAGAAAAGAAAAAAGTCTAGGAATTTGCAGTTGCAAGAATTGATGCAATCTTTGTGAGATCTTGCATTTTTTTTTGCAAAAAATGGTCAAAGTGGAGTGGATTTCACCAATCGCCATTTTTTTTCCACATAAAACTTATCCAATAGAGACAACTTTTACGAGCCAAGGTCAAATAAAAGTCAAGCCTCAATCTCCACTTCTTCAATTAACTATTTTAAAGCTGCACTAACCACCACCTTTATATGAGCAATGGGTCAAATGACTACAATATGAGTAACATGATTGGGCTTGCTGATAGTGACTACCCCACAAAGGATTATCACATCATTCTGTAGTTCCCCTCAGATCTATAAAACTTTTTCGCATTTGTCTTTCTGTAGCAACATCATCTCCAGCTGCAGCAAAGAAGCTCTACATAAACCCACTGTACACTACCTGTCCAGCACCAAACAGCAGACAGACCAAGAGAATGACTATTGGACTTTATTTATCAGGTGGACACAAACCATCACTAATCTGATACTTAAAACTAACCTTTTGGTTTATGGAGCATGCTGGCAATGCTACATTTTTAAAGCATGAAATGCGTTTAACTTCCTGGCAACTGTATCTATCGGCACAGACTACTATCAATAGAAATACCCTATGAACAAGGCAATCCTCAATAACTCATTTTTACTCACTGGAATTTATTATAAGCTGTATTTATTAATTTAGCAGACAGTTCAATCAATCTCAATTCTTTTCATATTTGAGCACGATTTTCTTACAAAGCTACTAGGCCACAATAGCCACTAAAAATCCTCATGCTGAATGTGTAATTTTTTAATTTAGAGTTGATATTTTTGGAAGATCTTCTCAGCTAAAGTTGTCTCCTGACCTCTCCACTGACCAGACTATGACCCTAGGAGGAGTGTCGTCTGAAGGCCACAGTGCATGTGCACACCTGCGTCTGTGTCTACATGTGAGAAAGTGCACGTGTTTGTGTGTGTACACTTCTGTGAATACTGGGTCATCCAGGTAGACGGCTCAGATAAGCGACCAAAGTGAGAGACAGATGGCCGATGGGAAACCAACTCCAATAACAAAGAACTTCAATACAAATGGTCAATACTTCAATCAGGAAGGGCTAATTATAACTCACGGGCTGATCTTGATTGATCGCTCAAGAGCACAATTACCAAACTGTCCACATTAAACTGATGTATGAGTGTTTTAGGTATTACAGCTCCTGAAGGTTTAATACGTTTCTCATTAGAACAGTGTACGGCAAATGTCCTTCCTGTGCCTGATTTAAAGGTGACACTGAGGGGCAGAAAAACATGAAAGTGAACTGAAAGAACACTTAGACTATGACAAGAACATGCTCGCTTCAGTACATGCGCTTGCTTTGAGTGTTGCGGAAAAAGACTAAAGGTCATTTGTGTCCTTTCATCACAAAGGTGGAAAAACAGTCGTCATTCTGTCAGACATGCATTGTGGCGTCTTCTCAAGACAACAGCGTCGTTAAAACAACCTTGTAGAAGGATGTGTGACCCTAAGCAGCTTAACACGGCATCACAATGTGTAAAAATGACTTTTAATTAATACTGAGGATAGCATACACTTATTGTTCTTCATATCATAGTGACATGCTTGAGAAAATGTATTTTTGCACAGAATCTGCATGATTATAGATTGGTTACTGAAGCGTAGTGAGTATTTGAAGACGACATCCAAGCTTTTTTGAGCCTAAGAACTGAGTATATTCAAATTCATGTGCATCTGTGAGCATTATATGTATGGATTATTGTTATATAATAATACATAACAAGGTCAGATGCCTAAAAATAACACAGGTTTATGTTTAAATGACAAAGACCTCTAGCAGCTGTGTTAATTATGACTCTTGCCTGTAAGAAGCAAAGGCAAATGTAGCGCAACGTTCTTATCGAGCCACAAAGTCAGCATATGGAGGAGGCTGGGGTGGATGGATCAGTCAACAAAGTCGTAGTTACTTTGACCCAAACCTTGATCTTTCTCTAAACCTGTTTTGAAAGTGTTTTTTTGTAGCTAAAGCTCACCAAACCTTAACCAGTGTCCAATCAGAAAATGCTCATATGAATCATTTTTGTAAAGATGATTTCTTACTGTTTTGTAAGACGATGACAAACAAAGTCGTCCTGCAGGCAGGGGTGTCAAATTGAAGAAAGTGATTATACAGGTCTTTGTTGTTTGTTGTTTTGTTTCATCAAATTTCCAGACAATGGACCATAACATGAAACTGTATATAGTGCTATCACAATTACAAAATGACCTATACAGTGATAGATTTCATCCACGTTTGTACAAGAAAAAGAGAGAGCGAGAAAAGAACAGAGGGAAACTGCTATGAAAACAGAAAGGGAAAGAAAGTGAGTATGTGCCTGTGTGAGTTTGTACCAAAGCACCCACTCTATTCAGATCCAGCCCAAAAGAGTTGTCTCAGTAACAACAATAGTGGGTAACATGATCTTTCATTACACATTGTGTAAACAGTGTAACCTATCAGTGCTGTCAATCAAGATGATTGATTGTGGCCTGTCACAGGAGAAGAGTGACATGTCAGGGAAAAAAAAAGTTTTTTTCTAACAAAGTGCAGTGCATTCAGGCTGCCACAGAAAGTGGTGATTAATGTGTTCTCACTGGGTAATCCCACACCCCTAGCTAATGAAGGAGGAATCTATCATCCACACTGTGGTGGCAGATGTCGCGAGGACAGCAATCCAAGTGCCTGGGAACAATTTACTTTCTTTTCTCTAATTGTTCCTGAAAAGTGTGACAGGTTTGGAGAAAAACACTTGAGTCGACAGCTCCTCGGGGCAGACACAACAACGTACAATGATCGCCACTTCAGCATACAAACCAACCATTTTCCACCTGAAAGTATCACTTACTGCGGACTGGAACCACTCAAAAAGATAAGAAAAGCCATCAGACCATTTTCTACAGCTAAAAGATGTTCTATTATTATTACTCTATGCTGCAAAAATGGTCTGAGAGGCAGCGAAAGAAGAAAGCTACTAAAATAAACTTTTCATGCACTGCTTTGCGCTGTATAAACTAACTGTATACATCCTTCATGCTAACAAGAGAAAGTGCACAGAGTTCATAAACAACACATCTGTGCTTCATTAAGCTGGCTACACCTTATAATCAAGAGCAAGGCAAGAAATTAAACAGCAATTAGAGAAAAAGGGGTTGAAGCTAAGGGATCATCATTCACGTCCCTAAAGAATACCATGTCTTACAAAACAGCCAGAAGTGAAACATCAGCCAGAGGAAAAACTGTTTGGGATTTACTGTTGTTTGCAAAGCTGTTATTTTCTATTGGTTACTTCACTTTTTATGAGTTATTAGAGGCAACAGAGAAAAAACATTTCAACATTTAATCTCAACATGTCATTTTAGAGCGTTCATTAATAACACAGTTAGGTAGACTAGAACGTCTTTCATGTCTTTCATGTTTGGGAACATAAGCTGCTATTAGCACAAAAGGGGAAAGCAGCAAAGTCCAAATGTGTCACAGCTGTCTGTCCTCACATCATTTAATTTAATCTGGTTTCATGCCTGTTCACATTACTGGCCTGATAAAACAGCAACACTTTCAAACATCTGCTTGCTCGGGGAGCCTGTTGATTATTCATTCAGCTGGAGGTCAGATGGCACTCGGCTCACACAGCCTCACACCCGAGCTAATAAATCAATTTCTGGAGCAATTATGAGTAATCGCATGTGCTTTAAAGTTTAACAGTCTGCTTTACCAGGTGCAGTTTTACGTGAATTATGCGAACAAGTTGAGTCATCGCTCTAATTGCGCTTGTTTTTGTGAATGATGACCTAAGTATGACCTCCACACATACAGTACACTCCTCCTCTGGCGCTTTACATAGAAACATGTGGAGCTAGATTAAAAAGGATCAAGCTGCAGTCAGTGTGGAATTCACACATACACTTAAGAGGAAACACCCCATCAGGTATTCTGCTGACTTGATAAAATGATTTAATATGTGTTGATGTGTGTGTGTGATGTGTTTAATATGTGTGTTCTGTTCTACAAGGTGTTTTCCTGACTTACCATGAGGCTCAGTGTTGGACCGCCTGTATGGATCAGTAGGCATCACGTAAAGGCTTGAAACCTGGTGATCTGGGCCAAAATACTACAAACACTTTTAATATCTGTCAATCAATTTTAAGGTATTTTTGAAAAACGTATTATAATTAATTTTTACCAGAAAGGGGCTGTAATGAAACAGCTCTAGCGAAACATTAGCCAACTCATTTTGGACTTGGGACCGCCGACTCTGTTAAGACAGTTTTCTGCTTGTCAGTGGTACAAATTTATGTGTCAGTTAAACATTTTGTATACCTGCTTATCCTGTTGCACAGCCTGTCCCAGCATGCTTTGGATGAGACGTGGGGGTACACCCAAGCCAGGTCGCCAGTCTGTCGCCGAGCTAAAACACACAGACAAACACAGTCACACCTACAAGATATTTACAGTCACTAATTTACCTGACGTGCCTGACGCTGTATTGTGGGAACCAGAGCATCAGGGTTAATTAACTAATGACTGAAACTGAACAGCAAAGAACTGATACAGTTTAACAGTCTGCTGCGCCCAGGCCTCGTTTCTTCTTGTACTTTTGTGGAGGGACAGAATTGCCAATGGGTTGCCACTAGCAATGAATTTCTAAGAGGATAACATAAATTCATGTGCCTCCAAAATCCTTTTGTTTTGGAAACCCAAAACAAAGTTTCCCTTTCATCAAAGTCGACTGTGCAGTAAAATCCAAATTATTTACATATTTCTCACTCTAAAAGTAGAAAAAATGAGACGTTTCAGCAAAAACTTGTGTAAACTGTTGTGTAAGGGACATTAAGTTTGGAAATACAGTTTACCATAGATTTGTTAGACAGGAAAAATTACTGTGAGCAGTTCAATAAACAAAGAAAGGAAAATCCTTTAGTGCCAGTGATGACAAAGATGAATCCTACAGTAAGCGTCAGATACACTACAAGCTGCTCAAACAGTAAAGAGAGAATAAAGATGATGATGTAGTGGGTAGTTGGCTGTGAACATGGCTAACACCCAGCTGTTATCATAACCAAAACAACTGGAAACACTGTCCTGGTGATCTCATCGAGGTCCAGTCAGATCAACATTGGTGTTTAGATTAAGCATCAAAGAGCTGCCACAAAGACTGAGTACCTGGCAGAGGTGCTGAACTGTGGGCTTGTTGTTTGAACAGAGAGAGCAGATCGAGGTCAATAACTAACTTCAAATAGCTGAAAGACCTTCAGTACTGGCAGGTGGCTGCTCACAGCATTATAGGTCAGATAGAGTCTGAAATGCTGCCAATTCAAAACTGATGTGAGTTTCATTTGTATAACTATCTTGTATGGCTGTATTTACAAATAGTATCTGACTGAGATCCGGTGGTGATTCACACTTTGCTACAGCATAAAGAGGACTGGCAGTTGGTGTTTGTTTCTGTAGCTTAACCTTGTCCAGCCTCCTCACTTTGGTGTAACAAAGAGATTAACAAAATACATATTTCACAGGGTGACTTACTGTAGCTACAGCAGTTAAAATCACAGAGCTACCTCTCTGTATGTGAATATACAACTGATGTCTGTATCTTCTCATGCATGTTGTATTGTACAAAGACATTGTATGCTCCTTAAGCAGGGCTTTTCAAGATGTGCACAGCCAAACAAGTGCATTCATAATTACTGTAGGGTTGAGTTTTAGTAGTCAGTTCCAGGTTGGTCTACCTCTTTGTTCCAGACTGAAATATTTCAACAGGTTTTGGATGGATTGCCTTTAAATTCTACAGAGACATTCATGGTCCCCAGAGGATGAATCCTATTGACTTTGGTGATCCCCTGACTTTTCCTCTAGTGCCAGCATGAGGTTGGCAAGTTGTGGTTTTGACAACTATTGGAATTGCCTAGAAATCATGTACAAAGATTCATATCTTATCTTACATCCCCCTGAAGATGAATTGCAATAACTTTGGTGATATCTTAACTCTTCCTGCAGCGCCACCAACAGGTCAAAAATGTGTTTTTGTTGTTGTTCCATATTTTACTTTTTGACCATATTTCTGCAAATCTAACAACATTCCCATTATTCTCAACTGTACTTTGTGTTTAGTGCCACTGAGCAAATATCAACATGCTAATATAAACTAAGGTTGTGAAAATGGTGAGCATCTTACCTTCTAAACATCAGCATGTTAACATTGCAATTGTGAGCATCTTAGCATGATGTTAGCATCTAGCACAAAGCACCATTTTGCTAAGTAGCTACAGCCTCAGAGTCGCTGGCATAGCTATAGTTAGAACAATGCTAGTTAGTTAGAGCAATGCTTATGCTAGTATAGCTCTGAATACAAAGATATAAAAATAAGTATGAAACTGTTTTCCTTTATCTTCTACAACTGGCGTGTGTAACTGATGATGTAAAACAAACACATGCTAACTCAGAATCAGTTAGACTCAGACTAACTGAACAGGGCAGAGCACCTCAGTTGTTCCAAAGTGTGAGTACACTTCACTAAAGTCTATGAAGAAACTCACCAAACCCACATTTATCTAGCATGCATGAAGTCAAACACAAAACTTGCTGCATTTTTGTGACATTGAGTGAATCATTTTAATCTCCCTACCAGCTGATCTGTGAGCAGCATGATGCTAAAGCAGCAACTTATTAGCTGATGTTGGCTACAGTAAATGATAAAGTACAATTTAAATGATTTCCACCACATCATGTTTATTTCAACTTCTATGGCTACTGCAGCTCCAGCTTAGGCCTCCCAGCAAGGACCAAATACAATTTTTCCCTCAGAGCAAAAGGACAAATTAGTCAGGACAAGGTCAAACAATGCCACAGAGCAGTGACACAATATAAACAAACGATTCCCTAAGAGGATTGGACAGAATTCAGATTTGAGAAGCAAGTTTGGCCCTTGATTTACATTTAATAAAATGCTATTGAATTCAATTGCTATACAGTAACTTCTCTAGGCAGCGCAGAATGCAACAAACACCAATGAACAATGATTCAAAGCCCAATTCTCTCAGATGTGCCCCATTAGCATCTACTAATGACTAATGGAAGAGAAAATGGTAATGTAAATCAATCAAATCCTAAGTTTTTTTGACAGGAGCAGTGGTCCTCCTCATACAAGGTCAACCCAAGGTAAAACTGCATAGCCTGAACCTAATTAAGCAATTACAAGCTCCATGTATGTGCTTTGTCGCTCCAATGTGAAATACTGTCAAGTGGAAGAACGCTGTGCAGACTGGACGGATGCTGTCTACTTTGATGTAGGCTTATGCATATGAAATGAGGTCAGATCCTGGTCATTAAAAAGAACTCCTTTACACGGGATATCACGCTACGAGAGGCAATTTCTTCAAAGGGCTTTTACTTAGGAGATTTGTAAAGGATTATGACAGGAAGGCATGTATAAACAAAGCAATGTGAGAAGAAAAGGAAAATGGGTCAGATAATGCCCTCTGTCACAGTTATTACATATCTCAATTATTCAGGCTGAGGAGAATGCTAGAAGTTACAGTGATCATTTGCCTGAGCAAGAATGCAGGACCAGTCCCACAGCCTGTCTGCTCTCATGTCATTTTGAATTTCTTCAATGATATTTTTAACTTAGTTGATATTGTTTCAGTTTGCTTGCAGTTTTTGCTCTGCTGTCAACAAAGAAGCAGCCTTTAGTCCCTCTGAGGATCAAAATCCTATTGCTAAAGTGCTTATGCTACAAGGGAAATATAATGAGGGGAACGAGCTGGAAACAAGCAAGTTGAGCAAGTAATATTATGCAAATGAACTGTCCAGAAAGCTGAAAGACACCACAAAACTAGAAAGATAATATACAATATAATACTGCATTGTTAATACAAGCCAAGAGTACCTCTTACATTATTTCCTTGCTGTAAACATAAATCAAGATGTAAGACCACAGGAACCACAAGAATGTGTTCACTCATCTGTTATTTGGTTCAGAGGTTAAAAAAAAAAAAAAGTACTGTAAGTAAGTAGATTTACTCAAATACTGTACTTAAATACAGTTTTAAGGTACTTGTACTTTATTTGAGTATTTCTATTTTATGCTGCTTTATACCTTTGCTCAACTACATTTCATTGTCATATTGTACTTTACTTGACTGTATTTACCTGACAGCTACACTGTAGTTATTTAGCAGATTTTACAAATAAAACCAGTTATCAGCTGATAAAATATGATTTATTGTCATGCATAGAAAGATAATTACATTTTGTAGACTTTCCTCTGAACTTTAACTTGAGTACATTTTTGAATGCAGGAATTCTACCTGTAATTAAGTATTTTAGTGTTCCAACTATATGTTGTTTTCATTCTTGATTAATATGTTGATTTCTTTTTGATTCATCGATTCATCATTCAGTATATGGAGTGTCAGAGAACAATGAAAAATGACCATCACAAGTTAAGGTGAGATGATGATTACTTGTTTTGTCTGCCCAACAGCCCCAAAACCAAAGATGTTCAATTTAAAACAGCTGACTCAATAAACAACAAACAAATGATTACTGTAATTGACTATCGAACTGTCAATTAATTTTCTGTTTCAGCACTAGAGTCTTTGTACAATGTGGTGTTGCTACTATAAGTAAAGACTCACCAATGGGTTATAGAACATTATTAATGTGCTTTGATTTTTTTATCTGATCCAAAAAACCCTTGAACACAAGTGACTGTAGGCTCATATTTGCTTTGGCCAAACAATCCCTGACCTGCCTCTGTACAACCATTGTCAACCCATTGCGCATGACGTAGAAACAATGGCTCATTCTTGGCCTAATGCACGGCAATGTGACATATAATAAATATTGCATCAGGGGAGCCTGCAATGCTGTCAGTCAGGAGATAATGCCTTTCGTCAGCATCAAACCAACCACAAACGTCTCCAAAGCAAATGATTCCTTTAAGGTATTCCTGTATGGTAAATGATTCATAGTGCCTGCATTGTTAAAAACAGCACTTAAGGGGGGACTGGTTAAAGTAAATATAAGTCACGGTGAAAAAGCTTGTAGTATTATCCAGGGCTGTCTGAAAGCATATTAATGCCCAGCGTTGTTAATGGATACAAAGGGCTCAAGAGTGTTTTAGTTTGAATAGATATGACCTGGCACCCTTCAAAAACTTTGAAACATCAATTAACATGACACAGTAAGTAATTCTATGTTTTTTTAATGACATAATTCTCTTCCTTAAGTATTTGTTGATACAGTTTTTAAGGGGGTAGCTTCCATTCAACATCATAACCAAGTATAAATGAATTCTAGTACATTAATTGCTTAAAGGGCAACACATGCATTTTATGTTTAGTTTGAAATACAATCAATGCCTCACTGTAACAGTTCATTAACTTTTACATCATTATTTCTGACATGAAATCAATACTCCTCTCCCGAAGAAACAGGAAATACATTTTAGAAGTACAATATGCCTTAACTGCTGATTAAGCAGTTTTATGAAATCAACAGCATCAGTTTTCATTAATGTTGTAAGTGTATTTAACTATATGACATAATGTAATTAAATATAACTGTCATGTTGTATGTAGTCATCTGTCAGTGCAACAAAAGAGATATGAGTGGATATCCATCACAACTGCTTTTGTGTGGTGCTAGCTGTAGAACAGTGACTTGAATAACATCATGAACTCCTGACATAGGCCCATAACACATTTCCTGCCATTCAAAATTCACAAATCCTCTCAAAATGGGGCCCACAGACGAAAGGAGGGAGGTACAAGATAGGTTGAAATTTTGGCATGTTGTGAAAGCAACCAACTGCTTTGTCTGTGTTACTTTCCTCCCTCGGCCAAGATTGTATAGGTCCAAAACATTAGAGTGTTGACAAAATGATGGATGAAGCATGGCAAAGTGGTTAGCGGTTGTAAAGGCACTGAAAACTTCTTCCAAAGCACAAACAAATGACTGCTTCACATTGTATCCATCACTGATACATTGTCCTAATTGGAAAATGAGACTCTGGGTATCAAAACACAAAACCACAGACACATTGTGTTGGAATACAAATTTCCCTTGGCTAGATTGCTCTGTGCACAACTAACCCTCTAGCAATAGAGCCCTTAAGTGTTCAATACTGATGTGTCAATAGTTTTATTGCTTCAATAAAACTGTTAATATGAAAATAAGAATAATGCAATAACAATTAATAATAATAACAATAATTATTTCATAATGTATTCATTAATTTATATATTTTACACAATTAATTCATATGATCATTTATTTAATCTCTTCATCTTTTTTATTTGAACACGTTGGGGTTCCATATTTAGCATGTATGTGTGGCATGTTATGAGCTTCAGTAAAAGTGTGCAATTAATTTGAGTATTCATTTGTAATTATGTCGACAGTTCAAAACATTTCAAAACTGACTTACAAGGCTCAACACCTGCAAGCTACATTTACTGCTTCTTATTGAGCCAATCATCAAAATTCACAATATAATAATAAGCTCTATGCTCTTGCAGAAAATGTGAAAAAAATGTTTAGAACACTGATTGGCTGAAGAATAAATTATATGAAATATAACAGCAATAATACTGCATACAAATAGATATGTAAAAATCATTGCAATAATTAGTCATTTTCAGTTCAGCTGCTATAAACGTATCATAACTATAGCTTCAGGAATGGCTGTTCCCAGTGACTGAATAACATTAAGGCATCCTCAGCCTCCACTAGAGGTCTCTGTGGCTCACCCCCTTCTCTCCATAGCATATCCCTATACAAGAACATGTAAACACAATTGTCTGCCTCACTACTGTAAACACCGGGGATGATGCAGGAACAAGGTAGCCATGGATCCAAAACAAAGAGCAAGCTATGTTTAAAGCATATATCTGGTGGAACTTAAACAGTAAGCTAAACATAGACACTTTGTCATTTAAAATATTTCTGAAGCTCCCTGTAACTTTGAGAAATCAAATTAACCCAGTGACCCAGAATCTAACAGTTTCTGAATACCCTCAACAAACATGGTTCAAAAAGAGTCAAACATTTAGGCCTCACAGAAGAATGAACTACAAGCATCAGCAGAGGTAGGATGCCTGGCATGGCAGGGCATTCTTCACACATTGGCAGCATGAGCGATGTGGGTCACTTAGCGAGTGGCCAGGATTCAAAACAAAGAAAAGGCCCAAGCAATGGGGTCCACTGGATAAATTTGTCAATGTCTTGTGCCTTAAGGCACCCAGCCTCGCCTGACCCCAACCTCCATTCTCAAGATAAATACCTCTGTCACCATTCACCTTCAGTCCCTGGACACAAATTTAACTTGTCATCCATCATCCTTGTGCAGAGGTATAATTTTCCCCCCTCCCAGTAATGAGTTTAAGACCTCCGAACAGGCCAGCCATGGGACCTCGCCACCGAACATGACAAAGCATTTTGGAATCCAGAATTTTTTTGTGGTTATTATTTGTATAAAATGACTTGATCTCACACTCCCCACCAGAAAGCTTGCCAACTGGATAAATGATTGACTGTGACATTCATAGCAACTGTGGGTCCATACAAAGTTCAAGCCGTGGAAGGTGTAAAGCTCCGGGTATTTGTTTCCCTCAAATGGCCGCGGCTGACAACCTTGTATGATAATGTGCCCACTGTACATCAACTTAATTGACACTTAAATCTGTCAGTAGCCTTACAAATGCCGACCTTCTTTGGGGAACAAATCCTTTTTAATGTGCATTCTTTGTGAGTGATTGTGCATGTGTGTGTGTGTGTATGTGGGGAGGGATGGTGATTGGGGGGGGGGGGGGGGGGGGAATGAGTGAGCAAGGATACAAACGAGATAAAGAGAGAAAGCTGTCAAGATAAACAGTACAGACAGTAAAAACAGAGCTTTTCTCTTCACTGTACGTAAAGCAAGCAGCCTCTTTAGCACAAGTTATAATACATCAAGCAAAATATGGTGAATATTCCTATAAATAAGTTTGTAAAATTCAGCAGCTGGCAGCTGGCTATGAACCTACACACTAAGGAAGAAAATCAAATTGCCTCCAAATCCCTTTTCACCTGTCTGATTAGGATATTTTTGCCATGTAATGTTATTAGCAGCCTGGTTAAAATGGAGCCGCTGTGCACTGGGGGTTGGCTTATTAATTGTTGTTTTCGTGTCACCACTGCTGTGTGCATCCAGTGATTTAATCAGCTAAATTCACTGCCATGGGAGCTGCGGCCTGAGCCAGGTTTAACGCTATAGGTGTAATAATAATATATTGGCAATGAACCTGTCATTACAATTCATTTCTGAGAATGATTTACATATATGTGCACTGAATAACACTGATTAGCCAAATGGGATGAAGTTATCTCGCTCCTTCATTGCATTAATGTTGCCGTTTCATTAATTCAATTTTCACTCACTCCTTGTAGACCCTGAATGTCTGCTCATCTTGAAAGATTGCTTTGACTGGCTGACAGTTTAGAGCAAAATAGTAACCCTATTATCTCATGGACATTGATAAGCACTGAGTTGTGTGTGTGCCTTCTGCTTCCTGCTCTAAGGGCAATAATGACCTGGGGGCAGCAGTTTCTGTCTCCCTCACAGGTACAATCTTGTTTACCTCAATCCCCCAAAGACTCACACCTTTCTCTCCCCTGAGACCTGATCTGGCTTCTTTATCCTCACCTCAGTCACCTACCTGGTCCCTTTCTCTAATCACAAAGCATCTCACTGCTCTAAAGCTCTATGTTATCTGGAGGGGCAAGGCCTCTGGTACTCACCGCAATTAACATGGGGCTTTGTAACCACAACGCTCACTACAGCAAGTCAGTCTCAATGGGCGAATACTGCAAACAAGGCCTGGCTACCGTGTATCCATTAATGATGTTAACAAAGACTCGATATAATACCAATAAACCACCCAGCATCTACTTGCAGTGGTAAAAATGTAAAGCTGATTGCTAAATAAAGCCCCTTTCACACATGCAGTCTAACCCTGAATGTTCAGGAACATTTCCTGCATGGGGTCATGTGTGAATGGGAGCAGGGAAATCAGGAAAATCTGTACCTAGTAACATTTCAGGGAAAATGCCGGTACGGCTGTGTTGTGAATGAAAGCAGTAACATTGCAGGGACAAGCCAAAAAAAGAGTTACTTCCATCGAACAAAAGATGCTTTCACGTGGAGCTAGCAAACCAATCACAAGACTCTGCATTACTGCTAATGGACTGTTCCTTGTCCCATCTATTCCCGTATTGCTATGGCACGTGTGAAAAGGCGCAAGACGGAAATGCTCCTGAATGTAGCTGCATGTGTGAATAGTGAAAATCATTAGCGGTGCCTGAAAGGTTATCCCAGTATTTTACTGGGCTGGGAACTATGTGTGAAAGAGGCTTAAGAAGTATGAATCTGATTTTCTGCATCCACAACAGCAAGGTCAGGTGAGATTTCGACATGATGTCACGAAATGAGGCCGCAATTATTCTAAATCTCCTTTCCAAGGTGGAAGGATTGCAAACTGAGGCTCCTGCAGCCATCTCTCCTCACAGCCAATCCATTGAATGACAACAGACAGCTACAGTGATGCAGAGACAGGCGGACAGAGATGGATGGATCGATAGACTGCATATGCAGACGTGCCTATTGATAAACTCCTGCTGACAACGGGCGAACACTTCGGGCTCATCGGTGGAAATGTCAGTCATGCTGGCCATTAGTTTGCATGCATTTCAGGTCGGATGTCCTCAACCTATGACCGTGGGGTACTAAGGCCAGCCCACAAGGCCCGTAAGATGCCAAAACACTTTTTTATCACTTGTCAGATTGGATTCCACTTGGTGTCAGTCCAGGCTTCTCTACTACTGTATGTGACAGGGAATAAGGCAGCCTTGATTTGACAGTGATGAACAGATAATGTATGTGAGCAACTGAAATGGGTTTGATGTTGCCCTCTCCTCCATGAAATAACTGTACTACAAAATCAAAAATGTTTCTGAATTGTGGCTGCAACTAATGATTATTTAATTATCAATTAATTTGTATTCTATTTTTATTTAATAGATTGTTTAGTCTATAAAATTTTAATAAATAAATACATTTGTGAAAAATGCCCTTAACAAGTTCCGAGAGTCAAATTGCCTGTTTCCCTCAGGAGTTGGTGGAGACCAAAAACAGAGCTAAGAGAAAGTGAATATAGAACTTAGATTCACCAGGTGGACAGAAACTCAACTCCAAATGAATGACAATGTTGCTCTGTGTATGCCGAAAAAGGATATAGTCAACCGTACACTAACAATTTTGGTATATCAACTTAAAAGGTGATATGTCAGTGTTGTGCTCACAGCTTGTTTCCACTTAAAGTGGCTAAAAAAATCTGTTATCGCAGGTTTAAACAATTAATTGATTATCAGAATTGGACTGTATTGAATTGCACAACCTCTCGTACATTGGCAATGTTGTACCTTAAGGGTTTATTGTCAATGTACAATAAAATACCAGCCTTGTCTTTTTATGCCTCAAGTACTGCCGGCTGCATTTCTAGTCAACACTGTGTTGTACTTGACATATCAGCGTAAACTCCAGCCCGCGCTCTAACCGCTGACAGGTAATGGCTCATCACTGTAAGAGCTCCCAACTAGCTCCAGAGTGGAGAAGTCATGTTTGTATTCTAACAAGGCCGTTCTGGGTTGGGAATGGCAGTCAAATCTAAATTCTGTTCAGGGAGCAGAGAGAAAAATGCCTGATGAATTTGTCAATACTGCAGGAGTGATGGGCCTCATATGTGTGTAATGGACTGGATGCTTCTCAGTACAGATTGCCTGTCGAGATAGGAAACTATAATGAATGGCATGGAGGAGCATGGTTGTAAAGAGATACGACTTTTCACCTTCATTTAAAAGACATTGTTGGTTAAAGTCCCAATTCTTGTTGATTTTTTTTACCATGTAAATTTGAGGTTAATTCAGATATAATTTTAGATTCATCTCCTAATGCTGGAAAGCCACAATCTGTGTGTTTGACAGATGATCATAATTGAAATATAGGCCTGTTTTTCAAATCTTAAACAACACTATGCTGTGAATAACAGATTTAGTTGTTGTCTGATATTTCTACATGCCTGTCAGGCAATTGTTACACAAAATAAGTTCCAGTGTGTTTTAAATGGGACTTTTGTTTACATGCATATCACAGACTGAACCTTTAACACCAGTGTTGAAAGTTGTTTGAATTGAGGACCTTCTTTAGCTCTTTAAAAGTGTAACATTAACAATAACATCTTTTTTGATGAAATCTGATCTAAAGTCAGGCATATAATTACACAATATTATTGATGTAAACAAACCTTGAAAAACACCAAAAACATTTCTAGCTTAGATTTTGTTGTGTAGTATCAATATTAACAGACCTGCCTATCAATTTGAGAGCATCAGAGACTCCAGTGTGGTCTGGATTTTGGTTTTCCGGCAAATCTTTTGTTTACATTTGGATCACAGATTGTACCTTTGACAACAGTGTTGTACATGTGGTTAAAATAATTTTGTTTTGCTGTTTTACTGTTTACTGAATTGAGGACCTTAAACATTCTCCATTGAAATATAGCATTCAATTCACTCAAAGAGTAGAACTAGTTTAATATCAGAATATACTGAATGCCAACAGTGCTACAGTTTTTGTGGGCAGGTTTAAAAGAGAAACAGTTCTGTGAAATAGGGTTTGAGTAAAACCTTGGATGAATAATAGACTGCTTCCCAAGCAGCAGCACTCTTGGTGGTAGGAGGTTAATATTCTCACATGTCATTAGGTCTGCTGGCTCGACTGATGGCTCATTGAATCAGGCAGCAAATGATTTCCTCATGCTGCAGAGGACAGAGCACTTCAAAGGGAAGGGGCTGAGGTCAGGACAGCACTCCGCTTTGATTAATGACCGGGGCTCAGCAGAGGTTGCCTGTAGGTAAGAATGTGACGGTGGATTGAATGTGAAGGGGACCGACTTTTAAGCTAGATTTGACCCACCTCCAGAAAAACTTGCAGATACCATCACACAGGCTGGGTTGATGGGTTGTGACTGAAAAGCTTGCTGACCCTCTGGCTTATACAATCATAAAAATGAAACTTGTTGGCTGACAGGCTTACCTGACATCATAATAGCATTTGCACATTTCATATTTTAATAATGAATACAGAAATACAGCAGCTATCACCTCTAAATGTTAATCTTAATGTGAGTTTTTCTGCTTTTTTCAAAAGTTATTACACTAGTTCAGGCTTTATGATGTATTACTACACATAATCCATTAATTAGATACATTTATTCTTTTAAAAACTAACTGAAAATTGAACCATCTGATTGTTTCAATGGAATAAGGTTTGAGTGGGGATTAAACACACCACCACCTGGGTTGTCATTCTCCTGGGCCCCATTATCACCCTCCTTATTAGTTTTTGACTCAGCAGAACAAAACGTGACCGCCTCAATCTTTGATCTCTCACGCGCTGACACAAATCCTTTCAAGCCTCCCGACGTTCCTCTGCTAAGGTAATTAGCACTAATTAAAAGGTTTCCAGCTGCCTTGTGTGCATTTTTTGTTCCTCCACAACACATTGTCCTCACAGGTGCATTTCCTATGTTTACTGTGGGCACGTCACTCACATTCCTCTCCACTTGTTCACAGAGCATGATCAAGGAGATTAGGACTATTGTTTGGGGATGATAAAGGATTGAAATGCCAAACTTATTGCCAGTGGGAAGCCATTATAGGAGTTCAACACATTTGGAAAGAAAGGTTGGGTTTTCTCTGACTTGGTCACAGGTAAAAAGGTCATGCAAGACAGAAAAGTGAGTTTGACAGGAATTTGAATTCTTATGTGTATTCTAATGATATAATTGACTTACTTGCCCTTCATTACCAATTTACTAAAAGGTTATGAATGTTCTTGTTAGATTATAAATGTTTATTTCTCCTGTGCGTATAAGATGTTGGGTAATTAGTAATATCTTTTCTCCATATTTCCTCCATTTCAAGCTATTTCTTTCGATGATATCTACAGTTATAGCACCGATTATAACTTTGTGAGAGAATACGAATACAGATTAAACTTCTTGAGTGACTGAGATGTTTCCTGAAGTCTCCACTCTCCACTATTTAAAAAGAATCGGCCAGCCACATGACGGCCAATCTTTTAAATTCACTTGCAAGTCAAGGAGCCCATAAACATCATTAACCATCATTTCCCAGCCCACTTCAGTTACATGTGAAGTGTTCTTTATTGTGTAATGAGCCAAGAATCTGAAAAGATTGCCACTTCAAAGCCTCTCTTGAAAGCTGTCGCCCATGCAGCCTGCTGACATGTCAAGCTGGGATTAAACGTTCCCCCATAATCATTTCTTTGTTTTCAAATGAGCCCATTGTTTATCTGCACCTTGGGTGACAGCCATCAAGGGCACACAGTGCTGCAGAGGCACGGGAAGTGGCGATACGGATACTTCATGTGCTTGTAGGAGATTCACTTCAGCCCATGTTTAAAGTTGTTTTTTTTTTTTTTTGTTTGGAGATGTTCGTAGTTCTTGGAAATTCTGATTTAGATTTGTACGGCTGCCAGGACTTTCTGCCAAAGAAAAGGCAATTTAGGAGATTTAGGGGAAGGAAAATTTGATATGCATGTAATTTTGGACAAGATGTGGCACTTCTTGTATTTCTGAATAAACCCTTCAATATATCCTTCCGTTATGTCACTTTTTTATTAGTTTGACTCAGAAAGAGAAAAACTCCTCATGTGCAGCATACAAAACTCAATTGTCTTTTTTATTCTTTTCTTTTACAAACCATTTTAAACTTGATTTAGAGCACACAAGAGTGACTGTAAGTCTCATTCAAGTCTTGCCCCAATTGTTATGCAGGGAGATGCTCCCTCCATCTTGTATTAGAAAAACAGGCCTTTGTCCAAGACCAGCAATGTGTCATCAGTGCTGGGCCTCCAGTGAGGGAGGGACATTAAGCTCAGGCAGCAGGGGGACACTTCTCAGGGCCTTTAAGAATTACAGTAAATCTTCAAACACTTTATCCAAACAAAGGCCGCTGTGTAAGGGGAGAGAAAAGACACAGGAAACAGATGAATAAGCAACATCAATTACCAGGCCCTGACCTTGGGAGCCCTGGACCATGGCACACATTTCACACCAAATGACTGCAGATTGGGGCTGACAAGCCTGAAGTGGAGAGGCAAGACCTCATAAGGTTACCCCCCCATGCATTTCTTGGGGGCCAGTGCGAGTGAGGAAGAGAGAGAAGAGGATACTGAGAGGTAAAGGAGCTATGGGGTTCCTATAATAGATGAGTGTGTATTTTAAAGTAAGAAAATTTGAGCACTTAGCCTGACAAAATAGGCACTAGTGAGACACAAGTGATACAAGCAAGTGGACAGCCAAACAAGTTCGTTGGCAAGTAGGGACCTTTGAGGAAAAATGTCCAAAAGGCTGATAATTTAAAAGCACACCTTTGGTTCCCATCAGATCTTATGAAACTTTTATAACAGCCGCCCTTATTTCCTATACACATTCATGTCATATCATATAGACTGTAAATACAAACAGTAGAAATGGGAAAAACATTTACATGAACCTCCAAGTTCTTAAATGATGATCATTTATTCATTAGTGTATTAAAAGAAATACAAGAGAAGAAATGTAATGACTATGGTGAATGTTTTTCCTAATCAGTCACACTATCTGTGTCTATCTCCTTTATTTAGATCCATGACACACAATCATCAGAACCCTGGAAAATGACCGCCTTCGCTAAAAAAAGAAGCTGACATTGAACCACTGAAAGGGGAATGGCCACTTGACCTCATAACACTCTGAGAGAACACTGTAGTAATTAATTGCCCAACAACATACCCTGCATGATGACATGCGGTCATTCTAGACAAAACAATGGAATCACGCCTTTTGCATACCAACCGCAGCGCACAAAATTAATTCAATCTGAGTCGCCTCCAATTAGCCGGCGAAGCAAGAGGTGCAAAGCGCAGTCAGACTACTACTGACAGTAACAGTAACTGACAGAGGGAAGGTGCAGAGAAAGAACATGATTATACATTTAAGTTTTGCAATGTCAATATTACTATTATCTGACTAGTAGCCCTGAAACAATTTGTTGATTAATCAAAAAAGTTATTTATCAAGAAAAAATGCCAAATATTTGCTGGTTCCAACTTCTCAAATGTGAAGATTAGCTGCTTTTCTGTTTTACATGATTGTAAATTTAATACCTTTGGAGTTTGGAGAATTTGTCAAACAATACAAATAATCTAAAAACATCAACTTGGACATTTTCTAACATTTTATAGATTAAACAACTAAAAGATTAATGAAAGAAAGTAGTGACAGATTAATTGATGCTGGAAATAATTGTTGGCTGTAGCCCTGCTGAGTACTTAGCTGTCTTTTAAGTCTTATAAGCATTTTAATTAAATAATTACAAGATTAATCAATAGATTATCTGTCTATTGTGGTATGCATAGCTGACCAGTCTCTATATTGATTCTTTTTTAGCCATAGTCGTAAGGCTCAATGAACAAGTGAACTGTTGATAAAGTACCTGAGCACTGCAGCTAAACCTGAAGCCATTAACAAAGTCTTTGCTCCCCACAAGCGTAACCAAAACCCTGACTGAATTAGTGCACCCTTTAATTACGAACAACCTTAAATCAGAGCCTTGAATCTGAACTTTTTAATGCTCCGCACGCTCTAGCTAAACAATTTGCAGTGAAAAACTGTATTAACAACCTGCCTGTTTCTGCATTGATTGTCACAACATTAACAGTCCCCTGACTTTCTAGTGCTGGAGGGGACCAAATTGTAAGGCATTACTCACAATAACGCATATGTTATAATCACAGAGAACTTACTTAAAATTCAATCCACTTTGGCATCATTATCATTTATCAACATAATGAATGACTCCTTCAGAGTATGGTAATTATAATTTGATAAATCATCAGCAGAAAATTAACTAGATGTCAAAACATTCATTGGGAAGGGTGATGAATCGAGGATGATTGTGGTGATGAATTGTGTTAATCTGCGCAGTATGTATCCAGTGAAATGGCTAAACAGCCCAAGATGGATGGGGCACAGAAGCTGCAAGGTCAGACCACAAAGCTGCAGGAAGGCGAAGAATAAAGGAAAAGCTGTGCCTGTATGCATGTTTTACTTTTTATTTATTTCTCTGTTGGCTTCATAAATACTAATCTACTGAGGGTAGTGCTGACACAATTAGTCAATTAACCCACTGGTGGATCAACAGAAAACAAAATCGACAACTGATCATCGCAATAATAAATCGCTTTGAGTCATTTATTAAGTAAAATAATTTCTCAAATGTGAGAATTTGACTGTCCTCTCAAGAAAAACAACAAGCAAGGGCCCCAAAACGAAATATGTTCAATTTCACATGACAACGCCCTCTAGTGGCTGTGTAATTATGACAGGAGCGAATGGAGGAAATCCAGTGATGTTATTATAGAGCGACAAAGTCCATGTAGGAAGTAGGTTAGGGTGGATAGATGGGTCAATGAAACAGCCAACTTTAATATGGGGGATCACACTCAGATTGTTTCCATTTTCCAACTGCGAATCAACATTGGGGTTTTTTTGTTTTTTTTAAACCATGGCCACAACCATTCCCTAACCTGAACCATGTGGTTGTTACTGTAGCCATGATGTCCAAGTTCCCCTAAACCTTAAGTTTACCAAGTCATTTTTGTACCTAAACCTAACCTTAACTATAGCATTGTCATATAAAACATATTTCTTTTTTAACAATTATTTGTAATGGTTTTAGAAGGGTTTTGTGGGCGGCTGTGGCTCAGGAGGTAGAGTGGGTCATCCACTAATCAGAGGACTGGTGGTTCGATCCCTGGCGCCTCCAGTCCACATATAGAAGTGTCCTTGGGCAAGATACTGAACCCCAAATTGTTCCCGATGGCTGCGCCAGCGGTGTGTGGGTGTGTGTGTGAATGTGCATTAGATTAGATCCTGATGAGCAGGTTGGCACCTTGCACAGCAGCCTCTGCCATCAGCATATGGATGTGTGTGTCAATAGGTGAATGTTGACATCTATTGTAAAGCGCTTTGAGAGCTCATAAGACTAGAAAAGCGCTATATAAGTGCAGTTCTTTTACCATTTCAAGACAAAGACAAATGATGTCATCCTGCCAAACAGGCACCAGATCAGAAAATGTTTCTATGTGTCATTCTAGAGTGCATGGACCAATGATGTATTTTGCTTTTTAATTTGGAGGACTTTGCTGCTTTTCTCTCAAATGAATATAATCGAGTTTTGTACTGTTGTTTGGACAAAAAAAGGAATTTGAGGATGTCACCTTGGGCTCTTGACATTTTTAACTATTTTCTGACATTTTACAGACTTAAAGATTAATTAATTTATCAAAAAAAATCTACAGGGTAAATGATATGGCTGTAGATCGACACTCCATTTTGTTGTACAATCGTTTTTGTTGCACTAATACCAAAAAAGTACTGGTCTCATAACCTTCCCTCCACACACCCATAATCGTGATTCCCTCTTGGATGTTCCCAATGTGAAAGATGTGTCTGCTAAGTGAGAGAGGTCAAACATGAATCCAGATATTTATTACATGTGCTGAAACCAGATGGAGGCAACACATTCATCACAGCACCGTGTCACTGAGGTAACACCCGTTCCCCATAAAAAGCAGCTCCCTCTTCCCAGCATGGGCACTGGCCTCGACTGGTGTTTACAGTGACCAAACGTTGGGTTAGTCCGGCAGCCAGTCGCCTTAATCATCCCTACCTCACTCCGCCTGGCTCTGACCAACTGTGGTTATTTTTAAAACTTTTGCTTTTATCAATACTTTCTGCTCTACTGCTGTTGGGCAGATATTAAAGCTGCAGCAGGGCAAAGAAGGGCGTTTCTGACACTTGCTCCCTCATTTATCAGTCCCCTTCATAGGAGCCGTCAGTGACAATGAAAAGATTTCACAATACCGCTAGGCAGAAACTCATTCCACCAGTCATCCATCATGCTCAGCCCAGCGGCCGTTCCACTGACCTAATCGGTAATGCCTGGCTGCATGCTGGAGACTTCTTAGAGCCCCCCTTCATTAGGCCTATTTAGAATGAGGCAAGTCATAGGGCTAAACCCTGTTACTGGGTGGGACCTACATGCCTTGCAACCCATACCCATTTGGACCATATGAACCACATCATCGTTTTAAAAAGCCTCATGTCCACAGCCTTCAAGCCCAGGAGGGAATAAAATATTTCCATCCATGCATCAAGACGCTCTTGGAAAGGCAATAAGAATTTCAGATTTTTCATGGTAAAAAGATTTATCCTTTCATGTATTCTGGTCAAAAAAAAAAAAAAAAAAACGGGCGGAAAATACACACCATTAACTATCCAATACACAAATGGCACATAAAACCACACCAACTGAAACAACAGCAGTAAATAATTCACGGCGCTCCCAACAGAGATAATTTGCAAAGTTGTATTTTTGCTGGGAGGGGGTTAAATCTGCCTAAATCAGGCTCTCACTGGCTCGGAGGACTTCTTCAGCAGTTTCCCCCCTCCCACTGAGGGGCGGTACGTAGAGGTTCAGCCAGGTCGCGGAGCTGCTGAGAGTTTGGATCCCACTCCATGGCTCTGCCAGCCCCGAGTTCAGGCAACACTCTGGTGAGCGTTAGTTAACACACAGGAGGACAGCGGGGGGGGTCCAGGAGTGCTCTCTGACCCAACACTGGCTATTATAGAGAGATTATTCCCTAACCCCCACAGCTGAGTTTTCTGGCACATTTCCCTTATCTGCAGCACTCTTTTTGCTGCTCCATCTATTATGGCTGTCTAATGTGACCTGTCTCTTTTGTAAGTCACTCAAGGAAAACTGTGTTCATCTTGCCAACATTTGGGTCAAATTAAGCTTGAACAAAGATGTTCATTGTCTCATATTTGAGGAGAATGTAAAACACATAACACTTATCCTCCCAATGTGGTGCCAATACCATTAGAAAGGGAAATCAAGAAGCACTTGGGGCAATAGTACAACTTCACATAAATACTATAGTTGGCTTTTTCAGTCGAACTAATTGGACTGAATGGTTTTAAAGATGTCTAAATTAGCCTTAAGACAGAACATTAAGAGACCCTAGATGAACTCCCAGACCAGCTGCAATCTGGGAATGTGAGGATTTTGAAAATCCTGTCGATACGAAAACCAAGAGGAGCCAAAACTCCAAACAGCATCCGTCGTGTTCACTGACAGCTGCACTTTGGAGGTTACAGTTGGCACTAGACGAGGATCAACCAAGAAATAATGAGAGAAAAATAACCTTTGACTTAAACTGAGGGGAACAGCAGCTCCTGGTGAGTTTCAAATGGTTCAGTATTGTGCTCTGATGTGCCTTGCCTTGTTTGTAGCCACAGGCAGAGTTGTTGTTTGTGAATGCTACTTGGCAGAGGTGTTGAGGCTGTGTGAGACCTGCTGATGGGCCACAGGGTTCTTGCCTGACCCGTGGATATTCACAATGACATACAGGCAGATACAAGAAGGCGTCACACTGTGACACAACTTTTACTTTCATTCTACATATATAAACAACATTGTGATTTACCTACAATACAGATACAGATAATGCTATCAACGATTAACACTCATCCGGTTATGCTACAATCTGACCCTTTTTTTCTATTTATTTATATTTTCTTGATTGTACTTTTTGTATTTCATAGACGTTACCATCTCTCCACTCTGGCTATCTATATAGATAAGGGGTTGAATGGGTAGGGAGTTATGTTCTTATGTTCATTTTATTGTTTTCTTTTTCCCCAACAAAAATCCTCAGACACTTGTGGCACATTTTTCACTTGCATGTTTCATTATTTTACCATTAAAGCAAATAGCTCAAAGCAGTACCAGACCATTGTTACACCTGAGTAAATAATTGCATCACATGCTAAATCTGCTTCAAGTGTTAACATGATAACCAACATTTCAGCATTGTAATGAAAGAAATCCTGCATGTATTTTTCGAAATCCTTAGTGGATGTGTTGGTTGTGCTTGGCCCTGATTAGGTTAAATTATCTCACTGTAAACAAAGCAAATGCTTAAATGATGTGGGGAAAATGTGCTCTGAAGTGTAAGCAACAAATATTCCCTCAACCCTGTGTGGCTAGTAATGCTCATATCCTATTATTCTGCTAACTATCAGCAATTATCTCCCTGTCAAAGCTCCAGGTGACAAATTCTCCCCATATCCCGCCTGGCAGTATCATCAACCGGACATGAGCTTCATGTGATGGAAACTAAATCACTGGCTCTGCTCACAGCCCTGACAGACAAATGGAGTGCCTTGGAAAAGCTAGGCCCATCATTCTGGGCTGGGGAAGAAAAAAAGTCTCTCCCTCCCAGCTGACCTTTTTTTTATTCGCTGAGAGAGGAGATTAAATACCACAGATTCTGTATGTATGGTCTGTTTCCAAAATATGAGAATTATTAATGGCTTTTGCGGAGGGCCCGTTTAATCTTCTGCCAAGTTGCAGTCATCGTTTTTACCTTGGGCTGTTTTTTTTCTTACAGATGGTCCCAGAAAAACAGGAACTGTGCTTTATCCTTACAGCAAAGGCAAAGGAAGTGTGTGGGCAGCGTCTGGGCGGCAATAGTATGACAGAATAATCATCCCTCTTGAGGCGACGTATAACATTATGATGCTAACAGTATTTTAAAAATGTGCAACTCTGTGTGAATGGATGTGAACGTTCTATAGACTTGGCAAGGACGCCAAACACATCTCGACAAATGAGCTCCCGCGGACACTTAATTGTTTCACACCTCCACCAAGGTTTCTCTTTGCTGCACGATCATTTTCACCAGCTGAGGATTAATATCTCATGTTGTTATTAGCAGTGTGCTAGTTTGAGCCAGAGATGCGAGAAAGCGCACCTCCCCTGAAGTGTGCATACCTACAGCCACATGCCACTTTTCACACAGAGGGCACAAATCAACTCCCAAAGCCAGAATGACGACTCAATCACAGGAGCATGACACAACTAGTAAATTATTCTCTTGTCTTTTTGACCTCATGGCCCATTGAACCTTGGCTGAACAAGTGACCTGCTCGGTTGATTTAGAAAGCTCCAAAGAAAGTGCATTTGCAACTGCATTATAGTATTTGCATCTCAGTGAAATTAGCTCTACTGGCTGTGTCAGCAACTTCTTTTATGGCTTTACAGTTTACTCCCCTTTTATTCTACTTTAGCAGCAAAGAACTGAGGACATTAGTGTTATGCAACTTACTAAGCCTAAATTAAAAGAACACAAAGTCTAATGAAGTAACAATTAATTGTCCCAACTATGCAACAAGTCATTGACTTCATTACAGATAATGACTACACAGTTAAGTCACCAGGGTCACCTTATGTATAAAATGCTCCACATAAAATGGTATTTTTGCCAGGAATTTCATAAATTCAAATAGGGGATGATCACTCTTCCAAGCAGACGCCTGTGACTCACAACTAAATTGTCATCATTGTAATCATAGCCACAGTGTTTCATCATCTACTAGAATCAGATTAATCATATAATGTCTCTTCTCTACATAAATTAAACAAAAAAAAAGTGTACATTTAGGGCAAAGGGTTTGGACTGCTTCTCTCCGGATGGCATCACTGGGTCGTTCACAAACACAAGCTCTGTTTTCTCCTCTGTTTTCTAGGCAGTAAGTTAAGTGGACTCTGCTGCCTCTCCCATTTGTGATAGTCATGGACATCAAGGCACCCTCAAGATCTGGAGAGTGTACGGTTTGGTGACATTGATGTCTGCAGATGATGTTTTCCTTTTGGCTTCATCTGACATGTGACTATTTGTAAATGGAGGACCAGCAGCTAAAGCTGAAGCCATGCTTCTCTCATGAAAAAAGCAGATTGTTTGATAATCTTAAGGAGGGAGCTGCTGCCCCATGTGAAGGAGTTTAGCTATTATGTGATATTTGTCACAAGTGTTGGCAAAAAGGATTTAGACACTGACCACCGGTTAGGGGAATTGACTGCAGTAACATAAGTTTTGTTTTCAGATTAGGGTGGTGACAACAGAGCTGAGCTATAAAGCAAAGCTCTGTCAGTCATTTACCCAAAAGATTTTCAGTGGTCATCAGTTTTGGGAGCTGCATGAGAGATTGAGATAGAGACACAAACTTGATGAAATTTCTCCATAAAGTGGCTGCACAGGCTACAGTGCAGAGTTCTGTAATGGGAGTTGAGAAGCGCAAGTTGAAGTGGTTTAATAAGCCCTTTTCAGACCTGGAATACGTAACATTGCTGGCTTAAAGTGATGGCTTTTTGCCATTCAGACAGGTGTCTATTACATAATGGTTCTTACAGCTTTATTCAGAAATGACAGGCTCGAAAAGGAAAGCCACAAAGCTTGCATGATATTTACCAGCTGGTACACAAGAGAAATAGCAATCTCTCACAGGCAGCATCAGTGTTGCATATTAGGATTTATTTTGCCAGTAAAGCCTTAGTTCATGTCCATAATGAGGGACTGTTGCTCCTCTTCTCATGCTAAATTTTCCTGATAGAACGTTATCATCAATTCCATCATTTATTATATGAGAGCATTCAATTCAGATTTGTGCTGTGTTGAAAGTGTTGCAAACAAAATCACCTCAGACATTGGTACCAACATGTTAAATTGCCATCACATTTACGTCACAAGGTGCATGTCTGAACGTAGCTCTTGTAAGGATGTGTCCTGGCTGTATTGCTGTTGGTGGTGTTCCCGTCATGACCATCTGGGAGAAGATCGGCCAGACCAAACACCCTGGAAGTGCTACATCTTCCAGCAGACCTTTTCCTGGCTGGAAAAGTCGTGAGATAGAAAAACACTTAGGCTGCTTTGTTTGCCACTGCAACCCTGACCAGGAGAGGCGACTCAAAACTGAATGAATGAATAGGTAATTCCCTCCAGCTTGAGTCCACATCAGTACTGACCTGTCATGAAACTCGATGCTACTAATGCCTCAGCCTTCTTCAGGTTTCTCTTGAAAAGGGATTGAGTTATTGATACAGCAAATCTATCCGCCAGCTCCCATGTGAGGGATCAAAGCCACCAGAAACTGCCTGTTACATAATGGTCTCCTTGCCCTTGGCATTCAGTGGGCTCCGGCCAGGAATCCATACTGGGGGACATTTGTGTCCCAGTGGGATCAAAAACTTAATTAATACTTCTTCAACTTCTTGCTCACTTTAGAGGCTGCTCTTCCTATCTTTACCAATATATCACCTAGCATTGTCCACATACATAGAACCTCAGTAGCCTTTTCTCTCTGACCTTGGCATTTCCTCTCCGCCGCCGATTATTGATAATTTTCTGGCTGTGGTGCCTCTCCTCATTTGTCATGATTATTGCTGAATTTTTAAGCTGTCATCCGTGAGCATGGATCAATGGTTGTCGACTTCCCCTTTGTCATATTGGCAGCACAAACAGCCATTCCTCTCTAAATGAGGCTGCTCTTGCTTCTCTATCTATTAGCTGTCTGTCTTACTGGGCACTTGAACCTTTGTTAGGTCAGTCTATACATCATTCCTCCAATCAAAGCCTGACACTTTTGTATCATGCATGGGTAGTGACCAAGCAGATGAATGAGTGGGGTATTGTAGATGTTTTTTCCATATCCATATATGTATATTAACTAATATTGCATACATTTAAAGCAGTGGTTGCTTCCCAAGGTCAGCACAGGACTCCTCAAAGATAACAGGCTTCTCTGAATTACAACAAGAGAGCCTGAATTCACTTTGAATTGCATTTATAATAGGATGCAGTTGACAATCCAATTGCTCAAGTGTCAAATATTCCATGTAATAAGGCCAGATCTGTCAAACTGATTAATGAATTGTCACAGCGAAAGGAACCAGTTGTAACTGGTAGCAGCCATGAGTGGCTGACGATCCGTCTCATTCGACTGCATGATTTGTACCTGTAGCCAGGCCAGTGGCACGCCGGCTTCACCCAGCTCTACCACGTCTACACCTATTCCACCATATTCCTTCTTCCTCCCTCGACTGGCTGAACAGGTCTGACAGGCGGATTCCTTTTCTTTTCAATGTATTAAAGGCACTTTCCTGCTCTGACAGCCTGCTCTGTTCTGCCACCTTCTAGCTGAGGCTTCACACTACTCTGGGCAGCCACTGCGTCTTGACAGACCACTGTCACTTCCCATCATCCTCTCTGTAGATCCTGCTCTCCCCCCTCTAAGCACGCAGACCCACTTTCCAACCAGTGCAATTATTTTTTTTGACAAGCCATCCATCAGCTTTAACTTTAAAGCACTTTCCACTGATACCCATTGTTACAGTTCTCTGCCTTTTTATGCAGGCGGCAGGAGAGAATATGATACCAGACATTCAGACTACCCAACCATGTAAATCTACTTTGTTCTCTTCTTTATTTCCAATTTTCTGTTCCATTTTTGCCGAATTATGCATATTTGTTGTGCATAATATGCCCTTGTCAAATCCAATTAACATGTCCTAGCTTGCACAGTCAGAAAAGGTTATAATTTTCCAGTTACTTGAGGAGCGGGGGCTAAAGTCAGACTTAAATGAGCAGCTTAACTCTTACTGTGAGTCATGGCACAGTACCATCAGACTAGGATAAACATGCACTGTGCTTCAGTTTATGAGCCATGAGATAGAGCTGATAACATTTAAACAACTTTGGCAATGGTAATTTTAGCATCATCACCACCTCTACTACAAACTCCACCTTAATGTTTTTTCGGACCTTCGGATGGACACAGCAGAGAGCCGTGTGGCTTGGGGCCGAGTCACCATGATTAACTGACATCAATACTAACACACGGCCAAGCTGATCCATCTTGGCCCGGCCTATATAATTAGAATGACAGCTTAGAAAATTTGGTCTGATGCAGAATCTGTCTTATGCCGCGAGGAGCCCTAATTACTATCTCAGTGTGAGAGTTAATGATGAGAGGTGGGAGCAGCATCTGGGGGACTCGAGGGGATGCTCTCTCCCTCTGCCCCTGACATTTGCTATGTCCTAACAACTGGGCCACCTATGGCCCTCAGTGGTCTATCCTGCTGACACACACTGACCAGAGAGACAGTGATGTTTGGTACCAAAGCAGGTTGTGGTCCCCTGCTTATATCTTGATTGGCTGCCACTTAGAGGGGTCTGAAAGTTTCACGCAAATACTCATAGCTGTAGTGTTTTTCAAATGACCAAAAAAGTCTGGCTACCATCCAACATTGTCGGAGTATGTGAGTTAGAGCTGCAATAAATGATCCTTTTCATTATCTATTAGTCTACCTATGATTAATCAATTCATTGTATACAATTTACAATGCAACAAAGTAAAAAAAGCAGCATATTGTCATATTTGAAATGCTGGAACAAGCAAGTGCTTGCTGTTTGCAGTTTCTAAAATGTGAGGATTTAATATTTTTATGTGCCATATATGATCATAAATTGAATATCTTTGGATTTTGGACTGTTGGTCAGACAAAACAAGACATTTGAAGACATCACCTTGGGCTGGTATTTTTAGACTGTTTTCTGATTTTATAGACAAAATGATTAATCGATTAACTGAGAAAATAATCTGCAGATTATTTGATAATGAAAATAACTGTTAGTTCTTAACTGAATATCATAATTTTGAGGCAAGTCGTTTCATCCAACACTTCTTGGATCTAAAAAGCTGTTTGAGGACAGAGCGTATGGGCTCCAGCTACAAACTGTTTTCATGAACCTGTGCAACAATAACAAAGTGTGAACATATGGCTCTGAATGACCCAGATGGCCCGATCACTCTTGAAGACTGTTAACTTATCTCCACTATCATGAGATTTCTGAGATGTTCAACAATTAAGCAGGTGTTGATAAGATGTAATGAGAAAATCCTCATTCAGCCTGGAGTCTATGATTTGCTGTTTATTGGCTATTATAAGCATTAAGCACTGTGTGTAATCTCACCCTACAGACGATGACATGTTTGGTCTGTGCGTCTGCATAATCAGCCAGGGAGCTAATAACACGCAGGTTGTCATAGCTGTTAAAGACAGAGAGACATGCTGCCCTAAGTGACAATATGTCAGTGATTGTCTAGCAGATGAAACCATGGATATTAATAAATCAAAGTGACCCCTACCTGAAGCCAAACAGATGCAACACCTGGACATGTAAATTCTTGAGTAATGGATGCCATAAATTTAAATCGGAAGACCTCCGATTTAATAACCATGCAGACAGCTGCAAGTGGGAGCAACCATTTGGTTTAATGTAAAAGACAGTTTTGGAATACCAAGTATCTGCTGCCATCAATCAAATCTAAAGTGTACATTGCTGGGCAAGCAACTGAGATCCTGCCCTATCATTTCTCTTCTTTTATTATACACGGTATATATCAAAGAAAAAAGTGCGGGATGCTGTTGTTAGGTATGTAAGGTGAGTAGTCTGTGTTTGTCAGTAACAGTAGCTGGCTGGCAGCAGGGGGTTAACCTCCTGGCTGCTGTCAGTGTATTAATCACCACTGATGTGTGTTGTAAAAGGATTGCTGCAGGAAATAAAGACACCATGGTGTCAGCTGCAGTGCCCTGATGTGACTCCATCAGACAAGAGGATGCTTATTGACAGGGTGAGAAGGGGGGATGGACAGAGAGCGAGGGAGAGACAGAGGCAGCAATCAGTCCTCGAGTCAGTCACCTTGGCTCTGACGCAATGTCATGAAAGTCCACACCATTATTCCTCCGACCGCACAGGAGCATTATTTAAACTCAAACATCTACCAGGGGCTCAATGTCAGCAGAAGGGCACCCACCCGCACATATACACTTATACTGTGCACACTCATACACTATAGTACTGAGACAATTAGTTGATTAACACAAAAAGTACCATTGACAAAATTATGAATCAATTTTTTCTTTGCAGTCATTTATCATTCGCTGGTTCCAGCTTCTGTAATAAACATTTGCAGCTTTTCAAATGATCGTAAACTGAATCATTTGGGATTTATAACTGTTGTTCAGACAAATTACTCAAAATGAATATATTAGTTCCTTCAGGAATTCGCTATCTTGCAAAAGAAGAACACAAATTTAACCAATCAAGATCTTCTACTTTTCCAAATGCCCACAATTTTCAGCAAAAAAGGGTCAAACTGAAAAAATGTTTTCCAATTTCTTCACATGAAAATAATCTGATTAACAACCACTTTTACAAGACAAAGTCTTTTTCAGGCGATGCTTTTCCCCTAATGTATCGCTCTAAATCAGCTAAAAAGTTACAAAAACGGAACTGATCTAATATCTGCCACTAAACATTTGGATTATCATTGACATAGTAGAAAACACCAAGGTTAGCTTCTAGATTTAAACCTGCAAAAAAAAGAAGAACATCAAACTTCCTGGCTAGCTAGTTAGCTAGTCTATATGATGAGTGGAAACCAACAGAAATTCCAATGAATACATCTTCCATCTTTACATCTTCCCCATTTTTATTTTCTGGAACTTTTACATGATAATCAGTAAGGTCAAGGTCTTCATGCGATGTTTTGAAAAAACTGTAGTAAATTCATCATTTTTGCAGCAATGATCCTGCAAATGACATGTCACCTTGGTCTTTGGGAACTTGCTATGGACATTCATCATAATGTTCTGGTATGTTACGGGCTAAATGGTTAATTGGAAATCATATTTGATAATGACAACAATCAGTAGTTGCCAAACTACACACACACACACACACACACACACACACACACACACACACAAAAATCTTCCTGTGCAGAACTATCAGTAGATCAAAGCACTCAAAGCACTGAAGCCCTTCATCACAAACACACCGACAGCAGACACAGGCACAAAGCCATACACTGACATTGCTCGACTGCTGGCATTTCAGGCAGCACGCACAGTTTAACTGCATATTCCCTTTAAATACTCTGGAAACTCTACATTTCATGCTAGGCGATGCCCACTGCTCAACAAATACTAATTAAATTCCTGGGCCAAATTCACAGAGTTTTATAGCTGGCTGTACTTTAATGAGTAATAGCTCATGACTGCTTCAGCATTCACATTAATTACATGCTCCTCAGAGGTCTGATCGTTATTACATGCCTCAAAAGTTGAAGTAATTTAATTTAATCCATTTGATTTCATTTGGCCACCAAATAATGCTGTTGCAGGGAAATATTACACAAGAGAGACGTGAATAAAGGATATGACTCTGATGAGATACACTAAAGCGGTTTAAAAGCTGTGCTGGCGTATGTTTGTAAAGAACATATGAATAGGCAATGAGGGAAATTACCAAAGTGTTTGTATATATGAGGGCACTTGGCTTAAACATTTCTTATTATTGTAACAATGATTCAAAGCAAAAAAACAACACAAAAGACAAAATTCTTTATTGATAAAGCCAATTGAGTTTTTAAAACGGATCAATGTATTGGTTATCTGTAACGAGGCCCCTGTGAGTCTAATGTACTGTATATTTATACGTGTGTGCATAAATATACATTTTGTATGATGTATTTTCTATTTCACTTATCTCTCCTCTGCTTATTTGGAAGAATCAACACTTATTTTATGTATGTCCACATTTTTATTGTTGTTTATGTGCTTTTACTGTATTTACTTGGTTTATACTATATAGTGGCTAAAACCAGCTCATGCACACAGAAAAAGAGAGGCAGAGAGATGAATTTCCATAACGTTATCTTAGAGAGTCAGTGGCTCTGACTTCCTTGACCCTTCTTGGTAGACTACCTTTCCAACCTGCCTCAAAAAGGTGGGTTATTTAAGAAACAATTAGGAGCATACACAAAGCAATTTGCAGGCAGTCTAACTCCTCCGGCTCAGCCAGTGAAGGGCCTTTCAGCGCTGATTTATCACGCTGTCGCCTTCACAAGGCAACATAATTAATAGGAGCATGGACTTCTAATTCCACCCGCTTCCACGGCCAGTGGACTCCATTTGATTTATGATGGCCAAGGACTTTGCATTTTATCAGTTCATTCGCTCGTTATTTATGCTGATGACCAATTTCAATGGGTTGCCATCATCTAACTCACTACTAATCAAAGAGAATTAGGGTTCACTGCATTATTTAGAAGCTGCTAATTTATCTTCAGAACAAGGGGAAGAAACGTTTGCACCAAGCTTCAACTAACTGTAGATCTCACTGCGGCATCACATGGCTCTGCTTTTAGTTGCAGCCTCGATGTAAACGTCTTCAGTTTCTCTAATCACAAAGTGAAAATTGTCTTGCTGATACAATTATGACCGACTTTTACTTTATACAATACGATACAACTTTATTGTTTACACTGAAATTCATTTTGCGTCCTTAGGCAGTTCCCTTCAAGAGATTTACACACAGATAAACATCAAATTTCACATATGACACTTTTAATAGATACACAACACATCAAATAATCAATCATACATATCACATTATATCCACTGGATTCAGATCTCAGTTAGCAGCACACTGATTTTGGTTTAGCAACAGGATAGACTGATGTATGCATTTAAATTGAGAGACTCTAAATCGCCTATTAGAGGGAAGAAGTTGGTGCTATCCATTTAAAACAGGCGAGGAGTCAGAAGAGATACAATTATTTAATGGGTCATGGCTTATTTGCATAATTATACCTACAAAGTTTAGTATTTAAACTACAATTTATATATGTGTCCTGTGTAAGACCACACAGCATATAGCAAGAATATTATAAAAACAATAAATTCTCAGTGTTTTCCATGTTTTGGAGGATAAAAGCCACCAGAAGAGCCTCAAACACAAACCATTGAAAGCAATCAAGCCAGAAAATTCACATTTAGAGATGCTGAAACACAAGAGCCCCTTCTGCTCTCCGATAACATATAATGGTTCATGGATTCTTGTGCAAAGAGCTACAAAGCCAAACTCCCACAGATCCCACACAACAGCTGCATGGTGGAACACTAAAGCACAACTGGACAAGAAAGATTCTCCTCAGCAGCGAGGCTGAACAATACGAGTGAATTATTGTCCCGCTAAAATAATGGGTCATGAATGGCCCACAGATTAATACAATGCATTATAAAAAAACAGAGACAAATAGGGTCACATTGCAGCTCTGTTTGTTAGAAAAATTACACCTGTTCCATGTGTTATGAACCTGCAAATGCTATTCTGAAGGTTAAATTGTGTATTACTATAAAACAAATTGAGATGGAGAAAACGGTTGGCAGTGGGACATTATTTAACGTCCTTGCAGGCAGAGCTACAAAAGGGTAGGATTAAGATGCAATAAACCTTACAGAGTCAAAGAAAAATAGCCCTTGTAAACAATGCAGTAAAGAAACGAGTTGCTTCGCAGCACATACAGTAGGTTTAAGGCTTTACATAAGTCATTTTAATGCTACAGCAAACTTTCCAGACAGGGATATTAGATTCAAAAAACACCTTTAGATTAAGATTTGACCTTCCTAGCTGCAGCACAGAGCTGCATACAAGCCTCTGTAGTCATTCTTATTTCCTAGTCTGCATGCTTTGCACAGAGACGTTATCTCCCGTCAGTCTTATTATGTTCAATTAGTCAGCACAGTGACTGATAAGGTGTTTTCTGACAAAATGAATCACTCTGTTCAGCCGTGACACCCGCCACTGTAAGAGACGGTCGGACATTGGCATCGACTAAACTACATCCTCCCTGTTCACAAGGTGTATCATTTATCCGGGGGGGTAATAAGATGCAGAATTTACACAGGCATGTCAATAGGCATGTCAATAGAAGGACACTTAGCATCTATCATCTGGAGAATCAATGCCATTTTTCAGCGATGAATCCCAGGAAATGATAGCTTTCAAATAAATGGTGGAAAGAGAAACACGACACTCCTTGGGGAGAGATAGATGTAGGGCGGCTCAATTTCCCTCCTTCTAGCTCCCCTCACAGCTCTCAGCTCAGCTATCCAGATGCAAAAGGTCAAGAGACATTACAAGGGACAATCTCTAAGACAAGACATAAAGAATCTCTGGAGAATCTGTAGAACAAGACAGACAGCTAACTGTGAGGAGGAGACTGACATCTCTATCAATATCAGAGATAAAAAGTGCTGATTAAAAAGCAAGAGGAAGATAGTGTCCAAGTACAACAGAAGTCTGTGCTAACAGTTTTAAAGAACAGGCTGATGACTGTGAATCAGATGAGGCACACTGGCGTCTGTACCAGGCCAACGAAGAGAGTTGGCAGTGTTACTAATGGGCTTTTCTAGCCTTTTAATTTCAGTGAAGAAGTCCTCAAGATGCATTTGCTTTCTGGTGCTAATTGATCCTACCAAATTCACTTCAAAATTTTAATCTGAGTAAACCATGGTCTGCAAAATAGCATGACTCTCTGAAAACTAGTAGTTTGAGATAGAGAGTGCGACCGACCTCTCTTTCAGGATGTATTTTGGCGCTATTTTTGCAAAAAAGCAGCAGACATGGTGAAATGCTGCAGGGTTGGCAGTGAAAAGACGGAGTGGACAGAGGATTAATGAATAAAGTGTTTGGTAACTTGTGGGAAGCTACTGTTAGCCTTTTCTTGAAATGTTACCCATACTTTTTCCTGTCCCGCCTGTTTTTCACGGCAGTATGCAAGTAAATTCTGCTTGAAGATTCTGGTCTGACAGTGGCATCAATGCTAAAGATATGAATAAGAATAGAACAAGGAGAACAGATGGGAAACACCTGGTGGGCTATCAAAAGAAGGGGGGAAATCAAGCAATTCAAAAAACAATGCTAAAACAAAAGCTAAACTAAATACTGTAGCTACTGTAAAAATACAAAACTATTGATAGTCATCTGAAATAGTGCTATGAACAAAAGCTAAACTGCATACATTATTTAAACTGTAATGTAAAGCAATAATTCTAATAATAAATTTGCCTTGAAGTTTTTGCTGAGATGCTACAACTGAGACCTCCAAACAACCAGAGTCCTCCAGGACAGAGTGTCACGATGCTCTGAGGCTGATTGGCAACTTGCTAAATCAACATCAGAACTACAGGACATTAATGACATGATGACACAACCGATTTTTATCCGTTGTATCATCAGTCTAGACATGGTTTGAACCCATGCTCCTCTTAGTGACAGTTGGGAATGCTGTGGCAGCTCATTAATCACCAGGACAGCCTGGAGGAGCAATACTTAATCCCATGATGGTATCCTCACCATCCTCCACCGCTACTGATGCTCGTAAAAGAGAGAGAGGGAGCAAAAAAGAAAATGATTTACACAAATCAATCATTCAGACCTAGCGCTCATCGGCTGTAACACTGGCAGCCTGTCTTTACAGCTCCATTTTAAAGGGCGCCTGCTGACAGCCACACTTGATTAAGGGCTCTGGCTCCCTAACCTTTCATGTTAAGAAAGATTGTCACTGAGTGACACAAACTTTTTTTCCTCCCTTTTCCAGGTCGGTTCAAGGCAAGGATATTGGCATTCAAATTTGTGGCTGCTACTTTGAACAGATGTCACCTCTGGCGGGTAAGGGTAATTGCACCAGCAGAACCACTCTGAGTCCTGGGGCTAAACAACATACCACCACAGGGCTTCAGAGGGGGCAGGAGGCAGGAGGGATGGCCTCAACAAGTAAGCGCTTTACGAGCCTGCCCTCCACACTCCTTTTCCCTTCTCTGCAATTATCATCAAAGAACATCTGTTTGTTGTTCCTCAGGCACCCTCCCCTCACAAGTGTCCTAGCCTCACCTTGACCCATACTCTCAATTGTAGTGGATGTTATGACTAAAAATAAACAACGTGAAGGAGTGAGGCTACCCTTTGTGTGAGCAGGGCGTTCTCCCTTGCCGCTGCCGAGAGGAAGGATATCCCCCGACGAACACAGCCGCTTCCTCCTTCTGCTCACAGCTCCTGACAGGTACATGAACACCAACCGCTGCATATGTGGTGGATCAGACGTGAGGTAAAGTCACCACACTCACTTTGTGTCCTGGCTTTTAAGTTGATCCCCACTGGCCATTCACTGCTGTCAGTCTGAATGACCTGTCGAAGAGAAGTTCAATAGTTCCTGGTGAGCAACCTGATACACGCCGAGGCTGTGGTTGGTCCTGTGGTTGGTCCCGTTTTTGTTCCTTGACTGCGATCTATATCACAAGGCAATAGATGCCACCCAAGTAAAGGCTGAACATCTTTGCTCACAGGTGACTCGATGATTAAACGGAACATTACACCTAAATCAATTGTAGAAAAGGTGCGCATTTCTGAATTTGTTCATAGCCTTTCACAAGATTCCTTACACTGCTATGTAACAAGTGAGCACTCGCTGTAGATGTTATAATTCACTCAGTTCTCATCGGTCACTCAGGTCAATTAGCAGAGTTATGTGAAAGATGGCGCTCCCCTGCTACAGGGTACATCCAAAGTGCAGAGTGATGAACAGTGTGTGTAGACGTACACAAAACAGAATCCTTTACAAAATGTTGAGATCAGATTTAGAAGTATTTGGCTACTCTGCTTTTTGTCTTCAATATTAAAAAAAAAAAGAGTAAACTCACAAGAAGAGGCTAAAGGGCTTGGGGCTACTGTATACTGTAATTGTCACCTGAAATTATTGGGTACAGAATGTCTGCAATGGCTTCTTCTTGCTCCCCGAGGATATGTATGCTGATTTGTGCAACCTATTTCCCAAGCAGCCCTACCTGGCAGTATACCGCAATAAAGGCTTGTATTATAGCTCAAAACAACAAAGTTCAAATCTTGTAGTTTTCTCTACAAACTGCACATCTAAATTCCTAATTCAAAAACTAAAATCACTCAAAGGTTGTTCTCCTGCGTGTAGTGCAGTTGATGCACCCAAAGGGACTTTAAACATTTAATTCATAAAGACTTTTTGTAATGACGGATGATAACACATTAATATGTCCCGAGGGAGGGCACCAGCTGTGATCCTCAGAAATTATTCTACGACCTGTGAGGCAGATGTGATGACTTCTCTTCCAGGAAAGCTGGGGAAACATCAAATGACACTGTGTACCTCAGTGATTATCTGTCCTCACCGTTATAATCACTGTGGATCAGATTACATCCCATCAGACAGCCCATAACAGCCCTACTTCGAGTGATCACATTTAATTAAAATGTATACGTATTACTGTTCATAATTTCTGTCACACAGCTTTTGCATGCAGGACTTTGTTTTGCGATTCAGCGCTGTACCATGTAACAAAGGTGGAGTCAAAAGCGACAGCATTACAGATGACTGTAATTAAATAATGCGTAAGACTATTGTGCTCTGTGCCGTACTTTGTAAACTGGATGGACTCCAAACCATCTGTGTTTATCAAACGTCAATGGGTTGCTAATGTGTAAAAACAAATACAGATATCCTGAACATTAGATATGCTTGTGTTATACTTCTTTGTTTTTGAAATCCCTGGAGAAATTTGATGGCAGTTATAAGATTATTTCAACCACACAGCACGAGATGGATTAATGTGTCCGGCAGCCCAAACATAGACTTAGTCGTGCAGTTTTATCAGTGTCAATCATTGAGCTTGAACCCTGTGAGCGCCAATCTTTCATCAGTGGGCGGGATCAGCAGCATGGCTCTCAAAAAGTTGGATTTGAGCTTGGAAAAAAAAAAAAAAAAAGCACACAAAGGGTGATGGAGGTCTTACAGCGAAAAACAAAACAGGAACCTAATTAATTTATAAAATATCCGATGTGCGAGTCGACTACTTGCTGGGGTTTTAAAAAACAAAATGGAAAAAGGTTACGGGAGGGAGGGGTTCATATATAAGATGGTCAGCCTGCTCTGTGATGTCCCATAAATCTTCCTCTATCTTCTCTGTGGTGATGGCAGAAAGGGATGAGTCGCTCCCCCAACCCCCCTCCATCTCATTCACATGTCTATCTGCCTGTTATCCATGCCCTTGAGCAAAGATTACTGATGCCCTGCCTTTGATATATGACACATCATGTGCAACAATGTTTCATCCAATGAATTAACCCAGAGACAACGTGAAAACGTGAAACCCGGCTGCCGTCAGTCCCTCGGTTCCTTTTTTTTTTTTTTGTGTTCATCCTCGCTGATATTGTGCCTGTGAATATTATGGCTTGCCTGGTTCGCTGTTAAAGTGTTATCTGACCTCTGCAGGACTCTGCATTGTGTTATCTGGTGTGTGTGTCACCTCACGTGTCATCCCACAGGAAATTTTTTTGAATTTGACTCCCAGTTTGTGGGCTCATAATCCACTTGACATCATATTTTGTGATTTTAAATGCACAGCCAGAGTCATTTCCTATATTAATTGATTGATCTCTCTCTGTCGGCAGTGATAATATTTTAAAATATTTTGTCTTCGTCTAATATGAACCTGACATAAAATTGTACTATGATATGTTTGTTCATTCTTTTACAGCTGTGAAGCAAAGAACGATTGACATGATTCAATATTTTTTTACCAACTATCACTATTATCATCAGTTCACATTTAACATCATAGTCTCTTATCGAACAACTCTAAATTCATGCATTAATAGATATTACGACCAAAGAGGGGATGATGTGTTCAATTTTTACTCTTGCCATAATTGTGAGCAGCCGAGCAAAATAAAACATACAGCTCAATATTTTGACAGTGATGATATAGGAAGTGGAGTAAATGTATGCTTCATCTGTCTATAAACAAGAACTGAGTGGCTGCATCTCCCTTCATTCATAAAAGAGCTCCATTAACAAGAACAGAGGTTGATACACCAATCATATGCTGCCGTGCAACTAGCGAAGCAGTAACTTGGCACATTTATTATGAGCTGTTCCATCTGACGGCAGACATTTGCCTTTTAAATCTGGCTGTCTGCTGTTCAGTCTCATAAACAAGACGAAGAAGAAGAAGAACAGGCTTCCCACCTGGAAGGAGATTTCATTTTCATGTTTTACTTTATTTGTTTATGTTTCTTTGGTCTCATTGTGTGGGAGATAAAAACTTCAAAATAGGGAAGAAAAAATATGTAATGCATAACATGTAAGTGTAACCCTTTTCCTGCATAAATAAAAACAAATCATGAAGATAGATATGATCGTTCTCCAAATCTGAAGAAAAACAAGTTTCCAGAGAGATTTAACCCAAATACAATTCATGCTGGAAAGTATGCTGATAACCTACCTATCTATCTATGTTCCTAATAAACATAATTTAATTACTTCAGTGAGCAAAAAGAACTGTAGGACACACCTGAACCCATTATTATGGTTCTGGTTCTGGTTATGGTTCTGAATGGGAAAAATAGACTAATTACATATGAAACTGTGAAGCTTATCCATTTACTTTGAGGTAATGATAAAAAATAAAAAAAAATTTCACTAAGTCTGTTATAGTATTTTACAATATAGGGACATAAAGATTGGCACAAGTTGAAAAAAAATGTTTTAAAGTCATGTCACTTTCACTTAAACGATACTGACATAAGTATACGCATCTTGTAACACTTAAAAACATAAACCATTTCCAGTAAACTCATGAAAAATACGACTGAAATCAGGTCTGAGCATAACAAGCTGTATGACAACAACTGCTGGCACACACACAGAAAATGACATGAGCTACAGAAAGCTTCATCATAACTAGTGACAGAAAGCCGTTGTTGGAAAAAAAAATATGAGAAAACCTCTAGTACATGCAGCACGGCAGTCAAGTGCTTCTTCGCCACCACAAATCTTATATCAGTCTCTGAAAACAGTTTGTATCCCACAGTGTTATTCTTTTTACAGTCGAGTCACCTGCCTGATACCCTTCAGCCATTTTCCTCAGAAGCTGTCACACACGCCAGCTATAATATATGGCTGCACCAATGAGAACAGCTGTAGCCAATCTCCATCCTCTCTCTCCTGGAGCCCACTGCCTGTCCAGCATAAAATAATACATCAGGATTAATTGATTTCCTGTCAGTCTCATGGAAAAGAAAATAAATTTTCATGTAGTCTGTTTCCTGCAGCATTATAATTTTGTACATGGCAAGTAATTTAAGTTTTTTAATTATGCATGAGAATGAAAAACCATGACAAAGTGTGCTGCCACCTGGCCCAAGGCCACAGCTCTAGCCTTTGTATATGCTGAGACAACAACAACAGTAACTTAAGCACACATAAATAATATATTTATGTATTTTTAGAGGCTACACATCTCTGTCCAGAAACTAGTAGCCTACAAGAGTCCAAGTGTCAAGGTCAAGGGCCGGTCATTTGTCTTAAAAGTAATGACGTTCATTTGGAGCATATGAATCACCAAACATGCACTCTGATGCCAAAAAGTCAAGAGCAGGAAAGTCAGGATCACCATGATTCCCAGCAACTGACAGGAAAACAGATAATGTGCTAACAGAACTCTGAAACACTGGAAGCAATAATCTGTTCCTTCAGAGTATAGTTGCCTTAGACGCGGAATATATTTCAAAATCTGCTAATGACAAAAAGCTGCGGCCTCGTAAAACAAAGGACAGAAAAGTAAAAGCTCTACATTAAAGATTTACGCACAACAGTGTTTGTGCTCAGCTCCTTTCATTGTTCGCTGGATTAATGAGCGCTGGAGAGAATGAGCAAGCATTTCCCTAAGTCAAGCTAAACTAGAGCCAGAGATAGAGCAGAGGAGGGAGAGAGCAGCACACAGGGTCATCAGTAGGCCAGGGTCTTAAATCAGACCAAAGGCCGGCCCTTGTGTCAGCTCAGGACCAGAGGGGGAGGAAACTCTTGACAACAATGAGGAGGGGCTGAAGGGAGGCCTATTTGTTGTGGATTTTTTTGGCATTACCAGCTGGGCCTGAAAAAGCAGCTGGACAGAAAGAGGCTACAGTATGAAAGGCCTGAGCACATGCCTCTGGGTCATGAGGAACTATCGGTTATTCACTAACTCATACAACTCATACAAATGGCATGACTTTAACGAGGTAACGCGTTGAACATGATTACAGGCTTTGTTCATTCAAGAAAGCTCCAGAAAGCTGTTCGAGTGATTTATTTGATAGCTGTTGTTTTCTTACCCCCACAACTGCCTCACATCTGCAAACTGTCTGACTCTGAAACTGTCCTGTGGCTAAAATTACGACGTGATAAATTGCATCATGAAAGATTTAACTGTTCCGACATTAAACAAAACTCACAGCATAATGCGATGGTATTTCACCACAGATAAATATACTATATCTCCTGCTTTGTGTGACATCTGAAAGCATTTTGGGACTATTTGGCGTAACTCTTACCAATCCTTTTTGTGCTCATAGACACATACATCATCTCTCTCTCCATCTCTCGCACTTTATCTGCTTGTACACAAGTACAATCTACATGCAATGAAAAATACACGCTTTGCATCAAGAGTGCACCTTCCAGAGGATCAAAAGGATATGGTTGGACAAACAATCCGATATCCAAGGTTAAGAACACAAAGATAATAAATCGCTTGACTGTCATGTTCAATTTCCAGGACGGCATTACCCAGCATTATCCATAACAGGATTTAAATTGTTATCAGGACACTGAACAATCCACTTTGCGTCCGGCGAGCATCCTGCCTCTAGTGATTCATAGGGAGGAAACAACTATCACATTTTCCAGCGTCCCACTGCAGCAGCAGCAGAACACCGCACACTTCATGTACTTGGATGATTGGCTGAATAAATTGCTTCCATCCTGGCTGCTGTTGACACTCATGTGGACGACTGCTATCAGTTTTAATTGTCTTTCTTCCCTCACTCAGACTACGTCTGCAACTCCTTCCTGTCGCCCTGGAACACAAGGCCAAAATAAATTAAGTTCAGTCTAAGATTTAGCCCTGCGAGCTGTACAACACCACTATGGACAAGAACTCTAATGTTCTGTAAATGTTTCACATCTGCTGGGAGCTGCTGAGGTCTGCACAGCATTACCAGAATATGAAGAGTAAAATCAGCAGTGACTTAATTCCTCTGACCCAATAAATTACTGTAATGTCTGCCCGGTTATTTTTATAAAAAAAAAAAACAACAAGCACCTGTAATTTATATACACATGCTACATAGCACCCAATCTCCAAAAAATATCTTTGTATATTTCCTGTTTGGTTTGTAGTATGTTTTGGAGGAAATCATACAATCATTGCCTGGATCAGATTCACTGGCAGTCTTTTGAAATCCAGGAAGTGTGTCATTGTTATACTGCATAAGTCATAGGGAGGAGGTCAGGGTGGGTGTTTTGGTATATACTAGTGCTGTCACTTTTTAAAAAATCAAGTTCGAAACAAATTTGAACTAACATGGATGTTTCTTCTCATCTATTTCTGTGAAGAACAAGGGGATTTTCAAAGCATGGAATGATGTTGTTAGCCCACTAGCCACACTAGCTTCTGGAGTTTATGCTCATAACCCTGACCACGCTTTTTTTCCTGTCCCACCTGCTTCTTGCCTCAGCGAATAGGGTTCAGCGGGCGAAATCCTGTCTATCTGCGTTCCATTCACTCGCGTTGCCTTCGCTGCCTCTCTTGAATGGCAAACTAATGTTACAAGACAGTTGCTGTTTTACAAAGTCAACAAACACACAAAGATGCATTTTACTTTACACTGGCTGCAGAGCATTTTGATTTCAAGCAGATGATTACAGATCAAATATACATTTTTTTTTGTCCTATGTTGAACAGCAGAAGAGTAGTATGAATCTAAGTTACTGTAAAAAGTGACAGCCCTAGCTTATATGGTGGAAAAACACAATTTGTGCAGAATTATAAGCCTTAAACTTTATTTGCTTTATTAACTTTTAGGAAACAATTTAGCTGATGTAAGGATGAGGTTCAGAAGCTAAATTCACATACATCATTTTGTCTTAATGATGCTTGTGTGTTTGAAAACTGTCCTTTTATCCTGCTGTGGTAATGTAAATTATGGTTGTAAACAAACTTCAAACAAGATCAGAAAACAATAATAACGTCAATGTTGTGTACTATTAGTCCTTCAATTTAAAAAAAAGTAAATAAATCTGACAGTGTCAGTGTGTTGGCAGTGCTTTGACCCTTTTGTTTACATTTGGATTACGAATTGTTCCTTTAATACGGATCTGACTCAACTGTATGTATGAATGCACCATTAACAAAGCATAATAGCATTGAATACGTGTGAGTGATATACCTGCAGCCTACCTTTTTGTTAGAGCCCCTTGACTTATTGATATACAATCCGTCCAGCTTTTTCAGAAAATCTGAAAACAATCAGCGTGCAGCACAGCACAATGCTGAGGCATTAATCACAAAAGGCAGCACTTTATTCCACACAACAACGGGATTGTTGCAACAGCTGCTAAGCATTCTGGTAAAGCGAATGATTTATGGCTGTGTAGCAATAACGATGAGACAGAGTCATTACCATATCGACAGGCTCCCAGATGGATTATCCTCATTGATTACTTCATGGCCTGTTGATAAGTATTTGTTTGAAACGCAAATGGGGAAGAGAAATGTGCTCGATGTGCCCTGGTCTGCAGCCTGCATGGAGGAACCAATTTTCCAGAAATATTAACAATCTTTGACCTTTTCTTACCACAAACGTGTATCATGTTTGAGGTTATTTTTCAGCTTTTCATTCTCTGTGACGCCACAGTTGCCAGATCAAAAGAGAAGGGAGGTAAATAGTCAGTATGATGAGCAACAGCAAAGAGAGTTCACATGTGTAAGATTTCACAGCTAATCACAGGCAGCTCTGATTCATGGCGCACCTCGCTCCTCTTGCCCGTACATCATATGATGCTTTTTTTTTTTTTCCCTTTCGCCACCCAGGCTTCCCATCTTACAACCTCACCAAGGTCAGCTGAAGGAAATGATACCGCTACACCACAAGATTTATGAGAGATTCACTCCTGTTTGCCTCCCCGTTTACAGAATACATTGACTCCCACCAAGGAGCTGCTTCAGTCACTGGTGGTTTACAAAGCAGGAGCACATCTATTGGGTGTCACAGGGAGCCTAAGCCCAGCAGCTTGTCTCCTATGACAGGTGCTAATTGAAAACCAAACACAGGTTGCATCCAGTTTAAACTTCAAAGCGTCTCTTTGCCCCTCTGTTACCACACTGGCATGGATAACCTTGGACGCTGACACAGACACAAATCATAAGATGATATGTCACAATATAAAAACGTAACGATGTGCATTATGGAGCTGAGAAAAATAACTAAATCAGGCTGCAAATTTTTGTTTGCACACTTTAGAGTAAATAAATATGACCCGTTAACACTTTGAGCCATTAGAGGTCTCAACTGCACCATGGAAATGTTGACAAGCTTTAAAAAATATCCTTATGCAAGTGCAGAAAACCCAAATCAGTTTGTGCAAAGCCAGCTGAGACGTTTGGAGACAAGTTAGACATTTGCTCTTTATCTTCATGCAACCCTATTGCCAGACAGAACATTGATATCAGTTGATTCTGTAAAAAAAAAAAAAAAAAAAAAAAAAAAGTTCTTTGACATTTTCCTGGAATGTTCAACGTCAAAGGTTTTTAAATTATGTATTTTCTACAATAACCAACTGCCTATTAACAAATCCAACAGACCAGTCTGCAGCAGATTCATTTGGAGTCATGTCTCTGGCTACCCAACAAGTGTAAATCAAATTTTCACTCTCCTTTTACCTCTGTTTTGACTCCTGAGAAAAATATTTGGTTATGCAGCTGCTAGATGTTCCCTCACAAACTAGTCTCTAACTCTGTCTGTCTGCTGTTTGCTGCTGGGCAGGTAGCTTATAGTTAGTTCAACCAAGCTTTTTTACTGAAAACAGCACCTGCAGCGACTGCAAACAAGGTTGGTAGCAGCGGAGTTGTGCGGCGCAAAACCAAAACAATAATCTGTAATACACTAAAAGGCTCCAAATACTGAGGGGGAACTGCTAATCTGATAATTCTCTGAGGTTTTCACCACTATGAGTGACCCCTTTCACACTACACACAGTCATTTGACCCATTGTTAGTAAAAAAATATTGATTTGGGCAGCTTTGAAGTTATAGAAAGAATTTTGGTTTTATGTTTTTGTGTCATGTTGATCTCTGACAGTATAGTACAGTATCATATCCACTACCCCAACCTCCACATCCACTCCAGCCTGACTATATAAAAAGCAATTTACTTCATGGTCTGGCAATGAACATTAGCATTGGGCAAAGGTAAAATAATCCATTATGATCATAACTCCTAGGGGCACTGGGCTGCTTCATCTACATCTTTTCTTATTCTTCAGCTTAAAAAGAGAAAGATCTGCATGTTAAACTTTTTAATTTAAGGATTCTAATTATTTTTATTCCTCCTTGGTTTTATGCTTAAGGAGGCAGTAACAGTTTCAACTTTGTTAAAATACCTTGAGTGTAAAGAACAGAACCATGAGCTGACTACGGTAAAAACCCCGACTTATCAATCAGGTGTGAAGTTATGAATTAAAAAGTTTTATTTACCCCAAACTGACAATCTGTCTGTGAGTGAAAGGAGATCCTCTGCGGTCAGATGAACTGGAAGTGAGGATCGAGGGGTGACTGGCCTTCACGTGTCCTTGGCGACAGTAATGAACGGATAGTCGGTGGATGCGAGTGTGTCGCCCCTCGTCGGTGACAGGGTGCTGCCCTGCCCCATGCTCGGAGAGGACCGGGGCTTTAAATTGCTTCCATCTCCGAGACTCTGATTAATGAGAATAGTTCTAATCGGAGTTCCTGAGGCCAACAGCATTAGTCTTAATCTTCCAGGCCCCATCCAGCAGCAACACTGACATTTAATGTAGTGCTAGTGCAATGGTAATGAGAATTCATTCTTCAACAAGGGAGCAAACTCTTCTACCCCCCACACAGGTCCCGGATTTGGGAAGGTTATTGGCCCTGAGTTTCAGGGGTTATTAGTTCTGTTCAGGCCATGAGGTACCTAAAATATCTTGTGTTTTACAGTCCACTTTGAGGCAGGACAAATTAAACTCTGCTTGAGCACACAGACGATTTAAAGCTCCTTTACACAGCCTAGATGGAGTCTGGTATAGTGCTGAAGAACAGAAAATACCGACAACAATTTTAACCATTCTTTCTTCTTTTTGAAGTCATTTATTAAGCAAAAATGCCACACATGTGGTGTTTTCAGCTTCTAAAATGTGAGGATTTGCTGCTTTCTTTCAGTTTTGTATGACTGTAAATAGAACATATTTGGGTTTTGAACTGATTTTCAGACAAAACAAGCAATCTGGAGATGTTAGTCTTGGAACTTGGGATGGCCATTATCACTATAATATAATGACATTTTAAAGGGTACAGAGTGTAAAAAATAATCATTAGCTTCAGTCCTATCTGTAATGTGGTGTCATAAATCCCTTATCAGTTTTGTTTTTTGTCATAATGTAAGAATTAATCGATGAATCAAGAAACCTAACTGTCAGATTATTTGAATTGTAGCCTTTATCTGGCTGTGTGTGTGTGTGTGTGTGTGTGTGTGTGTGTGTATACAGCAGTGAATATATGCTTACATTTAATATGTATGGATTTGACTATATATGAAAAACAGGCAATCATAAAACAATAGTGTAAAATCAGGCAACCTCTATCAACTGAATGAAAGCCATTCCCGCTGTCGGGCGCACTTGTACCGATGCAAACAATCCTCCTGTGCTCAGTTAGCAGTAAGTAAATTGCTCTGGGATTTGTATTGCCGGAATGCTTTAGCAGGTAATTCCTCTCTGTCTTTCATTTTGTTTGTCTGTGTTAAGTTCCCACTCTGGCCCCATCCATTCTCACATCCAGTTCCCGGCTTTGTCCATCCATCAATGGGCGCACTTTGTCAGTGCTGACTTCATCCTGGCGGCTGCAATCACATCCGAGCAGGGCCCGACTGCCACCGGGGAGCTTTTTCACCTCCCATCTGCATCTCCCCGGTCTGCTGACGGGGCCCCTGACGTGCAGTGTTTTCTATTGCACAGGCAAGCAAAAAAAACACTAATGCTGCACCTCATTTCTCCAGACCACTCCTGGCCTCGCATGGCAAAGAGAGAGAAAGGAAGAAGGAGGAGGGGGGGGGGGGGGTGAATGAGGTGAGATTGAGAGAGGCAGGGAGGTAAAGAGGGGGAACATTTTCAAGAGGGATTGGCTCTCAGGTCAGACTAAAACTCAATTTGCCTTTTCTTCTCAAATACATCAATAGACATCACGGGTAGAAAATGTATCACTAATTAAGGCTTGATAAGAAGCAAGTCAACTGTACTTTGGAGAGAGAGAGAGGGAGTCAGCTATTCCACATGGAGGTTTCACTGATCTCTCTAGACATTTTAAAGCCAACTATATATATTATATGGACCACACATAAGGTTGGGGTTTGATTGAATTTCATCAAATCCAAATGTAGCATCAAATACACTTACCAAATCAGAATCTTTTATGAACCCTAAGTTTTAAGCAGGGCTGCAACTACCAATTATTTTCATTATCAATTAATGCTTTGATTGTTTTTCTTCAATTCATCCATTAATTGGTTGGTCAACAGAACATCAGATAAAACTAAAAGCTCAAGACAAGTTCCAAGAGCTAAAGCTGACGTCTTTAACTTTGTCCGACCAACAGTCCAAAACCCAATGATTTTCAATGTAGAGTGATATTAAACACATAAAAACTACAAATCCTCACATTTGAGATAATTAAAAAAATATATTTTGCTTGATAAATTACATAAAAACATTAACTGATGATCAAAATTTATAACTAATAAACTAATGGTTTCAGCACCAATTTCAAGAAACAAAAATTGTACATAACCTAATACTTAGGAAGCAAATCTAAAAAAAACCCAACTCAAACATACAGTCATTTTGCCAGGCAGATTATATATAGTTACTTAACCAAATAACTACCTAAATGTCGATAAAGGTTTAGATGGACTCAGGTCTTAAAGAATCCAAGTATTTTACCATTTTAGGAAATGTTTAAGGAGTAACATACTTTGGTACAATATCATAATATCTAGGTTTATTTTGTTGTCGGTTACATAAACAGACCCTAATGGCATTTAGGGTGTAAATAGCTCTAAATAGTATTTAGGAAAACATATGAGGAATGCTGGAAACATATATTACAACCTAATTAGATAGGGACTAAGACAAATACACTACAAAAGAACAAGGTTAGTCCAATCCATAATCTGACTTTCAACAGTTCAGCCATTTCAAAGAGGCATGGATGACATCAACAATGATCTTTACAGGAGAAAATCACACAACTCCATGATTCAGACTCGTTTACATCAGGGAGCACTAATTAGACTGCGATGGAGGGTTATTTAATAGGCTGGACAATCCAGAATGATCTTGTTATAAATGGGCCCTGTCAAGGCTTTCTTCAACCTCCAAATGAGTATTCTCACTTCACTGCCCCCATCCCAAGCATCAGCACCAGCGCCGAATAACAAATGATTGCTATTAACTGTATTGTTAGTAATGATGCCCGAGAACAAACAAAAGTCCATAAATAACAATTTGCTGGGGAAAAATGAGCCTTTAAATAAGACTGATACCAAGCTGAGTTGTGGTAAATGACATCCGAGGGCCTGCAGAGAAAAAGGAAGTGGCTGCTGTTTGGGTAAAAGGGAGAAAATGAGGAAGGACTGAAACAAGGTCTGATCCAGGGAATGAAAATTTGGCTGCTGTGACCTGCCCGGTGCTTCCCATGCAAGGAGTGTAATGTTATTTGCAGATTACAGCTTACTCCACACACACACACAAAAAAAAAAAAAAATCCCTCACGAAATACTCAGCTGAGTGAGCTTAAACAACAAAGCGGCTCCTGCTCAAGTCGTTTACCCGGACACAAAGGCAATTCCTCATATTAATTAAGCGCTGTCACCGACATGCTCACTCCCTCTCGCCAAGCACATGTCCGCAGTTCTGATATGTGGGCTAAGTGTTTTCCCTGATGCCTCACTCTCAGCCTGCTTTTCACATAAAGCCTCTAGTGGGAGCCGCTGTTTACAGAGTCAGTTCCACTTACGCAAATCCCCCTGCCGTGTAAACAATATCCACGGCGACTCAACAGAACCCGCCGCTGTGTGTTTACGGCATGAAAAATGTTTATCCAATTAAGTGACATTTCAATAACATAATCCTAAAACCATGAAGGCTTTTAACAAGATTACATGACCTACAGAGAGGCGAGAGAGTCACCAGTTCTGTGAGATGCGGCTCAATAACATTAAAAAACTGCAGCAAAATGCGTCCATAATTACTTGGAGTACAACCATCCCAGTGGCCAGTGCCAGTGAACAATAGCCAATGTCTGTAACTATGAAATATGATACTACAAAGCCCATCTTTGAAGGAAAAGAAGCTTATTTTTTGAGTCAAGAGGGATTTTGTGAGAAGAACATTAATTCAATTATTAAAAATGTGAAAATAAGTGTCTGGAAAGCGCCAGAATGTGAATGGAAACCGCTTTGATTCTCTTAATGTTGAAGTTGATGAAATTGTTGAGTGTTTTACAACAACTCCACAGTGTTCAAGTCAAGCTACTGCATCAAAATAATGGGACACATAAAGCCGAGGCCCCAGGTTATGTGCAGAAAACAAATATGGAGAAGAAGGTATCAAAATAATGAAAGATTGTTTATGTATTGTGGCATGAAATGGGAGGGTGTGTGAGAAAGGCAGCAGCGGGGAGGGGTGATGGTGACGGATGGACAGAACTGACAGTGCGGTATTCATCCTGCACGCTAGAGCGCACGTCCTGCTAGTGGCGGTCGACAGAGCAATAAATCACAGGCCCTCCATCCTGTATCTACAGCTTATTACGTCCACCATGACAAATAAATAATAATCCCTGTCAGCACAGCCCTTTGCTCAAGGATTGAGTCTGAAAGCGTTTGCTCATCACTCCTATTCCTGAGTGAAAACACCAGAGCAGGGGAATTGAAAGCCATGGTTTATTGGCCCTCTGAAAGTCTGGGAGACAGTGGAAAATAAGACACGCAGCAGCCAAAGATCTGAAAAATACGAGAGGGTGCGGCAGTATTCAATAGAAACAGAAAATGTTATGCTGCTCAGCAATCACCATGGTTATAAACATTATGATATTCTCTTTATTAGCTGAATTTAAAATGGCCCCATTATGAATTTCCAGTGGTGGAGCATATATTCAGATCATTTACTACAGTAAATGTATGGCAATGTATAAATATGCCATTATGAGTAAAAGCATTAAAAATGTTTACTAAGTACAGAAGTATTATCATCAAAATGTACTTAAAAATCAAAAGTGAAAGTTATGCTTTCAGACCATAACATTAAAGTATTAAATAATTATTATAACTGATGCATTAACATGTAAGCAGCATTTAATGTTTTAGTTGGTCGAGGTTGAGCTAATTTTAACAATTATTATATATTGTTGTGTAGTTAAATTGATAATAATTCATCATATTTTATAAGAAGGTCATATTTTTTACATTTTACAAATTGTTAAGTACGAGTATAGAGTAGCAAAAAATGCAAATCTCTGCAACCCTGCACAACAAAAGCATTAAAAAATAATGGATGATAAAGGTACAACTCCCCCAAAACTAGGGCTGGGTTTAAAAAAACAACAAAAAAACAATTTTTCGATTCGATCTTCATTTCAATTTTCCAATATCAATTCATAAAATCCGAGCTCGATCTTTTAATATATGCCTTTTCCCCATGGATTTTAAATCCGAAACGTATCCAGACATTTGCCTTTAGGCTTGGCGGTGCCTTCAGTGGAGCAGCTCCTGCCATGTTCAACGAGAACTGGCCGCGAGATTTCACACGAGATTCTTGTTGAACATGGCAGGAGCTGCTCCACTGAAGGCACCGCCAAGCCTGTTGCACAAAAGCTTTGTGAGACAATCACAGCAAAGTGTATGTTTTCCTGAGGTATTAGTGATGTTACATTACAGTAGGTATGTCTGTAGCCACCTTAATTACACTGGCTGCCTGGTGATTCGATTTAAAATCTTAAGTTGTTTATACACTGCACTAAAGAAAGCACTTATCTGGTCACTCAATACTCACTGACTGAGTCTGTAGAGTTGCACTACATTGTGTTGACTGCTGTAGTGTGTTCATGTTAAAAAAAAAGTACATTAATGTAACTGCTTTGGGGTCAATTCTTAATGTAAACATTAATATTTTTAATAATGCAGCAGTTAGATGATTCCTTGTACAATTTATTGCATTAGATCTCTGAGAATCTCTTTCATATCCAAGCAAAACTGATATTGTAACTGAAATATCCGAAAACTGAATCAATATTGAATCAGGAATCGATTCGGATCAGGACCTTGTGAATTGGAATCGAATCAATTCAGGAAATCCAAATTGATACCCAGCCCTACTCAAAACTGTACTTGACTACATGTACTTTCCACCATTGTGACCTGTTTTATAAGATACAGTATGTATGCATACTGTATCTTATAAAACAGGTCTAAGGACAGACTACATCAAAGTATGAACACATATGACTGTCAGGTTTTAGCTAAATCAAATATAATTTTCTATTTGGATAGATCCAGCAGTTATCTAATTGTTTAATCAATGAATGTGCAGAGCTGCTGGCTGTATTGTTTGGATCAATACAAATTGATTTACATGTGTCTGCAGAGAAACACATCCTCCTCGCCACTCGTCTCCCTCTGCATCTCAACCTCCCTTCACATTATTTAGAGGACATGTGCTGTAAAGCTCATTTTCAAGCCTTTGTCCCTCATGCCCTCGTGTTTCTATAAATTGTATAAGACCATTTAATCTCCCTTAGATGAGAAACCATTTACTTTGCACCGTCCTTCAATAAAAATTAAAAGCTCTCATAAAAACCGCAACGAGAGTGGAACGCCCTCAACTAAATCAAAGAGAGCTGTTCGTTTAAAAGCAGAGCCAGAACACTTCATAGCCCTGTTTTATTTTGACATTTGTAGATTACTTGAAGTGTTACAAAGAAAATAAAATGCTGATGAGATCCTGCCGTCATGAAGGTTACTGATCTGTAAATGCAGTTCTCCATCTTTCCTCATAATGGATTTAAAATTGTAAACATGTTGAGAGATGTGAGAGAATGTCCTGCAGCTCCTTCAGGGATTGTATAAACATTAATCATAGAATCACTCGGCCATGATTAATCATGTGCACTAGATCACACTGATCTCTAAGAGGGAATAAGAAACTCAACATTGCTGTCTCATAACACAGACTGCCAGCTACTGTACACACAAGGCTAATTTTAATCTAAAGAAAGTGACTTTATCAGCAGATCGTTTATCAGCATAAATACAGTGTGCAGCCTATTGGACAGGTGAGAGATACAACATCGGTTAAATGTGTTTCTGAGCAAATAAACTCAGTATATGCAACACCTCCTTTAAAGCTGAAACAATTAGCCGAATAATCGATTTGTTAATTGACAGAAAAATGTTTATTGAGCAACAACACTATGACTCTACAGCCATGCTAGTAGCTCTCTCTGAGCTAAATGCTAATATCAGTATGTAAACATGCTCACAAGGATAATGTGAACATAATGTTACTTCATGTTACCTCATGTTAAGCAGGTATAATATTTATCATGTTCACCATCTTAGTTTAGCATGTTAGCATGATAATATTAGCTCTAAACACAAAGTCATGTGTGGCTTATTAGTTTTGCAGGTATCTGGTCATGAACCAAAGTATTGGATAAACTGAAATTTTGACCAGATGATGGATCAAGCAGAAAGGTAAAATGATCAGTAATCATAATTCATCCTGAGTTGTCATAATTCATTCTCAAAACCATATTGCATGCCAAGTCATCAAACAGTTGTTGAGACATGTGACGTAAACTACATCTATCATGCTAGAGGAGAAGTCAGGGACTAAAGTCATTAGAATTCATAATCTGGGGACAATGAATGTTTGTACAAATTTAATGGCAATCCATCTATTAGTTGTTGAGATATTTCAGTGTGGATGATTTGCTGCTTTTCTGTGTTCACTGTATATTGAATATCTTTGAGTCAGCTGGTCATATACGGTTGAATCCTGGTCAAATCATATGTACAGGGACCCTGGTATGAGAGTGAGGATTTGATTACCTATCTCATGTGAGTTAGTGCTCCATAGTGGAATATATTGTGCATATTTATGGGCTGTATTGCATATTGTCTCACACTGAATCTTTGTACTGCAGTTTTGTGTACTTTTACAGACTTTGTCTGCTGATGGTTGCTCTTTCTTTATTAGTGTGTATGTTTTTATTGCACATGTTAAATTTTGTGCACACACTGCAAACCAACCACCCTCTCAATCTAATCATGTCTCATCACATGACGCAACTTCAGTCACATGATGACATCTGATCAACTTCCATTTGCTGAAGAAGGCAGCGAGATACATTTAAAAGCTCTGGAAAAAGCTGGTAAGTGAACCTTGAGTTTAGAATATTTTATCCCTCTTTACTTGATCGACTACTAATAATAATGATGATCAAATTACTTCTTCAGATTAGTTACTAAGACAAAAATGTAAGACATTTGGTGTTACTAGCTTCTGATATGTGAGGCTTCGCCGCTTTTCTCTGTTTTATATCTTTATAAATTGAATATTTGGGGGTTTTGAACTGTTGGTCGGACAAAACAACTCTGCTCTCATCTTCATCTCAGATAATGTGGTGACATAATCCACCTGTCAGGTTTTGTTTCTTGTCAAATGTACCGCCAAGACCTGAGGCAAGCGCATTGACAAAGACCTGATGACCTCTGACTGCGTGAGTAGAAACTGTACATCACCTAGAAAAAGACAGAGCCCAATTAACATGTTTTTGGGAAACTGTAAATCTTTCCTGAGCAAACACTGTACCTGAACTCACGGGAAAGGCCAAAATTCCACACAGCGAGAGAGTGAATATTTGGTGAAGTAAACCACGTGTCAGACCTTTAACCTTTGCTTGACAGATATGAGTCAAATGCTGTCAATCTCACTTTTTCTCTGTGAATTTATTATTGAAATCTTAAGGGATTACGATCTTCTAATCATCTTGTGCAGGGTATCCTAAAATTCTCTTGGGATGGACAGAGCAGACAGGCACCTGGGTGGGAGAAGCCTGATAAGAACTGGCTTGCCACTGCTCGCCCTGTTACATTTAGGGGGTCGGGAGTTCACGCCCCACTCTTCAACTCTTCAGGCTGGGCTTTGAACTCCTGACCCACTGGGGGAGGAGGAGAGGGGGGAGGGGGGGGGGGGGGGTTGCTCCATGCACAGTAGCTGCATTTACAAATGCATGCTGACTCTACGCCAGCAAAGCGGAATCGAGAGGAGTCTGATAACATCTCGCTTTAGAAGGAGCTGCTCAGCCGGCCCTTTGTATTTATGGGCAAGTCTCATGGTTACCCCCGACCATAAATCATGTTAATTGGTTTACTGATAAAATGTCTGTCAGGCCCCATTCACATTGTTCTGTGGCACCCCCAGTTACTGTTTAATCTTTGTCCTGCAATAGTTCATCTGTTTAACTGACTGGAGGGGAGGAGGAGTAGAAAAGGGGAGTTCTCCTCCATATCACAGCACTGCACAGTGTGATGGAAATTTGAATGATAAATGACATGACTTTCACTTTAAAACAATTAACAACAGAGGTTAACAAATCAGCAGATCACCTTTCCAGGTCATCAGATATTCTTTTCCCTGATTGAAATCTATTTCTTGAAACAAAAACAAGCGTCTGACTGCTATTCTTCATGCATGTCTCATCAGTATACTGACTGGTTGTTCTGTGTTTTGTTCAAAGATGGCAATATTTCTTTCTTCAGGGTGGTGGTGACAAATAAAAATCGTCTCAAAAGATGCCTGGGTTAAGACTTCTCAGTAAATGGTATTGACTTTCTGGCAAGGACATTGAAGCCCACAGGACTAAACTGTCCCTCGTCAACAGATAGACCACACACAGACTCTCATTTACCTGTCAGATTAACATTAGGAGTGACTCTGCTCCAGGCCATATGGCAAGAAACCAGGAACAGTACGTTGAGACAACTATTTGTCTCAGAAAATGTCAAAGCTCGTTAATATACGAAGATCAAGACACATTAGCAAGCAAGGCTTATAAAAGGAAGACAACTCTGTTTATCTTACAGAACAAGAAGACCACAAGTAAACAAGTAGTCTCTACTGGGAAACTTTTCTTAACTTTATTAAATGCGAGTGGGGAATAAGAAAACCAGCTGTAGTTCATAGTTCCAGATAATTATACACAAGTTACTTTCCAAATGGACCGCTGAGGCAATGCAATGCAATCTACTCTTATTTGGCTGGCGTTGATCTTTGCATGATTAATGGTTTGAAAGGATCCAGAAAAAAGGTCAAATGCGGAGTTGGGGATGGAGCAGCTTCGCGGGGTAATTAAGACAAACATGATTAATAACCCCAAGCTGCCACTGTGTTCTGTAAACAAGATGCAGCCAGATGGGATGCATATTTTGAATATTGTACATTAGTTTTCCCTGAACAAAAGGGCACACAGCTATTCAACGCACTTTTAAATAAGCATAATATTTATGTTGTTATAACACTGTAATAGCTTGTGATGTATGATCAGGGTGCATTCATGTAACAAACTTTAAACCTCATTGAGGCTGCACCATCAATCTAAAAATAGCATTACATCAATGACTACAGTAATGGAATAGAAAAGTCATTGGACTTAATTGCTCCTAAGCTTTATTGTCTCTAGAATATGAGCCGTAGATAACACGAGTACAGTATAATAGCTCCATCATGGAGACTTTCAAGACAAGCTGTGATTACGGTCCTGACTGAGAGGGGTAAAGTCTCCCACTCTTATTCAATCCATTATCTTGCCTACTCTCCTCTCTCTCTGCCCACCAGTGTGACTGACAGTATAGAGGGATCAGGTCCAGCTTCCAGGGAAAGCAGGGAGACAGGTGTCAAAATGGTCCAGCAAGCAAATCTAACCCTCACTAATCAGCCCTGTTGTTCCTCTACAATCCATGTCTAGTCCGTGGCTCTCATTCCGTATGAAAAACAATTACGCCGGTTTGAAGTTGAGCGCGCACTAACTCACCTGTCTCTTCTGATAAGTGTAAAGATGGAGCAGAGGGAGGGGGGTGGGGACGGAGAGGGCAGTGTAAGAGAAGGAGGGAAGGGATGTAGTGTGTAACGTCAAATGTGTTTGGATATATCACTTCTCAGGCCTCCCAAAACAGCAGGACTACATCTATAGATCTGTCCAATACTTGATTAACAGCTCAAGTGGAAAAAAGTCAAAACTGGAGGATGCGATGTCCAGAAATATCAAACCACGAGAGGTTAGAAAACATGAAACCAAGAAGATGAAAACAATGTCTGATTACAGAGAAGATCTGTGTTCATTAGCACCACCGAGGACATTATATTTTCAGTCCCATTTGTTTATGTGTTTGTTTGCAGGATTTCAATGAAATCTGGTGCAAAGTTACAGTAAGTAAAAAGCCAAGGAACGAGAGATTAGTTTTTGGTGCAAATCAAATCTGAACATCACAAAGTAGGGGATCTTGGAACATGTTCATTATTTTCTCATTATGAACTGTGCTTGGTTTGAACATTTGCAAGTCAGAAAACACTGAGGTTGAAAAGTTTGTAGACTTAGACATTTGTAGACTTAAATGACTTACTTCAAACTGAAATGAAGTAATTGAGCATTTCAGTTACTTTATTTAAACTAACTTGTTTAAACATCAGTTAAACTTAAGCTGACTGTCTAAAAAACATTCACTTTTCAGACAAATTTATCTCCTCTTGACCTTGACCTTGATTTCTCTCTCATTGGGTTGAGTGTTTATTTTTGTGTATTTTGATGCAGATACAGATCCAGATGCAGATTAAAAATGATCTATTATCTATATTATTATCTAGTATTAAACATATATAGGACTACAGCCTTGGTGGACATGTTCACTCTTGGATATAATATACATTAACACCTTCATAAAGTACAAAAACAGAAAACAAGAGGTTAATTAACTATTAATATTCAAGAGCTTTTCCCTTTACTTCAAAGGGGAATTATTCCAAGTAGGAGGAGGAGGATATGGGAACTTCAAAGAAACTGGGATGGACAAGGCACCACACACTCATGTATTGAAATAATAGCTGACAAAGATCCTCAGCATTTGTGTCAGTGTAATGCTCAGTGGCACCAAAAGCAGCGCCACTACCAGAGCCTCTGGTTTAATTCGTGGTGATGGGCCTGGGACTCTCTGCGGGCCGAGGAGGCCCACTGATGCGGTCGGCAGTCGGCCCTAATGCACCGGCTTGATGGGAGATGAGCGAGGGGGAGCGATCGCAGCCAATGGGCACTTGCTGAAGTAAGACCACAGTGACAGTTAGCAGCTGTGAGAACTTTCATTCTCACTCAGCGGGAGTCAGAGCTAAGTAAGAACGTTTGAGAGGTTTGACAGAGGGGTGTCGCAGCGGCGTGATTAAATGACAACTACGTGCCAACCTCTACAAGTGGCTGCGGGTGGGTGCGAGGGAGTTCAACCGGTCAGGAGGACGGTGATGTCATTTCAGTGACTCTTTGATCCACCATTCAAGAGTTTGGTTTGGATCCAACTAACTCCATTTTTGGCAGGACCACAACAGTGGGGCCAGCCCTATAACCACGTCTGTCCGTCACTGAGTCACTGACTGACTGACTGACTGACTGACTGACGAAGTTACACCCTTGTTTAGCCAAAGCTGGCTGAAGGCTACCAAAGCTAAGTATCCCAGAATGCATTTTGCACCAACCGATAGCAATGGCAGAGATTAAGCTGTTGTAATTTTCTGCTAATAATATGTCACTTTATCAAGTTTTAGTATTTTTTCAGGTGAAAAAGTAACCATTTAGTTTCCCACTATGTGGTCAGTTTATCCAAATAATGCCTGTTTGAGAAGAGATGATCTGTGAGCCATCACCACTTCCTGTCAATTTCTGCACGTTGTATGCATCTAGTGTCTTTTGAAAATAAAGCATTTCCATGTTCATGGTAAATAAAATAAAAGCAATGTAACAAATACATTTACAAATGCAAACTTTACACACATGAAACACACTGTATTGGGGTCATTTACACTTAGCATTAATGATTAACTTGATAGTTACTGCATTAAAACTATTTTTCGGGTTGTGCGTAAGTGAAATAATATATAAAACATATTAAAAAAAGACTAAATCTTAATTCAACCCTCCTTGCAACAGCACCATAAAGTCTACACCCAAAATGGTGCAATGTATTTTAAGTATTTTTAATGTTTTTCTCATGTGTACAGCACCTTGAGTTACAACTACTGTACAAAAAGTGCTATACAAATAAATGAACTTAAACTGACATAAAAATATGTACAAATTAGAAGCCCTCTAGTGTTTCATTCACGGTTCAGCCACATACTAGGTTTTGACTTAGTCTCGTTACTCTCCAACTTCTTTGACTGATGCCTGTTTTTGAGGCATCAAATGAGATTGCAGCTATGACTGCAGCTGCTGCTTTAGTATTTTTTTTAAATGTTTTATTGATTTAGTCCTGCTTATAATTTAGATTACACAGAAGGTTAATTAGGCTGCACAATATAAAAAATAGTGAAATATGCCCATCACAAGGTCCCAGACTTCTTCAGCTTGTTTTGTCAAATCAACAGTCCAAAACCCAAAGATATAAAATTGTCTGATATGAGCAGCTAGAACCAGTGAAAGTTTTTGTTTGATGAAGGACCCAAATGATTAATTGATCAATACTGTTGCCAACTAAGTTTCCTTTTCAGCACTATAGGGCTACACAGTTGAAATTAATCAACAAATTGTGCCTGTTGAACATCTCAGGACAGAAAAAAGGCAGTAAAAAAGGGATCAAGAAGTGTGTGGGATTTCTTGGTACTGTCATAGTCAGAGTTTTTGATCCAACTTTCTGGTGAGCAAGAACTTTGTAAAATTCACATATAATATAATCAAACTAATGTTCAAAGCAAAAAACTGTGCTCCAGTTTGGCATTAAGACACCACATACTTTGTATGTTTTATATAAAAACTTTAATAACTGCAAGTTTTTTTACAGCTTCCTCTGAATCACTGATTTGTCGAATGATTACATGATAATATTATATTATCACAATGTACTTCCACTGAAAGTTGATAATATTGAATTATCGTCCACCCTATTCAGCACTACTTACGTTATACTATTATAAAACAGTGACAAATTGCAATTGACTACACTTCAGTGTGTCCAATCCAACCCTCCAGGAAAACGAGCAATAAAAAAGCCACAACTCCCAGCGTGGGATGGCTTCACTTTCAGGGTCAGTAGACTTTCCAAAGTAACAAGCCGAGCATATGCCGCAGCGGTTCCCCTTATGTCCCAAGAAAGACCCAATTAATTCATCAATCTGTACACCTCTGTCACTGCCTAGTGCATTTTAGCCCCTTGCCAGCAGAGCTCCATCCATTACTGGCCAGGTTGTTCAGCTCTCCCCCCAGTCTGCCTGCCAAACAGCAAGCCAGGGTGGCTGCTGGGTAATTACACATTGCCTTGACAACGCACATGATTGTTTTCCTAGCAGTATATTACTTCATTAGTACTTCCCAATATGCCGTATTTTTTAAATGTCACTTTTTTTCCCCCAACTCAGTCCAATCTCGACTCGTCTGTATATCATAACAATCATTAATAACTGTCAGTCGGCAGCATCAGTTCAGCACTCGGGCTGCCTCATTAGCATGGCCCAGCATTTGTTCTGCGGAGAGGCTGATTATTTTCTACAACAAGCCAGGCCAATTACTTTAGTGAAATGGTATCACATAAATCAAAACTTAACAAGGTGGCAAATTTGAAGTTATCAGATTCCAAGAGACACCGTAACTAATATGTCACTGTCACAAGTGCTCTCTGCAGGTATGCCTCCGCCATACCAAATATATCATCCCACAGGATCTCACAGGCTTTCTCAAGGAAATTACCATATTCAGAAAAGCGGGAGCACAAGTGGTAGGAAAATGTAAACGGTAAAGTTCAAACAGGCTGGCTTTGGGCAGTGGAGAGGGTGAAATGGATAGAAAGAGACTGATCCTACTGTAATGTCTTTTCAGGCCATCCTGGGCAATACAACATGTCGGCTTTCTCTTGGAGCTCAGACCTCTGCTTTTACTCTTTACATGATGATGTTCATCCATCACATCACGACAGCTGCATCAAACCAACAACAAACATGCAAACCCAGCAATCTAAAATATGCTGACGCCATGCGCGGACTCATAAATACAGACCACTTTAGCTCCACTCTGAGTGGCTTTTTTTCTCTGTTTAAACTAGATTTTCCATCTACTGGGAATTCCCACAACCCAGAACGTGTGATAAAGTACACTTCTGTCCGTTAGCCAGTGACACGAGAGCGATTGCAGAAGCTGTGTAAATGGGTTTCTGTTTGTTTGCCCTTGTTTCTTCTCCCTCCTCTCACAGAAGCTACAGTATGTGCTGCACAATGACCGGTTTTCACTCGCTGTTAGTTAGAGAGGGATTACCTCTCACTAAAACATTCACCTCATCTTGATGTTATTTGCTCCATTTGTTTTCCACTGTCTGCAGCACCACTTCTGCTCATTTCTCATTTTTAAGTGAGGATTGAGGACAGATGGATGCAAACTCCAAGTTTCTGATCTTTAGCAGAAGTTATGGAGGGTTATCTTTGGCTGTATATCTCTGCTCTGGCAGCGCTCCCCTGGTGATGAAGGATTAACCACCGCAGCTGTCTCTTCCCCAGGATGATGCAGTGCACTGCTCCCCGACACGACAGCATCACTTAATCTTAATGTCCGCTTCTCCAGAGCGGCCGCACAGGACAAAGCCAATCAGCATCACATGCCATGGGGATGGACCTACAGCTTGGCCCTGGAGTTTCTCACTCTCACAGGCCTATTCATCAACTTCAGCCACACCAATCCCTGAGTTCTCCTCTCGCAAACCACAGCTGAGCCGGCCAGTGATGTATAGGATGAGGGGTGGGGAGGGGGGGACCTGGCGTGCGCAAGAGAACACTTATCAGATTGCACATTATGCACTGCTTTGTGTTCCTGAAGAGAAAAAAAAAAGAGGGAAGAGAAGTAATGAATGCACTCAGCCTTCCTTCCAGCCCAGACCACCTATTTGCTGTGTTTAAAGAGATATCTGCTCAATAGTGCTCTAGCATTAAGGATGGGGTAGATCTAGAATAGTGATCACTGTTCATTTAGATAAATTGCACTCAGAGAATCCATTTGTAAAGATCTGAATTCAGCTGGAAGCAGAGGAGGGATACTTCATTTTGTTCAGCATCCTCCCAGTAACCATTACTGGGTGTACAGGATGTGCATGCATAGCTATACAGGGAGAGGCATCCCATAATCCCATACAGATTGCAGTCTTCAAGATATGATAACACACACAAAGGCCATATGCAAGACACATGTTAATCATTCACTTGAAAGGAGGAACATGCTCCTTTTCTGGTCAACATGTAATACTGTTAAAACTGGAATATAAATCAAGAAGGCAGCGCATAGAGGGGATGCATGCAAAGTGAAGCAGATGTAAAACATTCAGAACAGATCATTCAGAAGACGTATCCATCCAATATCAAAGAACAAAGTAAGAATAGATACAGCTAATCCTTTAAAGTCAAAGAAATTTGATCGAGAGATGATAATTTTAAAAAAAAGTGATATCACTGGCGTATCGTGACCTAAGCTCATAATGTAAAATTATGCTAAACAATATCATGATGATAGCCTTCCCGTAGCAATGCGAGTACTTTGCCAACACCAGCCATCAACCCCCATTCTGAACCCGATAATAAAGAGATGACACTTTTATGATACCATAATTAACAGTGCTCTAGGATGAAATTAAATCAATATGCCCATCTAATATCATTTTCTCTAGTTATGCAAATCAAACATTCAAAGCCCTTGGAAAGTGATATGAATTGCTTTCACATTTCAGTTCACACATATCATATCAGACCTCTTGGGTTTGATGACATGGAGGATGGGGGGAGACTTAACGATGTGAAGACTGCGCTGAGGAGAGAGAAGAGAGCGGCTCTGACTGCTGATTAGCTTGCAGAGACAACAGGATGATAATGTGAAAACTAAGTACTTAGATTAAAACAATTCTGCTTATTTCTAAGATAAAATAGTACATCAAACTATAGAGAGGGAGAAAGAAATTGGGATTAACCACCTCTGCTGTAGAGTAACAAAACGCTATAATTACATAAATTATAACTTTAATTCTCCAGAATGCATGCTAGCACCCTTTTTAGCATGCCCGTATCTCTGCAGAGGGAGGTGAGGTGAAAGTATACGGCCTTTCCCTTTATGGATATGAAACAAAAGGGAGGCTGTGATGGCTGGGCGCAGACAAGGCGAGCTGCGGTGGAGGGGGAACCTAATGGCCGTGATTAATGACAATGGGCCAGAGGAGAGCTGGGACACAGGCGCTACATATATCATCCCTTCTCATCAGTCTATGCACCTCTGTGGCCTCTTCTCTGCAAAGCAGCACACTACAGTAAGAAAAAAAAAAAAAAAAAAAAAACCCAGCTCATCTGCTCTCAGTCAGCGTGTACCACCGAGAAGCTTCTCGTACGATTCTTTATGGGCCTCGTAGATGATAGCTGAGCAGGGAAATGACATGTAGAATAAGATATAATGAGTAAAGGGGAGATGGCTGTGTGTGTGATCACTCATGTTTTTCATGAACTGAATACTTCCTGTGCTTAAGTCACATTTCCAAGGTCTAATCTTCCATATGGAGAGAGATGAGTTATTGGCTATTTATGAATAGAAGTGATGATGAATGGTGCTGCATTTATCTGCATAAGTAACTCCAAGGGCTGGCGCGAAGGTTCAGGCGGCTATAATAAACATAGTTTGCACTCAGGGGCAGCTCTTTATTTATGAGGCTCTGTGAATAGACATTATGTGGCCATCATCAGTTCCTCCCGTTCCCTTGAGAGGAGGACAGGAAATAGCTCCTATATATGCAATAGTTTTAGAGCTTAAACTACTCTGACCAGGCTCCACACCATCACTGTAATCAACTCTACACAGGCTTTAGTTATGACCAATTAATGGACTACATTCTTATGGGAATTATAACACTCTCAGGGACTTGCGGTTTTAATTAGGAGGCACCTTGTTGGATCCTAGTTAATGCCTTCAACTTACTGAAAACATGGCAAATTAATCCCCAATCAACACTACGGGCAGATTTAGTCATTATGAAACTGCTTTCTGCATAAAGGGGTTGAAAATATCCCATATGTAAACGGTTTAATCGGTAGTCTTTGATTGGAGCCACTTGTCCATATCCTGAACACCCTTTGCAGGGCCAAAACAAGGTCAGCTTCATCCTGACCTCCACTTCTCCTCTTTTATAACACCGCACACCTAGCTGTGAGCTGCCTTATGAAGCTGATTTATGACAAAATAATCTCTTACCCAAAATATCAACTTTACCACCTGCACAAGTGAGCAGTTATTGTATCATTTACTGTACACCTGACAAGCATGTTGTGTTTCCAACATGCTCTCAAAACAGCGAATGACATCAGAGGGATTAATAGCTACGGGAAAATCAATACTAATACCAGTTACTTGATATAATAAAAGGAAATAGTAAATCTACAGCATACACGCTCCTCAGCTTTCTAGCACTTTATTACCAAGTTATCGAGTAGTGACGTTGGAATTTGTTGAAACTGTGCATGGGTGTTGGCTCTCGTTAGAAACTGAATGTCTCTTCCTGGGGTTTGTTCCATTTATTAACCAGTGTGAGTGATTCCAGCTTTTATAGTCACCTGCTGCAGATTTAAACCCCAAATCACATCATTCCCAATTTGCACTGGAAGTCCTGAAACGGACATCACGGCAGCAATAATTCTTTATGAAAACACATTGTTCATGTTAGCTTACAAACAGAACATTTTCCTGCAATTCATTCTGGAGGTTTTGTTGTCTATGAAAACATTATCAAACATTACAGTGAGTGTGAATGGCGGCACTGAAACACTGTTCTCACTGTAACCAGGAGAAATTCATCTGCATCTACCTTATTTTCCTGAGAGTAAATTGTTTCAGACGACTGCTTTAAAACCGTTCTCCTCAGGAATCATTTCTAATTCTCACACTGAATTCTTGTTTAATTTTGAAAAATGAAGTCAAAAGATAATCATTCCTCTAATCATCCATGTTTAAAACTGGTTTGCTACTGGCAATAGTTAGAATTATTCCTTCGTTTTTCCCTCTTCTGTTTATTGGTTATTATTAAATGCTTGATGCACAAACAAGGGATCTTGTGAGAAAACAAGGCGTCTTTTGTCTTACCAACTGTTTTCTCATATTTTCCACGGGTGCTGCATATAATTAATATCTCAGCAGTGCCGGGGGTTGTCATTTTTCAAATGGTTTCCCTGGAAATGTTCTACACCTCTTAATGGCCCTGCTAATGCTGTAGCTGTCATGTCTTGGACAGCTGCACTTTTACAAGACAAACTCAGCTGTGCCACGGGCCTCTCTGTGGACTTACTCACTCAAAGGCTTAGAGGCTGGTGCTGCCAGCTGGTGATAGTACACATAACATTTGATTAATCTTCACCTTGTGCCCATGACTGGCGAGTCACCTTCCAATAGTGTCCCTTGTGAATCAAAATTTTTTTTTGCTCTTTTCTGGCGGATGACAGATCGGCCAAACGGCCCCAAATACAGATGAAACCAGATGACCACTTATAGGTGGCTTCCAGTGTGTCAAGGCAGCGAGGTTTGAGGATTTAGATAAAGTAGTTTAGGTATTTAAAATGATAAAAGATGTTATTGTATTGAGAATAAAATGTGGATATATTGACATAACATTTGTGAATATGCAATTCAAACAAACACGTTATACTTGTGTTTAAGAGCTGTACAGGCTACCGAAAGCTCTTTGAAATGTCTCTTAAAGTAGTGGTTCCCAACCTGGAGGTCAGGACTCCCCAAGGGGTCACAAGATAAGTCTGAGGGGTCGCAAAATCATAAATAATAAAAATAAACCACCAAAAGCCATTACTACTGGACAATATTATGTTTACTGGAGGGGTTTACCTATTCAAACAAGATGACACATCACTCTTGGTTGAACTGTTCACAACATAGTCATATGCAACTAGTGACAAGGGAATCAGGGGTCACAAGCAAACGGTTTCTTAAAGGATTAGTTAAAATAAAGAGACATTTATGAATATAAATCATATCCTGTAGCTCGCTCATTGCTCAGAGGCTATGCACAGCCAAAGAAAGTATTTCCAAACACACATTTCACTCAGCAGAAAGCTTAAAATGCAACATTTTATGCATTTCAGTCAAAGACTCAAAACTGCTTTTGTTACTGAGAGCTGAGCAACGTATTCTAAGCCAACAAGAAACAGATCCAATAAATGTCAAAGCTCACAACAATAGTAAAACCAAATAAAAATACATGCAGTAAAAGTACAAAAAACAATGATTTGAACATTGATTTATTACCATAATATCCTTTCAAACCCACTTACTTTCTACCTGTCCTCTTCGAATTAACATTAATTGATATATTTGTCCTTTTTGCATACAACCCTGACTGAAGACAGCTCAGCTCACATTCCTCCATCACAGAACTGTAAAACCAAAGATCACTGAAGTCAAGATATGCCAGTCGTGATAAGTAAATCACCATGATGTGTGATATAATCACTGGGGAAGCACAAGTACTGCTGTTTTCTTCGTTTTAGACACTATCTCTCTATTCCTTTCGTGAAAGCAGATATTGTTGACTGTGAGATGGTTATCATAATTCAAGAGAGTTCAGCTCGAGTTCAGGACAAACACTTCATACGCTTGTTACTTCCTAATAAGATGACACAGCACAGATAAAGCCACTGTTTGGACATGTGGATCATGCATACAGTGTGTATGGAGAGTGGTGGGGTGGTGGCAATAAAGGCTCCATTGTAACAACCAAGACTCGCTCTGGGTTAGAAAACCATGTAATAGTGTTTATCATAGGGCAAGGAGTGTGCGGTCACAGGACATTCGAGGCAACACGACAACAAGTTTGCAGAAAGGACAAGAACCTTGAAAACGTCCCCCTTGAGCTTTGAGCAGACGGTTACAAACTGCAAGCCGGAGTTGGTGTACGTCTCCATCTTTGTTTGAAGCACAGCATGATGGTGGCCCTTCAACCCCATTTTCCAGAAGCTTAGACCTGGTTGTTTGATGAGGGCTTATCCCTCAGCTGACATATTATCGTTGGACAGGCCTCTGGCTGCGCCAAAAGAACAAGCTACGCAAAGGATTAGCCTGCACACTCGTGCTAATGCAGTCAAACTGTCAGAGAGATCAAAGCCACTCACTCCAGATTAAGACCAATTAAAGTAGGTGGCCCTACACAAATTAATAGCTGGAGCACTCACCTGTTAAAAGGAGGAAAAACAGCGAGAGGCTTTGTTCTCTCAGTCGAAGTGAGAAAACGCCTATTTTTCCGTTGTCAGTCAGTTATGCGTTATGGAAAGCAGTCAGCAAACAAAATCATTTGTTCCGCAAGGTTATGTGAAACTGCACGTGTTTATACTGCACTTGCACCCAAATGAACTACGACTAGAAGTGAATCGTTATGTCCAAATGCTAACATGACAGTTATGATTGCTGCTTTTACAAGAGCAATTTAAAATAACTGACACTTCACTTTAAGGCCACCTTCCAACTATTAGACTTTGATTTGGCTTTTACAGCACTGTATATTCTGTTACATAGCGCACTGTAGAGTTTAGAGCAGCTGCCAAATCCTATCCAAATCTAGGCTGCGATGAGGACATCTTATTTCCTGCTTAAAGGGTTGGTTCACCCAAATCACAAAATAACAGATTTTGTCACTTACATCCAGTGGTATCAGCCTCTGAGATTTCTCCCTCCACCACACTACAATGGAAGTGAATGAAAATTGTGGTTTGTGGTCTAAAAATTTAAATTTTGAAAACTCAATAGCAACATCACTTTCCAGAAGCAATGTCTTGGTTACTTTGGGTAATCCACAGACTTCACTGAAAACACTTTTCATTGGAACTGCTTTCTACTAAAGAAATAGTCCCTCCTGTATGAAAACTGTCCGAGATGACTTCAAAAATCCAAATAATCGCACTCAAAACCTGAGAGCACTGGGAAGGTACAGTCACAAAGAGCTGACTGAGGCTGCTGTTGAGCTGAAGGGGTTAACAGTCTCAGTTATTACAATAATGCGAACATCTCAGACTGAGGCATCTGAACCACAGCTGGTCAGATAGGCTGCGGGTCATTTGAGGGCCAACGGAGGCTCTGCTGATCAAGGCCTCTGCTCTTGACAGGGGGATGAATGATGACTGCAGAGTAAATGCCAAAACTATAAATTTCATCCCACACTGACCCAAAGCCCCTCTAAAGTTTATTTACATTTTCACATAGCATCTACCCTCCAACGTCAATGTCAAAGGCTCTCAAGGTAGGATGAATTAGTGATTGCAGCGCGTGCGCTCTAAAACACACATTGCCAGGAAAGTACATTTCGCTCCAACATGTCTGTTGTGTGCACGGCTGAGGAGCACACTGAAAGGATCTTTCATTAACTTGTCTTTTCTTGTTACTCGCTCTGAATCTTGCTTTCCACTTGATCCAGAAGAGCTGAGTAGAAACGGGTGCAGTGTCAAAACTTCTCTTTAAATACAGCGTTGTCCCGTCAATTACAAAAGCTAATGAGCAAATTTTGGTTTAAATTTTTTTTTCTTTTTTAAATCTGAGGCCAGACACATTTTTATATGTGGAAAATAAATAAATAACCTCAGCACCCCGTGGTTAACTTTCCAATGGGCTTTGCAGAGAGCTCTGTTTGATGTGGATGCCTAGAGTCAACTGTGTTTGGACAGTCATGGGGTGGAGCTGCCAGGCTTTTAACTGCTCCAGAGAACACAACCCACCACAGAGCAGCACATAGGAGTCCCTCTGTCCTGAGGCTGGACAGTAACTATCAACTGAGAGAATGAGAAAGGGAACCACAGAGGGATTTATTCCTGCACAGGCCTGGAGGCTAACATAGCAGAGCTGCTAAAACAGTGAAACTGCCCTGAAGACGTTTGTGGCGTGATTCTCAAAAAGCAATTCATTAGGTCTTCTCTGCAAAGCTGCTAGATATGAATATTACATCTTTTATTCAAAACGTTTCATTTCCCAACACTTGTCAACTGCAGGTGAAGTGATGCGGCTAACAAAAGCAGATGTTGTGAACTAAAAAATGATTTTAACTCAGATCTGTCAAAGCAGGGAAATATATACTAAGATATATATTCCGAGGGGGTGGAAATAAGTCATTGCTCCTGTTTTGTGGTGTGGGAGGCATGCGATGCCTAATTTGAGAGAACGAACGTGCTTAAGTTATTACTGCAGGAAGTCAATCTGTCAAAGGCAGGCTGTTTTGGCATGTTGCATACCGCTGCTGAGATCATAGAGTCAGATTCTGCTTGCAATTACTGCTGAAGGACCTTGGATGCAGGCAGGAGGCCATTAATCCTGCTTCTGGCCCTGGACGCTTTGACATGTCAAAATTCCCACTATCCTCCGTGCCACAGCTCTGGGAAAAATGCACCACAGCAGCCAAACCGCACCAGTGGAGTAATTGATGCCATCATTAATGTAATTAGGTTCACTTAAGTCAGCAGTACTTCATGACTTACTTTGTACTGTAATGTATGGGAAGTTACAGGGGAGAGGAGATCACTGAGATGTACTTTATTAACAGTAAGTTACTGCAGCTAAGGATGAAGCAGCAGACCAAGAGTGGATGAAGTTTTGAGATCCTCTACTTAAAGTAGTTTTGACCCTAATTTCTTGCATTTATAATATTGAATTCACCAATGGAATTGCTGAGATCTAGGAACATGGCATCATCGGTAATGCCGGGATCAGACAACAGGAATTCAGCCCGACTTAGAAACGACTTTGTTGTCGCCAATAAATTTCCAGTATTGGGCCGAACGGGCCTTGAAGTGTGACATAATTGAAAAACAGAGATGTGCATTTCAGAATTTTTTGTATTTTCCTGCCTAGTTTGACATTTCTAACCAATAGGGTGACAGACTGCTCTCTGGTGCACATACGTCAACACCGACACAGAAAGTCAAAGCTGTTCTCAGCAGCTGTAAGGCCGAGCTGAGCCGCACTTACAGCGGGGAGAGCAGCGGCTCATCTCCGCCTCCTCCACAGGCTGATTCGGGCAGGAAAACCTGCCGTCAGTCACCAGTGACCGTTTTCTTGATTTCAGTTAACGGTCACTGATGACTGACAGCAGGTTTTCCTGAATCAGCCTCGGCTGCACAGCTGCAGAGAACAGCTTTGAACAGCTTTTTTATGTCTGTGTTTACATATGTGCTCCAGAGAGCACTTCAGTTTTAATGATTGTGAAACCACCTGATATTAAAACATATCTGTGTATCTTCATTTACCAGAGTATACAATTCCCAAAACTCCCAATAATTTTTTACTTACAGAGAATCTGGAGGCTTTAAGTAATGTTCTTGACATGTTAACATATTTGTTATCTCAAGTTCTCTTTGAAGGATAGACAGCCTATACTGTTCTCTTTGTAACACACAGAACGAGTCTACAGTCATTTTTTTCTTTCTTTTCTTTTTCTTTTTGGGACACAAGACCACCAACATTACATATAGAGCTTCTGTAGCCATGACCGACAAGTTCTTAACCCTCCTCCCCAGTGACCTATGAACTTGCGCAAGGTCGTCAACAATGATTGGTCGGGGTCATACTCGTAGTGTTGCCAGTCTCCCGACCAAGACACGGCAAGAATTTATGGCACTATGATTGCTTAATCTGACATGGTGAAAGACATCATGAAAGACAAAAATATCACGTAGTCTGATCCCAACATGAAACAAAGTCCAACGGAACAAGAAATTTGAGCAGTTAGATATTCTTAAGGATTGTTAGCAACACCTGAAATGACAATAATCCCTCATTGCACTGGAAAACTATGCACACAATGCTATAGTACAGTAGTTTAGAACCAGGAAGTAGGCCTGTACAATGTGATGGATGTTTACAGACAGTTTGGTAAAAACTGGCTTTCATTTTCTCTTCCACATATGTTCTGGTGAGTAGGATGTTAATATTAGCATTTGGAAAAAAGGAAATACAATGCATCTTTACACCAATGTAAAAATGCTCTATTGCAAGTAAACATTCTGCATTCAAAAATATCACTTAAGAAGTATTAACAGTTAAATGTAAAAGTATGAAAAAAGTACTATACATTATGGTCTCATAATTCATAATGATATACTATAGTTTGATTAACATGTAAGCAGCATTTTTAACTGCTTTATATACTGCTGGGTAGGTTGATTTAAAACATGCATAAAAGAAATTTGTATGATGTAGCTTGAAACATCACTTGTGGATGTCCCATTAAACTGCATTTAAAGAAAAAGGGAGCTACAGTGTGTACAGATATTCTTCTTTCTTTATACGCTCTTTCTTTGGTCTAGCACCTGTTTTAAAGTTTTTTTTGGATATGCGCATCTACCACACACTTTTAAAATGATGCATCAAATTTTAGAAAATGATCTATATCCATAAAAGGCACTACTCACTATATAAATGTTGGAGGGTCAAAAGTACAAAAAGAAATGTAGTGTGGTAGATGTATAAAGTAACATAAAACGGAAATAATCAAATACTGTACTAGTACCTCAAAACAGTACTTAAGTACAGCAGTTGAGTTAATATACTTACTTTCTGCCACCACAGCAGTGAGTGTATAGGACTGCTCAGTGTATTCAGTGTCATTCCAGTTGACCTCCATATGTGCAACAACAATAGAGTCCCTTACAAACCACTATTCACTCTTTGTTCCTGTCCCAAAACCGTCTTGTTTACCATATAAAGAATGTGGTTTCATCTGAGTGAGAGCAATGCAGACAAGCTGAAAAAAAAGGGCTTCAAAGGAAGAGATTCATCACCATGTGTCGCCCCTCCCACCCACGCTACACCTACACATCGCTGTGATCAGGTCATTTAGCTGTTTAATGTGGTATGACATTTTATCCCCACCTTAAGCATCTTAAAGCAGTGTGTTATGAACAGTGTAATTTGAGTGTCAGCAAAAGCCTTAAGAGTTTCTTTAACCCCCATGTTTAGTCTCAGGAAAAAGGAAGTAAATGTTTCACACACAGGAAAATGTTGACATTAAAATTAAAGTTAATTTCACAAAAACAGAAACACTGGGAATTCACATTGACAAAAGAAAGCAGCATCTTGGCGAATGACACAAATGAACCTGTATAAAATGCTGGCAAGTCTGAATCCACTTGACATTCCATGGACTGTGGCACTAAGCATTTTGTCACGCATCCAAATATCTGCATAGAGGCTCATGTTATACCCGAGCATCTGTGTCCGATCTGAATAACTAGCATGACTCCCGTGCAGATGGTCACAGGATGTGACCACCTCGTATCGCCTGTTCCCATCCATCTACCAGTAAATAGCTCCTTTGACACCCTGTGCCCGCTTTTTGTCCAAGGCGCCTCACATGATTGCCGCCATTTTGAAAATAACACAAAGAAGAAGAAGAGATGAGCAGAAACATTTTTTTTTTCCAAAGTTGCAAAACATCACACCACACACACGGTACATCCCACAAGAACTTTTGACCCGTTTGTGGCAGACCGTGAGTCATGAGTTAGTCCTCTTGATATCACTCCTTTGAAATCTTAATGTCCAACTGCCCTTCTTCATGGCCCCTGCTACAGCTAAATCAGATTTATAACTACTGTCAAAGGCAGGGATGACAGATAAATTAATCTTCTCTTCACGAGTTTACATCTCGGGCATCTGGACTGCTGATCTTGCCCTAACAAGCGCAGAGGTCTCGGCGAGCTGTCTTTTAATGTTGATGTGTTCGTGGCTGGAGATAAATGGCTCTGTCATATGAATCTATTTATACAGTAGTTATATGGCAGTGCCACCAGATCCAGGACATTGCACTTCCACGAGACGAGCACCAGCATCTGTTAGAGGAAGTCAGCAGATGACACTTCTTTGTATTTGGAGCACTGTTAAATGCAATGTATGTCAGTTACTGTGTGGTAAAAAAAAAATACTGTATATATTTTCTTTCCTTCAACAAACAGTTTACGTACTATAAAACACTCTGAATGCACAATCCTCTCTTTTACTAAAGTAAATCTTTAGATTTTAAAAAAAAATCTGCATCCGCATACAGAACTGCATCAATAGACACATTGATAGAAATTCATGCCAATTGGCTGATGACGGCCATGATTTTTACAGACTGTACATTCTGTCTGGGAATGTAAGGACTTTTTAAAATGTTAACGTGTAAAACTTAATGTGATTTAGACCCATGACCACATTTAAATATAGACATTTAGGTTTACCATCTTGCTGTAGCAACATGCGACTGCAATTGTATATTGTGCAGATTGCATTAATTCATTATGCCAATCAATGTTAAATGGGCCACAAATACACAATATTGGCAACCAAGGCATGTAAAAAAGTACTTCATTCAGGCTGATCCAAATATTTTATGTACCATATTTAGTTGAAATTTGTGGGATGTATGGGTGAAAAAGGAGTTATGAAAAATCATGACAGAAAAAAGGCAAAAAATTCTGTCATGGTGGAAATTGGCAGCTCCTTTGCTCATAAATTTACTTTGAATCAACGAATTGAAATTATTATGATTATTTTAAACTGCACTTAAAAGATACATCTATATCTATGCTGTTGTCATCAAATCCCATGATAAGACCACAACCAACAATGTGTTAGTCTGTCTCTCAACACTTTATGACTTCCCCAGCTTGTCTGTGGTATCCAGCCTCAAGCCTTCGGGTTTATTTTACATATGGCTCAGTAATTTCCCAAACAGCTGGGCACTGTGGGTTTTAGTAAACTTTACTCAAGCAGGTGTAAATTGCACATTTGTTGGCAGATTAATGCACATTTGGTGCCCTGGTGAGTATTTACAGCAGCAGGACGGTGTATGTGGAATTGACTCAACATAAACTACATTGCCCGTGTTCATCGTAATGAAGGAACATGTGACCCACAACAGTGTGGCTCACAGATTTGTTTTTTGAGGTCTATGGCACAGAAGAAGAAGATATATTAGACTTTGGTTACAAAGAGAGTGCATGTTAAAAGGATTAACTCATTGTTGATTTTGGTCTTTTTAATGGAATTTTTTGACAACAAGAAAAATATAGAATATCCACACTTAAGGTTACATAAGTACTTTATAAACGGTCACATAGTAAATCTGTTTGATACAGATCCGTGCCCAAAACTAGTCACTTCTTCTTTGACCTATGGCCTAACCTAACACCAAATTTCACAAATCTCGGTTGACTGGTTATTAAGATACTGCTGGATATCTACCGAGATGTCAAAACACACATATACACCTTAAACACATTGGGAGATGAACATGTCACTATCAAACAATTTTGTAGATAATGGCAGAGTAGAGTTATTTCAAAAAACAGCTGAAAGACAGGACCACCAGCACTGCAGAACTCAAGCTTGTCATTGTCGGCCCACCCTCCTCAGTACCTACCACACCTCCTCACCCCATCACATGAATCACAGCCACCACCCTCCACTGCCTCTGCAACAAAAGATGCTTTGAGGTCATGCTCTTCTTCTTTGTGCCCACCACAGCGCGTGAACAGAGAGAGAACAGAACCACTCGGGACAAGGACAACTTAAAGAGGAGCTTATAATGAAAATATGTCCATCACGAGAGAAAACACATGCCGTTACTGAAGAGCCGTTGTGGTGATGTTTAAATAAATTAGCTTTTTAAAAGGTGTAACGTTGTGAGTAATTCTTCCCAGTCTTGACTTTGACTCTCCTCATCAAACTGGGTAACGGTCTTCATTGATGATAATATGCCTGAGCTTTAAGCTGCACCTCCTTTTATATTCATCGCCCCAAGAATCCTCTGTGGGGGTTTAAAACTTCAAACAGTACCTCATGAAAAAGTCAGGAGGTGTCAGACATGTGTTCCCCCTCCGCTCCCCCAACCCCGCTGGCTTCCCAACACCAAAGGCCAGAATTGATTTTGAGTGAAGCAGGACCAGCTCCACCCCCATCAGGGATCACCTGCCTAACCCCTGCCTGTGGCTCTGATGCAGCACTAACAATTAAGAAAAGACAGCGAAATATTGACGAGGTATCTGTGGTTTTCAGAGTAAATTTTGTTAATTACGTATCGTGTGCAGCAACTGCACAGCGTGTTTTGTTCAATGTGATTTCCTGTAAGAACATCTGAAGGAAGTTAAATTGTCACGGTTACATTTTTTGCTCTAATTCAACATGGATGATCCTTGTGTATGAGCTCATAAAGTGAGGTTTATGGAAGATTGAGGACAGATTATCTGAGGTAAGAGCACTGTCCTGCAACTGAGCAGGCTTTAAAGTTAGCCCAGCTGTACATAACAAAATGCGGTATGAAAGGTCATACAAGAGCCAACAGAGATAAAAGTCTGAGGTGGCTTTCTTGTCTAGTGATCCATTTACGATCCCCTTTAAATTAAACATTCCTTCCTGTTTGTCTGCATGTGCTCATCCTAGCAGGTAACGGCAACAAAGTGCAGGTAAATTTCAGATTTTCATCTCTGATCTTTGTGTTTTTGATTTTTTGGAAATGCCCTTCATTTATTTGAACTAATCATCTGAGTCTAGTTGATTAGATTTTTTTTTATCTGATTAATCAAAGGTTGATCCACATTTACAAATCCAAATTCTCTACATCTGCATTCACGAGAGAATGTAAAGAGAAAAAAAATGGAAGAATTTCCATCATTTCTTTCCATCTCATTTTAAAGGATAATAACAGCTTATTACAGCCGTGTTACAACCTGGTTTGGCCATTGTTTCCTTCTGTTATGACAGTATTCTACTGGGAACATTACAGTGATGTCCAATGGGTCAAGAAAGCGGTCAGACATTTCAAAAAAGGTTGTAAACATGCCAACAGTTTAGTTGGATTAACTAAACCACTTTATTTGAAGGAAAAACACGTATACTGTATGTAAAGATGGACATGGCAAGGTGTGACGTTGGCCACTAGTTTGCATTAGAGCCAGTTTGAGTTGCAGCTTACAGTCGGCCCCATCTTTTCCATTTGGAGCCAGGACCTTCCAAATAAAGGAGTGTGGGGTTTTGCTTTTCACGCTCTGGAAAAGCCGTACTACCTTGGACCAAAGTGACCGCTGGCTTACTGGGAACACCAAGCCGTGCATACTGGAGCTAAGGTTAGCTACTTTAGCTAAATTGTGCTAACAGGGCAGGTATTGTAATCAAGTAACATTAAACATAGTGAAATATTGAGACTATAGTCTGACTCAGTGCAAATCCTGGTGGTGGAGACAGCAGCAGGTGAGTGAACTGTCAATCACAGCTGTCAATCAACGCCCACACGGCAGACATCAAAGCTACTTTAAGTCTTCCAATCTTATTAATGGAGCAATCATTTCCGAAATGACCACCAGCACACTTATTAGAGGGACTAAATTTAGCGATTGAGAGTTTGATTTCATTTATCAGGAGAGGCAGACAGGAGTACTAAGAAATGGACTGCTGTGGACGGGGCCAGAATCAAAAGGTATTTTAGCCACCTAAATAAAGGCCCACCTAAAAAAAAATCAATATCAGTTTAGTGTATGTTATGTTTAGAATATTTTCAATGCTTTACCCTGCCGTCAGACAGCCCTTTCCTTTGGTACTACATTTTCTCAACTATAGAAATTTAGTATTCCTACGTATGCTGCATTCTGTATTATAACATAGATCAGCTGTTTGGGTCAGAAAGTGCTGCTGTGGCGCGGCATGCGTAGGAATACGGAAGACCTACGGTTAAGAAAATGTAGTGCCAAAGGAAAGAGCTGGCTGACAGTAAGGTAAAGCAGTGAAAATATTCTAAATATAGCATACACTGAACTGATATTGATTTTTTTTTTAGGTCAGCCTTTATTTAGGTGGCTAAAATACATTTTTTGCTGCTGGCCCTGTCCACAGCAGTACATTGCTTAGTTTCCGTGCTGGTACTCCTGTCTGCTTCTTTAAACTGGGAGCGTGCCGACCCAAATCTACCGCAGGTAATACACTGACTATGGATAAGTACCTCACACAACCCCACTTCAAAAAAATCTGAACTATCCCTTTAAGGTACTTCCACACTGGCTTCAGCTTCAAGCCATGATAGTTGCTGTTTGGGAAAAAAACACAGTGGTTTGCCAGGTATAACTGATGTCAGCACCAGTAAACCCCATGTGTGAGTGACACCCAACCCATAAACACGATACAAAATCAAAGCTAAATATAAAATCCTAATGACAAACTAATATTTAATTATGTGTTTAAGTGCGAGGACCTCAGTTTATGTACTATGATAAAGCAGCCATAAAAACAGTTTAATGCAGCTGATTCCATTAAGTGCTAATACCTATTAATGGATTTGACAGACTTTCATTTTTCCTAGTACCCACTGTGAACATGTGTCATTTCCATCACTCAGCAAACAGTGTTATATTTGTCCACAGTAAATGACCTATTGAAGCTGCACATGAAGGGCAGCATATGAAAAGACAGAAACAGACTGGAAAACAAGCAGCCTTGAATGTGTTTTGGAACAGAGGTTTTAGGAGCCTGGCGTCTATGTGTGTGACACGACTTCCTTATTTTTAACAGTGGGCACTTCAACCACTGGCTTGATGTCAACCTCCCGTTCTAATGGACAGCTACAAAGCTGACAGGCCGTAGATCAGGGGGACTATAGAAAGCCATTAGTCCAGGGATACACAATAAAAAGCGGTAATGGTCTCATAAAGCCTGCAACACCACAGCAGACATTCTGATTCTGTCTATTAAAGGCTGCATGGAGCCTCGGATGAGTGAAAATAAGGAAGCCATTTTTCTTGTGTGCATTGTTGCCTGGGGTCTCGTGCTTCTGATCAATGTACAGTAAGATGCACTGTGCTGAGAGCTATTTATTTACACTGTACTCCAGCTGAGTGAATATTAGAGGAGAATGTTGGGATTATGAAGTGGTTCTATTGAGCTATATGTTATAGACGGCTCATTGATTTACAGCGGGCGGCTTATAAATGCCAGATGTGCTTGGAGTGCTGGTTATAAAATCAAGAACAGTTTACATTAGTTGTTATGGTGAGTGCAATCTGGGCCTTCGAGCCATGTTAAAGTCACATTACACACAAATATATTCTCTTACCTCTTGTATCTAGCCACTCAATGTTAATAAACACGTTACTAAAAACAGAAACACGAGTGTCCTGAATAAACGAATGATCTTATAGGTTTATGTTATGACCACTGGTTTTATTTATTTTAACTTACACAACAAGAAATCATGTTTTTTGTCAGTTTGGCATGGCAGATAGCTCTAAATACTACAATACACATGAGTTTCGGCAGCTGTTGCTATGGAGAAGAAGCCCGTCAGAGGCGTGAATCAGGGCGGTAACAAACTCAAAATGCTTTGTCATTGCAGTTGTAAACAAAACATGGCGCCATAGTTACTGAATTCATCCAAAGCCGACACAGTATTAGTTTTCTCAACAGTGTAATCTTTAGCTTCCACCCGCTGTTAGCAGCACACGAAACAGAGTTTTAAGATCAGTGATTGGATGTTTTTTTTGCCGAAAGGCACCCTGGGAGTCATAGTTAACTTCTTCCACAACATTTTTATGTCCACAGGTTTTTAAATTCGACTTTTTATCTAGAACCAGATATTTTTCTAATGCAATCTTTTGTGCTGGTGATTCACCCAGGAGATTCATGTCCATACAAACTTTTACTTTCAGAACCAGCCAAGCCGGAAATAGCTCTTCCTTTGGAGTTCTGTGAATATAGATACTTGGAGCACGTCCACTGTGTTAGGTATGGAGGCAAATGTATATCTTTAAGCCTGGACAAATAAAACCAAAATTATCTGCATAACTAGAGGAATGTTACAAAATATGTTTTTGTATAATTTGGGTGAACCAAACCTTTAATTATATATACCTTTACCCAATATTATGATGCAGAGTCTTCCAAGGAAATTGATGAATGGATAATATGTTGAATTAATGTGGCACATGTGGGGCTACAGATGTTAAATGTTTGGCATTTCACGGCTGGAAACTCATGATAGCTTTCTGTGTAATACATCTAATTTACCAGAAAGAATCTTCTTGAAACCATGCCAACTTATTTCAGCTATTCAACAACCGAACAGTTTCCACCTAAAATTTCACCAAATCAACCTAAATGTCTCCGCTCAAAAGATAAGAAAGTCTCCTGAGTGACATTTCAACAGGCTGTTCCTAACTTACAGCGAGATTCAACTCGCCTGAAGACAATGACAAGCTCCTCTCTGTCTAATGTCACTTCCCATTTCCAGGCCGACTGCTATCTGCTACTGGCTTCTGCCAATAATAGCTCATCAAAACAACACAACCCTTCTTGGCACCAAAATAAAGGCAGCGGTCCACGTCTGTGCCACTCAGTTGTCAATTAAGAGTCCTCTTCACACTGACACTTGTGACTTAAAAGAAACAGTCGAGAATGTGATGAATTTGAGCCGACAGATGAGAAGGCAGTACGCTGCGTTGCAGTACCATAATGCGCTTGAGATATGGATAACAACTGACACCACTGGCAGGTCTTATGAAGTTTGATTTCATTTGTCAGGCCTCTTCTACTTTGTCTTTTAGCTCACTCGCTCCCTCTCTCCTCAATCATCGTGGTAATAGCTCATTCTGATAGCCTGAAGACACTCATGCTCACTTCCATTTAAAATGCAAAGCCACAAATATAGTAGGTGCTGCTATGGGCAACACATCAACATGACATCATGTGTTGTGTCTAATGTTTTATTGCAAATGTATATGTAATTGTATAAAAAGAAGCAAAATGGATGTCCACGGGGTCTTCTGATCTTTGAAATTCACACAATTTCACAACATGGAAATACGTATAGATGAACGCTTATCAAATAAACCCCAAACGACAGAGAAATAACAATCAACCTCAGTATTTGATCACTAAGTAGACAAATGGAGCAGTAAGTGTCCAAGCCTGTCTCTGCGAATACCTTGCATGCTTGTCTCCAGCCGACCACATGACGCTAATTCCTGACTGAAGCGCTCCTCCTGCGTATCCCTAATCCTGCCTGTGAAATGTGACAAGATCATTCTTTAGGCCTACTTTAGTCTGAATAATCTGCCCATCACAGACATTCATCCCAACCTGCACAGTGCTTCCAGTGTCATAACACGCTACCTGTACATTTTCACCCCGGCTTAGGCTCCATAAATTAAATCTAGACAAGTAAATGTGAGGGATCAGCATATAGAGCTGCATGTGTGCAGATGTGGAGAATGTTGATTCTACACGGACCGCTTCACAAACAAATGTACCTTGTGTGGCATCTTTCTGCCTCATTTGAGATTCAATACTTACATATAAATCAAGTAATTATCATTGGCTAAAATGGCTGAAATCATTAGTCTACTAATCGATTAGTGGAGCGACAGGAAATGTGTTATGATAATCATTTATCAAGCAAAAAATGCCAAACTTTCTCTGTTTCCAGCTTCTCTAAATGTGAGGATTTACTGCTTTTATATAAAAATAAATTTTGGTGTTGGTCAGACAAAACACATTGGCCTCTAGAAAATGGTGATTAGCATTTTACATCAATTTCTGTCACGACTGATCAATTAATTGAAAATACAAGCAACAAATTTATCGATAATGAAAATAATCATTAGACGGGGCCCTTATTGTGATCAAAATTAGCTAAATTAAGTCACAGGCCATACTTAAATGTCATCAAATGTGGAAACGATGGCAGTGTCTCTTTTCCCAAAGCCACCAGACGAGTAGATACAGTACAGTAGGTCTTACAGGAGCTTCATGAAGTTTCCACAAAGTTCTAAGCCAGTAATGTGGCAGCTGTCAGGTTGAATTGAGCCATTAGTTCCAGTGCTAACAGGGAGGGTAGGTGAAGTTAACTCCTCTCTACAGCATGACTACAACCCGTCAGGATCCTCACCTACCTGATGGCAAGTGGACGACAGCATATAATCTCCATAGGCTTTACTTGCTACTCCTGACCAACTTTAACTAATTGAGGAGACAAAGTGAAAAAGACCCTTCACCGCCGTGATCTTGGCTGCACCTCAACTTTTCTAACTCTCTCTGTCATGCTGCGCTTCCATCGTCTGACTTCCGGCGAGATAGTGTAAGTTCTTCGTGTCAGCTCCGAGTTGAGCTCTTGCAAATGATGTCAGTGCTACAGTATTTGACACAGACGGGGGGAAAAAAGATCTTGGGTGTAGTCAAGGGGAATGGGTATGACTTCTAAGTATCTGAAATGTCCTGTCTTAAACACATAATATCCGTAATACTTTCTGACACTTTCTCCTATAACCTCTTATTCTCTGCCAGCTTCTGTGGGGCCTTTTTTCCCTCTCTGGGCGCAGAAGAAAAGCAGTCTATTTTCTTGTCATATTTGGTTGAAAGGCGACTCTCAACTTGGAGTCTAATTTCCTGCACTTTAAAGACAGTCCACATGCAAGGTGCATTACCATACTATCAAGGTGATGGGAGCAATTTCAAGCTGTCAGTCAGTCATGGAAATATCAGAGACTTGATGTCTGCTGCAACCTGTCAAAAGGCTCCTGTGAAGTGTTAGAGAGCGTAATTTGAGTCTTATTCACTCAACACCATTTACTTGTCAGCGTAGCTCTGTTTTACTCTGGATGGTAGTTCATAATGAGATGGGGATATAATATAGCCATCTATATAACTACTTAAATGAAGAGGTCAAACTGTGGCAGGTTTTTTAAAAAAAAATATATGGTAGGGGGAAAAAAGAAGAACATGTACAGATACAGTCATATCATAAATAGAGCTGTTATATTATAAATGCCTTGCCCAAGTATAAAACTGCTGCATCTCATATGATCACACAGTTCTTGCTTCACAGACAGCAGTTAGTTAAGGCTGTTAATTTCCCGATAGACGCACCACTCTGGGTGACACACTGGGGCTGTACTTAACCATTATTAATGTGACAGGCCTCAGTGCAAAGCAAATCAATTAAACAGGAGCAATCACCATAGTCTGGATAACGGCCTTTTAAGACTGTTTTCATGTGACAAGGAGGTCCTCGATCCAGGCCTCTGCGCCAGGACCTGACAGGTCAAGAAAGCGGCATGAAACAATAGCACCTTCTAACCATCATCTCCCCTTTTTACCTGTCAGTTCCAGTCGGCCTGTCTAGCTGCCGACGTGGCAAGCCGTGCGCCGGCTGCCACAAGGTGAATTTTCATGTCATGTCGAGGGAATTTCTTATTCCATTTGCTTAGCATTACAATGCTGCATTTATCGACCATATCCTTTTTTTGAAAGCTATATGTCAAGGGCTTTTGCACCTAAGTTTTTCCTTTTTTTTTCTCTAACAGTTTCTGTTACAGGTCCTTTGGGATGTTTTAATGTACATGTGCAAGTCAAAAGAGCAGAATATTCAGACTGGAGCACAGACTTACCTCCATGCTGCTGTTCCACTACTGCCTGCAAAGTGTCTGGAAAAGATAAGCAGATGTCACAAAAATGTCACTTTTACACTTCATCATTAGGTCAGAGTTCCAAATTTAATGGTTCTTTAAAGTGACGTGAACTACACTATGATATGCATTTGTTTAATCAGCCCTATAGTAACCATCCTACTTGCGGGGCTGAATTATACAATACACATTATACAATTATGCATTATACAATACAGTCACAATAGCGGCTCCTGCCACTGTGACTTTAATTGCCATTATTTTTAAATCACCTCCACTGATAAATTGTGAAGTTGTCTCCAGCACACATATAAGGTGTTGTTTCCGTACATGAGCACTACTACTGTGCATTAAATCAAGACTAAGAGTGATCCTGAGCCACTTCAGCAATGGAGGCAGGTGGAGGATAATCACCCCACAAAATTAGCTCATTAAAATTTTATATGAACCTCGGTAAATTCAAAGAAACTCCATAATAGGTAAACATAACCTTCTGAAAAATATGTCCTTACAAAAAGTGAATAATATTCTAAAAACTATTTATTGTCTTTTTTTTAATCAACCTGTATGGTTTTCATTATTTGCCCAGAGTTTTATGTATTGTCTTGTTTTTTTTTTGTCAAGGACAAGGAGAGTGATAAGATGATGAAAAAATAAAATAAAATAAGCTTTTTAATATTATTATTGAAGATGAGTCTTATAAACACATTTACACGTTTTTATTTTTTTCTGAATAAAAAATATCATACCTGATGGATAGAATGGATGGAAGGTTTTATTTTGCATCTTGGAGAGAAAGTGGCCAGAGATTTTACTAAATCAACAAAGTTTGCATGTTGCACTCTGCTTACACCTCCTCCTCATTTGCAAAAGTGAGTTTAGAGCTCTGTGGAACTGTATAATCATCGACTTGAAATACCTAACCCTGCTTGTAAACGCTTGTATCTGCACGGACTCTGAGTGATTCATAAACGTGTCCCTGTGTGAAATACTAGCAGGAGATTTCAAGCTTTCTGTTTAAAAGTAATGAATAACGGCGACGAAAAAATGTGCAGCCATTTAAGGATAAAGCCGAGAATTTGGTGTCTGCTGCGGCGAGCCATCCATCACGTCCACAATAAAGGAGTTTTTGCCTGACGGTCGAAATTTATGGTCGCCCTTCTCTGCCCTAATAACTCAAAGCGCTGTGTCAGAGCCTGACAGCCGTTGCCGAAAACAGCACCCCTGTTATCAATCAAAAAACACTTGCATATGTTTAACTTTCGCCTGATCAGCAAGACATTTATAGGCTATTGAGTAATAAGATAAGTGGGTCTATTTCAATGAGAAGAAATGTGGAAGCTTTAATGATTAATGGCAGCCACAAGAGGGGTTTTTAAAGCGCTCTTGGAATAAAAAAGAAGGAATTTTTGGCTTGAATGTGGCGGAATATTTTTAATTTCAGAGACAAAAACACTTGAGAAATCACATGCTATTAGATGTCTGTAGCAGAATTCAAGCTCTGTAAAAAAAATGCCTTCGAGCTTGTCTTCAATTAAACAGTCTTGAATTATAAGACCGGCCGCATTTTAACAGGCCTAAATGATGATGGAGGAGTGAGTGAGAGACGCATCCCTTCGTCTCTCGACTTTTTTCATGGATTCATTTTACAGTGGTTGACCTGAATCTGACTGAGAAGAGGCGAGAGGACAGCTGACAGATAACTGGCGTCCAGGACAGGGAACTGACAGATGACAGGCTGTGTGATTGAGAGGAGAAAGTTACAGAAAATGTGTAACATGCCGATGGATAACGGTAGGCTACACGTTGGGGTGAATATCTAACCAGAAAAGTTGGTTTTATTTCTTGTTTTCGAGCCAAAAGTTATTCATTGATGAGTCGAGTGGTCCACGTACCGTTTCTTTTGCCATCTCTTGCACGGATAAAGCATTAAGTTGGGCTTATCCACATGACAATTAGCTTAAATTCACTTACTTGAAGTTAGAACAAGGAGTGTGAATGTATAATTTGACCTTTGGTGTCAATTTATCAAATATCGTAAATTAAAAGGCCCGGACTATGGTATCTTACGTAAAACGTTAAGAAATCGTGTTAATCAAAATGTGTCTGGTGCTACCTCAACATGGCCAAAACCTCTTCATCTTCACCTCGTGGTTATCCTGGTCCACCTACCCTGAAACCACACAGGACGCAGGGGCGGCGCATGCGTCAAAGCGCCAATTACGCAAAGACGCATATGAAAACTCAAAATTAAAAGCGCTCGGAGTTGGTGAAATGTGAAATACACAACCGTGTGATGAGGAAACGTCACATTCCCTCGACCCGCCGATCACCTCAGGGTCTCCTTTTGATTGGGAGGCGGCAAAAGCCTGTGATCAGCGGACTAACTCAGATGCTGCTGGAGAGGAGGCGGAGTGATCCCTCCTGCCCTACGACTCACGTAAACCGAGTCTGCTCTCGGACCCGCAGCCACTGTCAGAGCGACGCCGGGGATGAAGCAACGCGGCTGTGATATACACGGATCCTGCTCACACACTCCGCGTCTCTTTTAAGGATTTAACATTATCGCTTTTATCTTTGGCAAAGGCTATAACCGTCTGACGTCTTGAGTGTTGGCTTTATTTACCCTACACATGTATTTCTCAACCATTTCCACGAGAATTGGGTCATGATCACATCGCCCACGGTCTCTGTCCTGAGAAATAGCACGAATCCAGCGTGGGAGAGCGGCTCCTCGGGGGAGAAGGGCGCAGTGAAGATCAGCCAGCTAACCGTCCACAACTCCGTTCCTCCCGCAGACCCTTCTCGCCAAGCCAGTCGCCTTCCCATAAAGGTTTTGAAAATGCTCACGGCTCGAGCAGGACACATTTTGCACCCGGAGTATCTCCAGCCTTTACCGTCCACCCCGATCGGTCCCATTGAGGTAAGCACTAAAACATTTGTTTTTTTTTGTGAAAACGTTTGCGCACACGGGCATCAATTCGCTTAAACTACAAAGTGTCTCCCTTCGGAAATCACTGGACTTCCAACCCGCTATCATCGGATGAATTTTGTGGACGAAATGGGTCAATAACTGCTGACAAACAAGATTTAAATTAGAATAATAAATACAATATTTGATAGATGACGGAACAGCCCTGAATACTCTCCAAATGACCTAGACCTGGTTTACGAGTTGATTTCTAAACATAATGGTTGATCTTTTTTTCTCTGCATAAACCGATGTGTCGAATTTGGACTCACTTTGAAAATTAATAATCTTGTTGTAGCAAATTGATGCCAATATGTGTAATGTCGTTTCGGACGTGTGGCAGTTTGACAATCTTATCTTCTATCTCATGTAAAACAGCTGTGTGTGTGTGTGTGTGTGTGTACGTTCGCCCTTACATGCCCATTGTGCCGAGTTGTTTTAAGTTTCATCCAGAGATAAGTTTATACGCAATGCGTAAAATACGCGGAACGGTCATGTGTGCGTATTTACTACCAAAAATTATATGTACAAGTGCTTTTATGGACGTCATTAATTGTGTTTTGTCCTATTTCACAGCTGGATGCCAAGAAAAGTCCACTGGCTCTTTTGGCACAAACATGCTCTCAGATTGGAAAACCGGACCCACCGTCCTCCTCCAAACTGTCCTCTGTGACCTCAAATGGATCTAGTGACAAGGAGACCAAATCTGGTCCGCTGAAAATGAGCGACATCGGAGCCGACGACAAATCTAGCTTCAAACCTTACTCTAAATCCTCAGAGAAGAAGGACTCGAGCAGTAGCCTCAGTGGAGATAAAACCAGTTTCCGAGTGCCTAGCGCCACCTGCCAGCCGTTCACCCCCAGGACAGGCAGCCCCAGCTCATGCACCTCCGTCTCTCCACTGCCGTCTGAAGGCAAAACGGGGGACAAGGAGGAAACGAAGGAGTCTGACAGCAATAAAAGCAGTACAACAGATAGTAACGGCAGCCATAGGATAAGTGGAATTACCTCTGATGGCAGCCAACACCAGGAGAACACATCTGGATCCAAGACTGTTACATCAGACTCACCATGCGTAACCTCATCGTCCTCCTCCGTCATCGGCTCTGGACTGGTTGCCCCTGTTTCCCCCTATAAGCCTGGTCACACAGTTTTCCCCTTGCCACCTGCTGGTATTTCCTATCCTGGAAGTTTAGCGGGTGCCTATGCAGGTTATCCGCAGCCGTTCCTCCCTCACGGAATGACCCTTGACCCCACCAAATCCAGCAGTCAGCTTTTGAGCGCACAGTTCGCTGCTGCCAGCTCACTGGGATGCAGTAAAGCAGGAACGAGTCCACTAGCTGGAGCGTCCCCGCCGTCCCTCATGTCTGCTAGTCTGTGTAGAGACCCCTACTGCCTGAGCTACCACTGCACAAGCCATTTGTCTGGTGCATCCAGCGCCAACTGCGCACATGACTCTGCGGCCGCTGCTGCTGCGGCCGCCACGGCGCTGAAATCTGGATACCCCCTCATGTACCCGGCGCACCCGTTACACGGCGTGCATTCCTCGGCCCCGTCCTTCGGCGGGCATCCGTTGTATCCTTACGGGTTTATACTGCCCAATGACCCCCTGCCGCACGTTTGTAACTGGGTGTCTGCTAACGGACCTTGCGACAAGCGCTTTTCCTCCTCCGAGGAGCTGCTCAGCCACTTGCGGACTCACACGGCCTTTGCGGGTACGGAGAAGTTGATATCTGGGTACCCGGGGTCTTCCTCTCTCGCCAACGCCGCTGCCGCCGCTGCTATGGCTTGTCACATGCATATGCCTCCTAATGGCAGCCCAGGCAGCCCCAGTACGCTGGCCCTGAGGGGCCCCCATCACCCACTCGGACTGAGCAGCCGCTATCACCCGTATTCAAAGAGCCCCCTGCCCACTCCCGGAGCCCCGGTGCCGGTGCCTGCAGCCACCGGGCCATATTACTCCCCGTACGCCTTGTATGGACAAAGACTGACAACAGCCTCGGCCTTAGGATACCAGTAGAGACAAAGAATTATACATTTATAAAGGAGATTTAGGCCCAATGAGTTTTATATTGTACTTCATGCAGGGACTGGATCCATGTGGGGATCAGTGTATTTATTTGCGATAGCTTCAAGCGTGACTAAAAATAAAAAATAATTATAATATAACTTTCAACAGCCTCAATGTGCATTATTTTACACAAGAGAGATTTTGGGGTCATGTTTACCTGCTGTGCATCGAAAATTATTTTTCTGCTTATTTAAATGGAACTTTTTTTCCCCCAAACCACTAAACAATAACATGGATTTGATTCTTTATGCTGAATCAACTGTTAAGTCTTGCAAAAGTTCCATTAATTCTGCCTAATGTAGACGATTTAAAGGGCCGCTTGTACTGAGTGATTTGACAGATTGATGGACGTGGAAAATCAGTCACAGCAGCTTCTTCAGAATTGTCATTGATTTATTTTGTGTGGCTGCTGTGGCCTCATGCAACGTGACGCCCGTTTTTACCCGCATGACGTTTTTAAAGCTTTAGGCAGCTCTAAAGTTGCTTCCAGTGATCTATTTTTTTTTCCAGAACTTTTTTTTTTAAATACACATTTACTATTTATTGTACATTCAGTGAGCCTCAGTCAGGTCAAAACGCCTTTTAGTTTTAAGCAGAGGAATTAATCTAATTGCCTAAATCATTTTTCTTTTTTTTTCATTTTGTTTCAGGATGTTGGTTTGGCTGTGCAATGGGGTTGTTTATTTTTTATTAAATTGATCATTATTTTGTGTAAGAGGCTGTGGCAAACACAAATACATTTAAAGAGTATTTATATCATTTATTTGTGAACCATTACAGTGAAATCTAACAAATTTCCTTTTAGTCATAACTTCTGTTTTCTGTTTTGTGTTTTGGTGTTGCCATGATGAGGCTGACTGGGGTTTTTCAAGGGCGTACAGATGTAAAAACAAATTACCGAATTACAAAACCATTTCATGTTTTTATATTTCATACAAGATAACATCTTGGATGAATGAGGCGTCTATGAGCATGTATGTTTTTGTTTTATTAACTTACGGCGACAAGAAGCTAAACCCACTTGGTAGATTATATTGTGAAGGCCTTGGTGCTGTGGCTACAGTCTGTGCAGCGTGTGTGTGTGTGTGTGTGTGTGTATGTGTGTGTGTGCGCAGATGCGATATCTCTAGGCCTCATCAGAACATGCTGAATCTTCTCAATCATGAGGTCATGGATTATCGTTTCATTAACGAAGACAAATGAGCTACTGATATCAGCGAAGAGCTCTCTAAACAAAGATTTACGATGACACCAGATGTGGAACGTTTCCACAGCTTTTGTGATTGCTGTAATGAAGCCATGAAGCACAGAGCATGAAATAAAACAAGGCCTAACTATTTAATCAGCCCCTTAAAACAAATCAACTAAATCAAGCTAACAGTGTCATTATCGGTCCGCAGTAAATCAGGCTGCTCTCCAGCAATAAAATCGCCATCATTAACGGTCAGATGTCATATTCATCAAACAAACCCATCTTTCATGTAGATTAGTCCAAAACATAGCTCAGTGATATATGCTAATAAAGCCCCCTAACAATTCAGCACTGCGTCCAGTCTAGCATGAAGCCAGCCAGCCAGCGTGGATCATATGTGATGCCTCTTTTTTCATTCATAAACAGTACATCAATGTGATGTGAACAAATGGATCTTTGAACGTAATTTCTCAACATTTAATTTGATGTGTGACACTGCTGTGTAAACTTACACGTCCTCTTATGTCTGTGCAGATAAACCAGTCAGTAAATTATTCAGTACATTAAATTTTATAGGATCAGCTGATGCATTAGTTTGAATTTAGGAATGGACTTAAAAGTCTGTGGACTACAGCAGAACATCTCTGCTCATTACATGTGGATCAAATGTTTAGAAAATTATAATAAGAAAGTCTTGGATTTTACAGTGTTACGTTATTTCTTGTGTGGAAACTTAATCGTGTTTTTTTTTAATACTCAATAGTATATTATTAAGTGAAGGATTTTATAATATTAATAGCTTTTTAGCGTTTTTGTTTTGTTTTCCAGGAAGTCTCATTAAAATCAAGAACTCTATTCCAAGGGGTAAATCAGAGCAAATGACAAACACGCAAGATCACAAATTAGTCTCATGAAACAGCCATTACACACAGACTTTCACAAAATATTTTTTAAAAATATCAGTAAGGAAAGTCCCTCAGATGTCTCTAAAGTTAAAATATGTTGCCATTATTCTAGCAGAAAGTTGCATAATACTGAAAAAGAGTTTCCCTTTGCAGTTAAGTTTTGGTATAAGAACTAATCTGCTGTCTTTAGCTTTGCTTTTAACTATAAGGATAAAAAAATATACTTAAATATGTTGCCTTATAAATAAAAACTGTATATCCTGCTGCAGTAAATGGTATCCTATCGTAATCCACCATAAATAATACTGTATTAGTGGATTGTATAAGGTTTTTTGCTTTTTTCATCTCCAGAATAAGAATACAAAAACATTTTTTAGTTTACAAGCAAGTTATTCAACATTAGTTTTGTTGAACAATCTGCTATCTAACCAGTATTTATGATAATATATGTATTCTATCAATTACATCACCATTTTGGCCATGGAGCAACAATTTGAGCTTATGTCGTATATTTAGCCTTTTCAGGATTTAGAAAAAGTTTTAACATAATTAAGGAGGTCTGGAGGTTATCGGGGGCAGATGCTGCATCATATGGATACAGGTACTGTATAGGTACATCTGTTTATAACATTAACTGGCTCAGTGGACTTCAATACAACCATCCTACGACGGTAAAGTCTATCAATTTCTTTCTGGTGACAGATGATCTCTTCCCCACATGCTTGAATCTAAAATACTGTCGGGACACGAGACAGTGGATGGCTTTGTGACTCCACGTTGAATCACAGGGACGGCCTCACCTGCTCTGCTTTGAACTGCAGCATGAGCAAGACTCGTGGCCTTTCACCTAAGGGGGAACAGATCAGCGCAGCGTGGGCCCGTCGCGGACACATGTTGAAAAATTGTGTTCTGTGTATGCGTTAACGGCCTGCATGCGCGTCACTTCTGCACAGCTGCGCGCCATGTGTTGCGCTGTGTATGGCGTGTTATGGTTGAAGGCGGCGGACGTCATCGCTGCCACGCCGGGCTGACGTTGCTCGGAAATGAATTTTTCACAAATTCATCAAATACATAAATCATCCAGCTTTCAAACACTTGTTATACATGTTGTAATTATATAATGAATTTAACACTCTTTTGTCAGCTGTATTAATGATCCAATCGAGGGATTTCCCTGTCGTTACATAAACTTTTGCTGCTTTGAATAAAAATTCCTCACTGCTTATGTACTCTGGAGAGGCAGGCGGATCTTTGTTAACAGACGCAAAGGAAAAACCAATGACCTTTTGCATGTTCAATCAGCTGAGAAGTGCGTCTTCCATCATCCCGAGAAACATGGAGGTTTATTTTTGCAGGAGAAAGGCTTTTGCTTCTCCAAACAAGCCCAAGTATTTATCATCACTCCATCATTTCCTCTCTTTGACAAGCAAAGTAAACGGTAGGAATACAAAGTTAAAAGCTGGGGTTTTTACTGAGCCGTTGACCTTTGGAGCTTGTCTTCTTCTATTAACTTTAGTGAGGCATCATAAAATGAAGCGTGGTATACTGAGATTATCTTAATGTGGACAACTTGTGTGTGTATATTTCCTGCATGCTCACGATAAAGTGTGTCTTTTTGAGTTATAAGCCAGCCGATGGGAAATGGAGAGAAGGGGAATTTTTCCCTTGTAGGCAGTCTGTCAACACACAAAGCAAAGGAAAGAGCAACAGTGAGTTAAACAGTGGGCCCTTGTCTTTCAGCACTCAACATTCCCTATAATTTACACACCACTGACAGGGGCCATATTTAAGTCTGTCATAGGCGGCAAACTTTTTGTTTCCAAACGTCTTGCTCACAGTTAGTCGGCTTCTGCTATGGTCCGGGTGATTAATGACTTATAGCCTTATTGTGTGGAGGTGGCTAATTAACTACAGGCTGACTGAAGAGACATGCTATGAAAACCTCCTGATAACCCCAACTTTTTCCCCTCCTCGTGTTGGCATGTGGAAGCTCTTATTGACAAATTTGCAAGAAGCAGACTAACGTTGAGTAAGATGAATGGCCTCTGCGAACAGTAAACAGCCTTTAATTTAACAGTGTTTAAATGTATGACACACTGGCATTGTGCTTCCTCGCCGTTCGTGCTCTCTGGTTGAGAAACGCAGCCAAAGTTCCCCCTGCTGTAGGTTTAAAATTAGGCTTGGCATATTCATGGAGGGAGTTTCTGGGTGCGTGGGCTGGTGTTCATTGCCTCTAAGTTTTTCGGCAGTCCCTTCAGACTGACGCTCTGAGACAAAGACAATCAGTTTCTTTCACAAACTACACGTGAACATGTTGAGCGGGCAGCCGTTGTGAAGGAGATCTGATACAGTCATAAACAAATAAATGGATTTTGTAGAGCCAGCAGAGGAGGAGGACAAAGAAAACATTATATTGCACACAAACTAACAATAAACCAAAGCCACACAAGCTGTTCCTTAAGGTCAACGGCTCGTTGTGGCAGACACACGACTGGCCAGAAATTGTGCAGCCATCTCCTCCACTTTATCTCCCCCTTCCTATTATTAGGTTTGTTAACATACTGTATTGCCGTGTTTGCAGTCATGTCGACAGGCTAACTTAATCAAGTTACTATCGAACTCGTGTGCTTCGCCCAGTGCGACAGTTTTAGTGCCAGAATTATTGCCTTGACCTATGAGAGGAAATTAGCTGTGGACTCAACTTGGTGACTTTTCTTCCTGGTGAAAAAAAAATATTTATCAGAACAGTGACAATGATGGAAAATAGCAGGGAACAAAAAAAAAAAAAAAAAAAAAAAAAAAAAAAGTTCTTTCAATAACGTTGCAAATGAAAAATGCCACGTGGACCCAAAGTGGTGCAAAATGCATAATGCCAGCTGGCAGACCATTACAGGTGATGGACATACCTAAGTCAAATATAACAGACTGCTGTTCATTAATATACAGGAGAGCCTGCAGAATCAAGCCTGCCATCTGGTTAAATCGACAGAGTAATCTACAGCTCGTGATTAGGGCTGAGGAGCAGAGTTTCTCTTTAATCTTTTTCAGCTTTCAGAAAAAAATTTCCATCTGCACCATGTGGCACATCATTTTTCTTTAAGACAAATGGACTGTTTTCGTATGATCCAAAATTAAATCAGCAGAAAACAATCAATCTTGTAAAAGGCCTGGGAAAAGAATTGAGATTTGGATTTGGTTTTCCCTCCTCTTGTCTTTAATGTCTCACCTCTCACTTTTCTTGTCTGACTGGCTTTGCAGCCATCAGCATTCTTCCCATGATGCTCTCTGCTCAGTGCCATCACATGGCCTATACCGAGCCCTCAACTAATGATGAATATGAAAATGGGCCTTAATATAGTGATCCCTCTTCAGCTTCGTTCCCTGTGGCGCTCCACAACAGATGGTGACCTGTGAGAGTCTGTGACACCAGAACCAAAATCCACACTGACGCATAAAAGAAGACAAAATACTTCAAGTCATCCTGTCTGCAAATTAGTGAGATGACACAACTGTCAGGTGCCAGCCTCCTGTGACAGTTGCCCCCCTCCCCATTACAGGAGCAGCGATGCTTTCACTGCACGACAAAAGGGAAATGGGTGCATGTTTTTTTATAGGAGACCTGTCTGTCAGCTGGCTCTCAAGTCATAACAAATCACCAGCACTCAGCTGAGGCTGAACATTCAGGGCATCAGGAGGAAGACGGATGACCTGCAGGCCTTTGAAGTGCTCTGGCAGTTCAGATGGCTCAGCGGCGCTGACAGAGAAATATACACAACAGAGCAACCAATAATGAGAACATTAAACATTCCAGCCACCTGACAGGCTGACAAAAACAGCCTGGCCCCACATCAATCATCCGCTGAGACATAACCTTGACAATTAGTCCCATCTGATACTCCCTGTAACCCCTGGGCCTGCACTGCAATGTGACTCCACTTAAGAAGGAGAAAGCCAAAGAGCTTAATCTAATTCCTTAATTCTGATTGATAAAGACGTAGTAGCAACAGAGACCGCAATATATATCGGTTCAACACATGATGGATTCAGAATCAGTTGGCAAGCTCTTTGTAAAGTAATGACTCTCCAAGGATAGATCTGAAAATAGAAAAATGCACATACTGTAGTTCAATTATTTTCCTGGCTGCCTCTGAAGATGTTGCGGCTAAGAACACAAAAAAATGTATCCAGCATATGTTTATGGCTCTGCCTGCTCAAATATGTGTTTTAACGCCCCACAGGCATTTGGAAGCTATATAAATACTTGTAGCACAGCCAACGTTTCAATATAACTCGAGGCATAGATTCAACATGAATAGTTCTTTAATGCACGTCTAACGAGGTTACATATCTTACATCTGTATCTGTGTAAACATGTGCTAAATGTCAAGTCTGCTATTAAAAAGCACTATAAATTTTGCTTACTAAAAGACTAAATATCATTAATGTTATGAAAAATAATAATTACAGTGCTTTTTATTGTGAGCGTACTCCTCATTAGCCATGTACAGAATATTTTTCAGTCTTGCCCAAACTCTACACCCCAAATTTAAGTCGGTTGACCCTCCGAAAAAAGCAAGGGGCCATGTTGTCATCACTCCATTCACTCTAACTATGTAGTTACCATATGACAAATGAGCCATGTGAAATGACATTTCCCTTTTGCCTTCACACCTGTAGAGAAAAAGCAAAGCATACGACAGATGGATGGATGGCAGAACCTCAAAACTACTGTATCTCCTACTCGTTTGGCAAAATGGAAAGAGCCAGGCCAATGACTGTTTACAAAAACTACCTGAGACAGAGCTGCGGAGTTCCAAGCCCTGAGGATGATAAATGGCTTTGCTAACCCTGTGGGACTACAGACCCAAATGAGGACAGAGCTAATTGCCGTGCGAAATACTTTGGCATGAATGGAAAGAAAATGCAGGCGAGCCGCAGCCAAAAAAGGGCCCAGTTGCTGCTCTGAACTCCTAGTTGGCTTTTGCTTACAACAGTTCACTCGGTGTCCATAAATCATGGACTGCTTACAGCTGAAACTGCCCTTAGTCATCAACATGCAATAGACTGAGTGACAGATTCCATCCTGACTACATTAGCCCCTGGTTCAAACGAGGCTCCTTTTTTTAACTCTCCTACCATCTTGAAGCTCACAGGAAATGAAAACCAGATGGCTGAGGATTGCTGTGTACAACATAAAGCTGGACTCATATGGGAGAAAAAGACACAAAAGAGTAAAAAAAGAAAAGTGCATACATTGTTGGAGGAAATGATAGGGGTCAATTTGAGGTATCCTGGGTTTTTGATATCCTTCAAATACTGCTTCAGATATGGTTTTATCCTGAGGCTATGATTTGCAGCACATTACTCATTTTCAGCTGACAGGAGGACTGAAATGCGGTTTCAGGCTGTGTTACACCCACACAGGTGAGCACAAGTGTAAAGTCCACAGTAATTCGCAGCTACATCTGTGATTTCTGAACTCCTGAACGATCTTGAATTTCTTATTTCAATGAGAAGAAATGTTTAGAGATGTTTTAATTGCATCGGAGTTAAGGTTCTGTATCCAAATAATCATAGTCATAGACAGTAATGGGATACATGTGCCAGATTTTTTTTTCACAAGCAGTGTGGCTAATTTATGTGTTTTTAAAACACATTACATGTTTTTGGTCTATGGCGAAGAGGAATGCGCTATATCAGACTGTGGCTACCCGGGAAATACTTTTGGTCTTTTCATGGGATTTGTTGACAATAAGACAAATTATCACCAGGCTTAAAGTAAAAGCCCTGTAAAGTCATCTAAAGTGTAATTTTGTCTTGTTTTGAGTCACAGTCACATTTGATCATCATTTAAAAAAGTCAGTTAAACCAAATAACATATAAAATACCAGTTTACTTTCTACCAAAGATTTAGGCCCTCTTAAAACTGTTCAGGGTAATGCGGTTATTTTTTTTATTCTTTTTTAATCGGTACTTTGAGCATCCCAAACCAAATTCCACTCACCACCATTGTATTGTGGTGGAGGCAAAAACCTCAGTGGCAGATATATCAAAATCTGTACAAAAAAAAAATTCTTTCGCAAACAAATCTCATGTGCAGAGCCAAACCAACAATGAATTGTTCCTGCTTTCATGTATTGTGCGTGTATCCAAAGCCTGATATATCTCATTCTTCTGTGCTGTAGACCTCCAAAAAACTATTAAAAACACTTCAATGAGCAACACTGTTGCACTGGGTGGCATGTTCTCTGGTTCTTTGTTTAGAAACAGCTCCAAAGACTAATAACAGCAATCACGTTTTCAATCTCTGGAGAGTAGTTCCATGTAAGGCAGATGTCACTGAGCATGTGCTGAAACGCAGTTCTGTTTACAGAGTTCAGCTAGCTTGCTGTGCTACATATCACAATCTCTTGACTTTGCACTAGTTCACTGAGAAATTAACAATGTAGCACAAAGCCTGCGACCACTGGCGTGTTTTCTTATAGTTTTTGGAAAACAACAGTGATCTACGGCAAAGAGGAATAAGATATATTAAAATATATATCAGGCTAAGAATCAATTCAATCAGTTCATTGTTGGTTTGGCTCTGCACATGAGATATGTTGACAGTAAGAAAAATATACTGTAAGTGTACTCAGGGAATTGCAGCAGGTCTCTGGTCTGTGTGTCAATATGTCTAATACCCAAGTAGATCAGAGCAGACCTGCTATCAGCTCTAATCAAACGGGTTTGTCACGTATGTCTCCTAGGGATCTGCTCCAAATATATTTAATTCCTTTTAATTAGACCTAAACCTAATAAGTAGCGCTTATAGCTGATAAATGTTTGCTCATAAGGCTAAGTACCAGTATGATTAGACCTTTAAAGTGCTCCTTTCATAATCTTTAATGGAAAGGCCATGAAGCACGTTATACTCAGCTGGTTAAGTAAACATCAAAGTAAAATTACAAAGAGCCTCATGCAGACACGGAGAGCTGCTTTACAGCAACAAATGGCTGCAATATACTGTAACACAATTTATAGCACAAAGTCAGCCTTTGTTTTTAATAACCTTGATTTATATACATTTATGTCGGTATATATTCCTTATGCAAGCTGCAGTCAATTATATTTTTACTTTTTTGCCACCATCAAGCAGACCTATGCTATATTCCCACCTGCCCTTCATGCCATAACATTTGTGTTTTTATTTTATGAGGAAAGCTGGTGGTGACTCATTTTAATTCAATTGCATGAACCGGAGGCACAATCTGTTTTTCATGTTCACTGGCTCCGGCTGAAAACACCTGCCCTGTTCTCACAGCTAATATATTAAGTAGTAAGTGGCTGAGCAGATGTTGTAGGGTCAGCAGGGAGTCCAGGGCCTATAGAGCGCTCAATATTTATTGGACCGGATCAGAAGGCAATGACATGAGCCGTCTTCTCACTTGATAAATCACGTTTTACATACAGGTAGAAGCCAGAGCATGCTCTACCCTCCTAGAAACACCTTTTCCAATTTGTCAGCCTCTAAATCGTTACAAGGGTCTGATCAGCAGGTATTTTTTACTTCTAGAAATGCATCGCCAATCAGGAGGAAACCTCTTGGAAAAACAGTTAACTTGCAACTTTCTTACTGGAAACTGTAACACGCTGGAATCTTTTATTTGTGTTTGCTTTGCGATCATTCATGGAGATCAAAGCCCCGTGCTTAGGGCCTCGGTGTCAGCGCAAGACATCGATGACATCTCCCATTCACACCGAGTCTTCTCCTCACATCTCACATGCGCTCAGTCGTCACATCCCACAACAAAGAGAGACGCCCCGAGTTATCATCCATCAAACCGAGCCTTTTATGGCCCATCAAAAGACAATGAACTGCCAGAGTGAAAGGAGTGTTTGCAACATGAAGTGACAGCGAATACTCCAGACAGAGATTAAACAGTGCTGGAAATGAGAGAGCTACATAATGTTTGGGTAATTTGTGAGAATTAGACGTTATGATTCATCTTTATGAAGGGAAGGAAAGCTCAGATATAAGCACACCACGACTCCCTACTCTGATATTTCAGGCATCTCAATTTACTTTGGTTTTGAAGTGTAGGCTTCATACGGTTAAAGAGTGGAACACTGTTTTCAAACATCATCAAATATCTTTAACGCCTCACTTCTAAGGTATGAGCAACATTTTAAGATATAAAACAGACCTTCTAGGCTTATTTTCCAACAAAGCATCCCGTTTATTTCATCTACCATCAAAGAAAAGGAGGTTAAAGAATAAAGAGAGCTACTGGCAGTACAGTACATCATTGTGTACAATGGAAGACTTGCAACATAAACCATCAACGGGTCTTTGTATGTTATCTCCCATGGATTATTCCTCTCAAGTCAACCATCAAGCACTGCGGGTATGCGCAGTTGTGGTGTGCGCCACCACGTGCAGCGTAGATTTTGCTGAAGCATTCAGGCTGAGTGAAACAGGACACCAGCATGATTATACTGTATCCTGTCTGTTTCTGATTTATTGTGACAGCAGAAACTCCCTGCAGAATCATGTCGTCAGAGAAACGCTGCTGAGAACGCTCAAAATTGCTAAATATACGACCGCATATCTACTAATGTTGAACGGAAACAGACGGCTCATTTTTGGCTTGAAAAGTAACAGCTGTGATTTTTTTTTTTTTTTTTTTTTTTAAATCTACAAGCGCTTAAAGGGGTAATCCTCAAATTTTAACCACTAATGAGGAATTTGATGGTTTTGATCCTGTTCTGCAGGATATCTCAAAATGAATGACTGGCCATGAACCAAGGCACAAGTGATTAGTATACTAGTATGTACAGTGCTGTATACAGTATATACACACACCAGTATATACAGTTAGTATTTAGCAAGGAATTGGAACACAGCAAGTGTCCACAAATAGAACAATCACAAATCAAGTCTTTTAATCTGTGTACTAACTTGTTTTCATATTTTTTCCAGTGTGATCACACCACAGTCAAATACTGCTTATAAATAGTATGTACTATGGTGTTGGGACAAAGCTCAGGCATTGAAAGGTCGTGAATGGTAATTTGAGTCCTAGAACAGAGCCCTGGAACAGCTCTTTCACATACGTAATGAAGGAGTTGAGCTGTGGCTGTCTGTGGCGGTGTTTGTCTTCAGAGATTCACAGCAGTCAGTCTTCAGTCAGGTGTAAGGATGTTGCAGGCAGAGCCGCCTTTAAAAATCTGTCAGAACTGCTTCCTTGTGTAACCCACCACATATGGACATTGGACAGGACCTTCTTATTACAAATGAGGGTCAGATGGGGTCTGGTTGACTCTGGGCCTTGTCGTTCTTGTTTGTGTCTAAGGAGTCTTGTGATGCACGACTGTCAGAGCCAGCCAGGAGTCTGGCCAGAGGAATTAACGCTCCGCAGCAACTGCATGTGATCCTCCCTTGCTGTGTTGTACACTGGAACATCTTAATAATTGTTTACCGTTACAATGTCTCACCGCACATGACGTTATGCACAGCTCTGTGTGCTATTTCAGGGACACTAGTGAACGTTTATGCATATTTTGCTTCTCTTGTTTATCAATTCTCTGCAGTGAAAATTACATTTAAATTATTCTAATCGGACACTCTGCAGTAAATTATCTCTGATATTATCTTGGTTTGTGATCCCCTTAAGGAATAATTGAAAATATACTTAATACTCTAATTAAAAGCTTCCCTGAATAATGTGCAATTGTTGCTTTTCGTCTGTCAACCATTGCATATAATTGTTATAATATAGGTTTGTCGAGGGGGGGAAAAAATACTGCTTATAGTGGTATCACCTGAACACAGCACTTTGAGCATGAAGGGAGGCATTATTCAGAATAAATGGATTATCAGGAAAACCAGCATAAATGACTCAATAAAACTGTTAAGCAGCCAGCCAGCAGTGGCCAACATGATTAATGGCAGGCGTTCCAAGACTGGATTTATTTTGTCTTTTATTTCTCCTTTAATGACTAGCCGCGAACACCACTCTTAATATATCGCCCATGTTTCTAGATTACCGGTGACTAATGAGGATTCAAAATGGCCGTTATCTACATTAATGTCTTTTTATTTGAAAAGTCAATACTGCCCGTGTGTGTATATGTGTGTGTGTGTGTGAGGAATATTCTAGTGAGAGCAACTTGCAGTGATCCATTATAAGCCTCCCAATTAAAAGGGTTTTGGAATGCATTAAGGTATTTTTAATGAGTAAAAGGTTGTGTCGTTACATTTGTGTTTAATTTTTTACCTCTATTGATATTCTTCATTCAGATAACAGTTTTGCTTCTCCATTAATCAACTAGATCTACTAAGTATATTTACTATCCCTCCGTCTACATCTACATCTGAATTATTAAAAACTTAAAGGTGCAGTGTGTAGAATTTAGTGGCATCTAGTGGTGAGGTTGCAGATTGCAACAAACTGAACACCCCCCCTCCCAAGCATGTAGGAGAACCTACATGCTGCACCTTTAAGGGCTTCAAGATGTTGTCACCCATTTTCTCCGTAGAGGATCAATGTTCTGCATTTGTGGGATAAATGAAGCTATACTTTACATGTGGCTGTTTTCAAAGTGGTTTTAGCCCATGGAGGTACAGTGCATTCTTGGTGCAGGGCCTCTCAGAAGACCTTGTGTTGAGGCAGGAGATATAGCTCAATTTAATGAAAGAGTCCAGCTCTGTAATGACCCCAGTGATTCATATATTCGTAAAGGAAATCAATCCCACATCAGCTAAGTGCAGAAACAGGATCTTCTACAGCCTTAAATCTTGGCATTGGGTAATATACACTAAACTGTAGGTTACATTAAACCGGAACATGTCATCGATGTGCAGAATAAGACAGATGAAGTTCATTACAGAGCTGAAAACAGGTATAAAGACAAAACATTGACTCCAATAACGGGCTTTAGAGAGAATGTAAAACCCAGGCCCAAGGCAGTGCTTTGTCAGACTGGACTGTTGTGCCACCAGACTGTTGTTCTTTCCATCTATGATTTAACACAGCAGAGCATGGCTAGATGGCACCCGGGAGAGGACTTGATTTTCATGTTTGCCAATCTTCTTTTATACCTGCCCATGGTGACCATAAATACACTTTTATGCCTCCCGGAGAAATGCTTAAAGAAGCAGTTTGTCCCAAGTCCTGTATAGACTCGTGTGGCAATATTCTTGATTGATGACAGCAGCAAAGTTTAGAAGACACCCCGGAGAGTTTTACCAATCTCGTTTGTTTGGGAGTTTTACATTTGAGCATAATTCCCGCTTGGCTGTATTTATGTGGGTTTTGGACTCCTTTATTCGGTCTTTTGTTCCCACAGTTCACTAATGAGGGAGAGCACCACCAGTGGTCATGGTTATCTCAAAGTGCTTTTTGTTAGGGGGCGGAGCCAAAAACAAGAGGATATTTTTAACATGCTTGGCTAGTGGACAGTGAGCTCTTGGTCAATTAACCCTTTTCATGATCATTGATGGGTTTAGGCTGCATATTGAGTCATGGTCAGGTGAAAACTAATGAGGGATGCAACTAACAATTATTTAATCTAAAGATATTTTTTCTAAAATCTCAAAAATAATGACAAATTACACTATCATTGCTGGAGCTGTTAAGTTACTGTGTTCTTAAGATGATCGATTTTGTCTGATCTTGTCAAAAAAGGTATACAGCAACTTGCAATGATGTGAAATGGTGACAAGGAAGGAAACTTTTGCATTTGAAAAGTTAACTAGCAACCAGGTAATGTTTAGTGTTTATACTTAATAATACTTCAAAGTATGCGATCAATAACTAAAAGTCTGATAAATAAATTCAGTGTTTCAGCACCAGTAAGAGCCTTTTATCTCTAACTTTTGGTAAATTTTCATGTCCTTGTACCCGCTGAAAGATTCAAGCTCCTTTGTTGTGTAGTCTGAGAAAATTCTTGGGTTCATAAAACATTTGATGGACTATCGGCCTTTCAAAATGATACATGAGATTCAAGTTTTTCTTAATTCTGAAAAACCTAACAGTATTACTAAACTAATTTTGGAGATGAAATAAGAGTTTGAGTGTTGACATCAATCTCCAACACATGAGTCTTGTGTACTTCATCTTCATCAGTGCAAATGGAAACATTCTCTAAATGATAATCAAATTAAGTTGAGTTGAGTTCAGTAATCTCTGTCAAGTGACTGCTGCTGAAAAAAAGCATATTTTAATAAAAGAACAAGAATTACTGTCAGTGTCACTACCATCTCGCCACCTGCGTAACCCCTATTCAGTGGGCACTTACAAACTGGGAGGTCTGTCTATAAGACAGAATGACCCTCAGCCAAAATAAAACCCAGCTGGCTATACATAGAGAAGCGGCCCTTTAGCTTCTTCTGGGATTGATATATGGTAGCAGCATGACAGAGCAAAGCCGTCCCACCCAGCAGCTCTAAACTATCATAAATACCTCCCACCAAAGAGGAAGGTGGGTCAGTGCTGCAAACCTTTCCCTTATTATCACTGATCGTCTTTCAGTGGAACAGCATTACGATGATATGATCATATTATGTTGTATCGTTTCACAAAATTCTGTTGTCCAAATGAATGTAAGTTAGTAAGTTTTTGTTTTACTTGTGGGAAGAGTTTTCTCTGAAGTAATGCCTAACAGCAGATAACAGCTCAATGCTTTGAACATCAGTTTTAATTGTTGTGATTTATATTGTTTCTTATTAATACTGAGGTTTTGATTTCAACCATACAACTAAGCCCTTGTTTCACATGAAGTATAACCTGTTCATTTGTCAAACATCATATTGAGCTGCTAATGACACTTTCATTAACAACTTAGGCTTTCATGTCACCACCTTATTCTTATGCCAAAGATACATTGATTGGGCACTGACGCAAACAAGGGCTATTTTAATACACAGGATCAAATTCATTAATTGCTGTCATCACATCAATCCAAAGCCAAGCTGAAGGAGATGACACCCGGACAGAATTAACATCGTTCAACAAATACTGCATGAACAATGTCATCGCTAAAACAAGTGAACAGCTGATAGAGAGTGAGAGCTTAAGAAGAATACATTGTAGGTTAATGACAGACAGAACAAATACAGACCAATGCAGCAGCGCCAGACTGGAAGTATTTTCCTGCACGCTGATGTTTCAATGATTGAGACATAATTAAAATAATTAATAGTCTAAACTAAGAATACACTGATCTCATAACAGAGGGGGAAAAGGTGGCTGGTGACAAGTGACAAGTTTTGGTTATTTCATGTGAAAGATTTCTTTATTTGTGTTTTTGTAGGTGGTCTTCTCACCAGTTTGAAGTGGGTGGCGTTCAGTTGGAGAAAGGTCACGTGTTTCCATGCATGGATCAGGTTTTAGTAACATTTAAATCATAACAGTTGGTGGGTAATTTGCCTCTGTTGCCAGGAAGCTATCAATCAAATCTGATCAAACCACACCCACACAGCACTGATGAAGCCAATTAGCTGAATTTTTCAGTGTTAAACTCTTAATAAATAATAATTAAGGATGTTAACTAAGAAAAACATAAGATTTGAAGTCAAGTTTTGAGGCTTTAACAGTTTGTCTACACAGTTTGCATTAGCAGCAGTAGCTTCAATTCTCTATCTAGATAAAAAAATTGCCATGATTAATGAAAATATTGACAGATAATCATAAATTGCCCACAAGCCTGTTGGATGATCCAGAGAAGAAACTGACAGTGGTGCTCTGAGCAAAATAAAAAAGACTGAATCAGACTGAACAACCGGCCCACATGGTTACCGAGATAGATACACTGTAATGTAGCATTTAGAGTCACATTACAGCGCCTTATGCTTTCCCAGTCAATAACAAGATGATTGGTTGGCAGTGGCATGTCTAGTTAGCGGGACATTGTCGCGCTTGACATTTATCATAGCTGCGGGGTCGTGAACTTGAAGCTAAACAGCAACTGAATCATTAAATGTGAACGGCTGCAGCTTTGCCGTCTCGGAGGCACTGACATAAGTGTTTTCATGCTGAAACAAGTGACTAACTTCCGCTAAGCTAAACACGTCTTTGTTCAAACTGGGACATTATGCGCTAAGAGGGACATATACTCCGGGGGTTGGCGAAACAATGGTTGCTTTAACAAGCGGATTATTTGCTGCATTTGATATTAATACCAATTACTATTATAGATGGATGTCTTCCTGTAAATCAAATCATGTGTTTTGTCTAGAAAAGCCAAAAAGGAACAATGATTCTTATTAAGAAGGGATAATATCCGTACATCCAGTGCTGGCTTATACTCTGTTCTGGTGCTGGAATTGGAGATATTAACTGTGGCGTAACAACTGTGGTATATCCAAAAACAATTTGTAATGAGATCGAATTGACTATATAAAACAACAATTCTATCATGTTTTGTGATCCTACATCTGAAAACATTTCCACAGTGAATGGATATCAGATAAATTAATTCAGTGTGCAGAATCTGTAGCTCCATAAAAACAATCCAAAAAGCTGTATTTCCACTCTTAAGCTTAAAGCAAATAGGATGTTCAATAAAAACAATGCACTGGCCCTCTCTGTTAAAAAAATCAATAGCTAGAGGACAAAGAACCTATAGCCATCACTTAATTCTCTTATCAGTGTGATTTAGGGGACAAGGATGATGTTAAATAACTGTAAATCCTTATCTTTGACTTTGTGGGTGGTTTATGGCAGTTTCAACAGCAGTTCAGAGACAGAATGTCCATACCTTCTGCCGGATACACAATTTATAGCTTTATTACTCTTTGTCTAAAAGAGCAGAGAAACATATAATTGAAAGGAAGAGATAGCAGGCAGCGGATGGAAGAACTGGAGAGGGGGCACACAGGAACTGAGAATCATCATTGCTAGAGACATATCATGGAGACAGTTTTATGGCTAAGGAGCCGGCCCTCGGTTTTTTGGGGCTCGTTTTTATGAAACGAGAGAGATCCAATTTTCTGATTCATCTGCAAACGGTCCCGATTGAGTTTAGTATTCTGACGCTGGGCTTCAAACTGGCCTACACAAGCGTAGAGGTCACTGAGAGGGCTCGAGGAGTTGAAGTCATGAGTTTGCGCTCACACTGTCACAGGCCCGCTCATATTTTTGCCCTCAGTGACAACCAGCCTATTGTTCTCCCTGATAAGGCTTCAGTGTGCACAGTAATGGGAATTAAGAAGGGCATAAGTCACGGAGAAATTGGGTGACAGCAGATCAATAGATAGTGGTGGAGCCTCAGGGACCATTAGTGAAGAGGACCCCTTTGTTTGTTCACTGGTGGGGAGAGTTAGTGGATGTTCGGTTGTGAATTAACTGTCGAAACTAAGAACACATTAAGCTCAAAAGAGAGGAGGAGAAGGTGCTTGGTGACATGAATTCATTAGCTTGACCTATGTGTTTTTGAAAACAGTGAGATGTCATTATGAGGTCACATCAACCTCCTTGTTCTTTTTTTAAAATACAATCTGTTGTATTTGGGCTGCAATGCAACTATTTGAGTCACAACTATGATTATTTTGGTGAATCTGTCAAGTATTTCATTCATTTTATATTATTTTCTTATTCTCTTACTTGCCTGTAAGTAAGTGATATCTACCCAAGCAGATAGTTATGGTCCGCAAAACAAGGGAATTGAATAGATTTTTTGTTGTTGTTATTCTGTTCAGCATTGAAAAATTAAATCTAAAAAATTCCACAGTAAAAACTCTTTCTAGAAATAACGTCCCAGTTAATCTGGATAACACACAAAACACACTGTAAATAGTTTTCTTTATGACTATATCTTTCTTTCTTTTTACAGCATCATCTGTGGATTATCAAGAGTTACCAGGTTACTGATTCTGGAAAGAGGTATTACTGATTAATGTTTTTAAATTAAACTTCTTATGCTGCGAGCACCATAAACAAAATTCCATTCACCTCCATTATACTGGATTTCAGGCAAAGGTCTCAGAATCTAAATCTCATATCGCAAAACCTGGATAAGAAAGCAAAACCACCAACCCTTTTATAATTTAATCTTTTCATCTATAAAATGTTGGAAAACAATGAAATATATCCATCACAATTTTCTAGAGGCCAAAGTGAGGTCTTCAAATTGCTTAGTTTATCTGACCAGCAGCCAAAAATCTGTTCAATTTACAATGAAAGCAGCAGACATTTGAGAAGGACACTGCGGTTATTGTACAGTTTGTGCTTCAACCACTACACCATGTTTAGCAAATTTCCTTGAAATATGACTTAAACAATAAATCAATCGCCAAATTTCATTTTCTGTTGATCAACAAATCTTTTCACGAATGGTTTCAGCATTAAAATCAATTCTGTGATAAATCAAGAAAATCTGTCGGGTTTGTTAGCAATGCTGTTTTCACTTTTCTTTCCTTTGTCTACAGGATAAAGAGTGCTCTTACAGAGAGCATGTGTGGCGTATGTTTTTATTGACTGTGGGAAAAGTGTACAGTGTGATTAGAGAGGCCCTGCAGCCCTACACTGGAGCGAGAGGATGGAAATGCATTAGCCCTAATCTTTACAGTGTTCAAAATGATTAGCCAGAACATGTGACAACTCTGATAAAACAGATTCCCCCATTAAGTTCTTAAGGCAAATGCATATTGTGGCCATCACTCCGAGACATTCCCACTTAAATGCACAGATAATTTGTTGTTGCATTGCATTATTCCTGCCCCATAACCAGACCCCAGCTGAGTGAGCAATGTGCCAATGATAACTAAAGATATTAATTAGTATATCACGATGGCGGCACATGCATTTTCACTATTAATAAATTCCAAGCCAGCGGGTTGTGATTTAATTATGAATTATGTAAATGGTTGCCATGAATCATTTAGGTCTATGCATTATATTAGCTAAATGGGAGAGCAGAATGTAGGCATATCACTATGATGAGGATTTACACACTCGAGTGATGACAGCAGAACTACAAGAATATGTAGTGACTAGATCACAACTTCATGTAGGCCCCCCTGCTAATGGCAGAAAATATTTCGCATTGATGAATTATTGACTAGAGATGTTGTTTAATGGCTATTAAAGGGTCACATTTGTAGGTCTTAGGTTTTAAGAGTTCTTTGGTGTGTACATTAAGATTCTAGCACTGCATAATGCATTATTATAACAAAATCACTCACATCATGTCTACCGTACATTTAAGTATGCTACAGCAAAGAGAGGAATTGTATTTCATTTAATAAAATCTAAACAATAAGAAAATATGATGGTGAAATTGTGAAAGTCTGTTACTGTATCAACAACAAGTAATTTAACAAGCAAAAACGCTAAAATGTAAATTTCTCTTTAGAATGTTGGTTTGACAAAACAAGTGCTCAAGTTATAAAACAAGTAGTCTCTGGGAATTTGTGATTGGTATTTTCATTTCCCTGGTTTCAGTTCCCCAAATCGCTACTCATGTCTGACTTTTTTAGCGATTCCAATAACTCTGATGTGGTGCTTATTGACGTCTGTTTTCCCCAGTTGGAGAAACAATCAACCAGTCAAAGGTTTGTTGGCAGGGTCGAGATTAACGACGTTATCTTCATGTGCTAGAGTCAGAAAATTGGACAGAAAATGGCAACAAGCGTGGATTAAAAGGATGCAGCTATACAGGTTTTTGCTAGTCGACCTACACTAGTGACCAAACTTAAATCTGCACGTCTTCAATTGTTGTGAAAAAAGTTGATATAACTGCTCTTAGCACCTACTTCCATAGCTTCAGTGTCAACTGAAAATTAAGTTGGTGGGACAGACTCATCACTCGTTACTGATTGGATAGGCCAAAAACAAACCCAAACAACTCAACCTCCCAACAAAAACTGTCTTTACAGAAATATGATGTCATGCTGAATCAATTAAATTCACTGAAAGGCAATTCAGTCTGATTATCAGTCTAATTTTTCACTACATTTTGACATTTTATAGAATAAATGGTTAATTGAAAACTACAAATCAATACATTAATAGATAACCAATAAATAATAAACCAATATAAGGGATAAGAAATAATCTGCCAATCACTTGTCTGACAGGCACAAGTATTGTGTAACAGCATAAAAGATAGAAGCATGATGAGAAAACTGAACACTGGGTGACACTTTGTGTGTATTTGGACATTTTTTTTCTTTTATTTTGTAGTGAAATGTATATCAAAGTGTAGTTATCTACATCAATTTTTTTTTTACCACTTTTCTTCTTGTCAACTTGATGTAGTGCCAAGAACAAGGAGTATATTTGGTTTGAAGAGGGCTGTCAAATCAAACTGTCAGGCTGCACTTTTTGATGGAGTCATATCGCTCGCTCATCTGTCAGTCAAAGAGAAAGACTGCTGCCAAAGTCAAATTCGAGAGTTGAGAAGAGCGGACTTACATGACATTTCATTGTCTGGGAGAGCAGAGAAGTCTGACGAGCAAAGTTCAGATCTAAAATTCTTCTGGTTTAAAAATTTCAAGGCGTGTTTGCTTAGTAATAAAATATAGTCGCAAGTAACAAGGTTAATGTTTATAGGTCTCTTAAATCTTAACAGTTCTCTGAAATGCTATGTGGAGAGAGACAATAAATTCATAAAGCTTCCTGTAATCTGAGATAAAAACAGAATATTTCCTCATCACATACAATGAAGGCCAACACATTTCAGAGCACATAAATCATCCCAGCATGTGACATCATAAAACACAGCTTCTCATAGACAGAAGACTCAAGTCAGGCCGGCCTATAAAATTCAATCATCACAACAGTGTCAGACATTGTTCTGGCATACCAGAAAATTCCCCGACCCGGGAAGCGTGTCTCTCTGCTGGATTGTTATGGTGTTTACTCACACATGAGGCTTACCCCGAGGCAAGCTCCACACCTCAGCAGTCCAGCTGTAAGTGTCCCAGCTCCCTGGAGGAATCCTCTATCCTCCCCTGCTGTCCAGACTCTGTCAGTAACCACTGGCTGCCTGGGAACTGGAGATTAGTGAGCAGAGAGAGTATCAGATAGCAAGCTATCCACCAAGTAGAACAGGTACAAAGAGGTGTAATTTAGAAAACAGCACCAAATCTTGTTCTGTTGATGAACACTACCTTCTACACACTCTCATAGTCAAACAGGAACCTGTGATATCACCGTCATTCACATGTGTTGCCATTGTTTGTTTTTGATAAAGTTTCTCTGTTTAGTCATTATCAGTGTAATATACAGTAGTAACATTGTTTTCTGATAAGCAGCACTCATTAAGTAATAAAAGTATCAAGAATCTGTTGATGCTCATTAGCTGCTTGTAGTTGATACATTTCCTTCTGTGTATTCCCTTATTCTCTAGACTGAAGATAAGAAAATGATATGGAAGAGATAAAGAAAATGAAAAATGCAAACTATATTCGTGCCACAGACTCTGAGGTCATTTTTGCTACAAAGCTTTGAATACATCGGGGGACAGAAACCCTTCATTTTTAATTTTATACTTTCAAAGTTTAAACTTTTTATAATAGGATTTGGGTAAAATCTGCATAGAAAAGTTTAAGAAGTGAAGAAAAGTAAAACCATCCTTGTTGCTAATGCTTCTCTGCTCTAACATACATTTTTAAGTATTTTAAGGACCCTCTGTTCTATATCTGGGGGTGTGAGTACATTTTGAGATGATTAAAGCATTTTAAAGTTTCTTAAGGGATGTTTTCTCTACTAGTCATCAGATTTGGTTTTTGTTTACCACCTAAAATAAATAATATATCACTAATACATGGAATCATTGTTTTTCAAGCACAAATATGTCTCAAAATCTGCTTTGCTGTCATTTGGGTTGAAGGCCTGCAGCCACATCTGCTGAATGTACTGAAAGTTCGCAAACACCTCCCTACACTTATGAGGTTTTTTTTTTTTAAACCTGCAGTGCAGAACTTTTACACATGAATGAACGTCTGTTACATCGAGCCCTTTGCATATGAGTTCACACAATACTGATTAAGTCTATCCAACTTAAACCAGGTAAATCTGTCTGTATTTGACAGTACAGAGTTTTTAATTCTGGTGTCAGTGGCGACATTCCTGCGCTGGCTGGATGAATGCATACTGTGCATTAAGGGCAGAGCATGCGTACCAGAGAGACCCGCCGGCCGAGCGGCTAACTTCCAGTTAACTCTCTACTAATTTGAATGAGGATAAAATAATTTAACTGTGAGGCTCTTCTAGACTATCCAAATGTTATCGGACCGAATGGATCATATTCTGATAGTATAACGAGTCATTTCGTGTGGGTTGTGTGACGCTCAGAACAATTTATCCACCATTTTACAGCCGCAACAGTAGCGACGGAGCCTATGACGTAAGCACGTGTCGACAGTGTTTGTGTATTTCCTCTCACTGCCAGAAGGGGGCAACAAAAGTCCTGCACTGCAGGTTTAAGTTCTTTTGTTTTATTTTGTTTGTCAAATTATCATCCAAATATATTTGACATTATCTAAAAGTATTTTATGTTTTTGTATGGCGAGATTTTATGTATGTATGTATGTTTGTTACGTACATACTTAAATAATCTGCACACGCGTTTTTTCCCCACTTACATTTATACGTAACAAGTGACAATTATGAGAGTAATGTGTTAATGAAAGCTGTTTCTATTACCAATAGCTCTTGATGGCAGAATACTGGATGAAAACTTAATTGCAACAACATAGGTTATGCTTTTCACAAAAACTGTTTCGAATATGCCGCAATAAAGAAAGAGAGCTACAGGCTCTCCTTGGTTGATTGGCTGATAATAAATAGTTATCGCTGCCCTCTGGTCCACATTGTGATCTGCTTCTGACTCCCTCATGTATCTCACACAGATGTAACCAAGCAACATCCCTCATCATGGCAGTAGCAAGTGGTAGGAGGTAGCATAACAGTGTTCTCACAAAACAACATCCTTTAGGCAATTGTAAACACCCTCATATAACACACAAACACACACACACACACACACACACACACACACACACACACACACAGACACAGAGTCCCTGGGTGTGTGGAGGTGATGTGGCCTTGCCAGAACAAAGACTGAATTACACACAGGGTGTAATCATACAATTACATTTACCATCACATGGTCTGTAATTTACAGGGAGCTTGATGTCACGCGGCTTTCTTTTTTCTCTGTCTGCACTGATACTGAGGTTAAACCAGTACGGGTGTTTGGTGATTAATGAACAGCTAGTCCTGGTTTGATAAATTAAAGGTTACCATATAATCCAGATGTGGATACACCAAGTGCTAGTACCAACAAAAATAATGAATATGAGAACAAAATAGCATATTGTATATAAAGTCAGGGAAGATTTACTTTATACATTTTAATTCTTAAAACCAAACTCTGTTTTATGTCAATTTATTCTTATTTAAAAGCACCTGAATACGTCCTCCTGCGACTGAACATGTACCTTAAAGATAGAGGTATATTTTTGTAAAGAAATTCAGTTTTTCAGTGAAAAGTTTTAGTGTCACTTCATTCATGCAACTGCATCTATTATATAGCCCACACTTGCAAAGGGCGGCAACTAACTATTATTTTAATTATCGATTAATCTGCCAATTATTTTCTCAATAAATCATTTTGTCTAGAAATGCTAGAAAATACAGGAAATGTACATATAAAATAAAAATGCCTGTTATAATTTCCCACAGTCCAAAGTGGTGTATCAAAGTGTCTTATTTAGTCCAACCAACAGTCCAAAACCCAAAGACATTCAGTTTACTATTAAGTATGCATAAAATCCTGACATTTGAGAAGTTGGATCCAGCAAATGTTTGGCATTTTTGCCCAAAAATTACTAAAATGATTATTCAGTTATAAAAATAGTTGATTTTTTTTTTTTCAGTTGAGTAATCTGGCACTTGTATTTTTGAGGATGCTTAAAGAACTTAAAACAATAGTCAATATCTAGACTGAAACTGTTTTTGGTCGCTGTAATCATCCCTCCAGTTTATAATTCAAGAAATCCCTTTCTAATGAACTTCACATGTATCTAAGTGATGAGGGACAAAATCCACAATCCTTGTTCTATGCAAAAATATATCCCAAAATTAATCTAAAGCTTAAGCAGTCAGCCAAAACAAGTGAGTATCTTCTTGTAGTATAAGTCTTCTTAGTAGGAAATTCCCTCTTCAGTGCAGAGCAGGAGGGATGATAACATAAAGCTGGAATTTTGTACTATAAAGAATGTTTTTCTAAGCTTCATTACCATGACAACACTGCCCCTCTCTGTATGAACAACTGTATTACATGTCTTCAGTCACCTTAGCAATTTTTATTTGTTCTTAATCATCCAAGAAGGAAGAGTCTCATGTTATCTTCACCATATTTATTATCAATAAGTTTATTAGATGATTTGTCTAATAAAATATTATACTTTAGTACAGATCCTTTACAATTTTGAGGGTAAATGTAATATGAAAATTTCCATTTTATGCAAAGTTAAACTTCATCACACGCCACAAAGGGAAAATATTGCACTTGCTTACTCCACTACATTTATATGACAGCTTACTTTGCAGACTTTATATATAAAAACATTATCAGCCTCTAACATATGATGATTAGTTATGGACTAAACCGCCCAACACTATATGAAGTAGTTTCACCTCAATCAAATACAAAGTAGAATGCTGCTTGTGATGCATTTGTAATAATAATCCAATAATGTAATATATAAAATATAAAACTCTGAATGGAGGCAATTCTGCATAATACAGTAATTTTACTTTTGATACTTAAAGTACATTTGCTCATAATACTTCAAGAATAAAATTTAAATTCAGGACTTTTACCAGAGAAAGATAAACTTTTGGTATTGTACTGAAGTAATAGTTTTGAATACTTCTTTCACTATTGTTCAGTTGAACTTTGGCATAATTTTTTTTGTTACATCTCCTGCCATCTTCCCCCCAAAAAAGAGGCACGAGCTTGTACGCAGCACCAGCACCAGTGGGCGTTTGTTGTACAGTCCTATCATAAGAGCTGCAGTGGGTCATATGACAGGCATTATCTTTACATGACTGAACGAAATTTTAAGCTTCGTTTGAGCAGGAATTCTTTCAATCGCCCTCCCAGACCCAACAGACCAACCGCCAGGAGACCCAACTAAGCGGTGAGCTGTTTTAATAATGCAACGCTTTATTGCTTCGTGGGTTTAAGTACGCGGCTCAAGTCTTAGCAAGATAACACATTTTTTCTGCATATTTCTGCATCATTTGGGTAACGAAGTGCATATAATACTTTTATCAAAAACCTATTTTTCCATTTGATTGTCTTGTTGGGAGTCGTTACATTGTTGTGTTCAACGTCTTCCTCGTAGCATCGCTGCTAAACACAGTGACAGTCACATGATAGTTGCAGCCGTTTTCTTAAACTTATAGTCTACTGATGTGCAGCAGAGGTCTTGCTCGCTGGCCGTAACGCCTCATTCACAGCGGAGCTTCGCCTCTCTTCGTAGTATTACGGTAGCACGCTCGGCCGACGCGGAAACGCTCACGGTGGGGTCACTGTAATGCGTGTTTTTCGCTTAAGTGGTACTCTAATTGTGCTTTCTAGATATGACTTTTCGAAATATTTCTAAAGAGGCCCTGGCTGGATCCATCACACTGGGATTCATTTTTGTCGCTGGTTATTTCTTTGGTAAGAGCGCAGGTGTTCAAGTCTATACGAATTTAAAGCTGCAGGGAATCAAAGAGGGCAGTGTGACGGAGAAGACTATGCACTCATGTTTGTTTAGTCTAAATTCCATTTCATAAATGTTTAAAAATTTCAAATCTGCTTCTAAGTTTTATATGGAGATCAGTCCCAGGTTCGACTTACAAAGGTACAACAATTTTCATCGTAGACTCAGATTTATGTGGTCTGGACAGAGGGGAAAAAATTAAAATGCTTTTTTTTTTTTAAACAAATCTGCAATCTGTTAATTTTTCAGTTTTGGGTTAAAGTGGTTTGAATGAATATCAGAGACTGGGGGTTTATGTGGACAAGTGAATGCTACATGGACAGATTTAAGTTCAAGTGCACTTTGTTGCCTCAAAGGACCTTTTTTTCAGCTGCAGTTACATCATACAGCAGGTCAAGCAGCTCAGTCCTGAGTATTATCAGGGAATTACATGGTTACAGTGCCGATCAGTGACCCAGTAGACTAGGAAAACTTAACAGTTAAACTAAAACAGTATGCATGATCATGTCAGTGTTATTTTTATACCTCAAACAGTGTGATACAATGTATTCTCCAGACAAACTGCCTCATGTTTACAGAGTTGCACAGATTAAAATTTGGAGACCGCCCAGTACAAAGTCCTCTTATACCCATTCAGTCCCCTCTAGTACCTCACCGAGCCCAGGGAGGGATTCAGCTACTTTACGCGTAATGGCAAAACTGCAAAGCCTTCGAAATACACATTAATATCAAGTGATGTACAAACAGTCCATGAAATGACATGTATAAAAAAAAAAATCAAGTTTCTCATTTGCACCAGTGCAACTACTTGGTAAACATTAGAAAATACATGGTGCACATGCAGGCCAGAAACACACTATACTGATGTCACATGAGTCTATGGTCTATGTTATTAAATTTCCTGCAAAAAATCATTACAGTTTTATCTAATCTATATCAAAAAATAAATTACATTAACTAGACAGTTTCCTGAAAGATGTATAAGCTGGATGGTTCTATAGGTCCCATGATGTCATCATGCTCTTAAGGTCCTTATAATTGTTTCATTGTTCGTGTTTGCCCTCAGGGAAAAAGAAATCTTCCAGAATGAGCATCTCCAAAAGTCACTGTGAGGGAAAAGATAACCCGCTGTTGCAGTATGTCCTCAATCATTCCATGAGGGAGCATCCGGCCCTGAAAGAACTCAGACTGGTAAGTGTGTCTTGGTGTCTGAAATATTGCCTTGCTCTGGCACAATAAAGCACTTTATGTCATAGGATGTAATCGTGACTCATGATGTAATTTGTGCAACTTAAGCAACTGGTTTCCGCTCATTGCTTTCAGAGGACAATGGAACACTCCTGGAACATCATGATGGTCGCCTGTGAGCAGTCGCAGTTCATGGCCAATATGGCAAAACTAATAGGAGCCAAGAAGGCATTAGAGATCGGTAATGTCAGATTTTAACATCACATTCAGTCTTTGAAGCGTGCAAGTTTTTCACAGTTGAGACTCCACAGTCCTTTACCTGTTCAGACCTTTATATGCACATGAGAGACCAGGTTACTAGGAGAAACCAGGTTGTGCAAAAATTGCATCCACATGCATTCTAGTAACCTGGTCACTCTAAGATCTGCTTTAACATGTGGCAGGTCGGTAATCAGACTCCTCTCCAAACCCTGAAATTTTGGAACCATGGCACCTTTTAAGTCTATCAGAAAAAAAAGTCTTCTTTTTTTTTGGCAGAGCATTTGGACTGACAGCGAGGTAACAGGCTCTGTAGTGAGACTGCAGTTTTTTATTACAGTGTGAATGAATGTAAATTTTACGAATAAGTTGGTCAACCGTTCAGTGGTGGAAACTGCCTTACTGCATGTTGTCAGTTTCAGTCACAGCTTAATTGGTTAGTCGATCAAAGTGAATCAGCTCAAATCAAATCAAATCAAGTCACCTATTTGTTGACTAAAACTAATTGTTTTTCAGCCAAAAATTGTCTGATTTCAGCTTAGCCAATCTGAAATTTTTCTGCTTTCCTCTGTCCTTTCCTCTTTTATAACATAGTAAACTGAATATTTAGACTTTCAATCAAACAAAGCAAGCAATTTAAAGACATCACCTTGGATACTGGAAAACTGCGATGGACATTTTTCACAATTTTCTTATATTTTATAGACCAAGTGATTAACCTATTAATTAAAAAACTAATCAGCAGATTAATTGTCATGCACCTGCAGACATGTGAAAAGATGATTAGATACCCAGGTACACGTATGCAGTATGTGGCCAAGAAATCTCTCTCCAGGAGGAATCTATCCAAGGAAATCAGGTGTCTCTAATCTCCTACCCCGATCATAGAAGCCAGGTTTCTTATACACATGAAGTTTAAGAAATCTAATCACTGCAGAAAGCTGACAGCAACCCAATTACTTGACTACATATAAAACACAGTGTGCAAAAACAGAATGTTATTTAAAGTCTAATTAAAAGAGACCATTTTGCTCTTTCTGGTGTCATCTTTCATGTGGATCTTAGTGCCTTATCATTGCATTTTCAGGCGTCTACACAGGTTACAACACTCTGAGCATTGCACTGGCTCTGCCTGATGATGGTGTCGTGGTGGCATGTGATATCAGAGAGGACTACCCCAACATCGGCAAACCCTTCTGGAAAGAGGTACAGTTTACATCTGTGTTTTACTATCAGTCAACTCACTATATGTTTTATCTTGGGGTTCAGTAAATGACGTGTAATATTCCTGTATTATTCCCATACTGCAAAGTGCTGATCATTGCAGAGGATTTTCATGCATCACAGGTAATAAACGTACTGTAGTTCTGTTTGGCGCAAGTCTGTACATCTGCATGTGGAGCATACTTTAGTGTCTATTAGTCTTTTGTGTGATAACAGATTAGTTGATTAAAATATTGACTGATTTACAGAAAATTAAAAAAAATTGACAATCAGTGAATCCTTTGAGTAATTATCAAGCAAACATCTGCTGGTTCCAGTTTCTCAGATGGGAGAATTTGCTGTTTGCTGTGTTTTCTGCTTTATATTTTTTGTTTATTGACCATCTTTGAGTTTTAACTGTTGGCCGGAAAAAACAAGCAATTTTGATGAAATTTTTTCAGAAATTGTTACTGGCTTTTTACCATTTTTTGACCCAGACTAAATGATTAATCAAAAAAATTATGAATGTAAAATAAATATACCCATTTGTTGCAGCCCTATGGAAGTTTGATGATATATTACCACTATAAAAAAAAGTGAACCACCATTTTTTAAAATTTCAAATAATTTGCATCCACACTGCCTAAAAAAGTTGATTCATGACTTATTATTCACAGTCCATAAATGCAGCCTTCCGCCTCTTCTTAATGTTTGCAATGTTCTTAATGTGGTTTTATTTGAGGGTAAATCTATTTACTGTAACTGTTAACCTACAGTTAGCTGTATCAAGGCTAATACAACCTTCTAAATCTTATTTTGATCCATCATAATCCAGAAAAGAGCAAAACTGGGTTAATTTAAACATCATGTTTGCATAACTGACTCAAAAACAGAATAAATAAATTATCATGCATGCAAATACACTCACTAAAGAAATGGTGATATACTGCAAAACATCTCCAGTGGGGGAAATAAGTATTCAACGTCATCATTTTTTCTCAGTATACATATTTCTAGTGCAGCTATTCACATGCAATTAAGACCAGACATTGGTATTAAATCAATAATGCAACACAGCTAAAGAAATCATAACATTAAAATCAATAAGAAAAGTTATGTGCATTAAATGACACAGGAAAAAAGTATTGAACACACTAACGGAAATGTATTTAATACTTGGAGGAGAAGCCTTTGTTTGCAATGACAGCTTCAAGATGCTTCCTGTACGAAGAAACTCATCTCTCACAGTGTCCAGAGGGGATTTTGGCCCGTTCTTCTAAGCAGACGGTCTTCAAATGTTGATTTCAGGAGGCCCGCTGGTGAATCTTTATCTTCAGTTCCTTCCACACATTGGGTTCTAGTTGGGTAATTGACTGGGCCAATCCTACACCTTTATCTTCTTTCTCTGGGACCAGTTGAGAGTCTCCTTTGCAGTATGTTTTGGATCATTGTCCTGTAGGAAGGTCAACCTGCCTCTCATCCTCATTGCCTTGGTGGATTGCAAAAGATTCTTCTCAAGAGTATCTCGATACATGCCTCCATTCATCTTCCCTTCAACAATTTGGATACCATGAGAAGAGAAACAGCCCCATATCATAATGCTTCAATCTCCAAACTTCACTGTAGGTATGGTATTTTAAGGGTCATATGCAGAGCCACTTCTCCTCCAAACATGGCACACAGTGTTAGTGCCAAAAATTTAAATTTTTGTCTCATCTGACCACACCACATTCTTCCAGTAATCTACAGGCTTCTCCAAATAATTTTGACAGCAAATTTTGATTTTTTTAGTCAGTCTTTTGACTAAAATGCCATTTAGTTTTAGTCATCTGAATTGTTTTAGTCTAGTTTTAGTGGACTAAATATCATAGGATTTAGGACATACTATAGATTTAGTCGACTAAAATCTTATATTTAGTCAACTAAACAGGTTTAGTTAAAGTGTAATGCGTTATTTAAACATTTCTCCAGAATTTCCAAATAATTGTCTGTATATACACAGATTGATCTACAAACTCTATAGATTCCTGGAGGAAACATCCGTCTCTTATTATGGAATGGTATTGAGGTTTGAACATGCAATTCAGACAGTTTTAACTGTTGTGATATCAAACATGTCTTTATTTATCTTAAAATCCAATACAAATAAAACCCAGTCTCATACAAAAGAAATAAGAATACGGCCTTGCTTTTTCGCAAAAGACTCAGACAGACCATCTCAGACAATAACAAAATAACACCAATGAGCATAAGGCCTACTCTCCCTGAATAATTATACTGTTTCCATCATTAGAACAAACCCCTCATCTTCAGTTGTTGTGACCAGTAATCCTGTTCGCTCAATCCATTATCTATGCCCTCCTCCTCAGTATGTTGGTCTCTAGAGTCACTTTTGTACTTAGGAGCACTTAGAAGAGCTGTTGAAATATTCTGCTGGGATGTATTAGCTTTATTTGCACTCAGTGGCTCATCACTGTCATCGGAGGTCTTCTGTACCTGTGAGTTTGAATAATGGAGGGTGGGGGGGGGTATTTACCCATGTCTGACCTCTTCCCAACTCGTCTCTCCCCAAGATTTTCGTCTCATTTTTATTTGTTGACGAACGTGTCAATAGATTTTGTCATAGTTTTGGCTTCATAAATTATTTTTCTATTTAGTTGTTGTCTCATTTTCGTCAGTGAAAAAATGTCATTGACGAAAACTAGGACTAAAATTATCCATCAACGAAAAACTTCAAATGAGCTTCAACATATGGTGGTGGAGTGTATTGTCTATTGTTTTCTCTGTGACTGTGCACCTGCTTCTTTACAGGTCTTTCTCAAGCTCTTTTCAAAGTGGTCCTTGGATGTTGAGTTACTCTTCTGACTAATTTTCTTACTGCCCGGTCAGAAATCTTGCGAGGAGCTCCTGTGCGTGGCTCGTTGATGGTGGAGTGATGCTTCTTCCACTTACAATTAATGGCCCGAGTGGTGCTTATGGGAACATTTAGGAGTTGAGAAATCAGTCGGTAACCTGAGCCATTCCTATGTTGCTCAACAATCTTGTTGCAAAGGTCTTGGAAGAGCTCTTTGCCTCTACCCCTCATGAGATGGTTCTTGTGTGACAGCTTGGTAACAAATGATTGCATTCACAGATGGTACAAATAGCCACATGCACTAATCCAGCTGATTATAATTAGCACAGGTAAGAGGACTAATTAGTGGAATCACCTGGTTCAGTGCTTTTTCTTACTGCATGTTTGTTGCTGTTTTTCTGTGTCACTCCAATTTAATGCACATAACTATTTTTATTGATTGGAATATTATTATTTCTTTAGCCGTGTTGCCTTATTGAGTTAATACCAATGTCTGGTCTTAATTTCATAGGAATAGCTGCACTTGAAATATGTTTAATGAAGAAAAATGTTCATGTGTTCAATACTTATTTCCTCCACTGTATATGTATATATATTTCTCATCCTGTTTCTCTTTGTTTACAGGCTGGAGTTGAGAAAAAAATTGATCTACGCATACAGCCAGCATTGAAAACTCTGGGTACAGTAATGCATCTGTTTTCATGATTTAATGTTCTACAAAATTTGACAGGAGATGTATGATTTCACTGGGGCTGTCACTCTGCCATTACCACAGCTGACATTTCAGGTTTAATATGGGTATTAACCTGCATTGTCCAGAACATTATGTTTTGTTTGTCCTCAGAAGCTGCAGTTTACTGTAGCTGTGGGTTATGTAGTCTAAAACCAGTTTCTGTGTCCTGTAAAAATCAGCTGAATGCCAACTGTGGTCACTGTATCTCAAGTTTAGGATAAACCTGCTGCAAGGCCATAGAGTTCAGTATAAAGGCATATCTCTAAAGCTCAGATCATTAAACTAAAGTTAAATGATCTCATGAAGACAACACTGTGTCAAACTATTATCATTTTGTAATTACATTTCAAGAAGCATTTCACCTGCCTCAATTCATTTTTGATGCCAGAAAGAGGATTACTGATTATATGATAAAACTGAATGCCATTAACTAATGTACCAGCGCAAGTTGTTCCTGCAAGGAGGACGTGCAGACTGACATGTCTGTCAGTAACGTAGGTGAGACATGGGATTTTTTCCCTCACCTGGGTGAAAGTCACAGAAAATATAATAATAAATGTAATATAAGACCAATTACTAATTTCAAGTTTAATTATTATATTTTTTTAAGATTATATTTAAAAGATTTATTGGTTAGACGTTATTCTTCGAGGGGCAAAATATCCAATGATATGATGCACAATAGTATTAAAACATAAAAGAGCAGGCTGATAGTGATAAACAAAAGTGCATCTAGACTATAACTTGTAAAATATGCTATATATTGTATCAGTGTTATTTCTAAATGATAAAATGGTCGGCTGAACCGGAAAATCAGAAATCCGAAAGCTGAAACTAGGGCTGGGCAATATATTGATATTATATCGATATGGTGATATGAGACTAGATATCGTCTTAGATTTTGAATATCGTAATATGTCATGAGTGTTGGCTTTTCCTGGTTTTAAAGGCTGCATTACAGTAAAGTGATCCAATTTTCTGAACCCACCGGACTGATATAGCTAGCTGTTATGTTATTTGCCTTTACCCACTTAGTCAAGCACCAATAGTCATCCCTACAATATTGTTGCAATATCGATATCGAGGTATTACGTCAAAAATAGTGATATTTGATTTTGTCCATCGTCCAGCTTAGCATGCAGCTGTTTAAAACCCCAACAGGTTCCGGTTAACTTAGCATTAAGCTAAGCTAATGAGCTCTGATGCAAAGTGACATAGCCGCACGATTTGTTTTACCTCAAAAACTTAAGATAACGTTACCTGATATCCAAAATGGCAACTAAGGTATTAACGTTATACCTTAAAGACTTAAGATACTAAATTACCTGATATACAAAATGGCAACTAACGTTATAACGTCAACTCCTGTTAAACGTTTTGGTACCTGGATAATGGATTTCAGGTGGCCCACCAAACACATCCACTTGTTCGTCTTCTCTTTGTCCTCCGACATTGGTAGAAATTCAGTGTTAATTATCTCTGAATTTGCTGAATACACAATAGTTTGGTTTTTTTTAGCATTTAAAACCTCGTTTTTGAGTTATTCACACTTGAATCAAATTTCCCCCGCAAAAGCTAACGTGAGCGTAAACGTAGCGACGTTGATGTCACGTGCACAAATCGTTACGCAGTCATCAAGATCAGGTGGCCTTGATTTACCTTAAATATATTTATTTACCTTTTTTCTTTTTTTTCTTTACCTTATTGACCAGTATACAGAGTTAGTGGAACATCTACCCATGTATCAAACAACATATAGTAAAGTACATAAAAAATCATGATGTTATCACCAAAGAAGATATTTAAATAACTTTAATGTCAGAAAGTTTAAGGATTCATACACTGTACTAGTCTAAAATGGGAACTGCTTGTTGATTTTTGAATGATGAAATAATATGTTTTCAAAAAGACAATTATCATCAGAGTATCATCGCTAATTCTTTTGTAAGTGTGTGTAATCACCAAACCAGGACACATTTGTCCAACTGTTTTTGGGAATAGCAGCAGCAGCTATAAAACAAGTGAGATATCTTTTATATTTTATTTGGTACATGGCTAAAATTTATGGACCATTTTAAAGTGATTGTACTTACTTAGTTAAGTATAATTAGCTATTTAAAAACTCTGCGGGCAGATGAGTTTATCCAGCAGTAGTTTTGTTGACCAGCTGGAGACGTGGGGTGACAGTTACAGTACACTGTGTTGGTGATGTTGTATATAACCTGAAGTGTAGTTTACTTTTGTTTCCTCTCATTGCTTTCAGATGATCTCCTGGCTGCTGGCGAAGCTGGAACATTTGACTTTGCCTTCATCGATGCAGACAAAGTCAACTACGACAACTACTTTGAAAAGTCTCTGCAGCTGTTAAGGAAAGGAGGCATTATTGCTATTGACAATGTAAGAGCTACACCCTAGACACATTTTTCATTTCAAGTTCTTGCAATTGCAGTCATCACTTCAAGCAGATAATTCTCTTTAATCCTTGTTTGCGGTCCTGCAGGTGCTGTGGGGCGGTAAGGTGGTGAATCCTTCCCCAGACGACGCAGACACTGTGGCCATTGACAAGCTGAACAAGAAGTTGCACAGAGACATTCGGATCAGCCTGAGCATGCTAACTGTTGGAGATGGGTTGACACTGGCTATCAAACTATAGAAAAGGTGTCTAATAAGTGCAATGATTTATGGTGCTTAAGAGGGTGGTGGCAATACTGGGACACTGTTACCTTAAGGTTAATTATAATGTGGAGGATGTGATGGTAGCTTAAGCATATGTATTAGGTTCTAGGCTCATATCACTGAAGGTTAATGTGGGAATTATGGAACACCTTATTTTTATGTCATTTCTATAATGGTAGTTCATTCCCTGTAACATGACTAATTGCAACATTTGAATAAAACTTGATTAAAAAAACTAAAAACTATTAAAATAAAACTAAACCCATTTGTTTTTTGTATTTCATCATTATTTAAAGCTAACAATTTTTACTCCTTTCTCCATGGTGTCGAATTACATTTAATACTCAAATTCCAGGCAAGTATAAAGGTTGACTTGAAGACTTTATTGCAAAGGTAGACACACGCCAAACAGGTTCCTGATTAGTGTTTACAGTCCTCAAACAGGAAGAGAGGTGGATGATTCAGTCAAATATTCTTTCACTCAAGTCACACTGAGGGAAAATTAAAATCCATCTAGCAGTCTCATAACCTAAAAGCAGGTATTTAAGGTAGGAGTCTGAAACTCACCACACAGCATAGTTAAGCCTTTCCACAAAGATAAGTGAAGACGAGCCAAGAGAGTTGGAGTAAATCCTCCCAACAGGCAGAACATCACTTCCAAAATATAAATTAAAATGTGCAATTAAAACAAAGGAAGAGATTAAAATAAAGATATATTCTACTGTGCAAAATAACAGCTCAGATTTACATTCTACATCATCACACTTTAGCAAGATAACAAGGTTTTGTGTTTTTGGAACCATTCCTGGATTGTCAAACTGTAGAAGCCAACATTCAACATGGTTTTCCCTATGCAGGACAAATAGGCAAAAGGAGTAAATGATTTATTAATACATTTGACTGAAACTTGACTAGTTATTGTAGCTACAACGAAAGGAGGCTGGTGGAGGAAAGGTTTCCATCCTAGTAGTGCTCGAGAACTGGGTTTTTATTGTTTTGGCTTCATTTCTTTACAACATCTGTTGCTGACCAGACAGGAAGGATCAATGCTAGATTCAGCTGATATTCCTCTTCTTGTGAAATGGTGGAACAGATCCTCATGCCTCCAACTCCAGCCCCAGACCAAGTTTGTGACCACCAGCGTTGATATTCTTTCCATCCACAAGTGCCGACAGGACTAGTTTCATACCTGGAACCAAAAATTGAATACATTTTTTAAAAGTTACTGGAAATAAAGTCCATGATGTTTGGAATTGTGTTGAGTTGTATCATTAAGAAGAGATGGTTCTTACCAGGCCGCAGAGTCTGGGTGTATCCAATTCCTACCAAGCTGGAGTTATTCACCTTAGCCTGAAGAAAACGCATTAAGAATTTGACTTGAAAGCACTCACAGAAAGCATACCTCATCCAAGGCTGGACAAACACCTCCAAATGTGTTGTTTTAATGATAGAAATGGATCAAAAAGAAATATTTAATCTGCATCTAGATCCAAATCTGCATTAAAGTTAATGGTCAAGGAATTAAAGATGGCTCAAAGGCTGACTCTCTACAAAATTTGACTGAACTGTTAATATCTTTTTGAGCTATCCCTCTGACAACATAACCTTCTTAGCATAAGTAAAAAGGCACTTACCGATATGGAGGCACTGGAGTCTAACTGGTATTTAGCACCAATTCCAAAGCGAGTGCCGTTGCTGCCTGCTGTCCAGGCAAGATTCACAGCAGTCTCCAGTTTGTCGTTTACCTTCTGGTAAATGGATCCACCAAACTCTGAACCATCGTTTCTGAAAAAAAGAAAACAGGCACAACAACAACTTCATGTCAGTTTTCTTGTAACACCTGAGAAAAAAATACCACAGGAGAAATAGATCATTTTCTTCAGATTCACAGTATTTGTTTTATTCTACAGTTAAAGGATAGGGATAAACACTTAAAGACGTGTTCCTCGCTGTAATCATTCCTCCTGTTCATACTGGCTATTAAAAGATCACCATCAAATGCGCTTTCAAGTGATGGGGGCCAAAACCCCCTTCAGCAGTCGGTGTTAGTCATATCAAGTGGATATCTGCCACATTTACAGTCTTTTTAGCATAAAATTCCCTCTTTGTGTTTCCTCAGACAGTGTTTCCCTGTTGAGCTACAGTGGAAGTATAGTAACAAAAAGAGGGACTTTGGCACTAAAAAGACTTATGTTGAAAAATATCTACTTGATTTGACTAATTCGGACGACTGAGTGAACTTGTCCTTTAAGGTACTCATGCTGCTTGGTTTAAATATAGTTATGTCAAAACATACACATTGGTGTGAAGCTGAAAGTCTCCAGTCTTGTAGCCAACAGCAAAGTTGCTCTGGGTCATCTTGGATTTGGCTGTGTCAAAGCTCATCTGGTAGCCAGCCAGCCATCCCTCATAGCCAGCCACTGCTACTCCGTGGATGGTAGGACCAGCGAAATCTAGATCCACATCAACACCAGCGTTAATGTACTCCCTTTTATAAGCTGTCTTGACTTTGCCACTCTTCTTGCTGTGAAAAAAGGAGAAAATTAAAATAAGAAAGTATTTTTAGATCAATGATTTTAGAGTACTGATTTGATAAGTGATATTTTTTCTGCAGCATACCCAGTATTTGGAGAGAATGTAGTGTCAAAAGTAAGTTTCAGCCCTTTGGTGATCTAAAGAAGAAAATAGTTTCATCAGGCACACTTAATTTGGAGCTGTGTCATAGGCAGGGTGATCAGCAGCATGACAGGAGTTTTTAAATTTACCTGATCCTCAACACAAACTTCTGTCCCAAGTGTGTTTTCTGTGGTCCACTTCTCTGTGAACGTCAGCCCATACTCAGCCCACTTGTACTTGGTTTCCAGAGTTCCAGTGACCTTGCTGGTGTCTACATTGGATGACCCGGATGTCTTAAATTCCTAAATGACAACAATATAACAGGTTGAAGACGTTCATCCACTTATGTGTTTATGTTGGAAAATCTGATGATATATCAGCTGATATTTGTTTTTAAACATATACACATGACATGGACAAACATTTTTGCTAAGGATGCATTATCAAACATATTTTTGACATATCATGATAATGTAAAATTAGCTGATATCATCTGCCATTGTGTACTGTTTAATTACAGTAACAGCTAAACTCACCACTCCACTTGCAGACTTTGTCTTCACGTCAAGCTTAACCAGTCCAAAACCTGCAAGGATAGTGACAGTGAGGAACTAACCACTGAGCTGGATAATGCTTCTGAGACAGCCATCCTGTCGTCTGAGGGTCAATAAAAACACACTTATAAAACTGCCTTTTAACTTGCTTCCAGTTACCATATCCCTTATTGAAGATGTCCTTTGCTGATTTTCCAAGGTCTGTGTATGTTGGTGGAATTGCCATTATGCCTGTAACAGAAATAAAAATTCAGAGTGTGTAAATGGTGACGTAGAGACATATCTTAAAGGACCAGTGTGTAAGATTTAGTAGCATCTAGTGGAACAGACTTGGCAGAAATGGAATATAATACTCATAAGTATGTTTTAATTAGAGTATAATCACCTGAAAATAAGAATCACTGTGTCTTTGTTACCTTAGAATGAGCCGTTTATATCTACATAGGGAGCAGGTCCTCTCCCATGGAGCCCGCCATGTTTCTACAGTAGCCCAGGGGTATTCATTTGGTTGCAATCCGCAACCTCACCACTAGATGCCACTAAATCTTACACACTGGTCCTTTAAAGGTTGAAGATTGTGATAATTAAAAAAAATGCATGTTTCAAAATAAATCACTTGTTGATTGAAACTAAACATGTGTGTGGACAAGTCAGAAAAACATGTATCTGTAAACTAGCAAAGGCTTTAAAGGACAAAAGAAAAAGTTCACAACCAGAGCTATAGCTACCACTGGGGACACTGAAGTCATGACCTAGATATCTTTACTGGAAATGTGGGCATTTTAGCCACCTCGGAGGAGTTTAAATTCTACATATTAAAAAAATAACACATGCTGGTATCTTATAAGGAGATTCTATAATTGTTACACTTGATTAATTTGGATCCATATCAAAGACATATAGTAAAATATAGTTTTTTTCCGAAAGTCTTTTTTTTTTTTTTGCTAAATCTGTGCAAGTATACACTGGCAACTGGAAGACCTCTAAATCCTATATGCTAAAATAATGTTTTACTTCGTTTTCTTCTACGGACAAACAAAAATTATAATACCAGGAAATCATGAAAACAGACAAATAAAAGTCAAACCTATTGGCTGACATAAACAGACTCTACAAGTGTTACACTCAATAATTTGTATTTGACTACTTTTGGACCAATAATAAAGACATAACAGTAAAAAAAACAAAAACAAAAGGGAAACAGTTGAGCGAGTTATGTTTAAAAAAAAAAAACTATTAACACCAATTATTATCTCATTAACTAGTTATTATGCAGGGTATGCACTGGCACACTTCAATCACACGATCTCCATTACTCTCGGTTTCTGATGTCACGTCTCCTCACGGTCAAGGTTAGACGTCGGAAGCTTGAGATTGAGACACTATTGCCTGCTTAACAGGAACAGGAACCTTAACAATCCAGGACAAATTACTTGGTGACATTTAGTGCTAAACGTGTGATAGCATACCTTGAAAAACACTACTTCATGTGTCTTTTTCTTTACCATTATTAGTGTTCAGTATGGAATTATTTGACAAAGCAGCTGTTTGTAGACTTAATTCTTTGTACCTGGAGAGATTTTTCTACTAATTAAATGTATACGCAGTTGAGGATTGTCCATTTATGTCATTTTTTTAAAATTCATGTTCAAATAGGCGTGAACTTTGCCAATGACACGACAAGGAATATTACACAGTCACTGTTACATTATTTTGAGGGAGTTTGAACACATGAGGGTGGTAGGGGGCGTTTTGCAGCTAGCAAATGGGACGTTTGATAGCCATCTTGCTTGCTGACATTCCAACAAAATTCAAAACTAACAACCTATCGTTACATAATAACACGGCTTACTACTTACCGAGGATTAGTGTTGTTGGTGGTGTTGCTGTCAACTTGTGCTAGAGGTAAAACAGCAGGAAAAGCGGCAGAGACCGGTGTAGGACGATATGGAGGAGACACCGCGAAAACACCCTCCTGACCTCGGCGCCGCAGGACCTCAAAAACAGTATAGCTGTTTATTTTGTGCCTGTCTGAAATCGGGGCGAGAGGACTCTTTTGTTACTCTCTGCCAATTAACTTCAGTATTTATTATACTATTTAACAACAGTGAACATCATTTAAACGTTAAGCTTGTCATTCGCCAAAGGCAAACATTTGCGTGTTAAATTTATGCAAGTACACACCGGCAACTGAAAGACCTCTAAATCACCATGGTAACCAGTATGAATATATATAACGTTTTTCTCAACTTTTACTTATTTTTCTCTGATGGACAAACAAAAATTATAATGCCAGGGAAATATAAAAATATACAAATAAAAATTAAACCTATTATTCATACAAAGTATACATTTCTAATTATATTTTCACAGCAGTCTTATTTTTCAACATTATGATGCCCTTTTTAGTTAGGAACTGTCAAAATTGTATGAATTTATGTACCATTTTTCTTACGTGGCTTAAAGGATAAGTTCACAATTTTTCATGTCAGATGCACAAAAACATGTTTTCCTCGCTGTAATCATTCCTCCTGTTCATACTGGCCATTAAAAGATCCCTGTCTAATGCGCTTTCAATGTAAGTGATGGGGGCCAAAATCCACAGTGTGCCCATGCAGTCATTTTCTTAAAAAATGCATTTAAAAGTTTATCTGAAGCTTATATGAGGCTTCAGCAGACTGAGTTAGTCATATGAAGTCGATATCTGCCACATTTACAGTATTTTTAGCATAAAATTCCCCCTTTGTGTTTCCTTGGACAGTATTTCCCTGTTGAGCACTTACATTGTAAATGCGTTATGAAGGGATCCTCTAATGGCCAGTATGAACAGGAGCAGGGATTATTGCAAGAAAAACCTATTTAAATGTTAATTTGGGAACCTCACTATTATGTTAAGACAGACTTGAAAATTTGTAAAACATGTCCTTTAAGCTACATAAGAAAAATGCACCTAAGTTATTTTCATAAGAGCTCCATGGCCAATATTCACAATTTTGACAGTTCATGACATGAGTCACAGTGCTGAAAAATAAGACTGCTGTGAAAATATAATAATATATTTATAGTTTATATGAATAATAGGTTTGACTTTTTTCATATTTCCCTGGAATTACAATTTTTGTTTGTCCATAGTAGAATGTCTGCTCACCATCAGTGGTTTGTGATTGATTAAAATGCACAGCAAACATTAGCTTTCAACAAGTTTATGAAGTGTTAAACTCTCATGGCAACGACTTTCACGGTATCCACTTATCTTTATAACACACATCAATTATATGGTTGTGCAGTGAGTGAAAAAGATAAGAAACTGGTCTTTGATTTCAGCTCTTTAATGATGGAAATGACTGAATGAGACATGAAACAAGTATAATGTGGCTTTGAAGGAGCAGATCAACACAACAGCATCATTTACTAGGAGAAAAGATGTGTCGTAACCTGTAAACTCCATTCTGAATACTGGTATTTCTAACATGCTGTAATGACCAAATCAATAACGTTGTCTCTACTACAGTGGCAGGTTTCACTCGATGAAATGTAGAGGCCAATCTGAAATCAACATTACACTTAAAAAGCACATTGTGTTTCAAACAAATAGTTATGAGCAACTGTAAACATATTTCTTCATGTGCATGTTGCTGTAACTTTGTATATAGCATATAAAAATACCTATTGACATTTACAAAATGAAATAAATTAATATAAACAAATACATACAAATTTAAGGATCCTTATAAGAACTATTACTACAGATGAATGTTACAGGATTAATATCAGGGAGAGCTCAAATTGCATTTAAGTCTGGTCATTTACAATGTATAATGATTAAAAAAGCACTATACAACTATCCAACAGTAAACATGGAAAATCTTGAACATTTCTACACAGAGAAAACTACTGTAACACTGAACATAATTGGCAAATGGAATTATATTTAAGACAACTGGAAAAAAATCATTCCACGTTTTTGGCAGATAAAGAATTTTCTTTCCATATTTCTTAATTTTCTCGAATGGGTCTGGTTTAGAAAAGGCAGGTTGTGTGAACTACATAAATAACTGAGTCATATACTGTAATTTATCACATGATGATTTTCTCTGTCAGCGTTTAATCGCATTGTCAAGCATAAAATCTCAAGGAATGCAAACAAGTAAGATCTGCTTCTCAACATGATGAACAATATTTTGCCATACAGACTAGAGCAACGGTGTCATGTAGATCCTTTACATATTGCTTTAACAGTGGTCCATGAGAGTTGCATTTAGTTGTGGAAGGTGAGACAAAACTTTCAGTCCGAACCTTGAAATGATCAGGTGTTTTAATTGCACAGGAAATGAAAAATGTAAAGGATTATGTGCACTGGTGCCTGAGAATAGTGTTGATGTGGCTTAATTTTATCATGTACTACCCAAATACTCTTATGTTGCAATTTTAAGTTGGGAAGTACTAAAAAAAATGCAGTTAATGCTACATAAAACCCCTCAGATTTAATATACGCAACCAATCAACGTGATGTATTACCACAAAGCTCACTTTTCAAATTGAGCAAAGGGTGTTGATGGGGTCTTTTAAGAAACTCCACAGGGTTTTGTGGATTTTATGTAATCCAACTAAAAATGCTGTCAGGGGAAGCGGGCGAGGAGCCAAGTCCCAAAATATGAGGAGGTATGGCTCTGTGTATTGCATCTGGCCTCAGCGCTGACAGGATCGCATCAGTCGTCTTTGTTGATGAGAGTATCACACACACCGCCTCAGTTGGCAACTTGACAAAAGCAGACAAAAAAAAACAGCACAGGCTAAAAATTGTCTGACAGTACCGCCGCCGTTCATTATCCGATCAGTCTCCTCATCACAGTGGGTCTAGAGAAGGGCCAGCAGTACTCGTTGGGGACAGGCCCATTGACGTTGCACTCGAAGAAAGAGAACATGGGGAACCAAATGCGAGCTCGCCGACTCTGCTGGTAGGCCCGAGTGTTGGCTAGAGTGTGGTAGTACAGGAAGAGTCTGGTAGTGATGTAGAACGCTATGAACACGTCAATGGAGTAGTGTTCATGTGCAGCCAGGATGAAGAAGATGCCAAAGAGATTGAGGACCCAGGACAATGTGTGAATGAAGTGCCAGCTTCTTGGAGTGTCTGTTTGTGACAAACGAAACAGCAGTTGTGGATAATTTGAACAATTGTTTTTATTCTGCTATTTGCTAAACCCCTGTGAAATGTAATATATTCTTGAATGACAGACTATTTCTGTCCAGTTCAGACTAAGGATGTGTAGCTTTTAAATTTCAGTTGTAGTACCAAAGAAGACCACTCGGTGGCAACGACTGGACAACGTTTCAAAATATTATTACACTATTTCTGCCTCCACCTCTGACTTTCTCATGATTTTGTACTTTGACCCTCCTGGGTCTTAGCTTTTAATAACTGGGAATAATTTCTCATGATTTTCATGAATGAATGTGGATAAAACCTGGCATCCACTGTGACATTTTAAAGATTATTTAAGTCTTTATACCAAGTATAAACAAGAGCTCATGTTTCATTCTTTTTGAGTGTTTTGTGGTTTTAAATCTTGAGTCACACAAAAAAATGAAAGATAAGTTAAAATATATTTTGTTTATTTAAAAAAAAAAGGATCAAAACAGCAAGACTGTGCATGATGTAAACTTTGAATTAATTTAGTAGTTTGCAGTTGCAGTTAGACTGCAACATAATGAGACAGAATACGCTGATAAGTTCTTAATGTCACTATAAAAATCAATCCAAGAACACCCTTTTTATTTTGCTTTTTCTCTTTTTTTGACTTAAGTTAATAATTGTTGTTAATAATTGTTATTTTTCTGTCAGTGTTGCTCTACAGTATTAACCTTACATGTTACCTGTTCTGTAAGATGCAAGTACAGAGAGAATTGAAGGATAGTAATAATGTTAATGACTGATATTGTTCGAGCAGTTGGTTCAGATTTGTAAATTTGTTTAGGAGGGTTAGAAATGGTGGGACTCACTTGATTTTTAATCAATTGTCAGAATTCTGTATTTTCTTTTTGTATTTTTGTGAGTCAATAAAAAGTAAAATAAATAAATAAAACAGGCCCCTTAGATAACGTCTAGATTAAATTATTAAACCACTAATCATTCACCATTAATACATAAACTGAGGAGCATAAGTGACATTCAGAGTTTCATTTTGAAGTCAAATTCAGTTAGTGTTATTCTTTATTGGTTATCTCAATCTCAAAAAGTTTAAGGAGCTCTTGAAGTAAAAAAAAATAAATAAATAAGTGCTTCTGTTCTCTACTGAATGTAAATCAAAAATGCATAAGTGACCTCTGAGTTTTCTGACTACAGCATGTCAAGAGAAGCTACTCACACTCTGTGACAAAGAAGTTGAGTAAGGTAAGGACCACAGTGTGACCGCTGAACATGTAGTCCCCACAGGTATGCACTCCTGTCAGTGTCATCCCAAAACCACTCCAGATGGCCACGGCCCGTTGCAGTTTGGCCCACATGTCACCGTACATCTAGTAGGAGAGAAGAAGTGAAACACTGATCTTTCAAAGAGGGAAAGATGTAGTATTTAAGATATAATCGATTCAAAACTGATCAATTCGTTACCTTTCCCGAGCACTGCAGGTGCTGTCCTGGCACAGACAAGGAGGTGACAAACATGGTGATGCAGCGCAGCATAAACACCGTCCCCATGAGGCTGCACATGCGCCGAAGAAGAATGGACCTACAAATCATAAGAACATAACCTTTTAGGGTCATAAGTTAAGCGACACGCTGTTCATATCAGTCGGCACAATCTCTGAAGTGTCAACAATATACTGATGTGAAAGACAGTCAGGACTCTACCTGTGTTTATGCAGCAGTAGAACCAGCAGCCAGATGTTACAGAGGATCACTCCACATGCCTCCGCCATGGCAAAGGCCCACGGTATTCTAGGCACACTGTTGAAGAGAGGAAATAAAGGGATTTAGAAGCATTCAAGTTATTTATCGAGCAAAAATCTCAAAACATTTGCTGGTTCCAGCTTCTCTATCTGCTGCCTTTCTCTGTTTTATTTCTCTGAAAATTGAATATTTTTTGGAATACTGTTTGAACTACAACTTAAGTTCATTTTTAACTATTTTCTGATTTTTCTTCCCATGACAAAAAATATTTATTAAATAGCAAAACATGCTGTAAACTAATATCACTATATGAAGGCAAAATCTGTGAGATCCAATGTTTCATCTCTCCAAACACACACTGGCATTTCCCTGAAATCAGCTCTCCCAATACACAAAGAAATTCCATGAGAAGCACAAAGCTGGTCCTAAACTACGGGTCACTCTACAAAGTAGGTCACTTAAAAAAAAAAAAACGTCAAAGATATCTTTGAACCAAAGGTAGCCCATCAGGAATATGGGAGGACAATAATAGAAACATCGTACAAGGAAGTAGGGCAGTTATAATGTCCACCATCTGGTGCAATATCCTGATAAAGAATATATGCTTTTATTTCGCTCTCTCTTCGTCATTTCACTGCTGACTAATTTTTTGGTTGTTTTCTGTAGCCGAAAAGTCAGAAAAATAATGCTTAAGAGTGTCTCAAAACTAAATGTGAGCTCTAAAAAACTCACCTGTCAAGGAAGATATCTGGCAGTGGAGGGTATGTGCGCATGTCAGGCACCCTCTCATGCACTATGACCATGACGAAGGACGTGAACCCAAACACAAACACCACATAGATGGAGCTCAGCACTGTCTTCCAGTACTCTGGATCGAGGCGCCTAGTCTGCTGCTTGTATTTCCCATTAGTGTACTGGTGATACTCCTCTCCCACCGGTGCTGTGTCAGTGCTGTCACAGTCTCTCCCTGGGTCTCCGTTACACAGCCAGTCCAAAGTGCCTCCGGAGCCTGTAGGAGAGTGGCCGTCAAAGGGGAGACCCAGCTCCTCCAACACGTCCATGTTCTGTTTCTGGAGTTTGCGGATCGACACCATCAGCCGCTTGATGTCCCCCAGCACCTTGAGCTCCAGAGGTGGTGAACGGAGGTCATACTCACTGAGGGCGAGCAGACTGGTGCCGTCCAGTCGATGCTTGTAGCACAGAAGGTCCACATAGTCACAGAAGCCCTCTTCCTTTAGCCACTTGGCCACATGTTTGGGCGTCCAGCGACGGACACTCAGTTGGGTCATTTCCTCCACAATCAGAAGGCTGAAGAAAAGAAAATCAACAGTTATAAGTGCACCTCCAACAACTGACTTCTCCCCTACTATCAATATCAGTTCCTTATTGACTTCCTCGCCAACAAAGGAATCTTTTATGCCCTATTAGTCACTTTATTTCCACTGAATCAGCAATACTAAATCCAAACAAACCACACAAAAACTGCCACATAGACAGAAAATAACTTCACTTTGTGACAAAGTTAGTGATAAACAAGACCATTCCTGCAGGCAAGCTGAGCATTCATACCTTGAGCAAATATATGAGGTAAACAAAGGCAAGAATTTGCATTAGTTTACACAGTGGGAACCACACCCTAAACATGTAGGTGAAAGAGCAGACGTACAGTATTCCTCAGGCCACACAGTGACTTTAAGACTTTAGTGCTTGTTATAGATGACTTGTTGGTTTTACTCCAATCTGTAATCTTATTAATAGCCGAGAATATCCTACACGCTGACTGAGGAAATCACGTTTATGCTCACTCCTGGGTCACTGGAAAACTCTACTCCCTAGATTGTCACTACATTCATACAATGCTGTTAAGGTTAAATTATTCTGGTTTACAAAACAAGCAGAAACTCATAATGGACGGTCATCTGCAATAACAAACGTCACTTGGATGTCAGTAAGATGGGGCCAGGAGATAATGCCACAACTAAAAGCCTATTAAGTAAAGTAGCAGACCTGCTAGTTAACTGTTAACCACTCACATGCCTAAAGTAAACATGAAAGCAAACGACAGCATCATCTCCTCTAGCACAACAACGCTGAAGGCTAATTCAGCTCTAACGTTAGCTAACGTCAGCTAACAAGCCCTTTCCTTGCTTGATCAATTGGTGTGCGGTACGCTCACTTACCCGGGCCAAGATGTAACAGGACACGATGCGGAAACTTATCTGGTCACCTAGCTAGCTATATGGCATCTCACAAGAATCTGAAGAAGTCGCATTAGTGTTTGCTGAAATGACAGGGGCTTGTTGGAAATCATTTCGCCCTGTCTTCGCGCTGGTTAGCATTACTGTTGATTACACAAGGCCGTAATGTCCACACAAGCTGCGCACACACATTCGGTTATAACGGGATTGATTCTACCTAAGCAATAGTGACACCTACTGGTGAGAAGACGGCACTGCAGCGCCTTCGTCAATCAGTGCTATAACGTTAATTGTGATAGTGAAAAGTATTTTTTTAGCAGTTTAAGACCATAAAATGTGAAATCGTGTTTGGACATAAATTGCACTTGTTTCTGTTTTTTTGCAGTGTATTTTATTACTATTTTCCATTATTTTTTCTGCTATTTAATCAAACTGTGGATGCCACAAACAATGTAGTCCACACATTACATTATTCAACTCACACCATGCCAAAAACAAACAAACAAACAAACAAACAAACACTGCAAACATTGCAAACAAACAAACAAACATACAATCAAACAAAACAAAACAAAAAACACCAACAAAAAGTAAAAACAGCCCTTCAATTATATACAATGAGCCAAAATTAAAGAATTAAAGAATATATATATTTTTTTTATAACAGAACATATATTCTTTCTGGCATTTTTCGTTTTCCAAATACAAGATAAAAGGTGATCAAAATCTTAAGAATCAGAAAGTTTGTGCACAGTTTTTGTTTTCCAATGACAACTTCTCTAGGAGAAGAAAATAAGACATTTGATCAATAAATAAATTAAAAGTTGGAGCGGTCTTGTCTCTCCAACACAACAAAATACATTTTTTTGCAAAATAAGTAATGGTAATGGTAATTTTTAATTTATCTAAGTTCAGCAAGGAATTTAATAAAAACAAATTGCAATTTACAAAGATAGAGCTGTGACTGGAGGTGACCAACATTTAGAATATGGGTCACTGATTTAATTTTAGACCAGGAACACCTGTCCTTGTCAGTACCAACATGGTTGTAGTAAAGCCTCAAGTTTGAAAATAAATGATGGGAGAAGAAATCACACAAATGGTTAGTTTCAGAGTAGCATTTTGTTCTATTTTGTGCTATCTTAAAGGTTCATGCTGTCAACTATGAATAATCTGCAGGAAGTTAGTGCCGTTTCCCCTGCAACTCCTTCTGTGAAAGACTTGGTGAAGGTTTTGTATGGAGGAAAAAGGTTTGGTAATCATGTGGATGAAGTTTGGCCTAACCTGTTCATTGGCGACATGTAAGTCTTAACAGGTTATAGCATAAAATTAGAACCCCAGTTTGATGTATTTTGTATTTTAAGGTATTTCTGAATGATTTCTTCTGTACACAGGTCAGTAGCCAATGACCGCTACAGTCTGTGGAAGCTGGGAATCACTCATGTTCTGAACGCAGCTCATGGGAGGATGCACTGTCAGGGGAGTCATGACTTCTATGGATCTGCTGTGGATTATTACGGAGTGCCTGCAGATGACTCACCGTCCTTTGACCTCTCTCGCTATTTCTTTCCCTCTGCTGAGTATATTCAGAATGCACTTAACACTGCTGGTGGTAAATATCCATCCTGTTGCTTTAATGTCACTCATTTTTATGACAGATTGTGCAGTCGTCTCCTCAACTCATTCATCTTATTCAGAATAAAATCTGTATCAATTTATGTTTCAGGCTCATTGCAATCTTCCCCTTCTTTTTCTCTAGCTCGGGTTTTTGTCCACTGTGCAGTCGGAGTAAGCAGGTCTGCCTCCCTTGTCCTCGCTTATCTAATGATCCACCACCGTTATTCCCTACTAGAGGCCATTAATAAGGTTAAAGAGCACAGGTGGATTTTCCCAAACAGAGGATTCCTCAAACAGCTTCGGGCTTTGGATTTGAAACTACGCGAGACATCATGAACACCAATCATATTTAATCATCTGCACTGCAACAATTCACTGATATTCTGACTTACAGAACCTCAAACGCCTGTTTTCCTGTTTTCATAACAAATGAAGGATTCAGTGCCTGCCAGTGGAGGGAGACACTGTACTTCACTTTAATCTCTTTGTTTCAAGAGCTCTATTGAAACAGGAGTCTTTTCTTTGACTCTGGTGCTGCATTGGATGTGAATCATGCTGCCTTTTCACAAGATATTGACCCCAATATTAATAGGAGATGAATGTAATCGACTTACACCTCAGCCAGAATCAATTTTAAAACCTGCGACAGAATGACTTGTATTATGCTGAAGAAAAAAATACATTCATTATGCTGTGTTACAGTTAAAGTCTTGTTGTGTGAGCACAAAAGCAAACATTAACCTTCCAATTATTTCAATTAACCTTTCATCATATTTAACTTTCAAATAATTACATTTCATTCACTCCATATATTGATTTGCATATTTGTATTCTGGTAAGACTTTATTTTAAAGTCTCCTCTTTAGCATTCATGTACAATCAATAGATGGTTTATAACATGCTATATTTTAGTTTTAAGCAGAGTTAAGAATATTTTTAAGTGTTAATTCATGTTATTGTCAATGACTATACAGTAACTCATCTTATGAAGCATCCATAATTGGTGTATTAACAGATAATGTATGAATGCTTGATGATATAGCATTTGTAACCACGTATATATCAACATGTCTTATATATCAAGAGCTTTAAACTTTCCTGTAAATGATTTGTCTATGTGTTGTGGCACAAAATAAATACTTAATAATATGCTGAAAGGATTTGTTTATGTGCGTGAAGTCAAATCATTAGAGAGGATTACAGCTATGTTAACTGTCTAAGAGAGGTTACAATTGTTGAGAAATACATTCATAAACAATGACAGTATAATGTGTTAGAAACCACTAATTAGGTTTCTATATGCTATCTATAAATAGTAAGAAGGGTGGGTTAAATTAAAGTGTTACTTTCACTCCTGTTGAAGGGCTGCTCTTGATAATTAACCTTCAGTCCACATGCTGAGGGGAACGTACAGTAATGTAAATGCTTTCACAAATCTCTTTTTTTTCCATGTGCATTTTACACAGGTGGTGATGGTTTTATTGTCTACTCAAGGAGACAGCATCTCTCGCCAACATGTCTTGTGGTTCCAGTGGTGAACTGGACTCAAGTTGAGTTAATGTCATGGAGTCAAGTGCTGGAAAACATATTCGTAATTACATGATTATGTAAATATTTGAAACCTGACAGTCTGCTGTGGCTTTTCTGTGGTGAAGGTGATCATTCAACATGACAATCTCCAGATTCCCATGGTGTTTTATATCTTGTGAATCAGACATAGAGGAAGATGTGGAATACTTTTTCATTAATGACTAAGAAATATCTTCTTCTTACATTACCGGTGCTCTCTAGAATAAAAGATATTGGCTGGTGAATCCTCTGGAACACTTTGTCCTAACATCTGCATGGACACATGTTCATCATATTCTTAATTTTTTTCACATATTCAGGTGGGATTGCTTTATCAATAAGGAGAAGCAGCACTTAAAACAATCAATCAATAACTGTCTCCAGGTCAAAAGGACCCGGAGACATTTATTGACTGATTTTGTATACAGCATGATATTTCCCAACACATCATTACATCCGCATGTTACATACACATTCATGACCCTGAATGAGAAGAGGTCATTAAATTTCATGTTGTAAAAGAGAGGTTAATTATGTTTTTCTTCAAGTTAAAGGTTAAAATGGGTGAAATTGACCTGTAACATAAAAGGAGGGTTAAAAGAGATATTTTCCGCACTGTGACGACTATTTGATGTCATGTTCAGCCAAGTGAAGCTTAATTTTTCCCTCTCCGTCCAATTTGCTTTCACAAAATATTTATATCAGAAAAATAAACAAAATGTATTAAGCTGTTACAGTATATTTGTTCCATAAATGCTGCATTACAGTGGCCTTCCTGTGATCCAGTATAAGCAACTCACTTAAACATTTGTCCATAATAACACCCAATTATCACTGCTTTATGGAATGATTCATTTCTGTTTGAGGCTTATTAAATTAGGGTCCCACAGCGGTGTGAAAAGCAGAGCCCAGGCTGCAGTGTGTTTGTTGTTCTGCCCTCTGCACGAGTAAGACTACACGCTAGGTTAAGCACTAAATTGGGTAACTGTCCAGTGACTGCAGATAAACACCTGCTCGTACAGATCATCCTGAGCCGGAGTAGACGGGAACTGCTTTAATACAATAAACATTTGGAACAGTAATCGATCCAAGACGGGAGGATTTTGGACTTAAAAATGTCAGCCCTGAAAGGCAAGAGAAAAGAATACCTAACTGTGAAGGATCTGCAGAAGGTTTTGGACTCATGCAAACTACACCTCAATCAAATTGACGAGGTCTGGCCAAACATATTCATAGGGAATGTGTAAGTATATAATTTATCTTAAATTTAATCCACACTCAATGAGTGTGGATTAAATTTGGCTTGTGGTGTTATATTAAACAGTTTCCCAAGGTCATATTCTTTGACATAACTCCTGCCAGTTATATTCTGACATGAAATATTGTGTTGAGTAAGTCTTGAACCTCTTTCTATCTCTTTGTCTTGCTAGGGCAGTAGCCCAAACCAAGACTTCCTTGCTGAAATTAGGTATAACTCATGTATTAAACGCTGCTCACTCCAAGCAAGGCAGCATAGGGAACCAAAGCTTTTATGGCAACGACTTTGTGTATTGTGGCATTCCAGCAGATGACTCGACATACTTTGATCTGGATGTTTACTTCCAGCCTGCAGCTGATTTCATTCATAAAGCTCTGAAGTCACCTGATGGTAAGACCCCTTGAGGCTTCTTTTTCACATGAATTATCAAATCTAACCTTCTGCATTGTGAAATAATGATAATTACATCATTCAGTAGCCATAAAGATTGTTGTAATCCCTGTACATCACATCTATTTTTCACTATATAAACCCATACACTCAAATTCTCCCATCATGTCATCCTTTCAATGTCACCTGTAACCACAGTGTACCACAGCTTGTAATGGTATGTAAGTGTATTTTCAGTCAGCAGTAATAATAAAGGTCTTACCTTGCAGAATTTAAGTCTATAATGTGACCATGGCTCCTTTCAGAGAAGCTATCAAGCAGAGGACGAGTTGGGATTAAAGAGACAGACAGGGCCAGTCTGCAAAGGGACCATAAATGAACAAAGGCGATGAATTGTGGGCTCTATTTTTAGCTCACAGCAGGAAAAAAGAAAGGCCACAGCGTGAGGCGAGCAGTCATGTATGATATTAATAAGACTGAGGCCTCTCACTAATCCTTCCCTCACATCCCTCTCTGCCTTCATCTTGTCTGTTCTTCAGGGAAAGTTCTGGTGCACTGCATCATGGGAATGAGCCGGTCATCGACCTTGGTGTTAGCGTACCTCATGATCTACCGTCACCTCCCGCTCAAACAGGCTTTGCAGAAATTGATCCAGAAGAGAGCCATCTACCCCAACAGGAATTTCCTGGCTTTGCTACTGGATCTGGATCTTCAGCTGACAAGAAAAAAGAAAACGTGTCAGATCCTGTAATGACGAGAAGTTTTCAGTTTTTGGCCACACAGTTGTGTGGTGCTGATGTTGATGATGATGCCACTCGGACTGTTGGTCCAACACTTTGAACCAGGGGGAAATATATTAGGCAAATATTGAAATGATAATGTTTACATGTTAACATGTTACATGCTAATAGGAAGTTACTATGTTTCTTAACAGTTCTTAACATGCATGTGAGCAGATAATTTTAGGCTTGTGAACATGTTATTATTCACCTTGAAGCACAATTGAGGCAGATGAAGTACAAATTAGAGAGTACAGAAAGAGCAGCTGAGCCTGACAAGCTGGCCACCGTACAGACAAAAAACCCTTTGATTTAGGTAACATCAGTGGTGGAAGAAGTATTCAAATCCTTTACTTAAGTAAAAGTACCAATACAGCAATGTAAAAATACTCCATTGCAAGTAAAAGTCCTGCATTCAAAATCCTACTGAAGCAAAAGTACGTAAGTAGTAAGTATCAGCAGCAAAATGTAGTTCAAGTATTGCAGTAAAAGTAGTGGTTTGGTCCCTCTGGCTGATATATTATTATTTATGACATCATTATTAATACTGAAGCATCAGTGTGTAAGCAGCATGTTACTGTTGTAGCTGCTGGAGGTGGAGCTAGTTTGAACCACTTTATATACAGTTAGCTAGTTTAGTCCAGTGGTTCCCACCTTAAGGGTTGGGCCCCTCCAAAGGGTCAACAGATAAATCTGAGGGGTCATGAGATAATTAATGGGAGAGAAAAGAAGAAAAAACAAACTTCTGATACACAAATCGGTTTTCAGTTTGGACTTTTTCTCTAATCTTTTATTTTTGGTGAAATATTGGATCATTTGTACATTTATTGAAATGAAACCATGTGAGAAGTTTAGAGGGAAAAATCACTATTTGGTGGAGCTGTTAACAACTCATAGACATCTGAAATGTGATCCAGACTACACACGCTTTTTGTAAGACGTCAAAAACCAAAAAGGTTGGATACCACTGGTTTCATCTTTAACAATGTGTTATATTTTAAAATAAATGTAGTGGAGTAGAAAGTACAATATTTTCCTCTGAAATGTAGTGGAGTGGAAGTATAAAGTGGCATCAAATGGAAATACTCAAGTAAAGTACAATTACCTCAAAATGTTACTTAAGTACAGTATTTGAGTAAATGTACTTAATTACTTTCCACCACTGGGTAACATGACCTTTTCTCTGGTGTGACCATCAGGCTAAACAATTTTGTTGTTTTCTGTGTAATACCTTACATCCTGTGGGATAGATACAAGGGATATAGACATTTAATCTTGTTTGCTGATGATTTAGTAAGTAGCAGTAAGGATGTCTTACCAGTAATGCAGTATGGTTGAACACAGACTTAATGTGAGGTGAAATTGGGGACAAGACTGAACAGCTAATGATAATGAGATAATCAGATGTTATGACTATTTATGTCTTGAATTCTGTTTTTTACCTCTCATTCTTGTAAAATGGCTTTAGTACCTCACTTTGTATTACAGTAGAATGGACCAAATGTCATGTGGAAAATGTTTTACAAAGCATCATATTTTAGTAAATTTACAGGTGCCTCAGAAATGATAGAAAATGTTTTTGTTTCTGCAAACATCAACATTCAAACTCAAGATGGGAATCAATCTACAGCATCTGACTTTTTATCAACCTGTCTGTGTTCACAGTATGAAATTCCTTTGGTGTATCTGCCAAGATAGCTGAGCTGATCACCGCTGTACATCAAAAGATTTCAGGTTTTTTGATTGCACACAAAATCATCTCTAGAAATATTAGATATGTCACACACACATACGTATCTTATGTAGAGTTTGACAGCAGTGATTTCTCACAAATACGCACACAAATACACACACATGGGTATCTTCACAGGAAGCATTAAATTAAATTAAACATTTCATTGTGAATAATACCTCAAAATAATATGATACAGAAACAGCTGTAACAGAAAAAACTACATTAAGTTGTATGTCGCAGTTTGTATTGCTGGAGTCAGAAGTTCAATTTCAATAATTGTTTTTCTTCTGTGGATATTATATTTGCCATGATAAAAAGAAACACTGAGTATTTTTTATCTGTGTTCATCTTTCTGCTCTTCTTAACATACTATTCGATGATATGATTAAGTCAAGACTGAATGTGTCCATACTGCAGTTTTAAGTGTTATAAATTGCCTTATATTAGTTTTTGTGCATTCACTGAGGAAATGATCAACATATAAACTAAAACAGATCAGAACCTTCTGACCAAACATCCAGGTTTTCATTTAAACACAGTTCACTGCAGAGGAGAATCTCTATCTAAAAACTGTGTCAGACTTAAGCTCAAGTACAGCAGCACTGATCTAATTCTCTTGCTATTGAAGAAGCCGTGTGTCCTATCCTCCCTCCTGTGCTGCGCTGGTAGCTCGGGTAACCTTTAAGGAATGCAAAGGATGATGCCAGAATTATTTTGGGCTGAGATTCAGATGTTAAAATAGCAAAAAAGGTTACAGGGTAGATTACCAAGGAGAACGCAGACAGTTGTGCTGTCGACCTACATGTAGCTCTTGTGCAGAGAGACCTTGAAAAGCAACGTTTCCAGCCAAGGCAAGTGTCTACTAACAATATTATAAATTTGCTGCAGATAGAAGTCCATGTTGGAAAGTATTTAGTATGTAGAGTATATTTGTATGGGTTTATTATGCTGTATGCCTTTATTTGCAAGGTAAACATGTTTATGAAGCACTTTTAGAAATGAGTGTGTACTATGATGATACTACATTGCCTGATGGATCACCACACGTTCTTCTTTTATTAATTTGCCCACAAATTCAGACGAACCACATCCGAAAGGCTAAAGAGGGAAGTGTAATTCATAAAACCACCAAGAAGAGGCCCGGAGGAGGTAAAAAGCCATTTTTATTTGCCCTCTATGTTAACCGTGGGCACTTTCCCATACATAGCATCTTTAATTACACAGAAGTAGAGCAGGAAGGACAGGTTAGCCTAAGGGGGGAGGCTATGAAAGCAGCGCTGCAGCTCAGCATGTGCACCAGGGAAATCAGTTCTCTGCCCTGACTGTGGGAGGGAGGGAAGGGTTGTACTTATAGATCAATGAGGAAAAAGAAGAGCCTCCAGGTACTCTGGGCACATGTTGTACTTGTGCAAAGACACACTTTCCTCTGCCTTTAAGACTCACACACTCACATGCATCGAACATATGTTGGGTCAGATGCAGCTTTTCTTGCAAACACATGCTCTGAGTGACTCTCATGCAGGCTTACATGTACAAAACCCATGCACATGCAGAGATGGATAAAGCCATCATGATGTTTGAGTGGACCTCCATATGCCGCGGCAGCTTAACAAAAGGTCACTGAAACAGATTTGGTCTCAATGACTCATCCCTGTGGACACGACAATAGGTCTCCAAACCTGAGTGCCACATTATGTCTCCACACACCAGCAGAATGCAAATAAAGAGGCAGAGCTGCCATCGGTTTCTTTACTCTAACAATGCATACACATCACTTGTACGTCCCCAGCCTGGAGCAGAATCACACAGCTGCCTAAATGGATGCTAATGTATACAGTATGCATAGTATAAGTCTCTCTAAAGCCCAGTGTGTAAATTGTAAATGCACAGGTTAGACTTGCCTGCAGGAAATGAAAAGCTGATGTTTATAGGCCTTGAATACCAATTTTCTGTATCTCTGGAGATAAATAAATCTACCAAGAGCTACTGAACTGTGCATAAAATAATGAGAGCATCATAAGGTCATCCTACAATTATGTGTTCTTGTGGTCCTTTGCCACTATGAAGTGCATTTATTGGCATAATAATAGACTATATTTAAAGGCTATAGGCCTGTGTAGCTAATGTTCTAATTAGCAATTCTCTCTTTAATCCCATATTGTATTTCTCTCTCAGTGTAACTTTAGATAATGTCCTCACTTCAATAAAACCTATTAGTGGCCATCAATAGAGTTATTTAGCATTCATAGGAAAACCAGATGCCTGTAACTGTATCTTCATTTCCTTTCTTAAAGTGCAGATGAGCAAAATAAAGAGAAAACAAACATTTCCCACCCTTTTTAATGACTTCTCAGCTCACGGTGCGGTCCACAAAACCGCTGCTTAAACTCCCAGTTAAACTCTGTTAAGTGTGGTGTTTTTTTTTTTATGTGACAGCTTGTAAAAGCAGAAGTGGAGCATCCAGACATGCCCAGAGGCCTCAGCTGCTTAGCGAGCCCTGAGGGGGCAAACGGCAGGTATGAGACCCCCCCAGCTTCAGAGCTCCAGAGGCTGATGTGGACAAAGAAAGGGACCAGCAACCATCTGGATGAGGTCCAGCCCAGGATCTATATAGGAGACATGTGAGACTAGAGCAGTAAAATTCAACACATTTCAGGAACACTTTGCATTAAGACATACTAATAGGATTCTCAAACTGTCATAAAAGGTCAAAAAGAGAATCATCACCTGGCTGTGCATTTCAGAGTCTTTCAGCTTTGTTTTGGTTTTCCAGCCTGCTGTAGCTGCAGCTTTATTGTTTCATGTTTGCTAAAGTTTCTTTAGCAAAAAAGGCTAAAAATGAACTGTGTGCTACCTACCCAGCCTGGCACCAAACAGCAGACAAAGTTAGCGACTAGCTGGTGGACATGCAAGAGTCCTTCAGGAGTTGGTGGAGACCAAAATCAGAGCTACAAGGAGATTGAATATTGGACTTATATTCATCAGGTGGCCAGAAACAAGACTAAACAAATGTTAATGTCACTTCACGTCTGATGGATGTTTAAATAAGCAACTGTTTTCTAACAAGCTCGCTATATCAACAATTTAAAACATTATATCAGTACTGTGTTGCAGCTTGTTCAGAATACAATAATACAATATCAAAATGATACAGAGTTGCTTCACCCAAACAAAACCCAGACAGCTTATGTTTTATTTGCCCAGGTTCAGATATCTGTCTGAGATTTCTGCCACCATAAAAAGCTGAAATTCATTTTGTTAATGTTGCTCGCAGCATTGAAATATCACATTTTCAACAGTCCCTTGACATGTTTTTTAATTATTGTAATTAGGGTGAACAGAGCCTGTAAAAGTCTACCTTAAAAGACAAAGCAGGCTACTGTATGTTGACAGGGGCTGTACTGTGCACCATTAAAGGGATCATTCACCTAAGTGTGGATCCACAGCTTGACAATACAAACGTTTTTTTTTTTGTAATTTATGCATTAGAACAGCTTCATCACATAGTATTAGGAAATGTTTATATATGACAACTTGTGCAGTTGTGTGTCCTATGCCGTATGTATTGTATGTTTACTATCATGAAACCTGCTCATAGAAATGATAAACCCATCTTTTGCTTATCCGCACCGACACATAATTATGCTTCTTCCCTTTAGGTATGCAGCCAAAGACAAGAGGACTCTCCAGGCTCACCACATCACCCATGTACTTAACGCCGCTGATGGGAAGTTCAACGTTAACACAGGCCCCAGCTTCTACCGAGACACAAAAATCACTTATCATGGAGTGGAAGCTTTTGACATGCCATCCTTTAACTTGAGACCCTTCTTTTACCCAGCGGCCAATTTCATCAAGAACGCTTTGAGCTCGCCCACAGGTGAGGAGCTCTCACCGTGCTCAAGGTATTTCTCATCATTTTCACACATTAACTCGGGGAAGACATCTTTTTTCCTGCAAGGCAAGGTACAGAAACATTTGTCAGTCAATTCCCATTACAGCAGCCCCCAGTTGTATTAGTCATTAAAATGCAAATCAAATACTAAACATAATATCAAGCTAATATCTTTCCCCCACGGTAATCTTCTCATAAGCTCAGACCTTGGCCAGGAAAATTGGTTTTAAATGGATTGCCCTGGTAATTTGTAAGCAACACTTTTATTGGACATGGAAATTACACAATTATGTTTGTGGCCTGTGTCTGCCCAGCCTGTTATGCAAAGTGAAGTCGGTATCTGACATGACAGTAATAAGATGAGGCCTCCTCCTTCACATGCTGGCTGATCGGGGGCTCCAGTGTGTGGCAGGGCCTACAGTAATCCCCGGCAGAAATACACAGACGCCAAGACAGTTCAATTACGCGCTCCTCTGCGCCCTAATCCTCGGGCCCGATAAGGAACCAGGGATTACCGTGTGTAGAAACATTTGTTGCAACATTGTTGAAAACTTTTTAGTCAGGAGTTAGAAGCACTCCTCGTTGTGATGTGCATGGCTTTTAATCCACAGCGGAGTAACAAATTAGACAGTTAGAATAAAGTTCACCACAATAATCCAGTTGTCGCACGGTTGTAAATATAGACATGGAGCTGGTAGAGGGTGGCTGAGCTCTTCAATTTGAGTTTTTTCCCTTCCCGCCAATCGGCAGGTAAAGTGTTTGTCCACTGTGCAATGGGTCTCAGCCGCTCTTCCACCTTGGTCCTGGCCTACCTGATGATCAACGAGAACATGACGCTGGTGGATGCCATTAAAGCTGTCAGCGCCAACAGGAACATCTCACCAAATTCTGGGTTCCTGGAGCAGCTTCGAGAGCTGGATAAAGAGCTGCACTTCCAGGGATCATCGAAGAGCTACAGCCTCAATGGGCGGACTTGAAATAAAATCCATCAGTCCATAAATTTGGATTTGCTGCTTCCTCTGAGTTGGAAGTAGATATCACAACAAAGATATGTATGTACAAACATGTTTTAATTGTCTTTTCTTTGTAAGATATATTCCACTTCTTGTGAAAAAATTAAAGTGCCATATAAATACATTAAAGGATTATTTTTTAAATATTTTTATTGTTATTAAAAAATACCATTAATAGACCAAAACAAACACTTAATTTATCTTAATAACAGGTCATGTTTGTGTAAAACATGTCAATCATCACCCAAAAACGAATAAAAATATATAAAAGAGACATGAAGTCGCAGTGACATGTTTCTTCTTTACACTAAACACAACTAACATAAACACTTTCTTGACGAGAGTAAGATGAGACGTCTGCATGCTAAATATGAAGCTACAGCCAAGAGATGCTTAGCATAGCTTAGCATAGCATAAAGACTGGGAGCAGGGGGAAACAGTAGTCTGTCCCTCTACAAAGTAAAAAAAAAAAAAAAACCTACCAGCTGCTAAAGCTCATTAATTAACATGTTATATATCTCATTTGTTTAATGTGTACAAAATCAGATCTCTTGGCTATGTGCAGTGACTTCCTGGAGTTGTGTCCATGTTTAGAGATGCAAAAATGACAGTGGTAGTGATTACACAAAATGATGATTAATAAGTGTGCTTTTACTAGTATATATAGTATACTTTCTCGTTTATAGGGAATAGTGAAGGAGGTCACCCAAGGAGCCACTGCACCTGGCCAAGAAATAGCTACAGCACACAACTCCCCATAAAACCACTAATTGGCATCTTTACATTTCTGCTTGTGTACAAATTAAACAAACAAATTCTATTGAGTTAATCAATTAAATTTAGAGGCGCTGGTGGGTAGATTTATTTTAAACTTTGGCTCACTGTTTCCCCTTGCTTCCAGCCTTTATGCTCTCTTAGCTCTTGCATAGTTAATGCACACATGAGACTAACTCTCAGAAAGAAAGCAAATAAACGAGTTTCCCCACAAGGAATTGCTTAGAAAAAAATGGAAATCTGAACATATAACATCCCATGACAACTTCCATTTGCTGGGGAAGATCATGTGATATGATCGAAAGCTCCAGAATAGCTATTAAATGGACCTTGAATTGAGACTGTTTTGTTAATATACAGCATAGTTTAGTTGTCTCAGAATCTCGTCCTTTAGTGCGCTTACGACATCTGAGCTACACCAGAGATGGAAAAAAGCCGTTTCTGAGTAATTTGAGATTAAACTACAGTGTCCATGTTCATCATAATGAAGGAATGTATCAACAAATAAAACAGTATGTCTGTTTTATGTGTTTTTCTTAGTTTGGATGATCATATCAGTCACTGGCACACAGACAATACTTGTTAGTGGGATAAATTCAGGACAAATTCATTTTGTTGTTCAAAAACAAAAAGATAGAATAACAGCAGCCTTATCCTTTAAAATTCCCTACATCAGGTACAAATTGTGGTTTGAACTGGCAGCCTGACATAATTCTTCACAACGTTTTGAATCACTTACACTATTACAACTGTAAACACTGCTGTGGCTCTGTTGTCCAAGTTGTCACAACACAAGCAGGCTGGCTTCTGTCAAAGTCATCTGAGGAATAAATAGTCCACGCTGCTCCTGCCCAGACTCTGGCATCCTCAGCTGTCTAGTTCCAACAGGTCTCAGCCTCTAAACAACACTTATATCCAGCTCAGATGGAAAACAGGGCGAGCTGCACCAATAAGGTTAGAGTTTACTGTAGTTCCTCTCCAAATGCCTGCAGGAAGAAAAACTAACAGGACAGCAGCAACGATTTCACAAACTTTCCATCCAGGGAACATCAAGTATTCGGGGGGGGAAAGTTATCTGTTATCTAAGTGTTTCCTTTAATATAATTTGTGATAATTATATATGACACCGCTCAAGTGAAGGATGCAGATATGAGGCCAGAGGAGGAGCCAGACTATCAGACACCGCCCACCTGCGATCTGCTCAGCCTTCTGCTGAAGAACAGACGCCCCACTGGAGCTGTCAACGAGGTTTGGCCCAACCTCTACATTGGAGACGCGTAAGTGACATTCTCACTTCAGGGCTCAGCTGCAATATGGTGATTTGAATGTGAAACTGTTGCTGCAAAACAAGTCCTGTATTTGGCCAACTAGAGGGACAAATATGAAATCTGTACATTTGAGTCACCAGTGATGCACTGGCAAACATACAGTATGCTTACAGAGCTGGCCATAGGCGAAAAAAAAATCACTAATAATGACATTCCTTGTGTCATTCCTTGTGTTATTTACAGGGCTACAGCTCAGGATAAAACCCTGTTAGTGAATCTGGGAATAACACACGTGGTGAATGCTGCAGATGGCCCTCAGCACATTGACACTGGGCCACAGTTCTACAACGACACCAACATACTGTATCATGGAGTAGAAGCATCAGATTGTAAAGATTTTGACTTGAGCCCATTCTTCACCGAGACAGCTGATTTCATCCACGGTGCTCTGAATCAGAAAGGTAAAAGCCACAGATCCAAGCAAAAGAAAGACAGTAATGTTGGAGTGTAACGTTATATCATGTCATGATATGTTGCAATACAAAAGTTGCTTGAATACAATGAAGCCATTCTCAATGTTATTAGAAAAAAACTGTCCCTTTTTGCCATTATAAGAAGTCTAAATGGCTATTTATCTTTATGACCTACAAGCCTTTCAGACATTTGAGGTGATTGTGTCTCTTGTCCGTGTAGGTAAGGTACTCGTCCACTGTGCACGAGGGATCAGCCGCTCAGCAACTCTCGTGCTGGCCTTCCTCATGATCAAAGAAAGACGAACCCTCGTGGAGGCTCTTGAGGCTGTTTGTAAGCACAGAAACATTCTACCAAATATCGGATTTCTGAACCAACTCTGTAACCTGGACTCATCCTTGGCCCTGCAGAGGAGGAATATCAGGAAGTGAAGATGAGAGCGATTGGATGGATGGATTTTTGAATAAAAAAATTAAAGGAACATACCAATGATTTTGCATGTTTTAGTCTATTTAAGACAAATCACATAATCTTTACATCACAGCTTTTGTGTTTTAGGTTTTTGGATGTATTGTTCTACCTTCCAGGAAGCAATTGGTTTCCATTCATTTCTTTACAGTATGAACATCAGTTAGTAAACTCTGTAGTTGTGAAATCCATCCATGATAATGCAGTGCAAGAGCAGATTCATTTGAAATATCTGCACTGTATTCACATGACAATAACACATGCGTGCAGACTTGATGATCACTGTAATGGACTGCACTGCTCCAGCAAGTTTCAAGTGTCTGTTAAAGAAGTTGTTGATGATGTTGAGACTTGGACTTGAGAGAATTGACTTCCTGAAGACTTGTCATGAAACTTGAAAGATCCTGCAACAATTGGACAGCATCAGACACACAGCTTTAATATTTATACATTTACATTTTAGATATTACTGCTTAACTGCTTTGAAAGAAAAATATTCAAATGCTGTGTCATGCTGTGTGTTTACTGCTCAGCATTACAAGATTTGAAAGACTTACATCTTGACTTGCAATTTGTTTCTGAAGTCTTAGGACTTTGACACGTACTGAAAGACTTGACTTGAGACTTGCTCTAACAGACATGAGACTCGACTTGGACTGGTCTCAAATGACTTGTGACTTAATGAGGACTTATCTTGAATTACTGAAGAGCTGACTTGTCTGACGTGTCTCCAGTGATGTGAGACAGGAAAAATGTAAAAACAGCTCTGCTGCAAACTGGTTTTCATATTGTACTGCTATTATTTGACACAAATTGCTGTCAGTCATGTCTGAGGAAAACACATTTAAAAATCTGCAACAACGCACACGACACACACACAGTCAGCAAAAATGTAAAGTAGTACATTTATGGAGCTAACATATACAAGAACACTGGTATAGCCCTTTAATTAACAGTACAATCGATATAACAGAGACCATTAAAAAAATGCAGCACAACTGCCAAAAACCCCTGCTTGTACTTGAACAACACAAAGACAGTGTACGCCTATAAATAAACAATGCTTCATTTATTTATTCACATTTCTCAAAATACCGTCTTAACTGCTGCAGTCCAGCGTTGTACAGCTAAAAACTGTGATGTCTAAAGAGGCTTGATACAAGATGACAAAAATATGCCAGCATGGTTCTGAGCGTGTATACAGATTCAGGTCAGACTTTGAAAAGAGATGAAACGTTGAAGCCGTCTTAATAAGAGATGCTCTCCAGAGCACACTGGGAGACAGATAGAGAGAGAGAGACAGAGAGAGAGAGAGAAAGAGAGAGAGAGAGATGCTGCCAAAATAAAAGGAATTGGATATCACAGGTTTAATGATTTCACTGTCAGAATGAATGATGGCAGAGTATGAAGATATGAGGGAAAAATAAAGGAGTCTGATGGTGTGAAAACTCTGTCTGACATGTTAGCAGCTTCATCCACCCATTCTGCAATACAGTCATCATCACACTCTCACTTTGGGGGCTCACATTTAGATCACTGAATGGACCATGCATATCATATAACGTGGAATCAAAGACATGTGTCATCTTGTAAAAAAAAAACCTCATCTGTCTAACAATCTGACACATTTCAGTTCTCTTATGGCCCCCCGAGAAAGCTCCAGAAGATGCAGAACATCCTTAACGGGTGTTGCAAGGCAGCGCTTACACGGTTTCTCCCGGCATCTAAAGATATGCAGAAAGGCTAAGAGAGGCTGACACAATTTCAAGGAGTCGCTCATACAGCTGAGCAAAAAAAAAAAAAAGCTCAGAGTGCCCTGTTCACTCCAGTGAATATGGGTATCCTTTGGCAAGTGCAAAGTTTGGATAAGCACGGCTTCCTGCCAGCAGCGGAGATTAAAGTTGTGTGTTTAGAAGTGGATGGCAGGGACTTGCTTGGTGGAAGTTTTTCCCCACAGGCAGGGAACGTGGCAGCTAAGGTCAGGGGGGCCGCCATATCACAGCCCTAAAAATATCCTCTGCATTTGATGCCCGTCACAGAGCAGTTATACAATCTGTGCCCTGACTTGAGCCTGCCAGAATTAAACCTCACCATGTTCTGCCTTTAAGGACGGCTTCACAACAAGCCGGCTAGAATGATGAAAACAAAACTGTCGAGCAGGAAAATGAAGGACTTCAATCTCTCGGTGAGTTGTATTGGAGATGCATGCGGAAAACAAAAAAAACCCCAAAACAAAACAGAGCTTTTTCATGATTGTATAGCAGAGGAAAAATGGAAAGGAGGGGGGAAAAAAGCAACTGTGGTATTTCTTTTTCTCCCTTAAGCTAATAAATCATGTGTGAAAGGAAGCCACGGTGAGAAAATGGCTTCTCACAAGTCAAAGACTGGCACCAAGATAAATGTTACAAAGGCAGCGGAGGAATCCAGTCCAGTGGATGAATATGTCACACCTGGGGGCTATGAGCTGGAGAAAATCCTCAACCGTGGGAGTGTGGCTTACACTCATGTCAACGAGGTTTGGCCTAACACCTACATCGGGGACGAGTAAGTATAAAAAGCATTAAATTACTAAAATGAATAACTTAATAGAGGATTAAAATAATATCCACACTGGCTTCTCGCAGGGAGACTGCAAAGGACAAATATAATCTGGAGAAGTTGGGGATTACGCACATCTTGAACGCAGCAGAGGGGACATGGAACAACGTGGACACCGGAGCTGGTTACTACAGCGACATGGATGTCGTCTATTACGGCGTGGTAGCAGAGGACATCCCGACCTTTGACCTCAGCCAGTATTTTTTCTCTGCTGCCAAGTTTATTGAAGAAACACTAAGCAATCCTCAGAGTAAGATGACACAGATTTAAAGGGTCATTTCAGCCAAATTGCAGACGTTTTTTTTCACTTCTCTTTAATGGTATCCAGTCTTGATAGGTCTCTTCCACCTGAATATATAAGCTTTGAAATTTGTGCTCAAAAGTTTTGAAAAAATGAATGGTTTGGGCACCACAAATGAAATCTGATTCGCCTTATTCATGTTGTTGTAGCAGCAGAAATAAAAAAATGTAGATATCTCAGTGATAGATACCACTAGTTAGAAAGTGAAAAAATAGTTTTGTTGTAATTTGGATGAACTGACCCTTTAAATTGACAAAAGAACAAAATACAAGGAAAAAAAGTTGTAAATGTACCAAATCCCTGATTGTGTGATTTGCGCATCTCCAGATAAACTGCTGGTTCACTGCGTGATGGGAAGGAGTCGGTCTGCCACGCTCTTCCTTGCCTACCTCATGATCTGTGAGAACATGACGGTGGTTGACGCCATCGAGCATGTGAAAAAACGCAGGCGGATCATCCCCAACTGGGGCTTCCTGAAACAGCTGAGAGAATTGGACATGCAGCTCCAGGAGAAAAAGAAAGACACTACAGAGCAGAGCTGATTATAAAGACTTGTTGGGGCGAGTTGAGTCTCAGGTCAAGCCTCAAGTCATTTAAGACTAAATTCAAGTCAGGTTATAAGTCATTAGTCCAAGTCTAGACACAAATAAATCAAGAATCCTTTGTCAAGGTTCAGGACTATCACAGCAAGTCTCAAGTCAAGTCTTTAGTTATTCAAGACCAGTCCAAGTCAAGTCACAAAGCATTTTAGAGTCATGTTAAAAGTAATTACAGATAGTCCAATTAGTTTGAGACAGGTTCAGTTTAAATCTTAAGTCCAGGTCTCATGTCTATTGCAGCAAGTCACATGACAAGTCTGAAGTCAAGTCTCAGTTACTGAAGACAAGTCTGAGTCAAATCTCAAGCACGTTATTGGAGACAAATCCAAGTTAAGTCTCAAGTCATTCTAGAGGCGTCCAAGTCTATCAGAGCGAATTTAATTAAGTCTCAAGCCTTTTAAGGGATTAAGCCATTTCACTGGTCTAAATAAACAAGCTGCAAGCCACAATGCAAGGTCTCCAAATGCTGACCATTAAAATGATACAGCGTTTCAACATTCACCCTTTAAAGTTGTGTTAATAATGCTTTTTTTTTTTGCATCATTTAGATCAAGTCATTTTTTTGTATTGTATTAAATATTCAGGTGTGTAGCCATGAAAAACCTGCCTGTTGCTCTCTGTTGTGTATGGTTATTGCTCTGGAATTTTACCATCATCAAAACTGAAGGCAAGTCAAGCTTTTGGGGGGGGTGAAATCTCAATTAAATCAAGTCTCAGAGCAGCCAAGTCCAAGTCAAGTTTTCTTTTTCACTTCTTTTTTATTTTAAAATACTTTTCTGCAGAGAAAACGGACTCCTGGATTACCACCAATTTGAAATCTGTCGTTTCATCCTCGTTCTTATGATACATTTCAGGCTAGTGGTTTATTTTTTTTTAAATTAAAGGAGAACAAGCATGTACATGGTCAATCATAATTTATTCTTATGCTAAAATGTACAGCATTTTAAGTGACTGACAAAAGGAGAAAAGTCATAAATACAAGAATGTCATTCTGTCCGATTTTTGTGCACATAGCCAGGTATTTCCCCCCTTTTCTAACCAGCAACTCTGTACAGGTACAAAGGCTACAAAAGAGCAATATAAACAAAAACACAAGTACAAGTTGCGAATTACATGCAATTCATTAGCTTAGTTTGGTCTATTCACAGGCTCTATTCTTCTACACTTCGGTAAAATATAAATCCAACATTTTATAAAGATAGAAAACAAATCTACAGATGGAATGAAAACGTAGCTTTAAAGGCATTATGTAAAATATCAACTTTGGACTAAATTTATATTTTCTTTATTGTTATTCATTGTTATAATCATTTAGTTCTTTTAAATTCTGCCACACTTCTGGACATTTTGAAATGTTTTAGAATTTTCAGGGTACAAACACTGAGATATGCTTTGTTATTTTGACAGAAATCAGTCTGCTTTATTAAACAGAAAGCTGCCTCAAGGAGATCTGTTACAAAAAGACTTCAGAATTATACATACATAGCAATAAAACCTCTCAAACCGAACAGAAAACAGGACTAAGTTTACATTTTTTTACATTATTAGAATTAACAAAATATAGTTTCATCTTTCTCCCTGTGGAGGGAAACCTAATAAAGGCCAGATATCTTTAAAATGGCTTGCTATTAAGCACAACACTTGTACAGTACTACTCAATGCACTGTCACTAACAGAGACTGAAGCATGCTAGTTTTCACTTTACAAAATAAGTACAATAATTTAAATATACAAAGGCATGAGTATAGTACAAACTAATTGTCAGCACTGTTAGACAGGTACACTGAACAGGTTCAAACAGCCACTAACTCCACTTGTAGCAGGCACATTAAATGGCTTCATTTGAGGCTGCTACACGACTGCAAGACCACTGATGAAATCTCTACCTCCGAGCTCTGAACCCGCCTGCTGCAAAGACACATCAGAGACACTAACACTAATTAAATAGATTTTCATCATAATGATGTAAGGCTTCCCATCTGGAGGAACAAAAATACTTTTTTTTTTTTTTTAACATTAGCTTCAAAGTTTACTCATTGATGAAAATTTTTGCATTCTTTCCAAGTGCTGCTGCTGGTTTTTAAGTAATAAACAATAACAAAAAGACACCAAAAAAAGAAAACAAGGCCAGATCAGTGCATCTTTGAACAGCAAAATGCACGTGAGAAGAACCAGCTCAGTCCTGCGGAGAGTTACCGCCTGATGAAAGGCCCTTTCAGGGACTGCTTGGACATGCCTGTGTTCATGTAACCATGGTGACCAGCTGGAGTGTACACCATGTTGCCATGTGGTGGAGCCTGCATGGGCTGCTGGGGGTATGGCTGTGTTCCCATCATGCCCATCTGCATAGAGTACTGGGGTGACTGGTTCATATAGGCGTGGTTGCCATGGTAGCCGCTGTTCATCATGGGCTGGCTCATGCTGTAGCCATTCATGGCGTTGAGGGAGGACATGTTCATGGAGTTGACATTGTAGGCTGGTGCCGGCATGATGTTCACGCTCATGTTCATGCGCGGCATGGCGGCCAACGTCCTGGATGGTGCCTGCATGGCAACAGTCTGCGGCGGCCGGGCGTACATCTGCTGCTGGTGGTGCGACAGCGGGGCAGACTTGGAGCGTGCTGAGATGTGACTCTTGGAGGCCATTTGGGGCTGAATGCGCTGCGATGGCGGGATGCCCATGTTGCGCTGTAGCATCATGGGTGGTGGAGAGCTGAGATTTGGGGGTGGGGTCATGGTGGCCTGCACCTGTGGGTTGGAAACTCGATGTCTCTCGGTCTGGGATAAGGATACCAGACTGGAGTGCTGCGATGACAACGAAGGGGTGTTTGCATAAGATGTGATGGGGTGTGAGGCCGAGTGGTTGAAAGGCAGCGAGTGAGGGTGGTCGATGAATGTGTTGGTGAACTGCTGCAGTTTGGCCAGACTGAGGCCAGACGACTGAGAGTAGTGCCCGCTGCCATATTCCCCCTGGTGGTTGATTCTCTCGTAGAGGGTGAAGTTTGGGTTGCCAGACTCAGGAATGTCTGCCAGCTGCATGGTGGTGGTGAAGTTGGTGGGTATGGCGCACTGTGCCATTGACTGCTGCTGGCTGTGCTGACTGTGTTGATTGTGAAGACTATGCTGAGCGTGCTGATTGTGCTGGCTGAGCTGATTGTGCTGCAGGTGGTGATTGTGGTGGTGACTATGCTGGTTGTGGGGATTGTGTTGACTGTGCTGGCTTAGCTGATTGTGTGGACCGTGCTGATTGTGTTGGCTGTGCTGATTGTGTGGGCCGTGCCTGCTGTGGGAGTTGTGTTGACTGTGTTGAGTGTGTTGGCTGTGCTGGCTGCGCTGGTTGTGTTGACTGTGCTGGCTATGCTGACTGTTGCTGGGAGGCCTTTCCACCACCACGCAGCCCTGGGGCGACTTGACGTTGCAGTGCGGCGGTGAACTCAGGCTGTTCTGCTGAATCATCCCGCAGCTGCCAGCCATTTGCTGGCTCACGGCACAGCTGCTCTGGGGGATGCTGCCATAGGAGCAGCTGTTCTGGGAGGGGCCTGCCCCACAGATGCTGCCTCCCATGGTGGAGTCGTAGCTGCTGGGGTTCTCATAGTTCTCCGTGGTGCTCTCAATGCTGCCCAGATCGCTGAAGCCGCTGTCCACCACCTGCTGCGAATGATCCGACACCGATGGCACATCCATCATGGGACTCGTCTCCATGTTGTGGAGAGAGGGCACTGAGATTGCGCTATGGTCAGGGCTGATCTGAGTGTAGCCGCTTTCCAGGATGGAGACAGCCGGGCTGTTAACAGAGCGTACAGACTGGCTGGGATGGGACTGCGCAGAGGAAAGTGGACTGCTGTGGTCTGACTGGGGGCAGTCATCCAGCGGGGTGAGCTGGGGGCTTTGGGCCATGTGGGCATAAGTCTGCAGGCTCCTGCAGGCCTCCTGGCTTTCTACACAGTCCTGGAAAACATTCTCCCGCTCACTCTCCTGTGTCAGCGACTGAACAGCTTGGGCTGTCTCTGAGTCAATCTCTGTGCAGATTGGGGGATCCTCCCTCAGCACGGGACTGAGTGCTGGCCTCTCTGCAGGCTGAGGAGGCGCATGATCCGGACAGGGACTGGGTGTGCTCTCCTCCTCTGACTCAGAGTCTACAGGGTTATCAGAGTCTACAGCTGCTACTGAAGCGACTGCTACTGCTGCAGGTGGTGGTGTTGCTACTGTCGTTTCTGTCACTACGTCCTGAATGCTTTCTGCAGCAGTAGCTGGTTCCTCTTCACTACACGGTAGCGTAGAAACCTGCTGACTCAACTCAGAGTCATTGTCTTCTTTTGGATCTAAAAAAGGTGGGGTGTCTTCGGCTATTTCTTTCGAACTCTGTTCCAACTCTGCTTTGCTGCTCTCAGGCTCTGCTGTCTTGCTGTGGCTGTCATCTTCATCATCTGCATCCTGATCCTCTATTTGAGTTCTCTGCTCATCCTCCTCCTCATCTTCCTCATTGTCATTCTCCAATGATACAGCACCCTCTGTGCTATGTTCCACATCTTTGGCTGGGGAGTCCTGCTCGTGTTCACTCTCATGCTGGTCGTCTTCAGGCGGTTCTGGGGAATCGCTTCTGTCCTCGTGCTGAGGGAACATGGCCACAGGAGAGGCGGCAGGTGAGCACACCGGAGAAACCACCGGTGATCCCTCAGGGGAGCTTGACTTCTGGGATTGGTGGTCAGCAGGACTTGGGGGCTCAGAGGGGAGCCTCTCTAGCATTCTATCTGGACTAGCTGAGTGCCTGGCTGCTTTGCTGCCCTCGTCTGCGCTGACAACGTCGTGGTCTGGTTCCTCTTTCACTTCCTCAGTCTGAATATGGTGCTGCTCCGCCTCCATAGGAGTTTCAGGGGGCGTGTAGAGGTTGAGCTTGAAGCCCATTTTTCGCTCGTTCTTTAGCCTCCATTTAGGGGGACCCCGTTTCACTCCCTTGGGCCACCCTTTCTTCCGTTTCATTGGACGAGGTCTGCTGGGTCTCTTAGAAAGGACATCAGCTCCTACAGATAAAAAAAACAACAAAACAAAACATTTTACTATTTTGCCAGAGAATTCGCACAATCTGCTATAAAAATATTTTATGAGTAATAATTCACTATAGAATATTTTTATGACAGTTGAAATGCAATTACCTTCATTCCAGTGTTCAAGATTGTCTTTCTGTGCATTTTTCTCGAGCCTTGGGCGACCTCTCCGGCGTTTCACTGGTGTAATCTGTGTCTTGTCCTCCTCCTCCTCCTCTTCTTCTTCCATCTCGCCCACTCTGCAGGTGCGTTCCAGCAGGGGCATAGGGCGCTCATCGTCTGAGTTGTCAAATGGCTCATTCAGCACCTCTGTCGTCTCAGAGATGGTTTCTGTTGTTACGCTGCTGTTTATTCTCTTTCTTTTACGCCCTCTCTTCTTGAGCACAATGGTTCTCTGAAACCCAAATAAAAGACCAACCAATGAAAACATAATAAAACCTCCGTCAGAGAAGACTAGTTTTGTAAAGAGTGAAAACTAGGGCACTAGGTGGATGACCTCCATTAGGATACAGCAGAAATTCATTCAGGCTTTTGTGCTAAATGTAAAATGTTAAAACCACACAGTGAAACTAAATGTTTGAGCAATGCAGCCTGGTGTGGAAAACCACAAATGAGACAGGCAGAGTAAGCAGAAACCACAGTCTATATTTTAATTCTCCAGTTGTTTCCCAACGGCTGTCTACGACTCAACCGCTTTCCTCTCCGAAATTCTTCACAAGAAGAATGTGAAATCAATACTGTAACTAATGCACTAAATAAACTCCAACAGCCACTGCTGTTCTTTCCTGGATTCCATACAGTTTTTGTTGAAAAGGTCTCCCCTGACATCATGCAGCCGGCTGTAATATTATCTCCAGCACAAGGGGGCAGTGCCATATAGACAGAACAGATGTGAGAAGCACAGAGGAGGGCAGTAAATTAACCATGACCATTGACAATAGTACAAGGTTTAGCCTGCACAGTCTCGACACCAGCAGTGAAAACACAATCTATTATCTACAGCTGCAGGCACACAGGGAGGCTCCAGATGACAAGAGAAAGCCACTGAACCCTCCACTGAATTCATGAATATTTATCAAACCTTTCCATCTCACCCGAGTACACAACATGGTCCCTAATGAAGGAAATATCTCATGATATACATTCAATTTCACAATGTCCTAGAATAAAACTCCAGATAATCAATGAGATAATCCCACTTGGGAAAATAGCTGACTTGTGGTGATGCAAAAGGAACATGATTCACATCAATAAACAATAAAAGTCACCTTTCTTTTGGCTGCAAGCAACGCATGGGCTTTTGTCAGGATGGGTGGTGAGCCATCGGAGTCATCGTCGTCGTCATCGTCGGCTTCGTCATCGCTCAAGTCCTCCGACTGCTGGATGCGCCTGGTCCAGGACGGTGCAGGGCGGCGTTCGTAGGTTCTGTAGGGAACCTTGCAATGGACCTTCGTGAGAGGTTGTCTGCTACTGTGAGTCATCATGTAGCCCTCTCTCTCCTCCTTCTCCCAGCAACTGGCCTGCTCCTTCAGCCGCTCAGCCTGGTAATTAAACAGACAAGACGCATTATCTCTGGGAAAGGCACACGCACGACTACAACATCTGAGCAATGAGGCTAATGGGAAAACACGAGATTGGAATTAACATCATGACAAATGAATCACTGCAGGTTTCTCCTGATAATAAGAGCAACGTCCTGATTGGATGTTTGCCCGTCATGGAGGAAACATTTCCGTTAAGCAACCGTGGAAAGATTGCTTTCATGGATGTATGTGGTGAACTGATTTAGGGCAATTTTGCACAACATTAGATGCCTGCTGACAGTGAGAATGCTCTGCCCGTTAATGGCCTCAATTTGAACTCCCCAGCTAATCAAGCAAACCTTCAGCATTGCAGGAAATGTAAACAAATAACCAGCGTCTCCTGATTGATCAGGAAAACCTACATCCATCTCTGCCTCCCTCTCCTCCTCCGACAGGACTGCGTTGACAGTTGTGGAAGGTGTCCAGCGCAGGGCGTCAGGGTCCACCTCGTTCTGACGTGGGTTAGCCCTCAGCCTCTCCATGTGCCTCTGAATCAATCGCTCTCTTCTGATCAGCACAATCCTAGGTCACAGAGAGAAAAGCCTATGAGATCATGTCCAAAACAGAGCGAAGCACTAGCCACAGTAGACAGAAGGTGATGTGTGGTTAAATACAAGCACAAAGACGAACTCTTTGGGACAGCAGGTGCTCCATGTCCTTGGGGGTGCTTAATCTGACTTACTTCTGTCAATATTCAGCGGCATTAATGGATATGCTGTTAAAAATACCCGCTGGCCTGGATAAGTCAGACAGCACGCAGAAGCGGCAGCACAGGCTGAAGGAGACTGCGGCTCAGAAACTGACCTGCCATCCTGTCTGTCAATCATGCCGAGCTGCTGGAGAGTAGCGGCGATGTCGTGTGGACACATCCCAGTGGCCCTGCTTATTCCTTTAACACTGATGTGTTTATCTGGGTGCTTATAAAGGTACTCCAGTATGACACTTTTCCAATATGCCAGGTAGGATAAGCGACCCAGATCTGACAGCGGCTTCTCCGGGGAGCCAGCTTGTCCTTCTTGCCTGGTGAGAAGGTAACCTAAAAAGACACGATTCAAACAAAAACAAAATGCTTTAGTCAAGCCAGAGGCTGCTGCTGGGTTATTTCAGATTGCATTTCAATCCCCACACCCCCCTCCCTTATGGATTACATATTCATGTGAGGATGTGACACTGAACCCTAGTTGGGATTTCACCTTCAAATAGTATAAAGAGAAGCGAGGCAATCAGTTTTCCTCTCCTTCAACCTCTGTCAGAAGCTATGATACATGCTGGCAAGGGCAACAAAGGAGGTTGAAAGAGGGAGTAAAGAGGAAACAAAGCGACAGAGCGCAACAAAAAAGCAGCTGGATGTCATTGCTCACAAGAGACTGCACTTAGAAGAGATAACGAACAAGAAAAAAATCTAATACTAATATGTATCTGTGTGTAATTAGTTTTATAGTGGCCCTGTCAAGGGTCATCCATTATGAGCGGCATGAAATTAATTAATGCCTTTTAATGTGCACCCACTACCGAGAACCAAACAAGCAAATCTAATCACCAAACAGTGAACACATAATATTCCAGTAATCATGAAAATATTCATTACTAAAGCTAAGAAGAGGAGCCAGTGATAACAAACACTTAGCGATGAATATTCAAATAAATTAATTGAAAAAAAAGTCATATTTCATTTCATGTCATTTTACAAGTATATTATCATTAATAAACCAAAACAAAAGAGCTATTCCAACTCCTTTGAATTATGATTTGAAAGGGAACATTTTTCACACAGGCTCCCACTAATGCTGTGCTCTCAGAGCTACCTGAGACAAAGTGTTCCTCTAATACAATCCAATATAACAGAAAATCTTAATCTAAACAACTTCCAGCTCCAAAGCTACATTTTCCAATAAAGCCTTCAAAGAGCTCAGAACTCAGCTGTGTTCAATCTCCCTTAATCCCTGTCTTTGTTATCAGCACACTCTCAATATCACAGATCCTCTCGCATCTCTGTGTCTCAATGGCTCCCAAAGTGAACAGGAAATCAAATGCTCCATTACCGCTCGCCCTCCCCTCACTTGCTCCTTTTCCTTCTCTTCATCACACACACAAACTCGGCGAGGAGACAACTCTTGAAAAATAATAATAAAAAAAAGCTGTAATGATAAAAAACTGCCTGCCTAAACACAGAAATCCACTCAAGGCAGCAACTGTTTTCATAAGTGGGCCGCCAGGCTTTAAATATTGTATGTGTTGTGTTGCATTTACTGGACTAAAACATAAAAGCAGCATCTATACCTCATCACAAGTCAAAGAGAGAGAACTGGGGTTTTTTCTACAAAAGAGCTCTCGAGGCGATGCTTAGGTAAAATACTATTGGCCATCAAATAATGTATGCACACGGAATATAATGTTTCTCACTCCTAATCTTCTGTGATTGCTTAAGCACTGTACACGAATGCTCTTGATTCGACCACTTCAAAGCCTTAACCAAATAACAGCACCTTGCCACAAGCTACAAATTCACCCCTTAATCTGAAATTGTTTGTAAAGACCAAGGAAAAAAAAAAAAAAAAACTCAGTTCAGTGGTCTAAAAAAGCATTAAGGAACTTACTGAAATCAATAAGGAACCTTCCAAATCCTTGCCTTTGGTACTGAGGCATGATCATTATGCAGGAGACATTGTACTTCTGCTGGCAAAGCTTTTCCTGAGGGAAGGAGAAACAGATCAAGTATGTCAGAGCTCTGCTGAAGCTGGCAATTTACTGCACCTGCCATTGTCCTTGTCTGAAGCTGTGCACGTGTGCATGCACGCCACACACACACCTTCACTAAAAAGTATTGCTCTGTGTGTGAATTAGGGCTGCAGCTAACGATTACTTACATCATTGGTTAATCTGTTGATTATTTTTTGATTTTTGGATTAATTATTTAATCTTTACAATGTCAGACAATAGTGAAAAATTTCAGAGTCGAAGGTCTTGTTTGCTTAGTCTACAAAGATATATAACTACAATCATATCAAACTGAAAAACACAGAATCCTCATATTTGAGAAGCTGGAATAAGTCAATGTTTGCCATTTTGCTTGACTAATCAATTATTTGACTCAACATTTAAGCAAAACTGCGAATAAATTGGATGCACTTAACAAAAAAAAGGACAAATTAGAGTAAGATCTCTCTGTATCAGTATCACCATTCAAATATGATGTGCGGTATTCCTTCATTTCCCATATAATCACTCTGTAATTCTTACCTTGGAGAAATAGCCCACAAGATGACAGCCTTTCTCATCATTCTTTGTAAGTATGTAGAAGAGGAAAGGCTCCACATCATAATACAAGGTCTTGTGATCCAGGAAAAGCTTGGCTAACAGGCAGAGGTTTTGGCAGAATAGTTTGCTGACATTTCCATCAACCTAAACACGGAATAAAAGGAGCAAGAGGACACTGTTCAAACAGTCCCATTTTTTCCCTCCTCCTCCCAGAACCCATTCAATGGAATCTCATGCAGCATACAGTTATTGCTTTATTGCTGTAAAAGGAAGCTGACCTCAAAGACGGAAAGGTCGTCCTTTCTGTAGATTTCATTGGCTGGCGGGTGGAACCAGCCACACTTCTTTGTGTGTCTCTGGAGAATGTTTTTGCTTCTCATGTACTTCAGACAGAACTCGCACAGATAAAGCTTTTGTAATCTAACAAAGACAAAAGGGAGAGCTGCGGTTTGTACTCAGGCATGAGAGGTTTTTTAAAGGACATTCAAATCAAATTTGTCTCAAGTAATAAAGTAATAAAACAAACTGGCGTTGTGTGTTGTGTATCATCAACATTACCTTGAATATTCAGGCGGGTAAGGTGATGAGTACCAGGTTTGAATCTCATTCTTCCCAAATTCAATGACTGCGGGGCATCGCATGGAGTCTGTGTTCATCAGAGGTCCAGTTCTCTGAGAAAAGATTTAACAAAGACAAAGGGATGAATATGCTGATCAAGATAATCATCTCTTATCACCAGACCATATCAATGTATTGTGACAAAATTCTCTACTCAAGATTGTGGTTCACAGTTCTCATGTCAAAATGAAAGATACATTACATTTGACCACGATCTGTCAATAATTAGATCTCGAGTACTTGTGTAACATATAATCTTCGAAAAATATAGAGTTGCTGCTGACATCTGGGTTAGCTGATCCACTAGCTTTCAGTGTTCAATGTATTTTATCATAGAGAGTTTCTTTTACTGCTCTTCCTAAAAATCTGAAATGTTCCTGTGTTTTTCTGTCCTTACTCTAAATATGTCTACTGCTACTACTGTGTTGAGGGAGTAAGATTTGAGCACAGATAAAAGATTATATGTATTATTTTGTTTGCGCTGAATGACTACAGCTCCCATGAGTCTTAGCCATACGCATGCTACTAAGACCTCATGGGAGTTGTAGTTGTTAAGGGCTAAAAAAAGAAACATTATTTATGTTGGTTAAAATATTTAAGAGTCGTATGTTACTAAGCAGCACAGTTGTAGATCCCCAAGAAAACGTCTATGGGAAAATACATAATGTGGATGAGGATGGTGGAATAAAGGATAGTTTAAAGCAGGGTGGGACGGCCATATGTGTTTCAGATGACAGACATCTGTATGGCATATCTCTTTCAAATACTTTTGGCTGCTAGCAAGAACACAGAATTGGCTGCACATATGTGATTGTAAGACCCTGTTCTTGTAACAGTATTGTGTTGCCAATGTCAACCCACTAGTTCAACTTAAAAGTCAATAAAAAAGAAGTTGCAAACTTCACCTAAAATTCAAGTTGGTGTTTAAGATGTTTTACCTCTTTCCTAAGTTTTCTCACCTGCGCAGCGAGTTCCTGGACACGCATGAACGTCTCAATGTCCTCCTCTGTGACGTGGTCTCTGGACATGGCCGCAAAGTCGGCTTGAGCCTCCTGCTTCACTCGCAGCTCCCCATTGTGGCCTGTTACAGGCAAAGTAACACAACATCAACACATCAGATAGCAAATCAACACTGGCCTATTTGAAGCAGCCGTGGCTGAATAATCTCATAAATGCATTCTATGCAAATGTGCTTATACTGTGAGTACTGCTGCTGAGCCTGTTTGAGGCCGTGTCTCTGAGGAATTTCATAATATATCATCTTTGCATGTTTATATGAAAATCCCTAATGTAATGAAGTGAAACTAAATCACTCTAATTGCGTAACCGCTTTCATGTGCTTAGTCATCCACCAAGACAGTTTCCCATGAATTAAGAAGCAGATGCAGTGAAGGGAGCGAGTGTCGACATGAAAAGCAACTGATGTTGGAAAGCAGGCAGTAATTTTTATGAAAGACATCAACACCATGACTTAACCACCAAAACAAAAACCCATTACAAGTGGAAGTGATGTGTCATTAACATATTTATGGAAATGTTCTGCTGGGTAAGTAGTGTTTGTGCAATATATTGTTTGGAACTGTTTGAAATACATCCATTTGTTTTTCCAACGTGTTTTTTTTTCCGACTATAACTTCACTCCTGAAGACAGTGAAATGCAAGGGTTACTGCCCTTCTGGCTATAATCATCATGTCAGCTCTGAGTCAGCTTGGGTGGGTGAATCACTGGGTTGTATGTGTCTAATGACCACTGGAATTGAGGTTGAGTGGAGACAGTGATTTCAAGAGTGAGGGTGTGATGAGGAAGAGCGCTGATGGGACTACAGCCTCTACTAGGTAGTGATCACAATATACGCACTACTGCAGAGGGTAAAGGACAGAGCAAGGAGCAACATGAGGGAGTTAGTGGGCCATGCACTATGACAAAAGCCAACGGGCGAGAGGATGGAAGCCACGTAAACTCCGCAGCCAAGTCAAAACGCAACGAAACTGGGTTAAGAAACTAAAATAATTCAAATTAGGCAGAAGATTAGTAGACTGTTAGGATGTTGAGGGTGTCTTCTCAAAGAAAAGATTAGCTCTAGTCTGGAAAAAAAATAACTGCGAGTGTCAAGCTTTAAAAAAATAAAGAAGAAGCTTAAAAGGTGTGGAGACGCAGGTCTTGGCTGGCGTTTCGAGCCTTGCTTACCATGATTATTCTCAGGCTTAATTCTTCCGTCTGTCAAGTCTCCCTTTCCTGGTGAGGGGGCTCCCTTCTGAGGGCTCACTTTATACCTCAGCCTGCCTAGTGTCCTGTGCTTTTTAAGGAAGGGGTTACGTTTGAAATGACTGACCATCTTAAATGGGTGTCCTCTGGGTCGTCCCGGCCCAGCAGATGTGGAGTGTAACCTATTTCTATTAAACTCGCTCTTTCCAAGGCGCTGGGGCCCCGTTTTGGACGCATGGGGTGAATCCTGCTTATGGTGCATGCGCTTAGGCGGCGCATAGCAAGGTAGTCTCTTTTTTCGCGACTGTCCCTGAGTAGTATAAATGTGTGAGAGTCCGTCAAATAGTCCCTTAAGTTGGCTGCTATTGCAGAGACTACTCAGGGAAGGAACACTAGACTGGCTGGAAGAGCTTTGGGGCGAGTTAGCAGAGGTGGAGCTGCTGGAAACCTGCGAGGGTGGGCTAAGTCCCGGCAACGTGGGGGCGGGAGGAAGTGCAGAGGACGAGGGAGTTATCTTTTGAGTGGCGTGAGCAGCAAAGGCAAACGGCTCTGGTGGCTTGGACAGTTTGGGCAGAACCTTGTCCCTAGAGCTAAACTGTTTGGCAGGCGACTCAACAGCTACAGCTCGCGAGCGACGGCCCACGGGGGAAGGGGTAAAGAATTTGGAAAGCCCATCAATAAGCCCTTTGGTTTTCTTGTTAACGGTGAGTGTAGCTGGGGTGGAGGTGGGCGTGAGGGGGGGAGTGGTGGTGGGAGTGGAAGTGGTGAATTGGGTGGCGTCGACCGCACAACAGGGGCCTGCAACAGCCATTCTGTCTCTGGCGTCCTTCACAGATGCAGCATGACCAGATGAAGGTGTGGAACAGACGGTAATCTTTTGAACCCTACCAGGTGACCCCCTTCCTCCAAGTGCTACCATGGAGCCATCACCACTGGTTACAGACCTGCGTAGACAAGAAAAACTGAATCAAGATCTCACCGGACAACAGATCTGTAAGTTATTCTTTATTCATTCATGGGACATTAAGAGTTTTTTGGGAACAATCGACATATTGTGTATCCAAAAAATCTCAAACAAAAAACCAATTTACTGTTTTAGCTTATGTTTGCTTGTGTTCTTATTCTCTGTAAAAGCATTTTGTAACTTTGTTAAAGGATCATTTCCAGTTTATTACAACTTGAGTCCTATTACATGGGTTTTGACCATCATTTTTATCTATATCTATCTTATAATTTTGATTGATTGATTATTTTTCATTGCAAACATGTTAAAATAAAATAAAATATATAGGCAGTGAAACAAAACACATAAAAATAACAGCAAACTTTCAGTAAACAACACAAATAATAACCATTCAATGTTCGAAAAGGGTGTAGGATGAAGTGAAGAACTTTTCTAGTCCTACCTCATTATTTTATGATTTACCAACCAGGTTGTTAAATTTTACTGCATTTAGTTTGATGAAGAATGGGTTTGTTGGTTCTCTGTAAGTGGTTTTATTTACGATTCTTATGGCTCTTTTTTGAAGGATGAAGATTGGATCTGTGTTTGTTTTGTATGTGTTCCTCAACACTAACACACAGTAGGTAATGTATAGGAGTATGAAGGAACAGTACAAGGAGTATAGTGATGGTTGATTTAGGAGATCTTTGACTTTATATGATATTACACTTGACTTTGATATTTTTGCTTTAATATAATTTATGAGTGTGTGTACTCTTTGATTTCTACATAATTTATCATGAGATTCTTGTTGAGTTAGTTGAACGATTCCCAAATGTTAATATAAATATTATATTTATATTAACATTATACTCAACAAACTAATTGCTGAGAACTCTGGAATTCGCAACATCACTCACAACCACAGCAAGTACGGCAAGTAGGTCGAAGTTGAACCAGAGGCAATATGAATTTTCCTTTAACAAATTGAAACTGCTAATATTGAAATTTGTGAACACTTACATTCTTTGCTTGAGCTTATTTCTGGGCCTTCCGATTGGCTTTGCATATCGACGTTTGATCTGATCGGCTTTCTTGTGCAGCAGTTTCTTCCCATTCTCCTTCGGCCTGCAGACTTGGCAGATCCAGGTTCCTGGAGGGTGTCCAAACACAGAGAGTACCATTTGGGTGGGTTCATCAATTCAGAGGACATACAGTACATTCATTTGAAACATTTCCTTTAATACCAAGAGCTGGCGAGGATCCCACCAGCTCACAATGACAATCAATTACTCAGCACAAAGCGAAAATCCATAAGAAAAACATTGGGTCAATTCTCTGTCCAGTGAAATAGACTTCGTGTCAGCTTGTTGAGCAAAGCTATGTGACTTGTATGAATTGCCTGCCAAATGTCCTACTACAGTACGTGCACCATCATTACAAGCCTCGCTGTAGGGTCACTACTGTAATCCAGAGATAGCAAATCTCCCCGGGGATGCTGGAATAATTTGATATGCATGCAAAGCTCCTAATAAGCCACCGCTGCCTCTCTGTGTGCTGAGTGACAGCCCCAAACGGCTGTCTGTGAAGAAAAGGCTTTGAATTGACAGCAGAGAGGGAAACAGAGAAGCCAGACAGTGTAAACACCTCACCTTTTGGCATTCTTGAAAGCGGCGGGTCGCAGCATTCCATGTGAAAGCCCCGATCACATGAATCGCAGAATAGCATCTCATCCTGAAAGGGAACAGCAGGCATGTGTAAGGGATGTCCCTGTTGCATACATGTAACGACACCCACATCATTTTAAGTCTTTTGCAAAAATAAACCCAATTGTGCACAAGAGAGGCTTTACAAATCTGAGGGAAAACCAACAAATCCTCAGGGATGCACAAAATGGGATCTACCTCCAAGCCAACAACACTGAAAATGGTGTGTGTTAAGATGTATGCAACATCGTACTTACAGCATTTTTCCCCTGTATTCGACAGGAGCTGCAGGTTTTGCATTCAATACACTGCCACCGTAATCTCTTCACATTTGAGGTTAATTCAGGGGAAAACTTCAGACATGATGGATGCCCTTCAGAAGTAATCAAAAATGCATATTAGCATGACACATTTTTTACAGCGTTGACTGTGTCACAGAGCTAGAGACAAGGCTTTCTATTTAATCACACAGTAAGGTTAAATATTAACATATTACATCATCAAAAACAATGCGGCCTATATGTCCGCGACACTTTTTCTCCCCTCTGCCACAAGTTGTGTCTAAAAACAGTATGATCGAACATCTGAGCCGCTAATTAAAGATAATTTGATCTTAATGAGGCAGAAACAGTAGCAGCACTCATTCTAATGGAAGCCGATCCATGAAAGTCATGTAAAAGCTTGCCTTCTCCCTCACCCGGCTCCCTCTCATGGTTGTAAAACAGCTGTTTTACAGTGAGAGCACAATTTGTGTACACTACGAGCAGTTAATGAAAACCACCTCGACGCTACTTAGTCAAATTTGAGCTATAAAAATGTCACCAGGAGAACAATTCCTTACGGCATTTAAAATAATTGTTCAAACATAAATGACTCCTTGGCAGAGGTAATTTTATGGGGGGTTAGCAGTTTTGTCTGGAACAAAAGAACAGTAAAGGAAATGCCACCAATCTGCAGCGGGAAAATGGTTGATCTTTGATCCGCTGTGCCTGGTGAGCTATATAGAAGATTCTGAATTGAACGAAAATTACTTGGGTGATTTCAGATTCTAATGGCCACTTATAGAGCATCTGCCCTTCTTGAGCCCAGTGAGAGTTGCAAGCAATTTGGATCCCTTCAGCCACTCAATTTGAACATTGTTCTTCCAATAAATCCCTTAAAGGGAAGCAGAAAAAATATGGAGCGAGAATATGACATCTGCCTAGCCGACGCTGAGAACTGCTGATACCAGGGTTTGGTGATATGATGATATACTGTATCTTGTGAGATGACAGAAATTTATCAGCCATCACAGATTTTTCTATAACCTTTATAGTGAAGTAGCTTTAATACCTCTGGTGATATTCGGAGATTGCAGGCTATGTTGCAAATCAATGAGCAGGACAGCTTTAAGGAAATATTGGATTTTTGCATCAATGTGATTTAAGTGTTATGATTTTCCAGGTATTTAAGGCAAAAAAAAACACATTTCCATCTGGTTATGTAAACATTTGGTTAACTTAATCTCCAAAAAATGCAATACAGCATAGCAATAAAACAATTACATATATAGCTTGATTATGAAATTAAATTACATACCATGATAGAAAATGTAATACATGTTAGCCATGTATGTTCTACTACTCTAAAGTTTTAGTTTTTCAGGGTTGGGCAACAAATAAGTATTATCCCTTGTTATTACTGAACTTGTTATTACTGTTATTACTTACTTTTGTGGTATAGTTTTGCAAATTTTTGAGGTCCAAATAAATTATAGCAAGCAAATTGTCATTGTTATAAAAGTAACAAAATGAGCGAGTGAAATTACTGTTTTACACAATACCAAATGATTTTAACCATATTGTCCAGCTCTGTTCCTCGTACACTCACACTGTTGCCTCTGAATCTTGCCAACATGCTAACAGTTCTGTCCAGACTACAACATGTTATGGCTTGTGAGAACTTACCACTGCTCCCACAGTCTGCACAGGACAGCAGCTCTTCTGGCCGCTTGTCCCGATTTGACTCTTTCGTTCCAAGACAGAAACTGCATATTGGGATGGGGTCAACCCGGAGCTGGGTGGGAACACAAACAGAGACAAACTGTTTAAAAAACAGAAACGGGCACAGGCTGCGTATGTAGTGCTTGAAAAGTCTGTTTGTTTTCGGACATTTTATCTCGTCAGGAGTTGGGAGATTGCTGTATACATATTGCTGGTTAAGCCAAGAAGGTAAAAACCTGTGTGCGAATGAAATGAAACAGCCACAAAAATACAAACCAGAAGCATGAGCTCAGAGAATGAGCAAAAGTCGAGTTCTCACAGACTAGAACTGAATAATAAATGAATCTTGTCCTCAGAGATATGCTGCGTTTCAGATCCACCTCCTTTATCCATTACATCTGAATGGGAGAGTGATCTTAGTAATCATAGTTTAAGGGCTTAATCCAATTCTTAAAGCTTGCACTCCAGTCTGAAAGGATTAACCAGCATGTAATCAAATTACCTCAATAATAAAACATGCTCTCATTGTTACTGCCGTGATCCACCGTAAATGTTGCAAGTCTCAGAACAAACACTCATTTAAGGGCTTACGGTAAAGTTCAGAAGAAGTAAAATATGAGCTCAAGATTTAAGAGGATTTCCCCATTGATCACTCAGAATGAAGAGAGGCTGACTCCAGGGAGGGAACTGGGAAATACTTGACTTGTCATCTTGTTAAACAGCAGCCAGTCAAAACCTAACCAATCTTAGGCTGAAATTATGGTCACACTCAACTCAGATTGTGTACCTTTAAATATGAGATCATATAAGCAAACCTCTAGAGGAGCATCAAACAAACTGCTGCCTGCTTGAGAGGAAGTTCTAAACGGAAAATAACACTCACAGGGTGTGACCATAAATAACCTACCTCATCATCAGTTTACACACTAAGGCCTTGTCAATCGACTGGAGCTTTGAAGGGCACTCTGGGGATGCCCATAATTAGTTTCTATGATGCAGATCAGCATCCTCACCTCAACCAAATTTGCGACCTCCAAATCTCTATCGGTGCTGACCTCTGCCCGACCTACAGTTGAATAAAGGGGTATCTTGTTTTGTTTTTTTTCCCTCCATCCAGCAACACACACATATGACAGGACAATCCTTTCAACCCGTCACACCATCTAAATGATTCCCAGGAGGATATGCAGCAAGGATACAGTGGGAATTTAGTCATTGCTCCTGGCTGTTGCATCAATTAGATGTTACGGCGAGGGAAAGCAGTTTACTGCCACATCAATGATTACTCTATTTTCCAACCTGCCAGGTCAATATTTGAAAGCGGGCGCTGGCATTAGAAGCAGACTGCTGCTCACACAGCTGTGATTATGGACCAAAAACATTGAAATGCTACTGCTACACCTGTAGGATACAACATGTGGCTCAGAGGTAATCAGTGACTTTATTGTCTCATGTTAAAGAAAAGAAAGTATATTTTGCTCAGATTTAGCAAGATGTAGCCTCTACAACTGCAAACAATCTTGTTGAACAGGCCTGGTTAGAAGTACTGTTCATATTACAAACGAACACAATTGCTGCTGAAACGATTAGTTGATTGACAAAAAGTTTATCAGTAACTATGTTACGCCATTTATTAAGCTAAATGTGATGGTTTATTTTATGTTTCTAAGTTGACCTTTGGCTCTTAGAACTTGTGATAGTTAGTTTTCCCTATTTTCTCACATTACATAGACTTAACGATCAATCAAAAAGATCATACACACAACCCCAGTGTTTTGTTAATTGGACTGCACAATGTCTGACAATTAAGGGCTTATCAAAGTTCAGATCACGTTCACTTGGGGCAGAGATAAAGAGAGAAATATTAGCTTTTGTCCTTGATCATAAGCCATCTTCCTTCTAAAAGATGCAGTCAAAGGCATCTGAAAACAAGGGCTCAGAGTTGTGAGTGCGTTATTATTTCTTCTTTATGTACAAAAAGCGCATGTGTGTCATTAGGGATGGTGTTCAATAACATTTTACCAAATTGGAATCCCTTGCAAATCTATTAGGTTTACCTTTCACCATCTGAAGTAACTAAAGGCTAAAAGAACTACAACTCAAAGATGTCTAATCCCCTTTTGTTAGCTGTGAAAGCAGGAACACTAGCGTTGTTAGTGGCAGCCTAATTAATGTTCACAACCTGTACCTACAACGTGAAAATGAGATGCGCAGCGTAATGAAATGTTCATTAAACGTATCTGACACGTTCAATTAACAGCTGTAGCCTCCTGTACTTCACAAGCTACTTACTCCTGTTTCAGAACTATTAAATTGATCAGATTAAAATGTTGATATGATATGAATCAACGTTTAACTGGGAGACTCTTAATCTGATGTGAGATGATCAGCTAGATCATTTCTCTAAAGACACCACTCTGTTGGTCTCTGTTAAACTACAAAAACACACAGCCCACAGTGGTGTTACAAAGTGATGTGTGTTTTCCCTCCCAAACAATCTTTTGTTGAATACAGACACCAGCTGCAGAGAGCATTTTAACAACAGAATAGGCAAACTTTTCATTTTAGCCGTTACAGAATTAATGTTAATTAGCTACAGCTGCTCTAATGTGCTGCCGGTGATGTCTGTCATTTTAACCAGCGACTGAGACAGTTGGCTAAAAATGAGAAGCCTGCACCCTGTATACTTTCCATTGCCCTTTGCTAATACAAAGAGTGAGGAGAGATAAAAGGTTTGATAAGATAATTGTTAGCGTCATAGCTTAACGAATGTGGGCATTTTGCTGACTAGAAACCAGATCCGAGATGAAACCAGCTATCGGAACCCATCCATGTGGTATTTTTATTACACTGCATGCGGAGAAAAACTGAATCACTGAGTAAATAATTTTCTTATGAGCCTTTAAACTTTGGTTTTGGATCAACAAAATGTCTGTGCTAGTGTGCAGCCTGCGCATGGTGCTGTTGAAATGCTCAGAGCTGAGACACACACACACACACACACACACATACAAAAAAAAATAAATATATATATATATATACATATATATGTATATATATATATATATATCTTAATAAGTCTTCACTTCATAGCATAGTCTCCGATGGCTGAGCTATGAAGTCTAATCCAGAAACTGGAGAATTAATTTCCATCAGGAATATTCTTATATTCTTAGGCCTGGTGATTAAAACCAATAGCAATTTGCAAATCTACCACAGCACAAAAATGCGCAAACAGAGAAACAAACACAGCTGAAGAGATGCTGATGATTTTCTTGGGGATTCTAAATTAAGTACATTACAGGAAATTATGCTGCTTCAAAAGAGCAGGCTGTCCTGAGTGAGGGGGTGGGGTCCTATTAGAACACTGCTGGTAGAGAGAGAGAGAGAGAGAGGTAGTGAGAGACAGAAAGAGAGAGAGAGAGAGAGCTCAAGTGGTTGCATAACACAGCAGGAAAAAAAAACTCTCATTCCTTGCCTTTGTTCCTGCCAGAGTCTCTTCAGAATGTAATAAACTCAAAACCAAGACTGCTCTTTTTTACCTCAAAGTATCTGTTATTCTCAACACACACACACACACGCACACACACTCGTTGTGCTTAAGGAACAGAGCAGGCAGAGATGTCTCATCCTTTGAAGTGAACGGCAAACCTGGACTGGGCTAGGTGATGTCATCAGGCCGGGAGCAATAGGTTGAAATGTTCCAAATGGAAAACAGCAGGCCTTCCTCAGCTATGAGAACCATCGCAGGACACTGTGTCTCTAAACAGTTCTCAGTTTCACTCTTGGCCTGACCACAGACACAGTCACAGTTGTGGCTGCAGTATCAAGGTGTCGCTTCCTGATTATTCACTGCGAAACTGGTGGGGAGCTGGGTGACATCTCTATAGCCTGATGCTGCTCGTCACTTCAGCTGCATAACTTGTGCATAAACTATTAGACCGCAGCTCATCTTGATAAGCCTCAACACATGATCTGCAAAAAGCCTTCACAACAAACTATCTAGATGACTGTATGCTGCGCTTTGGGGCCACACAAAGAAAACTACTTTCACTCTCCTGCACTCGACAGTGTCTTCTTAAAATTGCAAAGCGAGTACAAAAGTGCTGTCATTTCACAGGCGTTTGTTTGCAGCGTGTGTTAAAGCTAAGCACCAGTAAAAAAGACACAATCTCTGCAAGCTATAAACCACCCCTGAGGTGCCAAAAGCAGCGGAAACAATGCAACCTGGAAGTTTGTTTATATGGTTTCTTTTCCTCTCTGGGGCATCTCGGTTAGCACAAAGGTCATAACAGCTGCATGAAGTCTGAGAATATTCTGTCCAACCACACATACTTCAGCTCCAATTTCCCAGCCATATTTGCAAGGACTACTTCGTGCTCTTGCCTTTGTCAATTACAAATAAAATATCCTAATTCTGTTCACTAATGCTTTGCTACTCACAAGACAGCCAGCCACATCCCTTAAGGTCATTAGGCTAGAGTTACATAACTTGTGGGAAGCCTACAGCAGACTGCCTACCACACACTGTCAGCATGACTTTCTGGTTATCCAAGATCTCTTATTATGGAGACCAAGACCAACACAACCCCAAAGGGACACACTCTAGATTTGCGTTGTTCCTGACCTGCCAAGTTAGAGTCCCAAAGACCACAATCATAAAATTCCCATTAAGGAAAATGTCACCCGTCCTCCTTGGAATAAAAATTTTCCAAAAAAAGTTCCAAAAGGCCTTAATACATGGAAAACAAAGCTTTAGTACATGTTATGGCTGAGTGACAGTGTTCAAATCAATGACACATTGATAACAAGATTATTTCGATCATTGGGACATCCCTTTGGGGTAACAGCAACATAAGACACAGCAAAGGTGAGGGTGATATGAGGATCAGCGTGAGGTGAAGCAGTGAAAATGCAGAGGCCAAGGTGTGTGTACCTGGTCTCGCTCATGGGGGAGGAGTGTCACTGATGACAGGACCAAGGGGGAAGCACTTGGACACCTGGAGCCCCTTCCCTCTGCACTGCCATGGCTGAGCTTATACCGTGGGCCGTTTTTCAACAACCTGCCGTTGTTAACCGACCGCTTGGCCGCCAGCCGTAACCTCTGCCGGAAAGCAGGGTTATCAACAATGTTTGAGAGGTCATCCTGGTTCCTCAGATACCTCTCGATGTTCTTTAGCGAGGAGCCGTGTGTATCATCCAGGCCCTCAATGGCCCTCTTAAGTATCTTATTCCAATCAATATGGCGCAGATCGCTTGAATTCCATATAGATTCCTTTGATGGCACAGACACGTTTGCAGGCGGGATTGATCCAACTCTCCCGGGATTTCCTGGGTCCTTATAAGAGGCGCTCCCCTTATTTGTAACCTTGAGAATAGAGCCATCATGAACACTTAATTCCAACTGCTCAAGGACGGTCTTCTTGTCCAGTCCATGTGATGTGGCCACCGCATGACAAATTCTCTCCTCCGAGGGCCTCTGCTTTTGCCTTTTGATTTTCTGTATTGCTTCAAGAATCCACTCCGTGTACAGAGGGTTTGCAAGTTTTACCATGGTTGAACAATTAGACTCACAAAAATGTGATCCATACAGATTCCTCCTTTCTGCTGCTGAACACTGGGTACATCCACATCCTTGATAAGGTCAAAAAGTTATGTTCCACTCCGCCATCCACATATTTTTCCTCAATCCTGGGTATCAGACATTGAACTTGAGGAAAAAGTTGGCACTAATAAATTCCACAATCGTAGTTACCACCTGACCTGGAGCTGTGTTAATTGAAATCCCAGATCAAATCTAAAAGGGAAAAAAAAGAGAAACAAACAAGTCAAATACATTTGTAATTCTCAAACTCTCCTGTTAATTGCTGGTTATTTCCTCTAATATACATTCTACAAACTAGCTTACAGCATATTAGATATAAAGGCTAAGCCAGAGGCATGTAGCAAGAAGTTTAAAGATGTGGTAAAACATGAGCTACAGATGAATTATAACAGATGCAGGAGCTGTCATGGCTGCTAAAGAAATTACAGTGACTTAATCCATAGTCTGACACCATATTCCACACAGCAAACCAGATGTCCATTTCAAAAGAGACTATTTTGTCAAAGTAGCTAATAAGTTTCCACACTATGACAGTTTAGCTTAGCTAGAAACTTCTACCGAGTTCTGGAAAAGTATGAACTCTCTCCTCGACACTTTTTTTTTTGGTTTCAGATTCATTTTCTACATTAAAGAAAAAACAAAACAACCTTACAAGTTAACATTACTTCTACAGCGTAATTTACAAAGTGTCAGTTTAACATTGCGTTTAAAAAGAAGCCGTTACTCACAAAAAAGCACAAAAAGGAGGTTTAACTGTAACGTTTAACCGTTAGTCGCCCGCACGCGACTTTTGACAGCTCGACGTCCGCGACGACTAACTGATCAGCGCGAGCTTTAATGACAGATGTATATAATCAATGTTCACTTCCTGACAGCTGCCGTTAGACGTTTTAAAGGCCAGTCTGCAAATCATCACCGCGCCGTTTAGCGAAGGAAGAAACCGGTAATAACTACGTAACAAACCTAGAGTTGTGTTTCCGCTGAGTTGAGCAGATAAATGACAGTGTTGCCAGCATTACTGATGTCACCTAAACAGTCGCCATTTTGTTACAATGTTGTAGTTTACATGAATCCGACATGACGCTGATTACAATCCAATGGAGTCTCATTAAACCTTACCTACACTAATGTGCCCTCCCTAGCAACTTCAATATTGGCTGTAAAGACAAGATCCGATTTCTGGTTTGATAAAGCACATGTCAATCTTTATGTATGAGCTCACTCCGAGAGGCACGGCACTGGCTGTATGATCTGTCACTTCACTCAATTGACCCGCCTCTTAAGGTGCCTTCAGTGATGAATTGATATAATTTACCTCCAACAGTCATAATATCTTAACTTACAGCTCTACCCGCAGCGACAGGATATTATTAAGTCACACGTACACTATAACAGACATAAACTGGCTGAGTTATGATTAAACGAGATAAATATTTAACCTCATTTGCAAAGCGTTTAACACCGGCCCACCTTAATTAGATTCCTCCTTGAAACAGTTGGTTACACTTGAAAGTGATTTGGATCATTTTAGACTTTAATTGGCTGTTTGTTAAATCTATCATTTGTTTGCATTATAACCAGCAAAGACTCAAGCGCTGATTTAAAGTGGAACACGTCTCATTAAAATAAAATAAATAAATAAATAAAAAACCTTCCAGGTAGCATATTCAAGACTCCTGCAGGCTAAAATGTGTGAAAGCTATCGCCTTTCCCTCCTCTTTATCTTCCTCCCCTTTTCATTCTTTCCCCCCAGAGAGGAGCCGTAATTCTCCTGATATTTAACATTTAAACTATGTGACGTTAAATTGAGGGGCGATGAATAAACGTTCCGCTGAGCTAAAAAAAAAAAAAAAAAAAAAGTAGGTTTTTCTGTACGCTTCACGTCTGCCAGGCGGAATTATTAACGTCCTGTGTTGCGCTGTGCAATGATGGCATGACCTCTTTATCACCATTAACTATCAAATATCTCCGATGAGGGAAAAATAGTGAGCCCTGGAGGGGAAAAAAGATGTTCAGGGGGGAATACAAGTTAACACGACTGCTGGGAGAGTAGCTCCTTCGTCACTGCTTCTCAATTATGTATCGCTATAGTTTTTTCTCAGCTCCCATTTCTCAGCTCAGCGCCGCTCTCGTTTTCCATATTATATTAGGAAATGATACACAGCCTTCTTTGGATTTTTTTTTAACACCGTTTCAGATGTTACACAAACCCGACCGACCTATCTAACGTAGCCGCCGTTAAAAAGCGAGAAGGCAACAACAACAAATTAACGCCAAGTTTCATGCAAGAATGAAGATATAACTAGAATGAAAGAGAAAGAGGAAAAAAAGAGGGCACAGGCTACCGTAAATATTTGCTGGTAGTTTACCTCTTCAAGTTTTTCCCCCCCTCGGATACTCCTCTTCATTATCGGGGAAACGTCGAAGGATAAAAATGTGCAGCGACATATCCGAGCGATTTCGTGGGATTTGATCTCTTAAAGCGAAGGCTGAAAAGCTTGCGCCGAGACATGGAGAGGACCTGATAACAACTAATTGAAAGGTTAATCTACATAGCAGCCTGTGACAAAGTGGTACCCTCCCCCTTCTTCTTCTTCCACTGTAGACATCCCTACTTCAGTGTAGTGGAGCGGACCGTCGCCCCTTTAGTGCGCTCCTACAATGATATTGTCAATTTCACTTTTTTCCCCCTCCATCAACGTGTCCAGTGATGAGCCAAAAGGAGCATTTTTTTTCCAGACTTCATGTTTTTGGAGGTTTACTCTCGACAGGATGCAGAACATTTTTATGTCATAACAACCCTACTAACATCAATCCCCTATGGCCATTTTAAACTTCCATTGATGTGCAGAAGATATAAACCCAAATGTGATTGATTTTGACACAAACACATAAATCCAGAATTTTAGCCATTTCCACCACTGGCCAATATCACTCAGGGGCAGTACTGGATATTATACACTAACACCCTAATCTGCTAATTAACTTCACCATGCCCAAGGAAGAGCAATAGTTGTTAGCAATAATGTAGATCATTAAATCTTCAGTCTTTAGATTTGCGTTCCCCCTCGCTCATTCACCAACTCTTTAGCTGCATTAAAAATGCCAGAAAGCTCATTTTTCATGCAGTAATACAGATGTAATTAGAGAGATAATTGGTAACTTCCCATTAGATTATAGACACATCCTGTACTGTGCAGTCAGATTTTTTAAAAAAAGACCTCAAATGAAAACATTTAACCCTTATAAAAAGACATATTTGATGTGTAATTTGATTTGCATTCATTTATTTCATGTGTTAATAGTCTTGTCATTTTTTTTCATTATGCCACATCTTCATCAGATGCTTCCCTTATTACCTTGATTACCTTGTTAATGTTTCTATTTACCTGTATGACCCATTTTCAGTGTTTATATCATTCACTGTCTTGTTGCCATTCAGTCCTCCACATTTATTTAAATCTACTTACTGATAATTTGTGAAAAATAACGTGCAAATAAAATGTTATTTAATGTAGGTGATGTTGTAAAAGAGGGTTCAGATTTGATGCGTTGGAGTGGACTAGTGTCATGATGGAGGCACTGACCAAACCTGCTTGTGTCTGGTTATAATGAATGCCACCCTGGGCCCCAGCAGGTCCTCCACTGCTGCATGGGTCCAGGGATAATTTGAATTGGAGCATGTGCCATTGCAATCTACCCATCCCCCTTCCTCAATCCCTGCCAACTGCCACACTGGTGTTCACAAACACTGCTGCCCATCTGCGGGGCAAAACACTGGCCGGGGCCCCAGTTACTCCTTTGGCTGCGTTAAAAAAAAAAAAATTCTGGTCGTGAACCCACTTTTGTAGGCAAATATCACAAAGTCAAGCTTTTCCTCTCACAGCGTCAAAGTTGTTAACAGCGCATTTAACACAAAACAGTAAATAAGAGGAGTTGTTGTAGATGGGTGCTACAAATTAACATTGGCATTAAAATTTTTGAAACTGCCTGTGGCTCACTGGCTTAGAAAACAGAATAGTATTGTAAACTGTCAATTAAATGCACAGGTTTTATGTTTGTTTTTCCACCCCGCATTCATTGAGCAAAGCAAAAGTTTACCAGGAAAAGTGAGAAAAGTATGTTTAGTAGTTTCCTTATTGTGGCAGGCATTCTCATTACTTAATCATGGCTCCCTCTTTTTGTGTTTGTGTTTTGCCATCTGTCATCTTGAGAAGCAAATGAACCAGCTGCCATGGAGTGTGATCTTGCCCAATCAGAAATGTGGTCCTTTTCAAAGCGCATCTGTGTGAAACCTTAAAAAATGCTGATGAAAAAAAAAGTGTCTCAAAGTTGTTAATAACATTTTGGCTGGAGAATGTTTTCACCTAGATGCCCCTGATTAGCATAAATGCATAATCTATGCCTCATTAAAGGAAACAGAGCTCTCATGCAGGGAGTGTAAAAACCAGATTCCTGGTGACATTTTCAGAGAAAATAAAAGAAAATATGATGTAACAGGTTGTTCTAGGGGAACAAAAAATGTTATTCTCAATCACACTTCTTTGTACAACAGATGAGTGTTGAATTGTTTTCCACAAAACACTTGAGACACTGCCCAACACTTCTGCTGGCCCACAGTCAGTGGGAGGCGGGTGGTCGGGGAGGGGCCTCCCTCTGATCCTCGTCTCCAACCCCCAGCGACAGCACAGCTGGGTACGAAGGATCAGCCTAATTTTCAGGTCCCTCTAATGATCGCCACGAAGAGCAGCCACTAATCCCTTAACTGAGAAAAATGATCTCCTGTAGCCCTGCAGTGCAGCTCCAGACCCCCGAGAGTCCAGTTAGGACCCAGCGAGCATGAGTCGGGGTGGCTGAGCGGAGCCAGGACACCAGGCTGGTCCTGCACCCCCCCTCCTCCTCCACTCTTCCCCATTAATGGAGGGTGCTGAGCTGTCCAAAAGTGATTAGCATGATGATGCCTCCGGCTGATTAAATAATAGAGTAAGATACAAACCCAGTGTGTTATAACATTGTTTTTGCATTTGGTTTTTGGGTATTTTAAAGAAAAACTTCATCTGCTGCTTTGTTTTGGTATATATCCTGGTAAGATGAACTTGATGATTTTTTTATTTGTATGATAACAAAAAAAAAAAAAAATTAAAACATTATTTCCGGCTTTGTCCTGTTAATACTGTCACTTTTGGAAATAGAGAGCCTTCCATAATGGCGCCCCATCCATAAATCTACAGAACGACAGTTGAATATTAAAGGAATATTCAACTGAAAATGTACCATATTTTACGCATCATAACATTCACCGCCTGCAGGCTTGAGAGACATCTCTGAAAAGTTTGTAGTTTTCTGCTTTGTGAAAGATGGCACTCATGGTCTACACATATAAATACACTACCTCCGTGTCACACTATCGCCTCCTCATAGCACAGAAGCAGTAGTGAAGAAGTAGTGTAAACAGCATTGAAGCGATAATTGTTTGTAACATATTGAGCAAGAGGATCAACATGAAGAAGTGGATTCAGAAAAAGTTGTTTTTTTTCTGTGAAGTTTCTATGGATGTTTATATTTTTTGGCCATACTCTGGGTCACCATTGGAAATGATAGTAACTCCTCCATGAAAGAAGCGAGCAACGACCTTTTCACAGCCACATATGGCCATAGAAACTTCTCAAACCACTCCTGCAGGATAATGCTCTTTTCCACCATTGATCTGTTTGCTCAGTATGTTCCAAAATATTGTTACCTTGAAAATAAATCGCTAAATATGCTTCAATTCAGGCAAAGCCTTGGAGTGATGAAGGGCAATACAGCGAGATGGAAGAAGTGTTTTTAGCTCTGTTGCTGAAAAAGTTGTTTTTTTTTTGCAGTGAGTTGTTTGCCACTGGAATCCATTATACCTGCTGTAAATCCAAGCTGATGTCCTCTGCAAAGACGCAAGATATAAACTTCTGAGAGCCACATTTCAAGCCTAAAGAGGATGAGTATTTGATACTCAAAAGATAGATTTTCAGCTGTATGTTCCTTTAAACATAACCATATTATTCCAACATATGATACTAGTACATTGTTTGAGTTGTATTAAAACATCTGAGTTGATTATTCAAGCTTGATCAAATATTCAAGCTGCGGCACTTAGTCCCATGCAGTCACTGTAAATAGAAAAAAAATGTACATAAAATCCTGAAGCATACATATACAAGTATCTTGTGGAAAAGACAAATGTGCAGTGCTCGGATGCATCAGTGAAAGTCTGGCTTCTCTGGGAAGGTGCATCCGACCCGTCTGATGATGACATTGGCGGCGTAGTGTCCGGCCCGGATACACTCCTCCAATGAGTGCTCTTGGACCAACGCAGAGAGGAATCCTGGGAAGACAGAAGAGCAGAGGTCAACCTGTAACCATACATTACCGCCAAAATAGTTTGGGGAGCAATTAGCATTGATATGAACCAGGTATGGCTTCTGGAAAAAGGGACAACACTGTTTCATCCTCAACCGCAGCCAAATGATGACTGTTTTATGTGGCGCTATGATCAGCTCATACAGAGTACAAACAGCAGGCTAAATGTCACGCTCATATAATCTGGCGACATCACTATGTTACATAGTTGGCCGATATCAAAGGTTAATTGGGAATGTACACAAAAATCAAGCTGCGTAGAGGATCATTTTCATGCCATACCTCCCACGAAGGCGTCTCCTGCACCATTAGTGTCCACAATATCGTTCTGGTCGATGTCCAAAACAGGGAACATGGTCACTTTCTCACCTGTAGTCAGGACACAGGAGGGCTGTTAATTAAAGCTGAACACCAGTAAATATATATATATATTTATATATATATATATATATTTTTTTTTTTCCTCCTGTTTTGGCCCATTATTTCTTTGATTGCAACTTGACATTACATTATTCACAGGTCATTTCACACAACAAAGCATTGTTATAATTGGAGATAATTGGTCATTTGATTTTAACATTTCAGTCTAGCTTAGTTTTTTTGGCTAATTAATAACGTATGAAGTAGATATTTGTTACTTACAGTACAGTACATGTGTCCTACATAATTAGCACTGGGTAACATTTGAGTAACTCAAAGCCAGTTAAAGTAAAAAAAAAAAGAAAAAAAACCTAAACGTTGTGATTTAAGTTCAGACTGTGTAATTCACCTTTATGGCCAACAAAGCTCAATTTTCAAGTTTTTGAAGCTATAAACCACATAAGGTGTGAATCTCAACACATACTGAGTGCAATAAACACATTATTAACATTTTTCAATGGCTCGCACGGCTTTAAATTATTTTTTTCTAACGACAAAAAGTCTAAAATGGTAAAAATTATCATCCTATATTCCCAGAGCCCAAGGGGACGTCTTCAAATTGCCTGTTATGTTTAACAAACAGTCCAAAACTCAAAAATATTACATTTACAATGATATAAAACAGAAATGAGCAGCAAATCGTCACATTTGAGAAGCAGGAACTGGTGAATGTTTGGTGTTTTAACTTGGGAAGCAACCTAATTATTATCAAAATTGTTTTTAATGGCTTAATTCATCAAATATTGTTTCAGCACAAATGGCGAGATTAATGAGGTGCTGAATTAATTGACACTTGGACTGGAGTGTCTCTAGCTTACAATAAACGCTCCAAAAGCAACAGATGATCAAATGCAAAAATTCTCAGCATTTCTGAAGCTTTAGGCGAGTGCTCTGATAAATTAACAACAATCCAAGAACAGTTACTGCGAGTCGTTTCCGTTCAAAACGGAATCCAATGAATGAGGTTCTCTTTATTATCTTCAGTGGATTATATTGCTTCAATTATCAGTAGCATATGCACTTCAAAGAGACTTCCAGTTTAAAAGAGAGGGGGGGAAAAGAAACAAAAATCTACCAGATGACAAAGTCTTGAGGTGTAGAGTGACATTAAATCAGCAACTTATGTCAGAACAATCTAAACCACACACACAATCTTCAAACAATCCAAGAGCTCTGGTGCCGACGTGAACCTTCAAAAAGGTGCAGGAGACAAAAGACTGACATGTGGATAAAAGGAACACGAGGAGGCTGACAGACCCCTTATTGAGAAAAAAAAAGGCTGGGAGTTTAACGAGAACATGAGAAAGAAAAAAAAAAGACAAAAAAGTTGTTTAATGAGGCTCCCTACTAATCTAACAGCAGCTCACGGAATATCTGAGGTGCAGATAAGACACCCCACCTTTTTCTTTTTTGAATATTTCTGAATACATTTCTGTCCTTGTCCTACAGGGTAAGATACACAACCTGCAGCCAAGCATATGCTCAACACCTGATGTCAAAGAAATGACTGTGAGAGAGAAACAGTCAGAAAGTTGTGGTAAATGCAAACATATTGCAGAGCAGAATGAGACTGTATTACAGGTCAGGTACCAAAGACGTATCAGATAAAGAGTTAGATTGTGTTTTTATAATGACACACTTTCTCTTTAAAAGGAAAGCAGCAGATTGTCACTTTGATAATAAATTACAATACGACAAGAATCCTTTTAGGATCAGCTAATTAGTAGCATAACGACTTTGCTTAATTAATGCCACAGATGAAGCTTGAGAATCCTCCTCCCTCTTGAAATGATTAACCGCATATGAAAAATGTGCTAATAATAAATTACAATTTGTCAGTTATTCCACACTTAAACTCAAGTCGTTAGTTGCAGTTGTGCTTATGCGACGCACGTTGCAGCTGCAAAACAAGATGCTTTAAGGTATGAAGCTGCTGCACTTGTTCAGCACAGATTCTGCAAGTTAGTAGACCCGAGTAATCAAATGTAAATAACTGTGTAAATATGTTTACGGTGGTTAAAATAAATGGTTACTCTCCCCGGAGTGGGCGGCACACGAGGAGTCAGATCTCATTATCTGCAACCATGTAACCTCTCACATGAAGCGATGCTCATCTTTGTGATAACACTACATCCAGAAGTGTCAAAATTCATTAAACAAACAAATCAGAATCCGTTAACAACCAACCTATTGTTCTGTTGTTGCAATCAGCAGTTCTTTTTTTGGATCCTTATTAAAATCCTTAAAATTCACAGGGAACTGGATCACTTTGTGAACTCCAATATACATTGGGCTGTTCTTTTTTTTTTTTGCTCTGTTGAGTTTCATCAGCTCTTTGGCTATTTTTTGTTTTTTTCCTTTTATTTAACTCAATCAGTCCCTCAAGGAATTCGCCATATTGCAATTAAGAATGAATGCAAATACAACCTATCCTACAATATTTTCGAGATCTTGCGAGTTTTTCCCAATCTTCACAAGTTTTTGTCCACAAAAACTAGTCAATTTTACCAAACTAGCCAATTTTGCCAATTTTACCAGTCATCACCGTTTTCAGGATCAAATAACCAAATTTAGAATCACTTTATGAGTGACATTTACATAAAAATGTAACCTTAATCTCTCCCCAAATATAACAGTGGGCCGAACTGTCCTTCCCTAAACTAATTTTTGCTCTCACTAGAATCATGATTATGTATACAACTAAAACTATATCTGAGAGTCCTTAAAGTAAACGCTTTTTTTTTACCGCTGGCTTGAACTTTTTTAAATATCCAGCCCTGTCAAGTCCATCTTTTTTATAACACTGCCCCCCCCCCCAATAATATGACTGCAGTTTATTGCAAAATAACACACGATATGGCCAGACAATTTATTGCCTTTTTCCCCCAAAAAACTTTTACTATGATTTGTTTTGGCCAGAAATCATAGTAACAAAACATTTTGATATCCTGGGACAGATTGCTCAACAGCTACACTAAACTGTCAAGGCTCGTACTGTATCGTGATCATTTTGTCCTTCATGAATATGACAACAGCGATATATTTTAAAATTATTTTTTAGTTTAAACGTTGAATTTCAGCACTTTCGAGACATGACGTTCCTGGCTGCATGACGGCTGCATGACGTGGTTGAGGGAATTTGCAGAACTTTCTGCAAATTGTTTCTAGAAATATGGCACAATAGACATCCCGTATTCTTCTTCCTTCTATCATCATGGCCAAAAGTTTGTTCTCTGCTGCTTGGGGGAAAGTTCACATAACCTCATTGATGCAAATTATTAAATTTGACTGACATGTTAACTCAGGTTACAATCCAACAATTCCCCAGACGTCTGTAACAGAGCTCATTGGCAAAAATCTGTCATGGAAATTGCAACAAAAAAAAAGAAAAAAGAAGAGAGAATCCTTCCAAAATACTCTGACTCTGTTATTACTGGCTTGTAGAACGTCTGAAAACATCCCTTCCCTTTCAATCATTAAAACTCTGCTATACTTTTTTTTTTTTTTTTTTTGAAAACACTAACATATTCATGTTCCTAGAATTTGGTTTGACAAAATGAGCGAGGCAGCAGATTTCTGGCAAACACGTGGGAGTGTAGTATGGCTGTGCTTTGACAGGTAACCTGCAACAGAGAGAAAAACTGTGAAACTCGAAGGAATTCAAATACCTCCTTCCAGTAAGCTATAATTGTGTGCTTTGTTAATTCGCTCCTCATAATTCCCTCATTACAACTCTTGTATGGTGGTGATTAAACTTGAAAAATTCTTTCAACAGGCATCTCTTTGAAATGAGTATCAATTAAGTCAATATTATTGGCTATTCTCTTGAACAATGCCAATTCACAGAACAACAATGACTGAGAAAATGCTCTCCTGTAAAAAAAAAAAAAAAAAAAAAAAGCGACTGTGCATGCAAATAAGACAACCTCGGCTTTATTGAAAAATGAGCATATGGAGTATTGTTTTGACTCTGAAATTATTACACGCTTCACTTGGTTGTGTTCCAGCGCACGCTATTGTTTCTTTGACAGATAGCAGGTAGATCAAATAGTTGGCATGCCATTAAAACTAGCTTTGATCCTGTCACACTTTATCATCTACACAATTAGAAAAATCATTTTAAACCCTGGGATGCCAAGTGACTCAATTACACACGACTATTCAACTAAAAGGCACAAGATAAAGTACTCGACAGAGTTTAACTACAACATCTCTATGTGAGAAACTTCCATGAGAATACTTCTTCTGGAACGTCTCCTGTTGCTTTTCAGCCAAAACTCTGAGCCTCGGAGAGGAAAACAACTTTACCGCTTTCTTGGCAAATGCAACAGGTTAGGAGCAAGTTGACATTCAATCTGTTTCCCTATCATAACCACCATCTTTGTTCACAATTGAGTTAGAAAAAAAAAAATACATATGCCTGTAATTACTGTAACTACAGGCAAAAGATCATCACCAACCAACATCCTTTTCAGGGAGACATGAAAGAAAACACTTCAACATGAGATGCCAAGGAAAAGAGAGGAGGTCTTTCTCATAGTGCAGTCTGTTAATTGATTTTGTCTATTATGACATACGGAACATAAACATCCAGCTTTTTTAATAGACCATTAAGAGTTCTTTAAGTAGAGCGTAAAATAATTCTGCAACGTTTAATCTAACTTTGGTGCCAAGTCACCCCGCTTTTAAAAAATAAATAAATAAATGAAAGAAAATAGCCTTTTTTCCCTTGCAGTCAGTATCCATTCCCCATGTGATTAACATGTATAGATCAGGTCTTTTTTTTGTCCCTCAAAGTTGAAATCTGCCTGCTTTGCCCCCTCGAGAGCCCTAAAACTCGCAGAGGAGCCGACTCAGGCTTTATCAAGTCCTTATCAGCGATTAGAGCGGCAACCCCGGCTGAATGATCTTTTATTAGATCTCCTCACCGTTAAGGTTCAGGGCTTAATTACTGCTTTAATGGGTGTATAAGCAAAAGCCCAGTGTAGTTCAGCAGTGTCAGTGGCAGCTAAATAAAGGGCCATTTCCCCTGCTCCCAGCTCTTAAAAGGCACGTTTGAAGCGGTGGTGTGATGAAAGGCTCCAAATGAAGGGCAGGAAAAAAAAAAAAAAAGAACAATAACAAATTGACATCTCTTTTTGGAGAATTATACCACGGGGGAAGGCATTCTCGTGTCCTTAATCACTATAAAATGGTTTAACATGACATGCAGAGGCTGGCAAATGATCAAATCCTGACAGGAGGACAAATTGCAAACAAAATGAGAGATCAAGTTTATTAGAGCGCCGCCTCTGGGAAATGAAAATCTTTAATTCTCTTTTTACATTGACATTTATTTGGCTGGCATGAATAGTGATGTACACACACACACACACACACACACACACACACACACACCAATTCTGCTGCACCTACTACTGTAACAGCTCCACCACAATGATAGCACAGTCAATGACATTTATCATGTTTGCCTTTGTAGATGACATCTGAAACACATTGTCTTTCATCCCGCCCGCACTCATCATGTATTTTATATAAAGTTCACAGCGGCGCACGGCTCTGTCTTCATGCAGGAGCAATGAGAGAAGCAGGCAGGAATTATCCATCACCCCAAACACAATGGATGGATTCCTATTCTTCTTCTGCTACAAGATTTCTTTTCAAATTCTCATGAAAGGAAATGTATTTCCAAGAATTCATACTTTCAATTAAATTTCAATTCAAATAAATGCTACTATTTAGGGCTGGGCAATAACTCAATGTAATCATTTACTTGAAGTGGGATCGTATTGTGATGATATTATCACGTCACACTAATTCTGTTGATTAAATTATTCCAAGCAAGACAGTTTTTTTATTATACATACTTGAAGGTTTTATGTGATGTAGTATGTTAAGAGCAGAACACATAAGAGGCATATGACGCACGTCAGAACACCAACGCCTTTTGGTTTCTTTGTAATCTTACACAGTAGCCTTAAGATGTATGACACCATGTGCTCCCATCCCAGTATCACCTATTAATTATGTCCATGTTGAACGATTCCACACCTCACAGTTTCTGTACAATGCTAACGTTCAGTGTCAATACAGGAAGTACAGTAGTGTTTCCTTTATGTAGCGAAGTGTTAAGTTATTTTATTAACTGTAATCATGACCTTAACTAAGTGTTTTTAGTTGCCTAACTCTAGTTTATTGGTCACAGTCTTTCCCTAATCTTAACCATGCCATAGCTGACATGCAGAGATATTGTAGAAAGCAAGAATTAAAAAAAGGTTGGGGTCAGGGTACTGAATGTAAAAAATGATGTCCTCATTGAGTGTGCTCCAGGTTCGAGCATCGAGTATTGATGTTCTCAACCTATTCTGGTGATAAGGTTGTATTGTCACATCAAGATACTCCACTGTCCTTTTTTCTAGCATTGATGCTCATCCTGGCTACTATTTCTTTACTACGTCTGTCTGTATGGCAAGTCCATCGACTGGGTATCAAATGATGCAACGCTACACAATGTGGCCGGTGCGTCTAACAGTTCGCTGCACTAAACATCAGTATGAATTTTGTAAATTAAAGTAATTTTTTCATACAAATATCTGTCTCTTTAGCTGCTAAATAGTCCCTAACTTGACTGTTTGCCATTTGGTATTGGACAGGAAGCTTCGAGTGGGTTCATTAGAGATTTATCGCTGAAAACTGCTGCCTGCTGTGACTGAAAATGGGGATGACAGTGAAACAAAACAGTAAAACTGTGGGCTGTAAGATCAAAACAATGAGTTAAAAGACGCTAAAAAGCTCCATAGAGCTAAGGTGATAATGCTCTATTGGTTTATTTCTACGAGCGACTCCGTTCACATTGTCATTTCATTCATTTTTAATATAAAAATATTGATTAGAGCAGCTTTAACCTTTTTACCAAGATAGACTCTTGAGAGTCCTGGCCAAAATGGCAGCACTACAATAGAAAAATACAATGGAAAATACAGGAAAGAAACAATTAATTATTGATTGATTAATATTGCCATCAGTGACATAGTGTAAAAGCTTCAGCTCACAAAGATTCTTGCCAACAGTGTGAAATTGAGGACAGTGGACACATGTGAAGACAGTGTCCCGCAGTGCTAACAGTTCTGCTTCTCTGCAGTCCCCAGTGATGAGTGATATGATGGAGTCTTTACCTGAGGCCATCTCTCCCCATGCACGACTAGTCTGAACTGCAAGGGCAACAAGGAGAGACACCCTGTGGTTCCAAACAAAGGCAAAGTCTCCCAGCAGTAATCAGAAACTATCATCTCTCCCCGCATTGCTTAAACCTGTAACCCCCGCTTCAGTTATGATGGTGCTGCCTTTTAATGTCTCATTAACAAATATCCCCTGTATCAAAGAAAATTGGATTGATTTGAGGACCAACATTGTCAACCTCTCCCCAAGGTCACTCTGCCAGCATTTTGCAGGAAAAAAGGGGCAGGATGTAAGAGTTGAAGCATTAAAAATTGCTGAGGACTGGCCTGGAGTCTGTCCAAGATAAAGTTAGAAGTACTTCACAAATCAATGCCTGCTCTCTGCATCCCCCACACTTCTTTTATGCTCTGAAATGACAGAATGTAGTGCAAGCAGTCTTTTTTTTAACATCTGGTGTCAATATTGGAGGTTAACTTCAAAGAAATTACTGATAGCATTCGGCTCTCTTCAGTCAGCGATCTACCATCTATTTAAGGCTGCAGTTGTGAGATATGAGGTTTAAGAGAAGGGTAAAAATGTCCAAAAGGGGCCAAAGTTGGGATGTCTTCAAGTAGTAGAAATATGACTAGATAAGCAGACAAAAAAAGGAAAACAAAAATGGCCTACCAACAGTTGCAACAGTGTCGTCCTTGCCCTGGGTGAAGACCACCACTCGCGGCCTCTTTGTGTTCTCCTTGGGTAGGTTTTGGGTCTTCTTCGCAATCTCTGCAATGTCATCTGTCTGTAAACACACCAGACCGCTGGGTAAGTATCTTAAGTTTAACATCGCCTGAATGAATGCATCATGAAGGGCAATTTCTAAGGAGTTAATCAAAGATCACAAGTGTGACTGAGAGGGGTCAGAGTTTTCCAATTCCGGCAGATGGATCAAGTGATAATGAAACCAGATGGGCTATGAAACCGTTTTTGAAAAAAGATCAATAGGCGCACTCAATGATGCTTCCACGCAGTTACAGGAGAGCTGCAAAATATTAGAATGTCATACTCCCTAAGTGAGATGAAAATAAGTGTGTGAAGATATGCTGTTGTCAGATAAAGCTACTTCTGCGAGCTGAAGGGATAGGTGGTGCGTGTACTGTATCATTCTCTTCCTGAAACAGGCCATCTCTCCTCAGCATCTGCACAGAATGGATATTCTCGCCTGGAGACGACAGAACTCTCCGGAGTGCTTGCCTTTGATCATGAGAGGGATAAAAAAACCCACACCTGTCAGTGCTACTTTATTATTAACTCATCATGATGTACTATGAGCAGGTGGAATGCCTTTATCACCGTCTCACAGTGGGGTGGACTCTGCGTTTCTGTAATACAGCACACTGAGGAGCTAGCATTAAGGGTCGTAGACGCCTCTAGCATTTGTATCAAAGCTAACACTCGAGCGCCTTCAGGGCGAGCACATACTGTGGTTATGGGAGTAATCAGAGAGATAGGCTCCCACCCAATACCACCAGCCACACTGGCTCACTCAAACCAATGAGCTTTTACACCTCTAAATGCTTCCCAAACGTCCTTTAATCAGCCCTGAGAGGTCCGGGGAGACCCTGGGCCGAGGAAAAATGGGTGTAACACTCTAAGTAAGTGCTAATGGTGAGGTTAATACAGAGGCTGTTAGCAGGCGATGGTGAAAAAAAAGGCAATTTGTCACTGTGACTGGATGTAACCACAAGCACTCCTCCAGACACTGAATGCAAAACCACACAAGGCTTCGGCACATTGTCACCCTTCGGTTTTATGTTCGCTGACATAAAAAAGGTGCTCTACTCAGGTTTAGGCGCTAAAAGGCTCTAAGGGCCCTGAGGTGGTAGGGTAAGCATCATGGCTGTTGAGTGGGGCAACCTACACACACTAACACACACAATCACTCAGAGACAACTTCTTCCTTTTTGTCTAGAAGAAAACTTACCTGACAACTTCCTACGGCACAACAACACAGAAAAATAATGTTCAGCGTGAGTGCAAAACAAATGAATTGACAAATGATATGGTCACTTCGGTTTACTGCTGACAAATATTTACGATTGCAGGGCAATTGATCAGACATAAATCAACAAACCGTGAAATATGAAAGCTTTACAAGGGTGTTAAATTGTGTTTCTGTATTGAAGCCAGTGAGAAGCTGATCGTCTCCACTGCAGGCTGTTTGAGAAACACTGCCAGGGAAAGATTCAATTAGAGCTGTGATGCAGATAGTTCTTTGAGCGTTTAAAGGAAACAGATCACAATCAGGCGACTGTGTTCGGATCTGCTGATTACTGTTTTGGAGACTACACGCTTTTTTATCTTGTATTTACACTGAGGAAGTGCTGCTGTCATTTTTGTAAGTCATTCCTAATGCGATGATAACAGTGTTTCGGAAAATATTCAAAGTGCATCTTTCAGTGTTTTTGGGTCAGATATTGACAACTGGGCAGCAATTGCAACAATATCCAATTATAGTATCACTCGTAGTGCCATACTGACCAATTAATTGGATTGTTCATGAATTTAAATGAACCTCACTGGCCTTAAAAGACCCCAGTCTTTTGTAATGCAACTGGGTGATTATTCCACTTACAACAAAATAGTATTCTTGATGAGAGATCATACTGCATTATCATTTTTCAAAACTGACTTGTCAAAGTTAATGTTATTTGTTGTGCACATTTGTTACACAGTTAATTGCATTTGACAAGATTTTGATTTGATAAAAAATTCTTAGCTCAAGATCCACTTAGTGGAAATAGAAATGGTTCAGTTGCTATCACGTGACCCAAGAATGGAATTATGAGCGTAACCTCTGTCTCTGGCGTCGGATGTAACAACTGAACCATCTCCATGACAACTGAGCAAACTCCTTCTGCTGATGAAGGCAACAGGATGCGGATGAAAGCTCTGAAAAATTGCCATCAAGTGGAACATGTGCTTTTAGTCAAGTTTTAGTCAATTTCCCAAGATCAATGATTACTGTATGTGATTTTGCAAATCTTTAACATTTATTATATCAGGGTTGGGAAATATCTTTATTATACCTATTACAGGTTTTATCCATATTGCCCAGAGCTGTTCTGTGGTCATATTACAAGTTTATTGTGTTTGTGTGTAGGACTGGTTTTCTACAACGATACTGACGTAACAATATATTTGCTATTTCCTGTTTTAAATTCAAAGTTATAGATGCTTCTGTATAGAGTATATTGACATTTGAAGACTTGTACAAATACAGTATGGGCACGGGCTTGTACAAAGCAAGTCAAATTGTCATCATAAGTGACAAGAGAAGAAAAAAAAAAAGACAACTGTGAAGAAAACCTCTTTGAACTGCAACCATCTAGAAATGCAGTAAGTACAGTACACACCACCGATGTTATCTGAGAAATCACATTCATCCAATGCAATTTCGCAGAGTGTTCTGGCAAATCAGGTTGACATGGAAAATGTCAAAGAATTGTAAGTACTAGGAGAGTCTACACTTTGCCCTTTGTGTTTTTTTTTTCATGTGAGGCCCCCTCCATCATCACCAGCATTACCCCCCCTACCCTTCATCCTTTCTCCTCTCTTAAACCTGTCACTGCCATCAGGATTGCATTTCTATTCCAGTCACGTTGATCACACCGTTAGTGATTCTGGATGACAATTATTCACACAGAGCAGAGCCATATTCAAGGCAGCTCTACCTTTGAAAGAGAGAAGGCACTTAAAATACCTGAGCCCATTTTGAAAATCTCTCACACACACACACACACCGGCTATTGGTGTTTTTGATTTTCACATTTTAAAAGCAGCGCAAGGAATATGCAAAATACAAGCAAAAAATAGACTAAGGGAACATTCATTTTACACTTAAGAGGCAGCCCCACTTTAAAACACCTAGTGTACATTCTGTGGGGTAACAAGCACTGTGATTTTAATTTCCATAATCTAAAACCACAGGTGGCTGTAATTTGGTTATTAAAAGACTACAGTGTGTTTCAGTGTGGTGTAATGCTATAGCAGTGAAGGGAAGACATACAGTATCATCCCTGAGTGCAATGTAGATAATGAGGAGGCTTTTTAACCAGGCAACCTGATGAGCCCGAAGCCTGCAGAGAAAGGCTTGAAACCATGCCCAACTTCTCAGCTTCCCAAGAGGCTTTTCAAAATTCAATAAATAACATCTGTAGGCGATGTTGGGTGCAGACCTAGCAGAGTGCGTCATAACAGAGAGCTGGCTGAACAAAGAAACCATGACGACTGCCAGGTTTCCATAGCAACTGCTGCAAGGCCTGGAGAGTATAATAGCACATCAATCACTGTCCAAAAGGAACTTCATTATCAGCAAAAATAAACCTTTAGGATCTGTTTAGTGTGCAATTGCTGGTCAACTCACCTCAAAGCCCAGCTCTTTGGCAAAGGTGGCCGCCTCCTAGAAAAGAGAAAACAAAAAAACAAAAACACACAAATGAGCAGTTAATTACAGAGTCACAAACAGAGCAGAATGTCACACTCAAGACGTGAAGTAAAGACATCTCGCTTGCCTCCGCTCCTCACATGTGTAGCCGTGTCACTTGAGAATAAGTAACCTGAGTTAGTGTTGCTCTGCCAACTACTGATTTAATAGGCATGCAGCCCACCCATTTAATCTATTGCCCCACTTCATCTCATCTTACCACAGCAGCACGAGATAACACCATGTCAGCCTCCAGCCATGAAACCACCACTGAAATCATGAATATGTGCTGGTATGTGGGAATCCCCGACAATGAAGGCATTCAACACCTACTGTATGTTTCTTTAGTCTCATAACAGGTGCACTTTAAAGGACAATACCGGTGTTTTTGTAAGTTTTACCTCCTTAACTACAAATTATGTGAACTTTAAATGTTTGCTGACCTTTTTCAGATACACACTTTAGTTTTAGATTTTCACATATATTTTGGCCCCTTTAAGGCAGCCATTGGCTTCCATTCATTGCCATAAGCATAAAAATCTAATGGCAAAATCGAGACTTGCTTAAGTTGTCTAATCTAAATTCATGCTGTATAGATTCAGATTTTCAAATGCATTTTTCAGGCACCCATTGACTTCCATTCATTTCCCTAGAAAATTCAAACTCTATTAGCAGAGTCTTAAAACTTAGCTAACTTTTCTATTACAGAAAATCTCAACCTGGTGATTGGGAACCCCCAAGGGGTACAAGATAAATCAGTGGGGTTATATGATGATTAAAGGGATAAGAGAGAAAAATAGATTTCTGTTTAACAAAATAATAGTTTAATAGTTTAGCCTTTTCAGGACCTCTCAACTATCCACACTAAATCCATAACCTGTGATGAGGATCACAATGAGATATTCCTTTTAAGGGGTCTAAAAAAGTTGGTCTAATCCATCGCTGTGAACAAAGTCTGCATTAATGTTGTTTATTTATATTGATGTGGTAAAACAGTGCAGACTTCTCAAAATCAATCTGTAAATAAACTGCATGATCATGCAACAACACTGTAACAACAATTCATGCCGACATTTGATATTCATGTTGTACTGAAATTAATGGAAATCAATCAAGAAAAACTATAGTGCATGCATTTGAAAAAAGCTCAGCTATTAGTTCAGTTATTATATAAGTTATACATGATCTGTAGAGCTAAAAATTGAGTCTGCTAATTAATTTTGAAATAAATGGAAATGAATGGAAAGCAAATGTGTGTCTGGAATGGACAAACACATCCAAAAACTATATTATACCTGTGTTTCAGGGTCTGCTAATTGATTTCTCATATTGTACGGAAATAAATGGAGGTCAACGGATATTCTAAATGGTCGGTACAGTACATCCAAACATTTTTAATACACAGGCATGGTTTGCAAAATGGTTAGCTGTGATGTCCAATATGTGATTTGTAGTAAATAGGCCAGACCAATCCTTTAACTGATGACAGAAGCTGTTGCTTGTCAGTTCAGAACAATGCCACAAATTGTTACAGACAACCTTGTGCACAAAATTCACTTTTGACCCCAGATGGGGCAATAAGTTGATGCTATGATTCAAAATAATCCAATTATCTGAGGAAGGGGGGCCGGTGTTTGCGTGACCTTGGGGAGAGGTTGACAACCTGGTCCTCAAACAGAAGGGGAGGAGATGACATGGAACAATAAGGTTACTGGTCCCTGGAGGAAAGTCTCATGGCTCTCTGCCTTGGATCAACATCACAGCGCCAGCAATATGTCAATTCATCACTCCCCCCCACTCCTTCAACACACACAGAAGCTAAGAGGCTAGTCAATTAGTCGCTATAGTCAAGAAGCACTTTTATAATGAGTAAAAGTGAGTTTATTTTCTCCTTCCTTTGCCTCTTCAATCTATTGAAGGCCTAGGTCTCACATTTGTTTTCATTTATTTACAACCACATATTGACTTTTGTCCTCAGGAGCGTTCCATCACCAATGAGCATGAGGCATGAGCAGCTTGGAAAGTGTCTTGTCAAAACAGTGATATTTCATCTCAAAGCATTTAAAAAGAGACACATGAATGAAGGCTGGAATAACGATGGTGCTGCAGAGCGACACATGCCTCTATCTCACCCTCCGTCTCTCTCTAGTTAGCAGCTATAATATTTGTGAGAAAAGCCTTTCGAGAGAGTGTGGGTGTTAGAAGAAAAGATAATTGAAGCGATGTCTATGAGCCACATGTGTACAATGTAATCCCTTTTAGGAATTTATTAATTTCTATGAGCTGTTATGAATGCCTACATTAAAAAATATTTGGTACTATAAGCTCAGCTAAACCTGCTGTAATATATTAGTTTGATAAATAGTGTATGGTGGTAAATATGCAATTATTGAGACTACACATGCAAGCAAATAAAACTGAAATGACAGGCAATAAATGTCACTATTACTTAAGGGGTTTATAGCATTAACATTCTAAGATCTTATATTTTAGGCTGTGTATGTTTTACATTTGGCATGAGCTGTTTGGTATGTTGTGGTAGACAGTTTTCAAATGACACTCCATATACTTCTACAGTTATCGCTGCGGTGACAACTACTTTGAGTGACATCTGGACAAAATCCTCTCATGCCCAAAAAAGCATCTTGTTTGTTCAGAGATTGCTGTGATTGTGTTGCTCGCCTTTGATGATCTGCTTCAAGTCTGATTCCGATGGAGAGAGGACTGTTGTAGATTTTGGGACCCATAAATTGCTCCTCCTTCTACTCCTCGGGCAAACAAGGTAAAAGATAACAAGGCGGGCTGAGTGCATGAGCCCTCTGCAGCCATAGTTAGTATAAAGCTATCAGAATGTGTGAGATGTTGCTGCTGTCAGAGGCTTAAACAGTCAAAGGGATATTTTTAGAGAGCTTAAGCTAATAATCCAGAGCCCAGCCAGGGGGGCGGGAGTCTACAATTTCTTGCCAAGCAAAGTGAAAGAGGAAATACACACTTCATGCAAAGGGCAGTTTTCCATAACCCTTCCTTTTACAGTCCCCTAATTACTAAGTATTTACCCGTTAAATATATAGTAAATTATAGTATGTTATTGGGTAATTACCATTCGTAATGAGTAGTTAAATACAGAGAAACTTCTTCTGAACTACTAAGAAAAACCTCCACTATTACCCATCAACTCAACTAAGTACCATGTAGTTGTGACCACTTTAAGTTGGTAATAACTCAGATATAATTGTGTACTTCTTGGGAAAGTAGGAACACCTCCCTCATTACCAATCAGTTCAAGTTGCAATTGTAGTTATCCAAGGTTTATGTTGGTAACAACCCAAGTTTAATTTTCTACTATCTAGAAATTAAGATAGTACTTTCCAATACATTACTTTTTCTTATATAGTTATTGTTCACGGCTACACCCATTTATAATGGGTTTATTACATTTACCTTACTGGTACCTGGTAACAACCTCCGCAGGAACAGTTTTCCTCTAGTATCATGGTACATCATCTTTAATACTGGGTATGTTCTTGCAGATGTTTTTACAATTTACTCAGTAAGTAAGCTGAAACTGTACTGTAAAAAGAAGCCTTGTTTGTTTCCATGGTATCACCATGTTCTCACAATATCCTTTGTAATAGATTATTTAATTGTCCGTGCAGTTAACAGGAACTTGTACCATTTATGTTCCACAGCATTACTAAGTAAAACATGACAATTTACTCAGTAAGTAAGCTGAAACTATACTGTTAAAGGAAGCCCTGTTTGTTTCCAGGTTATTACCAGGCTCTTACCATATAATTTGTAATAGATTATGCCCTTTTCCATGCAATCAACACAAACTTTTACCATGTATGTTCTGCAATGTTACTAAGTAAGACATTACAATTTACAGAGCAAGTAAACTGAAACTACTGTAAAAGAAAGCAATGTTTAATCCCATGGTATTACAAAGTCCTTTCCAACATTTACCATATGTTCCATGGTGTTATTAACTAAAACATGACATTTTGAGAGAGAAAGGGGAGCGTGTGAAACTGCAGAACTAAAAACTCACAAGTGTAGAAACAAGTTATAAAGTTCAGTTAGACTATAAGTCTTGTTTCTTGAAGGTTTAGAACTGTTTTGTCACGTATGGGAGTTGGATTTTTTTTTTTTCACTCTGAACCTCTGGTGAGTTGAATTAGCCTGCACTGGTAGCATAGTTACTAGCATAGCATCTTGCTAGCTTAAGAGAATATGAGGAATTCAGTTTATTTGTGTGAAATTGAGCTAAAATTGATTGGAGTATTCTGAACAGTATTTTGAGCAGTACTACAAAGCATTTTGGATGAGTATGGTGTGTCCAAATGTATTTTTTTTTGGTTGTATTCATGATAATATGTTGAATGTTAGTTATGAATAATAGTTATGCTGGTCTAATATCTGCAAGTTATCCTGCTTTGTCAGATCCTGTTTAAAGGGATTATAATTTTATGTCATATTAGAGATGTAGGGAACTGTATTTCATGTGAGCAATGCCTTGCTTTACTGATACCAGATGAGGTTAATTTTTGGTGGAACACTATCAAATTATAAGAATTATAAGTCCCTAGACAATAGGTTTGTGAATGGGGGTGCAACAGATCACAAAACTCACTGTTTGGATCGTATCACGGTTTTGAGTTACGGATCGGATCATTTTTTCGGATCAGCAAAAAAAAAGAAAAAAGAAAAAAAGGAGATAAATCTAACTTTGCTTTCCATTTATTCTGTAAAACACAAAGCGACTTTTGCCCATGGTATTAAATGAAAACAACATTCAAGATGTCCAATGTTTAAATAAAATCTTGAAATATTTAACAATTGAATATAAAATATTCAATTGTGCAATATATACCTTGTTCCTTTAAACACGGTAGTGAATGAACAATAGCCTGTGTCCATGTCATCAAAACTTGATGATAAATTACAAAAATGAACATCTTATCCTGCACCTTAGCTTGTTGAACGAGCCACCAAACAAACATTCACCAGGGAAAAATGCACCGCTAACGTCAGTTAGCTGGCTAGGTAACTAATTAGTTGCTCAGCTGCAGCACATTAAACAGCATGTAAACACACATGCAGATGTCACTTTGGACCCGTTAGGCGCTGGTTTGGTCATTGCTCTTCAAAATCTCTGTTAGCAACACGCAGTCTGTCCATGACTTGTAGCTACAGTTTGTTTACTTTGTCTCCAAAAACACATTAAATTTTGCAATTAATCCGCGATTCACTTGCGTGCCAAACTGTGGGGGCGTTCCGTACGCATCACGAATCAACTATGTTCTGTTACACCACTAGTTATGAAATTGAGTTTCGAGGAAGTGGATGAAATCTCATTTGAAAATAGACTGTATGATGATTCACCTGATTTATTCTGTACTGTACACGCAGATTGTTTTTTTGATGACCCTGGATTTGTAGCTTGGAGTTAACTCTTTGCTGGAACGTGATGGTGAGCCAGTCCCAGTGTATCACGTTTATTTTATGACCCTTGCATCAAAAGCACACTTTTTTTAGTACAATGTAACTACCATGTCATTAAGCGTTACTTTCTTTGACAGTTCTTCTGTTTCAGCATACTTATTCAATAAAATGTCATGTTTTAGTTAGTAACACTATAGGACATATGGTACACATTTGTCTATATTGCATGGGAAAGGAAACCATACATTTTGATGAAAGGATGTGGTAAGGACTTTGTAATACCATAGGATTAAACATAGCTTTCTTTTACAGTAAATTACTCTGTAAATTGTAATGTCTTACTTAGTAATTATGCAGAACATACATGGTAAAAGTCTGAGTTTATTGCATGGAAAAGGGAATAACCAGTTACAAAGGATATAGTAAGAACATGGTAATATCATGGAAACAAACAAGGCTTCTTTTTATAGTACAGTTTCAGCTTACTTACTCATTAAATTGTGAAAACATCCGCAAGAATGTACCCAAGAATGTACAAATGTACAAGAATTACAATTGTAACTTGAATTGATGGGTAATAGAGGAGGTGTTTCTGAAAATTGGTTGCCTACTTTCCCAAGAAGTGTGCAATTATGTCTGAGTTATTACCAACCTAAACTGGTCACGACTACTTCTTCTTCAACTATTTCTTCTTTTTAATTAAGCTAATTTGCTGAAAGTGTAGATAGTCTTTATGTAACATCCATACCATAAAAGGGGAACGTACATACAGTAACAAAGTAATCCAATCCTTTTGTTACATTATGACATGTGGCTACATTGAGGAGCACTGAGGTTATCATTAAAAGAAAACTTTAACATGCAAATTTACAGTGGCCCAAAATACTTGTCGCTTCACTTCACTACTCTGCATCTGATAAAAGAAATTTCCCACCAAACCAACCAAAACATTTCATGCATGTTTGCATGGTAGATAAGGACACCTGAAAGAAAATAAATTAATAAAATTATAGAGGTGGCTCTCATGATAAAGTATTCTTAGTGACAAACCAAAGCAAGTATTTATTTTTTTCTCCTCTGTGTAACAAGTTGTTGAGCATATGTCACAGCAGGAGTGAGAGTTGAAAAAAAATCCAATTTCAGTGTTTCCCAAAGAATCTAAATCAAAGAGCAAACCTCAGTGCTAAGGTTAATAAAAGTTGATAAGCTGAAAAGCGTAACTCCCTCAGGCCATTCAGAAAATAGTCATTTGCTTGACCGTGTTGGCCCAAGCTGACGCTGAGGCATAAATTGAATTGTACTTGACATTGTGTGTGTGTGGGGGTGTGACACTGAGGAGGGTATAGCTCTGACAAGCTATTTACAACAACACCCCTGTTTACTTTTTCCTTTCTGATTGACATTTCAATAAGCACTTGCTTCAAAGACATCTGAGTATTAAGCCAAGAAGCATATTAGTCGAGAACTGATTTTCAATATTGTAGAAAATATGTCCTCTTAAACTGGCTTAGTGGTCAAAATGTGCAAACTAGCAGAGAACAACTTATCAGGTCTGGACGGATCAGTTGGAAATGACAAATCACTTACTATGAAAACCTTTAAAACTAAACTGTGCATGACTGGGTCATGACATCTCAAATAATTCAGCCAATTATCACTACTTACAGATATATATAACAATGGCATATGACATGTTTTTCCTCATTCAGTGCATGTGAGCGTAAGACATCACTGAGGCGAGTCAGACAGCTTTCATAAATGGCCAGTAAAAACAACATCTGGCATTCAACTCAAGCGTTTCCAGCCAGATTACTACAGCATACATTACAGGGTGGTGGCTGGGGTGGAAAATGAATAACTAATCAAGACGATGGCATCACTGGGGATTGTGAGTACCCTTGATGTGGCCTCGGGGTCACAAACACGACTCCTCCTAGATGTCAGGACGTCAGCCCTCAGCGTGAGTCCAGGTACTGCTGAACAGGAAACTGCCACCTCAAAGATATGTGAGCTGATAACGACCGCAGGTGATTATTAATATGATCATGCAAGCTGATAGGACCTCACTCATGCTGCTTGGAAGGAAGGCAGCCCGCCTGCTACTGTGCAGGACAGATTAGGAGGAATAAATCACCTGTACAGAGCCCTCCTGAAGCTCCCAGGAGAATGCAGCAATCCTGCTCAAGCATGACAGGCCACAAACATTAAGTTAAACACACACAGCAACAACACACTCCTGAGAGGAAGGAGTCGCTTTTACTGCCTCTGGGAATTTACTCAACAACGACTGATGGCATTTCACTTTAGTTTTTATCGAGCCATTAAATGGCATGTTTAATTCCAACCTTGTAATTTTCTTACATTTGGCTGTGATTGTGCAGGTTAAGCAGTCAAGTCAGTTTTTGTGTTACTGACAGATTTACATCTGTCATGCACAGTTTAGCCCGTTTCCCAGCTAGGGCTTTCCTCCAACTCCCAAATGCATTACCTAGAATTTGACTTCTTATCTGCATTTCTCTAATGTCTTAAAGCAAAGTTGTGAAAAAGCACTTACAAGAAACACCTGCTACAATAGCAAGTGAGATTTTTTAAAACAACTCTATTATTTTCCCTCAACTTCATTCAACTCTGCACACTGTTCACCAGATGGTGTATTGTTGTGAGATAGAACATCTACATTTACAATACCTTCTGCAGTGCGTAAGATGTTATTTATTTTCAACTTCTGTCAAATCTCTCTGCTCACCTCAGGCTATGTTCGTTATATAATGCACTGCTGTAAACTACAATGCTACCTTTGCTTTTCAGTAGTCCCCAATTCATGTCTATTAATATTTGTGGACCTGATACAAATTCTGTTTCAATATTTATTTGAATTACATGTATACTCTTTGCAGATTGTTTCTTGCATACTACAGCTACACAGTGCACACTACATTAAACTAGTAAAGCAATTCAAATATGTTTAATAGTTTAAGAGCTCTGCATTAAGAAAACATAGCCTGCATCACAGTTTCCCTTGAATGTTTTTCTATTATATTTTGTATTGTGTCATATCGTGTTTTGCTTATCTATGGTGAGAGGAGTGTCAGTGTGGATGTGTTGTGCTAGGATTTGGCCTCTGTTCAGCTAAAGCATGAACAAAATACTTCAGTTCATTTGCAATTTTCAGCAGATGGCAACACTTTTGAGATTTGGTTCATCTGCACCTTTTTTGCTCGCTGTTATAACATAAATTGAACCTGCTGGCTGTTTTGTGTGTGTGTGTATTTATGTGTGTGTGCGTGTGTGTGTGTGTGTGTGTGGTCCGCAGTAAAGTCAATCGCAATGCTGTGAGGCTGCAGCATTTTAAGGAAACATGATGGGGCATTTTGGAAACCAAATTGGAAATGGATCGGGCTATATGACTCAGGACAACCATATTTGAAATTTAAATCTTGTAAGTGACTAAAAGTTTTTGACTTCACACATGGAGGGGATGCGTTGTGTAAAAATTAGTGGCTATAAAGTTTTATTACACAGCACTACAGGGTCTGCAAACTCCTCAGCATAATTAGTGTCAAATTATGCCAATTCATTAGATATTACTGCAAATTTGAAATGGCCTCTGGATAAGTGCATTATGTAAAATAGAACCAGAATCAAGGGGGGAAAAAAAACAATGACTTGGTTGAACATTTCCCTTTAAATCCATTTCTGATTATATTTGTCTTGAAAACTTGAAAGCAAGTGCAGACTTGACCTATGTGACCAATTTCAACAGTGCCCTTGCCTGCCAGTCCATTACACACCTCTAGCAACAGCCTCTGCTCTCATCTATCTCAGTCTGCCTACAAGGGCAGGAGAGAGGTCTCTTAGCAAGCCCACAGGGACTGCAGCAGCACCTACAGCACGGGTCCAAAGGTTAAACAATCGGAAACATGTGCAGTACATAAATATCTCCACTGATAGCAATCTCAGAATGGAAAAGCAGGGTTTGCATAAGGGGCTCAGAACAGAGGATGTAACCTCAGATAGCGCGGAGGGAACAGGCAGACATTTAGGCGGTCTGGTGGGGCTAATGGAAGCAGTGGCAGCGGCAGTAGCAGCTTTGTGCGGGGAGGAGTTAGTTATCAGCCTGATGGCCTTATCAGCACTAAGGGCTTCTATCACACATCTCACCTCTGGGCTCTAACAAGGGGTCAGCGCACAACGTTAGACTACCAGAGACTGGGTATCTCTCAAGGAATGACAGTGGATGAAGGAAAAATGGTGGATGAACTGGTCAGATCAGCTTTTAGCTAATTCTTATAACTCTAATTCCACTTCAATTTGCAGCTGAATTTAGAATTTAAAGACTTTTGATTACTTTTACAACATAAACTGGTTAATCCCAGCTTATATCATGGATCTTTTATCTCCCTAAGTAATAGTCTTGACTCAACAGATACTGACCGTTTGACTCGACGCTGGAGTCAAAAGGTAATGAAGCAAATGCAATTAAGGCCCCTAAACTTTGGAACAACCTACCTGAGGAAATACGAGCTGCTAACACAATTGAAAGTGAAGTTTTACTTTTGCTCCGGTAAGTTTTATTGATTGTCTGCTTGTTTCGTTGGTTTAGGTCCAGCTAAGTTACTTTTTTAGATCCGCAGTTTGATGATAAAAGCTGATTGATTGATTCCAGCTCTTTGAGGCACATTTTCAGGGTCAATAATTCAATTTATCATAAAATTTAAAGATGTGATTGGGGAGCAACAGCAAGTTAGGGAATTGTCCAGCGCTCGTGGAGTTTAAACTCTTTGAATGCTTTTGAGTTATAAACCTTGGGCTTTTTTTTTTTTTTTTTTTTTTTTTTTTTTTTTAAATCAGTGATAGGATCCAAGAGTGCATGAACATACAAATATATGAGAGATTTATGTATTTGTATTTTTTCTTCTCTCTGGTTTGAATTAGAAAGAAAAAGCGGATGTCGGGGTTTCCACACACCTATTAGACTGTAACAAGATAAGAATCTGTCGTCAATCTTTTGATTCCTTGTTTGCTTATGTTTCCCGTGATTTAAATCTGATCAAAACACTCCTACACACTCATGATGAAGCAAGTTAGGTTACATTAGATTAGATTTTTATCAATTATTAATTGCTACTACAGATGGTCACTTATTTAGTCACAAATATTTAACATTATAGATGAGAAGCTGAGACAAGTAAGAGATTTGAAGCTGACTTTTTGGCTGCTCTTAATGCTTCTGATTTCGCAATTTTGCTGTCATGTTTGTTGTCTTATTTGATTATTCTTTTGTTTTCTTTCTTGTTTTCTATGTAAACTTTGCCTCAAATAATGATCTGTGAATGATGTGATGATTATGATTATACATTTATTTTTCCACTCTGGATAAAAACAGTCTTAAATGTGTGTTACCAAAACTTTTGATGAGGTTAAACCAAACTTCCTTGCAGTCTATCAGTTTCTTGCAGCTTATTATCCAGTAAATTCAACAGACATGTGGTTGCAGGCAACAAAGGTCAAGAAAGCAAACAGCTTTTTTTCTGCACTCAACTGTTGAGAACAGTGACCATGTCCTCGTGTGTATAATAAACATATGAGCATTTGGCCTGCTCTATTTACCTCCTAATGAGAAATAAAGATCTGCTCTGCATGAGCTTGCATGCTTCAGACAATGAAAAACCCAGGGAGGAAAAAAAAAAAAAGCTCTCGGAATAATTCAAACCATTTGTGGGCACAAGGGACAGGGAGCTTTGTCTGAATAAATTGGCCATACAAAAATCAGAATCAGAATCAGATTTATTGGCCAAGTATGTTAACACACACAAGGAATTTGACTCTGGCCGTTGGTGTCTCTAAAGCAATACAGACAATATACATATTATTTAAAGACAATACACAATATATAAGCAATATACAGATTATATAAAGGACAAACAATATACGTAGAGTGCAAGTGCGTGTGGCATTGCAAACAACAATAATTTGCATCACGTATGGGAATGAAATTGTGATGTATGTATGTATGTGAATTGAGATGATGTCCAACGTATTATCTGTTGATGTGGCATAGGACGGCCATTTGCCAGATGAAAAGTTACATGGAGGGCAGGGGCCCTTCAACAACAAGGCTAAATCATTTCACATGTATGCACATAGCTAACATGTGATGGATGGTGCTGGAGAGCAAAATAACCACATGGCTGCTCCAGAAGGAAATACTTGGCATGATGCAACAAAAAAAGACCCACAATAAATTAGAAAACAATCATTTCATTCAACTCAAGTAGAAGCACTGGGCAGATTGTGCTGAGCAGCATTTCTAAAATAAATCCATAGGTTCCATTAGCCATGTCACGGGGCAAATTAATTTGGTTTTACGGGTGGGTAGATTAAGCTTGTTGATTGTGTCTTTGTCGTTTTCTTATCCAGAATTTTCTAACCATGAGGACAGGGGAGTCCTCCAAATGACACTGGAAAACATGACTGTATAGCTTGGACTGTGGGAATACAATCATGAGTAGACAAAGGCCAGTACTCCCGCCAACTCTGTGTGGATAAGAGGATTGGAGATGGGGGGAGAGCAACCAGCCAAACTCCAAGCAGCAGTGATTTGGGAAGAGGACAGGCATGAGGATTGTAACGGTATCTGGGAAGCCCGCCTGTGTTCAAACTTCTGCACGTCCCTCCAGCAACAAGCTGATATCCTGCACTCTCTCCTGCTGTGACAGAAATACACTGGCCTCAGCGCCAGCTGAACGTGGGCACTATTGATCTGCTCCCAGCGCAATATCTCCTCTTACATCCATAATTATTCTCCTTCAGAGGACTCCACCGTGTGACCTGGCTGCCCGACTGGCTGGCTTTCTATCCACCTCCTTGTTAAAGATGCTCTATGGTCTCACATTTCACGTTGGACTGCCAAAGACCCCCGTCTCTTAACCCCGGCATTTTCGAATATTTCATGGTTCAATCCCAGGGTTGGGGAAGGCGGCTTCGGCACAGCACAATTACAGTGGTTAGTCGGACTCCTCTGGTGGAGCCATGCTGGCTCCTAAAGTACCATGACTCGCAAACAGACAGGCCAGGAAAAACAGAGGAATGTTGGAGAGATCATTCTTCTGTACTGAATCGTCTCTTTGCCTGTACAGTATACACTCAGGACACTATGTGATCTTGAAAAGTGGCTAACAACCTTTTGTCTCGTGACCCATTAAAGTGAGACTGATTAATTTTTGACAGATGAAATAACATAATCTTCCTCTTACAAATGAAAAGTTGAATTTATAAGCAATGAAACACACCCTCGCTCAATTCAGTGCACTTTTGCTACTTCAGCCTCACCAAAAGCTTATGGTAACCACTGTTAGCTAGTGTTAATCTTTGGATGGATATTAATTAATGTATAACTGATATTAGCGAGTCAGTTTTCTGACTATGACTTTTTACTACTTGTGCTACTGTTAAGATATATTATATATTAGCATATTAGCATGTCGCAGATAAAAATTTCAATTGTAAAAGTAAATACCTCACAAGGAGACTTGTTTCTTTTTGGTGGCACAGACCTCATTCATTTCAATAAAAGTTTCTCAAAAAAGTTTTTCTCTGTTTTGGGCCCATGGATCAAATGCATCACAGTCCTTTGAGCCACAGATTACACAAACATAATTTACTAATATGGATCCTCCAGACTTAATGGCTCAAATTCTCATGGTAAAAATGATCAAGTTGGAGTGTTTGTGATGCTCAGAAAAATGTGTTAATCATTCTACAGCCATTTCTTTTATCATGATTGCGTAAGGGAAAAAGTCTTTGGGCCAGTGGGCATCAACTTGCAATTTCGACTATGACCACAGAGCCAAAATCTCCTCAAAGTGCTCAGCCTCGCTCTCAGCCAGGTCAACTAATTACAGTGTAATTAAAGCAATGGAGTCGAAAGAATTTAGGAAAATAAAGGGAAATGCAATGTGCCATTATCCTGTAACCACACGCCCTGTGACCACAGAGAGCGCTGTTCAGCAAAAGTTACATAATCTCAATTTAAAGCCAAGCAATGACTACTCGCAACCTCTTGTCAGAGGTTTCATATGTCAATGAGTTGCAAGCAGTTAAACTCGAGTGATACTTCCTTCTCAGATGGTTTCATTTAAATTGTTTTAACCATGCTAACGGTACGGCTCAGTGGATGGGTTGGATGGTTGGCACACACTTTGATGAACTGTAATCATACTGGTGATCCTTTGACTTTTCCTCCAGCACCATTATCAGGTCAAAACTTGCAACATTAATGACATTCCCATAAGCATCAGTTATATTTTTTGTTAATTAGCAAATGTTAACATGCTAACATGATAAACATCAGCATGTTAGCATTGCCATTATGAGCATATTAGCATGCTGATGTTAGCATTTAGCACAACAACAAAAAGCAAAGATTAGAGAGAAGTCAGAAAAAAATAAATCAAATGTGTAAAAGAATGATTTTTTTTTCTTATTTCCAGTCTTTTTAAATTTGCATCTTAGGAGACTTGATTCAGAGGTTGGGAACCACTGATCTAAGATTAAAAAAAAAAAAAAAAAAACACACACACATGAAAATAAAACAAGGCAGCTTTTGCATTTAGCAAATCATCAGAGTTAATGCGCGCTATGACTCATCATGCAACTCACTGACTGTACGTCACACTGAAGGTCAATGTACTCTGGCTCAGAACGGAAGGCATGTGACTCATCACAGAAATAGCACATTCAATTAAAATTCAGTTGTGAAAGACACAAAGGAGAGCAGCAGCTAATACTTCATGTCTTTTCCTCCAATGACACATTGTGATTGTTCCGCTTCGCCGGCTTTAGAGATGGTTCTGTGTTCATCCTCCCAGTTGGCCTGTGGGGCCTTGTGAATAAACACATGGAGGTTAATGTCTCATGTTCTTCCCCGTTCTCTGCAGACAGCTCTGACAGGAGGAGAGAGAGAAGAGCCTAAAAGGAAAGCTGTTTCGGTAATACGCTAATCTGGCTCTCACATCTCTTTGTTTTAGGCAGTGAGACGGGATATTTTCCCCAAGCCACCGTTGAGAAGCACATCTCCAGTCCGCTGTGGGTGAGCTGTCAAGGGGAAATTCTTTCTCCTACTCTGCTATTTTTTTTTTTTTTTTTGCGAGAACACCCCTCATACCCTAAGGGGTCTTTAGTGAACTTGCCATCACCCACACATACTGACAGTAGAGAGCGCGCACTTCCACGGTCCCATACACGTCACTGAGGCGATAAACAGCCACGGGCCTCGCCACAGAGATAAGGCTTCCAAGCAGTCTATCAAACAAACAAAGCCAGATGACGAATCTGGAGAGATGTTAAGAAATGACGCCATATTGCCCGTGTATCTCCTCCGCCTGTCTTTTTTCCATGCACACAAAGACACAGACATAAATATATATACTTGTACACCCACTTCAGCCTGTCCTGGAAAAATCATTAGAGCCCCCACCACCACACACACACTGCATGCAGATGGAGAAAAATAGGGCTGAGAGCCAAAACGCCTGAGGGGCTTTTCATGACAATAACCTTCTGTAGAGCTGCTTGTATCCCTCCACCTAGATCACGGAGAGGTGCTGAGGGATGGATGGGAAAATAAGCGAGATAACCATACAAAATATTAGGCGAGGAACATTCACACAAAGTACAGAGGAGGAAGAAATCCGTGTCATTTTGCTCTCATGGCCTGGAGAGATGGCAGGCTAAATGCTCTTTTAAAACAGCTTGAACATTGAAATGATGATGGCCCCTTTTGCCTCAGCAAAGCACATTAATACATAGCCGAATGCCATTTCCACTTTTGTTAAATGGCTCACCTATTGAGTATTCAATTACAATGGCTGTCTCTCGTTTGGAAGACGAGGCTGGGACCCATATAAATAAGCTCCCTCTGAGTGTGGAGCTGCAGAATGCATTGGACAGCAATGGAAGCCATGTGGAGCTCCTGTATGGGGGTGGTATATAATGTTAAATGGCAGAGGAGTGAGGAGGTTGTTGGGTATTGGCTGAGGGGCAAAAAAAACTGAGCTCCTCATCTGCGGTATCGTTTTATTAAGGAAGCACATTTTTAAACCATTTGCACAGATAAAAAAAAAAAAAAAAGAGCCCAAGCACATGAAATGATCTAAATTAGGAAAGCTATGAGTCCTGGCTTAAAAAAACATCAGTCAGGGTGATTAATTCAGTCTTGATTAATCGTTCCATTTGTCTATGATATGTCTTAAATTCCACAATACAAATCCAACGGTAATGGTCCAATCCTTTCCCCCCATTGTGTGGTTTATCTCTTATGCTCAAATAGCAAAAGCAAATTGTGGCTAATTTTATCGGCGAATCCACTGGCATGTGGTTTTTCCAGCGGTAATGATTCCCTCATTTGGGCCTAATTAACTGCAGCCATTAAATGGAGGGAAATGTAATGCCCTGGGTTCCATGTCAGGTAGTGAGAGAGGGACAGCACAGGAGGACTCAATTAGGCCTGCACTGTTCCCAGGTTATCACACGACATGTTTGCCAATTAAGTGAAGTAGCGTCTGATGTCTATGTGCTTCCATCGGCACCATCTCAGAGGCCCTGCCAACGCAGAAACGGCGTCGCTAGCCTCTCCACCACCCCGCCAGTGAGGGAACAGACACTACACTATGCCCCAAAAAGGCAGTAATTACAGGATGGATGGGAGACTATTATATAAGTACGAGGCTGCCGATAGGCCAGGCAGGGCCTGCTGATGCCAGGTTTCAAACAAGTACCAGCAGGATCGAGTTACAGCAGAATTACCCAGGGTAGACTCAGTCAGAAACATAGACACTTTCAACATCAGAAGCAGGCAAAAACAAGAAAAGAAACAGAGGCTATTGACATTTTTTGGAGTCTGTGTTGTTGTACAACTGTTTTGGAATGTCAAACGATCAAAATGGAATTGTGATCTGACTGAAATAAAACCCAAGTCATGACAAATAATGCAGAACTCGATTCTCAAGGACTTTAATCTTGCCCAAAAGTACTATTAGTCATTTTCAAAACATCATATTTTAAAGCTGCTTTAAACATATTTCCCCAAGTGTGTGTAGCTCTGTATCATGACTCAGTAAGTGTGGGAGAGGAAGGCAGAGACAAGCAGACATATTAGCCTTCCCTTATGGCACATTCTGCAAGGCTAGAGGAGTCAGTCTGCATGATCCTGACTGTCACTGACTTGTTATGAAAGCATCGCGGGCTGAGGCTGATCCATCACTTTGGGGGGTGGAAGTTGGGGTGAGAGGACGGCCGGGGGGGGGGTTTGGAGGGGGCGAGCGTGGGCGAGGCAGCCCTGTTGCCTGTCACTCACCATGCACCACTGCATGACCGCCAACCTTGTCTGGCCTGTGCACAATGGGAGGTCTGGGGCTCGACTGTATAAGCAGTCATTCCCCCGCTTCCCTCCTCCCAGCAGCCAACAAGGGGGAAGGCCAAAAGGAGTCAAAACACTCTGGACAGGCATTAGTCCTATATAGACCCTGGAAGACCTCACTGCTTGAGGCGGCTGAGTGGTGAATATCTGCTCTGTTTCCCGCTGAATCCCTTATTTTGGCCGGGTTCAATTCCGGAGAGCAAGCCCTGACAGAGTCTCCAAAAGATAATCTCCTTCAACAAACATACATTGCAATTATCCAGTCATTAAACTGTAATGACTGGAGGTGTGAGCAAACTTCTTAAGCAAACAGTTACAGTACCACCCACCCGAAAAAACATAACGCTTGCAAAATGTACACCGTGGTTAAGGAGACAGAATCGTTCCTCACAGCAATTAGGGAGCGAGAGAGGTGCATATGTAAAAGGGAGGGAGAGGAAAGAAAAGAGGAAAAAGCTGAAGTCAGCAACAGCAATAAATCCTCTAATGCTGAGCAGTTTTTTCCAGTTCTGTCCTGGTCTGTGGACCCCATCTCTAACCCGAAAAAAGGGCTCTGTTTAGTAGCTTTAGCAGTGGGGAGGCGAGTTCAGTCCAGTGATCATCCACTCCCCTGCTCCCCTCCCCAAAGGTGCAGTTTGTCCAGGCGGTGCCTCCGAGTCAAGCTCAGCTGGCCTGTTAGAGGATACTTCCCAGCAGCACCACGGTCTGTGACCACAGCTTGACCCCCAACCAGCTACTCACTTCCACAGAGCCGAGAGAAAAAAAAAAAAAAATCAATGGATCAACTGGCATGAAATGGTGACGGGATTGAGATGAATGATTACTGGGCTAATTCTTATTCATCTCTTTATGGGGCAGTGATAAGTGAGAAGTTAAATGGATATTGAGGAGATACAAGAGCAGAGAGTGGAAGGAAACTGAAGACATGTCATTTCATTTTGCTTAGAACAAGGTGAGAGGATATAGTCTTAAACTACAAAGCACTCAGGGAGCACATACCTCCACAAATCCTTTGAATTTGTTATATATATAGAAAACATTCAGTAGTATCTAATCTGCATCTTTTTCTGGATATTAATAGACAACTATGCATCTTGTATGAAAATGAATTGCTGTTTAAACTCATCATGTTTCAGAAGCATCACATAAAGGTGTAAATGAGTTATTGCAGTGTTAATAGGCTAAGTCTACAAGAATTTGGAATATTATGAGAAAGGTGGTGTTATGTACTAAATTTGCTGAAGACTGGAAATTTGCATGAGTGATGAAAAATATGTCTACAGCCACGCTAGCAGCTCTTTGAGGATGTACTGCACAGCAGGGCTTTGAGCTAAATGCTAGCATGCTAACAATGACAATGCTAAGATGCTGACGTTTAGCAGGTATAATGTTTATTTTAGTTTAGTGTGGTAGGTATTTTATCAAAGGTATTGAAACTGAACAAAAAAACCCTGAAATTTGGTGACAGTCAGGATATCACCAAAGTCATTCGGCTTCATCCTTCAAATTCGTTATGTTTAAATACTTCATAGGTTTTTGAGATATCCTACTAAATAACTAAAAACAACAAAAAAGAGACAAATGACTGAAAATATAACCTCTTTTGTGGAAATAAGTGCACACAAAAAAAGCATGTGCTGTATATCTAGATCACAACAATGTGGTAGCAAACAGAATCTCTATCCTAAACATGTCTCGTTTCACTTACCGTCTCGTTGCCAAACAAGATGTCGACATAGGGCATGACCTTCATCAAGGGCTCTTTAAAGAACTGGCTGATGAAAGGTGCTGAGAGGTTCATGCAGAAGATTTTGTTGTTATCTGAAGCGTGCTTCGCCACTTTGAGGATTGACTCCGGGGACACCGTCAGGAAAAACCCCTGAAAATGAGACAATAATATTTACTTACATCATACCAGTTTGACTCACTTCAACCGAACCAAACAAAATAATCTGTATAGCACTGCTGTACAGGCGGCTTTATCTGTTTTTTGACAGCCAAACATGTGCCAGAAAGGACTGAACTGCGGGCTCCTATGGACTGAAACACGTTAAACTGCTAATTTGTGGGTTTTTGATTCTGACAAGGAAATTTTAGGGTGACAAGGCATGGTATTATTGAAATAACACAGGAGCAAAAGAGAAGAAAAAAAAAGCAGCAGTCGTGCTCAAACATTTGTCTGAAATGGTTTCTTAGAACACACACAGTGTAACAAAGAAGAGGAAAAAGGGCAGGAAAAAAATCCATCCAGGACAAAGCCTATGGCTGGGCTCCAAGGCTCGTACTGGAGGAAGCAACATGCACGTATCCGATGATAGGGCGAACAAAAGTCTCGTCTGGACTCTCCTTACTTGGAAACAAGAGAGGCAGGTCCACTCATTGTGTGAATGAATACAAATCAGGTAAGAAAACACCTTTGTGTTTCAGGTGGAAACCTGAAGCGAGACTCTCCTGCAAGCCACACAAAAACACTCCTCCTTTGATACTGATCTTCTTAACCTTGTTTTTCAGCAACAAGCTGCTCTGTAAAACCACTGTGTCACAATAGGGGCAAAAAGGGGAGAGAGGAAAGGAAAGTTTCAGCTCAGTGATACATTTAATCTGGCTGAAAAGCTTCTATTGTGGGCTACAGTGCAGTTCTCATTAAAGCACTATGACATTTGCAGCAACGGAGGAGCGACCTCCCTGAAAAAGAAAAAGGTAAAGTATAATACCGATGAATAGAGGGTGACTGAGGTGTCAATCAAATGTACAAGGCATTACAATTCAGCCGTGCTAAGCAGGGAAACTCTTTATTACACACTGATGGTGTCATTCATTCTCTGGGCAGACATTCTCATTCCCTTACAGTGCTGCATGTCCTGTGGTTTTTTTTGGAAATGTCTTTAAGTTAAGGCCCAGGTTAGCACCTGTGGCTGCTGTGTCACGGCACCATCTGTTGAAGACTAAAAAGTTGTTTTCAATGGATCTGAGAGCACAAAAGAAACTCACTCTGGGCTAATGGCCCATCACTGACCTTGACATTTTTCTTTTGCAGTGTGCCAACGTGTCAGAGGAAGGGGAGATTGTTTTCTGACACAAATGGCCTTTTTTTGGTAGTTGAAAATAAACTGTCATGGTTACCGTAATGTTAACACTGATCAAAGGCCGGCAGCTCGATCAAATATCCTGAGGGGTGGTGAACTTTAAAAGCCATGCCACAGCTTCTCTAATCACACACTGGCTCTGTGTAATTTACTTCTAACCTCACTACCACTGCCAGTGCCATCACATTAAATCACTTAGAAATCAGAACTGAAATACATTAACTGATTCCTGAATGAATATCCATGCAATACTAAAACAGACTGATTTAATTCTCATTTGAGCAATCAAGTCCATTTTGATTTGATACAATTTATTTACAGATGTGAAAAACACACTGCATCCAGTCCATGTACAGTGAGAATAGTCTCAAGACAGACAAAAAAACAATAATCTTTAAAGCCAATCATCAGTACAACTCTGTGTTTCTTCCAGAAATGACACATAATTAGTCATTTTGATGCATTTTATCAAGTGATCAATTTAGTTACTAGGCACAACAATGAGTTGTGACTAAACAATAGTCACACTCATTAAATAAAAAGCATTTGCTGTGTGAAATAGTGCCTAAGTATATAAAGCATATTTATCTTTATGATGTTAGGCCCAACTTCGCTATAAAAAACTCTGTGAATCCTTGCAAACTAACCCAAAAATACATTTGGGTTAGTCAAATGAAAATGCTTAAATACAACAATTACAAACATCTAACTGATGTCTCGAAGAGCCTGAAGTCTGCAGTATATCCGTCTTTCAGTGCACATGTTTTTATGTAGTCTATCAACATCATCATAAAAAAACATTTTGTGTTTCTGTGTTTGAAGTCAAAGTAATGCTGCAGGAATCCCGTTCATAAAAATCATACAGGCCATTTTTTCCACCAGGCTCCAAATGTTGTGACTCCAGTGGCTTTGTGGGGGGAAAAAAGCCTCAGTCTGAGCCATGTGAAATTTCAGTTCCCATCAGTAGTCTCTGCCGACTCCGAAACAGGAGAACTTAAGTCTTTAGTACTGCGGTGCAGATCATGTATCAAGAATACCAGATCCAGTTTCCCAGGTGTCAGAGAGCCCTGTGAAGTGGGGTGACTATCACATTTCCAGGTCAAGATGATCAAAGCGCTGGGTACACTTCGTACAATTTCCACCCAGTCAAAACATTCAATAAAGCATTCAGAAATGCATTTTCCTGGCAGACAATAATGCGGAGCGATGTTTGGCCATGTCAAGTGGTAATTTGAGGGAAGAGTTGGAAAGGCAGGGCATCCATTTTCAATGTTTACCCTAAAAAGAGGAATGACTTCCACTTTACTCACACAAAGAAAATGTCTAAATGCTACTCTGAGATGAAATTAGTGGTAATCTAACCATAGAGGTCCTAACGACACAGCAGCAACACGCTATCACACGTTCCCTGCATTGTATCAGTGTTTTCCCCGGGGCTGCTCACATCTGAAAAGCTGGGTGTGATGGATGGCATGGTGTCACCGGGCTTAAAATAAAAGTGGACATCTGAAGGGTAAAAATGATCTATTTTGGGAAGGGCATTTTCATTTGCACCAGCAGCAGAGGTGGTCATGGAAAAAGGAAAAGCTTTTTTTTTTTTTTTTTCTTCTTTTAACCCAGGTCTATTTTAATTCTGCAGGGATAAGGGGGAGTGTTCAAAGTACTGTGTCATGAAGGTTTTGTTTGACACTTCCTATTACTCAGGAATGATGGAGAGAATTTAAACCATCACCACCTCAGAGACAAGAGTAATTATGGCCACTGCAATCACACCAAATTTCCTCAAATCCCCAGATCTTAGTCAAGTTTATTTATACAGCCAGAAATCATACGTTTCTCTCAGAGGGCTTAACAACCCAGAGACTCTCTATCCTTAAAAGTCTCTCAGCATTGCTTTTATAATAACAATGGATGAAATGTGAGTGAAAGGGGTCAGTCATGGTGACAAACCCTCAGAGGAGCAATTCCCCTCAGCTCTAGAGAGCTTTTTAGCAACGTTCATCTCATTGTTTTGGTGTTACGGCCCACAACTTTACTGTTGTTACTGCTTTTATCAGCAGAATTTTCTTATATTTCAGCAGGCAGTAGTTTTGATAAAACCCCAGTAGGCTCTCTGCTCAGCAGCAAGCTGCAAACAGGTGAAGTTGGCGACCCGCTGGTGGCTTTTCACTCAGGAGGTGGTGGACCAAATCAAAATGAAAGGTGAATATTGGACTTACATTCACCAGATGGCCGCAAACACGACTCCAAATGAATGCAAATGTCGCTCTGTATCTGCTGTATGTGTAGGCAGGTAGGTAGTTGTGAGTCAAGGATGTTCCTGAATTGTATTTCATCTTCTCACCTCCACCTGTAGCAACACCAACACAGCCCATTGCTTTTCTCTAACAGCCTAAAGTTGCAGTCACACAAGCATTGATATCTTTTTCCTTTTGAAGTGAATGCTCCCCATTCACTTACGAATTCCAGGAAGCGCTCCTTGTTTTGGTGTGATCTCCAGCCGCCGTGAGTAGACTGTAGTTCAACCTTTGTTCAACTCTAACCTGCAAATTCAGATAGAATATCCAATAGAAACACTCATGCACTGTGTTTGGCAAAAAAAAAAAAAAAAAAAAAGTCATTATTCTAGCTGGGTGCCTTCACTCTGTTTAGTACAATGTCACACTGCTGTCAAACACTGTTCACAGTTTGTGATTTCGCTGCTCAATATTTATCTATCACCCAAATCGGTGCAGTGATGTCATATCTTTTCTCTAGGCTGAGTGAGTGGAGGGAAGGTTAATGTGACTTTACGTTTCGAGCCTCAGTTCAGGTACTTCTATCGCACAAAAACTTCTATTGAGCAACAGAGTAGGGATCCCTCTTCAAGGATGTACAGGCATGCAATAGTTGTCGCTTGTAGAGAGTAAACAAGAGTAGCAATGGTAGAGTTACAGAAGAAGAACTACAGAGTAGAAGTGTTAAAAAGTAGCATGAATACAGGTGATATAAATAACATTATACAACCACAAATTGCACAATAATATACCAGAGAGGACTTTGTGTAGAAATAAAATGTAGCATATATACAACTTTGTAAAGTGACTTTGTTTCAAGTTGTTTTATTGAGGCGTTTGTTCCCGTGATAAATTCCTCCTGTCAGGAAAGCCCTGTGAGCTAACCAGCAGTGTTGCAAAGCTTTTCAAAAACCGCCCAGGCCATGCTATCCCTGTCATTACCATAAACAGCCCCCCATCATGCTCTCTGGTGCACAGGGTTCATTACACAGAATTAGATGTCACACAGATCAGAGCGTGCGTGATGCCACACACTGCTCTCCTCCTCAGTTATCTCTGTAAAGCACCGTTGCGAGGTGGATCGATAGCTGAGGTTTGGAGCTTCATTAGCTCAGTATGACTCCATCTCCATCAAGACACCTCTGGCACGCTACACCAGTGTTGCAAGATATATTTTACTCTCCGATCCTGAAGGTCCTGCTGTTTTACACACAAACACAGGGACAAACAAGACCTTCACACATGATGAGGGGTGGGTGGGTAGCGGGGGGGGGAATCTGTGTCAGTCTCTGGCTTGATAAACAGCAGAAAGAAAGAAGACAAACAGAGGTAAGTGATTAATGGTGTCACAAAGTGCCTTGAGTGGAGGAAAAAAAAATTACAAGGATGAAAAGAGCTCATTTAAAGCTTTTCGTTTCAAAGGAAAATGAGAGGAGGAAAAAAGCTACAAAGCAACTGAGATTTTCACAATGCTAATGATGTTTTGTTTGCATTGAAACGGCCAGTTGGTTTCATTTAGAAACAAGTTCAATTAAGCCAACAGAGAAGATAAATGTGTAACAACCTCACAACATGATTCAGCATTCCATGCACTTTTAGGATGTTTGATCTGACTGCAAGGCAATTCGACCGCGCTGATAGCATCTGCCTCTTCTTCTTCTCTCTTCCATTAAGAATCATGTTCTGGTGAAGCTTATCAGACATCTAGGAATTCACCCACTTCTTCTGGAGGGAGCTGGAGGGAGGCCAACTGTACTGGAAACATAAGGGAGGGCTGTGCTTTTAAAAGGCTGCTCGGAGATGAGGAAAGGGGGCTATCATGTCAGCCAGGATCTCCAGGGCAACATAAATGTGCCACAAACGCTGGATTTAACAACTGGGCAGAGACATCACTTACTAACTGCTGCAGTATTTATTTCTATAACATTTTCTCTGGTTTAAATATTACCCGATTTTCAAGTGAGCGGATATTTTTCCCCGATGTCGTGAAGGTCTCTTGTGGTGTATGTGAAATATAGAGATGTAGCTAGAAGGTCAGGGCGATAACTAAACATACCTGAACAAGGTCGTTCTAATGAGTGTGGATAAAACAAGACATTAGAGCCAACCGCAGAACATGTGAGGGGAGCGTGTGTCACACTGCAATTTGTACAACCATCAGAGACCGTAATTACATTAACCTCAGACACCTCCACTCTGTAAAGTAACGGAGGAAACTACTTGCACGGAAAAAAAAAAGAAAAAAAAAAAAGGGTTCTTAACCCCAACTTGAGGTTAAGGTTTTGTTGGCATCACAACACTGGAAGAATTGGTTTGATTTTAGTGGCATCTCACTAAAAGTAATTTGAGATCAGCTTCAGGGTCTTTTCAAATGGCAGCCTTTTGCTCTCCTGTTAAGCTCTACAGTTTCAAAAATGTGTTGGCCGGGGGAAGAGGCCAGCCTGAGCGGGAGAGTGGGATGCCAAGGAATGTACTTAAGATCTAAAACAGACAAGATTTAAAGCCAAGAGCATTTAAATGCCAATACTAATCCACAAAATAATTCACCGCATAGCACAAACTGACTCTCCCTTACAGATACCATATGTTACCTCTGTAAAGAGATGAAACAAAAATGATGCCAGCAGAGATGCTTTCTTCTCTTCCCTAAAACTGTGTTATCTTGTTATTGAAAAAGAAAGCCAAGCTTCTCTCTCTCTCTCTCTCTCTCCTCATGTTCTAAAGTAAATCTATGTTTATGCTCTCTTGTTTCTACTGTTGTTCTTACCTCCATCATTGGGAGATTAGCCCAGAACAAACTGTTTGGTTTGCAGGGAGTTAAAATTTACTAATGCATACACTCTCAAGTGTCCTTGTCTGCCACACAGCACTTAATTAGCATTTTAGTGCGAGCAGTTCTCTCTCCTTCAGTACCTCTGAAGGGGAAACATCACTCCGACTCTTGCAAGCACACGCTCGCGCGCACACACACACACACACACACACATGCATACACTTTTGGAGTCAAGTTGAGCTCCTGTAGTTTCTTACACGATTTGAGAACAGGATGAGGAATGGAAAAGGGAGTTTGTGGGGGTCGATGGAAAAATGGGATAAAAGTCTGCAATGTGAAAACAGATGTCGGGGCTTCAGAGTTGTCTCTTCTGAACTGGCACGAAAAGACGTATTAATATATGGGTCAGATGTATAAAGCAGAGGTTCAGTGTCAGAGTTTTGACACTGTAGAGGAGTTTCTAGTTTCAGTGACTCGGGAGGTTGAACACAGACAGAAACCAAAATCTCAGCAGACACTCTTGTTGCTGAGAAGTGAACATTTCCAAATGTACCACTCTGTGGATGTAAATGAATTAGTGCACTTAACACTAAACACTAAAATGAGGGACTGAGGAGACAATCTTTCACTGTTTGCAGTTGCTCCGGTGAAAGCTAGCGTACCAGGTTGGAAAATTACAGGTAATTGCTGAAGCCATTGAATCCAGTTTGGTTTTGGTTGAAAGACTAAAATAACAAAGCTTTGATTGCTGAAAAGACAAGGGCAGGGAGCTCAGAGGCCCCGTTGCTAAGAGTTAATTTGATACATATTTCTCCCCCTTGAAATGTCTGAGGCACTGGCAAGAGACGGCAAAAAAAAAAAAAAAAAAAAAAGAGTGAGAGGGAGGGTGAGACCCCCGCTCTCCCTGCAAATACTATCCATCTGCCATATTACATTTAACCAGCATGAGAAGCTAAGGGAGCGCCCTTGCACAATATTGTGTGAAGGCTGTCAAACTCAATGCAGAAGCCTGCTGCCCACTGCTCAGAGCTGAGGACACAGGGCTGCTTAAATTCAGTCTAATAATAACTTCTGACTGTGTGCGCTCAGCACCAGCAAAACAGGAGAACACGTGGCAGACAGGGAACTTTTAATTATTCATGCCTGTTTTAAAAAATATCTTCTAATTGAAACTGTAATGTGATGGCCACCGGATGAAAACACCAACAGCTATCAACAGCTTTTTGCCTAAATGCCAAATTAAAAAAAGTTGCAGCAGCAAACAAAAATATCTTTTTTTTTTTTTTGCTGAGCGTGCATGATGCTTGCTGGTGTCTTTAAAGTGTCACTTTAGGTTGTTTCTAGGATGTGATCTTTTATATGATTCTTACTGGCAATTTTATTTCTGATTTCACAGTCCTGTTTGTGTTTAAAACGGATACTTCAGCCATTAAGTGTTGCACTTCCATAAAACTTGGGGACCAACAAGAGACATATAACAAAGAGTGCTGACTTTTAGACTCTACAGTTCGAGCTCCAAAAAACGCTGGATCCTACCATTCCCACAATGCAGCACAATAGCGTCTTTTCATGAGACTCTTCTTGTCTGATAAACACCCATGCTGTCGAGCGGTACTCCTCACTATTGGTACGCTGACCTTCATGTGTACAATTGGTGAGATGCCTCTTTAATTCTGATCTTGTAACATTAAGTCCTAAAAAATCTAAATCGGATACTTTTACATTTTCAAGACTTACTATAATTTATACTGAATGAATGAAGTTTATGAACTGTAACCAAACAACCACTGCAACCATATTAAAACAACAACATGCTGTGTTTCTAGTTAGGCAATACCAATTCAATTTGAAGTGAGCCTGAGCACATGACTTGCTAACCAGACAGGATACTTAGCTAGCTAAACAGCCTCGCATGAACAAGTAGGATACTAGCTCAAACATATTCAAATCTTTGCAGAAACAACTGAAAAGGGATACACTTGTTATCCAACTATCATTGACATACAACAAATCAACTTATGTAATACTCACAGGCATTTATTCTCAAAACGTCACCAAGAGAAAATGCTGAACTGCACATTAGCTCCACTCACGCGACAACTAAAATGGAAACTGGTGCAACAGACTTTATGTAGCTTAATAATGACCACCAGGGGAGCTCAACACCATGAAATTATATCTGGAATTGGACAAATGATATGAACTACCAGCACACAAAGATATTGTGTAAATAAATATTTTCTTTCAAACTACTTGGGCTACTCGCAATTGGGGCAGGGCTGTTTTTGAAGGCTATGACATACAGGCGTCGAGGAAGCTCTCTGTCCAGTGGCACAGCACATTTCTTGCCTTGTATTCAACATCATCAAGCTCCCTTTGGCCCGTGCTCTCTCACACAGTGGTGAACATTTTGGCTGTACCGGCTGCCTGCTCCGAACGCCATGAAAAACATTCTGCTTGTATGATCAATTTTTTTTTTTTTTTTAGAAATTCTGAATTTTATGTTTTAGAAAACAGAATAGGGGCAATAGTCTGGAAACACAAATATTTTCACTCTCTCTTCTTTTTTCCATTCTTCTAGACCTGGAAATGACTAAAATCAAAGTCAATACTTTTCCATACTGTGTAGGAACCCTGAACTAATAATGAAACTGAGAAAAAACTGAGAAAAGCAAAGACATCTTTGCATTTGAGAAGCTGGAAACAAGAAGTTTTGTATTTTAACTTGATAAATGACTAATTGTTTAAGCACTAAATCAAACACATTTTCCCCTCAACTTTGTACGTGCTAATTTGAAATTGTAAAATCACACTGAAGTCACAATAAAGTCTCAGTATCTCTGGACCTCAGTGACACAACATGGTGCTAACACTCACGACTGGTATTGCTACAGTACTAAAATCAAGCTCAGAAAAATCAATTGCCTGGAGGCAAGAAGTGTGAACTTTCATACCCTAAGCCCAATTTCCTTGAAAGTGGAGGTCCTAAATCAAATCAAGCCAAGCCAATGCACCGTGGAATTATGCAAAAAATGACACAGCTATAGAAAATGACAACTGGTAAGAAATACCGTCAAGGCTAGGAAACTTTGGAGCTTGTTTATTCACTCCACATGTTTTTATCTTCCTGGTGCTGTGATGATACTACGAGTCAGCTCTGATTGTTTTTGCTTTTATTCAGGCCAAGGGGGAGAAATATTGAGTGCACACAGATGATGTAAACAGACAAAAAGGAAGAGCAGGCAGGAGGATGAAACAGTGCAGAGAACAGAAAGTTTACTAGTTTCGTCGATGCAAGAATAATTTCCATGAAGATTCTGTTGTTGCTGTGGTATTTTGCTTTTTAAGAGAACGGGTCAGTTACTGTTAAAACTTGAAATTGCTTTTATGATTCACCGCTGAGTGAAGAGAACTTCCCTACCTGTGCACGGCTAATCACAGCTGATGAAAATACCTCAGCTGGACTTAAAAAAAAAAAAATCTTAGAGATCAAAAGAAAAAAAATGACAGAGACTGAAAGACACTGGAGGAGCTTTCAAAGTAAAGTACGTTTTAAAGTAAATGCATGATAATACCATTAAAAGTTGGCCACTGTTGCTGTACTTTTCTCTCTGTCAGTTATTGTGAAAGTTATTGCTCTCCACTGGGCTAAACACACATTTTCTTCCCTCAGAGCACTCAAATATTAGTAGCGTAGTGTACTGAGAGCTTCTGCCACTTGAGAATAGCATCTCAGACTGAGATGGATGTAATCATAGCCAAAAAATATGAGTGTTTCTTAAGCATCAAACTAAAAAAAAATCATGAAATTCAGATGCTGCTTGTAGGCGTCAGGGTTGTCTGCCAAAAGCACAAGTAACAGGGTGAGGAAACGTGTTAGATGTTAAATCAAAATTGTTCAGAGGTATTAGCATGCTCTTTGCCTTTGATAATTCTGCCATTGCTTATTAGCAGTCATGTGGTCAATATTACCTCTCTGTAGGACGAGATGACTATAACACAAGAGAGGGCAGGGTCACGAGGACACGTTGGAGGGTTAAACCAGTCTTAATTTACACAAGGAAAAAAAATAGGCTCATAATCTGTTTTGAGACTCAAAATGCTGTGGTGTCTTCCAGTTTGAATATTTTTTTAAAAATATAGTTTTTCAGTTGCATCTTGCACCGTGTTTGTGCATCTTTTTTGAATGTCTTCCCATCAACTGGAGCATTAATACTATTTACTGCCGTAACTGTATTTTTTCCTGGTATTGCTACGCTTGTTACAGAATCTTTGTCACTGTAACTGTTGATATTTTTTGTTTGTTTTCTTCTGGAATGAATAGAGCTGAGCAGCTTAAAGTGATTGTGTGGTTGGCCATGGCTTTTAGTTTAAAAAGTCTGAAGACCGCGTACAAAATCTTTTCCTTGTTGACTCATTCATTATTTCCTACATAATAAACACTCAGGTTTACTCTGTAGTAAGCAATGAATTGAGATTTTGGACATTTAAGAGTCAAGTTTGCTCCATTATTGTTGATTGCAGTGTTGCATAAAGATAATTTACACGTCTATCGAAGGTAAAGCATTGCAATGTGGAATTTCAAGTTGAAAGAAGTAAAGATTCTTTGTACACTGCATGTTCTTCTTTATTGTGGTAATTTTTTAGGGCACAATATAGTGCATAATTGTGCAACTTACTGAGTGTACTAAAATAAAATGCCAGAAAGTAAATATAGCGTATTAGGTAGCCAACAGAGAGTGATTTCTGACTTGGCCTTGAGTTTAATTTAATAATTCACACCAAATTAATCCTTTTTAAGGTCCACTGCAATAAAAAATGTGTTTTTCTTCGCTGTGCAGAATGATGTATGTGCAGAGTTTGACACCAGAAGGCTGTTGTCACATTAATCTGATGAAAAGTGGAAAGTTTCTCTGTGCGCACCTTAAATCTGAGTGAGAGGTGGACATAAAAGCGGGATATTGTGACATCACTACCAGCTTGGAGGCCAATGGTGGTCCAGTATGCAACTTACACAGCAACTAACCTTATCAGACAATTTTTTATTCAAAATAGTATTCTTATATATCTTAAAAAATGTCTGGAGGGAATCTTTAACTTGGTTAATATCTAGAAAGATTTGTGCAACTATAGTAATGAATATCTGACTATATGTTAGATCTAGATCTAAGCCACAAAGTCATCACATCCGCAAAGTCAATCTTTGTGAAACAAGCTCTAACTCAACAAATACTTTAACTAACTGGGTCCAGGTTAATATTTCAGCACTAAAACGAGAGCCTAAAGTGGCCATCGCTCTGTGATCACAATATTAGCAATAAAGCTGTGTGGATGATAAACCTCTTTAGCCAAGACCAGTCACTCTCTCGCCTGATTTATTCTGACGAGAGCCTCTCAGACGGACAGGAGAGTCATCCTTAGCTTCTACAGCCACATCCATTTTTCTAATATTTCAAAGTGCTTGAGATTTCTAAGTGGAACAGGCTAAATGAAACACACGGGATGTACTGTAGAGTGCGTGTATCATCTCGAAATAATATACACATAGTACAGTACAATATGTGCCAGTGTTTGGAGACTGGAGAATTCCTCTTCAAAGACAAAGACATTTTAAGAAAAACCTTAAATTTGCTCTCCAACACGTCAGTCTGGTTGAAGAGTATCCATTACTTAATATACACCCACACTTCTTAGAGCTGAGCTGCAACATGAAAAATTACCACTTAAGGGAAAAATAAACGTGTAAAGCTGGTCTGAGGAGCAAGAGGTGGAAGGTTGCCTTCTAATTGCTGGAGGGGAGAGAAACCATGTTAGAGTAAACAAAGTCTGATCGATGGTGGGGATTATATCAGAAAGAGCCTTTGGCCTTTGGCCAAGACGAGCAAACACACTGGTCTCTGTCTCTGCTACAGATGGAAAAAATAGCCAAGGCAAGAAGCTGGTGAGTTAAAAGCATTATATTTCAAAGAAGGGGGGAGCAGATAGAGTGTAGTACAATGCCAGATATGACATGTAGCCAACTATATCACGTCTTGGCTATTTGTATCAGACAGAAATGCCAGTAGATAAGAGAGCGGTGTTGTGAGTTTGATGGAAGGCTGTTCCGGCCGAAGGCTTAGCTTTAGGTCAGGCTATACTCCCACGGCGCTGCAGTGCTGTGTGTGAAACCTCTCCATCACCACACGCACAAGTTCAACGCGCTGTTAGCTGGTCATGGCCGGGAAGAAATGTATTCTGTATACTCCCGGCTTCAATGTGGCAATTGCAATTCACATAAGCCACTTAAGGAAATCTGCAGAGGGAGAGAAAAAGGGTATAAAACTGAGAGGGGCTTACGAGTTATTGGAGCCTTTTAAACATGGAGGCTCCTCATCAGACAGGGTTTCCTTTTTTCACCAAGTCTTGTAAATGAGTTCACTCCATTGCCTTTAAAACCCCTGTAAAGGTATTAAGCCGGAAATAACATAATTCATTACCTCTGTCTGAAACATGTTTAACTTGATATAACACGAGCAAAAGTGCTTTGGTCTCAGTTGTAAGGATTTAAAAAAAAAAGGCAAGCAGGTATGTGCAAAATGTAAGCTATTCTGTCTGGGATGTCATTCAGCACAAAAGGAATACTAATGACTTCTGAATCCATTTAGTGACTCACATCAATTTCTGATTTATATTAATGGCCTGTGTATTACTTTCTCCACATCCAGCAGGACTGTGTTCTGCTAAATTTCACCATAATATTCATGTCGATAAGCAGGTGACGACTTGGAGAAAGGACTGATTATATTTGCTAATCCCCAAAGAAATTAGGCGAGATTGATGAAAGCGTGCATATACTCCACACAAAGCCTTGGGAGTCTCTAAAAGCTGTTACCATGGTGGTATCCCATTAGAATAACAAACATTTCCCCTGGATGTTTAACATCGCTTCCCAGTGAGCACAGCCCTCCCTAAACCTCCCCTCTCTCCCTCTCTCCCTCTCTCTCTGTCTCTCTCTCTCTCTCTCTCTCTCTCTCTCTCTCTCTCTCAAGCACCTGCCTTCACATTTTCCACTTCTAAAATTCTACCAGCGGCTTGGAAAAAAAAAAAAGGGGGGGGGGGGGGTGAAATATGAAATGCAGTTACGAGAAAACTTGAGTGCCAAAAAAAGGACTTTTCTTCAAACCTGTAATAACTTTCCATGGGAATAGGGAGAAACTTAAAAAGAATAACACTTCCCCTTGATTTTCTACTCCTACCACTTTTTTAAGCAGGCAGTGAATTTCCTGGAGTGATAAGGGCTTAGCCAATGTAATCCTCAGAGGACCCTTCTCTGGCATGCCAGGAATCAAGAAACCTTTCCCTCTCTCGCAAAAAAAAAAAAAAGAGAAGTAGAAAAAGACAGAAAGAGGGAGGCAACAGTAGGTTTGGGAACAAGGAGGAGAGGCAGCCAGCATGCCATCTCCCACACATGCTGGCGAATGCAAATTAGCATGTGTGGAAAGAGCAGCCGGACTCGCCTCAGCTGGAGATCAACAGAGGAATATTGATATGACAATGCAAGGGGCTTCCCTGACTCAGACAGCAGGGGCCACTGAGGATGCTCTAATTGGCCTCACGCAAAGTAAAAAGGGGTGGGGGTGGGGGGGGGCACCCATAAATGTTTCACACAGATTGATTCATTATCAGTTTGCTCGACAGGCTGGGTGGGCCTTGTAAAAGTGTACCATCTTGAACTGGTAGCATGTAAGTCACTGTCACCGTGGCAGGACAGAATATATCATCCCGACCTTTCACTTCAGATATTGAAATGAGAGGCAGAAACATGACTTGCCACACTGCAGGACTACTACTCTTGCATTTCAAAACGCGAGAGTAGAAGGATAGTGCAATGATAGGTGACAGTGCAAGGGAAAACATTAATAATTTACGAATGTCTCCTCTGTCAGGATATGCCAAGCTATGATGTGCTGTCTTTTTTTTTTTTTTTTTTTTTTTTTACACCAGACGTCAAAGCTTGCTGGCATGTTTGAGGTATAAATATTCTCTTGATTAAGGAGCTACTGCATGTGTCGCCATTCAAAATAGATCTAAAAAGCCCAATAAATCCATTTACTGACTCTGGTAACTGCTGGTTTACACAAATGACCAATTGATGGCTTCTGTATTGCTATAAAAGCATCCACATATCTACTGTAACAGTTTGCTACGTGAGAGGTCATAAAGTATTACAGCCAAACTCTCTTCCGTCTCCCAATGTGGTTAAACTGACTATTTGCTCAATGATAAACGTGCACAAATTATTCAACATCCCACAAAAACTAATCTGTCCGTTAAAAAAAGAACTGCAGGCTTCACAGACACGCAGAGCTGCTGAAGATCACTGGCAGCCATTTAAGAGCCGTGAGAAAGGCAGTTGAGCATTTCAGCTTCTCGCTGGGTGGTTGGTTACATGTGGTTGACACATTTGCATCTTCAAAGATGCACACAGACAAACTCAATATGTGTGAGAATGTCTGGGCGGCATGTGGAAAACCCCAGTCCTCTCTCTGAAGAGGTTTCCTCCCCCTCTCAAAGACTATACGACGTTTTAAGGTCCTTTATCTGTCAGGCAGTTGCTTCAGCAGCAAGTTGTAAACAAGTTGCTTGGACTGGATGCACAGAAAACTGTGTTGCTAAATACCGTGCAGCACTGTCTGCTCTGCACCAAACTGAAAAGGCGCTGCAGGAAGCTACAAATCAGGAGCCATTACACACCAACAAATATGACAGGAACAGTGCTGCACATTATTTGAGCTCCAAGACTCATTCACTCAGTGTCTCTTCCAATGAGCGTGAACAATGCAAGCAGAGTGTGCATTGTGCTGCAGAGCAGGAGACTGTTCTTCTGAATTGGGGGTAAATTACAAAAGAGGCCTGTGCAAATTAGACGTGATGGCTTCATAATACGTCTGAAGTGTCAGCTTCTCCAGAAACCTATCCCCAGGCTACACTCACGGATCGACGCTTTGAACTTCCAATTATCCCTGCCAAACCGCTGCAATCACCACGCTGTAAAACAATCATTCTAGCATTACAGAATGCACAGGATCAATGTTGACTCAGTTGTTGGCAATGACGGAGTTACCAAGTTAAAGAATGCTTTCCTAACACGATGAAGTTAATATATAAATACAAGGAACACATATCCACCTTAGCATTACACTTAACAAGTGTGTAAGTGTTTTCCTTTTAATGCAACTTTTGAATGAGGCCATAAAAGAAGATTAATATCTCTACAGTGTTTGTAGTGGTTTTAATCCTGAGAGACCATTTGTTACAGACGCAGGAAGAGGACCGGAGGGAAACAGCTGTATTTCAAGAGGAACCATCCAGAGCTGTGTTCGCTTCTGATTTTCATTTGGTGAGGAAATATATGCAAGTGCTCTCGCAATTCCATAAGATTGCAGCACAGAGAGGACTCATAAACAGAAACACAAATCTGTAACGGGATCTGGCATATGTGCAACTGCTGAGCAATTTCATCTCGCAATATGACCTCTTACTCATGCATAATTCTGCTTCCAAAAAGAAATAAATTACCTTTGCAATTTGGGACACCTCCAAAAAGGTGCTACTGGGTGCGGTTTGTCGACAATACATCGAGTTTGATTGTGAGCGCAGCAGACTAAAAGAGAAACTAAACCCAGGCGGGATGACCGGGGTCAAACACCTCAGTTGAACCGGAAAAAGTGACCACAACGGTTGAATAGAGTGAGACTCTGAGAATAAAATGAAGCCCCGAGGGAAAAGCTGACAGAAAGAAAAAAAAATGCTTCCTGTAAACACTGGCTAAGAATTATTTACTCACAAGGCTAAACATTAAAAGCGTCTTCTCATCCTTAATTAAGTCTTGTTTATATTTCCCAACGACAAGTGAGTAATATACATAGGATGTCTAGTGGAGATGCATCAATATTGTCTCCTCAACTGCGCTTGCTACATAATTAATATACACACTGACATGACATGGATATGATATGACAAGAGTATCAGAGGCGAGGAGTTAGAAAAAGAGCTGAGTGAATGCATTTTTCATGAACTGTAGCGCTCCCCAGCCAAAAATTCTAGACATGATGTTTCAGTTTCAGAGACGAAAAAGGGCACGGAGGGCAAGAGAGGCAAATATGTAGCTGTATGAAAACAAACCTGGAATTTCATATGCAATTGCACTCATACTGATGTGTCCACATCTCTGATCACACATCTAGAGGTCGACTTTGATCGGCCTTGCATCTGCCTCTGGGCTATAGGAACGGGGTGCTGTTAAAAAAAAAAAAAAAAACTGCAAATGTGATACAACATCCTCTCATCTTTTTACTTCTACTGATGTCTCAACATCTGATTGGCTGCGGCGTTACTGCAGCTGCTGATACTTAATAAAAGTGAGAGCTGGATTTCTTTAAGTGTCGCGTTTTCCATTTCTTTCACCCTTTCTCCTCAGATTGTCGAAGCTATAAATAGCCCCAATTTCTAGTTCTGTGAAATAAAAAAAAAAAAAACCCACACAGGTGTAGAGCAGAATTCATTTCGCAGTGTATTTGGACAGAGCTGCTGTGCTCTGTCACTGGGAGGGGGGCCTTACAGGGGCCATTCCTCCTCATTCAGAGCCATTACCACCCCACTGTCACTGTCAGTCTGTCCCCTCACCCATCACGGAGCCCAGAGCAGCCCCACAGCCCGTCTCAAACCTCACAACTAAATCACATTCTACGCACAAACGGCCGGGGCCGTGCAGCATCTACTGTATCTAATCTAATCTGTCCATCTCCTGTGTCCCTACACATGCACATCAACACACACACACACACACACACACACACACACACACACACACACACACACACACACACACACACACACACACACACACACACACACACACACACACACCATGTGTCTCTGGGAAGGCAGGCTAACATCTCAGCACCTCAATCATGAACATTTCCGCTGTGTGTGGTGAAACAAGAGTCAGTAATGCAAATCAGAAATCAGGATTTGCCTTCACAATTGGGGCTTTATCAGCTCATTAAGAAACAGGGAGGTATCGCTGAAATGAGCATGCAATATTCCCATTAAAACCACCAAAGAGAGAGCACTTAGAACATATCAACACAAGTCCTTGGGAGAGAGAGGGAAGCAGCTGTGATTGATAAGGTTACTATCTTGTCAGCTAAAAAAAAAAACACCTGGGGGAGGCAGCAATTTAGCAGAAAGAACAGAGCAAATGTTCTCAGGTGGCCCTGATGGCCACTTGTCTGCCCCTCAGTGCTATAATGCCCGACACAAAATGGCACATCTTATTAAAAATTTGACAGATTTATTATTACAGTTGTTTAACCTCTTTATAATCAAATCATGTTAGGGGTTCAAGGAGACTCTCTCCCAGTGAATTACAATCATTTTAGCTTGATTTAAATTCTCCCTGTGTGGCGGAGGTCCAGTTATCCCACGCAGGCACATATCCTGTTTACATTCACCATCATTCAGAGTCAAGTGTGCATGGGGGCTATTTAACAAAAAAAAAAAAAAAAAAAAAAATCAAGAAAAAGAAAAAGAATCAGGCCACTTTTTGCACTTCAAGTCTGGCAGTATGTAAAAAACATGATAGAAAACTGCTTTCACAGTGATTATAATTTGTCAAAGGGAAATGATAGGGTACAAAGTTAGTATTCCACCCTCCTCTGGTCCACCATAATAGTCAAACCTAACACTCATAGATCTGGCTGGCAGGATACAAATTTATCACTATTAAAGAGAGTGGGCAAAGCCACATTAATCCCACAGTCACTGTGTGATAGACCGGGAGGGTGACGTGCTGGCATATTGTGTTTCATGTACAGTAATTGCTGCAGCTCAAAGTGCTCAGAGGTGACATCGTAGCGTACAGTATGACGATGAACGAAGCATGTCATTGGGCCTGCAGGGAGAGGACTGTCATTAGCTACAGGACGCTGATGATTGAGTAACACTCTCTTAGTGCTGCAGAGGAAAAACAACCGAACGCCTTCAGCAAAATCAATACAGTTCGAGCCGTCGGAATGCAAATAGCGACTATTCTGGCTGCATGACACGGGATGATGCACCATTACTTATTCTGGCTCCATTCAATGTCATCATTAGCCTTTACAGTGTCAAATCCGCTCAATAAAGGGCATTATTTCCAAAAGGATAAGCGCTACATTAATCCTTTTATGCTGCTTTCAGCAGGATAGAGTCTCCCATAGCTAATATTAATGTGCTAGGTGTCAAGAGTGAGATGGCTAATCCTGATAACTCAGGATGTACAGTCAACATTGCAGATGGCTATCTGCCCTGGACTAGCACTCCTAATAGGTGCAGGAACAGGATGTGCTTTTAAAGCTGCACTTCCCGAACGTCGTCTTCAAAGAAAACGATAATTTTCAACGGGGCTTTCTGAACTGAGAAGATAAGCCAGAGAACGGGGGAGGACAAAATAAAAATGATGCTCGCCTCAGAGAGGAAAAATAGCTTCCTGATATAGTCCTAGCTCCCTCTTTAAAGCTGACACCTAGAACATACAGTTTATCAATTATACATGAAGCCAGAATCCATCTTCTGTTGGCAGCTTGTTTGGATCTGGCCCGAGCCCTCTGAGTAGTGAAATGTGTCTGGGAGCCCCCATCCCTCCTGTCGCCTTTTTCCACTTGCAGCCTGTCCTTAAATCAATCCCTTTTTAGGCCTGAATTTATTTTTCCTGTAACAAATCTGTCTTGGCAAATGATGTCACATAAGCGGGGAGAATGACAGCCTGATGTCTATGCGGGGAACATCAACCTTGCTCCAGCAGCCTCCTCCCAAGGTGAGTAATCATGCTGAGGAGCGGTGCAGTGTGTGGATGCCAGCCAGAGTCCAAACAAACCCAGAGTCTGTTGCTCAAGATAAACAAACCAATTAGGGGGAAGGCATGTTATTCCTCAGTTGGTGGGATATTTGCTAGATGGAAAATAATCAATGCATTCTTATTTCCACGGGGTGAAGCCGAAAAGTCCTGAGCAGAATAAAATCTGGGCGGAGAGGGAGAGTAAAATTATTCATTAGAAAAAATAAATAATGGGACTAAACTACCTACTAGTCATGTAATTAATCCATGCAGGCTCAGTGGAGAGAGGAGAGCACAGAGGGGAAGATTCATCATAGCTTTTCGCCCCTCGCTCCCAGGGATACATGCCCTTCTTGTGTGGATGAGTCAGCTTACATCTTCTGACAATTGTGAGCCAAGGGCTTTGTCAAAATGAACCACAGTTATTGTTTTGATTGGTCCCCCCTTGTTATGTAGGGAGTGCAAACTGCTTTCAAATGTGATTGCGCCACAGCATCTGAAAATAAGGCACGCACATATAGAACATCAAAAAGGGAGATGTCTGCTTTTTATTTACCGAGGACAATCATTTGGCACTTTGGCACTCTCCCTGGCCTCTCCTCCGCACTGGAACAAGCAGCCCTATCAGTAATTGCAGGGAGTGGCCCCATTGGCCAGCTGAAGCATTAGACGACTGGGCTCACGGTGCGTGACATTCAAGCTGGCCAATAACGACAGACATGCTAATCAAAGTGGCTCTGGCCTCCCCATCACAGTGCGACTGGAGGACCTTGCCCGGCCGGGGTGGATGTGCAGCTGCTCTGGCTGCATTTCCACCCTGCCCCCTCAGGGCCTGGGCACCAGGCTAAACCACTGGCACAAGAGTTTAGATGCCGGGGAAAAAATAAAAGTGGCAGAGGCTAACAACGCCACACATGAAAAATAAATCACAGCCAGCTTGTTAGCATGGCAGGAAGAGAGGGAAAGAGGAAGAGAGAGAGACAGAGAGAGGAAGGGGAGGGGAGAAAAAAAAAGAACTGGGTTAAGAGATTTAATGTGCTGCTGAAAATCTGACACTTGCCAGAGGTCCAAATGTTCCACCAGAGCAACGGCAGCCCTGCCGGCTAAGTCTCTATAAAGCCTCCAAAGCTGCTTACAATATACACTTGAGAAACAATAGATAAGGTCAGAATACTAGCCTATGTCTGACTGGGACCATGTATGAAAAATAAACACTTTCCCCTGCATGTGCTCATGGGAGCCTGGTTATGTTTTAAAATGGGGGAGCAAAAGCATAATTGGTGGGAAAACAAATTTAAATTTAAAACACATTTCCTACATTTTTACACCACCTCACCTCTTGGATTAAGTCATGAAACAGCCACCTGCACTTGTCTAGATTAGTTAGATTGAGGGTGCTATAAACCAAGAAAGTGTCAAGAACAGAAGAGTATATAATTGGGTGGATCATTACAGGAAATGATTATCATAAGAATGGCCATTTCATATCTGAAATTATATTTATAAAAAACATTATGTAGCCTAAAATGGTAGTAGGCTGCAGGCTACTAGGCCATCTTCAAGGTCAAACAAGGACAAACAATTTATAGAAATGAAATAGCCTGACAACACATCACAATATGATTTGGATAATTAAACATGATTAAGCAATGTTAAACCTGAGGGTCGCTATTCTCAATACTCACAAGGCCATCTTCAAAGTGTAACAATTGCAACAAAGTACAAACAATTTGGATAAATTAAATGGCCTCACAACAACTATCTAATTCCAATCCCACCTGTTTACTGTACACACAGGTTCTAGTAGTAGCTGTTCTCAGTAGCATCACTAGCTTGTATAGTTGTAATGTTATGCAGGAATGAATAATCATAACTTCAAAAGCAGATAATTTAGCTAACACTGACTCGCAAATCAGTTAGCTAATATAAAGTTTGGCTGGAGACTGTGGGCCAAGCAGGTTCATTCATCATACACTAGCCTGTCTTTTCCTATGTTCTATTTTCATTCAATGATCGCAGTTAAGCTAAATGGCATGTTTCTCACCTTTGTAAATGGTCAGACTCCTGTGTAGGTTGACAGACTGTGACTGACAGCCAAAGCATGCTGTGTCAAACGAGCAACGACAGGTTCGACTTAACCAACTCAAGGAGTGGTTCAAAAATGTATGATTCATTTTCTTACTTGTTTTTGTCAGTTGCTGAAAATAGTAAAATAATCACTGATATTGGCTGCTTAAATATAATCATTTGGGGATGCATTTGCTCCACTTGCTCCATTGTTCAGATGCCTATGCATGTGCTAACCCATAAACATGCTAACTGAAACCTACAGCAGGCAAAAAACAGCTTGACCTGAAACTATTAGTCAATGTAAACACAAATGTATCAACAACAATCAATGAGAGCGGTATCAATGTTCTCATCTAACTCTTGGCAAGATAGCAAATACACCTATTTTGTCAAACAGTTTGACGACACCTGTGCGTTTTAATAATACATGTCCCACAGTTTTGTTCAAAATTCCACATGTCAACATATCAACCAGTGAAGGCGGCAAACACGCCTTGAGAAACTCAGTGTATCACCGCAGCCCAGTAAACCGTGGACTGAGACAATTTAAGGAGTCACGAAATAATGAAGACTTATAAAGGCAGTCAACATGGTAATACTAAACCTATGATCGAATATTGCTGCAAAACGCCTGCATGCACCGGCTTTTGTCGCCCACATCACATCCAAAAGACGCATGCATTGTTTACTGTGAATCCTTTGTGCGTGTGTAGACGATCTGAATTGATATACAACGACTTGTTTACAAGTAATTAAATTTACATTCTCAGGTCATGTGTTGACAACTGAGCAATCTCCATCTGCTGAGGAAGAACTAAAGATGTGTTTGAAAGTTGAGATTTTCTTGGGCCGGGGGTGGGATTGGGGGCTCAAATTTTTGACCACAATGGAAACAACTAAATAGAGAGGTAACAACTATGCAAATACATCCAATGGCAGCCATAAATAGTATCAAAATTGAGAGTTGATATAATAAAAATCTTGGGGATTATAACTCTAATGAATAAATTATCAAATCATTACAAAAATATTATATTATCCTCAGAAGTCATTAGTCTCCTTTAAAAAGGGAAAGGAAAAAAAAAATTACTGGCAGTTTATAATGGATCCAGGCCAAACTGGCAGAAGGAAGATATGCACTGGCTTATTACAGACCATAAACAAATTACGGCGACATAAAAGGGAAAAATGAAACCTTGCAGAAGGAAACAATTCTCCAAGAACAGTGTCCAGCATCTGCCGCACAGAGACGCACATCTGCGGTGATTCTTTGTTGGCCAGTTTCAGAAACTGTCAAGCTGACCCGAGTGCTGCGGATGGTTTGCGGTGAAGAGAATAATCCAGCAATATTCATTCAGTCGAAGCTTTATGCTCCAGCGTGATAATATAACAGCATCTGACACTTAACTCTACTCGCTATCTTCGCCCAGGAGACACACTATCCTAAAGCGTCTGCGGTTCCATCATGTGAATCTTAATCAGATACTTAGCCAGTAGAGCAGGTTTTTACTCTCCCTGGTGAGAGTATCAACACATGGCCATCAGGCACAATTCACTGCCGCAAAGTGGCTATTTATTTTCTGCTCAGCATTACTTGACAAATAATTACTCAGTCTATTCAATTAAGCCGTGGAACTCGCACAAATGGCCACAACATCCCAGTGTAGGACTGAAACATTATTCTACTTTCTATTTTACAACTTGGTCTCATGAATAAAAAGGCACACACAAACGCCGGGTGCTTTGATGCAGAGGGAGCGAGGGGACAAGGTGAAAGAAAGTAGAAATATCATTAAGTCTGAACTATTTCATCCCCTGTACAGTGAGGCAAAGGAAAACAGACTTGTTGCCGGTGGAGCAGATGCACACAGTAATCTGGGGTGAAAGGACATGGTGTTTTCCCAGCTGAAGGAGAAAAACTGTTTTTACAAGGTAACGTGGGTGTACAAGGAGAAAGCCACCGCATGCTGGTAGAGTAATATGGACTACAGCCTGGAGGCCTGCCAGAGTCCAAAAACGTGCACCCCTCCACCTCCCCACCCCCCCCCCCCCATCCCACCCCAAAGAGAAAATTACTCAAAATACAGTGGATTAAAGCATTTTTTTCTCCTTGTTGTTCAAATTAGGGGGCTGAGAATAAAGACTCCCAAAATAAAACCAGCACAGCCCTGCCAACTTTTAACTATTTCCACACACATTTCTTTAAAAAAAAAAAAAAAAAAAAAGCAAACAAATAAAAAAATAAATAAACTGCACAAATAAACAAATCTAAACTAAAATAGATGCCATTCAGCATTCAGTATAATGAGAACTAACCCATGCTGCTCCTCCATTATAAGAAAATGAGGTGAACTTTGACATCCTGTAAACTTACTCATCCACAATTAGAGACATATTTGCTTATACAAAGCTTACTGTGTTTATATTGCAGTTAATCAAACAAATAAATGGAACAATCAACAGTGGTGGTACGTAACAAAGTGTAGTATATTTACTCAAGTACTGTACTTAAGTACATTTTTGGAGGTACTTGTAATTTACTTCAGTATTTCCATTTCCTGCAACTTTGTATTTATACTCCACTGCATTTCAATGGGAAATATTGTATTTTTAATCCACTTAATTGATTTTACATTTGAAATTTTACAGACAAATCATATGATCGTCTTATATGATGCACTGTCATAGATTAAAGGGCAAAATCTTACTTTAAGACTCCCTATTTAGCATTTGCTGTATAAACAGTATATTAACAGTTAATAAATGGTTTATAACCCACTACAGTGGTTGTTTGCAGATATATATTTATATTTGTTGGCATCTATAACTCCTCCTGTGGAAGCTGGTATATAAACAGATTATGATTGACAATACAGTAAAACACAGTTGTAATAATATAACATATGATATATTATTATAAATAATAAAAATTATAAAATTGAATTGAACTGTCTTCATAGGAGAGTCATTATTCTTGACAAATACCGCACATTAACAAACACTTACACTCTTTGTATCTCTACATCATATGTATGTTTGTATACTGCTTCCAAATGCTAAATACGCAGCTACATCTCAGCCAGCTACAACATTAAAATGCATCAGTGATAATATAATGCATATATAATAATATAATCAACAACTGTTAATTTTCGCATCTACAAAATGTGACTCACTGCATTGAGGGATTGCTAGCAGAACATAATGTTCATGTCATGTACACTACTATTTTCATTCAGAATTCAAACACTGAAATAGTGGACAGTAAATATAGAGCACTATGTAGTAAATAGGGAATGTTTCCAGACACATTTTTCTATAAACATAAACTTATTCCCTTGAGGATTAGATGCAACAATCACACAATTGATTCTATACATAGTGGCTTTAAGTAAAAATTAGACTTTTACTTTTATGGAACATGTTTACAGTGCAGTATTGCTACTGTTACTTGAGTTAAATGAAGGATCTGAAAACTTATTTCACAACTGACATCACGTAGTAAAACCAAATCAGGAGTAAGGATAATTGTAAACAACCTAAATAAATCCTGCAGAAGAGTGAAAGCCACAGAATGTCTCAGCAGCCAGCGTTGTTTGGCCTCTCCACCCTAATTTACCACGCTCCGCCCACTCAGGCCTGCAGGGCTGCGGAGCTGGCTGATCCTCCAGCAGGGCCAGGCCAGCCCATACATCCCACTGGCACGGGACGCCCCGCCGAGAGCCAATCACCAAGCCTGCACTCCTGACAGCTCATTACCACTCAATTAGGCAGGTGCACCTCCATGCACAGCCTTCTGACAAATACAGCCCTCCCAGATGCATGTTTAACATTCGAGAGAATTATATAGTGACAGCAAACACTAAACGCCTCACCCTTATCACTTGATTGCCTCAAGATTGAAATCCTATAATTGGCCCAGGCCAGCGGGAGAAAAAAAATAAAAGGCCAATAAATATGATGCAGTCGGCTTGTAATTGAACAATTATGAATTCATATTCATAAGATGCTTGCTGGCAATTACAAAATGCCATCTGATTAGGCGCAATTTGAAATGACATTGTTCCATGCTAAAGACACTGTGGTGTCAGCCTAATAAAGAGAAGACACATCATAGCAGTTGCTCGCCCGCCGACATGACCTCCAGAGATGGGAGACATGCTGACACAGTGGCTTGGCCGGTGACGGACAGGACTTGGCACCCATCGCTCTTTGTCCCCTAAACCTACTGCTCACACTCACTCACACAGAAAAATAACACCACCAAGGGTTGACTTTCAAATTTTAACACCAGTGGGCACAGATTGTGCGCATAACAAAACACAAGCAAGGCGAAAAAATGTTGATCCCTTGAGAACAGATTCTAATCAAGATGAAATGATTTACAAATCTATTTAATAAGGCTTGCCAGAAGTCAAACTTGGCATGTAAATGCGGTGGGGATTAAATTTCATCGGCAACCAAGACTGTAACTGATCGCCTGCAGACAAAGGGGGAGCCTGCCAGTTTTTTTCTCCCCCCTCCACTTCTCTTCCCTCCCTTCCTCTTTCTCTCCACTGCCTGCATTTTGCCTCGTGATCCCTCCCTAGCTATGTGGAAGGACAGGGGCAGTGCAGAGTGGTGCAGTACAGAGTGGAGAGGAAAGAGAGAAAAGACAGAGAAGGAGAGGGAAGGAGGGAGGAGATGGTGACAGAGGAAGGGAGGAATTTTGGAGATAAAAAGCAGTGGTGAGAGGAAAAGCAGAGGAAGAGAGGAGGGTAGGAAAGAAGGAGAGAGGAAGAGAGGGAGAGAAGCTCAAGGTCAGCGTGAGGACAGTGTGGTCCTCTGAGTTGGACAGAGACACAGCCGCAGTCACCTCTGTGCTAATCAGCCCTTTGGCTGGCTGATGAGGTGTCAGTTAGTTGTGTATGTGGAAAACCTCTCCCTTTGCTTTTTTGGCTGCAAATTGCAGGGGCTGGTGGGGCGGAGTAACAATGTGTGTGTATGTGTGCCACTCTGGGGTGTAAGCAGGCTGACGTGCTGCTTGTGGTGCCAGTATTGCGCTTTTTTTTTTTTTCCTGCTTTTGCCCTCCCCTTTGCCTCTTTTTCTTGCATATTATGCTACAGTGACTGAAGCTGAACTCAGCTTTCCCCTGCAGTGAGGGCAAGAATACAACTGCCAATTAATGCTATATGCAGTGTGCCAGTGTTAACAGTGTGAGGCATTGCTACTTCAACTTGCTGCGCTGTTTGAAAAAAAAAAGGTGGGCTAGCTGTTTTTTCCGGGTGTGGCTAACCTCTCAGAGGCTAACGGTGATTGCGCCGTTAGCTTAGGGCATAAAGGAACAGCTTCCACAGCTGTGATCAGGTTTGCGACCTAACAGCACTGCAGCTTGTGTCTCATTGGGTGAGTTTTGTGTATCAGGCCAGTTGGCAGAGATGAGTGTCTCCTCCGTCTATCCTTGGGTTATTTCTGACCATCTGTGCCCAGTCATTAACAGGCCTTTTCACAGTCAATTGTCTTGTTCGTCTCCCCACTTCTTCATTTCTTCTACTTGCTCTGTGCATGACCAGGAGATGAACCAAGAGCCAAGAGCATCTTTTTTTTTCCTGCATGTAAATGGCATAAGTTAGGAGAGGCCATTTTATTAGGTGGGACTAAGGAGAGCTGTGGAGCCATAGGTTAATTCAAAGTGGCATCATGGAGGATACATCAAGCAGTGGAGATCAAATTACAGGGCAAAGCGCTCAGTGGTAAGAAAAACAAGCCAGTGGTATGCTGCAGAATGTGTGCGTGCACACTGTGTGTGTTTAGCAGCAAGTGTATGTGTGTCTGAGAGACCGAAGAAAGAGGGGGGTGAGTGGGTGGGGGGGGGGGGGCAAAGGAGACAGCAAAAGGAGACGAAGAGGAGGAGGGTGGTGTCCACAGAGGGCCAAGGGGGATGGGGATGGAAGGAAAGTGGGAGTGAAGGGAGGGGTGGGGGGTGGGGGGGGGGTGGGGGGGGTGGGGGGGGGCTAACTGGGCCAGCGAGCACACATCACCCCCACCAATTAGAGTCACTCATCTCCCCTTCACACAATACATCACCCTCCATTTCTGATGTTTACAATCGTCGGGGAAAGAAATAACTGTAAACATCACTGCAGCAGCAATGGCATTCAACAACAAAAAATAGATATCCTCTGCCTGAAATGCGTTTAGCCATTCCTTCTTCCCCCTCACGCCTTTGTTATTGGTCTTTGTGCAATGATTTGCCTAAGGACCCAGATTTCCTAGCAACAGCCTGCCACCAAACATTTGGCAGGAGTTCAACATTCTCTCTCTTTGTGAGAAATGGCAGTGCTGCCTCCCTGCTCTGCGTCTGCCACCAGCCCTGCTGCTACTGCTGCCGCTGCTGCTGGAAGAGCCAGACTGGCTGCAAGAGCCCTCTAATAATTCTGTTTTCATCCAATCACACCACATAGTAGCAGGCACCTTGAGAGACTCTGCCAGGAATCATCAATCACCTCTTTAACACACATGCTCCGACAAACACCGACGCACGTGCAAGCAAATAACATGCTAACATACACACATGCGCGCTTTCCGGTAATTAAATTTACAGATTAGAGTGTACAAGACCGCGTGTACCACCCAGCAGCCGTTTTAATGAAAATCAACAAAGCACATTAATACACAGCAGAGGTTAGTATAGTGTGTGTGAGAGAGAGAGGGAGAAAATGTACAACCTGGCTGTAAATTGGGTAAATACATCTGAGTGCTCTCGACAAGGTTAATGGAGAGAGGAGGCCTTAGTGAACACCGGTCTAGACACGCCACACAGTATTAAGTGGGAATAGCTGTGGCAGTGTATCTGGCTAAGTACTTTAGAAGTGCGAATGGGACTCTAATAAAGCGAATGATCCCCCTGTTTTGACAAAGAGGCCCAGGAGGGACGCTGAACACCCCGTTTGAGATTCCAAGCACTGACAAACACCCATTTGTGGTCCTTCTATCCCCCCTCAAATCCCACGGAAGCTTTTCCCTGCGCACAAGACTGTCGGATGTGGGCAAAACCCAACTGCCAATTTGCAGAGGATGTGCCGTGTTTGCTAATGTGGAGCAGAGGCTAAAAATGAGACCACACAAACTCTGGAGGATGGACTGACTGATCTGCTTTCTGGCACGAGCACTGACAGCTTTTTTTTTTTTTTTTTTTTTTTTGGTGTTTGTTTCTGCGACTGGGCGGCTAATTATAAAACCTCCATCATTATTGCACTACAGTACTCTCATGGTTTGAGGGCTTGTGGGCAACAGGGGAAGCATTGTGTATTTCACTTGGGACAATATGCCAAGGAGTATGTTGATTGCTTGGCTGTAATGCTGATTTATACCGATAATGACCTGCTTAAAGATGTGGAATGCAGTGCAGTTTCAAGGCTATCATATTGACTTGAGATCAGAGAAAATGTTGATCTGCTGGAATTAAATGTAATCCCAAACAGTGAAACATGAGCATGGCAGGCCATCCTACTCTAGAAGCTGTAAGTGAAGACATTACCTCAGTGGTACAGCTTGAGTGTGTGTGAATGTCGTAGCGCACATCTGTCCTCCTCAATCTGTGCGTGTGTGTGTGTGTGTGTGTGTTTTGTCTGTAAAGGGAATATTGTGTAGGAGGGGGTAAAGCCGAATGAACTTGCATAATCAATTTTCACACTTTCACAGCACCTGTTGGCTTGTCTTCACATTAAAAGAAATGAATGAATGCATTACATGTAGAACAATTTCACACTGTACTGCAGCTTCGTGCACAAAGACGAGGGGAAAATGGGGAGAATGGAGCTGTATTGTCTCAATAGATAACATAGCTCATTTCACTTGACAAAGGATGAATGGATATATTGACAATGCAGAAGGCGCGCTGAGGCATTTCCTGAATAAAGCCTCTTAACATTTTGTCCTCTTCTGGCAATAGAGTTGGGGAGTAGTCATTTTGAATGTACAGGGTCTCACTTACCGCAATATAATAGACCTTGGCTTTCTTCACCAGCTCCCAGTTGCTGTCCAAGTCCAGGTGTTTTTCCTTTTTGTAGCAGTTTGCCGCCGCCAGGTTAGCAACAAGGGACCTGCCGAGACAGACCCCATAAATCTTCCACCTCGCTTATCATCCATCTTAATTTTGTCTCAAAAACATCCCTAAAACACTCAGGCCCCAGACTTTCCTTTGTTCTTTCAAGATATAAAAGGGATGATAATGGTTTCTTAGAATGTCTGAAACAAGGTGAAGTAAAGTCGTCTGGATGTCTTTATCTTTCTTTCTTTTTCTAAAATGGGTTATCTAAAACACCAAGAGAGGAGAGATTAAAATAAACAGGGGGATTTTCAAGACCAACAATGAGCCACCTCCATATTATTCATATTATCATATCACCTGAAAAAGTGGTTGATTGTTAACAAAGGTGTGAAAACAACAGAAATGCATTACTAAATGAACACTTGAGTTGAGTAGTGAGTGGTGGGAGCTGGAAAGTGTAGCAGGTGGCATTATCTTAACACAGCTCATTAGCCAGTCCTCGCATGCTGTCTCTTTATGAGCGACCATCAAAATGAATGCAACCATCATCGCTACTTAGGGGAAAACTGTTAGGCGACCATATGACAGGAGGGTGCAGCAACAGGAAGAGGTATCTTCTCACACTGCTAGAAAAAGCTGCAAAGCATGGTTAGTGTCAAAGAGAAGAGTAACAGTGTGCTATGTTGATCGGGGCGTGATGACGGAGGCTACGGTATGACAGCAGGATTGGGACTGCACATGACCTGAGCTGCAGTAATGGACTCAAAGGTTAGAAAAGCTATGACAGTGTCATGGTTGAGTATCTTTACTGAGGCAATCCAATAGACATGAGAACTGCATAGTACATGTACTCTCAAATAACAGCTAGATCTGATGATATAATGCATTTAAGAACTAAAACTGTAATACTAAAATATGCAACTGGAGAACTAAAAGTAGCAATATATATCTGAGATCTTGCTATTTCTTATACAAATATTGGTCAAACTGGAAGAACTGTTTTTATATTTGTTTTTTTTAGGAAAATCCTGCATAGTATACCTTTAATGATACAAAGTTGAATAAAACAATCAACAAAAATCTCCATAAGCAAACCTCCTTGTAACTGTGGTGAAAAGGACTTTTCTCTTTCTCTTTTCTCTAAAACTTGTCTTCACGGCCAGCTCTTGTCCACTGTGTATCCTCCAACCAAGTTTTTCCATTTCACTTTTTTTTTCTTTTTTTTCTTTTTTTTTTTTTAACCAAAACTGAACTTTTTTCCAGTCTAACGCATAAAAGTAACCATTTGTTTTATGGAACTTGGAACAAAATGGTATGGTAATAAGTGCTAAGGTTACCTTACAGACTCTTTTTTTACTCTCACTGGAACTTATTACACATCATGATTATCAGTAAGTCCTTTAAACAATTACAAATTAAATATTAGCACAATTTATTGCAAAATAACATTAAATTGTTCACAAATTGTAGTATAATTTTATTTTAGAAAAGCTGATGCAAAGTGAGTCATTTTGGGCTGCAATTATCACAAAAAATCCTGGAGGGACTGACTGATTGAACCTTTGATTACAAGTGTAAGAACTGAATAAACTTATTTCCTAATGCCTAAAATGTGATTATTCAACATACAGTATCTTCAGAGACAGAGAACTCAAATTGTCAATTTGAGTAGGGGAGGTAGATTTTTTTTTTTTTGAAGACCTGCACTAATCAAAGCCTGGGGGCTGTGACACACTGGTTCCCTGTCCTTCAAAGCCATCACCCTTCCAATCTGGCCCTGCAGGCGACCTTTCCTCTGGCCTCCTGAGCTGTCTGTTAAACACCTGTAAGAAATATTACAGAGCTCGTCTCCCTGAGCACGGCATCTGACCTTTTCAGGTGTCAGTACCCACATCAAACAAGCCCACTAAGACCATTCAGCAGGGCCGGCTCCCAGGGCGATCGAGGTCCAGCCGCTGACTGACTGACAACTCCAGTAGCAGCAGATGAAGGGTTGCAGAGGAGGGGAGTGTTTAGAGAAGGAGGTTATTGATCCACACCTGGTCTATCATGAACTGGAGCCCTCACTGTTAGTGATATTTGTGTGTGTGTGTGTGCACGCGTATGTGTGTGTGCGCGGGGTTTGACCTCTGCTGTCTCAGACGAGCTGATGATGATGCTGGCGTGAGAGTCGCCAGAGACGCTAAAGCCTCTTTTACAGCCGAGGAGGCTGACAGGTGAGAGCTGGGATAGCCCAGCCATCTCTAACACATTGCTACTGTCAGCCTATAGATGGATGACAACCCACTGAGGCGGCAGAGACTGAGTGGGGGCCTGGAAAAACATACTCAAGCTGTTCTTTTTCCTTTTGATGTGTGAGCCGAGCAATGATTCCCTGTTATGACTTCCAGCCCCGAGGAGTCAACTGACTGCCTGAGGATGTAAAAATGAACTAAAATGACTCTTTCGAATCTGAGCTAGAGGGTCATTTCTTGGTCAAGGGTGACTGAAAGGTGCCTAACCTATTGTCCCCGGTGATACAAGCTGCACAGGTTCCAGTCGGCTCCTCGTTTTGTTCATAGTAATGGGCATCGACATTGGCTTCGTCTGCCTTCTTCTTCAGGATTTCCCCGAAGTGGTCGGCACCGATGCACCCGAAGAAGGTAGCCACCTTGTGGGGTTTCTGGATCATCCACTAAGAAAGAGAGAATACAAACAGCAATTACAGTGAGCTCAGTTTACAAAATATAAGTCTGTTTGAAGGGTCAAGTTCAGCTAAGGCAGATGGCATACAAACTGTAGCTTCACAGCAAACATACTGCTTGTGATATATGAGGGCTGCGAGCTGTCGTAAACAACCCAAGACCAATTCCACTCCGCACAGAGGCACTATTCTAATCCAAGCACTCCTTCCTCCCTGTGTGCTAAAAACAGTCTCATCTCCTTATTTACTCAAACCCCATAATTCAAGGCTCCATCCTACTTATGCAAACATAGACTCTGTGTGTGTGGATGTGTGTGTGTGAGAGAGTGTGTACCTGCTACCACAGGACACGCCCCAAACTGCTCGTCGACCATTTTTTGGTCTCGACAGTTCTGATGTACTCAGTGACTTTTACCTGATGAGAGAGGGGGGCTGCTCAAATTCTACAGCGCTCAGGTTTAACCTCCAAAGATTTATTGACGTACAGTACGTGCTGCTGTTTGCTCATTTTATTGCAGCCTCCTGTTTTGTTGCTGACGGGGGCCCCTTGTGAATGAGATGTTGCTGCTTTCGGGGATGACCTGTATATGTGTGAAATTAATCATTTCACACGACCAAATAGCATCTCGGTAGGGGAAGAAAAATGCATTTTCATCACCCATCCTGAGATGCTCTCCCGTTATTCTGCGCTCCCCCCCCCCCCCTCTCTCTGGTCTCCAGGTAACTAGTTCAGTTGGAAAAAATAAATAATCAAATAGAAAAATAAAATTACCCGGGAAAAAATTCATTACTTCTAGCAAGGCTCAGGTGTGTTTTCAGACCAAGGCTGCCAATTTACAAACACAGCTGATCAGGGAGAGTTTGTGGCTTTTGCCTGGTAAAACTTGGGCTGCAGCTAATACTCCATTATCCATTGATCCCTATACATTTTGCTTGATAAATTACTAACTAGTAAACGGTTATCAAAATTATTGTTGACACAACATTGAATCCTATCAAAATTTTATTCAGACTAATCAATTAGTCAACTAATTAATCTTTTGTTGATTGTTTCAGCACTAGCGCCAGCAAAATGAACAGTAATAATGCCACATATGACTGCTGCATCTGGGACTGCGAGCGGGCCTACTGCGTGTCATCTTGAGTCACGGTTCAGTCATTCAGCCGTGCCCACCTCCGCCCCTCCCCACCTGGCTGAAATACACAAACACACAAACACGCACGCGCAAATCCACAGCGAAAGCCGACAGAAGCCAGCTCTTCTTCCCTAACCTCTTGCTGCAGGCACCTCACACTTATCAAGGTCACTGGCTCGGGTACACGTCAAGTCCAATCTGATTTTCCCTTCGCCGTGATGAGCTCCGAATCCAAGGTTAGGAGCTGCAGGCTGTAAATAATGACAGCGCGGCCCCTCCATTTGCAGGCCTCTCAGGTGGGAATAGAGAGGGCCACTCAGGGGCCCCCGTCCCTCTGATGACAGCATGGTGAATCACAGTGCAACCACCGACCTCACAACCATATCCCCGCACCCCCCCCCCCCTCCCCCAACTCAACTCTCCTGCCTCTTCCACCTCCTCTCCCTCTCTCTCTCTCTCTGACCGTCGGCTGTACTCTCACTGCCAGCTCAGCTTGTCATTTTACAGGGTCATTAACAGACACACATACACTAACATGTGCATGAGCACACAGTGCACCCACGCAGGGAAAAGGCTGACATACACACACATATACACACACACATACACACATACATAGAAATCCTCTCTGGTGCCACAGAAATCATAACTCCCTCCCTTCCTAAAAAAACCACCCTTGCTTTTGCCAGAAGCTGCTCTCCTACTCCAATAAACATAAAGTAGCAATAGATAAGAAGAAAATGTCTTCATTATGAGCATGTAAGAAAATGTATCTTGCAGGGAATTTTTTTTCTTCCTCTGTGGTGTACAGGAGCGGGGAGTTATATCAATTCATTTCCATCCCTGGCACCCTGCAGACAATCCCTCTCCATTCCCAGATTATGTGAGATAATACCTCCATTATGACAAAAGCACTATTCGCGGGGTCGCCGAGAGGTCAACCAACCCTGCGCTGGGTATTCATGCTTAGTCACATCCCAATTATACCGCAGTGGCAGAGGCAGAAATTGGCAAATGTACATCAAGGCGCTTCATTACTGAGGGCCGCTCCAGTGAAATTAAGCAGCAGATGAGAGAGAGTGAGATTTGCCCCCAGGCGGCATGTTAGAGAGAGAGAGAGAGGAGGAGGAGGAGGAGGAGGAGGAGGAGGATGGGAAAAAAGAGGGAAGCTGAAGTAACAGATTTTTCTGAAGGTGCTGGGAGCTTGTATCTTGCACAGCAGCTCATGTATATTTACTTAACTAGTGAGAACGCCGGTCCCCAAAGATTAATAAGTTCCCATGATACACCACAGCGACATATCTCTAGGTACGTTTTAGATACGGAAGGGAAGCCTAATACAAACAAGTGAGAAAAATATCCCTGAAAAGCAGGGGGTAAGATGCTGCACAGGCATACTAGCTAAAGGCAAAGTGATGATAAGTATACATTATGTTAAGTGGAGAATAAGCCTGCCGTCTCTTTCTGTTTGGAATCCATTTACCCAAATAATCTCACATCCCCACCCACCCAACACTGGCCCCCGGGGCCCCCAGATAGCTATTAATTATGACATCTCATGGTTGCAAGGAGCCCCACTTGGGGAGCTGACCTAGGCCTGCTCCTCAACATCCAGCAGCTGCCACTCTTCACTACGGAGGCAGCAGCTTCGCGTGGCAGCTTCCAGGAGGGCAATTACACAGCCCAGATGAGATGAGGCGGCTGAATGTTTGGGACTTGAGCGCTCAGACTGCCATTAGCACTATAAGCTATTACATTCCCTCTTCTTTCTTTTTTTTGCTCCCCTCACTCCTTCCATCTTCTCTCTCACTTGCTGCTGTATATTGATGAAGTGGTAATGGGACCTCTAGTTAGATATTCCTCCTGTAAAAACATTGTCTTGTTTCTAGTCTCCCTCAGGGGTCAATGTATTCTCTCGGAGTTGCTGGGAATCATTTCTGCTCTATTAATGATGCAATTCCAATGCAATTCAGATCTACTGAAGACGCTGTAGAGTGGGCTTTTGCTGTGGAGTTGATAGATGACGCTGTGCGTTATCCTGCAGCTCGACAACAAAGCAGCGCCTTCTGCACATCACTGGGAAGCTGGTTGGCCGTCACTCCAGTTTCCACCCTCTTACACTGCTCATTTCATCCTTAAAAACAAAGACAGAAGAGAAGTCTCCATTCTCCTCGCTTCACCTCACCAGCGGGGTCCTCTTGAGAAGAACGTGTCCGTGCCTAATGATGGTCACATTAATTTAGTCTTATCAACCCCGGCAAAAATTCAATAGGGGCTATTTATAGAGGCCTAAAATAGCAGAGGGTGAGGGTGCTGCACACTGGGGTGGCCTGAAACTGCCTCTTCTTGCTCCACAGCCTGTCTTTTAGAGCCAGAGGTGAAGGGCTGATATCCGTGTTTCTTTTACTGTGCAGTTAAAACAACTAGCAAACATCTGTCCATCACGACCTGTCATGGTGAGCACTTTTATATAAAGCACGGCGGAGCAGAGGGCCCTCAACATGAGCGCTGACATTGATGAGGTCTGGCAGCTTCCATTAAATCACTCTTTCCTGTAAAGTGCTAGGCATCAAAGCAACCGGCTGAGGATTTTTCACTCAATCAGGTAACACACAAACCCCCCCCAACCACCTACCCACCCTCCTCCCTGTCCTCTCAGGGGCTGGAGCCTTCTGGTCAATAACTCCAATCAGTCCAATTTCATGCACAGTTAGCCGTGTTGGGGTGCTAGGGCACTGCTTGTGTTGGGGTTGCATATGTTGTTGTCGCTGTTGTTGTTTTTCTTTAATTTTTTCTCTTCCCTGGGAGGGTTGACAAGTGGGGTGGGGACCTGTACTGTGTAAAAGTGGAGACTAGCCAGGGCTAGCATGGTTGTTTTAACTCTGCTTCACCACAGCGGGATCCCTGCCAAGCCATTAAAAGTCTCTGTGCTCTGCTTCAGTGACACAGCTAAAAGAATAGACAGCAAGCGAGAGGGAGAGCTGTAAATGATCAACACGATAATGAGCTGATTATCAGTCAAAGGCATGGATAAGCTCTCTCTCCAGTAATTTCCTTTCAGATCAGTCAACCACATTCTCCTCTCTGCAATCAACACTCAAAGGGGAGGCATAGCATGTAGCCCGATGGGATTCCGGCCCAGTATGAGCTTCAAATATCCAGATCTTCGTTGTCTTGTGATCAGTGCCTGGCTCGTCCCTTGCTGACACACCAGCATAGTGGGGAGGGTGGTGTATCACTACTGAAGTCTGCTTTTGTAATAGCTGTTTCACAGTTGTCATGCAGCTTTAGGCTCTGGATACGAGACAATATAAAACTGACTGATGATGCTCAAATGTACTGTGCAATCTGTAAGTATTTGGACAATGACTCCTTTTTTACAGTTTTTTCTCTACTTCAGCAGCAAAAGTGCTGAGTTTCATTAAACAGGGACTTGAACTTGAAAACTGTGTCCTTCTAGGATTCAGTCTTGCCAATAAAGCTATCACTAATTTGTTAATAATTTCACTGGTTAACAATTAAGACTGATCCTTCACTATGCATTGTCCCACCACAAAAACATTATTCAATAGGAATTATCATATTGGCTAGAATATAATCCAATTTTTTTCTGGAAATTTGAAAAAGTGGGGGTCGTATTGTATTCAAGGACTAGGCATTTAAATTTGCACAACAGCAGATGTTTTTTGAATGGAGTGAGAACAGGTGTAACACTGTTGCATTATGGGTTGTTTAAAGCCTTAATGTTGCTAAGCTAGTGACTTACTTCAAGTCAATTTATACTGTAACTTTTAGAGTCAGTCATCTTCAAATCTCAAACAGTCTGAAACAGCCAGAGAAAATTATTCAGACCTCTTCAAGGACCTGACAGGGGAGTATGCGAGTATATGACTGATAAACAGGAGGAAGTATTCGCTGTAACTGAAAACATACTGGGACGAGCTACACAAATGTGGGAATTAGATTCTGCTTTAGTGGAAGTATTTCATGTTCTTCTTTAACAAGAGAAAAGGCTTTAAGGATGAGGAATCTGTTAGTATCTCGGGGAGACTTTCTCAGCAGGACTACTCTGAAAGTGCTTCTTATCTTCACTAAATTATTTTACTTAAACGGGTACAGGGAAGGGAGGGGGGGGCTTTGTCTTATAATCAAGGTTGTCCTATATTTGAGCAAATAAGTGTGTTTGAGGATGTTCAGTTCACATCCATATTGGGTGGACAATGTAGGAATTGCAGCATCACCATACTTTTTTTTAACAGGCCATCAAGAAAAGGCTACATTTTCTCATAGCTCAGTTTCCATTAAAATATTGTGCAAATGCAAGCCAATGCCTGTTTCCATCAATTACTGTTATGCGAATAGACTTACAAGGACACAAGATTAATGATCATAATTAATTAAGGACCAGAAGAACTCTGTTGATGGCTTTTATTGCTGATCCCCACTTAAGATGGCATGTTTTTTCTACATTTTTTGGGATTTCTGGTGGAGGCATGTAACAGCAAGTGGCAGCAAGATGCAGGTGTTTTGTCTACTGCGCAATACAAAGAGTGAAGGCAGGTACCTCAAATTCACTGTGTATGTAAAAAAAAATCTGTTTCCATCTGCATTTAATAAATATATATTGATATAGCAACTTATCTGCCTCAGCCAAGTGTAGAAACTTGTTTTGATTTTGATATTTATGAAATTTCTGGTGTTTCTGGTGTGATTCAGATTTTTCTTTTTTTTTTTAACAAATTTGACACAAAAAGAAATGTCACACTGTCTGAATACTTACGGACTGGTACACTACTCCAGGACAGTGACGCTAGACAACACAAAACACCAAAAGCAAACACAAGGCAGCTCGCATGTCCGCATACACGTGTGTGTGTGCCACAGACGGGGCGGCGGGCGGGCGGGGAGGTGACAGCTCCCAGGAACAGCCTCCCATGATAAGCATCAAACTCGATGACGCGCCGACACACTCCATAGGTTCTGATGTTAAACACGACAAGAATGTCCCTGTCAGTATCTCTGCACCCTCTTCAGAGAGCTATCAAAGGGCAAGTTCAGTGAGCACACAAAATAAACACCTACACCCCCTCCCCACACACACACACACATACACATACACACACACCTCCTAACAGATCTCACTGCAGAATCTTCGCGCTGCATAGGAATCAGGGATGTGTCGCTGTCTCCAGGCGCCAAGTTTATCTAAAAAGGAAACACCTGATTTTTTTCTCCTTTTTTTTTTTTTGGCTCGTCTTCATTCCTTGCCTCCCTTGTTAAACACACAACCTTGATTTTGTTTCTGTTGCCCGGGAGGGGTGAATTATTTACAGGATAAACAAGGTGATGTTGTTTCAGTCAGTCAGAGCCAAACTCCCCTATCGCACCAACAGAGAGGCAGACGGGTTTACCTGGCAGGCATGAGGGGCTGAGCTCAGATACAGAAACCAGGGAGCAGCTTCACAATGGCGAGCCAACCGGTGATACCTATCTGTGGTGGGGAGCAAGGAATAGAAAATGCCTCCACACCAGATTCATGGGCTGGGAGTCCCAGACTACAGGGTTGTCCTATTTATCTGTAGAGACAATGGCAGCTATAAAAGCACATGAGATGATTTACTGAGTGTGTACGCGCATGAAGTGAGGGTGGGGGTGTTATTAAGTGATCACAAAGTGGCGTTTGTGTTTGCGGGGGTTGTTGCCATACAAGGTTCAGGCGGAGAGATGATGAGGGACCTTTGCAGCTAAAGCCTCTAATCCCATCTATGTTCCGTGAGCTCCAGCTGGTGGGAGTGCAGCTGTGTTCGGCCCCTGCACAGGTGAATCTGCACCCTCCCCGCCAACCCCAACTCCCCTGTACGCAGTACGGTGAATTTCCACGGTGCTTTGATCTCACGGAGGTGGCAGCGCCCCCCTTGGATACGGTGACAGCACGGGTGATCCGTGTTACCGAAGATTTTTTTTTTTTTTTTTTTGAACATACGCCAAATGACAGCCCCGATTGAGGGCTTAGCGCAGGTCAGGCCCAGCTAAATTCAATGTGGCAGTGCAGAAAATTCACTTCAAAACATTAGCTGCCGGGAAGAAGTGGGCTCTAATGAATGTTATGACTATTTTGTGAAATAATTTACTCTCACAGAAATGATGATCAGGATCATTCAAAAAAAAACTATCCATTCCAGACACTTAACCCTAATCTCCCTGTATATCCATTGTTGGATCATTGACACACTTCTATATTGTTTAACAGTGATTTGGACACGTTTAAAAGTAGGTCCCTGAACATAAGCAGCTTAAAACACGACTGCCACAAATTCAGTTAATGGTGGTCACGCTGTGTTTTTCGAGGAAACCAGGCTAGCAAACAGCAGACACTTCACATTCATAAGAAACAAGCAGACAAAACAGCTGTGCTCCCAGCTTGACCTCTGACCCCGTCTGCGCGTTTGCTGCAAACTGATTCACATTTAACACACTGCCTTACTTTGACAAGGGACACAATGGGCGGATATGATTCGGCCCTGGGCGCAGATCGAAAAAACAACATTCCTAATGTCTTTACGCACTGTAGCAAGATCCCACTTATCATATTACTCATGCCTTTGTGTCCTTTTCTGCAGGCAAAGAGGTTTCTCTTCATGTTACCAGATGGAAATACCAGTGATGAGCTTCTCCGCTTACTAAGCTCGCTGGTGTAAAGGCAGTTTGTGTGCAGATTCTGTGGTCGGCTGGCTGCACAGGTAAGCAGAAAATAGCTCTTAGCTCCGGCCTGACCTTGAGAAGGATGCCATTCAATCAGTGAGCTCGCCGCAGTAAAGGCCCTATCATTGCACTAATAGACTGAATCTTCCTCTCTGCCCGGATCATGGACAATGCATGGATGGCTTCCTCCTGCTTGGCAAGTTAAAGGGGCAATTTATTCAATAAATTAAACAGGGAAAATAAGCCATGATGAAAGAAATACTACTGCTCCTGCTGTTGGGTGGGTATAGATTGAACTTGCGTAACAGTCTGCACACCTAATTTAATTTTCAGTTTATAGACATAACAGAATTGGATGACAGCAATTGACAAAACAGTTAAAATGCAAGACTGAACAGACTGTGCTCGTGTTCCCATTGCCAAGAACGAACATCAGAGGTGGAGAGAAGTGTGCAGCGCGCTCCTTATCTACACCCCATCGTGCAGCTGGAAGCAGACAGAGTCAACGTAATAAGGAGAAGATTTGAGAACAGTTGCCCGCTTTGAACTTTGAGGTTGCGCTATCAAATTCCACCTTATCAACTGGCAGCTTAAACAAGTTGTGTTATTTTTCTGATGGCTTACAGAGAGGAGGAAAGGGGGAGAACAAGCTGGAACCGTCATAACTACTGGCTGCTGCAGTGCATCGTGACAAACAACGGCGAAAAACTTGGGATTTATTGCTCTGATAACCTTCCAGATTCCTTCGGCTGGTGCTGTATGCCAGACAACTCCGACAGAGTTATGCATCATTAATCCCCACGAACACTGCCAGTGATAAATAATGCTCTGCGTCCCTATGAAAAATAAGGCAGTTATTACCAAACCATAAAGAATGGTATTCGTATCATCACTTCAAGCAGATAATAATGTGAAGATACGATGTTTCAAGGATTCAAAAGCACACTCATAGTGACAGTGAGCAGTATATTTCTGCTCTCATCAATGTGCTGCTGTAGAAAGAACTCCCAATAAATAACAGCACTTGAGCAAAGCAAATCAAAGATCTTTATATCCATGTCACACTGCTTGCAATACTGAGCAGACACTCAAGCTATCAAATATCATTTAGTACATAATAAACCAAAGAAAATAATGACTTAGCTCCATCTTTGCAATCATGAATAGCATAGTAGCAAATAGCAAGTAATCAGTCAGCGCACAACAAAAAATAAAGTGCATCTGGTAACCTGTTGCTTGGCGTTTCCCAGAAAGAGCATCTTATTTCACTCATCTGATAATTTCTCAAGACTCAGACTTGAATCCAGTCCAATAAACATAGTAATACTATATCCCCCACAGGTGTAAATTCTTGGTGGTTAAGCAGTGCAAAGAGAAACTAGAAGGAACTCCGTTTGATACAGAGATGTTTCCAGCACCAGATGCTGTGGGGCCCTCTCTTGTGAGAAGCCAGGCGAAGATCACTTACTTTCCTATTGAGAGTTGGAACATAAATTCAAACCCTGCTATAAATCAAATATAAATTTTCAGCTCCCCTCACTTTCCCGGGGAACGGCTGCAATAACAATGTCATTCGACTCTGCCTGGTTACCATTAATGCTCTGGATTCCATCCATGCTAATGATTTGGTCCTGTATCCTGTGCGTTTTACAAACCCCAAAGAGAAAGAGAGAAATATTACTGACCTATTTAACGCTTTGCAGGTTAAGAGAAGAAACTAAGGTCTGTGGCAGATGCTCTTTACATATACAGTATTTCCAAACTCTTTCAAAATGGGTTCTGCTTGCCAGATATAACACCCTGCGTGCCAATAATGTTAATATGCCGAAACTCTGCGGCTGCGACTTTCACATTTCTAGACGGCTAAGTTTCTGAGCCAGAAAGGAAGACAATGCACTCCAGTTAAATCTAACTTGAGTGAAAAATGTGATTTCTATTTAGATATTGTTCTGTGTGCCAACAAGCCTTTCCTTCTGCCAAGAAATAGAATTCGATCTCATTCAGTCTATTTTCTTCTTGAAATCAGTCTCATAATAATCTTTAAAAACTGAGCGTGTGCCAACACTGATTAACCTAACTCACATCCCACACTGAATATTTACTGGAATCGACACATATATCCATCTGAGCAGTTATCATAACCCAAATATATACAGTCTAGTATAAGACATAATTTATATATTTGTTTCGCACAGTGTAAACAGACTATTTAATTTCAGTGAAACTGTAACCCTGAAGTGGAGCGCAGGGAGCTGATTCTGGTTACAGAGACTGTTTAGAGAGAGCCATTCTGGGTGAAGCACACTTTACTTTTTAAGCAAAAAGCAAACCAATTCCAGTGCAACACCTGCACCCTTCTGCCCTGTTGGCTTTGGCGAAGCAGATTCAATGAGTTTTCAGCCAACACTAGTGCGCTGTGTGCCTGTAAGAATCTGCACTGACAGAAGGCTTTTAGAGAAGAACCAAGGTCACCACTACAATAACACAGCAGCAGAGGATCTGCTCAGAGCCAGGGGGGGAAGTGCTGTGTCTTTCACACCCTTGAAATAAAAACCAATGAGTGAAGAAGGATACCAAGTTCAATAAACTTAACTTCACACTGTAATCTGTGCAGAAAGACTAAATAAGCAAGAGGCTAACCAGCAGTGCTTGTTCCAATGGTATTATGTACTTAAGTATAAACCAACTGTATGTATATCAAAATCTCCATCACTGCTACATTAATTACATCTCAAGACAAATGGTTGTGGCTTCCAATCTAAGCAGCATTAATATAGTGTTAACAACATGACACAATGTATTAGTCACACAGCAGCCTTCACAGAGCACCAAAATATATTTGGAGGACAAAAAGGCAAGTTAACTTATGAGCATTGTATTATTAATGACCAGAAGGAAAAGAACAAATTGAACCAATTGCAGTTCGACTCATGTATGTGTTGTAAATCAATTATGACACATGCAAATAAAACAACAGTCAAATTTTATAAATGCTACTTTATTGAAACCTGTAATTACCACTGTCAGGGTAGTTATGTTTCTGGTGCAGTTTGTCTTTCTATTTGTTTGTTAGCAGAATATCTCAAACAGATTTCAATGAAATTTGGTGAAAAGTCGGGCGATAAGCCAGGGAACAAGTAATCAGTTTTTGGTGCAGATCCAGGAAGTTGGATGGATGAATTAAAGGACAAGGCTGGTATTGGTTTGTGTTTTTCTTATTGTTAACAAATCCAATGAAAAGAACAAACCCAACAATGTCTTAGTCCGTCTCTCATAACTTTCTGGCTTCCTTACTTTGTCTGTAGCACTCAGCCCCAAGCCCTTTGGTTCCTATTGAAGACGTAAATCTTTAAAAATGCCTTGAAAGTATATAGCTACATTTTTTAAAAGAGGCCCAGTAAATTCCACCAACAGGTTTTTAGCAAATGTGACTCAAATAGGAGTAAATAGTGTTTTTCTTGCGGACTATTTTCAGTGCCAGATGAATACACATTTGGTGCTCTAATGAGGACTTACAGCAGCAGGATGGTGTATGTGAGACTGACTCAAAATAAACTATGATGTCCATGTTCATGGTACTGGAGGAACATGTCAGTTCAATATATCAGATAGGATTTGTTGACAATAAAAAAAAAGATCACCAGACTTTTAACAACTCACTACTGCATTGCAATAAAATCAGATAAATACTGTATGCCATGATTGTCTATCACATTGTCTATTTTGATGCTGATCCAGATTTCTATTATTCAAAACATATATATTAAAATTGTTTTTAATATTTACAATATGTATACAATATTGTGCAGCCCCTTGCAAATCACTGCCTGATCTAAGTGCTTGCTAGTTTTTCATTGACACTACTGTTATTTAACTCTATTGTACTTTGTGCTGTTGTATTGAACTTAATCTTTATCTTCATTACATTATATATAATAGCATTTTTAATATTTTGTCTGCTTCATTTATGAAAAAGCAGTGTCAACAACAATTAAAAATCTATTTCATAAAGTACTCTTGTACTGAATTGTGTTACAGTGTACAAAGGTTCATGGTTTTCCCATAGTGTAAAGTCACTGTATGTGTGTATGTGCACGCAAGAAGATTTTTTTTTAAATAATTGCTAATGATGGGAAAGCCCCAGCAGGCTTCTTTAAAAGGTTGTCAGAGCAATCGCTA